>NC_088174.1:5817500-8317500 GCF_028769735.1 Zonotrichia leucophrys gambelii
AGAGAGCCATTAAAGATAATGCACCAACCCTGACTTTTCTGGAGCATAAAAACTTGGATCTAGAATAAAAAGCACACAGCATCTGCCACTCCAAAAGACAGTGGCAGTCATTCAATTAATAGTGCCAGATTCCACTGGCTTAGCTGAAGAAAACAATAAGGGAAAGGCAGGGAGGAGATTTCCTCAGAATGCCCTGAACAACAGACTATTAAAAAAAAATTTAGGAGAATGAGGTCACTGAGAAGAACTCAGGCCAACATTCCAAAATGCTCAAAGCTGAGTAAAACCACTTGCACACTCACAAATGCACCTGCTCTTGCATTCTATGTGGAACTCCACATTCCAGAGATGCTCCTCTCAAATCCTGCACCATTCCACAGAGCAAACCTGGCTGTACAAACGGCAGGCAAACACACTTCTTCCTTTTCTAGTGATAAAGCCTACACCACCTGAAAAAGTAATACAGTTAAGGATGTAAATTTAAAAAAAAATTAAATGGTCTTTCATGGGAAAAAACAAAATTCCCATTTCTACTTCCTGATGGAGTCTCTCTCCATATGAAAAGGAGAGCTCTGCATATTCTTTGGGTGCGTTCTAATTCAGTTAAATAACCTAATTATGTTTCCCAGCAATATATTCTCTGAAATATTGAAACAAGTTTTTAAGCAATATTTCTCAAGGATCTAGATTTAATATGCATTAGCTGAACCAAATTAATTTACTCTTAAGTGTAAAATAAACTATCGTGTAAAATAATTAATCCTGTACTTACTTTAAAATATGGAAATTATTTATCCTGGATTTAACAGTGCAGTAATTCCATGCTAATAAGCTACACAGTAACTAGCTTGATTTAACTGTAATATTAAATACCAATTAAAGACTGTATTTAATAACATCACAACATCCCTCAAAAGCAACATGTATTTATAATAAAATTAATCACTAAAAATAGGACAAAATGCAAACAAGCTACCATATTGAAAACTGCAAAGACATACTCCCTAAAGTCCTGCTTTTCTGTTTGGTTTAAGAATATTTTTTAGCACAAGTTATAATTTTCAAATAGGATTACACCAGCAACACTTAGTTTGAGACATACCTTAGCATATAAGCCATTTGCTGAATCAAATTATTTGGTTCCATGGAATAGTCCTATTTATGAATTTTTGATTTTGCCACCTTGAAGTTTCTAAGAATGTTCTTAACTAACATGACATTTAACACCAAGAACATTTAATTTACAAAATTTTCCATTCCCATTTGAAGGGTTTCACTCATGTCTTCACTAAATGTAAATCATCTCCTACAAACTTGTTGCTTCTTTAAGCCCATCAAAACATACATGCTCAAGGTACTTCGGCACAGAGAACATTAAATAAGATATTTTTATAGCAACATTTTTCACCTTATGAGGTCTACACGTACAATGCGAAACTGGCAAGTATTATTTCTCTTTTAACTGAAGGGAAAAAAAAGGCAAGACAATTTTTTCACTGGCTCAGCTTTCCAGAATCAGAGTATGACAGTGATTTCTCAAGGCTGTGCCATCTTTTTTACAACAAAGCCAAGGTGCCACTAAACTTGCTGGTGTGGCTTGGATTCACGAGTCAGTCACTTCAGACTGCAACTCACAATGTACTGATGGGAAACTTGATTATTTGTAAAGCCAAAGTTAATTTTTTTCTACCCATAGAACTATGGTATTTCTGGAACTTCAAGAGAAAAGAAGGGAACCAAACTTTGTGTTGAGCCAGCTCCAGAATTTGTTAAAATTGGAGCTTTACACAAGCTTCAAGTCCCAGTTGATGGGCATGGCCCAGGCTGGTCAGCAGCACAGCAGCTGCTTGATTCAGGCCAGCCTTCAATAAAATAATAGTTTAGATTGGAACATCTTGGTGACCTGAGCTTGCACAATTAGTAAAGGAAAAAAAGCCAGCAAAAGCTCAAGAGTAAACAAAGCAAGAGGGAGTGGAAGAGGGAAGAGAGCAACAAACAGAACTGGGGTCTCCATGCTGATATAGAAAAGTAGAAAAAAACTAGACTGAGACAAACCAGAAATGATAAGCTGCAGCTTCCAGGCAATGAGCCAAACCTAAAGTACTGCACATCTGTAAGAAAAAGAAGCCTACTGCAAATCCTCTGGGAGACTGGGAAGGAGAAGAAGGTTGTGGAGCTGGCAAAGATCTGATTGTAATACAAATAAAGGTACAACTGCCTGTTAAGGGCACATAGATTTAAGTCCCTCAGGTAGCAACCCTTATTCATACCTGCAAAAAATGAATTTAGTCCAGAGACTGGGATGCCAGTCACTGCAAACAGCCAAGCCACAGCCTCCCTCAACAACAGCTTCTGTTTTTCTTTATAAAAGTAGATTTATTTGGTCTCTAAGAAGGATCACCAACCACAACAGCAATAGGAAAACAAACAAACACTGACTTGCACTGCTTGTCAACTTGGAGTGGTGGCATAAACCCACAGGATCTCACTAGAGATGAACAAGGTCTGTGTTTAACAGCAGTAAAGAACACATGCTCTTTGCTCATGTCTGCAAGGAAAAGGACTTAAATTCAGTTATGCTTACAAGAACAACCAGTCTAACAGCTGCTTGAGCTCCAGGAGTACTTTGTTTAGGATGAGCGAATGCTGGGCACATTGAGGACAGACACACAACACAATTCCTTTCTTTCAGAGATAGCTGCATTAAAGGCTGTTTGGAGTTATCAGGTCTTACCCAGAGCTGTACACACCTGCTGCCTAAGAACACACCAGTAATGCTCACCTACAGCCCCTGTTCCTGTTGAAGGAGTTCTGTGCTTAGCAGAAAATCATGTTTCTCAACCTGTCAGCAGAGCTGCTGCAATGTTCACTCTCCAGCAGGAACCAAAGGCACCTCCATGGCTATCACCAGCGAGCTGTGAGTAAAATCCTTGCTCCAGTACCATTAAACAGTGATTAATTACACTGATCTTGAGTGGATTCCTTCTGTCCTGGTGACAGATCAGCACCATAACAACTCACCTCACTTCAGTGTGACAAAGCAGACAATTGACTTTCACTTCTGCTATAAAAACTGAGTCTAGCATCTCTCAAAGAACACAGTCAAAGTCTATTTCATATTTTAGCAGCCACAAAATATTTGCTAACAAGGTGTATAACTTTTGCAAGGGTTGCACGCTGGTATCAAAGCATTAATGCCTGCACAGCACTGAATGCCATCACAATGAAAAAGTTCAAGTGCTATAAAAATTCCTCTATCCACATTCTGTTCTGATACAGTTACAGTGCACAGGGACCATCTTGTAGACCTCAGCAGGCTCTCCACATATTGTGTCTGGAAATATTGTATAGGAGTGCCAAAATTTTCATTTATGGCTTTGTTCCTCACTATTTTGTTTCTGAACCCTTTGGAATATTTTTCTCCTTCAGTCTAAATATTAGTTTGAATGTTACAGACTGCAATTTGGAAAGTTAATCTAATTACTATTATATCTCAGTACACAAGGTCATTAACCCAAATAAAGTTACTAAACTAAGAAAATAATTTTGCAAGGTTTTTTTTATATATGACATTTGAAGGCACCTCCAGTAAAATGTTTCTTTTCGTTATTTTACTTATTTGCATTTATAGGTACATAGCTACCATGAGAGGGAATGAATTGGAATTTTCCATCTGCCTTCACCAGAGAGAGATAAATCATTAATTCTCCCTGATTCTCACATTGTTGATGGCATTTAAAATTAAGATTCCCTTTTTATATTCACATTTGCCTTATACATTCTTATACACTATCAGAGTCTGCTTCATTGTTCTCCAGTCATTTTCCTAAGCAGAAGAGGGAAATTTGAAAAGAAGGCATCCAAATTAGCCTATTGCTAATTTCAGCTGTTGATAATTCAGTCATCTTATCCTCTTCAACACCAGGTAATCATACTGTTTATATGTGCTGGTCATTTCAGCTTGCCCTGAAATCTACGCTTTTCATTCACTTGCACGTAAATGTTTAAACCAAGAGCAGATGTAGGTTTGCTCTTGGTCATTATACAATTTTTTACATCACTTATTAGGATGAATATAATGATTTTTTTTTTTATTTGTAAGAAAGAGAATTAATAATGGACCTTTAAAACACATCAGGTTTATACATCATCATTATGGCCAAGCGATTTTCTGTGCAACATGCACTATATATTTATTCTTACCAAGACCTCATTGAAGTGCTATAAATAATCAAAAAAATAAAGCTATCAAAATCATGATGTGCCTCAACATAAAAGGCTTAAATCTGGCCAATCGGTTATTCACAAGTAATAATGCAAACAGCTTTATTCATATGCACAATACTGTATAAAATTAAATTTAGGAATTTAAGTATTTGCCTCTTGTGTGACTTTTTTGAACTAATTTAATATAATTTTCTTTCTCAGAGAAATTATCACAGTACATTTTGACATCTGTTCTTCAAAGAATTATAGGGATGGTTCTTAAAAAATATACTTCAGAGTATTTTATATAAATCTGCCCATTCCTATCAGACTCTACAATAATAATTTTTAGTTATGAGGTATTGCTTTTCATTTCATTCATATTCATTAGCAGCAGGCAGATATCAGAAGTATGTGGGTGACTGAAGGGAGCTCCAAAATTGAGAATTAATATCTACTATAAATTGCTAGAGGGAATAGAATTCGAAAAAGTAGTCACTTTAAACCAAATAACTTTTAGGTGAAGAAACAGCTTCTAGACATCTTTGAGCTGATTGCTCATTTTAGAAAATTTCTTAACAGCCTTCAGTACTAAGTATGGAAAGAAATACTGAAACTATTTTTGATATGCTTTGCTCCTCTTCGTAATTGTCAATTCTAATCACTAATAGTGGTCATCAGTGTTTCATAAAGTATTTGAGAACCAAAATATGTATTTTACTTCCATTTGGTCAAAAGATAAACTGAGATACAGAAATTAAGATAGGCAAACAGAAAAAGGAGCCTATTTCCTTGTGAGCTACCCCTAAGGTGTGTGTCTATGTCTCACTAATGGCAGCACTTCAAAGGTGAAAATCAAAACTCAGGAGTAAGTAGGAAACATTAGTCAAAGGAAGATCAACACATTCATAAACTGCTGCTGAAAAGTGGGGGGAAATGTCTGACAAATCAAACAAAGAAAAAAAAATTTATTGCATTGTTCACTAGCTGTAATATGAGGTAGCAGATGTGGAAGGAGGCAATTTGAAACATCAGTGTATTACAAAGCTGATTTAGGAGCTGCAATGTAATATCAATACATCTGAGAGAAATGTTTTCTTCAAGACAACTTTGCAACCAAAACATATTTGCTGGCATTGCTTATAACATTTATGTTTTATTTATTAAATGAGCAATCCCTATTTGTGTTTGTACAATTACAAATACGGCAAACTCTTTTGAAGGCAAACTCCTAGAACATTACCTGCAGTGGAAATCTCTTCAGTTCACAATCCATCCTACTCAATAAGCTTGTTCCATCTGACAGCAGCTGTTCTGAGGGTTACATGGCCAGGAGAACAAATATTTTCTAAATTAAATCCTGAAACGTGTTTACGAAATTGCCTCAGTTCTCTAGGGGAGGAAACAAACCTTTTTTTCCCCTCCCAAAATAACAGCTACATTTTTGAGCACATCATTGTACTTCACTTGCAAAGAGACCATCTTGCAATGATCAAGGGAAAACTCTCAACACTATGAGAAAATTTTGCTGTATCACTGAACTTCCCTGTGAAGTCTCAAACCATAATGATCTCAGACTCTACATGAAGTCTCCTATCACCACTTGATTTTCTGAATATCCTAAAAACTCTACAATAGAGATTCAGTGACCTCTTCAGTAAAATCCTGATAAAACCTCATTAATCTATTTACCAGATATCAAAGCTGTTCTTATTCTAGAGAGCAAATCAATCCTATTCACACAGAAATAGGGATATAGTCTGTAGAAATAAATTTATGACCTAATAACAGCAATTAATGATACAGTAACAGATACTTCAAATGTCATTAAAGCATCACAAATTTAGAGTAACCAGATTATGCATAAGCAATCTCTGAGCAAGGATATTTCTGCTTAGGGATAAAAGGATAATGATCAAAAAAATTACAGAGATAGTGTGCAATAATTGACATTTTAACATACAAGAAACCAGAGAGGCACAAAGATCCTCTATGAAACCAAATGCCTGCAATATGTTAAAGCACTTCTATTTATACATGACATTTTGGGGAGGAATATTTAAAATATGCCTCAGTAGGTACAGAGTCCAGTTCAGCATATTTATCAAACACCCACTCTACATTATTTCAGTAAGACATCACAGGGCCACATGCTGCATTCAAGGCAAAGTCCTGCAAAACACTGAGAACCACAAAAGATTTTCTTCCAGATCCAGAAGGAATCAAGGGGAAGGAGGTGTTTTGAGGGGTTTTTTTGGTATTACTCCTGTTTAGGAAGATGCTCAGTCCTGCAAGACTCAAGCAGAAGCTGCCAGATGGAGAATATTAAACGCAAAGTTTTATCCTTTTATGTGCACTGCACCCAAGCATCCCTGTCTGTCTGCTGGGTAACATCCCTGCTCCAGAGCTGTTTGCCTCACCAAGGACTCTGTCTTCTGTATGACAAACTAAGTGATCTTATACATGAGATTGAGAAAAAAATAAAGAGAAACAAAGGTAAATATTTGCATATCTTGCAAAAAATTTAAAATTATACCATTTTATAAGCACTACACTTGAATGAAAGAAATTCCACCTGCTCCTTGTCTAGTTGAGGAATACTTTCATAAATGCATGCAGCCATGCCAGACTGCCCTTGGGGAGCAGGCAAAATGGTCCAAATTTTACTTCAGTTTTGTTAATCATGATCACCACAAAGTGTTTTAATAAATTGGAAACAGAACTGCATAACAGAATCCTGGGATGAGATGAAGAGATTTTTCAATGGTAGGTTGTGAAGCAGAAAATAAATATTAAAAATAATAATAAAAATATATATCTCAAACAGGACACTTCATGTGCCTGTGTATGTCCTCCTGTCAAATTAATTTACTATTATTTGCTAACTCACACTGCAGAGCTTAAAGGAAGATTTAAAAAAATGTGAGATCAGGATTTAATTTCCTAACCCCTAACCCTAAACCTAACCCAAACTCTCACCCATCCTAACCTAATCCACCCTAATCCCAAAAAACCTTAAAATGCCCTAATAAGACCCTAAAAAAACCCCTAAAAACTCCCTCAAAAACCCTAAAAATACCTTGGTCCTAAAAAGGTTCTCAATATACCCTCAATAGTCCTAAGAAAGCCCTAAGAATTTTAAGATAGTCCCTAAAATGTCCCAAAACCACCCAAAAAACTCCTGAAAAAATCCTAAGTAGTACCAAGAAAGCCTTTAGGATACCCTTAAAAAGCCCTGAAAGCGCCCTAAAAGGATCCTAAACATTCCAAGAAAATTCAAAAAAAACCCTGCAAAAACCCCTAACATATCTTTCAAAAGCCCTGGGGAAAAAAAAACCAAAAACCTGAAAAAACCCTAAAAAAATGTGATGTGCAGGCCCCAACCCCTACTACAAATGTTTGTTTACATCTCATCAAAAGGAAAAACAAGGAATTTCAAGTTTTACCCTTGTGTGGCCACACTTTATATTAGGGGAAGAGGAAGTTAAAAATATACTGATAATTCTTTCAATATCATTATCATATAATGAATCACAATTTAAGGTTAAAAACACATTTAAGGTACCAGTACTGAATTATCAGTGATTAAGATAAATCTCCATGTGTAAGACTGCTCCATCATTCACCCAATCTTGTTGACATTTTCCACACTACTGAATTTAGACAAATCCCAATTTAACTGGAGAAGAGAGCAAGGATCCAACCCAGTTTTCAGATCAGAATGTCATCTACATTTTTTAATTTGATATTCTTTTAAACCCCAGATCTTAAAATCATATCACCATAGCAGAATGCCATTTCTTCTATTTTTAAAAAGTTCCACCATGAACAAAAATCTTAGATATGTGAATTATTATGTTTAAAATAATTTTTTACAAGTTGATCTTGATTTTCAGATCAGTTATCACCTTTATATGAAGCAGTTAACCACTGATAATATTACTGCACAACAAAGAAAAACTCCTTTTAAAAAGTAATCTTAAGCATTTTTTAGCTTACACTGATGAAGAGATTGAAAAGAACTCCAGTCAAAAAGAAGCCTTATGAAGTACTGACAATAGAGAAAATCCTCCTCTTTTGATAGAACATGTATGATATCTATCTTTAAATAAAATTCTCCAACCTCCTTTATCCTATGACAGTTATTGATTTGTTTTCTTCCTTCCTTTGAGACGATATGTCTGAAATAAGGCAAGCATTTCCTGGCTTTGCTTCAAATTATTTCCTATACTATAAAACCCTTTTAAGATATTGAGCTATTTCATGAACCACCTTCATTGAAATAAATAATTTTTATTGCCACCTTAGAAGACCTTCTTAAGGGCCTTTTTTCTTAACTGAATTAGAATATACCTTTAATTTACCTGTATTAATACAGTAAAAAGAAGTGACCTTCTGTTCTATGCCAAACACATCTGTGCAGAAATGTAAAGATTATTCCATTAGACACCTGAACACACCTGAGAGCTGCATTCTCTTGACCTCTGGGCTGGTGAATCTATACAGTGTGCCTACATGTCTAAAACTATTAGTACAAGCCACTGTAGCTGTATATTTTCCTGTTGAAATAAACACCTGGAGCTGTACTTAAGACCCAGAGCTACATTCTGTGCTTATCAGATTTAAATTCAAAGTGCTTGCAAAGAACTTGACAGGTTGGGAGCTCGTAAGATCTGCAGAATTTGAAAATACAATGCTTTGACAGACAGAATTAATCTTAATACTCTTTGCACATACTGTTTCTTATCACAAAAAATAATCACAAAAGACTTTCAAACTAGAGCTTGCCAGATATGTGACCCCCAGCATGCAGTGACAAAATAAACAATGTGAGACACAAGAGTCCAACAGCTCTAAGTGTGATCATTTACTTCTCACAGGAAGTGTTTTGCACAGTTACCAGGCATGCCACTCCTTGCCAAATACACTCAGGTTCCATTTCTTCCTCTTCACCAAAATCAATTTCATACAAAACCAGGCCATAATGTTTTTTTCAGCACTAAGCTATTAAAAAGTGTTTCATCCAAACAGAGCCCCCCTTCCTCTGGTTATGGTAATAAAAGATCCCTGAAGGAAACCACCAACATTAACTTATTCAAAAATCTCTGCCCTGAGACAGGAGACAAGAAACTCAGCTAAGATTGAAAAGGATCAACAAGGGAAACATGTCCCATACAAGAAAAAAGATTAATTAGTGGAGATTTCACACCTTGCTAAGCAGCTACCCCTGCAAATTATGGTTCCTTTGAAGGTTGTGCTGACTCTGTGTGTTACTCGTGCAAAGATCAGAAGCCAAAGTTTCTGGTATTGAAATGGCTTTACAAGTGCTGTAGAAATCAAGCATTAATCTTAATGTTACTGGATATTTAGGGAGAAGCAACTGGCCCTTCTAAAGGACAATTGTCTTGTAAATTAAAACCAACAGAGCCAGGAACTTATTCTGGGAAAATTAGATCCAAATAGCTGACTGTTTAATGAAGCTTAGGCAAGCAATAAAGAAAGCATTAAAAGGAGTTGGAGCTTTTCTTTTTGACAAAGCACAGAATTTTGACACCATGATTAGTGGTGTCAAAGTAGACATATGCCTTTTGAAAGTCAAAATACCCTAGATCTTGAAGTCATGAGATTCCCCAATTTTGTGCTTTCCAAAGTGAGTTGCCCAAAGGCAAGAGGTGTTTTCAGTTTTCAGTTCTGTTCCCTTCCAGCAGAATCCTAACACACTTACCATGTGGTGATGTTAATGTATCTGCCTTTTTTTCCAGAGTTCCCTTCTCTTTAATGAACTAACATTATTAAGGCCAACAAAAACTTGCTTTTGTACACGGGGCTATTGCTTAGTTGTCACACATTCATTTTTACAGAGTGCATTGTATTAACCTGCCATACTTGATGAGGCCAAATTTCTGCATGCTTCAAAGGAAAAAACATTAAGTAATGACAATACTTTGGGGTCTAGTAAAGTAACTGGCTAACATTATATCTCATATTAGCACTGAGCAAAAGAACTGCTGGCAGTATGGTTACTCATCTCCATATTTTCCCATTAACATCTACCATATGCCTAGAGTATCTATTTAACACAAAACTGTAATTATTTTACCTAATTAATGGTACATTAAATCAAAGGCCGACTCTGCAAAGTAAGTTTAACCACACCAATTATGGCTGGTGATGCATATTTTCAGTCTTACAATTGTCAATGGAGTTTCTCTGACTATGATTAATACAAACTGATTAACTTCCTTGTTAAAGCTTTCATCTTCCTAAAATGTGTAAATACATTCTAGTATTACCAGAAGGTCTTGAAATTACAGCTGAGGGGTTTTTTAACTGAATATAAACACCATCAACTCAACCCCACCAGTGCTTTATAACCTCCCAAATTGTCTTTGTGATGACAAAAAAAAAGCAGAAGCAAAACTCAAAAAACTCAGTCTCTATTTTTTTGTCTTCTATTTTTCAGAACAATACTTAACCACAGAGTCTTTTCATGGCCTGCAGTTTTAATGTTTGCCCAGCAGTATAAATCAAATGGTTTTAATTCCAAAGAACCCCTTCTGGATTTACAGTTTTATTGCAAATGGTTAATGTCCCTTTGACCCCTCTAAATGCACATTGTGTCAACTGGCTACTCCTTAATGAGCTATTTCAATGCAAAATACACACATGTGTGCAGTGATTAATCACAGGGGCTAGGGAGGAAACATTTTAACTTTATCAGTTACTTCCTTGCTCAGCTGTATATCACACTGAGTCACTGATTTTATTCCCTTCTGACTCTATTTCTTCTTTGCTCTCCAAGTCTTAAACAAAGTGACTGTTTTAAAAGAGCAGATTCCCTGTCAGTGTCTTATTAATTGTCACTATTACCATCAGTATAGTTTGTTTCTTTTTGCTTTCCTTTCTCATCTTTGGTACCCATTTTCTCCATCACCCTATCAGTGTCTGTTAGGTAGAGGATAGGAGGAAGTTTCTTAATTTATCCAGAAGAAACTGTCATACAAGAGATAACAGCTTAATTTCAGCCTTCCACAAACTCAATGCCAACTTTCAGCTTTTCCTTCACTGACAAGTTAGAAAACCTTGGCCATCACTAAAAAGAACAGTGGTGATCCTCCCTTTATTCAATCTCTCTGTATCTGAACCAATTGCTTTGGTAAAACACAAATGAGGACTTCCATGCCTCTATGTACATTCTGTAAAAATAGTGTGTAAATGGCAGGCACTCTCCCTGGACCACCTCTAAAGTAGAGCTAATCCACAAATCAAAAGCTACTCTGTCCTAAGCTGCATCAATGCTGTAATTACTGTATCCCTTTTATAGCCAGTCCAAGATGAAACTGAAATGAGAGATGACTAGGGAAAAAAAAAAAAGAAAATATTAGTCTACGGCATTTGCTGGCTTATTTAAATTGAAATGTCACATGAAATAATTTAATTTTGACAGCGTTTAATAGATTCAAAGCAACGTTTCCAGATTCACATGCCAAACCATGCTTCTGTGGGAAAGCTTTTTCCTTTCCTCTTGGTATCTTGCTTGTTTAGCTGCTGGCAGCTCACCTGGTGGGCTGAAAGCCTGGGGATGACCTGGAACACTAAGCAGGAGCTCCTGACATCAACAGCTCCCAGGCAGCCCTCCAGGTGAGCAGCTTCAAACCAAAACAATTTTCTTTCCCAAAGAGTTTCAAAACATTTGGGTGTCTCGAAGAAAATACATTTGGAAACAGAGCCTTCTACAAAAGAGAATTATTTTTCTTCAGGCAAATCTGCCTAGTATTTATTTTTTAATTTTAATAAGAATTCATTCAAGATTTCAAAACTACTGAGTTCGCTCTTTCCCATTCAATGCACACCAAGTTTGAAAAGGTACCACAAGAAATTCATGTTTGAAGTTGTCCCTGTAAAGGAGAGCATATTTGTCTGGGATTACAAACCAGTAGTCATTTTACTTCACTGTGACATGTGCTTAATAAACATGAATAACATATTAACTAAATTACAGGTTTCTCCAGAGGCATTTTGAGGCGTACTAAACATATGCCAATTCAGAAGGCACTCAGTGTTTCTGCAGGTGTAGAAGATACTGCTACAGCAGTTACTAGGCTATATTTGCCTCTCAGAGCATTGCAAATTAGAAGGAAATATGCTCAAATGAGCAGAGCTAACCAACAGAAACATGTATTAAAAAAAAAAGTAGCTGGATGAAAAGTTCCAAATTAAGTGCTTTAGATAAAATGGTGTATGCCTAAATATTTGACAGCTAAAGGCCTCAGATCAGCTTCTCACTTAAAATGTTTTCCTAATAAATTTTAGGATAATCCCTTTCCAATTTCTGCCAGGTTAAGTTAAACCCAATTACCCTAAGAGAAATGCAGGTGTGATCAATAAGACATTCATTGCTGAGCAGCATTGAGCAACCTGGACAATTGAGTCAAGGCCAACAGGCAAATAACTCATGTCCCAGTGCTAAGTGTGCTGCAAAGCACAGAGCACAAGTACATTGTTCCTGTAGGCCAGAAATTATTGCAAAAGTAGGAAATTCTCAACCATTCACTGAAGAGAAGTCAAGGAAGAAACTCTACATTGCACAGATACAATATGGGCCCTGGAGTGCCCTAACCCATTTTCCTACTTTGAAACTAAGCTAAGCACATTATTCAACAAGGCAAATGCCATGGGTTCCACAACTTTCCTTCAAAAGCACTTGCAACTCTCTATTCTTAGAATTTTAAGACTTTTTAAATACATAAGTAGCTCTCACAGTGCTGGTATTAGGGCCAGATTTCCAAAGTAGTTTAGCTCTCATTTAGCTATTAAATAAATCAGCAGATTTTGTAGGCTCAGGTTGTTGTCCTTACGCATTTTCAGAGTGGGAAGGAGACATAGCACAAATGTCTTGAACACAGTTTGACCCTTTAATTTTGTCTCCAAAGAATGTTGGAATTCTGATTCCAACAAGGTGCCACTTAATTAAATCATTAAGGTCCTAAAACATCTCACCCTTAAGAAAAAGAATGTCAAGAACCCCACACTTACAGTAAATGGGAAAGAGACAACACTAAGCTGACTTTTTCTGGTTATATTACAGTAGCTACCCTATGCCTGGGCATCATGATCTTGCCTACAATGCACTTTTCTCATTTCAAGGCTTGGGCTTCACAGGAATCCCTCTATTTAGGCCATCCAGTACACTGCCTGCAGCAGGCCAAGTTCTGCTGCCTCAGAAAGGGGTTTTATGCTTTCCCACCATTCTCACCCCATGCAAGGCATCTATTTTGAGAGAATCCCTACACACATAAGCATAGAAAAAAACCAGCAGAAAACGTAAAAAAAGCTAACAGAAATTCTGGCCAGTAGCAACCGCAAACAATTTATGGTGTGGCATATAATTCAGCATTATTCTTAATTTAAAAAAAATAAAGGTATAGCAGCATGACAAAAAACATTGAACAAGGAAAATCTTTGACTATGGAAAAGAAGCTTTTAAGACAGGAGAGGGACCAAGATGAAGAGAATAGGGATTTATGTAATTCAGGTTGCTGAAGAATGGGACATTAGAATGAGGAACCAAAATGCCATAATTTGGTCAAGCTTCCTCTTTCCCTCCATCTCCCTCTACTGTACGCTCCTGCTTTATAATAATAGACTGAGCACGTGGCTTTTTATTGCCACATTGGATTCTTTGGGTTTGGGATTTCTGCCCAAACTTGGCATTTCTGCAGCTGCTGACATGCTCTGCAGTGAGGGGTGGCATGGAGAGGGCATTTGTTTGTCCCCAGTTCAGTTCATAAGACATGTGCTAGAGGACTTTGTTCAGGCCATGATATATCTCCCTGATTCAATGGCAACTGACAGCTTCCACAAGGAGAACTGTAGGAATGGTTTTCTGGCTTTCTAGAGTAAACCATTCCTGAACAGTGCTTTTCATTACCTATTTTATTAACAGATGGCTACTATTTATATAATGGGACACAGGGCCACAGAGGGGAGGAAGAAGTTGACAAGCATTACTGATGAAAAAGCAAACCTGTTTCCCTTTCAACAATTTTATTCAAATTGTTCTAAATCTTTTCTCTCTAGAAATGGTTATAACTGATAATGAAATAAACTTTGATCATACTTAAGTTAAAATATGCATTGTCAAGTAGCCTGGAGATTACACTTGCTCACATTCAAAAACTGTATTAAACTAATGATTGCTCATTACAGAAATAATCATGTAAAGGTATAAACAAACAGAACTATGCAGGCATAACACAGTAGTATTTTAATATTTTATTAAATGCAAATTGCATGGATACAAACATAGCAACCCTTATTTCATTACCATTGTTCTGTAATTTTGGTACTAAATATATTCCAAGTAGCATTGCTCAAATGAAGCTCATTTACAAAATATGGCCCATTTCACCAGTTGCTGCTGCTTTTAGTTTCTCAACTACTCCTTACTGGAACAATTAAAAATGGGCCTTAATTAAAACTTCCAAATTTGATACCATGAGTTCACTTAGTTCTAAATGCTTTCAATTAGAAAAAAAAATCTCATTTGATACTTAACCAGAAGGTTTTTATCAGATAAGTGCATCAATGTACACGATGTAGCTGAAGGATATCTTTGGTCCTCAGATTTTGGTTGGATGAGACAGAAGAACATTTCAAGACCTCTATTTTGGAAAGCCTGGAGATCAGCTGTACACTTTGCAAAGAGCTAAAGCACCAGGACCAGGAATCCTCCACACCCATGCAGAGCAGTGCTGGGAAATGTGCAGAACATCAAGAACAAGTGAGAAAACTTGGTTACTCAAACTCTCAGCTCCTCCTGGCAGTGTTAACCACAAGGTCCCCTGCCCAGAAATGTCTCCAAGATTTTCTACAATGATTAGCGACAAATAATTTGTGGGAAGCCAAATTGCCCCAGCTTACTCATGCAGCTCAAATAGAAATTGGGAAGATTAACCTCTGGACAGTTCATTTGTCCCTGAGCTAAAGGCTTTGTAGGAAGCTGCAGAGCTGTAACATGGTTTCCCCGAGACATGACGGTGATGTCACCACATACTGACTCCATTAGAATTTAATTAATGATTGATATCCCCTAATATATATCAGCCTATGGAAATGGAACTCCAAAACATCCTCCCTTTAAGACTATAACCTCACAGCTTGATTTTCAAAGGCCACAGACTTTAAAAAAATCAATATACCTTACAATGCAGCATAAATTTAGTATCTCAAGGGGAGAACCCAGAATAGCAACCTTTAGAAAACAGACATGAGTCAACTATTTGCCTGTGAGTCAGCAAATCAGATACTGAAAGTGATGCATTTTCCAAAGCAGAGCTCTGGAGAAGGCAGTCTGTGATCCTGGACAGGCTTTGAGCACACACAACTTTCACTGCCTTAAAGAGGAATCCTTGCTAAAGAAGATTTAAACTAATACAATCTAATAAACACAATGCTAAGGAACTGAGTCCCTGAGCAGTCCAGAAAGGAATAGTGTAACCCCTGAAGATTTTAAATCTCATTTATATGGTGAAAGTGAGGTAGGAGGCCCTGAGCTCTAATCAGCTGTATTAAAACTGAAAGAAAATATCAGACAGGGGAAATGATTCTAATTAAAATTTGAACACATACAAACTCCAACATTACTAAATAGAAATCAAACAACGGTATTTGGTATTATGGGACTGAATAATAAGCCACCCTTTAATCACCCCCATCTGGTCTCCTAAGTGCATACTTTGCAGTGTTATATTAATTCCAGGCATTAGAGAGTTAAGTATCCCACAGAGGATGCAAGACTTGCTGGCCTTACACCAGAAACAAAAGACTTTTAATAAACAGATGAATTTATTAAAACAATTAGTTTTCTTTTTTAAATTTGCTTTCATTATTCATTGGAAGTCAGCAGACTGGGGGAGAATGCAGGAATAAAAATATTCCTTTCCTTTAAAATGATATTTAAACATTTCTGCGTTCAAAATATTTTTTTAAAATTCTATGTTTTTTTACAAGTTTGGCCTGATTTCAACAGCTTTCAGAAATAAAAATTGTTAGTATTAACAAAATAAGGAAGTCAAAGTAGCTCTGGAAACAGCTTATCTTCTGCATTTACTTGTAAGTGCACAATAACTGCTACTTATGACTTATTTTCAAGATCAAAATGTTTCCCAATTCCTCTGTAACAGGCTGGCAACTTTAGGGTCAAGTTGCTTCTCATTTTCTCTTCTTTCTTTTGTATTTCTGCCACAATCTTTTGAGGTCTCCCACATAACAGCTTTAAAGTGTCCTTTCTTGTCATCCCTTTGGAATTACAGGTACAGGAGCAGCAGGTATCAGGCAATGGAGTTGTAGGATGCAGTTGGATTATATAAAGGTACACCCTGTTGTACCTTGAGCTTTCTCCACTTATTTATCCCTTCCCATTGCTACCCATGCTGCTCTCACTTGGCTCATGGTGACAGAATATTCCGTTTTCTCATCCATTTTCCCACAGA
This sequence comes from Zonotrichia leucophrys gambelii, assembly GCF_028769735.1. NCBI lineage: Eukaryota > Metazoa > Chordata > Aves > Passeriformes > Passerellidae > Zonotrichia > Zonotrichia leucophrys. The sequence continues at coordinate 5,834,201 of NC_088174.1, forward strand.
AACACAAGATGGTTTTGAGTTCATGTTAGCAAGTGTTTTGTCCTAATTGCACTACAAAATTTCCATGTGGTGTAGCAGCTGAGAAAAAAAGGTAAAACACAGAATTTGCTGCACAAACACACTTGTCATGGAGATTTCCTTGGTCCTTTCCAAGTTTCAGCCTCAAATTTTCCTTATAGAGCCATCTCTTTGCCATGTCAACACATCTATCAGCTTTCCACAGATCTGATGGATCTTCATCCTATTCTGAGCTGCTTCAGGGAACCTTGCTGGGAAGAAAATGTTTGCTTCTTGCAACCTCCCAGTGCCTTCCTCTTTACATTTGATTCAAAGAGCAGCCAACAAAAACCACCAGCATTGCTCGACTTTAAAGACTATTTACTACTGAAGAGTGGAAATAAAAACTCTCTCTCTGTTAATACAGCCTCAGATACCACACAGGCTGTTTTACACCATCTGCCAACACCAATAAGGCTGTGATAATTCTTCAATCTTACATCTTTGTGCATTTCTTTTATTAAGCAACAACTTTCCTGATAGTATCTGTCAGCCAGGCTCCTTGATTTCCACTTGACAGATTGCCACATACCTACTACTTCAGACCAAGTAAGAAAAATGGCTTTTCAGTGCTGGCATCCAGTCTCCTTTTCTGACTGAGAACAGAATGAGCACTTTTAGCTCTAGCTGAATATCTCTGGCCAAGTGTCATCAATCCACTGAAACAGAAGTTCCTTTCAAGTCTCCTGGATGTTTAAGGAACAGAAAGAAACTTTCCTATTATATTCCTCTTTCCCCTCAACAAACAATCTCAACTTCAAGGCAATAAACAGCACTGAAACGTATCTCGGCACCATGGAGAGAGTAGTTTTGTTGCCTTTTTTTTTAAATCACTATCACAGTTCTTAAGCAAGTCCAAGATAAGTAGCAGAAAGTTTTTCAAGTCACACAAAAGTAAAGTTACATCTGAATACTGCTTAAACTTTACATATGCTATTTCCCTTTTTTGACAAAACCTGTGGGGGTTTTGCCCCCAGTTCAATTAAATTCCTTAAGGGGAGGTCTAGGAAACATCTTTTAAGCTTAGTTTGCAGTCTATCTAGATTCAAAATCCACTTTTTTTCCCTGCTGAAAAATTATAATGTTGTTTCAGGAATGTCCTTATATTTTTCTATATATTTATTATAAATCTCTTTATGTTTTATATTCTCTGGAACCACTGCTTGCAGCAATAGCTAGGATCCTGACACTTTGATTTGGATTTGGTAGATCTCAGTTTGGGTACATAGTATGACTCATTTATATTTTCACTATGCTTTACATAAACTCTGTGTATAATCTCCAAAATAATCCATAGATGATTATCTGCAACAATACAGCCCAGTGATTCCAACAGAACAAGTTCTATCTCTCATGAAGTCTGCAAGTTTTGCCAAATATCCATGGCTATTTACATCTACCATGGACCCAAAGAAATACTGTGAGTGAATGTCTACCCATAATTCAGATGCATATTATTCCCCTCAGATGCAGAATTCTAAAATCTGAATTGTGATCAAAAGACTCAGAAGTCAGTCATGGAACAGAGCAGGAAATTCTAATTCAAGCATGGGCTGGGTGGAAAATGGATTTAGAGCAGCCCTGAGATGAAACACTCAGGGATTCCAGTGGGTGAGAGGCTGGACATGAGTCAATGATGGGTTCTCAGCCAGAACAGCCAACTGCATCCCCTGCTGCTCCAAAAGCTGCAGGGCCAAGGAGGGGATTCTGCCCTTCTGCTCTCATGGTCCCCCACCCGCAGTGCTGCACCCAGCTCTGGGTTCTCAGCACAGGAAGGACCCAGACCTGCTAGAACAAAGCCCAGAGGGTGCCACCAAGATGCTCAGAGGGCTGGAGCACCTCTGCAGTGCAGACAGGCTGAGAGATGTGGGTGCTCATCCTGGAGGAGAAAACACATCAAGGAAACCTCAGAGCAATCCTGGTATCTAAAGGGGCTCAAAGAGACCTGGTGAGAGACATTTCACAAGGCATGGAGCAACTTAGGGTTATATTAGATCTATTAGATATAATAAAGAAACTCTTTACTCTGAGGTTGGAGAGGCCCTGGCACAGGTTATGTGGAAAAGCTGTGGATGCTCCATCCCTGGCAGTGCTCAAGGCCAGGCTGGATGTTGCCCTGAGCACCCTGGCCTAGGAGAAGGTGTCCCTGTACAGGGCATGGGGGTGGGTACTCATTGATCTTTAAGGTCCCTTCCAACCCAATCTGTGCTATGATTCTATTCCAGTAAAAGTTTAATGGCATATTTATTTAATGAGACAGAAACCACTGCTGTCTTAACTCATCCACTTGGATCAACACTGCTCCCAGTCCCCAGTAGGGCTCCACCACATTATCCTGCTGGGCATATCCCTGTCCTTGTGATCCACATGATTCTCCCACCCCGTATTCATTACTATGTAAATCTTGCATTTTGAAATTCTATCTTTATGCAAATTTCAAGCAAACACTTCATGCTTGTTTCACTTCTTTAAGAAAACTGCAGTAGGTAGTCAAAGACATTGGGAGACACCTGAAGATAAGCAGGCTGTCTGTAAAAGGCTATGGATACTGGGAAAAAGTAAATTGAGACACCAAGGATGACATATTATAGCTAGAAATTAAGGCCTATTTCATTATGAGAAACATTGATGAATAGAAGTTATATAAGTTCAGTATTGATGCTTCTAGTATAAACTTATCATGAAATAATGGGGGGACTTTACAGACACTCATAATGCAGTAGATGACATCACTTTGGATTCTCTGAAGTAACATACATTAGCTCCAAAGCCAAATCTCTGAAAATCTGAGAAAGCCAAGATTTAAACAGTTAAATTACTAAAAAATACTCTTGAATAACAGTACATTTTCTCCACTACTATATGTGTAACTCAACCATTTCCTTATGATCTCCAGGTCCTGCTCCACCTTTCAACAATATTGGTCATCAAAATACTGGTTCGTCTGGCCACCACTACTAGCTCACTACCTGTGACCAAGGAAAAAAGCAAAACACATGCTAATTTTGTTTTTGGAAGTAAGGTAAAGAAAACTTACCTTTTTATACAAGGTAAGCATTAAAGTATAGAAGAAATAAGTTTTCTAGTACTAGTCTGTTGTCAAACTAGACATATTGAGCCAATGACAAATCTCAAACTAATTAAGAAAGTACTCTCACTCTTTGAAGCTGCAGACAATTGTTTCCAATGAAATGGGAATGAGCTATATAATAGTTACCATTTCTACACCCAACATCTGTTTCAAAGCCTTAATTTCTTCTTTATGCAAGAAGACAATAAAATACTCACTGTCTCCACAAATAGCATCTGCTACAAGTTTCTTAGTGCACAGAGCAGTGCGGAAACTTTCAGCAATTCATTCTGATGGGAGGGTTGAACAGGAGTAAGAATGGGCTCTTCTACTTCAAAATAAACACTTGAGTAGTACAATATTCTGCAAATCAGAGATTACAGATTTTTTATGCTACCTGTGGGAACTAAGGTTGTCATACTCTCAATATCTCCTTTATTTTCTTCACATACGATATTGAAATTCCATTATGAAACTCAAGCGCAAATATGTCTCAGTCTGCCATAGCACACCATCTTTTGCTGTCTTATTTACTATTCAATACCATGTAACTGTATTTCAGATAATAATCCCAAACAACTTCTACTAGAGTTATATAATTCCCAACAACACTACATGAAAAAAATAGCTGGAATTTTTCTAAATATGACACAAGGTGAGCTGATGCATGGCAGCTTGGACAGGAAAAATCTATGCACATCTTCATATGACTCATCTTTCTAATTGTCAAGATGAAAAATATTCTTCCTTTCTGTGAAATGCTCTGGACATGAAGTGTGGACATTTGAGACTACTCAAAACACATCAGTTTTATGGTTATGCATCCCCTTTCCCAAGAATCCTGATCTGTATCCCACATATATCCCTGATGCTACTTCCCTCCCCTCTTGATTTTTATCTGGCTGAAGTGATGTAACTAGAGGAGATTGCATTAACTGTGCTGGCATCTCTGAGCAGGAAGCAAACATTCCCATGGCAACTTAATACTGCTACACTGTCTTGGTAACCAATTTAAAATAATTTATGATGTTTACCTGCACTAATGTTCCAAGGCTGAATATTTTAGGAGACTATGATTCTTGAATATATTTGCTATTTTCACTAATAAATCAATTTATGAATAAGCCCTTTTTTATAGTTCTGTGTAATATCTAATAAAACCCCTTCCCAGATATACATCTCAAAGTCTTCAGCCTGTAAATGTCATCCAAATAACTAAAATCATCAAGAAACCACAAAAACAAGCTGTCAAGCAGAACAGGTTTGTAGGAAGAAGTAGAAAAAAATATAATCCTTTTTTATTAATGTCCAACATTTAAAGGAAATTTAAAGTAATTTTATTTCCACACAATGTTTGAGATTATTTTCCTTGCTCAAGAGCCTGACTCAAAAATCTCAAGACTGTTTCAACTAATCTTAACTGCATATAAGCCATATCTAACTTTTAATCAGAGGTAATAATAAATTAATCAACAGCAGATAGTTTTTGGAGCCTATTTTTCTAGTGGCTGCATTCAATACAACTTGAATCTGTATGCTATTGCCTATTACAGTACTACAGATTCAATTGCGAACAGAAATTACAGGCACTTCCTCTTCATAATCCACCACAACAATTGTTTGAATTTTTATTTAAAAAAAAAATTCCTTTTAATCAATTACAGTAAGCAGAATTAGGCCTTATTTAACTTAGGGTACTCTGCTTCTTTGTGTTGGAATTCTAAGTGCACTAAGAAAAAAACCACAGTAACAAAAAGGAAACAATGCACAAACAAAATGTATGAGTTGCATAAGACCACTTATTAGATCACGTGACTGCAAGAGCAGGAACCATGCTAATAAACACTTCTAAGATCATATAAAATAGTTCAAAACCTGCTTTCTGTCATGGAAATAAAGAATTGCTAGGATTGGAGGGGAACTTAATCACATAGAAAGCAAAACCAAGCTGGTCAGGTCTGCCACTCACTAATTCAGGCTGCTCAGGGCCCATCCAAAGTGGTCTTGAACATGTCCAGGAATGAGACAAAACCTCTTTGGGCAGAGAGTGTCCCATTTAGTTTTAAGGTTAAAAAAAATTGGTATGAAATCTTACTGCTATAAACCAGTAGCTGCACAGGTCTCATTTTTCTTATAGTTCAGTGTTATCTGTCTGCATTAAAGTGCTTGAGAGACAGTGAGCACATATGTTCATAACTGCAGACATTCAGTGTCTTGAAAAGTGCCAGAAAAGCACCACTGTGCCAAGACAGCAATCACTTAATGACATCGATTTCCTGTAAAACATTCCACACTAGGGAAACAGCAGTTATTTTTTTTCACTATCTGTTGAAAGCACAGAACAGAGGTCTCAGAAAGAGGAGGGAAAGCAAAAGAATTTGATACCCAAAGTTCTATTCTGAAGGTATGTTGCAGGCATTGCAATTGTGTGGTCCCTTTTTGTGTCATCAAAGCCTGAGCCACCAGTTCAATACAAGGACATCCAGCAACAAGCAACATGACAGCTTTTCAACTTCTGAAAGAGCAGATCCAAAGTTGGATGGCAAGCTCTCTGAAAGTTAGCAGCCTGGCAGAGCTCTGTGAAATGAGAAGGAGGAATGCTGGAAAGAGGAGTCTCCTTTGAGCTGGGCCCTGGAAGTGCCTGCAGTGGCAGGAGGCTGGCAGAAGGATAGACACAAACATGTGAGGAACAGACAGACAGAGAAAGATAAAGAAGCAGGAACATAACAGTGCAAAGCCTTGGAGGCAGGAATATGATTTAAGGATGAATGAAGAATTTCTGATAAATGGTTTAGTCCAAAACTCATTGAAGACAATGCCAAGACTTTGAAAGTGGCTTGATATGAGGCTTGTAATCTTAAATGACTGCATTTAGAATCACTGCTTGACCAGCATATCAAAACCCAGTGAGCACTCCTTAAAAAGTGACTTCACAAAACCTCTCCTAAGACCAAGATGCTGCAGCTGCTTTGAAGATACAGTCATTAAAGGATGAGACATGTGAACAGTCAGCATGACTTCTCTGAAGTTTAACTATAATCTCCTTATTCTTTCTTACTGAGTTTTTGAAATCTTTTCTGTTGCAAACAGAAAGCAAAACTGAGGCAAACAGCTTAATCCAGAAATTACCTGTACACTAACTTTAGTCTCAGCTCTTTTTTGTGTGTGTATTTGGCCATGATCATGCCCAATTCTAACAGCATTTAAGCTTTGTACTGTTGTATTTACCTGAACAAACACTGAAATGCACTGTAATTTTCCAACCTTACACTAGCTCTTTGTTACAGCTGCTTGCCATGAAGTGAAAAAATGCACATTTATTTTTGAAATTTCACTGTTCAGTTAGAAACAGTTAGGAGATGTTTTCCTGTAAAGGAAAATCTCCTTTATCACAGCCTAAATTTTATTTTAAAAATATTTATTGAAGCAAAATTATGTTTTTGCTATAAAGAAAAAAGCCAATGACTTTAACATAAAACAAGTTCAGTATGAGTCAATTCTGAAGGGAACTCAAATATGTACATAGGTCCATCCAAATACACTCATGCACAATGACTTGACACAGATATTATACACTGAAGGAGGCATCCCTGTCCCAGTGCAGAAACTTCATCCTTGTTTCCATGGAAGGCTTCTGAACAGAAGCAAGGATGAGAAGTGAGTTTGTATTAACAACTTTAACAACAGATGTAGAAATCTCTGTTCTCCTTATAACATGATACAGGCTATGTGCTCTAAAGTATAGCAAATGTTCTGCAAATTTTTTTTTCTTTTATTTGTGAATTTTTTGGTTTTTGGGTTTTTTAAAATAATTCTGTAAAACAAGACGGCAGCATTTGGGGAATGAAGTAAAAAACACAGTGTGAGAGCACGAGGCACCAGTAGAGACAGGACGTTTGTAGAAGCGTTTTCCACTTTGGATATATGGAAGACAGCAAAACATAGCTCAGCTCTCTGAGATGTTTTGCCTGGCTATACACTGAACAGTCCAGACCAAGATCATTTCCAAGGGGACACTTATCATACACTCTCATTGTGCTTGACTCCAGAAATGAATACAATCCAATCACTGAGCAGTTCCAGGAACAGTGCCAACCTTTTATGAAGAAGTGCATCAGTCAATCATTCAGTCCCACAGAATGGGCACCCATTTTATATATTTAATGACCTAATAGGAACCAGATTGTTCCTGTATTTACCAGTCCAAATAGAAGTCAATGTCTGGGATTAAAAGAAATAAAAGGCCTCAAATAGATTACAGTGAAAAATTATTAAGCAGGGCAGGAAATTCAAGGCCTGATCCAGCTAAAACTAAGTTTTAAGCTTTCAAATATTTCTTGGTACAAATAACTGTGGTGGAATTTGGGGTCTTTTGGGTGTTTTTATCAGTCAGCTTTATGTTTTTCTTTGATTGTTGTTTCTGTGGGCTTCTTTGTTTTTTTAAAGCAGGAATTATGGAATACAGTTTGTACTTTCTTTTTATACAACAGGCTACAAGATCTACATTCTTGCTCCTGATGCTTCAAAAATGTCTCTGCGTTGATATCACTTCTAAAACTATGCCTTGGTAGTCAAAGAATTCCCTAGGAAATTACTAAACACTTCTAAAACATACTAAATGCTTTGGTAAATGGCTTGATGGAACCTCAGCCCTGATTCATGTGGATCAAAATTTGTGAGCCCTAAAGGCAGCAAAGCTCCACCTCCATTTGTGATGCATCAAGACCAACAGAATTATCAGCACAGAATCTAATGGGAAGAAGCAGAATTGAAACTAGTCAAGCTCAAGTTTTGGAATATATGTGAAACAAAATACTTAAAAGCCTTGTTCAGTCTTGTGTGAGAAAGTGTTAGAAAAATGAAATAACTCCAAAACAAGTCACACACATCAGCACAGCTTCAGCTGGAATCATTCAGGATCAAATCAGTGCTTTATTCCTCTTCATTTAAAACACTTGAGAATCTCCCTTGATGGCCAAATGCTACAATGGTCACCTATGGCTGTCTCTCAACTTTCTGCCAGAAATCATTACTGCAGTGAAGAAAGGGAGACACCTAGGGCTGTGTTTAATGAAGGACAGCAACCAGAAAAGGTTGTTCTGTTGGATACAGAAAATTCCCAATAAAACCATAAAACTCATGAAAGGATGGCCTATAGCCAATTCCTGTGTACTGTCTGGGTGTTAATTACTTTCATCTAATCAAAGTAAAAATGACTAATCCTTATGGTGGATAGGTGGACAAGAGCAGCCAAAGTGAACAGAAACACAAGAGTTTTCTAAGCAAAAATGACAATCATCCTCCCACACAGTAAACAAAAATATTCCAACTCAGAACAAGCTTTAAAACCTTGTACTCTTACATGTCAAATGGCTGCATCTCTTGTTTCAGTAAATCCATTACCAAAGCACTGCTAAGATCACAAAACCAAAATGTGAAAATTCCACAAGGGGCAGTGGTATATTGGTACCATCACCCTTATTCCAAGATAAACATTTCAACCTGCATTGATAAGAAATAATGCTGTACTCTGAGTGCAGTGCCACACTCCATAAACAGATGTTTTCCCAGATAATCAATACAGCTTTATCTGAACAACTGATGTCAGGCACATACAAGCAGAAAACAGAATGGCGGTGTTGGTCCAACTCTTTATGATAAGGGTGAAAAATACATTAATGCTTTTTGTAGTCACATTTGACTAGTCAAAACTGTATTACTCCATGGACCAAAGAAGCCCTGAAACAAACCCCTGAAGCAAAGGCCCTGAGTACATAAATAGCCTAAAACTCTGTCTGTTGTGGCATTTTTTCTGTATTAGCTACAACTTCAAACTTAAAGTGTAGGTCCTTAGGGAGAAACTGAAAAGAAATAATAGCCAGCTTTTGAAGCTCATCTCACATTTCTCAGCTTTATAAAGAAAAAAAGACTCAATATTTATCATGTCTCAAACCATTAACAAGAATGTGAGAATTACCACATTTCCATAGTTTCCTTAAATTATCATCTTATTATCCAAGAGCTATCATTATTTACACTACCAAAGCAGTATCTTCCCAAAATCCTTATGTGGGTTGAGTTAAAATGCTCCATCATCACAGAATTCAGATCCTGAAGAAAACAGGGAACGAGACCCACACTGCTGAAGCTCCAAGTCTCATAAATATAATGATAATCAAGTGATAAATAAATATATATATTAAACTTTGCTTATTACAACAGTCCCACTGAAAAAAGAACTGGTCTACATTTGTGACTAAAACTAACCACTTCCCTAAACATGTTCAAGACTGAGAAAGTCGGTTCTGTGCTCATAATTTCATTGTTTGTATTAAGATACAAGGTAAAGGAGCATGGAACACAATTTGGAAATGGAATAACAGAGCCAAACTTAGGGTGAACAAGCAAAATTCTGATTCCACCAATATTTGATCATCTTATTAGGACAAGGTAATATTGGCACTATTCATGGTGAGCCTTCCGAGAAGAACAAAGAATCCCTTGAGTGTCCATCAGGGCAAAGTCTAACACGGTTGATTATTTAATATACTGCAGAAGTGCTCCTTTACCATCTTTATTTATAATTAGCAAGAAAATAAACTTCTCCAAATATTGATTCCTTAATATGCATGTGTTTGGTTTTTTCCTGTAACCCTTTAAATAATTACTCTATTGCTTTCAAAGTTGTGGCTGCTAAAACCAGAAGAGCCTGAAAGTCCTCTCCTTTCAGTTAAATCTAATTGTAAAAGAAATTATCATCTGGAAAAGAAATAAGAAAAGCGAAAAGAAATCTCAAGTTAATTTCTAATAGCCCTGCAATCATCTCTCAACTACTGATGAAAGGGTTCACATATGTTAAGACAACTTTCCTGTCTGGCTGCCCCAGGTTTCCCACAGCAGAGTCTCAGACCTTCGGCTCCTTTCAGTAACTTTACTGAGGAGAGGCACGTTCAGATCCCAGCCCAGGTTAACCTGCACCCACCAGGCAGGTCTCACCCCATGAACCATTGGTTGCTCTGGGAACATTTCTTCTCTAACCCTTCCACTGAGTGACTTGGCTTCATTTTAATAAATATTAATTGCAGCCAACAGTTTTTCCATAGCCCAAATGAACACTTCAACCACTGAACTGTAAAATTGGTGCTTCTCTGCTGCTCTCTAGCACAACAGAGATTCAACCATTCAAACAGTGAATGAAAGAAACCAAGGCACACAAGAGGAACCATCTCAGTATCCCAGTAAATTAGCTCTGTGACTGAGAACAACCAGCACCTGACGATGATGGAGAGCTACAGTTTTCTCTCAGAGCAGCAGAATAAAATACTCAAAGCAACACCCAAACTCTGGTCACACACACCAAATTCCATGGAGAATCTGTACTAAAGAAGGTGCCATTCCTCAGCTGCCTGCTAACATGTATTGAATTGGACCTTCAGCTCTTGGAACAAACTACAAAGGAGCCAGGACAACCACCTCCTCCAAAAAATGGCTTCTAGATATTCTAGTTCAACTCCCCTGCACTGAATTCCACAAAAGCAATTGGAAAACAGCTTTCAGAAACAACTCTTGCCTTTCATATCCCTGTAATGTTAAAGAGCATATTTATATTTCTGGATTTTTTTTCCTTCCATCTGATAAAAATTTTATAATGGAATTATAAAGGACCAAGTTTTAAGCTCAGAATTACAGGTCATTTAGATGCAAAAGCATGCATCTAAGTAATCAAAGAATGCATGGAATGTCACACTCATTTATGCTTGCTTTGTTATAGCAGAGGATTCCTTATTTAGATAGGCTGCACGAAAAATAGATCTTCTGCTCCCAGTAAAATTAAATGTTACTGATGCATGCATTTTTCCTGAAGTCTATTTTTGACAGACATCTATTACATTGAATCATTCTGGGTTTTTATGAAGCTTTGCACAACCAAATGTTGACAATAGAAGGAACATTTTTGATAAATATTTTTAGCCAAGACTAGACTGTGGGGGCAGAAATCACTCAGTCATTAAATGAATCCAGTTAACCTTGTACAGCTGCTCTACTTCTTCAAAAATTATTAGTATAAGAGATCAGGAAGGCTGTGTAAGTGAATAAGTCTATGTAGCAAAGATGGTTTATTATTTCACCATAACTACCACATTACAATATCTACTGGCTGCACAGAGTTAATGAAATATATAAATAAAACCCACATTTAACCTTGGAAAAGACCATGAAGTTCACTGGCTTGTCTCTGCAGGCAACCACCAAGTTTTGGTAGGCTGCTTTTCCTGCTTTCAACAGCTGGCCAAGCCTGATCTAAATTAAAGAGGAATTTGAAACACAGAGGAATTCTTTCTTTACAGTAAGGAATGTGAACGCCATACCAATGCTTTCACCTAAATAGCAACATCAATCCACAAGAGCAGCTTCATATTTAAATGAATCAATTTCATGGAAAAAATGTTATTTCTCTGAACCACACATGTTGAGCTACCCAGCACCTGTCTCCATATATACATTATCACTAACCATCCGCATTTGAACCAAAAACTGGAACTATATTTATAATTACACACATTAATAGTTATGAGATAAAGGCAAAAATAATAATAAAACAGAGGCAATAAAAAGTTGAGTATGAGACAAAGGTGAAATAACTTCACTGCAGCCCCTAGAAGTCTAGGTAAATCTCGTTGCTTGTGCAAAAAAACTGAACAAAAAAGGAATATGCCTTCTGGATTTCCCTTACTTTCCAGCCCGAATTTACTTTCGAATCACAAGGAGGTTCAAATTTCAGCAGAAATATTGAATGATGCAAAATGTAGAATTCTGCAGTCCCTAAAATGCTTTAAAATAGTTTCTTCCCAGTTCTGATATTAAAATATGTATTCACTGTTTAAACACTACATTTGCAAAGATGGCAGACTGTTTAATGAAAAGGGCAACAGCCCATGGAGATGGGGAAATAAGTCTTTACATAAAGGTTACAAATCAAGACACTTGCAGAAAACCCATTTATTTGCTGGAACAAACAATATTCTTATGACTGCCAGGTAATGTATTTTCAGATTATGCCAAAATCAGATTCCACCTAATGGGCATACTTTACAGTCTTCAGAAAGATGTTTCTAACTGCAACCCTTAAAATATTCAAGCATACTCATTTCTTGTTCTGCCCCCTGAGCCATAAAATTCCTGCATCTTGTGTTATCACAGAACTTGTACATTGTTCCACTCCAGTGAGACACTAACTGGAACCCAGCCCATCACTACCAGCAGAAGCCATGGGCCACAAAAGCACTCCAATGTTTAGAAACTCATTTGTCTCATTATTATTCACAAATGCGACAAAGCAGTTAAAAAATGGAATTAAAACGTAAAGTGCCAGAGAACAGTAGCCCAAACAACTTTAGCTTTCTGTGACTGGCAATTATAATGCAGACAATCCATGCAGGCATTGCCTTTGGCAGCGTTACAGAGGAACTCTTTAAAAGCATTAAATGGCTTAAGAGACAGCAGAGAGGCAGGAGGCACTGGAAAGCAGGATCGTGTTCCTCATAAAATAGTGTCAGCTCCATCTGAAAACAACTCTGCACCAGCTCACCCACAACAATTGGAACCCCAGCAAAAGGCAGCTTACAGAAATAGGAATGACTACAGCTTATTTGGGCAGAGGTAATGTATATTTAGCTATGAGCATATAAGGGTTAGTTAAATTTGATTTTGCTCAGATCATCGCTTAGCAGGTGAAGAACCTTGGTCAAAGAAGTATCTGCAGGATGAAAACACCAGAGATTCTTTCTTGGCTGCTTTCCACCTTCAAAGAGCTGCACCCCATTCAAGGCTCTCCCATTCCCTGGGTTTGGACTTCACAGGCAGTGTCTGCCAGAACATAAATCCAGAACAAGTGCTCACATAAAAGTAGGGATGTAGAAAACTTCTTGAAATTGGTCTCTCTTGCTACACAAGATTGTTTTTGGTGTTAGGGCAGTGAGGTTTAATAGGTGTAATATTCCTTCCTTCCCAAATTCTAGGCTTTTTTAAATCTTTCCTGTTTTGTTGCAAATATAGTATTTACTTTCATACAAATATACTATTTTTATTTATCAGTTTATTCTCTAGTGTTAATATTATATTTCTTCATAAAGAACATTTATTTTCAAAGAAAAATAGAAAAACATACAATGTCTCTAATTCTTAGTTGACAGGTGGAGAGAGATCAAAATCCATTCCACACTGGCTTAAGAGAGATGGGGATATGACTGTTTTTGTCCAAAGACAGCAACATGTTAAGTAACAAGAAACAGAAGAAAAACAGATATCTTGATTCCTCTGCATCCTCAGTATTTCACATCAGAACAAGAATGGACCTCTTAGATCATTCCCATGCTGAGAGAGAGCATTTAAATTGAATTAAACACCTGGTGGCAAGCAGGTCTCTGTGCTTTTTTCATGCATGCTTAGGCACCAGATCACTTTCTCTCCCCCCCAACAATTTAAACCTATTATCTGGAGTGAAGCTACAAGATTAAATGATCCAAAAGGCCTCCAAAGAGGTTTTATTAAGAAAGAAAAGAACCACAAGTCAAACAACAACATTTTATATAGAAAAGCACAGAGGTGCTGAGATCAACCCAGTTACCTAAATTTTATTATGATTATTTCTAATCATTCCTTCCATCACAACAACTCAAGAACACTGTTTAGGGATATCTATACCTATACCCCAGGAAGTTTTCAGAGATACTGTGCTGTTAATTTTTCTTATGTAATTCTTTTCTTTTGGTTCAAAAATATGAAGAATCAACACATTTGGATATGCATTTCAAAAGACAAATTCAACTGGCTGTACTTGAAAGCATGAGGAAGACTAACACTCAAAAAATGACATGAAATGGACATCACCTTCTCAGAAGAGATGCTTATTTTTCAGTATCAAGACTACTTTTTTTTTTGTAAAAGGAAATTTGGCCTTGAAGCCAAATTTTGCTGCATGCTTTTATAAACATAACAGATCCTAGGCAGAATTAATGTCTTGCATTTCGCCAAGATGAAGCCTGCATAGTCTTCCTCTGAGATGTTAGGAATCAGGCATATCATTTATCCTCTCCATATGAAAACTTAATTTATTTCTATTAGCTTGATATCATTATTCATAAAACTTTATTTTACCAACCCAGTCTATACCAAAGTCAGATTTAAGAAACCCCTCAAACTTTCTTGTAGGCAGTCAAGGTAAAAACAACCAAAAAATTAATTTTAAATGTGAATTGAACATCTGAAGCAGGTACTAGTCTTTACCTGGATAACTGTTCAGTTACATGGCTATGAGTAGACACAAATAAACCAAGCTCCAGAATTTAATAAAGATGGGAGATTTTACTTATCTCAGATTCTTCCAACCCCCCAAAAATCTCAATTATTTCATCATGTTTCTATTGCACTCAATGCAACCATTACAGAGGCAGCAGAGTGGGAGGGGGGAGCCCTGATAAAACAGCCTTAAATCTTTTAATTTTCTTGTCTCATACTGGTTTTATCTAATATGAGCTTGATTAATGTCCACTCCCCAAAAGCTGTTCTATCCCATGTCTACAATATTTCTTTCAGATCTCTGAACTAATCATCACCAGGGACACAATTTTCTTGTTGTTGTTGTTAGATGAGAACACAATTCTGCATCCACAAGAAGTTAGGAAGGTGATAATACTCAGAAGTAACTGAATCCTAAATAACTTTGATCAGCTATGCCTGTTTCAGTAAATGTTTGCAGATAGGGAAAGAGGAAAATTGCTAGACCAAAAGTACAAAAGGAATAATGTATGAGTCTCACATGGGATATGGATTAGAAAAAGAATTCAATAAGGTTGTCACCTTTTCTAAAATATTTCAGAAGGCCACTGGATCAGCAGAGGTATTTTTAAAATATTCATGTTGGCTGCTCACTCCACACTGCAGAGACAAAATCCTCCCTTGCAAGGTATTATGCAGACTACTCAGGAAGTGGATAAGAAAAGCCCTAAAATGAGGAATCAGGCCTCCTTAAAAGGGATTGCTCTGCTGTCACTGCTGGTTTGTACTGCAGACACGCCTGCCCCATTCAGCTGCTGAGGAAGAGGATGCTGCCAGCACCTGTGGGCAGGTGCCTCTCCAGGAACAGCAGCATCCCAAACCTGCAGATACCCCCAGCACTGATCCTCTCCCAGCACAAAAGTTTTTGTGCTCAACCTACAGAGATTCCACGACTCAACATCCAGCTTAAATATGGTCCCCAGTTTCAAACAACACATACATAAATATTAATCTCCTGTTGTAGAATAAAATTTTTAAATCAAACTACATGGGGACTACATTTTCAGTCTCTCAAGAAAAAAATTGTTAAATTACCATTTTAAACTAATTTATAGTCTGCATTATATTCAGTACAGCTCAGAAGAGTATATTCATAACTTTACTAACAGTTAAAATTAGTTCTCTTTAGGAATAAATTTACACTAACAGTAGCACATTAGGATCAAAGCTAAGTTACAGCAGTCAGAGTTTAGATGAAATATCATCTCTAGGTATTCCATTTGTAAAAGAAGACTTTACTATTTCTCTCAAGTTCTTCCCAAAGGGTAAGTTACTAACAGAGGAATTGGCTTTAGAAACAAGAAAAAATACCATAAAGTATATTTATTCACACACACAAAAATTTAATATGTTTAGGAGTATAGGTATTTCCCAAAAAAGCAAAAAAGGTGCAAACAAACTTATTCTATGAAAGAAAAAAAGGTGATTTTAAAAAAGGTTTAGAATATAGTTAGAATTATTTCTCAGTTGGAATATAGTTAATTTCCTCCATCACAGTCTTATGGAAGATAACTCTTGCTGAACATGCCCATTTCTTTCCTGGACCTGTTTACAGACATAATCAATATTATATCACTTTTAGATTAAATCGATTGCATCAAGTGGAGTAAACACAAGTAAACACCTGATTGAGTAACACATCAGTCTTGTTAGTGAAGAGATGTGAATGAGAAACTTTACATCTATTTGAAGATATCACTCTGAATAATTTAACAATATCTGACTGCAAAAACCCAGATCTACATCCCTTCTACATTCATGAAAACAATGTTTGCTAACAAGAGTTTTCTGCAAGCATATTAAATTAAACACTAATTTATAGAGAAAAATATCTTCCAACTGCAATGAAAATCTTGCAGTCTCAAAAGTAAAACTATTAAGTTTAAATCCTATAAGGCCCAGGTGCCTAATTTAAGGTCAGATCACCTTTCTCAGGTAAAAGATCATTTATAAGATTGCTATTTTCCAGATTTGGCAGCTTGCCAGAGAACATCAAAGAGGAAGAAAATTACATTAAACCCACAATTCTGGAGAATTGGAATGTTTTGATCCAATAGAAAAGTCTTCTTAACTTGTGCATTTATAGCCTGTTGATCATAACTACACTTAAAATGTTTTCTATGCACTAAAAATTTTATTATAAAGTGTTTTTCTTCAGAAATAGCTAGTATGGGATGATTAAACTGTAATAAGCCCCAGCTGTGAGTAAATTCTAAAGATAGGCTAAAGCAGGACTTTTAGCAATACCCAATTAAGCTACTTATGTCTCTTACTCTGCTGGGTGTCCTTCCTCTGCTTCTTCCTTTGTGGCCATCAGCAGATATGAATGATAAAAGGGAAAAGTCTCTAGCACATAAAACCCTACAGACCTGGTTGCACAGAACTAAACCATGGGAGCCTTAATTGAAATGGGAGCAATGCAGAACTCAGTCTATAGCTGGACAATAACCCATGTTTTCCAAATGAGCCTGAAGTCAGGGGCTTTTTTTTGCATTTTTATCCAAGATTCCTTTAGGAATCTGGCATTTTGCATTCCTGTGCTTCTGTACTGCTGCATCACACACCACACAATGAGTATCACAGATGACTACTACTAGAAAGCCAACAAGATGTGCATGAGAAAGGAGAAAGGCCAAACGATTCTGTTGAAAAGAGATGAAAAATCACCAGTTGCATTCCGCAACATCAAATTTATATTACCTAAATGTGACACCAGAAAGAAGTGTTGAAAATCTTCATAATAAAACAGCACATGAACTCACATGAGTAAAGTGTCAGTTCTGTAATGAATTTTTGAAATGAGAAGTTACTTATAAATAATGCACTAACTGTTCTGGATATAATGGTAACAAAAGCCAAAAGCCAAACTTGAGGGAGATTTAATGTTGTAACATTTGGTGCACTCAATTTCATTTTAGAGAGAGCTGGAAAAGACAGCTCAGAGCTCCACACACCCTTACTCATCTTGGCACACAGCAGCAGGTGCAAGTCAGATTTCATAGGGCTAAAGAGACAAATTTTACTTCTGCATTAGTGAAATGAGATTGGCTTCCTCTGCTTTCTTTCACCCTTTTAAATAGGATCACACCTAGAGAACCAATAGTGCTGTAATAACACAGGAACACCACAGAGGCTCATGATTTCAGATAGCAGTTGTAGAGTTGTGTAGTTCAAGGACATTTCACTAGAAATAATAACAGACCCAGTTCTGCCAGCCACTGTATCTTTCAATAAGATGGGCAAATAAAGGCATGATTTAGCAGAACATTAAATGTAAGCAAAGTCTATCATCTTAAGATTTCTTTTTAAAGTTAAATTTAAAGTGAAATATTTTGATTTGCATTCAATAATTAGTAATTAATTATATAATATAGTATTAATTAATACTACATAATTACTATGTAATAGAGTAATAATACAGTATTAATTATAAAATTTTATGGTCAAAGCTCTCATTTTATTTACAGTTGCATCCATTTCCACTGCTTTGGAATTATTTTGTACTGCAGACTTGCTAATGTTTGCTCTTCTGAAACACAGCAAATGCAGTAGAAGTTCAATAAATTATTTACATTTTTAAAGACCAAAAGCTTATTAACATTTGCCTGGAAGAGTACATCCATGCTTTGCTCTGAAGCTGAAAACGTAAATTAGCATCTTCTGGCCTGATTCTTGTCTCACTCTGTCAGTGTTGTTCTCAGTCAGAATGGTCCAAATGATATAAATCAAACCCAGGGCATATAAATACCTCCAAGAATAATTCATTACCACCTTCAGAGCTCTGCACTGAACTTGGATTTGTCAGTTGCTGCAAAAGTAGAACACTGCAGACACTCACAACATCAATATTGATAAAAAAGACTCAATAATAGAAATTACTACTTCAAGATTTCAAAGTGGAGCACATACATAGTGGACCTCTTTGGCTTTATTGGCAGCACAGGGGGCACATGGGGCAGACAGAACATAAATATGTGCCTCTTGATCCTGAAGCTCCTCCTACTCTGAAGCAAGCAACAAGCACACTGCTGAAATTTTTGAGGCATTATCAATAGTAAATGAATGTAACTGATCCAATGTCCAAAATGCAAGCAGACAGACCCAGCAGCAAAATAACAATATTTACAGAAATTGTAAGAGGTGATTCACACCATCTGCCAATATTCTCATAAAATACAAGCAAGAGTCCATGTGGACAGCATGGATGAGGCAGTGAATCTGTGTAGGTGAATACTCTTGACTGGAGCAAATAAGGAGGAAAAGAATTAAGTAGTGAGGAGTAAGGTAGAGAAGAGAAAAAAAGAGGAAAATTACAACTAAAAACTGTGGGAAAATGGAAGAGTTTGTTGTTTCCAACCCAGTTCCTGTTCAGTATCTGCATTCCATCACTCCATAGCTGAAGAGCTTTTCCTGGATGAAATGCAACAGGAGGAAGACAGGAATCCTGCTCCTGAGCTCTTCGTTGTTTTTTGTTTCTAATCCTCATCACAGCAACACCTTGTATGATGCAGGAAATTCCCCTCTTTCTTATCACTATCTTAGACCAATAGCCTGAAGCTGATTCATTTTCTTTGGATCAAATATTGTGTTGCACAAAGTTCAATGAGCTATAGAATGCCCCAGAAGAATTCAGTGTTACGTGAATATGACAAAGTAATCTCATCATCTCTCTATACAAAAGGGGGAATAATTTCCTGTTGACAGGAAAATATTTTACTAAACCAGAGGCATCAGACAGCAGCCTTCCATGGAGAATGGGACTGGGGAAAACTGCTTAATAATCAGCAGTTTATATGTCCTGACAAGTGCTGTGTACAGCAAACATTGAAGATTATTTATAGTCAGGAGCTACAAAGAGAATAAAGGCTTGAAATGACAGTGAAAACCAGCAGAGCTGCTGGTCATTGTCATTATGACAAAGTGAAATGTTTTTTGTTTGGTTTTTTTTCTTATTATGAGAGAGATGGTGATTTCAACCTTAAAGGACTTGCTACCGTGTCATATTGTTCAGTCTGACCAAGCTTCCTCAAAAGAGTGCATACAATGCAGATCAGATCACCTCAATAAAGAAAAACTATTGCATGACCTTTCTGGAAAGAGGAGACAAGTAATTCATTTTACTGCAGCAGCATTGGCAAAATGCTGACAGAGGAGCACACATCTTTCCTTTCTCATGTACCTCTACCTGGGGCCTGCACAAACAGCAGGTAGCCAGCCCAGAATATCCCTGTCTGCTAGCATTTAACCTGAGCAAAACAAAATCCAGTTCATCACTGGTAGACAGAAACAAGAGATGCATTCCCTGATGTGTTTCCTGGGATGGGGAGTCTTTGGGAGGATAGTCTTTGCAATAACAAAATGCATGATGAGAGCTGTTTGCTTTGTTCAAGGGAGTGACTCACTCCTTCAGAGTCTCAGAGTCCTTGATTTCCAAATATGGATATGAGCAGAAAGCAGTAAAGTGATTTTTTAATTAATATCTCAATAAAATAGTTGGTCTGGCAAAGGAAGCTGAGCCTTTCCTAGTAAAGCTTCACTATGAGCAGGTTTCCCCTCCCCTGCTCTCCAGAGATCAGGGCAACATAACTTGGATTGCTTTAACTTCCCCCCCATCCTCTACTCCAACATTTCAGCAGGGAAATACAAAAAGCCTTTAAATCTCTCATCACTCACTGGCTAAATGTCTGAACATGGGCACACTGATATTATATCACAGCACTTTGCCCTAGGGCCACTCTTGAGCTCACTGTTTATGCAGGGTCTGCTGGGAGCATCGTTCAAAAAAGGCTGTTCAGAAATGAGTATATCATTGTAGAGTGTGCACAAATCCAGTGATGTGCATGCATTATACTCTAAAAAAGACAGGATATTGAAATATCATTCATGCACATGGTGCATTATATACTAATGAGATTATTTTGGGATGGAGATGACAGCAATCTACCAGCAGAGGAATTCCTTAAGTGCTCAGAACAGAGCTCTCATACCTAATACTCTGCACTTAAGGCAATCTATAAGAAGCACCTTCAAAAACAGAGTAGGACCTCAGCTCAGAGTCCTTAGGCAGAAAGTTGCTTTCCTCAGTTCACTGAGCACTGAAACAAGTGCTTTAATCTCAAGTGCTAAAAGTAATTGGGACTGCCCCTTGCTGGCTTGGAATCACCCCTTTAACCTGCCCCACCACAACCTCTGATCTCAGGCTAGAGAACCACTCCAGGGCAGAAACAGAATCTGCTTCATTATCTCTGCTCTGCACTGGGGAAAGGAGAACTTTGCATCATCTTGAACCTGGCTAACACTGTTGTAAAGTCTCTCAAAGACAGTGCACGGCTAAATATGAATTTATGAACATGGGCAGATTCTGGGGTTAGGATTTAAACGTACAATAGTACTCAGCAAAGATAAAGAGATGGAATTCTTTGACCATGTCAGTGAAAAACAAGGCCCAGAATGGTGTAGGGCAGATTTACAAATTACAACAAAATGCTTTCCTTTTATTTCTTGTGCATATTCTGTTTTATGATTAAGATTTAATATATCACATCGCCTAAGGTATCAGTAACAACTTAGAAACATTTTTCCTCCATGCTGAGCTCCATCAGCTGCTCCTCAGACCTGTGTTCCATTCCCTTCTCCAGCCCCCTCAGTGTCTGTTTTGTTGTGAGGAGCCCAGAGCTGCACACAGGATTTGAGGAGTGGCCTCAGCAGTGCCCAGGCAGGGGACAGTCACTGTCCTGGTCCTGCTGCCCCACCATGGCTGGGACAGGCCAGGTGCCCTTGGCCTCTTGCCCACCTGGGCACACCTGGCTCCTGTTGAGCTGCTGGTGAGCAGCACCCCCAGGGCCTTTCCCACCAGGCCCTTTCCAGCCCCTCTGCCCAGCCTGGAGCTGCAGGGCTTGGTGTGACCCAGGGCAGGGCCTGGCACTTGGCCTTGTTGATAGAAACAGTCATGCAGCCCAGTTTGAGTATTAACAATAAAAGTCTGTATTTCATCTATTTTCAGTCAAAATATTTCCCTTGAGTAAAAAAAATCTAAATATTCTCCTTCAAGGCTTTTCAATTCTAGAAATACATGCCACAGCAAAGGAGTTACCAAAAAAAAGAAAAAAAAAAAAATCAGCAAAACTTTCCAAAGAGTGATCTTATTCTATTCCCAGGTCTGCAATAGGCTGATCAAATCATGCAACACTTCTCTACAACTTTCAGCAGGAGGTGTTACAGAAAACAAGAAATCTTAACGGTATAATGAACAATACATTGAAGGAAGATTTATCAGGCTTCTTTGGTTTAAATGTTCATTTATAAGTGGTGAGATGATTAACAGATGTTTTAAGTATTGTTTCTTTTATGAGTAGCACACTGCATATACATTTAAAAGAAAAGCTGTAGAAGATAGTGATTTATGAGAATAAGCTACAGGAACAGCTTATGTAATTAATGGCCTGTATACCCTATTGGGAGATACTATTTATTATTAATATCTCCTAATCACAGACTAAACACTTCAAAAAGCATCTTATTATAAGGTATGGCAGATATATATGCCTGCTTAAGAGTCTAATGCTGGAACTGCAATACCATTGAACACTCACAATTATTTACTGAGATTTGGCAACCCGCAGTTTAGCAACAGAGCAGCTACAAATAATACACTGAAATATCCCCTGTGCCTTACAGAGTAACTGGGCAAATCCAAACCTAAAAACAGATTTTTACTTTATGGAAGAATGTGCCAGACGTACTTTGTGACCAGAGATCTCAGTATGGCACAAAGCTTTGTAGGAGGTGTTTTGCAAGTGTCAAAAATTAAAAAAAAAAAAGCCGAGCTTTTATGTGACATTGTCCAGGATTATGTACCAGCAATAAAAACTCACTGGATAAGTTCTTACTTTCTTCAAAGTAAGTGTTCGTTCCACAAGCAAATCAAATACATCTTCAGAGACAAAAGTCTGAATATTTTCAAAAACAGTGTTACTATAGCTGTGATAGTCTAATAAAGTACAAGTTCCAGTTTCTAAACTTGTCTGTCTCATTTGCTTAGACTAACTGCTTATTTTGAAAAATATCACTGAATCTCAACTCTTTCACATATAATATAAACTTGGAAATTTAAGTTCAAAATATGAATGTTGAGTTTAACCACAATTTAATCCATAGCAAATAAGAACGAGTTACCAAAAAAAGTAACAGCAAAACTCTCCAAAGAGTGATCTCAGTCATTCTATTCCTACGTCTGCAATAGGCATCTGTATCTCACAGCAAGTTTTTCTATGTTCCACAAGCAACAAATTACTGTTCCTTCCATTCCCATTAGAGAAGGAGAGCACCTTGAAATACCTTTCCACACTGAAGTGGCCCTTTTGCTCCATAGCCTGTACTCAGCTAGTTTAACTGAATACATGGACCAGACAAACCAAAACCAGTCCTCATTTTTCATTTAGATTTAAAGTTTTGTGCCTATTCTCTATTATTGTGACATTCTCCAGTCCCATGTTTAATCTGATGCAGAAGTTAGATACAGCCCAAGAAATTCTTTAGACTGTCCACAACCTAAGTTAAAATCAAAACCAAACAACTGCCCTCAACAATAGGAGAAAAAACCCCAGCAAATGGCAAGACAAGAAGGAAAATAAATACAGAGAACTGTGTTAAAACCTTAAAAATTGAAAGATGAAAAAAGCAGACAAAAATCAGCCAATCACTTAAAAGATTAAAAGGTGTGTTTTTAAAAAAATTAATAATTCTGCCCCAAACTGCTTTTACATATTACAGAGTATGCCATCTGTCACACCCAAGCAATCCTTCATATGGATGGAATTTATGCTAAGTAAGCATTTGGAATATAATAACTCCAACTGAAAGTTGGCTGCTCCAAATGAGGAGGAGGCCTGGAAACATCAATGTGTGGCAGTACTAACAAGCTTCACCACAGCTGTTTCACTGCATTTTATGTGAGCATAATTAAACTCCTCTCCAGGAGATATTTTACTCTATACAGCGGATCAAAGGCCTTAACTTTATTGAGGAAAACCACTACCAAAAAATAGAAGCAAGTTAAATCACAACAGGATTGTCATACTATTAAGGGGATTTCCATTTCTGAGCATCCAGGAGCCACTGCCAATCACTCTCATACTGACATGCTTTTTTGGTTTTGAGGTAATGACACTGTTAGAACTTCCCAAGTTAACAGATGAGACCCGAAAAACAAATTCCATTGCATAGAGCCCATTCCCAAAAGAAATCATCCAACAAACATCCAACTGTTTTAAATCATGTTTATGGTGTGGCTCATAATGGGCCACATTTATCACAGTTTTCAAATGTTCAGTGGGATATCTGTCACATAAATAACCAATTTCAATTAATTCAGTTTAATTGCAATTTGAATTGGATTTCTTATTGAATCACTTAACATTATTTTGGACAACAAACACCATTCTGTCTACCCTGTGTTACCCTCTACACGTCCTGCAAGTTGTTAATCCCAAAGGTGTTATTCCTTCAAAGTATTCATTAAAAAAAAAAAAAAAAAATCAAATGGCTGTCCTGTCTCAGGAAGGGTGGAAAGTCAGGTGGGGCATTAAAATTATAGCATTATCTAATATTTTCAACTACTATGATTAATTTAAATATGAAAGAGTGGAAGGAAAAAATTACAATTTTGTCTGGTGACTATATTGCCACAGGTAGATTGATTTGTTTCTGCCCAAGAGCATCATGTTACACTTGCAAATTTAATCTCTGAATCCATTCTTCTCCAATCAAAACTGTAAAAGCCTTACAATTATTTTGTAGAGATATGCATTAAAACTCCTGGTTCCTCATACAACACAAAAAATGAGTGTCTGATTGTCCTAAATGATCCTTGAACATATATTGCAGGGAACCTGATTTTTCTTTAATTCTGATGAGGCCTCAGACAAGTGACTTGAGCTAGCATACCCTTCTTTAAATAAGGAAACTGGAATGAAGACATTTCCCTTATTGTGAACCTTTTCTAAAGAAAGCCTTCCTTTCCCTATTCCACCTTAGCTCACCTTATTGGTGGGCTGCTCAGCTTTACCACTGCAAGACATATGGTAGAGACAGATGATCTATCTCCACAACTTCTCCAGGCAAACTGTTCCAGTGCCTCCCCACCCTTACAATAAGGCATTTTTTCCCAATGGCCAAACTAAACCTACCTTCTTTCAGTTTGAAGCCATTCCCCCTTGTTTATCACTCCCTGCCCATGTAAAATGTCCCTCCCCAGCTCGCTTGGTGCCCCCTTAGGCACTGCAAGATGCTCTAAAGCCACCCTGGAGCCTTTTCCAGGAAGAGCAACCCCAGCTCTGTGTCTGTCTTCGCTCAGTTTGTTCCCTGGCCCACTGATCCTCTTCATGGCTTCCTCTGGAATTGCTCCAACAAGGCCACATCCTTATTTTGGGGACCCAGGTGTCTCAAGAGCAGAGTTGGGGGAAAAATTCCCTCCCTTGACTTTTTCTCACTTTTTTGAGGCAGCCTGGGATACATTTGGCTTTCTGGGCTGCCAGGGCACATGGCTGGGCCATGTCCAGCCTCTCATCCAGAAACACCCTAAAATCCTGCACTTTAGGGCTGCTCTCCATACATGCTGTGCCTCTGCCCATGAAGGCCAGTTCCCTTGAGTTTCATTTCTTGATACTTGGATTTAAGGCAAATCCTCTCTGAGAAGACATTGAGGTGAGATCAGAACAGATTTCTAATAGAGATCAATTCTGCTTGTGAAACCTTAATCTGTGCACAGTTTAGCACTCCATCAAACCACACATCAGCATAAAAGGAGGAAAAAAACCCCTCAAAACAGTTAGAGGCAACACATTCCTTATCTCATTTCCACTCTTTTTTTGTATACACACACTGAATAATCCAATATACCCATTATCAAATCATCAACAATAGGATAGCACAACAGCAACTAGGATTTACAGTACAGCTTAAACCCAAACTGCTTGGAGCAGAATCTAACAGGATGATGTGGCAAGAGCTAGTAGAAATTTAACATTAAAAAAAATAAAGGAAAAAATTGCTTTAAAAACAAACACCTTGCATTTTTCTGTCCAAAGTTTCCAAACACTCTGAAGGTGAGACTCAATGAAAAGGAGAAAAAAAGCCCCCTAAAACCATCTAAATGGTTTCTCTGGTATTGTAGGTCACAGCATGTGGCACAGTTGAGACAGACAACACAGAGTGTCACCATACAATTACACAAATCTTCAACCCATCCAGATAACACCATACCTCTTCAGAGGGCTTCAGGCATCTGCCCATACGGAGTAACACCATCTCATCTCAGAAGGCTTCAAGCTTCTGCCCTTCTTGTT
This sequence comes from Zonotrichia leucophrys gambelii, assembly GCF_028769735.1. Taxonomy (NCBI): domain Eukaryota; kingdom Metazoa; phylum Chordata; class Aves; order Passeriformes; family Passerellidae; genus Zonotrichia; species Zonotrichia leucophrys. The sequence goes on from NC_088174.1 coordinate 5,860,010, forward strand.
CTTTGCCCAGCCTTTTATCCCCTCCTGTTAATGCCCTGCACCTGTGTGCCCTCTGCTCCCTTTGGTGATTGGTCAGTGCACTGGGCACTCATTGCTGTCAGTGCTGCTCACAGCTGTAGTTCATTAGAAGTGATGCAGGGCCCCATCCCAATCACCACAAACTCTTTGCCTACAGGTTTCAGTCTTCTACACTAAAGGGTGGGGGGCATGACAATATTGTAAATATCCAAAAGACTTTTTTTAATTTTCCAGCAGCAATTATTTAAGCTGCTATTGCAAGAGAGAACAAATAGGCAATACATGTATTCTTAAATTTCTCATTTCATTTTCAAAGAAGCATTTAGTGGAAACATTAATATGGAGCCAACCTGTAATGCTGAATGCCTGTTTATGCTTAACCTTTTGAATACTCAGGCTTTACATAATTTTATCACCCTTTGCCTGTGTCCTTGCATTTATGTCCTTGGAATACAGGAGTCTAGAGTGAAGCTTATTCAAAACTTGTAACTATGTTAATGAAGACATGGAAAGGGAGGACTGGGAGGAAGAAATTAAACTTTTTCTTTCAAAATATAGTCAACCAAAAAAACCAAAACCCACCCAATATTCTTCCATTTCTAAGATAAAGACAAAATTGGGTCAGATTGTTTTGATTTTTTCCTACCAATTAATTTGTTCACAGTTTGGGGAGAAGTCATACTAAAATACCATATATACTAAATATATCTGAGACTATGCTCTACATAGATTTTTTCAATATTAACACTCCTAATACACAAGTACACACAATGTGTTCTAAGTAGTTTTCTCCCCCTTCATCCATTCATGTGTTTAGATAGCTGATTGATAGAATACAAAGGAAAAACGTAATTTCATTGGCTGTTATTTTTTGTGAGCAGATGGTTCTTCAGATTCAAACCTTTAAAAAAACATAAATTCAACCTGCAAACAGCATCATTTAAAAGTATAACTACAATGCAAAACCCCATTTTCAAAATACTACATGCATGGAACAACAGTTTTTATCTAGGGAAGTGTTCAGCCTGGCTGTCTGAATAACAACTAACACAAAGCAGAGGGAAAACACTGGGGAACACTGGATCCATGGCACAGCCATCAACAAAGCCTTGTTACAGCATTTCCCTTCGAATGGAGCTGGCAGCTGTGGGGGATAAGCTGCCTTCCCTCTCTCCTCAGCTCTGCCTTGCAAAGGCTGGAAGGCTGATGAGCAGAGCTGGGCAGCTCTTTCCCAGCCAGCTGGAATAGCAGGACAGGTCCAGGACGCCATGGGAAGGAGATGTGCTCACCTTGCAGACAGCAGAGGTGTGCAGCTCATTCCCAGCCATGCAGGACAGGTCCAGCACTTCCCAAGAAGGAGATGTGCTCATCTCCTGGAGACCAGAGCCACTCCTGGTTCCAGAGCTCTGCAGCACTTCCAGCCCCTTTGCACACCAGCAGGTGCACAGCCCATGAAAACCATCTTTTGCAAAGGAAGTAGTTTTAGAAAACACTGTGCTAAAGTTTGTAAAGGATTTGAATTTGCTATACTCAGTGCAAATGAGAAGGAAAATTGACCAGGAAACAAAGTCAGGTGTGTTAACTCAGACCAGGGAAAAGATGGCTTTACATATTTGCTAAATACAACAAGAATTTGGGAAGCCTGCTGGTCCACTGCCAAGAGCCATAAAATGTAATCAATTTTATATCACATAGGTATAAATTAAAATTAAATAACCCTGTGTGCAGGCCTATTATCCTCCACACAGCTCCAGCATCTCACAGTTAGCACATCCATAAGAATCCTGCTGAGGTTCACTGGGCAGATTCTGAACCAGCCCAGGGTCAGAGTGCCCAACCAATTCCCCACTTGTACTCCAAAACTGCTCCTTCCTCCCTCTCTCCAGTTCATACCTTTAAGTGTAAGCCAGCTCCCATTAACTTCAGCTGAGGAATGCAACTGGCATTGATTCCTAACTTCTGTCCACTATGTTCAACTAATTCTGAGACAAATTATCCTTCATCTCTTCAAAACCTAAGACAGGAACTACAAATTAAAGTAACTTGCAGGAAGTAAACTGAGGCAACATTTCCCATTTTTAAAAGATTTCAAAATATCTTTTTAAATAAATCAGAAGCAATTCAAAATGTTGATGATTATTGGTGTAACAATTACTTCTAGAAAAACAAAATAATAGAGTTGCAAACACATTTGGCTTCTAATCCATCACCTTCTGTTGGAAACTCACTATATAGCTACAACTTTAGTAGAGAAAAGGGCCACTTTTTGTTCAAAAGCACATTTGCAGAAATTTACGAGTTCCATTCACACTAACTTCTTTACAGCAGGAAGAATACAAACAAATTAATTTCAATAAACACTCTCTACAGGACAATCCATTCATTCCCACAATCTCAATTTTTGTAAGCTCAGTGCAGTTATTTGCTCATATAAAACTTCAATTACAGAAGTAACACAGTGAAATTATTTAGTCTTAAGTTACATTTTTTTAGTACTTCAGTCTACAAACCATCTATTTCACTCCTTTTATTCACAGTTTTCCAACCTCTGCTTCCTACCTTGCTATTTTAACAAAAAACCCCTAATTATGTAAATTTTTATGTGCTCCTATGACTCCTAATTTTTTGTTATTATTTGTAAGGTAATATATAGAATAGCCCAAACACATGTTCTACAGAAATTAATTCCTGCAGAAAATACGGCAAAAATGCAAAACATACTCGTGTGCCACTGTAATTAGAGGAAGGTACTTAATCAAGAGTTTGAAGAGTCCATGGATATCCAATAGGAGCAACACCTCTTTTACAAAGGCTTTTTAGTTACAGTACTTACAGTATGTACTACATGAAAAGAAAACAAAATTATAATGCAATAATTAAATTTGTTTCTTTCAAATTGCTACTTAATTACTCCAAATCTAAATTCTATGGAAAAGTATCAAGATTAAAGACCAGAACATGCCAAATCCATTCATTAGAAATGATAGTCAGGCATAAGAGTAGTTATAGCTTCAAGAATAAAGGAAGCATGATTCAAGTGCTGAAGTTTAGAGCAATCCTGACACAATAATTTGCGGCAGCAATGGCCTTGGAATGTGGTGTGAAATCATCAACAAGTACTTTGCCAACACACACAGTAACTGCACATTGCAAAATGAGCATTCATCACAGAGCCCTTTGCTGTTTTCACAGCTATGTAATACACGTGTTTCAACTGTCCAAGCTTGTCTCTGAAGTACCAAGGCTCAGTTATTCAGCTTCAGGGAAAATTGTACAGATAAACCATGTGCACCAGTCAGCAACAACTGCACACTCATCTGGGTACATGCAGCACCAACTTGTTATGGACATTCCACTACTAAAACATCTGCCCAGCATAGCTAGGAAAAAACAATTCCTCCATGAACTCTCAAGTTTGTACTTTACAGTTTCAAACCCTGAAGCATTTCAATAAAGTAATACTTTTACCTTATAGAATTATCAGGATTTTTGTCCTGTACAACACATACACTTTAATGGCAATTGACTGGAATGTTTAATCCAGTATACATTTTCTTAAAAGAGCTCCAGCAAAAGTACTTTGTTTCAGGATTTTTGTTGCCATCATCATTTTTTAAGTCATTCAATGGCAGCCCCCACCAGTTAAACACGTAGACCCAGGCCCCCTCTCTTTGTTGTACAATATCAGGGAACTGCTACATAGAAAAAGCCTTAAGGATCATGCACTAACCTTAACTACTCAGGGAGCCTCTGGAGGAATGAGAAGAAAATGTCAGTGCACTTGATTGTGAAACTGGTAAAACTGCCTTATATACCCTGGGAGCAGCTGTCAGCTGGGCCAGATTGGAGCCCAGTGGGGAGTGAATTGCTTTCAGGTGCAGCAAATGATGCAATCAAGGATGTCCAGGGGTTCCAATTGCTCAGCCCTGTGCCTGCCTGCCACAGTCTGTGACAGGACCAGCTCTTCTCTTCCTGTGTCTGCCTTGGTGGCTCATAACACACCAGCAGGAGGGATTTTGCTGTCCCTGGGGTTGTGAGGGTCTCTGAGAATGTTCTTCCTCATTCTGGGGAAGGCTGCCTGACACTCACATCCCTGCCTAAATTTCTTTAAAAAAAAGGAGCATTAAAAAAATACAATAAAAGAATAAGGGATATCAGTTTAATTGATAGAATCTGGTAACATTTTCCAGGCGAGTTTTCCATAGTGAAACTTCTAATTTTCAACCAGAAGAGCTAGTCCATTGTTTCAGACATACTAACTTTAGCATAGAACCTTGTTTCTAGAACCTTATTTTTTAGAAGGCAATGTGTGTACTTTTTAAGATGTAAATAGCCGTGCCAAGCATCTGAAAAGCAAACTCAGTTTAGTGTTTCAAATTACACATTTTAAATAGAATGAGGTGTTAATAAAAAAACCCTACAGTTTTGCATCTGTACTAGTGAAAAAATCATTTTGCCTCACAAGATATAATGTCTTGAATATTTTGTTAGTCAACCATATTAATTGTGATTTTGTAATTAAGCAAATCAAAATTCCAGCTGTGAGAAGCTGAATTTTCCACACATTTTGCAGTGTACCATAAACAACGAGGGCAAAGAAAAGCAAGGAAGACTTTATTTTAACTGAATGTTTCACAAAGATGACAAGGGGCAATTCCTCACCTCCTAGATGTGTTTCTCCAGGTTGTCATAGTCCATACACAGAAATCTTTCATGCTCCAGAGTCCTGACCCCTGTCCACCAGTTTTCATCTTCATGCAAAGTTTATCATGTCAAAAATTAAGTTACTGTCATGCTTCCATTTCCTTCTAAGGAAAAATATATCATGCACATCTCAGTGACCACCATGAGCATTGTGCTCAAAATGTGCTCTGAAAAGGACAGAGAGCAGGTAGGTAAATTATCAGCTCAAATGGAATTTATGAGTATGTGGATGAGAGGAGATATAGCAGGAAGTTTTACAGCCCCAGCTGTAATGGTTATTGCCACAGAGAGCTGTAATAAACCCAGGCTAACAGGTGACATCCCAGCTCTGTTTGACAGGGCTGCTCACTTCTAGGGAGATGAACTGACCTGTGAATAAAAGCTGGAAGATCTTTGAGAAAATAACTGAATAAACACTACAAAAAGACCTTTGTGGTCTTCACTCTGTCATTTTCATTTACCTTGCCTGCAGCTGCTAATTCTGAAGCCTGCCTATTTCATGGGGAGCTGTCCATCAGTGACAGCTTCCAGAACAGCTGAGATTCACAGCTGGAAAGATCCATGATGCAAGATGAGCTTTATGGAACTTTAGGTGGTTTGGTGAAAAAATTTGCCAGGAATAGTTCTGTCTTCTTGTGCCAGGAATAAAGCTGCTGATCGTGCTAAACTGATTAGATTAGTGGTCAGATTGCACACTCTAATTAAGCACAAGCTCACAGTAAGAAGAAAGGAAATTCTATTTAGATATCAGAGAGAAGTTCCTGACTATTAAAACTTAGTCTGAGAACTGTTTTCACAGACATTATTATTGACTATTCCAGTAAATACTAAAAAAATCCTTCTTACCACTTGCTTTACCCACCTGAACTCAGAATCACAGACTTCATCACTGTAATTATCCACTAAGCTGCATGCTTTAAGCATACCAACTAAAACCTGCAAATATACAGGTGCACAGATTTCATTTGCTCTGATTGCTGCCTTCATTTTTTTCCTGACAAATGAATCCTCCATCATTAAGCCTTAACCCATATTTCTGACAAGTTTCATTGCCTATATATACTTTTATTTCCTATTTCCTGCCCTTCCCAAGCCCTGGATGGTTTGATGCAGCTCCTTCTGTCATGCATCACCTTTGCAAAATTCCTAATCAAGTTTTTGCTCCCATTACTCCCCCTGATGACTCATATCTTCCACCAAGGGACATAAAGGGGAAAATGATAGGCAGCTTAAAATAAAAGAACACACTTTAAAAATGCTTATTTATTCCTATACTTTGCTAAAGGAATGCTTTATAACACTGTCTGGCTTAGATTTTCAGTTGTGGTATCAGTCAGAAGTTAAATGTGCCATGGGATAAAGACCATGCCTTCATTCATTAAGGAAGGGCAGACCTTGAGTTCACTCAGCCATTAAGAGCATCAATGAAGTAATTTTCTAATCAATTAGACATCAGCAAGGTCTAATGCTGGTCTTTACTAAACTACAGTTCAGATGTCCCTCAGATTCAGATGTTAAACAATTACCTGAAAATTCCTCCTTCTCTGAGTGAGCACTGGGGCAACTGACTGACAAAGTATTAATTAGGGCTTCTAAGCCATTATTTTATTCTTCACCAGAAAAAAAAATCACAATAAACCTAGCCAGTCAGGAGAGCTGAAGGAAGGAAGAGTAGGAGGAATAGACAGGACACAGAGCATAACACAGCTCAGCAAATGCACAGTGAAAAGCACTGTTATTCCACATATTTTTTTCAATTTATTGTCATATACATTCACTGTCGTCTGATACCAAACCACACATTATCTGGGATATGTTATTAACTACTTTCTAAGAGCTTTTTAGACTCCCCTCTTGTTTGAAGAGGGTTTTTAGTTTCACACAAACCCTTCAGAATAGTCAAGAGTAAAATCCTTCATCTGTGAGAAATGATTGCCATGTACAACTAGTTTAAAACTATGCAAATAAAACACAATTAGGAACAAAAGAGCAATTGTATATTGCCATTGAACACTCTGCATTTAGCCTTACAACCACTCAGATTCAGTATTAAAATCACATATCTGAAAACCCAGACCAATGTGATTAATGTGCTGTAAGCAGGAAATGAAATATCATCACTGTTTACTAAGAAATTACCCCATCTTCCCTCATTTTAAAAGCTGAAGAGTATCTTCTACCACTGTTGAAGTCAACAGCACATGCAGAGATCTCATGTCTGTCTCCAAAACAGGGAGGGTGCAGAGCAGACCATCTTCTTGACATGCTGTTATGATTTCATTTTTTCTAGAGTACATAATTAATTTATCTTTTCTGCTGCATTTCTCCTGTCTATTTTTAATGATTATTACTTTTCCTGTGGAGAGAGGGCAATTGATAAAAGGGGAAAATACAAAACCAAAATAAACCCCAAACAATGGAACAAACCCAGACAGGAAACCACAATTCTGAGAATTTTTATCTGCGCTTTATAGAAAACAGGTGTATATCTGTAAGGATGCTCCCCTTTATCTATCACCCAGAGGCCAAGAATCCAAACCACCTCTGCAAGCACAGGTAATAAATGTGTTGTCTGGAGCAGCACAGCTGGCACTGGGGCCCTGGATTCTCTCCAAAATGCAGTAGAGAACTTCCAGATTGACACATTTACATCCTATTTGCTGCTATTGCTCCAAGATTTACTTAAAAGTTCAAAAGTCAGGGAGGCAGCAGTGGCTGGTAATAGCAAAATACTTTTGTATGTGACCAAAGTAAAGCATCTTACAGTCTGACAATTACAAGAAAATTTAATTTAGAATCCCCAATATTCTCAAGAAAGACATGAAAATGATTCTACATTTCCATCAGGAAATAATTGTGTTAAAGACAAGAAACAAAATGAATTTTTACATCAGGCAAGAAAATGTCACATTTGAAGGAAGCATATTATGTTCTAAATCAGCTTATATCTTTATAGGAGGAAATTTATGAAGAAAAACAGACAATGCTGTTACAAGTGATTAAATCTTACCTCTCCTGGCTAAGTAATACATTTTAGGTTGAACAGATTCTAGTTACAGTAAGCTTGATAGAGAGGCATCACATATATTATATCAGTGGTGTCTTTATTTCACATTATTAGCCTTGAATGAAAGGAATTCTCATCATAACATAGAAGCTGGGACATGTTAAAGATGGCAAGTTTTCCTGCACTCCTCTCAGAAACCTGTTGGGCAAGTCACACATTTTTAAACACAGATTTTAAAATAGTGTATATGTGTTTAATTTTTCAGGTATTTCTGTCTCCAATATATGACCATCAGTGGCAGGGCCTAAATAGGAAAGATGGCCAAAATCATCCTAAAATGTGTATGCCACACCTCTGAGGGACTGACAGGACCCTTTCTGGGATGAATGGAACATATGGCAAAGTCCTAAAAACATGTCAATTTGTTTAAATGTTATGAATTACACCTCGACAAAAGTGGTTCCTAATTCCTCTATGGCATCTGTCAACAGAGCACACACATTTCTGCAGTTTCTTGACATTAAAATTAAACATTTCAAAACAGAACTGAATTCAAAACATGACTATTCTGTGGCCTGTCTGTCCAACCCACTGAGCAATTCTAAACAGCTGCAAAAAAACATCATGAAACTTTCTGCAGTGAGGAAAGGTGCAGCTTTCCACTCTGTATTAGGTAAGGATTTGGGAAATTTTACCCTCTGTGGCTCCAGCAAGAGAAATTATACTTGAACAGAGTTACTTTACAAAAGTCCAGCTTGCTGTGCATGATGTCTGATGCATCCTGACACTGTGTGATTTACTGCCTGTGACTGCTGGGCATTCCATGGACACCTGACAGTCCAGACTTCCAAGTACCAGGAAAAGCTATAAAAAATGCAGCATAAATGACATTTTGCATGTGTTTTCTACGGGACACAGTACTTAGTGGTAAAATATGTGAAATCTCATTTTACAGCAGACTGTCTGGATGCATTCACTATTGCTGCTGGGTCCAGCTGAGCTTGGAGCAGCCTGTCCCCTCATGGCTGGGGACAGCAGTGTTTCCACCCTCTGGCCAGGATGCTTCCATCTCTTCCAGAAGCTCCCAATAAAGGCATGGTATTGAAGCAGTTTGGAAATGCTTTTATTGCTGTGTGACTCGTTCCTCAGAGACACAGAGGATTCCAGCCAACGTGGCATTTTTTACAGAATGTACTGTGCTGGTTCCCTCTGCAACCTGCCCTTCAAAAGGAGCTGCAGTTTGCTGGAAACTCTTCCTAGAATCTGCTAAAAGGGGGAGCATTTGTCTTTGTTAAATTAACATGAAATCCAATCAAGCCAAATTCCAACCAGCGCTGTCTGCCAAGAGATTTCAGAGGATTGGCATCTCCAGGAGAATCCAAATGGGCTGCAGTGATGGCACAGCTCTGACTGGAACCCAAACAAACCCCAAGTAAGTTTTATTGCAATGAGGATGTGTGGATGAGAAAGTCAGAACTGAGGAAGAAATACAGAATGCCCCTCTTCAGGTCACAGGCAGCAGTCCCACAGAATGACACAAACTAAAATTACACACTTTCCATAAAGAATCCTCACAGATGTCAGGAAATGGATTGCACAAAGATCAGTGGAGAAATGCAGCTCTTCCTAATTGCCAAGATAAAAACTGACTTATCTGAAGCCTCACTTATCCCTCCTTGGTTGCATCTCTTCCTTTTTCTATATTATTTTTTCTTTGTAATTCCATTTTTTGGTTTCATTTTGCTTTTCCCTTGACTCCTTGAATTCTCAGCCTAACTGATTGACTTCATTAACATGGAGCCAGGTACACCATTGCTGTGATTTCACTATTCTCTCATTGTCTGTGTGGGACATGATCATTCCCAGTGAGGTTATTCTTTATGTGATTGCATACTAAATAAAGATATAATGGCAGGATTTTATAGGATTTTCTATCCATGTCTTTCCCATGTTGTTTTTTCTTTAATGTTAAAGGAAAGTTATGCCTTATTAACTAAATATGCAAAACACATGTACTTTGCAATGGTTCTGCATTTGACACTCCTAAAATATTACAAACATTAAAAGAAAAAATTCAATTATTATGACTATGGATTTCAAAACTGGCTACTACAATTATTTCTTTAATGCCACCCTAAGGTCCCATACTGAAAGTAGTTTATAGCATTTAATTTCTCTAGTAACTATCATATCAGCCATATAACTTATGAAAACAGCACTCATAGAAATGATGAAGCAGAGATTCCTCCAACTGCAGGAGCTTCCTCTGTCCCTGCAGGATAAAATATAGTGATTGCATGCGACAAGCAGGAAGCGGGATTAACTTTTCAGCTTGCCTAATTTAGGCCATAGCAAATACCAGAAATGCATGCTGGCTACTGAGCACGTCCATTACATTTTACAGTTGGAACTGGTGATGGATGTTGGTGTCTTGAAAAATAACAGGGCCAGAAAACTGGGTTCCCAGAGCTCCAGCAGAGGTAGTTTATTACCTGACTCTGACATAAAGGAAAGGAATTACGGACTAAACAAAACATATTTTAAAATCTGCTGTAGAATATGTGCATTTAATCCAGCCCCGCATTAGTCTGGAATAGGGTCAGGATATTCATTAGATTGCTTCCATCTTCTCAGTGACTAATAAAGGATACATTAACTGGGTTCCATCAAATATACTTCTTATGGATTCAGTCATATTCTCACTGCTTTGTCATTCTGCTCACAATCTCACACTGATTTTTGTCATGGGCTGCTCAAAGGGAAAGTAAAACAAAACTCCATGAAATGTATGTGCCTCTCACTGCCACAACTATTCTATTCTTATTCTTTAAAATTCATGGTCACAATTTATCATAACATTTAATTTGATCCACAAGGGGTTTTTTGTTTTTTTTTTTTTTTTGGGGGGGGGGGGAGTTGTCTTTTTTTTTAATATATTTAATTTCTGAGTTACTGGTAATTTGGATATTTTGTATTAATTTTACTTTACAAGTATCAGATTTGCATAGTAACACATGCCTTGAAAATACCTCAGAACATCACACACTACGGTGATAGAAAACAAAAAAATCTGTTGCTCCCATATGCAGTGCTCTTTGCAGCTGTATCATTCTGCATTCTGGCAGGGACAAGAAAATTCTCATGCGTCTTGATTTTGACAGTAGACAGCTTAAACTTTGAAGTACAAGTCTGAAATTCTGCATTTTAGAATACCAGCATCACTAATTTACCCTTTCAACTACTGCAAACCCACAGTCCATTTGAAGGTGTGGAACTGAGTGTTATGTGGATTTTTTTCTCACTTTCTTCCTAAAGAATAAAATTCTCTCCAAAATTACTTGTGGCTGAATTATTTTATTTAAAAATAAAATACCTGTAATTATGAATTATATTTCACAGGAAAGTGGATGTTCTCTTGAGAGGGTTTGCTTTGAGTCATCAGATAAAGTTGTGCTCCTTCGTTCATTTTCTTTATTAATACAATGGCTCATGTCTACTACAACTAATTAGTACTTATTAGATAACATTCCTTTAGCTGAGGTGTTTAAAATGACTCCTTCAAGTTTTTTATTCTGTGTTTATATGTTCCCACATTCTATTTTTATTTAGTTTGAATTGCAAGTTTCCTTATTTGTACTCTCAATTTCTGATGCTTCAGCTAAAAATAGAATTTTTTTTTAGTATCTAAAAATCCTAACAGTAATTAAGGATTCTTCATCCTCTTAAATTATTTTGCATGTGTAAAGCTACTTGGTTTTACATTTTTAGGTGCAGCTCCCCTTTATGGATCTATAGAATTTGATCTACAGAGCAGGAAGTTATGTTTCTGCACTTCCCTGAAATGAACTATATCTCATAATAAATGTAAAGGCCTTGAATGGAAGCCGTGCCCTGATGTTCAGAGGATTCAAAGAGGTAAATCTTGCTGATTCACCCAAACTCTGCAGTGCCTTATTTATGCCATTTTATGATTAAGGCCTTGAACTAGCAAAGTTCTTAAGGACATGCCTAATTTTTAATTCAGTGGGAGCATTCATCTGGTTGAAATGCTTAAACGCTTTCTTGAATTATGACCCAAACAAAGTGAAAAAGCAATGAAAAAAAGGAAGCATAAAATTTCCTTATGCAGTAAATATTCCCAAGCCCATTTCAAGAAGCTGCCACCACCCCTGGCTGCAGGAGCCCTCACAATTGCTCATGCTGATAGCGAAGCTGGGCACACAAATCAGATTTCCCTTCCCTCTCGTCCCCAAGGATGTGCATCTCTGTCCGTCACACTCACATCTGTCTGTGTGAGACACCTGTGCTTCATTCCCTGCTCCCCCTGAAACTCCTGAGCACTGTGCTGGAGGAGCCACCACGACATCCTGGCCCTCCTGCCACACTTCAGAGGAGATAATCCATAATCCCCACACAGGAAAATGTTGCTGTAATGCTCTAATTAGGACATCTGGCCAGGTAAAGAAAAGTTCCCAAGTAGCTTTCCTAAACAGCCATCCACAAACTGTTCTCCAGACTCCTCCCACCAAAAATCTCAACAAACTCCATCCTTATCTGTGACCTTCTTTCTATAGTTCTCTACAGCCATTTGAAGCTCCTTCATTTATCAAAATATTTTACCAGTGTTTAATATAAGTGCACGTGATCTTACCTCTTTAATCTTGATTTTGGTTTTCATTTTTAGTTACCTACTTTATTCTGATGTGTCACTTCAGATTAATTTGTTATGCTAAGTACTTGCCAAATAAATAATGAGCTTTCAAAGGAGCCCATATGTAATAAGGTAAGGATTTAATTATTCCTAACACTATTAACATTTTACTATTATATCAGGGTCATGGCTGAAAATATGATGGACACTTTTAGGATTGCCAAGATCTCAGTCTCTCACTTGTGAGCCATTATTTCTGCTAAGACATTGGCATCTACTGGTTTGTAATAATGACAAAGAAGGGGCAATTTTTTGCAGCAATCCCTAGGACCAGACATTCTCTATTTCAGTGCCAAGCTCAAATCATTATGAATTTCCTTACTACTGCTGAAAACTATTACTTTGGAGAGGGAAAAGACAATCCAGAGTGTGAGATTAGATAAAGAAAGGGGGATTTTTTTTCCTTTCTTTTTTTTTTTTTTTTTTAATCAATAAATGTCTTTGAGTTAATTTTGTTTCCTCTCTGATTGTCCTTGAAACCAACAACTTGCATGACAGCCACAGAAGAATTTGGGGCAAAAGATCCTTTGTGAATCAAAGCTGCTCTCCTGTACAATCTGCAGATTGACAGAGCAGGAGGGAAAGAGGAACAGCTGTACAGGAGGATGAGGTGACACCCTGCCACTGCCAGGGGTATGGGGAAAAGGATCCATTGCATCCTCTCTCCAACCCCTAAAGCTGCCTGTGCCACACTCTGAGCATCAGCATCTGGGCCAAGGCAGCTTGATGTAAATCCTTATGCACTTTTCAAAATGTAGCCTGTCTCCTGTAATTGTGTCAGATCCTAAAATGTACAATTGCTCACAAATCCCTTTGAGAATTCTTTCAACACCACTGTTCAAAGATGGAATATTGTTTTCTTGAGCAAAAAATATGCAGTTCCAAGGATATGATTTTTTTTCCCCTCAATTTTTCTGAAGCCATTTTGCTGACAAAAAATGAACTGGAGGTTTTGGAGTACAAGATTGAAAAAAATGTGTCACTTGCAGCCATTTCAGAATTTACATCCATAATTACACAGTCAGCTCTCCTGCTTATTCTATCTGCAGCATTAGGAATGGACAGTTGGAAGCAGGCACTTGGAGCCAGGTCCTTTTCCAATCCCTTAAAGTAAATAATAATCTAGCAGGATCAATACCTACATGTTCTTGCATAATGCCAGGCAGAAAATATTTTCAGTACCTTGGAAGAAACTGAAAAATGAATGTCCAAAACACACAGGTGCCACGAGAGAGCAGGAAGCTTGAGGGAATCACCACCATTCCAGGCCCTACCAGCAGGAAGGAATTTATTAATGATTTTGAGACCACACTGCCAAGATTACCCACTGTCAAGTGCCCATCTGCTTGTAGAAATTTGGAATCTGGAAACTCCAAACACACGTCCTGCAGAGAGGCACAGCTCCAGTCCTGATGTGTGAGTGAATTCCTGCACCTGCAGACACCCTGGGCCTGAAGGAGGTGACAAATCTCTCCAGAAAACTGTGTATAAATGCTGAACACCAATGTGTGGCCAAGGCAGCAGGGAGGCACAGCCCTGCCCCAGGGCATGGGCTCTATCCCCGGCTGGAATAGAGGCATAAAGAATATTTCCCTGTGGTCCGATATCAGTGCTGACTCATGGAACATGGTGATAATGATTGTAGCAGACAAAATAATTCTCCTCAAATATTTCTGAGGGGCTGTGATTTTTAGATATTTTATAAACTATTTTTAACCATGCCAAATCAACAAAAAGCCTTATCAAATTACAGGATTTTCACTATTTATCTTGGTTCTGTGGAATTGGGCTGTAAAGCACACTGTTGAAAAAACCTGGTGAGGGGGTTTGACCCAGGCTGGATGCCAGGTGCCCACCAAAGCTTCTCTATCACTCCCCTCCTCAGCTGGACAAGGGAGAGAAAACATAATGAAAGGAACACTGAGATAAGGGCAGGAAGAGATCACTTATCAATTACTGTCACAGGCAAAGCAGACTCAGTTTGGGGATATTATATTAATTTAATTACAGTCAAATGAGGATAGGGAATGAGAAATAAAACCAAATCCTAAAAGGCCTTACAGTCACCCTTCCCTTCTCCAGGGGCTTAAACTGTTCCCAGTTTCTCCACTGCCTTCCCCCTGTGAGGTGCAGGGAACAGGCAATGGGGTGACAATCTGGACAATCTGTCCTCTACAGGTTGTGCTGCTGCTTTCCTCCTCAGGGGGAGGGCTCCTCACCCTGTTCCATAGATGTTTTTCACTTCTCCTCTCTTTCCCAAGAGTTCTTTTTGCTTAGATGGATTGTGTTCAGTGGTTTGAGTGGTGACAAAACAGAATTAGACTTGCAAATTCCCCCTCACTGGTGGCTGCCTACGTGCAGCCCTAGCCAGGATACAGGCCTTGGCAATAACAGCCTGACAGCAAGGGAGTGATATTTCCATTTGCAGTCAAAGAGTTAATGGGAAAATTCCATGTTCAAGACAGTCATTTGAGGCCAAAGACCATGAAATGATTTGGGGGCCAAAATTCATTTCTGTGTAGGGAAAAAATATACCATTCCTCATGTCATTTCATAAGATCCTACTTGATATTTTCCAGAAAACCCTAAGAAGGTGGGGTACAAGTGAATTTCAATGCATTTCTGAATGAGAAAACTAAATCTTCAAGTTAGTGTTAAAAATAATTATCCTTCATTCAGTAATTTCTTTCTATTAGCCATTTTACACTGCTCTAGTAATTATAGCCAAGGACATTTGCAGGTGGGTTGGCAAGGGAAACTGTTCTTACAGAAGGTTTGTCACATTATAAGTGGACTTTAGAGAAACAGATATGATGTGATTGTTACTGAATGCACTTTACCTGGTAAAGTTACAAGGAATAAACTAATTACTTCAATATTCATAGATGCGTCCAAGCAAGAAATAATTACACTGTTATATGGGTGAAAAAATAAAATATAAAACATAAGAGGAGCCTTGGTAAATACAAATAGATAAATACAATAGTGCATACTCTGAAGTAGACTGGAATACATTAAAAACCCCATTAATGTGGGTTTGGAATGAGATTGTTTTGGAGCTGCACAGGTTATGTGTGAGTTCCTAGCAGTAATACCATAGTATTATTGTCATGGCTGGGAAGCAGTAAGCCAAAAGGTAGTGACTATATAAAGGTAGTGAAAAAGCTAAAGAACAGTTATTTCAGTCTCAGTACAGGTCAATCTCTGGGGCTCTTGCCTAATTTTAGTAGTCCTTACTCATGCAAATCTTCCACCAACTTCAAGAGATTTCACCTGAACTGGAGCAAAACCAGTAACAAGTGCTGGTCAGAGAATTTTTTATCCCATCTGGCAAAATGTGTGATACATTGCTGTGTGGGAAGTAGCCATAGAAGTGAAGGATTTAAAAATCCACAGCGCACAAAACACCTTTCTTTCAGAGACAGTGTCTAAAATTGTGGGGTGAGGCATAGAAGAAGGGGCAGGAATTTCCTTTCCACAATAAACTCTCAAGCAGATATTAGCAGTCAAAACATAAAATGTCTAGAAAGATCAATTTTATTTATCTATAATGTAAAAATAATAACTCTAAATGGAATTATCAGAAGAAAACCCATGAATGTTATGTCATCAGACACACTTAGCATGAGATGGAAAAATCACATTAAGGAAAACAATAGAATGAACTAAAATTAGCATGGATTTAAAAAAAGGACAAAACCAAAAAAAAAAGGCAAAAAATAAACAAACCTCAAACCCCAATAAACAAACAAACAAGCAAAAAGATAATGAAATAGAACTTCTTAGTGTTTTTTCATGTGATAAAATCAGCCCATAAGCCACGAAGGGTGAAAATCTCAGTGACAGCCCCTCTTGTGGGGAACAGCTTCACTCAGACAGTCCCTGAGAAACCAGCAGCTCTACAGGGCTGGAGAGGAGGGTGAGGAAATGGGAGTAAAGCCCAGAGAGAAGAGAGGGGTGGGAGTGAGGTGTTTTAAGATTTTTGGTGTTTCTTATTATCATATGCTGATTTAGCTGGTAATAAATTGAATTAATAACACTGAGTCAGCTCCATGTTTTTTCTGTGATGATAATTGAGCAGTGATCTCCCTGTCCTTGGCTCAGCCCACGAGGTTCTCATGGCATTTTTCTCCTCCTGTCCATTGAGGAAGGGGAGTGATAGAGTGGCTTTGGTGGGCACCTGACATCCAGCCAAGGTCAGCCCATCTCACTGATTCAGACATCTGGGACAGCACAAAATTAACCCTCAACTGATAAGAGAAATAATTTTCTCCCTATTTCAAGATTAAGTGATTTTTGGTATGATTGCACTCTATACGGTGGAACTTACAATGGTATTTCTGGTGTCTTCGTTGCTGGAAGGCAAAAGTTTAAATAGTTTTTCTGTCCTAATATAATCTATTTCTTTTTAATACTAGAAAAATTAAATCACATGAGGTGCATATCAAAGTTAGAAGGTATTAGTCCACGAGATATATTCTGACTTGGAGAGGTCAGAAATTTTTTCATCAGCTTGAGAGTATACAAACTGGTTAATAGCTGAGGCCAAATTTTATAGAAGTTGGGGTGTTACTTTTAATTAACATACCTAATTTATTTGCCCCAATAAATATCCTGCATGATATAATGCACAAGTTATTTATTTCTCAGTGTCTGGGAACCAAAACAAGTCTTGGAGGTCACTTACACTCTGAGGTTTTGTTCTGTCATTATACACTCATAAAAGTTAATAGTCCTTGCTGCTTGCCTGAGTTCAACATTAAATTCTAGGATGACTTAAGAGAATGTGTTAATTACTGTTCATTACTATAGGAGTTCATGTGAAGCTACTTGGAAATTACAGTCAACAGAGATGATGGAGAATATGCTTTGTTGGGTTTTCTTGTGGGGGGTGGCATTAAGAGAGAAGATCAGAGGGACAGTAAAAGCTGAGCTGTCAAAAGTGAAACTTTTTGGCAGTATCTGCCTTGTTTGATGAAAATTTAATGGGAAAAGATTTCTCAGTCTCAAATGGGGACTGATTTCTCTCATTTTGCCAAGATGAAAAAGTCACTTCTTGAGGTAAAGTGACTCACTGCAGTATGAGAAATTTTTGGTTGAATATCTGTGCTTGATTTGTGCTAGGTGTGGAACCTCTGCCAATTTTTTTCTGCTCTGAAAGAACATGCAATCTGCAGCAGGTTTGAGGCCATTTTGTCAAGTATTACTTTCTGTCTGAAGTTTTCATCAAAACATTTCAGAAGGATCTGGGTTCCTACAAACAAAGATAGATTTTTAAGAGATTGCAAGGATTTAAATCTTTTTAAGGGCTGGTTTTAAACCTGAGCAGGAGATGGATTTCCTACTTCCATTTTTTAATAAAAAAAACCAATATAAATATTCCATTTCAGCACAGTCTTAGTCACCATCTCTCCATCTTTCTTTCTATGCATGAAAAAGATCTGACTTGGAGGTCTGGAAGTTTTTTGTGACTGGATGTTTAGACATATCTCTGTGTGGCAAGAGAAAATATGGAACTGGAGCCTGATTGTTTTAAACAAAACATTTTCCTGCAGATTATTTCCACATATTACATCAAGTAGTTGTTGGCTTCCTCATGCAGTCATTTCTTGCACATGAAGAATTCTGTTGATTTTCAGCTTCACAGGTCAACTGGAAATGTTCTCTCAAAATGGGAATCAAATCTGATGGAGGTACATGGGCTCCTTATTCAGGTCTTTTTTAGGATACAGTTCCAAACTATTTCTGCATAATTTGTGCTACAGAAAGAGAGGCAGTAGGGCAGGATGTGTATGCCAGCTCCATTTGACAGACTGTGCACAAAAATTGCCTGTTCTGCCTTACCCCAGGAACCATCCCTGAAACTTATCCCTGTGTTCCTCAGCCTTGTACACAAACTGAACCAACACTGCATTTTTCCTATTTAATTTAGTATTTCTCTTTAATAGAGATCTTTCTACTAGCCCAGTTCACAGTGCAAATATAGGTCTGAATAAGCAGTGGTTCTGGTTTAATTTTCAAAATAAATTACCAGCAGGTTCATGGGTTAAAGGGGGCAGATCGGTTGGGCTGATTTGAGCTCTGATAAAGAAAATTTAATTAACCCATCTGAGGGATGATAGGTTCTCTAAATTCAATACCTTTTCAGTTTTGATAATGTCTGTACCCAAGGTAACCAGGGATATTTTATTTGTATATAATAATGCTCTTCCTGAGCATAGGAACAGTGGTGGATACACCAGAGAAAGATATAATATTTGAAGAAAGCAAAATTAAATTATCAGCCTTCTTGAATACATGATCATTTGGAGTGGCCTTGGGAATATCCCAAACTCTTGAAATATACAGCCTGTTGAAATCCTGATATCAACAGTGCTGGGGGTGAAACTTTCATTGGCTTTATGGCCTTTGAGACAGGCCTGCCAATAAAGGAGCCTGACCTCAGCTGCACCTACTGGCTTCTAGAAATCAGACAGAATAAGTCAGACAATATCAAGTTATTGTAATATCAGTTATTTTTCTTTTTTTTAGTCAGTGCAAATTAAATGAGACAGTATAAAATCAGTTAGATAATACACATTGAAAGATACTTTAGTGGAGATGGCAGTGTTTAGAAGGAGAAAGACTCTCCAGAAAGATGTAATTTCCTTTTTTTTCCCCCTAAATTAATTTTCCCACATGAAAGTCTTCATAGACTACCTGGGGAATTAAAAGATCTGAAATAAACTTATCTTTTAACTAAGAATAAAAGGAAAACAAAGAAGCAGCATAATTATGAGCTAACCATTAGAAAGTTCTTAGTGCTAATATGCAGCAGAGGTCAGAATACTCATGATTTATAATCTACATCAAGAGAATAGAAAGCTGCTAAGAAGGGCTCCTCTCCACAGAAGTGAGAGAATGCTGCACAGATAATAGCATTTCCTTCATCCAATGACTCTGTCAGTGAATACAATAAGCTGATTCATTAGACAGACCTATTCCATATAAATCCACTTAATATTAATACCTAAAAGGTTTAAAGCATTTTAGTGATCATCTTACACAGAGCTATTGTTAAAAGAGAGAACTGTTTGCCCTGTCTCACATTCGTACAAAGCTCAGGAACACAAGAACAGTGGACAGACAGTATTTAACCCTTATGAAAGAGCATGATGGGACAATAGAGGTGTCTGAGTATTCAGCTGTGGAGGGATAGAATGTAAGAAAATAAAGAGAGTGCAGAAGGCAATCTCACCCCTGAGGAATTGCAGCTGTGCTAATCACCAAAGATTAGGAACAGGCCTGACCTTAACAGGCCACAGCTGTGTCCAGTCAGGATGAGTGCTATAAAAGAGTGGGTGAGCTGCATGAGAAGATGGTGGGAGTTTGGTGCTTGTGCTGTGAAGAAGGAGCAGTCAGTGTTGTGAGGGGAAACCACTAAGAAGGTATGGGACTTTTTAGTAAGATGACTACACTCAGTATTGTCCAAAACCATTGTGTTTCTCCCCAAGTGATCAGAGAGGCTGTCAAAGCCACGGCCAGCTCTGCTCTGAAGGTTTGATGGCAGGGTAGAGTGAGCTCTCTCAATGCTGGCCTGTATCAGAGTTCTGGGACAGCGAATCATCAGAGAGCCCTCACTCTCTGGTTCTTGTGTGTGATGCCAGGGGTTTGATGGTAAAACTGGGAGGGAAATCCACAAGGCTGCTCAGACAAAATTTAACATTTTTTAGAGATTCCCAGTCATGGCCTGGCCAGCTTGTGCATTGATGGGGGGCAGGAGCAGGGAGATAGAACCCTCTACAGACACAGTAACCTCTCCATGGTCCATTTGTACAAACCCTTGCCACTTTGGGAGTAAACAGTGTTAACCTTCTCATCAAACAGGGTACACAAGAGTATATATGTAATAAAGATGTAAAAATATATAATATTTCAATATACTGTGTTGCAGTGTAATGGAGCAGTTACAGTAGATAACCTCTCTGAATTAAATGCTCTATTAGTGCTAAATGGAAATGTGTGTTAGGTCCTTAACAGAAAATAGGATCATTTTGGATTTGTGGTGGGTTGAGCTTCACTGGAGACCAGGTGCCCACCAAAGCTGCTCTTTTTCTCCCCTTTTCAACTACACAAGGGAGAGAAAATACAGTGAAAAACCCATGGTTTGAGGTAAAGACAGGGGGGAGAGCATTTAACAGTTACTGTCATGGGAAGAGTAGGTTTGACTTGGGTAAATGAATTGAATTTATTACCAATCAAATCAGAGTAAAATAATGAGAAATAAACTCCAATATTAAAAACACCTTCCCCACACCCCTCCCTTCTCCCTAGCTTTGTCTTTACTTCTAATTTCTCTATCTCTTCCCCCCAGGGTGCACAGGGGAAGAGGACCACTGCCTGTGGTCAGTCTATTGCACATTTTTACATTTTCTGTTTTTTTCTGTATTACTTTACTGAGATCAGATTTCTGATTATCTACTGACAAGTTCTTCAGTGGTGAAAGCTGCAAGAGATGGTACACTAATTATCTATGAAATTGCTGGCTGTGAATTTTTTGGCTCTGACATGCTGAAATTTTGTAGGCAACAGCAGGATGCTTTCAATGAAATAATACTAGGACAGGTAAAAACTATATGCAAAGACTTAATTTTTATAATAATGTGATTGCTACCAAAATCCCTAATGAAAACTTAGTTAGTAAAATATCCAGGGTTTTATAGTTAAAGAACTATGTGCACACAAAAGAGTATGGATGATGGATTGCTTGTTAACAAATAAAATGGCATTTGGGAAATGGAGGAGAAGTATAAATATTCTGAGCAGAAACCAGCCATGGCTGCAGTATAAGAACATCTTTGTATCCAGCAGGTTTCATTCCTTGAAGTTTGGGTACTTTAGGGTTCAAAAGCCTGATTCAAAGATTAACAGAATATTTATTAAATGCTTCTGTGACAGTGGAAAAGACAGTAATATTCTCCAAGTACCAAAAGATGGAAGTGAGAAAAACATCTGACAGTATGCTTAGGAAACTCAGTGTGGTTCAACTTAGGTGTCACAGAGAGGGTTTCCCTCAGTGATAGCCAGTGACAGGACAAGACAGGAATCCACTTAAACATAAGAGAAAAAAAAAAATTTCTGCCCAAAGATAAGAATAACAAGTTTTGGCATGGCAAAACACAAGTATGACCTTTGAACCTGGAACAGTTTCTTGCCATTTTTTTACAGAAACACAGAATTAATGAGGCTTTTAGAAGTCTTTAGAATGACCTTTGGCTACATTAAAGCATTCGAGCAAGAAATATTTGCAAGTTATAGAACTCAAATAGTGCCATTGGGGAGGGGAAGGAGAAAGGACAGTATGTGGCTCTGGAAAGGGAAAAGAAAGTTTTTTTCCTAGATTGGCAAGATGACACACTTGTTTGTTGAATGTCAAAATAATATCATTGAATATGTGACAGAAAATATTTACTTATGTGCAATTGTAACTAGTCCTGGTTCAGCAAATGATCTCTTTAGTGGCAAGTGTATATGTTCTGGGAAGTTTCAAGCCTGATGGTAGCAGGGTCCAAGCATTCTGAAAAAGTCATATTTTCCTCTGTTTTATATATTTTTGTATGATTTGCAAGGGCTGATTTTACAGAACTATAATTCTTTCTTTTTGCACTGTAATTAACATTCTTGAAAGAACATTTTTTAAATGTATCATGACACATTGAACCAATGTACAATTTCATAGAAATGGACTGCATTTAGCGAAATGTGGAGAAAATAACTCTCATCTTATTGTAGTTGTGATGATTGAAGGTGTCTGCTAAACATGATAGCCTGCCAAAATCCCTTTAGGAGTAGACTTGTTGATCTTGTTAATCCTGTTGACATTGAAAAAAAATATTCTTGTGAATAACATTTTTTAATATTTTCATGGGGGAAACACCTACATATTACAAAATGCCTACAAAATGGCCAACTTTTTTTTTGTTTGTATGGGTATTTTAACTTAAATTTATAGCTGTTCTTTGGGAATAATTTTAAAGAAATTTCAAGTATTCTCTATGTTAAAACTAGACAGATTTTAGGAATCATACATTGATTCCTCAATAGTACTTTAGAGTACTTTGCTGGTATAAC
Source organism: Zonotrichia leucophrys gambelii (assembly GCF_028769735.1). NCBI lineage: Eukaryota > Metazoa > Chordata > Aves > Passeriformes > Passerellidae > Zonotrichia > Zonotrichia leucophrys. The sequence continues at coordinate 5,882,560 of NC_088174.1, forward strand.
ATGCTATTACCATCTTCAGGGTCACTGACACAAAGTTTGAGCTGTGAAGACTAAAATCTCTTTTTTTCCCCTAAGACTTCAGGGATAAGTGCTGCAATGCAGTGGTCTCCTTGACTTTGTGATATAAACTATGCTTAACTACTGTAATTTTTTTTCCTCAGTTTGAAATTAAGCAACTCTCAAATCCACTTAAGAATATATTATATGGGGGAAAGAAAAAAAAAACATATCAAGCTGTGAGATTGGGATTCATACACTGCTCATCACCTTCTGTTTTCTTCTCTTTGATGTATAAATATATTAAGGTTATTACTTAATTGAAGGGCACAGAATTAAGTCATTAACACAAACATCAAACACTCATGAGTGCTGAAATCCTTTTGTGTCTCCAGACACAAAAACATCTTTTTTTCCCTTCTAAATTGAAAAAGAGGTGCCAGACTCTTAGTAGAAATACATAAGAAAATAGGTAGGAAGATTAGGATGCAGATAGATTCTCTGCCAGAAGAAAAGTTGTGCATACTTGCAAAATTGTGCTAAATCCTTGTGCAGTAGGTAAATGTCAAACAGGTACAAGGCAGAAAATCACAGATTGTTCCATTAAAGAAATTATAACTCCGGCCAAGAACACTCAAATCAAGTCCTCTGCTGCCAGCACCAGGTACTTCACAATTTCCCTAAGCTATATGGGAGACATGAGTGATGGGTTTGGGATGGAGTGTGATAGCTGATGGTTCTGAAGACATCTCTGTGTTCTTCCCAGAGGAGATCTTGCATATCCAAACTCACAATTGCAAGGAACTAGGCATTCACTTCTACTTCTTTGAACATTCTCCTAAAATATTTTTTATTATTCTCAGAAAAGTTTTTACCGCTCAGCCTCATGAGAAAGAAATGCATTTAGACCTGGCTCAAGGCTTGGCACTGTCTGGAAGGTAGCACAGGTCAGGTGCTGACTCCCAGTTTTGCAGTGCACTAGAAGTAGATTACATACTTCATTTTTAAGGCTGTTCAAAAACCTGCTCTATTCCACCTCTTGAAGCTTCCAGCTGCAGCACTGTTCTGACAGTGGAACCATCATTCTCTGCTGTTTTATTTCTCTTTTGAGTGTTTAATTTTGTCTCCTGTGCTTGTGGGCTTTCCATGGAACCCCAGGGGTCACCTGGAGCAGGTTGTACATAACCAGGTGTACTCTCTATGCTGGACAAGACCTTTGTTCAGTCAGCCATGCCCTTCATTTGCTGCAGTGTACTTAAACATGAGAGACCAGATGACAAAAGCTGTTCCTCTGATGCTGAGCTCAGTCCACACTGATGTTCCTTCCCGCAGGGAAACCCTTCTCAGTCTGAGCATCTGAGCCTTAGAATTTCCTTTGATTAAACTGATCATCTCTAGGTGGATTTTGATCTCTTCGGCAGACAGATTTTGTGAAGATTCTTTTCAGTCTAACTGAAATTATTTAATATTTTATAAAACCATAATTACACAGCATTCTTATTCATTTTTTCATCTTATGGCTACTATTTTTCTGCAGAAATTGTAAATCCAAAATACTTCAGGACAGAATTCTTTAACTTCTCTTGACTTTCAACTTGTGTTTGGGTCAGCAAATGCCAAGCATATACTGGGTGCTAAATCCAAAACAGCTTGTGGCATAAAGTTTAGCTAAATATATTCAAAAAGTCTTTAGAAATGCTTTTTCAGACCAAGTTACTTGTTATCTGTGCAGTATTGCAGAAATACCCTGTTATTACTGCTACCAAAATGGTTTTAACATCTTTCAGTTGACTCAATGCAAACGCCCAAGCAGGAGCCCTGCCTTTTTTCACCAAAGGAAGTGCTAACTACTTTAATAGAATTTTTGAATCCACATTAACAACAGAAACTCAGTGCAATTGCAGCATTAAAATACTGGAGATCCTGGTCAGGTTTTCAAAGGAGGACTATAATAAGCCTGAGGGGTAGGGAGGGACGGATGAGAAAGATAATTTGATCCAAATGTGGTAGATAAGGGCAAAATGATTTTTCAAGTTCATCCCAAAGACATTTCTATTTGCATATTCAAATACTTAAGAAGCTTCTTTCTTATTATTTTATAATTAAAAATGTTTAAATTCTTTTTTCTGCAGCTGCTACCATGGCTCTTCATGGCTAGGAAAAATTATGAAGTTGCTCTTAGAACTTCATTTACTATCAATATGTGTAGGTGTATGAAAAACATGTTTCTTTATGCATTGAAAACTGGATTTCTTAGTAATATTTCTGTGCTTCTGTTTTATGGTTTTATTAAATGTAGTTAGTAGCATAGTAATAAGAATCACCATAAAATAGTAGAATTGATTCTGAAATCTGGTAGCACATAATGAAGCTTTCAGCTTATCTTTGAGACTGCATATATTGCTCATTAGCAATAAAGAATACAAAAATCTCTTGGTAAGGAGAGAGAAGATATGATTAGGGAAATGGCAGCAGATATTGATTATCCTTCTAATAACTGTTATTGATGTATTTACATGCCTTCCCTTTTAGAGAGAGATCTTCTGCAATTTCACAGTGGGTAAGTTTCTACTGCACAGAAACTTTACCCTAGAAATGTTGTTCCACAAAAGTGCTCCATAAATAACTGGATTTGTAAATGCTCTCAACTATCAGCTGAAAATAATATGCATGAACCCGATGGCTTCCTTCTGACCACTTAAAACACTGTCAGAGAACATAAATCTCCCAGTGAGCCTCAGAGTTCCCTGTGTAGAGCCAACAGAATAAGGAATCACATCATCTTAAAAATGGATTGGTTTCTTCTAACTGTGGGTGAAAAGGTCTCTCCTACAGGAAACATTTTCAGACACCAATTTGTTCAATGAAAGTCACCTTCTGAGTTCTAGCTTAGCTGAACATAAAGCTGAGCTGGCAATAACAGCTGTGCTCTGAGTACCTTCAGGAGCAAGTGTTTGTCTATGATTTTATATGTGTGCGTTATATTCAACTTCTCTTCTTAAAAATTTTTATTTTATTTAAATATATTGGTCTCTGTACAGTTTGCTAATTGTACATCTATTTCCTGGTCAGATTTTCTCACAAGTGGCACCTCTTTCTTTGGAAGACCCTTTTTGCAACATGAATTCAACAGCTACTCTAACCAAAACTGCACCTATGCAGGTTCTCATGCATCTTCCCAGGCGTAGAAAGAGAGTTCTGCCAACTTGTGAAGGATAAAGTTGAATTATATATTTCTGCCTTTATCTTTTTTTCCCTCAAAATTATTTTCTGACACTGGCAAAAGCATGAAGGAAGTCAGTGTGTCCATCCTGGCTCTCAATAGACATTTGCTGCCATGTTGGCTGAGATGATTTTCTTAAATTGGAGGTGTGATGAGTCTAAATCCTTATGGCTTGAGCTAGGGAACAAAATTCTTTGACTCAGCTCTGTTACAGACTTGTGTACATTAATATCAGATTAAAAGTTCCAAACATGCGAACTGTTCAAACATAGTACTTGTATTCAATGCATGAGTAATACCATTAATTCCCATTAAATTTATTTGTCCTTAGGGGTTTATGAATTTGCACACCTTGTTTTAATTGCAATGGTTAATAGTGTGGGGTTTTTTACTTTGTTAAAGCATCAAACAAGTGTAATATTTTTCCCATACTACTGCCTTTCACAGAAGGACTATAATAAGCCTTGGTCAAAAGAAATGCTTGTGTAGAAATGTAACTATCTCAGAGGATTTACAAACCTGGAGCCAATACCACTTTTAATGCATATTAACCAGAAATCTTCTTATACTGTCTGCACATCCTAGTAAAAGCTGACTATTTTTTATAGCCCCTCAGCAAAAATTTAAACAATGGCACTGAGTTTCACAAAATTCAGCACCTTTGCAAGCATTAAATTTGCTATTTAAAATTTAAAGCAAATAGTTTAAAGCCTCTGATATATTGAAGCATTTAAAAATAAGTCCATTTTTATAAAGTTTCAGTAGAAAGCAGCTCAGAGTAAAAATATATTTTAATAGATTTGACAGAAAACATGAATCTAAACCAAGTTCCTGTCAAAGGAATAGAAAGATCAAGTTATTAATAAATCTGTTTAACTAAACACTAAGTGATCAGATAGAATAGAGCAGGTTTCATTCCCAGGTGTGTTCAGATGAAGGGGAGACATTAAAATTACCTGTGTTCAAATTGAGAATGCAGCTGCATAAATTCAGTGGGAAAAAACATTATATTTTATGTAACAATATTTTTTCCCCCCAAATGAGTAGCCAGAGATGAAATTTGTTAATCTATGAGTCAGAGGGGATGCAATGTTAAAAGCAATTGCCTCTGCTGCTCTGCCTGGGGTTTAGTCAAATATATTTATCAAAACAAACCTTAGTGGGACAGTTATGTTTCTTTCCTTTCATTTATGTCAGCAGTATGAGGAAATCAGTATTTTTTATTTTCCACCTCACCAGTAAAATTGTGTACCAACAACTTTCAGCAGGACACTTTTTGAAAACAATCTTTTAGCCTGTATCATCAGTCACAGTCATCATTGGTAATCTCATAATGTTCCAGCACACTCAAATATTGAGTCTTCTTTTTTTGCCATGGAGCTCCCAATTTACACTGTTTTGAGAGATGGTATGGTTTGGGCTGAGAAGTACATGGAAGAAAAGAAAACAGTTTATTTTTGTGTTGGTAGTTACAAAATCCAAAGGGTGAAACACAGGTAAAATCAGGGAAAGCCAAGGAGAAGACAAGAAGGGACAAAAGGCCAACAAGAAAGAGAAGTCTGCTTGGATAAAGTATTCTGTGTAGAGACAAGAAGAAACTTTTGAGGCAAATCAGATTTCTCCCTCATTTGGAATACCTGTCTTCCAGGAGGGAGCTAAGCAAAGGCAAAATATCCCCATTGTGATGTATTTTCATGACAGGAAATATTTGGAGGTAATATAATGGGTGAGGATTTTTTTTCTTTGCTTTGGGTTTTGAGATTTAGGTTTTCATTTGTTGGTGGGGTTTTTCAGTGTTTGTTTTATTTAGTTTGTTTGGTTTTTTTAATATTAACATATAAATTACTGTCAGCACTGACTTTTTAAGGTTATTTTTATATAATTTTAAAAATTCAGTTTATTTGCCATTTGAGTAAATTTTATATTTACCTAGTATTTAAGTGGAATATATTTTTTTATATGTTCTCACAGGCTAGTCACAGCTTCAAATATGTTTTTGCAAGAAAATATTATACAATATACATTGAGTTTAAGGTGAATTAACTACTCCCTAAATATTAAAATTTATGAAATGGAGAGTTTATTCTTTCTTTACTAGATTTCTTTCCGCAGTTCTTTCTTATTTGACTTCTCATTCATATCTTCCATTCTTGGAAGCCTGATCTAAACCCCATGAAATCTATTGGAGTAGTAGTTGTGAGAAATATATGCAAGAAACTGTTTTTCTACTCCAGTTCCAGCTGTGTATTTCTCATGCTTATTTCCTCCTCAAGTCTGAGTATTTAATAGGATTTCAGTCTATTTGCTATGCTGCTTTTCCTAGCATTTCTTATTTTCTTTCCTGGCTTCTGTTCAGACTCCAAACCCCCAGCCATTCAACACCTTCTCCCCAAATAATTACAAGGGTCCAGAACTCCTGCATGCTAAATTACATTTCACTCAGGCTGCTTTTCTGGAAGCAAGAGAGGAGGAAGGAAAAAAGCTTTAGTGTCTCTACTGAAATTCAATTTGAAAAATAAAACATGTGCTGCCAATAGCTGTTCTGCACCCTCAGAGCTGTGTGCATAGTCAGGCAGCTATTTGGTGTGAACATCAGAGCCATTCTCCCCTGCATATATTATCACTCCACTGTTCCTAAAAATATTCTTACATTTTTCATTATTTCTTCTGGTGCTGTGAAAGGGGCTGGTTCAGGAACATTAATCAACATCCCAGATACATGAAGCCATTATTTTTAGTCCTATGATGCTTTTCTCATTCCTCTTCTCTAATAATAATCTTACTCTAGCCACCCCTGATCAGTGAGTGAGACCAAAATCTGCTGCTGTTTGTTCTGGCTCCATTCCCTGTTGCCCCAGGTAGCTCCTGTCAGCATGTGTTTTGGGCAGTGCTGGTGTTTATATTGTTCTATGGGATTTCTCAGATTCCAAAAAAAATTGCTCTCCATAAACTTTTGGGTCAATTCACTTTCATGGTTAAACTTCATAAACTATTGGTCATAAGTGATTGTTCTCCTTTTCTTGATATCACACACATAGGGAGGAATGGAGATGAGAGGGTAAGGAAATAATTAATAGCAAAGAGAAATCAAAGAAAATTTTCATCATCTTTTGTTATTGGAGGACTTTGAACCTATTATTTTTAGGTTTAGTTGTATTTCTGACAAACTAGAGGGAAAAATGGCAGGTTCTCTTATGTGAAATCCTTTGTCTTGATGCTAGAAAATAAGGCTGTTTTTGTGTCTCCTATGTGTATTACAAATACAGCTGCTAGAATTCAGTCTCAATAGGGTGTTTTGCTCATGTATATTTGTGGTTTGCTCTTTCTATTAGTTCACAGTTCATGTTTCATTCTCTTTTGCAAATTGGTGGAACATGCTAGCTTTAAAGGAGAAGGAAGTGAAAACTTTGAAAAACCCTGAACTCAGATAACATCAATTAAGCAGAAGTAATTGCTGGTTGCTTTTAATGGAAAAATTGAGGTTTTTATTAGAACAACTTACCTTTAGTTAATAGAACAACCATTTTTTAAGGAGTATATTTTATTGGGGAACACTCAGTGCCATCAGTATCATGTAATTGTTGAATAGGATTTTTGTAATGCATCGTTATCTCTTAAGGTTGGTTGGTTTTTTTTTTTTCTGATACACTTTTGATTCTGCAAAATGACACTTGGCTAAATCAGCCTGAAGGGAAGAAAAAAGTGATTCAATTTAATGGAAGGACATATCTTCCAAGAAAGATGACGGCCTTTAGCCCCTACATTAATGTGGTTGTTCCAAAATCCTTTTAACTAAAGGTTCAGAAGATTTTTGTCCAAAGATGCCCAAAGAGCTGATAGCAGCCTGAGAATGAAGTTTGAAGGCAAAGCCTTTGAATCCACCTTTTTCTTAGAGCTCTATTGAGGTACCAACAGCTGAATTCACATCCACAAATTATAGATGGGAACATCATCAGCTTATTCTGCATAATGTTTGTTTACAAATGACTGTGATGTGGTGCTTGGATGTATTTTTGACACATTCTTTGTAAAAAGTAACAAACACTTGCTTCCTCAGTAAGATCATTCCACTAGGGGAAGAATGATGGTCTTGAAGTGCTTTATTGAGCATGCAGAAAGTAGCTGTGGGTTTGTCCTTTGCATATGCTCACACAGGAGAGAAAAGGCATTGCTCTGAGCCTCTTTGGTCTCTCAGGAGCACAATGGTGTTAGATCAAAAGTGGATTCTTAGCCCTGCAACCTTTTTGCTAACATTACACAATGAAAGCATCTGAAGAGACATGGCTAAAATGCCTAGATGGGTTTTCCTCTATCATACATCTCCATATACATTTTATTAAAATATCACTGTTCTGAAGTAAATTCTAGCATGTGGTGTAGCCTTTGCTTTGCAATACACACAATTTCATCTGTCAATTGGTAATAACTAAAGGTATCTCTAAAAATTTCACAGTAAAAATACAATGCTCTTCATTGCACCTCTATCTTCAGATTACCCTTTCAATCAACTGCTTTTGAGAAGCAAAGTCTTAAGGACAGGTTTTCTGTTTCAGTGGCCTAATTCTGATACAGGTTTTATATCTTTGACCTTGAGCTCAGTGGAATAGGGCAGGAGGGGTGGGAAACAGAATGGGCAAAAATTATGTAGCAGTCCTCCGAGGAGTTACTAGGGAACAGTCTTGGATAGCAGCGTTTAAAAGCAGTTGGTCTGGTTTATGATGGTTAATAACAATGAGAAGGGAAGTTCCCTTCTTGCTGACGTGGCTTAGTGCTTGATTCTGACCCTGATTATTTCCTTTGGAATAAGTAAAATCCCAGGATATCCCAGACTGAGCCCAAGCAACTCTTGTAATATGTTATCTGCTTACCAGGGGAATCCTTGGTCGACTCTTGAGACCTGCACATTTTTAATGTTTACAGAAGGGGCTTTTGGATTTGAGACTAGAGGCTGGATTGCTTAGGTTTCATTATGTCTGTCTAAATATTCTGGAATCAATAAAAAATATGGCATCTCAAGCTATGCTAAACTCTGTCAATATTTGGTATAAATAAATGTATAAACACCAGAAAAAACCAAAGTAATCTAAGCATATTTGAAAGGGAATGTTTACTGAGCAGTATTTTGTGTGTTACTTTTAAATGTTGAATCAGGCCCCAAAAATATAAAACTGTTTTTTCTCTGTGTAGTATTGGTAATTAATGGAAACTGTGATGCATCTGTTACTAACCTGTCCTAGAAAGGTAGTGCAGCTGTTCCTGCTAATATGAACATTTTGGCACGGTTAAGGGTAGAAGTTCTTGGCAAGAGTGAAGATTATCCACTCACAAAATTACCCCACTGAAGAAACAATATTATGGAGTAAACTTTCAGGGAAAAAACAGATGCTGACAATGTGTTTATACGGTGCATTTTGTGCTGTGGCCAAGAAGATTAAAAAAAAGAGTTCCTGTCTTAAATTCTGGACCTTCATTGAATTCTTTTATTTGCATAGATGAAATTCTTCAGGTTAGCTGGTGTGAGGTTGCTTCTACCAAATGCCAAAGCCAGAACTCTTAAATAGATTTTATAGATTTTTAACAAGCCCTGCAGGCCTCCCATCTCAGTCAATAAGTATGGGATCCATGGTGATATATAGTGAGTTACAGAGCCTAGGCTAGGAGAATTACATTTTAAAATCAGATCTTCCCTGAAGATTTCTACAATTGATTATTTAAAACTTTGTTATCTTTCTATATATAAAAAAGCTGCACTCAGGAGTTATTACCTTCAAGAGTACATGTTTAAAGTCAGAATGTTTTAGTTTTGAAAATGTTTTTGAAATATCAAGTATTTTTCCCTTTTCAAAATCTTTCTGAAACATTCTGCAGTAAAGACATTAGAAAATGTCTTCAGTAGAATTCAGAAAATGCTTTTTAATGCTTTTTTGTTTATCTGCATGGTGTTGGTAAAAGTGATAGAATGAAAAAAATGAGGAACTTGAGCTTTTAACTGACCAATCTGTAAATGGAAGCAGAACCAAGAGTGGGATGGAGCAGCAGTGCTCACTTACTTGCAACAGCTGCAGAGAGCCCAAGCTGCTGTTGTACTTCTCTGTATGGCAAGTCCAGGTCTGGAAAGAAAATATCAATTTCTCAGTGGTTTTGTGCTTCTCTTACAGAGCCCAGAGCAACCCCTCTCTACACAGCTACTGCAGTTTCTGTCCTGTGTGTTTTATGGAATTTATCTGCCTTCAGACTGGCAAAACTTCTTCTGTTTTGTCTGTAGAATCACAGAATATCCTGAGCAGAAAGGGACTCACAAGGACCAAAAAATTCCAGCTCCTGGCCCTGCTCTGCACAACCTCAGAACCCCAACTTGTGCCTGAGCATCATCCAAAGGCTCCTTGAACTCTTGGGTTCCAGTTCTCAACCATGCTCTAGGTGAGAAACCTTTTCCCAATATCCAACCTGAACCTCCCTGATAGAGTTTCATGCTGTTTTGGTTCATACAGATTTCCTACTGAGAAAAACATTCTGAAACCCACTCCTAAAAATCAGATCATTGAAGTTTTCTTTCAAAAATATTTCTTATTACCAACATTGCTTTCCATGCAGAAGGGATTTTCTTCTCTGCTCTTTCCTAACCTGATATTAGGAAGACCTGAAGATTCAAATCTCTTTTCCAAGCAATACTGAAACTCTAAATGTATTCTTAGCCTGAAGTGTTGAGTGTAAACAGATAACTTTGGCTGTGCTAAGGTGCTCACTGAAGTCACCAGAAACTTTTTCTGAATTTTCAGATTCAAAGTTTTTTTGTGTCAAGCTGAATCCAAGATAAAATGCCACAATAGTGTTTTCAGAAAATTTGAGTGATGGAGGTTGACAATGTACCTGTATTAAATATGTGTTGTATACTGGTCCTGTGTGAAAATAGTGCAAATGTAATATAATCTATTGTGAAGTATAAAGACAAAGTAAAAAAACTTGGCCTAGGCCATGACCAAAATCACTCTTTTCATTCAAATGATTGTTTACTCATTAGAGTACAGAGTTCCCTCATTTCACAGTTTATCTATAGGACATCTGTCTGTGACCTGCACGACCAGAGTTTACTGTGAGCTCAACACACCTTTCTGGGACATATCATCTTCGGTGTAGTATCTCTAATTCCACAGATGATGTAAAATGTGGAATAATTAATATTTGGTCTTTGCTGATAATGCATTTATTTCTACAAAGATGTACAAAGATGTGAATAGATGATTTTTCACAATTCTTGCAGAAACCTTTATTATGAGTCTGAGATTGAAGATATCTATCACCCAGCCAAAAAGATGACTGCACTCTAGTTGGTGAGGACCTGACCATCCCTGCAGTAGCTTGCTTAAGACAATCATAATTTTATATGAAGGTGCTTGCAAGGGCAGTGAAATACTGAAAAAGAATCTTCAGGAGTTTGCTAGGGCTGTTGTTTACTTTGTCCTCCCTTCTGAGTGGGTTGGTAAAATAAAAATGTGGGTTTGTTAATCCACTGCAGTAGTTCTTGTGCAGATAGTGCACTAAACTCATTTCCAAACCTTTGCACCATTGCTAAGCACATAATAGGTATTGCCCTTGCCCACAGCTTTCTACTGCCACTTTGGGATACTTGGAATATAAATGCACTGAATGAAAACTGATACTTAATATTTAAGATGCTTTAAAGAAAGGAACTACATGAATGTTAAGCATCATTATTAAGCAATAACAACTGAGTTGCAGGCCATTAACCCAGTCAGTCATTAATCCCAGAGAAGTCTTCTATGCTGAACTTCTGCTGTTAATGTTTTAAGCACGGTGCAGAGCAAATAATCCATCTCACAGGTATATTGACTCCTTAGTGGGTTCTGCTGTTATTGTAATGCTTGCTATAATTGAGGTGAATATTATCTTCTTCTCACTGCAGCACTAGTGCTAGCCAGCAAAGGAGGGACAGAAATGTTTTCTAAGTGTTAAATCCTAATATGAGGAATATCTGCAGTCCCCATGCTCTAAGGAAAGGTACATCAAATGAGTGTCTCTCCCTAAAGATGGGGGCTTGGGCAAAATGCCAAAGAGGTTCTTTGTCTGCAAAGCATTTCTCTGTCAGGAATGCTCTCCTGCCTCACAGTTCTCTCTTCCTGCCAGCACAAGGAATTTACTCTCTACCCTGCTCTAAAGGCATGGGAGCAAAGTGTCTCTGACAGGATGCTCTGGGCCACAACCTTTGCAGCAGCAGGACTTCCCAGCTTGAGGAGAGGGGGCCAGAGTGTCACATGCACTTCCCAGACATCTGGACAGACACCCACACCTCTGTCTCTGAGTCAGGACTAGAAAGTTCCAGGTGATGAGTACAGCAGGCAAGCTCTCTTTTTGGATGAGGCTGCAGGCAGAGTTTTTTTGTTAAGGACAAGACTTATGCAGCAGAAAGGGAGAAAAGAGGAGGATTTCTCCCTTTCTGCTTCAGCACAATTACCTGCCGAGGATTTTCCATGAACATCTAGAGTTCAGAGAACTGTATCTGCTCTGCTGTTTTCAGTGCTATCTGTAACTGAGCTTGTGCACACTGCAGCTTTCCTGACTATGCATTTTTTTAAAACGCTCCTCTTTTTTTTTGGAATATTCTTTCATTTCTCTCTCCCCACTAAACTACCAATTTCAGTTGCAATATGTTTATAAAATCTCTGGTTCTTTGGGAAGAAATGTTCTCAAAGGCAATCTTGAAATAAGTTTGTTCAGTCTTTAAAATTATTTTATGTCAATATTTAAAAATGAGGCAGGTAAAACACTTTACTTGCCATTTCTCATTTTCATGAAAAGAAGATCAATTTGTGCCATTCTTTGTGCTGCAGTGAAAGCAAGATGCTTTTTATTTTCTCAGCCTTTCATTAAAGGGCTTGACAGGACCTCCTTTGGAGTCTCACACTGACAGCAGGGTGGGACTTTTCCCTGACAATTTGCTTGACCCAATATAGCTCAGCTGAGGAAAGGAGTGAGTTATTCAATGACAGAACCCTTATTTTCACGTTTTTAAGCTTCAGGGCTGACAGAGGCCCGGGGAGGTTTGGAGAGGAGCTGGCAGGGCAGGTCGGTCACTGGGCAGGGGTCACTGATGCTCTCACTGGTGCCTGGATGTGGCCGGGGTCACTTCCCACAGGGGACAGAGACTGGGAGCTGTCCAAAAGGCACAGCCATCCACAAACAGTGCATTGCACATATTCACTTGCTAATTCTCATGATAAAATTCTTGTCTTTTGTCAAAGAAGCCAATGCTCATGTAACAATTGGTGCCACAACTGAGGTTTTCACTAGAAGTAGTTTTCAATACAGAAAAAAAAAATGGTGGGATGTTTTTAACAGCTTCAATTATTATCTTTAACATAATTTTAAATGTCATTGTATTATTTTTCCTTTGAACCAACTTGTGACTAGGAATTTGGTTATGAAATGCTCTATTTTGTGAAAACTGAATGAATGAGTATCAGCTAGCTGTCATGTACTTTTATTTCCTTGATCACCAAAGCATCTTTATAGATTTTAAGTGTATTACTTGTGTTAGAAATCAAAGAATAGCCTCATTAATCCCAGAAAACTTTTTAATTTTGACTGACAAATAAAGCAATAATTGTTTAAAGTCTATCCAAACTTCAATGGCATGATTATAGAATGTGATGATTTATTATGAGCTTGTTGAGTATAATAATTGGTGCATTTTCTGATGAGATTATTGATTTTTCAAGATTGTTCTCAGGAGCCTCATTGAAAATCTTTCAAGGCCAGTGGTGTTAGCAGTGATGGGCTACAATGAGTTTCAATTTAATGTATTCCTTTACTTAACTCTCTTGGTACTTTACACTTGAGCAGATATGACAGATCTTCTGGCAACATTTATGTGAATATAAGATATATTAAATAATATGTAACATTTCAAACCTCCTTGGATCAGTTTCCATGGAGACTAAAGGCATCCACTGGAAATTAAAATATGGAGAATCTCAGCTTATGGGTTGGTAATATTTGCTATGAAGATTTGAAATCTTGTTTCAGGAGGCAGGAGTTCATATTCTTGGTTAATTAGAGAAATATTAATTGTGTATACATTATCTTCTGAAAAAATTAGGAAGCAAATTAAACACTTTTTAAAAATAATACGTTATTGTTTGAGATTTGTGCTAAAAGGTTAAATTCATCCTGTTGCTGAACAATGAGCAAATAATCAGGCTTAATGCAGGGATTTTTATAAAAAGGGGATGGAATGAGATCCAGTTTTCATTGGTTTCTTGGACAGTATGGAAGAGAGGGAGCATCCTGCACAAACTGCAGCTGAGTGAGCACGGGCTGCCCCAGGGGTGTAAATGTACAAACTCCTTCCTTTGGTCCTTCCTCCCCTCTGTTCATTTTATTCGTGTAACAAGGGAATGATTTCTATCATGGCAGACAGCTCTACTCCAGTTTTACTCTGTTATCCAGCCTTATACTGCCCAAATTATCTCATGCTGAAGTGATGCCCTGGAAATCCTGGCATGGACAAATTTGTCCTGAATGGAACATATATTAACAGAACAAAAAAAAAAAAATCACCCAAAAAAACCCACCAAAAAAACCCCATAGCCTGACATACATGAAATAATGTTATTAACTAGTGAGAGGAATTTTGGCTCAGGGATTTTTGTTTAGAATTAATATATTTTGCTTAGACTGCTGTGCAGAGAATTGCCTTAAAGGGGACATATCTCCCAGGAGCAGATTTCCATTTTGTCAGTCAGCTGCTGAAGACTGAAATGCCCAATCTAATATCTGATATTAAGTTTGTGTTTGTATTACTTTAGATCACATTTAGATATCAGAAATGATGTGTCACCAGCAGTGGACCTGAACAGAACAATATACAAACACTCCCATTCTTGTTTTTGGATTAACAGGAAGATGTTGAGGAAAGTACCATAAGAACAAGAAAAAAAGATTAAATTAACTTTTTTTTTTTTCTGATGTGGATGAAGAGTTTACCTGGGGGGGAGGAGGAAAATCTATCTTATATTTTTTTTTATCAAGAATAATAGACATAACAACTATGATGTCTGGGCCACAGTGGAAATACTGTGTAATCACCAGAATATGATTCTGTGGTCAGGAGATCAAATAAGGACAAACTGATAGTGATAATTATAGTCATTTATTTCATTCTTTGAAAGATTGCTGCAAGAAGGAAAAAAACCACTAATTAAATATAAAAAAAACAGATGGCAAAGAGACCTTTGCAAAGGTCAACACTGGAAAAATCTTAGCTCTGAATTATCTAAGTGGATTAGACACATGTAATTTATCTGAGAGAATTAAAAAATAAAAATAAAACCCACTTGATATTCAAAAGAAGATAATGAACAACATTGCTAAAAGGAAGCAAACAGTACTAAAAGCAGGAGATGAAAGATCACTCAGTTTGGCTTCTAATTACTGGCTCATTAAATTCTAGGCTGATTCAGAAAGTACATGTGTGTGTGTAGAATCTGTGTTATGGAGATACAATTTTGATAGAATCTATATTTGATTAGCTGGGAGAGAAAATACACTTGGCCCTTTCACCCCAGAGTTGCCTTTTGGATTCCAAAAGCCTGAACTCAGTTATAGAGGTTTGAGTCAAAGCATCTCACCTTGTTTGTCTCCTTCAGCAAAATTCCAGGGTTTTTGTCTTCTGTCTACACAGATCATCCTTGTCAGGATTTTTTTTGAAAGATTTGTGCCTCCTTCTGAATGAAATTACAAAAAAGCAAACCAAATCAGAAATGTAAGTGGGTGACTGCAATGTCTTCCATCTCTAGTGCTTTAAATTACTGAAGTTCACTGCCAGATAAAAGGTTTCCTGGTTAATGGCATTAATATTGATAGCACCATTTCTTTTTAATCTGCACAGCAGTATGTAGAAATTTTTGAGTTAAAAAAGAAAAATTTTCTTAGTGATAAACAGAAGGAAAAGAAATCTTGATTTGTCAATATGTCCTGAGATCTTAGGAAATTCACTGAACCTTCATGTTATGTTTATATAGAATTTTCAAGGTTTTTCCAGTTTTATGAAGACTGGAAATTTCTGCCTCTTCAGATTGATTTTATTTTAAAGAATTTGGTTGTCTAATATTTTTTTTCTGCAAATGCCACTAAAGGCCATGAGGAAAAAGAAGATAAATATTGCAAAAATTCTTATAAGGATATTGGTATTTGCCACGCTAGCTTTGTATTTTTATGGACCCCAAATGCATTAGCAGAAGCTTCAGCAGGCTGGTGCAAGTGCAGCTGGCTGCTGTTTTGCACTTTAAAGTCTCTCCTTTTTCTTTTGTAGGGATTATTCAAACAGTTGCATAATAAATACAGGCAGGTATATTTCATTAAAATTAGAGGAACAAGCAGCAACCTCTTGTTTCATAACCATGAGCGGCTTCTTTGAGTTGCTTTATGTCCTCATGAAGAAAAGGGCTTTTTCCTCCCAAAAACTTCTCTTATCTGTGAATCAATCCCTGAATTTTAAAGAAATGGTAGTTGTGAAAATGTTGTTCATATATTGTAAAGAAACAAATATTCCAGATATTCTGATTTTCTCTGATATTGCAGATGTCTCATCTATTATAGGGGAGGGCAGCACCAGGAGAATCTCTTATGCTTTTTAAGGATTACATGGACTTTCTGTAAAAAATCTAATTTCAATTAGCAATTAATACTGGAAAAGCAGTTCTCATTTATCTTATTCAAAAGTAGCCCAAAAATTGATTTCATATTTTTCACATGTTGATAGTAGTCTGGCAGCATCATCTGACATAAATTATGTTGCTAGGAGTGTGGTTTTGAAAGTCAGATAATATCAAACTTCAACCTCTTTTATCTCAGCAGCAGCACTGGGAAAACAACTGGATTGTATCTAACTTCTGAGACTGAACTTGGCCAACCCCCAGCAGCAGCTGATGCCACTTGTTTTGCTGTAAACGTAAAGGGTTTTTTGTATGTATGAAAAAATTAAATGATGATATGTGGAGATAAGAAGAAAGAGAAATGCATTTTTGCTGATGTGTATTTGTTTAGTAACACAGTTTGAAATGAAGGGTATATCAGTGTCTTTGTCACATCTTAATATTAGAGGAAAAAGCAGTGGAAGAGTGGAAGCAATCTGAGGAAGATTGGTTTGGTTTTACTTGAAGATAAGCAATTATAGAGCTTGGATTTATTTTCAGAAAAGTAAGAAAAAAGAGAAAAAGAAAAGGAAATCTGCATCTTATTTCATTCATTTGGGAATAATGAGTTAAATTCCACTGTCCAAGTCAACCTGATATATGTGGTCAGTGCCACAGAGCTTTATTGAGACCTCTGAAATTTTCTATAGGGAATAATTTGTATAATCAGTGTCTTAGATCTCTGCTTTTCTCTTGATATTGAATACAAGTGTTCAAGATGAAGATTTACATTACCAAACAATACTTTTTGCCTTCCTTTATTGTAATACATGATATAGCTTTCTAGTCTCCAGCTAGTATGCTAGCTGGTTTTTAACATAGATCTGTGTTTCTAAAATATGCCTGAAAAGGACTATGGCTTGGCTCTATTTAGCAAATGTGTAGGAGCAAAGCAAGGATTATGCAAATGTCAAAAAGAGAACTTGTGTAGTCTAGGAAAACACTTATTAAATTCAACAGGAGCCTTGTCAGCCTTATTCAGAGCAACAGTTCTTACGTTGAAAGAGGAATGGTTGTACAGGAAAATATTTAAGAAGGCTTACACTTAGAATGGAATAGTTTTCTGTCAAGAATTGTTGCTCTGTTGAAGGATGTTGTAGGAGCAGTTTCGCTTCAGCATGATGCAGAAACAAAGTATATTAATTTCAAGATTATTGAGCCTCAAATACCCAACAGTATTCAAATCCCTGTTTCCAAGCCATGAGGCTGGGGAATCGGTGCAGCAGAGTTGTTAAAAAAAAGGCATTCAAAGGGCCTAATTTATTCAAATTTGATTTTAAAAGCTACACCTCTCTCTTGCTACTCAAAGTTATCGGTTTCTTTCTCTTATTCTGCTCCATTTAGGAAAAGCAGCAATTTATTTTGGCCTCCCTGAAGTGACTGAAGGTGCAGCCTCCAGCCTAGGCCTGCTGAGAGGGCCCAGCACTGCTCCCTGCTCCACTGGCACCTGGGATGGTCTGAGTCACTGAGTTTCCTGACTTTCCCCTTGTCCTAAGGGCAGGTAATTTCTTGGCTATTGCTCTAAAGCTGCCTTTTCCTCTTCTCCCTGCCAACACTCTGGCAGTAACTTCCAAAGAACTTTGCTGCATTCTGATTTCAGGCTGTGCTTTGAGGCCCTGCAAACCAAGATCCCTTCTCTGGACACAGACACTTGGGTCTAAATTACAGGCAGGCTTTGGGCCACCTTCTGCTTCTTTATTTTCACCTATAGCACAACTTCTCTTACTTTCTTCCTGCCTTTTATTCCTGCCTCTCTCTCTCTCCTCCCTTCTTCCCTCCTTTCCTTTCCCTTCTGTCGCACATTCTGTGACTTTGAGCTAGGTCTCAGATATTTTAAAAGCCTCTGAGTTTAGGAGCACTTTGCTCAATGGGGCCAGAAATTTACCCCAGGATGCAGAACTAACCCAAAGTCTTTATTTTCCATTTTTATTTTTCTTTCATTGTACCTAGAGGTCACTTTCTGACAGCCAAATCCCAGACCATGGACTGATGCATGAAGATTTGAAGGTACAAGTGATTGTTGTGTGAAAAGTGAATAATGGATATGAGATTATTTTGAAAGATGACTTAAAATTAAATAAATTCAAACCCAATAGTTTCTGGGAAAAAAAAAATATGGGGGATGAGAGGGAAGGACAATGTTCTCAGGTGATTTCAAAAGTTTCTGCACTTTAACATTCAGAGTTGCAGCAGCTAAATAGTTCCCCACTGAAAAGATATTTTCTTGGGTAGTGCACATGAAAGACAGGTTTCAGTAAATATAATTCTGCTCTGGATCAGAATCATTCCTCAAGGACACAACTCAGATGGGTGCTGCAAACTGATCTGATTTGCATGGAAATCAGTATATGCTTGTTGGCTGTGGTGATTTTTGGCTTTTTATAAACAGTACCAGAAATCAAATGCCTGCCTTGATATTCCTAGTCAAAATAGTTTTTAGAAATATTACTAAAACAGCAGACAACATAGAAAAAAACCCCACAACCTACATTGTACAGACATAAAAGTAAACAAGTTCAAATGTGATTTTGTTCTGATGAATTAAAAGTGAAAAAAGTGAAAATGAGAAGCAAATGAAATTTTTCATATTTTTGATATTGAGTTATTTATTTCGCATCTCATTTTCTTTATGAATTTTCTGTTTCTTTTTTTTAGTGTGGTTGTTTTGTTTGGTTGGTTTGGTTTTTTGAGTTGTATGACAACAACAGGTCCTTTCTTGGTAGAAGAAAACTTTAAAATTGAAGCCATTTGAAAAAGTGAACGTTGGTAATAGACACCTAAAAGCAACTTGGATGAGCAATAGTTTTGGGAAATCCAAGAAAATGCCTGTTGTGCTGCAAATAGCATGGGAGTTGAGGTTCTTGGTGGATTTAAAAAAAAATCTTGATGAAAATAAACATTGGAATGCTCATACAATCTAAAATGATCTTTCACAATCAAACCTCAGGCAGGACAGCACTCAGTGTTTTAAATAGATCAGGCAGAGAGATCAATATAATATAAAAGTATAGAAAAGGTATTAATGAAAAAAATCTGTTTCAAGACCAAAAAACACGTGATGGAGTGAGATATTTGCAATGTTCAGCCAACAACTGTGGGACTGCTCATACAAAAATCCCTTTATGGACCATTCTTGGTCCCCTGCCTGAGGTAATCCTGCATCTCTCTTGAAATGAGTATTGTTCTTTAAAGTGACCGTGGTACTTGAGTGCCTGGGCACAAGGGGAGTGAGATTTTCCCTTTATGGTCCTCTTTAAACTGCATTTCTTGGGAAGAGCTTTGGCCTGTACATAGAAACCATGTCACTATGCATTTTTATTTTTAAAGCTCTTCTTTAGCAAGTAAATTTACAGTAAAGTCAAATAATGTCTGCTCAATGGGGACATTAGTTAATGCTCCATTTATCTCTTTGTGAGGTCTCAGATGTCTCCACTGAGGTGTTGAAATGAGACAGGAAAGTGGTGCTTACTACCAGTCCTTTTCTGAAGGACATGCAATAGCTGTCAGAATACATTCTCACTGAGCAGCTGGAATTTTTATTTTTCCTTGTCTGTCCATGTACTTTCCAAAGGGTTTTGGATTTATGTGCCTTGGCATGGTTCCTTGGACACAGCCAGCTCTGTTGAATCATAATGTTGATGTGGAAATGGAACTTGCACTCATGAAAGATCCTGCATAAATATCAGAGTAAGGAATAAGCATCACATGAGGTGAAACATCCCTAAAATGGGCTGGTTGAGCAGTCAAAAGGGAAAATCTGACAAATATCACCTGAAGTGAAGGACATAGGCATAATTCAGCCTGCTGTCATAAGCGCTTCTAAAATTTACTGTGGAAGCTACAATTTCCTGAGACAATACCCTCACCTCTGTTTTCCTGGGGCACCCATATTGTCATCAATTAGAATTGGACTCATATATGCCAAAATATAATTGCTAGTGTGAGCTGTGGAAAAATGATGACAGTGGCAGATTTGCTGTTGCAGTTCTGGAATATTTCCCATTTTCTAATCAAAGAAGCTTACTGACCTAAAGCTATGTTAGCAACAACAAGTTTCCTATATGCCTTTCCCACAGTGTGCCAGCTAAATTGATGTTTGAACAAAATCATCCCTAGTCTAAAAACTTGGTTTATGTTTTCCTCCCTAGACAAACAAAAAACAAACAAACGAAAACATAAAAAAAATAAAATAGAACCCAAATCTGCAGGGGGAGACAATAACTTCTCTTAGAATGAATGCAGAATTCTTGGTGCATGCAGTGTCATATTGAAACATGCATTGTCACATTGTCATTTTTCATCTCATTTATGTGGGATTTTATGTATATGGCGAGGACTCTCTAACTCAGCATGTCCAGAAAATATCTAATAAGCAATGTATAGCATGGTTTTTGGGTATCATTACCATTAGCATGGATTAGTGGCATGGCTAGGTTTTTGGGGATTGTTTCCTAAGCCTTATCATATGCAAGATTAATCATTAACATTCACTCTTTAATCTGCTTTACCACATCTAAGTAACTCTCTTTGTTCTCATTCTTATCTTAACTCTCTTGATTTTTAGTACTGTATAAATGCCAGATTTGAGTGGATCTCACTCCATTCTGACACTTGGTTTTACCTTTAAAGCATTACTGGGGGGCTTGGGTGACAGAAGACCCAAGTGGGCTCAAGAAGGTTGTTTGCAGCTCAGTGAATGTCACTTCTTAATGCCTCAATCTGCTGAAGTTAGAGCAAGAATTTTGCCATTTGTTGTGCTAAGTTTATATACTTCCTAATGAAATGTGCTAAACTAGAGTTAAATATTATAAACTTATTATCAGGAACTGCAATTAGCAGGAATGTATGCTTGGAGGTTCAAATATATTTAGTATTTATATTGAATATCACTCTGCATCTGTTCAAAGACTCTCTGTAGTAACAGGGAGCTCTTTCCATAGAAATGCATATTGGAATCCTGAAATAACAGATGATAACAAATGTTGAATTATGCTGTAGCTTCAGTGTACATAATTCATCTTTGCTGATCAATTTTCATTCCCTCCATGAAATTAGAAACATGAATTCATCTGAAGGACTAAAGGAGCTTCAATATCCAACATCACATTGATATACTCTGCACCACATGGTGAGAGATTTCAACACAGCTTCTCTAGTGAACAACCAGTAAAATGTTCCTTTAATGCACATGGGTTTTATATTGCTCCCATCCCAGCTCTACTCTCCTTTCCACCCACTCCCATCACCACCTGGATTAAAAATATTTCTCTTCTGTAATTTTCAGTGATTTATATTTGTAGATCATCAGCTAAATATGAGGATAAAAGCATCCTCATGAAATCTGTCACCACTGCTTCTATGTGTGTGTCTCACTGGTACAAGTGTGTGAGAACAGGTTCTGTCGTGACCAAGGACTAAAAGGGACATTAAAGAGGCTGCCAGCACCTATTTTTGTACACATTCATTTGTGTACACTTGCGAAGTTTTCATAGGTCTTAGAGTATTTCTGGGGCATAAGAAATAATATTCCAGTCCAGTTTTATGCTGAAAGAATCCAAAGCACAATGATGCTTCAGATCGTTCTGCAGCTAAGTGGCAGAACTGGGAATAGTTACCATGAAAGCAGATTGTTTGCTATGAATGTGCTACCAGAGACTTGGTTGTTGCAATAAGAAATTTCTTAAAACAAACCATATGATAAGATCTCTGTAGGTTGAAGCCCTGTTTTTAAAAATGACTCACAAATCTGTGCTACAAATCATGATAGGAGTGTTTAAAATCACTGGGGCGTGTACTGATAGTAATGTAGTGACAAAAGCTCAGAGCAGAGTGGGATTCACAGCAGCTCTTGGTACTCTGCTCTAAGCTGTCCTTGGTGGTTGTAACTACATGGGAATACACATCTGAGTCATGCAGGTCTAAACTTGCACTGTATCTGCCTCAAAATTGAAATGCCCTTCTAGGTGTGCAGGCTTCCCTCTGGGAAATTTGGACACAAAAGGTGATTAACCCTTTCAATGGATTTATAATCTTAAATCCCATCATATTTGCCTTTTGGCTCTTCTCTTAATGGGCTCTGCAAATATCAAAATAGGTGCCCATGTCTCTTGTACCACCAAAACTGAAAACCTCAGTCTACCAACATCTAGTCAGCTCCTACCTAGAGTATGAGTTCATGGCATGTACATTTGTTTTTCAGCCTTCTGAAATTCTGACCTGATATCTCATCATGTTAAAGACCAACTTGGAGTCTCTTCCCAGTCTTGTCAGAATCAATAACATAGATCTTTCATACTTTTGCTGTGAGGGTTTGAAATGAGGAAATATGCCCTTAGTGAGAGTTATGGATAAGCTGGCGCAAAATGCAAGGAAAGAGAAACTATTACTTGCTTAAAACTTTGGGTATTTACAAACTTATTGGAAGATTTGTACTGCAGTTCCTCCTCAAATGACTGTTTAGGGAAAACTTGTATAAAGGTCAAAATTCAAGAAATCAAACTGTACCATAAAACCAAAATTTTGTAGTCAATAAAATAGAAACGGATGTGTGGTATTTACAAAGTTTAAATAAATGTCTTTACCAGAATTGATCAATCTAATCTTCTGAGAGACAGTTCAGGATAATTCTGATTTTTTATCTTGGAAGGGTGACATTTCTGTCTTTTTTGTAGAGTCTTGATCCTATGGAGTCAATAGACTTTGGCTCCTTTCTGTTTCTGCACTTAGCCCAGCATTTCCCATTATAACACAATATTAAAAATGTGTGGAAAGAGGACATCCAAATCCAATTACCTTGTGGAATGATTACATTTCCCACAAACTTGCTGTGTCTTCTCTTTTGTCTATTTATTTTATATTGGTTCACAAATAAACCAAGATAATTATGATAGCATATTTGAATTAAATAGAAAACATATATCTATTTGGGCATTATTAATACATTTAATTCAATAAATCAAAACTGCATTTACCAAACTGATGATAGCTTTTGTTTTAGGGAGGCTTTCTGGCCTAATTCTTTAAGGACCCTGTATTCATTAATAAAATATAACACTACAAATATAGAAATTTTCTGGAAAGCAGTAGACTGCTTTTGCAACTAAGTTATCTGCACATAATACTGAAGAAATTGGTTCATGGTTCTTTTTAGTGCTTCAAAAAGTCAAACCTACACATGAATACATAATACATCTTGTACCCTTCTGCAGAGGTTTCATGTAAATTCAAGTGCCCTAATTTTGAATGACATTTGAGGACCAGTGCAGGAAGAGGAATATTTTTTGTTTGGTTCCACAGTTATTTTCTGGTTTTCAAATGTTGTACCTACCACAAATTAAAGGAAATTAATTGTATGTTGCACTGCTTTTAATTGTTTGTTTTTGTGGATGTTAATTGTATTATTTAATACACAACTAAGAAGGGCTTAGATGACCTGACAATGAGGACTTGATTCAAAACTACTCAGTCTAGTATGGTATTTGTAATTCAGAATGCTGTCTTCATTATTAGCTTTGATACCTAATTCATGATCATTCTTGCTTTCCATCCTTTTGATGCCCACTACTGGAATGTCTCCCTGGAACTGGTGTCATTTTGGAAGACATATGGTATTTCTGCCCCACCCCTTTGATTAGGGTTCTGACCTGTCAGTTGTTCTCCAAGGAAATATAAATAATCAACATTGTTCTCAGTTTGTTAAAAGACCTCCCCATATGCTCCTTTGTGGCTGTCTGTTGAATTTCAGCAGCACTGCAGTGCTTTGAGCTGGCAATCCAAACATCTTCATTTAGAAACAAAACACCATACGGTATAATCAACTCCCCATACTAATTTTCTCCACTGCAGTATCATTAAAGAAATATTGTAGCATAAAGAGTAAACTGAAATATTCTTGGCCAATGAGAAGGCCAACAGCCTTCTGCAGTTGAAGATATTTTTACTTATTTTGCTACTGTAATGTCTGAATTCTTCACAGTTTCAATATATTCTCCTAGCACATTCCTGTCTCCCTTTGAGCAGGATCTGAGTTACAGAAATTCATGTCTGAGGAATCAAACACTGCAGACTCTCATCACTGCCCCAGAGGGCTCTGACTCTCTAGAGGAGCTGGAAACTGAACCTGAAAACTGAAACTTCCAGCCCAGAGCAGATAGCCAGAGGATTGCAATCCCTGCTGTGGAGTCAGTTGTTACAACCTGGAACCATTTTTCTTCTGCAAAGCTTCTGTTGTGCTAAGGCTTGAACAGAAGCCAATGATTTGGATGATGCACAAGGTGGAAGATAAAGCTTGACTAAGCATAATCTGGTAATTAATGTCATATTAATGCTTTCAACACTTCCTCTGTGATTGGGATTTCTTCCCTTTCAAGAATAATTTGAAGCTTGGAAGCAGCTGAAACATTGGGGCTTTTTGTGACTTGTTACTATTTAATATCTTCACAAATTTGAGGCTTAGGGAGTCCTTTAAGCTCATGCTCAGAATTGGGAGGTTTTTTTCTATTTGTCTTTCATTAATTAGTGAATCCCCTGAAAAGAGGTTGAGGAGGGGGCCCTCTTCAAAAATTGGCTGATGCAGACCAGCACAACAAATACTGAAAGTACTTGTCATGAGAACTTTGTTAAAATAGCTGAATGAAAAGGTATTGAGTTCTTTGCTTTTTGAGCAATACAGTAAATCTCACTAGTTGTGAGGGGTTCTCCCTCTCTCTCCTTAACGCTGTAAGCCAACATAGGAAAAATGCACCGAAGTCATGTAGGGCATTAACGTGGCTTTTTAATGTCTCCCTCTGTCAAACATCACTAGCATGAGAAGCAAAAAAAACCAGGATGGTGTTTCTACTTTGGGAAGCTTAGCTGAGATTTTGATGAACAGAGGCTACAGAAATGGTTTTTGGAGAAAGGCATGCTCTAAAATAGTCTGAAAGCTAAATTAATAAGTCAATTCTTACAACCTTTCCAATATAATTGCTATTTATATTTCCTGCCAGACACTGTATAGACAAAGAGAAAATGATCAAAGTCATTCTTGCTGGTGCCAGTCTGCTGTTAATGTCATTAATTGTTTCTCAACATTACACATGTCACTGCCTCAGCTAGGGTCAAATTAAGCGAAAGCAGGATGGAAACCCCTTTTTATTTGTTGATCATTTACTTTTGACATCTGTAGAAGAATGGAAGCTCTTTAAAAGAAAGAAAAGCTTAAATGACAGTCTCTGATTTATTGCTGCAAGCAAAATTGAAAATAGCTTTGATTCAATAATTTGCTTATTACTCAAGCACTGCTCAACTCGATAGTTTCAAAAGACTTACATATACATTACTTATATAGCCATCAGGTCTACAGGAGAGAAGAAAACACCTCATGCTCTTTATGAATAAATCAGGAAAACAAAGAGGTATAAATCCTCAAAATTCTGAAGCTCCAGACATCTGAAAGTCAAACTGAACACCACTGAGATCTTCATGCAATCAGAAATTTAAATGTTTTATATATACAGGTGTTGGGGAAGATATAAAAAATAAGTGGGGTAGGGGTTGATTTTGGTTTTATTTGGTCTTGGTTTTGCATGACAAGTTGTCAGAGATTGTTCTGAATAGTTTTGTCACTGAATTTGTGTTTGAAGTTGGAATAGTCTGTAAATGTTGGGAATCACTGTTTCCCAGTCCAGTCCTTAACCCCACAATACAAATATGTATTAAAGCACTCTGAAAGCATTGACTGGCTAGGAAAATAGAAATTAAACATATCCTGTGTGTGTTTTGCACAATCCAGTGAACCTTTTGAAAGGACAGAACAATGGGTTTTTTAGTAAAAAAAAAAAAAAAAAAAGAAAAAAAAAGAGAGAAATTTCTTTTGCCATCCAGAAATTGATGGAAGGGAAAGAAGCAGTGATGTATTAGGAAAAATGTATTTTGTATGGTGTATTTTCAAGCCTAGAATGAGACTGTAGTTGTGACATTTCACAGTCTTCTCATAGTTAATTTTCATTGGGAGAAGTGATGGTTGATGGATGATGTTGAACCACAGTTACTTTTGTGTTTATATAGACAGAAGATTTTTTTCTTTGGAATTTCAGCTAAACCAAAAGTGTGTTCTGTTTTTTTAATCCAAATCTCACCCAAATATTACTTGGATTTACAGTAATATCTACACATATAAAAGCCAGTTAAAGGCCTTTGAAGCTCATTCATTAAAAAGAATCCTTGTAGCACATCACAGGACAAGGAAAGATAAGAAAACAAGTGGGAATAATTTTTCTGCCTTTCCTGTCAGTTTGTTGAATATATTCCACTTTTCTAACTTGCAAAACATGCTGTTGCCCCTAATGGTAATGTTTTTTTCATAACAAGAGCATAAAGCCTGCGTTCACTTTATTGATCTGTCTAAGGTTTCAGATATGGACATATAATGAGTTCATTATATCAAACTGATTCCAAGTAAGTATCACTAATGTGTTTCTGAAAATATTTTCCATGTGGTATTTTCTTCTGACAAGATTCATTCCTTTTAATTTTGTAGCAAGAGTATACAATAGATCTGTAGTGGCACTGGTGTTTGTGAAAAAATAATTTCTAAATTACAAGCTTCAAGTATGGCAAAGCACATCTGTGTAATTTGCCAGCAAGCAAGCTGATACAACCATGGCGTGTTCCTTACCTGGCAAATCAGAGAAAAGGAAATATGTATGTTTTAAATATCAACTAGTATCTACTTAGGAATAACTCCTTATTTGTTTCATATTAAAATTTGTGACACAAATTGAATTAATCATTAATACATTTCAGAAAAGATGCCTGCTTACAGGAAAAACTTTTTAATTATGTGTTTCTTTGTCAGGGGATAGATTGTAAGAAAATAAAGATCGTGCAGAAGGTAATCTCACCCCTGAGGAGTTGCAGCTGTGCCAATCACCAAAGATCAGGAACAGGCCTGCCCTTAACAGGCCACAGCTGTGTGCAGTGAGGATGAGTGCTATAAAAGCTGGTGGAGAAGAGAGTTGGAGTTTGTTGGTTGTGCTGTAAAGAAGGAGGAGTCAGTGCTGTGAGGAGCTGACCCTGAGAACTCACTAAGAAGGTATGGAACTTTTGTAATAAGATGACAACATTTCTTTGCAGTTATTCATAAAGATATGCTCAGGATGTTGGCACTTAAACTGGATTCACAAAACTGTACCTCCAGTCCAGTCTTCCACTGAACTTAGATACAGATCAAAGACATTGGATTTTTATATTGAATGGTACCTTCTTATAGAATTATTCCTCTGCCTTTATTATAGATATGAAAAGTCCAGGGGCCTGTTCTTAATAATAAAAACATCTCCCTCTAAATGGAGGGAGACTTGAAATTAGATATAAAATTTATTTGCCAAGAAACACTCTGCAAGTTAATAACTACAGGTTTCATTTATGGAAATCTACAAAATTGAACTGAGTGGAAATATCTGGGTAAATACTTAAAACTACAGAAAATCTATCCAATTAAAGATGCATGTCCTAATCCCACAATCCTACAGGCAAATATATTTGCTTATTTAAATAGTCTCTATTAAATTCCAGTAAGTTTAAATACCTGGTAACCTATTTATTCATTTGCCTCATTGTTTTATGGTGTTCTAACTCTAAATTATACATATTTGGTTATATTTGTAAAGGTTTGTTGTCTCCCAGAACTGGAAAGTAGTGAAATTAAGTCACCAGGTGTTTTACATTGGTTTTGTTTGATTCTTATTTTTACAGTGAGAAAAATAAGAAAGCTAGCTAATAATGAAGAGTCAGTCCATGCACTGCAGGAGCAGGCTATTTACCAATCCAATACTTTTAGAAGAAAATAATTACCTTTTTCTTCAGGCAAAGGCAAGGGGGGCAGATTTACCCAATACTTAAGACCAAATTGCTTTTTCAAAATAGGGAGAGAAATATGTTTCCTGTGGCACAATTGACAACAAAACTCCCATTCCAAATTCTAAAACACTGGATGATATAAAATTTGCAGAATCAGGATGCAGCATTTCTGAGGAGTGAAAAAATTCATAATATCTTGAATATCTGTTTCCAGAAAATGTTTCATTTATTTACTTTCAAAACTCTCCCTTCCATGAAAGTTCCTAAATCAGTGATGTCTCAGAGAAAAGAAATAACTAAGAAAATAAACAAAACTGAATGTAATGAACAACTGTTGTGAACAAAAAGACTTCAGATACTTCCTGATTTACTCCAGTGCTTGGATAAACTGAAATGTATCTCCCATTTATCCAGACCAGGCAGTGGGACTGGAACATGCTGAGTTTTGAAAGATACTGTGATTGAGTGTCAGCTGTAAAATTTCCTTATTTATTATTTAGTCAGCACCTGAGTGGTTAAGCAATAGATGATTAAGAGTTATGTGTAGCTATAACAGGTATTCACAGAGATATCATTTTAAAATAAAAGCTTGCAGGATATCTAGAAGTCGATGGGATGGCTAGTAATGGCTAATATTATTTCTGTTTTTTCCTGAGCTATGTCCCCAAACTCTTTCTGAATATAGCTTTCCAAATGGTGTAAAAAACAGAATGTAAATAATTCCTATACTTTATAATGGATAAATGTTATTTCTCAATTTTATATTTAACATGAATGAATGATAATTCATCTATGTATGGTATTTTGAAATGACAATATTTTCTGGCCCACTTTCTGCTTGCTAGGCATTTTCTACAAATGGATTTTATATAAAATGCTTTAGTTTAAACTAGATTAAACACTGATATTCTGTTATGTGGATCAATACATAGAACTGTTAGAATAGAACTTTCGGGCACAACTTCTGCCAATTGTTCATTTTATTACCATCTTTCTGGGAATATATTCTATGATCTGCTTAAAATTTCTGTGGTAACCATGGCTGTGCATTTAGCACTGCAGGAGGATTTTGCCAGTAAGTTTAGTATGGTGGTATAAAAAAAGGAGAATTGGCTGAGGGTGGGGAAAGCTAAATGGGTCATTTCTCTAACTGATGCTCTGACATTACAAATGTGCTTAGTAGTGCATTTTTTTTTCTTTCCCAGATGATCCCATCCCTTCTATCCCTCATGAGCCAAATCTGAATCTCAGAATTGTGAAATCTTTCTAACTTTGGGCTCCCACTGGTGGGAGCTTGAGCAAGGAAGAGTTAGTGGAAAGAGTTAGGATTTCCTCACCTCTCAAAAAGTAGAGGGAAAATTGCCCTCTTTTTCAGCTGTAGTTTTGTACCTGTGATTCAGCTGAAGTTGGAATAGTTCCCTTATTTCCTCTGTCTTTACCAGTACAATTGTGCATGTGTGTTTATTTATTATTTTGCTACTCAACATCTTCTTTTAACATTATTTTTCTTCCTCTCCTTTTGCTTTAAATTTATGTTTATCTCATTTTAAAAGTACATGCAGAGCTGTCCACAATTATCTGCTGTCCTGCTTTGCTGATGAAATTGGGCATGTCTGGAAATAGAAATATAAAACTGAGTCAAAAAACAGGGGTTTTTTAGACAGCTGTGCAGGATCTCTGACAGAATATTTGCACAGAATAATGCTGTTCTAATGAAAGGTGTTAGGGTTGTGATTTTAGAATATCACAAGTTCATCTCTCTCTAAAATACCATTTAAAAATTAAATGCACACTGACTGGAAAAATGCAGGCTATATTTGAAAGAGTGTGTGCTTTGTGGAGAGCAATTTCAAGCAAATTCAAGACAACTTCATGTAATTGACTATAACTTTTTGGTTGTTAGATAATAGCTGAGGTAGTTACACATGATTGTAACAAAAATGTAGCGAATTCAACACTGCATTTGTAGTGGAAAGTTTTTCTGTCCATCTGATACAGCAGTTTACAGTACAAAGTGAAATTACAAGCATTGACTTAAATGCAGAAGCTCAGTAAGTGACTGACTGTCCTATTTCTTTCTGATTAAACAGATAATTTGTGTGTCTGTCATCCTATGGGTACAGGCAGTGCATGCCCCAGAGAAGCTGAAGTTGCATTAAAGGTCAGGAAACCTCAGGAGGTAAAACTCCTACCTGTGAGCATTTGAATCCATCACTGTGTTTGGGCCCCTAAACCACTGACCTCTTCCTCTGAGGTTTTAATGCTTTTAATTTTCTGTGTGCCACAAAAGTTTAGGAAAATTCCCACTAAGAATTGTCATGTTATTGCAGGCCAGCTCCCACATTGCTTTTGAAAACAAGTGGTGTTTGCCAAAACTTTCTAGTATGATCTTAGTAGGTAAGATGAAGTTTTCATAGTAAGTAAGTGCACACTCCAACAAGAAATATCTGTGTTGAAACAAACAAAAAAAAGTCCCTGGATGCACATTTACTTAAAGAACATGTCCTAAATTCTCATCAAAATATCATCTCGCATCAAAAATATTTCAGATTAACATTTTCAATATAAATGTGATTTGAGAGAAAATATTTTCCTTATTAAAGCCAACTTCATCAAGGAATGTACAGGCAACAGTGTAAGAATGACACCAGTGAGCTATTGCAAATCATGAAATCAACCACTTGCATTTCATGTTCTTTTGGAGAAAAGCATGATTTAAACAGAATTTCATCCCCTGAATGATAATTATGGCCAAGTAGGAGAAAAATTCCCATTCTTAAACTTTCAAAACAATCCCTGGTCTCAAATTCCACTGTGCATGTTGCTAAGGACAAAGCCCAACTCCTACTGAAACCAGCAGGAATGAGCTCAGACAGTGCAGTTGAGGGGGTTGTCTTTCCACAGAATTCAGGGGGAGGGAAATTAATGACAACAGATGTGGCTGAGCAACATTATATTATTGTCTTATAGCCATATGATTCTAGAAC
This sequence comes from Zonotrichia leucophrys gambelii, assembly GCF_028769735.1. Classification (NCBI taxonomy): domain Eukaryota; kingdom Metazoa; phylum Chordata; class Aves; order Passeriformes; family Passerellidae; genus Zonotrichia; species Zonotrichia leucophrys. The sequence continues at coordinate 5,913,321 of NC_088174.1, forward strand.
TTCAGTGAATCACTCTATTAAATTACATACATGTTGTGATTTTGTCTTTATTATTTCAATAAAGGAAGCAATCTAGGCTGCAATTAGGATGTTTTAAAGGCTGTTATTTTTTGGCTTCTTTAATAAGCAATTTTTGTCTATTAGGAATAATGACCATGTGTTTTCTAATATGAAAACATGAAATACTTTTTATATAAAGAACAGCTCTTCCTCAGGCACATAGGCACAACTTCCAGTTATGCAAATGAATGAGCAACTTCAAAACAAAAATTAGTCACATTAGCCTAAAAAAGGAACCTGGTGTATGTATAATGCACAGAGAGGCACAAAATATCTTGGAAATGTGACTTTGACTTTGAATGATGTAACTGATTGACTTTGTTTTGTATGCAGGAAACATGAGAGCTTAGCCATGTACTAATGTGAAAATTATAGGTTATTTTCAAATATATGTACATTTGATATGTGTGCGCATTTGTGCACACACATTATGTACATGGTAGGAATGTGTATCTGTCATACCCATGTCTGTACAACTTTTCTCTAACAGAATCAAATACACCATGAGGAAAACTTGTTGTGGGTTGAAAGGAACTACCAAGTGATTACCTGGCAAAATTCAACAGAATGATCAGCCTAGAAACTTAGCAAAAATTATTGCAGTGGAACAGTTTAGAGATTATCATTTGGTCAGCTCTGTCTCATGATACAGAGTGCAGGGAAGGGCTGTGGACATTGGACATCTCTAGGATGTCCAGCCAAAATAAAATAAAAGATACCTAAAGTGCAAGAATTGGACAGGAGGAAAAATACCTGAAGAAACTTCTCTTCCTATAGCCTTCTAGCAAGCTTGTTATATTGGATTACCCTGCCCCTGAAGTCTCCAGAGATTGTCTTAAATAAATAGTCTAATCATTAATTACCTGCCTATTTCAAACCAAGTTGAGCAGTGTTCTGATGCACATTATAGGTTTCTGACTTTAATTGAAAACAAAGGTGGGTAAACAATGAAACCACATGTTTATCAAGAGCCTATTTCCTGACAATCAAGAGATATGGTAATTGCAGCAGTACAAGGGCTGTTTGTCAAGATGCTTCATTGTTGAGTGTTTGTGTGCATCTCCTCCCATAAAACACAGGCAGTGCTGGCAACAGTGGGAAAAAATGTCCCTCCTGAGGCCAGCAAGGTAGGGCAGCAGTGGTAAAAATGTTCCTCTAGAGGCCAGCAAGACAGTCTGTTCCACAAAGCTTTACTGAAAAGATGTAGTTGGAAATATTCTCCAGACAGGTCTCAGGGAAGTGGTTTCAGAGACTCGAAAAGGAAAACTGTCGTGGGAGGAAATTAGCATTTTTATATGTTATTAAATGCAAATAAAATAACTTCTAATAAGCAAAATTCTATGTAAAGATCCCCAAAGGACTTATGGCCATATTTTGAGACACTTAAGTGTAAAACACAAACTGGGAAGGTCCCTACAGGAGATCTTTCAGGAGAATATTTTGTGCCAAAAGGGAAAGATGGCCAAGATGCATTGAGTAGGACTTTTACAGATAGACAGCTACAATTTAGGGGAAAATGTTCTATTTTAAAGCTTAGACATTTCAATGCAGGAGTTGGAGCTCTTTCCAAAATCTTATTCTGAATGCATCACTGCAGAGACATTTGCTGAAAGCAGACAAATACATGATTAGGTACCAAGGAAGCAAGCTGGATGACAGGTAATGCACTTTGATAAGTGAGTGTGTCAGAAGAAATCACTGTGCATAAAGCTGGGGCAGAACTGTTAGGTCTTCACTAATAGCCTGTTTCTTTAAGAATTAGATTCTGTGATGATTAGAAGGTTGCAGCATCTTAGTGTCCCTTGCTTAGAAGCTATGCTGCCTGATGTAGGTGTGCTTATCTGTGTGCATGAAGTAAAAAATCATTATGCAGATTTGAAATGTCCTTTCTGTGGTTTAATGGCATTCAGAAATGATTGTTGATCTGACATTGCTTTTAAAAGTAAAAAAAAAAAATTGATCTGGTAAATATAATTCTTTCAAGAAACTTTCCCACTCTAGACTAGACATAACTAGTCACCCGTTTGTTCCTCCTCCCCCCCCTTTAAAAATGTCACAATTCTCTGGTTCCTGATGTTTTCCAATTAAGTTCTTCACATTCTAGATGTGGAACATCTGTTCCTTTTATTTCTTCTCCCATCTTGGGAAATACATTTGGTTTACAACCAGAGAATTAATTCTGCTCTTACCTTTACAAATATCACACAATCCTTTGATGTCAAACCAGTAGCTCTCATATACAACTGACTGCAAAGCTAGAAGATGGATTGACTTTTTAAAATTTCTTAGCCAATCCCATCTTTTTTTCTTTTTCTTTATTTATTTTTCAAATAATTATAGAGACCAGGTGTTCAGATGACATAAACCTATCACATTCCATTCTTCTTCCATGTTTCCTCATTATTTTATGCCTAATGAAGATTCAGCCCTGCTGTTGTGGAAGAACAAAAGCTAATGTGATTGTGTTTGTTAACCTGCTTGAGCATGCAGCAGCAGTGCTGATGGCATTAACAGAAATGAGTACACCTTGGGAATTGCAGTTTTTACTTAATTACTGCTGTACAACCAGCTGGGAAAACTCAGTTTGTTTTTATTAAACTTCTGAAAGTTCTGTGCATGTAAGGAATGCTTAGGTGCCTGAAAACACACACAGTACAAACAGTAGATTATATTATGCAGGGGATTAAATACACAAAAACCAAAACACACAAAAAGGGTGAAAAGCAGTCTGCCAGAACCAGTGCTATGACACCACAGCCATGGGGTACCCCAGACTTTGTACCCAGCTAAGAATTACATGAATTAAGGACTTCACAAAACATTGTGAGATAATCCCCAAAGTAAGTAACAACTAATAACCAACTGGCCATTGTCTCTGCCTGAGAGCTGCTTTTGTTGGCATTTCTACAGCTTCTCTAAACTGTCTTAGGAAATACTCTTCCTTACCAAATATTTCTTGCTAATTCTTGTGCCCTGTGAAGATCACTTCTATATGGTGCTTGTTGAGTTCTTCCACCATCTCTGAAATACTGTGGGCAATGTCAATTTTTCAAGACATCCAAACATTCAGAAGCTTGGCAAAAGCAAGCTCACCTAGCTCTCCCTCTCCTCCCCTAGCACACATCTGGGTCCCTGTGTGATCTACAGGTCCCACAGAAATAGAAATCAATTCTAAAGAGAAGCAATTATTTTCTTCTTGTTGTGGCCAACTCATGTGAATTTTGATGTGCTCTTCAGATAAGGGAGTGATACTTTTCCATGGAAAAATGGATGAAACAGATTCTCTTTTAGGATACTATGAGCTGAGCTGCAGTGGCTGAAATGTGCATTGTTTGCTATTTATTGCCTCCCAAATCCAATATGATAGAGGTAACAGAGAAAAAAATCTGTATTTACAAATACCTACATTAATTTCTAAAGTTTCACATTATGTATCTTTTCTAGAAATATCTGTTACTACCTTCATCATTAGCTTTATAATTTTCATTGTTTTTCTGAAGTTTGTGGGAGAATAAATTTCTCAGATTAAAGCAATGTCAATAGAAGTTCACTTTAATGACAGACCTATTTTTCTGTTTTTAAAAATAACTCCATTGTCTTTCCTCTGCTATCTTTGTCAAAGCATTTATTTATGTTTAATTTTCATTTAAGTCCCTGTCTTAAAAAAGCTGAATTGGTAACTTGCTACAACTATTAAGAAAGACAAGGCTATTATACCCCCACTTAACATTCTCCACAAAATTTTTTGAAATATTTTCATGACCAGGATTGATGACATTTAAACCCCATCCTTCTTGTGATCTTTCATGTGGAGAACTGCAGCCTCTCTTTGATGATAAAAAAGTTAAACTAGCTGAATTTAAAGCAGGTTCAGCTCTGGCCATGAGTTACTGTAATTGTTTTCAAACACCTTGATTTAAGATAACTTGCCTGAGAGCAATGCGATATAAATGGCATTACTTGATTTTTTAAATAGTAAGTTCACTTTATCTTATGACTATCTGAATAAGCTAGGTATGGTTTTATACAATCACTGAAATGGAAGTGCTTAGGTGAAAGACCACAAGCATGAGCAAACATCTGGTGTCAGAGCTGGGCTGAGGCTGGGAAGTTTCCTTTGCCCTGCCAGAGCCCTCATTCTCTGTGGCTTTTACTCTGTGCAATGCTGTTTATTTCTTAATTTTGCAGAAGGTACCCAGGATTTTTAAAATATTTCAAGAAACAAGAACTAAATTGATCGTATTAATTTCTGGGGCAGAAGGTAGATAATAAGTAACTTTCTTAATGACATAAAAGTTTTATGTTCTGCAGAGTCCATTAGGACAGGTTCTAACAGAGTCAGCTAGATCACCTCCAGTTTGTGGTCTGAGGCTCTGACAGGAAAGCACACCTGGATTTGGGATGTCTTGAAAAGTTGTAAATTCATGAGGGATATTTGCTCTTGTAGACTTTTGGGAAAGAATTTGTCACTTGTCAGTTATGCCAGCTGCACAGGGGCGATGAGAACCCGTCCCTCTGTCCACTGCTCCTCAGAGGAGTTGTAGGTGCCTCCTGGAACATGCTCCATCTCCCAGAGATGGATATTCCTTGCCTCATAGATTCTGCCACTCATTCATCTGAGTTTTATAGGTCCAGTGGTCCATTGAAATAACCCATTGGAATACAGATATAAATCCTTGTTTTATTCCTTAATGATGTGAGTTCAAGAAGCCTTTGGACAAGACTCTCAATGACTCTCGGGGATGTCCTGAGCAGGGCTAAGGGTTGGTTGGGCTCTGTGGTCCTTGTGGGTCCCTTCCAGCTCAGCTGATTCTGTGAGGCTGCAGGAGAGGAGGATTCCATTCATGTTAAATTCTGGTTCAGACAAAGCAGATTACCAACAGAGGGAAAACTTGGAATTTCTGATAATCTTGCTGATTATGGCTACAAAATAGGAACAAATTAATCTGAAATTTGATTAGATGTAGCAGTATGTGGTTAAAATGGTAATAATCAGTAAAGAGAACTTACAGACTAGTGCAAAACCAAGAAAAATCATGTTCTAATGGTGTTAGTTACCAAGTTTTACTATAGCCTGCTAATAGGTTTCTTGTTAATGTGAGAGTTTCTTTCATGATATTGGGAAGCTAAGAGATTCTTGGCTACTAGTTCTTTATATTTTTTCTTAGTGTAGGCCAGTTTAAGTGCAGAATCCCTTTTATTTGAAGCCTTATGAAAGAGGAGATTGGAGGATTGGCACCAATGTTTGCTGACTCTGTGCTCCCATGGCACAAGCTCTGTTGTATTTTAGGAGATGAGTGTTCAGAGATTTTCAGAAATCTGTCTTTTTAACAATTCCACTGATGACATCTATAAATGCATTTTAGAGAATGCTATCACTTTGGCAAATCGGACCTTTCAAGTGACTTTTAGAGCGCCATTAGAAAGAATTTTCATTAAATAAAAACCTAATCAGCAACAGTTTCTGGCTTAGTTTTACATTCTGAAGCTTATGAACAAAGATGGTGTCTGCAAAAGTGAATTTTGTCTTCAATCCAGGACTGGTTTTGGGGTTCACCTTTCTGAACAGTGAGTAACACATCCCACATTAATTATTTTCATCAGGAAAATGTTGTCTTGCAGTATTTTACAAGAGAAAATAAAGTCAGGGACAGTTTACAGTGTCAAGTTGATCAGTTGACTATATGGAAAAAAACAAAGCTACAGCTATGTCAAAATTATTAATAGAGTTACACAACCTCCATGCATCTGGTTCAGGTAAAACAGTGGCAGAATGAATAATTGAGGTTTTGTCTACCATAAAAATTCAATATGTTTAAAGTGCTGACTCTTCATTTTCCTGCAAACATTACATTTCCTCCTAGGTGATGTAATTTGTCATTAAATAAAGAAAAAGGAAGACAAAGATCTGAAAAGGATGCCATATATTTTTGCCATTCTAGGTCTGGTACATACACAGAATTGAAATTTTTTTTTTTTGTTTTAAGGATAATGTCAACACTTTTTAAACAAATAAAGACTAACAAAAATTGTAATATTTTGAATCACTTTTTAGATCTATTTTTGCTTTGTGACAGTATGAAACAGCAGCAGTCTTGGCTATTCTTATTGACTGAGGTTTATTTATGACATGTGCTTGGGTGTTATTTATTTCCATCTGTAAGCACTTTGTCCTTCTTATGCCTCTTAAAATTTGCAACCATGTTTCCTCGAGGTATAAATCAGAATATGAGGCTGTTCTTTGGGAATTTAACTAACCTACAAATTCACACACTGAATTGCTTCTTCTTGAGGTGGTTTTCATGGAGTTTTTAAAAATATATTCAATAGGGGACAATCTAATTTGTTGCAGAGTAACAAATGTATTTATTTATTTATCACGATGCACCCTACTGACTTGAAAAGTCTTCTGAAGCTTTAAAAACTTTATCTTTGCTTTGCTGAAATTGTAATAATTTATTAGAATATTTTCATAGGTTCTGAAAAGGTTAAAAGAACAGGATCTATTTAAGAGTTTCAGTTACTGTGCTCTTTTAAACTTTTCCTTTGTTGAGCTTGGGGTTGGTTACTTTTATTCCATCTTATTTCCTTTACTCCTTTTTATTTCTTTTTTTTTAACAACCATTTCTACTGCATGCTAGCATTGCTGCCATAGATGTTAAAGACTTCAAAGTGTGATTTTGCTCCTGGAAAAGCTTTCTGACATTTGCAGGTTGGAATGCTGTGCTGTTTTTGATGCTGAGCATGTGCTGAAAAGCAATCACAGGAAAAGTATTTGCCAAATGGCATGTTGGAACTACAAATCTTAAAGCACCTTGTGCCCGTGAGAACTTGCCAAAACCTTTCTGATTAATTTGCTGAAGCATTTTGCTCCTGCTATCTCAGCAAATATTTACCTTGCAGGAGTCCCTGGTGTCCTGGCACGGCTGTTGGGGATCTCTGTGAAGTTTGAATGTGTTTCCACTTTTACTTCTGCAAATGCTGCAGAGTAAGCAGGCACTTAGATACTATGAGATGATGTACTTTTGAAAGTTTTTCTCTGTTTCTCCAAGTTTTATGAGGCTTGTTGTTTAGGTCTTGTATAAACCAGTTTCAGGCTCAGGTGTGAAGTATCAGAGGAGCTGAATTCCTGATTCAGGATGGTTTCATACCTGCTGAGTGGAGGTGTCCTGAAAATTGCTGATAAAGGTTAGCCATTTGCAATAGTGGTACCTAGTAACATCTTATTAAATATTGGTTTGCCTTTTATTCTGGGAAAGCTTGCTTATCTCTTGTTCTTACTTTCCAGGATAATAGCCTGCATAAGGAAATCAAATTGCCTAACAAGTAGCTCTTCTGTGGAATAAACTAATTACCATTGTAATTGATTGCTTCAATTGCCTGAGACAGTTTAGGTGCACTCAGGTCCACGTGGTGTGCAGGGCTTGGCACAGGTGTGGGATCAGCATTCTCACCATGGTGAGCTGGATTCCATTTCCTGGACACTGGATTTCCATTGGGTTCTGTGCAGACACTGCCCTGAGGGCTCCGTTTCACAGGGATGCTCTTCTGAAACACTTGTCATGATGCAAAAGCCACTGGTTATTGATATCACTGTGCCATCACTGAATGGGGAGCATGGCAGAATCTTTCTTCCCAAGGAACATTGGCAACTTGATTATTGTGAACCAGGAATGACATAACAGCCAGGTAATTTCCTTCAAAGGTTTCACTTTCGATTTTTGAAAAAAAATAAAAAGGAAAAAATCCATATTGAGATATAAAGGCAGTATCACAAAGTATCACAAATTGTCCTTAAAAACACCTCAGAAAAAAGAAAAAAAAACACCAACTTTTTTTTTTGTACACCTTCAAAAATATTCTTAATAAGAGTGGAAAAACTTTTTTGAATCAACGTTTCTTACATTGGCCAGAAAATAAAAACTCAGGAAAAAAAAACCCAACCAACCAAACAAAACAAAAAATCCCCACAAAAACTCAGAAACAAACCTCTCAGAAAACCTTCGCAATGCAGTGCATTTCTTTTATTATCAAAATCTGGGCACTTAGTGAAATTGTAGTTTGAAAGGGACAAAGAACTCCAGAATGTGATTCCAGATGTACCTCTCACATAAACATCTGCCTTTGATTCCTCAAAACACTGCTATATTTGAGGGTCTTAGTCTTATTTATTAAAGTGTAGGAGTAATTATAATTATATATACAACTGCAAAAATTAGCTTTCATTGATATTATTGCCTACTCTTGTGTTCCTTTCCTTGATAGTAAGAAAGAGATTTTAAGTTGTTTTATCGTCTTTATGTTGAGCAGCCTTTCAGCTGAGTTTAAGGGCAGCTGTGTGTTTGATCCATGTGGCACAGTTTCAGGATGGATAAAGCAATAGGTGAGAGCATTACCAGAACAAAAGTAAACCTGAACTGTGTGGAAGTCATTTTCTCACTCGTTGAAAACAAATTTTTAGAAGTGCATTTATGTGTGTGTTTGTGTGTGCATAGGCTGAAATTCACATGGCCTAACTACATTGCAGTTACAATAGTGGAATTCTTAGGGATCAAGCTCCTTGGGACATGTGAAATGTGGAGCACTCTGACCACATTCATGATAAAACCAAACTCTGGAATGAGATCACAGACAAAAACATCTCAGCCCTTTGATGTCTTCACCTGCTTTTTTGGTGGTTTGCATCCCTAAAGTAATGCAATTTTCTTCTGAGCTTCTTCTGGCTAAGACAATTTTGTCCTAATTACAGGCCAGAATTTGGACTCCCAGCTGTGATTGAGACACAACTGTAAGATTAATTTTATATAATTGCTTCTAATCTTTTCTCAATGTGGTCAACACACACACACAAAAAATCTTATTGCAGCCGACTAGCAAAATACTGCAATGTGAGTACAGTTTCAATACTTAGGAATCTTTGAAATTATGGTTAATAAGTATTGTGGAAAAACCCTTAACAAGTCTATTTTCAGACTGCAAGGAGTTCTGGTACTGTTGATTTTTTGTGATTTCTCAAATTCGTACAAAAGGGAAGGACTCAGTTTTTATATTCCTATAGTTTTGCAGAGCTAAAACTTTTTTTTTTTTTTGCCTGTGTGCTGGATGTACAAGTGATCCACAATATAAATTCATGCTTCTTCTCAGTCCATACAGAAACACAACACCAAGGACTGTGTGTTAAACACAAGACTGAAGAGCTGTTTGGATGTTTCCCCAAGAAAATAATAATTGCCTTCAAACTGTAGCAGCTCAGGCAGAGTGTCCATTAGGCTTAAAACAGCTCATTTGGAAGTTTTTTTATTTTGTCCTAAGGAATTTGAAGGGTTGACAGCTTTATAAAGTGCCAGGATGCAGCCAATGCCACAAATTTGTTCAACTCACAGCAAGCCCGTGCTTGGCTATGGCAGCAAGTCAAAGGGATAGAAATTTCTGGTAATGTTTATTATTTGTATTACAGGAGGGCCTAGAGGCTCTGATTGGGGATGGCATCCTTTATGCTGGAGGCTGTGCATAGCTACATGAACTAATCTCTGCTTGGGAGAACATGCAGTATGAGCAATAAACAAAATAAATAGAAACAAGGGTAAATAGAATTTTAAAGGATTAGGAGCTGGGAAACAATAATTACATGTGTCTGTACAGGATCTCTATACAGTGACTCTTATTTATCCTACAATCATAATTGTACCAAAGCAGCATGCTGTGGGGAAAAAATATTGTTTCGGAACTAACATGTTTGTAAGAAATAATTTAACTCCTCATTCTGCTACAGTCTTGCTGTTGTGCTTTGGAAGACAGAGAATTTGAACAGTAATGAGAAGTAAATACAGATAAATATCCCATGGGAAGTAAAAATTACTTTCAGAATGTCACATTCTTCAGAGCTGGATAGTAAAGAATTATAGAAACTTTGATGTAGTTGCTATGAGTAATAAGTTTATTTTACTTTTAATCAGTCTTCAGTGGGTGAATTGAAAAGTATGGTGCATGATGGGATTAGCAAAACTGGATTTGAAAATGAAATTCCACTCACTGTGAGAGAGAAGTTATAGGCAAAGAAAGAAATGAAAAATAGCAGTGATGGGAAGACCAATATTGTAACATTAATTTAAAGTGTGGTGAGTGGAAATGAAATGTATTCAATATGAATTTTGAGTTTATGCAGTTCCTCTTTAGCAAAAGGAGAGTTCTGTACCTCCTGTAATAAAGATTTATACAGATGGAAAAACACAAGAATTCTTATAAAAATAAAATATATATTGAGATCAGGCAAGAGTGGAGAGACACAGCAATTGACTCATAAGACTAAATTTGAAAAGTGATTAGTGATTTAAAGAGAAGTGATAATATATTCATTTAGTGAATATATATATCACCTATAAGTGATAAAATCAATGAGCTTTTTTAATTTCAAAGCATGCATACTTATAATTGCTTTCAATGGGGAAGTGAGTTCATTTGTATATATGAATCTATGTACCTATCTGTTCATCTAACCATACAGGAAAGTTAAACTCAAGAAAATCACTCCAGTTGATAAAAATAACTGTTGGGAATACCTGTCAAGCAGATAAATGTTTCTACTGAAGAGGCCAAAAATATTTTCCCACAACACGATCTACAAGGAGGAGTAATGAGGTAGTAAAATGCAGTATAAAACAGAAAATCACAGCACACTCCTTACAGAAATTTTACTCTCATTTCAGGGTTCAAAGAGTTCTAAAGAGAAATATAGTTTTGGCAACCCATGAAGAATGTTAGAAAATAATTAAATAACAGGATTCTGTAACCTAGGATTAAAGACCTGGTTCTTGACACAGTTATGTTGATGTGATAGATGTGGGAAATTGTAATTTCTGCCATTGAGTTTATAATGTAGACCTTTGTGGAATAGTGTAAGTGGTTTGTCCTGTATCTGAGGGAGAGACAGAGGCTCTAAATACCTAAAGTTTACCCTTCCTTAATAGCCAGAATAGATGTTTGGTTGCATTTATGGGTAACTGCCTGAGTTTGAAAAGTCAGATCTCTTCAAAAGCCAATTCCTAAAGCAAGTATTTGATATTACTGGGATGAATCAAAATGTGTGTGATTTTTTTTTTTTTAAAACAACTGTGATTTGCTGTTCACATTTTGTAACAGACCAGCACTGGGATTCTATCTGCCTGCTACGAAGTCATAATTAAAGTTATCCTTTATTTACTACCTAATTTAATTAACGTAGGATAAGAGCCATTTTGAAATAATAATCATGCCTTGAAAAAGTTTGGGATTTTCCCCCACTTAATAGTGAGTCAATACTCCTATGTACATTTAAATGTATTTGTCTATATTTTCCCAATAGTTTTGATCAAGGCCTGTTATGGATATTTCACAAAGCCAAGAGCAGCACTGAAGAGGATATTTCACAGAGACTCCCTTCCCTCTTCTCTCCCTGAGGAGACAAACAGCCACGTGGTTGCAGTAAATGTCAGAGGGAGTTTTGTAATGTTTTCCCTCTCAGAGTCCTTCAAGGAGTATTACCAGCTCCCAAGCTACTCCAAAATCACTACAATTTACAAACTCATTGCTGCAATTTTAGATTTCAGTGTAGTTTTGAGCAGTAAAAATTCAATGAGTTCACCTAAAATCCTCTGTTGTCACCACAATGGGAAATGCGGCCTGCTGGGAAGGATTGCCCACCTGCACTTGTACTATACTGTAAAGATGGATTGTTGATGAAGCTCTTTCTTACTTGGGGGATCAGGAAACCCCTGCTGAACTCTGCTGGCTGGAGTGGGAGGGTTTTGTGTATTGCTGGAAATTAACACACAGTGAAATCATACAAATTTACACAAAGCTTTCCTGTGTACTATCCTCCTAAACTCCTGAATCTTTGGATGCTATCTTGGTCCTATCTCGTGAGGTTCAGAGATTAATTTCTCCCTCCAGTGGCCCCATGTGACCAATTGGAGCTCTCTCTATTGAAGACAGCTGTTGCACTCCTTTGTATTCTTGGCAAGCAGATGGCAGGGTGATGGTACAGGAGAGTTAATAACTCCTTCAAACCAATCTAGTGCTTACTCTGATCCAAGAATTAATGTCTATTTGTGAGGGCTCTCTGTGTGCTGAAACACCCTCTGGTCACTTCCCAAAACTTTTCTGTTATTGTGACAGAGAGTGACATTCACATATCCCATGACTTGGCTCTTTATTGTGGAGATGGGTCATTTTTCTTCCTCTGGCTAGATTATGTTAATGAATTTTCTAAACATGGCCCTTGCTGTCACCATCTGCACCCTGGAGGCACTTGGGGTGGCTGCAGTGGCTTATTACCAAGGAGATGCAGAAAATCACATTGGAGTGCTTTGGCTAAAGCTGAAAACTCATGCCACTTTCCTGGGTTTTTTTTTGTGCTCCTTTGTTGCAGGGTGAGAATTAGTTGCATTTGCCACTTCCTTCAGCTGCACATGAAAATAGCAAACAATTTTTATCACATGCACAAGGCAACAACTTGGTGTGTGACTGACCCACAGCTTCAGAGCAGTGGCAGCTCTTTTTATGGAATATCCTCGTTATCCTTCTTCCATAAATATATGCCAGCCACAACCATCATGTTCTGATGGTTTGTGTGGCTTGTTATTCTGATTGCTTCTTACATTTCAAAACAGAAAACAGTGGTTTTCTTAGGAGTTTGATTTTTGGGTTTTTTTGTAGTGATTTGTTTTTTATGGGAACATAACAAATGGAAGAGATGAGATTTCTGACATTGTCTCTTATACTACCACACTGTAATACACAGAAGAACAGAGTGGAAACAGGTTTTTGAACTTCCTTTGGCCCTGGCAATTGGGCTACAAGTGCCTGGTCCTCTCATTTCATAAAGGGCAAGGCATCGTATTCTGTGATGGTCCTCTGAGTGACAAGAAGGGAAATGGCTCTTCAGAAGTGGACACAGAAATGCACTATGCCAGAGCCCAGGGAAATAAAAACATGATGATATACTTTAGATACACCTCCAGTGCATAACAGACCATTATCTAAACCACTTAATAAAGGGTGATGAAATTATGACCCTCAGCTCCTACCACTGTCTTCTACATCTCCAGTTAAATAACTAACAAATTCATTTGAAAGTCATGGGATTAGCAATTCAGATTACACTTTGCAGCAAATGAAAATACTGGCATTTAGACAAATCTAGTAGCAGGCAGTAATACTGTCTTAAGTTCTACAAATAAATTGCAGACTTCCACGTAATTAATAGCATTTACACCAAGAGCATTTCCCTTGCAGAAGGATACTGCTTTGATTTACCAGCTCTGTAACTCAGTTCTGGACATGGGAAATGGGAATGACCCCTCAGGTCACCTGAGTTCCTCTGTGCTGCTGGAGCAGGTTTTATAGCAGGATCCCTTCACACATCACTGAGCTGCAGCCACTTAGGCTGTCACTGGGCAATTAATCTGCCATGCACCCACCCATCATATCACTAGCCTAAAAAAGGGCACATTCAAGTGTGGGAAAATCAGTATGTCCTTGAAATTACCGCTGGCCTTGGCAGTTTGATAGGCAAATAACCTGCTGAGAGAAGTCACTTTATAATTGCTTTCATGCACTCTGCATAAGCTGAGAATCCAGGTAAGAGAGTTTAGGGGGTTATTGGAAAATCAGAGGTCATTTTTACTAGAGGAAAACAAATGGGAGGTGCTTTCAACAACGAGTGCATTTGGCTTGTTCCTTTTTAGGCTAATACATTCACTTTTTAGTCCAGAAGAGAATTGCCAAGCCTGTACAAGCTGTTTGATAATAAGTTATTAATTTCTGAATTATCTCTGTTTATTCATAACAGACAACAGCAAAATTAAGTTGATCACAATTTTTGCAAAATACTATAGGAAATTATGAGATATTCTATAAATATTTATTATCAGTACCTCATAGCTAGGATTTTTCATTGAGATGGAATAAAAAGTGAGTGAACAGCCAGGCCCAGAGTATGGTGATCCTTGGTGAAAAGTCTTTGTTACTGCCAGGTTCTTGTCTTTTGGGTTTTCTTCTATTTCACGGGGTGTGTGTTGGCTTATTTTTTTTTTTTAATTTTTAAGATCAGAATAATAAAAGACTATGTATGGTGTAGCATAGTATAGAAATGTCATGGGAATATTTTTAATTAATGCAATATGGTTTTGGTCTCCCTGTGATCATTGGCCGTTTTTCTGGGATTTCTGCAGTCCCATCAGAACTCACTTCTGCTCTCAGTACACTCTTGACAACTCAGGAAAGTTGGGCAAATGACCAAAGTCTTTCAATTCCAGCTGGCACCATTTCTGGAGAGAAAAGTGGAGTTAAAAGCCCACATATAGGGCAACCCTAAAATCCCTAAATTAGGTGGAGCACAAGTTAAAGCAAGAATGATTTTTAAAATTATTAGTCACTGCATCTTAAAAATATAGGCTTTCACATATTTTAAAACTTGCCTAGTGGAGATAACAGATGAAAACAGAACAGAAGTTACTGTCTGTCTCATTTGCAATTACACTTTCTTAAAACAATGGGAATCCCAATGGGGAATTAACAGTGTATTTCATTAAAATATTATCACTTCAGAATTCTGAGATAAAGTATTCTCTAATATTCAGTGATATAAAATATAATTTTCTGATATATTTTCTTTGTTTTAAGATGAACAATACATCCTTTCCAATTTTGATGTTTACTGATGGATGTCAAGGACTAAAAATTATTCCTGATGAAGGAAGGCTTTCTTGGGGAATTGTGCAGAAGACATGGAGGAAATGTGAAGGATATTAGTGAGCAGAGGAGGCTGTTTAAGCCCTGTTTAGGCAGTGTGTAGTGACATGCCAGCAGTGCTGTTCTTGCTGTGCTGCTGGGGATGGCAGTGAAGGTGCTTCATCATTGGGTTCCAATTAACCTTCATCCTCAATCAAAATAGAACAAATGTTTCATACCTGCTGCACATGTGGAAACAAAACCACAAAAACAAGAGAAAGAGAGCAAGACATCCTCATTTAGTCCTCATTTAATAAAAAGGGATGGGGAGATTTGGGCAGGTTCTGGGCTACTTTGCTGATAAGGCTTTTAAATTAGGAATGGAAAAAAGTGGTTTAACTAGGCAACCACTGTTCTCACAGGAAAGATGAGCAACAGGGTCTGGAGTCTCCTGAGCAGTCTCCAGGGTAACATTTCAGAACATGTTCCTGAAGCAGGAACTCAAAATCAGTTCTTGAAGTCGGAGGAGTGGAAGAGAGGATGTGAGCTTTCATCTGTGAGAGGGAGCTGTACAAAAGAGAGGGAAGCCAGTGATAGCCTTTAATTTCTAAGGTCTCTCTTCCTTACTTTTCATTGAGTTTGCTGCTTGGCAGGACCTGAGAGCCAGAAGATGTAATCTGTCCTAAAGGCACAGTAACCCTGATGCACCTGCTCTGGGGTACTTTGGAAATTCACAGTTGTGCTTTTTCAGGCCTCCCTCACAGCACTTGCAGTGAGCAGTTCTTTGCCAGCTGCCGGTCTGTCAGTGCTTTGTGACTCTTCATATTCTATTGCAATCACATTTCAAGGTCTCATGTTCTTTAAAAACACATTGTTTTTAAAGATCACATCCCCTCCAGGTTAAACCTCTAGGCCTGTACCTCTCTCTGCTTCTGACAATGCATTCTTTTTGCTCTGAGAAGTGCAGGATGACACAGTTGATCTAAACACAATGTAGTCCTTTGATTTCATGAAACTTGAGCAATATTAGAAGTGCCCACACGATCCCTCATGGGATTGCAGTCAAGAGGGGAAATTGCAAGGAACAATTGTGTGCACCTCAGCCTTTGACTGATCACGGCAGGCCAATGCAGAGTCTGCTGTTTGCCTTGACCTCACAGCACTGCTGCTCTTCCATCAAGGCTGAAAACTTGCTAGTTCCCAGGTTCCACACCATAATTCTAAATTTAGCAACCTGGCTGTGAACCTAAATGGGAGGTAGGAGCAGTTGTGCATGAAGTGGGAGGCTTCATGATGGGGGAGCTCGTGGCAGGCTAATAGAGTCATGATGGAACAACTGCACTAAAAGTCACACAGGCTACACAGCAACAAAAAAGCATTATTTCATCTCTAAGAAAGGTGATCTGTCCAAAATAGCACCAAAAATGTGCTTTGATCTCTTCCCTGGGAAGCAGATGTGGTGATTCTTGTATGTGCTTCTATCCCTTCTTATCTGTAATGGATCAATAATGCAGCAGGATTCCACTGGCCATCCTGCTGTCCTAAAAGCCATTCCTCAGGTGAGAGACTTGAAGAATTTGTGCCCCATTTACAAAAGAGGGAGAGCTGAATTTCTAGGCCATCATTCTGTCTTCCAAATTTCATGCTCTTCTCCTCTTGTTTAAACTTCACAGGGTATTAGTTGAGATTTTATGCTAAACTCTTCTGATTTTGTTACAGATATGGCAAAACAGCTGCAGTTCTGCTTTCTGGAGGCAAGTGCATTTCATTAGTGATAGAGTGACCCAAATAGATCCTCTGGCTGTCACACAGGAGCTTAAAAAGTTTCTTGTGTAGTGATTAAGAAACTGCCTGCCCCTTCATCTTCTTTTTCTAAAGAGTTTTAAATAATGTATTCCTCAAAAACTTGTTTATCAATAACAGGTTTAAAGCAATTTGAGGAAAAATGTGAGACCTTTCAGCAATCACCAAAGCTTTTTATGACTTCCATGAATTATTTTCCAAATTAAATATATGGAAAAATCTCCTCCTGCTTTTGCTGTTTTGACAGTGCTGAAAATCAATTGCTCCTAATCATTTCTAATTTGCACTTAAAAGCACTTACACTTAAAAGCAATTTTAAGTGTGATCCAAACCTGCTGGGATGTTAGGAATATGTTACCTCTGAATTCAGCCAGCCTGTTGCTGACTATAAATCTGTTAGATGCTTGTGTGGGCCTTACTGCTGAAGTTCCCAAGCACAGCTGTCCATGAGTTATCTCCCCCTGACACCTGCACAGGTCACAGATTTATCAGATACTGGAAAGCCAAGGTGAACAAAGCATCTGCAACACATCAAGAAATGTCCCAGTGCCCAGTGTTAGCCTTTAAGTACTAGTTAGTCTTACTTCAAATAACAATGTGCTTGGTTTGTTGCAAGGTGCAATTAAATTGTCTGAAGACTTCCAGGATTCTTCAAAGAGCACCCACTCATTTGTAATTCAAAATACATTTGAGTAGTAGCTCAAAACATATCATAACTGTTTCTTAAAGAAGGTAAACATTTGTGGAATGTCTTTCTTTTACTTCAAGAAATTTACAGTACAGAGCATTGAATGTATTTGCCTTCTGGTGACAAAGTGAGGGTGTTTGATTATGTAGAATTTAATGATCACGTCTCATTCAAACAGGAATGTTTCAAAAAGGACATTGGAGGCAACATGGATAGTGACAAAGAATCCCTTAGAACAACTGCTAAAGACTGAATTTAAGGAAGACCAAGAAATTATGTTAATAAACCACTGAGGAGCATCCCAGTATCAGAAACCCTACAGAGAAATGTTGTTTCCCCTCTAACACACTGGGATGTGATACTGTATGACACAAAAAGTAGCCTCTAAGGAATACTGCATTCTAAATATATTCTTGACACCAATGCACAACTACTTCAATCTGTAAATTTAGTTTTGGGTTGTTTCTTTTTTTTTTCTGTGCTAGAGGACATGATTGTGCTTGAATGGGAATTGAAGTTCATGTATGCTGCTGCTATCTTTTTCACTACCACAATCTAGTAATAGACTTTTATCTTTTATTGGTTATTGTTTGTAGTAGCTTCATATTTGCATTTTGTATTTTCACTTCAAACAATCAAAAGCAATAAGAAAAATCTTGTATCTGAATTTAATTTCCTCTTCTCGCCTATTAATATTCATGTTTCATGCCATGCATGAGCATTAAAGAGAAAATCCTCTTGGCTATGTGCAGTGAGACTTAAAGAAAGATCAAGGAAGATTCACTTCATGGGATTCTGCTTGGGTCACACAGAAGGGCAAAGTTAAGAAGGCAGCAGCGTGGCTTTCTGGCAGGAAGTCTGATTTAAATTGTGTCAAACGCTATTCCAATACAAAAATGGCTCCATACTGCTGTTGCTAATTAAAAAAAAAAAAAAAAAAGGTGGGTTACTGGCAATCCTGCTGATCAAGGGGAAAAGCAGACAGGACTGCAAGGAGCAGAAGAGCTATTTAGTGAGTTCCATGGTTAGGAAAATAATGTTGGCGCTTGGGTAATGCACGAGGCAGCGCCTCAGCCAAGGCAGGAGAAGGGAGCAGCCAGGAGGGGTGGCCGGGGTGGCCAAAGGGACCAGACAGTTTGCTGCAGCCCAGAGCTGCAGTCACTGAGCTGGCTGAAGCATCTGTATTGCACAGATGTGCAGGCAGAAAAGCATTTTTTATTTTATGTTTTTAATATTTTTTAATTTATGTTCTGTCTTCCCCAGTAATCGTTTGTTGTCTGATTAAGAAGTTAATTATTCGGTTTTATATTTGAACAAAAACTGTTGGTGTTTTCTTTCTAATGCAAAAGCTTTCTGGCCTCTGGGGAGCTCCTCTGCCTAGACTTAGAGGAGAAGGTCTGGGCAGATCCACTGCAAAGCTCAGACTGCTTCAAAGCCTTATCAAAGAGATTTTGCAGCTCTTTTACTGAGCCAGGCAGTAGCAGTGAACTCTCTCGGGTATATTATCATGGAGGTTTTTCTATATTTCTGGTCTAAATATGTTAATGATTCAGGTGACTGTTATCTGTCAGAATACCTGTATTAGGAACACAGGTATTAAGTTTCTTAAGGTCTCTGATATTATATTTGAATAGCAGAATATTCAACAAAATCATTGTGGAGAAAGTGAAGATTTCCCTGCTCTACCCTTACTGAATGTTTCCATTCTGCTCTTATTCAACATGATGCCTGCTGCTATTACTTCATTTGAACTCTCTTCAGCAAATTCCATTAGTTTCACCAGCTGTGACAAAGCCAAGGTGAGGTGCAAGCATTATTCTGACATCTTATCCTAAAGCAATTTCCTCTTTGTCATCCCTTTTCTCTCATTCACAAGGTTTCCTTTTCTGAGGCACACACTGGTGAGCCAGTCCTTGCATAATACTTAGCACAGCTAACTACACACAAACTGCTTATCTTAGGGCCTGTTTCTTTTGATTGCAATGTGCCCATTTTAGATAGAGTTTTCTGACTTGGAAATAAAGTGACAGCTGATTTTTTACCCCTTATTCCATGCTCCCTCCATGGAGGGGTTAGTGTGCCCCTAACCTTCCTTCTTTTGGTGTTCTGAGGGTCTGTGTGTGTGCCTGCCATGCATCACTGTGTTAGGTGAGGCAGAAAATAGTGCAGCCCCCAAAGTACAGAAGGAGGATGTTCATCTGGGGAGATCTGAATAGCCTGAAAAGTCAGGACAGCCATCTACTCTGATTTCTAGATTATAGCAGATAATTCTCAGCTTAAACACTAAAAATACACTATAAAGGGCTATAATTCAAGTGCTGGAGTTCTAGTTGATTTTGTTAAATCAGTCTTTTCATTGCAGCTTTTCTGAAAGCACTTGGAGAAAACAAGAGACCGAGGATTTCTTGTTAGGGATTGCCCCCTACAGATAAACTGGGTGATGGCAACAGCCCGAGTGTGGAAGGGGAGAACATGTGACTCTACTGCAGACCAGCACCAGTTCAGTTTTCACTGATTTAAAAGTCACCTTCCGAAAAACCATGCTGTCTAGGTTAATGAGATTTTAGCTTAATTTTTTCTATTTTTGTATTTAGGCCAGGTCAAAAAAAAAAAAAAAAAAAAAAAAAAAGCAAAACTTGAAAACAAAAAAAAATAAACAAGCAAAGCAACATATAAGACTGCAATGATTTTCAGTATAGCAATGGCAAGGCAACTTCAATGCTGCCAAGTTTGTTAAAAACTTTTCCTGCACCACAATAGAAAATATTAAATCATGTCTTCAACTTCTCATGAAATCTGTGAAACCAATATCCATCAACATTTTATTCTAACATAAAGGAGAATTGAAAACAAATAAATAAAACTTGACAGGGAAAATTTTCATGCATGAAAATTTATCATTGAGACGAATTTAAAATTCTTGTTGTCTATTCCTATTGTATGAATATAAAGGAATAAATTAAGCACAAGTATGTGGACACTCACAGATGCTCACATATGTAGAAACCCTCTTTTTATAAACCTGATGAAGACCCAATGAAAGCATTTTGTTTTCAGTGAGCTAAAAGTTTGATGAAATGACATCAGAGTTGCTTCATTCTTTCGTTCTCTCTCTCTTTCTTCTTTTCCTTTTCCTTTTATATGAATAGATTACACCATCCATTTATGAGACTTTCAGTGGGTGGGCTATGAATTTGACACCAGCATCACTTTCAAACAGGTACCATTGAATCACAGAAAATGTCCCATAAGTGACAATCACTGAGTGGGATAATCAACCTCCCTTAAAACCCCTTGCTAGTTAGGAGGGTAAGGATCCAGAATTCCTTGTGAAATTCCTACAAATAGTGTCTCTGCTGTAGTGTAAGAGCTATTGAGATAGGAAAAATGCAGAGTGTCAAGCCCCAGATGAGACTGGGTAGGAGGAGGAGAGTTAATGACTGGTTTTGAAAATCCCAGCCTTGAAGCAATCTGCAATCACAAGAACTCTATTTGTCTAAATTAAAGACCTACTTATGCAGTCTCCTGTTCATGGAAATTGCTATATGCACATGATTTTCTCTCTGGAAAATGTTGAAAAGAGCCTGACATACAGACTGCTGTAATGAAACCAGGAATTTTAACAAAAAATAAAAAAAGGAAAATATAACAAGTTAAGTAATTCTTCCATGTTCCTGGCAACCTGTTAACTAATTACCAGTTACCAAGAAATACAAATCTTGCTTCTGGTTATTACAAATCCATTTGAAAGACACATCCCTCCTCATTTGAAATTCATGAGATGAATTTTGTACCACATTAGAAATTATCTTTAATGCATTCATCATATACCATCATAAAATACATAATCATGGGAAGGATTACTGAGTGTTTTACTTGGCCTGTACTCTTTTAAAGGGGTAAAAGGATTATGCTTAATTCCATTGAGATATTTTTCTCTCTGAAAGGATGCATTGGAAACTTCTGTTAACATGAATAATGTTCTTTCTCATTACAGAGGGAAGACAAAGGGCATGTGTGGTAATCTTGCAAGGAGAAGGCAAGAAACACTGGCCCTACTTCCTTTTAATGGAGGCATCAGTGCTCTGAGGCCCTTCCTCCTGGATTATCTGCAGTGACTGCTAAACAGCATCACTCCAGGCCCATTTACCTTTTCATGTAATTTCCAGGAAATTCACAGGCTGCAGATATCGTAAACCATCAGGCAGTGTGCTCTATGTATGAAACACATAATACTATGATACAAAAGATCCTTTTTTTAATCTGCTAAATTTTGGTGCCTATAAAAAGAATTAGCCTCTCAATGATTATCTTTAGACTGAGCATTCTGTATGGCAGATGTCAATAGTTACAATAAGTGATTCAGAAAGGAAAATTCTATCTGGTAAAATTAAATGGAAATTTTGTTGTAGAATTGATCACACCTATTATTTCTGGGTTGAAAATGATTGTGAGGATGAGAGTAAGAGAGGATATAACCCTGCCAGAGGCATAAATCTGCACCTACTCCACAATAGGTAGAGGTAGGAAATAGTTGCACAAACTGTGAGACACACAAAAAAGTCTGCAAGTCAAATCTGGTTTAGATCTCCTTTGCATCAATTTGTGTAGCTATTAATTTTGTACTGGAGAAATGTAATGACAAAGAAAATTTGGCTCCTATTCTCTTTGAGAGCCTTTATTTATTCTGCAGGGACTCCATCCTTTCTACCCTTTTTTCTCATGCTATATTTGTCTTATCTATGGAAGTGGTAAAAAGCTGCAGAAGTTTTGCTTCCCACTTCTCACAGAAACAAGCACAGAGGGCAAGAGAGCCTCTAGGTGGTACTGTGCTATAAAAAATAATTAGGAACAGTGAGAAAAAAACATGCTCACTTCTTATTTGCAGTTCAAGATTTCACTTGGATCGCAAAGATAATATTTACAGAAGAGAGGCCTTTTTCTGTTAGGTGAAATTCACTCCAGCAACTCAAAAATCTTCTGTGTTTTATCTCTGTCAAACTTCATTGCTTTGCTATTTCCACCTTTCTAACAGAGCTCTGCAGGATCCTACTTTATAGCCATTTTCACAGAGTTTATATGCTTAACACTACTAGATCATAATTTCATTGAAGACTGATTCTTGCCTGGGTATAGCAGAAACCCCTCTGCCAAATTTGATCAATTGCTTTCACATTAGCTAGGATATAGCCAAACATTTCACAGGAGAAGCAGAACACTAGATTTCTTGTAGGGGTCTTTCCAGAACATATAAATCAGAGCCAATATGCAGTGCAAATCTTTGTGTAGAGCAAGATAAATGTTTGAGGTGACATGAAATTTGCAGTCAACACCAAAGGAAAGAACAAGCCATTCTATAAGAACTGAGTTCTTTTTCAGGAAATAATTACAAACTAAAATGGATGAAAATAAAATAGATAAAACTGCAATTACTTTAGTTTTGAAGAGGAAAAGAGGCCAACGTTTTGATACAAGAAACTGTATCCCTTAGCTGCCTGGTGGATGCACGCAGGCTCAAATCTCACCCTAGGATAAGTGTGTTGTTCCTTCTTTCCTACAAGTGAAGAGAGTCATTCCATTCATGACACATGGCAAGGATCTGCTGCTCCTGACACATCCTGGTCCTTTTTTTTCAGCTGTTTCCATTTGTTTTATTCCTTTCTCTTCCTCTGCACAGTGAGATCTCTTCTCCTCCCCTTTTTTTTCACCCTTTTAAGGCGTTCTGCCCCTCTTGACCCTGATGCCAGTCTGTCTTTTGTGCCAGAGGCTGCAGTGATAGAGCTGAACACTGATTGTGGATCCTATCTTCTTTATTCTTGTCAGAATTCCTGTCTGAAGCAGTGGATTAAGATAAAGTCAGGGTGGATTATTACACTACAGGCAAAGAGGTACCACAGAAATATTTTCTCGTTTTGTTGAGTCTGCTATGGAATTAAATCTGAAACACCTACCAGGTTTGTATTCTCCTACCCAGAAAGCCATCAATTGTTCTCCTCATGCAAACAAAGAAGAGATGAGGAGCATGATCAGTGAAAATTTCTAGCCTGTTCACCAAGAGTCCCCAACAGACAGATTGCAGGAAAGCCTTCTTTTACTTTCTGAACTTTGTTTTTACCAGTAAAATCAAACAGAAGTAAAAAAAACTTTTCCATACTTCAACTTTTTTGGCAGTAGGATTTCTTACATAAAACTCTGCAGTCCTATGTTCTATATTCCTCTGCACAGAATATTTGTTCTGTTAAATAGTCTGATCAGACCTATTATAATAATTATACTTATTAATATGTACCTTAGACTAGATTGATTAGCATGTGATTCCAGATACAGAGTCTGTTTCACGGCACTAATGTATTATGTGGCCTATTATTTTAATCACAGTTTTAGTGATCCCATCTATCAGGTAAAATGTGGCTTTGAAAGCTGTGAAATGGAATGTAAAAACCCCACCATTTAGATTATATAATTCATTCTGGCAAGGCCAAAGAATCTGTGTACAAATGTCATTTCAAAGCAAGTAATTAACTTAATCCAATCATCCTATTTCATTACTTAATAACTTATCCTCAGAACAACAGGTCACTGCATTAACTGAATGGCAGAGGAACAATTCATGAAGATCATTTATATGTGCATGGGTGAAATGCTGATGAGTTTTTGTCTAAGTTTTTGGCCTCTACTTTATAAACAGTGTAGATCAAAACTCACAAAGACAAGAGATCTGCCTCACCTGGGGAGTGTAGAGTCTATAACAAAGATTGTGTAAATGAAAATGACATCTTTTCTCATAAATACTTTTTTTTTTGCAACTTTTTTTCCTGTGTGCCTGTAATTGAAGTAGATGTGCATGTTTTGTCTGATGGATATTTGCTGCTGTAAAGTGACAGTAACTCAGTCAAGCATTATGAAGAGAATACTTTTTAACTTGTGCAAAGAACAGATCGAAAGGCTGGCTGCCCCATCAGAGAGCAACTATCACAAAAAAGGCTGTCACTGTTAAAATAATAAACTGGATTTGTGTGACCTTCCAACCTTACTTCTCAGTTGGTTAAAAGTTTTCACAAATGCTGGTGAACTGGCAATATCCAATTAGGGCACCTTCAGGCCACAAAGGTGTTTGAAGGGTCGGAGCACCTCTGCTTCAAGGAAAGACTGAGGGAGCTGGAATTGCTCATCCTGGAGAAGAAAAGGTTTCTCAGTGCCTAAAGGGAGCCTACAGGAACGATGGAGAGCAACTTTTTACATGAGTATGTAGTGACAGAACCAGGGGGAATGGTTTCCGACTGACAGAGGGCAGGTTTAGATGGGATGTTGGGAAGAAAATCTTTACTATGAGGCTGGGGAGGCACTGGCACAGGTTGCCCAGAGCATTCCCCATTTTTTGAAATGTTCTAGCTCTGGTGGCATGGGGGTTTGAAGTAGTTTAGGATTTTTTTTACCCCAAACAAAATGGAAAAATTGATCAGCTTGGGAAACAAAGGATTATTTCAGGTTCCCAAAATGTATTTCAGGCTTTGTTTTAAACATGTTCACTTTAAAAGCTTATCTTTAGAGTTCTTGAGCTATTACATGTAATGAGGGCCAGCAATCAGTGGTTAATCCAAAATTACATAGAAATACCCCTTTACATCAAAAAAAAAGTTAAAAAAAAAAAAGTATACCATTTGAAACAAACCTATATAACCAGCAGACAGTTTTGACTTTAAAAAGAAAAAAAAAATCTGTTTACAAATCCACGTAAATACAAATCAAATAGTTTCCATTTATTTAATTAAGTTCAAATTTGAAAGAAAAGACAGAGGAAATATAATAAAAAATGAAATTAAATTACTATGTTATAGTATAGCATAGTACTAGTTACTATTAATTTTTTATTTTCATTTGAGAAAAAACATTGGACTTTTCTTCTAAATGTTTTAATTACAACATGGCAGTAAACAGCAGACCTGTGCCCAAATTGTTTTGCTTTTTAGCTCGTTGATTCTTCTCTCGGCTATTCAGAAAGATGCAGTGATGGGCAGTGGGTTTGCAGTCCTGCAGTCCGTTTGTCCCGTGCTGTCTGTCCATCCATGCCCCGCTGGGGCTGGCTCAGCAGTGAGCTGCCTGCCCCACGAGAGGGCAGAGCAGGAACACAGAAAAACTCAGTGTGAGCCCATCACTGCCCGTTCCTGTATAGAGCTGCCCTCTTGGGTTAAGGCTGTTTTGTAAAGAATAGAAACGTCCAGTTATTTTCGAGTTTTTCAGTCGATTCTAAGTGACTGGCTTGCAGACAGCCTCCCTGTATTTTTAGCACTAAACCTCTGGAAAATTTTGAGTTGCTAATGATTTTCTGTGTAGGGCTGTGTAAGAAGCATTGGTTTGCTGTAGTTCAAAAGTCACTTTTTTGTGAGTAGCTCTTGTTTTGGGGGTTTTTGTTAGGCTTCAGTACTATTGTGAAATAGTGAATGTAATAAGGAAAAAAAAGAAATTGATGAAACTTAAAACCCGTGATTTAAATGTTTGGTCCTCCTCGTGTCTAAAACTGTATCACATCAGAGCTTCATATGTTGTTCTACATAAATATATACATTTATATAATCTAGGCAGCTCTATAGGTTTGTCTGGGGACAATGAAGTCTCATTTGAAAGATTTTCTGTTTTCCAGAGTAAAATATTACATCTCCACAAAGCAGTGGTGTTTAGGTTGGTCAGCGCATGCACAGATATAATGAAGGAAATTGGGACCCCGTATCCAAGCCAATGCTCATTCTACATTGTTGGTGGCAGACAATGATAAAATAGAAGATAACTCAGCAGACTTGGCAAAAAAAAGAGAGTGAACAGAAATTCTTGTATATCTGAGATCCCCTTACCTGTATACAGCACACGGTTCAAATCCACACAGACTTAGAAAGGCACTTTGACACTCATTCTATCAAGATACTTTGGGTTAAATTTCCCTTTCTCTTAATTGTTTTTCAAGGAATAAAACCCTCTGACCACAATGTATTTATTCTGTGTTTCCTGGTAGCAAAGTTAACTGTAGCCTTTGAATTTATGCCTTATAGATAAGCCAAGAGTCACAGACAGATAACTGAGGGGGTGGAGGGGGTTATTGCTGCAATCTGCTCCATGCCATGGACTCTGTGCACATTCATTTGTGGAGGTCAATGTGCTGAGCTGGGAAAAGGCCCTTTAAAAGAAATACAGCCCTTATTAATGAAACCCACATAATCAATAATGGTTCTTAGCTTGTTTGTTTTGATTATCCTCTCCCTTGCTCATTACCCACTTGAAGCTTCACCAAGTGTGAGTTTGTGTGTTTAAATCTCAGATCTATGTGCACTACCCAGTGAAACACATCCCAGGATGTCCTGAGAGACACTGCAGGAGGAGTTCAGGTAATTCACTGCATGTGCTCGTGGGGCAGCTGGAGTGTTTCTGTGATACTTCACTGAGCCATGATGACATCTTGTCTGTTTCCTGAGTGAATTAATTCATGAATGTATGAATTTCATCTCAGTACTGTATTTATTCACACTTCAGGCAAAAGTTGTAAGTCCACTGTGCCTTTCCTAACATGCTTCTTATAAAATCTCTCTGCTAGAGCTCTGCCTAACAACCTAAAGAATTCATGAATGAATTAATCACTGTACAGTGAATAGCCCATTACTTGTTTGGCTGGTCTAAGGCCAGCTTGCTCAGTCATTTACAGGATAAAGCATTACTGATAAATGTCACCTTGTTATATATCTTGGTCTAATTTACATGGATTTGCAGGCCATTTGTCTTACCAAGAGAGGTATTTTTCTCCTGGATACCAAACAAATAGGTTTTAAAAGCAGCATTACTGCACTAAACTCTTGGGATGTTTCTAATGAAGCCTGCAAGTGATAAATAACATTAAAATATGATCTCAGAAATTAAATGACCAGAAATAATAGTTCATAAATTTGTCTTCAGGAGGAAAGTTAACTCCTAGAAGTCTTGAAAATATATTATTTTTACTGTATTTAAATGCAAAATATTTAAAGATGTAAAAATATTTGATTTTTAGGTGGTTGAAAAGGCAAAGCCCATGTTTTTTTTTTATTTGAAATTATCTTCTATGTTGAACTGAGAAGCACATATAAATAAAAGACAACTGTTCATATTATAATGAAACATTTCAGCACTAAAAATATATATGGCTCCTTCTATACAGATTAGATTTCAGGGGGAGTTGTTTTTGCACCTTTAAATGTTTT
This sequence comes from Zonotrichia leucophrys gambelii, assembly GCF_028769735.1. Taxonomy (NCBI): domain Eukaryota; kingdom Metazoa; phylum Chordata; class Aves; order Passeriformes; family Passerellidae; genus Zonotrichia; species Zonotrichia leucophrys. Next base: position 5,940,804 of record NC_088174.1, read on the forward strand.
GAAGTTTAAAATTGTATTGTAATTTTACATGAACTTTTACTGCAAAAAATCTCCAAAAGTTTTATAAGAACACAGTTTTCTGTTAAGATACATTTAAGTTCATTTTTCGAAGAAAATCTGTAGAACTATAGAATACAGAATGTAGCATTATACATAAGGACGATAATTTAGAAGAATCTTTATAATTATAATTATAAAGATGGGAATAATTAAAGGGTAAATTAAAAATAAATGGAAATTTTATTTTTTTAATTGAAGTTCAATGCCCTTTAGAAACACCTATTCCATCAGTTTCATTATAATTTACACTTATTTCCACTAGATTTTTCTTTAAGAGTATGAAAAAAAATTCAACCATATATCAACTCATCACACAGAAGTATCAAAGTAACACCTAATCTTGCTTCATAGCCAAAAAAATTGCCAGAGCCAAGGTTAACCCTTAAAATTGATCTTCTGCAGCACAGTCCCACCATAAAGGCATCCTTTAAGTAGTAAAAAGTACAATCAATAACACATAACAAGAAAGGTCATTCTTAGTTGTCAGCATTTCTAAGTTTTATGTGCCATTCAATGAAGAAAGTCAGTTTGGGCTGTGCCTGTCCCTGGATTACATTTGTTGCACAGATTTCATGGCGTGAGGTTTGACTGCAGAGTTCCTGCACGCAAGGGCCTGAAAGCTGTGGTATATTTTTAATATACACACAGGCATCATGTGTACTGTGACAGCTGTTCAGCTGACAGAGCTGGGCAGCACCTTCTTCACAGTATTGTACTTTATATTATCAATTCACTCTAGATTTGTGTAGCTTTAGGCAGGTGTTTTCAATTTTTATTCACATTAATGGGACAGATGTTGGCTATACTAATGAAATACTTAAATTTTTTGACTAGCCAATTTCTGACTTGTCATCAATTTTTAAGAGTTCACTAGGAAGAAATAGAGTTGATAATGAGATTATGAACAGTTACTTAATGATAGACTCCATAAAAATGGATATGGGAAGTTAGATGACAAACTGTTGAGGCCAAGCTCTAATCAATATGCACACAGTGAACTTGAGAACGTGACTTCCATGGCTGAGCACCTGCAACCCCATGATTGTGATGTGCTGATCACTGCCTTCAATAAACTTGGATTCAGGTCATGACAAATCCTCAGGGCTAAAGTTCTCAAGGAATCCATGCAAGAATCACTGGAGCTTCATGGGCAGAGTTCACTTTGCTCTGGCTGTGAAAAGCATCCACTGCATGGCCTTCAGCAGTTGCAAAGATCACCTTCACTCCAAAAACTCCTCTTGACCTATAGATACAAGTTTATAGGGCAAAATTACTATAGTCAGACTCTTTCTTTTCCCTTGTGCATCCAATTGCTCCTCAGGATGCATAACTTCTCTGAAAGTGCAGCCCTGGCTGCAAAACTAAGAATGAGTGCCTGGGGACACAAATGAAACAGTCATTCTTATGCAAGCAGTATTCTGGACAAAAAGTGAGTATTTGGATAGGCCAAATTCAAGAAGGTCTGTCAGCACTCTGGTTTGTGTGCATCTGCCTAAATATCTTTTCATGAAGTGTGTATTTAAACCTTTTGCTGAGCCGGCGTATCAACAACAAAATGTTTTCTTGGAATTGAAAACTAAGGAGGCCAAAATTCTCTAGGAAGACAAGCAAAATTCCATCTTCCTGCCTTAGACAAACCTGTAGAGCTCCCCAGTTTAGGGGTTCTGAATTGCAATTATGTAATACTAGATTTTGTGTTGTAGAAGTTGCACTGCTATGGGACAAACAAATGGCCCAAACTCTTGAATACTCTGCACACCTTAGGGCATTGGACAGTGAGCTGACTGTGGTCACATCATCTCTGATGGAAAAATGAGTCTGCAGGGGGCTGCAGCAGCTGTAATTAGCAGGACTATCTGTAATTACTGGGAGTACCTGGTGTCAGCAGCAATTACCAGTCACATCTTCAAGGATCTCTCCCTGGCTCCATTACTGTTCCCCTGGCTTCCTTTTACCGCTACTAGATTAATTTCTTAGTCTGTCTCCTTTTATCTTTGGAGAAGGAAAACCAGAGAACTGAGTTGCCTTGAGATGAATATGACCTGACAACTATTACTTGAATGTTGTAAAATCTAAATGTGCAATGCCCAAGATGAGTGGGTATTATTAGCTGATAAGTATTGTGTATGGAAATGCTAATAACTGGGGTGAGTATTTAAAAACCATAACTAGGGATGAAACACTGCATTCAGGAGCATAATTTACTGCTGAGTGGAACATCATCTGCACTCCATTCTAATTAGTTGGATTACACAACAACAGTTTACATGGCAAGGATGAAATACTGTTAATGACTCCATGTAAACCTTCAGTACAATCAGCACTCATGAAAGCCAACAAGTGGTCAATAAAGTTGTTGAATTTATTATTATGGGGTTTGGTGGTGATGTTTTTGTTTGTTTGGGGCTTTGTTTGTTTGTTGGTTTGGTTGTTTGTTTTTTTAATAAGACGTGTGGGAAGGACTACAAGTTAGAATCCTTTTACACCTCTTCAGTCTCAACTACTGACCCCTGCCCTGATATTTACCCCTCATTCTTGTGTGCCCTGCAGACTGAACCACATGGGCATACAAATGTGCAGATATATATGAGACCATTGCTCAAAACAAGTGTAAACAGGTGATACAGTCCCTGCAATAGAAGAACAAGTCCCATGAGCATTATTGCTAAGATTGTGCAATGAAAATAAAATCAGAATATCTGCTTAGCCTCCCTGTTTATTCATGCTGGACACTTTATGGAGAAAAATGTAGATACATTTCCATAGCTATAAGTAGCAGAAATGGGAAACCACTCTGGTAGTCACTGTGTCATACAAAGCAAGTATCTAAAAATAAGATAAAAATCATAAAATTCTAAAACTGTGTAAGGGCAGAGCATCATAGTCAGTGAACTGTGAATTGTACAAAGCCAGTGGTTCTGTCTGTATGGTAGGAAAACTATCATAACTATTAGCCTAAAATAAATTGTGTAAGACAAGGAAAGTTTCTGACCAATTTCCTACTGCTTATCTGCACACTTTGGCTCTGTCAAATGCACCTTTAGGTTTGTGCATGTTTGGATATTTCTGAGTTTTCTTTTCCAGAATCTTCATTCCCAAATTCAGTTTCTTGTTCAGTTTTTTTCTTCCTAAAACCTTCATCTAGCTTTACTTTTTTTTTTTTTTTTTTTTTTTACTCTAAAGGTGTAAGTTTGATCTTTATCCCTTAAAGACTTGGATATCAAAGGAACTTCTATTCAGTTTGATATATATAAAAAAGACCAAGATGCCTTCCAGGCAAGTGGTCATATCAGCAAGCTATCAGAGCCCAGCTCCTGGTGGTGGGCAGGATATCTGAAAGAAAATCTTCCCCCATGGATTTCACTCAGCTTCTGTAAACCAAGGCAGTGCAAGTACAAAAAGAGAACAAGCTATGGGCTCAAGTATGTAATTTCTGCAAGTTTCAATTGCAGAATGCTAATAACTGCATCCTTTACCATGCTGGGCAATAAACTTATGATTTATTGGACAATCATAACTTCTTTGCTAGATTTCCTCGATGTCTTCTCTTAGGTTTTATTGACATTTATTTTAGATGCTGCACTTTGCATAAGTTTGGTGGCAAATTCAAAAACTTATTATTGGGTCCTTAACAATCAAGCTAAAACGACTTTTTCTTGCAAAATATCTCATGTTAGGATCCACAAAAAATATAAAAATCTAAATACAGTTAAATTTTTTAACATGGTAAAATATTGGCATTCTCTTAAGTATTATTTTATTGCTAAATGCTTGAAAGAGGTTTTAGTGACTATTTCAAAATAAAGTGATTGACAAATCTGCAGTTTAGATGGGGAGCATTCTGCTTTTCTCATAGTCATTGAATTTACACAGGTGTCAGTGTGGTCAGAACTGGATCCCAATTAACAATGTCAGAGGTATTTTGTCAGAGGAATGGGGTAGGAAGGGTCAGCTGAGTCCTATTGACTGTGGCCTGTTAAATGGACAGAGATTTTTGCTGAATGAATGTTTCACACTCTATACTGCACATTGTTAATGAATGGCTCAGCATGCTCAGAAAACAAGATTTATTTTCAAGTACCTGAGGGAGGATTCAAACCACAGCCCAAGAGAACAATTTCACCTCTACTCCACAAGTGGGGATTTTCCTGACAGTGGATTTAAATAACTATTGCTCACGTTCCATATAACCCTCCCTGACCTTTGGCCTCAGGCTTCAGTACAGAACCCATGCATGTTCTCCAGGGATGCTTTCCCTGCACAAACCTGAACTCATTTTCCTCAAAGATTCCCTTTTTCCCAGCCATTTCTTGTGCTCCATGAAACATGTTCCAATTGTTTTTATTGTAGTAAATTCAGCAGTAACTGCAGCCTATTTAAAATCATTTTAGCTAAACATATATTACTGCTTCTCCAAGCTGAGCCTGAAATTTTCAGAAGTGCTCTCCTCTCTTTTCAGTGCCAAGGGAAACGGAAGGTAAAATATAGTGCTTTAAAAGTAAGCCTCTTCCATCTGGTTAGCTACCCTTAGACCTACTTCAGTCTGCCAGGAATAGCCTGAAATTGTTTCTATTTTTCATCTGTAGTTAAAACACTAACAGGCATAATGAGAACAGGAGCTTTTATAATATTACTGACTGCCAAGACGATGAATTTATTCTCTTCTGTTAAAATGAGGCTGGTTTTTAGGTTTGATGTCATCCTATGTGGTTTGGCTATTACTCTGCCTTTAAAGGAGCTAAATGAACTTTTTCTTAATACTAAAGAGCGCTATTCCTGCTGCTATATTTCAGATTCTCACAGAATTTTCATTATAATACTTTATTTTCAAGAACCTGTGACTTCATTGAAAAAATCCTGCAGGCAAAACAAATGGATCACAGAGTCTCAGCTTGGGAGTAAGTCAAGAATGGCTTGTTTAAGTTGATTTAAAAAACATAATATGAATTTTGATGAATTTTTTTTCAAGGTATTATTTTTGCACATTTTAAAAAATGCCTTTCAGAATTATTTTTATGACTAGATCAGCTCTCAGTCTTTAAGCAAGCATGAAAGATTTGATTTGTGTTTACCAGTACAATCCAGAGCTATTAAATCAGTTTATGTTGAATGTGGAGTTTTCTAAACTCATGGCGACAGGTTTTGGGATTTGAGTTTCTCTTATAGGTTTTTTTGTTTGGCATTTATTTATTTATTTATTTAAGGGATATTTAAGTGTATCTGTGTGATTATATACGTCACCATTTTGTTTCATAAACTGTGAGTCTATTTATATTGCACCAAGTCACAGCACAGCAGGTCCATGACCTCACAATCCCCATTAAAACCAGGATACCTAAGCAGGCTGCATCTCCTGTCCCCTCCACCTCTTTCCAGGAATGGTGATGACAGGACATGTTAGGGGCTCTGGTACTTGTGGGGGAGGGATGATATTTTGCTTTGGAAGAGAAGGAGATCTCAGTGGTTACACATTACCCCAGTGGCAGCCAGACAGGAACAGCTTTGATGCCTTTTCCTGCATAGGTTTGCTTCATCATCTCTCCTTGACAACATAAATTTTTCCATGGTTTTTTTCCCCATCTCTGTATTAGTATCTGCTCTGGGGAGTTCTCTGGCTAATATTAAATAAATGCTGTTTTTAATTGGAGCTCTGAGGATGTAGTGGTCTGCAGCCATGCCAGCACTGGAGAGATGCTGTGTGGTCCTGCTGATCTGCAGCAGTTCACGGGCAGAGGACAGGATATAACTTGCTTCAGTTTCCCAGCCCCAGGGCCTTAAAGGGTTAGTGAAGATGAATGGAGTTGTCTTGCTAAGCCATTTTCTCCTTTTTCTTTCACTTAAGGGGTGAAGCCATGTTTTCTAATGGAATGCAATTGTTCTTTCCTTGAACTGTGAATATTCCTCAGGCTTACTCTTGTTTAGCACAAGTTTGCTCTTACTGAGGTCCACTTGGGCAGTGTGGAACATTGCTGGGTTAAACACATTAAGACTCATATCATATTCATATAAATTTGTTGGGATTTAAAGTGTTGTGCCTGCTTACATGTGTGCTCTCACTTTAAAACCACAGGCAGCTGCACATGCAGACTGTGCAGGCTTCTATCAGTGGCTCTGGGAAGGTCAATGATGCATAACCTAAGGAATAATCATTCAGTGTAATGACTTTACCATGAAGCTTCAGCACCGTTTATCATCCTTACAGCAAATCTATTTATAGGTATTGAAGCCTGAAGTGAGGATTTTCAGGATTAATATAGGCAATGAAAATAAGTGCATGTGTTTACATTGCTGAACAATATTCCAGTTCCAAAAACTGACAGTAGATAAAATTAAGAATATTCTTCTTATGGGTCAAATTCTGCATTTAATGATCAGGTGATGAGGCAGCTAAAATCCATTTTATTTTATGTGCTTTTTTGAGTTCCAGAGTAGATGAAAATGTCCATGTAAACACTGCAGTTAGGAACTTCATAAAATTGTTCTGATGATAAACATCAAAGGACACAAGGCTGTCCACTATCACCTTAGCACCAGGCCTGATGGAGGTACTTAAATCTATCACTATTCTTCTGCACAGTTTGGGGAAATTGGTTCATTAACAGAATATGTTAAAATAGAATTCTTTCTCCCAGTCCTCAGAGTGATATTTTGTTTTAAAATTATAACTATTTGATTTGTGAGAATCAAATAGTTCAATTGTTGCAATTCATGTAATTTAACTTCCCTAACATTAATAGAAGCCCACATTAATAGATATAGAATCTTAGATTCTTGAATAGAAAAAATGTGACAAAAATGAAGCTACTTCCTTCTTCTTCAAATTTCAAAGTACTGTAGACTCAACAGTATTGGATGAAAATATGACTCTTGAATATCCTCATCTGTTAGTAAGACTGTGGACTTCTTGCTATGGGCACACCAACCTTACAGTAATAACTTGTACTGTTAATATCTCTGGACAAAGGAAGGGACAAATAGAAAGGGAACTCCAGGATCACCTGGAGGGCCAAATCTACAAAGTCACATGGATGCAGCCCCCCAGTACCTCAGCATCTCTCTGTTCATCACTCCTGTGATTAGTATCCCACAACTATTTCATTTAAACAGACAGAGAAAGAGTTTGATTGCCTCTGCCCCATTTATCCATTTTCTTCTCAGAGTTCTGAGGTTTTTGTAGCTTAATACAGGCAGCATGGCCAACATATAAAAATTTGTGTATCATTTTAGGAATGTCCTTTTGCTTAATATAGAATAAACATTAATTTTAATTTTAGCAATGAAATTTTTATTTCCTAAAATAATATGCAGACTTTAAAATCTCTTTTTTATTGCATATTGCATTTATTGCATATTTGCATATTGAAGTGTTAAGAAAAATTTAGATTCAAAATTGTAGTGGGATAGATGATAAGAGAATAAAGATAGTGTAGAAAGTAATCTTACCCCTAAGGAGTTGCAGCTGGGCCAATTATCAAGGATTAGGAACAGTCCTGATTTTAACAGGCCACAGCTGTACCCAATGAGAAGAAGCTATAAAAGAGTGAGGTGGCTGGGTGAGAAGGGACCTGGAGTCAGTGGCTGCTTTGTGAAGAAGAGTCAGTGCTCTGAGGAGATGCCCATGAGAAACACCAAGAAGGTAAGAAACTCCTGCAATAGGATGACAACAGAAAATATGCAGAAGCCTAGTTGAAGCTGGAGAATACAGGCAAGAAGAATGGAAGTGACCCAAGATTCAATTCAATTCAGATGCTTTTCACTGGAAAAATTGTCTTCTTATTGGCAAGGGGTACGCAGACAGTTAACTGGTAGCATTTTCAAACCAGTAACATTGCACAATTCATGTTAGGAGAGACTGATTAGCAAAACAATATAATAAATAAGGATACCTTTTGTTGGCCAAGACAAGTTTGCAGGGACTGGAGTAGGACTCAGGGACTCAAGTCATAATCAGAGTAAATTAAATAAGAAATACTGTGGATATGCTTCATGCAGTTGCAGCAGCAAATTCAATTAAATTTAAAGTTTAAAATCCAAGTTGCAGTTTTCAGTGGGTAGATCTAATGGAAATGTAGGCCTCCTAAGTGATAGTCTTTCTTTCCTAGTGAAGGGCATGGAGATCTAAGAATACCAGCTTTTAATTTTTTTTCTTTCATTATTGTAATTTTAAAGCTTCTAAGATAACAAATTTGTACAATGCTTGGGGTTATTTTCCCTAAGTTTATAAAATATTAGATATACATAATTTTTATCCATATTGACAATGTCTGAAGGAAATGAATTTCTGAAGGTGATGACATTGCTTGAGTCTAAAAGACAGATGAGAGGAAAAGCAAGTAGGACATTTGAATTGGAACTAAGAATATAATTGTAGAGAACAGACCTAGAAGATTCTAATCCAAATGGATCATTATCACTATTATTTTCTTATGTGCTTTATAGTGCTTTGCTGTCTAAAAAATTTAGGAGTCCTCAGCTTCAAAGTACTTATATTTGCCTCAGTTTTTAAAATTTTAAAGATTAGCCATGGAAATTTTTGACATATGTTTGTTTAAGCATAAAATTAGATTTTGAATTTTCCATGAGATGGGAAAAATCAGTCTGAAAGAATTGAATCATTAAATATTATTTCCAGTTTCCTGGTTTTGAGTATTTTTATTTGAACACTGTACTCAGGTGTTCAGTTTTGAATATTGTATTCAGACATAACATGATGAAATGCATTGTCCTGAAATATCATTTTACAAAACTAATATATGATTTTTATATTTGACAGTAAGCCAGCTGAGATAAAACCTGTGAACTTCAGATTTAATTTCTACATGTCTGCTAAAATAGTCTTAAAGGAATATTTGACAGACAACTATGCAAGATCAGGTGCTATCAATTATTGCTTAGGTGTGGGAGCAAAGTAATTCACCTGAGTTTGGGGGAGGTCTCCAATGAAGTTCTTTAAAAGAGACTATTCCTTGCTAATTTTCTGAAGACAGTTTCAGTAGGCAGGTTGCCTACATTGCCCCTTTTTATTTAGTTTTTTTCCCCCCTGTATCTATGTATGGTGCTTTTTGTTGCCCCTGGATGTAGTTTTCTTTGAATGAGTCAGTATTTCAAACATTAAACCTGTCTGCTGGAAATAGGGTATGCAGAATAGATAAACCATCTCAGGCCTGCTTTATTGCAGGTTAAAGATCGTAATTTGTGTGCATCCTCACAGTCCTCAGTCTTCAAAGGACTCCCTCCTGGTAAGTAAAATATAAATGACTTACATGTTATTATTTGATGTGTTTTGACACTGCCTGTTTAAGGCATCATATGATGATTGATAAGTTAGGTAATACAAGACAACACTTGCAAAGTAAATTTCTAGGCTTGCCTTTTTAGGTTGTTTTACATTGCTGATATTTTCTAAGCTCTTTTTAGCACAGTCTACAGAAGCTTTTTCTTCTCTTAGGTTTAATGTGTGTTCCAGAGAAATATGCTAAAAAAATAACTTCTCATGGATACATGCCTTGTAAAATCTTAAATACATGACAGAAAAAATTCCAAAAACTTGACTTTACTAGAATTTATGGGGTCTGTTTTCTCACTTTAAAGTGTCTGCTCTGAGATGAATTAACTGTGAAAAAGGCTGAGTCCTGTGCATGGCTTATCTGCATTTAAAAAGTGACCTTAAGTATGCAATTTAGCATTATTTAAACTTAGTGTCCTACTTCTGATTCAGACTCTCCAGTTATGGTCCAAATCTACTTTAGGCAAAAAAAGCACCAAAACCCCTAAAAGTACAGATTTTGAGATAGGGCAAGTACATCATGCTTTGACAATATTCAACATTCATGTTTTAAGTTATTACCCTTAAAGATATTTTTTAAGTGATGGAATTTTATTTGTCAAGTACTGAAATGTCATTTTTGTAAATAAGTAACCAATTCTTGCTTTTCTTGCTTCTTCTGTTGCCAGGTTGTGATTGCACCTATTTCCATTCTTTGCACCCAACTTGGTCTTTTGTTTCAGCAATTTAAACACTTTCAAAGTCAAGTTGAAGGCAAAAGAAATATACGAAAATATTTGAGTAGTATTGTGATCTTTTGTGGCATTGCAACTTACAATGTCTGTCTTGGATATTTTTTTTATTAGGAGAAAATAGAAAAGGAAATTTTTTACGTTTTCATTGAGCTTATTTGCCACGTAACTGATAGACATTTTAAATTGAGACAGAGTCTGTAGGCTTATTTTGGGGAAACAAATGAGGATTTTTGAGGGGTAGGATTTTGAACCTTAGTGAAAAGAGTTGGACAATGCTATGGAGCAGAGTGAATTACTGATGCATGTAATAGGCAAAAATTTTCTGATGGGAAGCAATTGCTTAAAATCTAAGAAGCAGATAGTACCACAAAACAGTTATTTTTCCTAATATTTTTTCAATCATATTAATTGTAATTGCTGCTATATAAGGAATGATTCCTGTTATAAGGAGTTCCTAATGCTTCTTGATCATTAATCAATCCATTAGGTATCATTGCTAGGTAGTCCAAAGAATGCATTCTCCTTGAGAGTCTGCATTAGAATTTTCAAATCATTAATACTATTTAGCTGCTGCAGGCCTCTCTGGCTTCCCACTGAGGCAGATTCTCTGTCAGGGGAGTCTTTTCTGATTTATTCTTTTATTTGTGCTGGTGACTTAAAAATGCCCTTGTGTCTGACACTGCTATATTGTGTGTTTAGAGAATTTTCAGGATGTTAAAGGAAAAGTAAATACCAAAGAAAGTAGCTCCTATTTTTCTCTACAAGATCCTTTACTATTGATTGGATGCTTGCATATTTTTGCATTCTCTGATCTAGGTTGTCTGTTCTTCCATGACTAGACAGCTTTTCATCTATGAAATCACTGTTAAGAAACATCATTAATAAGATAAAGCAGTGGTATTTTTTTCATTTCTTTTGGTAAGACACGAGGAAAAGTAATGAAAAATTTATTTTTCTCTTCTACAGAGAAGTGGAAGAACATTTTCTCACTAACTTGCAGCTGAATATGAACTAAGGCACCTAAGGTGGAACTGATTAGGAAAAACTTCATTAAATATTTGTAAGGAATATATTCTATTAGCTGTGTAATAAAGAGAGATGAAACAGTAGAAGAGACCTTAACTACAGCAATATATTAGATAAGAGACCTTAACTACAGCAATATATTAGATAAACATTGGGAAGGTAATCAGTGTACTGGGAAGGGAAAGAAGCACAAGAGACAAGTAATTGCAAAACTTAAGTTGTCTTAACAACCTTAGTTGCTTTTGTTTTCTCTAAGATATAATTTCATCTTTATGTTGATGAAATTTCAATATCTAAGTCAAATCTTATTTCTGTCAAATGCAGATTATGTAATGGAGTCAGAAAAGAGCCAGAAGGCAAGTATTATGTCAATGTGAAATCTTAATGGTAGGAAATTGATAATTTGGAATTGAATAAAAATGTTTTTTGTTTCTGTTCATTTTATTGTCTTGTAAATGATCGCTACAAATGCCCTTCACTAAAATTGTAAATTAATTGTCCTCAGGAACATTTAATGTTCTAATTCTTCTAGCTTACTTTGTAAGTAAAAATATGCTTATGACTTGTGGGGAACTAAAAGCCTAATTTTCATTCTTAAATGAAATTAACCAAATCCATTTGAATTGTAAACTACTTACTGTGCTTATTTTGAAGTGGCCACATTTTAGCTTATTGAAATGTTAATAATACACATGAACAAAAAATAATTAAATTAACATCTGACAAATGTTGAAGACTTGCCAAGGGTTCATCTTGTAAGAATGATTCTGACAGTATTTCAAAATACTGCTTATCCAAATTATCAAGTCACTGGTGGGAAACTATAGTCAATTTTTGATTTCTCATGTTGAAATTTATTGTCGATATATGAAATTGTAAAGTGTTTGCACATAGGAGGAGGACCAGCTGTTCATAGAGTGTAGTCTTTGTAGCTTGCTTAAGGTGTGGAAGGATGGTGATTAATGGCAGCTTTGGGTGTGACAGTATTTTATCTAGATGCATTAGATAATGCATCTTCCTTCTCTTACAATCAGGATGAAGGACAAATGAATTTGTCTGCTTTATATCCTTCTGGAAAATTATCCAGTCCAAACATAAAGTAAGTAAGGACCTGCTAGGGCTCTGAAAACTTGAAAGCCCAGAGCTTCAGCCACAGTGCTGCTGCAAAAGGCACGGAATGGGAACGGAGATGCCACAACATCGCTTCCTGCAGAGCTTTTCCTTGGAACCAGCCTTGGCCCAAGGCTGCGTTTGCTGCCTAGGGTTAGGGTTGGGGTTATTACGCCTAGGGCTAGGGTTTTGGAAACCACAAAGCCCAGAGAGCACCAGGCACGCTGCAGCTGCAAAAGGCATGCCAAGGGGAAGACTAAAAAGGATCCTTCCCAGACAGAACAGCCATCACCACCAACTCTGGCTGCTTTCACTGTGCTAAGCCCCTCATGCAAACTGATATCAGGAACCTGGGCTGGTCAGTTTTGTTTCACATGGAAAATGGTCCACTGTTGTTAAAATTGAGTTTTAGTTTCTACTTTAGTACATATATTCTTAAGTTTTTTCTTTTATCCTCTTATAACTGTTACTTTTCTGCATAGACTAAAAACAGAGTTTTGTGAGGTATTGTTTATAATTTACCTTTACGAGACCTTCATTTCAGGTGTTTGACTGAATGTATAGTTTCTTAATCTTTCATATTTTTCCAACTTTTTTGAAGCACTTTGTTGTTCATTCTGCCTTGCATTTCATAGGGCTCTAGGAACAGAATTTGGTCTACATCGAAATATGTAATCCATATCAGCTAAGGAGGGCAATTGCATTGAATTTCTTTAGAAGCCTTTCCTTAGGTGAGTGATGAGATGCTGGACAATAATTCTCCCAGAGGTTTCAAGTAGCATGCAATCAAATCTTTAATAATGCTTTAAAATGAGCACACAAAGACACACAAACCAGTGGGAGAGTTGTTAAAAAATGATGCCAGTCAGACTTATCTTTGTAGTACAGACATTCAAGACAGCTGCAGTATGCACATTTTAATAATTTTTCTTCATTTAGCAAGCTGCAGATTCTATAGGTGTGAACTAAGATGATGAGTTGTTCTGTACACTTGGAGGGGGTACAAATTTATAAGGTCATAGGCAGAAGATGAATTCAAGCAGAGAGCAGATGCAGTGGGCCAGGAGCAGGTAGCATGGGAGAGCTCTCTATTACAATCTAATGTATCCAATAAGTTCTGTGGTTTTGTGCTGACTGACACAATGGTGGAAAAGTTAATGAGACTTGAAAGCAAACTAGTAATACATCAAATCTGCCTAGTTCTAGTATTAGGTAATAATCTGGCAATATGATTGCAGTGCTCAAGTTTGAATGAATATGCTGTTCTCTTAAGGGTGAAATTATCTTTATGCAGTGTGGAGTTAGAGAGAAAATGAAAGGATAGAACTTTTGCTACAGTTGGTCCTCTGGCACCACATTTTGATGTATTGTTCATCATAATACCACGCCTGATAAATGGTTTCATAGAAACCAAATAGGCTTTTTCTGTGGAGTGTCATGACTAATTTGTCTCTGACTAATTTGGCAGAACACACTATAAAATATTGATGTGGATAGCCTGGCTCCTTCCTCATAAATAGAGCAAGGTTTTAAAGTGAATTATTTTGAATTAAAAAATGTTATTTTATCTATGAATTTTAAAGGTCAAAATATGTGTCAGGGAAAGTTATGCTGATTGACAGATTGGAAGGTCATGGAAAGCAGGGAAGTAAGAAAGGAGATATAGCCATTCAAGGAGGAGGCAGAGGAAGTGGGCAGTAAGGAGGACTGTGGTGTGTTGACCACGGCTGAACACCAAACTACTGTGTCTCTCCTCCTCAGCTGAGCAGAGGAGAGAAAATTTGCTGAAAGGTATTTGGTTTTGTCCTTATATTCTGTATATGTAGCAAGGTTTTGTGCTGGAGACAGCGTAGACATGAACACAGTCTGGGGGAGGAATTCATGGGGAGCAGCATGAACAGGAGCTGGGGGTGCTGCTGGACAGGAGGCTGGACACGAGCCACCAGTGAGTGCTGGTAAGCCAGGGAGCCAGCCTTTCCTGGGCTGCATCCAAAGCAGGGGCTTGAGAGGGTCCTGAGAGGGGATTCTGCCCTGTCCTCTGCTCTGCTGAGGCACCACCTGCAGTGCTGCCTCAGCCTGGGCATCCCCAGCACTAGAAGGACATGGATCTGTTGCCATGGGCTCTGTTTTTCTCTTGTTTTTCAGTGTAAACAAAGACAAGAAAGGAAGCAGAAGAGCTGTTTCCTTTTTTTTAGTCAGGAGCTCCACCACAGAGGTAATGAAGTGTGAGCTCTTACTCTCAGCTTGATCTCAGATTCCTCCTTACACTGAGCTATGTTTTCCTTTATCCAGAGCCTGATGTCTTGCTTTTCTACCACTCTCATTTAGTTCCATTGTGTGCTTTATACACCCACAAGCTGTGCTTGTTCACCTTTCCTCAGATGTAGCATCAGGGGAACACCAGGGAGGAACACTCACTGCAGGTACCAAAGCAGCCAGGTAACACACATGAATTTCCAGTTTTCCTGTGAGCATTCTGGGTCATAATTTGAAAATTGCCTATTACATCTCCTAATTACCAGGTGCTGTTACAGACATGAGTGGTGACTGGGTGGATAACACGGAGAGTGCTTTCAGAAACAATACACCAAAACATTACTGCACCAGATATCCTTCAGGTTTGGGGTGATATCTGAAAATGCAAAACCTGTGAGTGGAAATCAGAACAATTATATTCTGTGCTGTGCATTTCCAAAGGCCATACAATTTCTCTGTTTTCTTTTTTTTGTCTGTTCCTTTAGGCTATGAAGGTTCTTATAAGTACAGGTTGCACTGTAATATTAGTGTTTACCCACCAAATGTGATGTCTATTTTGAGTCCAAGCACCATGGACCCAAGTTTTCCAATCTCACTTCCAGCACTTTTAAAGTGAATAAAAATCGAGCAGCAGAGTTTGTGTCTTGTGGCACGGTTGCAAGTGACTAAACAGAAGTCAAACTGCAACCAGTTAGGGACCAATCTCTGACCTCCAGGTAATTCCATTTTATGACAAATAGTCCATGTGGTTAATTTTCAATTATGTAGTTTATTTGCTTTTTATGTAATGCAATCATAGACATGCAGTGTATTTTTCAAATCTGAATAAATTATTTCAAATGAGACACTAAAATCCATGATTAATTACATTATAATGCTCAAATCAGATTCTACTTTGTGGCTGGTCAAAAGTACAGTTTCATTATAAGATTACAAACCTTTTAAAATTAAGTAGCAACAGGCATCCATCGATGCACAAGCTAACACTAATGCAGTTAAAGATGTATGATTATTAAACAACATCTTCAGAGGATTATACCTCAACCACTAAGATCTTTTTTTATATTCCATAGAACTGAACCTTAACCACAAGATGAACTTAGTTGGTTTGGTCTTTTTTTGGTTCTTTTTTTTACAAAATAGGGAGTACATTTTCCAGAATTTTATCCTTTAGTTTGAAGACTTGAACTTGCAAATATTTGGCTCATGTCGTCTTGTTGAACTATCTTAACTTTTTCTTTCTCCTGTCAGTTTTAGTGATTAGTATGAGGAGATCGAAAAGGAGCCAGGACATAATGAAATTCTGTTCTGGCTTCTGAACTTCGCGTCTGTCTATTATTGTTTCAGATGAAGACTTTAGTATTGCTCTCTTTTAGGAATATTGAAAAAAGGGCTTCCTGCTGTCAGTAGGAAAATCAATGACATTCATGCAGAGATGTCTCTTAATTTTCCTTTTGTCTTTCCAGTAATACTTTAATATTAAGTGATTAAATAATACTAGCACAAATCTTGGTAATTTTATTTTTTTTTGCTTCATTTAATTATATCATACCTGATCTGAACAAAAGGCTTGTATTCTCTACAGGCAATGACTTTGATATAACATTTACTATGAATCTCCCAAGATGATGCAGTAGAATCTGGATTTGTTGCTCACACTTTACTATTGTAACTAATTTTTAAATAAATGAAAATGTGAGTGTGGCTATTACTATACTCCTTTATAAATTTTTAAGTTGCATATATCAAGAAATGTGTTAATGCAGGAGGCAAGCAAAGAACAAGTGAAAATAGCCACAATGTCAGAAATAAAGGGTAGGAGTATTAAAAGAATAATATTTTAAAAAATCTTTCCTAGATGGAGTGGAGTTGGGTGACTGGGCTGGAAACCCAGGGATGGGATTTGTTGAATGAAGCCATAATTTGACTAAAGCAAGAAAGAAAAGACTCCTAGATTGAATTAAAAAGCTTTTCTTTTCTCTCAATAATCTTTTTAAGTTTCCAAGTAGTCTTCTGTGGTCTGCTGCATTCAGTAATCTCTGGCTTTGCTCATCCAGTCTGTCACAGGTTACAAATAAGGCGCTGCTGGGCTATGGGATGGTGATGCTGGGTGTCCCCTCAATGAGATCCAGGGCTGGCAGGGCAAGATCACTGCAATGGGGAAACCACAAAAGGTTGGAGACCCTTCAGAGTTTGTCATTTTGTCAACATCCTGTGCTCTTATCCTAGACACCCTTTAGGCCTTTCAGGGAAGCCCAGTGGCGTTCCTGCCTTTCTTACCTTGTTTCCAGGTAGGCTGGGATTGCTTAGAGAATTTCCTGTGCTCTGCTCATGTTACTGAGTACTTTCTAGTGCCCAGGGCTGACTGAGGAGAAGCTGCAAAACTCTGTCTCAGTCAGGTAAAATCATGCCTGTCCTTGAATGATTGAGGAAGGCAGTGCAAGGGTCATTGGCTAATCCTGTCCCCATTTCCCCCTAATAAAATGCCTGAGCAGTGATCTCTTGCTGTTGTGCCACTTGGACTGCACTAAGAATTTTATCAAGTACTAACACTTTATTCTGTCTATTATTCGTCAGCTCCTGACAAAAATTATTACTGACTTGGCGAAGGGGATTGAAACCCCTTCAAACAAAATGAACTTTTAGGCAGTGTCCCTGTGCTGTACCAACCTCCAGCTCCCTCAAATGACACAAAGCATCATCTGGTACATCTGTGTTCCCTCCCTGCTGCAGTGGACCCAAGGAGAAGACACATTACTGTGACTGCTTTAGAACCTGCTTGTTTCACCTCAGCCATGAGGCAATCTTAGCCCTTTGATGGATACTTAATTTTCCCTGACAATAAACACTGGGAGGTTTCTTTGTTCTATAGCACAATTGTCCTTTCTTCACCACCAAATTTCTTAGAGTAACAGCTTAGCTTAAAATTTTCACTAAAATGAAAATTTAGGAATATTTTTAAAAGACTTCCTGTTGTCTAAAGGTTTGCTAAATTTTATTTACTTCCTGTGAAGTTTTACTTCCTGTGAGATAAAGTCAGCAAAAGAGAGAATTTTTGGAGCTACCTAAAGAACTACTCTCTTAGAAGTGCAATTCTGACCAAGGTAGACTGTTCTTGATATAATTATTGATTATTTCTCTCTCCCCAGCTGGAAAAAGCAACTTGAAAGTTGAAAGACATGACATTCTAGGAGCAAGAGGAAAAAACAAATACACAGCCTTAATTGATGTCCATCTAAAGAGCCCAGCTAGAGCACTTTGTTGTCTATATCCTGGATAGCTTTAAATTTGATATAACAAGATTTACAGGAATTGTCTTGCCTCCAATTTACCGAACATGTCACCCTTCCTAATGCATTTTTGATTCTTTTCAGATCCCTCCTCCTGATAGAGAAATCATATCTTGAACCTGTTTTGGTCTTTTTTTTTCTGAATTTCTCAACATTGACAGAGATGGTGTAACCATATTATCTGTGGTTATGCTATTGTGGGTTTTTTAAAACATGTAATAAATAAATGGGGAGAACATAGAAGTAAAGTTCTTGTTTCTCTGACAATGGTTAATATTTTTATGCATGGAGTAAAATTCAGACTTATAAACCAAGATGATTGCTGTTCAAAAAACAAACCAAAACCAAGATTAGTCAAGTTAAAAAAAGAAATGGCCTCGTTTTGGGGCAAAGTGTCTGAATTCAGAAGCATCTGCTGCTGCCTGAATATATTTATTCTTGATGGTATTTTAGATTTTTTTTTTTTTAATCAGATCATTTAAAGTCAGTTTTCACTGAGCATGAGTAGGAGAATGTGGCCAAATGACCTGAAGGCAGAAAGTCTTCTCTCAAGCTTTTTTGTTTTTTAGATCTCTGAGGTTTTTTTTCTAAGGTAAAGATTTGGGATGACAATTCTTTTTCCCCTTTTGAATTTAAAGACTCTGGGATGTATTTAGAGGATCTACAGCTGTTAAGTGAGCGTATCAAACTTTTGAAACATAAGCAAAATAAAGGAATAAGAGAAGGAAAGGAGGAGGAAAAATAAGACCTCACAGAAAAACGATCCAAGTTTAGGAAGATATCTCACTTAGAGGATTTCTTTGAAATCTTTCCTAGGTTTTATAGATTTT
Organism: Zonotrichia leucophrys gambelii; assembly: GCF_028769735.1. NCBI lineage: Eukaryota > Metazoa > Chordata > Aves > Passeriformes > Passerellidae > Zonotrichia > Zonotrichia leucophrys. The sequence goes on from NC_088174.1 coordinate 5,959,396, forward strand.
GAATGTCTTTGAAAAACCCAGCCTTCATTGACTGAGGAATATTGAAGACAGTAATCAAGGGGTGAAAACACTTGCCAGGAGCCACTTTCTCTGTATATAGGCAAAGGTGCCAATGTGTGTGTCCTGCCTCGAGATCCCTCATTGACTATATGGAGAACAGAGAGGGATTTTGGCTTGCGTAGTCTTTAGTAATCTGAGTAGATCAAGATACTGAAGCAGCTGTCCAGATTGTCAATGTAAGATCTGCTCCCAGGTTTCTCCATATTTGGTTATCCCAGCTGGCACGAAAACCCCAAAATCATATAGAAGCTAATGATGTAGGCAGATACTTGAGTTAACTTTCCCCAGGGCTCAGTGGGGTTTTGGGGCTTTTTTTTTTTTTTTGTGCCTATCAAAAAGGTCTTTCTCATACAGTCAAACTTTTTTTTTTTTTTTTTTTTGAGGGGTGGGGTGTTTGGGTATGTTTTTTGCCTCTGGCTTATCAAAGCTATGTACTGAAATCAGGATTCCTGAGGAAATTGCCATCCCCTGAGGGTGAGGTGTGAATCACTAGGGCTGTATGGAAGGCACTGAAGTGATCCTGAGCACATGTATTTTATTGGTCTGGGCAGAGCATCTCATCATTTCAGAGGCACTGTTTTGAACCTAATTTTACGTTCAAAGCTGGCTGGGGTGGTTTTCAGTGACCTCGTGTTTCATCAGAGAGCAAGTTTCAGCAATCATTTCCACACTGGGAGAAGGATCATTGTGTCTCATTTGGCACATAATCTTTTATCCTTTCTGTTGTATACCTGCTGAGTGCACTGAATAAACCTAAAAGCAATTTAATAGCTATTCATGATGTGATGTCAAGCAGGCCTCAGGGAAAAAGGCTTCTATTTTCCAGACTAACCAACTTGCCATCGTGCCACTTTGCAGCACATGTACAATGTGGCACGTCACATTTCCAAACTCTGGGTGGCAGATCTAGCTCTGCTCCTCCTACAGTCCAGTCAGCCCTCCTTGTCTGAGTCCACACTGCATTAGGTATGATAGCCCTGACGAGCCATTTCACAAAAAGTAATTTTCTTCCAGCTGCGATAACAAATTCGTGGGTCTGTGGTAACCATCTACAGCACTTGAGATAACAATACCCCCCACCTGAACAAATTATCCAGCCTTCAAACCTTTACCTGTAACAAAAAACTCAGGTTGTGGCTTTTTTAGACCTGCTGCGTTGAGGTGTAAGGGGATTCTACACAGCCCAACTCCTCTGAAAGCATCACGGAAAGAGCACTTTGTCAGCTGGCTTACAGTAAAGAGCATTCCATTAAAAATGGATGTGTACATACCTATGTCTTTGTGAAGAATAATGTGCTGCAAAATGAATGGCCTGGAACAACTGCTGTTCTGGTACATGATAGAAAAGCCAGAAGACTGAACTGGGTGGTTCTTGCTGATCAGCCCTCTCTTCCAATATACATTCATTCCATGGTTGCATTCAGCCCAGAAATTGAAAAAGGTTTTGGAACAGAGAAGTGATGGACTTGAAAATTGGAGTTGCATTGTATTTTTCTAGGTCATACAAGGAACATGGCTAATGAACCTGTGACTCACTTGCATTTATTGGATGGTCACTGCAAAATTGAGTCTCCTGAACTAACAAGGTGGTAACACATTTTGTGAGACAGATTATTTTTCATTCCTTGAGTATGCATTAGACTATTAATTATGCTGAAATCTTTATGTATTAATGGAGCTGTGCTGCATAATTTTGAAGGATTTTCAATTTTTTCTAACATTCAACACCCACCATAAAGTATCTCAGCTAATGTGAGTGACTTCTGTACACAGAAGATTCAGTAATATTTCTGCTTTGATTATAAAATAAGCTGTCTTTTTACAAAGATAAAACAAAATTTTAGGGTAAAACTATAGACACAAGCATGAATAATATACCAGTGAAAGATGGGAATAACTCAGTACAGTCAAATGAACTTTATATGGATAGTAATTTTCTATTTCCTTCTAACTAGGAATTTTGTCATTTTCTATTCCCAGGACTATTTTTTGTTTATTTTATTTTTTTTTTTACAACTTTGAAACATTCTCCAGGTAACTGCAAAGGTTGCAGAATAAATGTTCCTAATAAAAAAAAAAAAAAATTAAACAGCCTTCTGAGTGAGGTAAGATCTACCATCTCAGGTTTTTTGCTATTAAAAGGTCAGAATTTATTCACATACCTTGCAGTACATTATCAGGTGTGTTTCTGTTCTTTTGGATGTTAATTTCTTTTGAATACGTAGTTAAATAGTGTTGTCATAGGATGCCACAGTGTGGTAGCTGCTGGTAAATGCTGCAGGTTTAATAATAAGTTTTTGAAATGTGTTTTAATGTGTCTGTTTGTAGTCTTTTTTTTTTTTTCTGAGAGTGAGTTTTAAGACTTTTCATTATGCTTATTTGGTTTTTCTGCGAATATTGCTAGGCTGCCTTTCTGTGGTCCTCAAATTGTGTTATTTACAGACAGAAGTTGAGCATAAAATGCTGCTATTAGGTGAGAGAGCAGAGTTCAGCTATATCCTAAAACAGACTCTCTCCCACAACAGGTGTCTCTCTGAAATGGATTATAGATTGCGATTCCTTCGTTTTTTGGGTTTTTTTCAGTCTGAATGATGTTTAAGCAGTCAATAAGGAGCCTGTTGTAGGCACAGTGGATGTCACAGTGCTTGAGGAAAAGTTGAGGCACAGCAGGGACAGTACCAGCTACATCAGACCTCTGCATCTGCTTTATAAGGAACAGTATACAAATATATCACTGCACTTGTGGGAATTTAAAACTGCAAAAGTTACTGTGCAAGTAACTAGCAAGGAGCTTGGAAGAGTCTGGAGTCTCCTTGTCTTTGTTTCCCCACAAAGATTTTCTGCTGTGGTTATATTGATGCTGATATTTTTTTTCTGTTGCTGAGAGATTTAGAAAAAAAATAGGGCAAGGAAAACAAAAGTAAGAAAGGTCTTTATATCCTTCTGGTTGATAGAGGTTTAGGATATAGTTATTTTATTTATTAGCCTGTCAATCTGCTTTCTGTGTTTAGAACTCCTTACTTTCTGGCTGTGGTCCATTACCCTGGCTGATCACTTTGATCAGGACATGGGCAGTGGAGAGAAATGCAATAGGGCTTTGTCAGGAGAATCATCTCCTGCTTCTTCAGGAGATGGAGAGCATGTGACGGGCTGGGACTCAGGTGCTGCAGATGAGAATGGCACTATCTCCACCAGAACTGATGATGATAACTCGGATTTATCCTTTCTTTTATTGCTCCTCTGAAGCTGGCAGTAATGCACTTTGAAAGAGCCTTTTTCATTCCCTGAGGCTCTGGCAGGGCAATAGAAACCAAATTCTGCTCTGCCTGTTAGGTATGAGTTTGGGGCAAAGATGAGTCCTGACTGCTGCAGAGCCTCTGTTCCTGGGACAGCACATTAATGTGTGAATCAGAGCTTTTATTGCTCTTTGCGAGCAGAACTATTTCCCTTCCAATGAAACAACTGCAGAGACTGCTGGAATTAAATCTTGACATGAAACTCTACTAACTGCTTTGTTTGTTAGACTGAGATCTCACAGGGAGTTTCACTAAGGCAGACCTGTTCTGTTCCCCTCAAGATTTCAAGTCTAGTCCAAAATGTTGCCTACCTTGTGGGGTTTTTTTGTGAGTTTGGCTTTTTGTGGAGGGTTTTTGTTGCAGGCTTTTTTCTCCTCGTTTTCTCTCTTCTGCCTCCTACACAGCTTGTCAGTGTTTTGCAAGGAGCAAGACAAAAGAGTGGAAGAATAAACTGAATGTCTTCTGAACACAATAAAAGTGAGTGACAGCCGCTGACTGAGAATTAGAACTAAAAATATTCTTCTCTATTCTGAAGGTGAATCTTTGAGATAAGAGTAATTTTGCTAATAAAAACCCCCTGATGTCTCATTTCAATAGACTTAATGCAGCACATTCTGGCAGGAGTTCCCACTCCCATGTAGGTTTTGGTTTTGCTTAGAAAAAAACATCAAGCATAGTTGAACATTGTGAGCAAAATCGTTCTGCCAGTTCACTTTTTGGTTTTTTGGGGGGTTGTTTTTGTTTGGTTGGTTGGTTTGGGTTTTTTTTTTTGTTGGTGTGGTTTTTTTTTGTTGTTGTTGTTTGTTTGGGTTTTGTTTGGTTTTTTTTTGTTTGTTTGTTTTTGTTTTTTGGGGGGGTTTGTTTGTTTGTTTGGTTTTGGGGTCTTTTGGGGGTCTTTTGGGTTTTTTTGCCATTGCTTCAGATAAGTTGGTAATACATGGTAGAGGTGAACAACTATTTTAACAGACCAAAATGTGGTGTTTGGCTCTCTTCACACTGAATAGCTTGTTCTACTGACTTACAACTAGGACAACTGATCCAACAGGAGCCACATTCAGAGATGAACATCAGTGCCTCCTCTGGAAAATGGCAGTTCTGAAGACAGGTATGCAGAGGGAGCTGTATGACAAGAGAGAAACACACAGTTCTAGGGTCCAGCTGTTAATTTGAATAAACTTAGCCATGATCTCCGGGGACTTGTTTATTTGTTATTCTCTTTTTATTTCCCACCCAAAAAAAAAGTCCTTCAGGAGGAACTGCAGGTTTTTGGTTTTTTTTTTCCTTTTTGTCCCAAGAAACTTTAATTTGATGCAAGAGATAGAAAAGTTGAGAAGAAATAACTTTGGAAAACAAAGGGGGAATGGTAATTAAGGGCAAATTTCCAAGAAGTATTTAAACAACTAGAGATGCAGTTACACATACAAAAGAAAATGTGTCAGCTGCTTATACTGCGATGTGCACAGCTGAGAGAAGTGAGGTGATTGCTTTCAGGAGCTTGGTGGGGTTTTTTGTTTGTTTTTTTGTTTGTTTGTTTAGTTTTGGTGGTTTTTTTTGTTTTTGGTTGGTTTTATTTTTGTGCTATTCAGTGAATAAATACTTTTCTGTGAGGGGAAAAGAAATGTTGTGGGTTGGAGGGACTTCAGAACCTAATTCTGTTTATAGAGACTGTTCTCGACCTGAGATGCAGGAAGTCTTAGGCTAGACCCAATGTAGCCACAAGGTCCAAGGGCCTGATATTGAACAAAAGTGAAAGTTCTTTGAAGTTCAATCATGTTGGCTGCCCCTTCTCAAGCCAGGCAGAGCTCTGAATGCTTTAGAAGAAAGAATCAGCCCCAGCTCTGTAGTACACAAATTGTACCATGAATATTCTTTCCCATTCACTGAGCCCCAGCCCCTCGTATTCTATAAAGAAAACACATTGTGCTTCCACAGCTTTCTTTGAGAAACTGAACTCCCTTAGACTTTTGATTATCAATCCCCAGGTGAATATCAAGGAGAAAAGAAAATAAGTCTAAAATTCCTGCAAAAATGTAATGTGTCTAAGATGTGCTGCCAGCCACACTTCCATTGTTGAAGCTGTCTATTGTTAGCATTTGTTTAATCACATTTCAAGTTTTAGTTTATTGGGTTTTTTGTGATGAATGGGCAAATGGTAAAGATACCAATTGGGAAAAGGATAAATTTCCAGGAGAGTTGAAACTTTTTTTTTTAATATCTTAAAAAAACTAATTCCTTTTATTATTTAGGACATAAATGGGAGAGAAATGCTAGGAACATTATTTATGTAAGACATTTTCCATCAAGAAAAAGAACAAAATTCAGTGACAATCTTCCAAACTAATTATATTTCGATTAGTCCCTTGGCCCCTAAAGACCCATACTTTATTTTGCAGCTGTATAAAATTTCAGCTGTAACTCTTAGCAGTGTGATTGTGATAAAATATAACAGGATGTGCTTACTGACTTCATGCAGATACCTGGATTTTCTTGCCTTAATAAAGTCTCAGGAGACTGCTTTTTCAAGGTAAAGCATTCTCATGTATGACTTTTCAATTAATATTTTTTATTGTACCAAGTTTACAGGACTTTGTCTCACATAATCTTCTAAATAGTTTCATGTTTATTGCAGCAACAGAATGCTCTCAATGATAAATGAGGCAAGCATTTTCCTGTCACTTATTCTAATTGTCTTATGCTCAAAAGGCACATGGGAACACATTTTATAACTTGCCTTTGATTACCTGTTTTGGATCTTTTCACCTGGATAAGCAAGCTGCTGAAAAATGTCATACAATTATTAAATTATTCATAGTTAGAATTTTTTAGCAGGTCTTGATGCTAGATGGATTTGGAGTGACTGATAATGACTAATTTGCTTTTAAAATATTCCTAATAAAAAAAAAAAAAACAACCAAACATATATATATAGAGAGAGGGAGATACAAACCTTGCCAGCAAAAATCAGAAATATGCAGAGTTCTCTAAAATCTTGATGGGGATCATATCCTATTTTAAAATAAGCACATATATGTAGTGGAGCTGTTCAGAACACAAGGCAAATTGTGTCTGTGTCTGCATGAGCTGTTCCAGGCTGTGCTCAGCAAATATAAGTATCACAACATTGAGCTATCTCAAAGACCAGCAGCTATGATAAATTAAAAAAAAAATTAAAATCACCAGTTTCATTCATGAATATTGAAAATGAGGTTTGAATTCTGAATTAGGGGTGAAAACGTTCTGCAAAATATACTGGGTTTAAATAACTTTTATAACACTCAAATTTGCTTTAATACTTTGCTACTCCTTAACAAAGAATCACATTTTTAAAATGTTATCCATTTACATTTGAGGAGCTGTGCTCAGAGCAATAATGTCAGGAAGATGATATATGTAACTGAGAGTAGACCTCATGATAGAGTTTTAAGAATTTCTTCTACTAAAGCATCTGTTCTGGAGGAACCGTAATAGATTTTACTGTGGCTGAAGTTCTCTTTCCATCCAAGGTGACAGAAATCTGTAGCTGTTTTTAATGAGGACCAAAATGTCATCTCAAGCTCATTTAGAGGTAATTTTACAAAAATCTCTTTTGCTTGGAATTGAAAGAGGTGTTCCTTCGCTTGAAAGCTCTGGTAACCTCTTAGCCCTGTCCTGTTGGTGCATCTCAGCTGAGAGGAGCCTGAGAACAGGTGGGGAATGCACTGAAATGGGCAAAGCTGCTGCCAGCCCCATATGGCACAGCAGTGAACAGAGGTCCCTCCTCCTGGAGGCTGTGCAAAGTGGCAATCTCCGGTCTCTGAGATGAAGTCTGGGACGATTTGCCATCACATCAGATTCTGTGATCATATTCTGTGATCATAGTTTTCTGTGTGTGAAATGGAGTTTGCTGTACTTCTAAGTTCAGTTTGAAAATATTAATCCAGCAATTGCCCTGTTTCTGGGGTTTTCAGTAGAATGTTGAGGGATGTTTTGAGCAAGAAAAAAGGAGTAGATTTCTCTTTAGGTTTTAATGAACTCTTTCTAATGAAATGAGAGGTCCTGTCGGCAAGGCAAGTGAGGAACCACGTATGTTTTCTCCATGGGCAAGGTGTCAGGCAACAGCAACAGAGAAATCTGCGAAGGAAGATGAGCCAGGAGCCAAGGGCAGCGCCCAGACAGGCAGAGCAGAGCCATCAGCCCCCAGGGATGCAGCTGGCACATCCAAAACAACTCAGCAAGTCCATCTGGATTCAGGCCAAGAAGCCAAAGAGAGGCAGGGAGCTGCCTCCCCCTGAGCATGGTCAGGGCTTGGCTGAGGAGAGGGGGGTTCCTGAGGTGCTGCAGGGAAGTTTGTGCTTCTTATTGCTCTGACAATTGCGCTGAGCTGAGCTGAGCCGAGCTGACACAACTGCTCTGGAGCAGGCTTTGTGCTGCTGATCTGGGGCGGGATGGATGAGAAGGGAGAATGCAGGGGCTCACATGGAAGGGGGTCACAGGTTTCAGTCTGCAGGTGAACTCCTGACATCAGCAATGTGTGTCACACCCTTGCCTTATGGGCTGTAGCTCCATTCGTGAAAATGAGTTCAATTAGCTGAGCTGTTGATGTATATTCATCTGTTAACATTGTGGTTCTTATGGCTTGTTGCAAATCTGCTTCTTCAGAGCACTGGGACCCTATTAAAAATAAAAAGGCATCTGTCAAAAATCACAAAAACTGTTTAACTGTATTTTGATGGATAGTGGAAAAAAAATTTATGCACTGTTTGTTTGAATTTGAAAATCCTAAGGATTTTCTGATGAGGAAGTTTCTAAAAATGGTTTGTGAAGGTTGAGGTACAGGAATGCCAGTCTTAAAAAAAATCAAGGTGAAGCTGTACAAGGGGATACAGTACAGGTTAGTAAATGAGGTGGGTTAAATGCAAAAGACTCAGAAGTCTCCCAGTCATTAAATAGTGTCAGCTCCCCAGGGTGCAAGAGTCCTCTTTGGAATCCCTATTTTCATGCACTACAGTACTGTCTTTAATAACATACCAAAAATGGATGTACTTTTCAATCTTGTCCAGAATTGGAAAAAAAATCTGACCTTTCCCTGATTAGATTTTCTTGGCATTGACTGTTTTGTTCATGCTACTTTTTAATTTTTTTTTTTTGTAGACTTAAAGAAGTGGGGGAATAGTTAAATGTTTATAGTGTGTTCACTCATTGGATAATACCTGTGCTCAGTCTCTATTTTTCTATAAAAGTATTAAATATAACTATCTAAAGTTTTGAGTGGATGACAATAGAAATATTTTTCATGAGCCTTGCCAGAAATTTCTATTTTGGCACACAAATCTAAGTCAATCAGATTTGCAAGAGACATCTGTGAGAAGCTCATCTTCAGCAGGTTGCTTTTAATCAGTCTGAGTAATTCCTTGACCACATCAGACTTCTGTGGGCACTGAAGAAGAATGGCTTCTAGCAAGTGGTGCAGCATATAGCCTTGTAAAGTTCTGGTGCCATTGGAATAATTTAAAATTGAAATAATTCGTTTTCTAAGGCTTAAATTACTGCGAGTAATAATAAGGCTAACTTTAATACCTCCTAAAACCATTGAGTTTAGCACTGGATCTAGTGAGCTGTAGTATCTTATTTTATTACAGAAGAAAAAAGATTCAGAAATTAGGTAGTCCTAATGAAAATAATACTCCTCGGTTTCTGCTTTTGTGGTGTAGGTATTGCTATTTACTATTCCACTTTTTACATTTTAGAGTTAAAAAAAATAGAAATATATCAAGGAGGATTTTGTTTCATCAGTGTAGTTAGTGGACACTAACAATCACTGCAGATAGTACTTGAATTTGCAGAGCTGTGCATTGTATGTATGTCCTCTGCCATCTTGGGTCCTGTGAGACAATCATTCCAAAATTGAAATAATGGAGTACAATAGTCATTTGGTGTGTTCAGTTTTGATACAGCCACAGGATCTCATTGATTTTTCCCAAAATACAAGTTTCATCTGATATGTAATCTGATCATCAGAAAATAACATTCGGGGAACTCTGTTATTGAGAAATGTTTGCTTCTTCCTGGTTTTTCCCTTCCAAGAAAAAGATGCACCTTTGGCCTCTTGCTGGAGCACTCGGGGGGACTTTGACTGTCTTGGACCACATGAAAGCATTGAGCAGCTTCTACACAATCTCTGCTCAAAAACAAGGCCAGCAAGGTGACATGACAGCCTGGTGTCCCTGTGAACACCAGCTAGCCTCAGAAAAAGGACAGCAAAGCTGGCTCACCAGCTTAAGAGCTGTATAAGAAATGTTCACCCACTCTTTACGGAGCATGAGGATATTAGGGGTAATACCGAGTGTGACAGAGAAGTTCCATTGCAGCCAGTTAGACTGTTTTCCTTTTTAAAATATCCAAATATGCGCCAGATTATTGCCCAAATTTAGCCAATAAACTCTCTGGTCAAAGCCATTTTTATCTCACTCCATGATGGTACAACTCATAACATGATATGATCTTGGTTTAGGCTCTGCCCATGTCTGTCAGACAAATGATGAAGTTCTCTTCTGGAGCTATTCAGATTACTCTTCAATGAAAAGCATAGGCTAGTTTACATGAAATATGTCTCCAAGTGACTAATTTTGCCCATTATTCTGCTTTAAAAAGAGAAGAGGAAGATAGAAAGGACATAAATTTTGTTGCTAATGCTTCAAGTTCTCTCAAACAGCATTTAATAAAACCTCATAATTGTAAGTATTGTTCAATGTTTCCAAACTAAAATTTACAGTGAGAGGCAGAGGGAGGAACATTTATGTTTCTTTCTTTTTTCTTCTGAAATAATACCTTGTTAACTCTAAGGAGAAGCTGCAGAATGAAGTGATTGTGTTATTTCATTAACCTTTGGTTGTTGCCAATTTTGCCTTAATGGCAATATGTAAATTTTCCCTCAATTTGGATGTCATTCTGCTGGCATATGGAATATTGTTCATAGGACTCTTACTGGGTCAGTAGATGCTTCTTCTGTCAGTGGTATTTGCAAAAGCAGAATCTTACTGCCAATAAAAAGTGTGCTGTAACATCTTTAATATGCAAACATATGTTCATCTTGAAACTGCCCTTGTTGCTAATAGCTGCAAGCTGACATCTGCTTCTGTTAGTGAGCTCTGTCTAGGTCTCCATAAGCTATTTGAAGAGAAAAGCCTGTGCTGATTTGCAGAGTTCAAACTTGAAGAAATTTCAGGTATACTGAAGAAAATATTATATTAATTTCTTACAGATTATATATAGAATATATATATCTTATAAATAATATATTATTATGTATAATATATTAAGAAAAAATTTTCAAAATATGAAACCTTTCTGGGACTAACTAGAGTAGCTTGAACCAGTCTTGCAACATGATAGACTAGGGAGCATTTTCCAAATTCATTGTGCTAGTGGTTCAGTTGAACATGATCAGTCAGTTTAATAACTGGATTGCCCAATAATTTGCTTTCCTAGCATGTCAGCATTGTGTACAGCTGTATCTCATTTGCTGCACTCACACAAATATTAGTTAATTTCTAGGGGCAGCCAGAGTGAAGCCATCAATTCACGGATATCCTTGCTGGCAGCCCTGTCACTATAACTCCAGAGCCATTGGCTCCAAAGCCTTTCCCACACTGCTTTCTCAGTCATGCAGTGCCTCAAAAGCCTGAATTAAAATACAGTACAGCATAATAGACCAGACAAAAGCTTTCTGTTCTGCCTTTAAGGAACACCATTTTACTCTTCAACCTGCACAGTTGAGGAAGAGGCAGGGTACAGAGAGGAGAAGTGACAAAGTAAGGATGATATAAAGGGTGTCTGTCTGCTAATGGACAATAGTACTTCTCGTTTCCTTTAACATCTGCTGCTGCAGAAGTTCAGGCTCAAAATGCTGGTATGGGGATATAGTTTGGATTTGTGCTGAAAATCACTTTATTATTAAAGGGATGTTTTTGCGATATCTGAGCAGCATTTACACAGAGACAAAGGCTTTTCTGCTCCTCACCCCACACACTGGGGAGCAGGCTGGAGGTGCACAAGGAGCTGGGGAAGGGGACACAGCTGGCCCCAAGTGACCCAGGGGATTTCCCAGACCTTATGGTATCATTTTTAACAAGAAAGAAACCTGGGCCATAAGGAGTGAAGGGGGGACATTTGGGGTGATTGTGTTTGGCATTTACCAAGTCACCACTGGCCAGGATGGAGCCCAGCTCTCCTGGATGATGGCTGAGCACCTGTCCCCTCATAGGAAATGGGGAAGGGATTTCTTGTTTTGCTTTGCTTGTGCACAAGGTTTTGGCTTTACCTGTTGAACTGGCTTTATCTCAACCCATGAATTTTGTCACTTCACCCTTCTGGTTCTGTTCCCATCCCAATGCAGGAGGTGTGTAACCTACAGGGGTTAACCCCTGGCATTACCTCAGGACAGGGAGGATTTTCCCTATTCATATTTCGGAGGCTTTTTTCCAGTATCACCATTTCAGCTACTGTCCGATAATACTGCTGTGACATCAGAGAAAAAAGATTCTGTCAACAGTTCAATTTAAAATTTTGTTTTTTACACTTGTGAAGGAGTGCTGATAGTAATTCACCTCTTTTCTATATTAAACTATTTAAAAGGTGTCTCTGTGGGTCCCATCTGCAAGCTAATGGATCTGAAATTTGTAGCAGCAATGCTGGGAAGAGGCTGGCTGTTCCTGACACTGGGCTGCACATTTTCTGTTTGCAGATCCAAATTCCTGCAGTTTCAAGAGTATTTGTTTTTAAATGACATCTCCTGACATCGAGGCCAGTAAGGCTGCACATCCTGAAGTGGAGCGTGGCTGAGGGGCAGGGTTTGCCATCCTGTGCTAGGACACAGCCTTTTGGAAGAAATGGATTATTTGGGGGAAGGAGAGACAAGATGATAAATGGACCAAGTACTAATTAGCAGTTAATTACTCCAGAGGGAGGACAGACAGCTTGAAAGCAATTTGTAGGCTCAGTCTGGGAAATGGTTTCCCTCAGAAGAGCTCCAAAGGAGAGCTGTGGCCTTGGAGAGGAGGAGGTGGGCAAGCTGCTCAGCTGGGCATGGCACTCTCTGAAGCTGAACTGCAGCTCAGGAAATGTTTTCCCTGCATCTGACTCATTTGTTACATCAGGTAAACAAACACCAAGCCAAATCCATTCAACGTTTTCCTGACTAGTAATGAATTTCTGGAACTTGCAGCAATCTGTTAGTTACTAATTGTACTTATTGCCCCAGTTCAAAGCATGCAGTAGTACAAGTCAAGTTTGTGGTCCACAAAAGTATTTTACTGCAGGCGGAGTGAAGATGGCTGCATATATTCACGCTATTTTTGTTTGGAGAAATAATTCTCTTTCAGCATGTTCCTGTTGCTTTGGATTTTTTGCCACCCTGGTGTGTGATTACAGAGTGATTACAGGCAGAGGATGGTGTGCATGTTCCATAACAAGGGGCCAAAAGAAGGTCCAAATACTAAATATAAGGCTTCATTTTGCAGGGAATCTCTGCTACTAATATGCTTGTCTTGCTCCTGCTGGTATTTTTTTTTTAAATAGTCATAAACTGAAAAAGTCACAGCATTTTAGTGGCTAAATAAATGTAGAAGGACAATTCTACATTGTCTATCAATAGTTTCTTCACAAGGCATTACAAAATTACCACTGTTAGCTATGGTGCCCTGTTTCAACACAGCAAAACCACAACCCCTAGTGGGACTAGTTCAATAACTTATATTAAATATTCCAATTTATTTCTTGTTTAAATTCTTTGCTTTTCTACCCTAGTTCCTCTTTAAAGTACTGTATGAATGTTTGTGTTTGTTCCTCCCTCCCTTGCACAGATCACTGTGCTCAGATCTTTAAGCTGGTATGGCTGCTTTGGGAATAAGACAGTAATTTCATTGGATTGTGGCCCCTATTGGCAGCATCAAATTTTCCTGGTACTTTAAGAAGGGAATTCTTAGTGAGTCTAGGAGTACCTTAAAATGAAATTGCTTGTGAAACAAGATGAGATTTTCCTAGTTATCTTGTTTCCTCTGTAAATGGGACCCTCTGGCGCTCCGCATCTCCCATGTGAAGTAACCCATTGTAAGCTCAGGACTTGTGTAAGTTATGGAATGTTTTTTTCCTTCTTTGCTACTCTGGAACACTTGGTTAGACTCACTCTTCCATCAGGTGTTTAGGCTTGCAGGGCAAAGCCAATGTGTAGTGGGCATCTCTGACTGGAAGGGGGAACACACCAGTTTCTGGAAGACAAAATAAAACTGGAACCGCAGTAATGCCCAGTGACAGAAGTTCCAAAGCACCCCTAGATTTTGTAATGCCTCTTTTATAGAAAGAAACTTTTTAAAAACTCAGTATTTTACAAGGAGTTTAGATGGGGGAAGAAAAACCCCTACAGTTTTGTGAATTTGTCCTGAAATCAAGGAAAAATAAAGAAGAAAACTTATATTTCAAGAAGGCACTGAACTGCACAAGGTCTACCTGACTGCTTTCATTAAGAACTTTTGAAATGCACTGTCACAGAGGGAAACTGCTGTTGTTTGAATTCTTTTGTAGTTGAACATAACTAAGTAGAGGCTCAAAAATTAATTCTCAAAGAGGTAATTAAAATTAATGTCTATGATGGATAGAGGAGAGGGGGAAGTATAAGAGCTTGTGGTGAAGTAAATCATAATCTTGGGGAAAAACCATGAGCTTGTGTATGACCTGTAATTGGAGAATAGTGGGGGAGAGGGTTGCATTCCTCTGAAAAGACAGAAGCTCACCTGATGGCTGATAAGTGGTTTTAACTCTCTGCTCTGGAATCTGAATTAGGTAGAAACATTCTGCTCTCAAGGTCTCCTGCCTTGGGTATTCCCTTGAGCGCTGAGAGTACTGTATATTCATCTGCTCTTCTCTAGTGACCCAGTGTGCTGCCAGCTTTTCCTGGTTATCTTTTGAAGGACAAAAGTCTTTTTTACCTCTTTCTTGTTATTTAGGGGATTTTTTCATTTGTCCTAAATGAATAAGACTCCCAGTAAGTCTCTGTATTAACTAGAATAAAGCAAGACTTCAAGGCCTGTGAGCAGAAGTATGGAATTTAATTGTTTTACTATAATTAAGCATTTCTTAACTTTATGTCTATATTTAATAGCATTTATTTTACAAATATTCTATCTCAAACATTATTTTAGTGGGAAAATTAACCTCTGTGAAGAATTTAACTTTTAGTCACATGCACCCCTTGATTCAGAAGTAGTAGTAGGGTTCCCTAGGTCAGATTTCAAGGGAAGCCTGCCTTGTGCAGGTTTGTGTTTTGCCTGAGAGAGTCCTGGCAGCAGAGCATCCTTCTGGCTTGATGCATGAGATTCTGAAGGACCAAAATCTTCTTTTCATACTTTTTTCTTTGCTCCCTTCAAGGCTGGTTTCTGTGATATTGCCAGTCATGGACTGATCCCTTCATTTCTTCCAGTGGAGCTGGTAAAACTCTTTTCATTTGCTAGAATTAGCAAGGTGAGCTTATTTATAAAACCTGAATCAGACCATTTAGGGGACAAGACTTTGAAATAAAGAAGCCTGGTTGTTTTGGGATTTTATAATTAATCTGACCTTCATAATTAGCATATGGACCTATAGTAATCTGAATTTAATCTCTTCAAATTCAACATCAATCTCTTTCTCAAAAAATGCTGTTTGAAGCCTCCTTTTTACTTTATTTTAATTTAAACCTCCTTATGAAGCTGATTTGTGAAAGTCCAGAATAATTTGCTTTTAAATTAAAGATAATACTTTATTCCCCTAGCCAGCAATTAATATATTTGAGATCTCCTTCCAATCATCTGGGAGATGGAAGAGTGCAAAATTCTTGCCTTTTTATGTTAGCTTCCTAGATGGCATTGTTTTTCTAAGAAAATGCCTGCAAAGCAACCTGTTGTTCCATAGAGGACATATACATGCTGGGTTTCACTTAAAAAAGAGCAGCTATGAATGTCAAAACAAAACAATTAGGGAAAGATTAATTGCATTTTTCAGGTAGCTAATCTTTGTAAAAAAAAAAAAAACAAACCCAAAACAACTCTGCAAGATTTTTCCTCTCTCTAAGCATTTATTTTTGCTTAGTTTATGTTTTGTTGTGAGGCCTTTGGTTTTAGGGTGGGTTTTTTCATATTCTGCCATCTCTCTTGCAGAAAGTAGAAGATAGATTGTGCATGCAGTAGGGAGTGTAGAAGGAAGAAAAGGGAGTGCTATGATTAAGATAATAATATTATATAGAGATTTTTCTTTTTCTTTCCTCTGCAGATTTCCTTTTTATGCTAGAGGGCTTTGTTAGGAGCAGTCCTGTGTGTAGACTCTCTATAACTCTTATTTTCAGAACACATTAACACTGTGCTGTGCCTGCTAAAGCATCTCCCTTGAAGAAGAAGGGAGATGTGCCATCTCTTAGCACGGGCACACTGCTGCAACAAGGCTGCTGACAGACACCAAAGCTTTTGCCTGCCAGATGACCCTGGCTCTCTCTGCATTTGCCTAAAAAACAGCATTAAAAGCCCATGTTTCTCTTATTTTTTTTTTTTTCTGGCAAAGATATCTTTTGCAGCTCAAGCTATTGATTATTTCAAAGCCAATAAACACTTAACACTCCTTGCCTCGGTCTTGCATCCTTAAAATGTGCAAGTAGCATCACCCTTTATCTTTCCAACGTGTGAAATTAAAAAGGGGAAGGGAGATTTTCACCCTTGAGAAACTCAGAGGCTCTCCTCAGCATTGAAATAAGTTCTGTGGCTACACCACAGGCAAAGAGGAGATCTTAAAAAATTAAAAAAGCGACTGGTAATTATTAGCACTAGCTGGACCTTGTTCTATGCCTGTGGTGACCAATGATAGGGCACAAGAAAATGGACTGAGATTGTGTCAGGAGAGGGTCAGATTGCACATTAGGAAAAGGTTCTTCACCCAGAGAGTGGCTGGTCACGGGAACACGTTCCCCAGGGATGTGGGTTTCGCATTTAGATTTAGGGAGTCCTGCAGGGACCACAGAATTGGAGCCAATGATCCTTATGGGTCTCTTCCAGCTTGAGATTCTCTTTGATTGATGACAGATTTCAATATCTGCAGTGTATGAAAATTCACCCCTGGTCCTTGCACTCATGACCCTGAGCAGTAAGGCTGAGCAGCTTCACTCTGGGAAGGAGCAGACCCTCCCTGGGCTTTCCAAGGTGATAATGTTCAAAGGATATGCTGTATAGAGGGAACAAAAAGTACAAAGCGCTGGCTGTGCTCTGTTTTGTTTTTCTTCTAGGAAAGAGCAATTTAATTTACAAAGGTAAAAAAATTAGTATGCAAAAGGTGAAAAAAAACCTTCTAACTACAGAGCATACATTTTCATTCTTCCTATTCATTAAAAATTCCCCAACACTTCTTTATGGCAGATATTCAAAGAGAGCCTGTTTACTTGACTTTAACTGGATACAAAATTTTGCAAATTATAGTGATTCAAACGTGTCCTGTTCATCAGTTCTTCTGATGGAGGCAGACCCTCCATGCTATTCTGGTATCCTGTGGCAGTCAGTTGAAACTCTATTTCAAAGTAACAGGATTCTCCAGAGACACAGTCTTCCAATGTCCTGCATCTAATTGCAGAATCCAGGGCTTGAGGATTTCTGTCCATCTAATGAATTTCCCTGTGATCTCATTTTCCAAAGAAGCAACAGTTTATTTCTCTTTATTTCTTGCCAATAAGAACTGGGCTAAAGGAAAGTTACTCACAAGACTTTGAAGTATTGAGTCATTCATTTATTCACAGAAATAATTAAGGGCTGTAGTTTTACATTAGCTGTTTTTCTGTTGCACTAGATAGCAATTTAATCTAGGTTTTAAATCATCTGCAATCATTAACAACAACAACAACAACAAAAAAAACCCAACCAACCAAAAATAAAATAGTCTTTCTTCTTTGCATTGGAAGCTAATTTCTCTTTTGTGCTTGATGACTAAATACCTACCACCAGAAATAAAAGGGAGTATTAAAGAGCTAAGCATAATAATATAGAATAGATAGTTAAATATAGAAAGGGCCAAAAAAACCCTAAAATAAAAACCCCAAAACCAAACAAATAAACCCCCTCACTGGTGGGGTTACAACTGAGACACTAGCCCAGGAGTTAGGAGACTTCTGCAGCACCAGCCTGGTGCAGAGGGATTTCAAAGAATCCAAAAACATTGCTCCCAGCCTTTGACAAAAATGTCAGAAGGTTTTAAAAAATACCAATAACTTCTAGCTTGGCACACTTTTATTACGTTTCATGTAGGAGATTAATTACATGCCATTAACACATATAAGAAAAGATGCAAGAGCTCAAAATTGCAGCCTAGATTTAGCTTGACTTCCATTTTGTGGTTGCCTCATATCTGGATCCAACAGCTTTGCAGCTAAAATGGAGATTAGTGTCAGTAAAGTTGCTCCAAAGATGCAGAAGTAAATCATTTCATCTCTAGAAAAAAGGACTGAGGTATATTTAGGAACAATCCCTCTGAATGCCTTCTACATATTTGGTGAACACAGGACTACCAGACCGTTACTTTGCCTTGATATGGGGAAAGACAACACACAGGGAATTCAGCATTTCTGAATTCAGCATTTCTTTCTGTCCGCAGCAAGAGGTTCTTTCCCAAGGTCTGTCTTACAGTGGGTCAGCCCTGCTGGGTGATCCTTTCCTTCCCCCTCTAATGGGGCTGGGTGAAGGTGGTGAGACCCTCTCTGGGAGGGTGCAGCCCTTTGAAACAAACATCCCAGAGCCTGCAGGCTCCCAAAGAACATTTGGAAAACAAAGTTTTTATTTCACTGGTTCACCTCTTAAGCTTTATGGTGTTCGAGTTTTAAAAAGCTTTGATAGGTGTTATGCAAATTGTAAAACGATTCAAAGGTTGTTTCATTTTTTCAGGGTGTATTGTAAAGTAAGCATGCTAATGGAGGATTTTATCCTTGAATTGTTACGTTATCTGGGCATAGCAGAGAGCTTGAGTTTCTTTTTAAATTACCCTCTGATTAGTGGTTTTCTTTTTTGTTGGGTTTTTTCTTTTTCTGGGGTGGTTGGGGGTGATTGGCAGTGGTTTTTGGGAAGTTTCGGGGTTGGTGGTTGGTTGGTTGGGGGTGCTAGGGGGATTTTGTTGGTGTTAGCCGGTTGTTTTGGGTTTGTTTTAAAGGTAGTAAGGTTTGATTGATTTCAGAATGCAATTAAAAAAATGTTTTCCATAGCAGGTGCATAGACTGGCTCATGCAGAGTTTAATGCCCAGGTCTCACTAAATTTCAGCTAGACTGCACATGAATTAGCTTTTATACTGACACTAGAAAAAGCCCCACACTGGTTTATAAAAATATTTCCTCCTCAGTAATGGGTGCAAGAGAAACTTATTGCTTGAGACTTTTAGATAACTCTGACTCTAATTGTCATTACTGCCTGTGATGCTTTGAAACTCAGCTCCAAGTTTATCATATAACATTTGGTATCAGCTGTAAAATTCTCCAATGTTTGATTGAATGGCAAATGTTATTATCCTCCCAAAAGGTTTTAATTAAGATGTTTGGAGGCCAAACAGCTGTGCATGGAAATGCTTACTTCAGCTGAAAAAATCAAACTTTGGAACCCATAGTTTCAAATACTTAATTTATATGCCTTATCTTCTGCTTATTATAGAAATCTAAATTAATGGAACTAGTGGAAATTGCAGACACACTTCTGCTGGTACAAACTGGGGAGCTGGGAATGAAAATGAGCACAGGGTTCATCTCTTTGTGTTTGCAGAACATCTGATTGCTACACCTTGGCACAAGCATCTCTACCAGAGAGGACTGAGCCTGGGGGGGGATGAGGCTGAAAATTCAGGAAGATTTGAAGTACTGCATGGCTCTGAGAGTTTCCCTAAATTAAAGACAGAAAATTCCTAGAAAATCAGTCTTAAATCCACAGTATCAAAGCGTTGGGCATCTAGTGATCTCTTATGCCAAAATTTTTGGAATGTGGATATTTTTATTGTAATGGTTGTGTCTGCACCTCACTCAGTTTTTATTTATGACTGAAGTCAATGGGGGTATGATATCAAACTTTAGGAACTTATTTGTTTGTGGAGGGGCAGAGAGGAACTCTGTTTCTGTGGGGTTTTTGGTGTTTGTTTGTTGTTTGTTTAGGTTTTTTAAAATCTCAGCAAATTCTACTGCCTTCCTCAAAAATGCACTGTACAATGTGCCTGTTATGGGGCTCTATTTTGTTTAGAATTCAAGTTTTCAGAGGGGTTTATGGAGGTTTGGGTTTTTTTACAAAAAATTCCCTAGTATATAATTCTTGCAGCATAAAAAATAGGACTATAAACATTTTCAAAGCAAAACAATCTTCTGCTTGCACTAAAACCAAAGCAGATTGGGTGGTTTCTAGAGGCCCAGCAACTGGGCTCCTATTTCAATTGGACAAAATCACTTTAATTTTTTCTACTTTTCTGATTGAATGGGTCTGAAATTTGGGAGTAACCTTGAAGACTGAGCAGAGAAATTCAGCATTCTGTGCCCACCAAAGGAGATAGAGGTGTCCAAGGGCCAGGGAGTGAGCTGCCTTTGAGCAGATGCCTTGTTGTACAGGCAGATCCTTGTTGTAGATCCTGCTAGGGTGTGACAGTGAAAGATACTGAAATAGTCATGAGCACCCCTTCCCTGTGCTTTCACCCTCTCTGCTCCTGTCCCACCTCTTTCCAGAAACA
Organism: Zonotrichia leucophrys gambelii; assembly: GCF_028769735.1. NCBI lineage: Eukaryota > Metazoa > Chordata > Aves > Passeriformes > Passerellidae > Zonotrichia > Zonotrichia leucophrys. The sequence continues at coordinate 5,979,481 of NC_088174.1, forward strand.
AATTAACAGAACTGTGTATGCTACCTCTGTAAATTAAAAAAAAAAAAAAAAATAGCTGGACCATTTTAAGAGCCTCTTTCCTGGCAGGGACATCTCATCTGTAATAGGAATGTAATTCAGAGGCACAGCAGGTTTCCAGCCATTAGCAGATATTGTAGGTTACATTCCATTCACTACCCTTGGAAAAAATACCCAGCATGTATTCTAACAAAGGAGAGCTGTGCCTCTTGGGAAGAGGCTTGCCATGCTATAGAACTCCTGCTTTAAAATGTTTTCCAAAAAGGAAGAAATGCAAGAATTCTTTGTGTATTGGAAGGGCAGGAAAGCAAATGTTCACACCATGTTCACTTTCCAATATGCAAGAGCAACTTCCCAAAGTAAAAGAAAAATGAGATCAGGACAGAACTCCAGTGTCAATAAAATACTATCCTTTTTGTGCCAGTGCCTTTTGACTGAATTTCAGGGTATGCTTGCTTTCTTCCCTGCTGTGCTCCCCCACAACCCATGCAGCACCAGCTCTTATCTTGGAGATGGAACACAAATCAAATTCATGGGGATATTCTCTCCTCATCTGTCTCTCTTCTGTAGTGCTGATGTGATCCCTAGAAGATGGAGGAGAGGATTTCCCCTTCAGTTCCCATGAGTTCAGGCAGTAATGATGGCATTTAGTGCTGTGTTCAAATTCCAGCTGAATGGTCATTCCCAGCAGTCTGAGGAGACACTCTGGCAGAAAAGAGAAGTGTCAGCCCCGCTCTTGTGCAGGGTGTAGCTGAGGCAGAAGTGACCAGGTGTCCTGGTCAGAGGTGACACCAGGGAGGGGACTGCACCATGGCAGGAGAGCAGCTCTGCTCTCCCTCCCCAGGTGTGAGCAAGCCCCAAATATAACTGCCCTCACTTAAAGCATAGGGCTGAGGGTACAGTTTAGTACCAAGAAAAGAAGGCTTAGGGAGACCTTATTCCTTTCTAAAGCTATCTGAAAGATTGTGGCAAGGTGGGATCAGTCTTTTCTCTCAGGAAACCAGAGGAAATGTCCTCATGTTGTACCAGGAAATGTTCAGCTTAGATATTAGGAAAAATGCATTCAGCGAGAGTGTAAAAAATTGGAATGGGCTGCTCAGGAAAGCAGAATCCACATCCTTGGAAGTGTTTAAAGAAACCAGTAGCAGTGGGACTTCACAATATGGTTTAGTGGGCGTGGTGGCATTTGGTTGAAGTGGGATGAACTTGGAGGTCTTTTCCAAACTCAGTGTTTCTGTTTTTCTATGATTCCTTTCAGGTGGATCTGCCAGGTCCCCCTGCACCACTCTACTGATTTCAGGCACACAGAGGTGAGGTGAGAATGAAATCCTGTACTCTGTAGGATCTGTAGCTGTGGGAAGCTGTTGGGAATTGCTGGAGGGCACACTGTACTGTTGGGGAGTCCCAGAGGAGCCTCACTAAGGTATCAGACCCCATTATATATCAGCTATATTTCCAAACACTTGCAGCAGAAATCTCAATGTGGCAATAACTGGGAATTATGACCCTCGGGGTGGAAGCAAACTGTTCTGTCGTTATGGGAGGAGGTAATGGGTGTTGTGTGAGCTGCTGTGCTCCGTGGTGCAGCTCTTCTGCCTGGACCACTGCAGTGCAGAGGAGCAGGGAGCCCTGTGCTGATGGTGCCCTTGCTGAAAGGGACAAAGGGCTCTGGCCTTGCTGCCCTTGGTAGCTCAGGTGTGGGGTTTGTGGAGCACCTTAGCTCAGTTTGTGCCTGCCCTTAGCTCAGGTGCGGTGTTTGTGGAGCACCTGGCAGCAAAGAGCTGGGTACACCCCGATGTTCATTCTCTGTCTCTGCCCTGTCATGTGCTCTTTTTGTAGTTTTGCAGATTTAACCATCTGGGCTTGATCTTAAGGCTTCACAGTGATGTGAAGAGTGATTAGAAAAATATGTTTTTGCAAAGTTATATGATCTGCTTTGGTAGTGTTATAGTTACCACACAATATTCAGCCAAGGATTATGCAATAATCCTTAACAGAACAGATTGAATGATCAGATATCCAGATTTCTAAAGGTTTATTGATCAGCCAAGATAATGCAGCTAAAGTACTTGAAATTAAAAATCAGCCTTCTGTTTTCTTATATTAGCAAAAGTTAAAGTGTAAATCTAAAATACACTTACACAAAAGTGGGATTTTTAAACCCAGAGAAAGACATTTCAATAAGAATCATTCTCATCTTGATTGTCTGGCAGACTGAACAGGAACTGCAAACTATTCTTCTCTGAAAGAGGTGGGACAAAGCTATTGGAATAAAATTTTAATTGCCCTCAAGTTTGTATGTGTGACTGCAATGAATTACTCTTCCAACAGAAGATAAAGGCTGTTCATTTCTCCAAGACAATAATTTGAATTTAAAAAAAAATGAGAAATGGAAAATTAACCAAAATAATTTACAATGAATGTGACTGTGTAGTGTCCAGTAAGCAGATCATGGTAGAGCAATTTAAGCCACAGATAGCAGGTTAAACAATATGTGTGGTATTCAGCTTTCTTTCCAATTCCCAAATTTGAAGTCAATGTATGTAGATGAAAATCATATGAGACTAAAATGTCTTTTTTGCTCCCTTTTTCAATGAAAATAGATTTACAATATCCAAAATGAGCTGCATATATTAGATATGGGCAATTTCTGTTTTCCTACAGAATTAAGGTGTTTTGTTTTATGAATATTTATTTTCTGAGGTTATTCAGAAGCAAAGACCTATTTTTGGTAAAAAGTTCTGCTAGACATGGGAAACATCTTTCCTGTTCTCCATTTTATCTACAGGAGAGTACTATGTTACTATGGCAGTGGCCCAATTTATAAGTAATAAGACATTTTGGGGCAGTCTGTATTTGGGATCATATGAAGTTTAAAATTAGAGCTTAAACAGTATCCAAGGTTTTTTTTTTTTTTTTTTAAGGTACATTTTTAAGAAGAAATCTCAAATATAGAATACTTTAAGGGCTAATTTTATACAATGGTCTTTGCTATCTAGTTAGGCTTCTGTCCCCAGTAAGAAGTGTGCAAATATCCTGTATGTTACAGGAATGTGTCCCTTCTATTTATACAGCTTTACCTCTGTGGAAGGGCCAAAACGTGCACTTGCACCATCTTTGTGCATCACCACCAGCACCTGGACCTCTGTGGGTATAACAGAGGGGACACTTGCTGATTATGTGGTGCTGTTCCTCTTCAAGCCCTTGCAATAAGAGTTCTAAAGGAAATTGGAAGCAGCAGGAACTGAGATTTAGCTTAGCCTGCCCAACCTATAATAATCATCATCCTGTGTTTGTTAATGTTATGCACAATTCTACTGAAAAAGTGTTCCTGACAATGCCCACTTTTATTAGAAACTGTGAAGACTGACATGCTACATGCTTGATTTGCTGAAGAGCATTTTACTAATTTACTGCAATTTAAGATATAGCATATTCAGAGGATATTCCTCTATTATTAATTACGATAAGAGGTATATTCTTGATGCAGTTAGTATAAGGATGACCATTTCTTACTGTTGTGAGTACTTGTCCTCAGAATGTAACTGCTGCTCTTCCTCCTTGGTGTGACACTTCTCTTGATGAGCAGAATGCTGCTGTGGATACCAAAATAGCTCATAGCCAGACAAGACCCTGCAGGTTTAATAAGGAAAATACACTTTGAAAGCTGAAGCACTGGGACAAGTGCTGCCAGGTGCAAGTGTTTCCATGCTCGTGTATTCTTAAGGTTAAACAAACCCATATTCTGTGCTTCAGACCCCTGTGCTGCACTCATTCCATTGTGTGACTCTCTGACAAGCTCAGCTCTGTACAAATATTCCAGCTGAAGTCTCACAAGTGCCAAACAGGAGGTAAAATCCCTCAATATATCAGCCACTTCTCCCATTTCTGCACCATCTGCAAACTGGGTGTTCCCTTGCTCACCATGCAGATTGTTAATAAAAAAAATGAGAAATATTTGGCCTGATATTGAAGCATCAATCCCTGAGAGGTCCCACCAACAGCTGGCCACTAGCTGGACTTTGGTTTTTCACCATCACTTTTCTTATTTTTCTTGTTATTAGAAATGACTTTGAGGAAGATTTGATGCATAATTTCCCCACACATTGATGTTTCCTATAACTTCCTCCTTTTTCTTAAAAATGGGTTGTATGCCTTTCTGCACTCATGGGGAAGTCCCTGAGCAGCACACCCTATGAAATTCTGCCTCTTTGGGACCTTCAGCTGCACCCCATCTGTTCGCATGGATCAAATGTTGTTCAGCCCTGCCAATGGCCTTCTTCATTACAGAAACACAGGATTTACAGTGTGATGGAAATGCAGTGATCCAAAACATTGTTAAAGCTTCTGATGCTGCAAATAGGATTTTTTTTTTTTAATGACTTGTGTTGCATCAGCTTGTGCTTCGACAGATGGTGAAGCATCCCATAAGACTAAAATAGAATATTGGGAATATGTCTTTATCAATACCAAAGTCTAGTAAACAGCCTTCTGTTCCCCACATCCTCCGGAAAATGTCAGGCTTAGTTTACTTACATCTTGTAGTGCTGTTGCTGATAGAAATGTGTGAATGACTGCTCCTGTTAATGGATAAGATAAATAAGAATTACTGTGTGGCTAACTGACAGACATGAGAAAACTAGCTCTGATGAATCCTTGCTCAATGCTTTTTCATAGGAAATATTTTCTGCTTGTTTTGAACAAAAGTTTGGCTGGCCCAGGGAGCTGGTAATGTTATTTCACATCTTTTCCTTAAATCACTACTTACAGGCCAAACTGGCAAAGCAGTAACTGTGAGGTTTTGCTCTCTAAAGACTGATTGATGGCCTGTGTGAAATAAGTTTGTTCTCTCAGTATAGTTACAATGGAAGAGATTCATGCCATAAAAACCAGCACCACAGTGTATTGTCTCTGTGGAAATTCGAGAAGAAAGCGAGGACTGATAGAGCTTGGAAATGAATTACCTTTCTGCTCTAGAGGGTCTTCTCTCAAAACATGAAATGGTGAAAAGGCATCAGTGACACCTTAGTGATCATCTTTGTATTTATATCAGGATAACCATCAGAATAGTTTTTACTATTTATTCTGTTCTTTAAAACTGTTAGCAATGATAAATTCATCCACATTTCAATTTCAAAGGGAGAAGATTGTACCAGATGAAAAGGAAGTTAATGAACAAATGCCTCTATTCATTGCATGTGTTATTTTTGGAGCTGAGTGGAATGGGTGGCTGGGGGGTATTTGTTTATTTCAAGGGATATTTTTCCCCCTTTTATTCCTATTGTCATCAGTAGACAGAAAATTAGTTAAAGACAAGAGATGCATTGTCCCTGTAGCAGTGCCCAATGTCCGTGCTGTGTCCCACACAGCTGCAGCAGTGCCCACAGACTCCCGGCCCTGCCACGACTCCTGCAGCTGGTTCCAGATGGAAATGTCTGCATCCAAGTCCATTGTCGTGCACCGATGACAGGTCCACGTTGCACTGCTGTTGAAAGAGACTGTGATTCATTGCTGTGCCTTCAGATATTACAAATGTGCTGCTGTATAAAGGTGAGATAATCCTGAATTTTCCCTCTCTGCTGCAAGCCCTAGTGCACCATATGCTGAAGGATACTGCATTTTAAGTTAATAATGAGATAAAGAATAATAAGGTCAAAGCAGTGATGATCAAACTGAACATATGCTGTGGCATATTCCTACTAAATGAAAACCTCCAACTATTGATGTTACCAAGGCAGAAAAATTTTTTTTCCAGGACATACTCCTGATGTACTCTAAGAAAATTTGACATACAGGCTCCACAAAGTGGGTATCAAATGATCTGTAAATGCCTTCTCTATTAGTTAATATTTTCATCAATAAATTGGAAAAGAGGTAGAACAGCAGCTTAACATGGAGTTCAATGAACTGTTGAGACAGTTTTATAAATATATTTTATAAATATATCTGGGAAACAATGCAGCTTAATGGGGAAATGGGTAACATAAAGAGAAATCCAGGAGGAAAAAAAGAGAGAAGTATGCCAAGAACTTACTGATACAGAGACCAGATTTCCCCCCTCTTTTAAATAGGATAGAATACAACATTGCCTCTTTGACCACTGGCATGCTATGCATTCAGGGGGTAAATGCAAGAAGCAAAATGGAAATTTTTCCCAACAGCACAATGTCAGCAGTATTTAGTTCTTTGAGGACCCATCATATAATGATTCGGCAAACAACAAAGCTACCACAAGTATTGCAAAACAATTTGGCACTATCAGTACTATTTGATAGGGATGCAGTGGGGAGAGAACCCCTCTGTACAGAGCAGTTTCCTCAGGCAAGACTTCACTCTTGATGCGTGTGCTCAGTCAGGTGTTCTTTCACCAGATGTTTCAATTTTTATTCATGCTAGTGCATTAAACACAAAGCTTTTCCTCTCCAGTGAGAGCACAGACTATCACAGAGGAAAACATAAAAGCAAGCAAAGATAAAAACCTCGTACAAATACAATGTTGACTTATAGCTTAATTATTTATATTTCCTATGTATGTAAAACTTGCTCCTCAGCTGGGATTCTCTAATTAAAATGTGAAGGACAGGGCAGTTACATTGATTTGATTTAAAAATAAATAGGAATTGCCTCTAAATTACTAGTTTTGGGGATCTGGCCAATTTTAAAATGGTTGTGGGAAACTGCACAACTAAAATAAGCAATGAAAAAGTATGTCTATGAGTCTGTTAGATGCATAGAAAATTCCCTTTTAAAGGTATTTTATTTTCACTAGACGTGATATTTATGCATGTCAGTTGGCACTATTTTTTTTAAATATACTTATTTCCTTTAAGTCAGAGTCAACATTTGCAGTCAGGTTCCTTTTAGTTATTCAAAGAGTCTGTAAATACATTGCTTTAAATCTGAGGTAGGTAGGTGTAAAAGTTAAACCTAACTGTAAATTTTTGAAGTCCAGCACATGGCCTGCAACTGGTTCTTCTCACACATGCTCACATACATTTGCATTCTCCCAAAATGCCAAGTGAGATCTCACAGTTTGTAGTCTCAGACACCTTAGGATAGGAAGTGGCTTTTGGGTAGAGCTGCTTTCTCACTCTGTTTGCCCCACACAGTTTTGTGAATTGCCGTGTTTGGTTGTGCTGTGCTGCTCTGTGTCAGGAGAGCAGGGCTGTGGAGCAGCAGAGCTGGTGGAGGATGAACTGAGCAGCCCTGCTCTTCTGGGAGTGCCATTAGTGTGCTGAGCAATTAGCAAATACCTGCACAACAGAGGTCCCCATTGAGGGGTTTTCTTTGATTTCCTTGCTGTGTCTCTGTCCTGTATCTCACAGTCTGGGATTTAGGAGATAATTCTCATTCTGTCTGCATATGCTGCTTTAGACATTGTCTTATTCAAGCAATTTTAGAACAGTGCATAAAGCAGTGCAACCAAAAGCATAAATGTGTGCATGGACAAGTGATTGTATTGGAAAATTAATATTCATTAGCTTGAGCCACAGCTGTTTCACTGTTTTCATCTCTTGCCAGCTCCAAAATAAAACATCAAGATGGAAAATATATGTTTCTGCCAGTTTTAAAGGCCCAGATGCTTAAAAACTGAACTAAGATATGAGTACTCAATGGCTTTTAGTTGTCTCTGTATCACACTCAACACACATTCACTGTTTTTCTTACATTCATCCAGGGCAGGGGGGAATTCATGCACGTGTATATTCATGCTAAAAACAAAATGTTTCTAGGAATTTTTCTAATGTTTGCTACAATTGTTTTTTCCCATGATGGGGGGAAAACAACTTCTGCCTTATCTCTGTCTAATCTTGTTGCAACATGGATATCAGACATCTTGGAAAATACGTCCTACAACCATTAGCTGGTGGTTTCAGTTTTAAATTCTGCCACAGGTGTTTGAATGCAGCAGATGGTTTAAACTGTGGCACACACTATGCAACAAGAACCTAATTGCAAGTCTGTTTACATTTCAATACATTGATTGATATATTTTCATCAGGTTAATAGGGCAACACAATACCCTTGTCTCTGCTTGGTGTAAATAGGAATGTTACAGGCAGATTTCCTAACTTTTCTGAAACTATAGGTAGAACAAGAGCTAAAGTGGTGGTGTCTTTCATTTTGAGCAGTCTACTGGTTTTTTCTGTGAGTATTAATAGAAGTTTGCTGCTTTCTCCTCTCTGGGAAAATGATCTCCAAAGCCAGCAGATGCTGATGCTCTTTGCTGATGAACTTTCCATGCAATTAGGGCAGAAGCAGGAGGACTTGCTGACTCAGCTTTCATAGCTCATCTCAAGGCCCCCATCAGAGATCATTGCCCCTGAGACACCTCGTGTTCCCATTTGTATTGAGCACATGGGTCCATGAAGATAAGACTGAACTTTGTAATTTTTTCATATATGCTTGCCTTTCAAAAACTGGGGAAAAAAACCCCCAAAACAACAAAACAAATCAAACACCCCAAAAAGTATTAATGAGCAAATTACAAAAAAAAATCTAAGACTCAAGGCACTTATGTGCAAAATAGAAAAGGGCTACAGAACTCTAAGTTCAATTATAAATCATATTTAAATATGATTTATACGATAAATAATGTATTTATATATTATATATGTATATAAATCATTTATTTATATCTACTCCTAGATATTTTAATGAAGAATAACAATAAGCTTTACCCAGCACAGCTGAGACTAAGCTGTTACTGATGCATTGAAGGTGGACTATGTGGGATACTAGGTGTGGGAGCTGCTGTCTCCTGTAGTCCTATGGAGGGCAGCCCTTTGTGAGTTTGATCATATTCCTTCTCAAATATGTCTGAGCTGCCATCACTTGCAGCATAGAACAGGAGGGTATCTGAATTAAATTATTTTTTTACTTGATGTCCTTAGCTATAAATTCTGCCATTCAGCAGCTGCTCTACAGGGAGGATGGGGAGGGAACCTGCAAGAAGACTGCAAAAAGTACTTAAAGGCAGAAGCTGCCACAGATACCCAAAGGTATTTCCATGAAACAGAGCCTGTAATACAGCAGTGCTCAGACTCAGCATTCCACACCACGGGGAATCTCGTCCTCCCAATTTCCTCCAAGAACCTGAACCTGTGTGTGACCTGCAGCAAATGCTGAGTGCTTCAGATCCTTTGAAAGCATCGCCCTGGACAGCCCTGTGTCACAGACACAGGTGACACAGAACACATTCTCATTTGCAGAACACATCGTGGTTCCTGAGGAACCCATTCAGGGCAGGTGGCTGGGGAGCCACTGGGAGGGGCTGAGAAAGGAGGCTGGGAATTGCCACCCTTTGTTTAACAAGGGTGGCTCAGCCAGGTGAGGGACACCCAGGGGCTGAGCACCACAGATCTCCTGGAGCCAGGACAGTGAAAGGATAAAGGCCCAGGAGTTCCAAGTCCCTCCTCAGAGGCACCAGCTCAAGCTGAAGTGATAGCACCAGAATTAAATTTATTGAAGAACCTGGACATCTGAGACCCTGCTACAGGAAACCTGGTAAGGGAACCTTATCTGGCTGAGTGTGGGGTGTGCAGGGAGCCAGGTGGGGACTGGTCAGGTCACTGGAGGTGCCTCTGTGAAGGGGCTTTGGTCCCTGGGGTGCCAGGCTGGTGACAGTGTGGCGCCTGGATGGTTGCACAGGGTGCCCTGAGCAGTGAAATTGCACTGTGACCAAGAATCCATGAAATGTGAGGTAAGGAGTGCTTCAGTATGACATACTTTGCCATAACTGAGACAAATTATGACCTTTTGTGTAAATTTAGAGAATGTCCTTACTCATTATCTGTGTCTGAACACAAAATTAAAGCCATTGCCTTTTTCATACAAGTCAATCACATTTGAGGCTTGCTTAATGGTTTCAGGTGTTGAGTGGTTTTTGTTTGTTTCCTTCTCCCCCTCCTTCCCGCTTTCATTAATGAAGAATAACTTCTGTTGCTTAACACCTTGTACATTGCATTTTGAAGTAATGGTCTTGAATGATATGAGTGTGTATATATATACACACACATTTTTTTGTTAATGGTGAAAAAATAAGACTTCGAAAGCAAAGGTCAACATGTAGAAATAAATCACTGAAATATAACCTCAGCAGCAATTTGAGATATAAGTGACCTTCAATTTAACTTCTATTGACATCAAATTCTTCTAGAGAACAAGGACAGTACATGGCCTTGTAAATATTAGTCTCAGATAAATTCACCTTTGCTGCAAGTTTTTATATACTAACACTCAGAGTCAACACGTGCTATTGCTTTGAGGTTTACAAGATTTTAGGAAGGTGTATTTGATAAAGTGTGCAGTGGAAAAATAAAAAACTTATTGGATTTCTTTTTCCTTTTTGCTTTCTTGTTTTCTTGGTGAAAAATTATGAAAGAAGGATTTAATATTAACAATTGTATTTGATCTTGAGATATTTACTTTATTCCAGAAAAAAAAAAACCAGACTGGTGCCTCTCTTTGTCCTAGGTACACATTTAAAATAATTCCTTGTGAATTGTTGCCTGCTTATATGTTTAAATATAATTTTGTTTTCTCTTTGCTACCCCAGTGGAAGTAATAAAGTTCTAGCTTTACTTTTTAATATAAGGATGCAAAGGTGCTGCCTTCAAGTATGTGAGAGATTATGAAGTAGGAATCTGTGTTATTACTGAGCACTGGTTTTGATAATTTGATGAGATGGAGTTCTGACAGACTCTTGAACTTGTAAAGCCATGTGTGTCTGAGGTTGCAGTGGTAGTCAGAGATGGGGGATGCAGTCCTTCACCCACTGCAGAAAAACACATTTAGCTGGGCAAAGCTCCTGTCTGAATCACTGGTTGCTCCTTCACTAGGCTTATTACTTTGTATAGGACTAAAGCACAAATACCAAATAGAGCCCATCTCGATTTTAAAGTGCCCAATTTACAGCTTTTACTAGAAGACAGTTGCAAATTTGAAGACACAACCCATTTGAACTTTTTCTATTGTGACTTAAATTTCTAATCCAACTTAAATTTATCAAGATTCAACTTCCAAATCTCACATCTGGATTTACTGTTTTCCAAATTCAGTCTACATTACATGGATTGCCTTCCCTTTTTCCCACCTGTATACCATTCCATCTAGCCAAATTAAAATGGTCACAGCCTAACCACTGATCCAAGCCAGTTTTTGCAGCTCTTTAGTTCTGTTCTTTACCACTCTGCTACTTTGAAAGATATTTAATAGAACAAAAGAGATGTGGGTCACTCTCAGTACCCCAATATACCCATCCTCAATCACTGCTGATTACTTGTTAGGAAACTTATTCTGCTCTTTCAGTTCATTCAGTATTAAGTGAATTTTAAATTCAATAGACACTATACACCAGCACCAAACCAAAACAATTGTGTAAATACTCAATCTATGGTAACAACAAGCACCTGGGATAAAATCTGCTATTTTATTTTTTCTCAGAGGCATAGGATTTAGCACTTATTCTTGCTGAGCATCAATTGCTTGAGATTCGAGAGGCTGAGACAACCTGGAAAAAACATCCTAGTTTGTTTTTTGGGAAGCTGTTAAGCAGACACCTACACTTGAGCCACATGGATAGTTCCTTACAGGATTTTTATTCCTCTGTGTACAGTACTTTCAGTCCTTTATGTTTTCAGCTCAATGGGTCACTCTGCTCCCTTGTGGTTTCCAGAGAACAAACTGGAACTAGAGGAGTTCTTGGCCCAGCTCAGGTGTTTCCATCCTTTGCAAACTCTACCACACTACTCCAGCTTAGGTTAAGGAGTCAAGCACATCCATCAGAGAGAGTAAATGGCCTCAGGCTGTGGCAGGGGAGGTTTAGGTTGCATATTAGGGAAAACATCTTCATTGAAAGAACTCTCAAACATTGCTTATGCTGTCTGGGGAAGTGGTTGAGTCACCATCTCTGGAGATATACTGAAATAACATGTGGATGTGGCATCTGAGATGTGGTTTAGTAGTGACTTGTCAGTGCTTGGTTAATGGTTGAACTCAATGTTCTTGAAGGGACTTTTCCAACAGAAATTATTCTATTTCTAAATTTATTCTGATTTCGAACAGCCTGGTCTGGAAAATTATTTGATTGAATATGCAGAAGGAGACATTCTTTTCTGGGGTATCAGCAGAGATTTCTGTGATTCTTAATTAACTTCAGCATTTAAGTGGTAGGTTTTAATTTAACTGAAGTGTTTTAATACTTCCAAAACTTATATTTATTACTAACCTTGCTTCTGAATGTAATTCATATAAACTTAGTAAAATCTTCACGAGGGACTGAAGCTATTTCAGGGTTCATAGACAGGACAACATTTAGCAGAATTTTCTTGCCTCAGCATTTGCTACATGAATACCAATGAGAAAAGGACAACATTTTGCTTTCTCCTTGAACTCTGACTGCTGTCTGGATGTCGATTATTTTGATACCAGGATCTTTCTTTTTTAATACATACATATGTATGGGGAGTGTGTGAAAATAATAATAAAAAAATTACTTTTTTATCCTGATCCATGGTCATGTCTCCTGGCATTTCATCATTCAGTAGTTGTAGAATAAATTATCTACAGTGAACTGACTTACTTGCTGAAGAATGTGACTTACTTACTTAAGAATGTGTAGGAGGGGGGAGAAATTAGCATGTATTGTTACTTTATACAGTGCTAAGCCTGAATTTCAAATAGATGATAGTGTATTAATTTTCTTTCTTGATATTCATGCTAGACAGTAGTGCCATTGTGTGTAAATGATGTCACCTAACAAATCATGTGGGTGCTTCATTCAGTAAAAGAGCAGTCTAGGAGCCATGGACACGTTATTAGGATGGGCTTAAATGCTCAGCATGTAGTTATTGCCAGGAGAATATACAGAGATGAGCAGGGTGCTGATGAGATGATTAGTCACGTTTTGCAGACCAGATATTTTTATAGCTAAATCACTGCCTTTACAAAGGAGTTGATTTTTTTTCTTTTTAATACAAGAAGCAGCACCAATAAAAGATGGTGTTTAGAATCAGTGTTGTCTTTCCTACATTAATTCATTTATCTGTCCTTCTTTATTTTTATTTCTTTCCTCAGCCACCGTTTTACAGTTTAATTTGTCTTGTTCTGTTATTTGCACCTCAATGAGGCAGAAATGCAATGAAAACATGATTTATTGCTGAAGATAAACATGATTTAAGAAAAGCTTTTAGGCCATCATGAAAGAGAAAACTTAGAGATAAAAAGGTTGAGGTGCCACTGCCATTATTCATGTTAGGGCAGTAGCTCACATAGATGGGCCTTTTGCAATTTTGTGGGTTTTTTTAAAGCAAAGTAAGAGATAGTGCACTTTCTGAAGAACATTTTCTTTAATTGAAATAAGAATGGATGAGAAAATGGGATAGCCCCCTTTCAGAGATAAGGAACTGAGAACAAAGAGAAATCAGTGCTTGATTCAGTGTCTACATGAGCATGTGTTTGCTTTCAGACTGACTAGCTCCATTTCAATTCACCACTGTATTCAGAGTGGTTTTTTACCAGCTGAGGACCCAGCCCAAGTTCTCCTTGTATCAGTTTGTCTAGTCCATGAAGAATAGCATCCTCCTTCAGCTGCTTTTTTGCTATGCTAATGAAACACTGTAGATTTTAAACATAGAACTGGGTTTTTATCAGTCTGCCATATGTTTTCCATAGATAACTACATGGTCTAATTGGTTTGATTCAAACTACTGACATCAATATGCAAATCTGGTTGAATGGAATGTGTTTATACTGCAGCTTCCTTCTGAACCATTGATTGAAATATGAGTGCTTAAAATAGATCTGTGGGGAATGTTTAAGTTGTTTGCAATTGTACACATTCTGCCTTGCCCGTGCTGAGTCCTGTGACACAAACAAGGAGAAAGTCCTGATCAATTGCTGTTCCCTAACCTAGCCCAATATGTTTTAGAGCATCTTCGTGCTTGTAAGATTTTTTAAATTGAGTTAGAGCAGAGGTGGCATATTTAGAAAGGTATGTATATATGCTTATGTGAGGCTAACAGTATATTGTGCTGGCTCTGCAGAGATATTACTGGAGCATAGACCTTTCTGAACACTTTTAAAATGTTACTGACCTTTCCTTTTAATGTTGCATGGTTATGGGGCTGTAATGGATGTGCCTGTCTGGTTTCCTCTCTGTACTCTTTGCCTGTTCCAGTCCTTCCCCAGTCTGCTAAGGCCAGATACCAGGTGGGCCATGCCATCATGCCAATTATTTCCATTGGAAGGACTGCCAGTACAATCTTTTACTGTTCATTTTTCATTACCACAAAACATCACATTTCTGTGCTGGTGTCAAAAATGTTTATGCTTGCATCTCTGAATTGCTACAGAAATATGCACTATGTAATCATAAGTGACTACAAAATTTCCAGTCTTACTTGAAGGTGCCTGAATTTAAACAAAATAGTTTTGTAGGGAGCCAAAAATACTCACATGCTAAGCAAAATTTGGAATACATTAACTCAATTTTTAGAAGTTTCCCTGGCAGACTTTTGTGATTTGGTAACAAAGCAGCTGCCCACTGATTTCTGACCGGTCTTTATTCAACCAACAGCCATTATAAACAAGTACAAGAATTTCTTGTGTACAATAAAACATAGATTTTATTCATCACCTTCAGTATTTCATATAGCCATCTTTTCTGATAGCATTCAGTATCGTTATATTAAATAGTTTGTTACCAGTATGAATCATGTATTGATTTCTTGACTGGGTTCTTTTTATTAAGTGAAGAAGCCCATGCCTTCAAGAGCCCCATTATGGCAATAAGAAGTATCTTTCACATCCTCACCAAATTACAAATTGACAATACTCAAAGTAGTGAGTACAATTTTAGCTGTTTCAAGCCCCTTAAAAGCTGCTGGTATTTTTAAGTACCAATTTTAAAGCTTTTGGAGGAGAATCTCAGCTGCTCTTTCAAGGAAAGGAAAGGGACTTGAATAGTGAAAAAGATTTGCAAAACAAAATTCCTAAAGGCCAAGTCACCAAATCATAGATAAAAGCAGTCAAGCAAATGGTCAGCAAATAGGATTGTAGAACCCTGCCTAAACACTCTTTTATTGGGGTGTCTTCTGCTTGGAGCCTGTTCAAGCACTCCTTTTCACAGCGGCCAGAGACAGGGGGATAGATCATCTTCCATAATTGTAAACAACCATTTGATATCAAGTCATGTCTCTTTCTGCAGGTTTACAATGTTGTTTTTGTTACGCTAACCATGAAAATAGAAGAAAGAAAGGCCATAGCCTCATGGCAGTAGCTGAGAATGCAACCAGTCATTTCCAAGGGAACAGGATTTTATTCCTGCTACTTTCATCCTTACTTCATATTCCTGTTATTCAGCTTGAGTGCCTGGTGAAGGGCAGGTCTCACAAGAAGGGGCACTGAGGCACTGGGACTTTGAATAAACTCACCAGCATGGGTGTTCTAGAGGGCAGAAGTTACTCTCTGATGCAAACAGCAAACTCCTCCTTCCATCTGGCTTTCACTGCCAGCTTCAGGGTGAATCCCAGGAGCTGAGTTGCTTTCCCAGTAGGAATACTCAGCTGTCTTCATTCAGCAAGACACGCATGCTCTTAACTCTTAAACTGCAACTAGTACTGTGCATCTGGCTTGCTCCTTCACTTCCTCCAAATGCACCAATAGAAAAGGAAAATTAGATTGAAAATTCCATGCAACTATGCCAGAAATTATGTTAAGAAGTGATAGAAAATAAAAATGAATGGCAAAGACCTTGCTGTGATGCAGACAAGGCAAAGTTACCTCCTGTATTTGCCACAATTTGCTTATGCAGATGCTTCTCTCTGGGTGGATCCATTGGTGCAGAGTGACTTAACTGGGGACAACTTCTAGGATTATTGCTCAGAGAGAGCTCGCTGAAATCTGAAGGGAAATGGAGATGATTCTACAGGAAATAGCATAGCAGAATATTGAATTTTAGAAAAGCTTTATAGGCCTACTAAAAAACGCTTTTTGGCTGAATGACTTTGTAATAAGATTAACATTTACGATTCTCCTCCAGACTTTTTCTGAATGATAATGTGCAGCTGTGGTTCAAGATGTTTACAGAAATAAGCACCATTTTGAGGAGTAAAAATATGTAGTAAAATTATTCACATAGGGAAAAAATTATACTTAAACATACAACTATGAAGAAAGTTCTATCAATACCAAATTTCCAGTGAATTTTTGGCCCCCTAGTGTAAAAATGAGTAGAACTTAATCTTGTGAGTGTGTATTCACTTGCTTAGATTTGTTCCTTTGAGTCACTGTATTGGATTTGAATGTGTTGCCTTAAACTGCAGCTTTCTCCGATGACAACATCCTGGCTTTAAAGAGATAAAATCTCTATTGATCACTTATAGCAATCAGTGGAAAAGAGCAATATTATGAGACTTAGGACAAGAATTTCAGCACCAAAAGTAGCCATTTGTAAATTTTTTTAAAATTAAAATTATGAGGAATAAATTGATTTGTGTGATAGTGGGTAAAAGGACAAAAATCTTCAAGATTAGTTCTTTGGAGGAAAGTACATACTGCTTTATGTCTGTGCTTTCAACTCCTAATTTCAGGACACTGTAAGCTGCTGATTACTGTCCTACTTCTGCAATTAGATTTGTTTTCATTTCTGGGAATTGGTAAATGGGCAGGCTTGTTGTAGGATCTCAATGTGGGTATAAGACAAAATACAAACATCTCTAAGAAAAATTGGCTTCCTCGTGTTATTTTCCAAAGCTCTGTAGAACACTCAGAAATCTCCTTTAGCTTTGTTTTATGAAGTTTGGAATCTGACTCAGTAATTATGCATTAATTAGTAACCTTACTGAAGAAATATGCTCCAACTCATGCAATGAGAAAGTTCTTTAAATTGAAAACCACAACATATTTGCAGATTGATTTTAAATCTGAGAAGAGTTCTTAGATTCAGAATTAACATTGTAAGGTTACCTGCAAATTAATCCCTCAGATAACATCTAAAATTGCTACATAACTAGCATATAAAGGCTCATATATGTTTTCTTCATTGCTGCATATTCCTTGCCATAAGTTTCTGTATGTTAGGAATTCAGTTCTGAAGGGGAAAATTGGCTTGCTTTAATTTGCACTTATAAAAATCTTTGTGTGTGTGTATGTATATATATATATATATATATATATAAAATCACTTCCTGTATTGCCTCTTTCTTAATATCTGTGTTAATGCTTCCACATAAAGACCAGTGCTCTGAGCTGGCTCACAAGGCTGATTAAGCAGTAAAAGCAGCTAACTTTGCAAAACTGTTCTCCCAAATCTAGATTTGCAGGCTGAGTTGCTACATTTCAGTTGATTGCAATGTGTCCTTATAAATATTTATATAAAATTCTGACGGTATATATTTTCTGGATAAAAATAGTTGTCTGTGTTCTATAACTGGTCTATGAGGGTCAGCAGTGAGATAGGAAGTTGAAAAAAAAAAAAGAGATGATATGAGGGATGAAAATGAAATTGGAATAATGTTGGCTTTGGTAGGGACATCCTGCTGGGGGAGTGTGCAGATTTTTGGAGCAGATTTTAAGGGCCTGCTTTGGGGAAACACTTGCAGTCAGTTTTGTTTCTGAGTGCATGTGCCTCTCATATACTGCGCTCTGAATTGGGAACAAGCATCTGGGTGAAATCTGGTTATTCATCTACCCCAGCATTTCTGAGCACAACATTTATTAAAAAAGGCAAAACAAAATATATAAATTAGGGTCTTGAGAAGCAGTATAAATAGAGATACAAAGAGACTTTTGAGCACACTAAATTCCTGGCATGACTTCGATAAGAAGCAAGCCATTAGGGACCAGAATTGTAATTTAACGAGTTTTTGTAGCGTGGCCAAGGAAAACACTGCATAACCATCCTTACAGATTTTACAACAAAGTTCTGTTCAATGAGTTAATGGTGTTCTAATAATTAAAACAAAGTAAATTAATAACTGTATTTTGCCTGTGTAGTGCAGATGGACACATAGCAACAGTATAATGACATTGATTGGGCCCAAAGATGGGAGATTTTGTTTAAAAGTTCTTGGTATGCATTGACCAGACTGACCACTGGAAGAAGCACTGAGACAGTAAGCCAAGTCTTACATGCTAAGCCAAATAAAGGAAGACTTATTTGTGTTGTCAGGATATTTTTTCATCTGAGAAAAAAATTTTATTTTATTTCCACATAAATTAACTATTTATTTATAAATAATCTAGATAATTATTATATTATATATTACACATAATATATTACAATTATTTATTAAATATTATGTATATTCTATAAAATATATTAAAATAATGTCTATATTTATTTATAAATAGCGATTTATTTTATATATTTAAATAAATAAGATTGTGAGGGAACTTATACCAGTATTGCATTTCACATAAAAATGTTTTGTTAGTGTCATTTACCACAGGAGCAGGCATATTATCAAAATTTTTTCATATCGAACTATCAAATAGATTGAATTACTCTGTATGCACTCAGGGGATTTTTTAACCTACTGTTGACTCAAAACATTGCTGGACCTGGCCTATGTACTTTTTGGGGATTTTTCAGAGGGAGTTCATCTAACTTTAGCACTTTGGGTTGCATAAAAGCAGTTCATAATTTTTTACAAAAAGGCCGCTTTATATTGTTCCTTGCTTTTAGACTATTGCTGCCTTCCTCTTCTACATGGGAAGAGGAATGGAAATTATACTGCAGCTCTTATTAGAGGCATTATTAGAGAAAACTCTTGTCTGATGGGTGAGTGCAGCGTTGACCTCGCTTATCTGATAGGAGGCAGAATGGTTCACTTGGGTAGAAAGAGGAGGAGGAGGAATCAGTGATCTGGAGCTTTTTGTGACCCCAAGTTTTGCTTCTGTGCTGAACTTAATGTATTCACCACTCACTGTTGTGGAGGTCAGATCCAGCTGCAGCTGTTACAGCTGACAAACACTTCGCTTGAACTTTCATGGTGCTGCTTTTGAGTTTTTCTGCCTGAATCAGAACATTATAAACGAGCAGTTCTTGGGGTGCCACATACCTGTGTCTAGGAACACAGTAACATTTTAAAACCAAACTTGATCTGAACGTCAAAATTTGTAAATGTAACTGGCTTCCAAACATTTAATTAAAGAGATCAGTTGTTCATTGATAAATAAAGGTGCAAACACTGCCACCTGTTAGCCACGCTGTCAGTAAAAATGCCTTCTCAAAGCAAGGCTTTATGTGTGCTGTGTCCCTGACAAACACATTTTTATGAGACTGATGACAGTCACAAAAAATGAACTTTTGCAGGTAAACTCTCTCTATTTGCCATTGTATGCTCAGTTTTTAAATATTTTGTTAGTAGCAATAAGAATTAATTTCTCAAGCTGCTCTATAATTATCATGATTCCTGACCTGGGAAGAATACTGACTAACTGATGTTAATATTTTTCAGCAAACAGTAAGTGCTTTCAATTTGTGATGATATTCTTACCTCCTATGAAGCCTAGAAAGGAGAAAAAAATTAGTCCTTAGCATGAGGCTTCCTTCAGAGTTGTCAATGTACCTCTTTATGTACTACTATCAGTTCAAAATAATTATTTAAAGTAAATTTGTTTCACACCTTCTGTGAAAGCAGAAAAGAAAAAAAAATTAAGAAATTGACTAAGCCATGATACATTTTCTCCCTGATATCCTCAGCACTGCAAACTTCAAAGGAAATATTATTAATTAAAATTTCTTTTTCCTGGTGTAATTACACTGAATTCTGTGATCCTGCACTGATCTTTCTGAGTGATTTTTCCTGTCATTTCATTCCTTTTTTTGAAATTTGTAATAATGCTGCACTGTTCTCCCCGCCAACAAGTAATAATTTTCATTTGGAAAGGGAATTTTTCATTTCCTTAGCACCAACTTCCTGGACACAGAGTTATGGCTTTCTAGGAACTGGAAATTACTTCATAAAATCTTAGTTTTCTGGCCCTTCTTCCAAAACTGAAGCACTGAATTTCCTGCCTAGTCTGACTTCAAAATTAGTGTTCTTAAGCAGAATTTCACAAGGTCTATAAAAGTGAGATTAAATGGGGAATAAACTAAAAACTCTTTTGCTCCACTGATGGAAGCAGAATGGGTTTTTTGTTAGTTTGTTCATTCCCATCACTGCTGCATGAACACAAATCTTGAGTCAAAAAGTTTTAGAGCTATGTATTTCTTTGTGTGTGTGTTAGAAAATGAGAATTTCATTAAATTGTCTGTGGAAGTGTTCTAGGGTTCTGTTTGGGAGAAATAGGGTGGGATGGATGAAAAGCGCCTCAGCTGCATGCACAGGAAGGAGACATTGATCACCAACACACAGAACCAAAAACCCCAAACAGCTTTTGTGATAATAGTAAATTTCCAATGAACTGCAAACCCTTTCATATCAATACATGGCATTATGCAAATCAGCTTCCTCTTCTTTGAGGAACTAACATAGTCTGCTCTGCTGGGAAAGGCTGGAAAGACTCCCAAGGCAGTGGTAAACAGTACTGAAATTATATTAGGAATGATCTAGGACTTAAAATTGTGTCTTCTGTGCTCTCCTGTGAAGTGTTATCGCTGCCTGTGCTTCAAGCCAGGGCTGCATTAAAGATGCAGCAGGGAGATGCAGAGACTTCAATGAATTCTGCAAGGAAAGAGAATGGGGAACAGGCTTGTCACATACAGTAATTTAACTGCTTGCCTCTAAAATTTTCAGACAGGAGATACTTCTTTACATAACTCTTCACTTTCATATGGAAAGCATTGCCATGGGAAGCCTTAGAAGCCAAAATTACAATTTCAAAGCAAGAGATGAGACAGATGAGTGGAGAAACTACAAACTAAGTTAGACCAGGTACAACCTCCAGTAGCAGATGTCCCTAAAATTTGTCAGCTGAGACATCATCTGAAATTAAGGACCACTTTACTCATGCATCTTTTGAGTCTTCCTGAACTGACATTGTTAGATACAAAACTGAAGTAAAATTTTCATCTTCCAGCACAGTTGTGCTCTTAAGTGTATATATTTCCATGCTGTTTCTCTACTATTCATAGACTCATAGACTTGAAAATATTTTCAAGTTGAAAAAGGCCTTTGAGTTCATCAAGTCCAGCCTCTAACCCAGCACTGCCATGTCCACCACTAGGCCATGTAGCACCACCAGCATGATTTTTTAATCCTAAGAAAGCCAAATTATTGGGGTGCTGTAATAAATTGCATTCAAAAATATGTAGTTAAATTAAGGCAAGTAATCGAATGTTTGTGTTGGATATCAAAGTGAGGCAGCACTTTAGAAGTATAACTATACTATATTAGTGCATATATACACTATGTATATAATGTATTATATAAACCTATACTGTATTATTATTATTTTATAACTATACTATTTAGAAGTATAACTATACTACAAATCAAAATATAAATCAATTTTTATTCCAGTGTCTAGAAGTTTTTCCAAATATTACCTTATGTACTTCAGATGGAAGTTTTCAAGCCCGGCATGACCTGTTGTGTACGTTATTGGTGTAATGCAGTTCAGTGTTTCAGAGCAAATTCTGTACTGGCTACAGCTGCTATTAGAAATGTAATAACCTTCCTCAGTTGTTTCATAGCTTTGACTGAAATACTCAGAGATGCAGGGGTTTCCTGTCTCCCCAGATGTTTTGAAGACTAATTAGTGTTTGCAAAGCTATTTAAAGACAAGAAGTGCTGTTTGCATGGTAGTAAATATGGTCAATTAATGTTTGTGTTGCGTTTATTTTGCAATTTTTGAATTTGAGATAAGGCATCAAGACATATCATTGGTCAGTATCACAATGAGCTGTGGGTTTAGTTTTGAGAACCTATCCTGACTTCTTGCACTTTACTATTTCAGCTTCTATGGTTTTTAATTTCTTCATTATTTTTATGTCAAATAGCTTTACATAAATTTTAATTTTGACCAAGAAGACAATTGCAATTAACTTGGAGAGGAAATATTAACTGAGTCAGAGCTGAAATTAGTATTTTTCTTTAGGGCCACTAACCCTCTGAACCTTTGTCTAGTGATACAGCAAGTCAGAACACTGACTGCAATCACACATTGCAATCATCACAGGAGATACTAACAGATCTGCCTGCTAATGTCAATAGAGATTGTGATTTTCTGTTATAAAGCACAAATCCAGTGCTTGAAACCATGGGGTAGGAGGGTGCAGAAGGAGAAGGAGGAATAAGAAAAGGAAGCCTTTTTCCTGATTCTGCACATGTTCAAATAGCAAAGGCACAGTGTAGTTGCACTAAAGAGAAATAGGTATGTTTTAATTTCAACACTTGGTTACAATGCTGCAGCTTTAATTGCATCAGTAGTATGAAAAGAGCATTAATTGGCATGCACTTTTCCAAAATAATTTAAAGTACAGAGAACCTGATCTGTCACCTGCCAGTCTCAGTGTGAATCTAATTTGTAATGATAGACCATACCCATCCCCATTCACTGTGTCATTTTTTTAATTGCTGTCTTTGTTCAGTCTCAGCATTTGGCTGTCACATCTTTAAGAAAAATGGTCCAACTGTTTTGCCACTTGCTCTAAGAAATAAGTTACTCTCAGCATATGGAGGCTTTCACAAACAATATGCTTTCAGTTTTCTGTGCTTTGGATTTCTCCACAGAAAATTGGTAAAGCTAGTGTGAGATTAACTAAAAATTCTGCTGTCCATATCAGCAGAGCCTGCATAAACTTCTTCTGCACAGGAGCTAGCTAAGGAGGTGGATTTAATGTGCATCCTGCAACTGAACTTCCTGTAGTGGAACAGCACAGAAATAAGAACTGTGCTGAAAGGCAGGGCTTGCTGATGAAGAGATGCCACCTGCCAGGCCTGTCCAGTGCCTCTGGTGTCACCCCTTCCCTCCCTGTGCCACTGCCCCACTCAGCCTGGTGGTGGTGACAGATGTGCCCTCGATCCCACTGCCCAGGCACCCACAAAGGGTTAAAAGTGCCAGTCCCAGAGCCATGGGCACTGCTGCCAGGGCTGTACCCAAAACATTCTGGAGAGTTCCACTAAGAGCCTAAATGAACCTCTTCCTGTTACTCAAAGCTCCACACTGGCTTCATCCAATGCACTTCAGCACTCGTGTTAGAAGTGCCAGTAATTTTTTTTTTGTCTGTACTTGAATGTTTTTCAAGTCTGTTCCTCCTGGAGATAAAAAAAATATTGAAAATGAGAAAATAAGAACAGTTCATTTTTAGATGTTTAGGTTCATGTTGCAATCTAATCACTCACCTATTTCCATCAAAGTAATTAGAAATATTATTTAGTAGTAATTGCTTTGATTTTAACTGGTCTTTCTTGACATGTGACGTTCTTCAGTATAATGTGCTGCTTTGCTTTAAAAACATTGGTTACACTATTGGTTCTCCAAGATGACAGGTTTTCTTCATAAATATCAGCTCTGCTGTTTTCATGTTATGTAATTTATCATCTTTTAATTTCCTTTGGTTTGGTGATTTTTTTTGGTAACTCTTTGCTGTATAATTCTATCTATGATTTTATTTATGTTCAAATACTATTGTCTGGCAAAATGATAGTATAAAATAAGTCTGTGTGAGCTTCACACAGTCCAATTTTTTTATAAGTTGACTTTACCATTTTATAATTCTAAGCAAACATTAATTTTTATATAGCAGGGTTTAGAAGTTTATTTTACACAGCCACAAGAAATTTCATTTTCATTTCTAACAAGCCAGAAAAAGAATAGCCTGGAAAACAGATATAGTTCTTATGGAGCATTCCTCTTGGAGAGAGTTTTATCTTGAGCAATAAGTCTGACATTTCAAGGCACAGTATGACAGTTTTCATATAAGTTTAGGAGTAAAGGGCCATGATTTGCTACCCTTCTGTTCCTTTTTCATTCAACCTTATTAATTTCAAAGGGACATTTCTTGACTATGTTTCAACCAAAAGATGGCTAATAAGGAAGGCTGAAAACGATGATAAAATGGAGATGTAGGCAAATATATTATTTTAAGAAGGTTCATTTCTTGTCAATTCAATATTCAGTGAATATCTTCATGTTCTTCTAGAAATTCATAGAAGCTGAATCAAAGTGGATCTCATCTGAGAGGAACTCATCAATAAATTAGATGAAAATAATAACCAGACTTCACATCAAATTCTCATGTTTCTGTGTTTAAATCAGTCCATATGTGGCAGGGAACAGAACTTTGAGAATGGATGTTTCCCATGTTTTCCTGTGCTGTAGTTCTGGTACCTTCTTTGACATATTTATTTCCAATCCATACGAAATAAAATATCTCATCAGAGTTTTCATGTGAATGTGAAAACTTGAGAGTGTTTTTTGACTAAAGTAAAGAGTCCTTAGACATTAAATTCATCAGTTGTGGAACTGAATTTAACAAGAATGACCTGAGGAAAAATCACTGTGGCAAGAAGTTAAGTGGAAAGCAGTTAGTGGCAGAAGTGGAAGGAGTTTTTCTAATACAGGGTGTGCCAGGATGACTGGCAGGGTTATGAAGTGCCTTGGCACCCTCAGGGTATCGCTGGGTGGACAGCCCTTTCCATCAACAGCTGCACAGAACATAATCAATGGGGAGGAAGGGAAGTATTTTTGTGTTTGCACTGAATCACTGTGTAAAATGGCTGGAGGGAACAAAGAATGTAATGACATGTCTGGGTTATAGAAGAGCATCTAGTAAAGCAAGAGTACAACAACCCTCACCCAAAAGCTTTTAAAGCACAAAACCAATCAAGTTAAAAGAATAATGTTTCAGCCCTACTACCCTGGGCCTGCTCTCACTCTTGTTCCAGAAAAGATTTACAGCTGATTTCAGCCTCCTTGCTTAGTCATTCTCATGAAATATATTGTAAGGGCTTGTCTCCCCTTCTGTAAGTCAGAGAAAACTCTTTTAGTCAGCAGGGATCAGGTAAGAGAAAAGTTGAGTACATCAGGAATTTCTAATTGAAACTTGATGTTCCTCTGCTTCCTCCGTCTTTGAGCAATAGTATTTGCCCCCTGGTTCTGAAAAAGGTTTAAAAGGAGAGCACTGGTAACACTGCTTTAGCTTCAGACTGAGAATTGAGAACAAAAGTGGGCGCACTTCAATCAAGTTTAGGGAGGAAGAGTTCTGCAGAGTCACACATGAGGGTCAGTAGACATCCTTAGCATGCTTCAGAAGAGGCAAAATCCACTTGGAGTGGAAGGCAGAAGGGCAGCTGAGTATGAAAAGCAAAATCCAAACCTCTTAGGATTCATGCTGAATGTCTGTTCTAACAGGAAATTTGAGAGTCAATTGTTATTTCAACAACCTGTTCAGGTGAATGAGCTCCCTCAGAGCTCTGATCAAGAGCAGAGTGGAATTCCTGCTCTTCTGTGTGAAGTGCATTTTTATTTTATTCTTAGATGCATTATATTCTTAACTCTCTTGAATTTCCCACTGGAATTGCTCTCTGATGGGAAACAGGCTAAATCCCTGTGCTCTTTACATTGCATTTCTTCAGCTCATAGGCTGAGTTTGTCAAGCATAGAGGATGGATGGGGATGATGTGTGGGGTGTTTTGGGGAGGTAATTGTGGAAGAAACTCCCAGCAGCCAGAGAACTAGACAATAAAGAACATTTGTTCTTCAGTGTTAAGTTCTATTTTGGCCATGCCTGATCCAAATTCACGTTACTTAAATTCATCATGCCACATGTATACTTTTACATAGGAAAAGGCCAAATTTGAAGCCTTATTCCAGCTCTTGCCAGGAACTCAAGATGGTCTGACTGAATTTAACCTCACATATAATTTGACCAAAATTTGTCTGAATTCAAACTTTATCACGAGTCTCACTTCTTTACCTTTGCTGATCAAAGCAGGGTATTTGTTCTGTGAATTTAATGTTGCTGTAAAGTGATTTTATTTCCCTATGTTTTAGGGAGATTGACTTTGTCATGGAAGCTGTTGGAAAAGCTACAGGAAAACAAGAGGTAATTTCAATAGAAATAGGCAGAATGATGTATTTTCCTTTTGAAAGAGAGCTCTCATAGAAGCCGTTGAGGTCATGTACCTTACCAGTGGTATCCACAGTTAAATATCAAACATTGATTTACTTAAATGTGGAGATTACTAAAATGATAGTGAAAGGAAGCTCTGCTACCAGAGCTGCTCAGTATTTCTGTGGTAGGGTTTCAAAGTTTCATAACATCCTCTATCAATCTGTCAGCATTAATAGTGATGTGTGTTTGTTTTTCCAAATGTGCGTGTATATATTATAACCCACAAAACTGTATAGCAAAACCAGATAATTTTATGCTCTGATCTGGTCTTTAAAATCTATGAGTAGCTCCCTGCTACTGGTGCTCTGCTCACAGATCTGGTGCTTCATTTAGCCCCAAAGTATCTTTAAGTGGGAAAAGTTTTATGGAGCATTGGCAAATGCCTTAGTTCAGACATTGGACTGTGGTATCTCTTAAAATATAATGCTGTTAGATACCATTTATATGTTTTGTAACACATATTACTAATGTTCCTCCTGGACTCACAAAATTATCTCTACCTTCTAAATCTGTCAATAACAGAACTGTAAATGGTAAATCATATTTGGTAATATAATTAGTAAGTTGTAAAGGTTTGACATTTTCCATCTTCTGCTATTTAAATTGATTTTTATATAAAGCAATTAAGGACATCCTTTTTCCATTAAGGAAATTATATTTAACTTCTGTTGTGATAATGTATGTTATATATAGAAGAGAGAAGGTAGTTGATTTCACTTTTTTCCCCTGCAAGGTCATTTTCATTGCTGCTGGTGGTGTAATTTTTCAGAATAAATATATTAATAGGTGGTGCTCTTAGCACAAAATCAATCAAGAGTTCAAATATAAATATTTCTTCTGACATAATTACTGTCATGAATGAGAAATTATTTTAATTCACTAAACAACTTTAGGCATTTGACAGATTAATAAGCAGTGTGGAAAGTGTCACCTGAAAGCTATAACATGAGCACTTTACTTTCTTGTCTGAGATTATTGCTTATTGCTGGAGTTTTCCATGACACTTCATTAGGATGGTGGCAGACATAAATAAATACACACAGTTATGATGAAGAGCTTTTGAATGTGCTTTACACATTGAGCTGTTTGGAACAGAGCAGTGTGAGAGTAGCAGAGTTACTCTGGGCAAAAAGATGAAAATAGCCCTGCTTGAGATTATTTTGTTTCCTGAAAAAATTCTTTAGGAACAAGAATTTCTTATTTAGTTGTTGCTAATCTCAGTATTCCTTTTTACAAACCAGTGTTTAGCTTTTCTCTGTGTGCACATCACTCTAAGGAAAAGCACTGACATTGATTCCATAATGATTGCAATTAATTGCATAAATTGCTCACTGTAACCTCCAACTAGGTTTTGTGCAAAAGTCCAAGGGAGATATTTTTGTCCTACAGCTTATTCAGAAATGTAAGTGAGAACATAATTTCTTAAGATTTCTGCTCTGTGATTTGCTTCAGGAGAAAAATGGTGAGGAACAGATTAAAATTATACTTTTATGAGTTTGCTAAATTTTAGATAACTCCATAGGCACTAACAGTGTCTAGCTGACTCTGTCTGACACATACACAGAAATGTTTTTCCCTGTCTCATTCTGGATTAAAACATTCCAGAGAATTCTTTAACACACATGGGAGAAAGTCCTAAACTGTATCATCTGAACTAGGCATAGAGCAGGAAGGGCTGGCTAGGTGATCTGCAGAGATACATTTAAACTTGAATTGTTCCAGAATTCTGCAATACATGATGATTTTTGAAAGAAAAAAATCTGTATTTCTAACAGAGATTGCCCAGTTCTTCCCCAACATGTTCTTATGGAGTAGTCAGCAAAGATACAGTGAACATAAGAATTCCAGAGCTGAGGTCAATGTGAATATCCCTAGACCTGATCTGTGCACTGCACTAGTGAGTATCCAAGAGTATTAGAAACTTTGTTAAGGAAGTGGAAGGGTGTTTTGAATTTTTTTTCCTGTCTTATAAGTTTTTAATTTTCTTTCCTGTTTAATTTTCTATTTTGTTCTTGTTATCTCATAATTCAAAAAATAACAATTTAAATCAGACTGGAGTAGCTTTAGAGACTTGTTCTCAATGAAATGGTGTCTTTTCTTCAGTAAAAATTATTTTCAAGGGATTTCCTTCTAGACTTTATTGTAATACTTTACATTCTGACACAGGAGGAGGTTTCATACCCTTGGAAGTAACTTACAAAGTTTGTGACATGTCATATCCTGTCTCTCCAATTGTTATGATGCACTTTTAATAAGAATTTCCATAGGAACACATGTTCATCGTAGATGAAGCTGCATACAGAGGTAATATGTAAAAAAATGTTCTTTTGCTGGTAATATGTAAAAACAAAATGTTCCAGTGGTGTTCAGTTCATCAGACTCTGTACTTGGCATGCCAATCTTCACTCCATTAAGGTTCCCTGCATAACTTTTCCAAGGAAAAAATATTATGAGCATAACTTAAAATGCTCTGCCACTGCCATAGAATCCCAAATGGCTTATTCAGCATTCTTTAAATGGTTTTGTGGTTTCATAGTGCACTTAGTTATTTTAAAATATCTGTGGACAAGAGCATTCTCTTTGAAGACAGTCGGGAGGTAATATTCAGTTATCTTCATGATAATAGTGCCACTTCTCCAATAATGCTGCTAGATGTTTTCTTTATTCCTCTTAATTGATCCATTTTTTTCATCTTTCTACTCAACCACAAAGACAGATGGAAAGCTGCTTTCTTTTTATGTGATTATTCCATTCTTGAGACTCAGATTTTTGGAAAGGGCTGGAACACCACAAACAGTCTTTAGTTTTAACAATGTTAATAAGAGTGTGTCGATATCTATGCTTGTATTTTATTTGAAGCAAAAATAATATTTTATTTAGGTCCCAGACCTTATCTTGTGTACTAATGGCATTGTGGTCTCAATTAGAAGGTAGGAATTAACTTTCTGCCATTAACAGGAATCAATTTAATATATGGAATTCCTTTTCTCTTTAAAAAAAAAATAGATGTTGCTTATTTATAGTCGAGTTCAATGTTAGATTTTAAACTTCAAAGCATTTCATAGAAACCTGCATTTCATTTTGGTGAATTCAGTGAAGTGAAACTGGACTTTCCAGTGTATTATGTCTGTGAATACCTATAGAGGTAATTTAATTATGAAAATATCTTTATGAAGTAGACAAGGCATTCTCATTCAGTATTGTAAATGTTGTTTTTTACACACTTGTGCTTCTATTTTCACACTTGCCCGCTCTAGGTAGAGAAGACATGAAAAAATTAAATTTCATACTGTGGAAAAAGGAGATAAAACTGGAAAAAGGAAACCACTGTGTGGTTTCTCTTAAGCCACACAGTGTGCAATTAGTGTAGAACTCTGAAATTTGAAGCTGTTAAGGGCAAAAAAATAAAGGCAAAAATGTAAATGAGAAATATGTGTGAACTGAGCACTAAGAAAAATATAGAAATATTGTTAAATGTAGAGCCATCAACCTTTAGAGACTTTTGAAAATTGATAAATGAGGAACCATGATTGTTTCAGGTCTGATTCTTCCTTTCTTTTCTCTTGTGGTGGGTGCTGATGGAGAGGATGAGGCAGGAAGGCCTTGCCTCAGTCAAGTGTGACAGAATTTCTGTTCCCAGCCAAAATCTTGGGCAAATAAATAGGTGACCTAGTTTCAGAGGAATGAAATAACCACAGTAAAGATTGAGGAGAAGCACAGACAAGGATGTAATGTTCTTGGGACAGAACCTGAACTTGCATCTGCCCTGAAACACCAAAATAGGACTCTCTGCCCCTTTATATCCTTCCAGGCTGGCAAATGATCAGGTGCTCTGCAGAACTGGTCTGAAAATACCTCAGCAGAATTGTTATTGGACATGTGAAATTAGGTAGATAATTTAGTCAGGTAGGCCTGTTTATTTTTTTACTGCTGCAGTTATATCAGAGCTAAAACCTGTCTTCATTCTATTTTCCATGCTAAATCAGCAGATTGCATCCTTGCCTTGTGCATCCTTGCCTTGTGTATCCTCTGCACAATGTTTGGAAACTGCATTAACGAACAAACATAATATAGGAGCAGAACATATTGGGAAGAAGTAAAAACAAGATCCTGCATCTTGAAAGATGCAAAATATTTCAACTTAATATCTCATCATTCTCCATGAAGTTTGTTTTCAATTTTGAATTAACAGAGCTCCTGTTCTGACTCTGCCGATGAAGAATGATAATTATAGATGGGTTTAATTTCACTGAGAGAGAAAGAGGTGCTGGCTTCTTGCATTTTATTAGCATGTGGAACACTGGGGAAAAGGTGTTTGTTAATTCACTTCAGCAGGAGAAACTGGAAAAATGTCATGTACTTTGGGCTTTCCACTCCTACTATTGCCATTTTTCTCAAGAAGCTACTACAGATTTTTCCAGACTTGTCTGTAGAGAAATAATGAAAACCAGAATTTACTTTCAGTCCAATGGAATTTCAAAATATGTAAGCCAAACATCTTTGCAGTTGTATCATTTAGCTTTAGTATTTTCAGTTCTCCAGAAAACTGTTCCTATTCTTTTCCCCATTCTTGAAAGAGAAAGTCCTCTGGGAAATAAAGTTAGTTTCAATATTAGTTTTTGTCTCCAAAATAACTAGATGAAGTCTTGTTTCTCATCAGTAGATGAAGATAAATACCATTGTTTTTCCATTTAGTCTCCCTTTAAAAGTTTAATAATTCATTGATCTTTAAATAAGTTTGGTTTAATGCCATCAACTTCCAATATAATAAGATAAAATTAACAATTTGCAACTATTGGACTATCCAAACAAACAATTTTAAAGTCTGTACAAGATATAGAATAAAGATTTTCAGCCTATTGCAAAATCAAAGTAGGAATTAGGATGACCTAACTGGAAGAGGGAGGTTTTTGATGTGTAAAGTTGCAGAGGTTTTATTCATCTTATTTCAGTGTCATGAAAATAGGAAAACAATTAACATTCTGTTTCATGAACAAGACAAGTGAAGGAAACATGCACTACATGGAGATCAGCTGCGACACCTCCCTTTCAATAGGACAGGGTGAAACAGGAGATTCACTATGGGATTAAAATGTTCCTTTGTTTTCCTTGGTGTTTACTTTAGAAAATTCCTCTTTTAAGTGGAACTGGACTTCTCCATGGCATTCTCAGTGACCATAAAGAGCCTCAAGTACTTTAGGTAAAGAAAAAACTCAAAAAAAAAAAAAAAACAAAACCAAAAAAAAAAAAAAAAACAAACAAAAAAAAAAAAAACCAAGAAAAAAACCAACCAAACAACAACAACAAAAACAACAACAAAAAAATTTAAAAAAACCCAAACAAAAAACCCCAAAAAAACCCCAAAAACAAATGAAGAAAAAAATCCACAAAACAAAACCAAAACAAACCCACATCTCAAGGTCAGATTTAACTTTTGATTCTGGAGACAGAGACAGGTATAGGCCTTTTGCTTTCTGAGTTCTCATTCTAAATGTGATATAAATCAACTCTTCAGTGACCCAGATGGCTTGCAAATAATAATCATTTTCATTAGTCAGTATTAGTAAATTAACGGGTTCATTAGGCACTGCTGGTGTCAGCTGCTATAAGGACAGAAAGGTGTTGGGATTTTTTCCTTTTTTAATTGCCTGATGAAATTAACTTTTCTGTAGTCCATGCTATTGTCCTATAATATTTATAAAAATGTCATCTAAGTACCGTTGGGAAATGCACAGCCTGTGGTGTCAGTGGGAATGGGAAATTACTGACTGAAATTGAAGTCTGCATAGATGTCGGTGCTTGTTGTAAATTCCTCTGTTGGGTGCAGTGCTTGGAGCCATTGGGTTTTTCCTCCTAAATTTTAATTAGTATTGAACTAATTAAAGCAGCATTTTTCTTCACTTCTATTTCTGACAAACATGTAGAAGTAATCCCAGTTAAGACAAAGGAATCCTACTTTTGACAAGATCTAAGCTAAAGCTCCACACTGGAGAAGCACTTCATCACTTTTTTGACATTTTCTTCCTTTACTCACCTCTCACAGTCTCAAAAGAAATTATTTAGTGGACACTGATAAGGTAGCCTAGTATGTCACTGATAAGAGAAGAAAGATAACAGTTTCCAAGATGTATTATCAGAAATCCAGGAGGCTATTAACATATTGAATAAAGATAAGCAGATAAATAACATGTGGCAGCCTCACAGACTGCTGGAATGATCTTCAAGTATTGATTTTGATGAAAGAGTCATTAATCCTTGCAAAATGCATCTTAAATGGTTTCATCTTTTAAGGAAGCAAAATCTTGGCCTTCTGATCAATACTATTCTTCCTGTTGATTTCTCTGGCCCAGAACGTCACACCAAATTCTCATGAAATCCACAGTCTGAGAAATCAAAATATCCAGGCTTTTAGGATAAATTGATAGTAAAGAAGAACTTTGCAAGTAGCAACCATGGCTAATTTATTGTGGTAGTCAAAATTAAACTGTTAAGTGTTTCATAATGTATTAAATAGTATCATAGTTTAAGTAAGAATTTATTAATTTAATTAACCTTCACATGCTCCTAACAAAACTTATTTATGTAATGCTGTGATTTAATATTTCTCCCACAATAAAGAAAACACTTCAATAATTAATACTGATGCCTCAGGTTTTAGCTTTTATATTTTTTCAGATTCTGTGCTGCTTCAGTGTGTCAGTGTAGGCTTCATATGAGGGGATGGTGAGCTCTGTGCACAGAGTAGGGAGACAAAACAATTCCTGCTCCAGCTAGGGACCAAGGACAAATGATCCAAATCTCAGGCCCAAGAGCACAAACAACGTGGGCTGGAGAGAGAAAAACAAGAAAGATGGGACTTCATGGGCTGGGGCTGTAATTGGACAATTAATTCCAATATGCAAATAGAGCAGAACTTATAAAAGTGAGAGACCCCGTGAGCAGTTGGGCATTTTGTGACCATTTTGGGTTGTGCTGCCCAAGGTGGATCCATTGAGGCCTCTTAATAAATCCCTACTTTATTCTTTGGCTCTGTCTAGTCTCTGTTCTAGGTCAGCCTTCACAAGGCATCAATACCTTGTCTCATTAGTCAAGACCTAACTCATTTGCATAAGATGTCTCTCACGTTATTCAAGAAATGTAATCTGAAAAATTCAAACGTACTTCCTCTTTTTAAAAGAATGCAGCTGTGGAATTGGAAAGGTGTGGATTTGGCAGATGGACAGCTGGGTGGAAGAGGAGTTGGCTGAGTGGTCACACCCAAAGCTGCTGCTCATGGCCTGATGGAGAGCAGAGAGTTTCCTCAGGGGTCATTATGGGGGCCCCAGGGCTGTGTCACACCTTCAGCTGGCAGGGGCATCCAGGGCAGCCCTGAGGGTTTGCTGACGGTGCCAAGCTGTGGCAGTCAGGCACAGGCTGCAGGGAAGGGACGCCATCCTGAGGGACCAGGCCAGGCTGCAGGGAAGGGACGCCATCCTGAGGGACCAGGCCAGGCTGCAGGGAAGGGATGCCATTCTCAGGGACCAGGCCAGGCTGCAGAGCTGGGTCTGTGTGAGCTCATGGGGGGCAGCAAGGCCAAGGGCAGCAGGGCCGGGTCAGCCCTGAGCTCAAACACAGGCCGGGGAACTGGGAGTGAATTGGGAGCAGCTCTGGGAGAAGGGCCTGGAGGTGTTTGTGGATGAGAAGCTCAGCCTGACCTGGAAATGTGCACTTGCAGCCCAGAAAGCCAAATGTGCCTTTATCTCATCTTTGAAAAGTCATGTTTTGCATGGCTTTTTAAGGCATAATTCTTAAATAAGAGCAAGAATTCTGTTTCTTGTTTAAAATGTATAATTAATGTTATCATATGAAAATGAATCTTTAAATTCTGTCCCTAATTATATCAAAGTATTCCCAACTGTTTTCTGTGTGTGGAAGCAGCAGTTATCTAGCAACAGTAGGCCTCAAATTAATTTAAGAATTTATTTATATGTGCACTGGTGTACGCACATACCTGTGTGAAACTTGCACTGATTTGCTTAGCCAGGGTAACCTGATTTTACTTTCTTTTACTTTGTGTTTTTGTTTTATTTTTCTGAAGAGTTAGATGCAATTTCAGATTTTTTCAAAATGTATTCTTGAAATTTTCCCTAATGTAAATTTTTTTCTTCACTTACTGGAAGAACAATGACAGACAGTGGTGGTTGAGGTTATTCACAGCTGTCTTTTTTGCTCATGGCTTATTAATTTACCTTACATCAAAATATAGAAAAATGTAACTGTCAGTGAGCAGTAATAGGGAAAAGGCAGTCAATTAAATTTTGGAAAGCTTCCTAGTTCCATACTCCAGATAACACTTAGGGTTAAGACAAAAGGTTGGGGCTAAAATCCTTTTGGTTTCTTAAGGATTTTTTGCAGATACAGTTATCCAAGCTAGACATACATGTGTTAGAAAAAACAAAATGTCCATTATGAAGTTTTAACTTTTCAACAGTTCTTTCCTGAAATAAATGTATTCCCAAGAATTCATCATATTCAATTTGCAAATTACAAAATTAATATGATTTATTTTATATTTGGTTTTTTTTTAAATCATCAAGTATTCTGTTTAGGACAGTTATCTCTTTCCCAAAGAGAGAGCCTGTTGGATATTTGAGTTCTCCATTCTTTGCTAGATGACTAATCACCTTCATCACCTATGGTTTAGACTGAAAAAATATGCAAAGCATTTTTTAGGAACAAGTCAACCCTAATTTTCTAAGCAGTTACCACAGCAGTCTCAAGAAATTCAGATATGATCATTTTTGCAAGATTGCAGTCATGGGCAGGGAGACCAGACTTTGTATCAAACCTTTAAGTAACCTTTTTATCTGAAGGCAGTATATTTCTAGAATCTTTTACAAAAAGGATGTGTGTGGTGGGACAGACAGTGTGTTATGTATTTCCAGTTTATTAAAGACACAAATTCACAACTCTGGTGACTCAGTACTAGGTTCAAGTTATAGTGAGTGCATGTGAGATCCACTTTCTTGGCTGTCATGTAGAGAACTGAAACATGCTGCGACTCTTTACTGCCAAATCTCTCAAAATTGTCTGCTGGGGTTTCAGGAGTCGAGCAGTTGCCAACCTTAGGAATTCTTTGAGTGAATCTCTGGCTGATTTGTGCTCTGATTCACAGTGTAGCAGTTCACTCCTGCGAAGAACAGGTGATGTTTGATTTGATTTCATGCCAAGGAATTTGTCTGTTTTGATTAGAAGGGAGCATCATCTTCAGTGGGTCATGGGGACAAGCCATGCTCATGGGAAAAGGTGCATGTGCGAGACTGAGTATCAGCAGCTTGTGAGTTCTCACGAAGGGCATCCTAGAGCCAGTCAAAGATCTGGAGACCCTCTAAAGAGTGCCCAGGAAAGAGAACCCCATGGATCAGCTTGTCAGGATCTGTGTTTCTCCCTCCCTTCTCACTGTGTGTGCACACTCACCCATTTGTGGAAAGGCTTGGGGTGGGAGCCAGGGCTGTAATTACCATTCTGTTCAGTGCTCTGCTTTCCCAGTGTACAGCAGTGGATGTGGGCCTGGTGATGTAATAAATGGGTGCAAAAGGTTAAATCTTGTTCAGCATATGGGGGGAAATTTCAGATAAAAGGAGAGTGTGGCCCATTTGCCAAAAATCTGATTCATGCAAGAAAAGCAGGGAGGAGGGATGGAGAAGAGAAAGGCTGCTGTTATTTTTTAACAAAAGACACTAGAAGCACAATCAGTAGATTCTGTCTTGACTGAAATTACATCGTTTTCAGCATATAATTGCTGGGAAAAAAATCGACTGGAAGCAGCTAAAGCTTGCTTTTGCTTTCCCAGAGCATCTGTAGCTAGTTGTATTTCATGCTAGCAATCTTAATCATTTAAAAATCAGATAAATTCTCCCTATCATTATAAAATAGAATGATTTAAAAAGGGAGTCAGAATACATGAGAATTTGCCTTTTCCAACTAATTAACTTTGGTGTAATTTTTTTTGATCAGACTGAGGCTTTGACAGGTTTTATTATGTGGCTCCCCCTGGGGTTTTAGCAAGTTCAGTGATATTTGAGTTTAGCTCATAATTAAACCCCAGAACTTTTTATAGTCTTTACTTACTGATTTAGTTCCTTCAATGCCAGGGATGGAAAGGCATGAGATCCCTGACACACATCATCTCAGACACATTGCTTAAATTGACAGAATGAAAGACACAGAGTAAGACAAGTTTCAGGAAAATTTCCATTAAGGTTCTGAAATGCGTCTTTGGAAATGGTTTTTTGTCTTACTGGATTCTTCCTTTCACATGAAGGTACAATATGGTAAATAGAAAATCAATATATTTACCCCTGATTACATGGATTCAGATATTAAACCAGAAAGGGGAGCCAGGCTGCCCTCCCAGTAAAGAAGCAAGAGCAGAGCTGCACTGAGAGACAGAAAAGAAAGCTGCTGCTCCACAGCATTGCTCAACAAGCACCATCTGACACACAAAAAAAAAAAAAAAAAACCAAAAAAGAAACTGAGGAGTGAAATTTGACAATAAAATAATAAATCTGGCAAATAGCATGAAGGTCAGAGATAAATATAGCCATCAGGGAAAGGAGAAGGAAAGTGGGGAAGAAACAAGAGGGAACTTGAGCAGAAGTGCAGCTGCAGATTGGAGTGAGGCAGGAGCATGAAGGAGGAGGTGGGGTAATTGGATCTCTCAGTGGTAGTGCCTTGGCAATTGCATGAGTGGAAACAGCCAGCTCTGTAGGACACAGCATTTGCTTGTCATTCAGGGGGAACTGCTATTAAATTCAAAGTGAGGAGAACAACAGAAAGAGACAGTTCAGGAAAGTTACTCTGGGAAGATTAAAACAGGAATTTCAGTCTAAGTCACTGTGGTGGTGACTGTGTTAGCTTCCTAACAGGGCTCTTTCCATTTTCATCTGGTTTTTAGGTTTGACAGGAAGAAAATTATTTTCACTGAAGATATAAAGGGCAGTATTTTCCAAAGTGCCTAAGTGCTTTTTCAGAAATCGTTTAGACTTAATTTCATAGAATCACAGAATGGTTTGGGTTGGTAAGGATTATTTAGATTTTTTTCCCCTGACATGGGCAGGGACAGCTTCCATCAGACCAGGTTGCTCAAACATCTATCCAGCCTCACTTTGAACACTTCCAGAGATGGGGCATCCACAAACTCTGCACAACTTATGCCGGGGACACACCAAGCTCATTGTAAAGAATTTCTTCTATGTATCCAATTTATTAGATATATCTATTATATATCTTCCATATATCTAATTATCTGCTTCCTTTCAGTTTAAAGCCACTTCCCTTTGTTCTGTCACCCCATGCCCTTGTAAAATGTCCCTCAGCAGCTCTCCTGTAGGAGCTAGAAGTTTGCCCCAAGGTCTCCCCAGAGCCTTTTCTTCTTTTTCCCAGGTTAAACAATCCCAATTCTCTCAGCTTGTCCTTAGAGGGAACATACTCCAGCCCTCTGATCTTCTTTATGGCCCTCCTCAGGAATCTCTTGAGGAGCTCATTTTATTGTTGGGGGTCCCAGAGCTGGACACAGCACTCTGGATGGGGTGTCCCAACTGGAGTGAAGGAACAGAATCCCCTCCCTTGACCCACTGGTCACAGTCCCACTGCTTTAGATGCAGCCCAGGATGTGCCAAGAAATATCAATTGTTTTGTAAAGTGGCCCCAGAGATGCTCTCTTATGGTGGGAAAGGAGAGAAGAAAAATAAAAGAATCATCCAGAAGGATGATACTGCCACTCCTCCATTAAAGCACAGACCAGGTACTTTAATGCTGGCAACTTCAGGTGGAAAATGGTTCATAAAATTATTCTCTGAGTACTTTGACAGGACTAAAAAGGGATGTAGGATTATTCATATCAGGAGAGCTAACACAACAAATATTGATATTGTTTAATCTGATCAAAGTGAGGTGTTTTGACGTAGTTAGGTATTCAAAACATCTGAGTCAAGCAGACTCCTAGTAAAATACTATACTTTTATTAATTTCTGGCAGGCACTTAGAATCTTCTCAGAGAATTTTTTTTTCCTTCAGAAATGGAATTTTGTGTAAGAAAATCATTACGATTTTTCTCCCAACTCATGGTACTTTGGTGCTGGTATGTTCTGCCAGTTGTTTCTAGAACTGCTCCATAACTCTCTTAAAATTTATGTTCTCCGTTCCTCTTTGGGAAACAGAACATCTTGAATGCTTCTCCTATTCTCCTAAGGACAGCATGGCCAAAAGAAAAGTGTATTATTCATCCTATTACCAGCAAAAGATTTAATTAACCTCATGTTTATTTCCACCTTTTAGTCATCTGTCAGTTGTTCTGTGAAAATAATTCATTTTGGTTGGCTTAACACAAGTTTAAATTTGCACAAAGTGAATTTGGCTGAACCTCAACTGTGTATGCCAGATGACAGGTAAATGTATTTCACTGTGAATTCCATGGAATCTCTTTGCTGGAAATTCAGGCATCCTTAATACTGAACAACAGGATGTTGACTGAAATGCTGGGCATTAGAGAAAACAGATCTTCAAAAAATGTGTAAATCAGAAACTGTAGGACAGTCTGGTGATTGTGTCAGAATAACAGCAGATAAATTGTTTCAGAAGAGGATAAAACACATTGGAACCCAAAAGAACATTTTTAAAGGAGCTGTTATCACAATATTTGGTACTAATTTGCATCCAAATATCGAAGTTTTATGAGTCAGTTGTCATGGAGTGTGCCTATTACATGGAATAGACAAATCAGTGATAAGAAGGAGTTGCCTTGCAAAGCTAGGAACCCAAAGCTGTTGTTGTTTGCACAGTGATAATTTATTTTCCCTGCCATTATTTCAATTTCTATGGGGTGTGAGATTAGGGTATGACAGGGGAGTTAAACATTTCATGTTGTTTACATGTGATGTGATAATTTGAGGGATTAGAATTTGGGAACTTGTTAGAAAATATCTGTTATTTTCTTCTGGATCTCTCATACTCTGTGTTGGTGCCTTTGGGAGCAATCAGGACTGTGGTGCTTTGTGGAGAATTGTTCTGCTGAAGTTCTTCACTCACCGAGGAGGATAGGATGCCAGAAAGAGCACACTATAGCTTCTGTGAGGATCTAGAAATCCTTTTTACTTTTCCCACTTCTTGTAAACATTCATATTTTCAGTCTATCATTTCACCAAGGCAATATATTGGGATTTATTTTTTTCAACAATGGGTTTTATTTTCAAAACCATTTAATTAAAAATAAACAGCCCTTTTTTCTAAATCATAATATGTGTGTTCCTTCAAACATGCAGTGTTTCAGGTACACTCTGCTTTTCTCAACAGAAGATCACACCTGAAAGACCTTTTCTGGTTTTGCAATGAAAGCAAAGAATTGCTTTATCAGATATTAATGAGGTTATGAAGAGGTATTTAAATTTTATTTATATCTCTCATTAAATAACACAAAAATCCACTCAAAGTTCTTATCTTAGTTCTGAGTTTATGCTGAAGAATTTAGAAATAATTTTCAGTGCTTCTTGGTCCACTGAAGTGCCACCTGGACTTGCAGCTATAAGAGAATAAACCTAGAAATAATCTTTTTAACAACAGACCATATTTTTGGTGTTCAGTAATTCTATCTTCTCTTCCTTTCTCCTTGCTAGCCCAGCCAATATTCACATTAGCTGAGATGTATTTGCTTTGTAATTGAATTTCAGTTTAATGTATTACTGGAAATTACTTTTGAAAAAAAACTAAGGGAAGAGGCCTCTACCACTTTCCCAAACTGGAAAATAACTTCCCCTGCATGCACACCAAACAGATTTATTAGATCTGTCTTCCTAACACAGAACACAGGCTGCTGGCTAAAAGAGAATAACTGATAGTTAACTTCTTGGGCTGGAGAGAAGATTCTGCTTTTACTGTCTTTTGAGTTTTTTTTTTCTTTTCTGCTGGTGGCAAAGCAGCTGAAAATGAGAAAATGAGGAAATGCAAGGGCTGTGCTTTCCCCACACACAGGTGCACAGCAGTGGGTGGGATGGGGCAGGAGTGGGCACTAATATAAAGTGGCTGGATGTCAGAACTCAGTGCATCCCTCCAGGTGTCCAGAGTTGCCAGGACCCCATTGGGGGGCTCGGAGACCCTGGCACGCAGCCCAGAACACCTGGGGTTTTGATTTTGGCCCCTGAAGCAAGTTACCAGCTTTGTATGAGGACCTGAAAGTGATACAGGTTTGAATAGTATAATAATAAAATTATCACAGGGTGAAAATGTAGATTTTAGGATTTTTGGTATGGGGATTATGGGGACAAGATGGAGGAACTTGGGTGTGTTCAGACTTTCTTCTTCTTGTTCTCCATTTTCTGCAGTGATGTTGGCACTTTGGGATTGGTTCAGAGTAGAAGTGCACTGTCTAACATAGGTGATAGGTATTGGGAATTAAGTGTAAATATGTTATATTTAGTTTGTAGTATAAAAGAACAACACAGAGTGCCTGTGGCTGCCCTGCTGAGCAGATCTCAGCTGGGCAGAAAGAAAATTTTATAGATAAAAATTAAAAAACAACCTCAAAACTGAAAAGTGAAGAGTCCAGACTCGTTCTTCCGTTGCACGGGCCAAAGCAGAGACACCCTGCACATCTCGGGGCAGCAGTTATCAACAGCAACCCAGGAG
Organism: Zonotrichia leucophrys gambelii; assembly: GCF_028769735.1. Taxonomy (NCBI): domain Eukaryota; kingdom Metazoa; phylum Chordata; class Aves; order Passeriformes; family Passerellidae; genus Zonotrichia; species Zonotrichia leucophrys. The sequence continues at coordinate 6,020,228 of NC_088174.1, forward strand.
CTGGGCCATGCCCTGTCCAGTGCTGCCCATCCCTGCATAGTTCTCTTGTCCCTGGGTGCTCTCACCTGGTTCTGAAATACAGCCTGATTTTCATCCTGCAGCCACTGCAGATTAATTTGTGAAAGGGGTTTAAAATCTGCTCAGTATTGACAGGAGTACCTGTTAAGCACTGTCATGTTTTTGCTCCCCATTTAATGTACATCTATGCATTTAATATTGGTCTGAAAAACTGGTTCTATGTAGGCAAATTTGCCTTTTTTCTCTTCTTTTTAATTGAAGCAAATCATATTCCTCTGATATCTTTGTGTCCATGCCAAGTTTTCTCCAATTAAGGAAAAGAAAAAACAAGAATCCCCAGGCAACCCTGTTACTCTTATTCATAATTAAACCATCACACCTGAAACATCAGCAGGCTGTTGTGAGATTTCTGAAGTACAGGGAGAAGCCACACTAATATCTTTGGGCCTTGTGCCAGCACACAGAGATGTCTAAGCTAGGAAATGAAGCAATACTGTATAGGAAAGAGAAAGGCATTTCCTGATTAAGCAATAATTGAATATGAAGCTTAGAGAAAAAGTGAATATTAGGACATAAAGTTGCTTTTGTCCCTCTGTAAAATGATTCTGCCATTTAGACATGAATTCTATTTTGTAAAAATATGTTGGTTTTTTCATTTGTTTGTTTGTTTTTTTAAATATGCAGCTTCTGCATGATCCATTACTGTGCTGCATTTCAATGGGAACATCTCAGGAGAGCCATTGAATATTACAGATTATTGTTTTTGCATTAGGGGGATAGTTCCAAGACACACCTGGTACAACTCACAGCACAGGCAGATAAACTCTAACCTGTGGCACTTTGTAGCTCCATAAATGTATTTCTCCAAAAAGTTCCTTTTCTTTTCTAGAGCTGTTACAGGGAGCTGTAGAATCTGGGAGAGTCAATCCACTGCCCTGGGGAAGCATTGAAGCTGCCTCAACAACAGTTGACAGGAAGAGAACTGACTGAAGTGAGGTATATTTGTTTTTTCCTCATAGTATTCCTTTACATAAAAATCTATTTCCAAGTAGAATACTTCACTGGAGAAGAATATGATTTAAACTCCTTTTTTTTCTTCTATGTGCTGCTAAGAGTCCAGAGGCTTCATAATTACCTTGCAGCTGAAAAATCAATGGGTCAGTGGATGTAACTGGCCTCTACTGGTTGGAAAATATGTGTGATTTTCTCAGTACTACTGTTCTTTCAGCAAAGAAGAGAACACTTCTTTGGTTGTTTTTTTGGTTGTTTTTTTTTTTTTTTTTTGAAAATGTTCTTAGAAAGAATTTTGAGAGCAAAATAGTCAACTAATATAAAAAAGTAAAGAGGTGGGGGGTGGAGGGGAAACCTCACTGCTTGAAACAGAGAAAAATATTTCAAGGATATTTTAATTGTTTTTCTGAAGACAAAATTTTACTTTCTCCTTTTCTGTTTTCAGAAGAGGATTTTTTAATAGTGAAGTCATCCTCCTCCTAGCAACAAATGCCTCTTAGAGGAGCTTCATCCATGGTTTGTTTTTGGTTTATTTTTCCTGGTGCTTTGTGTTTTCACACTTTTTGTATTTCCCTTCACTTTTTTCCTAAAGATAATTATAAAAGACTGAAATCTTTCTGTGACCCTGCTCAATTCCTATGAAATAGATTATCCTTGTAGCCTGAAGTAATTGGCTTTTGCAGGAAAACACCTTCACTTGGCATGGCATGGCCTCTTGCAGCCCATACTCGGGGTCACTAAATTGTGTTCTTGTAAACAGTGAAAATTCCAACCTCTGCTGCAGGTGTCCCAGCACAGCAGCTCCAAGTCCCCAAAACAAATTTTACATGAAATGAAGAAATGGAGTAAAAGCATGCTTGTTTATGAATGTATCAGAGATCAGTGTAAATGTAAATCAGTGTGAATGTGAGTGTCAGTGCTTTGAAAGATGCATCTGCAGTATGGGTGAGACTGGGGTGTAAAACCACTTTTACACTGGAGTTTTCATGGAGCGTTACACAGAAATCTGGAGGTGCTTGTAAGACACTGTTAGTATAAGAGCTTACATTTGTGCTATTATAAATGAAACCTGAGTTTTGGATTGGATGGTTCTCAATTACATTGGGGTAAGTACCATAATTTTTGGATTTTTACCTGAATTCTTCCTTAAGAAGAGTTTTTAACTGTTGTTTCCAGCTGCAGCACCTGAAGCGCTCAGCTCAGGCTGTGTGTGGAGAGGAGGCAGCTGCAGAGGGTGGTTTGCACCAGGCAGGATCTGGAATTCACTCTGGAGCATCACTCCCACCCCAAAAGCTGCAGAGGGAGCAGAGGATGATGAGGTCTCTGATTTAGGCAGGTCAGCAAGATGCCCAAAGCTGGAGGAAGTGCAAGTCGACTGAAGTTCTTGCCTGGATTTTAACATTAATTACCTTTGTCAGAACAATTCAGAAAAATGCTTGATCTCTTCTTTATGATTAATGTTCTTCATGATTAATGATGCCTCCCCTAGCCCAGCTCTGTGCAAATGGCTGTTACTGCCTGCAAAGCAGGGATGTGTGCAGGGTTTAAATTCTCACAACCACTGCAGCTAAGCAAATGTTGCTGTCCTATTTTATATGTGGGGAAATTGCAGTGCAGAAAAAAATTAACCAGCTTGCCTACAAGGTACCCTATGGCTCAACAGATTAAACATTAATGCAGAATTTCATTGAGTATAATTCTGCTCTGGGATTTGTGTTTGTTCATTTGCTTTGTTTGGCAGAGGTTTGAAGTTTTGATGCTCTTTTTCCTCAGTTTTGCTAAGAGCAGTTTTTATGTTACCTTTGATTCAGAATGCTTGAGGGTGGCTTTAAAATTCGGGTTGAATTGGAATAGGAAAATCTCCTGTATATTGGATCAGCTCATTTCAAAGCCAGAAAAGCTGCTTTAGTCAGTGCAGGAGTGCTCACAGCACCTCTTCATCATCCCCAGCAGCCTGTCTGGTTTAACTCATTCAGGATCCTGAGTTATTGGAAAGCCCAGAGGAAGATGCATCTCACTCGAGGTGTCACAGCTCCACTGCCTCTGGCATGTTGGCCACAAGCGTTGAAACACTTTATTCTTCTTAATCCAGTCTATAATTTTAATGCAGCTATCAAAATTTAGTGGTGTGGCTGACACATAATCATTCAATTATTTTACTGTGCCTACATTAGGGCAATGCAATCAAGCCAAATAATGGGCTAATTTTGCCAGTTTCTGAATCTCTGATACATTTTTTGCAAGAGATTTGTATGGCATAGTAGGATTGAACCACTGAATTTCTGAGCCAAAGTCATTAATTGTTCATGATAACATGCTCCAGGTGGATTTCTAAGAGGAATTTTTTAGTTAGAGGATTTTTTCAGTTGGATAGGCATTCATACTCTTATTCTGAGTATGCTTATTTGAGTAGTTGTATATTTTTCTCATTAAAGTAATTTTCTTCTTAATTTTTGTGGAATGAAGGTTTCCAGCCCTGAGCTATTGTTATTTAATGGTTTTTAATTTTTTAATATTTCATAAGTCTGAAAAGCTGCAATGATTTTTTTTCTGGATTTCCTCTATTATTCTGCATAATTTATTCTGAATTGAAAGAACACAACATTAAATTGTACTAGTTCTCTCCAGTAATGAATAGCTCTTGAGACAGGTTTTTTCTGAAACTCTCATTATTGGCTTTGTCTGCTTCTATCAATATCAAGTAAGATTTTACAGGTGTTTAAAACAAATAAGCCCCAGTAAAAGTTTTGTAGTATTTGAATTAGCAAGGATAGGACACAATTCAATGAAAATAACAAAAATAATGAAAAATAATGAATCTGAAATGGGAAACTATAGCAATTTTGATACAAATATAGACAGGGACCCTATTTATTCTTTCTCATTTATATTACTTGCCTACATACAGAAAAAAAAAAAAAGTTTTTTAGCTGCCCTCTGGGCAAAACCAGAGAGCTATACAAGGCATTTTCTCCTCCTATTTTCAGACTACTTTAATTGGGTAGTTTGATAAAAATCTCTGTTTAGAGAAACTGAAGATATTGCATCTGTATGAGTGAATAGGCACAAGGGGAAATATCCTAAGGATATTGCAGCTGTTTACAGGGATAAAGAATATATAGATTTTTTCCTCCCAAAATTATGGGTTTTTTTCTTATCATTATCTTATTGCCTACTATAATTTTATTTCTTTCATCTGTTTTCATGAGAGTCTTGACTGAGGCCTTCCTCTTCACCTCGAGAAAAAAGAACAATGTAGGAGCGGATGAAATATGCTCAAAGAGGACAAATTAAATCTGAACAATTGGAGTGGAAGAGAAACACATGTGTAAAGAGAAAATGCAATAGAAATGCTCCCAGAGAACACATTAAACCAAGGTTCTGAAAACATTTATGTGCTGATTCATCCTCGTAGGCCAAGCCATGGTCCTTGAACAGGACAGAGGATCATGGGCAAGTGGGACTCACCTGAAGTCTGTGGTGTTTGCTTTTTATTCTATTTCTATTCTATTTTTATTCTGTATTTTCATGCCCAGCAAATAATAAATCTGGCAAGGGTAGCCCTTTTTGGGAAAAGATGTTTCTGTAGAAAGGAGTTTTACAGTTCTATGAATGGCGCTAGAAATTTTGGAGTAGGAAATTTGATTTGTATTTTTGGGACTTTAGGAAGTTAATGGTGCTGTTAGGTATCTAATGGTTCTAAAATGCACTTTCAGCTGTCTGCATGTCTTCCTGCTGGCTGCTGCCAATGTGAAAACCCAGAGGAGATCCTGTCTTATCAGAAACACCTGATCAAAGGGGAGATTTAACAAAGAAAAACTTGATTGAAAAGGTAATAGAAAAGACAGTGGTTAAAGACAGGTAATTTTCCAGTTCATCTTAGAATTATAGAAACAGTTGAAAAATAAAATACCATTTCTCTATTTTATCCAGTGAAAAATTATGCCCTGAAGGATGCTTAAAATTAGTTTTCCCACTCAATTATAAAATGTCACCTCATAATGCTGCTTTCATGAGTGTACGTGCCATTGTTGTTTAACAAGACAAATAATTTTAAAAAATTCAGTATTCAGAATTAATTTTCCTTTTCATAGCTTAAATTCAGAACTAATGAAAACCTTTTGGTCTTCCAGTTAGCCATTAAATTATTCTCCTTTGTTTTAGACTGCAAAGATCAATAAATCTTATACATAGGCACAGACTGACTTGCAGAAGTTGAGAATTGTCAGCCTTTCTTCATGTGAAGATGGATATAAATATTGTCACTGAAATTTTCTTTTTCAGGTCTGGAATGTTATATTTATTTCACTATTATGTGAAATAAATAGAAATAGAATGACTAGACAGAAAATGTCTAGGATGTCTGGGAGCTGACTGGTCCTCCTCTGCCTGAGAATCTCACCTGGAGGAAGTATGGAAACATAATTTTTCTTATATGTACTGATTTATTTTCTTAAAGGCTTTTTCTTTAGTAACTGCAGTAAAATATGATTCTAACCCCATGTCTGATTAACATTAGAATATTTTTGTCTGGTATTTGTATTCATCACCTGCTTCAGTAAGACAAATAGATTTATTTTGTTCTGCAATGTAATGGTGTTTTAGATAGTTTATATGGATTCCTCTCCCCTTCATTTTCCTTAGTTCATGTTCATGTGACAACTAAAATTTTGCTGAAAGATACCAATAGACTCACTAAACACTCATGATATTTTTAGATTGAAAAGAAAAGGTGTCCGAGAAGCAGCAGCTGAAGTTTCAATTAGCTGGTGAGACATTGTCCATTTTAAGTAACAATCACCTGTCTCAGAAATCTGATTTTATCTATAAGGGATTAATGTTCTTCAAATCCAACTTCTTTGGGGTCTGCATGCAATGTTCTCTGACCACTCAGGTAAGGAACTATGATTCACTATCTTTTAGTATTCACCTGCTTCAGGAATTCTTCATGATGTAAACAGCTTCAAGAAACATGGAGAAGCTTAAAAACAATCACGGTGGGGTTTTTTTACACTGTGATATTTCATATTTACCATTACCAAAAAGGACATTGTTTTATTTATTTTCCCAGAAGGAATATTTATATATCATTAGGAGTTCACAGCAGTTCTTTTCTCTGGTGGATCTGTGTCTGATTTCCAAAATAGGCCGAGTGCATTAGGGCTTTTTGTGTTTGTTGGTTGTTTATTTAGAGCGACAGGTGAAAACACAGCCTGGTGTTCTCATGAATAGAAACTCTTGATCTTTTACAGCTCAGACAGTTGTCAGAAGTTCCATATTTTCACTTTGATCCCCTGCCCAGGCAGAGAGCAGCAGGGATGGGATGGATGCAGCCGAGGATGCCCTTGGGGTGTGTCAGTCAGGGACCCCAGGAGATGGGAGCTGCTCCCTGGGGAAGGGGACAAACCCTGCTGGTGTCACTGAGAGCCCAGCACGGTGTGAGGAGCTAAGGCAGAGCCAAAATCACTGAGAGGGAGGAGGAGGAAGGAAAAGTGAAGTGGAGGTGGGGACAAGTGGAACAGCAGAAGCTGTAGAAAAGATCAGATTTCCATCTGATCTTGGAAACAACAGCAGAGGTCTGGAATACAAAATGGGGGCACAGAGATGTAGAAGAGAATGAGTTGGCTCAGGAGTGAGAGAGGGGGAGCAGCAGCAAATGTGCCAGGGCTGGGGAGCCCTGGGGGAAGCCCAGAGGGGCTGGAGAAGGCAGCAAATCAAGGAGGAGGCAGATGCCAGGAAAGGAAACCAAGCATTGGAAAATTTGGAAATCATAAACTGTGACTGTGGTTACAGGGGTCTTCAGGTGAGGGAAGAGACAAGAATGTTGACTCTATGTTCAGAAGGCTTGATTTATTATTTTATGCTATATATATTACATTATAACTAACTAAAAAGAATAGAAGGTAAGGTTTCCTCTCAGAAGGCTGGCTAAGAATAGAAAGGAATGAATAACAAAGATCTGTGGCTCGGACAGAGAGTCCAAGCTAACTGGTCTTTGGTTGGCCATTAATTGTAAACATCCAAGATGGGCCAATCTCAGACACACCTGATGCATTCCACAGCAGCAGATAACCATTGTTTACATTTTGTTGCTGTAGCTTCTCAGCAGGCAAAATCCTAAAGAAAAGGATTTTCACAAAAGATGTCTACGACAATAAACCTCAGTGACAGCATGTATGTATGTACGATACTGGTGCACCTCGAAAGGATAGATCGGTCAAAGTCTAATATTTTTTAATCTTTGAAAACTGAAATGTGAGTATAATGATTTCTATCAAATGCTCCAATTTCTTTTTTTAGTGTTTGAAAAACCTAGCAAAATTATTTCCTCACCTGTTCCTCTGACTTAGCCCTATGTTGAGATGAATGAGTGTTTTAATGAACTCATTTCTCTTTTAAATCATTAAACATATTCATGCTTGATAATATGCATCAGTTCTTTCTGTGGGAGAGATTATTACTAGAAATAATGTGCTGCATTAGAATTGCATTAGAATGTAGATTCAGGCCATATTTAACTTCCTCCTGAGCTCCGTGTTGTGCAGGCAGTGCACAAAATAGATGGAGTCCGAGGTGAGAGCTGACAGGAGGAGCTCATGCCTGCAGGGGTCAGCAAAGAAGCTGCTCAAGTTCTGCCCCTCCCAATCTGCTGTGCTTTCCTTTGCTCTGTGGAGCACAGGATGCTCAGCACACACACTCTGAATTCATCAGCTCAGCATCAATAATTCAGTGCAAATTACAATAAGCTGATCTGCAAATGTGCTTCTGAAAGTCAACGGCAGAGCTCTCTTTCACTTTCAAGCTGTAAAAATGGAAATCTCACAGGAAAAAAATTGGAAATCCCAGTAACCTATGGTGTTGTACACTCCAAGTGTGACCTTGTGTGTTTTATGAGTCAGCAGCTGATGGAGAGCGGATGTGCAACAGGATCTTTCTCCACAAAGGGGTGTTGAGCAGTTTGGGGTTATCCGAGTTTCCTGAGGGATGCTCTGCGTGCACAAGGATTTGAAGACAGACCTCTGAGAGATAAGTAACTTTAGTCATGATGCAAGAATAATATTTCTTCTCTCAGAGGTAAAAATTTGAGGATCTTTGGTTGCATTCCAAATCCATTCTCACTACTAAATGGGTTTTTCTTTAACTCCAGCCTTTCTGCAAAGGAAAAGTCTGTGTCAGTAAAACTCTGTCAGAAAATCATTTGATTCTGACCAACCCAAGTTCTTGTGTGCTTGAGCCAACAGTAGGGAAGGGGAACTGAAACCTGGCCAAGGAGGGACATGGTTTTGCTGTTCCCACTGGGCAGCAAAGGGGACTGAGATTTGCCAATTCAGCTAATGGCCAGCTAAAATTAAATATTTCACTACAGGTCAGAAAAAAAAAAATCAGAATTTTGACCTGCATTTTTTTTCTGGTTTTTAATTTATGCATAGATTGGGTACTGCATTTCCAGTTGTTTATGTGTTATTAAAACCAAAAATTTCTGGCTGATGTAAAAGATTTTTTTTTTTTTATCACCTCGGTATTAAATGTGAAACAATAGCTCAGAAGGTGAATTATTTCTTATAGTCTCAAATACAGGTAGCAGTGGTATTTTGTAGAAAAATGTGCACATTCTGGACTTTTTTTTAAAGACAATATCTCTGCTGAGAAATCAGAAAATTACACTGGGGACCATTATTCTCATCTTTCTTGAAGTGCAGCTCTCAAGAGGAAGCACAGCTGATGCTCTGGTCTGTGAGTGGAAGAGGCCATTGTCCTGTATCCAATAGAGAATATGTCCACTTATGAACCCTCCTTTAACCTTTTCCTTTTTTTTTTGTTGGTACCTTGGGGTTAGAGAGCTATTCCAGTTCCTAGTTTCCTTTTAACATCACTGTTGCCTAGTGAATTGTTCCCTATCCAGTACTTTTGCAATTTATTCTTCCTGCCCAAGTGTTAAACTTTACAGCTGTCTTTATTGAATGGCATCTTATTTTTTGTCAGGAATATTCTCTCAATCTGTCCAAATCATTTTGAATTGTAGCCCTGTCCTCCAACATTCTTGAGACCCTTCTGTGCTTAGAGTCACTTGTGATTTTAAGAGCTGTAATTTCAATGCCACCATGCACTTTGGTAATGCTTTTTATAATTAAGGTATATGTCAAAGTAATTTATTGTAGTCATTAAAAAGGAAAAAAATCCAAAAAGATAGGGGAAATCATTATTCTTTTGGCAATAGCACATTCAGATGGTCAGCAACACCCATTCTAAACTGAGATATATTCTTTCATTCAGGATCCTCAAATTCCCCTAAGATTTCCAGTTGCATGTAGCCTGGAGCAATGGAGAACAGAGAGCTCCCAGGTTAATTTGCTGTATATGCAAAGGCCCAGTCTTCTTGTCCCACAGGAATATCTGATAATATACTCAATTTGTGACACTAATAGCAAATAAACTGTCCATAAGAAAATGAAATTTGATTGTCTTCAATTCCAGGAATATAGAGAGGTTTGTTTACCCAAGGCACACAATTTCTGGTCCCTAAGAATGAATGTAATCATTTAAAGCCTTTGGACCTGGACTGGATTTTACCAAGGGCTCTGTGCCTGGTGTGACTTACATTCAGCATCTTGGCCAAGGAGAATGAGAGTGACTTAATCTATCCAAACCCAATATACCATCAATGCCAGAGGGCATTTCTTGCTCTCAGAGGAGAGACTCACTGGCTAAAGAAGGAGATGGGAGAGCTGCTAAAAATGAGTGTGTTGTCACAGCAGGCTGGAATAAACCTCACCCCATATCTCCTTCACAGCCACCTGTCTTAATATATTTCTATATCCATGGATACTTAGATGATTTTAAAGCCTCAGTTCTTTTGCTAATAATGGGGAAGTGGATTGAGAGCATAGCAAATAAATTAAATTACTTATGTAGGAGGCAGTGAAATATGACTAAATGCATTGGGATCTTGTTGTTCCTGATGATGCATCTGAATCATTCACCTCCTCTGAACCATTCAGTTTCCTGGTGGACACGCTCCTAGGAGAGAGTTTTAGCTGAAAACTACCTACAAGGAAGTGTATGCCTGAGTAAATCTAATTTAGAAAACATTAGCAATCATTATGGAAGCCTTGTTTATATTTAGGTTGCTATCATTCACTGAACTTATAATGTCTCTGGGTAGGGACTGGATTTGTTTTGTGGGGATTCTGGTACTGTAAATAATGTAATCAGAGTTTATTACCTTTGGTTTTGTACTATGTGTATGCAACAGCAATGAAAGGAAAAGCTTTAGTGGGAAAACAGTAAAAGAAAGTTTCCCATCCTCAAAGTAAGTCTTTAAAAATAAAAAAATAAACCAAATCCAAACAAATAACAAAAAAGTTACCCAGAAAACAAAAAAAAAGTGCAGGGGAAAAGGATGTATGCATTTTAAAAATTGATCACTAAATACCACACATTAGAATTTAAATATCTCACAAAGTTTAAAAAAAAAGGCCTGTTCAGTAGTTGTCCCTCATTTCATCACTTTCTGTGATACCTGAAGGGTTTCTCACACTGAGTTCAGTCTGCAGGAGCAGCACAATCTTAGAGATCAGGAGGAGCTCTTCTCCTTCCTGCATGAGAGCCCTGAGGAGACACGAACACGTGGCCCCAGTGTGACGTCCAGTCACCCCAGTGAGCAGCGAGGCTCCCCTGCTCCCCTCTGCAGGGACACCTGGTGTAAACCAGGGCACTCTGCTCCCTTCCCCCAGAAACACCTGGGTGGAGTGTTGGCAGGCTCAGATTGCGCCCTCATCTCTAATATTCCAATGAAATGTAGAATGGAGGCTGCACACTTGGAACGTGCAGGGTTTAGGGTCCAGACAACTCAACTTCTTTAATTTCAGGTTTTTTCCTGTGTGAGACTATTCCATTTCTCATGGCTCCTCCTTCACACTTTTGGCATAGAATTCTGACCTGGTACAGGTTCCCTGAGGGACTTTCAGCCCTACAGACCCCATACTTCCATGGGTGATGACAATTTGTCTCTTACCATCTGGAAAATGCAATAACAGAGACGCGAGGATAAAAAGAAATGAAAATAGAAAGAAAATGGACTGTTCTATGTACTAATTAGCTAAAGAGAAATAGGGGGATGGGTGAAACACTTTAAACAGACTTGCATACAATTTTCAGAATGAGTCTTCTCATCATTGAAATGTACTTTGGACAGAATATTCCTGTCCTGGGTGTGACTGTTCTGGATTAGGGACATCATCCACCTACGTCTGTAGCTACGTCTGCTGTTTTCTGAAACCACTTTCATTTTCTGCTATCATTCTCTGAGATAATATCAATCTTTCACCCCATGTCTGCATTAAAAGACTAGGTTCTACAGATTTTTTTATACTTCACTCCCAACCCATCTTTTTTTTTTTCTTTTTTCTTTTTTCTTTTTTTTTTTTTTTTTGTGGTTTCAGACAACCTGACCTCTTCAAATTCCATCCATCTTATCATAATAATGTGTTTTCAGTGAGATGGCACTTAAGGGTTTTTTTCTTCCTCTGCTGCTCCTACTCTGGTAAATAACCAACTTGACCCTGCTGACAGGGCTTTTACATGTCCACATTGATGTATTCAAAACACAGCCAATAATTCTTGAATTTTGCACAGATATTTTCTGCACTCACTTACTGCAAAGGCCCAGGAAGCAGATGAAGGAACTGTGAACCTATGACAGACTGGCAAAAAATAATTTAGTAATCTGCTTCTGCAAAACTGCTTTCAGGTAGGTTTTTCCAGAAGGAATTTTCTCAGCTGGTAAGGTTACTTTTTGGTTGACAAAGCATTGTTGGAAGGTTCAGGTGCCATAAAGCTTCTAAACAATTCTCCGGTTTCTAAAAGCCATCATAATTACTTCTAATGTGACAAATTATTACTTTCTTTAATATTTAAATGGATGCTATTTTAAGCAGTATCTGAACAACAAAGCAATTTCAATTCTCTGTTGTTATTTCTCACCCATTGGTGTGCTTGCTCTAAATACAAAGCAATTTATGGATCTCAGATAATTTTTCTGTAATGCTTTCAATTCATTGTTCAGTTTTTGAACCTATAGTATTTTCTGCTACCATACACATTCACAGTCCTTCCTTCGCTGATATCCATCTAACTCTGAGGTGCAATTATATTGTATTTCCTGTTTGCAAGTATACAAAATCTATATTGACCCTGGTGGGATAAAAAGCTATTGCTGGTACAGTAGCCAATAAATCTTGGAGTTGGAATGTGTCTGCTTTAATCTTCCCTGTAATCAATTAAGTTTTGAGGTTAGAGCTTCTAAGGTTTAATTCAGCTGGCTATTAGCAGAAGTCTATGAGCTGTCTTTTCTGAGGGATTTGTTGTGATATTAGGATGCAGTAGCTGAAGCATAAATCTATACCAAGATCTAAATTTGGGCACAAGCTATAAAATGATGGTTGAATTACATAGATGGGTAATTTATTGTCTGCTTTTTGATCAAAAGTTAGTTTATAAGGCTTAAGAATTAGGGGATTTTTAGTTTGTGCAGAAAACTTGTATACATGTATTATACTAAAATTCCACATGACTTGTTTTGTTTTGTTTTTAAGCAATTATTTTAAATATGAATAATGACGCATGCATTAGTCAGACTGTTGATTTGAAGATTCACTTCCAAATCACATGTGATAACACAGTTCCTGCTACTATTACTTTTTTTTTTTCCTCCAACTAAGTCTCAGAAATTCAACTGTGTGTTCCCTTCCTGTCTGACACTCCTTCAGAAATGGCAGCCAGCCTGCAGATACTGTTTAGTTATCAAGATCCTCAATCTCAGATGCTCAGGAAAGCATGAAGCACTTTACCAGAATGGTAAATGTGATATCCCTGTTGCTTTAGCCATTCAGGAATTGGTAAATGTGATATCCCTGTTGCTTTACCCATTCAAGAAATGGTAAATGGGATATCCCTGTTGCTTTAGCCATTCAGGAAATGCACCCCTATGCTTTTGGGTTGCACCACGGAGTTACAAGAAGGAAGCCCAGGCCCTACAGAAGTTCTCCTTCCCAAGGGCTTTGGGAGCTCTGCTGGAGGGGCAGTAGCCAAAGTGGCTCCAGCATCATGGCAAGGGTCAGCAGTATCCAGAATCAAATCCCCCAGGCTGACTGGGACTGTAGGAGCCTCTCCTACAGTCTCAGTGCCCCATGTGTCACCCACCTGCCCCACACTGAGCAGCTCCTCTCCAGTGCCCCCCTTCCCTTCCCTTCCCTTCCCTTCCTTCCTTCCCTTCCCTTCCCTCCTTCCCTTCCCTTCCCCTTCCCTTCCCTTCCTTCCCTTCCCTTCCCTTCCCTTCCCTTCCCTTCCCTTCCCTTCCCTTCCCTTCCTTCCTTCCTCCTTCCCTTCCCTTCCCTTCCCTTCCCTTCCCTTCCTTCCCTTCCCTTCCCTTCCCCAGCTCTATCCCTGTGCCATTTTCCATCACACAGACTGTGCTGTGCACTCCCTGGGCTGACCTCTGTGCAGCAGTGTGGGTGGAAATCTTTCTTTCTGATGAGCTGGTCCCTCACAAGTTTCCTGGATCTGTGACAGAAGAAGAATAGTAAGAGTTCTTTCTTGTCTCTCTGCACCATTTGCCTTTTTTTTTCCCCCTTAACTGCAGCCTAAATGGAGTAGAAGATGCTGCTGCTGAGGAGAATAAACTTCTCTTTCCCTGTGAAATATGGAAACACTAAAATGCTCCAGGTGTTCATTTTTCCAGCCTGCATATAAGTCAGGCATTGTAAAGCCTGAGCAATAGACAGCATCTCCTGTTTCTTAGAACAAGGTACTCTCTTTTTTTTTTTTTTTGTTTTTGTACCCTGTGTGGCTTTTCATCTAAAAGCAAAGGTCATTTAAACTGAAAAGCTCTTGTGGCAGTATATTAGTTTTATCAGGAGTTGCACAGTGAGGAGCAGTGAAAAGGACAGCAGTGTCCATCCTCCTCCCAGGCACAGCCAGGACTCGGGGTCAGGGCTCTGACCTGGCATGGGAAGCACAGCACAGCTTCCCCTGTCCCTAATTTAGAGGAAAGGTTGGAACTGAAGCCTTCCAGGATGCACGACCTCAGTGTCAGACACCTCAGAGCATTCCTTGGTGTTCAGGATTCTTTCAAGGTCTTTACATGGCCCCACTTCTAGCTTCAACACTCTTTTTCAAGAAGCAAAAATGATTTTGCTACAAGCTCTAGTGTTGTGTCTCATCAGGAAGAGCTTCAAATGGATACTCTAAACCTTGCTTTTTCCATTTGTGCCTTTTTTCCCCCTGAAAAACACATCACAGAAGACCAAGTTTGAACCTTTATATAGAACCTGGATTATTATTCTGATTTTAAGAGGCAATGAATCAGACCACAGGTTGACGTTGCACATTAGCCATCATCTCTGGTACTCAGGGGTGTGTCTCTAGATCCCACTTTCCATCAACCACAGGTAGTTGGCTCATCTTATTGCAATGCATGATTATAAAAACACAAAACCAGCACATTTCTTAGCTGGATTGACATATTGCTATTTATGGCTTTTTAAGTCATGCATATTTATGAGTTTCTAAAATGGTGTGTCCAATTTCAAAACTTCTTCAATGTCCAAATCTCATGAATTATGAAGTATATGTTTTAATATACATGATTATTAACGTACACAAGAAAAATGCAACTAATAGTATGACTAATTTCCTGTGGGAGCTGATAAATTGCCTGCATATATATTTCTTCTGGAAAACTCTGATTTTTTGGTTTCATAATTCCCAGGCAGAATATTTATACCCCTGACAAATAAGGCAAAACACATTTGACACTTTTAAAATCCATTTACTTGCCATTTTAGGAGCATGGTCTTCATTATCAGAAGAATACCTTTTTTTTTTTTTTTTTTAGCAAACAAGGTAACTGACCTGGCACTTAAAAAGGAAAAAAAATCCCCTTGCTATTATTAAGTCTATTTTATATATATATATATATATATATATAAAGACTGATTTTTATGTTTCACCTTCACGCATCTTTGCTGAAATACATTTTGAACTCAAGCCTTCAACAGTGTTATTTAATTAGGAGAAATAGACAAACATTTTCCAATGTCTCACTGTTCTCTTTGTTTAAACTTTACTGGACCTATTTATCATGCACTTGAAAATATTTGTGATATACAAACATTTTAAATGCTGTAAAATTATTAAGGAATTGCAGTGTGTGCTGGCTATGTTTTATTCTAAGAAAGCAAAACTATGTCCTTTCTATTTATCTCAATACCACTCAGGTGCTATTTCTCTCTGGGGAGAGTTTCTAGTGCCTCACAAGGGGTACACTCACAGTTTAACCATGGTAAATTCAGTTTAAAATCCATTCAGCCATGAGAGACAAAACCCTTGGGAATCATCTCATGGTTTTAGTTTCAGGACTACTTGTTGGAAAAATGTTTGAAAAATTTTTGGGGATGGACTTGGAGAGGACTCACAGTGCAGGGGAGGAGCTGTGGGAAGTGAGGCAGGGACAGGAGGCAGAGCCACCATGGGGAAAAGGGGTCTGGGAGGACAGGATGTGGAGCTGAGATAGAGAATCCAGCTGGGAATGAGAGGATGGAAAATGGATGGAAACTTTCAGTGTCTGAAGAAATCAGAATATAATCAGGGTGAGAAATGTTAGAGAGCATTAAAGTGGTAAGAGCCTCGTGTGACTGGCAGGTGAAGAAGCTTTGCTTTTTGTTCTTCTAAAGATGTAGCTGGATAGTTTAGAGAAAAAGCTTAAAAAGTCACTGCTGCTTGTTTTGGAGACTGAGGGTTAAAAGTGTTTCAAGCAAGAACATTCTCAAGTACTTGTGGTAATTGTCATGGTGCAGAGACTGCTCCTGTGAGCCTCCAGCCCCACCTGTAGATTATCAGCCAAATACCTAAAGAACATTAATAATCCTAATTTTTTTTTAGATATTGGGGTAAGAAGAGAGTTCTGGTAAATACCAACTTTGATAAACTGCTAAGATCAATTCTCATTCCAATAGGAAATAAATATATACCTATTTTTCTGCTTAAATGGACCTGTTAAGGCATTTTTACATCCTGTGATATATACACATAAGTTTTGGGGAATTTGCCTTAAAAACTTCCAGGTAAGAGAAATCTGTAAAGCATTTCCTTGTCAAAACTTTGCTTGTGGTATGGAAAGGAATCCAGGTAAACACAGATTAGCCATTATTAAACTGGGCAACAAAGAGTGGTTGAGTTTATGTTTACCATTCATTCACTGCTGCACTGACTCATAAACTGGGCTCTTCTAATTAATAGCAGTGTAATGGTTAGGGATCCACATAGTAATAAAGCTGCTTATAGGATGGCTACTATAAAAAAATAAAAATAAACAAACCCTGGCGTGAGTTGTAAAGTTGTTTAATTGTCTCTAAATTAGATGTGGGGGGAAAAAAAACCATTTAAAGCAGGCATTTTTTGTAGTATTGTGGATTGCCTGTCTGGAAAAGGTTTTGACAGCCTAGGTTTAAAAGGAAGTAAATTATGGTAAAAGCAGTGACACCTGTAAATGTGAATACTTAGGATACCTTTAATGAAGAACAATATTTTAAAGGCATCTGGCTACAAACCTGAGTTGCAGCAAGCAACAGCTCTTATTGAACCACTCTACAGTAAAACATATGTTGAATTAATTGTAGAAAAATAAACATAATCATGACAGTAGAAGGCATAGTTTTCTAAGGTAAAAAACTTAGCTACATGATCAAATAAAGGTTTTTTTAAATTTTTTTAGTTATATAAATAAGTCCTTCAGGTAATTTCTGGTTTAGTCTAGCAGTTTCTATTATGAACTTGGCTGTTTACATACACAGAATCAGGCAAATAGCATAAAATATTAATTCAAATCAGCCACATTTCTACTCTGGTAGCATTTTCTGTGTACCAGCCCTGTTAAATCACCTGGTTGAATAGTAGAGCTCTCCTGTCCTCCTTAGGGATGTTTCTCTGTGTAGATTGTAAATCTCTACTTTTTTACTTCTATTTTCCTCTATAAGTACAGTCACTTTTCAGTGTCAGCTGGAAGAAAATAACTGGTTATTAAGGCATTCATGATTGAGTCTGACACAGGGGCAAAAAAGCACAAGTAAAAGCCTTTAATTAGGCATATCCTTGACTTTGTGTGACTGATTCTCTGCAGGTTTATGATATAATTGGGTTGATTTTCAATCTTGTTTTGGGAGTGGTTGTGATGTGGAAAAATCCCTTTCCTAAATCTAGTGCACAAGTCAAAATACACAGAATCTCTTTCTCCACGATCCCTTGTCACAGATACATGCTAAACACTGTAAATATCAGGGAAATTTCTGAACTTGGCAAGTGTAAAGGATCTTAAGACTCTCTAAAACTCCCTGAAAGGAGGGAGCCAGGTGTGGGGCAGTCTCCTCTCCTGAGCAGTAAGTGCCAGGACCAGAGGAAACAGCCTCAAGGGGCACCAGGGAGGTTTGCACTGGATGAAGGAAAATTCCTTCACTGGAAGTGTGGTCAGGTGTTGGAGCAGGCAGCCCAGGGTGGTGGTGGCATCACCCTCCTGGAAACGTCCAAAAGCAGTGCAGATGTAGCATTTGAAGGAAGGTTTAGTGGTGAACAAGGTGGTGCTGAGTTAATGGCTGGACTCAATGACATTACAGATCTTTTTGCCTCTAATGATTCTGTGAGAGTGAAAGGGGATTTTGGGATGGATGCAGGCAGAGGTGAAACCACAGCCTGCCCAGAAATGGCTTTTGCTGCTCTGTGTGAGTACAAGCTTGAGTCTCAGAGTGTGATTTGAAGTTTGTCAGGTTTGAGCAGAAGCAGGAGTTTAATGCAGCCACTGCATTTGGATTTTGGTGGAAAGGATATTTCTATGTGTTGGATCTGGCTATGAAGAGCTGTAGAATTAAAGCTGCCATAACAGAATAGCAGTAGGTTTATGATATTGAAATTACTGGAGAGTGAAAGGTTTCTCTTGTCAACAGTGCCCATAAAAAATAACAAGGCAGCATGTAATGGCATCATTTAGTTTGGCTAGGGGAAAGCAGAAACACTTTATTAAAAAAATACTTGAAACAAGCTGCTGGTTCACACCCTGCAGTAGATAGATGACACAAAACCAGCTGTGGTACATGCTGAAATGTTTTGGGAGGCAGCAGAGGTGATTGCCTTCCCTGAGGTGCAAGGAAAGGTCAGAGCTGCATTCCTCAAGAGAAGAGGCTGGGGAGGAGCTGTGCACTGGGTTACTCCAGCTCTTGCTTCATCCCATGGGTGAGAGACAGATACCTGAGGTGAGGGATGGGCTCAGTGATCTGAAAAATCAAACTCCTCTGCTGGAACAGTATGATACCATTGCCAGAGGAATAAAACTGTTCCGGAATAAAACTGTTCTGATTCTTCTGGCCAAGCTGAAATCTGGAATCCCTCACTCGTTTGTAAATCTTTTTATTTGACCTTTTGCTTTTTGCCTTCAGGGGTTTAAATCTAAAAATATTATTTTTCAGGGTTATTATAGGTACCAAGTAAGCAGAACTTTGGAAAACTAATGGCAAAGCCACATTTTGAGGAAAACCTTCCACCCAGTCTGCAACCAGAGGGAGTTTGGTTGTCACACAGAGAAGCTGGGTGCTCCCATGGATTTAGCTGGTAATTGATATTTTGCTGCAGATCTCTCCAGATCCTGCCCCATCAATGGATGAGCTGTTGTTGTTGTGTTCACTGACAGCTGTGTGAGGATCAAGTGCAGCCACTCTTCAAGGGAGAACAGAAAACACTCTGGATCTTACAGGTGATATGTTACATTCATTTTTTTTCCAATGCATATTTGTCCTAACTCTGGAATTTGCAACAAATCTCTTCAAAGGAGGAAACTCTTTTGCCTGATGTGCCTCAAAGAAAACACAAACTATTTCTACTTTTTTCTTCTAGTTAGATACAACTTATAATTTGCAAAACAGTCACATGGCATACTGCCATGTCAATCAACATTTTTAAAAGGAGATTTGATTTAAAAACTGCTTCCTTAAATCATGTGTCTACACAGGCCTACACATCCATGCTTTCAATGAAATTAATAGTTGTCAAAAGAACAAAACACATATTATCTGTTCCTTACACTGACTTGAGCAATAATGAATGCTGTTACAAAGAAAGGCTCCAGAAGATATGACAGACATGAAACATTTTGGTTTGTTTTTTGTTTTTTTTTTTTAATCACATCAGGAGCACTGAATATGAATTAAAACTTGTTATTGTGGATGGAGAGAAGGAAAAGTCTTGCAGAATTAAAATCACTTCTTTTAATTTATATTTGTTTCCATAATTTTGGGAGAACAGAAGGGTATAGGGGAGAATTTTCTTGTCATGAAATGAAGTTTTATATGAAAACAAAATATATTTGAAATTGTCAGAAATATTCAGCCATGCAAGATGATTTTAAATATGTGACTAGAGAATTTTGTTATTTTCAATACAACTTCTCCAATATCTTTTGCAGAAAATCAGGATATCAAGGGACAGTGTGCCACCACCTTTGCTGACTCTTCCCTGATCCACAGAGCCATGAACTCAGCTTTCCTTTGTGAGGTTCTCACTGATATTTCCAATTCCTACCTGACTTCTGTCTGCACTTATTGCTGAAGAGTCCTGAGTTATGGGAAAACTAAGCAAGACTGTGTTGCAGATTAGATATTATCTCTCAGCTTTGAGTTCAGCTTCAATAGTGCCATCTTTTTTCTATTCTAATTTTCTTAACTCCTCAGAGTTTTAATTCAGCTGCTACAGGTGTTTCCCTTTTTTCCTCTTATCAGATCACTTTCAAATATAAATGCTGCTGCCATATTTGATGCTATCACAAGTTTCTTTAAGGATTTCTTTTTAGTAGTTTATCTTTCTTTTTTTCTGAAATCTTTGGAGAGTTTGAAGCCAGCACAAAGATAAATTATTTGGGGCACCCAGGCTTGAGTTGCATTGAGCAGATATAAAAGTCTGTTCCATTTTGGGGGAAAAAATAACATTTACAGCTAACCAGGATACTTGTTCATAATTCTGAAACCAGACAAGAGCAAAATTAAGCCACTTATATCTCCTAATCTGTCTCTCATTGCTGTGTGCCATGGTTTATTTTTAAAGTGGTAATTCACTTTAACTGAGAGCGCCAATGCCTGAATGCCTAAAGCTCTGTACAGAAGTAGAGCCATGACAATATTTTTACTCAAAAGCTAATACTCTGTACTAAATCAAGGACACAAGTTCAGTCCAGCCCCTTTTTTTCTTCTCTTTACACTGACTTTTGAATCAAATATTGTGCAGCTTCTGGATGGTGCCTTGAGACTGACCAAGGACTCCACAAATTTCCAGTGGACGTTCTTGAGTCCCTGCCTGACTTGATCCACTCCAGCAGGTGAAATTCACATTTCCCTGTAAAACTGCCCCTGTGAACATGCTGACAGCACTGCCAGCTGGGAGTGGATTCCTAATGAAGGGGATCTAGGAAAACTTCTGTAATTTTCTCACTGCAGAAGAGTGAGTTTTAGAAATGTGATTATTTTTAACCTCTCCAACAGGCTCCAGACTGCAGTTTGAGCCATTTGGAACTGGTGATAGATGGCATTGGGTGCAGAGGGGCTGCCAGTGACATTTGTGATCATAAGGTACCAGGTTCTGGATTTACATGCATCTAAAGTTTGTTGGAGCCAACGTGTTTTTCATGGACTTCAGAGTGTTATACATAAAACCAAAAAAAGCACAAAAAAAGAGAAAAATCTTAACACTTATTCTGTAAACAATTGCAGATGAGTCTGTTCACACAGTGATGTCCTCCTTTTACCCACATCTGAATATTCAACACTAATCTTCTTACTGCTTATACCTGCCTCAAAACTATGTTGGGATATGTGAATTCTGAATTATGAACGCATGAATATTATGCTAAAAATTAACTTTGGATAAGTTGTCTGTGAAGATGTGTCATGTATAAGAGCTGATGACAAGATTAATTAGCGTCACTGCAAGTTGTGAAAGACGCAAAAAAATAGGTCAGGAAAGAAAGTAAAATTAAAAAATACAAATAAATAGAAAAATCCCATTTCACAGGAAGTTACCTTAGCTGAACCATTGAATCTGTTAATCTTGAGTAGATGAAAATTGCTGGTACCAGCTGAAAACTAAGCCAGGGTTCAGCTGGATTCTTGTCCTTCTTGGATGTTCACAATGCAATCTCTGCATCTGGTCTCTTGTACCTTTAGCATGTATCATAAACATTTTTTTCCTCCTTTTTCTCCTCATAGGCCAGCATAGACATCCTTTATTGCACTGCGCTTCAAATTCAGTTCAGAATTTGGCTGGGGTTGCTTTTGGCTTAGCCAGACAGAATGGGATTTTTCTTTGGTCAGGCCATTCAGTTTTGTTTAACTTTTCTCTCTATGGTGATCAGCAATGAAAAGAGGTCACACAATATCTGGATGTTTTCCTTTCTAAAGGAAATCCTTTCTAATCCCTTCTGTAGGGAAGTGGTAGATCTTTCTTTCTGAAGTTAGATTCTAAGTTCTTTAGATTTTTTTTGCCATATTCTGTCCTTACAATATTCCTTATCAGCTTACATGGTCATTTCTTTTGCATGTTATCCTCTAAATCAATTTTAATAGCACACCTTTGATTCATCCTTACTCAAATCCTTGTAGTGATCTGAGATTCCATATTTATAAAGAGTCTCTGGAGTATAAATTCAGAGAGGAAGACCTATTTTCTGTGATTTTGCTATTATTACAGGATTGCTGGTGCTGAACATGCTTTCCATACCTTGTAGTCTATACAAAATATCCTCAGTGTTCCCTGCCCTGTCAGTACAAAATGCAGTATAATAGAGTAAACACAATAATAAATAAATAGTAGGCCTGCAAATCTGGTTCAGTTGTAATTTGCCAAGCTAGAAAACCCTCAGTCTTACTACAGAGCTCTGCATTCTGGAATATTATAATAAATCTAAATCTGTCAAGAAAAAACCTCCCCCTACTTACTGCAGAAAGTTGCTTTGATGCTAATTCCTCTTTTACTTTTCATGAGAGGATTAGCTCAAGGTCTTGAAAGTAAAAAGGAATCCAATCTGTCGACTTAGGGCTTTTTCAATGTGTAAATTAAAAGAATTTTTCAATGTATAAATAAATAGCTGGACTTCCTTATAAATTTCTTTACAAATTTCCAGTGTGAATGGTAGGTGTCTTTTCTGACATTTTGTTTTAAAGCCAAAATTCAGCTGTTGGGGTTTTAGTTATTGCTCTGTTTTTTGGGGTTTTTTTTCTTTTTCTTTAAGAAGAAGTCCATTAGAAACTCTATATTTGAGTAATAAGGATCTGTGCATTTTTGTTTGTTTGTTTGTTTTTACATTCTGTAATGAATTCTGGAGGATTTCCTGGGATAAAGCCATACATTTTAACAGCTGAAAACAACGTCAAACATATGGCAGTACTGCTGAAAATTATGCATGTGAGCTTCTTCAGACTTGTTGCTTCAAGCTTTCCTTCCATCTCCATCCAGTTAAAACTATTTCATTCAATGGAGTGGAATTAGAATATTGTATTTTCTTTCCAAATTTCTTCATGTGTCACAATCTTTTTGTCTCTCTATTGATTACTGATAAATAAGATGTAGATACATAAAAAAACATGAGGGGAAAGAACAGTTCCATCTTTATAAACTATCTGTTTTCAGGCTGGTAAAAGTTTTATTTATCCATCATTCATCTCTGGGTATTAATTGTTCCCTAAAAATTATTTCCATTCTTAATGCTGGGTGTAGACATGATGTTAATGTCTCCTGTACTTTTTTTGTAATTTGGGAATATTTACAGTCATTCAATATGAATTTCTAGAGGGAATGAGTGAAAATAAGACCATACTGCCAATTAAATAAATAAAAACTTCCAAAAATATTGAAAACATAGTTTGCCATTAACTTTTGTTGTTTTCTAGTTTGAGACCTTTTTCTTGAACATAATATACCCTCGAAGCTGCATGGCAGATAATTCCTGCCACTGAAAACATCCCCAGAGCAAACATTTGTTTCAGCCAACATCTGGAATTGTCTCGTGTTTCCATCAAGCTGGTGAGTGGAGTACAAATCACTGGGATGCAGAGAGCAGCATCAAAAAAACCTCAACGAAAGGGGCTGGGGAAGGACACACCTGCCTCACACTGCAAATTCTCTTCTGATTTATTTGCAGGTACAGGAGAAATATTTTAAGCATGTCTAAGTCCTAGAAGGACCTTGTCAGTGCTGTAATCTGTCAGTGTCCTCAGTAGAGAGATGAAGATCATCATGTGCACAACTCCTGTATTTACATGCAAGAAGCCTCCTAAAAGATGACAGATATAACTTCATTGCAGTAAGACATTTTCCCTATGTGATGAATTGAGTTCCCTTTTTCTCCCAATTCTCATTTTTTGTCCTTTCCAAACATCAATAGCCCAAGCTGTCAGTGGTTTCCCAGAACATATTTCTCATATTTCTGTTTAAATCTTCTTTTTTTCTTTTTTTGAGATGAGCTGATATAACTGGATGCTGTGAACTTGCATTTCTGGTGTGTTGTTTCTGATGATAGTAGCATTGGCCAGGGTTGGGCAGGCATAGTAAAACACAAGAGAGACACATGGAGGGGAGCTCAGACCTGATGGACTTTCTGAGAAAAACCACTGAATATCTCTGAGAATGGTAAATTTGGCTTTAGTTTTCTGCCAAATCTCAAATCACTGACTAAATGTCTGTGAGAAAGATAGCTAGATGCCTGCTCCTGGAAATGTAACTCTTTAAAACAAGATGGGGTAATCTGTTCTGTTCTGTTTTTCTCAGCCTAATATTTTTGTTTATGATGCAATTTTTTTAAATGTTGTCTTTTATTTTCTTCTACTAATTGTTTTTTTCTGGAAAAGTAAGTAAAAAAATGTACCATCACTTCGTTGTCACTTTTTGGGTAACCTCTGTAGTATGTAATAGCAGTTTAATGAAGAAAACTTATTTTCTTATTTTCTCTTTATTTAGTTTGTTATTTGCCTAGGTATAGTGTCAAGTCAGTTCAATATTCAGCAGCTAATGTAAATGAATGTGACAAGAGTGATTTATGACCATTTGAGCAAAGTTTTGAAGTCATTGTATGCAATATTTTTTTTATTTTTTTCAGCACAACAGGGTTGAAATATTCTCCAGAGTGCCTTGCAGTTGTTTATTGTTTCTTGTTTTTGGACAAGACCAAGGAAGCAACAACAAGGAAAGAAATGAACTTGCCTTCAGTGCAAGTTGTGCATCTTGAACTGATGCTGTGTGTTGGAGACCCTTTATTTAATTTCTAATACCACACTCAAGGAAAAGCCAGCAGGTACTTTTAGATGCTCTTGGAGCATCCAAATTCGCGGGAGGGTGAATTTTCCCCCTGGCTGCAGCTCCATGTCACTGTGGTTAATGCAGATGTGGGCTGTGCATCAGCACCAGGGGAGTTCCCCAGCATCTGCTGAGGGCAGGGAGTGAGGGGTGAGGAGAGAGTGAACAGAGCTTTTCCTCGGGGACAGGGGAAGGCTGGTGAGGAATCTCTCTGGAGAAACACTGCTCTGCACTGCCCTGCTCTATTCAGAACACAGAACAGGCTCTGAGCCCAACAGCACACAGCATCAGAAGGCTCTTGAAGGGCCATTGCTGCCCTTACCTGCTCTAAGGATATAGACATGGATTTGTTTTGGTAGGTAGAAGAATTCTGCAGACTTTAAAATGCAAAGTGAGTATGCACTGTAGAAAAGCGAGTAAAATAACTGCAGCAGACACTGAAGTTGAGGAGAAACAAGAGAAACTACTTTGGTCAGAGAGGTGAGCAAATGGGAGTTGAAAATGTACTGCAGAAATATTAGGAAGCATTTGTTTTTACTAGCTGTCAGGAAGAATTACTTGAAATTCTTACTTTTTTTTCCCCACTTGTTTTTTTTTTTTTTTTTTTCCTCAGACTCCTTTGAACTTTCTGGAAACATGAAATTGTTGTGCAAACTTTTCAATAATTTCTTTCTTCAATAATCTAAACCGCCTCTCTTTTTATTTAAAACTAGTACCCCTTGTCCTATTCCAAGTCCTTCTCAGCAGGGCTGTTCCCAGCCTGTGGCATGTTCACCCATGGCGTGTCACAGCCAAGGACTGGACTTCTTTATCCACCTGGCACCTGAAGGCTGAGATCACCACTGAACACAACATTTTCTGCTGCTCATCTTCTTCCAGTGTCCCAAATTCTGGCACTGTGGCCAGGAATTGGGATTGGTAAGGAAGGAGAGGTTTGAATCCATAAGGATTTTACCACGCTTTAGGCTCTAGCTGTGGGAGCCCCTGGAGGCACACAGAGACACAGAGGTGTCCCTGTACCCAGCTCTTCCCTGGAGGGAGCTTTGGGAAACCCTACAAGAAAGAAAAAAGTCATAATTCAAGGCATAGATTTTAATCTGAGTAGTTAGCAGTGCAACCAGACTCTTCCTAAAACAGACAACTGGCAAATATCTTTTATCATCATTAGCAGGTTCTTAACGTCCAATTCTGAGGTGATGTTTTGATTATTCTTTTTACCATTAAATTGCATTCTACACATCTCAATCCTTTTAAAGAAAAGAGGGCAGAAATCAACATTGTCATTTTCAAATGGGAAAGCCATGACACAAAAAAGTGAAATAGCTTGTCCTAGTTTGTACAGAAATCTGACTGCTCCCTAGTGATCATTAAGAAGGATCCAGCCTATTCTTGGCTAATGAGGACAAAATATGTTGTTCTGGATGTGGCTGAGAAAAGATCAGACACATTTTGTAAAAAGGAAAAGCTCACTAGATATCATACCATGTTCCTGAATCAGTGCTGTGACAGAACAAGGTAAAGAAATCCCTGATTGGAGGATATTAGTTAAATTAGGAGCACGCATTGCTTTCAATAAGTAGCAATTGGGATCTATTAGGAAAAAAAATGCAGTGAGTTTATAATTGTCCTAATCCAACCTTTCAAATTTAAGGTTATGCACCAGTCTAGACAGATTTATAGTAAGTTTGTTTAATTAATGTGGAGGGCTTTTTTAAAGTATTTCAGTGTTCTCCATATCTTAACTTGGTGGAATTAGTGGAGGATTCTATTAAGCCACGACTTTGCTAATGTAATTTGATGGTTCAACATCTCAGTGTGCCTAGTTTTCATTATTTGTTCTGCTTCAAAATTTGACATGATCAGTCAGATCTTAGAACTCTAATTATGCAATGAAGAAAAAGACTTCAATATTTCAAGTCCCCACAGAAAAAGCCAGTGGGTATGTAATTAAGAACGAGAAAAAAGGTCGACCTACTTTTTCCATTTAGTCTAAACTTCTAATTGATCCATCTTTATTTCTTTCTATTGATCTATTTATCTGCTTATCCAGTCTGTCACTAATAATCTTGACCTTATTTTGTGTTGATTGATCATTTAAACTAATTTCTAGACTGAATGATGGTAATTTAATAATGTGAGCCAATTAGAAGTTAAATAGAATCAATAAACCATTCTGTGGCATCAGCGGGAGAAACACTGAAGTAGCACTGTCTCATTAGACCTTTCAGCATTTTATATGAATATTTTCAGGGCTGAAGTAAAATGAAGGTACTACTGAAACTGGAAAATATTTTATGACATGTTATTTTCTAGCTATGAATTTTTTCCAGCTTCAGAAAATAAAAGCCAGGAATGGCTGTGATTTGTTCAACCTCAGCAGGCACTCTCCATCTAATCAACATCTAGCATGGGCAAAGACGTGTTTGAATCCTCACTCCTGCTTTCATCATATCTCTAATGTTTGTTTTCCAGCTGCTTTGCCTTTCACATCTATTTTAAGTAGTAAAAGAAGGAGCCTGATCTCTTCTGAGCTAACGATGTCAAAACTCAGATCCGTGTAATCCATGGGGAAACCACCATTTGCTGAGTGACTGAAAGATGGTTCCCAGGAAAAAAGAAATTGTGAAAAATCAGTGTTTCTGATACTGAAAATATCAGAGGAAGAGTTGTTTGGAAGAGAGTAAGAAGGCTGATGATCACTGCACATAAACAAATGTTTCCTCAACTGGAGGTAACATCAGGATTTCATCTCACAGGTCCACAGAAATATTGGATCCACAAAACCAAATGGAGTTGATCCCATGCCTTCAGCTTGCTCATTTGCCTTCATAAGACTTTGGCTTTTAAATGGCTTGATAGTTCTTTTGTACAACATCCTTTGTCAGTCTCTGGTTCCTCCAGTGAATCTAAAAGCAAATTTAATACTCACAAAGCAGTTTTTTATTCTGAAAGAAGCAAGATTTTGAGGCATGTTTGCAGATATTTTTAAGCATATTCTCCTAAGCATGGTATCATGGGGAAAGGGGTGCTGCCAGGTGCTTGCAAAGAGATCCCTCCCTCTTCCTGACTGAACACCTTTGTGGAAAAGCTATTACTTGTCGGCTCCATGTGCATTCCTGAAAGAATCTGAGTTCTCTTAGGTTATCTCTTACAATTTTACACCATTCTAGTACTAGATTAAAAGTTCCTTTGGTCTAACCATTGCTTGTGTTGGATGAATTCTAACTATGGTTTCCCACAGGCTTAAGTACAATTTTTTGTTGCTGCCTCTGGATGGTGACAGACAATTCCTGCTAGAGCTGGCCCTAATCTAAGTGTTAATAGTGGGTGTTTGCAGTGTTCTAAGCTTCTTGTTTGCTTCCCTGTCAGCCCTGTCAGATGTTGCTCTTTTGTTTTGGAGTTTGTATTGATTCATTTTGTTTCCTTCCTGATAAATCAGGCCTAGGAACACAACACACATCATTAAAGCTTTAGAAAATAAGCTTCAGTGAAGGTGCTTGGTACTGTCCATGTGGCATTGGGCAGAAAAAATAATCCTTCGGCTAAAATCTTTGTAATTCTTTGTAATCCTCTTCCTAGATTGTAATTTTCCAGCTGGATGGACAGGGTTGTGGTGCTGGCCTGCCCCTTACCAGGCTCTGATTTAGGGTTGTTGGCTCTATTCTTCGCATGCCCTTTCTCTGTGCCAGAGCAGATTAGCTCTGCTGGCTCCTATGGAAATCCAGATGTTTGCCACATGAATAATTCTTAGTCTGAGACCCGTGACACAGAAGGGGATGGATACAGGATGTCAAACCCAGCCTGATGGAATCCTGCTTGCAATGACTTCACTTTTGGGGAGCAGGTAATGTGCAGCATCAGGAGCACAGACAAATGTCTCAGCAGTGCTCACATCAGTGTCTGCACTACACAGACACCTCCTGACTTCTGTTCTTTTATGCTGGATCTTTTCTGAGTTGAAGCTCTCTGAGTTGCTTTTTCCTCTTCTGTTTTGTTTGGTTTTTTTGGTTTTTTTTGAGAAGGGGGTTGTTTGGGTTTTTGGTTTTATTCACAACCTATTCCACAAATTGAAAGTGAATGCAGCTCAAAATGAAACCTCCATTTGCAGGTCTATAATCCAGATATTTTCAATCTTTTTACCAAGCTCAAAAAGCTAGATCAATCGGATAGATTTCCTTTAAGAGCAAATGAGAGTTGTCCATTTCCCTTCCTCCAAATTACTGTTTTGATTTCTGTTTACTGTTACTATTTTGATTTCATTTTCATGTAGGCTTCTTTTTGCATTATTTCTAAACCTGCTTGTGACTAGATTTGCAAAAAGTGAAATAAAATGTCTGGAGATTCATTTAATGAAGTCCATTCATGAATGATAAAAGGCATTGGATGCAAGTCGCCTAATCAGTAGAGTTTATTAATAAGATTTCTTCCAAATATTCCTTTTAAAAAAGTTTTTTTCTGGCCAGAATTTGTGTTTATATTAAAAAAAGCTTTGATTTAATTTCATGTTGTTACTGTTCTATAATTCTCTTTTTGTCTTTCATGTTGAATTTTCATTTTCTCTACCTTGTGCTTAAAAGAAAACTGTACTTATTTAACTGGCAGCTCTTCAGAGCTTAGAGACTAAATTGCCTTGGAAACTAGAAGTTTATGTAAGGATAATGGATTTCAGTTATTTGACAACTCAGCAATCTAATGAAATAATGACAGATATAGTTTCTGATTATATCTAAATTTATGATTTGTTAAAATTTCATTTCACGAGACTAGATTGATGATTAAATATCAAATTATCTGTAGATTTCAGTATTTTGATTTGTTCATCATTCCACAGATACAGATAATAAAATAAAAAATCATTGCAAGAACTTGTTTAAAAATTAAAAGAAAATTACATATTGAAATCCAATCCTGAATTTTGCATGGGACATGTTTAAACTGGGTTATAAAATATTGCATATTTAATCTCTCAGAGAAGAAGCTCGCAGTGATTACACCCAGGTTGTTCAAGCTCAGCATTCACAGATGATAGAAAAGCCCCTGGAGCCCCTCTGGAAGCACAAAGGGTGATATCAAACCTCCACACATCACTGGCACTGGGCTTGTGTGGAATTCAGCTGTTGCTCTCCATTGGGGAATCAGAGCTCTGTGGAGGATCTGCAGGGCTTCCCCAGCCCGTCCTGCTGGGCTGCAGCACTGGGGGCTGGCACAGAGGCATCAAAGAAATTCATTTTCTCTCCTGTGAAGTCCAAGAACTCCTCTGGCAAGCGCTGTGAGGAGGAACACGCTGGGCTGCTTTCATGCTGCAAGGTGCAATTCCCTCATGGTAACCAGAGAAAGGAGCAAGGGGCTGAGAATTTAGCAGGGGAAACTGGGAATCATTCTGGGAGAATGGTCAAAAAACCAAAAAAAATATTTCTTTATAATCATTCTTTCTAAACAAACAGGCAGTTCCTGAACCAGCTGGGGGATTTTTGTATTATCAGTATGCCATTTGATCTTATTTCATTTGGCCAAGCCAGGGGTTTCTTTGAAAAGAATACCTGTGATGGAAGGTACAGTTTGTGCCCAGGTCTGATGGCAGCTTTGCATTTTAAAATTTTCGACCACACTTACACAATTTTAAAATTTATTGGCCCTGCTATGGTTCACTTTCTCCAAGATGGAATTATTACCAAAAATATTTGTGCAGTGATAAGACTTCTAGACTTATACTTTTAACATGCACTTCATCACTTGAGGATTATACAGGGATTAAAACAAATTTCAGGTGAAATTATAATGTAAAAACCTCATTTTCTAATTTGGAAATGCTTTCCTTGTTGCTGTCTATTCCTTGACACTCTTTCCCCTACTACAGAATTAAGCCTATGTGGTATTTTATTTTGTTTTCTATGGTACAATATGTTGCTAATAATGTTGTAAGTTTTGATTAAAAGGTGAGTAGTCTGGACAATATAAAATGTCTTGAAAAGTACCACGTTAATTCACACAGCATACACACAACTGCACCATCTCCAATATCAATCCTGTGTAGTTTTTGTCATGTATATTCACAGACATCTCTCCTTCTTAGCTTTAAAACCTGACCCCAGGGTCTGTCAGCCTTTATATCTCACTAATGCCATTGGGCAGAGTTTTTATCTTTGTAATCATAAAGAGCACTATTGTGGTGATGCTGATGCTAAACAATAAGAGACCCTCACTTATTGAAATGGAGACCAGAATATGTGTTTTTTATATTCTGCTATAAATCAAAGACCTGGGGGTGCTTTATTCAAACTTTGCCAAAGAGGTTGTTTTTCCACAGAAATATACATTTTTTTTTTTATTTAAAAGGAAAGGAGTTGATGTTTTTAAAATCTTGAGCAGGGTTTTGCAAGCTTTGTTCACAAATGGCTGCTTAAACATGAGAAATCGGGTTAGGAATGCTGCATAACAAAATTCATCTTCAATGCAATGCCTAAATGAAATGCAACCTCTCAAACAAGGACTTTCTTTGCAAACCTTTTGCAGGCTGTGTGGGACCTTTGGGAACATCTGGGAAGCCCTGGCTCAAAGCACATGGAAATAAAGGTAAATTATACTATTCAGGTTTGCTATGCTGCCTATCATTTTCAATGAATTTGAAGATGTGGCAATAGCACAAGATAAAGAAAAGTTCTTAACAAATTCCCTTGTCAACACACTTTTCTTGGTTAAAATTCAGAATGGCAAATTACGTGGAGGAACATAGCTCAGATGCCCTGTCAGCTAAACCCCACCTGGGCTGTCTGCACGCCAGCTGGAATGAAAATTAAACTTTTATTTATCACTGTCTGCAAAGGAAACCTCTGGTTTTCCATTACATATATTATGTCTTGTTTGGGTTATTCCATACACTTGTCACTTGGAGGTTACAAACAGAGCAGTAATGAAAAAATATACCAGATCTCAAGGTAATATGCCAAAAAATAGAAATCAAAACTCAGATCCTTCTGTCCTGTCTGTCCTGTTTGCTGAACTCCTGCAAGCATGAAACTCTCTGGGAGGTGGGATTAAATCAGAAAAGGAGCAATGATAAAATAAACTGGGTGCAGACTCTCTGTTCAAGAGAGTATATACCTACTGTGTACCTCTGATCAAGATTCTTACCTGACTGTAGCTGATGAATTCTTTAAGGCCAGGACTGCCAAATGAACCTTGATTTCCATGTGAAAAAATGCAGTATAATGAAGATTATTACTCTATTTTTACAACCCAGTAAGCTTCCTCCCTTCCACTCAGGTCAGACTGACTCTAAGGAGAGAGCTCCTCCTGTGTGTGGTTCCATTGCTGCTGTAGAAACCACAACCATTCAGAGGGAGATTGTATTAAAGCACAAACAGCATCATTAGGTAAGATTAAAGACTATTAAAATCTAGAAAGGCAAGCTGGACTTCCTCCTTGCAGTTGACTTAGGCAGTTGTGTTAAGTTCCATGTTTGTTGCTGAAAGCTGCTTCATCTCTGTACTTCAGCAGAGAAGCTTGGCTGGGTGGATGCACTGAATGCAAATGTCTCTGGGCTTTTGGGTTTAAATCAGCCATTAGCACTGCCTTTTATTTTATCCAATTAACATTTATACTCTCAGGAAGGGAATATTTTTTTAGCCTAGCAATAGGGGTTTGTATTTTCCTTTTTACATCCTCAAGTACAGACAATAACCCCCTAATGAGAGTTGAGGGATTTTTTTCATTTGACGCATTCTGAGGGAAGAGATTTCAGTGGAAAAAATGATTGGTGATGGGTGATTATTGGGTTTTTTTCCTGATATTTTGCTGCAAGACTGGGAAGGCAAATAACTGCTAAAGGCTGCCACATTCCTTAAACAGTTATCTGCTGTGCTAAGGGGATAACTGCTGCCCCACACAAATGAAGAACACAATGCTATTTAAAATATGAATTTATGCAAGTTATGTCCTTTAGTTTCAACTGTGTACTGGAATGAGTCAGCTAGTGCAGAATAAGGTTTAAAGGAAGTTAAAGCACCAGAGCATGTGGCAGGACCTAATTCAGCTCCATGAACTGGGGTGCTATGTTCAATGTGAAATATGGACTATGTTGGGAGCACAGCTGGATCCCTCATGGACCACAGGCTTGAACCAGAGCCTGGGAGATGGAAATAGCTTTGCCATTTGCAGCCCTCTTCTTGTAGAAATTGTCACTGGAGGTGCTTTATATTGTCCCAGGTGTCTGCCTGGATATGGTCATACCCCCATGTGAATTTTAGAGGGAAGCAGAACAGGCAAACCCCACTCTTTGCCACAGATTGTCCTTTCAGCTCTCAGCGCATCAAGACCCTGGGGAGTTGCTATGAAACACAGGCAATTTCCACAGTGTCTCAGTGGCCTTTTTGCCAGAGAGGGTTAAAACCATCTCTTTCACAGGAACATAGTCAGAGATGTTGTGAGGAACATATTGCAGATCAGACAAACAAGGAAGAAATATCAGATGAGCAAAGATTTAAAAAACCCTGAAGCCCTACAGTCCTCTACATCACTGATAAAGAAGCATAAGATTGCAGTTTCATAAACTTTCTAATTCTCTTAGGAAGATTACTGGAAGTTTCTCCTCTGGAGTTGTCTTTCTGGTGACATCTGTAACAAAACAAAAAGAAAGCTTCACTTCTCCCTGAAGTACTTGTAGGTTAAAGCTATAGCTCTCCCTCCCTATATCTGATGAATAGAGAATGCAGCAGTATTCTCAAATTTCTTTGGGTTTATAGACGCAATGATTCACCCTTGGAGCTGCTGGTAGTTGTGTGATAATTGAAGATAAATCTGAGATTCTGTGGAACAATGAGAAAGCAAATACTCTTGAGCATCTCTTGAAAGAGATTTTTTTCCCCCAGAGTATTTTGTTCTCGTCAAATGCAGATTTAGATGTTTGTGTCAGAGATCACAATCTGTATGCTGTTTATTTTTGGGAGAAATCTTACAAGAGTCTCTTCTTTGTAAAGACAGAAGCAGAAGATTAGAAAGTGCGTGATTTTTATCCATCTTTGTACTTACCCACATTTTGCAAAGTGAGATTTGTCATTTTACTACAGGTCATACAACTCTTCCCCTGTGTTTTTCATCCCCATAAAGTGGTGACACCTCCAGCAATTCACCTCATGCTTCACAGCCCTGACAGATGCAGCCTCTGTGAAAGGTTGGTCATTGTGTGAGTGTGAAAATGAATGTGTGTTACAGGAATGTGGCTCCTTTAGCTCATCCCTCCCCGCTCCCAATCCCACTCCCATCATCCCTCCCCACTCCCAATTTTGTCTTCTGGAGTACTCAGCACAGTGCTAATTATCTTGAGCCAAACCCATATAAGTATTAAGGTACCTAAAAATTAGAATACTTGTATTTACAAAAGTGAAAGTAATTAGGCAAATCCTCTAAAGACTTTGATTCAAATTTACTAATTATTTCTGCTGATGTCTCTTTTATTAAGTTTTCTTGGGGGTTTTTATGGATATTACTCTTCTTAATAACCGACTGTGGCAATTCTGCATGTTAGGGAGAGGGGTGTGCTGCTTTTATGGATGTGCGATGTGAGAATATGGTACCTCTGTTGACAAGCAACATGCTCTGCCATGGATTACCCACTAATAACCATTCAGTACCCAAGTTTGAGTAAATCCTTTTTCCTATTTGTCTTGTTACATGGCTGGATCTCCAGGCATTGTGCAATCTCCATTGACAGCGCAGGTCTGACACTTGCAGAATAAAACAGCTTGAACTTTTCACAATTCCAAATCAGTTTTCTCTGTCAAAGGTGTGATTTTTTAAAAGGGAATAGATTCCTTTTTGCCTAATCCTATTGCTCTCTGTGTAATGAATAGAAGCAATTGAAATATCCTGCTTTATCCTTGCATTGTCAGCTGAGGAGGAAACAAACACCCAAGAATTGTTATGAGAAAATGATTCCCTGGGGAAATAGTTACCCACACTTTTTTTCCCTGTTCTGAGAAAAATCCCCAAGCAGTTTGTCCAGGTCATTTTCCACAGCCAGCACAGCTCCTGACACGTGTTCCTTCCCCCCTGGGCAGGGGACACAATAACTCATTACTGCTGCAGGACTCTTCCTCAGTGATTTAGTCAAGCTGCTGTCTGACTCCCTGATTAATTCACACAGCTTTCTCACAAACTCTGCCTTAATAAGGTGACAGAGTTCTGGCTTGGCAGGTTCCCCCTCTCTAGCAGAATAATCCTGTGGCTTTTTGCAGCAGGCAGGCTGCTGGAAAAGCTCCTGGGTCTGGACAAGCTGTTTGAAAAGTGACTTGGCTGCATGACAAAGCCATGGAGGCTGAGCCTCCGTGCTGTCTTTCCAGGAGATTGCCATGGCAGTGCAGATAGCCTGTTTCAAACCCTCTCTCTTTGCTTCTCTGTCACTGAGGAGCAAAAACACTTTTTCAAAGGCAGATATAAAAGCTGTCAAACAGAAAGGGAAAACAGATGACTGAGATGTGAGAGAGAGCACCTCCCAAGTCATGGGTCAGTGGCCAAGTGCATGTGTGTAAATCAGCACAGGTTTAGGAGCAATTTGTACACAAATGGCCACAAATGCCACATTCTAGGAGCAGCCACTGGTCCTGCTCTGCCCACTCTGCACCTTGGTTTCATCAGCCCAGCAGTCCTCATGCCAATCCATCACCATGCATGACCACTAGCCCAGGCTGCTCTTTGTCCTTCCCTGCATTCCTCTCCAGTCTGTTTTCACCTTTTGCCTGGTTGTCAGTTGGTATCTCAGCACATCTCCTTGAAATTTCTGTTCTTTATCAGCAGCCTTCTCCCTCATGGCCAATTTCTATTCCATGGTAATATGCAGAAAGTGGATATATAGGTAAAAGAGCTAATTAGGAACTTTGAATGGAGTCTCTGAAGACCCAGCTTCAGTGGTTAGGTTTAAAAGGGGTTTTTGTCTCCTGAATATAAATCTGACAAGATATAAACTTTCATAGCATCTTAAATCAGAGCACAGAAAGAATCCGTTTCCTTTAAAAACAACAGAGTGATTTTTAGCTATTTTAAATAGGGGATTGGGCTAGATGACCCTAATTTCCAACCTCAATCATGCTGTAATATTTATACATCTGGGAAAGAAAATTCCCTTCTGAGAATCTCTTATCTTGTTACTGTAATAATCCTGACAAATTCATCTCTTCTGCTTCATGCATGTTGTACTTCTGTCTGAGAGAAGACAAATTAAAAAGTTCCCATGTTTCACAAAACAAACTGTGAGGTGGAACTGGGAATGCTGTAACACCAATAAAGTGCAGAGAGTGGTATTGCACCAATTAATTACCTAATTTGGAAGGAATAATTTTGACAAGTTCTAGCAGACATGAACATGCTGTGGTGCAGACTCTCAGTATTATTTTTTGACTCCTCTTTTATGTAAAATATGCAAGAGGAAGTGGTTTGTTGTTTGGGAATGGCCATTTGACAGGTAAATATTTCCTCCTACAGTTAAACAGTATGTCTCAGAAACCGTTTCAAAAACATTTGAACACAGTTAGGAACTCAAGACTTTTATTGATTAGTTAATTTATTGATTCTGTAATGTAATCATTCAAGGTATGGGCAGGGGTCAGGTATGCAGTCTTCTGAAAACACACAAGGAAAAATCATTTTCTGAAATAAATGCTAGTGGCATAAAGCATGAAAAATAGACTTAGCAACAACTTCAATGTTACAACACAGTGATTATAATTAAAGAACAACATTGTGTTATTTATGAAGTTCAGTGTCTGATCCAAAAAACTATGAGAACAATCCTTTGGAAGGGCTCCCTCTGTAAATATTTTTTCTCAAAAACAAATTGAAGCTTCCATTTATTGGTTTTGAGGGTTTTTTTAACCCAGTTTGTAATTGAAATATTTTCATATTCTAATTTAAATTTATTCTAAAATTGAAGGTTGAAGCATAGTATTTATAACATGTTAACAGAAATTATTGCAATTATCCAATGGCACCTCTCCATGGGTATAATTTCTTTCACCATAATTGTCAACAAATATTTTGTATGCAGCATGGAACATGATATTTAACACTTTTCTAAATTGTGCCCTCTCTTACATGTATTTATTGCAGGAAAAACATCAGATTATAGTGACAAATATGAGCCAGCCAAAAGATTGGGGTTTCACTCCTTCCTACATTCACCCTGTTCTGTCACTTCCCACATTTCAACAACATTTCTGATGATAAATGAGAAAACAAAATCTCTGCAATTTCAGAATAAAAATAGAAGTAAATTTAAAACAATAGAGTGGAAGATTAACTTGTGTGATTTATACTTCAATTGTAATAAAAGTAGATTAGAGAGGGTGGGGGTGACATTGGGATTGCTTTCTCTTCAGACTTCTGCTATCTGGAACCTACAGAGAGTCACTTTTGAAATACTGTGGGGGGGAAAAAGAAAAAGAAAAATACAGCTGCCTATAAAAGATTATTCATATAGTCTCTTTATAGTTATCCTCAGCATTTTCCTGAGCTCTGAATCTGAAAATAAGCCCTTGGTGATAACCAATTGCACTGTGCATCACTTGTTGAGTTTAATTTCTCTCCCTTTCAAAAAATTCTTTTAAATTGCAATTTTTGTTTTTATTATTAATTCTTATAATATTTTACTTCAATTATTAAAATGTTCCCACTTCAACCCACAAGTTTTCTCACTTTTATCCTTCCAATTCTTTCCTTCATCCCACTGGGAGAAGAATCAGTGGGCAGCTTTGTGGTGTTTATTTGGGGTTAAACCACATGGTCAGAATTTTCCTGTAGCTGAAGTAGGGCAGCCTGGTTTGTTCCATGGTGGTTCAGTGCAATGGCTGAGTGCAAGATATTGTTCTGTTTCGTTTCTGACCTCGGGTTCCAGTGTTATTCTGCTTTCTTGCAGTGTAATAGCTGCTGTAACTCGGACACTTTCAATTAATCCTTGCACTAATGCAGCAAAAACTAAAGTATTTTCATTTCTTTGCAGCAGTATTTCTTGAATAGGAATGCAGGACTCCAGTCTCTTATCACAACTCCCTTTTCCTCTCCCTTCTTCCCACTCTCATAACCCTTGCAGCACCTGCACTTTTCATTCCTGGCAGCAGCTCTGCTCAGCTGGGGCACAGGGAGGAGAGCTAATTGAAATTGCTGAGGCCAGTGTTGGAGGACAGAGCTGATCCCAGTAAGTCTAAGGCAGTGTGGTTTTTGGGACTCATTTATGACCACTAAAGAGCTGTAAAACACAGTCTGAGAAACACTGTCCAGGAACTCATCTCTGATGATTTAGTCTAGAAACTAAGGTGAGATATACTTGGCTAAATCCACTATAAACAGTCCCAGACTCGGGCTCAATTCTGCAAAATCCTTGTTCAACATATTGTTAAGCTAATATTTTTATAAACATCACTAAAATGCTGGCCTGAAATGTCAGCTTGAAATGTCACCTGGTCTTTCATTATCATCCCCATTTTGTATCAGGTTGTGTTGACTTTCATATCCCAGTAACAATGTGGATGTTATCCTCATTTGTCTGCAAAGCAAGAGAAAAATGAGAGTTGGGAGTAAGACAGACAAAAACATTTGCCCTTGCAAAGAACATGGCAAAGAGACAATCAGAAAATAAGCATTTTTAAAATTAATGTTTATATTTGATTGGAAAAGGCTGACCTTTATTACACTGGCATGTATTTTTCCCTATCTTCAAGAAAGCAGAACACTGACTGGTGAGAGAAAGATCTAATGTATCAGGAAATTTACATTTAATTTGTACATAATGTTTTTTTCTATTTTTTTTTTAATTTTAATCATTTCTGTTTTACAACCTGCAGTTCAATTCACTTCAACTTTCTGTATTATATCTGATGAGACAGAATTTGAGTGACTGAGTAATTTCTGTGTAATCTACTGCTTTGGCATAACGCAGATGTTTTCAGGGAAGAAACTCTCTGGGCTTGGCTGCTGACAGTAAAATGTTTTGCTAAAATAGAAGGCAAAAAACATTTATCCAATATTGCCCAGTCACCAGTAGTCTACTCTCTAAATCTATGGAGCATATCTAGAGTAGCTTTCCCTGCTCAAGTGAAGATCAAAAGGCAGATAAAGAATAATAATACTCCTGAAGGAAAGACCAAAAGTGCACCCAGTTGAATGAACAGATCTCAAAACTTAAGATAATAACTTAGAAGGAAAGACATCCTCCCTCAAGCTATCCATATGCAAAAGTATAAGTAAAGAAAGTTCCCAGGGGATTGTGTAATTTTCAGGGTATCAGAGCTCCTGCAAGCCCAGGAGATAACAATTGAATTTCAATGATAGAATTAAATATAAAGACATTAAAATAAAGAACAGACATGACCAGCTCATCAAAGTATTTATTCTAAAAAAAGTCTACAGGCCCATATGGGCATTAAATCTCAAGAGTCTTATTAATGAATTCTTTTCCTTCAATACTTTTTACCTAATTGATTGCATAGTTTTCAGTCCACCATTATGCTCAATGGGATTCATGTTCTAAGATTGTCAACTTAGAAAAGCAAAAGACAACATCTTCATGTGATCAAACACCATGAGCAATCACTCTAAGACAGCAGCTCAGCCACATTTAATATCCCCAAAATATTACAAAGGTGCAGTCTAAATTTGATTGATGTTAAAGGGAGGAAATGATCCTTCCTCCATCGTTTTTTAGGCAGTGACAATAGGGACAGCCTTTATTTACTCTTGGAATAACTGAACCTTAAAAACCTGATGAACATGGTGGAGAAAATGGATTGACTTTAAATTAACAGTGGATATCACAGAGTATAAAAGAGTCTTTAAGGTGATTAAGGGATTGGAGCAGCTGTCATAGAAGAAGAGGCTGGGAGAGCTGGGACTGTTCAACCTGCAGAAGAGGACAGCCACAGAGATACAGAGATCTGCCCCTTGTGTAAGACTAACTAAGGGAGGGGAGAAAAGAAGGTGGCACCAGACTTTCTGTGCTGCACATGAGAGGAGAGGCAGTGGACACAAACTGAAATACAGGAAATTCCATCTAACCATGAGAAAACACTTCCTCACTGTGAGGATACTCACACACTGGAACGAGGTGCCCAGAGAGGCTGTGGAGCCTCCATTCTTGGAGACCCTAAGCATTTAAACTGGTGATGTTCCCAGGAAGGCTGTTCTTGCTGCTCCTGGCTCCGAGCTGGGGTTGGGCTGGGTCTCAGCCGACCACTCTGTGATTCTCTGAGCTCACTCATTTGTTTAAAATAAATTACTTTCACAGCATTGTTTTATCAATGATCTAAGCTGTTCCATTTTGCTACAGCTGTATTTGCATGAGTTGGGAAATTACTCCTAAAACCTTATTGGTCCCACACAAGGTTTTTCTGGTCCACCTCCTAGAAATATTACTATGGCAAAGTTATCACAAGATTGACAAAAGGATGGTAGGTTTTGTTTACTTTCAGATAATGCTTCTGGGAAGCTGGAGCTAAGCATGCTTCTGACCTCTTTTATTTTAGGGCAATTTCAAATGCAATTGTTTTCTAATAAAAATGTACTATTCATTTAAAAAAACCCTGTTTTTCAAACACATTTCCTCTGAGAATATTTCTGGCTGATAATTTTTAGCCTGCCCATGGCATTTTTTTTTTCTTTTTGCACTGTATTTATCTATTTTCCCTCACCTTACAGGATAAAGTCTGAATCTAACTTTCTTTGGTATATGCTCATCCAGTTTCTATTGGGAAGAAGCCAATTACCCTCACCTGCCTTCAGAGAGAAAATTAACAGTAGTAACATTGAAGAAGTTGATGCTGAACAAGTAAATTTTCCAAAATGCTGACATTTATTTGCCAGAGTTTTTGCAGGTAAGTAGTTTTACCTGTCCCATCTGCTGTCATGTTGTGTATTCCTGTGCTTATTGCAGATTCCAATGCATATCAACCTAAGTAATTATTTCTAAACTCTTATTAAGATAAGCTATAAATTTTTATTTGTGAAGGACCTTAGAAATAGGAGCAAGTGCTCATTTTTCTAATTCATAGGAGACAGGAAACAGCTCCTCTTGTTCTTGCAGAACTTTTCAGTTTTTCTTTGATAGCCTGACCTCCACATAATTCCCTGTTTTTTCTGCAACATTTCTTTGCCTGCCTGTGTATTACATGAATATAATCTGTCCTTGGAACAATGGGAGGTCACCTTACCCCTACTCTCTTGGAAAAATCCATACAAACTGGCTGAAGACAAAAATAGTCCTTCCAAGCTTGTGTCATTCGTTCCTGCTCAGACATGCAGACTCAAGGGGAAAATGGGACATTTTGAAGCAGACTGTGAGCTTGGATTGCTCTAATATTGCAGCATGATCAGCAAATGTGCACAACTGCCACATGTAATCTGGAGTAAAAAGAGTAGCTTCTCTTTTTTGCTACCTGATGGGATGGGTGAGGAGGGAAAAAGAAAGGAGGAAAGGGTAAGAAAAGTTCAGTTATAATAGAGTTAATATATGAAGTAGATTGTATAGAAGGGGTGGAGGCATAAAAATATATATATTTAACAATGGCAGTGCATAAGTTTTGCTTTATAAACTATCCTCATTTTAATAGCAGAGGTTTTTTTCTGGACTCAGCATCATTTACCTTCAATAATCTATTCAGACATCCACAGCACATGTTAAAGCACATACTAAAAAGTGGGCATTTGACACTTGTATGGCTTATTTAAGTTCTACAGAGGTACATGAAATCTCAGCAACATGGGGTGAAATCCAGCCTTATTGATCAGCCCTCTTTAAGTCCCTTTTTAACTTGACTGGCTGACATTTCTTTTAGGCTCCCTGGAGATGGATTAATTTTGCTCACAGTGATTAAAAATCAGGTAGACTATGAAATTTGTGTGTACTTTGCCAATGCAAGGCAAGCATTACACTGAAATTATCTTTGGGATTTTCAATCCTGTTGGCAGAATTAAATAGTGATACTTGATCAATTGTACTCTACTACATATCAATGAAAGCAGCAACATTCTCATCAATTTGATAGAGAACTAAATTATGCCACCTCCTATCTGACACCTCCTGGGTACCACCAAAAATTAAACCCTATCTGTGAGTGGGAGTTGATACTTAAATCACTGTCATTGGCATTAAGTGCTGGCTAATGTGAATTAGAGAACTGATGGCCCAGGGTAGCTGAGCACTTGAGGCAGGGGCACGTGTGCTGTTCAGCCTCTGAAATGTTCAGCAGACTCAAATCAGACCCAGCTCCCCTGAGGGACAGCAGCACTGAGATCAGGAGCAGGAGCTGCCCCTTTCCAGGGGCTCCCTGCAGCAGCAGCCAGTGCCAGCCCCAGCCAAACTCTGTGCCTGGGGCAATGCCCAGGGAGGTGCCAGGCTGAGCCCTGCAGGGGCAATGCCCAGGGAGGTGCCAGGCTGAGCCCTGCAGAGGCAATGCCCAGGGAGGTGCCAGGCTGAGCCTGCAGGGCAATGCCCAGAGAGGCGCCAGGCTGAGCCTGCAGGGGCAATGCCCAGGGAGGTGCCAGTCTGAGCCCTGCAGGAGCAATGCCCAGGGAGGTGCCAGGCTGAGCCCTGCAGGGGCAATGCCCAGGGAGGTGCCAGGCTGAGCATTGCAGAGCTCCAGGAGCCACTCCTGATGGCACAGGGCGTTGTTGAGAAGGGCACAAATGGAGGAGCAGGAGTCCAGGTGCTTTCTGCCACTTCCATAGTGGTGGTAGAGTCCAGAGACACTTGTTATTTATATTTGTTGGCAGGAAATTTTTATGTTGGAAAAGAAATATTGTACTTGGAGATTTTAAAATGCCCGAGCAACTAGGAGAGCAGAATTAGTGTCTGGGAACTATTATTTCATCCTCTAGAAGGTGCATGCTTGCCTCCCATCTACAGGATTTAAACAGTGCAGATTTCAGTCTTGGGGAAAAGTTAAAATGGATGGATTTGTGCCCTGGCACAAGCACATATGTTGTCCCTTTGATCTGTTGTCCTCCCCCAAGAGTGTGATGGACATGAATCCTAATGACACACAGAAAATAAGAATAATGCTGCTAAATGACTGCAAGTTTTGGGCAGAATGTACTGTGTGCACTTCTAGGTGACAGCAGCCTTGATACTGAAGCTAAGTTAGCACAAACTATGAAAGGTGTTTGAGCCTTGTAGCCATGAAGACCTGGTTTTCTTTATTTGCAAAATAGTGACTAACTTTTGGCTCTCAAAGCATATATGTG
Source organism: Zonotrichia leucophrys gambelii (assembly GCF_028769735.1). Lineage (NCBI taxonomy): Eukaryota > Metazoa > Chordata > Aves > Passeriformes > Passerellidae > Zonotrichia > Zonotrichia leucophrys. Next base: position 6,062,858 of record NC_088174.1, read on the forward strand.
TCACAAATAGATGAACTCAGGTCCCTTTCCAACCTCATAGTCTATGATTCTACGAATTGTGGCTCTCAAGATTTGCCAATGAATTTTCCAGTTTGTTCATCCTATTGGTGTGTCATATGTACACAGTGAGGTTTAGCTATATCAAGCATGTAGGATAAAGTTTATTTGACATCTTTGCATTTACCAACTACTTTGATTCTGTAATTTTTTTTTTTTTTGTGATACAGTCTCCCATGTAGTAGCCATGTAGCCTAAGTCCAAAGAAATTGTCAAATATGTCATCCTCCCTAAGGATTATATTCAATCACAATTCTCTGGCTGATAACATGTTTTATATTTGTTTGTGATAGCTTCCAATGGCCTGGAATTTCTAGATGGTAGAGCCAGTTTACACATAGATTCCACTTGAATACACTTGAAATTAGAGAAGAGATTTTTTAGTCATGCTGAAGCTTTCAGACCAGAATCTCAGACTACTTGTAAATGATTTATCCAATGAAAATGTAATTGAGCTTTGATTGCTGATCTCTCTGTAGGAAAGGGAGGCTAATCTCCGGAATCAGAGCAGTAAACAGAGGTGAGCTGGACCCTGAAGCTGATTATTATGTTTCTTGCTTTAAATAACTTTTGTTTTCCAGTAAAACAGATTTGATAGAAAAAGGATTGGACAGGCCCCCCACTGGTTGCTCAGAGTGTCTCATAGTAATAGAAGGTTTTGCATTAAAATGCTCTTTTCTTCAAGAGCCACTCTGCCAGTGGGTCTCAGTGTGACAGATGATATGTGCATGGGCAAGGATGGTTCAGTACTGAGCTTTTGACTGTATTTCCATGTTTATTTCACAGGATTAATAATTTTTATCAGGGACAGGGGCTGTGGATTATGCCTAGTGCTAGTGTTCATCATGGAGATGTGTCTTGTGCTGCATTCCAATGTGGGCATAGATGTGTCCCTCATGATTTCAGAGTCCCTGAAAACCACTCCTTATTTTTTATCAAATATAACCTCGTTGGGTTTTTCTTGCTATTTTTTACTGAAAACTCTGAGCTGAAAAATCTCAGTTCTTCTATCTTACAGAGCTATATAAAATATTTGCATTTTACATGTATTTTTACTAGCTTCTCCTCTACCTTTCTTGTTAAAAGATTATTTTTTGAAAAAACTGATTTGGAGATTCAGGAAGCAGGGAATAAAGTTTTGCTTTAATTTATGGTTGCCTGCTTCCTGATTACCCAAAGGAATAACCTTGTGAAAGAGCTTTGGTTTTTTATCTGATCCAGTTGCCTTTGTGCAACTTCCAGTTTAATGATGAGAATAACATTTTGCTCATTTGGACAAGCTGTAAAACCTTGTTGTGGGTGTATTTCAGACTGGGTGAATTTCAGACAGAAAAAGAGGAAGGCTTCTGTTTATTTTTCTACCCTTTACCATGATCTCAGCTCAATACAACACCTCTACAAGACAGGGTATAAGGCTGTGCTCAACATTAACCTTGTCCTTGAAATCATACCAGCACCAAAGCCTTCCAAGGGAAGGCATTGTTTCATTTTTAGAAGTTACAGAGAGTGGAAGCGTCTGCACTTTCATTAATTTTTAAATTTTTTTTTATTCAAACTACCATTAGACCTATGAGTTCAAATATTTGGCTTTCATCCTTTAACCAAAACATGTCCATTATGCCTAAAAAGCCCTGAAAAGGCTCTTTAGCAACTGTGTACCCCAATATGATCTCAGGGGTTTTTATATTGCGTGTTATACTAGAGATAGTAACCTCATCATTGATCCAGGACAAATATATATATATTTTTATATTAAAAAAAAAGAAGAAGTAAAAGTAAAATTGTGTTTGATAATGGCTATACCTGGAAGGTCTTGTAGAAGGTGGCATAATTCCATCGATCATTACTGCAGCTAAGCTATAATGAAACGCTGAGGAAATTGAATTTGCCAATTTTAGTAACGTGCAACTTAATTATAATTGATTTAGTGCTAATGCTGTATATCTCATGCAGAAGTCTGACTGGGTAAAGAATTTCTTATAATTTACCAAAGCTCTTTTTCTCCTCCAGTTTTATTTTGCATATAGTATCTTTTTAAACACAGATACTTTGATTATTATAGCTGTACCATGAGTATTGTCCAAGTACCACATGAAATGTTGTCTTATGCCTACAGATCTCTCTTCATCAGGTCTGGCTGTCAAAACTGGCCAAGTAATTGGGACAATTAAGGTGCCCCTGAGATATAATTATCCTTTATAATTTCTCTATATGTTTAAGAAAAATGATGATTGGCTCACAAAACCAGGTTCCCCACGGTACAATGAGAAAGAGGATACTGGAAAAGAACAGATCAGCTTTAATCTCCCCCACTTAAATAGTCCCTAAAATAATTATAGCCCAAACTCTTCCTTCTGTGCCAGTAACTTAGACCACAAAGCAACATTTTAAGTTTGTGTAGACAAATAAATGAGGATGATCTCTGTTCAGAGCATCCTTTGGTGTATTAGATCCTGGTAATGACTCTCAGTTGCTAGTGTGAGGAAGATAAATGTGACAGCTGTTTTCCCATGCCCCACTGACTCACTATTCATCTAGTTAAGTACATAGACATTCCTCTGAGATCCTCTGCTGCCTCACAGCTCCTCTGAGGCTGAGCTGCCTTATTCCCACTGCCACAGAGCGAGAACTGACTTAGACAAACAGAACATCTTCCCCTCATTATCTGGGCAGTTAATGGGCAGAGGCTGGATGCTTCCCCCACATCTGGCTGCTGCACCAGGGCCACTCATGGGGCCACAGGGCAGGAGTGTGGCTGCCATCAAATCACCAGATTTGCAACAGGGCACAGAAATGGCCCTTGGCCACAAATGTCCAGGGCTCCTCAGACATTTCATTGTCCAGACCAGAAATTTTATTCTTCCTCCCCTGCATGTCCATCTGGTTATGAATTATAAAACTAAAATTTAAAAGTTTTACTTGTTTTTTTTTAATGTTTATTGTTTAGATTGAATGACAAGCTGCTTGTAAAACAGCTTTTAAATACCAGTGTACTAGCACAGCACTCCCTTCAAAATACAAATACAATACTAAGAAGTTAATATTTCCCTCAGACAACTGAAGTGTAGCATTTGCTGAAGTTTCTAAAGAATGCATACATTTAAAGGATAAATATGACAGGAATGGGTGTATTCATGAGGAAAGTGTTTATAGCACATTTATTTCCCCTAGGCAAGAACATTGTTTTTCCCACCTCCACAACTCAATTGTATGTATCTACCAATCCACATACATTACTGAGGAAAAAGGTGCAGTGATTATTTTAAAGCCATGTCCATTCAACCCAAAAACAATTTTTACACTTTTTTTTTTTGTTGTGGCTATCAAATAATGAAATTCCCTGACATGAAATAAATTCTCATTTAAAACACACAGCCTTGCTGAAAAAAAATCAGGCTTTAAAGTCATTATAAGGTACTGTCCTCTCACAGGGGCTAGATTAGAGTCAGCTACAGAGAAATCAGAATTTGGTGAGGTGGTTAATTTCAGTCTCCACCCAGATCTAATTTGCCTTCTATATACCCTAAATACTGTAAGTGTGCAGATTAAAGATTTCAGGAAGAATTTACTATAGCTTAGCCCCTTGCCTATTCACATACCTTCAGCAAAGTGTGTGGATACACAGTTTACACTGTCCCAGCTGAACAAGATGGCATTTTACATCTGCTTTTCCTGACTGCAGCACGAATCATGAGGCAGCTGATGATCCAGCTCCCCAGCACATCTGTTATGTTCTAATGAGCAAGCAGAGCAAGAACAGCTCCTTCCTCCACCCTTTTCTCACCTGGAAAGTGTGCAGCCTTGGGTGTGCTGAGGGAGGTTGAAGGGCAATTTACTCTACCAGCAGCAGAGACAGAAGCTGTCTCTTGAGAGCAGAAGAAAACAATGTATTTTAGATACTGGAGAAGAGCTGTGTCCAGATTCATCCAGCCTGAGTTATACCAAGTTTTGCTCCTCTTTGTTACTTGGGTCTGGAATCACCATATTAAAACCACAGGGCCAAAAAGGGCTGATCTGAGCCTTCCTCACTACTTCAAGTCATTAAGCACCCAAGAGGTCACCCCCATTTTCCATGGCAATTATGGCCCCAAAACTCCTTGTCACCACCTATGTACTCACTCCAGAAAGCCTCGGGGGTTTTTAAGGTTTGGTATGGAAGACAGAAAATATTTTGTGTTTGTTCTTGGTATTTTCACTTCCTCTGTGAATTTTCTTGGTGTCTCATTCACTTGCTGCCCCTGGCCTGAACTGGATGCAAATATAGAAGGTACAGAAATGCTGTCTACATTGGCAGGCAAGGACCACAGAGGGAAAGAGGGTAACTTGTGTAGTCAGCCAGGCTCAGATGTTGCAAATTTCGCTTTTCCTTGTCCCCACACTAAATGTGTGTCATACAATTCATATCTGACTTCAGCACTTGCTTACCATGATTACACATAAAAATGTTAAAGGAGGCTCTGGCTGTGTTCAGTTCCTCTGGAGGAGCCATTCCCAAGGTAAATATGTTCAGCATGTTTGCCTTGTTCTGAGCCTGTCCTAGCTCTCCTATCACTTTGTCAACAGAAATACCCTTGGGCAAATTTGACCCATTGTGCTGGTAATGCAATGACATTTAAATTGTTAAAAATATATTAAGCTGCATTGGAGGACTGTGCTCATCTTCATATAAAATATTAAATTTCCATTTGCCTGTGAGAAAGGAAACACCTCAGAGCAATTTCTTGGGTCTTGTAGCAAAATAGCAGCTAAAAAGCTGGAATGGTATGTCCCCTGAGAAGTGTTCCAAATGGCTGAAACAAATGTCCCCCAGTGGCCAGCTCCAGAGCATTTCTACAGCCAGATGAAAAAATATACTGGTGGTATGTGCCCTGCTCACCTGAACTCTGTTTAGGTTTATTTTGTACCATTTTACTGGAGATTTGTGAGAATTATTATTCAGGGGGGTTTCTAAAGCCTTTCTTACTAGTTGGCTTTTGTCAGATGTGATGTCAGTTGGTACAAGGTGTGAGAATATGTTGACAGAGAAAGGTTTTTGATATGTCAAGAGTTCAATTTTCATTATATATATATTATATATTTTATATTAGAATGGAAAGGATTTGCTCTATTCCTGTTACCCCTTGGCAGAGGCTGAAGTTGAGATGAAACAGAAATTACAGTCAGTTCTCCTGGTTTAAAAAAAATTAATGGCAGCCTGAAGATTCATGGAGATGTGGATAGAGAAAAGGGAAAGGCAAGAGCTTGTGCTGCACTCAGCAGCAGGACTCAGAAACCCACAGCACCCCTTCCTCTATAATTCCTCAGCTCTTTTACTCTCCACTCACAACTACAAAAATCATTAGAACCTGCTATAAGAAAATTTATTCCTTGCTTACATTTTCATATGAACTCAATTTCTTAGCCTTTATGAGCGGTTTGCAAAATATACACATCTATATTTTGGTGAAGAGAAAATAGAAATTGATGGTTTTCATTCTTTTTAAGTTATATCACCTTTCTGCATATACACCATCTTTTCAGAACTGAGGAGCAAATACAATGTCCAACAGATGTATGAAAATAACAATATTAATTCAACAGAAGCTGTTTGACACCCCCACTATTGGGTCTTAGCCTGGCTGAGCTGAGGATGATTCCAAAGACCCCCCCAAGACCAGAACTTTCATCCTTTCCTGTTTGATAGTCCATGTAACATGGCTGGGCCACTCCAGCCCATTTCCTGGGGTATGTAAAGGGTAGCAGCATTGCTATAACTGCATGAGCTGATTTGAAAACTAATAATTGGAGGGTCTATGAGGCAGAAATTCCTTTCAGGAGTGTGGGAGCTCTTCAGCAGATTACTGGGAAGAATGGGATGCCATCACAGTCACTGTAAATGCCTAAAGGGCCTTAAATGTTCTGTATAGAACCCTGATTTCCTTGGAAAGTTACTTTAGATAAACAAAGCCCCCTTCCCCTCTCACTTCTTCATTAAGTGAGCAAACCTTTGAAAAGCATGTACATGATAAAAGTATTCCTTGAAATAATCTCAAACAGAATGTAGCCACAAGGTAAAATTCTAACAAGAGCAAAAATTGTTCATGCACGATTACTTTCTGACACACGGAATAGCCAGCTTAGACTTTATGTTATCATTAAATAAATAGGAACTAACAAAAAGTCCTTTTTTTCTTTCTCTGTCCTTATTAATGCAGAATATATTTTGACAATGCTTTCTTTGTTAATTTGGACCCAACTCAACCTTGCTTTTATTCTGTATAATGATTTCCAGTAAGGTAAGGAGGTTATAGAGTGCTGCATTTTGGATTTCACAGCTTTTTACTCCCACTTGGGTAGGCAGGGAAAGGGGAGGGGATGGGAGGTGAGGTGGGTCTCAGAGCAGCTCCTCTGCAGTAACATGGCAGGAATGCTGTTCTGAGGCTGGGCTCACCTCACTCCAGCTAAACTAGACACAACCTCTGTGGCAGACATCTTTTATGGAAAATCCTTTCCTTAGGATTTTTCCTTCTGAGAAGCTGAGAGGCTCAGGAACAAAATGTAAACATTGATTATCTGCTGCTGTGGAATGCAACAGGTGCATCTGTGATTGGCCCATGTTGATTGTTTCTAATTAATGGCCAATCACAGCCCAGACAGAGAGCTGAGCCCCAAGCCTTTGTTATCATTCTTTCCTATTCTATTCTTAGCTGGCTTTCTGATGAAATCCTTTCTTCTATTCTTTTAGTATAGTTTTAATGTAATATATATCATAAAATAATAAATCAAGACTTCTGAAACATGGAGTCAGATCCTCGTCTCTTCCCTCATCCTCAGACCCCTGTGAACATGGTCACAAACCTCTAGACATGTCTTTACCCATTATTGTTAATAAGGATAGACTGCCTTCTGATTTACTCTGGGCAACATTCTGCTAACACGAACCCTAGAATTACACTTTCCTCTGGCATAAGGTCAGCAAAGCTCTTGCAGAATGTTATCTGATATGACTGAGGATTTCTGAGTTGTCTCCTATTCAGAAAGCCACTCCTGATGGCAGGCAGCTCGCTCTGCTGCTCACCAGAAAATACACAATCCTTTGGAAACAATGCAGCTTAAGAAAGCCTGTAGGCTACTGCTTTTCCTTTAGTCCTGGCACTTCTGCTCCACTTTACTGGTGTGAGAATAAGAGCAAATGAGGTGCATGGTAGAAAAAGAAAAGTGTTGATAAAGACGTTGTTGCATCTTACCCAGGCCATCAGCACAGTACAAAGTGTTTTAGTGAGCATCTGTTCCTCCCTCCTGTTATCAGCAGCCAGTTCATCCCTCCTGCCTACATCAGAGTCCCATGGCCCCACTGTTCTCCCTGTTCCCACAGGAGCTGCATCCTCCCCTTCCTGAACAGTCAGCCACTGCCTTCCAGAGCCATTCCCTTTCCAGTTAATTACCCCGCTCCTGGGGTTGGGAGGGAGAAAAGAAAGAATATTCTACTGAAAATGAGAAAAAAATCCACAAAGTTATAAAAATATAATCTGTATGATTCAGTGGTCAAAGGGAATGGAGTTCAGTGCTGATCTGTGAGTGTTAAATGACGGGTACTAATTAAAATATGTAAGTTTTTCATTCTCCTGTGAGATTGACCATAGAGCAATAAATGCACAGAACAATGCAATGTCTTCCACTCTTAAAATTGCAAAATAAGTCTGAAATCTGGGTTCTGATTTGACTCTGACCCTTTTGATCTGAGATTAGTAGTTTAACACTTCACTAAAGCCTCTGAAAAGGCCAGATGAGGTCTCAAATGGAAGTAGAGCACTTTAGGGCTGACACAGTTATCAATCCTGCCTTCTCTGCATTGAGTATTTGCAAAGTGCATCTTCACCCTCAAATTAGAACAGAGGAAGATTCAGATGATGATTATTTCAGCCATTTGATAATAATTTTGTGTTGTTATCACACATTTGGCTGAACAAACAGGTATTTATGGGAGACAAAATGCCTTTCCCTAGGCTGCTGCTCAGGTGTGGTGTCACTGAGCCCATCGTGGGTTCAGAGAGGAGGCAGGTCAAAGAAGCCAAGAGCGGGATAATTCCTTCTTTGCACCCGTGACAGAGCTGTTTAATGAGCAGGTGTGAATTACACCTTAAGCAAGCAAGGAGAAGGAGAAAACACCGAGTCACAATTTGTCCAGCAGCTTTAACTGCACGGGCAGGGGATTGCTGGGCAGCATCCCACCCACCTCTCCTGACTGCAGGGGAACCCTGATCCTGAGGGTAAGAGCAGCTGCCAAGCTCTGGTGCAAAGTCAAGCTGCAAAAGCCAGCAGCAGATTCCCTTCCCAGCATGACACTAATGGAATGTCTCGGTGGTGAGTGGTTGCTTGAGAGCTGGTGTGTGAAAGACCAGAGATATAAATGATGCTTAAGTGCTTAAAGCTCCAAGAAAAATGACAAATGCACTGTAGTTCCTGTTATGATGATTAGCTATGAGTGGAACACACAGGTTTGGATGCTTTTTCCTTGCTAAAAACAAGCCCTGAGGGGCTAGGGAGGGGGAAAAGGAGTGTATGTTCAATATTTCCTTCTTTTTGTTTTTATGCAAAGCTGAAAATGGCACAATATGAGATGTCATCTGGGCAAGTAAGCTGTTTGTGTTAGAGCCCATGGCTGGCTTGATGGGACAGAAGGGACCTTGGCACTGATCACTGGGACATGAGGAACAGGTGAGTTCTGTCCAGGGGCTGCAAGGCCAGGCTTGGAGGTGTCTTACCCTTGGTCAAAGAACTCTGATTAAAGCAACTATGTCTAGCCAAAGCCCCTAGTGGCTCCCTAACCTCTTTGAAATGGAAGCCACAGTTGTGCCAAGCCTTTTGTCTGAGACTTGACTTGTTTTCAGTCTCCTGTCTGTGATTATATTTTGTACTCTTGCTTTACAGGCACAGGATTCCCTGTGCAGGATGCAGGGCTCTAATGCACTTTTTTCATAAGGCCATTGGCAGTCTTTGAATGTACTGGTACATTTTTTCACCAGGTTTCAAGGTGATCTAAGGTATTCCAGGCTATAAAATGAGAGTGTCTGTGCCTCAGTTTTGGTAAGTAAATTGTCAATGAGATAAAGGCAATATCCTTTTTTATAGTGAATTACTATAAATGTGATTTTTCACTTCTTAGAAGATCAGCATAGCAGGTCAAATAATAGATGATCTAGTAAACCTGATTTATCATCTCTCTCTTTTTCTCTCTTCCTCTCCTCCTTTCATCACTAGGAGTTAAAATTTCACGAGATGATTATATATACAATTGCATTCTGCCATGATTTGCTATATTTTACTTCACCTTTGGGTAAAGATAGATTTTTTTGCCCCCCAAGGAGGAACTCAGTTGCTTCATAGCCATAACTTCTATTATCTTCTTGCCTGGAGAGCTTAGATCTATTCAACTGTGAAATAGCTTGTCCCTGTATTATGCAACCCTGGTAATTCTCTGTTTGGCATTACTCATAGATGCCCAGGGTGGAAGCATCAGCTCCAGGAAAAGAGGATGGGAAGTTGAATGAAGCACCAGAACTTTACAATCAGAGGCAGGAGGAAAAAGCCAAAGATATTCAAGGTATCTTAGAAAAGTGTGGGATAAAAAACCTGAAAAATTATCTTTGAAAATGGACTAAGTGTCTGTCAATAGAGTGTGGGATATTTCTGGAGAGTAAATCCCAGCTCTTTGTGGAATTTTCCATTATGCCACTGAGAATTTCATGACAGAAAATTTTTATCCAGTAAAACTCAATAAGAGGCCTAGTTTGTATTTACACTTATGCACATGCTCACACATTATGGAGATGTCAGAAGAGATGCCACAGTTAAAGGTGGTTGGTTAAAATATACAGATAAAGGAGTACTAAAATCAATTTTCTTCACACTCCAATGAATTCAGACTGAATTTGGTATCCAACTGACAATGTAAATTTTTAAGAGAAAATTTAATTATGGCTTTTGTGTTTGGCAAATAACTTAGTGGCTTCCATAGGAAATTTCCTCCTCCTGCTCTTGGTTATGTCTGCAGGTTGGATTAAAGCTTTCAAAATGTTTAATTTTCATTTAAGGTCCTTTCTATGGCCAAAGACAACTGTAGGTTATCACAAAAATCCAGTATTCTGTATTTTGGGAATTTTTGGGGGTACTGCAGTGTTTTGGGGCAGGCTGTGCATCAATGTGCCTGTGTGGGTGGCAGAGAGGCAGCAGCTGTTCTGCACTGCCTGAGCAGCACCTGGCTTTCACCTTGACAGCACATTAAAGAAGTTGGTTTTTGAGTTAATGTGGCAGCTGCATCAAGTTTGGAGCTGTAAACAGAAAAATCAACCCCTCTGGATTCCCTGCTCAAAAGGATGGAATTTTGTACATTTTTAATAAATAAGCAGAAATGCAACAGTTCTACTGCTTTTTTTCCTCCAGCTGAATCAGAATATCCCAAAACCATTAAATATTGATTCTGCTACTTGGGTCAAAAGAGATCCTACAGTTCATATCCTCCCAGGCGTTCTCCAGCTAAAATATTATCTTCTCCTCCTGCTCTGCTGTTGATATAATACCCCCAGTCTAATGCTATCTTGAACATAGTCAAATTTTGATATTTTAAATGTGACCAGATTTACATTTTGGTATTCAGAACAGTTGATAGTGAACAAAGATTAACCAGTAAGTCTGCTCCAATCTCCATCTACTTTTATTTTACCTTATTCCAAAACAACTTTTTAGGTCAGGCCAGGAGATAAACAGAAAAGAAAATGTATGTTAGTTTTTGGAGTGACTAGAAGATGAAAAAGAGAAGGTTTTGTATTAATTGATGAAAATTTTAGAGGAAAATGTAAGTAGCAGAGACTTTAAGAGGTGTGTGAAACAAAAGCAGATGAGTATTTGTGTGGAGCCTGCAGCTAAGGTAAATTCCACTGTTTTAAGGGGAACTATCTCTGTGATTCCTTACCCACTTCCTTCCCAGACATCAACTGGGCATTCACAATGACAAAAACTCTGGTGGACCTGTCCAGAACTCCAAGTCCTTCCTGATTTTATCCAGTTCTTTTTGCAAGAACAATAATACATTCCTTAAAATTGTTTGAATGTCAGATGGTGTTGTCTCAGGTGGCTCTGTAGAAAATATTATTTACAACATTTTTTCCATTCCCAAAATAATTCAGGTACAGATTGTTTTGACTGTCTTTTTGCTAAAACACAGAGAGCATTGTAGCAGGTAAAATATAAATTTGACAGGTAAAAACAGTTTAAAAGCATATGGTTTGCCTATGCTGCATCACACAATGTCATTTTCAATTACAGACACCAAATCCAAACACTTTGAAAGATTTTGAAGGTGTTTGACAGTTTAGAAACATTCATCCACATAAAAGTAGCATAATATTTTAAATTTACTGATGAGGAATGATGTGGAAATAGCTGGTGCTGATTATTTTTGTCAGTGAACTTTGGGAATGTGATGGATGAAGGTGACTCCTTCCCCAGAGCAGTGTGGTTTGGTAGAGGCTCCAAAGGAGGCAAGTGCCTGGGCTGAAACTGGATCAAGAAATTTGCTCTAGGAAAGAATAGACCACAAATGCATGTGCTAAATATCAGTAATGATATTATAGTTGATTGTGTTGGTGAATATTTAAGTGGGAGTGAAAAGAAGTTTTCTCCTTGGAGAAGATTTCTACTTCACACAACAAAAGGATATTTCTGCATCAATCTTCCCCATTATCAGAAAGAGGGTTGTGACACAGCACCTCAACACAAACATCCTCCTCTTAATTGTATTTAATACCTGAAATACTGGGAAACAAAATAACTGGTGTGGTAGGAATGGTGAAGCACTGGGACACTTCCCCTCATTACAAATTAGGTAGTGAGGTGCTTCAACATGGAAAATGGACTTTTTTCCATCTGCAAGTCATAATCTTACTCTTAATGCTTTGGTAGTCTAATTAACGTAAATGCACAAGTCTGAATAATTGCTTTGGGGTCATCTTAATTAGAACTTCCATCTTTTAATTGGCAAAGAGATTAATTAAGATATACACTCCACTGTCCACTGAATCCCATCCCTTATATTTTGTGAAAAATTTTTCCATCTCTACTCTAGTGCAGGTCAAGAATACTAATCCTACCTCTCTCTTCCACTCTGCCAGCTACAAAGGGAACTATTCCTCTGACATGCATGCTAAATCACATGGAAACACTGGCATCTGGCTCCCTGCATTTCCTCCCTGCATTTTCTGTGAGTGGATGAGTTATGGGAGAAACAGCTGCCACCACTAAAACCTCACCTCTGGAAATCCAGAGGTGCAGAAAGGGCAGAGCAGAGGGAGCAGAGCTGGGATGACCCAAACTGAGACCACTGGACATGGGCAAGCCTGGGCAGTGGCTCGGTAGCCTGAGGAAGAGGAGCCATGGTAGGAAATCCCTGGGAAGGAAAAGGAGAAAGACCTCAAAACCTTGACAGCGTGAGAGTTTTTAATGCACAACTTTCTTGTATCCAGAATGCACAATTTCCCATTAATTTCACAATCTCAGCACTAGAAAGGAGTTAAAGTACAACTGCACTGAGTTTTCAGGGGAAATTAAGTAAGAACTGGAAAAAAAATTGGAAAGTGGCATTTCCAGCCAAGCGCCTCTGGCAGGTGTAAAGATTTCTGGGCTATTTACAGCCACTGCCTGGTTCTGCTGCTCAGTTTGTTTCATCAGATGGGGTCCAATAGACCTCTAAGTTCAAAGTAAATTTCATCAGCTTTTGAGTTTGCCCAGAACTTTTCCAGGCTGGGAAGAGGCAGACTTCTGCTAAAATTGAGTTTTCTTGATAAAAAAAGAAAAAAGAGGGAAAAAAAATCTGAACTACTAACCTATGCCAAATCAATTCCTTCTACACTACCAGTCATGCAAAGACTGCTCAGGATAGTCTGGGGTCAGAATGATAAACAGTTAAAGTGAAGTAAAAAGAGTAGTTAGCAGATTTATTGCTAAATCAGGTACTTCTTACTTAAAGAGTTGAAGAAAAAGTCAACATTTCCCCTTCAAATTGGGATTCTGTCTTGTCCATTCAGTGTTAGATGCCTGGAGTGCTGAGTTATCCTGTAATAAATGGTGTCTGTCCAAATCCCAGATGCACAGGAGGGGCACATGGAGCTGTAACCCCAGCAGAATTCCACTGCCTTAGAGAAAGCTGGGAAAGCAAATCAGCTGGGATTTCCACAGGAAGTTTTAGCTTTTTTTACTATTTTCCTCAGAGGAAAACCTATAAATACCTATCCCATACACTGCTGCAACCTGTTGGGAGGGCAGCAGTGATATAAACATGTTCATCTTCTTTCTCTTTTATCAAAAAGAACACATATAAAAAATTAGAAAAATTAGAAGATGGAGTTGAGGGGATTATTGTAACAGATACTAATTTCAAATAGCTCAGAAATTGCAAGTGTAAAGAGGCTTTTGTTCCTAACAAAACTGTCTATGCCTTGCCATGAACTGATACACCTCTTTGTAGTGTTTGTAGTGTTCCCTTCAAATATAAATCTAGAAATAGAAAACATTCTACACCAACACCACCATGAATGTGTGCTGCTTTAATATGTAAAGCTGGGCACAGAGTAATAATAACACTGTGTAGCCTAGAAATACTCCACAAACCAGCAGCTGTGTATTAATAGAAATATGTTTGCCTCCAAAATTATTTCAGTGATCCAGCAAACCTCAAGTTGCCATGATTATTACTGCACCAAAGCCAGATCAGAATGTGAATAACTTCAGTTTTTCACTTAAGAAAACCCAAACCACACATTTTCTCACAGTCTGAAAATCAAGAGAAAAGGTAGTTCAATGTGAGGGATATGACCCAGCTGGCTTTTCCATTTTTTCTTCATGATGAAATGTTGCTAAATGTCTGGGTGTCAGCAAATGAAAACAATTGTGTGAAGAAACTGAATGTCTTTGAAGAAAATCCTGCCAGTTGAGGGAAATTGTCAGTCTGCAAACAGGCATGGTCAGGATGCTGGACCTCCTCAATTTCACAGTTTGGGGATTAATTTTCAACAGGTTTGTAAAGGGTGGTCCAGCACAGTTCTTGTAATAACTCTTACAACAGCTTTGAGTGGAAACTGGAGGGCAAAACCACCAGCAGTGATGAAAGGAGGTGGAATAACATGTCAGCACATTTCCTGACAAAACAAAGCCTCATGGGGGCCACACTTGACCCCTGTTAACAGAGACAAAGGATAATGTGATTGTGTAGGCAATGTGCTTGTAAACCTGCAGGCAAATGAGACAGGGAACCCACAGCTTTGCCTTTCTGTAATGCTGACTTGAGAAAAAACAACAAACACAAGAGAGCACTTTGCAGCCTGGCAGGCCAGCATAAAGAGGCAGAATCTGAGAGCAAAGACAATACTTCTTATTGTTTGATTCCTTCAGCATTCAGGGAAATAGGTCTGTGTTCTCTGAAAATAACAACAGCTCTGCTTCAAAGAGCTGCTGGTGTTGCACACATATTTCTTCTAAGCAGAAAACCTTGCAAAGTCCTGAAAGTGTGGCTGAATGCTCAGGTCAAAGGAGCAATTGTTACTTTCAAGTTGCCTTGAAAGTGCCATCTAAGTGCCATCACTGAAACCAGGGCCTCTGAAGGATCCTGGCACCAGGGAGCTCCCACAGCTCCTGGGAAGGAATCAAAGCACTTGTCCAAGGAGGAGTTTAATGATATTTCCCTTTCTGAAGTGAAGAGCTCCCTCCTGACCTTCTAGCTGCTCATATTAATTCCAGCACTGCTATAACACATGCATCTGCCCTCGGGGGAAAGAAGGTGCCTTCACTGGGACATTTCCACACAGACAGACTCTAAATGCAAATGGTTTGGGCTTGGGAGTGAAAGCCATGCATTAGAAACCTGCTCATCTACAACCCTTCCTCTCCTCTGGGCATAAATAGCCCTTCTCTGACAGGGTCCTGCAAGCCCTAAATCCTGTGGGGCTGTGTCAGAGTGTCAGAGCTGTGAGCTACAGCCCAGTGTGTGCCACACAGCAGCCAGACCCAGCACAGCACTGAGGAATTGCACTGCTGTGCCCAGCTGTCCTGCAGTGATGTAGCACATCATAAAACCAAGGCAGGTACTGAAGAAAAATGGCTCTTAGGAAACATGTCAGGACTTCTTTTGGAACTTCTTTAGTTCCTTACCAAATGGAAAATGTGTCAAAACTAGAAGGGATATGAGCAGCAATTAAAAAAATTACCATTTTTCTCTTTAATTAAGGTTATTGACAATTTCTCTATGGATATGCACTTTTATGTAGGCTCTTGTCTGGATCTTACAGGCCCTGGATAAATGACAGGTATGTGACAATTTAATATACAATCAACATCTTCATATAGATTACTTTCCTTGATATCACGTAATTCATAGTCTTTATTGCAGACCAATCATCTCCTACCTAACCTCCATCAAAAATAATCCTGACTATTATTCTACCATCTTGCCTTGAAGCAGAGTAAGGCTGAAACTGATTTGGGACCCAGAGTCCAAGACATGCCTTTAGGATCAGGCAGGACTTAATAGAGCTGGCACTTGTGTGCTGCTAGGGATGACCTGTGGGCTATTTGTCAAGGAAGGTGGGAAGCAGAGTGAAATAGATCTCAGTCTGTGCCAGCCAGGACAGGACAGGACAGGAGGTTGGGATGGTGCTTCCCGTGCCCAGGGCTCCAGCACCGAGGCCCCACCTATACAGAACCATGCAGGAGCCACTCAGCAGCGCAGCTGAGCTCTGGGCATCCTGGTTAGACCCTCTGCTCAAGAAACTGCAAGGAAACAGCCTCAAAAATGCACCATTGGAGGAGCTCTCAATATCTAACTCCATTTACCTCTCTTTTTTAAAAAAAGTTTTTGCTAAGTGTATAATGGTGTTTGGAAGCAGAAGTTCAGATTCTCCTTCTGCCAAGAATTCTTTTCTTTATTTTGGTCAGAACTGAAAGCTAATTATTTCCTGCTTCAAGAGCAATAGAGTGTTTATTGGAATGTTCCCTACAAACCTATCAGAAATGTTATTGCTCAGTAATAAATGAGCTTCCAATTAATTAAATTTAGCTCTCCATATAGACAGATCACTCCAGAAACTGTTTCTTTTTTTCCTCCTTTTGTATCAACATGAGTTCTACAAAGCAGGAAGGAGGCATTCACTGGAGTTTAATATAAAACACCATGATTGCAGAATGTTAAACTCATGGTGAAACTCATCCTTAATGAATTAATGTTTAAAACTAAACAGATATATTATTAGTTTCACTCTTAAAATGTAATTTCTTTTGGTACAGACTTTTCACTCATTTTTTTATTTAAGTATTCTAAAATTGGCAGAGTAAAATTGGAGCTTCCATCATCCTATAATTCATGCTGGAGAACATAATTCAGCGCAAAAATTAATGACAGCAGCCCCTGTAGATAGTGTGGTCAAATTGATCCAGATTTTTGTTAATGGCTCTCTCATCTGATTTACCATTGTACATGATCCTGTCATTCTCACATGCAGCCTCTGCTGCCTGTCCAGATGGGAAATTTCAGATTTGTTCAGAGTGGCAGAGTTGGAAGGACAAATCTGCTCAAATTCAATAACAGAGCAGCAGCAAAACTAAGAACTGGATGTGAAATTTAATCCAGGGTTTTAAGCATATGTTCTGTCTACAGTTTGGTAAAGATAGTAGTTGTTGATTACTTGAAGTTTTACTAATGTTGGAGTAACATGGGTAAAATTACTGGATTGCTTTCTGGGATGCAAACTGAGTCATTTGTGGGCATGCTCATACTGTGCTTACTGTACTTACTTTCCATGATCATGCCAGGTAAAAATAGGAATGCATAAATATTTATGCAGAATATTGCTAAAGGAGGCACAGCCAGAGCATTGCACAAGCATTTGTATCAACACAAGTTCAGGGCAAACTCATCCCATAAAAGGCTGCTGCTTGTGAGATAAAAGAGGAGATTTAATCTCTGCAATTCTTCAGGTCTCCATTATCTGGGTGTTTCTTGTTTCTTCAGTCCAACACCCACAGCTAGCAGGAGTGGTTATCCTGTGGTCACAGAATTTATCAGGCATACAGAGATATTAGTCATACACATAAGACATAGAGCCCTTTATTAAAAGCTGTTAGCAGGAAACTAAGCTTTGTAAATTTTTTAAATTTTTATCTGTTAAATCCAGGTGAATTTGAAATGCCTGGTACTTTTAGAAGTTATGGCTTAGCTGTGTGCAGTCCTACAGCCAGGCCATAATGCAGAATGACACTTGGGTTAGAGAAGAGCTGGTACTGCACCAATTGTCCATATAGATTTTTACTGAATAAGCTCCATTTCAGTGTCTATATATATTGACACCAACTATTTCAACTTAAAATGTTCTGTCCAGAAGATTACAAATGCTGATGATATTTAATATGACATTTTAAAGACAAAAGGCAGCCATGCTGGGCAGAAGTGATGGGTTAGGAGAAGGACACCAGAGTGACACCATTAGTTAAAGGTTAAATAAAAGCTACTTTGTGACACATGCATGCAGAATAACAGGGATGCTTGTTACCTTCTGAGTTACTGGGTTCATAGATGCTACAAATTATAAGGTTTATAAGGCTTAATCTAAAGCATTAGATGGTTTTGCTGAGTTGAATTTTGCTTGCATTACAGCATGCCTCTAAGAAAAAAAAAAAAAAAAACAAACCAAAAAAGCAAACTTTAAAAAACCCCAAAGTCCTTAAGAAATCCAGAAAAGGCTGCCAGTAATGTGAAATGTGAAAGATATTATATTACCTCTTTTCCTCTGTCTCTCTCTCCCTCCCCCTCCCCAGCTCAGATATGTGGAAGGTACAAGAGTCTGCAATTCTCTGCCAGGTATCAAAGGGGAGCTCCCCCATCTGAGAGCAGGAGTGCTGAGCATGATTCAGCTGGGAGGAAACATCCTCTGTGCCATCATCAAATGATGAAAGCTGTGGCTCTGGATTGTACCAGCCTTTGAATCTCCTGCTTTCAACCCTTTTGAGGGAAAGGCTTCATGTATTTGTGACCCCACAGCCATGTCCTTTGGAGCTGTAAAGGTTGTAGATGATTTTCATGCTGCACAAGTTTTGTGTGACTTAAATTCACTACCATGAATGCCTGGGAAGTGAATGCTTGGGACTAGAAATAAAACTGATGCCAAGAGTCCAGCTAGATAATAACTGTGTAGGGCTTCAAACCTCCAGAGTGTGCTTAGAAGCATCTTACAATGGACCACAATTTTTTTTAATCACTTTCACTTTGTCCCTTGTGCAGCCCTACAATTAAAAAGTAGGTTATTATCCCTCTCAAAAACATATCAGAGGTAGCAGGAAGGGATACTGTTATATAGCAGAGTGAATGGATAGAGTAGGATAAAAGAGAAACCCATCTCAATGCTGCTCTTCAGGTCTCAATGAATGTGAATGGAGATTTTGGGGACTTGGCAGTGTTTTGTTCTGAAGGTCAGCATGAAAGCTACTGGGTGACCTTTCTGTTTAATTCACTTTGCAGATCTGATGTTGTATTGAGGCTAGAAGAAGTTGAAATATGTAAAAATAAATGGCATATAATCTAAAGCCATGCAACAAGCAGCTGTTTCCAAGGTCCACCCAGTTTTGTTAGCTCCGCACTGCCTTCCTTGCTCCTAAACCATTTCAATGCCACTGTGCAGACCAACAGAAAGGTCTGACTTGCAGTGCAGCATGACTGCATCAATCAAAGTTGTGTTTCATTAAACTAAACCTGGGGATGACTAGAAATAACTACAGCATTTCACATTGTGGTGTGGAATTCATTGCAGATACTTGAAAAAATATTCTTGATAACAAATATGAAAGAGAGATTACTAAGAAAGCAGATGCAAATGCTACTTCATTGCTTTCTTAAGCCTTGGTAGTGAAGAGTCAACAACTAATACAAGTGCAATTAAAACTTGGGAGCCATACTTATCAAAAGAGTGAAGCCTCCAAAATTGGCATCAGAGCAGTCCCTGCTCAGTGGGTGCCCAATGTCAATGATTCAGCCTTTGAACATAAAACACAGAGTAAATGGGATTGTAAACAACTGGCACACAAAGAACACAACAGGCAAAGGCCAGGCTGTCCCTGACCCAGATGGAGATGTATGTGCACAGCAGCGTGGCCCATAGCATTCCAGCACAGTTCTATATGTTTCATTGATTAGAATAAAAAGACAAAAATCCTAAGCCTTGTGATCCTGAGTTTTGAAATGTTTCAGACTAGAAACACTCTTATTTGAAGGGGAATTCTGATGCAACACTTCCATTTTTGTGGTACATCACCCAGTGTTACTTGGACATCATAAAAATCATTTTGTTTTCTCAAAATATTTTTCAGAGATTCAGCTTGAAACTGCAAGCTGATGTTCAGATATTTTTTTCCTCTAGAATGTGGCTGTTATGAAGAAGCAGAGTTTATTCTGTGTTCTGTTGATCACCATAGTAACCTGCACTCTCTGTATTTAATAGGGAACAAAAAGTTATTTATTTGACAGGGATGGAGTTCTGGGAAGCAATGGTTTATGAACACTGGCAAAATACTTTAATGGGACTATTTACTTCTCAAGTTGTTAATGTGTACCAGTAATTTGCTCTTTATCTGTCATGAAGACCTCAGAAGATGGAATTGATTGTAGTTAAAAGGTGTTCATTACAGTTACAGCTATTTTCTACTCTTGGCAGTTTTTAAATAAAGCTGGACAGTGCCCTGTTGAGTCCTGATTGTTTTCTTATATGAAAAGCACAATAAAGGTATCTTGCTTGCTTTTGGGCTTCTTTTGTATTCTCAGGAACCAAAGGGATTCCTAAACTGCAAACAAAAGAACAACTGACAGATATTTATTGAAATAATGCTGTTTCACATCAGCACAGATCTATTTTTTTCAAGCCCAAAGGGTGAGATTGCCCACCAGTTTTTAATTGCTCCTTTATTGGTGTAAATTGATTTATTTTATGAAATTACTTTCAGTGTGCTAATTGATCTTTTTGCCTGCTTACTCTTAACAGGGATCAATCCATTGATCTGCCTCACAGAAGTGGCCCCACAAAATGCAGAGGTGGCACAGATGTGGCAATAACTGGGATCCAGTGGGGGGCAGAGGAAGCTAAAGTGGTTTTTTAACCCATCCCCTTGTTATGTGGGACTGGCATCAAATCTGCCTTCTTACTGAAACTTCCCTTGAGCAAATTTTGTCCCAGGGGAAGCTGTAGGAAAGCAGGGTAGCTGCCCATGCAGGTTTTCCTTTGTGAAGAGAATTTCTGCACTTTCAGTACCCTATGGAAACACACCATGATGTGACATCTTCCCCAAAAGGTTTATAAAGGAATCCATCAGGAAAAGGTGTGCTCATTACACTTCTCATCTCTACCTGCAATGAATACTTCATTATCAAATATCATTGTTATATAGCTATAAACCACTTAATTTTTCCTACCTTTACAACTTACCTAAACCACAATAACAAACACATATTTTTAGGCAATGTCCAGTCCCTCATATACTCTTATATTTTACCTATCTTTTCTTAAGCATTTTATCATTCTGCAGTGAACCATATTTTACAGTGAACACAATTTTAAAGCTTGAATTTCACCAGTCCTATAGGAATTGTTTTACCCAGAAGACTCAATTTATTTCTTCTAACTCAGGAAGAATTTTGATGTTAACTCTGAGATATTAAAGGTATCAAAAAAAGAAAAGTACAGCTATTAATTCAGAATTTTCATTTTATTGGAAGCACAGGTCCAGTAATTAATATACTTATTTTATACAGTTAAATATACATTATACCCTGCAGAAGCAGATGCAATCAATACCAAGCAGCAAGCAGAATGTGAGTATCGATTGTACAAAACCCCTTTCACACTCATGTTATCAAGGATCTTTTCAAACCTCTATTCTTAGGAGCACCATTTGGAGGATTGTGCATGTGCATGTGTAAAATGAACTGCTATTATGACTTCATCTGTGCGTGTGTTGGCACTGCAGACAGTTTTGCTGAAGTAATAATTTGGTGGTATCAAGAGGCAGAAAATCGGATCACGGAAGCACAATTCAGATGGAATTGCTGAGTAAGTGCATTGTGGTTTTTTCTCTCTTGTAAAGAGATTAAATACCATACCTGGATAATATTTCATAAATACCACACACAGAGTACTTATGAGACAGATAAGGCAAGGCTGGTAGCACAAGCAAAAATCAGAGGAAATGTTACCTGTGATAGATGCATTTTTCTACAAGGAGCTCACTGGGAATGCAGAGGTTTTGCCTCAAAACCCAGTTAAGTAAAATTTTAGCAATGCTTTTTAATTCCAAAACTTGCAGAATGCAGGGGTCTGGCTATGGTGTGATTGATGGTTTAACTTCAGAGACCAGGTTCAGAATTTTCAGTGGCTTTATAGCAACCTAATACTGCACCAACTCCACTCTAAATGTTCAAAGATACATAAGTCTCATTTTCAGATTTATTTAGGGCAAGTTTATGTAGGCAGACTT
Source organism: Zonotrichia leucophrys gambelii (assembly GCF_028769735.1). Classification (NCBI taxonomy): domain Eukaryota; kingdom Metazoa; phylum Chordata; class Aves; order Passeriformes; family Passerellidae; genus Zonotrichia; species Zonotrichia leucophrys. The sequence continues at coordinate 6,084,455 of NC_088174.1, forward strand.
TCACTGGATTCACTTTGAGATGGCCACCACAAACTAGTTCTGAATGACAGTCCAGAGCAATCATTCAAGATCACAAATCATTCATGAACAATATAACTTTTCTTAAAATATTAAGTCTGGCTGAACTTACCAAACAGTCAGGACTAGTCCAAACACTTCAGTTAAGAAGCACAAGCACAAGATACTTGTCTAACTTAAAGCACAGACAGGTAAAATTTCAATTGTCCTTGCAGCTTTATCTGAAAAACAGGATTACTAAATCTACCTTTCACAAAGCTGGGATGCATTTAAATTAAGTGATATTGGATACATTGCATACAATATAAAAATCTTGGATGGGAAACTGCATAAATGCAAAGCATTAAATCATTAAAGCCCACTGTTTATGCTCTCAGATTCTAATGATCAATGTATGCTTATATCATTTTTCCATAACATAAAATAGTTATTCTTGAGGTAATGGAGAACAGCTTGTAGAGAACTCACATATAGGAGTTGAGCATAAATTATGCAGCAAAGAATTTACAGATATTTCATTTCCTTTGCAAATGTCATCATTGGAGAACACTGGTGACAGATATCACACACAATCCACCTTTTAATTTACACAGAGCCATAGTACACAGGTCACACATACCAAAGAGAAGACTTTTGCTCAAGAAAAGAAATACAACTGTAAAATGGATTTGCTTGCACAAAGGCATAGAAGTTATCAAATAAAGCAGGAAAGCAATATTGATTTTGATATAGGCACCCCTAAAGATACAGGCTTTGCAGAGTCAATAGTGTCTTGATTTAGGTTCTAACCCAACCCCAAAGTCTCAGACTCGGCTCCATCCACTTATTGATTTGTCTGGCATGCTGGGTTGTTTTTTTTTTTTGTTTCTTTATTTTCCAGAACTGCTTTTCTGCTCTCAAATTTTAGCTAGCTCCCAGAAGAATGTCTAATACAGTCACAAAGAGCAATTCTGTTCCTTACAACCAAGCTATTGACTATCGTTATAAAAAGGAAAGACAGAAGTCATGTCAGCTTAGCTTCTCACAGGACCTCACAGTGCTCCTTCATTCAATAACCAATTATGTAATCAACAAGCAATGGGTAATGAATTGCAAAATATCAGCAGCCCTTAATTTTCTATCAGGTATGATAAAAACTTTACAAAGTTGGGCACTTCTTGAGAAATAAAACACCTTGTAACTACCACCAATGCATCAGTTCTTTGATATTTTGCTACAATATCTCTTCTATTTTATTTTTTTCTCTCTAGCTACCTGACATCTAAATGTCTATAATTCTAGATATAAAGACCACATGTCAGAAAAAAAAAATCCACAGAAAGAGAGCTTCAAGATGTTATTTTTGCCATTTGTAGGCAATAGTTTACCTGATGTGCATCTTCAACACCTTTGTCCTTATATGGGCAGGAAGGGGTTTAGATAAAAGAGCACAAAGAGATGGAACAGTTCCTTTAACAGGTCTTACTTAACAAATTTGTTTTTATTAAATTTCTACACTAAAATTGAAAATCTTTAGGTAGGGGCAAAAAAGCCCTGATGATGAATTATCAAGGAAACCAGTAGAGGAAATAAAGCCATGCTTAGAAGAGATTAAAGAAGTCATAAAGTTTTTCATAAAAGTAGGATGCAGGAAATAGAAGGAGACATAAGTGATTGATTGAGGTGCAAATGTATGTGTGGGCAGGAGGAAAGCAAAGGGTAAATTTGTCTGGGGAGCAAATCCATTTAGGTCATTATAGTTCAATATGGCCATGATCCAGCAAAACACTTGAGCATATGCTTGGTTTTAACATGACTCACTCCCAAAAGCTGCGCTCTGCTGACTTGTTCAGACTCAGGTTTGAGTGTGATTTCATCAGTATCCTCTCTTGAATTGTGCCACCCCTCTTGAAAGCCTGTAAGACAACAAACTGAAAGATGGAATGGCTTTGGATGGGTTATCACCTGAAGAATCCATTCTGGACACAGCAAACTGCACACTCTGCTTTCTGTAATGGAACGAGCTTAGAAATGGAAACCTATTTTTGCAAAGAGAGAGGCTGAAAAAGAGGAATGTCAATAGCAGCCAGAGGGGATGGGACATCAGGATGTTGCAAGCTTTTATTTAATGAAAAACCATGCTGAAATTTTGAGACATGGCACATGATAAGCTGATGTGAATGGCCCAAAATTACCATGCCTTTAGTACTTATTTGTGGGGTTCCATCAGTGGTGCCTGTGCTTGCAGGACCAGCTCAGGACCACCCCTTGTGCCTCAGGAGTGCCCCAGGACAGGGCAGAACAGCTCCCCCTTCTCCAAAGTGCCTCTCTGAAAACACTTTATGTCGCAGTTATTAACTGCTGATAACAAGAAATGAATTCTTTGATTGTTCTCTCTACCCTAAGTTTTGGTGAGATTTCTGGTCAGGGAAGAGGAATGATTTTTGGAAGCAGTCTTACTAAATCTGTGGCTCTGAACCATTAATTTAGAGCTGATTATCTCATGAAAAGACCACAAGCTTAAATTTTTAACCCATCTTCTCATCTATAGGAGTTCATTCTTTTTCCTCTCTAAGCTCCAATGTTGCATTTTCTAGGGCAGAAAGAAATAGCATCCTGGCTTTTCAGAAATGAACAAAGTAGAAAAGATTAGATACACAATACAAGTCAGCATCACCAGGTACCATATTTATTTTTCTTAACCCTCTTTCCTGGGAAATGGGAATAGAAAGATCACAGCTTTCATTAAACAATAAAATTAATTTATAATTCTCAAGATTTCAGAGAAAAGCATTAAAAATAATTATTGTAATGTCACCACAAATATCACTTTGACTTCTTGAATTTTCCTCACGTTTGAGCAGCCTCTGAGGATGCAACAATTGACTTATATAAGCAATTTGTAGAATAGAGAGACCTGCTCATCTAATATGTCTCAGAGTTCATTTTCCTCTAGGAAGCTTTGCTTATGCACAGGAGCAAACATCTACATATTAATAAAACCAGTATGTTCACAAGGTATTTTTTCAATGTTATTAATAAGCTACTAAGTAAAAGGTTTCTTTGAAACAATTCAGAAGTTGAAATTAAAAATGGTGTGTCATTTTCAGCATTTTTATGTTTCATTTATTTGTCAGACTCTCAGTCAGCAAGATGAGGTGGGTGATAATTATTCAGGGTTGCCAATTAACCTACTTAGCAGGTCACACAGGTAACTGGCATAGATTGTGTCAAATCTCATTACTTGGATAATAATTTAATCACTCAGTGCATTGACTGAAGGCCAGAGAATCTGGAGAATAAATTAAACAGGAAAATAAAATTAGTAGCTAGAGAGGCATTATATTTAAATACATGAAAACAGTAAAATTATAAAGCATACTACTCAGTAGTAGAAAACCAGTGAAATCTGAAATGGGAGCTGGGGGTACTGAGAGTGGGGATTTTCAACCACAACTTCCAGCTTGTGCATAAAAAAGTTATATGTCACCTTGCTCCTATGGATAAAAGACAGTTTAACCCATGAGGAGGCTGTGAACACGTGTGCTATTCTTTAGCATTTAAATAGATATGCAATGCAATTACCTTGGCTGCAGTGTGGGAGCCCAGAGCTGCCCAGGCACACCTGCTCTGGGAGCTCAGGGTGACAATCCTGGCCTCTCCCCTCCTCGGCATGCCAGCCTTCCTCAGCTCTTTGTGCCTGCATTCAGAACAATGACAAAGGAATGTCAAGTAGGAAGGTCACATAATGGATAACATAATCTTGCAGGATCTGTCAAAAAGGACAGGAGAGATGGAAAAATTACAATAAGTAATTGTCAAAGTCATGGAGTCTGTGAAAAAGCTTCTTCTGTACAATAATGCTCAGCATTTACAAGGTGACTGAGTACATAAGAGAGAGGAACAGAAGAGTCTGCCTGGAAGTGGAAAAACATTTTCTGTGCAGATGGAGAAAAAAACTACTGGAAGGAACAATAACATCTTTTAAGGTGGTTTTATACATACAGGTTACATGTGAATTTGAAGCTTGTACCTGCTTCAGAAAGAAATATAACCTTTTCTAGAAATTATCAAAGTTTCATAATTCAAAATATAGACTAGAGGAAAAAAAAAAAAACACTCTTAATGCCAAGACTTAGCTAGTCCTGAATGTGTGAGGCGTGAGGTGTCCCACAGCGCAGACAAAAGTACATGCAACTCCAGGAAAGATGAGAATATGGTGAACTTGCCCTTGTCTTCATGGTCTATTTCAATGGTTTACTGCCTGCAAGAACAAGAGGGCCATAAAAGAAGCCATCACTCCTCTGAGCAGTGGATCATTCAGTTTAAACATATCTCATAGATGTTATAGCCAAGAATTACAGCACACTGAGCACTGCTCCAGGACTTGTAATTTATTCACTCAGTAGAGAAAAAAAGTGACTTCCATAGCAGCACTTTATAGGCCTGTAAAATAAAAAACAACCAGCATGAAAAAAATAGCCACTGGGCCAGGAATGAGTGTTGGTTTGGCAAGGAATGAAAATTTGGTTTGTTTTTTTATAACAAGGAGCAAAACCACATGCTTAGTGGATGTGACCAGATCACTCATTTAGGCTGTCAAATATATTATTTTGAATCATAAATTGTCTTGTTACTGAAAGATTATATACTAAAGCAGAAAGGCTTACCATATCTATTCCAGTTCTGGAATTACAGAAACAACATGCAGCTCTTAAATGTCATTTTACTTGTTCCCACAGAATGTAAATGTTATAGTAGTCAATAACTTCTTAGACCTTCCCTTTTGTTTTTTGAAAATAATAAAGCAGGGCAGGGTTATTTGTGGATGCTACCCACTAGCTCAGGAGTGCCAGATAACAGAAATTGCATGCAGAAGAAAAATCACTTTCACCTCATTAGCAGAAAACTTAACACTGATGAACTAAACTTTCTCATTAAAATTTTTCCTGATAAAAAAAGTGAAAAGCTTAAAGATAATAGATTTATTTATTTATTTAAACATAAAGCAAGAGCTCAAAAGTCCTGGATAAATTCAGTGTAAGGGCCTCTCAGGAGATATCAGCAGTTACAGAAGACCCACAGCTACCAGTCTGCTTTTCTGGTTCATGTGAATATTTTCAGTGTTTTCAGCTCATTGCTATTTTTTATATATTAGGTACAAAAGTAATAAATGGCTAATTAAATTACACAGGCTACAGTCACAGACAAGAGTGACAGTGGGTTAGGAAACTCCATCAGAATACTGAATATTTCATTGCCTAGCTATCTAGAAAAATCAGATGTTATAAATGCTTTGATAAGGCAAAAGCGTTGTTGATTCACTCATTTCCATTATGATCTAGTGAGCCTTCCTTACAGAGGTTAGCTCAGGGCACTAATACAGCCTCAGCAGCATAATTCCCATTTTGGGAAGTCAGGATATGTCCTGAGCAGGGTTTTCAACCCCAAGAGTGAGCACCAGTGTGGGTCTAGAGGCGCCTGCTCTGCTCTGCTGTCAGGGACCACTGCAGAGACTGGACACACAGGAACTGCAGCTTCTTCAAAGGTGGATTTTTCAGCATCAGAGCAGTTCTGAGTGATCTCTGGAGAAAGGATCAATTAGATACTTTGGTTTCTCTTCATTTATTACATTTTCCATTGAAATAATGTTTCCCATTGTTCTCTCATTTATAATTCACAGTCAGTAATTGTCGTGAGCAGTAACCCCATTAGGCTGTTGTCTTAGTATGATGTTACAACATTCAATTTTAAAATAGTGCTTTCCAAGGACACCATTATCCTTCAGTTGCAACAATCACCTGTGTATTTGTTAACTAAAAATATAATGAGAAGTATTAGCCCATATTAAAGTACAATAATACAGTGTCAGAGCATTTTGGACAGACCTGGACTGGTTGAAATGTTACTCTACACGTCCTCCCAGCAGTGTGTAGGCTTGAATATTCCTGCTTAATGCCACCCTCCTTCATTCCCCTCCTTTCTCAGACTAACTCTGACTTTCATTCACTGTAGAGGTGACACTAATTCCTGAATGCCTGCACAAATTGTACCATATACCCCTGGGACACTTTGGGCCAGGGAATGGCTGCTTCTCCGTCTGCTGAAAATGGCAACTGCTCACAGCTCCTAATTTCCACTGCAAGGAAAAAGGCAGGCTTTAATCAGAATAGGGCAGACAAAGGAAGAATTTCTGAGCCTCCCCAGGGCTAAAGCAACACCTCCCCAGGGAAGGTAATGCAATGGACACCCCAGCCCGCCCCAAAACAGAACTAAAAGTGCTGCAGGGCAGCCGCCTTGCCCTGCTGCCCCTGCCAGCTCTCAGCCTCACCCCTCCTTAGGGAGTGCTGTCTCACTGCTCCCATCAGCTGCAACCTTGGGGACCCTTTGCGGAGCATCCACCCAAATGCCAGGGCTGGAGGGCAGGGCACTGCTTTTTCCTCCACCTGTCATGATTGCCTGTTTCTCTGGACAGCAAAATGGGTTTAAATCACTGCAAGCTGCGAAGAGCCTGGACCACTCTATCCCACTCCCTAGGCAAGCATTTTATCACCAGGCTGTATTTTTTACAAATAGATACCATATATTATACTCAACACAGGGCACAGCAATCCCTCTTCAAGCCCTGGTGAGAAGAGCAGTGCTGGAACCTTGGTCTAGGACACAAATTAGTCCCATATAACTTTCCATGCTGAAGGTGTCACTGGCTGCCTGCATCTGTGCTGGGCACTTCTGGCTCAGGAAATGACAAGTCTTTTGGTTCAGGGCTGCAGAACATGGCTGGTTTTTTGTTTGCCTCTGTGGCTTTCCCACTGCTCACAGAAGAAAGCCTTTATCCCTCAGTAAATGCAGAGCTGAACTAATACATTGTCAAGGATTCCTTGCAAAAGCACAGTTTACTTCTCAAGATAATGCTAAAGATTCCCAAGTGTAAGAGCCTGCAACAAAATGTTGCTCATTTTAAATATAATGCAGTGAATAACCACGGACTTTCCATAACAATCATCACTTAGTGAATGTAAAAATAGAATAAAAGCAATATTGAAGCAAATAAATGACCTCTGACACCAAGAACGAATTGCATTTCATATTACTTTACTTAACTGCCCCCTCCTTCCCCCACCAAACAGAAGCTTTATTGACAAAATGTGCTCTGGTGATTTAGTCTGTAGACTTAAAGAATGTGCAACTCTGGGAAAAACTGAATTATGGATTCTATTTGTCAGACAAGGAATGGCATGTAATAACTTAATGAACTAGGAGCTTATTAGTTGTAAAAGAGAGAAAGCGTTGTCTATCAATCTCTTTTATTTTTTTAACTCAGAAATGTTCAGGTGGATAAGCATCAAATCCATTTCGCATTTATCATCTTATGAATACCAGTACGTGCTAGAATCTCAGCAAGCTACAAAAATATATCTCAGCCTCTAGTTTAATGTGCATTTTATTAGTCAGTTTTGGAGGCTCTATTTGAAACCCAAGCCATTAGAATACGTGCTCACATATTTGGCACTTGCACACAAGAGCTACCCTGATTTCATCAAAACTGTGCAGTGAAAGAAATTCAAACACAGTGACAGTGACACTGACAGTAACAACTGTGTTTCAATAGCTATTTATTGCTCTATGGACACGTAAACACAAAAGGACAGTAAGATAATTTTAACAAGAAACTTGTAGAGAAACCAACCAGCCTAATATAAAATGGAATAATTGAATCCTTGGTTGTTAAAGAAGTTTTCTCCACTTTGAAAAGTACAATAATTTACCTCACTTATACTTTCCTGTGGACCTATTTATTCTGCACAATGGAGTGGCATTTGAATCGTGATATTATGTGTGAATATGCACAAAAATTACAGCAATAAGGGAGTTTAAAATCCATTAGATGCTTCTCCCAATCTTAGCTGATATTATGCCTTAAAAATACATGATAACAAATAGGAATTAGTCCTAAAAAAATACATAAAATACATGTGCAAGTAAAAAAAAAAAAAGGCAGAAAGCAGGAAATTCCAAGTTCAAGCTAATGCATACAGAGATATATGTAGAACAAAGCAGTCAGGTTCTGATCTATCAGCCCAAATATTTCATGTGCTGCATAGATCCCTGTGTAATTGCAATTTTAACCCTGCACAAGATCGATCTGCTTGCTTTGATTTTCTTTTCCAGAAATAAAAATAAGCAGGGAAAGAGAATCTGCATTAATTTATGTCTCTCATAGGCTCCTGTGGATACCTTTTTTGGTTTATTGGTTTGTTGGGGTTTTTTTTGTGTGGCCAGTCTAGCAGCAGATGTCTTACCCCCATCAGGCTATTTAGAAGAACAGTCCTAGCCATTCCACTTAATCAGGTAATAGCACACTATTGACATATTAGACCAATTTAATACATTTGTTTTCTTTATCCATTTACATTTCATCTCAAAGGTCTCCAGTACAATGGGATTTTGAACTATTTGCGCTGAGCGCAATCGAAGGGCCAGTAATCCAATAATTTGATTTTCTTGCTGCAGAGACCAGGAGAGAGGGAAAACCATCTTTCTCTTGCTCCTGCAAGCGAGCTGCAGGCCTGCATTAGGCATTTAGCTTCCTGTGTAAAACATACCCCAAGGGCAACAGAAGGCCACTTAAACACAGCTTGGAGGGCACCACTGGAACATGGCTGTGGCACGTTGGCTTTCTGCCCAGGAGTAAATTCCAACCATTAGCATCAAACACTCATCCTGAAGCTCTCCAACTGAAATTAAATGCCATCTATCAAATGAATAAACAATAATAAAGTAGCACAAGTGAATTAAAAAAATAAATTGCAGTAATTTATACAGTGGATCATCTGTTCTGGGTAGCTGTTCCAGACTGTTTGCCTCAGATTATCTTTCAGCCTATTTTTTCACTATTGGATTTTTATACATGTAAAACAGCCTTTGATATATGAATTGAATTTATTCATACTCTATGCTACTCCTACTAAAAATAGTTTTAAATAAGGCTTGTTTTTCCTATGCAAATAATTTTGTTTAATTCTGCTAGTCATAGGTTGAGTCTACATGAGTTGTGTCTAAACAAGAATACAAACAACAACAATTAAACAAGCAAAAATGTACCTTTAGATATCTTAGCTGGAACTGCACATTCTGGTTTAGGCAGTCCAGGAAAATTTCAGCCGGCTTCAGAATTTGGAAAGCTGTGAATTTAATAAAAGTGCTCAAAGGAAAAGTAGTTAGGACAGATTTTAAAAGGGAAATTTTTAATAAGCAGAATTTTATTACCTAACTAAAATTTTTGTTATAGTGTCCTCGCTAAAACTTCACTTTTTGTGAAAAACAAGAAAAAAAAACCCAAAAACCAACTCTGGGAAATGATAATGCTTTGTCTGAATTGCAGCTATTACAGCAATAAATTCAGCCTTGTGCTGAGATGGGACAGTATTGCAAAAGAGAGCAAAGGGAAATATCTCACTTACTGAATATTAGTTTCATTTCCCAAAACAAGTTGACTCTTCCCAGGAACTTCTTTGCCAAAATTTCCTTAGGGCATGAAATAATTGGCTATTAACCAGTGTGTTCTTGACCCAAAGAATGGAGCAGAAAACATGCAAGTCTTGTCTGGATTACTAGAAGAAAGAAAAGAGAAATTAAAGTAGATACACACTACCAGAGCCCGTGGCTCTCCATTTTGCTCGTTGTGACTGGAGGCTTTTACCTGCATTTATAGCAGGGCAAAAGACCTGAGGAAAAGAGCAGGCAGGAAAGAGGGGAAGGGAAACTAGAACAGCACAACCTTCTCCCTTTTCAGATTTATTTTCCCCGGCCTGCTTGCCCTGCATTTAGTGTGGGGCTGTGAAAAAGGAAGGCTGCCAGCTCCATAGCATCATATTGCCAGCATAAAGGGCATCCTGTCTCAACCCGAGGCAGCAGAGAACTTATGAAAAAGGGCCTGCACACCAAGAGGAAAAAACAGCAAAATCTTACTTATCATAAATCCTGTGCACAGTCTTCGGAACAAGTGATAGTTTCCTTTTTTTCCTGTTGTACATGGGATCCCTGTAACCCACCAAAACCTCCGAGGTGCCCTGGGGCAGCCCACGGGAGGAGTGGCTGAGGACGCAGAGTGTGGGGACAATGCCCATGGCCTGGAAGGATCAAAACAAGTCGTTAGTATGCGCCAGGCAGAGCCAAGGGCTGAGCCTGCTGCTAATGAGTGCTGCACTGAGGGCTCAGGTCATGGTTTTGCTAAATCCTGTGCTCTTAGTGCACCTGAAAACACCACACCAACAGGCAGCAGGGCTCACACACCTGCCCGAGAGCTGGGGCAGGTGTTTGAGCCACTGGGAAAGTGTCTGCCCCTCAATGTCAGTGCTTCAGTGTTGCTGTGCAAGTCAAGAAGTCCTTTTGGGGCTGGTTGGCCTCTGCTGCACTGCCCTGCTGCTGGACAGGTGTGTCTGGGCAGGGTGCCAAGCCTGGTGCTGGTTCATCGTGGTTCACAATGATCCCCAGTAATTCCCTGTACACTACAGGGGACAAACAGCAGCCACAAAAGTTCTGGGATGGGCTGTGATCTCGCTGGCATCACAGCAAAGTTGTGTAAGAAAGGAAGGGGAGTGGTCAGCTGTCATGGAGGGCTGCCAGGGATGGATCTTTAGGAAGCACAGGACAGGACATTAAAGCTGAAGAGATCCCTTGGTGTGAGAGAGCAGCTGGGGCACACAGAGCTGTCTGTGCCTTGGGGCAGGTGATGAGCCAGCTGGCAGCTGGCAGCGGAGCAGAGGGCAGCCCATGGTGGGTGACATTGTGGTCAGGGTCTGCCACAGGCCACCTGACCAGGAAGAAGTAGATGAGGCAAAAAACTGAAAGCAATCTCATGCTCACAGGACAGCAAAGGTCAGAGCACTGGAGGCACACCAAGCTGTTAATGAAGCAGCAGAACACACACACACCCCACAATATGCTGCTGCTGGACCCTAGCTTGGCTCTAGCTACCTGAAACAGGGGCTCTCATCCTCTGCATAACCACTCCTGCGCCCTTCAGAGGATGGTGAGCACTACCTGCACAGACCTTCTCAGCAGTCTCCGTGTTTCCTCATTGTCTTACACCCCACCTGAATGTTCTGCAGCAGAAGGAAAGTTTCGGTTCCCTCCAGCCTAAGCCTGCTGATCACTCTTTGATGCCCTGAAAACGTAACAGATGCAAACAGGGTGTATTAGCTGCAAATTTAGAGAAAACATTTCTTTTCATGTGGGCAAAGAGGAGATTGTTGGTGTAGGAAGTTGTGTTCCTACACCTGGTTTAAATAAAGCTCCCCTATGATTCCAGGTTAGATTTCACTCTATTTCAAAAGCCTTCACCTTCCATATATCCCTAAGTGATATAGCGGTTTGGAAAAACTTTGCTGACTACTGTAAAAAGAGGAATAGTATCCCAAAGCTTGTGCTTCCCCATTCCTACACCTGTGTAGCAGGAGTTCCTCTGATTTTGTTCAGTCAGAATTCCCTGTATCACAGAATATGGCCTGCAGAACCCGTCTTGTCTCAGTTTATAAACAGTTTTACAATATCTTATGTGGTGGAAAGATTCCACAGCAATCAGAAAGTCCTATGTTATGTTCTAAGGATGTGGGATGATTTCTAGAGAATTTCAGGGAGGAACTTCAATATATTGGGAAGAGCTTTTAACTTCAAACTCAAATTAGGACAAGTAATTTTCTTTAAACCCTATGTCCAACTGTTCAGATTCCATGAGTGCCTCAGGATCTTTCCTCACAATACTCTTGCACACACCTACATAATACCAGTGTTCTGCTTGTTCTGTATTTCAGTAACTTAAATACACGACAAATTCTCTCATGGTGCAAATTTATCTTCATTGAGCTATCTTTTGATCTTGGGCATTAACTCTGATCAGCACTAAGGCAGAGACAGTCTATCCAATTAGCAGATGAAGTCTCAGAAACTCAGGACACAGCACCTCTGTTCCACTGCCTTCCAGGAGATTTGACCTCAACAAACACATGAGATGAACCCAGCCACAGCTGGCCTGCTCAGATGGCATTTTGCCAGTTAGCAAGGTAAAATCTGCTTTTGGGAGGTGCCAGAAAAGGATGGCTTTAGGTCCATAACTTGCTAAGTCTGTTAATACAGCTTTCTTCTGACTCTAAGCAATCACATAAAACATCTTGACTTTCTTAGCATAAAAGCAACTCCTTATCAGACACTCCCTTGTATGGAATCCAAATAACAAATAACCAGTTTGTTTTCTAATACCTGCAAAAACAAATTATCTTTCAAAGGACATTGGGTTTGTGCTCCTGTGTTCTGCTGCCAATGTCATCAAGGAAACTTTCACTCAATAGCTACACTTTAAGCAATGAGCACCCTATTCTGTGTTTTCCCCTGCTCAGAGCAAGGGGCTTCTGAGCCATTGTCAAGGTTCCTGAGCATAAATACCAAATTTAGTTCTGCATTGAATGTCAAATAAACCCACCACTTTGTTTTGTTGGTAATTTCAAAGCCACAGGGGGAATCCATGACTCAACTGCCATTAAAATTCACTAGTTAATTGTGAACAACCATACCTCAGTGCTCTGAACCTCAAGTTAATCTGTTTGTGTCTGTTTGTGTCAACTGACTCCTGCAGCACCCCGAAGCTGTGAGAGCAGGAATGGCAGGATTTGAGGATGTTCTGAAGGCTGGCTGAAATCAGTGACTCTCCAGATGTTCCTGGATGCCTGAAGCAGCACCAAATGAGGCTGTATTGAAGAACTCTAAGGTGACAGCAGGTATGAAATGCCTCAGTGTATTTCATAGGAGTGAAACACAGCTGGGATGGACAAGGAAAGCTACAAGATCTAGTAATGGTCCCAATAATTTCTGTAGCTAAGCTTGACTGACTGTGTGGCTTCATTCACTCAGCACCTCCAGTGGGTCATTAGGGCTGAACCCAGTGGGTGCTCATGTAAACAGCACTGAAACACCAAGAAAATTGCAAGGACCTGTGTTCTTACAGCAGCTTCTGCTTGCCTGCCTTTGCCCCATTGGGAATCACCACACTGTGGCTTTGAGGGTCTGTGACAAGAGAGTTTGTGGGTATCAGACATGACAGAAGAGTGGGATCTTCAAACCACGCTCTAAAACTGGAGTTTACCCCACTTTTATTCAGCATTCCCACAGCAGTCCCTCCTCTCTGCCTCTTCCAGTCTGACTACTATTTTTATTAATATTTTTTGGTGTGACATGATTGATCAGAAGTCTACCTTGTCAGTCTCTGTTCATTCTTGCTCTTTCCAAGCATTTTACATTCAGTACAACAGATACAAAACCAAGAGCCAGAGCTAAGATGAGAAGAAAGGGATCATAAGAACAGAAGAAAAGAATCAAGAAGAAAATCCTGCAGTCCATGGAGAACATTTCCATTTTGTGACTGAAGTGTGTTGTACAGCAACAGGAAAAAAGTCACAGAAAACTTCTTTAATCTAACAAGGAGCAAGGAATGCCATTAGAATGAGAAGAGCCATGTTATTATGCTGACATTGTAGGGCCTTTCTTGCACTTGCTCAAAACCCCTCCTGCCTGGATTATTGCTAAGGGTTAAGAGAATTGAATTCTACTAAAAATAACTGAGAACCCAGTTATTTCTGAAGAGATGTGGGAGAAAGGGCTGGAAGTGAACGCAACACAAGGAAACCTGGAATGGGGAGGACTACAAATACAAATTTACTCCCCTGCAAAATCAATTCATCTAAAATTGAGTAAAAGAACAAGATGATATCTCCCTCCTCCCTCCTACAACACATTCTATTCTTCATGTATATCGACATTGAAGGGTAAGCATGATAAATAGCTCTATTTTCAGTAACAAAAAGAAGAAAGTTATGAGACTGACTCCAGCCTCAAACCTTGCATGCTCTTCTACAAGGAGACTGTTTCTGCTGGCAGTGTTAGGCAGGTTTTGGGGACCTCTTTAGGGGCACAGAGGGGATTTTTTTGCTGGCCCACAGGCAGGTCACTTAACTATTGTTATCATATCTATACAGAAATGTTTTCCTGTAGCCAAAAGCCAAAGGAGAGAATTTACCTTTCTGAATCAGCAGTAGGGTCCACAGCAGATTCATTATGGGAACCTGAAAATCAAATTTAAAAAAAAAAAAAAATTGGCTTCTGAAACTGCCACTTCCACCAAAAAATTTTTAAATGGTTATGCCCTAAACTATTTTTTCCTTTACTCTCCAAACACAGTGTAGCAAACTGAAAATCAAATTCTCATTTAGTGCTTAAACAGTGAATAATGTTAGCAGTCGGTTAAACAAAAATAAAGATTAACTGTACAACTCATATTAATATATAGTAATATATATTATATGCCTAAATTTTAACACAATGTCAAGCACTATGCTCATTCTTGTTTAAAATTAGAATTAGAGTCTGTCTATCAAAATGGCTTTTAATAAACTCAAAAGTACATAAAATTTTTCCTGTAAAGGGAAAAGTGTATCTGAATATGCCAACAAAGATGAAGGTAATTAAAAAGCTTTTTAAAAATAGGATAAAAAAATATAGATAAAATAAATCCAGTTAATCCTTTTCAGGACCTAATTAACCTTAAAAACAAAGTCTCCAGCCTTTCCCATGGATTTCAATGCAAGGGAGAATGTCCCAGGGAGAATGCCACAAACTATAGGTCTGATTTAATAGAGTTTTGATTGAGGATAAAGGCAGAAGAGTCAGCCTGTGGTACCCTCTCTTTGCACTGAAAAGTGTCCAATTCCAAAGGCAAATGCACTGAGCTCAGCCATCCCAATTAAAGTGTCAGCTGCTATTCAGCATAAGCAAGGATAGCACAAAGAATGCAAAAGAATCAGCCAGGGCAGCATATTCACAAAGGCAGCACAGCAATTGGTGTTGGTTAGGGGACAGCAAAGCCCAACACCTGTTATTTAAACAAACAGATGTACATACTTATATGTATATATTTGCTCATACAGAGCTAACATATATATATATATATATATCACAAAAAAATGTATAAAAAGAAGTAAAATCACTGCTTTCTCTAGGATATTCTCTTGAATCTTTGTATGAACAGTAGTGGAACTCCAGCTGAAGCAGCAGTATCTTGATGTTGAAACAGTGTCTTCTTGCTGGAAGTAAAAAGTGTTAAAAAGAAATATTCAAAGGCAAATTTTTTTCACAGGCAGCTACAACAACTCATCAGGCATGCACAGCACACATACACCCTGATCTTACACTGCTGTCAGCCTGCCAAAACCCCTCATGGCTCTGGAGGAATTTCTGTGCTGAGATCGGGATCCCACAGGGTCATTCCCTGCAGTGGTGCCTGGCACACAGCTCCCACTGCCATCTCTGGAGGTTCTGCCTCAGTGCTCGTGGCACTCTGCTGCATTCAGGTTAAATCACCTGAAAAGCTCCAGCATCCTCATTTCCCAATGCCTACCGGTTACTGTATTTTTATCAGAGAGGATGAGAGTGACAGAGAAATTCCTGCCAAAGGTTATCTCTGAGTTCATGGTGTGTGTCCTTCTGCTGCCACATCCAATCAAGCATTAACACTGTTCCAGGCAGCCTTCCCTGGGACGGCTCCTGAGGGGCCAGCAGGAATTTCTGCTGCAACAGGGAGGACAAGCTGGGCTGGCACCACAGCTCCATGTGGACATGGTCAGCCTTCAAATGGCTGTGAAATGACCTTCCAACTCCAGCTTTCCAGTGCTGCTGTTGTTTCCAAGAACTGAAGAGACACAGCCCATTGGGCTCTGCTCAGCACGAACAAAGCTCACCCAGAGCAGTGGGAATCCCCCCCCAAATCCTCTGTGCTGGTTTGAAATGTCCCAAAGAAAGGCCAGGGATGTTCTGCTCCTCCCAGCCTCCCTGGGGCTCACTGAAGGAGGCTCTCTGGGGGATTTGGAACCACTGTGCTCACACTGAAGGAGCTTCAGCCACTTCTGCAGCCCATGAGGATCAAAATTACAGGGGAGGCTGCAGTGTAATGCTGGGTCATTTCTGCTTCCTCTTATCTGACAGGAAATTCATTCCCAAAGCTAACACAAGACATTCATAAAGTCCTTCTTAAGCTCTTGAAGATCCACCTCAATTTCCTCTACAACAGCTGGTGTGGGTTTACAATAAATAAGAATAAACTGGTACACAGCCCATACTCTTGTAATTGGCACAGTGATGGACTTGGAGCCCTTTTCAACATTTGAGAAGCCAGATAACCCAAGCTAGCAGCAAGAGGATCACCATGAAGCATAATTATTTTATAGCCCCTATTTAATTTTTGGAATATCAAAATTTATGACAATCACTAAAGCAGACTGATTAAACCCTAAGCGTAAACACACCATGAAACAGAAGTTGTTTTGCTGTCACCCCAAGTAAGCATCTATTTGCAAAGTACATGGCAATATCAAAGAGCTCTCTATTGATTAAACTTTGAAAATAAAATTGCACCACTTATCATATGTTGTTTGCAAAAATGCCAATCATTATAATACTCACATAAGCATACTGTGTCTTCCCCCTGAACTCGTTAAATTTATTACTGAGACTCTATCCTGAGCTGCCTACATGTGGAAAAAATATCATTCAGATAACGCATTAACATTTATAACCAGTATTTAAAGCTGTGCATGGTGCCATCTCAAATGATAAGGGTCTTGTCAGCATTTCCAGTATAAGCTTCATTTCAGGGAATGGAAGAAGGGAGGGAGTGGCAACTCTGCGTTTCAGCAATTTTAAATGACACCAACAAGAAGCCTGACATACAAGTTGTCAATCTAATTGTACTTATCTTTCAGAGATAGGTGCATCTTTCATGTCCACATTCAGTTTAAAAAATAGCAAAATTCTCACTACATCATTGTAAGCTACCTGGCAAGCGCTGTCATTCTGCTTGTGCATACAGCATCCCACACAATTATAATTCTAGATCTAAGCCTTCATATTACAAAAGCTCTTAAGGTATGGAACAAAAATGATATGACCTCTCCTCACAGTTATACTTGCTCTCTAGAGGAGAAAGAAAGAGATAAGCAAAACAGCTAACAATACAACAATGAGGGCTGGTTCATGACTCATATTATCAGATGTTCCTGTGGTATCAAAATACTAATGCTGAATACAAATTTTAATGCCAGAAAAGACAAAAAATAACAAGAATTTTTGGGGTGAGAAACTCGTAGGTGCAATGCATCTGCCATGAGCCCAATTCTGCTACAGGTACCATGTAAGCTGTGATTTGCCGAATGACACCTGTTAGCTGTTGAGGTTCAAGTATTCTGCCAAAAGAAAAGATGTTTAAGACATTTGTATTAGTACAAAAAAATGTCAAAAGACAATGGTAGTTGTCATAAGGCAAGAGAGGCTTCTGAAAGACACATCTCTAAAAAGGAAGGTATTGAAGTGCTTATACCTGAGATGATCTGGACCACTGGACAGGTCATAAGTAAATATATGCAAAGGAGGGACCTCAGATCTATAGAATTCTAAGTGCATCAGTAACACCTGCTAGAAATAATAAAGCCAAACACTTCTGTGTGCAAAAGCAACAATATTTCTAATCAGAAAGCTCAAATGCTAACCAGTGTAATGGTTGTAAAGCAAAAACACTCTGAGCAAATATGCGTGCAAATGAATTTTCCAGATTCCAAGGTGCAGTTGATTACCAAGGCTAACTGAGCTGTCCTCTTCTCTCCCAGCTTTACTTGCTGCTCAGGCACACAGTGGACATAAAAACCTCCTGCTGTGCAAAGGATTTTATTGCTTTACAGGAAAAAGACTAATAGATGATAAAACAGAGGCCATATAAAGGATGGGCAGTTGTTCAAGAATTATATGCTTTGGAATGGAAAGAAATGCCATAAGAGCTATGGAATGCATACACACACTTCATATTGAGGCCAAAGCTGCTCCACGTCACGTGGAATCTCAGGGGCTGGAAAGGCACCACACAAAGAACAAGGTCCATGCTGTGCAGCATTGGGGCACACACTCATCCATGGACTATCCCACGGATTCAGGTGTCCCCCACCACCCCCTGGCATTTAGGCTGGAAAGCAGTTGACTAAATATCTTCAGCATCCAGATTCCAATGACTGCAATAAAGCAGGGATATTATCCTAATCCTTCCCTTCCTATTGTCCTTTCAGTTAATGTGCACGTTTGGCATATTTCTGATTTGCTTTGGAATGAATCCATCAACCCAGAGATGGTTCTGAGGACAGCCAGGAAAGCAACTCCAAGGCCAGGTAAACAGCAATGTTAGAAATTTTGACATCAAGCAGCTTTAAGCACCATCAGAGTTTGACCACTGTCAGTAGCTGAGGAGAATCTGAGTATGCCTATTTTCTACCCAAGCACCTACATCTCATCATAACACATCCTGCTAGATACTCAGGATTTGTGTGTCTGTCTAATCCCCAGGGCAGAAGCCAGCTGGAATCTTGGCCCCATGAAGCCAAAGGGAGATTTGTCTGTGGCTGAAGTCTGGGTCAGGATTTTATGTATGTTTATTTTGTGCTTTGCGCAATAACAACTCAGGGAGCTACTTCAGATGCCAAATAAATTTTGAGGTTTCTGTGTAATTTGAAATACTTTATAAGTGATTCTCCCTGACAAATTAATGCAGCCACCATTCTCACAAGTTCTAATTGTCTCATCAATTTCTTTTCATGCCACTTGCGGTTATACATCATGCTTCAAAGTCAGCATGTGTACAACCAGCCTCCACAAGACAAATATTATAGGGTATTTTTCAGGTAAATGATTACTGCTCAGAGACAGTGAAGTTACTGGCTAGAGTGGTGTGGAAAAGACTGCGGAAAAGCAGAGAATGTTTTGCTTTACTTTAAAATTGAAGTATTTAATTCTCAGAGAATTACATGTTTTTATCATTGGAAAAACTTGTGGGTCAAGATAAAAGAAAAGTGGTTTACTAAAGCAAAGTGACAGGCATGTGGAAACAAAAGAAAACAAAATATTTATTCTCATCACAGTGGTGCTGTCCAGCCACTTGCTAGGATGTAGGTCTTCATTAGTGGTTGCTCTAGAAAACAAACATCCTTGTAACAAATGTCATCTCCTCCCTCTCTTAGCTTTTAGTGCGGAGCAGACATCACTTTGTGTGGAATATCCCTTTGGCCAGGTCACAGAATCACAGAATAATGAGGTTGGAAGAGACCTGTAAGATCATCAAGTCCAACCTGTGCCCTACCACCTCAACTAGACTATAGCACCAAGTGCCACGTCCAGCTGGGGCCAGCTCCCCTGGCTGTGTGCTCTCCCCAGGACTCTCCTCCTGCCCAGCCCAGTGAGGGCAGAATGTTGGAGAGACAGCCCCAAGGCTGTGGGAACACTGCTCAGCAGCAGCCAAAGCTCTGGTGAATTATCCACCCCCTCTGGCTGCCGGTGCCCAGCCCAGCACTCCAGGGAAATGAGCTCCAGCTCAGCCAGACCCAGGTCAGCAAGGCCAGGCTGAAATCTCCCACCCACCTGGGGCAATCCTCACTCACTTCTCCACTGAAGGAGTGGGAAAATAAAATTGCTCAGAGCAGCACCTTTCAGCAGATTTGGTTCCAAACTTTTGTGACGGGGGGACCTTGACTGACAGCCAGGCATACACACACCATGTGCACATGCAGAATTACACTCTTCTTAGAAACCAGGTGAAAAAACAAAAGCCAATGATTATCCAATTCTTTCTTCAGTGGGCAGCTATTCACAAACATCTCATGGAATGAATTTAATGGAAGGAACTTTTGGGAACACATGGAGTCTGAAAAAATGCTGTTTCTTTTCTACTCATCTCATTTTTTTCTGAAGCAAAACCAGAACTATGTGACCTCTGTGCATAATGACAACTCAATGACACAGCTCTCATTCTGAATGTGGAATAAGAAATGCTCACCATGAACTGCTCAAAAATAATCCTCAGGCCATGATTATTCATAGAAATTATTTGGTGAGTAATTTCAATTAAATAAATTCAAGGAATCAAGAAAAATAGGCTAAACTAATAGAATGCATTATTTATGATGAATAATTCATTTGGAGGAACTTTCTCCCACTATTGCAGAAAGCCAGCTCAAGGCACAGGGCACTGAAGTCTCACTTAAGCCCTGTTTTGAGGTCTTAATTGGGGGCTTTCATGATGAATCACTCCAGGCTGGCCCTCTGCCCAGGACTGAATTTCACCCATTGCTCCTGCTCCTCACATATCTCTTGATATGTCATTAGCACAGTGGAATTTGTATTCTTTCAACTTTATTGCCATAAAAATGATGATGTGGAGAGATTTCTTTATGTTCCTTTTACTACTAAAAACTAAAGAGAAAAAAACTTCTCACATGACCTCACCAGACTTTCAACAGAGAATGTTCATCATATCCATACATCAACTGCATTATGCAAATATGGGCCCCCTGTCCACTGAAGTAAGGCAAGAAGACACAATAATTTAAACAAGACTCTCCAAATCATTAAAAACACTTGTGTGCACTTGTGGTTACATGATGAGATATTTCCAGTTAAAACATTCATGGTATGTAACACATAGATTATGACTCTGAGGAAAGCTGAAAAAATGTACTTGTAAATGGTAGTGGTAGAAATTACTGTGGACACACATTTGAAACACAATAAATAATACATGCATTGTTGTTTTAAGGATGGGAAAATAAAACCATAAAACCCCACACTTTTCTTTTTTTTTTTTTTTTTTTGTTCTTGTTGCTCAGCAATGCCAGCACAGAATATCTATCATCAGGAAGATTCATCTCGTTGTTCCTATCAGAGAAAAAGAGCCATTGACATGATGAAACAAAGCACTTCCAAAAATATTTAAAGCACTCAATAAAACCTAAGTGCCGACTTTGAAGCTAAGTATTTGTTCAAAGATCTGATCCAAATCCCACTGAAATCAGTCGGAGTCCTTCCACTGACACCAAAGGGCTTTGGATCAGACATACTACTTTCCTGAATAGGATGAAGACATCCATAAATATTAATTGTCACAGTGCTCTGCTGGGTCCTATGATAAAAGGTGCGAGTGGATATTTGTTTTTCTAGGCAAGAAAGAAAAAAACTGGGGTAAATCTAAAGTAATGATCAATTCTTAATTGCTCAGTGGTGAGTCTGTCAGTATCCCCAAAGCACAGGCTACCAGGGATGCCTTCTGAAAGACAGCTTCTTTATCACATTTCCTGCTGAAACCAATATTTCTGCCATTATAACACACTAAATTCTCTTCTTAAGACAGTCAGGATTAATGATACAAAAAATCAGAGGCTGGTAGTTCTGCTGTTGCAGTTTTTACCACCAGGGTGGAATCACACTGTGCTGTTATGAAACAGATTACCCCAGATCTATTGAAACAAATAATGATGTATTCTCCTTGCAAAAAAATCATGTTGGAGTTAGATAACAGGTCTCAAAAATGCCTAACCTTGGCCAGGGTCTGAGTCTTTGCAGGAAGCAAAAACTGAGGGAAGAGTTAGAAAGCACAATAATTTAAAGTCATAGTTCATTAAATTCTTTCATTTTTACAATAGGTAATCATGAAGTGTCAGTGAACAGTACTCTGAAGTAGGCCAGCCCTCCATATGTTTGCATGGTTGGGAGAAATGGAGCTAAAAAGCACATCTGGAAACCAGAGAAATTCCTTACAGCTGATGGCACAGGCAGTCACTGATTGCCAGCAAAAGGGAACTCAGCAGACCCAGTCTGGAGTGCCCCTCTGCCCTCACACTGCCTCATCCAGCAGCTCTCCTTCCACCAAGGCTTCATCCCAAGGGTCTCCCTCCTCTGCCTCCCTCGGCACATGGGGCGGTGGCTGGGCAGCCCCGGATGGACACAGGGCCAGGAGGGCACAGGCTGCCCTCCCTGCCTCTCCTTCCTCCCTGCCTCTCATGCTCACCCTTCTTCACCCTCCCCTGCTCATTCCTTGCCCAAAGAAAGGAGAAGCCAGAGACTCCTCTTTCACCCTGTCCTTTACTGCACTTCCCAGTGCTGCTGGATGAGATGAAACTGGATTACAAGTAACAATTATTTTGCATACTGTTCACTGCTAAATCTGGGAACTGTTTATTTCCTTAAGAATTCCTTTTAAGTGATGGTCAAAAATTCACTTTACAGTATAGGAAAGACCACAAAAATGTACATAGTTATTCTCAGCAGAATAGTAGAATATCTCCAGCTACATGGAGATACCCACATGCACAGAGAAAGCCAGAATACAAGATATTGCTGAAGAGCAGTGATGATTACCTCAGAACCCTAAAAGCTTACATGGAGTATCTCATGTGCAGTTCAGGATTACAGGATGAGGAACATATGAGATCAGCAAACACCTACATTTACAAATTCCCATTGTCTTACTGCATCACCCATCATGTTGTGTCCACAGAAATCAATATTGTCTTCTACTTATAGTATGTGAATAAACATTTCTTTACTTGCCAGCAGCATCCAGGCTACCTTAATAGATTCTAATGACCAGTAAGACTTATATCCTACCCTCCATCCAACTCACAGAGTTTTGCTTTGTTTCTTGTTGCCTTCATTTCTTTATTCCATAAGACTTGGTGCATACGTTTATTCCTTCATTTATATACAGAGAAGCAAACCCAGAAAAACTGACAGGTAAAGATGTGTAAGTAGTATTTAGTATCCACCTGCAGATACAATGTGGAGAAAGAAAATTATCTCCACATTTTTCCAGACTTTTTCTTCTCCTTGATATTTACTCTCCCAGAAGGACAACAGCATGATGTGCACTAGGCAGGAAGGGTAATGATCTGTGCCAAATTTTATGTGCTTATGCTTCATGCTGTGGTCTGGCTTTTTTTTCCCCTGCCAGCAGACAGATAAAGTGGTGGCTTCAGGACTGTGCAGGAGCCAAGAGCTGCACTGGTGTATGGAGGAGCACAGGACTGACAGACTGTTTGAAGCAGGTTAAGGCTGGCACCAGGCAAGTATTCAGTTCATACTTGCTCTGCAGCTGTCTGGGAGTGTCCCCATGGGAAACAGGTAGGGGATAATTAAGGGCTCTTAAGACAGCAGACAAGGATATTACAAGGATAAACATTTCCAACTGAAGACAGTTAGATGCAGAGTTGTAGAGAAAGCCCAGTCTTTTACCTGTGGGGGATGAAACCTATTGGAACAATTTACTGAACATGATGGCAGATTTTCACCATAGGCAATTGCTAAAATATGCCTGGCTATGTTATTGGGTTTCATTTTTTTTCTTTTTCCTATGAAGTATGATCTAGTTTGAACAGGAATTAATTCAAATTTAGCTGATGGCCTGGGTTATGCAAGATTCAAAAGCCACAATGGTTCTATTAAGTCTCATAACCTATGCAACTGTACTGAGTTCTCATGACTCTGCACAAAAAGGAGCATTGAGGGAACACAGCTAAATATTTGGGACCTCCACAATGCTTACAAATCAGACATAACCTTGAGTTTGCCCAAGCCCTCATGGGCTGCTGTACCAACCTGCCTCCTGGCCTTTTATCCCTGGAGGCTCCCAGATAGTCACAAACTAGAAATGTTCCTCCATTCAACGTATAAAATAAAAAGGCCTTAAAACAGGTGGAGGAAAAAAGCTGTTCTTTTACACTCTGTTTTTAATTGAAGGGATTATAAAACACTTCAGGCATGCTGAGAAATCAGGACTTTGTTCCTAAATAAAAAGCTGAAGCTATTATTTTTTTTTTAATCCTTGTTCCTCCTCCTACAACCATGGTTATTATATGCATGCATTTGCAGTGTAATAGAATCAGTATCATCTCTGTGTCTTATTACTGTTGCAATCCCCTAACATGCTGTTCCTTCCATCCCACATGAATCTGGTAATTACTGCTGAGGCATGCCATGTGTACGCTCTCCCTTCCCAGGCAGCATCAGCAGTGCCACAAACACATTTCCCACCTATCAGTAAACACAAGCAAGTGGGATAGTGCATGTTGCCTCATAAGCCAGTTCCAGGACATGGTCCTTGCTCACCAGAAAGCTGCACCTGGCTGAAACTCATGGACATAAAATAAATGTACACTCTGAGACAAGGGAAAAATGCACTGAAGTTACTTGTGCCTTCATTTTTGCTATGTTGGAGCGAGCCCTGTGAGAGCTGGCAGTGCTGTGCTGGGCTGCTCAGGTGAGATGTGATGGAGGGAGGTTACAGGAGCCTCTGTGTGCCCCTGTGTGGGCCAGGTGTGTATGAATATGCTCCCTTCTGAAAACAAAACAAAAAAAAAATCAACCTGGGTTTCCTTTTACCTTCTCTTTTTAGGCTCATGCCCCCAGACTGTGTTAGAAAGAGCTGAAAACAGGATTTGCTACAGCCTGTAACTAGTCCAATTTTGCTCCCCAAACACCATATCCTCATGTTTAGAGCAGAAAACAAGCAAAAAATCTCACAGAATAATAATCTGGCAGCTGGTGTATTAGTGTTGTAAAACAGCAGATCTGCCACACAGATCTTTCCTGATCTTAGCAATTTTCGCTCCTGAATTCAGCTGGATAAAGAGTTGGAAAGGAGCAGCTCTGAGTGCATTTCAGAATCCCAATCTTGTTGAAATTCACACAGCACCGCACCAAAAGTGTGCTCCAGTGTGGGATGCTCCTGCTCTTGCCACAACCTCTCCAAATTTTAGATAGGAAAACTGCAACTGTTTCAATCCCAAACGCAAACTCCAGCACTATTCCTGTCCAGGAGCACTGCAAAGGCATCTGTGCTGGCTGCTGCAGGATGTTACCTTTTCCAGCCTCAAGAAGAGAGATAAAAATAGACAGTACATTTCTGCTGCTCCTAAAATGTGGGCTCTGATACATAATGGCTAAAGAATACCACGAGATGACAGTACCACTTTTGCCAATTTCAGAACTCTTTTGGCAGCAAACCTTTATATTCTAGAGACTAAGTGCATATAATACCCTATAAGAATCTGGCAATAATGCACCTTGCCCTGCTAGCACTTTAAAAATTCCCTGTAGAGTGCCTTTTTGTCCCCTCCCCGCAGTGTGAACCCAAAGTTTTACCTTTAGATAGAGACCAAGAGCAGCCATCCTTTCCCATCACATAGATCTGTGCCCAGGGCATGGAGCTTAAGCAAAGTCACAATAACCCAGATCCAACATCTTGCTCTTTTTAAAGGCAGCCAAACGCTACACCACAACATTTCAATGGGGCAGTGGGGCTAATCCAGCCAGTGGGAATGATGGTGTTAGATGTGGTTAAATCTGGCTGTTCAGTACTCGGGGCAGCGTTCCAGAGGGTGCAGGGGTTCAGGCTTGGGACTGCCGCTGCTTGGCAGCCCGGTTTGGTGGAAGGTGTTGAACTTCCCTGAACGTGCAGAACACCAATGTGCAGGGCAGAGCTCGGCACGGCAGTTTGGGAAGGGGGCTGGCTGCTCCAGCCGGAGCGGGGGATCCATGCTGATGCCAGATCAGAATTTGCAGCACCGCTGCTCGGAGAGCCAGATTGTGCATGTGTGTGATGTGTGAGATGTGTGATGTGCGATGTGCGCGTCTGTGCGGCGTGTGCGGAGGATGTGTGCGGGCTGTGCGTGTGTCCCTGTGCGGTGTGCGTGTGTGTGCGGTGCGTGCGCGGTGCCGGCTGGCTTTTGCCAAAGGAGCTGCTTGACTTGCTCTCTATTTTGAGGGCGCGGATTCAGGGACTCGGGGCCAAGAATTCTCCGGACCCAGGTAAATCCGCTCGTTACCTTATTCCCCTTCCCGGCTCCGAGTGCCCGCGCTGTCCTGCAGGTGCTGTCAGAGCGCTCCCGCGAAGAGCGGCCGAGCCGGGAGCGGAGCCGGCTGCGAGAGCCACCAAGGGAAGGGGGGACGGCGACTGGGACAGGGGGGCTGGGAAAAACGTGTCCCCCCCGCCCCCGGCTGACGTCAGCGCGGCTCCGCGCGGGGCACCCGGCAAAAGCGCCGCGCCGCGCCGCGCCCCGCGCACTGCCCGCGCTCCCGCAGCGCCGCCGCTCTCGGCCCGCGCCCGGCCCAACTTCCCGCACAGCCGCGGCCGGGACGGGCCCGGCCGGCACGGGACGGGACGGCGGCGCCCCGCTGGGCTCCTGCTGAGGCGTGAGCGGGCGATGCCGCTCGCCGCCGGGCGCCTGGCTCCCGGGGCGCGGCGGCTCTCGGCGGCGGGCGCTGCCCCCACTGCCCCCTCGGGCGCCCCGAGAGCAGGTACGAGCGCGGGGGCGGCGCGGGGAGCACGGGCTGGGGGCGCCGCTGCGGCGGGGAGGGTGTGCTGTCAGTCCGTGTGAACCCCGGGTTAAGACGCTGTCAGTCCGTGTGTTACCCGGGTTAAGATGCTGGCAGTCCGTGTGTTCCCCGGTTTAAGATGCTGGCAGGAGCCGGGCGCCCCGTGGCCGTGGGACGGGCAGCGGGGACGGGATCGGGATCGTGCTGCCGGCGGCCGCCGGGGCGGAGGCGGCGGCCGCGACGGGCGGGGGATCGGGCGGAGAGCCCGGCGCTAGGGACCCGGGTTTGGGGAGCTCCCCGACGGGGCTTCCCCCGCAGCGGCTCCGCAGGCGCTTTCCGAGAGGAAAAGAAGGGAGGAGGGGGGGGGAATTCCAGAGGAGTTTGGAAGTCGCTGCCTTGCAGCTCCCCTTCCCCCCCAGCCTTCCGACCTGCTTTCGCTCTCCCCGTGCAGCCCCTGCTCCCGGCAGTGTTCACTGGGGATTTCTTCTTTCTCTCCTTACCTGTCTCAAAAGGTTTGACTGTAGGTACCAAAGCGGGGATCGACGGCGCATAAAGATGCTGAAGGGTGCTTGGTTGCTCAGTTTGTTAACAGTGGCTGGGATCTCGTGGACAGAGAGTCGCAAACCTGCCAAAGACATTTGCAGCAAGAGCCGCTGCCCTTGCGAGGAGAAGGAGAACGTGCTGAACATTAATTGTGAAAACAAGGGATTTACAACCGTCAGCCTCCTCCTGCCGCCCCCGTCCAAGATCTACCAGCTGTTTCTCAATGGGAACGCACTGACCCGCCTGTTCCCCAATGAGTTCGTCAACTATTCCAACGCCGTGACCCTGCACCTGGGCAACAACGACATGCAGGAGATCCGCACGGGGGCCTTCAGCGGCCTCCGCACCCTCAAGAGGCTGCACCTCAACAACAACAAGCTGGAAGTGCTGAAGGAAGACACCTTCCTGGGCTTGGAGAGTCTGGAGTACCTGCAGGCTGATTACAATTACATCAGTGCCATTGAAGCGGGGGCATTCAGCAAGCTGAACAAGCTCAAGGTGCTGATCCTCAATGACAACCTCCTGCTGTCCCTGCCCAGCAATGTCTTCCGCTTTGTGCTCCTCACTCACCTCGACCTGCGGGGCAACCGGCTGAAGATGATGCCTTTTGCCGGTGTGCTGGAGCACATTGGAGGCATCATGGAAATCCAGCTCGAGGAAAACCCTTGGAACTGCACCTGCGACTTGCTGCCACTCAAGGCCTGGCTAGACACCATCACCGTGTTTGTGGGTGAGATAGTCTGTGAAACCCCCTTCAGGCTTCATGGGAAAGATGTGACCCAGCTCACCAGGCAAGATCTCTGCCCTAGGAAAAGCTCCAGTGATTCAAACCAGAGGGAAAAACACCCTGTCCTCTCAGACCCACACGTCTCGAGGCTATCGCCCACAGCCAACTCTGCCATCAATCCCACCAGGGCCCCAAAAGCCAGCCGGCCACCCAAAACTAGGAACCGCCCCACTCCCCGTGTCTCTGTGTCGAAAGACAGGCAAATATTTGGACCAATCATGGTTTACCAGACAAAGTCTCCTGTGCCCATCACCTGCCCAGCTGGCTGCATCTGTACGTCCCAGAGCTCAGACAATGGCCTAAATGTTAACTGCCAAGAGAAAAAGATAAGTAACATCTCTGATCTGCACCCCAGGCCGACCAGTCCAAAGAAACTTTACCTTACCAGTAACTATCTGCAAGTCATTTATAGAACCGATCTCACAGAGTACAGCTCGCTGGATTTGCTACATCTAGGAAATAACAGAATTGCAGTGATACAAGAAGGTGCCTTTACAAACCTCACAAGTTTACGCAGGCTTTACCTTAATGGCAACTACCTTGAGGTTCTGTACCGATCCATGTTTGAAGGGCTGCACAGCCTGCAATATCTCTACCTAGAGTACAATGTCATCAAGGAGATCCTGCCACGCACATTTGATGCTCTGAGCAATCTTCATCTGTTGTTCCTCAATAACAACCTGCTCAGATCCTTGCCTGATAATGTCTTTGGAGGCACTTCCCTCACCAGGCTCAACCTTAGGAACAACCATTTCTCATACCTGCCTGTGAGAGGAGTCTTGGACCAGCTCTCGGCTCTGATTCAGATAGACCTCCAAGAGAACCCTTGGGACTGCACGTGTGACATCCTGGGGCTGAGGAACTGGATAGAGAAAGTCACTGACCAGAACAACCAGCAGTCAAATCCCCCTGTAGTTATCAATGAAGTAATCTGTGAGTCTCCTACCAAGCACTCTGGAGAGCATCTGAAATTCCTGAGCAAAGAAGCCATCTGCCCGGAGAACCCCAACTTGTCAGATTCTTCTCTCCTCTCCATGAACCAGAACACTGATACCCCCCATGTCGGTGCCTCACCCAGCTCCTACCCAGAATTACACACCGAAGTTCCGCTGTCTGTCCTAATTTTAGGCTTGCTGGTTGTGTTTATCCTGTCAGTTTGTTTTGGGGCAGGTCTGTTTGTCTTTGTCCTTAAGCGCCGGAAGGGGGTGCAGAGCATGCCCACCAGTGCCAACAATGTAGATATAAGTTCATTTCAGCTCCAGTATGGGTCTTACAACACTGAGACCCACGATAAAACTGAAGGACATGTTTATAACTACATTCCCCCTCCTGTTGGACAGATGTGCCAAAACCCAATCTACATGCAAAAGGAAGGGGATCCAGTTGCCTATTACAGGAATCTCCATGACTTTAGCTATAGCAGCCTTGACCACAAAAAAGAAGACCCCACCAGTCTTGCATTTACCATCAGTGCAGCTGAATTGCTGGAAAAGCAGTCCTCACCAAGGGAACCAGAGCTCCTGTATCAAAATATTGCAGAAAGGGTCAAGGAACTCCCCACCGGAGGATTAGTTCATTATAACTTTTGTACCTTACCCAAAAGGCAGTTTGCCCCTTCATATGAATCCAGACGCCAAAATCAGGACAGGATAAATAAAACTGTTTTATATGGAACTCCCAGGAAATATTTTGCAGAACAGTCTAAACCTGAGCATCCTTTACTCCAAGGAAAGCTACAAACAGAACCAGACTACCTCGAAGTTCTGGAAAAACAAACTGCAATCAGTCAGCTGTGAGGGGGGAGGTGGGAGACAAAAGAAAATTTTTTAAATGAGCTCAGCATCATATTTCTTTGAGTCTGAACTCAGTACTGATGTCATCTGTCGCATTCCCAACATTTCCACTTTTTTAAAATCAGAGAAGGAATGAGAGAGAAAAGGAACCCTTGCAGCATAGCAGGGATGTGGTGTTGCTTTTACAACGTTCCCTTTAAGTTATTTCTATATCTCTCTCCTTTTGACCCTTCTCTAGAACTGTCATTGCAAATGTATCTTTCTGAAATAGATCTTGCATAATTTTTTTTGATTTTGAAGGAAATGAGGAAGGGGTCTTTGG
Organism: Zonotrichia leucophrys gambelii; assembly: GCF_028769735.1. Taxonomy (NCBI): domain Eukaryota; kingdom Metazoa; phylum Chordata; class Aves; order Passeriformes; family Passerellidae; genus Zonotrichia; species Zonotrichia leucophrys. Next base: position 6,114,123 of record NC_088174.1, read on the forward strand.
GATTTCTGTTTTTTTTTTTTTTCTTTTATTTCAAAATGGAAACTTAATGTATTATGTAGAAGATCTCCAAAGATCTTTTTTTCCTGGACTATGACTTTCTTTTGTAAATAATAATATACAGTACTGCTGTTTCAATTACCAACTATAGCCACTGGGCGTCACTTTTTTGTGTTAAAGTGCCTTTGCACTTTAAGTACATTATTACTTAATTGTTGCTCTTAGCTTTGATAAATTGAACCTATTTTAATGTGTTGTATTTTTGAAATTAAAAAAAAATTGTAAAATAGATCTATATGTCAGCTGCATTAAATCAGAAGGTTTGATTTATAGGAAAGCTGCCCTTCTTTAAATGACTCTAGTTCTAGGACCTTACAGACTCAAATGTAAATTATTGGGGTGTTTTTTCCCTCTAGGTTTGTTTAGAGTGACTCACAGAAATCAACTGAGAGAATTTAGCAATGGACTAGAGGTTATCAAATGCCTCAGCCGGGAATAACAGCTCATTAATAAAAGATGTTTAACACAATGTCATAGTGAACTGAACAATTAATGTCCTTCTTAATACATTGCATTGCAGCTCTAACACAGTAATGTTCAATGGCTTAAGATTATTTTCATACTTAACAGAACATTACTCATAATATTTTATGCATTGGATTAGGTATTTTTATACATTTTGGGACAGAGTTTATATTTGTAACTTTTTGGACTGAAATTAACATGTCCTCTTCTTGCCAGATACATATTTTTTTCATAAGCAGGGACACCAGCAGGGGTCATCCCACACCTCATTAAATTTATTAACATACAGGCAGATGAACCAATGCCAAAGGTAAAATTTGAACCCCGGACTCCAGAGTCCTCCAACTGAAATCAGTATGTGCATCCCACTAACTTTTGGTAGTCTGAATTGTGTCATTATCTGTGCTTTTTGTCTCTAAAGCTGAAGTAATACTGCAATAATTCTAATCTGTTAGAGAAAATCACCTTTAAGTTCACTGTCTTAAATGTTATAAAATGTTTTAAGTTAACTGAATTCCATTCTCAGCACTGGTTTTCTTAAGCCCATCAGTGAACAAATGCAATGAGTCTTCTCCTTTCCCATTAACTCAGGCCTGTTTTGCTTCAAGCTTTATGTTATCACCTTCAATTTGCTTTTCCTTCATGGAGAATATTGAAACCATTTTTATTAACAAGTATACAGTCAAACTTTATTAAACCTTATTAGCTTCTAAATAATTTTTAGATGCAAACATTATTGTGCAATTTAAACAAACAGCCCTTATTTACAACAAAAACAGTTTTGTTTTGTCTGTTCTAAATCCTTATGCAACTGGGATGGTGATCTGCATATAAAGTAGGCCAGGCTTTTCAATTCCTTATTAAAGCAATTGATGGGGTCTGAAAGAAGCACACTGTTTCCTTTTCATAAATAGGTTACTGCACATAATAATCCTTTATTATCATGCAGAGATTGAAGTGGCCTCTGCTGACTGATTTTTAGAGCTTTGCTATAGTTAATAATACAGTATCTACAACTTGGAGAAATTGTCAGCAATAGCATTTAAGCTATAAATAACTACAATCAATGTTGTTCTAATCAGGACTTTGCCAAAAGGAAGTTGCTTTATATTTAAGAGCTAAAGAGGCTTTGCATGTGTTTTGCCAGATATCTGAGTCACTTAGTAAAATGCCTTCTAATGATTTATGTGACATTTGGGTACATTAATATGCTAACATGTCAATTCTTTATGTTTAGAATCCATAGCATCTATGGCTGTTCATTAGATCAGGTTTAAAATTGAAGTGCTACAAGGAACTACTGAAGAATCAGTCTTCAAAATGGTCTCACATCAAGAGGGAGGTGAAATGGTATCACTTTAGTTGAACTTGGAACATTTGACTGGAATTACATCCATCTTTGAGCAAGGTACTTGCTTGAAAGCTTCCAGTACTGATTGTCTTATTATGGCTCCTTCCCCTGGGTAATTAAAAGCATTTATTACTGAAACCTTGAGAAAAGTATAAGTATTATTTTAAAGTTATTAACTCTTTCCAGGTATGAATTTAGTATTGCCTGCAGAGCAAGTACAATGTTACATCTGGCAGCAGCTAGGATATTGTTATTAATTATTCTCCAGTGAGCAAGAACCACTTACAAAGGTTTATTCCCTCAGAAAAAAAAGCTATTTTTTTTCAGCAGAAGTGTTTTCAGTGTTCTAGTGCTGGCAAACAACAAAGATAGGGAATTGATTCTTTTAGTAACATTATATTGTTTGGGTTTAGTTCTTTAGTCTCAGTACTTTGATGTTTGCTTTAGTGGCACAGCCATACTTTACAGAGCTTGCTGTTGCTTTACGTTTCCTTAGGTTTCCTAGTGGAATTTATTTAATGACTAGATTTTATTCTGCATCACCAGTGCAAGCTAAAAAATTATTATTGCTGTAGATCTTTTAGGTTTGTTTTTATACCCTTCAGCTGACATCTTTTAGGCAATTCTTTTCATAGAGTGTCTAGGTGAAAGAGAAGATTTTTTCAGTTACACTTAAAGAGATTTGTTTAACAGGGAAAGTGTGTCGGCAGCTGCTGGATAGAAGGTCTCCACATTTCTTCAGCTGTGCTGCCCTGGAAGCTGCTGCTTGTTAGGGGAGAGCTGCTTGCCTGAGTCGTGGCTTGATAATGAGTCTGAAAAAAAATTTCTTTCACAGTTTGAAAAGTTGAACTGTGAAAATTATGTAACCAGGTTAGCAAAGTTGTTTTTATTCCCTCAGGAAAATGGGGTGCAAATAGTTTTCTTTCTTCATAAGTTTTCTGTTGTGAAAGTGAACCTAATGACCTTTGCAGAAACAGTAACAGTGCAGACTGAAGCACTGTTCAAACTATGCAATTATATTTAGTGAAAATGAGGAGTTCTACACTTCCAAAGCATGAACACTGGTTTTTTTTTTGGGGGGGGGGTGTCTTTCTGGGTAAGTATTAGATAAAGTTTATGTAAAGTTTATCTTTATTAGATAAAGTTTATTTCCCTTTTTCTCCCCAGTGACAAAAAATGTCACTTTTTGGAAAAAGTTTTCTTTGTGTCCTCAAGCCTGCTGCAGAGCCACTCTGCATGCCCAGTGGTGCTCCTCCTTTCTGCAGTCTCTGTCTTCCCTCAGATTTCACCTTTTTGGGCTCCAGCATTATCAGCTCCTACCCCACCTCTGGTATCTGCTTCCAAAGCCCTCACCATGCCCCAATCTTTCCACTTGCTTCTGTCCCTGTGGGCTGTCCATTCCTTCCCTAGCAAGCTCTGCAGGACCCATTTCAGCTCTGAAGGGGCTGCTGTCCCTGCTCCCCCCTGAGCTCAGTCCTCGCCTCCTGCCCTGCCATTGCTGAGGTGCCCTGTGTCAAATGAGACACCTGGTCCCAGTGGTTTTACTGGGAGCTGTGCCGGAGGAAACTCTGCTTAGCTGTTCCCTCTACCCCTCACTGAACAGAGAACAGAAGCCTAAAATCACAGAGGGTTTCAGTTTCCACGCAGGATTCCCCGTGTGCCATAACCTGTGTCTAAGCAAGAGCAAATGGATGAGCTTGCTGAGACCACTGCCATCACATCACTCTTGGCTGTCATGTTGGTGAGCTGTCTTCAGCATGAGTTAATCTTGCCAAAATTAGCTACTAAAATTTTAAACTCACACTGGTTGTGTGGTGTCTCTAGAGTAAATAGTAAAGATACCAGGCCATTCAAAGGGGATTTATTCCTGCTCACAACACAAGGTGTGAATTGGGCTACAGATATGCCTGCTTTCTTCCAGAAAGTGTAGAGAGGATAGATAATGAGTGCTGATAACAGCTAATTGCCACATAGAAAATGGTCAGGCTGGGCTGACTGCAGCTAGCACACCCACATACAACATCCATGCCCTGCTGAGTATCTGCCCATCTCTACTCCAAGATATTTTTTTCCTGTCCATGAGAAAAGCATTCCCTGTGGAGTTTAAACCCTGCTTTGGTCAAATGCACTGACTTTTTATAACACCACTTGGTGCTATACAGTAGGGATTAGTTTGGGTTTCTTTCTCTTCCCACCAACACTTGAATTTGTAAAGTAAAAGTCGCACTTATTAAAAGTTTGAAGGTATAATTAGTAATGTCAAAATAAGGATACCAACAAGTTAAATTGCCTAAAAAAAAGTCTTATAGAATACTGAGCTTGTATAGGAATACAATAATTTTAAACTGCTCATGAGTGAAATGAGATACTGAAAATGTTAATGAAACTTCTTAGGCTCTTACAGGCTAATCACTGATACAGTTTGTGATTTTTCATATTACTGTTTTTACAGACAATAAACGTCATTTAACAGAGAAGAACTATATCCCAAAGACCTCCCCCAACTGTAGAACTTCAAAATAACATAAATTAACTTATGCAGATGATGTGACACTTCTTGTGCATTTCCCATCACTTTCTCTAAGCGTTCCAAAGAAGTACAAAAGTTATTCTTTTCTAAGAGGATCATTAAGTCTGTTTGGATTATTGATCTCATAGCTTTTCTGGGCACAAGGCCAATCATTTTGACTAAGGTTTTTAATCCTAGCTAATGAGGGAGGTGGATTAAGGAGAAGGTTTTTGTTGTTGCTCTTTTGTTCTTGAAGGATTGGTTGGATTTTTTGAACCAGTAGATTGACATGTTTATGAATACAGATGAATAGATCATTTTGAATGAAAGAAATGTTGGAGTGGCAGTCAGAGATGCAGTCATTCTCAAGACCAAATAGGCTCAAGAGTATGAGTGAAGTTTGAAAAACAGGACATCATAAAAGTGGCTTTCTTCCTGAGATCATAAACACAGAGGACACCGCTGTGAATACAGCAGCAGATCCTGGTACATGCTGTTAACCATTTGGAGGGATGAAATTAGAGGCCAGATGCACCTCCATTATCCTTGAGGAAGTGTTCAGGATTTGTTCTCATCCCTGGCTGTTACCCTGTGTGCACACCTATATTAGCTCTGCTTCTGCATTCAGCTTGAGAAAGTAAACAGGGTGAAGTTTGGAGGGGCAGAGCTATTTGCAGTGTTTCTGAATGGTTCTTATTTCTGGCCTTTAAAATGAAATTAATTAATCATTGGTGCATTTAATGCCATAGACTTTTAAATTCTAAAGTCCTTTGTAAACTTTTTGGATCAGTGAATGTAGCTACTTACAAGTGAGCAACACAAAACATTGTGGCTGATCTTAAGAAGGAAGCAGTCAAGGTACTGTAAATACATATTAGCAGTATAACAAATTACATCAGCATTACAAAGTTATGCAATATAATAATGTCAGGATTCTTTGTGGTGACAGAGCAAGTGTAGATTTGTGTCTTGAAAACACAGGTTGTGTCTTCTTGCCCTGCTTGTGCATTGCTCTCCAGAGCCAGAACTGTTAATCACCAGTTATCTTGTGAGAAGGAGGCAGAACAGCCTTTTTAAAAATGAACTCTGCATTGGAAAAAGCACAGCTAATGTATATAGACCTGTTGCAGTTATCTCCTCTTGAGATAAGACATATTTCCATACAAAAGCCTGGAAAAAAATCCCCTTGAGATTGCTGATAATGTGACAGAGTCTATTTTAGAACATCTTGATTTTAGTTCTGAAAGCCTCTCATCTGAGAGTTGGAGTTAAGGCATTTTTTTGCCATGCTATGAAGTTTTGTCCTTTTCCCCAGGGATTTGTTAGAGATTTGATGCATGCCAGCATCTTAGCCAGAGAGCTGAAATGAACACAAATTTTTTTTGAGAACTGTGAAAATGTAATGACTACATAAATTTTCTTCTAATAACAGAAGAACATACAACATGATGAGGAAGCAGAGCTGTCAGAGAGGCTTATAAAGATTCCAGGGTGCAGTCAAATCTGAGGAATTCAGGTGTAGCTGCAGAGTACCTTTGTTGTTTTACACCTGAGTGCCTTCTGTGGGATGCCCTGGGATTGGCAGAGTGACAGGAATCTCACTAAATAAGAATAATCCCATTGAGCTGCCCAGCTGTGAGTGGCAGAGGGGAGAGAAAAATGCCTATGTCCTTCTTGCCATCACTTAAAATGCCATTTGGGAGTTTTCCAGACTCAATACTCATTCCCATAAATCTGAAGTCAGCACACTCCAAGTTTATGCTTCAATATGGGATTTTCAGTAATGTTTGAGTGATGCAACCTTTTGGCTATCACATCTCTTACTCCTGGATGAGGTTTTGCTTGGAACCTTTGGTTTATTCTATCTCTTCTAAATTTTAATTCTTAATTATTCCTGACTGTGTTCTTTCTATGGAAGTCAAATAGAATTAGCAAAATATTTGGTTTTTCTTTATCTTATTCACAAGTAGCCAAGTTCCCCATGTATCAGGCAGCTGAGACTTGAACAAGTCAAAAGTTTCAGAAGCTCAGTGATCCACTCAAGTGAGCAAAGCTTTACCCAAAGCCTTACTGCTCCCATCACATCTGCTGTGTTCTGCTAAGCTGCTGATTTTATTCAGATGAATTCCAATTTGAAACACATACACGCTAATAAGTATCTGTGTAAAACCTTATAATATTCAGCTTATAATAGAAAAAAGAGAGGGAGTTAGAGGTTGGGAAAAGCCTTTCAAAATTCTGAGGTTTTTTTCCTGAAGGTTTCAGAGGGATTTATTATGATTACTAGGGAATCAAAAGGAATTCTAACAACAGTGTTGTGTAGGGGGTTTTTTTGTGCTTTTTGTGTAAGATAGTGGAGGTGGGGGAAAGAGGGGAAAAAAAGGTAGATTATAGTTGTCTTAACTGTCAAGATGTTAACAGGAGACTACCAGAAAACTAAGGAGTTCAGAGTTTATGACTCAAAGAGCTTACAAAAATGCCTACTTTTCTGTGGAACATCTAAAGGGAAATGGTTCTCAGGCTGCTTTCCTGAGGGCTGAGAGAACTGGACAGGCTTCCTTGGAGAGCTGAGAAATCCCAGCCTTAAAGTTAGAGCAGATTTACTGTCATTCAGATATAAGCATGGCTTATGTGAAGAGATAATGGAAGTGGGGAAAATGCTTCATGCTGCAGTTCACTCCTTCATTAGTGGTATGGTTTGTAGCCTGTATTTTCTGTAACCATATTTACCATCACATCCAACTCATAAGCTACTTACCAGAGCTGAGTAGATAATTCTTATATTTATTGATGTGGCCTTCCTTTCTGTAATGCAATGTTTACAAATTTGTTTGATGGTGGCTTAAGTTTGCCATGGCTTCTTTTTGCTCTCCAAATAATGCTTGGGGACAGTTCCTAACAGTAGAGTCCTAATGGATATTTCATAGTGAAAGCCTAAAATTGAGCTACCAAGGACTTTGTTTATGTTATCTTTTTTTTTGTTTTATTTTGTTTTGTAGGTAGTGAAGCAGTGGCCTTTGTTAAAAGCTCATTTGCTGGGAACTGAAAAATAATGTTCTCTTTTCAGTTCTACTAGTGACCTTGCACAAGGCATACCTGTGTCCCCATGCTTTAATTTCTGCATCATTAAATAAGGAGGATGATACTTTCTGCCTTAGTCTAGTGGGATTTACTGATGAGAAATGTTAAGTATAATTGTTTTTCAAAGCCTTTATAGCTTCATCCAAATGCAGTAACAGTGTACAGCTTTTTTTCCTTGGCATATGTTTTTCTGATCTAAGAATGTGGTGTCGACATGTCAGATTTTGTTTTGTTTTCTGTCTTTGCAGTTAAAAACAGACCATGAAGATTACCTTGTACAGGAAAAAGATACTGTCTCCTTGTAAAATAATATGAGATATATGGAATAAAATGGGTAGGCAAAAGCTGCAGTTTGTTTTTAAACCTTTGAAAATACATAGCACCCCATCTCCTCAGTTTTCCCTCTCTGGCTGAGTTGAATCACCTTGCCTGTTTCTGCCCTATAGAATCCCTTCAAAAATAGTTCTCAGCATACCAGTCATTTTTTATTCACCTTTTTCTGTGTGAAGTCAGTTGGGCTATTGCTGACAGTTTTTATGCGGGCAAGCGAGCCAAGAGAGGCTCAGAGTGGCAGACAGCTGCTGAAATAAGAGCCTGGCACTCTGGGGAAAGAAAGAAATTCATTCAACTTTCCTTGTCAGCCTCTTCCCTTCCTCTTTAACTTCTTTCTTTCTACTCTGTAGTTACCATAATAATTCTCTTGTCCATTGAATGCAGACTGTGGGCATATTTTTCCATATATAGCCCAACCACATACTGTAAAATCCAGCCATGTCTAGGAAAGCCCAGCATTTTCCACAGCCAATCTTCCATGGCATGATGCTTCCATGAAAGAGAGCTGATTTCTAAATGTAGGACTAAAGAATCTGTGGCACCACATCCATTCAACACAACAGAGAACATAACTTCACCTCAGCTTTTAAATTTGCTTTTGATTAACCTACTAAAATTCATTCACTGGCTAGGCCTTTTGTTCTGCCTTATGTTTGGATACTATGCCCATTTAAATTTTGAGAGTGCTAAGAATGATGCTCTCCTTTTCTTGCTGATCTATAAAGTGGGATGTGAACAATGTTCACATCAACATCAACAATGTTTTTCCTGGTTTCTACTCTGCAAGTGACTTGGGGTTTTTTGTCTGGATGGGGCAAGTGCTCTGATCCCATGCACAATTTCAGACTTTCATACTTCTAGATTATTGGCAATTGTTTAGAGGCTATTTATGTAGAACATAAGATACTTGGTACACCCACATTATTTCTGGCTGTGCAAGGTAAGCCATCTGTCCTGGACCAGCAGAAGTACATTTAAAGAGGTAATTCAAAGTAGTCCTTAAAAACACTTGTTGTTCTTAAATTCTCAGAGAAATCTGAATCAAGGAAAGTAAATATTCAGTGATCCTTTTAATATGTTCGTCTTCAGCACTTTAGGGGATTATTTTTCTCTCCTTAGAAAACAGTTTATTATTTAAGAAAGGATATCCAGAGCCTCACCTGCTGTAAACAGTGTTTACTTCCATAAACATCACAGAACTGATTTATAGTAGCTGAGGATCAGCTGTTTTGTTTTGTTAACCCCTTCACTTGAGCAATCAGCATTTATTCCAATAATGGATCGGTGCTGTCAGTGCACTGTGTTGTTCCCTTTGATTCCACTGCCGTAGAACCAGTACAGTTTGCCACTGCCTTGGAATTTTTAGTCACATTTGAAAAGAAAGAGATCTTTGAAAGTTCAGCATCTAGTTCATTTTGGGATCTAAATGAATAATTTCTGTACTAAAACTCTTTGGTTCATATATTTATACACTTGGTGCTTCACAAACCCTTTTAATTTTCAGACCTTAAGAGTTAGTAATACAACATAGTTAGGCAGCCAGGCATATTTTGTGTTCTCTTTTGGGACTTTTCACTTATTCCTAAAGACCAAAGCTTTTTAGCATCTCTTGCATCCCTATTCTGCCACCCTCAGAATTTGGATGAGTCTGTAGCCAATTGTAATTGCACTGTAACCGTAAATGTCCTTTCAAAGAAAACCAGCAGCAGAGTCCTGAGATGCACAAAGTCACATCCAGAAAGTCACATTTTACCAAGGAAGGCCACAGCTGTCTCTTTTTCTTTGTGAGCAATACATTGACTTAATCTAAAATACATTACCTTATTATCATGCAAATATTTACGCCACATTAGAATCAGACTGGCTTTCTTTGCCATAGATAAGCTTCCTGTGTTACTGCAGATAATGAAAATCCAATTTCTGAAAATGTTCTCTTATTGTTTCTTTTTTCTTTTGCTTTTTATTGGTGAAGAACTTGCAATTATTTGCTCTTATTCAGATGTTCCAGAGGAAGAATTGAAGTCATATTTCCCACACATTAAGATTCTGATAATTGAAATTCACTGCTTTCTCTTCTTTCTATTGCCTTTAAATAAAGGAATGTACTAGGGAAAAAGACTCAGCTCAGTCTGGAATGATACAAGTGCAAGTCAGGAATAACTGAAAACAGTTTTGATCACCCTTTGAAATCCTCGATTAAGCAATTTTGCTAACACTCAAAGAAATTCACTGCAACCTTTTGATTTATTGCACAATAGGTAGAAACCTGCTTTTCTTCTTCTGGCTCTTGCCCTGCCAATGGATATTTGTTCTGTAAGTAGCACTGACATGAAAAGTCTGAAGTTGTCCACTTTTCTCCCTTTGACCAAAGTTCCCTTGGTAAACAGAATACCATGAGGAGAGCGGCGTTAATCCTCTAAGTTTAGCTTTGTGAAAAAGCCACACTGAAAGCTGTGAAAGCTTTGAGGGAAATGAGCAAAACTTTGTAAGTCTTGCCAGCATCTTTCCAGAACACTTCCCATTATATGAGATTCCAATTTAATAATACCCTTAACAGTTTCTTCCATATTAATAAAATATGAGCATGGAAATAACAATGGCACGTCCCCTTCACCGAAGGAACTCCACTTAGCAACATGGATTGTGATGTTGATTGCAGTGCCAGTTCTCTGATCTGTTGAATTTTGCTTATTAACTGAATTAATTGAACTGATAAATTGAATTTTGCTGCCTCTGGGCTGAGTAGTCAGGCTGAGTAACTGCTAGGCTGCTTCTGCAAAGGGGAAGGAAGGGACAGAAGAGGAGCTGTGGGGACACAAGAAGGAACAGAGGGCAGACACAGAAGCAAAGTCTTGAAGAGGTGTTGAAGCCACAAAAAATGAGAGCTCTGCCCTCCTAGCAGTGTTCCCCACAGTCACACATAGAGACAGGTTGCTCCAGCATGGCATTCCATCTCACAGTAAGGTTTTGGTGGGCACAACCAAATTAGACACTGGGCGCCCAGCCTGTCTGCCTACCCAGGACCTGCTTGCAGGGCAGTTGGCCTGGGTTGATGTCTATCCATCCAAAGCTGTCTGCCCTCTCCTAAACTTGGCTAATATGGTGAGAAATCTAATGTCCTGGTAGAAATGCCATTCTAAGGGCTTGGGAATTGGGTCTGGAAAGCTCTGTGCTTCAGCTGACTGGGAAAGTAGGAAGGGCACAATCAGCTTTCCTCGAGAGAGTCCTGAGAGCCTGCCTGACACTCCTCATCTCATTGCACTCAATAAGATGTCACTATCGTTAAGGAAAAGATAAGTAAGATGGCTCAGCAAGGGCACAGAGGAAGATAAATATTAAAATGATTATATAAGAGGAAGTACTTGGTGTTGGAGGTCAAAGGGGGCTCCAGTGGTGGAGCTGCTGGAAGAGGGACTGGCATTCCTGAGTACAGCCCTTACGTGCTGCTGCTCTGTCTGCAGCACCAACACTGCTGCTGCCAGAAAAGCACAGAGCAGAGGTCTCTCACAGTTTCCAAAGGTTACCTTTCTTACATCCTTACTCTTCCTTAATTGAAGTTCTCCCAGATTTACAGAAATGGCAAAGCTCCACTGGATAAACAAATGTTATGTAATACCCAACCCCTTGTGCAAGCAAGCATGTTCCAAATACCATGTTATTAACTAAGTATTGTTTCCCATGGCATGGAAAACATGGGGGACAATTACTTTAAATAATTTAGGTCTACTCTGTTAATATTCCAGCACATGGCACTGCATTCCAATACATTTTGCCTCCTCTATAATTAGCAATGTTCAGAAATCAGTCTGCTTCTAAATGGGGGGTGGATGTGAGTTTGGGGGTTTTAATAGATGCCTTAAATTTCTAGACTGAGATAAAGAGTAAAATCTTCCAAATATATGAACAGGACCATCCTGAAAAAGAGAAAAGGAGATGAGACTCCCTGATGATCTCAAAAAGTGAAAGAACAAATGAGCCCTGTCTTCCTTATTAACTGACCCTGGCTCCAAGTGCTTTTTGATAGCACAGATGGTAGAAAAATCACTGGACTCTCTCTGCCCTGGGAAAAAAGTGGGTCACATAGCACCGCCATCAATTTTTAAACAAAGTTACTCCCTTAGAATCAGTGATTGTTCCTAAAAATTTTGCACTGCTCTAACCTTTTAATGCAGAGGAATTATTATCACTTTACCAAACATGGCAGTACTGTGCTCTCTTGTCCAGTACACAAAGAGATTTAAATTCCAGTGACAAAAGGAGAGGGTCCTTTGAGAGATGCCCTTTAAGCATTGATGCCTCCACAGATGATTCTCAATAATAAATGTTGCTTTTTTTGCTGCTTGATTTTGTCATTCATGTGGGATTCATGTCATTTAACAGTAGCTACCTAAGCATGAGGTATCTTTCCTAGTTTAATTATCAGAGTACTTTTTATAGTTAGCAGAAGAAATCGGTCCCATCATGAGTTGATTCATCTCACCCACCTCAGCAAATTGTCTGCTCACTGTGTATGCCTTTATGAGTTAGACTAGTCCCCAAGGTAAATTAATAGCTAAAAGTCCTATGGAACAGGAAATAGATGAAAACACTAAAGCAGGTTTTTAATTTTTTTGAGTTACATCGATATGGATCTTCTATTTTTTTGTAGAAACACATGAATTTCCTATGCTTTAATGCCAAAAGTAAAACTCTTATCAAGAGGAAAAAAAAATCAAGGAAAAGAAGAAAAAATATTCTGATTTTTTAAAAGAGCATATTTTTAGTGGTATGCAGCCCCCTACACCTCCTTCCTTTATGTCTACTGCCATAAATTCTGTGTTTCCTGAGCCTTAAATCTCCTCCACCCACCCCTATGCTTGAAAATACTCAGCTCATAGAATGCTGTACCAAATTTTCTGTTTATGTCCAGATTCCTCCTTTGAAAACTATAATTTTAGCAAGATTTAGCTAATCCTGGGATCCCACATAGATTCCAAAGATATAGATCCTCATGTCCTTTCCTATCTCCTTTCAGGCAATTGGGCTTTTTCAGATTTGTAGTCACAGTTAAAACAGAGGAGCCACAAATGAGATTTTGTAGCAGACTAATTGTCAATGGCACCCCACATCACAACAGCAGAAAAATCACATCCTCTGCAGCTATTAAAGGCCTCGTTTGGATATATTTACAGAGAGAAAGATCCAGCAGTCTTTAGAGTAGCAAAGATGCTTGTGCATCTCATGTATTCAACTTAAGAGAAGTACAGGAGAGAAAGATTTGGAAGATGCCCAGAAGTTCCTCCCATGAGGGGGCTCAGAGTGGGTTTGTACTGAATGGTGAGCAAGCAAGAGATTCCACCAAGAGCTGAGTCTCTGTGTTGATCACTCTGAGGCAGCACCAGCCACGTGCAGTTGTTGTGAGTATCCAGCAAAGTATTTGAAATTATTCTGCTTAGCCAACCATGGCTTTATGATGTGCTGTTTATCATAACAGTTGCTGCTCACAGAGAGTGACCTCACTTTGCTCTTACTCACCGAGACAAATCACTCCATCTTTTCTACATGTCCTTTTATAAATAAAAATGCCCAGGAGCCAAAGGTGGCATTTTCAAAAATCTTACTGGTATAAGTGTTGAACCACACCATAAATTATCTCTGTGACATCTGATCATGAAAGAAATACATGTATTTTTTAAGCAACTAATGCTCATTTATTTTTGAATCTTTGAGCAGTTCTAGAAGGTGCCTAGAACTTTAGAAGCACAGCCATGAAGGGCTGTTGTTACCTAGACAAGTCATGTGAGTTTAAAACTTGGGGGATTTATCTCCCTTGTCAGTACTTTGACACCAATCCTATTTGTGCAGACCAGCAGTGCCTCAGTAAGTTAAGGAGCGCTCTGTTCCAGGAGGACAGACCATCCTCCTGATCCCCTGGGGGCTCCATCCCAGCTCCCAGAATGACCCCAAGTCTGAGCAGCAGACTCAGTGCTAGCAGGATTTCCCATGTGCTCACATGAGGGAAAAGGTGCCTCTGCAGCCACCCCACTTTGTACAGGACAACTTCTCCTCACCCCTGTTAGAGAAGCCAAGTAAAGATCAATGATCAATCAGCTGGGGATGTCTGGACCCCCTCCCCACACAGACCTTTCTCCTTTCACCCTTTGTGACTGGTGCTGACAAAATGAGTAATACAATGCATAAAACAAGGGCTTTCCTGGATGGGCTGTGATCTTAATCACACAATCAACACCATTATTCTTCATTTAGAGAGCAGTGGATATATTTTCTATAGGAAGTATATAATAATTCTTTTTCATTACTTGCTCTCTGCAATAATAAAGATGCATATTTTACTTTTCTGTTTTGTGCTAAGCAGACAGCCTGAAGACAGACAGAAAGACACTGCAGCCTGTATTCTCGCTGTAGGTGAGCCCTTCTTGTCTCCTGCTGTATACACACCCACACTTCTCTGCTTTATAAAATAAATGAACCAACAATATCTACATCTATTCGTCATTTATGTTGGCTCCACTAACAGAACACTTTCAGATATCAACTGATCAAATGGGGAAGTTCATCCATGCAATAATTGCATAATTGTGAGTTTTATCCAGAAGAACTCTAAGGAGGATAAGGATTTCCCCATGGGAAAGTTACACACAAGTAGAATGTAAATGTGGCAAATGCACAGCAGTGCATGTCATTCTCTTCCTTCCATAGCAAGAATCAAAAACTGAGAAACCAAACTTAAACCAGTTCTTTGACATCCATATAGATGAGTCATATTAATTACAGAATTGTTTCTTTCTTTGCTGAAAGGGGGTAAAACTCTCAATTGGATTCTATCAGCTAGTATTTAGAGTTCTAAGAAAGAGTTAGTGACGGGTAAAATATGTGTTGTTGTTGCTCATGGCTATTTGATACCCTTCACTTTCCACTCTGAGGCGTGCTAAGTATGAAGGAAAAGTCAGGCTGTAGGGACAACTCTTCTAAAAAGCTCGCTCCTTCCTTCCTTCCTTCCTCCCAAAAGGGTGAATGCACCCATCAAAATTAGTATAAGTCAGTTGCACCCTTCTGTTACAATCCTGTATCACTAAAGTCCATGTAAATTCAGTAGCAGCAGGAGCAGAGACTTTGAGCAACAGCAGTTTATTATAGGAAGTTTTAATTTAACTGAATATCCTCCCAGCAACAAAACTGTAAAGAAACACTGAGTTTATTGCTGAAAAGAGAATTTTAAACATACAGTATGTTCCAAACAACTAGTTTGTAGTCTTGAATAATTTCCCTCTGAAACTGAAGCCATAACCATCCCATTTTATGCCATGGCTAGACAAGAATCTGCCTTTTGGTATTTATGGCACCAATTTAATATCTTCAGTTTGTATTCCTGAAAAATAGACAAGCCCTTTTTGTCACTGACTGACTTTATCATGGCAAAATAGGTATATGATGTTTTGTATTTAGCAAGTTTGTTTAGTTATTTCCCATTTACTTAATCTTCTATTAAATTTATTACACTTCTTACAAGATTTCCATTAGACTAGAAGATTTAAAAACTACTGCTGAGCCAATACAACAAAAGTTGTATTAAACAAAATAAGGAAAACAATATCAATAGGCCCCTGAGATAATTATCTCTGATCTCTAAGCAATTATTTCTGTTTTTTAATTACTGATAGAATGAAGATGTTTGAAAACAGAAAAACAGTTTATCCTGCTTTTTGTATTGTTTTCATGGCAGGGTAAAGCTACCTAATACACAAATATAAACATTTCAAGCAAGTATGACAGAATGAGGACATTATAGTTATGATACCCTACCTATATTTGAAACTCTGGGTAAATTCAGTAGGATTGCTGCAGTCTCTCAAAATACACACAGTTAATACCATTCTCCGAGTAAGAAAGGAAAGGGCAGAAATCACTTGTTAGTTGAGTATGAAATAAGGAAACCCATGGATAATTCAGAGTCCCAATCAGCTGTGGTGAAAACCCAGCCCTCCAATCCCTTGTGCTCACAGTGTTGGTGCTGCCCAGTGCCTCTCACAGAGCAGGGGCTGTGCAGCTGCAGGGCCAGAGCCACTTTAACACACTGACATGGCTGGAGTGGCAGCTCCAGCCTCCTTGGAGGAGTGTGAGACCTTCTGCTCATCTCAGGGACTCATCCAGCTTTCCTGAGTACCTGTGCACTGATTGGAATGGACTTTGGACCTGGCTGCTGTCTCTGAACCTCTGCTCAAAAGAGAGATTAGAAATGTTGAGCCAAGTCACTGAGAAAAGACTCTCTGTGTCACATCTGATGCCTCGAACAGGACTAAAGAGGATGCTGGAGGTGTCAGGATCAGGCATGGATGTAAGAGCTGCAATCCTGTGTCCTACAGGGGGTTACAGAGGTTAGCTTACAATGATCTTCCTTTTTTTGCTGCATCTGTTTCTCAATAGAATAACTTTCAAAATAATTAGTTCTTTTTAGTAAGAACCTAATTATTATGATGCATTTGATAAAGCCTATTCTATGTCCTTAAAGGAGCAGCAGCTATTTAATGAATTCTTCCAGACAACTGGTTAAGAGGTCAGGGTCATCAGCATGGCAGAAGAGTTGGTTTGTCTTAGTCCAAAGACATAAAGAAAGTGAAAATGAAAATGACAGAGCAGCAGCAGTGGCTCCATTAAGTAGAACAAAGAGTAATGCCTTTAAACTGAAAGAGAGAAGGATTATATTTTATATTAGGAAAAATTAGGAATATTAGGAAAAATATTAGGAAAAACCACCTATGAGGGTGGTGAGGCCCTGACACAGGTTGCCCAGAGAAGCTGTGGAAGGGCTGGAGCTGTTCAGATCTCTGACCACTTCAAGACCAGCGTGGATGGGGCCCTGGACAACCTGGTCTGAGTGGAAGCTGTCCCTGCCCATGGCAAGGGGCCGGAACTAGATGGCCTTTAAGGGTCCTTCCAAACCAATCCTATGATTCTACGTGAGTATTGTATAGATATATATGATGTGGTTAATACCATTCTTTCTACAGTGTTAGCAATGTAAAGGAGTTGTTATTTTTTCTGTGAAGCTTGAATCTTTATAGACACACAGGAGACTAAAACTTCTCATTAATATATGGGATTATTATGAAGTAAGCCAAGTGTGAATTTCCTAAAACTGATTTGGATTATACTTACCAAATCCAGAATTACTCTATGGAAAACGAAGTTTTGTGAAACAATTGTACAATATTTCCAGAATAAAAGGAGAATCAGGCCTTAGAGGTTAATTTTAAAGCATGTTTTAAGAAGCAAGCAGACCTGATCAAATGTCAAGAACCCATTTGTTCATGTGAGATTTGCCACCAGAAGGCTCTAAAATCAGTCAGAGCTTAGTTTCTATTTCACACGTCTTGATCATATCAGTGGGCTTCATGCTGTTAGATTAACTTGCACACTGAACTTTCTGAAGAGGGAAGGAAGAAAAAGATAAGGGAGGAAAAAAGTGAAGAAAAGCCTAAAATAAAGGCAAAGGAAATAAAAAGTATCTGGAGATGGGGTATAAGATTGTAAAGAATAGGTATTGCTAAGATTTAAAAGAAAATTAAAGTGGGGGAGGATGCCAAAAGATGTCAGGGGAAAACAAACATTCCTGATTAACGAGAAAAGAAAACGAGAATTTACTGGGACTAGCAGAGGGAAGACAAAGTACTGAGTATTTAGTTGTCTCTAGCTGGGGGATAAGACAAACATCAATGCATAGATTTTGCCCTGCTAGCTAAGTAGTGATTAATTCCATTCCATTTAAGCATTTTAAAGTATCCTTTACTTATTGACAGAGGTTGTGATCTTCCTGCTTCTGCCTCTGTGGAAATGCTGCTGCAAATGAGGTAGGATCTACTCTTTGCTCAGTTGTATTTACTCTCCTTATAAAATTAATTAAAAATTGTCACAAGGTCAAAGGAAAACTTGATGTTCAGGCTATCCTGGATCAGATCATTACTGCTAAAATTATTAAGATCCCTATGGAACTGCAGTAATTTACACCAGTGGGGAATTAGGACTCTGTTTAAGTACAGCCTAAAGCAGATACCTGATAGAACTATTACAATTAAAAGTGACATAACTTCATTGAAGTGAGAATATTGTCTGTGCTGAGACCAATGGAGTGCAGTTATGTGAACCAGGTTTTATATTGCTTCACACTAATAATTAACTTCAATCTACCTTTGCTTTTTACACTAAATTTCAAAAACAGTAATGTCGTTCATTTAAGACCAAATTTCCTCTAGTTGAATAATACTCTTGTTTGTGTTTTTCTTAAATTTTGGTATAATTTTGCTTTGATCTATGAGACACCTTTTAATGCACATTGTCCAGACCATAGGTCCACCAAAGAGCTGATGCTGAAATATTGCCATGGATTAATTTTCAGGGAGCAGAGGCAAAGTGCAAGAATATAGGAACACTACACTGGTTTAATCCTGTAGTTCACTTAACCTCATAATCCTTTCTCATTTCCTATCAGTGGCTAGCACAACAATTCTTTAAAATCTGTGCTGTAATCAGTCTTCCCCACTAAGTATTTCCTTACTAGGATAGGCATGAAAATGAAACACAGCTTATTACCTCTTCCAAAAACGATTTTGAACATCCTTCTTATTTTATGCATTATTAATTGACTAGACTCCTTTTGAATGTAATCAAATTTTTGCTCCAAATGGCTGGATTTTTGGTTATTTTTTTTTACAAATAAAGGTGTGGGGTTTTTTCAGACTTCTCAAATTACTCATTGCTGAGGGAACATTTCCCAGTCAGGTATCTAATTATAGTGTTTTACATGTTATTCCCCATCCCATTCCTTATGGCTCCTAATGTCTTTTTGGACTTCTGGCCATCAGTAAAGACTTCATTAAGCTGTCTGTACCAACATCCAAATCTCTTTCCTGAACTGAATAATTCATTCTGAACCCTTTGCAGTTTCACAGATGTTTTATGCTTTGCCTGGGCTGATGGTCAGTCTGGTTTGCTGTCATGGCCCTGGTGGAACTCATCCATCAGCCCATGATATCAAACAGGACCACGGGGCCACTGAGTCTGGGAGCTCCTCACCACATAATTGATGTTAAACCAGAAAACCAGCATGAACATGTTTCCATCCCTCACACATAAACCAGTCTTCCTTTGTGATAACTGACCCATATACCCCTACTCTCAGCAAATTTTCCTACCTTTCTATTGATCATTCTTTTTCAGGAATTATTTAAGTATATTAAGAAATTTTGTGCCTAATACACCAAGTTAAATTCTTGACTTTATGTTTAACTTGTCAGGAAAAAAAATCCTAATTTTCTGGCTCCTTACATATAAAATCCCAAGCTTAATATTTACATAACCTGGAAGACACTCTGTGAAAAGATAAATACAATGAAAGTCAAGGAAAATATGTTCTGGAATTTTTATGTATTTTTTAATTCTTGATTCCCATAAAATATGAATCAGTATTCATTATGAATTTATGATTTTTTAAATTTTTTTTTCCCCCAGTAACAAATATGTTCTGATAAAGACTGATTTTAGACTAAGGTATTAAAAAATGCACTGAGATGCAGTATGGGACAATTAAAGTGCTTTAGAAATAGACAGCAGAGGTTACAGTGCAGTATCAAGGTACTGAGAAATCACTGGTTCACTTTGCTCTGAACTTAACTTTCCACTGGTTTTACATTTTTCCATCTTAAGAGGAAAAAAAAAAGGTTAAATTGTTGTTACAGGTAGCAAAGAGAGAATGCAATCTTCAGATATGAGCTTTAATTATTAAGGCCTTTTTGACCATCATAACCAGAATCAAGCAGAGCAGGGCGAATAAACTCCCAGGCCCTTCCTGCATTACAGAAGATAATAAAGTGGTTGTTCCTGACCCTTACAGCCTCCAAGATCCCTTGACCAACATTGCTGCAAGGAGAAGACAAATGCATCATGGAAATGGGGAGAGGAATCAGCCCGGCTACCACAAACATGAGAGAAATAACAGAAAACCTTTGTAAATTGAGTTTAAAATCTGGTGAGAGGTCTGGAAGCCTTCACAATTTATCAAAATTCTAGCATCTCACTAAACATGCACATAGAAACTAGGAAACTTCCTACAGCTTCTGTGTGCAACTCCCACAGATGGAATGGCATTTGGTACAGGAACACCAATATTTTTATAGTAAAAAAGTAAACAACAAAAAGATAAGATTTCCCTTCCTGTATTTGACAACCCAGGAAATAAAATTGATTCAATTTACAGAGATTTAAACAATTTATAGTATTTGATGAAGATTTCTTATCTGGTTTACACTAAAAAGTAAAGAATGCATCTGTAAAAGCATGTAAGAAAAGGTTTAATCCAGGGGTCTACAGAGCATGATGATGCTTCCCTGGGAATCATTCACAGGTTTCCTTCTTAACTGTGTTTATTGTAGGACTAAGCAGAACTGCAGGGAGACCATTCACAAATAATGCATGATTGCCTGCTATTTACAGCTTGTTGAGTTCATGGGATGTGAATAATCAGCAGAGCTCCGGGAACACTAAAAACCATTCTTTTTGTTTAATATTAAGCCATGCTTTCCACTGACCAAGTGCCCAGGGCTAGGCTGTGCCCCAGACCCTCCTCCCACCCTGCAGCACTCACGTCTTGAGCAGGGCCTACCTGGGGCTCAAGAGGCCTCTCACAAAGAACTGTCCAGAGTTACTGACAGGGGCACCACCAGGCCCTGCTTGGATCTCAGGTGCTTTACAGCTGAGCATGAACTTTGCAGACACTTTTCAAAAATGAGCCTTCATAGAGCGCAGTTTAAAATGCCCTCACTCTTCCCTGACCTCCAGGTAGGTCTGGTTCAGACACAGGCCAAGGAAATTCCACAGTGGTGGTGCCTGCAGATAAAATAATCCATATAAAAGGCTATAACCTTCCCTAATTTGTACTAGGAGGATAATTCAAATAAGCTTTATATAAGCTGACAAAGGAGATTTATGGCACATTTGTAAAGTGAAATGTCTTTGTTAATGAATTAAAATCTGTAAAACTCTGCTTGTGTACACCTGATTTTGTTGAGGTGTAAGATTTGCTTCAGTCTGCAAAATTCAGAGTGGTGGAGAGGAACAGCACAAACTCAAACCACCTGTAAGTAAATTAATTCATCCTTTGGAGGCAAGTGACCATTCACAGCTTTTCCTATTTGTACTGCGCCATTTGCTACTATCCATTATCAAGTGTCAATTGTTTTCTTAAGGTTGAAAATGTTAAAACACTTTGCCTACCTGCCAAAACCAGCCAGCTACAGAATTGCTTTTGAATAAATGGTGCTGGTTTTTTATATAAAAGATTTGTAAATATGGGGAATGAGCAATTGAAATAGCAATTTTTGCCCTAGATTCTGAACTGCCCAGCGGGTGTCCTTCACATTTAAAAAGCTTTCCTTCTGCCAGTAATGCTGAGTCCTTACATATGCTCCACAGTCTCTGTTTTGTTATGCACATGGCTAACTGCAAATGTGAGGGTTTTTAAGTGGGAAAAATATATTTATTTTGGTTTAGTAGCCAGCAAACCATGTTTATTTGGCACATTTAAGCTAAACTACACTAAGTTATGAAAAGAAAAGAAAAGTGTGATATAAATGAGATACATGATCAAAGATCAGATTTGCTGCCAAGCCACAGAAAATAAAATTGGTTAATATTCAACTCTAGCTATCATGTAAAAAACACTCAGGGAAACATGTACCACACTAAATGTCGCCATGCTTCTGTGGTGAGATCATTTGGACAGACAGATTATAGAATTATTTTATACAAAGTAAACCACCATTAACAGTCACCATATGTTAACACATATTTCTATCTATTTACAGCCAATTAAGAGCTGCATTATTCGCTTATTTTCCCTTCATGCTAGTAAAAAGGAAATAAGTTAAAAAGGAGCACTCAAGCTGACTCTAGTACAGCAACATTTAGTTGACATTACCTTACCATTTGATACCTGGGGAACTCAAGGGGATATTGCTATCCCTCTTGAATGGCACAGGCACAGACTGAATCCTCTTATTAACAAGAATTGAAGGAATTCATGGAGAAAAAAGATATTGGTAAGCATGAAGGCTGCGTATCTCTGCAGTATCTGCCTAAAAGTTATGAGCATCACTGGTTGAAAATAAAAAATGACCTTATTTATCAGAACAAATATCTTTGCACCCTGTCCCTCAAATGCCACAAACAGATATCTAAAGAATCATATGAACAAGTCAACAGTGTGATTCTTCCTCAGAATATTTGCTCAGCCTCCAAAAATTCATATCACAGAGCCTTCCTAAGCCACAAATACAGAAAGGTGTTGACTTCCAGAGCTAGGTCTGATAAGAAATAAGGAGCAAGACACCCTCATGATTTAACAGAGGGTCATTAATATAAATGTAATGGCAGTGGATTTGTTACTGAGTAGGTTGTAGAAAATAGAAACAAAAAAAATCACTGACTCCAGTAGGTTGTGCCAGAATGCTACAGGCAGTAATATCAACTGAAACATTGAGGTCAGCAGGAATAAGCAAAGGGAATCACAGAGTAACAAGCAATGTTATTTAAGCACAACAAAACAGTCAATGGCAATGCTGCAAAAATGGCAGAAGTCAGGTTGGAAACAGCAGCTAAATGTGCTGGGGAGAGTGCCATGCAGCAAAAAGCCATGATTTTCATACTACAGGAATACTATTAACTATTAATTACAGTGTCCTAGGTGTGTAAAGAAACACATATTCAAATACTCCTGCAAAGGGCCAGAGGTGCTTCATTTTCCCATTGTTGAATAACCTTTGCACACGTGGACAAGACCTGGAAGTCATCATGCATCCAGCTCTGGCACCAAATTGATGCGTATAACTTTATGGGAAAACCTTATGGACCATTTTTTAATTATCTCACCTTATGTGTGATTTGTTTTTTTATTAATTGGAGCATGGGAAACAAACAAAACTGCCTGAGAGAAGAATCCACTGAAAATCCAATGTCAGTTTTTAGAGCTTCCAATTTCACACCATCCATAAGGAGCAGGGTTTCTGTTTCCATTGGTGTCTCCAGAAACAAGGATCAGCTCCTCTCAGTTGCTGTCAGCTGGACTCAGTGCTGTCTGAGCATTCACACCATAAACTGCAACAGCTTTGCTCTCCTGTGCTTACACAGGGATGCTTTCCC
The DNA here is from genome assembly GCF_028769735.1 of Zonotrichia leucophrys gambelii. Taxonomy (NCBI): domain Eukaryota; kingdom Metazoa; phylum Chordata; class Aves; order Passeriformes; family Passerellidae; genus Zonotrichia; species Zonotrichia leucophrys. The sequence goes on from NC_088174.1 coordinate 6,137,108, forward strand.
AGGGAATGGCTCTGTTTGCATTTGCTTTCTAAGTGAAAGTTTAACATTTCCTCTCTACACTGCTCTTTGATCTCTTACCCAATCCCTTCTCCAGACTTTCTCTCTTGCCTGCATGGCCTAGGATTCCTGAGGGCTGGCTTTAGCACTAGAGTGGAGCACAGATGACATTCAGTAACTCCACCCTCTCTCTGCATCCTCCAGGACATCCACCTCAGTCAGCACTGAGCCCACTTTCCCTAATCTTCCCCTTGCTACTGATATACATGAAGAACCCCTTCTTCCTGTGTCCGGTTTATCTTCCCCCGAAAGGTTGTGGTGATTCTGGTCCGTCCAGGGATGCCAAGTGTCGGTTTATCTCGGCTGTTTGAGGGCCTGGAAAGGCCCGAGGTGACCTTGGGGCAGCCCGCGTATCGAAGGACGAGAAGAGGCTTCAGTTCTTCTTTCTGGTTTTATGTTTATTAATTGTTTATCTAAAAGATGTTCTTTCAGCCAACAGAGATCTGCACAGCAGTCAGCCATGGGCACACTGTCTGCCCTCCGGGCAGCCACGTATCTTTATACCCTTTGCTACGTGTACAATATTTATCATTTTTCCCCAATACCATCTATTCTTATAACTCGGTGTACTCTTAGTAATAACCAATAGAAAGGTGCCACCGTGGCCAAAGAAGATGGAGGAGAGGAGGAAGAAGGAGGAGGACAGGACACACCCCAATTCCTCCATCTTACTCCTCTAAACCCCCCTGTACATAAATCTTAAACCTTGTGTCTCACCCTCTAATTAACTAATCCCTTCACCATTCACCCGGTGAAGCCCTCATCCTTGTCGTCTCCTGTGCAGGGTTAAAGTCCAGCCACCAGACACTTCTGGCAACATTCCAGGAGTCCCGAGACCCCCAAGGGTCTCGGAGGCTCAGCATCTCAGGACTGAGATCTTGAGATCCGACATTCCTGTCCCTGAAATCTCTTGCCAGATGTAATTCCAAGTGGACCTTAGCCTTCCTGTGTGCATCCCTGCATACTCTGAAAACATTCCTACATTCCTTCCAAGTGGCCTCCCCTTGTTTCCCACATTCTGTAAACTTTGTTCTTCAGTCTGAGTTTTGCCAGAAGCTCCTTGCTCATCCATGCAGGTCTCCTGCAGGAATGCACTGAAACCTATTTCCAGAATATTGAAGGAGTGAAATATGTGGAATTGAAGGAGTGAAATATGTGGATTGTAAAGGCTGAGAAATTTTCCAAAAGATGAAAATATAATCCAGAACAATTTCCCAATTTGGCAACTTCACAATGATCCCAAACAATATAGTAGACACTTTCTAAAACTACTGTCTATTGTGTATATTTAATACTGACATTAAAAATAGTTCCTGGCAGCAGGCAGTTTTAGAGGCAGGTTATCCTGATTTCTCTTAAATTAAGTGTGATTTGACAGAATTCAAATAGTGTTTTCTTTCCAGCAAAAGACTTAGCCAAGTGACACCAAGTAAAAGACTTGTTCTGTTTCCTCATCAGCTCAGCCTTGCTGGAAATAAATGCACAACACTTAGCTAGTTCCTTGGTAAAAGAAATAATGCAAGATGTCAAATAACTGGTGGTGTGAAGTTTTTACTGAAAAGTGTTAGTATCCAGCTACAGAGATAAGAAAGCTCAGGCTGAGTTTTCCTGCTGCCTCCCATGCTGTGGTTCTGGCTCCATGAGACATTCCACTGAAAGCAAACTCATTTTAGCATAGTCTTATTTCTCTTCAGGAAAATGGTTGAGTCATTTCAACTGCACCTTGACCTGGCTGATTAAAAATAGGAAAAAAATTCTCCTATTCTCTTGCAGTGGATTTTTAATGGATGGGTCAGTACAGTATGAGTGTAATAAAATCATCTAACAATCACCAATATGCATAAAATTTAAAAGGAAAACAAGTGTAACTTAGAAGGAGTAAATAAATGGTTTGAAGTTCCTCTGGGCTTCAAATCACTGAGGTGACAAGGGTCATGTGAGAGCAGCCTAAAATGAACTGAGAATTATTCCCAGACAAAGAAGAAATTTTTGCTAAAGAGAATTGTACTTCTAGTAAAATTCATGCCACTTGTTCCTTCTGACAAGATGTGTGTTACAAGGTAAAAGTGGAGGCCCCTGTGGACAGTAGCTTACTCTGAAAAAATGTTAATGGAACATTTATAAAGCCCTCTTCTCCTTTTCTTGATGATATAAGATGAAAATAAAGAATAAAATATGACTTTCTTCTTGCATTAATTATTGTATGGTTTTATTTATCTGTTGTGAACACAATGATAGGTAAATACCCTATTGACATCTGATAAATTGTTTATTTTTTAATAACCAGTAAGTCAGTATTTACATTTGATCTTCCTCCAGCTAATACTGAATATGATCCCTTTGTACTAAACAAAATCTCAAGGACTGGAAGATATTCAGGATCTGCTGGCAAGGTCACATTGGCTGAATAATGCATTTGATTTACACTGTAATGAAAAATTAGTGTCTCTTATCTCAGTGAAGTAGGTGAATAAAACACAGCTTTTAAACAGCTGTTTTGTACCCTCCTGTGCACTCCAGTCCTTACAGAAAAGTTCACTCTACATAAACAGGAAGCAAACACGTGCTAACTGTGGTGTCATAAACCCTGTCACTCATCCCTTATCAGCAGCTGAGGAATGGAAATCAGCAAATGCAGCCTCAGCCTTTGAGAGGGGCTCCACCAGGCAGGCAAGAACTGTAGGCAAGGAATTGTCACTTCCAGGTAAATAACTGAAGATCTGAACAAGAACTGAACAGCACATGTTTGGACAACCATTAGGGGAAAACTACTGCAGCTTCTGGAGGTGGAAGATATTTCCTTTAAAGATTCTTGCAGTTCTTTGAAGGAGTCAACAAGCATTTGGGCAGCTGTGGTGTGGTCAGTTCATTGTCCTTGGATTTTTGAAAGAGCTTGTGACAGTGTTCTTGAAAAAGGAAAGAGAACACAATGAAAGAGAACAGTTCTATTGCAGGTCAGTAATTCATTGCAAACTAAGAAACAAGTATAAAGAGACAGCATTCACAGCTGAGGATGGCTGTCAGAGGCCCAATGACATCCATTTAGTAAGCACATGCTATTTAACATATTTATGAATTAAATAAGGGAGATAAAACATTTCCAGGTGATACAAATTATCTGGGATCAGATGAAATGCAGTGTTGATTGCTGCAATCAAAAATAATAACCTCAGCATTTAAAAATATATTATTAGAATTTTTTTTACCAGGAGGAAAAATTGAGAATTTTTAGGAAGTTCTCTGAAGATCCTTGTTATAAGTCCAGAAAAGCAAACAATGTTGAATACTAGAGAAAAAACTGAGAACAAATCAGAAAACAGGTGCTTGGTGCTCCATCTGTTTTGATTTTTGCATGAAATTCTGATAACAACTTGAAGAAGAACACAGCAGAATGAGGAAAGATACAGAAAAAGAAATAGAAAGATGATCAGAAGTATGGAACAGCCTTTACTTTGAGAGAATAAACACACTATGACTTAAGGTTTGAAAAGAGATGATATATTACAGACCACAATAAAATCCTGAAAGATGGGGACTTAGTTTGCATGTTACAAGTAGTTCCTATCTGTATAAAATGGGCAGGCAGCAAATTTAAATGTAGGATTTCAGAGTTCCACAACTACTGTTGTGAAGGTCACAGCAGCAGGTTGCTACTCAATCTTTAAGAACAGACTAAATTCAGAGGTCTGTAATCATCAATGAGAGCCTCATTCTGCCCCTGAGCTCTTTGTGACTGCAGGAAGAAGGAAAGCATCACTCTGCCTGTGTCCACTGTAATTCCCATCCCTATGTACCCACTGCCATCCCACATTCACTACAGGCCACTGACAGACACTGTAGGCCTTTACACTTCCAAAAAATTTAAGTTTTGACCTACATTTGTGCTAAACAATATCCCACACCTTCAAACAAAGGGCAGGTGAATTATTTCATTTGCCTTTGTCTGAGCATTAGGGTAAGCTTCAGTTTCCCCAGTGATTCTGTGCATTTCTGTAAACCATGTCCTTGTTGACCAGAAAAGCTTTATTAACCTGCCTGTAAACTCTGTAGGATTTTCCAAGTTTACAGTGAATTGGAAAGCACAAAAGTTTTCTGTACCTTGCAATGTAGTCAAAGTCAGGACTCATATTTTGGCTCTAGGTGCTCATTTACAAATGAGCAATTCATCTTATGAGACAGAAAGGAAACAGCTCCAGGTTTGTGTCACAGAACTACAATGTGAAGAGTTTCTCATTGACATGACTCTGCTTTAGACTGACTAACAGCATGACTGACAAAACTGAGAAAGCAAAAGCTGAATTTTTCTCTGACTTTCCACATTGTTCTGGCCAGAGTGAGGAGACTGTAAAAAATAGCTAAATGTGTTTAACAAACCTAAAACAGAAAACAGAGGCATAAGACAGGATAATGAACACTAAGGAGGAAGAAGAGTTATTTATGATGGTTCCAAATAATTGCTGTTCCCAAAGGACTGAGCAATAAGTGTGAAGGAAGCCTAACCTTAGTCTATTGTGCTGTGCAGATGCCTCTTGGGAGAAGAAACAAAAGTCTCTTTGATCATTTCAGGCTAGGCAAAGTCCAATATACTGATATAGCTGTAATCTCATATTGGCAGGTCAAGGCAACCTGGCATGTCTGCTCCACAGAACATCAATATTCTCTTAGAGCACTGAAGATATTATTGTGAGATGCCTTGTAACTGGACCAGCCTGTGTTGAGTGTTTTCAGCTGAGACAGACTACTCCTAAATTTATGACATGGACAAGACAAACCTTCAGGGCCTTGCAGAGGTTTCTGGCTGGATTTTGTTTTCTGGTATCAAGACTGCTAATATCTGTAAAAGGGATAAAGTATCTCAGAAGAGACTGACTGAGAAGAGAATGCTTATTAAAAGCATAAAAATGTCAAAGAAAGCAGCTGTGTACCTTGTTTCCAAAGGATACAGCATTATTTTAAAAATAAAATGAACAAAGTATATTTCCTGGCATGTAGCCTGGCAATAAACATGAATTTATTAACATTAAGAAATACTATTTTTAAAAGAATCAAAGTATTGATTGAATTCAGAGACATTCAAATTATGTCTTTGACTTTGCTGGATGTTAAAGCATCATATTCTGCATACACAGTGTATTCTGGGGAAGAAACTGAATGTTCTTTACAATCATAATATGTTTAATCTCTAACCATATACACACAAAATACATTTTATAATAAGGTTTTCTTCTATTGAAGAGTCAATTACAAAATACTTCAAACAAACAGTAATGTATCTTAAAATCCAGTGCTTTACAACAGAAATAGCAAGTCTGAGGTCTGTTGCCCTCATTTTTGTGAGCAAATTTCTGCCCTGGTATTCCCTAGATTCTGTCTGCATAAATGTTGGTGTATACTATTATTTGGGTCTAAGGGTGCACCTCTTTCCTTTATGGTACACTATGGAATAACCCTCCAACTGTTAATTTCCTTCTGTAGTTGCCAGCATAAATTATATCCCTCATGGCAGCTCAGTAATGTGTTTCTATAAAAGCTAATATAAAGTCAATAAAAACTAAAGAATGACTCCTGTTGATCCAGCAGCCCCTGTCTCTGTTTTTAAATAGAAAAAAAAATAAATACTTTAGGATATTGCCTAGGTTCTTATTTTAAATGGCATATGGATTTAAAGGCTATATTTTTAAAGTTTGGAAACAAACACCTAATGTATCAATGTTTTTATTCATGCAAGTTATGGATATGGATCACTAGAAACATTATACTTGGGTAGTGGCAGCCAAGAGTTTAATTCATCCAAAATAATGGAATGGCCACTCTGCCCCTCTATTACTCCCACTGGTTATAGGTCTAGACAATGTCACATCAAAGAGCAGCAGTTAACACCAGGGCAGTCTGGCACAAACCTGGAGCTATTTCCCTTTTCCTTCACATGATGAATTGTTCATTTACAAATGAACACCTTGAGCCAAAGCATTAATGCAGAGTTTGCCTGCATCCTACTGTTTGGAAGAATTGTTATAATGACAAAACCAATTAATATTACATAGGTGCCTGCCTGATGTGATTTGTCATTGAATAATTTAATTTGTTAGTAGTTAATATTCACAGACTACAGTCTTCCAAATTAAATCACACTTCAGGATGCTCAAATTCTATTACCCTTTGTGTTTGTTAATAGAGGCTGTTACTCCAAAAAAACATACATTTCGTCAAGTCAGAGCAAATTTCTGGGAAAGGGGAAGAGATTTAGATGAATGGCAGTCAAACAAAGCCTGTGCTTTTACTGTTCAATAACAGTTATTTCACAAAGAGGAAAGTATATTTTAAGTTTGGAAATGTCTCAGTCATTGCCATTTTTGTATCTGTTTTTTCTCCTGCAATGGGACAGGCTTGCAATGTCAACACAAGTGTGGCACATGGGTGGGCACATGTTTGCAGCTTCCTGCAGAAAAGGGATGGCTGGAACACTGTGCCCACATCATCACTCACTCTTGTGAGCTCCCACCCATGCAGGGTGCAGAAATAATGATTTGCAGCTGACAAAGGTGCCACCTTGAGAGTGATGGTTAGGAAGGAAAGAAAATAAGCAAAATATTAGATCCATTTCTGCAGAGCAGAATCTGTGTTATAAAGCAAGAAAGATATAAGACATATCACAAAGCTGGCTACAAGGCACAAGAATCCCTTCAGCACTCAGAATGCTAATCTTTTGGTGTATTATCCTTGAATATTAAGACAGAATTATCTAAATTAAGGACCTGACCTGAAAATCTTCTCCTCATCACTGTAATTACACAAGGAGATGTGAGAAGGCTGCATTATGCCAGCCTGCAAAGAATTCCTAAGAATTGCAAAGCACCTTCAATATCTCAATCACATATTTCAGCTCCTGAATACTTTTCTTTGTTTGTTTTGCCTTTGGTAATCCCCCTCATACCAGAGCTGCTGATTTTGTCACAGCTAATATGAGTGTATTTTTGCCTCTTTTGCAGGAATTAATGCTTGATTTGGTTTTATCAGAGTTTCCAGGCCTAGATGAGCAATAAAAGTGTTCTGAAGAATGACACCCAAACACACAATGCATGAGCTTTAGATTTGGTTACAGGGCACTGTACACATGATTATAACATAGCAGAGCTTTGAAGGTCACGTTTTCACAGTCTGCTAAGTAGAATCCTCATCAAAGCTATTGCAAAAAACATTATCCAAGAGTGTGCAGCAAAGAACACCTGATGATTATGCTCTCTGTATCATGGCTAAACCGGTTTATTTTTCACTATACTATAATGAAAACATCCATACTTTAGACCTTCAAAGCTAAAGACCAGGGAATTCTGGGAGCTTTGTTTTATCATGAACTTTTCAAGCCAGAGACAAAAACTTCTTGCAGTATACATAAAACAGGTCAGGGATGCCAATTACAATATTATTCCAGTCTTTCCAGCCTTCAAGGGATTTCTATAAAAATCTTCTTCAGAAGCTAATACCTGAGTGTTTTATTAGCACTTTATTTCGAATGGCAGTGCTCATCCCATTTCACTTCTTTCATTTTTATTTAAATTTCTATGGTTCAGATTTCTTTTTATTCCCCCAAGCACTTTGACTAAAAGGATAGATTCCTTGCAGCCTGACAGGAGAAATTTAAAAACCCAAACCAGTCTAATTAAAGATGGCCAGCCCAATTTGTATTTGTTAATTGACCTGGAGTGCAACAAGATATTTTATTTTGTGTAGGCAATCTATTAAAAAAATTTTGATTAAAACGTGTTGACAACAACCAGAACACATAGATGACAGAAATAAGGATAAAAAAATCCTCTCCTTCAGTGAAAATGTATGCTTTCCTAATAAGTTAATCAATTTAGTGATGCTTCTAGGGAAAAAGATTTCTATGAAACACTTCAGCAGATCACCCTTTGTTCCATTCATTCGAGCCTTTCATGTGTCATTATTACTTAGCTTTTAAAGATCATATAAATACCATTGTCCTTTCTTTTTTAATAGCATGAGGAACTTTTCAAATCATAGCTCATTTCCTATCTTTCATTATATTTTTTTCAAGTAAAAACACTGAGTGTTAACAGGTAAGAGAGAAGTCTACTATTAACTGTAAGTTAGAATTTTCTCCTCTTCTCTCCATTTCTGAGGTGTCGATGTCTCATTGAAAAAAAAAAAAAAATTGCCTTTGTGCTTTCTTTGTCAGTACCTTTCCTGGATGTAAGAATTTGACATTCAGAGCATGTACCAAGGAAACCAATCTTCCCAAAGTACCACCAAGTTCCTTCTAAATGTTTTTCTCATTGCTTTACTGAGGCCTTTCTTTATTAGTTTATAGGTTTAGATCAAAAGATGTTTTTCTAAAGCAGAAGCTCAAAAGGTAGATTATGATAACATTTCAACAGTTAAACAAACAAACAAAAAAAGATCCTTCCTAGAGCAGGGATGAGGGCTTGAAGATATTTTCTTGATCCAGTAAAAATTAGCTACCATTTAACTCTCTTGATGTCTAAAGATCCAGCCACAGACCTGATCCAAGAGCCAGGACAAACCAGTATCACCAAACTTCCATGAATCACATTTATGAACTTGAGCACAGAACAATATATTAGTCAGAGTTTCCAAGTACCTACAGAATGGGGAAAAAGTAACCACACACCATGTGAAAACTCCAGGGGTGGGAAACCAACATTTAGAGTCATCATTCTATATTTCTTAACCTATTTTGTAATGGATAACCTGGTCTCCAACCACCAGGAATGGTTAGCCCTTAATTCTCCAGAATGATTTAGGGTTTCTATAAATAAGCAGCAGTTTTCTGTTAAGCTCTATCTAGTCATAAAGGCACAAAACCTATGACAGAAAATGTGGTGTTTTAATAAAAGCATCCAGCAACAGTCTGTTCTAAAAGCTGATCATGAGACTTATTTTCTAATGAAATTATGCTTATGCAATTGTGTTAATTTGTGTCTCTCCTTCTGTCAGCAGTGAATTATGTGCATATCTCATTTTTTTATTTCTTAATTATTTTATACCAGAAAGAAATTTATTACATCTTTGAGAATAAAGATTCAAGTAGTGAACACAGATGGTGGTCACACAGTCATTAAGTACTTTTTTAAAGTTCAAGTGCCTGAGTTCTGACAGAGCTTTTTCCTTGTACAGGAAACATATTGCTAGTGCTCATATTCCTATTCAAAATGTATAATAGACATTTGTATGAATAAAAATACATATTCTTTTTCTTTCCCTAATTGCAGATATTCCTAATAGTCCAGCTGAGAGGTACAACTTTTGGGTCTTCCCAGATCTTATTAGCCTTAAATCTCTGAGTTTAGGATGGATTCAAAGCTGGAAAGAGCTCACTTCATTTTTCTGCACCTTCACTCAGCTTCTTCTCTGTGGGAGTCTGAGATGATTCCTGCTTCCATAACAGGCTGAGATTACCTCATGTCACCAAGCAGAGCTAACAGTACATCAAAGAAGATTCCTACATAAAATGTCCAAATGCTGAGTGTGAGAGTGAGGAGTTCTTTTTTAAAACAGCCACACATTTCACATGTGGAAAAAGTTTTTGAATAAATGTATGGTGTTGAGGGCACTGTAATTGGTTATTATTAGAAGCCAAAATTCACAGCAGTGCCCATGGGAGCGTGACACTCAGTCCAGGGATGATCACATCCCACTACACTGAGAGCCCTTCTGGAAGGAGGAAGGGCAGGATCCAAGCACAACAAAACTCAGAACTCCTGACTACCCCTTGTAGTCTCAGTACCCCTCTTATGTGACAACAAAGTCCCACTAAAACTCTACACAGGTATGGCTGAATTGTCCTTTATCTTTAAAGAAATTTGTTCCTAAGAAGGCCCCAACAGTGTACCTCCAACAACATTGTAAGAGGCGTGGCAAATTACAACCTTGATTCTCCAGCATAAAGGATTGGAAATGCTCGTGGATTGACCACCAGAAGAAAATCATCACAGCCTTACATGCAGAGAGAAGGGCTGAGGACAGGGACCTTTGTAACCAGCCATCACTTGGAGATGAAAATAATACATTTGCATTCCAAGATATTGAGATATTCCCTTTCCCCTGTAGCCCCTGAATTTTCTCCCAGAACCACCTACAAGAGGACTATCCACAGTATAAATGTTCAAATACTTACTCTTTCAGATACTCATATTTGTAAAATGCTGTTTTCCATTAACTCCTGATGCAACAGAGTCATTGCACTCCACTCCTATGGAATATGTTTAGTGAGCTCTTTGGACTGCTGAGGCTTTTCTGTTTTGCAGTCAGTTACACAGGTGACTTTCATTCAGTTTACTGAATTAGTTACAAGATTTGTGTTGTGTCTCTTGTTCAAAATTTTATACATTCTGGGTGCAGCATGTGAGGCACAGAGATAAGATCTTGGAGTGTCAAGGGCGTAAATATTCCCATGTCTACAAAATAAAGCATTTACATGTGAAGGCAGATCTAAATGTCCTTAGAGCCAAGTACAGCTGCCACCATTAAAAGTTAGCACAACAATGCAGTTTGCATGCCATAAATTACCTCCCCATGGATAAGCAATGTCAATGCAAGAATACAATGTGGCTGGTGATAAGCAACAAGGAAAGGCAGTTTTGGCATGTAAAATGAAGCAGATTTAATCCCAGTTCCAAAGGGTATGAGATCCTAAGTGTCCCATTTACATACAAAGAAGGGGTGAGAGAGCAAAACAGGGAAAGGAAATTTTTTTAATATAAATATATATATACACACACATATATATATGTGTTTTATATATATATATATAAAGAGAATCCTATGGTAGACTGGAGCTTCAGTTAAGGCTGATAGTGCAAGAACCACCCCAAAGACAAAGGATAAATGGATTAATAGATTTTAATAGATTCTGGTTTAGGAGATACTGCAGAGGAAGAACTGACCCTCTGTTCATAGCAAGGGAGGCATTTCACATCCACACACTATAAAATACGAATAGACAGGCAAATTGTAAAGAGATGGAGAAGAAATTTACAGCACACACACATCCCCAAAAGTCAGCAGTTTTTCAAAATGCTGACTTTTACTGATACCCACAATCTTGCATACAAACAAAATTGTCTTCTTACCTGCAATGAAATAGAACAACAAAACTCCCCCCCAACATGAGCATTTTAGTGATAATTGCATAAAGGAATTTATGTGTGGAGAGATTATATACCTTTACTAAAAGGTAAATAAAATGCTTTGGCCCCTTTGATGGCAAAATAGTTGCAACCATTCAAGGGACTGTCCTAACACAATTATAGAAGTAAAGAAGAAAATGAAGCACAACCCTCATCAAAGCACAAAACTGGGAGACCCATCCTAACCCTCTCAAGTACACTTAATATAACTGTTTGCAGAGCACAGAAAGCTGTTAACACAGAAAGCTCATCTAGCTGATCTGTGTAAGAACAGAAGGACTTGTAAGCTCCACATGGGATATGTGTATTTGGAGAGATTTGTTCAGAGGGAGACTCTTAGCACAGAATGAAGCATTCATTCATTTAAAAATGGAGGCTGAAAGCCATTGATTGAGACCCTGGGTCTGAATAATGATAATTCTGTGGGTTAAGTCAACTGTTAGGTGAGTTATATGTACAGTAGGTGTAGATCTGAGTAGCTTCAGATAATATTGGCACAGGCACAGAGCAAAGGCAGAGCAGAACCTAGCAGCTCCAAAAACATCTTGAGTAACCTTTCTCGCAGGCAAAGGATGTTTACTCATGTACATCAGAGTAACATCACTGTGAACACAAAAACCTCAGCGTATTGTGCAAATGAATGGGTCAGTGGACTCCTTTAAATATGTGCATTTGCCTATGAGGTTGATAAGCAGCTTTTTAAGAAACAAGACGCAGAAATGGTTTCCCTTTCCAGCAGTCTGTGGGGTTCTAGGCAGACAGCTGATGTGTCTCTGATCTCAGAAACAAATAACAAGAAATACTCCCAACAAGGAACACTCACAGTACCCCTAGAATGAATTTCGCTCTGTGACATTCTTCACTTAGGCATGTTGGGCTAGAAACACAAATTCATGAATGGCAGCAGAAATTATTGCCTTGAAACCCATGTCAGGCAGTGATGTGAGTTTTGGTGAAGAGCACTCTACATTTGGCTAGCAGACTGAGAAGGCTCTGAGATAGTATAGCCCAACACGAGATTGCAGAAGGCCAAGGTCAGAACCAGTGACCACAAGGGGCATATGAAATAGATCTCATTGTCTCAGTATATTAGCTTTTATTGCCTCCCATGTGTGACCATTTTGTTCTGCAAGAGGTGCTGTGTAGAAAAATGAAGGGAACAACTAGTTTAGGGACCTGCAAGTGGCTGCTTCATGATTTTGGTTCCAAACATTGAAATTCCTGTATGATGCTCACAGAAGGTAGCAGAGGACACATTAATCCTTACAAAAAACTCCTTGGTACTTGTGTTCTGCATGAAAAGAAACTCTTTGGATATTTGTTTATTTTTATTCTATTTTTTTTGATGAAGGAATACATGTCAGCAAAAAAAAATTATGGCACAAGGATTTTATTCATTCTCATTAACTGGAAGTATCACTAAGAGTTCTTTCACAGTCATTTTTAAAATCATTGAAATAATTAGCTTGAACTTTGCAGAACTTTACTGCCAGCTCTTCTTTTCTCTAGATTTATTCAACTTCAGAGGTGGCAACCCCAATGCTGTATTACTAAACATCACCTCACAGACTTGTGACATTGTTTTGTTCACAAATTATTGGCTGCTTGGATTAATGAAGCAAAGCAGACACCTCCTAAAGCAGTTCGTGATCAATTTGCTACCTGCACAGAAAGTTCTTTGAAAAGTAAAGTACCTAAATCCGGCTGAAAAGATTAATTTGCATAAGAGTTTTCTCAGCTATTTGGAGCTAACCAGTAGTGCAAAGTGAGAGGATCCTCATCCTCTGCTATTTATCCCTCCCCCTCACTTGAGGGCTGGAGATGCATTAAAGTTGGGGAAAGCGTTGTCTCACGCTGACAGCTCCCAATATATCCAGGGGTCCTTGCAGACAATAGCCAGACAGTCATAAATTACAGCAGGGTATAGGTTGCTCTAAATTACTGTACATTTAAATAAGTTTAATGATGGGAGAATGACAGCCAGCTCTGTGGGAGAACCCCCATTCCAGAGCTGAAAAGACCTTGGCACAAGAGAGAATCTCGCTCTTTTTCAGTGCTCTTACACTATTTTAGGAATCATCATTCTTCCATGCTGAGAGATCATTTTCTAAGTCCTCTGTGTTGCCATAGCAAAAGACGGATTTTTTTTTTCTCCCAATGCTTGACAAAAAGAGCCTGCGCAATTACAGAGGAAAACAGTATAAACAACAGTTTTAAAATGACTGCAAGGGTTTCCTATGGCTTCACTTTTTGGTCTCCAATAAAGTACAATTTAGTCTTATCAAGGATGTGAAAATATGTCTGAATTTTTCCAGTTGTCTTCAGACCTGGGGATTCTGAAAAGTGCTAATCTTGCCTCATGACTGAAAATTTTGTGAACTGGAAGAGAATGGCTGGTGCTTTCTCAGGGAGACATTTTAAGGGATGCATTCCATTCCCTTATAGCTGTGGTTATCAGCTATAGAATCACGACTGCTAGCAATCACAGAGAAATCACAATGCTAAAGTAATCAGAAAAGAAATCACAACTTGCTCTACTTGCAAGAGCTTAAATATTGCAAAGTCATACTTGGAACTGCCTAATACAAATACATGTTCTTACACTTTAAATTGCCCCCAAAATGCTTCAAAGAGTTAAAAAAAAAAACAACAACAAACAAACAAAACAAAAACCTGCACACTTGCAACTACAATAAGATCCGTTTTAAACTTCAGATCATTGAGTCCTGCATGTACCTGGGGTCAAACATTAGAATTTCACCCCATACTATTAATTTGCAATAGCAAAAGACCTCAATCACTATAATCAGTCTCTTAGCACAGTATGTAATTAAATATTCAGCATCATTGAATGTTAGTTACACAAAAGGGGTCAGAATGCTGCAGCAGACACAGAAACACTACAGCCTTTAGTTTATACCAATTTGCATTCTAAATAGGCACTTGACTTTTCCTCTGTGACAGTCTCACAATTGATTAGATAAATATTTTGCAGTAAGCCACAAGAATGTAGGGGCATAAATCAAGGTGTCATTTTAGAGACTGAGAAATCTTTAAACAACCAAAAAAGAAATACTATTGTTTGCAATAATCCATTACTTCCAAAGCAGTAAAGTCTTGATCAAGCTCTGTGAAACTTCAGCATCCTGTGTTTCAGTTCATGCCCTCTAACTCTGGTCTCTCACTGGACAAAACTGGGAAGAACCTGGCTCTGTCTTCTCTACATTCCCTATCAGATATTTGTCCATGTTCATGAGTTCTCTGCCTGAGCCTTCTCTTCTCTAGTCTAGGCTAGAGCCCCACCTCTCCCAGCCCTTCCTCACAGGAGATGCTCCAACCTCTTCATCACCCTCAGAGCCCCCCAGAGCACTGACTGCAGCAGCTCCCCTCTCTCCAGCACTCCAGTACTTAGCAAAGAGAGATTTTTCCAAATTAAAATTTTCATTCTGTCTGCAGTTTAACTGCTTAGAAAGTGTGCAGTTTAGGATGTCAATTAATTTTGGTGTATGTTAATTCATGGCAAGAAATTTCTGATGTGCTTGATTACATAAACTCTTTTAAGAGTTACTGCACGTCTTAAGCAGACAATACAAGACATTCTTATCACTTAAAGGGTTTAGAAATTTGAATAAGCTACCCAAAGCTGTCATTAGTAGCTGAATTTATGGTTGCAATGATACAGACTAATTTTCGTCAGAAAAAGAAAATATACATTGTCATTTTCCCAAAACTACTGTGGATTTCCAGTCACTGAATTGGGAAAGCTGTGGGGGATTTTTTTGTCTGTTTGAAGTTTTGTTGTTGTTGCTTTTTGTCTTTTTTTCCCTTAAATTTCCTGGCATAAGTAAAACAACTGAACACCAAGGGGTAGTTTTGTTGTCTGGGTTTGTTTTTGTTTTTTTTTTCTTTTTTTGGATGAGGAAAACCCATTTTGCATTTCTTACAATATTTTTCTCCAGAAGGAATTGACCCTCTTCCTAATTGAAAGTGAATTGCCATTACCCACCAACACCAGTTATTCATTAAAGAAACTGTATTCCCTCAGTGATTTAAGGGTTGCAGGTGGACTGAAAAAGCAAATTAGAAAAAACATAAAAAATAAAATATATATAGCTCTTTTCCTTCCATTGCATACAAACAAAAAAACTAGTAGGCAAACTTGTACAGCTTCAATTTACACCGTATGACCTTCACTTCTTTGGCATATTTGGGATGACTGAGATAGCATCCTAGGAATTTATGAGTTGGTTTATGTGAAAAATGATTTGTCTGAGAGCTGATCCTTCAAAACACTAAAAATAAACAAGCCCACTTTTCAAGCTGTGCTAAATACTGTCTTTGAATGCAAAGCTCTGCTTATCTGGGAGCTGAAACCCCAGACAGAACTGGACTAACATAGTGTGCTGATTGTTTTCCTTACACTGCACACAACAAACAATATCTGCTTATTTGTTTATTTTGTGCCTCTCAGTGGGTATTGCATTAAAAAAATAAATGGCAGGGCACCTGATTTTGCTTGAAAGTTACCCACAGGGGGTGGCAGTTTTGTGATGAAGAACTAAACAATGCAGCTCTCCCCAGGGTGTGGGTGTTTTATGCACCAAGTGTGGATTGTACTCAGCACCTTGGTTCCCTGTGAATACAGAGCTGCACTGGCCAGGCTGCTCCTCCTCCTGCTCTTGGGCACTTCCCTGTGCCTCTCACAGCTCTGGGTGTACCGTCTGTGTGACCCTTCTCATCTCCAGCCATTGTGAGTCTTTGTCATTTCATTGCAATCCATCCCCAGGGAGGCCTTTGGGAACAGACTCACCAAACCTTTTCCAATGTGAATCTCTAAAGTTTCCCTGGTATAAGAGAGGCATGAAAATATAATTTGTGGAAACAAAATCCCACTTGTCAGAAAGTCCAGGATATTGAAAAGCACCTTACAAAATCAATCCTGTGTTTGCTACTTAATTATCCATGAGCCAGAAATACAAAGTCGGACTCCTCCAAATGTCACCGAGGTCAAGAGTTTGCCTTCCCAAATCAGATCTTTTTATGCCACGTTGACACAAGGTGGGCCAATTTTATGTCTCTCTGAATACCTTAATCTTCCCACTAGTATTCCAAAGCATGAGCAGAGCAACACTCATAATTAACAATTGTGTCACAGTCTATAAAAGGCTCCCTGCTCAGGAAGCTGAAAACTGAGCAGAAATGAAGCCAACACTTGCTGTTAAGGGCCCACAGCTCCTACGCTGAGCAAACATGAACAAAAGCCAGAAAACTTGAGGGGAAAAAAAAGAAAAAAGAAGTTGTAAAAGCCTAATGATAGTTGATGGAAGTTTGACACATTCAGATGTGCCTTCTGATTCATACATGCATAAATGCCACATTTAATTTCTAAAGAGATCTAAACTGTAACTTTATCTCTACACTAGTGGTAGTCATACATCTCAGCTTTATCTATTAATACATTCTTCCAAAAAAGCAACTCCCATCCCAGTCCTTGACTCTAATTTAAGGCACAGCTGCTATTTTCACATATTAGGTACTTTGGATTTTGTTCCCTCGTCACGCAGAACGTGACTCAGATATTGACTGAGAGGAGCAGCACCACCCTCTTAAAATTAAAATTAAAACTCTTTTGCATTTAAAGGAATGAATTAAAATACTATCTAACTGTCGATCTCATGGGGACAGAAAGGTAAAGAAAGGACTGTTTCAGTCCTACATTTACTTTCTTTTCATGTTATTAAGTATTATTTTTCCCAAGGTGACTGGGCACAGAGACAATGCTACCTCTGAATCCCAAGTGCCTGACCCTTAGTGTGATTTGTGTTTTCTTGTGATTTGTCCAAAACTCCAGCTTTGATTATGAAAGCAGGAAGAGGGAAGAGCATCTTTTTCTTCAACCATCACTAGTGTTTCAGGACAAAGTTAATATATGTCTTAAATATAGGAAATATGTGTATAAAATCCATGTGCAACTTGACTTCATATGGTTATATTAAGAGCAATTACAACACTCACAAGATCAATTGTGCCCTTAAGCAAACCACTGTAAAGCAGGTAAATCCTCCAAAAGCAACCACAATTTTAACTGAACAGTTCTGTAGTTCTCTTCTGTTTATTACAGTATTAACTCTATGATTTTTTTATACCCCACAGGAAACCTCTTACATGAAAGGCAAAATGAACTCATCAGGCAATCTTGGAACTCAGTAATGAGATATTTCTCTGCTATGGAAAGCATTCATGTTCAGTGACAACTCACCTGTCCACAATCTAATGAAATGTACAATCACTAAACAGCAATCAAGGACGTGACTAGGTGGGCCAGTTCTGCCAGAAGTTGTCCTATCCCCTGTTTTAATCCAAAGTGATCATTGCCTCCCAAACTATTACTAACAGCTAATTAAATAATTAATTAAAATATTAATTATAACTATTTAATTAATAAATTCTTTAGAACTATCCATTCCAGAGTCCAGTTATTGCAATACTTAAATATGGACATAGGGCAAGGCACAGGACTCAGAACTGCTGGTACTGGTTCTCTGCAAACCTTGGATGGTGTTATTTTTTCATGCAAGCTATTTTTCTGTAACTCAGTTCACATCTACAAATGGTAATGGCATTTATTTCTCATAATTTATACATCTACCTTGTCTCCTAGAAACACCAGTTATTTTTTGCATGCAGAGTCTCCCAATAGACACATATTTAACCCACCCACATATCCAATCTAGCCTTAATTAGAGGCAATGACAGTCTCTTTGACCATGTTTCAGTTGATGCTGGAAATTACTGATGTTAACTCCAGTGTACCTGGTTCCACATTTGCTATTTCACCACTATGGACTGAGAAAGTTTAGGTCATGTGCAGAGAGACATTCCAGTATTTCCGGAGAGGGGTGAATGTGTGCATTCTCCACGCTTGCTCTGGGCTTCAGGGGTGTGAGTTATGACACCTAGACAGAGAGCTGAGCTCCACAGCACCAGCTGGAGAAACTTTTAGTCTTTCCCCACCATCAGGCAAAATGAAAGCTATCTCACACATCATGCTGAGCATGGCAGAGTCATGATTTACTTGGTCCTACTACTGTGAAAGATAATTACACAAGTGAGATTTACTTCGAACATCAGGAGCACTGCATTGCTCAAGTCAGCAATCTGTGCTCTTTTTACTTGGAATGAGAACCACCACAATGCAGCTCTGCAATGGCAAACCTGATGACTGCATGCAACCACAGCAGAAAATTTACAGACCAACACATATATAAAACAGATTAAACTTGCATTTCCCTTTGAATATGAAGTTACGGCACAAAATGCAATCATGAATACAATGGCAATGGTTACCTTTTTTAACATTATTATCATTAACTCACAGCACAGACATTCTGGCCTAATTGTCTATAATCAAGTCTCTAAAACAGATTATTTTTTTGTGTTTTGCATGGCTGATTTATCAAATAGAAATGTATGCAGGGTATTTGGCTAGTCAAAGATCTTTCAGGCTGCCAATGATTTGATGGAAGGACTACAGTGACCAGATGACATAGTCGCTGTTTCACCCTGAAGTCCAAACCATGGACTTCTTTATCTTTCTTTCACTCTCTCACCATTACATTTGTATTAGCTCAGCTCCAGTGAAGTCTGTTTTGATGCAAATTTTAGTGCTGACTGTCCATCATGACTCTTGCTGTGTTTAGAGCAAAGCCATAACATTGAGGGACGGAGAGATGAAAATCACAGTCTCCTGTTCTACCTGGCCTGGGCTTCTTTCCCCCACACAAATCTCTTTGTGATCACTTTTGTAATCACTGCAGCAGTGACGAATCTGAGAAAGCAAAAATGTACAGTTCAGCCAATGCCATTGTATAATTAACTAAAGCCATTCCTGCAGGACAGTACACTGGAAATCAATGGTGAGAAGCATTTTGGTAGACATTATGGTTTTGATTGTTTCCTTTTCAAAAGGCAAAAGTGTTATTTAACAAGTTAAATTTCACAGGTTTTTCAAGATGAAAAAAAAAAAATCTAGACCATATGCACACAAATAGGGGCAGAGGTAGGTATGCAAGGGATGGGATGGAGTGTATCAAAACCAAAGGATTGACTTTCACAGCCATAGCTCAAGACTCAGTCTTGAGCTGGACATACATGCCTCTCAAAAATTTTGCTTCATCCATTTTAAGCTGCATCAAGCAGGTGCATGTCAGCATAAAACATTGCTGGAGTTTGAATTCATAAATATCAAAACTTACTGAATCTGCAGACCTCAAGAAATTAGATTACAGTCTATTTATACTCATGGACAGGTTCTAACCTCTATTTTAATAGCCTCAAATTACAGTAGGTTTGCTGGCACAAGTAATTTCGCTGTTTACATCAGTTTATTTGAGGTCAGACTGCATAGGAGAGAGAAAGAATGAATGGATCAGTGTAAATTTATACTATAGTTACAAGATATTGAAGCAGAATGTGAAAACTCCCAAATTAAACCTGTTCCAAACAGACCTTATTTAAGATACTTGTGACAAGAGAAGGAATCATAAAATGTCAGCAAAACAAAATTTTCCTGCATAAACTTGTCATGTCACATAGGCATTTACAGTTTCACTTTTGCCCTATTATGCATGAGCCCAAACTTAAATTGCCACCTGAGAGTTACTAAGATTCCAGAACTAAGCTAACAATCTTTTTAGCTATAAGAAAACCCATACAAGTACTCCCCATTTAAGCATGCAAATTTTCAAACATATGACATATAAGCCAGTAATTTTATATCAACCTAATTAGCTCATCAAGCCTAAAAAATGCTTTTCTAAAAGATTTTGGTTACAATAAAATGAGTTTTCAAGTTAAAAATATCATAAGCCAATACAAACACCAGCCAGCTGTATGTATAAAAAATGACTGACAAAATAACATTCTCAACTTATTGTAATTTCACAATCTTTATTTTTAGGAGTTTTAATAATCAATCTCCATGTGGTCATCAAACAGCTGAGAGAGAACATGCATTTTCCATTGCCCAACAGCAATCTTTGAATAACTGAATCACTCCTTTTCTCTAGAAATAATCACTTCAATGAACTTTAATGCAGGATCTTGGTGGATTAGTGGATGGTTTGAATCCATGTCTTGGTGCTCCATGTGGTTTGCTCAGAAAAGACTAAAGGCAGAGATGCTTCAGGAAACAAAAACACCACCCTGTTCCCTAGAGAAAAAAAACAGCTTTCCTATGGTCTATTCTGGGATGAAGACATCTTAAGGCAAGAGGAGCATGGTTAAATTGGCTTTTCTTTGCCAGATTGTTGCTTTCTGAGCATTTGGAAATACAAAAATTGGAAAATAGAAATAATCTGAGAACTTGCACAGCACCCAGCTGAATTATGAGCACTTCAGCAAATACTTGCTCGTCTTTGTTGTTCTGTGGGAGCCAGCCTCAGGAGAGGATTAGCATTCACAGTGAGATTCCTGCAGCCACTGGCTCTCCACTGCTACAATGCAGGAATTATTTCTGCTCATGATAAAAATTATAGTGGCCCCTAAAGAAAAGGATAGTTGTAAACTGTGCTGCCAAAAGCTGATAGAAATGAAGTCCCTATTTCTTCCTGAGAAACCCTGCATGATGTGCCAGCTGTGCAGCAACATTCCCAATATGTCCCAGCAGCCACACTGCTGGTTTACATGTCAAAATCTCTTAAATGCTGAAAAAGAAATGATCAAACCTTCACTTTTAAGATAATCCCTACTTTGTAACACTATCCTGCAATAATACCATGCTGTGAGTGTAATGCAAAATGATATTCATTGTTCATAAAGTCTTAAATATGTGCAGGATGTGTTTCAGAGCTGTTGTCTCTAATCAGCCCCATAAAGCCTGGCAATATTCTCTTCAGTAAAGACTGATGTGATTACTATTCTGATGAAATTTTGGCTTTATCTACCTCTGAAAAAGACATGAGAAATACACAGGAGTGTTAGCTCAATTTGCCAGCCTCTAAAGGAAAGAAAGTGCAAGAAATTGAGAGCAGCCCTGAGGAGAAGGACTTGGGGGTGGTGGTGAAGCTTTTCCTGACCCTGCAATGTGCACTTGCAGCCCAGAAGGACAATCACAGCCTGAGCTACACCCAGAGCAGCATGGCCAGAATTCCGACAGAGGGAATTCTCTCCCTCTTTACCTGCTCTGGTGAGAGCCCACCTGGAGCACTGCATCCATCTGGGCTCCAGCACAAGATGTGACCTTGCTGGAGGCCACAAAGATGCTCAGAGGGCTGGAACACCTCTCCTGGGGAGACAGGCTGGCAGCTGGGGCCATTCAGTGTGGAAAAGAGAAGGCTCTGGGCCGGCCTTAGAGTCCCTCATGGGACGGGAAGGGGCTACAACAGAGCTGGGGAGGGAGTGTTGCAAAGGTACGGAGTGATAGGACAAAGGGACGTTGCTTTAAGCTGAAAAAAATATGCTTAGATTACATTTTAGGAAGAATTTTTTCCCTGCCAGGGTGGTGAGGCCCTGGAACAAGCTGCGCAGAGAAGTTGTGTTTGCCTCATCTCTGGATGTGTTCAAGGGCAGGATTTGGAGAAACTTGGTAACCTCATAACACATCCCAAGGCAAATTTTTCCAGATGGATGAGGGTCCCCAAGCTCCATTCCTAAGTGCCCAAATTTTGATGTCACGTGAAAGAGCAGAACATTTTCACTTTGCATAAACAATAAGTTTTATGGTACATCCTTCTTCCCCCATTCACATGAAGGAATTTTAATGAGACCTTCAACATTTAAAATAAAGAAGTACTAGACTTCTAGCTAATTACAGTAGACAATTAGTGTAATTAGCTATCTATTAGAGCAAATTATACTTTATTCAAATGCAATGCCTCAATTAAAAAATGAAATCTTGCAATTGATGATGAAAATAAGACAAAAGAAATGGCTGAAATAATGACCTGCATGGAGCTTCTCTTAAGATCCTCATTTACCTGTTTTCTTTACTGTCCCTGTATTAGATAATGCACTTATAACCAGCTATCAAAAAAGAAGCTTTTTATAGGCTTTGAACTCTTCTTACTGTACCATCATTTGTCTAATCAAAGCAGCTGAGTCTATTTTAAGAGAAGGTTTTTGACTTAATATCAGACCTAACTCCAAGGAGTTCTGAATACAGAATAGGTGGAGTACATCACATTCCCTTTTCTTTAAGCAGTGTAATTTCCTTTAGTATGTGTACAGATTCACATCTCATTAATTTGGATGCACTTATTTTTTGCTATTTACTATGCAAATTACTAATTAATTCTTATTTATATTGTATTATGTTAAAAAAAATCCTTTTCAGTTATTAGCATTCATCCTAAAATGACGAATAGTATGCAAGGTAATATTAACTGCATTAGTTATTAGAAATAGCTGGAGAAAAATTACATGGTAATTCTCCATTACTTTAAATTGAAATTCATACTTTCTAAAATGAGCAATGTAAACATAATCACATTCTATGTCAAGCAAAATATGTTCAAATTAATTTTGAAAACATTGGATTTTTAAAATAAAAGAAAAATCTTAGTACATTTTTTAGTATTCCCAAACTGCTCTCAAACATTCATCATTTCCATCATAAACATGCATGAAATGTTGGTCAAAGCTGGTGTCCTTTGGTAAAAGAGAACATTAAAACTGAGTTTCCATTTCTCCACAGAGAGTGTAAAAATGATGACTGCAGTGAAACAAAAGCACTCAGCTGCACAAGAGGCTAAGCCAAGCTATTTCCCTCACTCAAAACTCTGCTCCAGCACAGCCCAAAAGTGGGACTGGAAAACTAAAGCTCCTATTTCCAACCAAAAGTGTTCTGCACTGATATCAAAGCCACATCTCTGTTTCTGAAAAATGGATTCTGCTAGATGTTCAGTGTTAGACCAGGGAGATCTTGGAAAGAGAGTACAGAATATTTTAATTGCATACTGAAACGTTTTTTTTGGCCTGATCTCTTTTGAAAATGCCCTAAAAAGGAAAGCAGTGTCATCAAAGTTGATTGTATTGGGATAAAAATGTTAATGAATATTCTAAGATGAGAAGTTCATAATGATACAGCTTCTTACTGAGTCAAGCCTGAGATTTTACACCTTCTCTATGTCAGCCTGTTACTATATTTTTCACTGACTTCTAAGAAATCTAGTCTGAAAGGGAATTTAATCTTCAACAAAAGTTCTTGCAAATTACTATTAATAACAACACCTTTTTACCCTAATGAGCCTACCCAAAATTAGCTCAAAATACATCATAGACTTGAATATTCAAACATGATGAGACAAATGCTCCCAAAGTTAATTCTAATCACATAAAATATTAACTCCTTAATTTAAAAGGAAATTCCTGGATTATTTTCTGAAGAAAACACAGATTTTCAGTGTTATTAGTGATTTGTAAATCTTGCATGAAATTAAGAGTTTTTCTGCATGTTCTTTTCTATCTAAAATTTAAAGACTGGAGGCAAAATTTTCAGACTCAAGAAAAAAAATTTAACTCGATTTTACTCAGATTTTTAATATTAAAGTGGGTCCATTATTGTTTAACTTATCCATCAATGACTTGGATGAGGGGGCAGATGCCTCCTCAGCAAATGTGCCGATGGCACAAAGCTGGGAGAAGTGACTGCCACCCTGTGATGGTGTTCACAGGGGTCTGAGGACGAGGATCTGACTCCATGTTTCAGAAGGCTTGATTTATTATTTTATTATATATATTACATTAAAACTATACTAAACGAATAGAAGAAAGAATTTAATCAGAAGGCTGGCTAAGAATAGAATAGAATAGAATAGAATGATAGCAAAGGTTTAGTGGCTTGGGCTCTCTGTCCGAGCCAGCTGGGCTGTGATTGGCCATTAATTACAAACAACCAACATGGGCCAATCACAGATGCACCTGTTGCATTGCACAGCAGCAGATAACCATTGTTTACATTTTGTTCCTGAGGCCTTTCAGCTTCTCAGGAGGAAAAATCCTAAGGAAAGGATTGTCCATAAAAGATCTCTGCAACACAACCCCAGAGGGCTGTGCAGCCCTTCAGAGGGAGCCCAACAGGCTGGCAATAGGGGCAGAGAGGAAGTGACTGAAATTCAACAGGTGCTTCATTTTTGTGATAAAAAGGACAATGCAGAAGGGCAAAAGCAATTTTTCATTACTCCCTTAGCAGTATATCGGACACAGCAGAAGCCGCAGTTACTGAAGACCCATTTTCAAAATAAGAACAACTCTTCAATTCAAAATTGATTTGAGTGTCTTTGGAAGTATGAGGAAGACACACACACACACAAATCAACCAAAGTAATACTCAGTTCCAAGGAGAGAATTATATGAAAAAGAAGCAACTTTCAGAGAGCAAGCAAAAAGGAACATCTAAAAAGCTGTTCATGATAGAAAGACTATTAAAAGACACTATTATTGCAAAGCTCGTGGTAAGTGTATAAAAAATTTCAAGACTATATTCAAGGAAGGGGGAAAAATATATTGTTTTTAAACTGTGAATAAAAGACCCTATTAGGAGTAGAAAGCCTTTAGCATAAAGCTGTAGTCATCTCTTAATTAAAGAGGGGAAAGAATGCTAAGGACTAAGAATATATTTAAAACAATAAAGCAGGGTTCTGAGGCTTAGCAGGCTGTCTACATATAAAAATGAGCACCCCCACCATTCAAAATAAACTCCCAAACACCAAACCAACTCCAGTTCTGGAATGTAAAGGCATCCACCAAAGAAACCACAGAGCCCATAGATCCCTGGGATGTAAACATGGGGCTGCAGTTTGTGCTGGCTGATGCCACAGAGGGAAAGGCTACAGACTGGGAGCCTCCTGCCAAGCAGAACATTTTCTAGGACAGGATGTCTGCAGTCACCTTCCTGTGAATTTATGCATTTCCAACTACATTTCCATGTATTCCTGACAGCTCTTTGTTATCACCAAAATAAAATATGGACCTAGTGTTGCGTATTGAAAACCTCTGAGGAGTTATCGCCTTGATGACCTCACTCCAACACCTCAAGTCTCCCATGGAATAGGGCAGGACACCAGTGAATCCACGGGTCCCTTCCTTTGCTGAGCATTTTCAAACCTTACTAAACAGTTTTGGCACAGCTCTTGAGATCATATCAGCTCAAAAGCTGGTGGCCACAGTCCCTGTTTGCAGTGGCTTGCCCAGGCTCCTCAGCAGGGTTAGACTGATGTCCTTTAACCAACTGACCCATCCCTGCACCTCTGACGCTCCAGCAGCTGGTTCGTGCACTTAAAGATGAAAACATGCCCATAAACACAACAGAAGTCAGGTTTACAAACCATATCAGCTCCATTCCTCCTCATTTATATATTTACATTTTAATGCCTTAAAAAGATGAAATTTTCAAAAGAAAATCAGAATATTTGTAAAGTCCTTTTTTGGTCTTGTTTTATTTCAGCTAAATTGTGGATCTGCCTACTCAAATGGACATATTTAGAAAATATAAATGTAGCAGATGCTTACAAATATGCCCTACTTCTACAGTCAACTCTTTACACATTTTTATTAGCTAGTAACACACAGAGCCTCCATGCAGTTTTTGAGGTAGAAAAGATTGGTTTTCTTTGGAAAACAAACACAGCCTTGTAACAAGGAAGCACATTTTCAAACAGAGCCTGTGTGTATATCATGACGGGCTCCATTGAGGAAATATTTGAAGAAAGATTTTTATACCCAGTTCTCATGGACCTGTGATTACATGGAGATGAAATCTAATTTATTACATTATTCACAGGAGAGAAGTTCTGGTACTTTTGGCAGGTTTCTCAGCATGCAAACAAACAAATGACTGCCTCCATTGCCCAGCACAGAATTTGCTGTTCTTTGTTTTTAGCATAAATGTCTACCCTTTATAGCTGCTCTGGGCCAGAGATTTAAATAAAATAAGAAAAAAGATGGAAGTCAGTGGAACAAGGGAAGGAAGAGCCATAACTAGAGGAGCAAAATATTTGTGATTAATGAAGGCTTCTGGTAACACAGAGCTCACAGTAGTAATTATGTAGCATCAAATATAGTTCCAAAAATAATAGCAATGTACTATCACTGCTAAAATGCACTCCAAAGACTTACTTGTAATACTGCAGAGGCTTAGGCAAAGCACATGGAAGACAGGAAGATCTCAAGATTAATTACTGAGATTAGCATCTTCTCTTTAATTCAGTGTATAGGAGAGACATAGCAAATCTAAGTTTTTTTGCAAAGTATAGATAAGCTATTGTCTAAATCCAGAAGATTTGTGCAAGCACTCTGCAAAACACAGCAACTCAGTTTACCCTTAAAATATATATTACAGTTTTTGTTCTTAAAGCAAATATTAGCATAATGACTCCAGATTTTTAGAAGGGGAAAAAAAAGACCTTAATTACAGTGGCAGTTTTTGTCCTGCCATAAAATAATGATACAAACATGGGGAGAAGATGCTGCTGATTGTAGGAACAATCCAGGATGCCTGGTTTATTTGCCAAGTTGCACAAGTGCATGTCTTTTACAGAATAATGTAAGAACGTCCATAAGAGGGGTCCAGAGCAAGGATGAGGCAGAAGGTCTCAAGTACAGTGGGATTTAAGAGATGGTGGTAATGAGTAAGATCAAAGAGGGTGCTAATTGTGAAGCTGGATATACGAACATGTGAGAAAATTTCCACAGGAAGCTAAATTTAGAGAAAGCTGTTGTTTGTGGAACACTGTGTTGCATATTACATTGTCCTTTCATTTTCCTCATGAACAGGGATTTTTCATGGAGTATTGAACAAATCTGAGAATGTACCTACAAAGTCCATCAGCATCTGAAAGCCCAGACCTCCTTAGCTGAATCCATGTAACTCCTGGCACCCAAAGGAGGACTGATGACTTCCTGAGGGCTACTAGGAGCACCTGCTACTAGGAACATCAAAGAAAGGAAAAACTTCAAGAAAACAAGAAGGAAATTCTGGGATTTTGGGATCTACTCAGATCACCCAGCTTTTCAAAGATAAGAATGTGAAGTGTGCATCTTTTTGAAACCACACACAACCAGTGCTAAACCTTCTTATGGAAACCATCTGATGCTAATAGCCTTTGCTGCCCAAGATGAAGATGCAATCTCTTCTATTAATTTTGACAAGTTCAGCTTAATTGTTTTCATTATTCTGTCACTAGCATTGTTCATTTTAAATAGGTACATCAATTGGAAGTGGCAGTAGCACATTAGTTAAAGGTTAGTTGTTCAAGCAGCATGGTGTATTGAAAAGAAAGATATAATAATTTCATTAAACTAGAAAGGCACCTTTCCTTCTAAATAATCTATTAGTACAACAGGACCCATCTAGCATTTCAATTGGCAAGATTATGACAGCTGAAAGTGTAACTTGAAGTTCCTCTTCTTAATTGCATCTTCCACATTACTATCTCCCCCTCATTTGGTCATTAGATTTCCATGTATTTTGTATGAGCCACTTCCTGGGTTGTGCCTTCACCTTGTGCTTCACTGACTCTCTTGACTTTTTTCTTCTTGTAAATGGTTGACAGGGAGCAGAATGTGATTTATTTAATAAAATCTCCACAAATTCTCCAGCACAACAGCTACAGAAGTTTGCCATAAATACACCACACACGATTTGGAGTCATTAGAAACACAGTTCAGAACAAAATGTGATAATGCCTTTAGATGTGTTAAATTAGCATTTAATTTAAATTTAACAAGGCTGTTGTATAGAATTGAATATCATTCAACTATGAGAGAAGCACATCTGTGAGCTTGATGAAGATACATTTACTATAATTCAAGCCCAGTTAATTTATTGTCATGTCAACATCTTCACTATATTTTTCCTCTTTCAGTTAAATCTGTTGCCCCTCATTATTTTCAATATCAGTTCAGTCCAACCATTTATGTGCACTGGTTATTTAAGGCTTGCACAGTGGCTGGTTATATGTATACACCACCTGAGAGATCACAGAGGGCTGGTGTGCAAAACTGGCTGTGCCTCAGAGAAAATGCAGCAGCCTCTTAAGAGTCTGATCACAAAACTTGTTCCATCTGGTTGGTAGAAAACATTCTGTAAGCTTCAAACAGTTTTCCTTTTTTAAAAAAACATTAGTTTTTATACAAGTGCTAGAGAACTTTTTTATAAAATGATATTTTTAAAAGTTGTTTTCATTTGATGGTATTGCCTTTGTTCTAAAAAACTTTTTTACAAATTATCAGGGATTAATACACCTTAAATACTTTCAAATTAATTTAGAATGTTCTGATTTTGCTTTAAATATTACATCCTGATCTACATTTTTTTTAAATCCATTTCTGTTTTCATATCTACAGCATTTTTTAGGAACTACAGCACAATAATATACAGAGTGAAAGCTGTCATGATAAACAGGAAAAGTCTTTACAAAATGTTTGAGGAAAGAGTCAATTCCAAGAGGCAATTATGCTTAAAACATCTTTAGAAAAGTAATAGGGTATTTTTTTCTCCTGTTATGCCACATTATGACATTAATAGATCATTAGAACGAGATAGAAGACAGGGAATAATTGTTAAAAAGTAAGATTTCCATAAAATTCCTATTCTCTTGAAACACAAAATTCAAGTTTCAACTTACTCTGGCATTTACTGCTTTTTTCTCTTTTTATCAAGCTAGTAAGCAATTCAAGGTTGAGGCCTTTTCTGTGCAGTGGTCACACATTCTCTAAAGCTGATCCTTATGCTGCTTACACTACAAGCATCAGACAGAAAGCCTGGGAGCAGATGGGATCATTTATTGGTTTTTGTTAGATTGAGACCCAAGAATTGTTGAGAAAAACCTGCTGCCAAACCCTGAACTCATGTAAATGCAACTGCATTAAATGACAATAAAAGACATCCCTTCTAATTAAGCCTCATTAAGTACCTTTTTAGCAATCAGATGGTATTGAATTAACTGAGAGTACCCAACCTATAAAATCTAATTCAGACCTAACTAAAATCCATCTTGCCTCAGGCTCTCTTTCTTTTTTTTGCCACATGTCATAAATGATCTATTGATAAAAACAGAACTTGCCATAAATAGCACAGCCATTGGGATTTGCAGAGTGTGACACTTAAATATCTCACCCACTTGAGGCACATAAATTATTACCCAAACTTCTGCGGTCAAATTTTACTGCACTCAGTGCCTCAAAGACACACGACCACTGAGGTGCTTGTGCCACACTTCATCCTACAAGTGGCTGAAGCCCACAGGGCCACTCTGTTTTCCCAGCCTTGGACTGATGCAGCACAGCTGGTCCCTGCACCCCCTCCCAGATTCTGTCATTCCCCTCCAGTAAATCCGTGGTAAATCAACCACTCTGGCAAGAAGGGGAAACTCTGAGCTGTCAGGTTCTGCCCAGCCATCAGCTCCTCTAAGCCACAGGGAATTTGCAGCCAGATTATGACCACTCTCTGTCATCTAAGTGATCGTATTAGAGAATCTGACCAAATAGAATGAGGCAATTAAGGGCTTAGTTAAATCTGATTAAGGGCATGGGAAAATTCTCATGCATAGGGAGACTGCAAAAAAAGACTTATTTACCTGGAGGCAGACCTAGAATAGTTCTTTCTCCCTAGATTAGGGAGAAGCTTGAATAAAGAATGAAAATGCCAGCACAGCCAGAGCAGCAGGATCAGGAAATTTTTCCAACATTCACACAGAAGAATGAGGATTGTGAGGTGGAACTGAAAAGGATATATATAAAATAAAATCACAGAGAGAAATAACTACTCAGGAAATTATGAGTACAAACAGATCCTACAGAAACTGACAAATTTGTTTAGTTCTTTGTTGGATATCATTATTTTAAGCAGGAAAGAGTATAATTTTTAATTTTAAGATATTATGTATAGCTTTTTATTAATTTTTTACACCTTTACTAAAGTCTAGGATTTTATCAGTTAAATATATTTATTGTCTTTTTTGCAGTCTCAGAAATCAGAATTCTAAGTACTGAACAGGAGCTGTTTCCTTGGGATCTTCAGGCCTGAAAAGAAATTTTGGCAATATTTACCCACTCTAGCTAGACATTATGTGGGTCATATAAATGAGTCCCATCTTTGAAATATTTGTCCTCTATATATGTTTTTGAGATCAAGTTACATGCTTGTGAAGAGGAACATTTGTATTATTCCTTCTGTACAAGTTAGGAGCTGAAGTATGAGGATACTGTATAAGGCCCATGTATAGGAGGTCCATGTACAAAATATTTGAATCCCCAGGAGATACTAATTTCAGAGAATCATAGAATGGTTTGGGTTAGAATGGACCTTAAAGAACACCCACTTCTCACCTCCCTACTGTGATGTAATGTGGAACTTAGTGACAGCAATGCTGGATTTTTTAGATACTAACACAAGGATCAGCTTTATCTTCTTCAAATGCATAACTCTGGATGGGAGCAGACTGATACAGAACTACTCTACAAGCATCTTCTGTGGATGATTCTACTTCTTTATGAGCTTGCCACAGTAAGAAAAGTGAATTTCTGGTGACAGGTGAATGTCCATATTCTCCATGAAAAGAATAGACAAGGAAATTAAATAACCCTGAATAACTTCAGAAAAGGAAACATAATCAAATCTAGAGAGATAAGTGGATAGCTACAGAAATAACAGAAAGTGATAAAATAAGCTATTTGCTTTCCAGGGCATTATCCTTAGCAATTAAAACATCTCTGTGAAGAGCACAACCTCAGGAAATGCCTAGCAATTTTTTCCAGCCACTCAAACAGCCGTCCTTAATGTTTATACTTTAATTGGTTTCTATAAACCTCTTTACCAGCTCATAACTCCATAATTCTGCTACATTCCACCAATTAAATGCAACAGCACTAATACAAACTTCTGTCAGTTCTTTAATTTGTCACAATAATTTTTCTGCAAATCCAGTCAGGTGATTGAGAATTTGTCACCTTCTACTGCACTTTGGCTTTGAATTTATCCAACTTCCTCATAAAGCCTCCTTTGTAAGAGCTGCCAGCTGGAATTGTCACCTCATGGCCTTTTTACCATTAGTTCCATGCTATTATATGAAAAGAATTTAATGGCAGCTCTGTCATTGAGTTCAGCAGTATTGGAATAAAGCTACTTACAAGGTAAGTGAAAAAAGAATTAGTTCACATTTGGTGTCACGAAAAGCCCCATCTTGACGAGACAAATTGGCATAGCTTTATACATAAATGCCTTCTTTACTTGGATAATAACCTTTCAGAGGATATTAGAATTTTATTGCACTTTTAAAAACAACTTCTACTGAGATTCATTCCAGCTGATACTTACTATTTGGTACTGCTTAGTAGTACCAGAAAATAATACCAACATTTTTCAGTTTATATACTCACCTGGAATTCTGTTTAAAATTAGCTTCTGTCATGTGAATAAAGAGAAAGCAAAGATGTCTGGGTGAAATATCCCTGATCTAAGCAGGATCATCACTACTGCTGCATTTCTATGTTATTTTTATTGTTCAAGGCAATGGGTGCTGAATGCTCTTCAAATACATACAGTGAGGAAGTTTTGGCCCCAAATTCCTTACAGGCTCCTGCTTCTTACCTAAACTTCCAATAAAAAAAAAAATTAAAAAATTTAGCAAGACACAGTGCTCTACCTCAAAAAAAAAAAAAAATTCAGAGCAGGAATGCCCACAGCCTCCTGTTAAACACCTAACCAAGCATTCCACTCAGGGAGTCACAGAATTACAGAATGGCCTGGAATGAAAAGGATCTTAAAAATCATCTTGTTCCAACACCGTGCCATGGTCAGGGACACTTCTGCTACTCCAGATTTCTCCAAGCCCTGTCCAATCAGGCCTTGGACACTTCCAGGGATGGGGCAGCCACAGCTTCCCTGGGCACCCTGTGCCAGGGCCTCATCACACTCACAGGGGAAGAATTCCTTCCTAATATCTGACCCAAACCTATTCTCTTTGAATTTGAACCCATTCCCCCTTGTCCCGTCACTCCCTGTCCTTACAAATTGTCTCTCTCCATCTTTCTTGTTGGATCCCACCAAGGTACTGAAAGGCATAATTGTATCACCCCAAAGCCTTCCCTTTTCCAGGCTGAGAAATCCCAACTTGTTTGGAAAGAAGCCAAGTCATCTTTTGATGATTTTATATTGTTTCATATATCTGCTGCATTTGCCTGTTTTGCAGCCTGGAAGCGCAGCCCAGGACCTGCCTGTGGCATGTGCACCCAACCTGGCATCACCAACTTCTGCTGAAAAAATAAGAGAAAAAGAAAAATCTAAGGAAATTCTGTGACTGTATAAAGAATAAAAGGTGAAGGATGGAAGAAAGTGGTGCCATCACAATAAATTAACAGATGTTTGATAATACAGGGATGGCATTAAAGTTTCTAAATAATTTCTGTTATGTGTGACATGGGACTTTTGGAGAGTGTCTTCCTAAGAACCTAGCTCAGTTTCTTCTGTTGAAGACACAAAGCTAAGGATTTGTACCCACATTAAAGGCACTGTTAAAAAGACATGGACTATGGAATCAAATGTCTAACTGTAAATGAATTATCACTATGAAGTTTTCTGAAAATTCCAGTAATCATTGTTAGCATATCACTGTCTGCAATCAGAGCTATGAATCAAAGGACTGCAATTCTCCCTATCCCTTCTTTCAAAAGCAGAAAATAAGCTTGATCTTCCCAAAAACCATCCTGATTTTAAATTGCAAATGTAGATCTGATGGTCTGGTTTTGTATTTTGAAGAGTTACAATTAATTTAGATTTCATAAGTGCTTTTTCAGCCTTTTGTATACAATAAATTTTTAAAGAAAAAAATAAAGCTATTAAATATGTTCTTGATTCATTAAAACTGTGCTTATAGCGATTTCAGTGATTAACAGGCCTTGAGGGATGTTTCTTTAGATAGTTTGCTAAAACCCAAAATTTCCTGCAGCAATATGAAGCTCAGATTCTTTTTGCAGTTGATCTATTGTAAAATATTCACCAGATTTTCAAAGATCTAACTATCGGAAGTAATTCTTGGGTTCCAAGTATGTAAGAAAAGATAATTTCTCCTAATTAAATTTTGCATCCTTTTCCACTATAAATATAGATAGAGATAAAAAGATACCTTTTTCCCCCCATATAAGGTACATTTGGTTACCCTATTCCTTCTTTTTTGCAGTGTGCAGGATCACTGGATTAGATTTCGCAGACTTTGTAGACAGAAAAAAGTGGATAGTGTTTGAAACATCTACTTAGATTTCCACAGTTGCTATTACAGGTTTAACCAGATTTCTTCAAATTGACCTTTGTAGAACAGACATTGGAGCCACTTACAGAACAGTACTTCACTAAGAGCATTTTTGTTCTATTTATATCCACCCACACAGCGTGGAAATTGCTCATTTAATTTCCCCACAGCTTTGGAACACCAGGTTTCACAGAGCTTTGGAACATCAGGGCACAGGGACCAGTATTTTCAGTCAACAGGAAGAGTTAGGGAGCACAAAGCACATGCAGAAACTTAATTGGGAAACTCAGGTTGTCATTTGTACCAAAAAATGCCCACAGGTCATGCTGTGATGACTCTGTTATTTCCCTTCTTTGCCACTCCTGATATTTGTTCTTCACTGGAGCCTGTGGCTGCAGAGCTTGCTGCCCCTTCTCCAACAACAGCAGATTCCAAGTGTGTGATCACACCATCAATCCTCCAGCTCACACCATTGCAACAGATGGTACATAGAAAAGCTGGGTGTATTTGTGTGCTGAAAATGTAAATAAAAATATATGACACTAAAATGCTGATATCAGGGAAAACTGTAATAAAAACCAATTAGCTTTAATGGTCATGGACAACTATTATCTTTAACTGTGCAAGAAATTATGTTACCAGAATTCATTACATATCCATAGAGGAAAAAATAAAAACCCACATGACTTTTACTATAACGCCTACGTAGTGACCTCTAAAGGGGAAAAAAAGGGAGGTGGAATGACTCTAGATGCATAGGAAGAATGCATAAAACCACACATATATTTGTATAGCACAGTTTTCCTAATCCTCAATCCCATACTGCTCACAGGTACCATGATTTATACTCAATACAAGGGACAATTCTGCTATTGGCATCATGAGCCATCACCAGCAGCTTCTTAAAACTTTGCCTCACAGAGCACTCATTCCCACTATTTTCTCCTAAGGAAGTTGTCTCCTTTTTGCCAATTTATCCAAAATGGAACAGTTAAATCTATTTTAAATCTCTTCTACTGAATTCTAATTACTTTGATGTTCACTGTGTTGTGGTGAGTCCTTTCTCAGGAGCGAAACTTTTCCAAAGGTCTGTGAGTCAGAGCAGGGTTTTCATTTGGTATCAGGCCAACATATAGCAAGAAACAATCCTTTTTATGGATCTGTTTGTGTGCCTATAATGAAATAATTTATGAGCACTGCATGTTTCCAGTTCTAACACCTCCAGAGTAGTTCTGAGCCCTTATGAACACCATCTTTACTGCTGGAGGACAAGTGCCCAGCACCAGCTACTTTTGACATGCGTTATTTATATCAGGTATTTAATATAATATAAAAATTATAATTTATAATATGTAATTATCAGGTTACAATACTTGGCCCACAGAGGCAACATCATGTGTGCCTTTTGGAAATCTAAATAAATCAAACAAAAACACAACCAAAGGGCGATGACTTTCCTCAGTTCATCCAACACACCACAAACTGTCCAGAACAGAACCAATCCTTTTGTGCTCCTAAATACCTTCTGGACCTTCTTGGCATTTGCAGCACAAGGAGTTCTCACAATCCCTGACACAGAGCAGCTGTGTAATGCCTCTCTAAAGTCCTGCACATGATCTGAGGCAAGAAGAATAAGCAATACACAGGCTGCTGCCTTGTTCCACCCCAAAGAGTTACACCAATTAAGCTCAGAATTGCTTTGGAAAGTGGAAAAAGTGGAGTCTGTCCCTCTTCCTCCCATCAGTAAGAAAATCAGCACAAAAGCTAGGTTTCATGCAAACTAGGAGACACTGCTAGATTTAAATGCATTTTCATGTTCATCTTCTATCAACAGCAACTTGGGGAGACCTTGGACATTCCTCACTGAATCACTAAACACAAAGGATATACACCAAAAAATATACACAAACAAATAATAAAAAAGGAAACAATATAATAAAACTTCAATCCTATCAGAAAAAAAGTACACTCTAAAAAATACTTCAAGTATTTTCCAAGGAATAACAATTCAGTTACTTGACATCCTAATAATCAGGTCCTTCCTCATACGCTTGTGGAAGTTTAACAGCAAAGTCAAGCTGTATGTCCTTCACTCTGTTATCCTTTATAAAGACACTTTAATCACTCTCCATTCCACACTTGGTGCACTACACACATAGGCACAAGGAGATTAGTAAAATCAAATCTCTTTGTCTTTTAATATATGCAGCAGTGCAAATAAAAATAGAGAAATGAGAGGAAAATACAAGGAATGGGAACAGCTGAGAAGAGAATCTCAGACCAGGCAGAAAAATCCTCAAGGACTTATAAAAAACAAACCACTTTAACAGGCCAATTCATGGAGTTAACTGCATAAAGTGAATTATTCAATCAAAACCCAGCAACAAATTGTGTAGCAACAATAAAAGATATCCTTATCTGCTTCTTTGTTTACTGTCCACTTCACTTTGTCCTCACAATTTAAAAGTAAGGAGAATGAAGGGAAGGACAGAAAGAGAATCAGCTTTCTGCTCAGCACTAATGGCAGAGGCAGAAGCAGATGCTACTTCAGGGATCAACCTGTCACCTTTAACTTTGCCTCTCCTTCAGCAGCAGATGTGCAAGCAGCACATACAGAAGACATAAACTTTAATTCAAAGTAGTTTCAATTTTCCCAGGGGTTTTGAGTATATTTTATGGTTTTTTTCCTGTGACCCAGCCATGCTCAGTCTCCCCTCTGATTTGTATCACAGTGTGGAGGAAATGTTCTGCGTCTACACAAGCATGCCATGGGCCAGAATAATTATTCCAAACAGCAGTTTCTGCTGTTTTCTTATGACAGATCTTCTGTGGTGCATGATGTGAAATTTCACACCTTTCTTTATTTGAACCATTCTGAAAAATGAGCATCATTTCACTCCAAAATCTGTTGAATTCCAATAATTAGACGGATCACCACTGCTGAGCCCCAGCCAGACTTCAACTAAGAAGCAACACATTTACCTTTCACCACTGTGTCAAAAACCACACAGCTTTAAGGTTTGATCCAATGCTAATATAGCAGTAAAATTGAAAGCCCTGATTCTTGCTGGCTTGACTAAAAGATTTATCTATCTATCTGTAAAAATATGTTAAATCAGGTTAACAACCCTAAAAAAAACAGGTGCATTAAGAACAAATTAGTTCTTGCTCAGACACATCACTGAGTGATGAAATTTGCAAAAGTGCTGAGCTCAACTGGCCCTTCTGCCTTAACTGTAGCTATAAAGCTCAGACCTGCTTCAGCAGAAAGTGAACTAACTTATTGTTAGGAGTTCCTCTCCCCATAAATATGTTTGTTTAACTTTTTTCTTATAGCACCCTTCACTCAGATGTGCTTTCTTGCTTGTTTGGAGCATCTAAAAGTCTAACAAGGTAAAACTTAAAAGAGAGAAGTGCTCTTCATGACAGTATTTCCTTTATCTCAATTTCATTGCCTTAACATTTCCTACTGCAGTACCAGCCTTGCCATTTTCCCTACACTACCTCTGGCCAACAGGGAATGTCATCAGTTAGAGCAGTCAGTTTTCCCCTTCCCTACAGAAATCAAATGTGTCATCTCTGCAGTGCTCTCAGGCTCTGCAAGCCAACAAAGTCTTCACACCCCTTTAAACTGGACAGGTTCTGCTCCTAACACTGAGACAGGGAGTTGGTTTATTGTTAATTATAATGTCTTCATTTTTCTAGCTGAAGAAAATTAATGTGGGCATTAGGCAAAGAGGAAGCTTGATGTAGAACTGTACATTTTGAAGGGACCAGGCATTTCAAGTTTCTCACAAAAGTTACTGAGGATTTTGCACTGAAACAAATGAGGTTCCATTTTAGGTTGAAATTTTTTAAACTATTGCTGTCGATACCCTCTGGGACTTGAGGAATTTTTTTGGTTCATTTGTTTGTTTTAAACAACAGAACTCCACTTGTTAACACTCATTAAAACCATCCTAAAAATTACTTGATATTTACCAATCATATCATGCTTCTTTTCCTAAATAATACTAATATATCCATTGACCCAGCTGAGAACAATGGACATCCATTGGCATGAAACTACTTATTTTATATTATTTCATGTTCTATATCTACTTTTTCCTCCTGTAAGTACTATTCAAATGATTTGCTGGGTTTTCTTTTTTGTCATTGCATTTTTAAAGGGCTTACCCTGTCACCCATTAGAACCTTTCAAGTGCAGCTCTGCCCAAGGGTTCTAACCTACATAGCATTCCTGCCATCACTCAGGCACAGAAATCTTGCCCTCACCTCATCAAAGACAGATCAAACACTTTGGGCCAAAGCTCCAGTTGGTGCAAAACTGCAGGGCACCTATATTTAAAAGAAATCTTTCTAGCAGACCTTTCTTTCCAAAATGTGCATTAGTCTCAGCTGAGAACACAAACACCAACACGTCTGGAGCTCTTTTACTCTGCAAACCAGGTGCTAAAAGCACAGCATGAGCAGCACACTCAGGCACCACCCTGCTCCCTGAGGTGCATTATTGATTTTGAGGTTCCACTGCAAATCATGAACCTTCACACAATCCTTTTGGCTGACCTACATGACGTTGATGTTCCCTGAATTTCTGTTCCATAATTAAATTCACCTTCGAAGCAAAAATGCAGAATGTAGCGTAGCACAGAGAACATCCATGCTTTGAAGTCTAATCTTGCCTAAACCAAGATATGATTTTGTCAGTGAAGATTATAACATTTACACACTTTTCACTTGTCATTACAGATTTACTGCTTACTTTCTACAGCTTTCCTGGGGAAAAGCATATTCTTGCCATTCTAATGTCACAGTATAGTTTAATAGTTTAAATATAGTATAGCTCAAGATTTTTTAACGTGGCAAAAGTAACTGAAGAAGAGGCTTTGAAAAATATTTCATTTTTGCAATGAATTTTAGAGAGGAAGAGCAGGTTAATGAGAAGTTAAGGAGCCATGTAGGAGCCAAGTAGAAGCCAAGTTCTGAATCTGGCCTGCTAATTGGCCCTAGGAAACACTCAAGCTCTTACTATAAAAGCTTCTTTGTACTTTTTGTTTTTCACATTTAAGCGGACATGATAATCTATATAGAGTATTAAGATCCTATCATTCATTTTTGTGTGCCAGGAACTCTTCACATTAGTACCAGAGATTAGAATCATTCACTTCACCAAAACTCAAGGTTCTTAGTGGGTCATTTTGGATGAGAAGATAGCATTAGGAAGGACATAGTATAATTTCAGTACTTCCATGAAGAGTGTATTAAATAGATGTCAAAATTAGTTGGATTAGGACTACTGAAAGAGAACTAAACCATTTCTCAGAATGGCTCCTGGAATTAAAATTACTGGAATAATCATTTATGATGGAGCTGGATTGCAAGCAGATGAAGAAAACATGGCAAAAGGCATTAAAATGTCCAAGAACCAGAAGCCTGGATATGAAATACCAGTAGTCAAGTTTTGAGTCACAATCCAAAATTCCTAGGAGGTCAAAACAGAAAAAAAAAAAGTCAAACTAAGTGAAGGAGAGACATTTCTGTGAAAATGTCCAATACATAATGGTACTTTTTAGTTTTAGAGCTTCAAGCATACAGAGCCAATGTGATTTATCTCAAAATTCAAACTTTAAACACTTAATCATCAGCATAACAGTTACAAGTTTTTAAAAAATATCCTGGTTGTTAAGTCAGAGCATCACTCCAAATTAAATTATCCATATTTAAAACTCAAGACTTTAATTTAAAGGTCATAGGAAACAGCCCTATTATTTTTTTTCTTACCAGTTTTCCAAGTGATTGTCTTATTATACTAGAAATGTGAGGTATCCTATTAGCTGGGAAAAAACGCAAGGCTGTGCTGAACTGAGGGATTATGGCTACATATTTCTGTAGACTGATTGCACTGGCTCACAGTGATGCATCGTTCAAGCACCTAACATTCAGCAAAGGATGAAAAACCATGAAAGACAAACTCCTTTTGCAGAGGCAGCGTCGTGAAGCAGAGCGGATTCTGAGCAAGTACCTCATGTGCATTGTTCTTTTGTGCTTTGCCATCATGCTCAATTTTCCATTGCAGCACTTTGCCTTTCACACAGATGGATATTTTATGGAATTTGCTAAGGACGTTGCAAGGCCAGAGCAGAGCATGGACATGAATCTAATTTGGTTTTTGTTGGTGGTGCCAAATGTTTGAGCAAAAACTTTATTCTTTTACTTTCCAGATTGTGTTTCTTCATGCCCATTTAGAATAAATAATTTCTATTCTTTACATATCTCATCTGGTATGCAGCTCTGAGCTACTGTCTGACTCTAGATTTGCTACACTAAGCCCTTTCTGGGTTGGAAATGCTTCCAACACAAGCTCATAGAAATTTCTACCAGCCTCAGGCTTCATTCCACACATAATAGTCGACTGATGTTAGGAATACTTATGCCACTATTTATATGAAATCAGAAAAAATTCGAAATAGGCGCTTGCAGTACAAGAGATCTGATTTTTTTTTTACCCCTTTAATCAAGTAGAACTTGGTGTCAGCTCATTTTAATCTTTAGGTTCACCTAAAATTCAAGCCGGTTAGGAATAACATATTTCAGGATACCCCAGAATGGAAAGTTCTGTTCTTCTAAACTGTTCTAAGATCAGTAAAGTTTTTACAGAGCTAGAATCTGATGAAGACATTTCTAAATGCAATCAAATCAACTGATTGTGCAATTCTAACATAGTCCAATACCTGAACAGCTTGCATACCACAGTGGTATTATCAGCAGTTCATGTAAAAAAGGCCAAGACACACATTCAAAGTATGAAAATCTCAAACAAACATGAATTTATTTTAAAGCTGGAGAAAGCTGTGCTCACATGTGCTGCAACTATAATCAGCCTCCCCAGCCCTCCACTGGACTCTGCCCTCCCCAAGGCAGCCACCCACATGCACTCAGCAGTATTGTTTGTCCTGTGCCTCAAATCACAGATGAATCATTGCAAAGCATCTCCTCTTCTCGGATGTCAGTGACTCTCCTGGTCAAGGAAATCACCAGCAGAAAACATAGCAAGAAGCACTGCAGGCTCTGTTATAGCCAGTTTGTGCTTTTCAATATTGGCAACAACTGCAGGAAAGAAAAAAAGGGAGATAATACCAGATGGATTTGACAGTCCTTTTCATCAGGACAGCCATGAAAGGATACTCTTCTCTTCCTCTAAATGCCATTTTAATGCTGCTACAGTTCACTGCCACAAACTCTGATAAGAATACACAATTTGCTTAAATGCTTATTAACTGACAAGGAAATCCAGAATTATTTAGGAGAACAAAGGTAGGAGATCAAGCATTTAAAATCTGCCACTATCCAAAAGGGTCACACTACTCTGGCATGGTCTATATTTCACACCTTTCATATATAATTGTTTGATTTAGTGACACAAACTTTATAATCTTGCAGCTCAAAAGAAATTTGCATTAATAATACTAGAAAGACAGTTAAACCTCTGCTAGCTCATGCTTCAACAGATATTCCTTATTTAAAATATTCTGACATTGGAGTGTCAGTTTTCCATCTTGGCAAATGTCATCAGTCAGGTTCTTTCTACTCCTAAATTACCTGTTTCTTTCAGTTAGTACAATTGCTTTAAAACAAGGAAACAAATCCACATTTCTTTAAAATTCTAAAGAATCATTTGAATTATCATCAATTGTTCTGTCTTAAAAAATTACTTAAATTTTCTCAGCTTTCATTAAAAACAATCCTGAAGGTGTGAGCACACATGCAAGGCCATATTTACTCTGTGAAGAAGGATGCATGGAAACATCCAGCCTGCGAATCCTCACCAGGCCATATGGGAAAGGTGGAGATGCTAAGCTGTCAAAATCTAGGGTCCCTACAATTACACTTGTGCACAAATGTAGGCACCTAGAAGGTTTTACAGGTGTATAGACCCTCTGAGATAGAACTTAGATGAGCAGAAAGGGGCTTGTGCCCTTCATCACATCTGTGTGACCCACCTGTGCTCTAGAATTGGCAAGCTCCCTCCCCCATGTGAACTCTTGTGTTCCTATAACCTCCATTTCAACCTACTGCTGTGAAAGGTACTCCCCAATTTCAAAAATATAATTTTCATCCAGATTTTCTGAAATTGGTTTCTCATCTTTCGTGTTTGATGTTACAGTGTCCTCTTCCTTTATATTGTAGATTGAAACTTGTTTGATTCAATTTCCATTGCATGAAATATAAATGCAGTAGCAAATGAGTAATCTAAGGTCAACATAGAGCCAGCAGGGAAACAAAATTTTTCAAGACTGTATGAAATGGAGCAGCTCACATAAACAGCATATTTAGTTTATTCCAGTGTCTCCTCTTAATGAACCCTTTAGAAAATAGACAAATGCATCACATAAAGCTCAAACAGCAGATGTAGGTCACAGGAAGAGGACTCTCTACAGATCCTCCATGGTTGCACTGGGAAAAGCATTATCAAATTTCACTGTCTTTTAGGCTGCATAAATTCTTCCAAAAACGCAGGGAAAATGTCACCTCGTGTTAAATATTGATGCCTGCTCCCATACAGTGAATCATCCTCCAAAGTAGCATTAGGATAGATGTATATTAAAAACTGTCACTGCAAAACTTCATTCCTTTGTATAGGCAACATAAACAATGCTGAATATACTGCAGAGCACACAAGGAAGGACTCTTCTTCACTGGAATCTTTTCTCACCACATAAAATTCCTGGTAATAAAAAAGGCACAATTTTTTCCCATCAGCTTTTTCTCTCTCTCTTTTTTTGCTTTTGCTGTTTCTCCTACTTCTAAGTCTCCTTAGGCATCAGTAGAAAAAAATATTACCCATAAAGATCTGAAGTGGCCATAGTAATTGCAGAGCAATGCCAGCTGCAAGATCTAGGTCTGGGGGCCAGGCTGTTCCTCACTTTTCAAACCATTTAACTCCAGCAAGAAAGCACACCAAATGTGCAAGCAAGCACACCAAATGCACTGCAATATGTTAATCTAGCCACTGCCCTGATTTAATTGGCCCAGAAAATTGCTTGAGGTGTTTAGGACTGCAATTAAGGCTAGAAAAGTCTGGAAACACAGTCTTTGGTGGTGAAGGGTTTTGTTTTTTATTATTATTTTTAAGAAACCAAACCCTCTCTTAGCCAAGACTCATGGGCTTAATTAGAGATAAATTAGATTTACTTGCTGCTACTTAGTTGAATTATAGCTCAGCAGACATATTTTAGGTGGCAGGTATAAAATTTAGCCTTTTTCTATCTCTCCTTTTTTGTCTCTGCCCCCAACAAGAAGAACTTCCTCAATCAGCAAATTCATTCAGTTCAAATGAGAATAATTGTCCATCTCTGCCCTTATCTTCACAACTTGAAGATACCTACTATAATTTGTCCTAACCAAATGAAATTAATTTTAAGAGAACAATGACCCTTGCCTGCCATTGTGACCATGCTGTGGCCTGTGAGCCTGGAAATAACAGTTTCTGTGCATTGGAAATATCCAGCTACATGTAAAGACATAAAGGTAGGGAGGTGACTGCACCAGAACAACAGGCAAATTATCTATTTTGGTCCACAAACCAGAGACAAAACTTTACATGAAAAGCACAAATAACAGCAACTCAAGTAGCAGCTATGGGTGAGATATGGGAGACCATTTCCATTTGGGCTCCCAAAGGGAGAAGAGATTTTTCAGAAGTGCTCAGCCTGTAACAGAGCTCGGCACAAGCCATGGCTAAAAACACAAATCTTGTCTGCAAGCATCTAATGTTGCTTTTGCAGGACCCCCCTGCATCATGGAACAGGAGGTCGAGCACACTCCTTCAAAAAATCAGTAAAAACACACACTGAGGTTTACACATAATAGTTTGTCTAAATTAGCAAATGCTCAGCAACACTGACTTTAATTTCACTTATCCATTTCTGAGTTTACTATTATTTTAGACAACAGCAGCAGGCACAATTTCAATACTTACATGATTCATTTTCATTAAGTTGGAATGGCATCATGTTGTTATTGTCTGGTTATTTGGGTTTAGTGGGGCCAGCAGAATGTTCTTCTGTTGGGTTTGGTGGTTATTTTTGGGAGAGGTTGTTTTGTTTTAAACAGACTGTTCTCCAATCCTGTTGTCACAGCAACAGTGGACATAACTAGCTGACACAATTTTTTCCTCCAAACCTTCAGTGCTATTCAGATTGCAGATTGAATTTAATAAGCCAATTTAACAGCCTTCCTGAATCTAATAGCAAGTTCTCCTTTTCAATACTGAAAGATTTCAATAAATTCTTTTCATATAGACTAGTGAATTTTCTTTGCTTAACTATATGTTAAGAGCTTTCTCCCCTTCATATTCACACAGATAAGAATTCACCCTTGTAAATTTGGATCTTGACATTTGAAAAGAAAATGTTGAGGACAGAAACATTTAGAGCTCTGTGTTTTACAGTGACAAGGCTGAATTTCCAATATTACACAGTAAGGACATGTACATTTGGGGTTTCCTTTAAGGAAAAAAAATCCACTCATTCCACCAGATTTACCCTTGATTTTTTAGATTTACTGACTTCTAAGCAATGAATACATTCTAAGTATGAATATATTCACCTCAAAACAGTACAATAAAACTTAGTGCATTGCCCTACGTAAGCAGAGCAGTTTTAAAGTGGTGGGCCCACATTATTACACCAATATTCTCTGAATAACACATCTCTCTTAAAAGACCTGTAAAACTCAGTGGTAACAGCTCCATGACACTCTCAAAGGTGACCACAACACTGAAGTGCAGCATTGCTTTAGTTGATACAGATGGATCATTCAATCCACAGCATTCTCCATAACCCCACCAGATCAGAGAGCCACAGCCAAGAAAAGAGGATATTGTGTTACACAGAGCCATGGCACAGAGTGTGCAGTTTTGTTTCACTGAAATTACTACTATTGAGATTTATCTGAAAGGTGCATTTGTAATTTTGGAGGAAAAATATGTTATATGGAGTTTTGCAATCACAGCAAGAGTAGGCTTTGGGTTTGCTAAGCAGAGCCTGCAATGACAAAGTGATGTCCTGAATAAAAGCAATAAAGGCCTTGAATAGATGCAGCCCAAAATTCTGAGTTTTCTGCCCTTTCAAGGAAAAATGATCATGCCATATATGTCTAAGGCATCAGAGTTTGGCAACAAGAAGCACCAGGTCACTCTTAGGATTGGAAGTGATGCTCTGTGCTAGCCTTTTCAAAAGGAAAAATTGCCTTTTAACACAAACACACAACACCCTTTCCAAGTCACAAAGAACATTGTTTTCTTGTAGTATTAGAAGATTTTATGAGAGAGATGTGTGAAGTC
The DNA here is from genome assembly GCF_028769735.1 of Zonotrichia leucophrys gambelii. Classification (NCBI taxonomy): domain Eukaryota; kingdom Metazoa; phylum Chordata; class Aves; order Passeriformes; family Passerellidae; genus Zonotrichia; species Zonotrichia leucophrys. The sequence goes on from NC_088174.1 coordinate 6,181,924, forward strand.
ATTCTGAGGGTATCTACTGTGCAGTCTAAACAAACCACAGAGGGTTTTGTACAGAAATTAAGATTTCTTGAAAACTTATCAGTTCAGACACTAAAAGCTCTCAGACATACTAGAACAAAAAAAAAAAAAAAAGACAAAAAAAGAAAAAAGAAAGTAAAATTTAACCAGCTTTTGGCCAGGTTTATGCAGTCTGTGGCAAACTTGGTGCTGCTGGGGTGAGATTCAGAAGGTCTAAGCTAGTTGTATCCCACAATAAGTTTGATTTTGGATACTGTTTCCTGGTCTTCGCTGCTTTTCTGTGCTGATTTATTGGAGTTCAGAGATCTTGAAAAGCTGATTTAGTTGACAAACTAGAATATAGATCTCTGTTATTGAAGAGAATTAATTCAAATCAATATGACTATGATGGATCTTAATGATGTTTCACAATGTGTGCATGTGTACACTTAGGAATTAATTCGAGGTAATTTAATAAATTTATATACTTTAATTTTTTAAATGAGACCTGATTCCCCATGCTAGTGGTTTCATATCTGTTTTTCCTGTCAGACTCCGCTACTAAGGCTCTTCAGCTTTGTGTGCTATTACCTTCTCAGTTATCCAATTAAATAAACACTAATCAGCTTATTTAATAAACTAAATTATAGTTTCTGTACTGGCCTAAGTTTATGACAGAGACAAAGAGACATTTAAGATTTACAATGTGTTGTTCTAAAGTAAGCAATGGACTACATGTTATCTGGAGATAGACAGATGCCTGACTAACCACTGCATGTTTCCATGTGTTTTTTTGGGAAAAAAAATGAGGATCATCATGTCATTCACATTTAAATCTAGAAAATAGAAAAGATAAATTATGAAAACAAAGGAAAAAGGCTTTCAACACATCTTCCATTTTAAAATTAAATAAATACCCCTTTACATACAGCCTGTCAGAGAACATCTGGGATCAGTATTTGCAGAACAGACTGACAACATTCATCAAGAACTGAAGCAGCCAGAAGCTGACTTTCAAATATGTATCTTTTTGAATATGCATCTCTGCTCAGGTTTTTCCCAACTAATCCATCCCTTTTGATAAAAAAGATCTGTAAAGGTAGGATTACACGGTATTAGTGTGATGCTGTCGCTGACACTCTGTCAGTAGAATGTGCTGGTTTGTCTCTTTTGGGTTTCCTGGCCCGGTGTAAGATTTTTCTGATTTTTGCTCCATTTGGGTTGCATTCCCCCTTATCTCACACAAGAAGCAGCCCTGCTCAGAGCAGTTTGGGGCAGAAGGGTTGAATCCCACTTGAAAAGAGAAGAGACAGGACTGTCTCAAACTGCAAGTTGCACCAACCACAAAAACTGCAAGCTTTCCACCTGCTTTCCTAAATCCTCAACACATCACCAATTGCTCAGTAATGAGAGCAAGTAATTTTCTAAAGTAAAAAATTCACTTTGTGCTAAGAATTACAATCTGCTCTCTGCAAAACAGTGGAAAATCAATATCTGGCATTTTAAGGAAACTGCGGGGCTTAGGGTTTTTTCCTTTGTTTGAATGACCAAATCAACGCTTAAATACAGAAGATCATATAATTTTAATAATTTCTTGGCCTTGATATGAATGTTTTTAAAGCAATGTGGGCTTTTCCTTCAAATCAGTTGTGTTGGCAAAGATGAATGTTTCAAACTCTGTTTTGAAACAGATCTACAGTCAAGATCCAAGGAAATCACTGAACATAAATCAAGGCAGACTTGGATGCACAGACTGTATTTTGAAGAGGACTCCAGAGTAAATCTAAAGTGATGCTGCTAAGAGTGGGCCTGATCAAGCTTGACAAACTGTTTCTTCTCAAAGGCACAAGAGTGAGCAGCAAGGCTATGGGCCGTGTTTCTGATGGCATCCCACAGACCTTGCACATGTCCCCTCAGAGGTAATGAAGGGCCTTACTGAAGAGTTTCAGGATGAACAGATGATGAAATACTGATTATTTATTCTCAATCTAGGAACATAACATTATACAAAAATTCTTAGACCTAAGCACAAGCAGTACTTACTGTACAATAAGGCATGAGGAAAAAATTTTAAATTTAAAATTTTACAAGCTTTTAAAAATCTTAAATCAGTTCATCTGGAAAAGCAAGACTCAATGTTTTTTTAAGAGATAAAAGAGATACCCAAGCACAAAAAAGAAATAAATTCTTTTTCCACTCAGTTAAAACATTTCATGCCTCGATAGACTTTCTTTTTTCTAAAGTTTTTTGTTTCAAAAGAAAAGCCCCAAATAAGCAGTTATAATTTTCATTTGAACTGACCAAAATTTATTTTGTCTTTGTTTTTGGTTCAGTTTCTGAAAAAAAATTTCCATTTTTCCAACATCTTTAGCCAACTTATGTCTCATTGTTAAATTGTGTTTAAAGATTTATTTACATAAAATTTCTTGGAAAAGCAACTTTTTAGCAATGAAGCTTTAGGAGATCAAAAATCTACCTCTGAGATTCCCTGTAGGGCCATTTCACAGTACTGGTCAATCACAGAGGTCAATCTCTCCCATATGAGGTATCTAATATTAGATCTTTAAATCTATATTTAGAGACCAAAATCTTTGGCCTGATTTTTAACAAGATGAGAATTTCTTGCCTAACTGCAGAAACTGAAGTTCAAACAATTTGCCTTACACTCTCTTCTCTCTCAATGTCATGAAAATGAGAAATAAATGTAAATGTAAAATGGGAAATAGAAGACTTCTGAGCTTCCCAAATGCACTGGGAAGATAAAATGTCAAGTCTGATGAATCCTACTATGATGTACATTGTGAAAAGTTTATCAATAATATATAAGGAAAGGATTAGAGGCAATGTCACTGTAACAAAGTAGATTAAAATAGTTCTAACTGCTTCAAAAAGCACCTTTCCTTCTCCATCTGCCCCATCAGCTCATACCCAACCAACCACCACCAATCATTATTCTCAGCAAGTAACAAGAACAGACAAAACATTTCTGCCTTTCATAATATTTCTTGCATTAATTGAGACTAAAACTCTAAGAGAAATGTCACTGTTCTGTGGAGGAGCTGTGGGCTAAAACAAGAACACTGGCTTCACAAATGACAATGTGACAAAAGCTGCAGTTCCTCAGCATCACCATTAAAACCTTTTTCTCCATCACATCCACGCATGCTTCTTCTGAAAGGTGTCCTTATGATATCTAATGTTTTATCTAGGAAACAACAACCAATCCATAGAAACAGCCACATTTTCTGTAGCATCACCACTGGAGTTTGGCTTGGGAAACACTCACCAGAACCTCGTTTGGTTTCCAGTACCTGAGCTGTAACCAACCCAGCAAAAAGAGAGCAGTTAATAGTAAAATTTATCAGGATACTGAAGATGACATGTGGGTGCCAAGGGTACTGATTATTAAACAAAGTGATCAATTGTCAGGTAGCATAAAACTACAGACACATGGCTGCCCTAAAGTCAAGAAATTTCCTTCTCTCCTTCGCACTCTTGTTCTAAGCTGCTGGAAAAGATGTGAAATAATGGTTTTGACAGACTCATCTTCCCCCAGACCAGATGTGCTGATCTCCCTTAGGTTCTTTACACTGAGGGAAGGCAGATTTTAATCTTCCCGTGCCCACTGTGGCAGCTGTATAAACACTTCATTATCATAAGAATGGTGATAAGTATGTGCTATTAAAACTGGGGAGGGGGAGCAGTGTTTTTCTGTATCCTTTATATCTCACTGCATTTTATGCTATGAGTAGGTGCTAAATCGGGAATGAATAAATGCATTTCAAACCCACACTTGGCATCCAATGTAGGCTTGTTCTCTTACAGATGAACCAAATTTTTAGATTGACAATTTTTGCATCTATTCAGTGCCAAGGCAAGCATGTTGTTTAGTATGAATTTGAGAAAATATAGCAAGAAAGGGTTTTTTTCTCTGAAAAACAGAAACCCATATTCTTAAAATTCTTTTCATTGCAGTTTTCATTTGAATAGAACTCAGGCTATGGCATGTAGTGTCTGTTAACTCTGCTACTAGTGTGGCAACATGGTGAATTCTCTTTCAGTAAGTTCTGAGTTACTTTTTTCTTTGAGGCCTTTAGAAACTAAATTCAAGTGCCTTCCTTAGCTTTCTCTTGATACTTCACTAGAGATGTCATTACTGAGAATTTACTGAGTCACTCTCAGTAAATGGTGAGTGCAGGCTTATCTTTTATGAAGAGGAGAAGTGAGACAGTTGATCTTCTGCATATTTAAGAATTTATTTGATGTCAAATTAAGAATTTTCAAAAAATGTACTTTGCCCGGCCTAGAAATCATCCCAAGATAAGATCTACTCTGCCTGCTGCTCATTAGGGATACAGATATTGTCCCTACTCTTATAAAGTACTGAGTTTTAAAATTGAACTGGAAAACTGGCATCTCATCAGTTTCCTTGGTTCCTTCCTTTTCATATACACACATGAGCACATAAAGCATTTTCTGTAGGCATATATATATATATCTTTGTGTGTATATATTTATATAAATAGATACATTTCTAAATATATGTATGTAAAAATAAATGCTTCTTTCCTGCACCAGCTGTCACCTCTGAAGCATATGCCTGGCCAGAAAAGCAGACAAATGCTTTTTGAAGCAGATACATCTTCTATTTCCATAGTGTGTTGGCAGGAGGTGGTAGTAAGGATTAAGAAATTGGTTCTATTCTTGCTGAGAGCCAACTGGCTGGGAGGATGCTTTGGGGCATTGTGGATGTGATACGTTGGTAGTTCCTGAACTGAAGAGAAAGAATGAATTTGTATGTGGATATCTGAAATCTGTCTGTTCCATGCTCATCACACAGCTGCCTCACCTTCCTCTCTGCAAGGATACTGCAAATCATGTCTAATGGCTCCAAGCCAAAACCTGACAGGCTTTTCTTTACCCCTCTGACATATGTACTGTACAGCCAGGCTCTTTGCAGCTTCTTCAAAATTAAGAAGGTTGAATTTTTCTCTCAGATGTCAGCACACAACTTTCATTACCCTGATTTTAATCTTTCTCTGGTTCAGCTTCTGCATAACCTCTTTGCAAATAGCAATGTGTCAGGGACAGAGGAAATTAAAACGTGGACAGAGCCTTTTAGCCAAGCACCAATAACCTCGTTAAATTGCAGGTAGTAATGCAGGGAAATCAGGAGGAACCACAGACAATTCCTGCTAAGATCTCATCCTCATTTGCATTCTACCCAGGAACTGGGTTCTGGATTTTCAGTAGGTGAGTAAACATAAACACCCACTCAGGTGTGCTAACATTCCACCCTCTACAGCCTGCAGACCAGATGCTGCTCTAACCCACTCTGGTTTGTTCAAGACCACGGTATCATGGTTTGGTCTTTAGTCTGAGCCTGCCACTAACCAAAGTATTTCCTGCCCAGCAATGAGGTGATTACCTGTGACACAAGATGGAGTTACTTGTCTCTGGTGACTGTATGACATGGACTTGGTCAAACCTGGAACTGAGCCTTACACATTCCTATTCCTACTGCCTTTAAGGGTAGAGGCCTTCAGTTACCAGCACAGGCTGAGTATGGGGGCTGGAAGCACCTGATAAAGGCTGCACACTCTACTAAACACACTGCTAAACCCTTTGCAATCAGATTCTCTGTTTCTGTGCTCCAGGTGCATCCCTGCCTGGAGCTGTCCTAGAGCATGCTCCACTCCCTGCACAAACACCAGACACATGGAGTGTCTTCCACACAATTGATAACTTACACATCATCCATATCTAATCCACAAATAACCCAAGGATGAAGGAGTGAAATTTTTGAAAGAAGCAGAGGAAAGACAGGCTAGAGAGCAGTCAGCCTCTCTCTCCAGTGTGGAAGCACATCTTTCCTAACCAATCCTACTATTAGTTAATGACTGCCCAGTGTACATGTGAAGAATTTTCTTCTTCAAAGGCTGTTGAAAAATTCCTGTTCACATCACAACAAAAACCCAAAGTCTAGAGTAATCACAGGAGCATGACTTTGCCCACAAGCATAAGGGAGTGTTCCAGATAGCACAACACATCATGGACCCTCCACCTGGCAGTGAGTGCCACTGTGAGGACAGTCTGACTTCGGGCACAGGTGACAACTGCATTAGCTACTGCCACAGTGCTTCTGCAGGCAAGCAATAAAATGAACAAGCGGCAAAACTTGGCATCAAACACCCCTGTGTGCGAGATCCTGCTCACCACACTGCAACAGCCCTGAAGTTCCTCTGTGCTGACTCCAAATTCACAGCACTGTAATTGAAAGCAGCTTCAGGTACTGTCACAACTGATCCTTGTTGACAGTGATCAAAATTACTGCATGAACCATTATGGTTTGAACGGAACAGACTGTACCTATAACCAAGAACCAAAGCAATTTCCCATCTACAACAGAGTGGGCAAAATGGGAAGCACAGGCATAATGACTGCTAGTGAGTGGGTTACACATTTCTTATTCGTTTGCCACAGCTTTCAAATGTCATAACAAAACAGAAGACATTGACATTTCCCCAAGAGCACACAGAAAGTTCTTAGTCTCCAATTACTGCAGAGTTAAGCTAAAAATCGTGAGTGCAGTAAACTCCATCTGACGTTTTTCGCCTTTTAGATTAACTTTCAAATGCTTCTGAAAATGGACAGGCATCAATTTTCAAAATGTACTGCATTTATTTATTTTTGGTTGGTTCACAGAAAATGTACACAGGCACAAGCCCTGACAGTTACCATGGCCTCTTTGCTGCAGGTAGAAAAAATGTCCCTCCATCAAGTTAAAATTGATACAGAATGATCTTTTCTACTGAGAAAATTTAAATGGTGGTATCTTGAAAAAAAATTACACCCTAAAACATCCTGCACAGTGAGCAGTGCTCTGCAGAGACAGAACATGCTCAAGAAATCAGAATCATGTAAAGACCAAACAAGTTATCCAGCTACAGATACCTTTCACAGAAACTGATAGGGTGAAAGAGAACTATGCAGCTCCTCAGGTCTGCACTGACAAGAGAGGAATTTCCTCTTTCCCTTCCTTCCTTTGTCCATTCATCTCAGAGAATATTTTGTTTAAAAACTGGAAAAACTTGATCCCATGCTCCAGATGTCATATCCAATCAGATGTGGATAGAAAAATATTAATCAAAATTTTGCAGCTCAATAAACCACCTGCACAAGACCTTACATAAACTGGAGGCCATAGATTGAGATTTGAATTAATTTCCACAAGAAGATGGCACCCAAGTGGAAAGGTATTACTGTCAAGACTCACTGAAACTGTAATTCTAATATTGGCTCTTCTTTGAAACCAACAGGTAATTATTTAACACATCACAATGCATCCTTATTTCACTCCTAAAGTCATTCAAGTGAATGAAAAAGAGAAATCAAACTGTTTCTGAACTGAGGATTTCCATGGTGTTAAGAAGGAAGAAGGAGATTCCATAGACAAACCCATCGGAAGGTGTTTCAAGGTTTGTCTTTTTCTCTTTACCAGGACAGGTGAAGGAGTTGTTGACTTTGGGATTTATTAATTTAATTATTTATCAATACTTCAATTTAACAGCTCCTTAATAGCACAATATGGGGGGAAAATATCATCCTTGTTATTAAGGGCCAGAAACCAGAAACTTTCTTGTGCTCCACTGAAATGCTACTTCAGAATGGATTCCCAAGAACCTTTTAAACAGCAGGGTTGTTGCCTAAAAGGAAGCCTGACTAGTTTGGTTGCTGTACAAGACACAGATGGCTATTCTACACTCCAGAGAGGGCTCTGATCACCAGACTGTAGGGAAGTGACAACTCTTGGCTCTTCTGCCAGTCAGTCTTGGAAGAAAGCAGTGAAACCTGTAAGACAACAAACCCTACAAAGGCTCCTCCTACACTGTCTGAGAGACTGGAGTCCTCAAGGAGCAGAGGTGACAGGAAACCTTGTTTTGCTGCCCCTGGCAGGGCCTGTGCAGAGTCTGTAACTGCTCAGTCAGGACTGAGCCAGCTTTCAGCAGCACACAGACAGTGACACAGAATTGAGTGTTTCATGCAACTGGAAGGAGACTCAGAGGTCAAAGAACTCTATATGGAAAGTTAATTCAAATATGCAGTTTACTAGCCTGTATCCATGTCCTCCAGATAGCCCCATGCGATGTAATTGGGTCCTGGAAAACCAAGATCCATTGCTGCTGGGAATACATTGAGAAAGCAGAAGCTAAAAAGTGACCTCCTAAAGGCAATTTTAGAAGCACAGCTTGTATTCAAAAATCCACATCAAGTTTTAAGTAGAGTTTCAGATAGAGGCCATGAAGATCATAATAACATTTGCTAACTGGTACATCCCAACCTTTTGCTGACCTTCTGGAGTATGGATCCTGCTGAAATTAAAGCAGTTACAGAATATATTACATAAACATTGAAACACTCTCAAAGGCACTGAATGCACACTCGGGTCAGGTGAAAAGAGAAACGAGAGCTTGCATTTACAATGCCTTTTCACTTAAAAAAGCAGATACAACCTTGCATTATCTTTAAGGACTGCTATAAAACACACTTTGAAAGGCAATCTTTCAAGGGGATGCTAAAGCAATGAAATGGTGGCAAAAGTAATTATGCAGAAATGTTTTTGCAAATAATAAGAAATATCTACTTTAATCTTGCCATTTCTTGGCATGAACATTTATAAGAAAATCCTTTTTATTTCACTGCATTTTCTGTGAACAGTTCAGGGTTAGGACAGAACTTGCAGAGGAAATGAAAACTGCTCAGTTAAGTTTCAGATATTTTATAATCAATTAAAACTTTGTTTCAGGACTTCAGTTTTAGTCCCTCACCTTCCACCTAAGACTCTTTCCTCATCAGTTCCATACTATTGTAAGTATGAAAAAAACCCAGACTTTGCTACCTGATGCTGGATATTGCAAATGAAATATTCCAGAATGGTTTTCTCAAGCTGATAATTTACTTTGCCTTTTAACAAATTGACAGTTACAACTCTTGCCATTTCAGCCACCCTTTTTCTACAGAATACACTTCTCAGCACACCCATGGAGAACAAGTTCAAGAGGTGTAGACAATTTATTTACCCCCATCTGAGTATTGTCAGCTAAGCAATTTCTGAATCCTTTCAGTCACTAACCAAGTTTCATGTTTATTGGGAAGCTGCCAATTCTGTACTCTCTACAAAAGTTTTGACAGGATTTTAGCATTTCTGCTTTAGGCATCAAGGAAATTTGAAGTCATAGATATAAATCTTCTGAAGGATTTCTTAATGAAAAGCCTAGCAAAAGGAGCTGAGGGCTGAAGTACCACCTAGACAGCAATATCCTTCAGAGTGCCAAGTGTGTCACTGTAGTTACAGTGTTGTAAACCCTGTGACTTTTTGAGACTGTGAATGAGACTGACTGTTCCTCTGCCCTTGTTAAAGGAAGCTGTCCCCACTCTGGACAGCCACAAGCCAGAATGGGGATTCATATGGAGAGAAGGAACGTATTCCTACAGCTCCCAGATTGAATGACAGATTTTTACACCTACACACTGAGAATGGCGGCCCAAATTCCTGGTTCCAGCAGAAGCGAGGACATTGATGAGTTTATTTTAGTGATTAGAGTTGCTTCTTACTTTACTAAAAATGTATCACAGAGGTATTGCAGGTGACTTGAAACATGTGATTTTAAAATGTGTGTTATCCTCCTGAGCTTTAATTGGTCTGCAGCATTCATTCTTGTGCTTTCACTTAAAAAAGCAAAGCCATCTACAACAGAAGTTAAACAAATACATGAATCAGGTCTGGGAATAGTCCCAAGAGAGGAAACATGATAATGATAGGAGTGTATGAAATATCAATAATAGTGTTTATGCACTTTACAAGGTTTTACGGGGTAATGACTGCTCCAACCTAAGAGATGTCTAAAAATCCAGTTAGGAGTGTGACACCTAGGACTTAGTTTAGGGGACTGAAGAGCAGTTTTTCTGGTGCTGGGTTTTTTCCAAACCCAGTCAAAAAGAATAGATGCTGTGGGTTTCTATTTTTTCTAGTAAAAAAATAGAAACCCACAGCATCTGACATTTAATTACTGCCTCTGAAAGGAAGAGGGTCCACACCCCACTTCTCAATTAAAAACCACTATATCCAACCACTTTGAATGCTGCCTTTGTTTTCTCTTTATTCTATTCTTTTAATTCCCTTTTCTTCCTAGCTTTAGCTGATTTTATCTACCTTGAACACTGACAGTGCCTTTGCTGTTTGCTGCAGGCCAGAGGAGCCTTCTCATCTGGGAGCTGCCTGGCATTCACAGGGGCCGAAGCTTGTCCTCCATCCCCAGGCAGAACTCCAAATTCAGAAATGACTGTGCCACCAGGGACAATCAATGAAGAATAGAAAAGTCAGTATGTGTGGGACTGGGGCTGTAATTTTCTGTCACAAATGTCAGGTTTTCATGCAAAGGATATACAGGAAATTAAATATAAAAGCAAACAAAAAAAAATCCTATGTTAGCACTTGACTAATTCCATCATTCACAAACAAGGTTTCCCAGGTGTTATCCTGCACAGAGACAACAGCACGGAGTCAAACAGGTGCAGTTTAAGAGTCTCCTGATCCCTCGGATCCAATTTTGCAGTTGATGCAATTGTTCCATTTGCACCTTTATTAACCATTGCAACACCGTGTAAAGCAAGTCAGCATAAGCCATTTTGGTCTACTTTAGATTTTATTTCGGCAATAGACAAAGCCAGTTCAGCTACAGAGGGCTGCTTGTAGAGCCTGGGCTGCTGTTCCTCCCTCCCAAGCACAGCATGAATTATGCACTCCCTGCCTAATGGTCCAGCAGCTCCCTCTCCCTTGGCTCAAGGCCTCTGGCCCTGCTCCTGATTGCTGTTCCACAAAGCTCTCTCTGGCTGTACATACACAAGGAAAGAGAACTCCCATATCCTAGGAGTTTACTGTCTAAACAGGAGTGAGGGGGCTGAGAGCTACTTTTAGGAAGAAGGGCCTGAGGGCAACTTGGAAAGCCTCAGGCAACCAAGGGAGCAGTCAGGCTGAGACAAGGGGAGTGCAAACCACCCAGCACTCAGCAGGGAAAGGGGAGCTCTGAACTCTGCTCTTGACCATAATATCTCTAATCATTACCAGAGCTCCATCTTAGAGCATGAGGTGCTACTGGTAATTTGTGTGTTCTGGGAGCTTCTGTGGGAGGTAACAAAGAGAAGGTAAGATCTTAAGACATCTCAAAAATCAGGCACAGAAAAAATGCTTTACATGTAATAATTCCACTCCATCATTGCTTATCTATCGTCAATAAAAATCAAGTTTTGAAAGGCAGTCTGTATCACTTCTTTTCAAAGCTGTTTTTCAAAGTATAATCAGTGCAAAAGATGCTGCTAAGGTCTTGAGAGATAATAATGATTTGCCCTAGGTGAAAAGCCAAGCTTCTTCACCAGCACCAGTTTTTGAAAATTTTGGCTCATATAATAGACACTTTGGACATGTGAAAATATCAAGCATCTCTTATTTCTTGTTTTTCTTGACACAGATCATTTTTCTCTTGATAAGTTGTCAAACTCAAACTGCTGACTGCCATGCAGGAACAAAAAAATCCTTAACGGGACTGAAATTATTTTCTCTTGATTGCAGCATCTCAAAACCCTCACTGCTTCCTCTTAACTGTTAAAAGATGTGCTCTTGATTTAGTAAAGATCCTAATGTATGCTAAAAGTAACAAGGGAGGAGTCATAGATGGAATTTTCTTTTCCTGGATTTAACATCTTCTGGAAGATGCCTGAGGTGCTGGATGACAAAAGTCTCATGGTGATTACAGCTTTGTTTTCCTTAATAGCTCAAACCTCAACTTCATCATGCCTCTGATTTATCAGACTGCATACTGACCCCTGAAAACTCTTTAATCCTTAATATATTCACTATCTTTTAGGTAAAAATGCAGGGTGTTTTTTCACTTTGAACTTACTCTACATTCCACTCATTTTATTCTAAGGGCTCAAACACAGATTGGGTGTTAGCAAGTGACTGCACCAGCAATACCAATGTGCATCCTCTAAACTACTGGCAAACAAAGAGTGATGCAATCACAAATTGCTTCTGAACACCTAAACCATGATGATACCAAAAAGCCCAGGGCTAGCTCCAGCTAACCCTTCTTATTTTTAAAGCAAAAACAGCAGCACAAAATTATGGCCTTTGAACACTGCTTGGCAAGGTAAGTACTGAGGGCTCACGTATAGGTCACATATACTCATGCATCAACACAGAGAATGCACACACACAAAATGACATTGCAGAATGGGCACAGTCAGACCTTTTAGAAGATGACCATCTGTGATAGCTATTAAAATTTATTGCATGGTGTTATGTCATTACAGGTGTCCTGGTAACTTTCGTGAGATTGAGAGAAACTGACAATTATTTTTCAGCTGCTTACCGATATAACAACAGGTGTTCAACTAATAAAATCAAATATTCCAGCCAAGGATATTTCTAAGAAATCTGCCTTCTGTCATGCACTGTCAGGTTTCTAGTGTCAAAAAAAAAAACAACAAAAAAAAAAAAAAAAAAAAAAAAAAAAAAAAAAAAAAAACCACAAAAAAAAAAAAACAAAAAAACCCACCAAAAACACCAAACCTTTAGTCATAAAACTTTAAAGTTATTTCATATCAATTCTGAAGTTCTGACATTCTGACATAGAATCTGAAATTACTCCTTGCTGATTGTGTACTGTTTAGTCTTTCTATCCTAATTTGTTTCTTACTGTCTAAAGCTGATTATTTTCCTCATCTCTGATCCCAGCATCCCTTAACACTTAAGTAAGAATTCTGTTTTTCTAATAAATACAAATCACACATCTGAATTAACTCAACCATAGTTATTGAAAATATGGAAATAAACATTTAGCACTTGACAATTTGGAACATTTCTTTTAGCACCTATGGAGGCATGTACATGACTGTAAATAAAATTTACATTTTAGTCATAAATTGCTATATTTATTCTTCACAAATGGAATCTTACTATGCACATCATATTTTACGTGATGAAAAGCAGCCCAGGATGATCAGTGCTAACTGAAGGGACATGTGAGACTTTTTAAACTTTATCTCACAAGATGCCCCAGCAGCATCCAGAAAGCCTTTCTGCAGTGTGCAGTGAGAATGTGGCACAGCACCATGGCAGTGCTGCACCTGCAGAACACCTTTCTGCAAGGTCTCAGAATAACACAAAAGTTTCTTCTTTGTGTGTCCAGCTTGTTTCTAAAAGCTGCAGAAAAGGCATTTTCACTGCAATAAGGAATGCTGGACAAAATGGTGACTGACCTTAATAAAACCCATTATGTCATAAAACCTGTTAAGATGTTTGGTCTAGATAAACTGAATTTTAAGCTTTCCTATAATTATAATTTCTATAACTTCTTTCCAATATTTTTCCTATAATAATCACTCCCTGATGCAGCTCTCTCTAAATAGTGAAATAAAAATAAACTCCATTTATCTCACAATAGTACTTATCTCCAAGCATAAATTGTGTTGATTGTAAATATCCCACTAAGGGAGAGAGCAGGGAAAAAGTAAAATGAAATTGTATTCAGTTCTCTGTGTGAATGAACCTAGCTAATACGTTCCCTATAACTGCAGAAATACCTTGTTGGGAGGGATTTCTTTATTTTAGTTTAATTTTTCAATTTTTTCTGCCTTCAGACATGTCTGTTTGCCCTGGGGCATTTTCCCACAAGCTTCATCCTGCATCTTGTTTGCTCATTAACAGCAGGCCTGAGAGGATCCACACATGGGGGTGAAAAACCTCTGCTGCTGTGCTCGACATCTACAGGTGTAGTGAGCACCACAACAACACTGGAAAGAAAGCAAAGCAAAACAAGGCAAAAAAATACCCCAGCTTCAATATTTCTGCCAGCTTTGCTGTATATTTAATAACTAAATCTAACAAAATTTTGTGTTGCTGTGAGACAGTACCAAGCATAAGCACTGTGATCTCCGACACAATCAAGAGAAAAAATGTTGTTAAAGATGTAAACTGGAGTTATTAGAACTAAATATAGCCTTCTCTTCCATCAGGTACAATACTTGGCAACTATGGCACTTTGTTTTTAACAATTAAGTGGCTGGTTCTCTGGGCTTTGTATGGAAAGACACTTGAAGGCCTGATGAATTTTTAGGGGGAGAAAAGGCAAAGAGAAAGCACATTTCTGATTCCTCTATGAATCAGTAAGAATTCACTCTTTGTATTGTTGGCACAACATTGTGTAATAAAAGACAAATCATCAGGGACAGGGAGCTGGTGTTTCAGCAGACCACATCCTTGAAGCTGGCTTTTTAAAAGAGTGATAAAACTCCTTCCCACAAGAAAACAATTTTTTCCCATACCTTCCAAGAACTTGTTGGAGACAGTGAAGTGAATGCATGAAACATAAATCATAAGAGTAAGCCAATGCAGAGAGTCAGCACTCCATCCCTCTGATATTTACATCAAATATCAGAAGAGAAACCTTGTTTAACCAGAGCCTGTTCATTCCAAGCAAGGAATAGAATGGAGAGTGAAGAAATAGCAAAATGATTACAAGAAATTTAGTGTAGAAACTGAGATCACTTCAGGACAATTTCAAGTTCTTCCTCACCTCTTCACAGATCTCCAGATTCCTCCATCTCTCTCTGTTGCTATGGGCTCTCAGACCTGCCTACTCAACTGCTTTATCCTTAGAACCTCCACCTGTAGCTACTTCACCTTCCCATATATTCTACAACTCTCTTTGTAGTGGCTTCCTTACAATCCAGAAAAGCAACAGAAGCATCCTAATGATTTCCCAGCAGCCTCCTGTACACCACAAACCTCCATGCTCCAAATAATGTTAGTTTTCTTGCATCTTTTAGTGCATCAAGCTGCAGAAGGTTCAGTGCAGCCCTATGGTCACATCTCTAATGCACCTTTTCTTCATTACCAGGGTGAGATTCAATACCAGGCAAACTCATATCACCTTTACTTTTGATACCTTCTGTCAACTAATACAGTATCAGACCTGTTTATTTTTCTTATCACTCCTTCAGGAAAATATGTTTATATTTATAACCTTTAGCTGTAGTGATTAAAAGCAGCACAGCTCCAGCACAGGTGCCACATGCCAGCATGATGTTTCCTAAAAGAGCTGCTGCCTGATTTGCAAATCAGCCCTGAGAACTCCGAGATGGGCTGCAGAGTTTGCATCCTAATAGTGGCTAAATTGGTCTGTTCTGCTCTGCTGCTGTTATCATCCTGATCAGCCCAAGGATATCCTTGTGGAGGCTGTGCTGTTTAATATCCCAAACCTTTTAACATGGTAATGTAATATATTCCAGCTACAAGTTTGCACAATATTATTGAGTACCATCTCAATAATGATTCAATATAGGGAGTTTTTTCTGCATGGTCTTGTCATCTGTGACAGGGAAAACTACAGCACCAACAAGTGGACAGCCTAGGGTCAAAAACATGCATTTCAAACAACTGATTTCACCTATTATAGTGTGCAAAGTCTCAAAAAACCACATACTTTGGTCCTAACAGGGCAAAGGTACTGTTACTGGGATGCTGGTTCATGCAAAAAGAAAACAAAATCTTTGCAGGGGATACACTTAGACGAGTTTTGAAAAGCTTTCAATGAGAATTAACAACACACCTGCATTAGTGATCTTAAGTACTCCTCCAGGTCTGCAGGAGAATCAATTTGAAAATAAAAGTATCTGGTTAGGTATTAAAGAGTGCCTTATTTGCTTGGAAGAAAATATTTTTAGTGACACAAATGCATTTGACATTTCCTAGTAGGAACACAATTTATCTTTTAAAAGATCAAAAAATAAACATATCATATTTATGTACCTGTTTACCAAAACATAATCTGAGGTTTTACAAGGGTAGAGGAAGAGATGTATTGCTCTCTGGCATGACTCAGGCTCTTCAGTGAACAACACTGCTGTTTGATGAACACTCAAAATTTCCTCCCAGATCTGCAGTGGACACTTGATTTGCAGTCATATTTTGATGGAATCTGATCCCTTGCCACAGACATGGAACAGATATTTTCAATAAATTGTTTAGGATTTTACACTGAACGCAAATATTTGGGAAAAGTGGAGTATGTATAAAGGACTTGCTTCCCAATTTCTTACTTAAAGTAAAATCTTTATGAAATTGGCATTTTTCTTTAAAAGTGTCTGGTTTGCTTATTGACTTCTGCCTCTTCTATTTCAAACTTTGGACAGCTCAAAAACCTTAATATTTTGGCTTTTCTGGGCCAGGGAAGGTCTGAGGAGACAGCAGATCAATGCAACATTGCTGTAATGTTTTCAGCACAGACAGAACGTTCCTGCCTTTCCTTCCACATCTGCCACACTACTGCTCATCTGGCACGGAGACTGCAGACTGCAGCTACCTTCAGATGAAACAAGGCAGCATTTTGGGCAGGGCCGACATGGTGGGTTTTCTTGGGGCTGGGATTTGGGAAGTAAAACTACAATAACAGATAAAACAGGTTCTGTGGTTGCATTCCTTCCAACAAAAATGCCACTGTAAAGTGCCTAGTAAAATGGGACATGACAAAAAAATATATAAGAAAAGGTATATTGGAGTGAGAAAATAAGCAAGTGAAAAGAAGTGTACACCCCAACTAACCAAAGAAACACAAAAAGTCACATGAAAATCTTAGCTCAGTGTCATCCCAAACCGCTAACAAACATCCAGCATCATCAAAAATGATCACTGTTTTGTTTTCAAGGCACAAATCTCTGAAGGCTCGATATATATAACTAAACTCAACTCCTTGCCAAGCCAAAATCAGTGCCCAAGGGTATCTGAAATATTCTAAAGTAGTACGTCCCATCAGATTTGTAAAATACGCTGCTGTAACAGGAATCTTGCAAACAGGTACCCATCAGGGTAAACACACTCAAAAGTAGATGGAGTGGAATCTGTCAAGTGGCTCAATGGACTAATTATGTTCAAGATATTAAATTCTGAGAAAAATAAGTGGTATTTGTGCAAGATTTAAAGGACTTCCCAAAAGCACTAAAGCATGTTGTTTCTTCAGCTCATCATTTTGCTGCCACGTCAGGCAGCAAAAAGGAAAAGATGCATCATTAGCAAAGATTTCACTAATTTTATGCTTGTAGAAATGTCAGGGACTCAGGATGAAGCAGCCGAAAAAATAAATTAAAAATACTTAGTAATCTATTGAAATAATACTGCACTACTTTTTCAAGAGCAAAAGGCTGACAGTCCTGCAGCAAATTTTCTAGAAAGCACTAAAAATCTAAACAAAGTTATAGAAGAAAAAAATGAGAACTGTGACATATGTGATTAATGTGTGGTTACTGGTTTAGATAATCCTATTTTCTTGGGAAACTTCCAACAATCATCAATTGCTTTTTTTTTTGCATTCATTTAATGTTTTAACAAACCTATGCAAAGTACATGATTACTGCTCTTCATCAGAAAGCAAGTCAAGTTTACTAACTTTTAGTTGCTGAAGCAAAAACACCAATATAGAGAAAGTGGCAATACTTTGTTTAATAAAACCTTGGAACAACTTGTCTTTATGACCCTTAATTGACTCTTTATGACCCAATGCCCTCAGCAGGCTGTGACAAGAGTGTAACACAGCAAGAGCCTGATCACTGGGGGTAAAGCTGAAACTCCATCAGATCATGACATGAGTAACAGCAAAACTTCCTTTATGCCCCTCAGAGAGGAGCTGGCATCTGCCTCCCCTGCGAGGTGCCACTGCTGTGCCTACAGCAAACTCCTCTCCACAGGGATCACCTTCCAAGCATGGCACAGCTGATGGCTCCCACCCTGCTCTCCTCCGGTGGCAGCCCAGCTAGGAATGGTCTGGAACTGTGGGAGCACACACTTATCCCCAATCTGCACATTGGCCTCCATTGCACAAATGGGCACATTCCCGTGTACAAATAAAGACAATTTCTTTGCAACCTATCAGCAATGCAGCTATCCCTTTGTGAAAAGCAAACTAAACAAGGCAAAGGAAATGCCTATATTTTGTATTTTGTAAGAAGTAACATCACAGGGAATGATAAATATGCACCCAATTTGTTCCAAATAAAACAACATTTTACCTACAAAATGGTAGGTCCTCATCTTCATAAAGTGACTTTTCATTTACTCAGCCATAAATTTGAAGTGCAATAGTAGAGTTCAATTTTGTAGACATATCAGCCTAAATATGACCAAATAATGTAACTGTACCACAAGTATTCAATTTTATTTTTTTTCCAGTCCAAACACCATATATTTTTTCCATTTCAATACAGAGACAGTGATGGATTATTACCATTGTAAGTCTATAGCACATATCCTGTGTGGTTGCATGTGATAAAGGTTTTTTCCTTTTTTTCTATGTATGTAGCTCCATGCCCAATTATTTGTGTCAAAATGACAGTACAGTGAGTTTCTACAATATTACCTATGCTGCAAGATCCTCTGCTACAAGTGATTTTTATGCTCTTTGAAATCTTGTGGTTGGTTAAGGGATATGGTAAAAATGCATGACAAAAATGCTTTCAGAGATTTATAATCTATTACTTGGATGCTGAGGCACATCTCAGTGGCAGAAATAGGGCATCTGATGCCCTTCAGCTACTCTGAGATCACACAGAGCTCCTGCCTGAACATATCCATAAGGCTCAGAACTGACTTCCCAAAATTAAAGAGCAAGCAGGATTAATATGGAGTCTGCCTCTTCTGGCTAACAATGTACTGGAGAATTTCTGTGACTTCAGCTCTCTGTGGACAAGCAGCCAGCAGTGTAACTCACTCGGGTTTCACCTCAGAAATGTGTCTGTGTGTCTGTGGCCAGGCAATGGAAACTTTGTTCCGCACCTTCCTCATGCACATTTTGGCTCTGTGTGCTCTCTGCAGAAGTGAATGCACAGGACAAGATCAACAGCACCATGCCTAAGAACTCACCACTGCCAAACATTCAATGTCAGTAAGATTTGATGGGCTTGAAAAGAAAATTAAAATCCCCTCCAAACCAGGAGTGCTGCCTTTCAACCTGTATAGCACTATGTCAAGTCTTTTGTGTAATTCATTTCAGTGCCAACATACTTCAGACACAAACTTAAACTCTACATCAGCATTACTTAGGAATTTTAGTACCAGTGCTCAAGCAAGAGCAACAGGAAAATATTCACGTTTTTTATATTCAGAGTCAAATGGTTGTATAAGAGACACTGAACTATAATCAAACTCTAGCACAGATATTCATTAGCAATTACATTTTTTACAGTTTTCGAAAATGCAAGTCATGAAAAATCAAAAGCACATAATTAAGAGCAACATTCAAACAAGGGCTTTTATTTACATCTAGTCAACATTTCTGACATACATAATTGCAGACTTTAATAAATATGATTTGATTTATTAAATATGCATTAAAAAACTGTGATATATAGGCAAAGTTGGTTCAATTTCTTTCTGGAGAAGAGAATGTATTAAAATCAATTAGGGAAGGACAAGTTGGCATAGGGACCCAATAAAGAAACACATCAGTACAGAATTATTAATTAAAAATAATATTCCTTTTTATTCAGTTCCTTAATTATTAAATTTTTCATAAATTAGTACTGCTATATTTTAATCAAACGCATTTGTACATTTGCAAATATTTCTCAAATTTTGAAAACAATAACACTTCATAGTAATTTGAATTAACTGGTTTTTGGTATGCTTTAGCTCAGTTTTCTTTGGTATATTTTCTTCTCTTTCCACCATCTGCCATAACCATTCTTAAAAAAGGGACTCAATGAAAGGTAAAGACTGGACAGAAACACAATTCACTGAAACTCCACACAAACACCTCAGGAAACATTTTTAATTAAACAGAAGCTCCAGATGTCTCCATTTTGACCAAAAAAGCTCTCGTTTTGGACTTTTGTCTTTTCCAAACTCACTCAGGAAAACAAACCATCTTTGCTTTTGAACTTGGAGATACATATAATTTTATTCACCCAACCCTAAAGTGAGGGGGTGGCACCAGCCCCTCCAACACCTCAGGCTGCCCAAGAGCTCAGAAAGCCTCGTTAGGCCTCATTGGGCTTCCACAGCCTCATTAGGCCTCAGAGGCCTTGTTAGGGTCCCCAAAAAAGCCTCATTAGGGGCTCCCCATAAAAAAGCCTGGTAAGGGATCCCCCACAAAAAAAGCCTCGTTAGGGGCCCCCCTACATAAAAGCCTGGTAAGGCCTTGGCCATGAGGGGCAGTGCCTGGGCTGGGCACCCCTCACAAACACTGGCTGCTCCCAGCAGCTCCTGCTGCCTAACGAGCTCCTGGTCTTTAATCAACAGCCTTGGAGGATGATCTTCCTTCCCAAAGTAACAACCCACAATGACCAACATTACTGTGATTGAACTTCCAAGGAAAGTTGTCTACCCCAACTGAGTGCAAGATGGAAAATGACTGTGACTGAAACCTGCTGTCTTGGGTGCCTATAAGCAGTGAGCTGCAAATCACTGATTGTTTGCTGATTCATGTAAAAATTAAATTAAAAAACACCAAAACAGACACTTTTTTATACACATAATAGGCCCATGTCTACAAAACCAGTAAGAGAACATTTTTGACTTTCATGTTCTAAGAAGCGTAAAGCTCAATGGATCTGAAGGATTAGAGATCCTTCAGAGTTCTTCGTATATGAGGAGAAAGTGTTCCTCATATATGCATGAAACACACTAGAGATGTGAAAAAGAGGTAGGGTTTGAACAAGCCATTTGATTTCAGGTGAAAGGACAATACATTATCATCCCTTTTCTTTTCCCACCTTCACTGCATAAGACATCACTGAATTTCATCCGGGTAGGATCAACATATCTACAAACGATATGGAAGCTCCATCACTGGCATATGTGCCTCAGTGTCATATAAACTGCTGTTGTTGAATACACAAAAGTCAAAAAAATAAAAAGCCCTAAACCAAGCCAACAGCTTTTTCTTCCTCACTGGTTAAACAAAAATCAAATCCAAAACAATATTTCATTTCTAAGAAACATGTCTGAATACATAAAAGCAGATTGTTTTTCAGTAAGGAAATGCCATTTTTACAAAGTAATTTTTCAGAGATTTGTACAAGTTATTTCTTCAAATTCATGCTCTCTGGCCAAGTTGGACAAATTCCTTGATGTGGTCATTTTTCAGCTGTATGTTTATTGAATCTAGAGGTCAATGGTTAGAGGAATTAATAACCTTGATCAGGTTTCACTGCTGTCAAATAGCACATTAGATGGAGTTTTTAAATTCCTGTAATTATCCAAGAACTGTAGATGAAATTAACTCTTCCTTCCCCACAACCAAAAAAAATAAAATAAAAGGAAGGGAAGGTTGGGAAGCAGATTTGTTGTTTTTCAGATTCATGATTTTCTGTGGAGAAAAGGGAAATTGAAGAAATCAGAACAACTCTGGGATACTTTATTTTTTATCATGAGGTTGGAAATGCTGAATCACTTCTGTTCTATATATCTGTGGCAGCAAACAGAACACATGCTTATGAATTTCACAAGGAAGCCACTAGAAGTTTTATACTGACAGATGCTGAAGCACCTCGTTTTACTCATGTTAGTCCTGAAATTGAAAAGGCACAAGTTGTGATAGAAATGCTGGCTACAGGCATCAGACCTCAGGTCCAGAGAGAGTCTAGTCACAAAGGTTTGGAATGGTCCCAAAGGTAATAATCATCTGACAAGAACCAAAACTTCTTAATTTAGGCTGGGTACCAAGTTCATTTGGTTTGATTTTATCTGGTGCTGGTCAGAAAACACCATGCAGCACAGTTTTATGTGATTTTATAAGGCTGGATCTCACCAGGCCTGAACACCTCTGCACTGAGCTAATTTTCATGGCTCACCAGAGTCTCTGTGATTACTTACAGGAAGCACACAGGAACTGGAAAAGTGCTGCAGGTTGAGAAAAGCAAATGATTGAGCAATTTTAGGCACAAAACAGCATTGCTCTGTCAGATGCCTGTAGAATCACACCAAAATATAGTCCTGTCATTTTTGGACATGTACATGTCCTACTTTCCTCTTAAACCCATAAGCAGCCTGAGTTCTGGCTTGAGCTTTGAAGAGGACAGAACCTCAAAAAGTATTCCAAGCATTTTACAAAATGAGTGCCTTTTATAGGATGTTCTCCAGAGGAGCTCCTTAACTCTGATACTCCTGCAATGCTATTTTAGACTCTTGGTCAGATGTTTGGTCTGGTAGTGTGGAGAACGTGACACCTGTACAAGTGTCCTCTGTGAAAGGACGGTGTTTGTGCCACTTGCTAATCTTTTTTTATTGTTGTTTCTTCTATTTCTTTTAAATATTGCTTATTTTCAAAATAATTTTAGTATTTTTCCAGGAAGGCAGGAGCTATCACCAAGACAGGGATTTCTCAGCGTATTTATAACTATCATGTAGATTCTCTGAAAATACAGAGTTCTTTGATCTAACTCAAGCTAGCCAAAGAGATAAGAGAAACAGATTGATACTGAGCTATTCTGAAGCTTGGGGAAAATGAAACAGATATAAATCAAAGAGCAAACATTGTCCTCTTTGATTCTGGCTTCTTCTGTGGGAGTCTCATGCATTATCACCAAAATACATGTTTGAGGTATATTCTTCACACTTACTTGAAATTTTCTAATTAAACACAGTTGGTAAAAACAGAAATAAATACAGAGCAATAATATAACTATGTCTGACTGTTGAACAGCATTTGATTGCTCATTTTTCCTCACCTCCTAACCAGGGGAGTTCTTAGAGGAGCCTGGGTCACAAGACTACTTCATGAGACTGACACTGACCCAGATACTGAAATTATAAAACGGTGATGAAAAAATATAAAGCAAATCACTAAAAAGAAAAAAATCCTTGTTTTATTGTTCTACTGAAAAGGAAGTGGTAACTCCATGTCTGAGCATACTCTGGAATTCAATTCTTTGCCCTAGTGTACCAAGAGAACCAGGTGTGAACTGGACATTGGCAAAATTAGTTTGAAAATTCTTAAGTCATAATAATACTGTCCAGAGACAATATTTTAACAGGAATATCAAATAAAGGCATCTAAATAGCTTAAGCTAAGGTCAGATAAACTAGGAAAAGGATTAGATATTGTCATCTGTGCTAGGAAAGGACTAGACTTAACAGTGATCATGGCTCTTCAGTCTGATTTTATCCATTGATAGAATCATCCAACCATAAGAAAGAAAAAGTAGTAGTTGGAACAAACCAGCCATAAGAAAGTAAAATTCTATGGGTGAGACACTGTAAAAAACACCACTAGAAGAAATATAATCATATTTCATAAGTTTTCATGAATATTCAGTACAATATGAAATTCAGTAAGGAATTACTCAGTGGTGCTCTGGGAATAGCAGAAATAGTTCTGTAAGTATTCCAGGAGAAGAACAATTTGGCATGCATATGTAAAAGAAACTTCAAGTAATCTTTTAGTCTGAAAGTACTGGCAGACTTCCAAGGATCAAATATTTGGGTAAAACCATGTGCCTAGGGACTGATCAAGGGTATACTTCTAATGATAAAATCTGACCATTGTGAAGACTAATTATTATAGACAAAAAAAAAAAAGAAATGCAATTCACAAGGCTGTGAATAAAGGTACAGATTTATCTGCTTATGCAAAGGACAATTTTTCTTACATTTATGGACATTAAGTTAGGAAAAATGTTGGTATATACTTGCAAGGAGATAAAATAAGGACTGTGATGCAGACTGTATAATTATAATTATAATTCTTTTTGACATATATGACTACACTGCATTTTGAGAGCTGTTAGTGACAGAATTGACATCATGATAAAAGCATAGTGTTCTCCTTAGAGAGCTTGGCTTTCTAGTGTGTAACAAAGAATACAATGGTGTTAAGACATCTTAATGAGAAAAAGAAAACATTTCTGTCATTATGCCATAAATACAGCATCATCATTTTTAATGTCCAAAAGCTTCTAGTAAATCAGTTAATGGCTGCTTTGTAAGGAATTGGTGGAACAAATAAAATTATAAGGAGGTTTCCAGCTAAAATGATCCTGATACCCAAAGGACTTAAATTCGCCCATTTTTCTTCAAGAAAGAAAGAAAACAAGCTAGCAAACAAACAACAACAACAAAAAAAACCACCAAAACCATAAAAAAAAAACACAAACAAAACCCTACCTCACTTTAGATTGTAAAGGATTTAATCTTGCACCTTTTCAGTTCTCAGCAGTTTTAAAAATAACAGTACATACTAAATCTTGAAACTTATCTGTACTGGAAAGAATCAAGATCCAGGCAAAAGTCTCAAAATATTATCCTTGATCAATTCCTGACAGTGCACACTGAGCAGCCCTTAACAGAAAGATTTAGCCAGCTGGAGATCCTTTCCATACATGCAAAAAGAGATGGAACTGGACCCTTGAAAAGAATCAAGCCTGGCACATGTGGTAGTCATAAAAGGTCACAGGACAAACAACACAATTAAATCAGACATGAAGTTGAATTATACATGAGATTACTTTAATCTTGGTGTTATAAGAATAGCTGCTGTGCAGTGTCAGGCCAAAGGGCCAAACAGCTGTGAGATTTGCCAGTAGGGCTTGTCCAGAGAAGAGCATGGCAGTGACAGCGTCTTTATGTGTGGGCATGATCGTTGTATGTCTGAGCAGCTGATTGCATGTGGAGCTAAAAAATATTATTGGGGATAGGATTGTGGCTTTCCTGAGGTTACAACAGGCATGTAGCATCCCCCAAGCCCTCCACTTCCTGCCTCTCTCTCATACTTCATAAATACAGACCTAACTAAAACGCAACCTGCAGGTAAATGATCTGATCTGTCACATTGTGGTTGTGACATCCTGCACTACAATATGGCACCTGTAGTGAGGACACCACAGAAATCTGGATTTTACAGACCCCTGATGGGGAGGAGCATCAGTCCTCAGGTGACCCCATGGACTGGTTGGTCACTGTGTCTCCAGGGAGGAATGGCTGGACACAAGTACTTTTTGATGACAAAGTGCTAGAATCTGTATCAGCCTACAAAACCCTACAAAAAGGTTGAGATCAAAGTTTTATCTTTAAAGGGACTCTATTTTTCAATCTGAGGACTCTCATTTATGTTTTTCTATTTCTTTTACTTTTTTTTGTAGTGTCCAGTGGAACACATATCAGAGCTGGGTATAAATAGGGTGTGTCACCCCTTTAAAATCTGGCAGCCTCAACAACTGGGAAAAGCTTTTTGAATTACAATACCATGAATTTGCAATACCAACAGACAAAAAAGAAAAAAAAATGTCAATAATGTAGATATTTGCTACTCAAGAGGGCAGATGGCAGAAATTCCCTACGTTCTGATATAGTGGCAGCCCAAGGGACCAGCTCCTCCTCCTAGAAAAGTTCTATATTATAGGCAAGGTAGAAAAGCACAGTAATTTTGATCAAAAAAGCAATATTTTTTTAAGATCTTTTGGATCTATCAAAAATATCACAAACCACTTCTCTCTCACAGTCAAAGACTGCAAGAACCATTCTGTGTTTTGTGAAGGTTTTCTGGAATCAGAAAGAGGACTGAGTTTATACCAGAATGAAATTTATTGATTTCTTAACCCAAAATATCAAAATGTCTTTTCATTTTGAAAATATCCTTCCATTTCAGTTAAATTGTCCCCTTATGGTTTTTTAAATAGCAAGGAAAATTATATTTTAGGTGAAACCCTTTGGTCTTGGTTTCTCATCAAATTCCATGACATTTAGACATTCTTGGTAGACAAATACTGGTATAATTAATAGTTACTATGATTTCCCATAAGGGTAAATGCTTACATCTATAAACTTTATTTAATGATAAATTAACATGCAAATTAAGATAGGCCTTAGCTACTGGGCTATTACAGTAGTTCTCTCCTAATCATAACTATTGATAAAGTAAACTGAGACATGAAAAAAAAAAAATCTAAGTAGAGAAAAAAAATGTCAGTCTTCAAAGGAAGCTGTACTTCCTTAATATAATGCCTTACTCATGGGGCATTTATAATCAGAGAATAACAATGGCAAAGAAAATTACTACATATGTGAATATCTGATACTGAAAAGAAAACTGATTGATAAGAACAATATTGAGAGTTAAAATCACATAATCACAATCAGTAACTTTTAGTCTGTAATCTGCCCACACTGCCAAATGCATATGAAAAAATTCGAAATTGCACTAGTTCATTCACAGAACATGCACCTGAAAATCAAAACACAATGGCAAAAACTTCAGGGTGCATTACTTTAAATATTAAATAGATAGAAATTAAAGTATCAGAAGTCCAGAAAAAGGTATATTATGCTCCAAAAGAACTGATCTTTTGAACCTTTGAACTTTTTGTGAGAGAGCAGTTTGCTTTCAGATGTGTGAAAAGTTTTTCCACTGCCAGCAACTATTCTCCTCTGAAATAATTTCTAATGCTCCACTGGTGGAAAAGGTCAAATACTCACACTGGGGAACCTGAGAACTGCAGCTTGTCCCTTTAACTTTTTCCCCAAAGTTTTTGGTCACACCAGAATCTTCTGCAGCTACTTTTTACCATCCTGTAAATAGGTAACTAACACCATTTACCTGCCTTTTGAAGATATTTCCCAAGTGGAAAACATCGAGATACAACACTGATGAGTGTCACCAACAGAAACAGAGTTCAAAATTATTTTTATTGTACTAATAAACATACAAATTTCAAATAAAATAATTTTATTCAAAATATAAAACCTATGACTGCCTGAATGAAGTTCTTTCTGCTGAGAATTACAAATGTGACACATATACTGTGTCAACACCACCTTTTTTTCTAGACAGCAAGCTTTTTAAGCAAGCTGCCTCAGAGGCTGAAGGACTTTGAGCTCAATGTGGGCAACAGAGCTTCCTAAATGCCAGGAGATGCTGTCAACAATACCTGGGAGGACCCACAGTGAGGTAGCAAGACACCTGCACACACTTTGGTCACACTGAACAACATGAGCAGTCACAGATATCTTGCAACTCCTATCCCTCTAAGCATCAGACTTGTCCTCTCCATCACAAAAAAAAAACCAACAAAAAATAAACCCAGCAGTGAATTATAAAGTGTGTGGGATTGGTGACAGCCAGAAACAGCTTGTTTAAGGACCAAAAATTAGCGTATTGTTTGTGGCTCTTTCTGGAAGGAATATTCATAGTTGTCAATCACTTCTGATTGTCTTAACAACCCAAATGTATTAGAGATTGGGAACTAAAATATTTAAGCAAATCAGAAATGGAAGTGCTATTCAAAGCAGTAAAATACCGTGACTAATGTGTCCTTTGCAAAGAACATCACCTTCAGAAAAGGCAAAAAAGGAATCAGAGATACACAAATTGATTTTATGATCATTATTTTATGCAGAAGGACATGAGGGCCCTTTGAAGCTGAAAATGATTCTAATCAAACTATTATTAACTATTTTCATCCTAAATCAATTTCCTCCTTAGGCTTTAGCTGAAATCAGTGAGGTAATAGACATCAGACATGCAAATTCAACAGGAGAGAAAGTTCATAAGCACTTGTTCCTTAAAAAGATTTATTACAAATGTTTTTTCCCTGAAAGCCTGATGATGGATGTGCCAAGGTTTGTAGCTGTGTCTAATAGGGGTGGACAATGTAAAATAAAAGAAACAGTGCCCTTTCAGATGAAAGGCAAAGAGCCAAGCTTAAGCTCTTAGAAAATAATTACAGCTCATGTACAAAGACAGCTACAATTTACTTTGTTATTGTATTAAAATGTTGGTAAAACCACTTTCCCCAGGAAAAGAAAGCCCAGCAGATTGACAGATCCTGGATTCTAACAGAAGCCTCTAGAGCAATGTGTCAATCCAGACAGGCAACCTTCACACTCAGTGTACAATAATTTCTCTTGAGGTAAATCAGATTAATTTGGAGGTTTTTCTTACTGTAAAAAACAAACAAACAAACCAACCAAAAACACCACGTAACCAACCAAACAAACAAAAACCCCAAACAAAACCCACTTACTATTATCAACATAATACAGGATAAACATTTTTTATCTAATTGAAATTTAACATGTAACAGGCACCAGTATGCAGAACAGAACCCATGGCAGGTCCCCACCAGCACTTTTATAATCTGCAGGCACAGTTTGAAATGACCTTGTTTATAACCATAGCTGCCTTTCTAGCAGAAGACTTTAGAGTTCTGCTGGTTTCCTTGGCAACTATTAGTAATGCAAGAAAGATACAACATAGAAAAAATTACATTTTACCCAATCCTGTTTCCAGTAACTGTTAATTCCCCTCTCATATCAAAGGGAATTTTACAAAAGAATTTTTCCTCCCATGTCAAGAGTAACAGATAACACAAAACTTTAACACAGTAAAGGCCATTTCATACCTCTTTAACCATCACATCTGATACTGCCTAGACTACTACAAAACAAGTGTTAACCTTTTCAAGAAGTTTTCTGCTTTTCATCTGTGTAGGTAAGCACTGTTGTGTTTCTGGGGAGATCAAGGCAGGGAGTTTAAGTAAAATGCAGATACTTCTCTGCATTCAGCTCTTAACCTTTTTGTCACCATCCTCATGTCCTGCTTTAACACATGGCACTTCAGCAGTGGGGAGCAAAAAGCACACTTCACAAGAGGCAATTCAGCAGGACTGAGGTGGCAACTTCTCTGTTTATTCTTCCTCATTATTATTCTTACACCAACTGCATTTAGTTTCTGCACAAGTGTCACACTGATATCCTCTTTTCCCTCAGTGCTGGCTCTCACAGCCTGCCTTGGTGCTTGTAAAGACTCACCTTCTCAACAAGGATGTCACACTCAAAAGGGAAATGACTGCTGAGTTATGAAATCTATGTGGGTTTATCCTCTGCTTGGCAGAGTCAGCATTTACATGGACAAGGAATATTTGGCCACATTGTATAGCTTTCACCAGACCTCAGAAAGAAGCAGAATACCTTAAAACTTAAAGATGAAAGGAAACATTATGTGACAACCACAGCTGTGTAAAGCAGGGCAAATTCATCTCCCCACCCTCCCCCAATTAAATAAAAAATAAATGAAATCAAGGATTGGCAGAGAGTAGGAGGAAAGAGTTAAAGATAACAAAGAAAGTGAAGATTAAGTAAGTCTCTAGCATGAAATGCATTTTCAGCCCTTTACTGACAGATCTGAAGAGGGAAAAATAGTATGTATATTGCTGAAGATTGTGTTTACAGCAAGATGAAAGGGACAGAACATGGAGCCACAGTGCACTTTCAAATAGAAAATAACATACAAAGTTCATTAGGTTTTTATAGAAATTACTTACACTTTCTATATAACTTCCTATCTATAAACTAGAGATTCACATTTCAATAATCCCTCTATATCTCCAA
Organism: Zonotrichia leucophrys gambelii; assembly: GCF_028769735.1. Taxonomy (NCBI): domain Eukaryota; kingdom Metazoa; phylum Chordata; class Aves; order Passeriformes; family Passerellidae; genus Zonotrichia; species Zonotrichia leucophrys. The sequence goes on from NC_088174.1 coordinate 6,211,355, forward strand.
AAACATTTTCATATTGCTACAGAATATGTGGACAAATCTCAAGTCATTTTTCAGAAAACAAAACCGAATGAAGCCTCCAGTCTATTCAAAACCCTGAATCTTCACCCACAGACTTCTCTGTTTGTGCAAGCCCATCCATTAACATAATTTTAACTCCAGACTAATTGAGCCAAGCCACATGTAGTCAGCAGTAGCAGAATACACCTACTCTTTCTAGGCATTTCCAGTGAATCAGATGCACAAAGCCTGGAATATTACCAGCAACCTTTAATAAAATGCACCAACGAAAACTCTGTGGCTTAGTGATATCACAGAGCAGTTAGAGTTTTCAAAATGTAAGTCTAGAGAGTGCATAAAATTACACCATGAACATGGAAAACAGAAGTGGAAAGAAATAAATTGTAGTAAACTGACCTTCCGTGTACCGAGTCCAGTGACAAGCAGATCCTGAAGGCATATGCAGCACTCTCAGAAAAGATATTTGCTTTGTCTCTGCTTTTAACTTAGGACCTGCAGTTGTCCTCACACATCTACAGTGCAGTGCAGGCCAACACAGAGGTCTGAGCTGGCTGCAAACAGGTGAGCCCTGTTTGCTGCAGGATAAATACAGGAGTGAGGTGCTAATTATCAAACTGTTTGCAGCTGCTGGGCCCTGTTGGCCACCCCTCTGTGCCAGGTGGAAGCAGCAGCCCCCAGCTGTAAGGTTTGACTCCTCAGCCAGCACCAAACTCTGCTGTACAAGCCTGTGCTGTCTAGAACTTCTCAACATTGTGCTGTTTGTTATTTTTCACAAGGATCCATCACTGGCAACATGAAACACTCTCATCTTTCACCTTCCTATTCCTGAAACAATGTCTGGCATAAATGCTCAATTACAAAGCAGCCTTGAAACATAACTTGAGAGGGTAAAGCCAAATGAAGAAAGCAACCAGGAGTCATACAAAACCATCAATCATTCAATCCAGAGTATTTGAACATTTGTATATGAATCTGTATAGTAACTCCTGTAAATGCAGCCCTTTACAGAAGGACCATAGTGTAAATTGCCAACACATATTTAGAACTTTACTGGTGTGAAAATACTGTACAATACCTTCAGTAACCTTGCTGTCATCTCAGAGACACAGTCAGTTTTGTATCACTGGGGAGTACACACAGAAGATGAAATAACCATCCATTACTCCTTCCTCTAGCTAGATCCTCCAGTTTTAAACAAGGGTTGTGGACAATTGCCTTATGAAGACAGGTTTAGGCTAATTCCCACCATCTTAACCCAACAAACAGAAATTACTGTTCCTATGATCAGATTGGATTTGATCTTTAGCTCTCACTCAGAAGTGCTGCCTGTAGATGTAATTTGCAGGTCAAAATTGATGACAAGTGTAATTTTGTGTCCTTTAACTGTGTAACAACTTTGGGTTTCTGACTACACCCATTTAGATGTCCAATTGACAAATTCCATTTAGAAGTAATTGTGATTTTAAAAAAGGGACTAAACCACAAAAACATGCTCAGCATTTTGGCATTATCCACATAATTTCCCTATGGCAATGCTATCCAAGAGTGGAAGAATCCCCATTTTGATGGGCTAAGATAACTAACTAAAGTTTGTGATGAATTTTCATTCAATGGCAACAGTTCCATGGTCTGATGTCCACCTGCACTTCTCTTTTTTGGCAGTTCTGGCTTATGCACTGAACTGACAGGGCAGAACCAAGGACTTGCACATCAATTCCTCAACCACTCTGCTCCTGAAGCTGAACACAGAGCAGGCAAAGAACATTTCTACTTTGCTATTTAAGTTTTTCTTACCAAAAATGGTTCCAAGTAAAAGCTAAAATTTTGTGACAGTAGTTAAATAGTCCAGGAAAAGCACTATCAAGCTGATGAAGGTTTCAAAAGATCCCTAAAGGAGAGAAAAACAGTACTAGATTATGGGTAGAAGACATTTTTTTTAAAGAATACAAATATTATCATTACCAACTGCCAAGTCTGTGGGATAAAGAGCCCATACAGGGAAATTCAGTCAGCAACATTTTTGTTATAATCATTTTTGCAAGAAACAACACCTTCCTTGAATTTTGCTTTTACTTTTACTAAAAAAAAAAAGAAAAGGGCACTTCTGGACTGCAATTTTAGTTGTGATTATTATTATTATTATTATTATTATTATTATTATTATTATTATTATTATTATTATTATTATTATTATTAATGTTATGATATTTAGAGCAAACAAGCAATTTTTGAAGGACAAAAAAAAATGTAAAATCCTGGGTAAAAACTATTTACAACAAGGATTTTACCCCTGGAAACAATGATGTCAGGCATTTAGCTCAGTTTCAGTAATTCTATTTCTCCTAGTAACAGGAAGTGCTTCAATGAATTTAACTTTGTTAAGTGGAGACAAGCCTTGTTTTGAAAGTTATTCAATGCATCTGGAAGATGACTAATAAAAAAAAGAGGGGGGAAAAAAAGAGGCATTTACTAATGCCCTAGAAATTGCTCATCCTCTTGAAGCAAAAATACTGAGTATATTGGGACTGTTGAAGATTTAAAAGAAATTGCTCACAGAACAGGAAGAAAACTGGAACTGCCAGATTATGTTAAAGAGTGTCCCCAAGGCAGGACAGCAGGAGTACAGCAGAAAGCAGAGAGAGAGACACCAGGCACTAACAGAAGCAGGTATATAATGGCTAATGCTCATCAAATACATTTAATTCTCAGTATATTCCTGACCCAAAGGCATCTTTTCCTGGGTATCTCTGGAGTTGGAATGATTCAGTCTCTGCTTGATGAATGAATTTGAATATGGGCAATTTCCTCTTAATTTATGTATCCAGCAATTCATTGACATTCCAAATATGAATTTTTTTTTAATAGTTCTGTAAAGCTCAGCAGAATTACAAATCAAGACATGGGGAGGGAAGGGTTAATTCTGGCTGTTAATTTTGGTGCCTGGGAGTCAGAATTCCTCCTAAATGGTCACTGGAGGAATGATCCAGAGCATCTAGGCTATGGACTTAAGCGTTTCTGCCACTCAGGATGTAAGATGCGTGAGATGCAAGGCTGCTTTCACTCTGTGTCAAAGCTCTGACAGAACATCTGTGCTTTCCTTGGCTGGGGGTGCATGAGTGAGTGTGAGTGTGTGAGAGTGTGTGTGTGTGTAAAAACACCACTGACCTCAGCACATGTGAGCATACATCAATTAATAGCTTGCTTGCTAACTTAGCAGTGAAGAAGCTCCTAAGGCAGTTGCAAACAAAAAGCAGCTGGGTTTGTTCTGTTTGGAGGTACTGGGATAGCATAAATCTGTTTCTGTAAATATTTGAATAGCCTGAATTCAGCGGCTCTCCCAGCCCTAACCCCAGGTGTGACCTCATTGGGTAGAAGGCTTGTGCATGCCCAGGAAGAGCAGACAGAAACATCAGGTCTGGCAGTACAGTGTGGTGCCCTTGTCACACACCAGAAACTGCAGCAAAGGCAGGTTAGGCAAAATGCCCAAAGCCAAGGACAGTGGGACATAAATAGGAGCTGAACTGGGGATAAATACTCACCCATAAGCTTGTTAAAAAATAACTTCCTCATGTTCTCTGTCATTAGCTTCACTTGCTTCATGATATTGTTTTTCACCACTGGTATCTCTTACTCCTTTACCCAACAAAACAAGGCTTCATTTAAAACAGAATATTCTGTTTGGCTCTGACAGATACAGGTCCTCTGGTAGCAGCAGGAAGAATAAAGGTCACAGGAGACATAATGAGAAATCATGTGTCAGCTCTGTAGGGTAGTGTTGTTATCCCAGTTTCACTAGGGAGGGAGGGAAGCAGAACAACACTTAACACGTAAATTACGGGCTTCAGTATGGCTACAGTGAGAAGGAGCACTGCAGTTACCATCAAGAAAAATGACTTGGTAAATGAAGATACACAATTCTCAACAAGCAAGTTTCACATGAATTACATTGTGGAAGGACATATAAAGGTGCTGACTTTGGCATTACAATTGAAAACAAAACAAGCAAAATTTTACTTTTAGCCCTCAAAACCAAATTAACTAGGATAAGAGCTATCATAGCATATATCATGATTAATTCCTACATGTCATCTACCATAATACAGAAATATACTCAGTTTGATATAAAAAATAATAATTAAAGAAATCTGCAGCAGTCATCTTCAATAGGGAAGAAACACATAAATAGCAAAAATAAAAAATACTCTCAGTGGCCAAGTTTTCCTGAGACTATACTACATACAGGACATCAATTCATCAACTTTGAGACTGTGTACTAAATTTAATGTTTCATCCTTTACAAGAGGAGATCAATTTCAGCAGCCTGAGGTAGTGGTGCATTTTACAGACAAGTAAGAATGGAAGAGAGATGTCCTATAAGTATTACTTCATTACACAGTCAAATATTTTAGATGTGTTTGAGGTAAAAAAATATCCATAAAACTTAGTCATGAAAAGCTGTCATAAGAATTATTTTTTTCATGAAAAGCCTTCTCAGGAGCATCTTGTGCCCTAATGCTGTCCTGCCTCTGTGGGCTTATTGCATTAACTCAAGTCACTGTTGTAAAAAGCATTTAGTTTAGCCTCTATAAATTCTGACACTAACTTAGACTGTAAAGAATTTTCCCATATTAAAATAGAAAATCTACTATTAATCACCAGATTATGCAAAATCACATTAATGGAAATATTTCTAAGTTTAGCAAGTGAATCACCAATGGAAATTGCATTAAACTTAGATGAATATCATATCCAAACTGCTTCAGATTTACTATTAAATTTAATATTTGCTTACTAAAATTACTGTTTTCAATGCTTATAAATAACAGATCATGTAGCAGTGTTAATTTGAGCAGTATTATTCTTAAGAATTCTTGTTTTCTGCATGCTATAAAAATGTTTCCAGTAAAGTGTTTTGCACAATATTAATTAAAATACAAGCCAGAACTCTTTCCTCTTAACCAAGCTCCTGTAAGAGAGTAACTTCAAAGATATGAGACATTAATTTCACCTATGAAAGAACAATGATCCTCATGAATAAGCACCTACAAATCTGCACACAAACCAATTTCTGAGATACAGGCTACTGGAGGTATGGGTTATAGAATGAAGATACAGTATCACAAAAAAATATAATTATTGTCAGCAGACCAAATATGTCAGTGATTGCACAGTATTTATAGTAAAATGACATATTTACTAATGAAATGCTAAAAGGCATTAACCTCTATCAGGAAAAATAAAAGTATGTCTTAAAGTTTGTTGAAATCAGATGCTCTGATATTATATCTTTTCAAAGAGATCCATAATTTGGTATTCTACTGTTAGAAAAAATAGAAAAAGAAAGACTTTTTTTTTTTACTTTGATGATACAGAAAGATAACCCTGAAATTCTAAGGTTCTCTTGAAAAGGTTCCTTTTTCATTTATATCAGGTTTCTTTTTTTACATTATTTTTCTTGGCAGTTATATCAAGGTATAATTTATTCTTGCACACAGTTTATAGGCATTTTGATAGAAAGGGGGAGGAAGAAAAACCCCAAGGCCAGAAGCAATTCCATTGGTAAGATCAGCTGAGGTTGCTTTGGGGAAAAGCAAAATTATCACATTTCTGTCTAAATTTCACTCAGTGTATGTAAATATGCCAAACAGTCCAATCAGCAGCCCTTTATTTCACACAGATGGATCAAAACACAGCAGACTTCTATTGAATGACTTACAGATTTTACCTAGGCATGTTGATCCTACATGTCTCTGGAATTTCTGGACATCTAATTCCAAAACCAAGCAGCCCCTCTTCTGAACTTCAACCATCTGATGCAGAACAGATGAGTCCTCTAGAAGTTTTCTCTTTCAGTCTCCACCTCCTTTCTCTTCTATCTCTTCTCTGGACCCATTCCCAAGTCTTTTTTTTTTTTTGAAGACTGAATATGAAAACATTAGCAGGTTCTTTAAGGTCCAATATTGATACTTTCCCATTTCACCTGGAAACACCTTCCTTTTCTATGACAAAATTGTATGTAGTGTTTCAAGAATTAAACCATACTGACAACCATGGCTATTCTGTCATCAAAACTTGCTCTTTCATCTTTGAACCATTGATAACCTCTAGAAGAAATAGCCATGACTTTCCCATGTAATATGATGCTGATACATTACTAAATTTTAATATCATTCATCACTCCATCCTTCAAAGTTGTTCAGGAGTTTACGAAACAATAATTCTTCCTCTACACGTGATTTCCAACTTTGTGCTCACTGCACCTTTAATACTTCATACTTTGTGCTGCAGTTCTCCAAAGGAAATACCGGACAGTTTTCACCTCATGAAAAATCCTTCAAAAGTTTCACTAATAATTCTATTACCTATAACCTTTCTAGTAAATGAGATTTAAATTCTCTCTCACACACTAATCCAGGTTAATAGGTTGAAATTATGTTTCATACTACTTGGAATTTTAATTACCTGATTCATCACTGGCATCAATACCTGTGTTCTGCACAACTGAATCCATTTTCTACTTTGGCAACAAAGAGGCTGGACTCACATTCAGAAATTAAAATAAAATAAAATAAAATACCCAGTGATTTATCTGAAAAGGGGGCGGGGGGGGGAGGCAGACAATAAAAGGAGAACAATAAATGAGATTTGAACATAAACAATCACAAAAAATGCAAAAATGTTATCACCACATATCCTTGCAAAGAAGATATACCTAGCAGAAAACCAAGTCAGTTCTGTATTCTTCTTCATGGCTTCAGGTTACAGTCCCAAGATCACAAGATACCAAAGATTTATTCCAGTTGCAATTTTTATCTTAATTGTCACCCTCTAAAATATTTCATATTGTGGATTTGTTCCACCTTGTCAGTGTGCTGTGTCCTCACAGCTCCGTTCAGGCTCAATACAGGAGTTCCTTCCCTGCAGTGCCCTGACAGGCCTGTGCCAGGAGCACTGCCAGAATTACTGATGGGCTGCTCTGCCAGTGCAGCGCCCTGTGCCTGACTGATGGCAGGACCCCAACTCTGGATTTTTGTCTCCAATGAATTATAATCCAGTTTGAGGATAAGACATTGAATTTCTATGCCAGTTTCAATGCCACTGAACGGCTTCCAGGCTATGACATGATCTACATAACTAAAATTACGGTTTCTGTTCTCCCACTAAATCCCTGCCCCATTTCTAGCACATATATACACCAAGAAGTGCTAACAACACAAGTTATGATTTGTCATTAAAAAAGGCCAAACCACATCTATGTAAATTATTTTAGTTCCATAAGAAACAGCTTTCTTTTTTTCCTAAAGAGCAAATTTAATAGATTTAAATCACTGATAAAAGCAACATCTGTTTCCCACAGCCCTTGCAAACCAAGACACTCAGATACAAGTACATTATCTAAAAGTCTGTGCTTCTTTGTAACCACTGAGGAAATCAAGTTAAAGGGAAGTTATTGACTCCTGAGATAATAGCTGATACTGTAGTTTCTTCCTTTGAGTCGTCCTTGGAGTAGAATTCTGTGGTGTCAACCTGGCTCTCTAAGTCAGAGGTAAGACTGAGCATGAACATACTTTTTTCTAGGCTAAACACTAAAAAATCATTTAGCGACTTTATGTTTCTAAGAGATTAAATAAGTAGGGTCAGACCTACAAATGTATCATGTACACACCAATCTTTAAATTTGATGGAAACAAGAAACCAAAAATCATGTGCATCTGTCCTTAACATTCAAAGATAAGGTGTATGACAATAACAGCAAGTGAAAACCAAACACAGTTACTAAAGTTACAGACATGTAGTGCCAGCAGTTCAAAAGGATGAGGAAGGAAATCATTTATCCAGCACAGTTTGACTTTAGACATGCCCTTCAAATACTGAGAATACAAGAGCAAACGAAATCAGAATATCTTCCTACACAGTATGAGTTATAGGGTCAATATTGGAACTGCTGGCCTGCGCAATGCACAGGGTCAAACTATGAGATTATAAGGGTCCCTTCTGGTTTTCAGATATATCAAGCTATGAATAATTTAAGTAACTTTCCAGGACAAACAGAAGAACTGGAGTTGAACAGCTGAGCTGACAAAAATATTTTATCCTCTTGCCCACCAAATGAATTTAAGTAATATTTGCAAATATCTGGAAAAAGATATCTATTCCAATAAATAGCAGTTTGCACAGCTTTACCATGGTCACAATAGCTGGTTTTGGTGTTTCAATCTACTTACTACAGAGATTCATTCAAGAGTACAGCTGCATGGAAAGCTGACTAAAACAGGAAATTCCCCTTGGCTGAAGATTTTTCCTCTGTTTGCAAATGAACACAGTAAAATTAACTGTGAAATGGCTTATTTGGTAATTGACTTACAGATTCTTGGCCCTAAGAACATGAAGCCATGGTTACATATCCACTTTAATCTGGCATTAGCCCAGGATGCTGCTGGAGAGGAGCATCCATCCAGACGTGCAGAGGAGGCTCCTGCTCCATGAGAGGCCTGGGGCAGCTCAGCCAGGGGCTGCACCAGTGCTGCTGTGAGCACAGCAGAGCCAGGGAGATGCTGTAGCCATGGCAATTGCAAGACAGGACTGAATTCAGGTCAGATTTAAGTAATGCCACAATCATGGTCTGGGTCTCTACCAGCCCAGTTGGCTGAGGAGCCCAAGGTGAGGGCTCAAAGGACAGGAATATTTGCATTCTCACTCACATTAACTCTTATTCCCCAACTCAAGCAGTGGATGCAGTGCCCTCAAAAGGTCATTACTTCTGTACTTGTGACCCAAAGATTTATTCAGTTTAGCAATTCCTTCATTACAATTCTCACTGCATCACTGCAGAGACCCAGAAAGCAAGCTGCTGAATACAAAGATTTGAATTAAAGAAAAAAAATCAAAGTCTGTCAATAAAGCCTTTATATGCAAACATAAAGAGAAAACAAACACTCCTGTCTTCATTCTCCAAAGGAACTCTGATTTGTGTGTTGTATGTTAGGAATTCTATCAATGGGCATATGGGTATTTTAACTATGTTCATATCATAGTAAAAAGAATAATGTCCTTTGTGGGGGAACAAGCACTTAAAAAGCAGTGTGTTTTGACAGGGAAACCTTGAAAGATAGTGCATAAAACAGTAAAAAATTTAGATAACTTTCTCCTCACAGCCTTTAAAGGACATAAAAGAAGTGAAATAGCTTTCTCAGGATCCAATTTGGATCTAAGTTATTGATTATTACAACATAAAAGAATGTAATGAAAGACCTCCAGGATCTTCATAATGCATTTAAAGTCTGTTAAACTGCAAAACTGAAATACATCTGGCAAAGCAGAAGAACTGCACTAATGTGTTCATCTGATCTTTAGGTGGTTTTTTGTGTTCTTGTGTCCCACCTCACTAAGAAGCTGTAAAATTCTACAGCTGCTGTCCCTTTTTTCAGAATGTTTCTGGAATGAAGAGAGGAGGCACCATCTCTGATCTAACAAGGCTTTCTGTTTATTATCACTATTTCCATGGCCAAAATACTTACCAGGCCTTGACCACTGCACCAGTAGAGATGGCAGAAACCATGGTCCTGATATTATACCAAATCTCCAGAATGTCTTATTTGCACAACATTTTCATGTCTCCATGAGCTCCTCTAGACCCTTCTACTCCCTCTTTGCCAGGTCATCTATCATTCAGTGATCAAATAAAACCTGGTACTGATCCCCACGGCCTTGATTTTTCACAAAATTTATTTTGACACCCACACACACAGTAAACATTATCTGGTAAACTAAATATAAATAAAAGCCCCCTTTTGGCCCATAAATATAACTTAAAGAACTTTATGTCTTAAGGGAATCAGCAGTATTTCCTCAGCTTCTGAGAAATAAAAACGTACCCATGAATCTGCCAGTTTAAAAGCAGAATACTCCTTGCTACAGTATTTCATCTATTTCTATTCATAGTTGTTAATTTTTAAAGAGACCAAAACAGCAAGAGGGCAGAACAGTCAATTCTGTCACATTCAGAGGAAAAACACATTAGTCACCTCCTGAATTGTGGCTCCTTATTCCAGCCCTCCTATGGCTTATTTAGCAAGGTCAGTGGTCTGATTTTTCTCCCTGGCCCTGGTGCTGGTCCATCTCAGCTAACCATGCTCGTGCTTCAGCTTCCCTGCCAGAGGGAAGAAAAGAGGAATCCTGTCCCCAGCGCTCCCCCTACCACAGAAACTCAGCCTTCAGAGCCACAAACGGATTCCCTGGTTCTTCCAGTTCTTGGGGATTCATTTCCTCTGTGAACATGAACACACACAGGAATCATAGCCATGGACCTTCTATCCCAGAAATGTGGCAAATACTTCTGAAAAATGCCACAACAAACACCACAATCTCTCCCACCTGCCTAGTGCTGATAGGTGGGATAGGAGATGGTTTTGGACCTGTGTCAACAATCATGTAGGCACTGCAGAACCTGTTTAAATTGTTCTCCAAACCCTTCCTTGCTTTCCTGACAGAATGCACTTCATTTAAAAATCTGCTGTAAGGAGTTTATATGGGAAGGGCTGAGGTCATTCCTCCAGACCTGACAGTGTGTAAAGCCTGATGGAATTCCTTCACAGAAGTAGGTGTACTTGCATGAGTAAAGTTTTAGAAACAGATTTTCCTGAGCCTCATTTTAATCTTTCAAATTCAAGACTTCCACATGAATGCATTAGTGCTTTTAGCTAATCATTCACATTTTTATAATTCAGGAAACATTATGTTCAATAAAGGCACTAAAAAGATTGGAATGCCCAGACAACATTTTCTAATGAGCTGTAATGGGTCTTTTTCTTTCAGCACTTTCCCCTTTTACATTTTTTTTATAATTATAAGCCTGGTTTTGATAATAAAGGAGCTGTCCTAGAGGTTTGATCTCCTAGATATGTTATCTGTGTAGTGAAACAATATCTCTTTCCCCTCTGACGACTCTTTCACATGTTATCAGGTCTGCCCACCTGTCTTTCCCTCCTTTCCTCCCAGTCCTTCACCTGGCAGGGGTCTCCCTGAGCTGTTCCAAGGTCTTTCTCCACCAAGGGTTTACTATTTCTTGAATATTTACTACAATAAAAAAAAATCCCTGCAAAAATTTTTATCAGAAGATTAGCTGCTTCATAATACCTGAAAAAAGAGAATGCATCAAAAAATATTGCCTCATAAATGACAAAATATTATTATTTGGAAATGAATGTGGATCTGTAGTGGTTAAACCCCAGCTGGCAGCTCAGCCCCACACAGCCATTTCCTCACTCCCCCCACAATGGGGAAGAGAACTGGAAGGGTAAAAGTGAGAAAACTCCTGGGTTGGGATAAAGGCAGTTTAACAGGTGAGGCAAACCAAGGGACTCATTGCCCACTCCCCATGGCAGGCAGGGGCTCAGCCATGCCCAGCACAGCAGGGCTCCATCACCTGTGACAGTGACTGGGGAAGGCAAACACCATCACTGCAAACGTCCCCCCTTCCTCCTCCTGCCCAGGTTTCCATGCTGAGCTGGTGCCATATTATGGGATGTCCCTGGGGCAGCTGGGGGCAGCTGTCCTGGCTGTGCCCCCCCAGCTCCTTGGGAGCCTCTTGCTGGTGGGGTGGGTGAGGAGCAGGAAAGGCCTTGGCTCTGTTAGTGCTGCTCGTGATAACAAAAAACATCTCTGTATTATCCCTACTGTTTCCAGCACAAATCCAAGTCACAGCCCCACACCAGTTACTGCAGAAATAATTAGCTTTACTCCAACCAAAGCCTGCAAATGGTTTTACAAGGAAAAAAAAGAAAAGAAAGAAAAATATATGTATTTATGCTTAGAAATTATAATGTAGTATGTAAATAGTGTAAGAGAACAGTTTTTATAAAATTTCAAATTTAAATAATATCTTTGATACACTTAAACTGCAATCCAATAAACTTCCTGATGTGGATTGTTATCTTACTCACTGACTGTGCAGAATTATGCAAGGAGTAGAAGATTACTTTGTGAATATAAATAAGTGAGTGAAATATAAACTGAAACTTTGCATTTGCAACCTGCTTAATTCAATTCAAGCAGAAATTATTTGTATACTTTCAAAATAATCAAAGTGGAATAACAGTTGCTACAGAATGGAAGTATTCCACAGAATTATCAACAGGGAAGAAACCAAATAAGAAATTTTTTTTCTGACTTTCAGTTTTAAGATAAGACACATTTTAAATACTCTCTTACTAGATTAGTCATTATGTGAGATCACATGAGAGAATGGCACCTAGGCTGAAAGAGAAAATAATTTATTACTTGAAATATTACCTGTCACAACAAAGAACAATGCAGCATTCCAGTTTCATAAAAGTTCCACAGAAAGGCACTGTTGTTTGAAAGTCATTGCATTCTAGATAAAATAAAATGAAGCTATAAATGAGAAAAAGATAAATATTTTAATCTAATAGACAATAAAGTTAAAAGCTGTCTTTTTCTTTTTTTTTCTTCAGCAATCACCTGATTACATAATTATTATGCAAGAAAAGCCTACATCATAAATTATCTTTACAACTGACATGACCTTCTGTCCTTTTTTTGGCTAAACCCCAAATAAACCTTTTTATCTATCTTCCAGAAATTGCAAGGTAGAGATACCTTACAGACTTCCCAGATATATTTAATTTGTTTGGCCCATAGAAATAGTAAACATCTGATGCAGAATCTGCATTGAGATAATGAGTCTTATGACAGGCACAATTTCATTTTTTTAGCACTACCAAAGTTTTGTCTTGGGTGTAAAGCGCAGATTAAAAAGATTGAGAATTTCTATGACAAGTTAAAAAAAAAAGAGAGAGAGTTTTGGAGTTTTTCCTTTATCCAAAATATCCCTAATTCACCAAAAAGTAGAATCCAGGCTCTCATGCCTGAATAAAACCAGATTGCACACCAGCAATAAATACTTGCTCCTTTTCCTAGGTAGATATTTCGAGGTATAAAAAAATCAACATTCAGAGGTGGATTTATGGAAAGAGTCCAAGGAGATTGAGATATTGAGTTCTCTTTCTCTCCCACCCAGACTGCAGAGGTGGGAACTCCCTGTTTACCATCCCCTGCTCTCTCCTGCTTCCAGACCTTATGGACAGAGAGTTACAGAGTGGAGGGAGGGATGCTGTCTCTATTCAATCACACAGCTGAGCATGGCTGTAAAATCATGCTGCTGTCACTCACTGGGTGCAGCTGCTTAATCTTTATTAAAAATACGGCTAATTTTTCATTTCAATTGGTACAACATCCTCTGATAAGTTCTGAGGGTCCCAGGTACAAAAGTACCCCCTAAGAGACATCACACAAAGCTTCCTTAAGAACACAATATTTCTCATACCTTTGTAATTAGCTGTAAATTAGCTGTAAAACTTTTACCTAAAAGAAGAAACTACAACAAATGTTCTAGTACAAACAACTAGAGGAGGAGTCTTCAATTCCTGTATATGTCTGCTTCCATATTTAGCCTCTGCTCTTTTATTCTAAGTGACAATTATAGCAAAGATAATTTTCCCTTTGTTTGAGATAGATGATGATAATTGTTGTTGTTGGAGAACAGTCTTATTACAACAGCATTATTAGATCTGACTAAAAATCTCTCCCAGTTTGCTTCATCCTGCTACCTCAAATTCAACCCTTAGGAAAAAATAGTGAAGTTTTTCAGCTGAAAAAGGCAATGTAGACATATGTTTTAGAAATTGCATCTTCTGCAAAGATCATATATCTGTGATATATGTGTTACCCAAACCATCCTCTTCCATTTTTTCTTTCTGGATGTATTTCAAAATGTCATTTATCACACAGGCTTCCAGTTTGGCTACTTGCTGGCTAAGTGAGCATCTTGTTCCACGTATTCCTTTTTTTTTTTTTTTCCTGTTGAGATAATCTGAACACTCTTGCTAATTCTCCTCAAGTTTGTGTAGAAATGTCAGTATTAGGAACTGATTTTTTATCCACAATTAATTAGACATAAGGCAGCTTCATCAGAGAGATTCTTGGCTTTCTGAGCACTGAGAGATGGATAAGCCAAAATACTAATGCGATTGGAGAAGGGTGTCTTTGCATGGAATCCTGTGATATTACAGATGGTGGCAAGACATGAAATAACATAATAAATAGCCTTTTATTTTTCTTGATAAAATGTTTTCCCAACTGCATACTCTTTGGTAATTGGATACACTGAATCTAAAAACCTCTACTGTATAAACACAAAGAATTCACTGGATTTACTGTTTACCAGAACTCACAAATGAGACAAACACTGTGAAAGATATTTTAGGATTAGCATCTGTATGCTAGATGGTCCAAATGCTAATGAGGACATTATGCTCATGCAAAATTTCATACTCACTTATGAGAATTCTGGCTGTGCTATTTGTTACATGGACTCCCAGCACTACCTGCTGTGCAATAAAAGAATGGAGTTTATTTCTCATTAATTCAAAAACTCAAGATTCCTCCTCTCATGACCTTTGCAATACCAAAAACCTATTACCTTTGTTTCCTAGAAGGACACTGGTCAAACAGTTCAGTGACTATTGATCTCTATAAAGGTTAGATAAAGTTAGAGAGAAAGGTATTATTGTCTTAATACAAGAGAATATTGTATTATCTGTTCTGAAAAGTAGGTATAAAGAAAGTCGAGCATGAACTCCCCAAGGGGATCATGGTTCTCATATTCACAGTCTTTGCACAGAATTTAAAAGGGGGATAAAATCAGTCTTCAGTAAGAGTTCCTTAGTTAGCCTTCAGTTCTTTTGTATTTCTGTTAAATGAAAAAAGCCCCAGACCTTGATAGTCCATTTGCAACATAGGCAAGAGTTACCAGATATAACAGAGCACTCAGCTTTTATGGACCTGAAATTTCTTTACTCTCTAGATATTTCAACAGATGATTTTTAGGCTTGTCTCCCTATTTTTCCTTATAGAATTTCCTTCAAGAATATGCTGCTTTTAATCCATATACCCCATCTTACAACTAAAGCATTTTTCATGAAGGCATCTCACATTCTTACCATTTCCAGGGTTGGTGAGCTTTCTTTGTAACTAGAAAAATAAGAATTGTGTCTTGCAGACAGATCTTTAAGAAAAGAATGAATGCATTTTATAAAGTCAGGCCTTTCAGCACACTCTGGAAGGCCAATTATTTTCGTATTTGATCTTCTGTGGTGATTCTCAAAGCGATAAAATATATTCCTTCTTATGTTATTCTTTATCCTGCTTAAAGCCTGAAATACCATCTTCTGAATTACAAATCCTTTCCACTACAGCAGTTGCTCAAAGGTGTATTTTATTTATCAAATACTCTTATGCCCTCTCAACCTTCCATTTCACTAGACCTATGTAGAAACATCTCTACATAACAGAAAAAAAAATGCTTTGTGTGCATCAAATTGTGCAGACCTGCAGTGGTGGCAGAATAACTTATTAATTGATTATCTACAATGAAAAAAAAAATAGGTTGATCAGACTTAATTAATGTTTTAACCCAGATTTTCTTCCCAAATGTGTTGTGAATCCACAACTTTAATTCAGTGCCTTATTAGCTGTATTATCCTTAGAGAGAGAGAAATACTGGCCAGGCAAAATTCAGAGCATGTCTGTGAGCCCACAGAACAGGAGCAGATGACACGTTTTGAGATAAGAGGCAAAAAACCTACTGAAAAGGGAATAAAAAGGTTAGGAAAAAGTTGCTGGTTGGAATTTCTGGTGCTGAAACTGGCTTCATTTGAGCAATTCCATAATTATTTAGAGTGAGGTTTTTAGCTTACTGTACCCTTGAAGAACCACTAACTGATTTCAATTCATACTGCAATGGGCTTTTCATAGTTAACACTTTGAAAAAAACCAAGAAATATTGCTCAGTTTATGCCATTTTATATTTTCCTATGGAAAATAGTAAAAAGCAATTCCTTTGTCTTAGAAAAATGCTCAAAGTAACTGAAAGTATATAATATTCTGTGAAGAGAGGGATATTGCAATGCCTTATAGAAGAGTTCACACTAGTTGGTGTGAAGAGCAAGATTTATATTTTTATTTGTCTGAACATTGTCAAATCCTACTTTGCTTAAGAATACCTTCTGGAAAAATTATTGGTTCTAATGTTAAAAATGTCTTTCTAAATAGGAAAATAAATCCCAGGATTTATGAAACTGAATAAAATAATTTTGGGGTCATTATTTTGTTTCTCCTTTTTGAACATGCCAAACAGCTTATTAAATAAATGCCAATAGTCCTTGTACAAATTTTGAGACACTTTCAGCTAAACTTTGTATCAAATTCTGAAACTGACGTCCTCCCACAGCCCAGCCATAAAATAAAGTACATTCTTTGGAGCTGCAGATGCTGAACCATTTCTTTAAGACTGCTTTGAGGTAAGGCAGTTCCTGTGTGGACACCAGGACTAGACTGTAAATCAATATCTAACAGTGCTGTTATGACAAGCAGAGGATGTGCAGTGTGCAAGGTGTCCTTACCATCACAGGCAGGGAAAGATCAGTATTCTGCATACCCTTAGGGCTTGGGCAGAAAGTATTGATTCCTGACTTTGATGTTTTAATAACAGCATGGGAGTAGGACAAGTATGGATCCACCCTGATCTTACAAAAAATGTAAATTATTATTCTCCCTTTGAACGTTTTCTGTCATGAGGACATGGTAATCAAGGCTATCAGGAAATTTCACTCCAGCCAGAATATGATCTAGTTCACCTCCATTACGCACCTACAGAGATTCTTAACTCTACTCTTGAGATAGATGAGCACTTCACACCACCTACATCCTGTGGCAAAGTTTCTCAGATTTTGCAACACCTCACTGGAACAGAGTAGAAAAGAGACATCACCATTAAGATAACACTGACACCAGTTGTTCTCAATGCACAGGAGTGCCATTAGGCATCATGTACTTTTCTACCTTGAGAGAAGGTCATCCTAACATCTGTTATGGTGAGGTTTGGTGACAGAAAATAATGTTTTTAAGGTGTTCTCCACTTTTACTGTTCATGGATCTAGTTTGGTACAAATGGTTACTGCATCCATTTGCTATAGTTCAGTATTACAATGATAATTATCTGAAAAACAAATGTTTATTGTCTTTTCTTATAAAAAATCCAATGTATCAAGACAGTTGCTTACAGTATTAATTTGACACAGGTTTAATTGCAGCTTATTAAAATAATAAGCTGTTAATTGCTTTCTTTGCTGCAATATCAAGGAATCAAAAAGAGTTTACTGAATGCAAGGAGAAACAGATTTATCACATCAACATGATTAGCTGCTGTACAATAGGCCTTTTCAGTCATTACACTTTGCACAACATTCTAAAACCCAATTATACTGTGGTGTTAAGTATAAAATTGTAGCTGAACATTGCAGTTTCATGTTTTATTGTCTTTTAAAATGAGTTTTAGCATTGAATGCAATGATAGGATGAAAAGAGAATATTTTAAAAGCTGTGGTTTTAATTTAGCATTTAGCAATACATACAGATGGTGTAGGGGGACAGCGATGCCGTTTGAGCAAAAGTATCAGCAGGTATGAGGATATAAAAGTCAAATTAAATTGGGAACAGTCTATTAAAAATTATGAAATAAGATTAATGTGTCAACAATCTGAACTTGTAAATTACATAGATGGTTATCCTTATTTGTTGTCTGCAAGATGTGTAAAACAGTCTCTGGGATCAATTAAATGAAATTCTACTGGACACCACAAGTAGGACAATTCCTTTCTTCTGTCAAATTATGAACTGATAATTATACTCCTTTTCTATTGAACACCATTTTGGCTACAGAAAAGTATTCAATGCTTTTATGTTTCTGTAACTATTTACCCCACCTCATTCAGAAGCACAAGAAAAGCTGTTGGATTTAATAAACCAAAAGCTTTTAAATTTTCTTGCCCACTTCCAGATAAAAACAAAGCTTTACTTACTGTGTTCTACAGTGATGTCTTACATCATTCCAGATTTTGACCTGTGAGTAATTTTCACAACCTTGAACCACAGTGAAAATCAGTAATTACATGGCCTTTACCAGGGTCACATTTCTTTCTCTAAAGATCAGCTGTAACAGCAAAGATAGAAGTGGTTGCAATACCCAGGATTTCCTCTTTAGTACATGATTCCTAATGCGTATAAGTTTCAGGACTTGGTTTTAAAAGGTGGGTGATTAAAGACCTGCTTTTAACATGCAATTTGAATAATTCCACATAGAAATACTTTCTATACGGAAAGCACTTCCATAATAGGAATTTATGAATGATTTGTTGTCCTAATACAAAAAGGAAAAAAAAACAAACCAAAGAAACAACAAATCAAGCTGTTAATGGCACACTCCCAAAAGGAAATGGCCCTGCCACTTCCATTTTTAAGATTACTTTATAGCTCACTTTCAGACCTCACTGTGGAAAGTGCCACAGATCCAAGTTATCCAACATATTTAACAGGGACAGAATATCTTCATCCTTCCTCTTCACCTCACAGTACTTTGGGTCTGTAACTTTCAATAGTCATTGAACGTGGCCTTTATTCTCCCATTCCTATTAAATCTCTCAAGAGTTTCAAGGCAGTCATTTGCTTGATGAACCATTTATAGTGAGTAGACCTTCACACAAAGAGCAGCCGCACAGGACGCCTCAGAGGAATATTGTACTTGGTGAGGGAATTATAATGTATGCAACAGGAGTCTATTAATGAGACATCTAGATGCTTAAATGAACCTTTGAACATTTAGGTACCAGTCCCAAAAGTGCTATTCTCTTCTCTTACTGTCACTGTAAAAGTGAAGATCCATCAGCAATAACTGAAAATATCCAGCTACTAATCCAAAGCTTCACATCCCTGCTCTAGGCTTTCTGTTCAGATGCCTTGTTTTGGAGGTGATTTTTTTAGTCTCTCCTTCTCAACTTGTTCATAACATTTTCAGGGAAAATTCTTTCATTCCTACTCAGTCCTGCAGATTTTATTTCCATATCTGTGTATATGCATTTAACTCCCTTAAATTGTTTTAGTTTCAGAACAGCAGAAATACTTATTTGCTCCAAACAGCATTCAATAGGAACTGAGTAGATTATGAGCTTTGTTCTGAACTCTTTTGACATGGGAAAAACCTTGTGCATATACCCATCTCAGCTCTTTTTCTTAAGGCCCCGTTATAACTTAGAAAGCTACATGCAAAGGTTGTGTCAGGATAGCATATAAGGCACATATGCTTATGCTGCAGAGTTGATGAATTCTGCCTCTGGAGGAACAGATAAATGGAACAGATAGAATCAGAGGCTCTTATGAAAGAAGAAAAACTCTCAGTGTGCAAATTCAAGCTGATGAAACAAAATCATCTGTCCTCTCACTGAACAGCCTTCTAGTAAGTGGCATTCTGCAAGAGGACAGGGTGCAAGGGAGGACAGAAATAATACATCTGAAAACTTAAAACCCGCCAGCTGATATTTGAAAATCCATATGCAGCATGATTCTTCCCTTCATTCAAAACCCACTGACCTTTTGTTTAAAAACATGTCAACCTCTGTCTTTGAAATGGCCACCCCTGCACTCACACTTGTTTAGGATTAGTCTTTGAAGGGGTGGTTGTGTTTCCTCTTTTTTGAATCAGTTCACACAAATCATTTGACTTGTATTCTTCAAGGTCTAAATTATTCATCAGTTAGTGAGCTGACAAAAAGAATTTCATTAGGACAAAAACACATGTTGGCTCATCTCCATCAAAGACACAGGGCTTGCTTTGTGAGGAGAAGAGTGTCCTGGAATTCCTCTGACGTTTGTGCTATCTGTGCATAATGCTTAGACTGAAATGTTGATTAATTAAAAACCCAAAGATACCTGCCTTAGTCATCTCCAGCTTTATGCATTTTAATACTCCTACACACTGGCCTGAAAGCAAAGTAATCTAAACACAAAATTTGAAGGTCAAATTATCTAAGTAAGCAAGCACATCTCAGGTTCACTGATTATTATCCATGGTAAATTTGCCTTCAAAGGTTTGATCTTTCCTGTAAGGGATATTCCTTCTTCTGATGTAGGAACACAGATGGTTTTTTTGCATCAGATCAGTAGTCTTGTCCATAATCCCATTATTTGGGCATTATTTTGTTCTTAAACAAAGATGTTTTTTTGTTCTCAAACAAATAAAGGGAAAGAGAAAGAATTGTACACAAAAAAATTACTGTCTGACATGCTCACAAATCTTGAATTATGAAGATTAACAAACCTGCCAAAATTTTTAAAAAATCTTTTTCTTGCTCTGATTATTTAGGGTTTAATATATGTGTGTGTGTATTAACTTGTTCAGCTGGATAATATCCTGCAGCAGTGAGCTCCACAGCTGAAAAGATTTTGTTTGTTATGGATGCTCTCCTTTTTATATTCTGGCAAATTTTGGCCATGAGAAACAGAAGAAAATGTTATTACCATTAGGCAAGTATATCAGTAATGTTTTCGAGTCTGCCTTCTAAAATGATAATCTTTCTTTATGCTTGTGATGACTCAAGTTTCCTCCAAAGAAAACATCTTTTTCTTTTTTTCTGGCTTGAAACCTTAAGTTCAGAATAGTGATAAGAGATGTTAAAGTTCAGAAAATTTTGTTAAAGTGATAAATAACAGAAGATTACTTTGTGCTATGATCACTAGCTATGTTTGATAGATTAGTTGCATAAATGATGCTCAATAAATGAAGATATATCAATAACATAAATTCTACTATTATTATTTTAAACTGTTTTTGTACATGTGTTTCTAGAAAAAAATGAGCAGCTTTTTGTCTTAGCCCTGGAAAGATATAGTAAATCATTATTTTTATAGAATTACCATTGACAAAAGCTCCTCCCCAAAGTTTAAAAGGATGATGTGAACATCACTCAGTGTATTCACCTCTCAAACCTGTATCAATCACTGATATTCTTGGGAGATGAAGCATGAAATTTGATTTCAAAGACTGTAAAAACACCACAGCCTGTCTAAAACTCATTCACCTTTTGGTTACACAATATAGTTCTAAACTGACTGGAAATTTGAGGTCAAAGTCACTGAAGTTCAACATTTTCTACAACACTTTGATTCCTGAAAACTTCTTTTCCCATATGATGTTCAACATCATAAAATCATGTGTGAGACCAGACAGACACCAAACAGCAGAAAATGGGTTAGACAGAGCTTTATAGTTCTAGGTGTATTCTTTTGTATCCTCAGATCTAAAGTGTAACTACATTCAAACAGAAAATGAATGAAAATCGTGTGATATCTCTAAAGCAGACTGGTGAACAGAGTGCCCCAACCTTTTCTCCTCTCTACTCAAATAGAAAACCAAATTAATTTTTGCAGTTAATGTTTTGGTATTGCTCAAAATAATGTATTCCTCAAGGGGCATGAAAATACTTAAACTTTACTGAACTAATGATGTTTTCTTTTCTTTGGTATTATTTGTCTTCTTCTTTTTGCTCAATTCTTACAGTATTGACAGCCTCCAACTGATATTTCATAGGGGAACCTTTGTCGATGCCTTAATTCAGTGAACTCCAATACTGTGCTCACATTCCAGTAATCCAATATCAAAATTTATTTTCAAGACCCTAATGCTGCTCCGTGTGAACTTTCCAAGAACAACTCAGACAGCTCTTCCTGCCATTCCATGCATAAATTATCCCATCAAAGAGCTGGTGTTTATTCTGAGGTCTTTGAAATTCTAATCACTTGTATACACCTCCTCAGGCCAGCCTGTGCTTTGAAATTTGGATTACTCACAATTGGGCTATTCATAATGCAGGGCTATAGAATGCAGCTTGCCACCCATTTACAAGCCTCTGTACATCCAACATGCCATCAAGGATTTCTAATTGACATACTTCTCTTCTTCCAGATTATTTTCCCAGTCTCAGCTTTATATCAACTATTTGACTCACAGCACAGATAAGAAATTGCTTTAACAGGGTGTGAAACACATGCAAGTAATGTTAAGTTAGATTTTCTATGCGTTACCACAAAGAAAACTTGCAGTGATTTTTGTTGTGTTTTTTTTTTTTTATTTATTTATTTATTTTGATGTGAATTCTGGCTAGATAGGCTCAGAAGCTGCGATGATGTCTAAGCTCTGGTGGAATGTGGTCAGCTAAATTATTTATCAGAAATGATATCTCGTCCAGCACCATTTTGCCGTAAAATGAACTTATTGTTAAGAATGATGCAAAATAAATTGTATTAAGCCTTTTTGACACCTGAAAGGGAATATTTGTTAACCAATGTCCTCCAGGCTGATAGAAGAATGATTTCACGCTGAAGATCTTTAACAGCTCTATAGAGATTCCCTTCACCCCTCTCCTGGTATAAAGGCCAGTGACTTTATACTGGCACCTGTATAAAGTGGTAATTCGTGACTAAAGCACTGTCTATTCATAGTTACTCCTTATAAACTCTAAAGAAATCAGTAGTAGTCTTTCAACACACCAAGTGCAGATCTGAATGAAAATCCAAGTCCTTGTAAATCAGTGAAAACAATGTTTTAGGAACCAAGCCAAATCCTCATGCAATTAGGTGCTGTATTGTATGTGGTTTATTATTTTGAATGTGCTTCCAAAAAAACCAAATTACTGAAGATTTGCCTAATAAACTGTATCTGATATCCTTCAAAGGACTGTTACTCTTTTTATTTCAGTCTGGAATATAGTGAAAAAAGCTCCCTACAGCTTGTGTTTTACACTCCCAAGGTATTTCTCAGCAACTTTCCAGCTTTGTCATGGTCTGCAGATTTTGGAAGAAAGGAAGTGACTGCCTCTGTTATTGATATGAAAGTGTCAAAGTTGTATCTTTACAAATGTTCAGTTTCTGAGAGTTCCTAATACTTTCCTCCAGCAGGAGTGAAAAAGAATAGAGAAATACTATACATTTTTGTCCTTTCAATCTTATATCATTAGTGGTACATCATCTATGTTTAAAATTTTGCCATTCTATTCATTTACATTTTTTTTACTTGTACAAATTGATAAAAAAATGCAAAATTATAGACAACCACCCAAAATACAGAGGCTCACCTCCATTTTTATGTTCCATGGTTCAAATCCACACAGCTTTCCTAAACAGCTTCTAAGCTCAGGTGATGAAGGGTGAAAAAAATTTTATAGGACTGTGTTCTACCTTATGAGAAAGAGCACTAAAAATGTAATACTCAAAACTCATGGAGTAATCACCATAATTATGCTACCTGATAGCATATTCCTTGCCTTCACAAGCATGTATCAGTGACACACATGGCAGTGGGAGTTCTGGCAGAGCAATAAGGTATACAAGACCACATAAAGTGAAATAGCAAATAGACTGGCAGGAAGCCCAGTGGATTTAATCATATTTCTGCATTTGTGTAGTATTTATATAACCAAATGTGGAGATAATGACAGAGAATCCCTCTCTTTCTCATTATATGGTTATTCACAGAGCTCACAGTATTTCATTTCTGGATTACACATCTGTTATTATGTACCATCAAACACTGCCTTGAGTCTCTCTCGCTGGTTGAGGAGTGAACACCACTAACAAACTGCCAGTCCTGTCTGCCATCAGTGCTCGTGGTACTCACAACTTTATCAACTTTACAACTGACTTCAGAAAGAGCATTCCAAAGATTCAGTCAATAACTGTGATAAAAATTGCAGTGAAAGGCATCAAATAAAAAAAACAACCCTGTGGTTAAAATGCTAGATCATTTATTACAGAGAGAATCCTCATGAAAAGTTACATGCAAGTCAATCAAAGAGCAGAGCAAGGAAACTACTCTTAGCATTACTGGGAAATTTACTTGCTGAATATAACTGAGAAATAAAATTAGGTGTTGTTTTTTGATGGGATGCCAGATTTTTTTTTTCTCTATATACTTACAACTATTTATTGTTTGTATTTTCATTTCAGTGGAGTTGTGGAAACTTTCAGCAGTGTAGGATCTGATGCAAGGTCAAATGTATAGAGTTAGGGGTTTGAATGTAAAATAAATACAATTTGACGCACACAGCACTTTTAGGAACTGGAGGAAGGATTTTAATAGGGTGGCATTATCAAGGCCATGCTAGAACTGATTACAGGAGAATCACAATAAAATAATGGCTTATTTTACAATCAGTGTACTTCATTCCTGTGATTGACATAGTGCTGAAAATGCAGATAAAAAGGGTGGTGATGTTTTTGTTACTTGGATCAAGCATCCTGTCTGGGAAAAAAATGTGATTTCTTTGGCTAACCTTTAAATCTTAACTCAGGTATATCACTGGGAATGGGAGATATCTTTAATCTTCTGCAATCTTACAACATAATACAAATCAACCTAACCAGGCTTTCAATTATTCTGCCAACATCTACTGCTCTGTAAGTCTATAATCTCATTGGCTGTCACAGAAGACATACAGGGTTTTTAAAGTAAGGTAGGGCAGCATTATTATTTAGGCTTCCCTGCTAGAAAAAGAGAAAGCCCAAAACAAATATACATTGATGTAAAAAATGAGATTGTTGTTGTCAATGGGATTTTTTTCAAGAGGTGATCAAAATATCTTTCAGAATTAGTCAGAAAATATAGGACTATGGGATCATTAAGGACATGGTCCTGGAAAGTCTCAATTTTGCAGAGTGTTTAATCCATAGGTAGTTTAGAAAACTGTGCTGGAGGGTGATTTCTCTTTGATTCAGGATCTGTTATCTGACAGAGCATTTAAATAGGTCATCCTATACCATCCATCAGGCAATTTTTTTTTCTTTAAATACCAGATGCATATTTGTATTAGCGTCAAATTTCAAAATTACAGGGGTTATCAATCCTAACACTTCAGAAGCATTAGAGGTATTATGCAACACAGTGCAAATGGCTGGATAGACTTCTCTTCCCTCCCCAGATCATTTGAAAATGTAAATGCAGGCCATCATCAGAGGCAGGCTCCTACACCTGATTCTTGTTTTCCAGCAAGGTGCGTTCTATACTTTCTCAACACTAAATCTTTTACCAGGTTATTAAAAACCATGTGGGCTCAGTTTGTACATCTTGGCATTTGTGACCCCTGGCAGGAGACAAAGCAGCATTCCCTGCATGACTCATCTTACCTCTCTAGAGCATTTAAACAACTTGTACAACCCTTTTCCTGACCTCTTGGGGAAGAATGTGCCCCTTTCTTTTTCCAGCCATGAGAACAAAGTAGTTAGAAATGGAGAGTGAATATGCTCAGTATTAAGAATTATTTCCAATCTGTGACTTTGGTGTGTAAGTAATAATTTAAAAAATTGGCACTCTAGTTTAGGCAGAACAGTGTGCCATTAGCCATGTGCCCCTCAATTTTACATGTAATTAACGGTTTCTTTCTGAATGAGTAGTGCTCAGTGTAAGTTTCAAGATTCAAGTTTATTAACATTCTCTGTTTAAGTTCTTTTTGAAGAGCCAGTTATAAGAAAATTAGCTACTACAGGGAAGATTTTCTTTTAATTTTGAATTTATAGAACAGTATGGGGTCATAAATGGGATGATGAAACAACAGAAGATCTGTCAGTTTGACAGTTAATCACTGGTGAGTTCTCATGTGCTTCCATTAAGCTCATTGGAAACACTTGCTGGTTCCTCAGGAAGAAAAGACCCTTACTGTGGGTTTATTATAATATTTTACATATTTTAGCAAAATTGTAACTTTTAATTAAATTCAGTTTTGTTGAAGATTTCAGATTCTGGCTTCCTTAGCAGACAGCCTTGAAAAACTTTTTTCCATCTCAGCTGTGTGTAAAACTAGATCTGTTTGGATTGAATTTCAGCAGGGACAGAAAGGAATGTTCAAACATTTTTAGTTCTTATTCTCTATGGTTGATTGGAAAAATACTCTGTGAGACTGGAAAATAACCAATCATAATTTGGTCATTCATGGGAAGGCTCAGAGACACTGGAACACTGGTTCTGCATTTCTGTGTGAGCTTTCAATTCTGAATCATTAGATCCAGCAGTGTTGCCCTTCCAGACACTTGTGCAGTGCAAGCAGCCAGCACTGCTTTAGGAGCAGCTGCTCACCTGTGACCCATCCCACAGAAAATTTTGGTCCTCACTCTAAACATACCAATTCTCAATATAAATGCTACCCCTCAGTATACTGTGATTAAGAAGAGAGAAATTATGAAGATTCCCAAGTTGCCTCAATGGCTTCTCACAGTGCTTGTGTTACCTCCCTCTCCTTGCATCTTCCGCCTCTTTGCATTTGGCAGAATTCTGTATAAATTCAAGGCTGACTCTGCAGACAGCCATTGAAGGAAGGATCTGCTGAGACAAACAGCCCTGAAGGGCAATCCTTTTGAGATCAGTACTACTTAGTCCCATGTAGAACAGAAGGAATATCTGATACCAAAAAATGAGAAATCTGTTCCAAAGCAGACAAAGCAAATAATGAAGCTACTATGAAACAAACCCAGATCTTCTCCTAACACATTCTGGGACTTCAGGTGGATTCGCACTGGTGTTTTGACCCATGTGCTGAGCAAAGAGATATTTCTCTCGACAGAAAGGGGCTTAAAAACAAACCCCAAACTGTGCTGCAGCTGAGACTGAACAGAATTCAAACCATTGCAATTCAGTGCAAAGCCCAAAGGTGAGCACTGAAAGCAGCAGCACTGAAAGAGCTGAGCATCCAAACCTGAGCATCCTGAGAGTGCACCTCAGAGCACTTTGACATATGTGACAGGAACTGCACAATCCTCACCCCAATTCTGAGCTGGTGGCTCGCAGTTTGGTGACATTACAGCAAGTTATGCCAGTTGGGAATCTGCTCCACTGCAGATTTGTGTTTTGTAATTGTCAGCTCAGGATCTGTGTCACATTAAGGCTCTTTTGCAGAACTTCTACCATACTGTTCTTTTTATGATGCACGATTTTCATTACTCAGTGCCACTGATTTCAGCATATGTTTATGGGAACAGCCTGCTATTTATTATTCAAGCAGTGTCTCATGCTGCACATCCCTGTGACAGGCAATTAGTTCCCTTTGAGTAATTAATTATTAATACAAAATTTATTTAAGGACTACTCCTAGTAAAAGTTATAATTATTTTTACTCCAAAAAATATAAATAACACAAGCAATTAAATGCCATTGTGTTTTTTAAATATTGCAACCACTCTAAATAATGGCAGTGCTCACTAAGACAGTACCCCTTGAATAAAGCCAAATAGTTTATTTTTCAGGTAGTAAAGCCAGTGAGTGATTCCAGGTCTCCTTTAGGGGGAAAAAGCAAGGACCAAGGAGATGAAAGAGGACCTCACTCTCCTTGGAGACCCATAAGTGAGGAGAGCTGTGTCTCTGTGGCACGAGGAGATGATTATTGATTCAGACTGGCTTCAATTAAAGGAAAATGGTTGCAGATAACTGGTCAGAAGTTCTTTATAATTTTTTTAGGCTATTGAAGTAAAAATATTGATGGCATCTTCTTTCTCAATACTAGTTAGAAAGAAATCTGATTTTTTAAAAATTTTTCAGGATATTGAAAAACTACAGAGAAAAGAATAACATTTTGTTCAAAACTATTTGCAAAATGTCCAAGGAAGAGAATATTTGTATGCCCATAATGAGCAAAAAAAGGTAAAAATCCATTGCTTTGTCATAATTTTCTTCTTCCAGCACTCTAAATGATATAAATATTTTGAAATCCCCTACAAAACAACTGCCATTTATAACATCTTTGGTTAGAGGGCAGTTTACAGAGTTACAGCCTCTCAAATGAGCATATGTTCTGTTTTCCAGGGGGAAATCATACGGATATCAGAGTGGCTACAGAGGGATGAACTATTTCTACCCAGGCCTGGCTTCTCTTCATTTTCCCTGTGCCAGTCTGCTCCTTCAAAGGCTGGGCAGTAGCATGTGAGAAAGCAGGGATGTCAGACAAGCCTCTCTTTATTGAAGATAAGTACCACACAGTAGGAATCTGCACTAGGAACAGCTCAACTTTCTCCCTTTTGCTTTACCAAAAATGACATTAACAGTGCCTGAGCTCAAATCTGGAAAAAACACAGAATGATCTTTTTAATGGGAAGGTGTCATTGAATAGCTGTGAAGAAGTGGAAGCACTTCTGAACATCTATGTGAATATCTTTACCTTTTGTACATGTAACACAAACAACATAAAATGAAACAGGTGTGAGTCCCTCTCTGCAGTTATACTCTCTTTACACACAGCCTCACTACCCTTTCTTTACAACCACCATCAGATGGCCACTGCAAAAAACACATCTCTGCTATGCCACAGAAATGATGCTTTAGACAAACCCAGATCAAGTATTTACACCTCTGCTGAAACATCTGCATGGCTGAAACTTCTTGCAGAGCTGCTTAAAGCACTGAGTAAGAGGTGAGGAAAATATGGTTTAACATAAGTATTACAAAATAAAATTCATATTTAATTATATTTCTGATAATTTCCTTCTGCCCATAGAGAGGATTACAAGTATGTCCAGGTAGATCAAAAAGCAAAGTATGAGACAAGGATCAAAGCAGAACACAACCTGCACAGAGCCCAGCAGCCTTTGGCTGTGCTGACCTGACTTGGACCAGGAACCTCTGTCTTAAAAATCTGCAGGTGTCAAATTGCCTAGGAAACCTGACTCATCTTTCAGTAACTTCAGCTATTAATTGCCTTTGAAAAATTACAGTTACAAACAATTAAGCTGCTACATAAATAAATTTTAAAAAATCAGTTGGGGCCAAGTGCAATTCTAAGCTCATATTTACTCATTGTTGAAAGTTCCTTTTATTTTTCCTGAGCTGCTCTTTCTTCTGCTGCTGGCATATCACAGGAATCATCCTGGCACTGCTGAAAGGTCAAGTTCATTTCACAAAACCCAAGATACAAGCAGCTACAGGCCCCCCTGCTGCTGTGCATGTATTTCTTCTGCTCTCCTTTAAAGAAATACAATTCTATAAAAGCAAAATAAAATTTGTAGTGACCCTACAATTACCAGCTTCTTTTGATGATGTAGTGAGTGCATCCTCTACTTATGGTATGTCACAGAAAAAGGATGGTGGGAGGCTTCAGCTCTGATGAGTTTCTGCTGCCTGAGTGTGTTTTTAATTCCAGAGCATTAAATAAAGACCAGCTTTTAATATGGACTATTTTTTTAAGAGCAATTTCATCACATGGGGAAAGAGATATTATGCCACATTTATTTCTTATTCACCTTCTACCCACTCTGAAAGTAAGATCTATGTTTTCCCCCTTGTCTACAATAAAGTCAGGCATTTAAAAACAACTATGCAAGCATTTCCAAGGTAGCATTTTTGTCCAAATGGTTTTTTGAGCATTCTCATTTTCATAGTCACCTTGGACAAATAATGTCAAGCCAAATGTTTTTAGTACTTTGAGTAAATTAAAAACGAATTATTTAGGAGAGCTCAGGAGGAAGGAAACAGGAATTCATTAATTAATTTTGACTGAGCTGATTTGTGAGTGGTTAAATCAAATGACAGCAGCTTGGAGCCACAGGCTACCAGCTGAGCTACATATAAAAGGAGGAAGCTGAATCAAAAACGTTGAAGCAGCAGAATAAAATGCAGCCAGTGGCACTCTAGGTCAGAGTCCCTGCACATAACAAACCCTGTTTGTGACCCAAGGTTGAAAGCTTTCAAAGCAGCACTAAGCAGGAGACTGAAAGGCAAGTCTGAAGGCTGCACATCCATCAACCCAAAGCAATCAGAGCTACCAGGAGACTCCACTCACCTGGCCCAGTGCTGTGCAGGTTCTCATTCCAGCAAGTTCAGTGAACAGGAGAGAGCTGGGAATGTGTCTGTCCACATGGGATATTTGTTTTCTGCCCTTAGAAATTGACAATCTGCCAGGGAAGTGAATAAACATTAGTTTTCTGAACTTAGTAGTTTTGCCAGCCTCTGATCAGAACATAATTCCAAAGATTAAGTCAAAAGAAAATAAATCAAAGACATAAAATACCTAGTTTTATATGCAAATTATATAGAGATAAAAATGTTATATCACTTTTCAGAATGGACATCTAATCTTTCAAGTAGTAATTCTTGCCTGTTATTTGCAGGTTAATCACTGAGGTTTATTTATCAAAAAATATATTTATATCATAATGAAAGTAAAATTCAAACTGTCTCCAGATACTTCAGAGTAATAATGAAAACATTTCAAATATAGAATTTGGGGGAATACTTCAATCCTTTTGTCACAAATAAGCCCACAGCAATAACCTGTGGTATCTTGTAGCCATATAACTGAGGTGGAATTCATTGGCCTAAATGAATTGTTATGAACTGTAAAAATAAATCCTTCCTCAGCAGAAATGAGTACAAGAAAGTTACAACTGGTCTCTTCTTTCCCTTGAAAATTTCCTCTGACTGCATGATAACTTTCATGAGACTACATAAAGATTTAACTTTTCATGGTAGTTATCAATAGTCAAAATGCTCACTGTTATCAGGACACTGATACAGGACTTTCTTTAGGGTTTTGTGGAGAAAAAGAAATGCAAGCTGGGCTCCTATCAATTACATGAAGTCAAGTAGAACTGAAATATTCACAGTCCTGCTTGAAAACAATGCAGGACTGTGCTTAACTTTGGTCATGTGAATTCTTCTTACAGCAACCGTGCAAAGAAATCATCCAGCACCACTGAGCCAAGGTATTACCACAGGACTTGAGAATTTTAACAGCTTTCCAGTACGTGCCAGTCTTACATTAGATACAGAGTCCAGAAAGGGATAAAAGGTTAAATCTAGCAGCAATAATGTGAAAAACCTCACTGTTGTTTAAAGCAGCTCTTACAGGGTATTCACAATCAGAGATGAAACAATTTTAAAAATGTTTTTACATTTCCTTTTTAACATTTTTCCCTGAATGTAGGTTAACATTCAAACATTATTTCACCACTAAATACAGAGTTCATTATTTAAGGTTGCTATATGGTGAGCTTATTTTTAATAATAATTAATAAATAGAATGGACAGGTAAGAATTTAATTCAAAGCTTTGGTCAGTCCATTAATGCTATAGGAAAAAATTTAAACATGATCATATAAAGTAGGTGGCACTTAATGATAAGAATGAAGTCTAACATTTAAATATGTTTCTGAAATGCAGAAAATGCACTCAGAAAACGTTAAACTTTCAGGCTCTGAGAATTAGCCATGCTTTCATAGCTTTCAGGGAAACAAAGAGCCAATGCAGACGCTGTCTGTTGAGTCACTGCACGTTGATTCATCCTGAATGCATTCCCTGCACCCAGCGACCAGTTGGGAATGAGTGGGAGTTCATTAACATCCAGGGGAAGGAAGGAAGAAAGGAGGTCTCTGCTGCACTGGATCATGCTCCACAGCTTCATATTTTACCTATAGGAATTGTGGCAAACCAATAACTTTTCAGAGCCCTTAGCAGCAATCAGCAGTCACACTCTGCCTACAAAGAAAGCAGCAAATTGGTTTAAAACCTCTTCTTAGCATATGCAGAGAAAACCATTACATGCTGTCAACATGTTCAAGTCATTGTGCTAATGAGATGAGACAGGTTGTGTGACAAAGAAAGCAGCATGTTTCTCAGTGGTGAGAACTAATGAGTTCATTGACCAGCACAGAGAACCTGAATCTCAGCAGCTCTCCCCCACTTGGCAAGGTGCCCATCTCTGATTTTAGGCTGTTACATTTAGGTTTTTGGGAATTTTTTAATCTATGTTTGGCTGAAACAGAAAGGCTTATTCTTAGTGAAGGGATCATAGGCTTTCATCCACACCAGTGGGCTAGAAATATCTAGCTGGGCTTTATAGGTCAGTCATCTTACTCTAAAGAGTGCCAAGGATGATCTTGTGTTTGTTTGATCAGCTATTTTAGCTACATTCTCTACTATCAAAAAAGTAGCTTTGATAAAGCAGCCAACTAAACTTTATAGGAAAGAAAAAAAAAGAAGCAAATGTCCTTGAAGACTGTTCCCCTTTCATGCTGTGATTAATTAAGCAATTAAAAGTATGATTGGTCTTTTTAAAGATGTCATAAGATATGGCAACTTCCCGTTATCAGAATAAATTAAGAACATCTCTTCAGCCCTTCTATAAAGGGCTGGAGCTGCAGGACAAAATGTTACATGTTTGAGAAATTGGAGTTTTCTGTTCTCAAATATCACTGCAAAGCAGGATGAGTCAGATGGGCATGCCAAAGCTCAGGTCATAAATATTTTGCCTATTTCTATACTGCATCAGCAACTCATGCTGCCAGATCAATAGACTTCAGCACTAATGATTTCAGCCCTGAAACACGGAGCTGTTCTCCCACAAACCTAAGTGCCTTTCCAGCAGCAAAACCTGCATGGAAGTCATCAAGAGGTTTCTCACTCCTTTATTCTTGTGACCCGAAATCTGACTAAATAGAGGAGAGAAACAGACAAGACAAAAGCTAAAAGCTAGTATAAAACTAAAAAAAGAAATACCAGGTCTCTTCATATATAACATTTTTTTTAAACTATCAGACTGAACACACAGTTGTAGCTCTCAGATATTCTCTCAGCATTTGAAAAGCTATCCCACATCTCCTGTCACTTAGCTATTAAACAAAGGGCCAGAAACATCCACCTGACTTGAGGGGCTTTAGGCTGATATCAGGAAAATCAAACCCTGGTACTTTGTCCTGGCTGCTCCTGAGATATTTAGAAATTGCAACTTATCCCTCTGACCAAGCAGAAACACAATTCTGTCAAGCTATCTTTGGCCACTGACAGGCTGAAGTATTTCAAGCTTTTTAAGTCACCTCTTTCTCACCACTCTGTTGCAGTGACAATATGTCTCCAGCATATTTTGCAACCAGGAGAACTATAATGAGAACAAGAGCAATGGAGCAATATAATCAACAGCTTAAACAAAATTTCCTGTCAAACCCACTCCTCCTCTTTGCTATTTCCCAACAACTTTGAGAAGGAAATCCTTATTCATCAGGAGGTTCATATGACTTCACCAGTTGATTTACTGATGTACCACTAAAACTTTGAAAATGCTAATTAATTCATTTACCATCGGAATACAACTTGTCCTTATTTCTGGCTTCCTACATAGTTTGGCAATAATCATTATTTCAGACAAGGCACAACTGTTTGCAAGAACTGTAATGAGAAAGGACAGACTGCAAAAAACTTCACTATCTATTGCTTTTTCTCATTTTATTTTGCAATAAGCATTCAATAGTAAGTTCCTTATACACTGGAAGTCAATTATGAAGAAACAAAAAAAAAAATAGTAGAGCAGCTCACATAGAAAAAAAAAAATCAATGACATATTTAGAATTAACTCAATTAATCCATACTGCTCACTTACTCCAGAAATGTCATGCAACAAATTGACTGACCATTTTTAAGGCAGGTGGTAGCACATTAACAATACAGATAGGCTAAGTTTACTGGAAACAATTCACTTACCTCATACAAGTGCTACTCTAGCCAGACCATCACTTAACATGTCAAATATCTATAACTATCTGATCCACTTAAATGGTTTAGGAAAGTACACAGAGTGGAATAATCAATTTTCAGGGGCAGAGAAGCATTCACAGGGGACAGGATTTTGCAGTCCTACTGAAATGCACAGTTTTTCTACAGCTACTTGTATGGAAGAATATGTAGAACCTGTCTGAATGTGCATAACAGAAATATTGTTTAAAAGTTCACAGGAATTGATAGAATAACACAGAGGAAACCTCACAAATACAAAATGAACACCTTTAGTGAGCTGCATCCTGTGTGTGACACAGCACAAGGTCCCAACATCCCAGTGATTCTCCAGCTTCACTTGGACATAACCAATCTCTGGATCTTTTATTTTGAAGGGTAACTTGCCTCTGTTTCCTGGTGCCTAAGAGCAAATATTCATCTCTCCTCTTAAAAATGGAACTTTCTTCATCTCTCCATCAGCAATACTTTAGTACCATGAGAGGCCATTATCTGAAGCTGCTGTAAAATAAAGGACAGCTCTCTGAGCTCTTTTGTTATTGCATTGGAGTAGAAGGCAGGCAGTCCTGTGAGTGTGGATGAAGAACATGTAGTCCTGCACTGCATACAGAGCTGGGAATCAGCATGCAATTCAAGCAATCTAAAGTTTACTGGATAGCTTCAATAGGGAAAGACTAAAATAAAAATAGAAAATGGAAAATGTTCTGTTCAGCATTTCGATACAAGCCACAATCCAAATTAGGTCATTAAATGCAAGCTGTGAAACTTAACTTTGATCTGTAAGTCACTAGAGA
Organism: Zonotrichia leucophrys gambelii; assembly: GCF_028769735.1. Taxonomy (NCBI): domain Eukaryota; kingdom Metazoa; phylum Chordata; class Aves; order Passeriformes; family Passerellidae; genus Zonotrichia; species Zonotrichia leucophrys. Next base: position 6,245,612 of record NC_088174.1, read on the forward strand.
AAAGGATAGTGAAGAAAAGCTGTGATAAACAACTCAATTTTCCAGCTTTCTCTCCTTAGAGCTCTCTCAAGGAGATCTCACCATTCATTTGGAAGATCTTTTCTTCCTCACACCGTGTCCATGGATCTGCTCCTAACCAGAGATAAAAGGACAAGTTTTCATTAGGGTGCAATTAGGCATGTACCTCCATTTTCTATTAACAATGTAATGAAGAATAATAAAGCAAAATTAGGAACATTAACATTTTTTGGAGGTAACTGATCATTCTTAATAGAAATCCTGTGCCTAAACTCCCTATACATGGCAATAAAACTGTAGCTCATTTTTTCGGTTCATGAGGAGAAAAAGAACAAATATAAAAAAATTAAAATGACACCCCATCCCACCCTGCCCACAACTGAGCAAACCAAGAAAGAAATATCTGTCTTGTGAAAATCAGTAGGAATTGCACTTCATTTGGAGGAAACTTCTCCTCATTACCACTTATTAACTGATTTAAAACACTTTAGTAAGTACAGATTTACATACAAACCTCTATTACCCAGAAACAGGCCAGAATTGTGAAAGTAATCTTGGTCAGAGATGAAAAGAAGACTTGATCCAATATCAAATGAAGAGCATGAACTTTTCTGTATTGACTTCAGGAGATTTTGGATGGAGTCCATTTGCAGTCTGCACCTGAGAAGGATTTCTCTACTAACCTCCCGTGCCAGAGGAAGATAAAAATATATTAAATTTAATGACTTTTTTCAATTTGAGCAAAATGTCTGGTCTTCAGCTCTGGACCAGAAAGGAAATCTTTATTTTCTGTATTACAGCTAAACTCATACATGGTTACAAAACAAAAACCAAAACAGCAACAAACCCAACAAACAAAACAAACAAAAAGAAAACAGCAACAACAAAAAATTCCCCACCAAAATCCAGACACCACTTAACACACCTTGGTTACTGAAATACATAAGAATGTTATTTCCTCTGCAATTTTATTTTGGTTTCTACATTTTCCATATTTCCTATTGGAAAAAGTATGAATTCACAGCAGCTGCTATGCACCACATGTTGACAACCTATCTAGGAAGATGATAAAATATTCTATTACTTGTGCCTGATGATAGAGACAGCCATTCATCCATCAAAGCTAAACAAAACACCTTCAATCCAACCCAAAAGAGTTCTCTTCTGTGAACTCCAGCTAACTTAATTAATGCCTATTATACAGGAAGAATTAAGAAGACAGAATTATAGGATATGAAATACTGGATTAGGCCAATTTTACTGAGCATAATTTTACTGGGTATCAGCCACTGAGGTCAATAATAAAACTTAGAAAACCAGAGTAAAATGGATACAATAAAATCAGATGTCTGTAGGTAAGCTCTTCTCTCGCACAAACTAGTTAAAGGCTGAATTGCTATAGGGCTTTCAAGCTTTGAGATACATAATCTTTTATTAAAATATCCAGCTTTTACAGCTGCCTAATTCTATTTTTCTCTTCCTACAAGTGCCCAATCCCTTTCTTGAAGAGTGCCAAGCATCGGCTTCAGTAATTGGAAACTATCTGTGTGAAGCTTCTACAGCAAGCACAGGGGCTTCTTACTCCTGCTGAAACAAATATTTTCAAATCTATACCAAAAAAAGAATTACGCAGCTAAACAAAGGCCCTGTTGTGCTACTTATTAGCGATGCTTTGTGGTTTCATTTTTTATTTTGCTTTTATCTTGTTTGACTTGGCAAGCTTTTTCATTACTCTTCCCTTCATTCACATACATATTGTGCAGAACACAGTTTGACATGGCTTTTGTTTACACCTTTTTTATGGCAAGATATCCACTGTTTTATTAAAAGGCTTCTATTTCAGCAGAAATCCCAGAAAATGCTGCAGCAAATAAGTATGTGCCAATGTCAATATGTCTTTTTAAGCTGTTAAATATCTAGTTCTTTTCTACTTGTGCTCTTTTTATTGCTGCCATGAAGTCGAGGAAAATTGGAATCAGGAATTTCACAGCTTTCCCCTTGAGCTGCAGAACTCTAAAATGTGAAGGATGGATTCTCTGTTTTCCCTTCTCTGCTGGAGACATGAGAGAAGGTTTCAACCATGCAGCTGTGGATCACTTTGAAAGTCCTTCTGGCACATAGGCTGCTGAATTTCAGGGGGTTTTCTCGGGTAACACTCTTGTTATGCTCTCTGTGCATCAGTGTCTAGCCTCTTCTTTATCTTCCTGTTGTCTTTGTAATAAAGGTGAAGCCACTCATGACACAAGCCCCTTTAAAACAAAAAACACAACTCCTCCCTTGCTTTAGTTATAGATGTAGGAGTTGTAGGGAATTACAGAACATATTGACTCTTCTCATAATTTCATTATTGTGTAACACTGAGAAAACTGATGAAAAAGGAAAAAAAAAATCTACTCTTTCTGCTATTTCAATATTCCAAAAGGCCCCTCATTATCATTCTCCAAGCTGAGGAAGCCCTATGGTCACCAGTCATAATAAAGGGTGTATTTCATAGGAACTGAATATTTACAAAAGTTGATCCAATATCCCAGAAATATTTTGAGTGCAATGACAATTCAGCTAGGCTCGGGAAGAGTGTTCCTTCTGATTCCTTTAAAATTATATATGCATATATACACATATATATAAATGTTATATATATGTGTATAGATCCCCCTACTTCATTTATATATATGTATATATATACATATATATAAATGAAGTAGGGGGGATCTGTTTTGAAGTTCCTACTGTTTGAACATTTGCTTTCAGACTGTGATTCAAAAGTCTCAAGCTGTACTCTTCACAGAAAAGCTCTAATCTCCATAAAATTGCAAAAATAATCAAAATACTTCATTTACATTCAATATGTAACCTGGATTCTTTTCCATGCTCTGATGAGACAGGCTGGAGTTCTTTCTTTTCTTCATTTTCTTCAGAATGAGACATAATTTCTCTTTATGAAATCTGCCTGTAACCTCAAATCATCTGCAGCAAAGCTCCCTACTAACATAGATTCTCACTTATGTTCTCCAAGGACAGCTGTCCTGGCTTTTCCACATTAAACCTTCTGTGTTTCTTTACATGTAGAGTAAAATGCACTTGGTTTTAACTACAGAGGGGAGGATATGGAAATTAAAAAAAAAAACAAAAACATATTCCACGTTCCAATTTGCCATTATGACAGAAGAGAATCACTCCAGATTGTATTCATGATAACTTTAGTGACTTTCACCTCAATCTGGGTTTATGCAGAGCTGAGATGTTGGGAACTGCTGAGCAGTCTAATACAGGAGAGATTTCTTCTGTAACAGGGTATTTTCAGACCTAGACTACATGGATATAGAATACAATAATTATGGATTTGCTTCCAGTACAAGTTCCCTGGAAGAGGCAATCCAGGTTCCTAGTGAAAAGAATTCACCATTTTTTTCAGATTAAATCCCACAATTTCCCATTCAAGAGCACAAAGAATCCAACCATCAGCTTGCTGTCTCCCTCAGGACGTAGGCTCAAGAACCCTTTGCAGATTATAAATCCTGAATTGCTTTACAAGACACAGGTAAGTGTGAACTCCTTCACGAGACAGAAGGGTGGGAGCACAGAAAGCTGGGGTGGCCCCTACCCAGAGCAGGGAGGAGGCACCACTGTCTGCCTCTCACCCACAGCTTCATGGAGCCCGCCCTGCTCAACCCAAACCCTCCACCTATTTCTCTTTTCAGGAGGAAAACTGGGACAGACAGAAAGCTCCCAGAGTAGCTGGCATCATTTTCACTGTGCTAAGTGCCTTGTTCCTGCAGGGCAGCCTGTGCAATTGCTGCCTACGAGATGAGATCCTTTTTTGCTGAGGGTTGGCATTTTCAGGAAAAAGAGGCACAGCCGCCAAAGGAAGAGTAAGGAGGCAGCCCTGTGGTAAAAACAGTGGCAAAAGTACCCCAGGAGAAGGGGGAGAATTGCTGCTCCAGAGCACCGCTGTGGAAAATGGCCATCCTGTTTTTCCAAATTTGCAGTTTCCATGGGGTTCAGGCAGATTATTCATTACAAATATTTACCTGCCACATCTCGCCATGTTTCTTTAAGATCTATATTGCTTGAGAGTATTACTGACACAGAATGGGGTTTTTTTCAATGTAAAATATTGATTTTCACGTAAACTTGTCAGTGTGAAGGCTAAAATGGAAAAGGTGAGTTACAGACAAACCTTCTCAGGTCTTTCTTTTTTATATAAAATATAGCACTGATATAAAATATAACATACTAACTCAACTATTTTAGGCCAGGCTATTCTTTCATTTTTCTTGGAATGGAAATTAAATGAATTTTCTCAGCTAACAGGAAAAGTAAAAGAGTATTTCTGCTTTTAATAGAAAAAGCAGAAACATTTTTCTGACTTGGAGGCTTGCCAAGTCTTACAAAGTCAAATGCAATTTTCCTGAGAAGTTTGGCCTTCTCAGATTAAATTCCTTAATAACATGCATCTCTGAAATGTGGACTTGTGTGCTCCTCTATTTTCTCAAGTTTCTATGTAACATTATATTTTGCTTTTGGAAACAGCAAGGAAAGAAAATGTGTTTTATAAAGGAAGTAATTCCTCAAGATCTCAGTTGGAAAGCAACAAGGGCACTTTACCATGCAGCACTGAACTGAAAATATTTGAGAGATATAGTACCAGATTATGTACTGGCCTTGTGAATCTTCTCCATAGAAGAGAGCTCTCTTCTAGAGCCAGGATGATTAGACAACAGGAAGGTATTTTTTGAGCCAAAACAGGTAAAATTTTCAAAGAAAATAAAAAGAACAAAAAGAAAGAAAAATTTCTATAAAAATGAATAATATTTTAATACATAGGACTTCTGCAGCTGATGATCCTTTTCCTAGACTTGTACATACCTGTGCTCAAACCCAACAAAACACAAACATTTATTTACACACATTCAGAGAAGGCAATGACCATGCTGGGGCACATCACTCTGCCAGGTCACACCTGTGGCTGGACTAGGTTTGAAATCAGGCAGATAAGAGAGAACAGCCATTAAGGTGCAATGAGTTCAAGCTGCTGCTTTGCCAGACTCATTCTGCTTCCTTTTGATCCAGAATATTTCTAAAACTCCCTTCAGAAAGAATACAGCCATGAAATTACTTTGCACTGTTTCTTCCTGGCAGCCAGCAAGAGCTCTCCAAGCTCACAAGCTGTGCATGGTAAGAGAGGTGGAGAGGAGAAAAACTTTCCATTTTTTTATATTTACAACAAGCAGGATGGAGCCCTTCTGTCAACATGATCTGGTGGAAACATAAACTCTTGATTTGATTACTCCTCTGATTTCACAATGGGTGGGATCCTCCTGTCAGCAAAGACAACAGGAATTTCCACTGAGAGAGTAATGGCTGTCAACCTGTGCATTGGAGAGCATTCCTCTACACTGGGAGGTGTCTCATTTCTGTTAAACAAAATTAAGAGTGGGTTTTGTTGGGCTTTTTTTAATAGGTGTTTCCAAAACATAGCTCCAATCTCTTTGATTCCAACTGATAAGTATTGACATGTGTGCAAAAATAGCATGTGGGTGACAGACTGGAATAGTATTTACTTTTCTTCAAAGAAAATGCAGAAATATTCTAATCTCATCCTTGAAACAGCAGACACCACAGACTCAATGTCTTTTTACAGCTTGGGTGGGCTTTTTACCTGCATGTTACACACATACATGCACATTTATTTATTTATTCATTGCAATATTCTTGCACAGCCCAGGGCTGGTACCACAGCCTCACTTTTGCTGTCCTGGCTTCTCCTCAGAATCATCAGCACTGCCCCAGCTGACAAGCCCTGCCACCAGCTGCACCCTGCAGAAATAAGAGCATGTGGTAACTTTAGAACTGTGATAAAATTCTCTCTCCCCCAACACTTTTACAAGCTATCTGAAAGCACTGCCATTTTAGTGATTAAAGGTTTTACAGTTACATGATTAAACCCAAGGTGAAAGATCAGTAGGGGAAAAAAATCAGAATTCTGCTGTTAAATTCAAAATTCAAAAGTTGTCATATAGTACCTGCTTGTATTTAAAAGTCCCAGGTACCCTCCATCCCCTAGCTTGCTTAAATGAAGGTATGGATAGCCAAAGAACCCCCCCAAAATGGCAGGTCTATCCTTTCTGGTCTTTATTTCAGAGCAGTTTGTATTTCCCTGTATAGCAGGATATCAAATGATATTTTTATTAGTTTTTGAATTTCAGCTTTATATCATTATTCATTGCATTAAATCTGGTGTGCATTTTTACTCAAAGCATCAACTTTCATCTGTATTCCATTTATGCTTTGACAAGACTAAGGTTATTGCTTTCTCCTGCTTCTCTGCCTGATTATTAGGCTTACATGACTTACACAGATATTTATCAGCAAAGCTGAAGAAGCCACTCTGCCTCTTGTTAGGCATCTGCATTGCTGTTTCCTGTACTGACTTATAGGTAATAGAATTACATTAAGGCTCCAGCACTGTTTATTGTATTTGATCAAATTTGTTTACAAATGGAAATATTACATTCAAGCAGCATTAAAATGCATCATCTCCAGAGATCTGCAGATATTATTTACTCATAGGGAAGCCTTCTGTACATAATAGTTGCTCAGTTTTTCCAGGTACCAATTTTATTTAATACTTTCAAGACAATAGATGACATACATCCCATTCAAACATGTCAATGGATAAATAAATATTACAGCAGCCTTTTGCAGGGCTGCACTTCTGGAAAAGACAAACACACTGCTAGTATCAGGCTCCAGGTCAGCTTAAATTAAAGCATATCTATTCTGATTCCAAACTATAGCTTTGTTACAAAACAGCAATTAGTAATAATAAAGGTAACAAAGCTGCATAAAATTAAGCTGCATGAATTAAAACAAAGCTGCATAAAACATTGCCTTGACACAGTATGACTAGAGACATAGTTATGCTTCAGAAACCATGAATTATTTATCTCACAAGCAATAGCATTTAATAGTCCCATCAAACTAATGTGGAAAATTACAGAAGTGCAGTAAAAGAGGAATATCATATGAATGTAAAAACTATGCAATTATTTGAATACAGGCTATGTGCCTAGTGTCTTATGAAGCTATGACAGCTTTGAGTGAAGATCAGATTCCTACAGAAGTCTATGACCATTTCATTGAAACCCTTGTGTTTATAACTGTGCATTTAACAGATCTGAAGGATGAGATGGAATTATGCAGACTGTGTTTAGAAGACTTAGACCAGTGAGTGCTGTCTGACACAGCCTTACCATCCACATTATGCAATCCTATTTTTTTCTGAGACTCCCCGCTAGCTGAAAGCATTTTCTGCATATACAACACTTGCAACAATCACCTGTATTTAACAGCAATGAGACCATTAGGTTTGAGCACAGAATATCATTTACCCTCTGCTTTCTGCACATGAATGACATTTGGCTTACTTACCTTTATCTTATTATTAACTGATACTACCATCCCCAAAAATAACCAAGCAAGCAAATTAACAAGAAAAAATCATCCAAAGAAAAGAGATTACAGAAAAGTGTTAGTGTTTTATGGCAATACAACCCTTCCTTTTGTTTCCCTTTCCAGTGATGCCTTATCAAAGCTGACCACAGAGCTAAAGAATAAAGTAGGGGTTTATTAAAATGCCTCAATGGAGCCGCCTTGGGCAGCACAAGAGCCCAGCCAGGGCTACACCCCAGATGAACCAAAATGGTTACAAAATGGACAAGCAGCAACGAGGTCTGTCAGTTTTATAAGTTATGGGCCATTTGCATATTGAATTGTCCAGCTCCAAGCAGTCCCATCCTTCTTGTTTTTCTCTCTTCAATTCATGTTGTTTCTGCTCTTGAGCCTGAGATTTGGATCATTTGTCCTTGGTCCCCAGCTACAGCAGGAATTGTTTTGTCTCCCTACTCTGTGAAGAGAGCTCACTATCCCCTAATATGAAGCTCAGAACTACACACTAAAACACTACAGAATCTGAAAAATATAAAAGCTAAAACCTAAGGTATCACCAGAGTAAACACATCTTGTGTTATCTTCTTTCCATATAAGCTTTAAAATAGCTACTTCAGAAGAAGTCAAATCAACAGATTAGTGTTGTTCTGTCTCCAAAAAATAGATCAAAACCATGAATAACAAAAGCTGTTGTTAACGTCCCAATGTGAAGTTACTATCAAGGATGAGCTGTGCCTGAAAATGGTTTGCAGGGAGATATTCTTTACTTGCTCATTGGCTTGGAAAAATATTAATGAAATTGCTTACTTTAAAAAGAGAAAAACATTGAGTTATTTTTTAGTCTTTTAGCAACTGGTATAATAATGTATTTTCTGCACAATATATGGCAGTATGTCCTTGTAGAGCTGTAAAAGAAAGTTGCTTGTATAACCTGGAAGTAGGCAATTTACTGGAATTAGGTAATTCACCCCTTGGGAAGAAGAGCTCTGTGCTCTCCTGGAAGCCCCAGAGCATCTCTAAGGAGAGGCTGGGTATTCTTTTCCTTGTGTTGCTCATTAGCCAAACTGCAGGCACTGCTGTTCACTTGGTGACATGTCAGAGAGCTGAGCCACATCTCACAGCTCGGGGCCATTCCTCCCGGTGGGCCATTCCTGACTGGAGCTGACACACTCAGGGCACAGGCAAGAGATCCCCGAGGGACCAGGGAGTGAAGGATGTTGTCAGAGTCTGTGCATAAAGGATCTTCTTCAGACTAGAAACACAAAGATTGTACAGCAGTTATTGACAGACCTCAAACCAAACAACTTCCAAGTGGAAAAACATTTTTTGTGATTTCTTTGGCTTTGCTTTCTGCCAAAGCCAAGCTTTTTGCACAAAATCTTGCAGTTTTAAGTCTTGTTATAGACTAAGAGCTATTTGTAACAATCTCCTTCCCAGAGATTGCTTCCAAATCCCATCTGCTCCTTGGCTCCCCTCCAGCAGGCACAGCCCCAGTGTTGGGAGAGCAGGGACAGCACAGACAGCCCTCCCTGCCCTCCTGCCCCAAGCCCAAGGAAATCCCCAGGCTTGGCCTGAGGGCTGCTCAGTGTCACACTTCTCTGCAGCCCCAGAGGAGCAGCACCGTGGGCAGCAGACAGGATCCTGCCAGCTCTTGCGCAAGGGGACAATGGGAGACATTTACAAGGCACTTAAAACCCTCCTAGCTCTTCCAATGAGATTTAAGTCCAGTGTCTGCTGCTGACATCTCCAATGTGCCATTATCTTGAAAATTCCTAACGTTTTCATATTCTTATGTTAAATACTGCTTATCAAGATCATGATTTGTCTCACCAGGAGCCTACTCCCATCTTGGCTTTGTGAAGTCCAGCTCCCTTCTACAAATGGTTCTTCTATTTCACTTTAAAAACAAAGCTTGACTTAATTCTGAAAAAGTTACTGAATGTTTACTTTTTAGTAACCTGCTGCATTTCCCTAATTCTCACATTTTTCTGACTTAATGGTAACAGCAAGTATTGCAACTGCAAGTTCTTCCCAAGAAGCAAAATCTGTTCAGATTTATGTTACCCATCACTCAGGCACTTTTGCAAGGGAGGCAAAGTCCATTTTCAGTTTTCAAGGTGATCACTGCCTCCATGGTTGGTTATGCTTCCTCTGACAGCCTCTGGATAGAATTTCAACGCAGTGTAAACACAAGTAAAGAGCATTTGAGAATATAATTTTCACTCCTGTGAGGATGCTTCTAAAAATTATCAGCTTAGCATCCCCAAAATGTAATTTGATTTGCAAAGGAAAATGCATTCTTATATGGATGCTTTGCATATCTTATAACCCATGTTCCATAAAACTGCATTCTGTGCTCCCTGGGTGTAGAAAATCAAAATTACCCTCATGACAGAGTATTGACAGAAGTCTTTTTATGTTTTAAGCAAAAATATTTTGATGGCAAAATGTCTGCCATATACAACACCAGTTACACATATGCCAAATATGGAATTAATTCAGAATTATTTTGCTTCTAAAGTCTTAACTTTACATTAAGTGTTTCCTTTCCATCCTGATCTGAGTTTAAATTTGAAATTCTCACTTTATAACCACATGCAGCAGCAGGCATATTTCATTCTGCCAATTCAGAATATGTGCTGTGTCCTGTGGCATACTGTCTGACTTGTCTGTGTCAGCACAAGTATCTACCCAATAGAATATTTAAAATTCTTTAATTATGATGTCATCACTCAAGTGTTTTCAAGATTCATCTACATCTCACTTAAATTTGGAGGATGAAGCAGATTTGAACATAGTAGTGATAGTAGCTCTCAACAAGGCAAGCACAATGAGTGTCATTTATCCCCCTTAAGGCTTCAGCAGAATCTAAATAGCTCCACTAAGAGCAAAATTAACTGCTCTGAGTTTTGAGAGCTCCATGTGCTATGCTTCACATCTGTGCAACTCCAGAATTTTGGGTGAGATTTAAACAGTTCCAGGAGTTTACTTCTTTTTCTTGTCAGGCATCATCAACCCTTGAATGCCTCTGTACTTCAACAATACTGGATTTATCTTCATAGTCTGCAGCTAGTACAAGTCTTGGGCTTCCCATCCTTGGAGTCACAGAATCAGAAAGGCTGGAAAAGCCCCCTGAGCCCAAGCTCTGACCCAACACCACCCTGCCAGCCAGGCCATGGCGCTGAGATCCATGTCCAGGCTTTCCTTAAACACCTCCAGGCACAGTGACTGTATGACCTCCCTGGGCAGCCCATTCCAATGTCTAATCACAGAAAAGCTGCACAAAGCATCTCCAGTTATAACAAGTAGCACATTTTAAAAAAATATTAAAGCCTCAAGAATTATTCATCTTAACATGACAATTCCCATAGGAATCATTTTCAATTGAGACCCCATATTATAAGAGTCAGAATTCTTAATATTAGATGTCTACTAATACTAACTTCCCTCTTCAGAAATAAATGTTGCTTTGTACTCTAAAACAACTGTCATAGTACATTTCTACTCAGTCTTTTCCTTCGTGAAGTTTTCAAAGCACCTGTGTCTGGAAAACTACATCCCCAAGTGCTTAAAGAGCTGACAACACTCGCTTTGAAAATTTGTGAAGGGTTTTATAGAGTAAAAGGATCATAAAAGAGTAAATGTAGCATCTATCTTCAAAACTGGTGAAGAGATGGAGCACTCAAATAGGTGTCTTGTAGAACCTATGTAGTCTACAGTGTGAAGGTCCTGAGAATTTTATGTTATTATATAACATATAAACTTCTGCTAAGACTTTTCCAGAATTTGAGGGAAATCTTCTGTCTCTCTCTGACTTAGATTTTCTGGTCTCTAATAAATACTGTGACCTCAATTGCAGTCTTCCTCTCAAAGACAATTTGTAGCCCCTCTGGAAAATGGGCTCTCATGTTACTCAATTAGAATACAGAACTCATCCTCTTCTAGTCTAATTTGTATGGCATGTGGGTATTTAATATCTTAAGAGCATTCAACAGCTTACAAGAAGTCTGCCAAGAGGTCAAGGAGTTATTAGAATACAGACAGACATATTCAAGCTGAGGAGAATCACATGCCTTTAATTTCATTATGGACAGAGGCAAAACCCCAAAGCTTTCTCATGTTAGGCAAAGGAATTAAGATCTGAGCATGTACTCAGCTACTTCTGCCTCACCCTTGCTGTTTGAAGCAATAACTGCAGACATGGATTCACACTTATGATACATCAAAAATATAGATCAACCCTGCTCCCTCAGCTCCTTATTAGACCAAACCACTTAATTCTGGTTAATGTAATACTTCCTTATAACATTTTAGAGGAACTGAACCATTTTCTATTTTGAATGAGGAAAACTTTCTCAACACCAATCAATGGCCCAAGAAGCCTCTTGATTTGGGGTCAGTCAATACTTGTGTTCTGTTTCAATTACAAAGGTACAGTATTTTTAAGTTCCCATAATTAAAACATTTTTGGGTAACAAGGTTTAGGTCTTCATCAAAATTAATTCCACAATATGCACTGCAGCCAGAGTACAAAACCAGAGGCATTCAATTCCAGTAGTTCATCTGTTTTCACCTCAAATAGGCAAAGATATTATTTTCCAGAGCATATAAATCTCTCCTCTACTTCATGATCTACAAGAAGGATGCTGAAGAACTTGTCTCTTCATAAAGCATGGAACCTTGGAAACAATCTGATGGAAATGAAAATGATTTCACATTTACCTTTACCCTCTCTGAACAGTGAAAGGTGCAGGGGAGTCCTCAACAGCCAAGCAGCCCTTGCACTGACAAGGTTAAATCCCTGCACATCCAGGATTAATCCCCAGGGTGAGAGAGCCAAAAGGTGAGGCCAAGTTTCCCAAACCCCTGTGATGCTCTGAGGCACAGGACTTGCAGGGTTGAACTCAGAAAAGCCTTCTCAGTCCTATTCATGACCTCATTTATCTATTTCCTGCAGGCTTGGATTCTTTTAGACTCTGTTCACTATGTGTCACGCAGAAAAAAACATATCAGATTGTGATTTAACTTTTAAATTAGTTAAGTTTTCTCCTCGTAGAACATCTGCTTTCCATGTGCCACAGGGTATTGTAACAGTAATGTATAGTTACAAGTGGACTGCATTTGACAGCCATTAATACTAAATGACATTTGGAGCCATGATGATGCACAGGGGGCCCTGCTCCCTTTCTGCATCTTTTCCATAAAGATAACACAAGGCAGCAGCAAAAAGGAAAGTTGTAACATGCAAAACCCAATTCACAGGTTCAGCTGATGGACAGGAAGTCATAACCAGAAGAATGACCTTTTCCCCCTCAAAAAGAGCAAGAAAATTCAGTATAATAGACAAAGCAATGAATGCAATTGTGTCTGGACTCCTGGAGCACTACCCACAGCTTGTCACCAAATGTTACTTGGAAATATAAATCCAGGATGACTTGTCTTGAATGCAGCAGATAAGGGAAGCAAACAAGGAGCAGTAAAGCAATACACAAGCTGGTGAAGGGCAGCAAAGGAGAAATAAAACTGTGTGGGATAATACAGAAATCTGTTTGGCCACTTCATATATTCAGAAGGGAGATGGCCTGAGAAGCATTTGGCAGTTTGCATTTGTTTTGCCTGTCGAAAAATTTAGAATATATCTCTTAAAAATATTCAGAGCAAAAGGAGTTGATCAGGAAAGAACATGGTTGAGAAAAAGAATTAGATTCAGCTTGGAAATAGGTAAAACAGAGGTTGTGGAGAGACTGTGCTGCTAAGACCATCCTCCTGACATGGTTTGCTTTCTTAAAAAATTCCAGCTGCTCCCACTACCAGAAGAGACTTGTGGGGCTTTTTATTATTTTCTTCTTATTGTTATTATTTTTTATTATTTACCTTTGCATTCTTTCTTTGAGGCAAATTATTAGACATTATTTTGCAAGTGGGAAATGAGCCTAAAATTTACGACATTTGCTTCAATATAGATACAGAGCAGGAAGCAGGGACTGAACGTAGGCTTCTGGAGCTTCTGTGTCACTTGCTAAACAGCAAAACCTTACATTTCTATGGCAACATATGTCTCTTTCTGTGGAGTGTCTATGCAGCCTGTGACTGCAACAATACACATGGGGAACTCAAGCCCACAGGAGTGAGGAGTGAGAATTATTGTTGCAATGCTGATTCTCTTTTCTGAGTTGTCTGAATACAGATGATAAAGTTCAATTTTAAGGACACAGTTCAAATTATGGATCATTGTGGGCCTGTCTTCCTTAGATGCTGAATAAAGTGACTCAAGAATTTCTCATTAAAATGCTTCCCTGCAGCAATGCCTTTTTCACAAAATAGAGATTTACAGGAAAAATTCGCTTTACCCAAAATAATTCACTCGCTTTTGAGAAATTCATAATGATACCAGGTCCTTTTCTTCTGCAGGGAAAAGAAGGATTCAAAAACATTTGCCAGAGACAGGCAGCTCAAAAACTGAGATGAGTTTTGTCCACGTTATCTTTTCTGGAGAGTTCTTTTGGGATTTGTGTGCATGTATGTGTTGATGGCTTTGTTGTTGTTTTTGATTTTGTGGTTTGTGAAGTTTTTTCCACTCCCTGGAAATTCCTTCCCATAAAATCCAATCAGCTATATGTTTTTGTTTTTTTTTTTAATTTGAATCAAACTATTATCAGCCCCTTCATTCTTTTAATTTTGCTTTGTATTTCAAGATTACTGAAAACCCAATATCTGTCTACAAATATGAGAATGGTGAAGACAACAAGAATTGTGGATGAAACAGATCCAAGATCATCATAGCATTTGTCAAATAAAATCTCAACGTCCCAGTGGCAAAGATATGTTACACAGAAGAACAGTACAACTATTGTTGTCAAATATTTAAAATTGAAGTGAACAACAGGAGAACAATTTTATGTAGAAGATGGCATAAATCTTATTTAACTTGCATATAAAATAGGGTGGTGTCACTGCAAATTTTTGATGTCTTTCCACTAGCAATTAAGGTGGTATGGTTGTGTGGGCATCTCACTACATGTCATTAAAAAAAAAATCCTAGATTAAAGTTTTGCAGAAATAAACAGTCCTGAAAAATACTAAGTTCCAAACCATATCAAAACAAAAGTGCTGGGAAGAAGAAATGGACTAAAATTCACTCCATAAGGGAAAGTCTAAAGGGCACAACTTCTACGTTAGGTCAGAGAGCTGTGTTTCAGTACTAGAGGAATGACCAGCATCCCTTATTCACATTCAGCCCATAGCACTGTGTGTAAATATTTTACAATTCACCTGATCATATTTACTATAAGAATTCTAAATGGGTATCTGAGCTGTACATTTTTTCACCACCATGGGAAGAGTGTTTTTCTAGGAAAAAATTCCAAGCAAACCCAAACAAAAAAATCACTGCAACAAACCTTGTCTTTAGTAGCTACCTGGTGAAACTCTATAAAAATTGTGACTTAAATATCCAGAATGGTAGGGTGAAACAAAAATAAAGTGCTATTATTTTGGTGCTGGACGTGACATAGCACTTACAATTCCACTGAAACTCTCAGTAAAAACATGAGATAGATAAGACAAAGACAAACCACACCTCTGGTAAAAACCTGTTTTTCTGAAATTCTCCTGGGAGGTTCTTAGATGATGATAGCAGCTCAAACAACTACTAATGCCTTGATGTCAGAGGCTTGAGTGAATGGTTGCACTGAAAAAATAATGAAGAGGTTTTAATGAGCCTTCAGTAAGGAAATGCTGTGGACAGGGCTCTCTCTCTGAATTGAGGAATTTTACAGAATTATGTCTTTTCCTCATGCAAAGGAACAAGGTTTCCCTGGATTTGTAAAGTGAGACAGCACAGAGACATATCCAAAGTGGGTTTCAGATAAATCCTCCCAAGGCAGGCACACACTCTGGCCAGCAGGATCCCAGTGACAGCCTGGCCACTGCTCAGGCTCACGGTGCTCAGCCATGCCAGCAGGCACCAGAGCCAGTGTTTAATACCCTACAGCAGCAGCACTGAGGGAACCTCTGTGGCTGGTTCCAGTGAAGGTACAAACAACCCTGCCAAGTTCATTTCATCCTTGGAAGTTCACACTTGTGCTGGAGCTATGGCCAACTCAATCCTCTGCTCTACAGAACCTGTCTTCATTCCATATTCCCATTTAAAATGACAAAAGTGAAAAGCTGATCCCATCAGGAAGCTAATATCTCAGAAAAGCAGTCAGGGTTTTGGGGTTTTTTCCTTTTGAAATAATGGGAAGCTTTTATTATATGCACTGTAATTTAACTATTACTTCCATATCTTGTTAGGAAAGTATTAAAGCGTAGGGATGACAAACTAAAGCTATTAACTTATTTGATGACTTGACTTAGTTATTCTATTAGCATACCTGATGACTAATTTTATGAATTGCAATAGAGATTGTGACTGTAGCTGGTAAATCTAAAAATCCCAGTGTCTGCTTTGCTTGAAAGAAATTATATATATATATATATATATATATATATCTCCAAGGAAGTGACTGAACAAGGGCACTGGAGAATTAATTTTCAGCAGATTTTCTTAGAGGAGGTGAATGCAATGGAAAAGCAATGTAACCACTCTTGAAAACTAAATTAATTTTCAAGTACTTGTGGCTACAGTACACTCTTCTGTTGCTACTCTTATTAATAGCAGTAAACTGCTATTAACTGCTATTTTAAACAGTATTTGGTTTAATTATTATTATTTATTAAATATTTGAGCAGTATTTAGTTGCCTTCCAGGAATTCCAAGTACCTCTTCTAGAGAGTAAACATTGCTGGGCACAGGCACACCCAGACAAATATGCATCAAGCTGGGCACAGCAGCAGTCACCAGTGCATTGCAGAGGTGCCTGAATGCATTAGCCCAGAAGAGGCACAGAACTCACAGAACTGAGTGTGACTGTCATTTTTGGGACTGCAGACATTTCTGCAGTGCTCTGGAGCTGCACCAAGTTGGGTTGGTGAAAGTTTCATCCTGTGAGATGCAGCAGCAGTCCATTCCTGGGATGGAGATTATCTGCACTGTTGTTGTAATTAAGCCTCAGCTCAGATTCAGTGTCCACTGTTAGGTACACAGTGCATGAGGAAGGCAGGCAGTGTGCTGTGCCTTGGAATGGAGAGCAGGAAAGCAGTTCAGGCAGGCAGAGTTACTCTCCAAACAACAAATCTGAGAGAAAACTGCAGACTGCATTCTTCTGCTCAGAAAGAGCTTTCCCCCAACTGCTTTAGCTGCTCACATCATAATCATTCTGAAATCATAACTAGCAGTTCTCCCTGCCAAGGTTTTGGTTTGATAAAGGTGAGTCCAAAAGTAAAACGTAAGAGTGTTATGGTGTTTATCTTAAAATAGCAATTCACTCTTGGAACTGGAATTTACAAAAGGAATTGTGCCAAAACACTTGTGTTTGAAGATTATGCTGATTCATCCAGCTGAAAGTTTGGCCACTGGCTGGAGAAGTAGTACACCAGACAGCACATAAAGGATGATAAATGCCAACAGGACATACAGGAAATAAAAGCTGGAAGAACTCCAAGCACCTCCTCAGGCAGCAGAATGTACAATCACTGCCACTTGCAACAATTCTGACACAGCTTGTTGTGCTGAAAGTTGAGATGTTCTTTATCTGTCATTATATATTGATTACATAAAGAACATCTAACTGGAAAGCCAAGCACAGATAACCAAGCAACATCTGGTCCACACAAATTATCACAGAGCTGGACAGAGCAAAAGGGATCAAGGCCGGAATAAAAAGTCTTCAATCCATGCACAGTCATTACAGGTCTGGCAGTCAATGCCAGGGTCAGCCAGGCAGTCAGAGCAGGACCAAGGGGAGGAAAGGAGGGCAGTGGTTTGCAGCCACCCACCCTTCAGACACAGCACAACCAGCAGCTCAGCATTTGCTGCCAATAGCAGCATCCTCAAATGCTTCCCTCCCCTTCCTTCAGCAGGCAGGTCCTGCAGACTTTTGGCACTGGACAGGGGAGGCATAGGGAACTCAGCAGGTTTTGTCCTTCTGCACAGCTGAGTGGCAGATCTCAACTACATGAATCTTGTATCTTATCCCAGAATTGGCCCAGAGGAATTTTTTTTCTTCTTAATGTGCACATTCACAAATACACAAAATTTTCATCTCTTAGTTCTCCTCCCAAATGCTTACAATTCTCTTCAGAAAAGAAATTAATTATATCACTGTACTCTAAATAGCCAAAGCTCCTGAAAACAGCTCAGATAAATGGGAAAAGACATTAAAAAAATCACAATTAAAAAGTATATTTGATTGCAGATTATGTGTCTTCTATTTGCTAAGGAATTGCTTTGTCCCATTTAAAATGCCAGTGCTCTGATTGCTTTGTGCTACTTGGAAGTGATTGCTGGAGATTAGACTTGCAAAAGGCTATCACTAGAGAAAAATATTCCAGTGTCAAGTTTGTGTTCAGGTTCCCAGTCAGGATGATTGATAGCATTATGGCCTCCAGACACAACCCAGCCTCAGCTGAAGAGAAAGCACAGCCCAGGGCTCTGAGGTAAGCTCATATTTTGAAACCCCCCTGTGTAGGAGCAGCTCTCTCAGAAGTACCTGTGAGTTCATGTGAACAGGGTGAGGGCAGACTGCAGGAACAACAACCTCCCTCTGCCCCAGAAAGGAGAGGCTTTGTGTTGTGGCTCAGAGCAGCAGAGCAAAGTGGGTTAAAGCAGCGTGCCCAGGTGATCACACACAGGGGGACAGGCTCAGAATTAGGTCATCCTGCAGCAGCCTCAAGGCTGCAGTAACCCATGCCAGAAGCAGCTCTCAGAGAGTCATTTACAGCTCACTCCCTGCTCCAGGGGAACAAAAACCTTCTGAGTTAGTGCCCACATGGGAGGTCAGTGCAGAGCAGGCAGTACTCTGAAAATTCACATCCCACCTGATGCTGCAGGAACTGCCACGTGTTTGGAACCCCAAATGTCCCAGACTGAATTAATGGCTACAGCCCTGCCTGATCTAAACAAGCTGCTGTTCCCATTCAGGGGGTACTTTTCTTTCAGCTCAGTTTGTTCAAGCCTTTTGATTGTAAATTCCTTTGGGCAGGGAGTGTCATATTTACACAGTGAGAGTCTGCTTGTGGGAGGATTTTGTAGCTGCTACTGTAAGAATAGTAAATATGAAAAGCAGAACTGGCAGAACAAAAGCTTAACAAAACCACGAATCATCACAATTTCCAATTCCAAAGTACCTAAATAGGGTAAGGCAAATATTTCAAGGATTTAGTCAAAACAGCTCTTCAAAACCTAGAAAAATGTGGTGTCTGTACTTCATAAATCAACAAAACATTTCCTTTTGTTTGCAATCCATCTCCAGAAAACCCCAAGGTGCCAATGAAGACCCTCTGAAACCCAAAAACAAATTTATGAGCTTGCTAGACTGCATCTGAAAAAAAGAGTGGTACAATTCAAAACTGCAGGGCAAAACACGAAACAGCAAAAACTTCTGAATTCAAATTCCCCCTGGGTACCTGCTTGGCTTGGGCACCTGTAGCCTGCAGCCAAGGCACCTCTGCCTGCAGAATGCAGCAACTGCAGTGCTGGGACAATGCTGAGCATGTGGGACACTGCAGGGACAGGGGCAAGAGCACTCTCTGTGGCAAGCCAGTATGACAACATAGAACTACAATTATTACTTTACTTACCAGATTTAATGCAGATGCTTCTACACATACCCAGTGATGAAAAAGGGGAGCTGCACATGACTGCCTTCATGTGAAATGCACAGTGCTGATGATTGTGAGTGATGATCTGCTTCATCTCTCTGCCCACAGAGAACAGGGATGGATTAATTGTTGCCTTATTTATTATTTACATTGCAATAATGACCTGGGACCAAATCCATATACTTTTCTGCTAGCACAGACATTGCTGATGAATGTGTCTTTAGTAGATCATTGTTATACAGGCCATTGTAAAATGTTTAATGTGAAGCTAAAAGAGAACTGAGAGGGACTCAGACACTGAACCCATTGTCTACACTGCTTCAGGCACACCCTAATCCTCCCTACACTTGCCACCTGCCAATAATCATCTGATAACTCTCATTTCCATGCTCCCATCTCCTTGGGGCATGGATTATCTCAGTTTTTTACACAGCACAAGTTTCTGCCCATAATCAGGGGGCCACAAAGCCAAATGCAGCCTGATCACCATGCACAGGCAGTTCAATAGTTAATAGCTTTACCCAAGGCTAAACCCAAGGCTGAAGGCAGTCTTGATCATTAAACAACAGAACTTTTAATTCATGAGGCTAATTATGTTTCTCAATGAAGAAATTAATTAGCTTTGCATGGGGGCCACAACATAACAAATATACCAACTGCTGATAGGACAATCCAACAGTGATGGTCAGGGATTAAAATGTAAGCAAAAACCAATGTTGAATGATAAAGGTTAAGTAACTGCTAGGTGTCCACAGTAAATCAAAATCATTGGAAAAACTCAGACATATGTGGTAAGAGCTAATCTAATCACACAGTGATTGGTTTGACAAGCAGCTTCTGATTACTCCTTATGCAAATAAGGAAAAAAAAGGGATATTTCTAAATTTAGGAAATGAAACCAGATGTATTTTGGTACTTTGAGTTGGCTGAAAGCATGCAACAGAAAAGTTTCATAGGATCATATCTGTTTTCATGGCAGAATGTCAAAACACAGGTTGACAGTTTCATCTTAACTACTTTAAGACATTTTCTTCTGAAATGTTGACATTTACATTTTATCTCAATTGGGTATTATGTCAAAAAAAAATCACTTTGTTGTATAAAAAGTGAGGGGTTTTTTCCCAGTATCTTTCTTTTGAGAAAAAAAACTGGTTTTTGAGAAAAAAAACAGCCTAATGGTGTGCAAAATCTATTTTCCATGCTTCAAAACATGCACCTATTTGGGGTTTCTTTGAAAGTAATCAAGACACGAGTTTCAATTCATTTGTTTGCACTTGGGCATAGAAGCCATGTATAGCACTTCAGGATCAGGGCTCTTTAAGCCTGTGTATGTGTAGGTGGTTAAATAAACTGAAACAACTGAAGTTAATGGAAATATCCACTAAACTCTGGATGTTTCCAGCTTTCAGCAAAGCAAAAGAGTTTTCAGTGCAAACACTATTTTACATTAGCATGACAAAACTGAATGAAGTATTAGCTACCTTTTTATTACTGGATTCAGGAACAAATTTAGATTAAACCCTATTTTAGGATATCTCAAGCATCTACTGATGCAAAATATTTTTACCAAAAATGGGCACTGCATAAAGGGGGGAGAAATTAATAGAAAAGCTTTTATTTGGTCATAGTTATTACTTAAGAATGCTAAAATAAACAGATAATTACTTTTAGAATGGAAGTTAAGTTGCTGATGCATTTCAAAGAGAAGGGCAGTCAGGTGAAGTGTTTTTGACAATATTTTCCCCATGCTTTGAGCACATGCTGCTGACAATCTAATGAGGTGCCTTTCTAGTATGAACTGTAGGTCAGAAAAATCCATGATAAAAGTAATGATTCTCTTTTTGAAAATCTGTGGGTCAAAGAAGAGGCATGATGTGACTACACAGCAACTTTGCTCTGTAATGTTAATTTTGTCTGTGTTCCTGCCTTTTCCTCTCCAAAGTGCTACATTGTCAATCTTCTCACACATTGTTGATGACAGTAATTTGCTCGCCTGCTAACAGATGAAAAGCTTTCTGTTATGAGTTATATTTAATAAATTTTTCTCTCTCTCCCTCTTGGGTCCATTATTAGCAATTGAAATGTATTTATTATGGTAAAAAGGGTGGTGCCTCAAGCTGAGGGCTATTGTCACACCCACACTCACTCGAAAGCTGTGCTGACGATACACAAGAACTGCTACAGCAAGGAAGGGATCCAGGTCACAGCTCCCAGCCTCAGGGGCTCAGCCACCCCAAAGGCCAGCATTCCTCACTTTTCTCAGCTGGAAAATCCTCTTTGAAAATAAGATCACATATTCCATCCCAATCACAGTTACTCTAGAAAAGTATATATCTCCATTAACATAATGTGCAGGCTGTCATTGGTTCTGCCAGATTAACTAAAAAGTTTGTAGGTATAGACAATACATTTGTTCTAATTAAACAGTTACCTCAGCTTAAAACTTTACTACACTAACTTTATTTTCTCCCACAAAGAATGTCTAAGACATTTGGCTGAAATACTGAGAGGTGGTTACAGATGATAAAATGCATTTCTACATCCTCTGAGTGCCCCAGTCACTGGGGTATATTTGCATCTCTACTCTTTGGTTGATTTTGCTCTTTTGAGGTGAAAAGTCTCATACTTCCCTTTCAAAGCAAATAAAAGTGTTTGAAGTCTCCAGAATCTCAAGAGTCAAGAAAACCATTTTCTACCAAACCACCCTCTCAACTGGCTTGAAATGAAATGTCAGCTGAAAAACCCCACAGCAGAGCACGGAGTTTCTCATTGGTGATATCATGAACGGAACTCACAGTGCTGCTGCTCTTTTCTTTACTTTCCCCCATCTATTTTCTCCACCTGTGTTCCAAGCAGACAGTTGGTTCTCTGTGAATGTGGAAAGGAAGATCAAATCAAGGCCAAATTCAGTTGTTACCTCTGACAGCAGACCAAGAAAGGAAAATCTTTTCTTAAATTTAATTTTTACATTGGCTTCCCACGCCAGATGCACAAGTTGTTCTGTCCTGGTAGTTGTTGACAGTAGCTATAAAAAGCATAATATATTCATTTTCAAAATTGTACTTATAAATAACACTTCCATGACAGCTGGACCAGACATTTTCCTGTCCTAAATGAGGTGTACTTAGGGAGGAACAGGAGAAAAAAGAGAGAAAAACAAGGACTTTTTGGCACTGCAGTTCTACTTTTAACTCATTCACTCTCTAACCCTCTTTCTCTCCTTCAAAATTAACTGATTAAATGGATGACGTGTAGCAACACCATTAAATGAAAAGAACATCATCTTGACAAAAGAAGAAAGCAACTCCATGACTGAGTTTTTAAAGTAAAAGACAGCAACATTTATCTGTCGGCAATTGGCCAGGAGTTACTTTCATTATGCTTGTGTTTGTAAAGCAAAAAAGAGTGCAACAGTTTGGATACTTAATAAAGAAAAAGGGACCTTGACAGCAAATTTATAAGAAATATGCATCTCATAGACATGTGCCAGTTCTAATGAAGTTGGGGTAAGGATGTCCCTGGCAGCAGGATAAAAAGGGGAGAAAAAAACCTAAACCAAAGCAAACAAACAAAAATAAAACTCCACTATTAAAATAATTAATAGGGGGAAAAGCAAACCAGATTCAAATCTCTGCTTGTTTAAAGATTGTAAATTCCCTACACAGCTTCTTAAAGCACAGCTTTTTCACTCGCTCTCATGAAAAATGTAGGTCTTAGTTCCTTCTCACTTTAGAATGAAAATGTCAACACCCTGCAGATTGGAAGAGAGCATCTCATCTAGCCTATGGCAGCCAGATCCAAGTGTGCCATGGAGCTGATTATTAGAGCCACTTGAGTGGCAAAACGTATTTCTCTTATCCAGGGGGTCAGACCTACCAGCTGCTGGTTTCTATTCACTTCTGTGTGCCAGAGATCAGCCCCTGCCTTTCCAAACTTAAAGAGAAGGCTGTGGAAAAGTGAGAACAGCTCGATGGCTAGCACATTTCCTCTCACTTCCCTGTAGCTGATGGTTCAACTTTTAACACTAGCACCCTCAAGGGAGATGATGGGAATCTCTTTAATATTCTGCAGGATTCCAGCTTATGACATCTCTTTGTTTGAGGTCTGTAGAAGGAGGCATTAGAAAGCTTCACAAAAAGGCAAATGCAGCAACACAGGAAACAGGGAGGGGATGATGCACTTTCCCTTGAGCAGTGGCCCTTGGCTCTGAGCACCAGATTCCCAGCTGCTGCTGAATGATCAAGGAGCAGGATAGAGAGCAGATTGCTTTTTGTCTGCAGGAGGCCAGGAGATTAGCTGCTGTGCCTTCTGTAAGCATCACTGTAATTGTGGTCTTGAGAAAAAGCCAATACATAACTTCATACAAGGATTAAACTAAATCCAACTTATCTGGAAACTGAAGCAACATCAGCTGCTCCACGTCTCCAGTGGCATATTTAGGCACAAGCACATATCTCAATTGGTCTGTAATTTTCCTGAGGCATTCCCTTTGTTCCAGTAGAAGCCTCACTTAAACCTCCTGCATTTTAAGGTGCAGAATGATAATTAAGGTAATAATAAGAAGGTTGCAATAAGTGAATGTTTATTTTCTCCTCGCCCAACCACTGTTATTCAAGTGGGTGTTAGGTGAGCTAATTCATCATTTCAGTTTAAGTGCCATGAAGAGTGCACAGATACTTATTTACTTGTGCATATAAGTAAATAGATAATGTAACCTCATTCATCTGCTAACTGCCCTGAAATTAAGGCTTTAAAACTCTTTGCTGTATTGCAAAGCTTGCCTTGCCACAACCCCAGAGCCTGTTGGCAGGGCACTGCACTGCTGTTGTTACCTGAGCTGTTCTGTGCACTGCAGAGACATTGTCCTGCTGTCCCCAGTGCTGAACAAAATCACTAAATACAGCAGCAGCACTAACTCAGCCCCATTCCAACCTCAAGGGCTGTAAGACAAACAATTACAAACGTTCAGCTACATATAACCAGCTAAATTCTTTACCACAGTGGGATCATTTTCCTTGTTCAAGGACCAGTGAATTACAAACTGTCTCACCTGGAGTCACAGGAACTCAGTTTCTAAATTAAGTTTTCTCTCTGTGCTATGGAGCAGTAACAGTAATTTAGTTAGCTCAAATGTCAGCACTGGAAACATTCCTCTGAAAGCCTGTTTGCATGCTAAATGCAAGGTGCTTAATCTCTTGCTATCACAGAAACCACTGCCTATGCTGGAATTATTTGCTCATGCACCAAATCCCCTAATTAAGAGTAGGAAAGTCATCATAAAAGTCATAATTCCTAAAATTAATAGAATGTCTTATGCTTGCAGCATCATGCAAATGTTCACAAAATTACAAATTAACCTATGCAACAATTCAGTGAAGCACAGAGAAGTACCACTGTTTCCAAAAAAAAAAATGGTGGAAAGTGAAACCAGTACAGAGAAGCTGGGTAAGAAAATCTTGCTAATATTGGTAGTAGGAGAGCAGTCCTGCCTGAGTAATCCCAAATCACTGACATTCTAGTAGATCAACATTTTTCCTTAAAATATCTTTTTTGCTGTACTTTTTAAGTGAGTCTTTGCAAATCATTTTTTTTATAGCAATGCCTGAAACAGAAAATCACGATGTGAAACTGATATTACAAGAGTGGAAGGCTCTGGAACAGCAAAGAGTATGTTCAAATACATGGAAATTTTACATGGGAAAGAGATTTAGTTAATTGATTAACTCAGTAGGGGAAATTAATCATAGCATAAAGTACTAACATGAGCTTGGTCTATCAGAGCAGATCCCTTATTCATAGAGCCAGTAAAATATAAGACCCCAGAAAGCTGGGACCTAAAATTGAAAATGGGATGCATACAAAATTTTTAATTTACCCAGGATTTTTAAAAGTTTACTTTGTTTTTTTAATGCTGAAATAACTTTCAGGGATTTTTAGACTGTTCTAGCTGTCACTGGTGCTTGACCCAGTTAAAACCAGCTCACTTCTACCAATAGTTTTCTATAGCCAGACATTGCAATCAACAGTTATTGCCATGCCTTTTTATTTTCTTGACAAAGTGAAGTTAAAGTCCTGCTATTTATTTTCTGATTGGGAACAACCATGTACTTTTATCCAGCTTAACATCAAAAAGAAACATAGACCTGGGATTAGGTTACCCCAAGCCTATAGATTGCTCTAAATTTGTTTCATAAATTTGTATAATAAATCAAGTTCAAGTTAAACTTAGAAAGTTTAGATGTTACAATGTTTGTACACTGAATAAAGTGAAGACTGATCATTTCTGGCTTTTCTCTGTCATCCAACTTTTGGGCCTTCAAAAATCATGTGGTTAATGTAGAAATAAACAGCCCTGTGATGCACTGAAGTCAACAGCTTGTGATAGAGCTGACAGCCTTTAAAAGCTATTTAGAGAGAGAAAAACATCATTAAGAGATGACTTCTAAGGGCTTGGTAGGATTAATAGGATTTAATAGGATATCCTACAGAAGGTACTTGGTACATGGCAACTTTTGAATATTTCAGATGTTTGGTCCTTAAATGTTTTAGCCATAGTGACTGTGGAGATGCAGGAAACCCCAGCAGTTCAGATAGGTTGCAACTACATTCAGACAGACAGACAGGTTCTTATTCAGACTCCACATGAAAAAGTTCCAATGAAAGAGATTAAATTTCCAAGGCTGAAGCAGCTGCCAAGGAGTCACTTCCCAGTTTCTGCTGCCATTTAGAGTGCTGCACTATCAAGGGGTTGGAAAATTTGCACACTCTTCTTTTGCAACAATGGAGACTGCAGAAAATTGCTCCAAAACCGTCCTGGGACTTGGGTGGTGTTGATGTGATCAGGCAGGGAGCAGGAAGAAGAGGAAAATGAGCTGCTAAAGTGCTGCCTTGTGAGCCTAGAGATATCTCTAAGATTTTAAATTCTGGTGAAAAAGAGCTGCTGGATGATTTTTGGCATGCAGCTAATAATTACTAAAGCCTTGAAAGGAATAGCTTCAGTGATTTAGCCAAACTGCTAATATTAAAAATACCAAAGCTTCATTTACAACACTTATTTTATTTTCAGATATATACAATGAAAGTCATTATTTACCTTGAAAGAAACCATGAGTCAACAAAAGCTGCATTAAATATTGCCTTTATCTGGTCTTGAAGGATTAGCAGCAGGAGGGCAGACTTCCCAGATCTAAGTGCAGTCATAGCACAAAAATGGTAAAATACTTTCATGTTTGGACAAGCAGGTTTTCAACAGTGAAAAAATAATAATAAAAAAATTCTTGCTTTACAAAAAAAGGAAAAATTAAAATTAGTCAAGATGGTTGTGCCCCAGCCAGCCTGAGACAATCATTCACCATTTAGAGGATATTTCCCTCATACACTGGCAACAATCTAAATCTTTACTGTTCTGATACACCTTGAAACACTAAAAAACACAATTTCTGCATTTCTGAAGCAAAGAAAGAGTTTTTCCTGCAGGATTTTAAGGAGCAGCACTGGGCTCCTAGACCTGTGTGCTTTCCCAGCTCAGGGGGAGGCAATGCAGAAATGAATAATGTGGGTACAGCACTGAGCACACAGTGAGCACAGTGAGGATCTTTTTGCACATCTTCTGTTCTTTTTGCACATCTTCTCACCATACCAGACCTGGTGGAAAAGGCATCTGCCAGTGTTTACTCCCAACACACTTCCCTATTTGTTCCCCCTCATAAATGGCAACACTTGTGACACTTATCTAAACCCAAAAAGCTGTTTTAGTACCACTCAGCAGTGCATGAGCACTCAAAGGAGTCATTTTCCTTAAGGGGATATTTACTTCTTTCTGAAAAAATCCCAGAGATAACGTTATATATTCATTCATGGCACACTATTCTTTTATATCTTAGACCTTTAAAACAGAAGGATCAATACAAGGTGGAAGATTTTTACCCTCCAAGAAATTTATAAGCAGTAAATGATCACCCTTGGAGCACCCTAGTAAGAAAATAATGGCTGTTCTTCCTTGTTACTTTGATGAGGAGTGACAGGAAGGTATGAACATTTTCAAGAGTGCCCAGGTGTGTGGGACTCTGTTAAGGGAATGAAAGCTTAACTTTCAGATATTCAACTGAACTGTTTCAAAAAACCATAGTATAGAAAGCAGAGGAAAGGAATCAAACATTTATGCCAAGATCAAAAGGCAAAAACCCCACAAAAATTAAACCTTTGGAAAGGAATGAACCCTTTTGAAATAATCTTCTGAAGAAATTTTCAAAACATGGATGAAGGCAATGAAGGACTGAGATGTTTCTGGCAGCCAGGACTTATTACTCCCTTTATTCTTGTAAAGGGACCAAGGCAAATACTGCAGTTAAAAAAAAAACAAAAGCAAACAAAAAAAAACCAAAAAAAACCTATGGAAGCTAAAAATCATTCTTTGCTGAAGAGAACTCTTCCTCATGACACCACTGAGATGTAGAGTCTTCACCCAGAGGAGGTGACAGAGAACACCACTCCCTGGTTGAGGACATGAAAGTTCACCTATGGCAGCTTACCTGAGTTTAAGTTTGACAAGTTGTCTTGTAAAATAATGTCATAGCACACTTATTTGGCATTCCCATAGGTATTTTATCAGTTTTATCTTTTTATATAATTAACAAAAAAGAAGAAACTTGAATGTAGGTTGTCCCATGGGTTTACTTTTGTGGAACAGGGTGGAAAGGAGGAGGGAGAGAGGAAGAAATCATACTCCATAAAAAAATGGAAACCCACTCAAATCTATTTTAAGCATAACTTCTGTAAAAAGAATCATCTGAGCATCAATTCCTATTTAATACAAGTCTCATGACTCAAAACTAGATTGATAAGATAAACTTAAAGTACCAAATTTAGTAAATTTTGACACAGTTATACGTCTCTGCTGGCTTTGAAGTAAAATTGGGTTTTTTTAATCACAAATCTTCCCACCTAGATAAGTGAACAGTTGCAGAAAGTTTTTGCTTTTCTAATGAGGTTCAGTGGAGGAGCATCTGGACCTCAACTTTCCCCTCTGAAGGTGATTTATACCTATTTTCCTCCAAAGTGCACAAGAATATCCTCTAAAACCCCACTGTCAACAACTGAATCTAAAAATAGTCATCTTGGCATAAAGAGACAATATTTTCCTTTCTGGAGAAACCTGGCAATAAAATCATTTCAAGCCAAATAGTGCAGATTACATTGTGGGAGCTTCACTTCATCACAGCAAAATCCACAGTCACAACAACACAACGCAGCTGAAGCCTCACCAAATATAAACCCAGCTATCACAAATAGAAATAAAGTTCAGTACAAAAATAACAGGGACAACACTACAGAGAAAGGAACACTGACAACACAGGCTTTTTTAATTCCCTTTTGCATGTGCTCAAAATATTGAGCAGAATAAAGAAGAGATGCTTCAAATTACACCCCAAAAACTTTCCATTAGAAAGTAGATTAAGAAAGGTGTGTACCTCAGGGAAACAGAGAGAGACAGAAAAACTGAAATAACACATTCATGAGTTATAACATGTAGACATAATTCATCAATTTTGAAATGGAGAATAATGCAAAATGTAGAACAAAACTTGTAATGCCTTGGCAAGAGCAATGAGGAGAGGATTACAGAAGAGTGTCCAAGAAAGGCTATGAAGGACCCCCCTGATGCCTCAGAGAGAAACACAGTAGGAATAATACCTAGATTAAACTCCAGCTGCCTTATTGACAGGCTGGAGTGCAGGGATGGGAGGGAGGGAAAGGGTGCAGAGCATAAATCAACATGAAGTGAATGTTTTAATAAAGCTAAAATTTTTAAATGAATACCACAGAAATAGCATGCAAAAATGCTGAGGGATGTTGACTATTTCATTTTTTCATTACATGACTGTTTTATTCTGACTCAAGCATTTTACTTTGTTAAAGTAGCCATAAAAGAATGATATTTGCATTGTTTTACAGCCCCATAAAATTAAAAAAAAAAAAACATATGCTGCTTAACAAGGTAACATCTCTAATAATCCTCTCACTGAGACTGACAAAAAGATGAGAACTTTACAATGGATATGAACTGAAGATAAAATACAGGATTAAAAATAAAATATAGAACAAGATTTATTTTTAATTAATTCACATGCCACCTCCATTTGGTTGATGTACGTGGGAGAGCTGCATTAAGCCTGCAATGTTCTTACCCAGAAAAGAATCAGATCTTAAGAAGTGTCTCTCTTAAGTAGGTAGGTAGGACAGTGTATCACTGAGAGTTGAGAGGATCTGCTCCATTTCAGACATTCACACTAAACCTCTCTTTTAGACAAAAATAAGAACACACACATATCACTGCCTGCTAATTTTGCTAAGCATAGAAAACAAATATGGGTAACAGTGGATGTGGAAAATTACATAGCATACTCACCTAAACCAGGCTCAGACAAACTATTCAAAACAATTTGAAAAGTTCCACTGCAAACTTGCTCATAAGTTTCTAATATTATTCTCTCATAGACTAACATCAGAAAATCATCAGAGTATGAACAAAAGGGAAGATAATGTCTCACAGACCCTGTATTAAAAAGTTACCATTTACTTAAAACTTCACATTCTTAAATAAATGTTTTCAAGCCTAAAAACCCCCACAACATTATAGCATAGGCTCTATTAATTTAAAATATAGAAGTATGTGATGTGTTCTGGATGTGTAGAGATGAAAACTCAATTATATTTTTTTCATTTTGGGACTTCTCATCTATGACCTTTTACACCCTACCTTCAATATATGCAAACTTTATCACTCACATACATGATAATGCATTAACAACTGATTTTCCACAGCTTCACAAGATCAGCCAAGACTTTGCCAAATGAGACAGACTGTCCCAAATCCTCACTGAAGCAGCTGATTCTGTGGACCAGATGGACATATGTGGTGATCAGATCAGAGACACAGGGCCTTGAGCTCACAGGATCTGACTTTCTTGAAAAAAGATGGGCAAAGTCTCACTAAATTGCTAAAGAACTGACCCATCAACCAAAATGGGACCTGCATTGAAGGTGTGATGATCCAGATCCACAGAAATAATCTGTAAAGCACAGGGATTCATAAGAAACTGTGAGGAAAATTAAGGAGATAATCTTGTGCTCTGAGATCCCATTGTTATTACAGCAGGTCAAGCACTGAGACAAATCCTAGCAGCTCTGCGTCTGAGTCTGGCAGCATCACATCAAACAAACAGCATGGAGAGAGCCAGGCTTTTGTAAAATTACAGATCAAAATCAAAAACTCTTGCAAAAGGAGAAGCAGAGGCAAATGCATGAAGAATTGAAGGAGCCAGAGCAGAAACTGGCCCCAAGCCGCAGCGAGGTTTTTTCCATTTCGAAGCAGAGGAAGGCAGTGGGACGATGGAAGCACGATGTGCTGCTGGCAGCAGCATCTGTGCAGACCGTGGGTTCCTCTGGCCTGCCTGGCTGCCACAGCTGAGCACATGAATCACCAGCTCTCTCTCACCACTAAAGAACTTCCAGTAATAAATTCTGGTTTCTAATTTTCCAACAGTGTGGCACCAGAGCTTGGGCCAACAAACCATCAGTCACAGCGTGGCCTTTGCTGCAGAGAGCAGTGGTGGTGACACAAGTGACATTGTGAGCAGCATTAGGAGCACAGGTTTATTTTGGGCAACTGGGCAGCTACTATCAACTCTCCTAGAGTGTCAGTGAGCCTGAGATCCATGGTGGAAATGGAAATAAGTCACCCACAGGGGTGGCACTTGACCTATTACCAGAGAGCACATTAATGGAGAGTAACAATTAGGTTTTAACAAAAAAATTATTGGTAAGAATATTGGCTAAGAAGCCATCCATAGATTCCCTGTATCCACAAATATCTTTGTACAAATTCCTTAAAGTACAATGTTTTGTTTCATTTTCTGTGATTTTATGGGAATATAATATTTTCTCTCCCACTAGTTTTGTAGGTGCCTTCTGTTATATTACAGACCACGGGCTGAGAAACCCAGCTGGATTTGGAGATTGCATGGTTCCTCCTAGTCCTGCCATACATGAGTTGAATGCTTCTTAATAGTCCACACAGTTTTTTGATGACAAATCTGGAAGAAATTTGTGCCAGATTTTTCACTTAGCTTTGAATGCCAAACATTTTACAGACTTTTTTTTTTTGGATGAGGGGGTGTATACAAATTGGCATTTTACATTAAAAACTGCCTCCCACAAATCCTAAAATAAGGGAAAAAAAGATGGTCAGAAACTTCTACGTTTGTCAGTTCTCAACCACAGGAATTTGGTTTACAGTAAAAAAAAACTTATGTCTTATGGGTTCTAGTGTTTAATATTGATAGATTTGCTGGTTGGCTAGAGGATACCTTCTAGCAGATGTCATTTTCAATGCTTCATATTGCTGGATTCTTACCCTTTGGTAGCAAGGCAACATTTACAGAGAAATCACAATCTTTTCATCAGTCACAGAAGCACTGTAGGGGCAGGATCCAGCAAATAATGGTTATGAAAAATATGATCAGGTCTGTCAGTCCACAGACTGGGAGAGATGAGCTCCAAGTCACCCACCCACAAGCATCACTTCACCCTTTCCAAAGACATTTCAGCCTCAAGATATCAAAATGCAGAGCTTGCAACAGACTGAAACTGAAACTTCAGGCTTCCCAGAGAACAGTTCCTATTTTTACAAGTAAATTACATACATTTCCCCTCAAGTTTTGCTGCTCAGTAACTCAACTTGAAAAACAATATTATTGTTGCCACATGGTATCTAGGAGGAAAGGCAGACAATTTGCATGAG
Organism: Zonotrichia leucophrys gambelii; assembly: GCF_028769735.1. Lineage (NCBI taxonomy): Eukaryota > Metazoa > Chordata > Aves > Passeriformes > Passerellidae > Zonotrichia > Zonotrichia leucophrys. The sequence goes on from NC_088174.1 coordinate 6,277,587, forward strand.
AACATGGTTTTTTCCCTCTAAAATTCATCATTTATATTTCTCATTTTCACTTGCAGATTTGTATTATACTGGAGCACATTTTGCAAAAAGAAAATTACAACTAACATGACAAAGTGCTGTGATCTATTTTGGATCAAAAGGGTTTTCATAGAATGGTTTTGCTCAGAAGTGACCTTCCTTGCAGATTATGAGACCTCAACCCCCCTGCCATGGGCGGAGACAAAAAGGACAAAGTTTCTCTGCAGGTATATTGGAAAGTGATACCCAGTGCTGCCGTTGGACTCCTTTGTTGTAGATTAACATGTTGATGTTAAACTACTGCAGCTAAACCTCTTCACTATGAGCCTTCAGGAACTTCTGAGTTTCAAGGCAGGAATTTTTGCTTCATTTATATAAAAGGAGGCATTTGGCTTTGTCAGCCAAAATGAACCAGGACACTCAGTTGTGGGAAAATGCCAAGACTCTGCTATTAAAAGTTACCATGTAATACCAGCTCTGTTAGCACAGGGTTTGCTGACATTTACCACTCAGGATTTACAGAAGATGTGCATAGTAAGGAGTGGAAGTGGGAGCCCTTTTCCTTGCCCTACCAGAACCTATACAAAGACTCCTTTTCCTCTTTGTAAAATTGGAGGTCATGACCCTTCTATGGGGCAGTAAGTGGAAGGAAAAGTAATGAATTTCAGGTGTAGTGTGTAAGGAGGAGCAAATTTCATGCAGCTCCATTCTTAATTGGTCACAGTTTGCAGTTTGAGCCAGGTGATAAGTTCACTGTATGAGAGCTGGTTTCGCTCAAGAATAAGTTCCTATTTTTGCCTCCCTTCTAAGCATTTTTGAAGACAAATCAAATGAGTCATAGGCTCAGATCCAGGTATGTATACATTTACCACTGTGTGGAGAGGAGAAAACATCACAAGACAAGGACAGAATGTAATCCTGGCTGATAACATAAACACAAAGCACTGTGAGACACATCAATTGTTTTGACAATAGCCACCACAAGAGAACTGTGTGCTTCATTGGTTTATTGCAGAATAAAGCCCTACCATTTCACACAGGTCTGATTAAGCAAGGTGACAGATCAGCTTTGGGCTGTGTATTTAGCTATGAAGTTGGTGGATGTCTCTTCTACATGCATGACTGTAATAGACACATGAGAATAAAAATAGCTGTCTTACATATATTCAAATCTATTGTCTGGTTTTGAAACCCTGGAGGACAAATGTGAGTTGTCATCTCCTTTCTCTCCCCCAAGTCAAATAGCTTTGAAGCAGTAATGACTACCAGAATTAACAGCTCTGGATTAGCCCAAAGATATGAATAAACTCAGTGGCAATGTTACAAGCTTACAAAATAGACAAAGAAGACACCAGCAAATTGTGCCTTAAAAGCACAAAATTATTCGGAAGGATTTTACTTAAGTGTAGTTCCTACAGATTCTACAGAAAGGAAAAAAAAAGCAGGATGTCAAAAGAGATGAGTGTGCAGTCTTCTAAAGCAATACAACTTCCTATCTCTGCCATGTTACTTACATACAAGAATGTAATTTTAACTTGAACTTATTGTATTTCAAGGAAATTTACCTGAAAAATAACATTGCTTAAGGGGAACTTTTGAGTCCCTCAAGTAAATTCTCCACTAATGCCTAAAGAGACAACATTTACCTCTTTCTACTTTATTTATTTCTTTATTTTAAGATCAGAAGGCATTAAGCCTATTGCAGCCAGCATTATGTAAACTGCATCATATAGCTGGCTGCAGCACAAACTTGGGTATTTTCTCCAAGAGTGACTGATAAAAGTTTGTCTGGTCTTGTTTTAACAAACGCTGTCCTGTGGTTGATTCACTTTGCACAAAGCTGGGGTATTTGCAAGTACACAGCTACTTAACATTCCTATACAGTCATGTCACCATAGGAGCAGCAATAAATAATGTCACCCATCCAGATCAACAGACCAGTACTAGCAAGGTTATTTATTTCTGGGCGGTCAATCCTGAGGCTTTTAATGCATTGTGACTCTTAAACTCATCAGTAGATTACCCTCTAGGCAGAGCAAATTAGAGAATCTGCTTGTTCCCTGTCATTGAAAGACCTAACCATTTATAGCAAAACAAATTCATAACAAATATAACAAACTGGGCATTTACAGTAAAAGAAATTGTGGTTTCACAATAAGAAAGCATATTTATGCTCCACAAGGTAGTATCTAATTAGTTAATTGTCAGTACAATTGTCAATACTTAATTCCTGTAGTTTACTAAAGCTATTGGAGTTTAACTAGCAGCAATTTTTTCTTCTGTAAATAAATAGGATTTTTTCCTCATCTAGATAATTTAACAGCTCCTTAAATAATTTATTTATCCAGTAGCCCATGGCAATTTGTGACAGAGTGTGCAAACATTATACAGAAGTGTAAAGTGATAGTGTTAATGTGAGGGAAAAAAATCCCTGAACTCTTCTTCAGATGAGTTTTACTATGAATCTTTAGCATCCTAATTCAGAGTATCACTAAACACACTGTTAAACTGCTAATTTATTTTGAAAGATACCATTAGATATTACTAGATCCAGCACAACCAGCAAATTACTTCAGTGAGTACTTACAGTGGCATAATTAAAGCAGTTTCACCAGCAGCAGAACCAGAGGAAGCTGGTTTCTCGTGGGCTCCTATTTCACAGATTCTTCTGGGTCTAACACAGACCAAGACTGAATGATGCTTTCTTGAACTGGTTGTTCTTTCTCTTGATGTTCTAGAATATGAAATAACATGAACCCATGAGTCAAAAACTCTTGTACTCTACCAGATCACTTAGATCCACTTCATTTGTAGGATAGATTTGAAACTCTTGTCAAATTTGGCTGAAAATATTTTGACATGTAAAAAAAGGTAAAGTTGAGGTAGAGTAGAAAACCACCAACAGGACTTCCTGCTTCCTGATGGGGTTTGTGCCAAATCAGTCACTTGAGCCCAGGTTCTCCAAGGACTCCAGCTGTTGTGTGGCAATTCAGATCTCTGATTCCCAGGCCACCCATCAGAGGTGCTCTGTGTAATGGTATCAGATACATGGGAGGAACAGACAATTAATTATTGCAGCAGTAAATCAATCACTTCAGCACTCCAGAGGCTGTTTACAGCAGTTTAGTGACACTGAGGCCCCTCAGCCACTGCCTCAGCTACACCAGTGCCACAGGGTCTGGCCTCCTGTTGAAGCAGGATTTCCCCTCCCCTGAACTCACAAAGTTCAGTTCTGTGGGCTTTAGGCAGGTGATTTTCAGATGTGGATGTGTGTCAGGGAAATGATACAGATGAAATGGTTTCTTTTCTTCAGACCCACACTGAAAAGCTTCCTTTTCTTAGAGACTAATATAAAAGTTAAGTTTGGATCCTTTGGTCTCAGGAGGCAGATAAGAAACATTCTTGAACTTCAAAAACCTCTAGAAGTTTGCTGTAGATTTCTATAAATATTTTAACAAAGAAGAAGTGTTTCTTGTCCTTTCCCTTTTTAACCTAAAGGCTTGCTCAGATTAAGCACCTTATAGAGGCCTATTTTGTTTATATGTAGTCATTTTTGCATGATTCTAAAGAAAGCCTTTTTCATTTAACTCTGCTTGTCAAGATTGCAGTCTTGCATTTCCCTGTACAACAGATAAGAAGTGTCAGTCACCTCATCACAACCTCATTTTCCATTAAATTAAATAAAGGCAAACCATGAACCCCATCAACTATTCTTAGTCTTGCTACTCTTCAGACAAAATACAGTCACCTTCTCAAAAATCAGAGAAATTATTTCATAGACATTTCTTGGTGCTTCAATCTGATTTTCATGACCAAAACGATGCAAAGATCCACAGATATACATTCATGTGCAAAAATTAATCATCCCTGCACAAAAAATACACTCAGGTGGAGGAACAGGAATCTGAGTAGGATTCTACATGAAAATAAACCTGCATACTTCATTTACTGACATTATTTCACATGTAAAAATTTTTCTTTGAATTCAAAGGCAGCAAATTTTAGTATTTTCAGTGCTGTCTTTACAAGGAAGGGAGAAGGAACTGGCCATACCTTGTACAGAAGCTTCCATAGCAAATTTGCAGGAACTATTGCTTCTAAAGTGCAATCTCACGCTGAGGTGCCCAGAAGAGCCCAATTCCATGTTTGCTACAGATCTGCAAGGAGAAGAAATCTCTTGATCAATTCTATTGATTCCTGAGCTCTCAACACATGTGTAAGGTTCTGCTTGTCTGGCATTTAGCCCTGTTATTTTATTCCTGTTTTAGGTGATTTTTCACTGGTACCAGTCATGTTTCACCAGGAAGAAGCTGTGGCAGGACTGTGACCCTGTCCATCAAGGGCTACCTGCACATGAAGTTGGCTGTGGACACTCCCCCTTTCCCATTTTGTTTTTCCTTTCCTGTTAAATTTTACCACTACTTTGCCTGTATTAAGGACAATCAAGCCCAAACTTTTGATAAGGAAGCAGAATAAAGGCTCCCCTTATTGGCAACACTTTCCTGATCCATGGCTTATTACATCTATTACCTAATTCAGGTTCAAAGGAAAGCTTCCCTTGCCATATCCTTTTTATGCTTTGAGGCAAAGACAACCTAAAAAACAACCCTGAACATTTTATTCTAAATGTAGGTGGGTTCATATCTCTTCCCCAAAAAATGTCTCCTTAATATTTTAAAATATTTATGGAACACCTTTCTTTTTACTTTTTGGTTTCAGGGTTTCTTTTTTTCTTCCTTAGAATAATAAAATTTGAAAACCAGTTTTTAAAATCTATTTTAGCACTTCAAGGAAATTAAAGAGGATGAAATTTCAAGAGTGTGTATACTTCCAGAAAGAGATTTTAAAAATATTTGGGAAAATGCTAAATTAAGGTTGATTTTTCAAGGATTTCAAAAAGGAATAACTACAGAGAGCCCCATGAACACTTGTCTTACACGATAGTATTTACCAACTAAACCAAATTCCCACTAAAGCTTTGCATCCCATACTTCTGAGAAGTCCAAGCCACAATCTGCTGTCATAGGACACGGCTGGCACACAGCAATTTAATCTTCTGCTAATGCCAGTCCCATGGGGAGCTGTGAGCATATGGCCAGAGATCTTAAATTGAATCTGTCTTCAACCAAAAGCCACAGTGGGGAGGGCACAGAGGGCTGAGATCATGAAGATCTGTGTTTGCTGAGCTGATGACTAACACTGGGCTGAGGCAGCTTTCAACTGTTCAATTGTCAGACAAACCTGCCAAAATCCCCCCCTGATCAGAGGCAGCTGTGATTCACTACTGACTGCAACAGCAGCACCTGCCTGAGCCAAAGGCTCTTCCCAGCACTGCAGCACTCGGAAGCCCAGGGCAGGAGGGATTCATGTCAGCAAAACCACAAAGATCTGTGAGAGATACCAAGAACTACTATTGCAATTATTTTCTGATAGTATTTTAAACCCAAATTCCCTATTATGACTGCTTCAAACATCAGTCCTACAACCATAAAGCTTAATTAAAAATATAGCTAACTATCTACAGTTTCCCCCCTTCAATTCCATCTACTGCTAAAAGTAACAGAATTTCTGTCCTACTTTGAACATATATTGGTTCTCTAAGCCTTGAATAGATCACAATAATCCAGAAATAAGCATTAAAGAATATAGTAAATGGCACAGGAAAAAAAAACCAACAAAAACAAACCAATCAATTATAATCTTTGTTGCTCCTCATTTACTTTGATACACTTGGTTGTTTTTATTTCAGCTGAGTGATTCCAAACAATAAATCTAACACACCAAAATTGTCTCCTGTCAGTACATGCTTTAAGAGTGTCAGAAATTTGACTAGTTAAGAAAAATGACTTTGCTACAGAGTGCCCACTGGCAGAGTTACTGTATGCCAGAGCAGCTTAGGACTCCATTTTCCTGGTCAAATAATTAATCATCATCTTCATACTTTAACTGAAGGATGTTCCCTCATACCTAATAGTCATGCTGGCATACTTTGTTATATGATATTTAACAGATGTAGTAGTTGGCATATATATAGTGTAAAAAAACAGGTTTTGTTTTATATTTATATATTCCAAAATATACTTTATATTAGTCAACAAAAAGAGTTACCAAAATTCATTTCAAACTCCAGTGAAGGCAACAGAAAGTGTCCCCAGATCAGATATTGACTGGGATCATCACTATAAATTTGAAACACTTCTGCAAAGCACAGAAGCCTCTCTCCTAAAAAGCCCACACTGTGTTCCTGCCTGCCAACAAATAATTTCTCCATGTAGCTCCTGTTGTATTAAAGACAACTCTTAGACAAAGACCTCAACAATTGTCACTGTGAAGAAGATATCCACTATGGCCTCAAGATTTACCTTCACTATTTGACAAACAATTGATTTATAGAACTGGAAATGGATTATCCTGACAGAGTAATTGTTCAATGCAATGATCTATAAAACTAACACTGAAATATAACCTGGCAGCTGTCAATCAGATAAGGACATGGAAGATATGTCCTTTGACATAATTCAGTTTCAGATATCCCTGGCTATCGTGGGGCTCAGTGAGGTCACTCACTTCTTAAATAATAACTGTCTTATAAAAATCTCATGAAAATATGTTCTCTTATGATTTAACAGTGAAAATTCTATCTTAATTTAAAAAAAACATATAGAATCAAGGGGACAATCCTTCATTCTAGAGCTGAAAAATTAAAATATATGCTTTTTATTTATTCCACTTTTAAAAAGAATACAATATTTAGAGATCTCTTTAGTCCTTCCTTAGCAAGCATGGAATTTCAATGTTACAAATCCTTATAATTGAAAAAAAAAAAAAAAAGATTCTTTTAAATGTTTACCACAATAAAATATAAGAGAGAGGACACATTTGATGGTCCCAGCCAGGAGAATGAATGTCCAGCAGCATGCCATTGAACTTTTTGTCTGATTTCCAAACAGACTCACCTGGGTTTGCTACAGACACAGGACACGAGGTGAGAGCAAGAAGCCTCAGCTATGAGAGCTCAGATTTGTCATGTCCCTGCAGTCCCCTCCAGCATAACCATTTCCTCTGCAACAAAAATACAAATCCAGATCTCAGACCATTTTTTTGTGCCTGGGGAAGAGAATGGAGAGGAAAAACATTAGCAGGAAATAGATTATATGTTTTCAAGCCACAGCTGAGTATTTATGTTACACTCAGCACAGGAAGCCAAGTGCATTTCAAATTGGGAAAGTGAATCCTCGCAAACACTGAGGGTTAAATCTGTATTTCAAGTCAGTGGTTTGCAGTGGATTTCTCTGCTTATACTAACTCAGGCCTTAAGGTACTGTGGCACTGTGGCAGAGAATTGGAGTATTAATCAAAATATTTTGCACTTCTTATTAAAATGACTCTTTTCGTACAGCTGTATTGGATTTACTCTTCCAAGAGAGCAGCAGAAAATCCCTCAAAGATGTACAAATCATCATGTTTGTATGTTACTGGGAGGTAAAAGGATGTGAAAATATTAAGAATATAATCTGGATTTTTCCTATAAAATAGAAACATATAAATTTATCATGTTGTTGTTACTAAGAATCAATAAGGGTTTCTGCAAGAATAATAATAATTCCTTTATACCAAGGTAGACTTTCTAAACCTCATAAAAGTATGAATGTGCAAGTTTATTTCTGATTATTTCTTTCCTTTTTTCCCCTGTGAGGAAACCTGCAGGATAAATTGTTTGAAATACTGTAGTTGATCTACAAAAGGATATATCTGATATTTTACAATACTTGACATAATGAAAATATTTGACATGCCACTACAAGGGTTGCTTCAGAGAATATTTAACTATTAAAATTGTGGACTTCTCATTTTACCTTTCAAAATTTATAATTTACACAAAAGGATTTTTTTTATCCTTTGGGGGTTCATTTTGCAATGTAAACTGTTTAATTTTGGCTTAGCTTACAGCTCCAGCATTATTAATACTTAGATGTACTAAAAATTCTCTTCATTAGGAGCTTTAAAACAATCTTAAATGGTGAAAATATCTGTGGCCATAAAAGTTGTACAAAAATAGATCAAACCACAGACACCAACTAGCACAATTTTCTTTTAAAACAGCACTAAAGAGATACATTGAAAAAAAATGGGAATTTCTTTAAATTCTCTCAAGCACTCCCAAAGTTATTAGCATTTTCATAAAATTAACTTGCAGAAGACTCTCCTAGTAAAATTAGAATTCTTTTTTTTCCGTGGCAGCAAAGTCTATTAGGGATATAGATAAAATGAAAGACACTTCTGAGCTATTATTCAGCAGTGCTAATAGCTTTCCATGCCTAAAGATTAGCTACAATGAAGTATCCATGAGCATTTCAAATCCAGCTCTGTGCTCAGCACTCCAGATCAGGCTGTTTAATTACATTCATGAAGTAGATGAAGTATTGGTAAATGGCTATGAGTTACACTGTACACAACACATGAAATGATCACATTAATAGTGGGATGTAAATATCTGAAACAGAGAAAGGGATAACAGACTGCTTATAGCATCAGCAGCTTTCATAAAATAGAGGGTCTCATGCATAATTCAGACACAAGCAATATTGACTCCTGCTTTACTGCAGACAGGCCATTCTTTTCCTCTCTTATCCCTCCAAAGTCATAAGTACCAAGAGGTTACAGGCCTGGTTGTGCTCTCTGAGTTCTGAGTACATCAGACACACACCTAAAAAGTGAATAAATCTGAGTTCTTATCTACTTCCTTGTCAAAATCCACCAGTCCCTTCCAATGCAGCACCTTTGCAAGTTGTCACTGAACCAACTTTGTCTTCAGTGACAGTACCCTTAAGGTTTTAGTCCTGGGATTATTCTAGATTCCATGTTTTTCTAAAGATGAAAATGAAATTTCCTTCTTGAAGGCCTTCCCACCTTTCTCCTCCAGAATCAGGGCTGAAAGTGCAGAGAGCCACAAGTTCAGCCCTTGTAGAGTCAAAACTACCTGAAATAATATTTCCATTTCTGCAAGTGCAGGAAAGATGCACAACTGAAAGACCATTTATAGAAATGTGATTTTAGTAAAAATGGATGCAGCAAACCTCAGTGGGTAAAGGTAGTAATAACAATGCAATATCTTTGCCAACAGCCAAATGCTGCTTAGAGAATTCTTTCTCTAAAGAAAAAATCTTCCTGAATTGATAAAATGTCTTAATTCTGGAGATGAAAGAACATTTCAATAAGACAGAACCAATTTCAGTAATTATTAACTTCTTACAACTAGGGATAATATGTGAGTCAGACTTTTTGTTTGCTTTTTTTTTAATGAAGGCAATGCAAACATTTAAAGGTAGAAACAAACATAATATTGTTATAGATACTTTCAAAATGCCATAGGAAAGCAAGCTCCAGAAAATGGTAGATCTACCAAGCACTTTATTTATAACAGTTCAGACTCTTTCAGCCTCACCTAGCAAGGTCACTAAATTTGCTTTTGGTCATACATAATTATTCAGTGACTTTTTAATGCCATTTTCCTTAAAACTGATAAGGAAACTTAAGGTTTCTGTTCACTCCCTCTTCCACAAACAGAACAAATGAGGAAATAGAAATGTGACTTTTTAAATTTTAGTTTTCTCAGACAAGTAGAGCATTTATCTTCCCCCCTCAGGGTAGAATAGGAATCACACATGTGCTGGAGTAAATGACTCATGATAGCAAGGGGGTAGAATAATTGATCACCCATTTCTATTCCAGGGCTGCTCCAGCCCTTTTCTTTATGAGCAGGGCAAATGAGGGAAGACATGAAAATCTCTGAAACTGCCATTACCATTCTGCAAGGATTCCTTTCCACAAGAGATGAACTGAAGGAAAACAAAGGCAGAATCAGAGATCTCTCCCTCTCTCTTCCCTTCACAGACAACTGACTGGATTCTCCAGTCAGTTTAATTTTTTCAATGCCAGCAGCTTCACTTTCAATATTAAACTGAAAAGACACAGATTAAAGCCCCTATTTTTCAGTTTATGGAAAATAAGTCATGGAATTAGAATATTTTATAGCTTTAGCATTGCAGGGCTTTTGTTAGAGTTCAACATGAGGAAACAATCACAGCCATAACTTTGATTTGTGTGCACTGGCGACTTGCCCAGCACAGTAGTAGAAACAGCAGAAGCTGGAACTTAAGACATGCAGCAAAGCATGGAGCCTCACCTGGGAAAAGGACAGGGGAAAAAACCAACAAAACAAAACAAAAACCAATAAACAAAAACAAACAAAAGCACGGGAAAAAAAAGCAAAGCAAAGCAAAACTAGATAACTTGCTGCAGCAACCCTAGGGGAAAGTGGGGTAGTTTGCTGTGTCAGTGACCAAGCTATGAGGGAGTCACATTCAGTGAAAGACCTTTGAGCTCTTAGGATATTAAATTACTTTAATAACAGCAGATATTTAGTTTGTTTTAAATCCCTCTATTAAGGTCCTGAGCAAAAAAATTCAATAATAGAAAACTACATTGACTTCCACCACCCCCATCTTTATAGCTAATGGTTCTATATAACACACTTAAATATTTGTTGGAGGTTTTTTTTGGTGATATGTCTTAGTTTTCCAATAGGAACTAAAAGCCTTTGGCCTCAGTATATAGGTGTTTAAAATGTCTAAATAATATAGTATGCATGAATCTCATTTTCAGGTCTGTACCCTAAGGATTCCTACTGGAAGACCAGAAAATGTCATTATTGAGACACTGCCAGATAATATGGCAATCTGCCTACTACACTGGTCTTTGGTACTAAAGCACAGTTAAGGTTGTGCTGCAAAGGACAACAAGAAAACTAAATCAATCTTTTTTTAATGCAGCAAGGCTTTTTAGGGTTTTGTTGTTGTTTTTAGTTTGGAGTTTTTGTTGCAATAGGATTAGAATTCCATAAAATAATCCCTCCCATTTTCTTAACTGCCCTTAAACAAAAAATAGTACAACATTAACTTGGACCTCTTTAGTAAAGGGCCAGTTTTCAACAAACTTATCTCCTCCTGCCTCAAACAGTCTTCTTCAAAATTGGCTCAGAAGACACCCTATAAGAAAAATACAGGGCTTTTTTTGGCAGAAGAAAGCTTTTCTTCCTTCATTCCTTCCTACTATTTTAAATATCAGGTAAAGCAAAGACTGCAAGAAAGGATCCTCACAAAAAGTACAATGATTTCTGCCAGGAATAACATCTGGCCTATATAACTCTAAACAGTGTCCCTGCCTGGGTCCTGCACAGGAGCGGCCACTGCCCCTGTGCTGAGCTGCACCCTGAGCTCCGCAGGCACAAAGTGACATTTTGCTTTACCTGAACACATCCCTCCATCCAGAGCTTCATCCATGGGCAGCTGTGTCTCCACCCTGCCCATTCTGTTTTAAATGGCAGGGCCTTTGGATTCTCAATATTGTGGGAATGACAAAACATTCCTGTTCCCCTTTTTACTACATGCATTTCTGTAAAAACCCCAGCCTGTGACAGAATAGAGGTCTCATATCCTTTTGGGAAATAACACACCAGTCCTCAGGTCTGAAAAGATGTGCAGGTGAACTCAGATGGGGCAGGAACATTATGGGATGTTACTGAATCAGCAGTGCTATCTTGAATCCAAGATATTGTACTACAAAGCATCCTAAGTTAGGGCAACAAATAAAAAGGCTATTACAAATTATTCTTGTGCACATAACCAGTTGTTACTCTTTCTGTACCAGCTTTTCAGTATCAACACTTATAAATCAAAAATCACTAAATAATCTGATAATCTTCAGATACAAATTGTTACATACTTCAGCAATTCCCTAACATCCCACTATCCCTGTCTTAAAACAGTAATTAACTCCTCAATTGCATATTGCAAGGTTGCTAAAGCTGAGAAAGCAGCTTGTAAGCAAGCAGCAGAAGCAGCAGTAGCATTGGTTGTATGACTCTATTACACACAGACTGATTTGCAGAGATACAAACAGTACCAGGGAGAATTTTTTGACTCTTCAATCAGGTTCAACTCTATTGGAGATGGAATGTCAACACGCCCTGAAAAAAGAGCGTGGTAGAACAGTGACATCCATGGCCTGACAGAGCAAAATGAACTGGGCCACAGCAGTGGGGGGAAAGCAGAAGAGGCAGGAATAATGAATTGCTGCTCTCAGCTCCCTGTGATCCATCCTGCTGCTCTGCCTTCCGAGCCTAATTTTCAATTGTGCAGCCTTGGATCTGCACCCTGTGACCGTGTGAGCTGCATAGTTGATGCTGTATAAATTCCACAGCTGTTCACAGGGCACTCACTACATCCAGCCTTGAGTGAACAACAGTGCTACAAGGACTGCAGAACATTGCCAAAAGGTCACTCTCAAAACAGACACAGAGCTGAGGAAAAAAGACAGAGCAGACCTCCTGTGATCCCAGGTGGCACCTCAATTACAAGAATATCTTTTCTTGTGACTGCAACAAGCTTCTTTTGAGGATTATACTGTTTGGCATATCTGCAAGATTTGTGCAGTGAAATTAAATGGCAATAGTCAGAGATATTTGTATGAAATTACTCAACCATTTTAAACACCTGTCACAATCTTGCTGCAAGTATCAAAGGCAATATTAATATAAAAATTTGTGCTAAACAAGAAATTAATTTTCATTATATTGACTCAGGATGTCTGAGTCAAAATGAACCTTTTACATTTAGAGAAAGCATCTATAACACTGACTGTGGCACAGTGGTTTTTTGACCTGCTGTGCCTGAAAGCCTCTGGGAGCAAGTCCACAACTGAGCTCCCCAGCTCTGCCCACTCCAGCTACAAGACACAGTGAGCATACAAACCAAAACCCTGCATTTTTATTTCCTGCAGGGATTAATAAATTTTACACAACACTGATACAGGTAATAAATTGAGGACTTGACACATTTGTTGTGTCAGCCCTATTGTTTGGCAGCATAGAGATAAAAACAGCCCTTAAGACTGCAGAGTAAGGCTGAGACTCAAAAGTTTGCTTTTAATTTTGGATTTCACCTCTGAAAGTGGAAGAATTTAATGCCTTGGAAAGGTCAAGCCATTTGGTGGACATGAGCAGAGTTCAAGTGTACAATAAACCAGGAATCCCATCAGGGAGCTGTGGCTGTGCTCTCCCCACACTGCAGCAAAGGGCTCCCAGCTCTCAGGTCCAAGCCTTGGTACTCTGAATTTCAGTGCATCATCCAAACTGGTTACTGGGGTGGTCCTGTTGTTTCTGTAGCTACCCATAAAGAAAAGAATCCAAATTTAAGTGGTGCAGCCTAGTCACAATACCATCCAATTTACCTCTTCATTTTGTAATAAAGTCAATTATCAGGCCCTCAGCACAGCTAAAGGCTGTGGGTTTAGAACAGTTGGCAAGGAGAATTTGTCATGCAACATGAGTTTTTCTCACAACTCCCTAAGTCTCCCATTCCTTCCTTGCTCTATTATTTCTTTTTCTTCACATTAGTTTTCATATTCTTATTTTTAATCATATACCACTTTTCCTCTGCTCTTCACCACTGCAAAACTAAGTGCTCAGGGAGCCAAATTTGATGTATTTTAATTACATGATGTTCTGCTCTGGTGAACTGCTACACCAGAAAATAAAAAAAAGGAGGAATCTTCCTGTAAGAAGAATATATTTAGACTAGGCATGTTTCTGTGCTTCATAACCTGTTTAAAATGTAGGCTGTGTAAAATTCTGTATGGGAATCTTTGCATAACATGATTCATAAACATGAATAATATTCAGCAATAATCCTGATGCTATTTTTGCTCCCCTCCAAAGACTAAGTGGTTTATTGTTAATACTGCCTTGCCCTCAAGAAAAAATAATTGTTTTGTCATTTTCTTCCTACATTTTTTGTATGTTAAGTCAGATTCCTTGTGTTATGTCATAATATTGAGACAACTTTAAAAATTGTCACATACAAACCTGAGGGAGCTGGGGGTGTTTATCCTGGAGACAAAGATGATCACTCTCTACAAGTGCCTGCAAGGTGCCAGGTGGGGGTCAGCCTCTTTCCACAAGTAATGAGCAAGAGGACATGGCCTCAGATTGTACCAGGGACTCTTTAGATTGGATATTGGGAAAAACTCCTTCACAGACAGGGTTGTCAAACACTGGAACAGGATGCCCAGGGAAGGGGCTCAGTCACCAGCCCTGGAGGAATTTACAAGACATTCAGACATAACTCTTGAGGAGCTGATTTAGTGGTAGGCTTGGTAGTTTTACATGAATGGCTGGACTCAATGATCTTAGAGATCTCTTCCAACAGAAATCATTTTATACATACACACACACATATATATATGAAATATAACACACACTTGGAATGTTTTCAATAAAAGACTAAGAATTCAGAAAGCTGTTTAGCACAGATACTGCCAGTTGCACTCTTTTCAAAAGTAAGGTTATATTGAACTTTCTGAAAGAGATTAGATAAGCACACATAGATTTCAGGACTGTCATCTGTCAGACCCTGTACAGCCAGCACAGAACAATGCATAGAACACCATAATATTTGTTTTATCATTTAATTCTATTTCCTTCAGTCCTGAAAAACATCAGCTCAGACAAGTAGAGAGAGTGGATATCATGGCAAAGATTTAAGATACAGATGCATACTGACATGAAATAAAAAGTTTTCCTAACTTATAATGAGTTGCAATTTTTTTTGAATGGTTAAGCAAACAGACTTTAACTTAGACAGGGACACAGCATTTGATATATCATGAAATTCCTCCCTGTTTCAGCAGTACTTGCAGAGCGGCAGAACAATCCTGTTTTGCTATGATTCACAATCACTCCCACTCGCACACATGGGATGTGCTGCCATGGTCCCTCCCTCTCCCCCTGCCCAGCAATATTCCTCAGCAGTGAGATGTGCTTGTTCCCCTGCTCAAAGGGCAGCTCTGATGCCAGCAAAGCACAAGTTCCAAGGAAAAGCAAAAGGGAAGAAGATTCTCAGGAACAAGATGAGTCCACTTGATGCATACAGAGGATCTCAGTAAAAGGAAAATAAGATTATTCCCTACAAGCAGAATGTACTAAACTCTTTAGCCACAGGGTCATGCTCCTTCATCAGATCAAGCTGCCCTTCGTGGCAAGTTGCAAGTTTAAGGTTTGTATATCCACTTCAAGACAAAGCAGAGTGAAGTTAGAAACCAATCATTACCCCTAAAAACATATTAAAAAATAATAAATTGTGAAATCTCTTTGAGATCAGGAGTTTATTACTAAGGTGCAAATCAGGTAATATCCTTGGAAAGTTATTTTCATGCCTGCTCACACTTAAGAAGAAATAATTTAAGTTTTCCATCATGAAAGCTATATTTACTTAGTTCTGTTATCTCCCTAATCTTGCACTGCCCTGTGCTCTTTCAATGTATTTCATTGATATGAACAGCCAATTATTGAGCCTAATTTTTCCAGCTTCTGAATTGAAATACATATGACAGCAAAATAGGAGCAGAAGGCATAAGCAGAGCCTAGTCTAGATTAAATTATTATCAGTCTTTCAGTCTACCTAAGTGACAAAAGCTGCATCACTCTGCAGGCTGCTGGCCTTGGGGTTGATTGCTCTGAGTCTCTCAGACTTTCATGTCCTGCATGGAACTTCTCAGTGGCACCAAAAACACACAAGCTGCTGATGGCAGCAATTGAATCAAAAACCAAATTCTTAGTTCTTTGGGCATCAAAGGAAACAGAAGCACTGAACTTTGTGAGCAGCATTTATCAGAACTGTTACATGCCAGGTAGGGTAAATTTTCTGTCTCTTCTGCTGCCTCCATTCTTTGTTGGAAATGGAGTACTGAATAATTTTTTATCCAAGACACTTACCCAGGAAGGGAACTGCTGGCTCCTGATGCTAAAAGTGCAATTTTTTCCTGAATTATTAAAAATAAAAAAGAAAAAGAGAGAGAGAGAAAGAGAAAACTCGCAAAACTCACCACTGAATCACAGTCACTTTTTCATTTGTTTCTGATCAAGTTGATACTGTCTTTTCATTGTAGTCCCCTATGGGTACTTTCTTCTATAGAGCATAGCACTCTTTTTCTTCTACCAAAATTGTATTGTGTCTTGTTTAGAGAGAGCCTTTGTCCTTAGTATCAGGAGGAAAAGAGAAGGTTTCATTTCATCTTTGTAGGATTGCCATAAAAAAAAGTCAAAAGAAAAAAAAACATGACTGCAGAAAACCTGAAAAAGACAAAAGAAGTGAGAACTACCTCATAAGAGATATTTCATTGACATTAGTGTACTTTTTACTATAATTTTACTGTTACAATTCTAGGTAATACAACATATTTTCCTTGGCAACTTTTTTTACCCTCATTTAATTACATTTAAAACCTTTGACTTGTTAATAAATAAATAAGTGTTAAAGGAAATAAAGATCTCCTTTCTGTAAATTCTTTTCATTAGGCACAGAATAATTTATTTATACTTCAGATTTGCTACTTGAGTGTACTGCTGCATGTAAACTAGGTAAGCATGACTCTCTCAATTGTGAAGTCAGAAATTACTCAAAACTATGTCAAACTAAATTGAAACTCAATAGAAATGTCTATATTGGCACCTAAAGGCTTAATAATCCTG
Source organism: Zonotrichia leucophrys gambelii (assembly GCF_028769735.1). Lineage (NCBI taxonomy): Eukaryota > Metazoa > Chordata > Aves > Passeriformes > Passerellidae > Zonotrichia > Zonotrichia leucophrys. The sequence goes on from NC_088174.1 coordinate 6,294,193, forward strand.
TGTTGTGTGGGTGAGTCTTTCTAGTAGAAATGTACACACTGTTTTCAAAGCAACAATGGTGGGTTTTTTACTTTTAATTTGTATTAGATTTTATATAGTAAGCCACCGTACTGGAAAATATTTAATCAAATTATATACAAATGTGTTGGTACATCTTTTCAAATCACATATTTTAAGTCATAAAGAGCATTACTATATTATCATACATATGGGGTAAGTCTTTTTAAAAAACTGTGCCTCTTAAAGGCAAGACTATATAAAAAAAATGCTGACATTACACAGGATTCAGTGGGGTTTTCTCCCTTTACAAGGAGGTTTCCAAGCTGTTGACACTATAGGTAAGAACAGCCATATAGGAGATGAAAAACAAGATATAATTTACTCCAGACCTTTCCGGTCCTTTCCAGAAATTTATGCATTTTCTGGAAAAAACTGCCTCCTCTCCAGACAGCCAGAAAAATCATCATCCATTCAGGATGTTTTCTCAGCTTGCCCCATACAGTTCTCTCCTTCTCTGTCACCTTAGATTAATGACATTCTTCTAAAGCTGTCTCCCTTCAAATCTGTTCTGTATTTCCTCTGTCTCCTGGGTCAAAGTCTCCTTGGTCAGGCTCCACAAACATCACCCATCTGTGCTGTGATTGCAGCTGTCAGCTCCTTCCACAGCCCTTCCAGCCAGGGCAGGGCAGAGCAGAGCCTTCCACCCCTGCCCCAACCAAGCATCCTCCTCTGTCCAGACACCAAAGAGGCCAAGCCAAAGTGTGACCGTGTTCACAGGGGTCTTAGGATGAAGGAAAAGATGAGGATCTGACTCCATGTTTCAGAAGGCTGATTTATTATTTTATTATATATATTACATTAAAACTATACTAAAAGAATAGAAGAAAATATTTCATCAGAAAACTAGCTAAGAATAGAGAAAGAAAGAATAAATAACAAAATCTTGTGGCTCAGAGAGTCCAAGCCAGCTGACTGTGATTGGCCATTAATTACAAACAACCACAGGAGACCAATCACAGATGCACCTGTTTCATTCCACAGCAGCAGATAACCATTGTTTACATTTTGTTCCTGAGGCCTCTCAGCTTCTCAGGAGGAAAAATCCTAAAGAAAAGATTTTTCATAAAAGATGTCTGTGACACCAAAGTTTCAGTATGCCAGTTTAGAAGAAAGACATTTAATTTTGTTCGTGATAAAATTCAGATGTTATGGATTAGGCTTGTTTTTGCAGTTATTTAGAAAAGCTGCTTCCAAATCAGGCTTTACCATTTCATGAACTGAGCAGTTGTAATGAGTATGTCCCTCACAAACTGAAGAATGCGTTTGTTTTTTTTTCTCCCTTCAAGGATTTGATTTTCCATGCTTTGAATTTTATATCATAACTGGAAAATACACACAATATAAAGTTCTAAATGCTGGTGATTGAACTCAGCTATAAGGCCACATTCACCACAGTTTTAAATTCCATGTGTTTTTTAAAAATATGGAAATATGTTATTTAAAGAGCCATAAAGAAAAGGCAATTTTAGATAATCATACTTCTGGAGTCTCGGAAGAGTTTTTGTAAAAGAGGGAAGTATTGACAAGGATCAAGGATGTCCTTTTTATTCTGCCTCTCTCAAACTTGTAGCATACCATTTTTATCAGCCATTCAATAAGCTAAAAATTGTAGTGAAATGGTGGACTGCTGCAAATATCATTTGTTCTAAAATAATTATTTTCCTATTGTATTATAACTGTGCAGCTTTGAACTTGTTGTAAATTAGGCAGAAACAAATGGAAAAAAGTAATCATTTCTACACTGTGCATGCAATGGCATATGCAGGAGCACACTGTCAGACACAAAAACATTTATTTTAAAAAATTCAATGGCACAGTAGCACAGAAAAACTTGTCATATGCAAATGCTTCTTTGACAGAGAAATCTATCACAGATAATCCAGCACAGTGTAAGTTTAGAACCATCCTGTTGAAATACTTATCAACAGGGCATTCAAAATAGGCAGCTTACATTTTTTCCTGATTATTAGCAATGGGATTACAAACATCTCAGTGGGCAGAAAATGTTTGCATGTTCCGCTCATAAAACTAAAAATCAGATAAGAAATTCAGAAGGGTACAGATTCCTAAATCCTCAAAGTTCTGGCATTGCACAGACAGAATTTACATTCAGGCCCTTGCAAGCCAGATGCTTTAGAATATGTTGCAGTTTGCCAGCCCTTTAAACCACTGATAAAAGCTGTAATATTACTGAAGAATCTGTTGATATGTTGAAGTGGTTTTGCATCTAGAGAAGGACTAATACACAGACTTATTTTTGTTCACAGATTAATATGCTTTGCTGAGTCTGGGCTACAATGGTGTGATGAACAGAAAATACTTTGAAAGCTTCCAGTGTCTTATCCAATAGGTTTTATTTAAGAGAACATAGCTAGAGTAAAGACTGTTATAAAAATTAATTCCTGACATTTCAGTTCCATAAATTGAAATAATAGTCTTTTGAGTATTCTTAACAATTCTTCAGAAACCTGGAGGGTGTTGCCTGCAGAGACAAAACATCTACCATTTTAATATAGTAAACTTTCCTTAGAAACCATATCCTTTGTATTTTTAAATACATTGTGTGGCTTCCATTTACTATCAATCCACAGCCTGGTATGAAAAGAACAGCAGTCACAGCATTTAACACTCTGAAAATAGGGGAGTTAATTTTATGAAGAAAAAATATAGTTCTACTGAATTTCATTTACAACATATCCCACACAAATTCCAAGTGTAAATCATCAGAAAATAATTGGAATGGATTTGCATACAAATGGCCTAAAGCATTAATTCACATTTTTAAATGTGAATTAAAAATGCATCACAACAAAGGAACCAATACTCCTAAACACAGATTTACCATTTGCCTTAGCATTATACTTGCCTGCTGTGTTCAGATTAATTAGATCTTTATCTCAAGCAAATTCAAAGGATGTTAAGTATGTAAATTAATTTTCTGAAACAGCCCAACATAACTAAAGGCCTCAGCCACCCATTGTGTCAAATCAGAAAAGAGGGAAAAGGCAACAAAAGAAAAATCAAGGCCCAATCAGTTCCTTATGCTGGGAACAGAAAGCTGATCCCTCAACTCACAGCAAGTTTTTGCAAGTGCTGTATCAGCTGTTCTGCATTCCTTGCTTCTGACCTCTGTGGTGGTGACACAGCTCACAGAGCTCATCACTGAGAGGGGCAGGGGCTCTGAGTTATGGGGTTCTACTGCAAATTCCCAAATCCTAAACACTGTTGTTTGAGAGGAAGGTCAACAAAACTGAGAAAATTAAGTCTGGCTCTTTTTATACAGAAAATGTGTCCTTTGAGCTTCAGTCACATCCCCAAAGTGACTCTTTTGACCTCTTAGCTCAGGTGCTGCTGCAGGAATGGATTGCTCTTGGTTCCCTGCAGCTCCTCCTCACCTGAGCAGCCTCTGCTCCTCCCAGAGGCACACACAGTTTGGAAAGGCAGTAATGGGCATTTGGCTGCTACAAAACCTCCCTTTGAGCAAGGAGAGGATGCACAAACCTCTGCTGCACCTTCAGGCATTGCTGGGAGCACTCTGTTGGGAGAATGCATTCACCCACGCCAAAAGCACCAGCAGCAAAGTCTGGCACCACTGGGACTGCACAGACTGGGCAGGTAACTGAATATCCAGCAATTGCAAGTGCATTCAGGAACATCACCATATATGCAACTAGAATTTCTAAGCAATGCTTTTTTAAATCAGTTAATTACTAAAAATAAAAATGTCCAATTAATTGGAAGGTATTTTCAATTTACCCGGAAGAATCAACCTTCCTAAAGAGAACAGATCTGTTGAGAATCCTTAAATTCCTCATGCTCCCAATCTAAATTTACTAACACTGAAATGATACAACAAAACGGTTAGCTTTGCAGTCATTTTAAAATAATACATTGTTAATAATCTTATTATTAAAGACATCAGGGCTCAACCTTTCAGCACTGTGCTACAGCTTTACTTTGACAAACCTCACCCAGTCCACAGTGACCATTTCCCACCACATGCTAGAGTCCACCTTCTCTCCTCTTCTGATGACACGTGAATTCATGCAGTAAGGTAGTAAACAAAATAATCCATTATAAATAATGCCTGCACCTACACTCAGAGGGGACACATCATTAAATTCTGTGAAACAAAACATTTCTTGAAGACGAGAAGGACAAACACTGTTCACAGAACACAGGAACTGTAGCCTTTCCTCAGCTATTTAGAATTACAGGAGCAGCACCCCCAGCAGGCTGAATGTCCAGTGAACATGCCCACAGAAAAGCACATTTTGTGTGGCACTAACTCAGTTCAGGAGCACTGACTTGGTCAGGGTCACTTCCTGGCATTTTGGCTAAGGTCAGGCATGGTTTAATTGTCACACTTCAGCTCAGGAAAGAGCACCCGAGCAACGGTAACTTTATAATCTGTATCTCCTGGAGGAAGGGAAGATGTTTCTGTGGGTGATCTCACTGATTATCACCTTGAACACAATAATTCTACCTAGCTATCAATCTATTCAGACTTTTCCAGAAATAAGTAATGGGTAGAAGGAAACACAGTCCTTTACACAGATTGTGTTTGTTTCCAGCTAAGCTGAAGCACCAAATATTTATAAAATGTGCTAGACAAAGACCTTGTGCTACAGGAGGAAAATCAAGCATGTCTCACTGTGTTCCATCCCCTAATAAATCCTTGTAAAGTTATAAACAGCTTTCACACATTTAATTGACCATGTACAAAATTTTCACCTCAACAACAAAAGGTAACTTCTTGTGGGGAGAAAAAAGCATTGAGCATGCTGCAGTGCAGTAGTTTGAAAAATGTTGTGTGAAGACATGAAATAGCTGTACAAGAAAGCAGGAGTGTGTCACAATGCTTTAGTTTCAAGACCTCCTTCAGTGCTGGAATAATGACAGAACTCACTGGGGCTGAACAAAGGTTCAAGATACAGATCTAGTAAATGTCTTATGTAGAAAAAAAGGGAAAAAAGATTTCAAGTTACAATTTACTAGAACAGTACAGAGAAGTGTAAAGTATCTCTTACTAAAATTCAGACTGTCAGCATAGAGTTTTATGGATGCTTACCACAAATATCAGTGACAGAAAGTCCAGAGTTTCTCTTTTTGACATGTAAAAAGTTAAGAAACATAAAAATTATTGTAATTTTGAGTATGTGAAAAGCTGCATTTCAGTATGATACCTGTGGAAACATGGCTGGGGGTAAAACTGCAGGAAACTGAGAAGTTTTATTCTCATGTTAACAGAAGTTACAGTGGTACAGAAAGCATAGAATAAAATACAGCTGCTTCTCCCTGGATGGAAGGGGGTTGGATGTTCCACGATGATTCCCCATAAAACTGCAGCACTGATGAGAGGGAGGGAACAGAGGAGTGGTGACACCATGGCCAGGCTGTGGAATCCTTGCAGGAGGGGAACTCGATGGTACTTTGCAGGTGATAAACCCCAAACCACCTGTCAGCCAGGGGAGAGAGAAAATGCCCTGCAGCTGAAGAACACCTGTGGTGAAATCGTTCTCTCCAGAGGAAATTGGGTTACTATAGCACAATTGTAATATTAACACACACACCCCCTCCCAAAGTACACACCCCAAGGTATGACCACCCTCACTGGGCATCTGCTCTAGATTTTATTGACTCTGTCTTTACAAACAAAGTGAGAGAATTTTACACCAATCAGCAACAAAGGCATGTATGATTAGTCCTCCTAATCATAAACACCTCCTAAACATAAACAAATAGTAAAGTCAAGAAGAAAGTAAAGTCAAGAATGGGAGAAAAGTCAGGGAAGACACCATTGTAAATACTGGGATCAATCACCAGGCTGAACCTGCCCCCTGTGCACACGTTTATTGGGGATTAGAGCCTCTCTGTGCATTGCTCTGAATATATTTTTGCAGTCAGATACCATCACCAGCAATCCTCAAGCCTTAACCTGGCACAATTTGACATTAATAAAAGCTGTTCTTCCATAAATGTGAGAGTGAGTCCTTCACAAGAGCTGGCAGGTGCCCGCAGCAGGGAACATACTGAATAAAGACTCACTGAGGGGTCTCCCTTGTGCTGTTGGTGTGTCCCTGAAAATGTCATCTGAACCACCCTGTGATCCAGCAGAAGTGGTCACTGAGGGGTCCCTCTGGTGGGACATGGACAGGCTGGTCAGGCACAAAGGTCTTGACCGTCTGGGGCACTGGCAGACAAATCAAACCCTGAGGGTCAAGGAAATCTCCCCTTTTCACATGACAGAATCATAACAACTTCATTACAAATCTTAGATTGTCCAGCTGTCTCTTATTTCTGACAATTACACACAGTGTATAAATGGTTAATGAGTGAAAAAATTATAGTTAACTTGAAGAAAAATAGACTGGTTATTTGCAAATAAAAATAAATCAATCTTACAGAAGAAAGAAAATAATTACAATCTAGTTGCACCTAGATGGTAACTGCTGGATTTTGTGGCAACTGCTTCAAAATATCTACTTTTATATTCAACAGATATTGAATCCTCTTCTCTATTCTGAACATTTCAAAAGGAATAGGAAAAGAAAGCCTGTGGGTTCAGGTGTTTGCCTGAGAGATGAATATCTAAATCATTTTGACTGAGACAGGAATTTACTAGCAAAATCTTGAAAATGAGCAGAACTTTATTTTCCTTTGCCTTCCATGTTTTGGCATCATAAAAGTCCACCTCATCAGAGTGCAGAATTTTCCACTTTGCTCCTGCAAGCATAAGTTGTCCCATTCTCAGAACAGCTCCCCAAAGTCTGTTTTTGAGCCTACCCACAATTAGACTTACTGAAGCTTCTAATAATAAGAGGAAAGAAGAAAAATAATTGCATTCCATTTATTTCTAGTTTATTTTAAGGCAAGATGGTTGCTGATTTTTATGCAGTAATATTTACTAAACATAGTCAATACCATTTTCATTACTCTATCAACAAGATAAATTCCAGGGAATATTCAATGGTGGGCAAAAGCAATGCTACATGTTCTATTATAGCCAACAATATCCAGCTCTGTAAATTGTCCTTTATTGCAGCTATTACTGGATTATGGAAATCTTATTACTAATTGATTATTAACTCAGAATAATGTAATATGTTTCCAGAGAATGCCAAGCAGCCTGCAAACTCAATGCTAAATCAATACTTATTTCTTACCTGTTCCATTCATCATCTTCAATTCCCCCTACCAAAAGCAAATGGCTAAAATAGATTATTTCTAGCAGTAGAAGAGACTAAATAAATCCATATAAGAGTAAATAAAAAGAACTGGAGAACAGAGAACTAGTCATAATTTTAAACTAGAACAGGTAGGAGAATGCAATCATTTAAAGATATTTATTTCAGCTAGGCTTCACTCCTTTTAAATAGCAGGGGTTTGTTTTATCTAAGTCTGATTTTACTCCTTCAAGTGTTTGAAGATGTTAAAATATAAGCTAATATGCAGTACATTACCCGGGATTTTTTTTTTCCTTAGTCCCTACATATTAAGGGAAAACTTTTGGGGACACTTAATTTTCCTATCCTGAGTTTGAAAAGAGGTTACCCCAAAGCTTGTGAGAAACTAAAAAACCCCAGTGCAAGGATATGAACACTGGAACTCATTTTACAGTTAAAAGAGATTCTCTTAGTCCACCTTTTTAATCTGGGCAGCACAGATTTTAGTTCTGGATTTTTTTGTCTCTGCATCCTCCTTGGTGTTGGGGAAATCATGTGTAATTAGCCAGGGTCCACTCAGCAAAAGAGAAAAAGGCATCAAAGTAACAGATGACAGCAGCCAGCTGAAGTCAGTGCATCTATATTGATCCTCTGAAGCCTGCCCTAGATACCTGCTCTTCATTCCACAGTCTCAGCTCAGGAATAATGCTTTTCTTTGACTGCAGAATAGTTTCCAGTATTCATAAATTCAACTCTTTCCCTCCACAACAATTGTCAAAACACACTTTTATAATGCCTCCTTATAAAAAAACCAAAACTTAGAAAATTAAGTTCAAAAGGGAATAATTCAGTGTTTCTAACCATAGTTACACATACCAGCATTAATAAAACAGGAGGATATGGTAGAACCAATATTGCTCCCGAACATACAAGGATAATAAATAAATACATTTAGAAATATCTATTATACAGACATTTAAATGTAAGTGTTTGCAAATTGAATCTCTGGGCTGTTCTACCTTCAAAAGACCACAGGTAGGAAGGTTTCTATCCTCATCTTGGTATAGTGCTGCCATCAGCAGGGGTCACTGCCCACAGACTCTACCACCACATGCAGGTAATTGCCCCCCACTATGGTTCAGAAAATGGTTCAGTTTTGGGGTTAGAATGACAGCCAAATAAGTAACCTGAATCACTTTGTGAGAACCTGGTTCAGGAGAGATTTTAAGGAATTTTGCACAGTAAATCTGAGAGAAAGGGTCAATATTCAGCAGTTGAGGATGTCTTCTTCATGTAACTGAATTACAAAGTGACTTTACTTCTTCAGGCCCAGAATTATCACAAGTGAACAGTCTGTAAATATGTGTCTGTCCTAAGTAACTCTACCTCAACTCTTCAATGATAAATGAAAATTGCTTTAAAAATTTCTTTTCCTGCTCAGGGATTAAAGAAAATGGCCCTTATTTGAAAAGTTCCTAGTGAAAAAAGGACAGAAAAATGAGAGAGATTTTTCTGCCATGAAAAATGTGGCAAAAAAATTACTAGGAAGTAATAGATTATTAGAAGGTAATAAGATATCTGCTACTTGAAATGAAGACCATCTGAATTCTTGGAATGACTGAGTCTCTTAAGCTGAAATAAACTCCTCCTAAGTACAGCTTCATGTATGAGCATTAAATAAGTCAGCTACTCCTGTAGAAGTAAGTGCAGTTTAAGTAGATACTATGTTTTACCAAATTTTATGCACTGACAGTAGGTTCATGAAGGTCAGCTTCAGCCTAGGGAAATCTAACTCCCTAGGCTCCCCTCGGGATAATTTGGAACATTGAAAGTTGGCCTCCAGCTTTGAATTGCTCTCACACTAACGAGCTGGAGAGACAGACACTGAATGAGCGAGAGGCTTGAAAAATTCATGTTGTGAGCAGCAGAATAGTCCACAAAGAGCTGCAGGACACTGACCTAACTGAGGGCAGCTTTTTGCAAATGGATCTGTTTGCAGTGTGCAGATGTGATGTGCTGGCTGGATTCCTCTGGATGACCTGAATGCCATTAACAAACTTGCAAGAACACGAGCAGAGAGGAACAACTGCAAAGCTTAGCCACTAATCAAGGAGCCTAATTAGATAAAGTGTTAATCCCCACATCTGTCTGCAGATGACTGACAAGAAAGGCTAAGCTTTGTGAGAACTCAGAGCAGGTTCCTAAGCTAGATCTCTGCATCCTTAACAAATCCATAACAGTACTCCCACAGCCATACACAGATGTAAAGCAGCCTCAGAACTGTGTCCTTTGCACAGAAAATGAAGTTGCAACAGTCTTGCTGCTGTAGGAACACATCAAAATGACTCAGCTGCCTCTCTAAGCCTCACCAGTTGATTAATTCTCTTAGATAAGCTCTCAAGTCTGTCTGAAGTACTAAATTAGGTTAAATACAAATGATGATGTGGTGCCTCTAGCCACACTGAAATGATGTCAGGAAGGTCTTTATCCTCACTGAATATGACTTGATATTTATACATGAGAAATTGGAATTGATATTCCATTTTCTGGAGGATGCAAAGGAGAGAAAAGTAAGAAATTTCAGCTGTGGGGGAGACTTTGGCTTCCTATGATGTCCCAAAAAGACAAAGAAGTATTTTCTTGGTCAGTGGGTGCTCTCTGCACTGCCCATGAGAGTGGAGCTTGGAGGATGCGCTCACACAGAGCCAGCTTTGGTTCTTTAGCTAATGAGGGTGAAAGGGATCAAGCACAAAGCAAGAGTGCTAAAGGCATCTTCTCACAGGATTTAGTGTTACACCCCTATCAAACATGATCCCTCCCAATTTTGTGGCATTGTGGGCTAATGCTTTACATCATAAATCAGGCTCTCAGCATAAACTGTCAAACACCAAGTACAGCAAACACACTGGCAATCTTGTCTGGTAATTTTTGGTGGAATCCAGAAGCATGGGGACATCTACACCATAGTAAAGTTTTTTTTCCATTTGTGAGTGGTGACTTCTATAGCTTAGGAGGCTACAAACTCATGCAAATTCTTGGGGAGCTTTCAAATTTCTGAAAGCTAGACAAGACATGGAAGTTATACATAGTGCATATTTTTAATTTCATATTTTATCTTTGTGCACTTTTAACCTAGAGAGTTATGGGACATTGCAAAGGTCTACATAACACTAAGTTTGCAAGTTATTTTGGTAAGTAGCTCATGTTTTTATAGTCAAATAATAATAAATAGAAGCTATTTAATAAAGCATTTTGGTTTACACTACAAATTATGAATACCTTTTTCTGAGTTCATGCCTATTTAGAAGATTAAAAGTAAAACTGCTTTAGAGCTATCTTTCAGCAGACTTGACACTTTTAGTGTATGGTATTTTACAGGCACTCACAGCAAGCAAAAAAAATATCATATTTTAGCACCACTTGAAAATAGAATTCTTCCATTCTATCTTTATGCAAATTTCAATTCTGCAAAATATATTACACACTAGAATTTTGTTTAGCAAAACGGTATTTCACAATCTCAAGTCCAATAATAACTGTATACTTACTATGAAAAGTGTTTCTTTCAGCTTTTGAGGATCACTGGAATATAAGGATAGCTTCTCTGCTTGTTAATCTTTAGCAGGTTTCTCCTGAACTGTGAATTGAATTGAAAGAGCATGAAGCCCCATGAGCAAATGATCTGAAAATATTTAACATTTGCTTCCAAAAGCACGTACTGATACAGCATTTTATTATCATGGAACTTGTCAAAACATTGGAGTCGTGCTAAGAGTAAAGCAAAGGATAAACATTCAAAACAACATTCACTATTACAGACAAATTTGGCACAGCCCCATAGCCCATGGCAGAGCGCCCACTCTACCTTAAGACCTCAAGGTCTACTCAAAGAGGGTCCCCCAGTTCCTCTCCACAATCCACAAAGGCAAATGGCCATGTCCAAAGACAATAAACTTCACCTTCCATAAAAAAGAATTGATCATTCCTCACAGTTTTTCACTGACTGAAAGGAAGCCTAAGCAATTTGCCTGTATTAGACACTTTGACAGCTACAGTAGGTAAATCACATCAGCAGTTTTATGTATGATGGGGAAAACCATAAATTGCTTGAAAACTCTGGCCTAAAAAATACCTTCCCAAGGACTACACAACTTCACATAGTGACTCAATCAATTGACCAATTTAAACCCAACTTCACACTTGGGTAAAACATTCAAAACTGATCTTCATTTAAATATGTTTACTGTGACTATTCCTTTGCCCTTGCCACTGTGACTGGATATGTTAATACTCTGAGTGTGAGAAATTCCCTTACTTTCAATTTCCTCTTTATATTGTCAAGAGAGGATAATAGCATAGGCTCTTCTACATTATCAGGAATTCACACCTCCCCTCAAAAAAAAAAAAAAAACCCAAAATGAGACAAAAATAAAGGTTGAGAGAAATCCCAGTCTGGTACTTGATCTAACCTAAGTCAAGTCTGTACAAAGAGCTACAGGTATAAAACTGGTGTTACTTTTTATGTGGAAGATCGTGGGCAGCATAGTTCAGCGTGGAAAGTAAAGGGGAATGTCCAGATCTGACTGGCATTTCCCATATTATCTTGACAAATACACTGGATTGTGAAGATATTTTGCCTCACAAAAGAAATAGCACAAGCCAAATGGGATCAAACGCACGGGACTCTGGAAAAGTGTTAATGGACATAAAAACATAAGAAAGTTGCCTAAAAAATCCAAAAACCTACAGGCTCAGAAAGAATGCAATACTAAAGCTGAATGACGGCCAGTACAGCAAAAATATCCCCCTGGTGTCTAAAGAGCCTTAATCATGGAATTCAGCATTAACACTGAAGCAATCATTGAAGTTCTACTCAGATAATAGACAGCATCAAAACTAGAAAAGTTCTGACCTTCTTCCTGTTAGAATTTGTTCACCCCTAATTGAACCACTTATTTTTTTTCCTTCCTATAAGCAAAGAACCATTTGTCAATGAGATGAAATTCCTTTCCAAAAAAGCCCAAGGGACAACCTTCCCCCAACCCCAAAACCCACTTTTTTCCTGACCTTTACAAAGATAGCTTGAATGAAGGAGATGAAGTAATTGCAACCCTTACAGAAAGTAATAATGTAAACCTTAACAGCAATCAAGTTTATTCATACAAGTCCTTCCTCTAATTGTTCCCCAGCACAGCCTTGGATTATATCCAGCTGAAAGCTGAATTAAATACATATATTATTGGCATCACTACATAACAAATAGTGTGGAAAAGATGTGCAGTTTCTGCTTTATATCCAAAACTAATGCAAACCAATTAGAATCTTTTAATTATGGTTGAGCAAACCTGAACACACATGAGTAAGCATTATTATTCAATTTGGTCCCCTTCTCACCCTATTGATGCTCATTTAAATTTCAAAAATATCTATTCTTTCCCAAAGTCTATTTTACATGCCCACCACAGTAAAGTTAAAAAAAAAAACAAAAAAAACCCCACCAAACCAAACCATACAACAATCTGGAACAGAAGTTTCTGACTATTCACAAGTCAAAATAATCATTTACACACCCAATGATCTTTCTGGCCAGCTTTTGTTGAGCTTTGGGGCCATGAATAGATTCCATGAGGTAACTGTTGAGGAGCAAGACCTAAACATGGGGACACTGCAGCAAAAGTTACATTTAGCCCAGATACCTGTACTGGATTTGGTGACTGGTTTGGAGACAATCTTTGTGTTCTGTGACAGAACATTATGGTTTTATGCTAATTCCCAGTTGATATTTGGCACCTTTGGATCACTGCAAAGCAGAGCACAAGATCCTGTTCCTGCCATACCTATGCACAGTGCTCAGAATCCCATTTGATTTTCTAGTTCCAACCTCCCTACCCAGGCAGGGACACTGTCTACTAGGAGATCTTTAAAGTCCTTTGCAACCCAAATCATTCTATCATTCTATGATTAAGAGTGCTTTACTTCTCTTCAGAGCAACACAGGATCCAGGAGAGTTTTTCATGAAGCAGCAGCAGAATAAGTTTTTTGCTATGCAGAGCAACATCCTGAAACCTCTGAGAATATAGCTTTTAGGGATGGACTCTAAAAAAGATAACTTTCCAACCAAGGAAAAATAAAAAAAACACATAACATCATCCTTAAATAACATTATGGCTTTATGCTCAATTATACATATCACAAATTGCTATGCATAGTCCCAGATGTCATAGACATTCAAAATATTATTGTATTATGCCTAACTTTCAAATTTAAAAATGTCACAGGGACAGCTATAACTACTTCATAATACAGGGAAGTATGTGCTAATATTTGAGAATTAAGGGAGTAGTACAGATGTCATCTCTCTAAAATAAGAGATCTAGAAATCCTTAAATTTGCTATGATTTTTTGTTAAAAGGTTAATTTAAACATGCAGCTGGCTAGTAGTTACATAACAGGAAAAAAAAAGCACCAGACTCAATTTTTACCCAATACACAAAACCAATGACTTAACATAACCACCGCGCCGTATAAAAATAATTACGTGGTCAAGGGTATCACAGAAAAATGATTTAAATAATGATGTTTTGGCAAAATTACTATGCTATTTTGAAAGGTTTTGTTCTACTTTAAATCATTACAGAAATTACAGCAGCCATTTCAGTTAGTCCAGCTTGTGGGCCACAGAGTGCCTCTTTTAATAACCCAGAGACAGAATGAGATTTATGATCCTATGTACAGATCCAGAGAGATTTGTTTTAGCAATCTGATCCACTGGGAAGTAATCAAAAGTACCTCATCTCTAACATTTAGTGATGTAAGCTCCGTTCCTGGTATCCAGAGGCCATAAAGCATCCCCAAAGCCACTGGGGAACAGTGACAAGAACACTGTGTCAAGGCATCTGTGTACTTCTGTCAGTCATGACTGTCTGCACCACAAAAAAAGCATTTATACCCACATTTCCTTGCTAAACTGTCAAAGATTTCCCTAATAATATTTTATGTAAAATATTTTATTAGAAAGTCATCTCTTAATGAAGTCAATATTATGTTCATGGACAGATAGAAAAGTTCTTTTAACATTATCGGTCTGGAGACCAGCAGTCAATGTCGCAGGAAATAATTCAAACACAGAATCATGTTTTCTTCCTGTGGGGAGGAATTAAGGACCATTGCAGTCATGAGTCAATCTATCTCCTGGTACACAGCCTGCATTATTCCAACTACCAGCTACTGATCTGAATCCAACACATCCTGCACAACCGTCAGCAGGAATGAAGATTTGATTTTCCAAGATACCTGAACTTGTAGCTCTGCTGTTGTCAGGGACTGGAAGCACTTCTTTATGGCAGCCAACTGCACAGAAGTGCTGCAGAACACAGATTTTTATTGGAAAGCAATATATAAAAATTATGACCAGTGAGGAAGGTTTTGCAGTCTATGATTGCAGTGCATCACACCTGGTCTCCAAATAAACTTCAGCAGAGTGTCAGCCACACTCCATCAACTCAAAAGGGACTGGATCCTTGCAGTGCTCCAGACATGACCCATTCATATCAACATGGCTGATGCAGAAGGTAAACTCACATTAGCACTGCCAATTAACTGCTAACTACAGCTCAGATGAGCATTAACTTGTTCAAATATTTAGCAATTTAAAGTTAAACAGTTGCAGTGGTCAGGATAGGCTGCTCAAATATAGCAGAAACAAAGGAATGGTCTCCAGTGACAAGAACATTCTTAATGACTTCTCTTCTTGAATTTCCCCATCTCATTCTACCATTCCACTTGACAGGTCTTCTCTTTGGATCTGTTTTGTGTTGAGAAGAACTTGCATCTTTTTTGCTTGGAGCAATCAAGAAGAAATAAGACTCAAGTTATGGAGCTTTGTATCAGTAATATAGCTGAAAACTCCCTTTATACCTGTTTAGATTATCTAACTAAGGTAATAAAAATACCATTTAATCCTAAAAAAAATATTTTTCCTTTGTATATAATCATCTGTTACCTAAATATCTGTTAGTTTAACTGTAAAATGTGATAAAACTGCAATGAAAAAGATTATATAGCTCAATATATGTTCTGAACTTTATAAAGGTCTCATATTTTAATCCAAGTAAAAGGAATTATTCAGCAGAGCTTTACCTGTGCATTTACATCCAATCTGCTTGTAGCTATGGAGTGCCTATTTATTAGAGATGTCAAGTAGAAAACAATTAACCTCATCTGTGATGAGAATGATTTATGGAATAGGGAAAACCAAAGGAAATGGCAGAATCTACAGGTTATTAGTCAAAAACTAAATGAAAAGTCATTAACACAAAATTTCTGAATGAATATACCTCAGTGTGTGTTAAAGAGAATATAAATGCAATATTTTTCATGTCTTGTTAACTTAGGTCATAAACTCCACTAGATATGCATTTTGTATTTCAAAAAACCCCAAGAATAACTAGGTTTGCACTAATACTAATACTCATTACAAGTAATTGATAATCAGAAAACTAAAGAAGTGTAAGGAAATTGCAGTGAAAATGCAGCTGACATAGTAAATCATATATTTTTTTTTTAACTATGACAATATGGAAATAAAATATAGTATGTGATCATACAACAACACTATCACCCTCTAACTCATTAATAAAACAAAATGCAAGGCTTATATATTTTTTCAAACCTTAAATAAACTCTTATATCACTTTTTTTTCTTTTTGTACATACACATATACACAAACACAAACTATAGTAGTTTATTTGCTGAGGAAAAATGCACAATGCAATGGGCCATCTCTGGGTATTTCAGAACAATAATAGTAGTAGTAGTACTACTACTAATAATAATAATTACTAGTAGTAGTAGTAGTTGGCAAATGTGACACCAATCCACAGGAACAACCAGAAGGACAATTTGGGGAACTTCAGATCTGTCTGCCTGATTTCAGTGTTGGGAACAGCATCTCCCACAGGCTTCTCCTGCAGTAGCTGGTTGTTCACAGCTACCAGGGAACATTTAGATTGAATATTAGGAAAAATTTCTTCCCTGAAAGGATTATCAAGCACTAAAACTGACTGTCCAGGGAAAAGGATGAGGTAGCATCCCTGGATATGTTTAAAAGACAGATGTGGTGCTTAACAAAAGGTGAGAACAGACAGAAGCTAATCCAGCAATATTTTGATTAGATATTAGGAAAAAACTTTCAGTGGTGGAACTGGTCTCGCAGAGGTGTCTTGCAATCTCCATCCCTGGAAATAATAAAAATACATCTCTGGATGACCCTAAGCAACCTCATCAAAATTGTAAGTTTGAATGTTCAATGTTGACTCTGCTTCAAACAAGAGCTGAGACCAACCACATCCCAAAGGTCCTTCACTCCAGATTTTCTCTAACTTTATTCTATCTAAATGACTTGATTTGTTGCAAGTATTAGTAATTTAGTGGATTTATTTTTTATACACATAGAACTTATTTCTGGAGCTATATGTTACAGAAAACCACATTCATACAGAAAGAAAAATATCTCAGAGAGGCAATCCCCCAACCCTACCCTTGGTATAGGATTTTGAAGGGAGTTTGTTTTTCCTTCTTTCATGGTGGCTTTTAAGTAATATAAAAGGCAAGTAGATCACTGTGACTGTTATGTGGTTGAATACTCCAGTGAAGTAACAACTGCAAATTCTTGTTTGTGTAGTTTTTCTTTTGTCCTTGCTTTCAAACCATCAGACTTTTTTTCAGATATTGCCGACAAGAAGCCCAATAGTTAACTATTGATCCTTCCAAGAATGTTTCTTAACAGGCTTAAGGAATTTCTTAGCAAGCCCCCTCAATACGAGAATTACTGACAGGCACTGAGTTACATGGTTTACAGTTGTCAGGATTTTATCCCTGCCTCAAAATACTCTTCTCATCAAGAGTTCTATGCTAAAAATTGAAACTCCTTGGTCTCAGATGACATCTCTGACATCTAACAAAAATCACCATGTTTTCTCACCAAGCTCCTGATAAATTCTCCTCCTGATCCCAGAAAAGTAATTTTCAGCTAGGTAACAGACACAGCACTTTCATCCTGGAGCTCTGGCAAGAATGCCAACCAAAGTTTTCCTCTACCAGGATTCAGTGATCCCCTCTGCTTTTGCGAATGTAAGAGAATTCAGAACAAAGTGATTTGAATCTCTCACACACAAGTCTGAGTCTGCCCCACCTGCTAGGCAGAACACAGTTTGTCACTAACACTGCACCATCAATATGAGCTGCAAATTTACCTTTCTAGTTAAAGACAGTACAAGAAGGAATATTCAGATAGTTAACAGAATTTCCAGAGTTGTCTCCAGCGACCAAACAATACAGTGCAAGACACAGAGTTTGAAACATGCTCATCATGTACTGCAGACATAAAATGCCCTGTCTAGGAAAGTCAGAGCCATCAAGAGAAGCTATTTAGATCAAAAAGGAGGAAGAAATCATTCTGATTAGGAGTTATATACAAATGGGAATGATCCAAAGGATCCAAAGGAGGAGGAGTTATGTATAATTGAGGGGGTTCAATCAAAGACTGGAAATAGATACTTCAGCAAATGAAAGGGAAATCAAAAGATTTTTACATATTATAAAGAAAAAGTAGCTTGTCCTGAAAGTTCTGCTTCAGCCTATTTAAATGGTGTACCAGAAAAATCAAATTTACTCCTGCAAATAATTCTAACATTGAAAATTATTTTGTTCCAAAATGAGAACTGATTGGAAAAAAAAAATCAACATTCTCTATTTTAATTTGAAATACCTCACCAAATATATGCTATATTATTTAAAGTTAAAATAAAAATAAAATTCAAAAGGTATAACAATAACATTTTGGGGATGTCCAAAAAAAATTTCTGTAGTTTCATTGACTACCAGGAATCCACAAGGGAAGCACAACTCTGTTCCTGCTCAGGGAATTTTTTGTCCTTTGTGGGTTTGTATTTTAATCACTAAAACAAATAACTACAGATTTCCCCACCTTTAGTACTTAAGCTGAAAATTACAGCCTCTGCTCATTTGAATGTCTAGTCAAAAATGAATTACCTTTTCCACAACATGTGCTGCAATCATTTTCCTGTTGCAAAGATCTATGGCTTAAATGAAAGTGCACCCTTTGCATCAACATTTCCAAGACTTACAAACAATCTGTTTGGGCTACATCACTGCCAGATAATGTCAGAAAAAAAATAGATTGGACTTGAAACACTAAGACTGTAAAAGCCTTTAAAACACCCTGACATCATGGTAACACATGCCAGGGGCCATTAGCAACTCTAACATTACCATCCCAGGAACATCTGAACACTGTTTCTAAAAATAAAATAGTAAAAATTTTAAAAGGAATAGGAAACAACAGGATCAGGGAAAATGATGATGTTTCCAAGAGATGTTTATTCATGAGGATCTTTTGATTCTTGTATTTGGTTTTATGTTACCCACACAGAAATCTTCATTTCATCTCCTGACAGAATGTTCATGCTGAGAGTGCTATTCTCAGTTCTACTATTAATGTTTCATTAATTATTTCTACATTCCTGCATATCTAAATAGGAGGGCCAGATGTCAATAAACAACACATTCCATTCAATCATTAGAAACTGATGAACTATAAATGAAAATTTGTGTAAAAGCATAAAGAGATAAAACAGAGTGAGGGTTAAATGATTTTCAGATTGACTGCTCTCACTCATGGCTTCTAACAGGAATATGTCAACAAGGTTATAGCACATTGTATTCACTTCTTCTTCTCTTATCCCAAAAAGGCAGGTTAGAGGCCTAAAGATATTTTAAATGAGGAAGCAAAGATATTGGTCTTTTGCCTTTTGTCTAGCACAAAAACATCTCACAGAGCAATTCTTTGCTAAGGATTTCTACACCACACTGGAGCACTGTTATCTATTCACTTCAGGCTTTTCTGTGAGAAGTCTGTAAAGCAGGCCATAATCGTATGAACACACATATGCAATCCTAAGCACAACACAGAGGTATCTACCCCTTGAGAAAAATATTTCCCAAAAGTTACCCACAACTATAAAATTTTTTAATATTAAAAGTTCTCTGTAGAGTTCTCATAATTGCATTTCCTGTTCCCAAAATTCTCTTGATTATAATCAATTAATATAGCAAATACAGAAAGTCAATTAACATTGAAGTATCTTGGACAGAATCCCACAATGCTTTTCAAGCTGGCAATAAACAGATTCTGTGTGATAAAAATTGTCTAGCAAAAATATCTTCATACAAATTAAATCTGGGGACAGCTTTATTTAGTTCACTTCTTAGCTCATTCTTCCTTTCTACCACACGTGGCATCTACAGTGCAAATGCAAATTAACACATTTTTGCACTCTTCAGTTAGAAATCCCACCTAAGGTCACCTTTCCAGTTCTCCACACTATGCATGAAGTGTTGGGTTGGGTTTTGGGTGCCTTCTTTTTTGGTTGGGTTTGGGATCCTTTTGTTGGTTTTGTTCTGTTTATAGTGTGAAGAGCTTCTCCCATGAGATTGCCAGCTGGCAGAAGAGGTGGCACCATTCAGTCCCTGGCTGAGATTGTACAGTTCAAATTATGAACTGTTGTAATTCATCACAGGTTCATTTATGTAACAGATTTTTGTCATGCACATGTCAAACCAAACGTGAACCAAAGGAATAGCAAAGGCTTTTATGAAGAGGCAAAAATGCATGTGAACAAATGCAAGTAGATAATCTCTGATTACAAGAATATTTATCATATTATAGGTAAGTTTAAAAAAAAAAATCTCCTGTCATATCTCAATAAGCTGCATCCTATCTAGTTAAGAGACAGGTCAGTATGAAAGCCAAAGGACTGAGTTCCTTGTTTTTGCAAGTTCCCTGTCCATCAAAGCTTAGGCTAATTGTCCTTGAAATAAACGGGGCCAGGAGACTTCTTCTCCTTTTTAATGCCTTTATTAAAAGTGATCAGCTCAGGATTGAGCGGCTTGGTAGGGCTGCAGTCCCCGTCGCGTCTCCCAGGGCGACTCAGAGGAGGAGGATAAGCGCAGCTCCGTCCACTAGGGCAGAGCCGGGGATCCGGTCCTCGTGGGAGCTTTAGGGCGTGAGGTCCCCGTCAGATGTTGCCTCTGAGCCTCGCTGGTTACCCTGGTCCTGGCGTCCGGACGACTCTCTGCTCAGGGCGAGAGGGGCTCCGAAGGTGTTCAGCATCTCTGCAGGCTCAGCACTCGGCTCCTCACGTCCAGACATCACTTTAATCTCTCAACTTTTATTTGGCTCGTTGTTTTTGGGGTTTTCTCGTTGCATCTCGAGTCGGGGTCCCACAAAGCATTCTGGACTTTGGAGTCACTTTGCATAACCCCCCCCACCCTCTCAGGTGTCTTCCCTATGTTGTAAGAGAGCACAGCCTCGGGGAAGGGTCCACCGCACCCAGCCAGGCTTTTTACTAATACAAAAGAAGAGATAAGCCTTAACGACCCGGTATTACAATAACAAAGCACTAAGAATCCTGGCAGAGACCGACCCGGAGGCGTCCCTGCAACTCCCTCTCAAAAAAAATATTAACTGAATTTTTGTTCATAACAGTCCCCCCTCTTTTTCTTTGATCGAGCTTAAATTCTTAAGCTCGCATCAACTCACAATTTTTTGTTTTGAATCTACTATAAATCTCTTGTGCACTTTGGTAATCATGCTTACTTAACCTTGTTACTTTGCTTGGTTTTTCCAGATTGGTTTGTACAGCCAATACTGTTTTACTAAAACAGACAAATAAGCATAGTAAAAAGAGCAATCCTCCAAGTACACACACAGCGAGAAAAACCACTTTTTCCCATACATATTTTCTGAAAATCTCTAAATTCTCCCACCCACTGGAATCAAGTGTAGGAGTTTGATCTTGATTATTTACACATGCCAATCTTTTTATTTCGTTTGAAATGTCCCTAATAATTGAATTCTTTATTTTTAATACTGCCTGGAGCCGGATGACTTTGTTTAACACAGATTTTGGGATCTAAACTTGGCTTTTACAATTTTGGATTTTCCCAATTTCTATTTCACTTTCCCGGTTTTGTTTAATTTCTCCCAAATCATTATATATAGGAACTCCCAAACTTGATCCAGTTTCTTTGGGTAATAAGAAAATTGGTGTTATCACCCTAGCAATGCAGTTGCCAGATGAGATCAAACTTAGGGATTTAGAGCTCCCTTGAAATGTGTTCCAAAAGGGGTTTATCTCTTTTCCAGTACACTCATATAAATACTTGTAACAAACAGTTTTTCTTACCATTTTCACCATTTCTTTGCTTTTTGCTAGATCTGCTGAGCTTGTTTCAGCGGCATCACATTCAAAGCAAAACCAGGCTTCCTCTATAGGGCACTCTCCTAGGAGTGGCTGCCTAAAAGTGGCAGTATTCTGGGCTATCCAATACACTCTCTTATTTTTCTCATAAAGGACCAATTGGGAGAGGTTAACACAATCAGGGTTAGAACTGATGTGGACTCTCAACAAGGAGCTCTCTTCCTCCTCATAGAGGGGTTGGTAGCACTCTCTGCACGGCTCAGCTGGGCTCCCCTGAGCACCACCAGCAATCAGAGCCAGCATTACTACCCTTCCCAAGAGTCCGGTATGGGTCATCTTGCACAGCCTGCCCACCCAGCCTTGCCTCTTGGGGAATTTTTTCCTGAGGAGAAGCTTCCAAGCTCTTTAGAGTCCCTTCTACCCACTTCTCTGGTTAAGCCTCTCTTGGTCTGTTCCCTACAAATTTTAGTTTCCCCCCCAGGGAGTGTTCTGTAGAGGGTTAACCTGGAGTCTTTAGAAGTATATTGGGGAACTTAAACTAGAATTACTTATTTACAGCCTTAAACTTTTTACCAACATCATTTACACAAAACAGTTTTGAAACATTTTAAGCAATATTAGAACTCTGATACCAATTTTTTTCCCATACAGTTCAGTCTTTTTGACTCTTCCTTCTGAGAGTCAACTTTAAATCTCAGTATACTCAGGTGAATTAACTTGTGATGTGGATGAATCCTTGTCCAGTGCCTGGAGGTGAGTGGTGTGGACTCTGGCCCAATGCCAGAGGGGAAAACTGGGAGTCTGGCCCAATGCCAGAAGTAGACAGGGGTGTAGTCCGGTCCAATGCCACAAGGAGAAACTGGGAGTCTGGCCCAATGCCAGACGTAGAAACTGAGAGTCTGGCCCAATGCCAGACGGAGACAGGGGTGGCGTCCGGTCCAGTACCAGAATGCCAGAGGGTAAAACTTGGTGTTGAATCCTGGTCCAATACCAGGGGTGAGAGTGATGTGAGTCCAACCGTCTTAGTAATGAAGAACACCTGAAACGGGCTTTCAAACACAGGCATTAATGGTCTACTGTTAATGATTTTATCAAAACTCAGCTTCTCTGTTTAATGTTATCAGTAATTTCTCTTTTTCCATAGCTTGTATGTTTGTCTCATCAACTTCTACATACTCTGTATTTTGCAAGGAGTTGTATTTCTCAGCTAGCTTAACTCTCAAAGTACTTTTATTCTCCTATTTTTTCTGTGTATTTAATTCCGTGGTTTTCTGTTCTATTTTCAAGATCTTATTTATCTCTTGCTTCTGTTTCTTACTTTCACTTACAGCTTAAATATTTCTTTCAACCCGTTACACCTAAATTTTTCCTTACACCATTCTTTTACACAATACACTTCCCTCTAAGGAGATGTGGTAAAACTTGTAATGCACAATCTACATTACTTCTATTCTAACTCATCTATATTCACTCTCTCATTTCTCATTCACTTTCACACATTCCTCCACACCTTTAAGACACAAACTTATTGCTAGAAAATCACGGGTCCCTATAGCCCCCCCCTTTCACCTTGGGGTTGGCCCACAGGTCTCAGTATCTCTGGGTCTCTTGGAAGGGCCCAGACTCTGGTTGCCTCTGGTGCACATTCACCTGTGAGGCTGCCTGCGTGTCACTCACGCTCTTACAGCTACGGCTCACTCACACATCTGGGGAGTACTAGTCTGGTTTGCAGGTCACACACACACACACACACACACACACACACACACACACACACACACACACACTTCCACTGCCCCCTTCCCACCTGCCCGGGAAGTTGAGGCTGACTTTTCTTCTGACTCACTCTCACACTCACAACAAGACAACAATAAGGTACCTTTTACTTTCACACCACTTATTACAAGTTTAGTTTTTACTGGCCAGTTTCGGTGGTATTGGATATCCTTTCTACCTAGCTGTTTTTTTCTAACTTCAGATGTTACTTTGTTGAGACAGGACTTATCTGCTCCTGTATCAACCAAGAATTCAAATTCCTCATTTAAGGGTCCCACTTCAAAGTTTACCAAGGGCTCTTCTAGATGTTGCATTGGGTCCCCTAAAGTATAAAGCCCCTGACCCTCTACTCATCACCTCTAAGGATCTTTCCAGACATCATCTTGTTCCCTGGCTATTGCCACATCGAGACTGAGCTTTCTACAAAACCTTCTGGTGTGTCCTGGCTCTCCACAGTAATAGCAATGTCGTCCTCTCAAAGGGCCTTGAGGTGTCTCCATCCCCGTTGCACCTGACAGTACAAGAGGCCTATCCTTGCCTCCTCCTGGTGGTGGTCCTGCCACCCTGCACTTTCTCTAGCTACAGCAACCATGATCTTAACCTTGGCCTTTGCCTTTTCTTCCTCCCTCCTTAAATACACCTTCAATGCCTCTCTTAATAACTCATTAATGTCCTTCTCTTGCCAATCTTCCATCTTTTCCAGTTTTCTCCTTATATCAGGCCAAGATTTGGTAACAAATTGGACTTTTAGTAGCATTTGACCTTCTGGGGTGTCTGGGTCTATTCTAGAGTACAACTGGAAGTTCCGCCTTAGGCGATTAAGCCAGGCAGCAGGAGCTTCATCTTTCTCCTGCGTGCCCTCAAATGCCAATTGGGTGTTAGTTCCTTTGGGAACTGACTCTTTGATCCCCCTTATTATCAAAGACCTGTATTCCATCATGGCCTTCCTCCCTCCTCCTGGTTAGGGTTCCAGCTGGGATCTGTTAGTGGCAATTTCTGTTCGCCTGATGGCACCTGGGGTCCTGGACGGTTATCCTTCTCCCAAATTCTTATGCTAGCCTCCCTAATCATCTGAACCTCTTCTGGAGAAAATAATATACTCAGGATGGAATTCATCTCCCCCCAAGTGTAGATATTTGGACCTAGAAATTGATCCACTTGGTTAGCTATGCCCACTGGGTCCTCAACTAAATGCCCCAATTCTTTCTTGAATCCTCTCACCTCAGAAGCAGTTAGGGGAGCATTCACAAAGCCAACACCTCCCATTACTCCTCCCATAGGAACCTCTCTGAGGGGAAAGAGTCTCTCTGCCTTGGAGGTCTTGGATCTGGTACCACAGTACGGCCCATCTTCAGATGCCAAACTACTTTGAGGGATATCTGGGTTACCCTGAACTTTCTGCCCATCAGCAGGTGTATTTGCTGATAGCTGTTTAGCAGGCGAGGAGACATTTGTGCCCCAACTAGGAGGAGGTAAAGGGACAGCAATTGGAGGGGAGAAGAGCCTGAGTGAATATTAAGTGGAGCTGGAGAAGGGGTGGAGAATGCAGCAGGTGGAGTAGGCACTTGTGGTGGTGCAGAAGGAACTGGAGGGGATACTGGGTTTATCATAGCGGAAGCTGAAGAGGTAGAAGGAGGAGTTTGAACAGGTGGTAGTGAGATGGCAGCCGGGGGAAGAACCGGACCTGCCATTTGAGGTGCTTGAAGAAGAGGATTATAAGGTGGAGGGGCAGAAGGAGGCAGATAATCCAGGGGATCCCATCTTTTCCTATCATCCCCTCCTTCATTCCCCTCTTTCTTCCTCTGTACCTTACAAATTCGCACCCCTTCATCCCCAACAGCGCTCTTTAACCAGCAAGCTACATACAATAATTGCTCAGGATCAGTATCTCCTCGAGCTGTCAGATAATTATTTAATTGTTGGCACATCCATTTATCCTTCATCCCACACCAAGGCCATCCTCCTTGTAACTCTAATTCTGGCCACACTTCCATACAATAATGGATCATTTTAATTTTATCTAATCCCTCCGTGGCCTCTATAGAATCCCATTTTACTAACAGTTCTCCTAAGGGACTATTGGGAGGTATGTCCCTCAGCCTCTTGCCGGTCTTTTTACTATTACACCCTCCCATTTTACAGGTCTCAACAGTAAAAAATCCCAAAGGTGCCTTTACTGACCGGTAATTTCAAAAAGAACCTTCTTTGAGGAGCTTCAGCCTCCTCCACTGAAACTTCAAATTTCTGCCTGATGCTCAGGACTTTATACTGAAACAACTGCCCAATCTCTTGATTGCCTAACTTTCCCCACGTCAGGTCTTACATCTATCGGGACTTGAACACACGAAACCTCGGCCTAAGAATCCGGGTCGTGCCTGACTCCCTCAGTCAGGAAAAACAACTGCCTGATTTTTAGTTTGCCTAACCCGCCAATTTTTAGGCTTCACCGTATCAGGACTTAAAAGCAAACCACAGCCTCCTTCGCTGGGGTTTTTGCCTGGTTCCTGTGCCAGGACTTACTTTTGCCTGCAGGGCTTATGAGCTACCCGAATCCTTCTCGAGACTTACAACTGCTACCCGAATCCTTCTCGGGACTGACAAATCTGCCTGACTTCCCTCTGTCAGGGCCTATTTTGGGTGCGTGCCACTCATACAAATATTCCCTCCGCACGCCCGGAGGGGGGGGGCCCTTTATTCCCCCTTGGGAGACGACTCACTCACGCTAATTCCAAGCTCCGCCCCCTGTTCCCGGCCGGCCCCTTCGCAGGAGTCCGGAACCGCGGTACTGAGAGGTCCGCTCTCGCTTCGAAGGTCCGGCTGCCGGCCTTCGTCTCATTCACACACACATGCGCTCGACTCCCGCTCCCGCCACCGGCTTTCTCACCAATCCGGTGCTCCGGTGCTCCTCTGCGTCGCTGCTCCTGAGCTGATCCCTCTGGTCCTGGTAGCCAGCTGTCCTGAAGTCCAAGATGGCCAGTCTTGAGTCTTCTTGCGGCGTGGCTATCCCGGACGAGCCCCCAGCTGAAATAAACAGGGCCAGGAGACTTCTTCTCCTTTTTAATGCCTTTATTAAAAGTGATCAGCTCAGGATTGGGCGGCTCGGCAGGGCTGCAGTCCCCGTCGCGTCTCCCAGGGCGACTCAGAGGAGGAGGATATGCGCAGCTCTGTCCACTAGGGGCAGAGTCGGGGATCCGGTCCTCGTGGGAGCTTTAGGGCGTGAGGTCCCCGTCAGATGTTGCCTCTGAGCCTCGCTGGTTACCCTGGTCCTGGCGTCCGGACGACTCTCTGCTCAGGGCGAGAGGGGCTCCGAAGGTGTTCAGCATCTCTGCAGGCTCAGCACTCGGCTCCTCACGTCCAGACATCACTTTAATCTCTCAACTTTTATTTGGCTCGTTGTTTTTGGGGTTTTCTCGTTGCATCTCGAGTCGGGGTCCCACAAAGCATTCTGGACTTTGGAGTCACTTTGCATAACCCCCCCCCACCCTCTCAGGTGTCTTCCCTATGTTGTAAGAGAGCACAGCCTCGGGGAAGGGTCCACCGCACCCAGCCAGGCTTTTTACTAATACAAAAGAAGAGATAAGCCTTAACGACCCGGTATTACAATAACAAAGCACTAAGAATCCTGGCAGAGACCGACCCGGAGGCGTCCCTGCAACTCCCTCTCAAAAAAAATATTAACTGAATTTTTGTTCATAACAGTCCTTTTCCCTGTTTTGATAGGATGGGCGCTCAGTTTGCCTTTCATCCCCTTTAAAGGGAAAGCAAGTAGGGGGAACATTCAGGTAATTTCCTCTAATTAAATCATGTCATGAGAGCTAAATGGTGTGAATGCTCACCAGGAACTCTTATTCTGATACACCAGCTACCAGCAAATTATGAGTTGCCAAACATAATCAAGAGAATGAATTACAAGAGCTATCAGCAGTGTCAAGCTGGATAAGGAAATGTATGATTATTGCTCAGCCACAGCTGAGAGATTCACAGTAAAGTGCAGAAGGCTCTAATTAATAAAAACTGTGAAATATCAAACAAATTTTTACCCCAACATGATTATGAATTTCAAGTAAAAACAAATATTTCAACCATTCATCCTGAGTGCATTTTCCAGTTTCTTAAGTACTCATATATTCTTTTCATACACCATTCACCACTGCAGTATCTGGAGTTCTGAAGATATAAATCCAGGTTGTATAACAGGTCTATTACTAATGCCTTTCTACTGGAAGAGCAATACTTCTAGCTTTTGATAACAAGCAATTTCATCAAGCACACTGGAAAATACCTCAGGGAAAGGGCTACTTAAGATACCTGTAGGATTTTCAGGCCTTTCAGCCTCCAGTCAGACACTTTCTATTGAGAGCATTTGCACTTCAGATTTGTCTCATGGAAACAGCATCAGCAGATAATTAGCTACAAGTTTGTTCACTTTAAATGCCCAGTGCAAAACCAAAAGAGAATTAAATTCAAGCTTAGAGAAATAATTCTCTTTCAGCAAAAAGATTTTAGGCACCCCGACAAAAAGTAACACCAACTTGGGGTGCAAATATTCAATTTCTGTAGGTACTGGTATTCACAAATGTCAACTTATTGACAGAATAATCATCTCTATCAGCCAGCTGGGAATACACAGTAGGAATCTGTTGATGTCTCTTCCTGAATTGATTCTCCGTGGGACACATACTAGTTATTATACCAGTGAGAATCACTGAATGCCCTGGTGGTTAGAATGCTTACCAGAGAGACATCAGTTCCAGGCTCTAGTCACATATTTGTAGAAATGTTTAAATATTTTGAAAGAAACTGAGGTCTTCCCTCTCTCCAGAAGAATCTCTAACCAATAAACTAAAGGCACTCCCTCTCACTCAGTATCAGAAATTTCTTATTTACCCCAAGAAAGATAAAGGCTTCACAAGGAAGGATTTGAAGGCTCCCACTGAAGAATCCTTCCAGCTAAGTGGTTAGGGAATCTTCCTCTACACTCATCTCTACCTTTATCCATGGTTCCATCACCAAAGGGTCTTTAATCCAAATAAAATGGAATGGGAGCTCTTCTCTCACACTCTGCTGAGTGTCAGATCTGATCAGTGGATCTGCACCAAGGGATCTGTGGGTTATCTGATGCACAGGCTACACCTATGCCAACAAAAACCTGAACTCAGCTGGCAAGCCCATCTGGAATGTAGGAGATTAGCTGGGCATTCAGCTGATAAACGCCATCAAAAGGCTGGTATGTCTATGAATACCCAGTACTTGCTTCATGCTGGCTTGGATTAATAGATGGCTGTTAAGCGTAAACTTCTGGAGATTTACATTTTGAATTTGAAATGCTGGAGTATTCACTCCCTCCTCCTGGGTCAGACCCCAAACCAGAAGAGCACCAAAGGACAGAAAAGGTGACAAGATTTGAGGAACAGAAACAGGTAGATGACAGAAAAACTGAGAGTCCTGGTTTTACGTGGCTGCTCCTAATTCATCAACTCACTAATCATCATTCCCTGAGTGTGAGACAAACCCAGAAAGACCAGGAAGGGCAAGGTATGGGATAAAACAAGAGACACTGCTAACAGCAGGGCTCAGGCAGGGACCTGCACTGAAACACAGCCCAATTGCAAGGCAGGAAGGGAGGGAGGCTCCAGGCTCCCCACAGCCCCTTGAAAAGTGGCCAAGCTGGGCACACCATGACATAATTAAGCTATTTCTATCCCTCTGCAGATACTACTGTACCCCTCATTTTAATTCATAGTTGTTTGATCCTTATGGACTGGGAAATACTCCAGTGAGCCACAATATTCCTTATTATCAGCTCTGATCCCTTTAACACCCACCTATTCACATGCTGTAATTGCAGCATTCTGTAATTTATATATTCCCATACACCATTTCTTGGTAGTCTTTAATATATAGGCTCTCTCCAATTCACAGTAGAAACAAAATTACTGCCACAGCTCAATGACACAGATGTTCTCTTGGTTCCTTTCCTAAGGAAATCTTGCAAATAAATTGTATGAAAAGTGGAAGCATTAGGAAGAAAAAGCATTTGTATACATATTACCCTGACTTCCATAAAGAAGAACCAGAAGAAAAATTATGATAAATGAAGTGTTGTGGAAAAAGGAAACATTATCCAGAGTAGATCTAAGAAAATCTAAAAAAATATCCGAGATTGTTTTTTTGTGTTAGGTTCCATCCCTCACCAAAAACTTCAAACCATTTACATTTTACATGTTTGCAAAACACCTTCTCAGCTACCAGCACAGACATCTTCATAGTTAGTAAACTGACAGAAAATTCTAAGCATGATTCAAAGTAGTATGAAATGCAACAGGCTAAAGGAATTGAAAGTCAAAATGTGCCTTTGCTGAAAATGAAGGAAGTTCAGAGAACTATCTGAGATTTATCTGCAATTACAGCTACATTTATCTCAAGTCAGTCATGGTGAATCCCATGAGTGTTGTCCCTGTCATACATTCACCTGGGAGAAAGAATCACAGTTAAATGACAGTTCAAATACATATACCTAATGAAATTTTGATGGCTGTTTTCATTCCCCAGTCATTAGTCTACATTTTTAGTGAGAAAGTTTAGTTACAAAAGTAGGCTGAATGAAGAAATAGAATGACTACTTGAAAAGCAGCTGAATCTGGATTTAAATCAGATTATGTTAGCATCTTTGCAATTCCACAAGAGTAAATAATGTTCATTATTGCAATCACACCCTGCAATTTCACTTCTGTGATCAGTATAAATAATCAGTGGTGGCATTTCACCATTAAAAATTTTTTTCATAATAAAAAGTACCATAACAGATCAATGCTTTAATTTACAGGTAAGAAACTAATTCAAATTGTATATTTTGTTTCGCCTGAGAAGTTCAACTGCTGAAGAACATTCTCTGAAAATTATTAATTCAAAACATGGTCTTGTTTTTTAAACTGAGTTTGTGCTTTCCATCTTCAAACCAAAATCCAAAGGCTTGAAACAATTTCCTCACCCCCCTCTAATTCTTTATTTATTTTTCTAGCACAGAGATGAAATCTCTTCTTTAGTAGAGAAGAGCAAAGCCTGTGAATTTCCTGTGTCTAAACCCCATGGTCACAGACTCACCTCGCCAGGGACTGCTGATATCCTATTACTGTGCTCTTTTGAACAGAGAAAAAGATAATAATTTCAGGAAACCATCTGTTTGCCTATGATAAACCTTGTTTTCTCCATAAAGCTGGAATTGGAAACTTAACTCTGGTAAATTATTTTATAAATACTGCAGTAATAAGGGACGTGAGGGTTGCAATTCCTTTAGGCTACATTATATTTCACTACTGCTTCACTTTTTAGCTGGTTTGCAGTTAAGCAAAAGGAAGTGGGAAATTAAGTACATTTCCCAGTGTGAATATCACCCAGAACTTCCAGAAGTTGAATTGTTAACACATCTGTGTACCACTGAGCACCATAAACAGAATACAAACCAGTTACTTTTCTAAATTGTGGGTGCAGGTTTTTGTGCACTTCAAAGGACTGTGTTTTAAAGGAAATCATTCACTCAGAGGAGAAATTCACTCAAAACCTTCATAACCCACCCACCCACCATAACAGCAATTGTGACATTATTCTAAACCCAACTAACAACTTCTAACAACTTCTGACTTGTTATGGAGATACTGTTTCCAAACTGAACGTGCAATTCCATGCATTTATCTCTTACTCACATTTTCTGCAGAGAAACCTGACACATTTCAAGTACCAGGAAAATAAAGCTCCTGGAGAAGAGGTAATCACATAAGCATAACTTGTAATAATAACTGAACACCAAGAGCACCTCAGGTAGAAAAGGCAGAATGGAATTATTTAAATTGAAAAATTAGTGTGAGAGTCATATTCTTTGCTATAGTTGAAGACAAATGTATTGAATGATCTCAGAGTATCTAAGTTATCTCTGGTTTACTGCTAAATCTGAAGTAAATTATTATTCCTCATAACTCTTTTGTTATTTGCCATCCCCAGACAGATGATGGGAGAAGAAACCTTAGTTTTATTTACATATTTTACAGCTTTTGTCCATGCCATACTCTCCCTTCTATTTCATTATTATCACCAAGGAATAAATTTTTCCAGTGGAAGGAGAATCGGGGTGAATACAGCCAGCAAATAAAAGTATTAATCTGTCAGTGCATCAAGGTCTTTTAAAAAATAAAAGTATTTTAAGTAAAAGGTACCTAAAAAGTCAAATATTGGGAAATTGATGATTAAACACCTTAGAAAGAAATTTGTTCTGGGAATTCCACTTAAACACATCTGAATGGCAGAAATTGCACTGGTGATTTGTCCATGAACCTCCATTTTTAGCTGCAGCTGCTCCGGGGATACTTTTAAAAGAGAAGAAAACATTTAATACTTTTAAACGAGAAGCAGTCCCTGGAATTAGACACCTGCTGAATTTGAACTTCCAGGGGTCCAAGCAGCTGTGGTTTGGGGCCCAGTAACTGTGATGAGTCAAAACTGTTCCCAGCCATGCTGAGGAAACAGAAGTGTCACACAAAACTTTTTGGATCTCTCTTCTGTACACCACCACCTTCCTGGCCACAATCCTCCAGACTGCAGTGATCAAAATAACACCAATAATCTGCCAGCTGACCAGACCAGGCTCCCAGCAGTGGGCAAGTCAGAGCTCAGGAGGGATCCTGAACATCCTGAAAAAATCTGAGAGGAGCTCCTGTCACTTGCCAGCTTTTCAGCACAGGAGAAGGAAGTCTCACTCAATGAGGGCTGGCAAACCCCCAGAGTTAACACCTGTCAGCAAAACACAGAGCTGCAACTCATAATCCCCAATGCCTGCATCTGTGTCATGGCCAAGAGCATCCTGAAGAAAATACACAACTGAAAGGTATGCCTCTGTGTCCTTGGGTGAACTTGATAATCTTAGGTTTTTTTCAACCTAAACAATCTGTGATTCTTGTCTGAAAGTGAAGTGAGAAACTCTTCTGATTCCTGAGTCTGTGCAGTACAGGCCAAGTGTTCGGGCAAATGACTGCAAATCATAAATAACTGTTTTTGAGAGGATTTCTCCAGGAGTAGGAGAGCTCTTTCCCCCATTTTTAAGCCCCTCTAATTTTAAATCTCTGATCTTGAGATACCAGGGATTTGGTTTGGAGGTTTTTTGTTGGGTTGGTTTGGTTTGTCTTGTTTTAAAAAGCATCCAAAACCATGCAACAGAGCTTCCTATTTTCTAAATTCCTCTTCCTGGAAATCCACAAACTTTCACACACACTCCTAAAGCAGCAGTTCAGCTAATCAGCAAAAGGGCAACACAACTGAAACCAACAGCTTGTGCTGGGAAACTTCAGATAATTGTAACAGAAAAGCTGCTGCAAAGTTCAACCTGAAAATTAGCCTGCTCTGAGGCACGGGGCTGCTCTTTGCTGCTCCATGCTGTGCTGAATGAGACTCCTTCAGTGAGGAGCTGGGATCTGCAGGAAGAAGCATTTCAGAGAGATCAGGACAGAACAGCAAATGCTCAAATGCCTTCCCACTCCTCGAGCTTCTGGGAACAAGAAGCTGTACAAGGTAATTGCTGAAGTAGTTTCACTACACTTGGGAAAACACAAAAGCTTTACAAAACGTATCTTGTGAAAAATCCTGCAATCCGGCCAAGTAAGAAACACCAAAAGGAACCAACATTGCCAGAACACGGACAGAAGCCCGTAGGGCTTTGTAGGTCCTGTCAGATTTTGGAACCAGCAAGGTTCCACTCCCCACAGCATGATCATGGTGCTTTACACATCTCCTACCTAATCTGATTTCACAGAAGCAGGCAGCACCCCCTGCCTCGAAAAGAGTCATCCCATGACGACTGAGCATTGATACTGAAAGCTTAAATTAATGCACAAACAAAAAAAGGCTTTGGGAAGAGAACAAAGTGGAACTATGCACTGAGTTTTTCTGACAAGCCCCAAACACTGCCACCACCTCACCCCACTCCCCAGGCTACCCAAGTACCAATTTATTAGCATTTTTCACCAACCTTGGGAAAAATAATATGACATCAGGTAAGTTTTTCCGAAGGAATCAAAGTCTCTATTCCTACCAAAGGGACTCATGCTGAAGAACCATCCATGCTATCTTTAGGTAATCCAAGCTCCTTTTACACAGCATAAATATTCAAAAAATCGCACAGTGGTTACCACAGCAACAAAGTGAGCTGCGCTGCACGAACCAGCTCCATGGCTGCGGCAGGATCTGCACGACAATGGCTCTCATTACTTGCTATTTTTCACCCCATTCCCCTAATTGAGCCGTGCCAGTTCACACAGCTCTGTGTCTTCCAAACTTGTACACATCCTCCTTCTCGGCCAACCCTGCACACCACCACCCACAGCTCACACCCAGCTCGGAGCCTGGAGCAGCCAGTGCTGCACCCACCTTCTTGCCACAGAGAACTGCTGAGGATTTGGATTATGTGAAAACCTTAGCTCCTTGAGAAGAGGTAGACTCATAGCAGGATCTTCAGACACATCTTTAATCAGATCACACCTTTAATTGATCAATAAACGCAGCAGCCGTACCAATACCAGGCAAATGTCAAAGCAGATGACAGAGGCTCTGGAGCAAGCCCAGTTTTCTGCTCAAGAGCAGGACATCTCTTACTCTGGCACCACAGTCACAACCCCAGATGGGTCTGGTAGCACCAAAAGCAGGAGTTTCTTCACTTATCAGAAGGAAAGGAATGTGAGATGGGACATCAGGATGAGCTACTGAAGCTGCAGGGGACAGACTGGATAGCTTATTGCAGATAAATCAGGGCAAATGCCCAGCCTCAAAGAAAGGAGTGTCACAAGAAGCCTTTCACACACAGACTTGCTTTGGCAAATTGCCCTTTGAGTACCTTCCATCCCAACATACTCCCAAGAGTCATATGCTGCTTCACTCAAAGCTGGCTCCCTGCATAAATAAAACTGTCAGATTACAGCAGATTATTTTGTCTCAGCTAGATCTGCACAGCTGAGCTCAATGGCAATTGCAGAGTTTTGGAGAAGGCCAATAGCACATCTTTTATCACATGGCTTTAGCTCCCCTATTACAGATCTATTTTTTGTGGTTTAAGATATTAAGAATAAGAATTATCTATATAACAAGCCTGAAACCCCTGTATTTGGGAGCCTGTTAACAAGTTTCAAGCCTTACTCTGAGGAGATGCTACTTGTTCAGCAGACTCTCAAGAAACTTCAATATCGAAATGGATCTAGTTAAGAATGCTGCTTACATTTGCACAGTGCAGTGGTTGCAAAGTCAAAGTCCCACAAAGTTCACTTCCAGCATTACAGATACAATTTTAGCTTCCTGTAAGAAAAGGACATTTTCTGTGAAGTGGATTCAGGATTGTAAAAAGAAGCTTGGCCTCTACTCTGTCCAAGCAGTGCAGTGGAGACCTGACATCCAGGGTTCACAGCAAGGGATCGTTTGCTGATGCAGTAAAAGAGACATAGGCTAAGACATTGCAAACACCAGAAGAAAAGACATGGTCTGAGTGTCAATCAATCAGAAAATAATTTTCAGAAGTATCTGGAATATATGAATCACAAAATGTTTGATCTGCAGTTCTTTAAGAACACAAAACAAGTTGTGAGCAAGACCAAAACTCTGCACCAGACATTCAACAAAGAGTTTATGAGGAAGTTCCCTAAATGGTCAAAAGCATATTTTTCTGTAACTGTGTTTTGAAAGGAGACCAACTTTTGAGTTCCTGCCAGAATGCACTTCCTCCCACACACAGGTCCTGTTTCTAAGAAACATGCAGTTAAACAACCACAGGAATAAAAGTCAGTTCAATACTACCATCCAGACTCACCTGCTGTGCCCTGAGGAGCAGCACCTGTGTGGCAGAGAAGACACTGGCTTAGCCCAGGAGAACACAGCAAGGATGCTGCAGTTAAGAAGCTGCAGCTCAAGGAGACCACAAGATTAACAGGCTGTAAAAGGACAGAGTCTCCAAAAACAGAGACTCCACTCTATTTCTATTACCAAGACATCCATTCCAATATTTAGGCTCTCACTCTGTCCTCCAGCCTCAACCCTGTAAAGGTGTTTTATCCTCTCCTTCACACCAAAGCAATCAGTTTTCTCTCTTGCCTGCAGAATATACTTTTTGGTTGGTTTCCCAGTAAAGTGAGATTGCACACCCTGTCTTCTATGATATAAAGCCAATGTTGTTCTGCAATGTCTCATCCTTTTGCCTAATAATTCAAAAACTGCAGTTTAAGATCCCTAAATTAGAAGAGCTCTTCCATGAGCAACCTGTGGTCCACATACAACCTACCAAGCACCATCAAGAACCTCACTAATTGTCTCAATTCCTCCTTCTGCACCTGCCCCAAGCCCAATACTTTTCTCCTGTGCAGCCCACTGGACAGGAGCAGGGATGCTGAGAGACCATGTTATCCCATGGGAATCACAGTTTCCTTGGCAGGCTGCACAAGGGTGAAAGCCAAAAGCAGGGCTAACTCTCCTCCTGTAGTCACAGAAGGAGCAAATGTCAGAAAGGGGCCTCCAGAGACAGCCTACTTTATTCTCTGTCAAACAGAGCCTTGTCCTGGGTCATGGACAGCCAGCACCTCCTGCCCTGCTGGGGAGGGAAGGGTTTACAAGCAGCAGAGCACCTGAAGTGACAATGCTGGGAAGGCACAGCTTCAGGTAAGCTGTGTTTTCAGGAGCTCACTGGTAGAACCTTATGAAAAACAGAAAACAGTAAAACAGACCCAAACACGGAAGTAGCAGGCTCCTTCCCACTGGAAGGAGACAATTCATTTTCTTGAGTTCCCACAGTTATTTTTGTGACATATCTGGGGAATATCTCTTTGTTTTCTCTCAGTGTTCTGTGTACCTGGACACAGACAAGGAGATACTTACCTTGTACATCTTAAAGCATCAGGGCACTGCTGCTGTTTCTCCCAACAGGCTTTTGTGTCTCCGGCTTGCTCAGAAAAGGCACCTGCTTTCAGTTGAGGTACAAGGGCCTAAATATACCTCACTGGAAAAAAGTGCCTATAAAGGTATGGATATATTTATAACCACGAGAAGAATGCACTCAGAAAACTGTTTGCCCTGCACTATGGGGATTTTTGAAGGAATTTTGAATGAGTTAGAGATGGGACCTCTGAGTTTTCAGAAAATGTGGTTTATTTTTCTTGTCTTCTACACAGGCAGGAAGAGTGAGTTCAGCTCACATCTTTACTGCATGGTTCAGAAGGTCACAAGACCTTTATTTACAAGGCCTTTTAAGGATTTATTGACCGATAAAACACTGCCAATAAGAATATTTATGGTTTTGACACAATCTTTAAATATTTAATCATATGGACCTATGCTACAGTGTAAGCTGCCTTAGCCAATCATGTTATGACACACAAACCTACAGTACTGCATTCTAAATTCCTTGTTTACCTTTGTAACTACTTTTATTTTTTCTATGTCCTAACCTCTAAAACTCTAAACTTTCCTCTTATGGTGTCTCTGCTTTAAACTCAAAATCCTCATTCTCACTTCTATCACCTAAGTTTGGAAGCCTTTTCCAATGTCTCAAATCAAATCCAGTGTTTAATTCTAAGCTTGGGCTTACAGGTCCAAAGTTCTGAGAATTCTCTGCATTTCTGATTCCAACACTGCACATAGTGCAAGGAATCTCAGTTTTCTGCTCACTTTCCATAAGCAAGCAAACCAGCTGCTGGCAGATGTGTGGCTGCAGACCTGTTCCAAGAAGGCCCAGATACAACAAAGGAAATGCAGACAAACCCCAAGGCTGTTTGCAAGCTGAACCATGGCACAACACAAGGCTTCAGAAAAGGGAGACAAATTCAAGAAAAAAGCAATTCCAGCCTCAAAAGCAGCTGGACAGAGCAAGCATATGAGCTTAATGACTTTCCTTAGGCCAGCTGCTACAGGCACATCACCAGCAGAGATAACCACTCCACCTAGCAGAACACAGAATGGGATTTTTAGGCTGATTCTGGCTCTGTATTAATTTTTTCTGGGTTTTATTTTTGTTTGGTTTGTTTTTTGTTTCATGGTTTTGTGGGTATTCTCAGTGGTTTTGTTTTTGTGGAGTTTTTTTTCCTAGTATAAGTTTATACATACATTACCAAATAGAAATAACTGCAATGAACATAGCCAAAATTGCATTGGCATTATTAAAATGAGCATTCTATGGAATAGTTCATGTAATACAATAGTCATACAGAGAATTTTTTTTACATAGTACACAAGCCTCATGTACATAAAATGATAGCATGCACTTTAAAAAATTATTATGTACAGTAATTTTTTACAACTGAAATGAAATATCCTGAACAGCTCTAAACCTGTGCTGTATCAGTGCTGATCTGTCCAGATTTCTTAAAAACTCTTTGACAAAAAAATAAGGTTAAATTACTTTCAAAGGAACAATCATGATTGCTGCAGTAATTTCATTTATTTTACCTAGGAAAACTGGAGAGCTTGGAAAAGTCAGATACTTTCCAAGCCATAATTTTCCCCCTACATTTTAGTTCAAGAACATGGCCTTCATTGTCTGGTGATTAAGAAAAGAAAAATTAGGCAACCTGAGATCTTAAAGTATTGGTGCTCATTAGCAGAAAGCACTGCTAAACTCTGGTAACCTTGCCATATTTATTTTTTAGAGACTTTTAACACCTTTTATTCCATGGAAAACTACAGCTATTGCAATTTTTCTACAGGGACAAATCAGACACAATATTAAGGGAGGGGAAAACCCTCATGATTAATTTTAAAACCTCCTAGAAACTTCATCTTAAGGCTTTCTCTGACACAGTGATGCCACTGAAGTTGGTAATGAAACCATTACTGTACAACTCAATAAACCCATAATAAGCTCACTACCTAAAGAGTGTGGGTGGTTCTATCCCTCTTCATTCCTTGGTGAAGAGAAACGTCAGAACAAAAAAAAAAACAGAAAAAAACCTCCAAAAAACCAAACAAAAACCAACAAACTATAAAGAACAGGAAAGAATGATCAAAGTTATGGAAGAGCTCCCTCACAAATAGAAACTAAACTAAATAGATCAGATCCAGGTCAGGAAAATGGTACAGCCATGATTATTTCAGTTTCTGGATTATTATCTAATATAATGAAAAAAAAATATACTGACATATCCTGGGCAGTGAGGTGCAGCAACTGATAAAAGTCCCCTGAAACTTTCAAAATATATTGAACTTTAGATATATTTGTTAACAGAAAATGAGACAAGATTGGGTCAAATCTAAATTTGAGATTTTCAGATTTATAAATATCTCATTTCTATAATAATGCAGATTTAAGAAGTAAATACCTCTGAGTTGGTAAGAGCTATGCAACAACAATAAACTAAATAAAAGGAAGCTGAATTATGCTATTTTTAATACATTGTTTAATGTATTCAGATACTTTTCCTGGCAGAAAAGCAGACTATCCATCAAAGTACAGTAGCAGCTGGCAACTGTATGCACCAGTATCTAATTTCTCTAAGGACAAAATTGTTGCAGCTAACAAAAGTCTGTCTTTCTATGTTTCCTTTCAAACTATTCCAAAAATTTTTTAACAGAATAAATAGGAGTAGTAATGCAAGGAAAAAAACAGTGATGAACAAAACAGATGTTATGAGTCAGATCCTCAGTTTGAATAAATCAACACATTGGGTAAAGCCAAGGAATAATTTGTACCGCTTAATAATCACGTCTCTATATCAAAGATGGTTCTCCATGAAGCTCCTGGAGGACAAAACTGGTGCAGAGAGCTGAGCAAAGGAGAATCCAAGCAAGTTCCAAAGGAGGACTGGCAGGGTCTGTGCCTGCCCCAGCCCAGGAGCAGCCTGGGCTCCCCAGCCCTGCCCTGCCAGCGCCCCAGGGCTTCCAACACAGTGCTGGATCTTCATGGAAAGACCTGAGTGTCAGGGTGGTTTGACCCTTATGAGATACTTTTCAGTATAAAATTAACTTGTTTTGAAGGTTTGAGTGCTTTCAGGCCTCCTGGCTTTGCCAGCAACCAAAGGAACAAATAAGAAAGGACCAAATACATTTGTCTGTTCTTGGACCCAGAAGATCTTCCTGTGGTTCTCTCTGTTTAGTCATTTTTGATAACCTTCATGATTCATCTGTGAGTAATACTCACATTGCTTCATTCCCACTGCGCAGTGCTGCAGTATTGTTTCTGGAAATAAAATCCAAAAACTGCAATGCTATAATGTGAGATACAATGAGATACAATGCCCTTGGTTCTCACTCAGAGTCTGCAGGTGTTCCAGATTACCAACGTCATAAAAGCTTCTGTGTTATTCAGAGAAACTATAGGAAAAGTACTCAGCACATACTTTTCATCAGCCATCCCATTTTTGTTTGACTGTGTATTTATTTTAACTGTCAAATTACGATTCTTGTCAAAACATATCGCCTTCTTTCTATCACCATATGCCAAGATAAATCTTCACATTCTCACTTGAATGTCATGACTGCTTCAGCATTTTGCACTGAATATTTCTCAAGTGTAGAACAATCTTTGAAGTAATATATTCCTTTACTAATAAAGTAACAAGAAACTAAGTATCTCTTATTTTCATTAATTTCCACATCAACTGTTCTGTGATATTATGACTATGGCAGGAAATGATCTCTTTGCCTATAATTAAAAGCCATAAATTTGTCTGTACCTGTCATAAATATAAAGGACAAGATTTCAAGAGTGTAAAGGGGCAAAGTACCATCTAATTAAGCGGGCCCTTTAAGTCCTACTTTCAAAATTTAGCAGAACATGGAAGCCGCTGTCTCATTTCTTCTAATGAATATTATAAAAATATGATATAAGTGAGAATTGTTAGTCTTGTTTTCATTGGCTATAAATGCAAAGTGGGCATCCAACCACATTCTTCAACACTAAAACTAATCTGTCCTGTTAGTAGGTTTGCCACAGCTCTTGGAGGACTTTCTTTTCATATTGAAAAGAACCCAAATAAGTAAAATTTATCACCAAAATAGTTGGTCTGGAAAATTTATCTACATGCAAAAATCTATTTTAAAAATCCCCAAACTTCCTCAAGCTTAGAGACAGACAGGAGCTGTGTGAAAATATACATCTTGCTGGAAGGTTTGGGGTTTTTTAGTTAGTGAAACCCAAAGTAACTGGACAAAAATTAAAACTTGGCCAACAGTTTACTGATAAACTGTTAGCTTGGTTTGTGCTCTGGAGTCCACAATGGTGCTTAAGAAATGAAAAATGCAAAACTGTTAAAGCTCCCCTATCTCTTTTTTGGTGCCTTATTCTTTACCAAAAGAGAAATCACCCATATGCAGCATTGTCTTAAGATTATTTTTATATAGTTATATAAATATTATTGTGATAAAATAGTGATTTTTTAAAATAAATGGCATAGTTGCAGCCTTTCACTTGACTCTTCATTGTGAAGGCAAACACTACTTTACAATAAAATACAGTAACAATGGAATTCCCTCTGCCTTCAGCTTGACTCTCAAATGGTGCCAAAAATCTTGCAAAGTGCCAGGCTTGCAAGCAATCCTCCATTCCCCAGCCTATTCAGAGACCATGCCTGCTGTTTCTCATCCAGAACACCTTTATACAGAACATTTTGCTTTTAAAACAAGTCTCAAAATTGTAAACCAGGCATGACCACAATCCATAAAAATTCTCAAAGTAAGGAAGTTAATAGATTGAGGTGTCAAAAAAAATACCTAATTACTTTAAAAGATAGCTGGAGCAAAGCAAAAGTCAATAGATAAAGTTGATCTGAGCCAGTAAAAGAGTTTGCAAAAAAGAGATACAGAAAAAACACACAGAAGCTAAATCATTTTTATATCAAATCCATAGTCACACAGAATGTTTTTAACCAGCAGGACTACAACTTCTTTGTGACAGCTGGGAGCTGAATAATAAGTTCATGCAACATTTTATCATATCTGCTTTACACTTGTTTCTAGTTCCATTCTATAATCCCAATATATTCCCTTCTCAATTTATTACCTGCAGGCTTTATTAGGTAAAACTTCTAAAAGCTAATATTATGTATTTTATCTACTTCTGAGCTGGGTTTTGAAGACACTATAAAAGAGGAATTTTGGAAAAAAAAAATTAAATTAGGATTTTTTTTCACTTTTTTTTTTTCATTTACAATTTTGCATGCCACATTTTTAATAACGAGAAGAAAACATCAATTTCCAACAGGTCATGTGTATATTTACCCTGTAACTCCAGATTTAAAGAATCAGAAAAAGAAGACAAATTCAGCACCACACAATAAAAAGACATAGCGACTTTGCAAAATGTTCTAATTTGGTCTTAAAATACTATCCAGCTATTTAAAATTCTAAAAGATTGTCATCTCATATGTCTGAATCACATGAAAAACTAAATAAGCACAAGACTGATCCTCCCTTTACAGATTGTAGCTACACACCCTCCCACTAGTCACTGATCAAATGCTTTATTTCACATATCCAAGGAATTTAATGCAAAATCACCCCCTCCAAGTCTTAAGTGTCACTTTCTGGACACAGACCAGCACCTCAAAGAATCTTCAATGTCTCTACATATCAAATCCTTGACCCTGCAAGACAAACTTGGAGGTAAAACCTGAAATCATGTCTCATCATAGATAACTTCTCAATTTTCCACAGCCCTGAGCAGTCCACTTATTCTGTAAATGGAGAATTAATGACTCCTTTCACCCAGAAATATTAGATATTTGAAAATGTTCAATCACAGCTCAGGGTATTTTAGAAATTTACTCTGGCAATGCTCTCACAGAATTATTAATAATTAACTGCCTTTATAATACAAAGCCTCTCCATCTAGGAGCACAATGACCCACCACTGAAGGGTAATTTTCAGCCCAATGACCCTGTGATAGGTGAGGTACCAATGATTATCTCGCCTTCCTTCACTTTGAAGATCCATTACAGAACAAGACAAAGGACTAGAAAACATCAAGTAATTTGGAGAATGAGGCTGTAGGGGCAAAAGCCTGGAT
The DNA here is from genome assembly GCF_028769735.1 of Zonotrichia leucophrys gambelii. NCBI lineage: Eukaryota > Metazoa > Chordata > Aves > Passeriformes > Passerellidae > Zonotrichia > Zonotrichia leucophrys. The sequence continues at coordinate 6,336,494 of NC_088174.1, forward strand.
GGGAGGGTTGTTTTCTTCCTGAAGCTACCAGACTGAAACCCTAAACAGAGTGATATAATTACAAAACTGCTTCCTTAAAATCTCCATGAGCTGCTACAGGAGAAGAGTTTCTAGCTGGCTTTACAATCCAGATGTAGGGAATAGGTTAAGGTAACACAAAGGTAGAAAGCTTTGGGGAGGAATAAAAGGCAAAAGCCACCAAATCATGATTCAGAACTGCTTTTCAGTTCTCTGCCTCCCATAATTAAAAAGAATGAAAGTTGCACTTTATCATGGTTTTTTAAAAGACCTGTTAATAAACTTAATATTACATTAATGCATGGGTGATTTGCTGAATAAGAATGGAAGCTCATTTATTTAAAAAGGCCATGCACAGAGTAAGTTCCCATTCAAGAATAGCTGAGAACCTTGTTTAGCAGGGAATAACATTCAAAAAACAAGAATAAACCCACTCTATACTTCATTTTCTTCTAGAAATTATTTGAATGGTTCCAAGTGAATTAATTTAACAATATTTGAAGATTGAAAATCTGGTTGCCAAAATTATTCAATTAAAACACAAAATGGCTCATATCACTTTTTATATACAACTATATAAGGGATTACATCAAAGAGAATGCCTTACAATTACTGTGATAGTCAGAAATAAACAAGTATGGAAACAATTATTTGCCTCCAGAGTGGATAACACTTCCAGTTTAACAGTCACGAGCAAAGTAATTTGGGAAGTTTATTAAGATAATGGTTTTACAGGCTTTAATTTATTGAGACAAAGCCACATTTATGCAGAAACATTAGGACTCATTTGATATCAAATATTCTTCCTGGAATAAAATTTTCACATAATTACTTCAAATAAATGAGGTGTTTACAGTCAATGAACTGATTCCCTTTAATCTGTTTCTGAAATAATACGTACTTATGGAAAAATAGCATAAGTTTTTTTCAAATTAAAATTAACTTTATAGTGAAACAGATGAAGTGCCTTCCTAAAGAAATCCTTTTACTTGAATAAATGTATTCCTATATAATGTAAACAATTCATTTTCTAACTATGCACTGACTAGGTCTCAAATTGCTGACTCATTTCTCAGGTTCTTGTACACAGAATAGGCATTATCAGATCAAATTGCCACACTGTTGAGAAGCTGGTTTTTTAATACATTTTCAGTGTCTTGGACCAGACCTACTGTGAACAACAGCAGAGTGTTCATATCCAAATCTAAATTAAAGCAACATTTCTGAATCCAGTGAATGTTGTTGCAAGTGCAACTTCTATGTATCTGCTTCTCAGTATTTAAATTAGGGAAATCTTATAGAAATCTTGCAGGGAAGATACATGAACAAAGCTCTCTCCACAGTCTTCTCATCCCTGCCAAGAGATCTATTTGTCAGTGGCAGATGAAGCTCAGACCCCCCGTGATTTACTGACTCCATGGTTCCTGACTCAGGCTGGGAAATCTCATCATGTCTATGCACTGAATAATTCACAGCATCAAAACAGAATTCCCTGAATAATGGGAACAAAGGAGTATCAAAAATATTGCTAGTGGACCACAGAACCAATGCCTTAATGATAAGGTGATTTACATTCACAGTGGCATTTTAAACATATTGCTCAAAGTTGTCTTCAGCATTCAGTTACCTCCAGTAAAAAAAAAAAAAAAAAAAAAAAAAAAGAAAAGAAAGGAGTTCTTTATATTCCTGTGTTTCAGCTTGTGCACATTGCGTCTTGCCCTCTCACTAGACACCACTGAAAAGGGACTGCTCCATTTCCTAATCATCCTCCCTTCAAGATATTTTCATATTTTCAAGCAGTCCTGCTGAGTGGTTTCTGCACCAGGATAAACAGTCCCAGCCTTTCTGCATGTGTGAGGTGCTCCCATCCCTTAATCACCTTAGCAGCCCTTTGCTGGTATCCTAAAAAAGAAGTTTTCCTCCTAGCTGGGAATAGATTGAGCCCCTGCCTGAGCTGAAGTTTTGCAAATGTGACCTCCCTCAACAGGCAGCCCAGTACAGAACAGGCTGGCCTCTCATGGCTGTGAGCAATTCCTAACATCTGAAGATTTCTAAAGGCAAAAGGAGTGAAAAATTGAGTCCCTTTGAGTTCAGCTGGTAGAACTCTGCTAAACTTCAGTAACTCCATAAGCCAAACCCTATTCTGTGCCTACTGCTTGTCTCTGATGGCAGATGTGTTCATAATACACTTTACCCTGGAGGAATTTGTGCATTTTTATGTCAATCCAGTAATGGTAACCTGATTTACATAAAGTCTACCAATGCAATTCTAAAGCTCTGCAAAACTATTCTCCAGGGTTTGGTTGTTTCGGGTTCCAGTTGCTGTTCCTATTTTTTTTTTTTGTTTTTCTTTAAGAAGACTCAAATGCATTTTATTAGGGATGAGAACATGGGAAAGAAAGAAGGGAAAGAAGTACCTCAAACTCTCTGGGAATACAGTAAATTCAGTGCTTGGAAGATTAATGCAAATAATTGCAATTAAAATACTATCTGGCTGCTACTACTGACTCACATTGCAGCTTTTTAACAGAATATTGACTTACTCTTCTCAAGCTAACAAACACTGTAAATATATATGTTAATCTCTTTGGAAGTCAGTATTCAAGAATTTAATCTAAGCTTTCTTTTCCTCAACAGGACAAATCTCTTCTTGTGGCAAAAATCAGTTAGAAGAACATTCTGTAAGAGTTGATTAGAAAAACCTTATAACTTATTTCAAAGAGACAAAACTACTTTCTTTTCCTTAATAAGTAGTGACATAAACTAGTAAAATCTTCAGATCATTAGGATGACTTTGTAATTTTCCTCTTATTTATTACTATGAAATCCATATGTGTCTCCCCACTCCCAGATATTGTTGGACACAATGAACTGAACCAACTGCACTTCCTTAAAGAAATGCAAGTACCAATATGATAGATCTTCAAAATTTGTGTGTTCAGACCCAGTCTTCAGCAACCTCAGAACGTATAACAACTTTTAAAATCTGTTTTTAAACCTAAAAAAACCCCAGCATTTCCATTTTTTAAGCAATTTAAGTACAGTACAGGGAAATTTGCAGCACAGGCAGCATATCACATAATTAATTGCAATATTTAAAAGACAGAAATTTGTTTTATCTAAAAATGTAGCCTTGATCTCTTTCTTCTATGTGAAACTTGATTTTCCTGAGTAGATGATCAGTTATTATTCATGTTCTTTCTTATTGAGTCCAAATAATGATCATGTAAAGATAATGAGGGATTGTTAATGTATTTTTGTTGGTATATTGGTTAATTTAAAAAAAAATCTCAGCCAGGGTGAACAAAGCTGTGCTGGTCCAGCAGGTGGTAAAGATCAAAAATGAAATAAATCAAAGAGGATGTGCAATAGTTGCAGGCACTATTATAGCAACTCACTTATGATGTGATAGCTGAGGGTTTAACTATCAGTTTCATTAGAAGTTCCTATTCCTTGGTGTAGACAGCTTTGAAGTGAAAACTCCCTTGATGTACAGACTTGGAAATAGGAGTTCTCAGCTAAAAGCAAACACCTCCTCCCCTATGACAATCCTGTGCTTTTAGTTATATTTCTTCCTTTAAAAGAAGTAGTTCCAAAAAAGAAAATGTCATAGTTTATCGTCAGTGTGCTTGCTTCTAACAAGCTGGTAAAAATTCTTCATTTCTTCCCCTGTTTACCCTCATGAACAGAAGCTCTTCACAGGCCACTGTTTTTCATAGGAGGCATCTCTTATTACATACAAAAAGTAGACCTTTTTTTCCACCAGTCTTGCTGAGCCTTTGTATTCCTTGTGTTCCTTTTATATAAATTGATCACTTAAAATTCACTACCAATTGAACACTGCCATGCACATGATAGGACTGTGCCTCTTAGAGCAAGCAACTATATTTGGGGATTCCCACATTCTGTTCCTAGGGAGGAAATATGCAACTTTTCATTTTCTACCATGCAGGTTTAAGGAACTGAATCCTAGAGTCCAGTCCCTCCTTCAGACACCTGAGAGACAGCACAAATTAAAATTCTGTTCTGAATCATCCCCTAGAGAAGCTCCTCTGTTCAGCAATGGTAGAGTGCACTTTGATTAAGCAGGTAATGCAGTAATTATTTGTTCACAGTGGTATGAAAATAACTTCCACTGTCTGAAATGGGGAAGAGGAGGCATTTGCAGAGCTCACCGTGGTCCTTGTCTTTGGGGACAAACCACACATGGCACATCAGGAACACATCAGGGGCCAGAGAAGACACCCCAGAGCATGTCAGCCTCTCTCCTAGCTTAGCACAGAAATGTTCACCCCTGGTGTGCCCCTTGCAGGAGAGAAAATAGGTCCTGCTGCTCTGTGCCTTGTCCCAAAGAGCAGGCAGGAGGGGAGAGAGGCAGCAGAGCCCTTTGCCAGGAGCCAGCTCAAGTGCAGGGCTGGGATTTGGCTGCTCAAAGACAGGAAACAACTTATTCCTCACTGATATGAGATGTTCAAGCAGAAAAGTGCTAGGGTTTCTTTGTTCTTCCCGGGATAATAGAATTACCCAGGAAACTCAGAGCACTTTCTAAAATTACATTTCAGTCCTGTGTAATCTTAAGATTAATTAACTTCTGTGTTCCTTCATTCTTCCTCTGTGTATAATACTGTTTTATTGACATGTAAATTTGGGGGTGTGGGGGAAGAAATCCTCAGAAGTTCAATATCTTTTGCAGCAGAGCAGGAAAAGTAAAGGCGAGGTCATGCAGAAATTCAAAGCAAGGGAGTCACAAACGAATATATTTTCCATACACGTTCCCAGAACTCTGCTTAAATGACTGCTGCACATATAAGAAAAGCAAATCCAAATGAATGTCAACCAGATATTGCCTTTTCCTTCACCTCATCTTCGTAAACACAGGGAGGTAATTTCTAATTAAACTTGCCCTTCCTCAATTGAAAAATTAATCTGCAAGCACAATTAAGACATCTTTTCCCATATCCCTCCCACACAGAAAATGTTGGTAATTTTGGTTCAAATACAAAGGGCTCCTTTAAGCTCAAAACATTTTTTCCTTGCCCAGTATGTGCATTTACAGTTCTCCATCAATGCCACTGTTAGATGTTTGATGTGTTGCTATAGTTAACTTCAATGTGTAGAACTTTTTTGAACTGTTCATTCTTCTATGCTACAGTTTCCTTTGCTCAACAGAGATTTATTTTTCTTTACAGTTATTAGAGTACTTCCACCTTATTGTTTTCCACCAGCCAATTTCTATCACCTGTGAGGAAGAAATCAAGAAACAATGAAAGTACACTAAAAATACCACCAACACTGGAGGAAACTATAAATCATGTTTTTGTTTGATTTCTCTGGTCATCTTATTTTATGACTACATGGAATTAGGTGCCATACACATATACTGAGATTTTATTTAAGCACAAAATTCATATGGCTAAGATGGGTAACTACTTGTAATGTTTAAACAACTTTGATCAGATCAAGCTAGGGGCTTTTTTGTTTTCTGTTTCCTATATTAGTGTAATTAATTTAGAATATTTCCACCAGCAACCAAAGAGATTTTGCTGAAAATGTTACAAAATACCAACAACAACAAAAAAAGAAAAAAAAAAAACACACCAAAAAACCCAACAACCAAAAATTAAAAGCCATGAAAATAGTTACCATTTTTGGTAACATTTTTGGAGAATATGCAGAATGGATTTAAATATCTTTAAGCATTTCTGCATCTCACATTTTGAACAAGAATATCAAACAAACATATTCCATCCTGGTCCATATAGACACTCCAAGGTGCAGCAAATCTGCAGCCAGTGAAGTGCTGTGACCTCTCCTGGTATGAGTCCAACCCCAATGCCATTGCAAACTTCATCAGCCATCAGTGTCACAGCAGAATTTCACAGCAAACAGTGCTCAGACACAAATCATGATCCAAGTTCCAGGCAGATGCTAAAGTGGCAGCAAGCCCTGAAAAGTCTCATTGAAAGAAGAGGCCTGTATGTTCTTGTAGAGCTAAAAATATCAGAGTACACTATCTAAACACACAAAACCTAGAGGAGATGAGTTATTTGACTACAAGGGACAAAGTCATAATGAAACACTTTCTTCTGGGCATACCAAACTCTTTCATTTAAAAAAAATAAAAAAAATAAAGCCTAAAATGTGCTTTCACACAAAATTGTATTAGACAGTTGTCTGTTGGCAAAGATGCCCACAGACTGCTAACATGTTGGCACCTTTGTCAGCTCCAGTCTTTATAGTGTCTTTCAGCCACAACCTCCTTGATTTAAACATTAGTGCTTCTGACCTTCAGGATTATGTAAAACCATATTCTTTACCTTCTCTGCATGCCAGGATATGTCTTGTCTAGTGTTAGAGGGTATTTTTTTCACTGCTTAATCAGTGAAGTAACTCTCCAAAATAGACAGAGCTCTATTTATTTGGCAATTATGTACCTGGGGAAAGGGAATGTGGGAATACATCCTTTGAGAGCTACAGAGGGTTAAAAGTAGGGAAGTACTGAAGAACAACCATATGTGTCACAGAAAATTAACACCCTCCATTAATCCAAGGCTCTAGCTATATCCTAGATGTGCTTCTATCTTATTCCTAGCAGATAATTTCCAACTGATCTTCCTTGTCATCCTGTACACTTGTATTGGCAGCAATCCCCTTAATGCACAGTTAACCACAGATGGCAGGACTCCAGCTTCAGATGCAAGATTTTGAGATATAACATATAAATAAACCTTGAAGCACCCTAAAGCAGAGCTGTGAAAACTTGTTAGTGCTACTTTATGTATTTAGCTTGAAAGGCAGTGCCATTCTAAATAAGGATGCAGGGAAGGACAACATGATCGTACATGGAAGCAACAAGTCTTTCTGCACATGATTTAACTCTGTGTTTAGTCTCAACTTGCTCATCATCCATCAGTAAAAAGATTATGATTCATATACATAAAAATAAAATTTTCAAATAAACTACTTGCAGTTTTTCTTTTTAAGAATGTTTTTTATCAAAAATAATCACTCAGTGAGTCCAAAACCAATAGGAAAAAAAATAAGTAAATATATAAAATCTAAATGAGATGAGCTATTTAACAGCAAAGGAAAGAGAAAGAATGAAATGTTTTCTTCTGGGAATACCAAACCCTTCCATTTAATAAAAGAACCAAAATATTGTCCTTTTACATGAAATTCAATTAGGCTCCTCCATAGGGCTCCCTTTAGAACTCTGAAGATAAGATTTCCATCTGCTCTTACTGTCATGTTACTTAGAAATCTGCATTTCATTTTTCATTAAAAAACAGCATCACAAATTAGAATAAAATGGGCTTATGTTAAGGATTTTGTATTTATGATTCACAATAAGGAAAATAATCAAGCAGCTCACTGCTTTTGGGGAAGTGGACAAGGAACTCAGTTTGCAAAGCATTACAGGAAATGTTTGACACAGAGCAGCTGTGGCTGCCTCCTCTCTGGAAGTGTCCAAGGTCAGGCAGGACATTGGGGTTCAGAGCAGCCTGGGACAGTGGGAGGTGTCCCTGCCCATGGCAGGGGGCTGCAACAGGGTGACCTTCAAGGTCACTCCAAACTCAAGCCTGTCTATGATTCTGATTATGTATTACCCTTTATCAATTAAACAACCCTTTATCAATTAAAAAAAAGTATCAAAACAAAAAATTTTAAATTAAACTGCAAACAACAAAAACAAATTGTGTGAGTATATAGAAGTGAAAGTTCTATACAACACAAATTCATCGAACCACTTGAAGAGTTCTCAGTCTCCCTTTGATTCTAGCACCAGTACCACCTTGGTGTCAAGCAGAGGTTTAGTTCCTGGGAGATTTACTTACAATTAAGAGGGAAGAAATTAAGGTTTGTTTTGTAGTTTGCTTTTTTTTGTTGTTGGTTTTTTTTGTTTGTTTTATTATTATTATTAAGAGGGTTGAGCATTATCAGCAAATCCAAGAGCTGCTAGAGAGAAACTGATACCCTGGTATAGAAGCTTACAGAAGAACCACCAGGAGTTGTCAAGCACAAATCCAGGTTACAAGAATACTACTTCAGTTGCAGAGAAATATGGAGATTTGTACTCCAAACAGTTTTCCAAGTGGGATATATGTGGTCTTGCATGTTCATAATAAATGGAAGTAATGTGTAAAAATGCAGCATAAATAGGGAATTTGGTCAGAAGAACCTTGCTCTCTGAATTGGAAAACTCAAGGTGTGCACTTAGCATGAATAAAATATAGAATTCATAATTTTTTATAATGTTTTCTTAAAATATGAGGCAATTAGTTAAGTCTCATTGTCATGGAGCCTTTCCACACTCTTATTCAGTAAAGAGTATCTTAAACATGGTCTACCCTGCAGGCAGTCATTATCTTATGACTGCCTCTTTTGCACTTGTGGTTATTCTGGTGGATTGAGAATGTTCCAGTTACACTGCTGTTAATTTATTCTTCCTGTTTGGTTGGATCATAGATCAGCATCATTGGTGCCCTGCCAGGCAGCAGAAGAGCAACAATATCTGGCAACTAAAGAGATTTAAAATAATTGGTGGCAATATACCAGCTCCAAAATGACTGAAGGTCTGGCTCCTGTTCAGTTGTCAAATGAAATGTTATCTTAATTATAGGGTCTAGGCTTTTCTCTGAGCATAGTAGGATGGTTTTTTTCTCCTTTTTCTCTACAGCCACTGAATCCCAACTGTTACAGGATTACCTTTTCATATCTTAATACTCCAGTCAACACAGTCATAGAGAAGCTGCCGCTTGAGAAAAAGAAATACAGAAAGGATAATTTCCAGAGGTAAACAACATAATGAGCTCCAACTCTGCAAGTAATACAGAGAATGCTCCCATGAACTGAGAATATTGGTGTTCTCTCATTTCTATGCATCATTTCAGTTTATATAATTGCCAAATTTGTTAATTAAAGTCAGACCTTAACAAAAGAAAAAAAGTAGAAATTGAACATTGTAGTGTTTCATGAATAAAATAGGACACTGTACTGGTCCAGGTACTTTATTCCAATTTCCCCCATCACCAGTCTTGCAGTACTGCCACTTTCCTGATGTCAACAGACACACTCAAGATTCCCACCACGTGCATACCAGAATCAGAGTAGATGGTAGGGAGGAATTTTCAAAGTGGTAATACATTCATGGGAGAATTTCAATCACAGACCTTCTGTGCTGACTTTCACATATTTTTCTACACCTTAAACTGTAAGGAATTAATAAACGAAACACTCAGCTTTGTTTCCTCTATGAAAAATCTGGCTTCCCATTGCCAGGACTAGCAGAGCTGGGGGGTTTCAGATACTTCTTGTATCTTTCTCTTCAGTCAGTCTGAATATTTGGCATATCCCTCAGGCTTGAATATCTCCTACAGCAGTAACTCAAAACCATTATTAACAGGGTAAAAACATTGTTACATGCAAATTATTTCAGTCTAACTTGTGTTAAAATCATAAAAACACTTCTGTAATTAAATTCTTCAATGTTTCATAATGCAATATTGTTTGGGATAGAATGAGAGAATGTGGGATAGATGGGCTAAAATTAGCAAATCAGACTTCTCAATACAGAAGGGTTAGAGGGAGTTCCAGTCACCACAGGTTAGTCAAAATCATTAATGAAACTAGTAATAAATAATATATTCTGTTATTTTATTCCATAAATCATGGACTCTCACTAGAACTACTAATCCCAAAGTATTGCCAAACCAACTTTGTGTAGATTAAGACCCAAACTACTTCAGTTTCTGCTCACAAATGAAAAAAGTACAAGGACAAAGGATTCTCTGAGACCAAATAGATCCTCTGTAATTGTATTATTGAATCAACAACATAATACAGCAAAAGAGATTTATAGATGAAGTGTAAAGTCTGCTTTAGAAATGTCACCTTGATCTAAAGATTTCAGGTGATAAAGAACTTTGGAAATTTGTTCATACAGTTGCTGTTAAAATTTGGTCCCTATTTCCAACTTGAATTTTTCCAGACATTGATTCTTTTATTGCTTTTATCTGCTAGATTAAATCAGATAAAAACAATAAATGATTCTTGATTTGAGAAAATTAGGAATAGCTGGAAGATGATGATGCAAATACCTCAACTCAGCTTTATTTTTTGAGCAGAGCACATAGTGTGGAACTGCAAAAAATATATATCCTTCCTTTGGAATGACAATTAATTTGATCAGCACAAGAGACAAATTGTCAGTAATTTCCTATATGCTGTACAGCAGCAACAACTGTTTAAGTGATAATGAATCACCTATTCAGCCTAAGCCTATGAAAATCCCACAGAAAATCGGAGTAATAACAGCCACAGAAAATCTGAATAACAACATCTCCACCAGTGCCCACATTGCACATTTGGGCAATCCACATCTTCTCTGCACTATCTACTTCTTTCTAGCAGACTTTGTGAAATGATTGTTTCTTGGCTCTGTACCCATGAAAGGCATAGTACTCCTGCTCTTCAGGGTTACAGCAAATACATCTGTGATAAACATCAAGTTCAGTCTGGGGCAGCTCACAAAAACTGGAACACAAGCAACAGAAAAGAAAAATTACAAGTGAGGAAAAGAAGAAGTAGTAACAAAATGAGTTTCTTGTACAGTGCTGGTCCTCCCATGTACTTCATCTAAATGCCATTTCTTTTGGCCTTCCCAAATGACAGAAAAGCACACCTAAGGCTTGACTTCTACAAAAATCACGGTGTTTTGATTAAAATAGCTACAACTTCAATGGAGGATGACTTCTCAGTCATCTTAAAGCCACTGACATACTATTGTGCATATATAAAATATACATATATATATAATGCTGATTCTCCATTAAGTTCTGTAAAGTCATGTCATATAACACCAGGTGATTTCTATGGCATTTTCTAACACAAAATGATTATCTATTGTGTGTTGCACTGCCTTCTTGCAAAATGCTACATTTTTAGTATGTCCATAGGCAATAAGAAAGCAAATTACGTTACCTGAGGGGCGGTAGGCTCTGTGCTCCACTGCCAAAAATGTAAGCAGTCATGCACACTTATGAAATAGATTTTTTCCCATTTCTCCCTTCTTGGGGGCAAAAAAGTAAATTAACAAAAAATGCCAGCTTCTGCAGCCTGCAAAAATTGCTTTTTTAAACTTCAATTCTTGTTATCTTTGCAGTTCCTGGAATAAGGATCCCCTCTCATGCAGGGTAAGTCCTGTCTGAGTGCATCACATCGCACAGCAGCACGTAACCCCCAGAAAGGAAAAGTAAATGTCATCTCACACCCCTACAAAAGATGTAGGATTTTTTTCTGGTGGTAAATCCAGATAAGGAGTTTAACAGCCTAATTCATAAACACAGAGGAATGTTTAATATCTTTAGCACCTGAAAAATCCCATAAGAATACAATCCCTCTAAGACAGCAGTTTTCACTACAATACACAACAAACCCCATGCGGTGACTTTTATTTGCAGGCCTCCTCCTGCCTCTCCATGTGCCCCAGCTCTTGTGAAAGCACTGGACCTGGGAAATAGGTCATGCCTTGCCTGGGACCCTGAGGGACACCGAGCATCCCCAGGGCCCTGCACAGGTACAGGTGTGTGCAGCTGCCCTGGGGAACCCATCCTCACCCACAGGCATTCCTTGTTTCACGGCAGAACTGCAGCTGCCCCCACAGAGCAGGTTACTGTCCAACCCTTTAATCTTTATTAGTACAAATCTCACATTGAACACAGAGAAATGGAGGGGAAAACCACACACACATGCTAGAAGTCTCTGTTATTTTATGAACCTTCTACAAGGTTCCCTCTCAGAAGCACCCACTGTACTGTGGTTCCCTCCTCTTCTTGTTTTGCAATATTTTCCATGACCTATTACATGAGAAAAGGAGCGCTAAACTTCAAAAAATGAACTGTTTCAATCTTTGTCTTAAAGTCTTACTCTCACAGCTTATTAGTCATTAAAAAACTACTAGATTATGCTCACCACAGTGCAGATATTTTACCATGTGGAAATAACTCTGCTGGGTCCCGCACTTTATTTGGACTGAAACCTGAAATAACTTTGAGACAACTGCACTACAGCCCATTGAATTTCACCTTGTGCCAAAGAATTAGGCTTCATTCCTAGACTCCAGACTCAAATTAGAATTTGAATTTTCTTTGCCTAATGCTAAAATCAATGAAATAATCTGTCTCCAGAATGAGATTTGTTGAAATGGAAAATAAGAGGCTCTCTATTGAAAATCTTTTACATGTTAAATCTAATAAAACTAAACAGATATCCAATCTAAATTACACCAGTAGGACTTGGGCAGACTATGGTTAAGCTACAGCAAAATAAAATCTAGAAGCCTGAAAATTAAAGGACTGAGGAAATACTGTTAAATACTTGTCTGCAGTAAAATGTGGCCAGAATTCATTCATAGGTTATATACCTATTCTGAACTCCACAGAGGAAAATCTGATACACATGAGGTCAATAAAGGACTTCACTCAAGCAAAATTTAATTTTGCAGATCAGAAATAGCAAGGGGAAAGAATGACTTACTGGAGAAAATATTATACATTCTTTTAGTTGAAAAAGAAATTAATAATTTGGAACACTTTGTTTAAAAAAAATGTACATTTTATCTTTAACTTCAGTTGGAATGCATTGTGTGTCCTCCCTTCATACTTGGAAGGAACCCCAATTGCTTTGAAGCTCATCAGCCTAATGAGGAAGTCCATATAGCTCAGGCAACTGCTGCATACTTAGCAGCTCTTGAAAAGGAGAACCATTTATAAACTTAAAGGGATGGTTATTCAGACATAAATATAAATTCACTTACTAGCTCTGCCTCTGACATGACTCATTGGACTCTGAGTGCTACATTTTGATATAACATGGGAAGACATTACTGAAGTTTTCTTGTTTTAATTCACTGCAGCAGAGAACATGATCTATCTACAGCAAAAACAAAGACACAGCTTCCATCAAAGTTTTTCAGTCTTGGCATCAGATGTGTTCAATTACTGCACCATCTGAATGCTTTAAGGATTTCAACACCACTCTAGCAGCCTGAATAAAGGACTGCACTTTAAATGATTTACCAATGGTTTAATAACAAATAATAAATATTTACTGTATTTTATTTCTTGCCTTATACAGTATTTAATCTTCTTTTGAATGCCATAAGCTTGGACAAAGTCTCATGTCTGAAAAAAACAGTAAAAGTGTCATTTTCTATTGGTACTGAAGCACACTGTATTTAAAATCTACCTCTGGGAAGATGTAGATATTAAACACAGTTTAATAGAAACCTGTAATCCAGTTAATTCCCTTATACTCTAAATTTCAGCTTCTAATCACATACAAGAAACACTTATTTAAACCACTAGTAAAGTCATGAATTTGGATCACATGAGGGGAAGGAGAAATATAATGTCTGCATGCTGCACACTTCATGAAGTATTTTTGCTGCCTGCATATTCACACATTTCCATTGCTTGGGGTTTTTTTTCTGTTCTTAATTACACTGTAGATAAATTTCTTAAGAGAAAAAGAATTTGGAAGGAACAGACCTCTCAGAGACAAGGGCAACAATTAAGCTGGAAATGCCTGCTTTTTCTTCAGCATAAACTGAAGCATAATTATGCAAGTGATGTTGCTGCCATACCATTTCATTATCTGTGTGCCAGCATAGAGGATTTCTGTTCCTTTTGGATGGAGGTACCCGAGTCAATCTAGGCTGTGCCAGCATGGAAAAATCTGAAGTTGCCCAGTAATTGTGAATGCAAATATAAATAGCAGAAAATCAGAAATGGAGTATTTATAGATGTGCATGCTTCCTCAATACCCACGATTATCTGGAGATAAAGACTAGCAGAGTTATCCCAAAGTGCATTTGCAGGATGCAGTTTCTTTCTGGTAACTTCAGAGGCTGTTGTATTTCTGCTTCCTGCAGTGCACATAAAATTTAACTCTGAAGTTTGCAGACCATGAAAAAGGAAGCTAAAACAAGGTATTCCAGAGTCAGGCAAATCCAGAGTAAAAAGGGCAAAGAAGGGCATGTGATAAAATGTCACTCCAACTGCAAAATAAGATTTTTAATAAAAATTAAAAATAAGTATTAAATATTTTCAAAATAAATTCAGCTTCACTCCTTTGATCTGGGATGACTACTTTCAATATTACAATATAAAGCTTCTAAGGTAGCATTATATACCTCACAAATTAATGAGGGGTGAATACTAACTGCCTTGTATTTTTCCATGTATTCAAACAGTTTTCTTGTTTTTATGTGTAAGCAGAGGTGTTTGCAGAGATACTGAAGACATTAATGGACATTTTCAACCTCCAAAGTAAACTGTAGGAACTTTTTAAAAATCTGTAGAACTTTTAAGTTTGCCTAGTCCTCAATTTGCAGGTTAAACATGTAATTAAGTTACAGCATTCCACAGACGCCACCATGTAAAACAACCAGAGGAAATAAAAGGGGAGGAGAAAACAAGGAAATTTCATTTTACATACACGGATAAATAGATGGCAAACATAGCCATGAAAGCACATTAGCAGAGAGCAAAAGCACAGGGAATTAAAAGTAAAGAACACCATCTGGGTATCCTGGATGGTGTGACGGTTCCCTCCCCTCAGTCCAGCTGGCAGGGGCTGGGACATGGTGCAGCTCACACTGCTAATGGAGCTGAGAGGCTCAGCCAGCTCGGGGCTGCCCAGAAATCTTCGTGTCTGGCTGCAGCAGGAATGAGGGCACTGGCACTTTCTGTGGCCAAAACGCAGTTCCTGTGATTCAGGATCACTTTCCTATCCCTTCAATCAGCATCAGATCAAGCCCTGAAGGTAACTGGCTTAGCAACACCCATCATTTTGAATTAAATTCTCTTTGAGTTGGTCACTTCTTTTAAGGACTAAATTCATAAAGGAGCAGATAGAAGGAAAACAAGAATGATTTTTCATATTTGCTACCGCAAAGAAAAAGTCTCTAAGCTCTTCTCTGTGACCATTATATTCAAAGTAGTCATAAGGAAATTAAAGTACAGCTAGGAGAATTTATACTGGATTTTGCCACATTTTCTAATTAGGGTAGTTGATAGGAGTCACCAGGGACACTGTGATACCCATCATTGTATGATTTCAACAACACCTTGGAGAACTTTAGAGAGAAAGCTTTAGATACAGTCCCTTCTGATTCAGGAAAAGATGATGGAATGGTTGGAATAGCACCACTCCTGACTCAAAATCTCATGCCTGTCACCTCCTGGGGAAAAAACAAATGGTGAATATTTGGTGAGCTGACTACATTTTCCACAACCAACACACAAAATACCATTCCTTTATCACTGTGAATTTCAGCAATTTTGCTTTAAGTTACAATGCAGCTGTCCTCATTCTTCAGTAATATTTTTCTCTTCTCCTTCCTAATTATCTGTTAGAATAATTACCATGTCATGGCTTGCAGTCTATCCTCAGTTGTAATCACTGGTAATTTGTCTGAGAAACAGACAGCAAGTTCAAATTTTGCAAGAATCTGAGGACTAGGACGACCCCTCCAGAGAAAACAGCACCATAGGATGGTCTTTTATCTGAAGCTATTCTTAAACTTTCCAAGTGGCCACAGTTAACCTGTTATCATTCCAAACATGATAACAGACTCCCAGAGAGTCCATGGCTCTGCCTGAGTGTCTTGCCAAGGCAGGATGGAGCTGTTGCTAACAGCTGCTGAGGCTGATGTAGGTGATAGTCTGTTCATAAAAAACTACCTTTTGTATTTATTTATTTGTACTGTCCTTGCACCCAGGAAGTGAGACATAAACACACATCTACGATTAAATAGGTGGAGCAGGGGGCCTTCGTACCCAGCCTGTGCTGACCAAGATCAAACTAGCTCATAAACAAGAGGAAATTTTTCTCTCCTGTGTACTACATGACAGTTCACAGCAGACAGGCTAAGTTAGCCAAGAGTTCTTTCTCACACTGAAATATATACTGCAGAAATTGTATCATTCTGTCCATCACATTTCATAGTGTTCAGCTATAGCCCAATAAAATGGATATGCAACCTGAATATGCCAAAAAATTCCTCCTGAGAAATATTTTCATTAACTATTCCTGAAATAGAATGTGCAAGTATAACTGAACCAGCAGCTTTTTCCAGAGAGAAATCAAGAACCATTGCCAAATGATGTGTCAATTGATATGATCAGGAACTATATATCCAATGACAATAGCATACAATTATCACCGTTTAAAGGTTATCTGGTGCCAAATGCTATTAAAATTCTTTTTAAAACCTCAGTTTAATACAGATGTTAATGTGCAAGATATGTTGGCACCCTTTAACAAACTTCCAGTTTGAGGTTGTCAAGAGTGTCAAGGATCAAACAGAGGTTAGTGCAAATTCCAGGCTGTCAAGAAATACCTGACAGAGAAAAAAGAGCAAAATTCTGCAATCTGTTTTAATTTGACACTGATGGGTTTTACCTTGGAAAGAACTAAAGTATGCAGTAAGGTATTTAAGGCTAGATACAGAAAATGCAGAAGTTATTGTGCTACTAACAGGTATTTACAGATTCTTATAAATGCATGAACCATGAGCAAAATAAAACAAAAATAAGTGGATTGTAGAGAAAAAAAAAACCTGAATGGAAAGTTTCTAAGCCAGGATGTGCTGAGATGAGGGAAAGTACTTAAAGTTTCAAGGAGATGTAATGCTCTTTTTGAGATTCAGAATGCACAATTCCAATGCAATTGTTTCATGATGCCATTGAATTTAAAGAAAAATCTAGCAATGATAATTCTACAGAAAGACATGGAAAATCTTTGCCATCTGAAGAGTAATCTTACTTTGGCTTTACAGGGAACAAACAGAGGGTTTTTTTGGTTAGATTAAAATAGCAAATGCCCCTTCACATCCCCCAGTTTGTTTTGTCTCTTCATGTGTTCTGAAATCAAAAATCTGACAGTGTAGGGCCAGAAGTATCTTTATTTTCATATTTGATGGTCATTTCTTTCCTTAAAATCATGATGTTGTTTCCCTTATTTTGCTATCTAGAGGATGTACGAGTAATCAATATTATTCTAAGCACTGAATAAATAATCTATTGAGAACTATTTAACATGCTTATTTCTCATCTTTTTTTCATGCAAATCTCCCTTCTTAATTATACTACAGAATATAATCCTTTTGTTTCAGTACTCCCCTGAAGCCACTGAAAGAAAACTGAAGGCTGCCATTCTCCAAGAACAAAGTTTTAGTCTTAGTTACATTTTATGACTCCTGTGAGTTGGAGTAGGTGTTAAATCTGTTCTTGTAATATTAAAATATCCACATGCTTATGACAGTTTAGTTGTCTGTGTCACACTAGAATTTCTTTTAGTTGTCTGGTGCTGACTGGCCATCCTACTTTACCATAAAGATTTTAGTTATTCCCTTCACATTTGAAAGTGCTGGTAGCTACAATGAAGTTATGTCCTTTGGTTTTAAGCTTTTATAAAGAAAAAAAAATTCCCATCCCTACTCTTAAAGTATAGAGAAAAGCTTGAAAGACACCAAAGATCCAACACCCAAAATCAAGGATAAATTTCTACCAATGTAATGTTTTTAATTTCATTAGTTTGTTGGATTTTTTTTGCGCCTGATTTCTTCTGAATGCCTCAATTTGACATTGCCAAACAAAAGTGTGCTTTGCATTTACCATCAGCAGCACTGTCCTTCACAGAGACTGTGCTCTTCTTGCAGTGCCTCAACAGGGCAGCTTGGTTTTAGCATGTGCATATTTGTCTTTAGATAAATCATTGAGCTCCCTAAAGAGGGCTCTTCTCCCTCTGAAATGCAACAAGAGGCCAACGTGTGCCCTGGACGGGTTCTCATCACAGAGACCTGGGAGGTGGCTCTGAGAGCTGCATCCATCTGCCACGAGTAGCTTTGTCTGAGATCAATAGCAGTCCTGGTAATTAGCAGCCCAGATAATCAGAACCTAACCTGGGTCTGTCACACCCTCTGCCTCTGTCAGTGAGTGGACACCCTGCCCTGCATGCAGAGTGACATTTCCATGAGGATAAGACTGTGACACTGCAAACAAAGCCCATGGAACTCCAAGCCTGAAAAGCAAAGCTAAGCTGTACATGCCCCTTTGGGACAGTTCCACAGCTTTAGAATAAAAACAAAAACACCCTAGAAATACATAAGATAGGGTTTGAATTTGGAAGAGAAAAATGCCTTAGAAACTCTTCTTTGATTTTTGCATCACCACTGGTTGACTTACTGGAGAGAAACCAGTAGAGCTCAAAGCCTTATTTATTTTCCACAGAAATTTTTCACAAAGTTTGGTGCTGTCCACAACTTTGCACTTAAAGTTTAAATGCTCCATGTTTAAAAACTTTCTCTTTCTTTGCTTGGAAATGCTAATCCTGCACTGATAACTTTCAGTATTCACTCATTACCAGTGCCACTGAGCCTAATTGATACCTTATAAACAAACAATGACTGCAAATGGACATAGTTACAATGGTACCAACTTCACTTTCAGTAAATAAATTATGTTTATAACTCTCAGCTACATAATACCCCATAAGCAGCAATCCCCATGTGCCTTCCCTGCTGGGCAAGACTATTAATCCTATTTCAAAACAAAGTCACCTAGGGAAGATGGAACTAACCCCAGAGAAGGCAGGTTCTAAGTGTATGCAATTGGATCTTTGTCAAACCATTTCATCCTTTCACTGTGTTAGCTCAGAAAAGTTAAGCAGGCAATCCCATCATCTCAAACCTAAGGGCCCACTGAACCCAAATATCTTCCCTTTATTCTGCTTTTAAGTAGCAAGAGCTTTATCCAGTAGAGATTTTATTTTTTTAAGCTTAAAACTGATTCTAGATTTTTACTTTAAGACAGCACAGTCAGCTCAAGATGTCATTGGCACCAAGCCACTCAGAGATATTCAAACCTCCTATGGGCTGCGCTGGCACATGTACAGTACACAGTGTTTTTGTTCAATAAGTTCTTAGCACAAAAATGTAAAAATTAGGTGCTTCTGAGTATTATAATTTACAAAAAGGTTCCAAGCAGCTAATTCAAATAACTTCAGGATTAGAAAATTTATCTCTCCCAGTGTTGAAGTGGTGAAATGAGCAATAGCTCATAAAGTAAAAGTACTGTTGGAATCCATTCATTCCCCTATGACCTTGTGTTGGCATTGAACTTCAGCTGGCACTGAGATGCAGAAGAGAACCAACAGTGCTTACTGATGAAAAACATAATGAATGCAACCTGCTTTCTGGAATCTTTTGTACCTTGTACAAATGTTCTGATTTCTCATTAATTCTGTTGCTTCTCTGTTAGTGCAAAGAGACTAATTTTTAATAATTTCAGCAGCTTTTTATATTGCCCATATAGCATGCTTAAAGTTTAAAAAATTATCATGATCCTGATATAAATTCCACAGCCATTAAGCTGTTAATATCCAAAAAACTAATTTAAAACTACAGAACTCATTTTGACCTGCAACACTGTGAAAACTTATTACAATAGATAAAAAATTATGCCTTGAAAAATCATCTGTTTTGTAGCCTACTGTAGCTGAAATAGACTTCTACTAAAAAAATTAATGTATTCAAACTAAAACTTAAGTGGCCCATTCTCATTTACTGCCTGGGGTAATTAGATTTTTTTTTTTTTTAAGTTCAATTACATTTTAAAAATACTGTTTGTTTTCTTTCACTGATATAATGAAATGGGGATAAAGATCACCTAACGTTCCAGCCAGAGGGCTCTTTTAATACTTCTAAGATGAAGAGCACATAGATGACAGCAAGAAGGAAAAGATGGCTTTTTGTACTACCACGAAATATGCCAAATACATGACTAAGAAGTTGTTAAAAGGCAAAGAAAAATTGTTGAAACAAATTGGGTTTTAGGCTATGTGAGCATGCTTCACTAGGAACATCCTTATTATTTTTAGAAATAGGAAAGTATCCTAAGCTTTGAAAACTAAGATAACAAATGCTATTGAACAGGAAGATATTCTTAATCTCTAAAGACTTTAATTGATGTCAAATAATTCCATAGGGTCTATCAGGCTCTGTTTCCATACACTCAGCCAAATCTGATTTGCAATACAATTCATTTTATCCAAAAGAATAACAGAGGGGGCTAATTTTACTGGTCTTACCAAATTTGGATTAACATACTTGTACTGAAGTGATTTACTGATTTGAAATGTTACATCACTAGGATTGCACACAACCACACAGAACTCAACTGTCCTTGAGTTATTCAAAGGTCAGAAGTGCATCAGACTGGTTATTGGTTTCTCAATGGAACAAAAGACAATAGGAACTCAATAGACAGCAAAAGATAATAGTCTTGCTCACTGTGTTTTTTGTTACCTATTTTCTATTTTTATTTGAATAGAGCACAGCTTTGTGAGCTGAAAATAAACACTTGAAAGCTTCAGTACTGTGCTAATTTTATCTTAATGTCTGTTTAAAATTTAGTTGCTGGTCATGGTCTGTCATATAATCAACTAAGGAAACTAAAATTTAAAGCTAGATGCTAGTTTTTAACATGGAACAGAGCTATCAATTCTAATAGAGTCAAATGAAAATGTCCAGAATGATAGAAAGGGAAAATGCTTTTAAAAAGACACTAATGTAACTCCCACAATTTGAATAATTATCTGTAAAGTTAAATACATTTGCATAAAATATTTTTCTTTTAATGGTACCACTGAGAAATTATTAGCTTTATAACTTTGGTAATGTTCAGAGACAGCTGTGCCTCTGATCTTGCCCCTTTATGAACACTATTAATCAGCATAATTTCTGACACACACACCAAAAAAAAAATCCAGAAGGCAATTAAAATTTTTGGGCCTTTCTAAAATATATTTACAGAAAAATCCACTCCACATGTACCTAAGAAAATCAGTGAGTGTTGTATGAAGCAGACACAACTCTGGGGTTTCTGAAAAGCACGTGAGTGGCAAGGGCAGGGAGAGATTTCCTCCATCAGTGCCCTCCCCAGCTCAGGCTGAGCTGTACCCTGTGGGATTATTCACCCTTTGGGCTCCTGTTCCTACCTTTCCCTTCACCTAGAGGAGCAGCTCCCATCCAGCCTGACTGAGCCCCAGCAGTTTGTGACACTCTCTCACAGCCCAATCTCCTCTGCTCTTGTCATCAGGAAACATCTATTTACCAATATATATACTATATATATATACACACATATATATATATACACACACACTCTATATACTACATATAATATAATAACTCATATTATTATAGTAATTAATTAGTAATTAATTGGAGCTAACAAGACCTTTCAGGTAACAACAGTTGGCTTTAACTGCATTTATTGTCTCCCTTCTACACTTTTTTATTGGCCTGCTTCAGAAGTGTTTTGAGTAGAAACTACAAAGAAAATGAAATGCCTCTTTGGATACTTATGGAGATGCTCTGAATGTGTAATTAGGGTCCTGATTTTAGGGTTCCTCAAGAGGCTGGATCCCAGGGAAGTTTTTTATATGCTTAGTCCTTCTACTCACTCAAAAACACATTGCCATAGTCACATCCAATCACCTCACCTACTTTGCTGGAAATGGAGAAAAATGAAAAAAATTAAACATTTCTCCAATTAAAAACTCAAGAGTTAAAAAGAAGACAATAAAAATCATATCTCAGACATATTTTTTTTTTTGCTCAAGAAATCTGCTTCAAAAACTAGACAAAACTCTCCACTGTTCCTAGCTTTTCATCTGCTTTGTCTGTGCTTGGGTTTTCTGTATCTCTCCGTGGCCAAGGGTTCTGCTTTTGAAAACTGTCCATCTGTTCCTGTGTTAATTGTTAATATGCTTATGCTAACTCCTAATGGTTAGGTTTCCTTATGTGCACTTTTTTCCACAGAAACTTTTCATCAGAGCTGACTCGAGACAGCCCAGTGATTATGGGGTGTTAGGCACACAGGTGGGTGCAGAAGCCCATTGTAAGCCAACAGCTAATCTACAAGTTTGGAAAAAATATTATATTGATGAACATGACTTGCAGTATGGAATCCATAGCTCACCTTCAGAACCCTGTAATAATCTGTAAAACAAAGCTTGTTCATTTACTCATATCCAAAATTCAGGAGGTATAAAAAATGCGAAGTAAATCAGTTGCAAAAAAAAAAGCAAAGTCATCCTCATGTATGACAGGAGAATATCCAACTGAAAATGTTCTTTTTCTTCCAGGCAATGGTATTCCTGTAATCTGAAACAGTCCTCCCTAAAACAGAGGGATTTTCCTATTTTATTCAATTCTATTTAGTGGGTTACAGCAACCTAGCTCCAACTTCCGATAAAAGAAATTTGTTTTGCAAATATGTTGAGGATGAACAAGTTGTCAAGACTTTGCATCTGATCTTGTAGCTTCAAGAATAAATAGCTGCAAGTCTAAAAGTCAAACTGACAAACTTCTACCTACTGAAATTACTAATTTTTGGTTAAGGTTTGACATATCTGGCCAGAATATCCCCAGAACTGTGCATTTCAAAGCTGTTATAAAATGACAGATGTTATAAGCAGTTATGCAGGTTTAGCCAATCTGATGACTGAGCAAGGTCAAGGCTCTACTGCTATCAAGGAACCCTCTCTGCTGCCAGAGAACAGATTTCCTTTCTAATGGACAATCCTGTTAATTTACTTGTAGAAAGAAAGGCTCCAGTAACCTGAGACACGATACACAGTGTTTAGATCAAATAAGGGGAAAAAAAAAATCTGTAATACAACCACTACAGCAGCAATACAACTACTACTGCAGCAATACAACCACTACTGAATGCATTCCCATTGTCTAAAAGATAAATAAAAGACACTAAAAACACCCTGAGATACTCTCTGGGAGTAAGTGCAAATGATTATTTTTTGCATAACCTGAACATCCACTTAAATTATTAATAAATTGCATCTGTGTCATTTCTGAGCACCAGAATCCTTTTCCTGTATGCACAACACCCCTAAGGTAGATTGTTTATTCCAATTTCTAATCTTAATAAATATTTTTCCATCTTAATGTAATTTCATGTGAACTAGAATGAAACTCAGATCCTTTTGTTTTTACTGTCACAAAAAATTCAAGATGTCCACTGATCTCTGTCCCTCTCCCAACAGAATCAAAGTTGCCAATTCATTTACACAAGATGCTTTAGTTTTCAAGTCATGTGGGTCAAACCAAAATTTTTAACTTGCTCTTTAAATTCTTAGCTTAACACAAAAACTTTTAATGAACACTGGGGCTTTTCACTTTTCAAAGGTTGAACATAGCAAAATACACACTGTAAAGTCTAATAGTGGGATAGTACTACTGAAAGAACACAATAAAACTGTTTTACTTGTAAGAGTTAATGTTTCATTTAAACACTCAGTCCATTTGAAGATGTAGAAAGAGCATGAAACTAAGATGTTTATGTTAATGTATTTTGCCTGATAACCCTGTTTATATTTGTTTACAGTTCAGCAGCACATTAGCAGTAAAGTAGAATAAACATCATAAAGTGATGGTAAGACTTGACTGCCTTAGCACAAATAGGGAAAAGTGTTCACACCACACTGAATTTAGATTAAAATCTCTCAATGTAGCGACTTTCAGAAGTGCATAAATGCAGACACAATTAGAAAAGGAAGAATAGATCCTAAATTAGCTCTGTGAATTCTGCATGTCTTACTCCTCCTAATGCATGGCACCAATAAATGTTGGAATAACCATGCTGGTGCCAAGGCTCCCATTGTCCTTAATAAGCTTTTCCATTTACAAAGCAGTCTCATGCAGGCAGGTAGAGGGTAAAAGCAGATTACTTAATGGAAAGTGTCAGTTCTGAAGGAACAGAGCTATTTCTGGGTCCACCAGGAAAACCAGTGCTTCAATGGCCAAACACAATAATTAATATCATCATCCAAAAGCCAAATGGCAGGAGAAGTTCAATAAGCTTTACCTCTTAATAAAAACCTCATTAGCTTGGCTTGGCTTCTATTATGTTATTTTCACAATTCCTGTCTTAAGTCATTGTTCTTCCCCTGTATTCTCAGGGTTACTCAAAATTGCAGTTCCACTGTGAGACTTCAACAGGAATGAGGAAGCTCTTCCATTTCAGGCACAATACAGAGGCTTTTCTACTAATCCAGTCTTTGACAAAATTATTATATCATTTATATGCAACATTGTGAATATCTCCAAGGAACCACAGCATCACTTATTCACAAACTAGACTGTTTGATCTTTAGGAAATGTCAATGTGATTTTGGGGTACTTACACTACTGTGTCAAAAACCTGGTACCAAAATTTATCATAAAGTCTGATTCAGTCTTGCAAGGAAAAAGTCAGAATAAGGTCACTGTCACACCAGACCCAGCCTCAGCTCCCACACTCTTAATTCCATCACACAGCTTTGTAATGGAAAAAAAGAGAACTACATTAATAGCTGCCTCCTGAAAAGGAGCTTTGCTCTTTCTAAAGCTAAAAACCAATTAGCTAACACCTACCACAAAGATGAGTTTGAAGAAAAATCAATCAACATGTTAAAATATAAAACAAAAATTGGGAACTTGATGTTCAGGAATATGCCATTGATCAGAAAGAAATCACTTGTGACAAAACAGAAAAGAAAATTTCACTACACAATGTCCAATAATTTTTTTGGTCCTTTTTGTCCCTCATTTCTTAGACTCTTTCTGTGCTTCTGATTTAGGAAGAAAAATTTCAACTACAAATACACACCAAAAATTCATCTACAGACTGCTTTAAACATTTATTATGATTCAAGGGGAATGAAGAGAACTTTAAAAGTCTGTTTTGATTTTTTATTACTATAATGCTGTACCAAGACTGCACAAGTGACGGTTCCATTGAAATAATTATCCTGCTATAGTGAGTTAAGTGACAGAAAATGTGTATTAGAGAAAGAATGCTGATATTAGGCAATAATTACTGTAGCAAAATCCCTGAAACAACAGTTGTGACAAATTAGGTATAACTAATTCTGTGCTCTCCCCTGATTTTAGATGTACTGAGACACAGCTGAATCCTGCCCAAAGAGATGACAGTTGCCTTCCTAACAGCCAGTGAGGCATCGTGGTCTTCCCCAAAGTTACCCAACATTCACAGCATCCCTACATCCCCCCATATCATAGGAAACCTGATGGATACCCTGGAAGAGAGGCTTTTGCCTTGGTGTGGATTTTATTTTCCATTTAGCAAATTTAATTTGGGGGTTTTGCTTTTTGGGTACTTTTCCACTGATCTTCAAAACATGGCAAAAGAACTTAAGAATGTACAAGCTCCATTGCAAACATTATGGGATTTTACCAACACCTTGTTTTCCCTCTCCTGAAAGACAGAAGATACACAGAAATACAGGTAATAAACCACAGATACAATGGAAGTTCTGGTTTTTTTCTCATTACTTTCTTAAGTAACATTTAGTCATACTTCCTTCCTTCTGGGTATTTGGAAGCTCATGATTTAAAAGGAAGCTTATGATTTAATGTTAAAAATGGCAGTTCTGGAAACTAAAATCAAAACAGGTCAAAGTTGTGCGTGGTAGCACTGTCAGGAATCATTTGACTACAACTTAGGAAAAGACACTGAGAAAATATACATGATAATACTAGCAATTATAAGTAATTATAACAGTGACTTTCTAGAAATAAACTGGCAGCTATAGGCCTTTATTCCATTCAAACATAATTTATCAATTAACTAAACAGCACAGAAGTCCAAGAAGGAATTAGAGAAACGACAAATAAGAAAATCTGTCCACTATCCACATTATTTTAATGTTATTTGCAAGTTCAATATCCCATAACCTCACTTTGCAATAAAATCCCATTGTGGTTTCTGCAATATTGAGTTATTTATATCACTGAAGGCCAATTTTTCTCCACTTAATACAGTCAACAAGAATTTGAACAAAAAAAAGGTGTCATACACCAAACCACACAGAAATTGCTGTTGTTATTGACCTTAAATCACTGAAGTCAACCAGTCAAATCAAATCTACAAATAGATAAAATAAGTAATATTTTACAGATAAATAAATAGATTAAAAGAGTAAATAGTTCTTACTTTATAAAAAGCTCCATCAGAAAAGTCATTCTGACTTCTGACAGCTGACAGAGCAGGTGTTGACATATGTGGTCAATGCATTAAAAGGATTATGCCCAGTATTCTCTGCTGATGCAGTGATTGCAGGAATTGAGAGGGAAGAAGGCAGAGCCAAAATTATTTAATTATTGATTTTCTACACATGGTTTAAATTTTCTGTATTATCAGCTAATTTGAGAGAGAGAGAAGCTCAAACAATTGGCATGAGAGCATGAAATTACATAATAGTAAAGTAAAAAGTTTCAGGATCAGATCTGTTTGAAAAGCAACTTGCTGCAACAGCTTAGTCTAGAATTTCACTCATGATTTCAGGCTCAAGAAATGTTAAGGCTCTCTGAAGAAGGGGAGAATCTTAGAAACACCCTATGAGGAGTACACGAAGCTCAAAAAAGGAGGATCACAAACACATTAAGGATAGTCTGCATTATTGAAACATTTGTAAAACAAAAATTCAAGAAAATAAATAACTCTGAATTACTAAAGGACCACCTGTTTCCACAATTAAACCTGTTTCATTATGAGGGAAAAAGACTGAAAGAAACCAAAGAATAAAAATTTCATGATTAACAGAACAGAGCTCTGAAAAGAAATACTTTGCTACTTGTGAAATGTAGCAGCTTTTATTTTTAATTCAGTGCTGTTCAGACCAGATCTTGGGGATTAAAGCAGCAAAGAGAGACAGGAAAAAAAATATAAATGGATAAAAAAAGTTTGCACATAGCCACCTCAATAATTCAACCATCAGAAAACTCCACTTGCTGCCTCCTCTGACTCAGATGGGACACACAAACTCAGGCCCTCAGATCAGCTTGGCAGAGATTTCGTGCATCTATGCTTAGTTCTATATTAAGATGATCAACACTGTGCTACTCCTTATACACCATATGCCATTTTCAACACATCACATCCATCCATGCTCTGTGCTTGCTGCTTCATTTCTTTGCATTTAATTTGTGGCCTTTGTCCACAGGAGCTGTGTACAGAAACGCAAAGGCCTAAGGAGAGGTGAGGAATTCAGCCCTGTGCAAGCCAGGCTCCAAGGAGCAATCACCAGGGCAACAGCAGCTGCCTGCATCCTTCAGGGGAGCAGCAGCCCTGGAATGAAGGGACCCAGCATAATTTATCTGACTCATAGGTATTTATATCTGCTCATTACCCACCACAGTCTGCATCCTGTTTTTACTACAGAAAATAATGGAGGGTAAAACACAGTCATTGGTAAAAAAATCCAAAGTTGTAAATTTGAGGTTTGAGCTAAGGTATTGGATGAAGTGGGATACATGAAAAAAGTATTTTCAAGTCCTTAGAAACAATATTTCCTATTGTACATGATGAATTCTACCCTGACTGATTTAATGTGGTTTGATCTGCAGCCATGAACTCCTAAGACAAACAAAAATACTGACTTGCAAATTACTTGCAGATACTATTAATGATTTTCAGAAATTCGTGTTATTGGGTTTACCAACTTTCACACTATTAATTACACATTCAAGTAAATTTTTTCTTTAAACTGTAGTCCGTGAGCTAATGTTTCTCTGTTGCTCTACATCATCATTTTGGACAGTTCCAAACACAGCTCAGACACGAATCATTTCCCTACGTTACCCTCTGCTGTCACTTTTTTTGTTCTATGTAAACGTCTCTTTTGGCAATTATTTTCATAATAGATATTTTATTGGAAATGTCGTTTCTTCCCCCACAATCTCCTAATTTCTTCTGCGAAAGTTTCTCAAAAAAGAATTGCACAGGTATCAAGGCAATAATTGGGTATTTTGGAAGCATTTAACTTGTTAGTTAGTTTCAGTATTCCTTAACATCATTCCTTCTGATTCAGGTCATCACACTGCTGCTCTCTGCTGTCCATAAGAAGATTCTACATGAAATTATTACAGATAAGGCATTCATTTTAGGCTCTATAACAAATGTATGTACACTGGAAATTTTTAAATTCTAATTTTGCTTTCTTATGAAAATCAAATCTAATTGTAACTGGCAAGAAACAAAAACAAAGAAAATTCAAATAATTGCAAATACCATGAGTTAAACATGAGAAGAATCACAGCGTTTTGCAAAGCAGTTGCACTCACACTTGAATTTTATACAAACTATGAGATACATGCTCACCTTTAGTCCTTAATTCTTTATTTCTGTTTTACCACCACCTGATGAAAAATTCATTCAATGGATACTTTTCAGTATGTACTGAATGGATAATTAGATTCAAATTTGCACACTGCAAGTGGTCTCTGCATGGGCTGACTTCAAAACAGTACAGAGAATATAGTTGTCACTTAATAGCAGTTTGCATATTTTCCATCATGACAAGACAGAAATGAAACTTTTAAGAACAAGAAAGTTGAAACAGCTCAAAGATTTAATAGAAGATGAAAAATATTACCTCTCTTGCATGATTTTTAAATTAGATTATTTGAAGTCATTAGAATGAATACACTTCCAGGACAGGAATTCTTCTAAAGGGAAAAATCTTTCACAGTAATAATTTATATTGACCTAGGTTCTCCTACCTACAGTTTAAGAAGAAACACTATACAAGAAGCAGAAAATAATTCTTGCCAACTGATGGCACAATCCATAACAGATGTAATTGTGTGAATACATGTATCAGGTCAAAAACCTGTACCTGATACATACACAGCAACATTTGCGAGAACATTGTTTAGTCTATAATAAGAAAAGGAATGCAACTGAAAACATGAAATTTTGCACAAAGTGGGCTTAGGTGTTCCCCATTTCTATGGCTTTATTCTCCTGAGATTCAGTTTATTCTGCCCCTTTTTTTCTGCCCGTCACTTATCATTTCACTTTAATGGTACCACCCATGGCCTCCTGAATAAAACCCTCCAGAATCCTGAAAATCTGACAGTTATGCCAAATTATATATGCAACACCAAACAGGCACAGCTACAACAGAAATTGTGAATCTATTTTTGCATGGGTATATCAGAGATATTCTGATTTAAAGTTTGGCTGCAAACACAGTGAGCCTATTTAGATTTTGGCCTCTTACTCCAAAAATCCCTTCATCCATTTTGTTTAGGATGCTTCTTCTGCTCCAGTTCCTGATACAATGGGGAAAAGGGCCTCTATAAATGCCTGAAAAACACCAAGGAAAACAACTCACAAATACAAATTTTCTGCATTCTGAGTTAACAATAGCAGCTGGATTGTCCCCAACACATGGATGGGATTAGTCAGTCTTCCAGGTGCTCATGGCTACAAGCAATAAACAAAACTGTCTTAATTACGATTTAACATAAATTAGGATTAGCATACCCAGGAAGGCTTAGTGTGTTATCAGCAGCGTGCATTTTACCTAAGCTAGCATTTTGTGTGCTCTCAGTTATACCAGCTGTTTATCTCCTCATGTAGGTTGACTCTGACACAAAAGGATTTCATGACAGGTAAGGTGGGATTTCTAAAATTCTGTATAGAATATAAGCCTAAAAGCATTACCACCCAAACAGCCATGTACTTCATCCAGCATGTGGGATTTATTTTTAATTAAACTGTTTATTTTCAATTTAAATGCCTAAAAATGCCCTTACATACTTTGAAGGAAATGTTCCCCAAGCAGTGGTCAATACCTGTGACTATTTCCAGAAACACTCTGTTCTCATTTTGTTTTCATGCAACATTCTTGTGAAACCTGGACTATTTTCACACTTGATATTCACAGCATGTACTTATTCAAAGAACTGTATTCATAAGCAAATTATTAAGGAAATTTAAAAAAGGACTTTTCTAGTGTTCATACACTTATAAATTCACAAAACTAGAACACAAATAGGTTTAATAATTGCTTGAAAATTTTCTCTTTTTCTTTTTGCTTGTTTTTTGAAGTCTTAATGCACTGAACTTTTATTCTGGAAAATTATTTTGGTAGGTCTTAGAATATAAACTGTTGTCAATCCAGAGGAAAACATCCACAACATCCACGTCTGCACAGTGAAAAAGGACATGAAATAAAAGGATTTCAACTCATCCCTAATTCTGACCCAAGACTCACCTTTATGTCACCAAAAAAACTCATTCCCCCTCTAAGATTGGCAATTTGCTTGTCAGTTTCCCCATTCTTGACAGATTTAGGCAAGATATGATGAATGGCTTTGGCAGAGCTGCCATCAGCAGGATGTTAACATTTCCCCATGAATATCAGCAACTCCAGCTCTGCTACAACACAGAGCCACAGAGGAGAACAGAAAGCCATGGAGAAGTCAGACCACAAATTGCAATTCCACATTAGGACTTGCACATGAGATCTTGCACTTTAGGAACAAAATTCCACATGTGCAATGTTGGAATTAAAAGTCAATCTGAAGTTCTTATCTCCAGAGATATTTTCTACAAATAAATCATATTTTGAATTTCCTTCAGACATTGAAAAATATTCCAGGAAATTGCCAAGAAAGAATTTGATGCCAGCAGAGTACTTCCCGTGACAATACTCTAAAAAATCCATTACATTTATTGTGTGATAATTCTTTCATATTAGGAAACCAGGACAAATGTGTTGTGAAATCTCTGTGAAAAGAAACCATAAATACTAAAAAATCAATACCTAATTCTGGTAAGGCTGGAAAATGCTTTCAATACTCTCATGGTTAAACCCCAGATGGTAACTGAGCTCCACACAGCCTCTCAGTCACTTTACTCTGGTGGGTTTACTCTGGTTGGGGAGTGAATAAAAGTAGGAAAAACTCATGGTTTGGGATAAAGGCAGCTTAACAGGTGAGGCAAACCAAGGGACTCATTGCCCACTCCCCATGGCAGGCAGGGGCTCAGCCATGCCCAGCACAGCAGGGCTCCATCACCTGTGACAGTGACTGGGGAAGGCAAACACCATCACTGCAAACGTCCCCCCTTCCTCCTCCTGCCCAGGTTTCCATGCTGAGCTGGTGCCATATTATGGGATGTCCCTGGGGCAGCTGGGGGCAGCTGTCCTGGCTGTGTCCCCCCCAGCTCCTTGGGAGCCTCTTGCTGGTGGGGTGGGTGAGGAGCAGGAAAGGCCTTGGCTCTGTGTTAGTGCTGCTCGTGATAACAAAAACAGCCCTGAATTATCAACAGAAATCCAAAACATAGGCCCATACCAGCTACTATGAAGAAAATTTACTCTATTCCAGCTAAAATCAGCGCAAATATTATTTAAAAATGCATTATCAGCCTAATCAATAAACTTCAAGGAGAGCTTTCTGATTCCAAAAAAAAAGGAAAAGGAAATAGAAGCATTTTTTAAAAAAAGGGGGCTTAAGGTTGTGTGGAGGTGAGTCCTAGCAGTTTGGACCCTTGCCTTCCATCATGAATTCTATTCCTGGAAGAAAATATACTCCAGGTACCCTATTTTTATAAAATGATGCTGCACAACTATAAGAAAAATCATTTGCTAGAAGATTTAGCATGCAAGGAAATACTCATCCAGGGCTTAAAATGTTTCTAGCTTCCAGCTATTCTCCCCACTATCAGTGTGCCACAGTTCCTCTTGTATTGATCCCTGATCCAGGGTTAAGCACCTGATTTTCGAGACACTGCTGGTGCACGTGGGGCTGCAGTGATGCAAAGGGGATTTCACTGCTCTCTCCATCACCTGACCTTAGAGGGTTGTGAAAGGGGAGGACAGCAGAGCAAGAAAAATAAAGAAATCAATCGACAACCAGGTCCATCTGAGCGAAGATGAGTCCAGCAACTCCATGTGCACAACATGTCCAGTAAGGGGTGGTTTCCTTTGTTTTTTTAGAACAAGTACAACTAAAGTAACTAGAGAGGAAGCTACTGAATTGCTTCTGCCAGATGTAATGAATTAATAGTTTGCTCTTCCCCCTCTGGATTCAGAATTAATTCTTAGCCTATACTGGCATTTCTCTCACTGGAAAATTTAATTTGCATCATTAAAGCCCTGAGTCTATTACAACTGACACAGATGGGCACCAGAAAAAAAAACTGTATAAATTTGGTAAATTTGTTAATATTGATGATTCTAAGTATTATTCAAAATTCTAATTAAACACCAATAAACTGTTTTAGCTAAAGAAAATCTTACATTAACCCCAACAGAGACAAAAATGTATTTCACTGATAATAGATCTGACTTCTCACTTAGATTTTAAGTTTACCCACATTAACATCAAACGAATTAACTGCTTTCCTGAATATAGAACCTTTTTCTTAATCTATTGGTTCCATGGTGACATGATGACTGATCTTACACAGCAGGGAACAAATATCTACTGGTTTCCAGATCCATTACCTGTGACAACACCAGCAGTCTATTACTCAAAAAATTATGCGTAAGTTGATACACTCGATTTGACATTCAATTTTGTCTTCATTTATATTAATAGTAAAAATATGAGCATTCCCAGAAAAACATGATCATTTCCTTAAATGACTGTGAGAAGAAAAGATTGTAGTAGTGTTCTGATAATACTGCCACACAGCCCTGGTGGAAATCACTGCTTAACCATTCCACCATAACTAATACTTTTCTGTATCTCTTTACATAAATTTCATAATAATGACTATAAGAAGATACAAAATCAACAAGCAGAGCATGCCTGATACATTTTGGGTACCTTGCACCAAATATAAAAATGTCTAGATGCAAAACAGATTTCCTAAAGAATTAACAGGCTGACATGAAGATAAGCTGGAGTGGTTTTAAGCATGAGTAAGTGATATGAGGCTATCCAACATTTAATACAAGGCCACATTTTTATTTACACCTGAAAAGAACCAATTAAATTAATGTCCTGGAAACAACCACATGTAATAGTCCACCATAAATCTTTATGCATTCTTGCATGTATTTTAAAGACTTTTCCTCCTCTTTGTTCTTTCCAATGTCAGCACAATGGTTATTGCCTTCCCTCTCACAGTTCAGATATTGGCTGCACCTTCAGGATGATGCTGAATAGTAAGACCTATACTTTGAAATTGTCCATGCCCTTAAGAACATTTGCTCTGGAATAACAGCAGGGAATTGCTCATTTCCCCTTACCCAAAAATTTTCCCTTCCATGTGCCTGATAAAGACTAAAACAAAAACATGCAGAGCAGCATGTGTAAATATCCACTGCAAATCCTCCTTAAACTCAAAACAAAAGACTTGATGCAATAAGAACAAGCATCATTTAACATGGAAAAAACCACAGGTTTAATCCCTTGGGAGCTACTATCATTCCAGACTTATAGTTGAACTTTTTGGTTTGTTCACATTTATAGTAACCTTAGAGAGTCTAGAATAAAATCTTCAGTTTAAAAGAATGCCATCAGTTTGAAAGCAACTCAGAGTATTTTACCTAATATCAAAGAACAGAACTACAAAATTATTATTAATATTATTGAAAGTGATTGCAGTTTTCTGTGATTTTCAATTCTTTAATCTGGTTATGTGGATGTACCCTGCAATGTCATCATGGCTAATAAAAATTAACTTTTCTCTACAATTTCTTGGGGAGTTTAGTAGTACTAAGTGCTAAAAGCAAGGAAAGTAGTGTGCATACAGAGGGAAATTATTTGCAGTGACAATTTTGAATTTCCATAGAATTATTTTCTTCTGAAATAAGGAGACTTCTAGAACTCTCATAACAATACTGACATAAAACACTGAACTGGTGGGACTCCTTGGTACTTCCTGGAGGACTCAGGATGGTCTGCTGTTAATGTAATCAAAGTCAATAAACAGGATTTATCAACAAACCAGGATCTATCGTAGCACAAGGGTGGGGAGGGGAGGGGGAAGAAAATGTGACTCTGCTCCACAAAGTCTCAAGTCTTCAGGTAATTTTTGTTATTTTCCTAAAATCCACCCAAAACCACCTGACTATGATGTATTAATGATGTACAGCAACAACACAACTGAAAAACATTACAAAACTAAGATACAAAAACAGTCCTCCTACTCTGACCATGTTAAAAAGAGAAACAATCTTGGAGAAATTATCTCCTTTTTCTGATTGCAATGTGCAGGGGCGACTGTCAGTGACAGCACAGAGCAGCCAGCGCCTCCATGTAGGGTTTTGCCACCGTGATGTCACAGAGCAGTTCCATGAAATGACAGAAAGCTCCTTCCAGGGTGACTGTTCATGAGATCACCCTGTAACCGCCCACACACCTGGCCCAGAGTTCTCGTGCAGCACCATCAGGCGTGGAGCACAGCCCAGCAGCACAGGATGCAGAGCAGCTCCCGCTGGGGCAGGTCCCTGCAGCTCTCTCACGATGGATGCTGTGGTGCTTAAAAAGAAGGGCTACAGCCTCGGTGCTACTCTTGGAGAAGGCTCCTATGGCAAAGTGAAAGCTGCCTACAGCCACCGCCTGAAATGCAAAGTGGCCATCAAGATCATTGACAAGAAGAAAATTTCTCAGAATGTCCTGGAAAAATTTCTCCCCAGGGAAATGGAGGCTTTGATGAAACTGCACCACCCAGCAATCATCGAAACCTATGAGATTTTTGAGACTTCCTCAGGGAAAGTGTACATTGTGATGGAGCTGGGGGAGAAGGGCAGCCTCCTGAACTACCTGAGCAACCAGGGGGCGATGGAAGAGAGCGCCGCTCGCTCCAAGTTCCAGCAGCTGGCTTCTGCCATCCAGCATTGCCATGACTTGGACTTTGCCCACAGGGACCTGAAATGTGACAACATCCTTCTTGATGACGGTCTTAACTTCAAGCTCTCAGATTTTGGCTTTTCAAAACCCCTGTGTCGAGATGGAAATGGAAAAACCATTCTCAGCAGCACCTTCTGTGGGTCTCTTGCGTACTCAGCCCCCGAGCTGCTCGAGCATATTCCTTGTGACCCCAGGATTTCGGACATGTGGAGCCTGGGCATTATCCTGTATGCAATGCTTTTTGCTTCACAGCCATTTGACAGTACCAACGTCAGGGAAATGCTCCAGGTTCAGAAACAACAGAAGATTCCCTTCACGAAGGCAAAAAATCTCTCTACAGACTGCAAGAACCTCATTACCCACTTGCTCCACCCTGATGTGTCCCAGAGGCTGTGCATAGATGAAGTTTTGAGACATCCCTGGCTGCAGAACCCGAAACCCACGCGCAGCCCGCGATTCCCAACCGACCCCAAAGCCAATGTCAAGAAAAGCCCCAAAAAAACCAGGATGGAAAATCCCATTGTGCGTAAGTGTAAGGAGTGGAGGAAGAAATCAGATTCTCTTAAGGATGCTTTCCTTTAACAGGGCCACAATGTTGGCCTCACCTGTGAACCGCATTAGTTTAAACTCACATTAAAGAGATCTTGTCTGAAATTCCATGTGGCAGTCATGTCCCTGCTCCTGCACAGTGCTCTTGAAGGAGGAGCTTTAACACTGCCAAAGTCAAGACTGTGAAACACGGGGGAAATAATGAGGGAGGGAAGTTTTAGAAAGTGTAAACAAACTGCAGAGGAGGACTTTGTATATAATATTTGAAGGAGGAATGTATTTCAAACCTAACAATGCAATTTTTTTAATATATCTGAATATCAGACCTGGTGCACTTTATAACAATTTATAACTATTTCAATACTCAGACTCTAGGATCTGCCTAGACATACTGCTTATGAATCAAAATTTATCTGATTTTCTCTTTTAAATTTGAGTCTTTCAACAAAAATATGTGCAATGGAAACCATTTCCCTATTGTTAAAAATTAAGAAAGATTACAAATCAGTTGTACCATAACAAAAGTTTTAAGTCAAAAGGAATGAGGGAAAGGGTTTTCATTAATTAGGAAGGAAAATTGAAAAAAAACCACACATCCAAATATCAGCTGCCTTTTAACTGAAACTTATTGGCTCAGCCAAAGACATACATGAATTTCTTTTTCTATAACAAGAAATATTATTTTAGACATTAAGAAATAAAACATATACCTTCAATGCTATGGTTGTTTAGCCTAAAACTCAAAAAAATAATGTTAAATATTTTACTTGCATTACAGCTCTGCAAGGTAAAAGCCTGCAAAATGACAAGTCTCCTGTCCCATTGGTGTAATACATTTACTTCTAGGTCCCACAGGATTGATTCAACTGGTTAAGTTATGCAAGCACACATTTACAGGCCAGCCACTTCCTGCAGAAAAGCATCAAAAAATGTCATGTGGGTAAAATCCAATCCCAGTGGAGACTGTGGGAGGTTTATTACTCAATTCTTTGGTACTCAAATAATTGCCTGTCACTAAAAGTAAAGCAAAACAAATATAATTTCATGGGTCTTCTTGGCTACATACATTTGACCAGTTATCGATCTACAAAGGTATTCATCCAACACCTGAGGATGTTGTGCACACAAATGATGACCTACTCATCATTTACTACTGCTTAGAAAGGGTCAGGCTACTATGTTTAACTCTCTATAAAATAGAGAGAAAGTCAAAGTGCTACTGAAAAGCAGCAAAATGTCAAAAAGTACTTTAACATACAATTTGACAAGACAAAAATTATGTTTATCCATTATTTCACCCATTACACTTTACAGAAAATCTGCTGTTCCCATTAAAATATTATGCTAAAATATCAAATATAAAATACTGCTATTGGCAAAGCCATCAAATATCAAAAAAACTGACCATAATTAAAACTATTATTTCCATTTAGTAAGTGTGGAGAACCAAATCTATTCCACGGAAAGAAACCTTTTTGCTTAATAATGTGAGATTATTTTTGATGCTAAGAACTCAAATGCACTCTGGAATAATTACAAACCTTACTCTGAGTAGCCTTCTGCCTCAGAGAGTGGATTAAAAGATGGATTGTACAAACAGCCATTCAGCAGAGCTCTTACTATCCTAAATAATCCAAGGAGAGACAAAGTCAGATCCAGCTCTAATTAACACTCATTGCTCATGGCAGGAGAACATTAACATGGTACATTTCCACTGGCACATGTTTAGAAGTCACAGCCATTGAAAAGGACACTTGGACAAACAAAGTGGAGCTTATGAATCCTTTGAGATTGCAGTTCAGTAGAAAACTTAAAAATATAGCTTATTGTTATTTTGCTTTCATTGATTTAATCTGGGACCAGAATACAGTACTAAAAAAAAGGTACTAAAAAAATGGAAGCCATGGAAAAAAATTTCTTATTCTATTTTAATTTTGCCACTTATTATTGCATTATCAGATACCAGATACAAGAGGAAACATGACTGGAAAAAATCACATGGGATGTGCCACTAAGAGGTGTGACACCTCTTCCTGCTGTACTAGCAGCTCCTTGGGCAGTACAGGCACATTCTTATTTCCAATTCTGTGGCCAAAATACATCTGAGTGCACAGCCAAAATCAAAAGGCAGGACAGCTCTCTTACCAGAGACCTTTCCAGGTGATTTTATTACAGATGTGGGCTGCTCTGTTTTGTAAATTGTATAACAGAGAGCCTGACATGCATCTAAATAGGGTGGATTTTGCAATTCTGGTCTCCTTGGGAATTCAGTTTTATTCCAGTCCTTTTAAGTTAAGGCAGGACATGCCATTGAAAACAAACATCTATGTCCTAAAAAGCTTCTAGAGAAAGAGGACCTATGAACTGTGCTGGTGAATGCCACAACAAAACAAACTAAGCTTACTAAAAATATAATTCAATTGAATGCAGTAAATGGGGTAAAATGTGTCCTGCTATAATTCTGTTCAAATGGCACTGGGTTTACCTTAACTAAAGATCATAGAATCATATATTTACTAAGGCTGGAAAAGACCTCTAAGGTCTCAAGCCCACCCATTAAATCAACACTGCCAGGTCCACCACTAACCATGTCTCCAAGGACATCATGAATGCATTTTTTGAAAACTTCCAGGGATGGTGATTCCACCATGTCCCTGGGCAGCCAGTGCTGGAGCCCCCTTTCAGTGAAGAACTTTTTCCTGACATCCAGTCTAAATCTTCACTGGCACCACCTTCCTCTTGGTCCCCTTGTTTGTTACCTGAAGGAAAACACCAACCCCCTGCCTGCAGCCTCCTTGCAGGCACTTTCAAGAGTGGTGAGGTCCCCAAGCGTCCTTTCCTCCAGCCTAAACAACCACAGTTAACTCAGCTGCTCCTCAGTTCCCTCAGCTTCTATCTCCTCAGATTTCAAGAGGAATCAATACCACACACCTAGCACTGGGGGATGAAAATGGAGATTGTTGTAATCACTAATGTTTCAGATCAAAATTTAATTTGCACTTTCCTCTACACATTACAAGTGATTAAGTGAGTTTTAGAATCATCTTTTCCCTAGCCAGAAGTGTCCACACTTTCTTATCTTAAATCATTGGCACTTAAATTAATGGCTTTTATCTAACAGATACAGCAGTCATAATAAATATTTAAGATAACTATTTAAATTTTGGCTGTATTAACATTATAACGTAAAGAATCTTAATTTTATTTGCCTCGATAAATCAAAGATTAAACTCACTCAGACATTTTATCTTGCTTGCCCTTAGAATAACTAAAGAAATTCACTTTAAATATGAATAATATGTCTTCATTTTATGAGCTTTGTTCATTTCCATAAATTTAGTTTGAAAATAAAATTATTTCTAGTACTTACTGGAATGCTGATAATGAACTATTGAATTAATATTTTTGTCTCCATCTAAAAATCACTTGAACTCATTTGAAGGGGTTGGATTCTTAAAGGAGAACCTGCCTCAATTTATGCTGCTTGCTATGGCACTCAGAGCCATATGAACCATCGTGGACATTCCATCAAAAAATAAGGTTCAGAAAGTTACAATTTGTCAAAAAGTCTCAGTACTATCCCTTGAAATACCATGCATAATATTTATTGAAGTATATTTCAACACTCAACTTCACAATTAAATTTTGTAAGATTGCTTTCCAATTCCTGCAAGGGTTTTCAGTTCAATGAGAATTAATAATTTTGCTCACACAGATACTGTTTCCAAAATAAAACCTATAAACATGACCATGATGGTCTCTGTACAGCCAGTAGAAGTACTTCAAACGACAAAAAGAAAAATTCCAGTGGATAACTTTGTTGGTGGTACAAAAGGGTGTGATTTGGTGGAATTGTGCAGAATTTGCATGCAGCACACACCAGTTTGAGTGTCCAGGACAGCACTCCCATCTCCTGGAGTATCATTACATTTTCCCCAGAGGCTGTATGTTTCCTTGGCTGGCTGTGTGGTGTGTGCTGCCCCCTCCCTGCCCTGCCAACCAGCAGGCTCTGGTGCCTCCATCCAGCTTCCTGGGGACTCTGGGGACAGATGGCTCCAGGGCAGCCAAGGGCTGTCTGGAACGGTGACCCAGACGTCTTGGCACTATGCAAATACCACTATCAGTCAATCATTTTATTATAAATACTGGACAGCCCAGGGCCCACTGAGCTCTCCCACTGGCAGTGGCTGCACTTGAAGAGCTCCTGTTGAGCAGGGACAACTCTCAAGGTTACCCTCAAGGCTGAAATGTTCCTTGACACAACAGATCCTCAGGAAGTGATCAACAGAGTCTCAACCTTTGAAATCTTAGCCAAGCGATACCAAGGATTGACTGTGCACATAACCTCCTCTGGACATAAACCACTGGCCAAGTCTGAGATGAGGACTGGATCCAGCTGCAGCGTGAGAAGGAGTTTAGAATGCAAGGGTTCCTTCCTGAACCTCATGACTCAGTGGGAAATTCTCCGACAGCTTTTTCTGACCTCGTCCTTTAGGCAGTAAATAGTCAAGTGTACCTTGTTAAAGCACTGTCACATTCCCCATTTGATTTTGTTAACTCGTCATTTTATGTTAACAAGGTTTACTGCTGCTTCTCTCTCCAGTGAAGGGCATCACTCCACTCAGGGCAAGGTGCAGTGGACAGAGGGAACAGGTGAAAGGGGTTAACAGAGCAGCACTGGAGGGAATAAACATTGGAGGGAATAAACATTTGCTGATTCTTCTTTCAGAAAAGGCAAGTTATCTGTTATGCCACTTGACAGCCTGTAAATGGATGAATGATTGCCTTTAATAGTGGTGATATTTACTGCCTCAGAAACCTAATTCCTTTGACCTGAACAGAAATGGTCACAGTCATTAGAGCTACATAAATACAGCACTCAAATCTTCTTGAGCACATAACAGTCCTATGAAAAAATCACAAGTCTATTCATAACACAAGACACAGCCAGAACAAAAATTAATCTTTCAGAACCTGAGTGTCGAAAATTGTTCATGACAAATTTTAATGGACC
Source organism: Zonotrichia leucophrys gambelii (assembly GCF_028769735.1). Lineage (NCBI taxonomy): Eukaryota > Metazoa > Chordata > Aves > Passeriformes > Passerellidae > Zonotrichia > Zonotrichia leucophrys. The sequence continues at coordinate 6,376,816 of NC_088174.1, forward strand.
AAAACCAAAGTTCATTCAAGTCATTTGGAGTCCTTGGTGTTGGTATTTACATCAGCACCAAAACCTTCATGTTATTTACAAAGATAATTCATATTATGCTGTTTTACCCAAGCAATTTCTGCAAGATGAGACCATCTAGACACGTTAGGTACTTAGTTTACTAGACTGTGTTAGACACCTAAAATTAGCATAAGTCCCAAGTACATTGCAGCATTTAATGCGTTTATCTCACAGTATCCTTGTAAAGAAGAGGAATAACATTATCTCAGCTTTACAAAATGAATCTGAAACACAGGATGAATATGGAACTTATAAAACATATTAAGTTCTCAGATCCTATAAGCACTGAGTGCCTGATTACTGTTAAAAATCTGAGCATATGTGTTATACTGGCTAAATCACTGAAAACATAATCTGAGACAAAAGTGATCTCAATCAGGAGCAGTAGCCATGAACTATAGTGAACTATAACTGCTGCCTGTTTTTTCTGCCTTTGATGAGGTTTAACTAAAAAAAAGAAAACAAAAACCCACAAAAAAGCCCAAAGCAAAGAAAACCCACCAATTTCAAGCATACTCCTTCCATGTCTAGTTGAACATAGCATCTCTTTGTTACACAAATCAAGCTATTCAAATTTTGCCAAAGAAATACCTCAAGTTGCTTCTGCCTAGGATTACATAAAATTCTAAATATTCCAACATATACAAACTTAAAAAATGAGCTGGATTTTCTTCTTAACTTTCACTGTACCAATAACAAGATGGAAAAGTCAATAAAATGGGACTGGTTTGCTTGCTCTGCAGGATCAACTTGGTCTGATAGCTCATTCCTACCAGTCCTGCTCAACACCAGCCATCAGCTTTGAGATGTGATTTTTTTTAAATGCTGTTCAACACAGAATCATCAATCCAGCAAAGTACCTGCCAGGATATATTCACCTGCCAGGATATATTCACCTGCAGTTTAAGAAAATTATGTGGGTTAATCAGAGAAAAATTTCTGCTTTTCTGATGCAAAGCTGTGAGCTTTACATTATCTTAAAGCATGAGCAATCCACCAAGGAACTACATATTCAGAGAGCTTTTAATGAATATGTATACATTAGTCTTTTATGATTTTCCTTAAAGGAAAATATTACATCAAAGCAAAGCTAGTTTGGCCTACTACAGAAATGATTTCTTCTGTATACTTCAATGCATCTCAGAAATGGGTTTTCTTAGTAATAAATATTTCTGATGAGGAGGAAGAAATATTTAGTTTATTATTTTCCAAATGTTTAAAAGTAAAAAGGCCAAAATCTTATCTTGATTTTGTAAGGCTATTGTGTTTTAAACTAAGCAGTGATACAAAAAAAAATTAAAAATCACTAAAACAAACTAAAATAATGTTTTCTAGAATTAGCTTCTTCCCTGTCTAGCCACAGCACCATGAGTACAAAAGAACTAGAAGTGTCTGAATCTCGTGCTAACTTCACATTACTGCTAGTTCTGACATAGTCCACAGCTCCAAGACTGTTCTACAGTATTGTCTCCATTGTCTTCTTATTCCTTTACATCCTTCCAAAGGATACTTTGCATTTCTGGGAAATAGAACAGAATTCATGAACTGTTGCTCAATAGCAGTTTGAACACAACATATTGTTCACTGTTAAAAGAGAGATTTAAGAACAGTTCACAGTATGTTCTAGTCTTGTGTCTAGTGTTCTTTCCTTTTCATGTCCAGATGGGACTCCCATTATCCTCCTTTTTCTCTTGTATGATTCATCTCCAAAGATTTCCCTCATGCACTTACTGCAGCAGGTGTTCTATCCCTTAACTGTATTCATATGGAAACCTATGAGGAGAAATATTGAACCAAAAAACTAAATAGAATGGAATGTAAATTAAAATATTTTTAGTTCTATGTTTTAGTGTATTGACAACACATATTAATATTATTATACTGAACTGTAGCAGAGGTCTCAAAACCTGATGTGGTTGAACAATAGTATAAATTTATTGTATTCGTGAGTGAAGATGCCTCAAGCAACTTGTAAAAAAAATCCAAGCTAAATAAAATTTGGTTGTGGTGAAAAGGTTTCCACTCTAATTAGGCTGCCTTCTGTGAGACCACTGTTTTATCTTCCTACATGCTGTAAACTTCACATTCTGTCATTACTGCCAGTAATCTCTGTAGAAACCACCACTAATGAATGCAAAAACAGAGCAATGTAGAGACAGGAATCAGGAGGAATCTAGCAGGAAATTTCTGGGTATTCCTGTGGAAATTCAAAACTACTTTTTCCCCATTAAACTTGTTTTCACAGTTCTTAGGGTTCTTTTTCAATCAAGGCATAAGTCTCCCCTTAAGGAAAAATGCAAAAACCAACAAAAACACATTATCATTTCTAATGCTAGAGTTAATTTGGCTACTTATATTGGATTCATCCTAATTTCATATGTAACAGCTGCCTGCCTTTCTTCTCCCTTTTTTAATTTAATGGATGTCAAAGCACATTTTCTACATAAGCAACAGCAGTTCTGGCCTCTGTTTACACGTTCTGTTGAAGCTGTAGACCTGGAAGGGGCTGGACGTTATTTAAACTGCTTATCATCTCATAATTGAAAATACTGAAAAGTCAGAATTCGAACTACTTGGAAGTAATGCAAAGCAACCTCTTGATTGTCCCAAAATTACCACCTTGCATAGCCACACTTCTCAGGTCAGCTTTTGAAAGGGAAACAGCCACGTGAACAAAGCCTAAGCTCAGTCTTTACTAAAATCACCACAGTCAAGGCTGGTGAACCTCTGTCAACTGAGACTTCCCCAGGAATTCCTCCACAAAAATCAAGTGTGTGGATCTACAATTTCAGCAAGTGGGTCTAGATTGCCCAAACTTACTCTAAAACAAAACCTTTGTCATCCTGCCAGTTAAAAAGATGGGGAAAAGTGCTTTGGAGCTAACATTTCCTTGAGGATGTGTCAGTGATGCAATAGCAAGTTAGAGAGACATTCTCCTGCTGGACTCCCAGGTGTGATATTCCACAGGCAGCTGCTTTGGATGCAGCTCCCTCTCCTTCCAGCCCACCCTACATTCACATCTAAGGCACAGCTAAAATCTGGGTACATGGAGGTGCACAAACTCTTGTTGTGCTCAACAACAAACACATTTGGGTCTTTTGAAAAATCTCTCAACATTTATTTGCAACATAAAAAAATGAATTGTTCTGGATTTTAACCTGAGGACTTTGCTCAAAATTGATGCTAAGCTTGAGACTAATTAAATATGACACAAGGTGGTGTCAGGTTGGATTAGCATTAACAAACTACTGTATCAACAAAAGGGAAAATAAGGTAAAGATTGGATTTTCTAACCACAAATATTCTTTCCCCTCTGTAGTGAAATTGCCAGAGACAAGGAAATGCGCTGCAGCAACTGAAATGCCAAAATACACTTTCAGATAATCCTGCAAAATCTGCTCCTAAACCCATCCATCAGTGTTTGGAAATACTGTCACCCCATGTTCTCTCAGGTAAACAGTCCAAGGGAAGTCACCTCTGTTTTCAGACCAAGGGCTGGATGTTTGTGTAACTTTTGCTGTTTTGCTTTAAATGGAGAAATTGGCACTTAAGATGAAGTCACAAAAACACAAATCACAGTTTATAGTACAACAGCCAGCAACTCTCATTTGCTTAAACTCCAAGAGTGTAACATTTTGCTTGCAGCACATGGCAGAAGTTCCCATTAATTTTACTAAAATCACATGTACATTAATTACACGGTAGTAATCCATATATTACCATTTTGCAGGTGAACTTATATTTGGGGTTCACATTTTAAAAAATTGCTAGAATAAGCTCAGCTTCATAGATTAAAATAAAAAAAAAAAGCATATTATATTGTTTACACTACAAATCCATCTGGCACAGAAGGAAAAAACAACTGCTGGATGAATAAAAGCTATGTTAGAAATATAAGGGCTTTCCATATAAAATCATGTCACTAAGACAGTAAAATAGTAGTAAGTAGCAGGAGTTTCAGCAGTAGGAAATTATATGGCTCATGACTGTCACCTCTGGTTTGCTATCCTCTAGTTATGTTTTACATTTGAGAGGAATCACAAAAAACCTTGGCAAGAGTAGAGCCTCACACATTGACCTAAATTCCAACCCAGTTTTTCATGAGGTCACTTCCTCTAGTCTAATGTGTGCATCTAGAAAAATCCAAGGAAAAAAGAAGCTCAAACCCATAATGAAGTGCAACATTCATAAACATTCTGAAGTAAACTAACTCACTTCAAAATAATCACTAATAAACTTACATTTTAAATTTTATTTACAAAGTGATTGCTTTAGAAACAGAGTGCCTGAGCAATGCTGGACTGGACAAGATCTGATACTACAGATGTTATATCCAAAGATGATGTTTTTGCTCCTCCTGTTCAAGTTCTCCCTTTTGGTCTGTTCTGCACAGTTTCACAGATGGATGTGTCACTGTTTACCTGCCCACAGTTCAGAACAGGAGCTCACTGTCTGAACAGGCAGCTTTTCCTCAAACCCAAAATCTACTCACGGAATAAAATACTACCATAAATATGAATGCAGTCCAAAACATTTTAAATACAAGGGTAAGAAAATCTGTTTTAATAAGTTGAACACTTCATAACTTACAAAAAAAAAAATCTTTCCTAAATATTAAGGGCTGCCATCACTGTATCTGTTGAATGCTTTCCAGGAAACAAACTTTCCATTCAGGTATAAACTACTACAGATCTAGAAATACTCAGAGACATGTTCCTGGAAAGTAGAAATCCCCAGCTAGTCAGTCACAGGCACTATTGAGTTTCCCATTATTTGCTCATGGAGGCACAATTTTTCTCAGTTAAGCTGATGTTCCAGTTCACAGTTAAGGCAAAAGAAAACTCCTGGTAAGCATTCAATTCAAATATAGCAAGATATTGTTTCTACCAAGTACAAGTACTCCTCATAAAGCATATTAATGTTCTTTTGTATGGTTTAAAATCCAGAGAGAATGTCACTTATCTGAACAAGTCATACGCTGTCTAGTGGAAAAGGAGATATTTTCTTTTTTCAAGTCTTTAGGCCATTGTAACTGTACACAAGGCATTAAAAATCCAAACGAGATAATTTGAAAAGCTCAAAACCAACTCAAAAGTACCGCTGCTCTTCAGCAATTAGTTTTGAGAGCTGAAGCAGGAAGAAGCATGTAATTATCTTCATCACTTTCACAGCTCTGAGTTTTCCTGGTGACAAGAGAAGCAGAATCTCTTCCTTGGACCTGCTGCCAATGCTGTTTTTTGGTGCAGCCCAGGGCAGCTTTGGGCTTTCTGGGCTGCAATGGCACATTGCCAGGTCAAGGTGAGCTTTTCATCCCTCAGCACCCCCAAGTCCTTCTCCTCAGGGCTGCCCTCAATCCATTCTCTGCCCAGCCTGTGTTTGTGCTTGGGCTTGCCCTGACCCAGCTGCAGGACTTGGCACTTTGCCTTGTGGAACTTTATGAAGCTTCCATGACCCCACACCTCAAAGCCCATCAAGGTCCCTCTGGGATGGAATCTTGTCCCTCCAGAATGTCACTCCACACACCTCAGTGCTGTCAAACTTGCTGAGGGTGCCCTCAATGCCCCTGTCAGTGTTAAACAGTGCCAGCCCAGCACTGACTTCTGAGGTCACTGCTGCCACTGCTCCCCACTCGGACATCCAGCCACCAACTGCAACCCTGAGTGGGACCAGCCAGCCAGCAAGACATGGTTCATTTTAAAGACCTATCATACTCACAAAATTGGGACTTACCAATGCAAAGTAAATCCAAAGCAATTTGGCAACTTTGTGGTATGCTATAAAGAGGCCGTTGGGTGAATAAGCAACTATTTCAAGGGTAGCACTTGGAAATGTGCCAGAGCAATAGATTTATTGATTTAGAACAATAAAAAGGACATATTTAGGTAATGGATGGATCCAATGCACTCTAAAGTCATAAAAAGTGTTGTGCTTGGATTCAGTGGGTTCTGCTTAAGGACATAGTTAAAAATAATGCAAGGTTATTCATTGCAGGACCACATAAGACCAAGAAGTTAAACACAACCACTGCCTTTTAAAGGACAGATGTGGTATTGCTAATATTGACTCTTCTACTCTGCATGGTTAGTGAGAGATTAGTATAATCTGCCATTCATTTTGATACTGAAATTAGAAAGATTATAGGAGATCATTTTGTCCTGAAGTCACATAAGATAGATGTGGAAGAAAAATCTCTTCAGAGATGCCGTGGCATTTCACCCATCCTTAACCCTTAAAGAGAGACACCTTTTCTATGCAGTGAGAAAGGAAATAGATTCTATTTGAGCAGAAAATAACAAGGATTACTGAAGAACTTGTGTTAGTCTTTCTCAGGATTGTTATCAGAAGATATTGCCAATATTGATTTTCAAGAGCCCCAGCACCTGAAAACTTGCAATGAGACAGAAATCTGATTCACAGAACACAGTGCCACTCACAGTCTGCATGCACACACAAGAGCATGTAACATTAAATTCATTACAAGACAAAAATTTTAAGTTTCAGTGTTCTTAAGTTTATTATCCAACTAATTGTACTTTATCTGAAATAAAATAGAATCAATGGGGATCATTAACTCTGTTATCTCTTTAATGAAGGGCTCCACAGTATAATTTGATATTCTAGTTCAGAATACTTCAATAAAACTTCTTGCATGGTGACAACTACTGAAGACATTTAATAACTCCACAATAGCCAGCTTTACTGACAGCACCTTAAGGAAAAGTCACACAGATCTGTTTTCATTGATGCCTTGCAGTCAGAAAAGTGCAAGTATCAAAATGAAAGAAATTAAATATTACTCTTTTTGAAGAAAATAATTTCAAAGATTAAAAATTAGATGTCACCTTGGACTATTACAGTAATTCATACTTTTCCCCATTTTCTCTTCAAAAGCCCCATGTTATTCTATTAGATTTTTATTGACATTCAATCAATCTTGTAATAATTTGAGTGCATCTGTTTTCTCTATTTTGTTTCTACCCTTGAGCTTGAGTCATAGAGAATTTCTCAGAAATCATAAATATGCATTTCCAAGTTAATACAGGACTCAGATCTCAAGGACATAAGCAAGATTGTTTGTTTTGCAAGTTTCCTTCCACTCTGTCACTAGAAGTAAAAGCAGTAGCATTTTGCTTCTTGAGGTAAATAAGGTCATATTGCTGACACAAAACATGGATAGAATGGACACAGGATAGAGATGCAGATCTGCAGGGAGAGAAACCAAGCACAGCACTATGAAAGGACACTTGAGTTATCTGTCAGATGTGGTTCTAAAACCTTCTCTAGTACAGTTTACTTTCTTAGTTGTCTCTAAGTGGCATCCTTTGCTTAGTCAGATTATGCCAGTGTCAATTATCAGACAAGAATAGAACAGTTATCAGACAGATGTGAGAGGGATAATTATACCATAATTAAAACTATGTTAATTGGAGGGATTATGGTAGCATTCTTCTGCTGTAGTTACTTTTTCTCTTATTACCTGGGAAAGTTCAATCACAAGGCCAAAGCAGGGAGGTTCCTATTTACTTTTACCTTCCCATCTGTGTTCTTTGAAAACGACAACAATTTGGTCAAGTGGGAAGGTGTCAACATTCTATTACGTAATCCAGGATCTGGAGACTGACAAAACTGGTGGCCTAAGTGGAAAAGATAATCATTGCTCTTATCAGTGAGTTCTTTAGACTTCAAAGCAAATCCTAAAGCACAAAACATGCTGGCCTAATGACAACCACAGTGGTTCCAACACACTCTGAATGTGTGAATGTACTGTCCCTTTTGCAGCAGTCCTAAAGGCTGAATTCTTTCCTTTTTCTGGGGAACATGTATGCTTTTAGCTGACCTCCACTATTTTCACTACTGAAGCACTCATCTTTCCCAATCAATAAAACTCAGAGCAAGACCTCAGCACTAATTCTACTGTCACATGATGCTACAAAATACTTTAATCAGAGATGCTTTGCCCACAGATGATAAGACTCAGAATTCCATAAAGATGAAGCATTTAAATCACTCTGCTTTGTAAATTACAGCTGGTAGTTTATCACTCTCAATGAAGCAAGAATTCTTACAAGTGAAATAGCCCAAATTAATGTATTGCAATACTTAGTGGGGAAATGAATGCAAGCCCTCTGTCCTGAAGAATAGCTAATTTAAATGTGTTAGAATCCCATACTCTGACTCTCCTCCCACTCTCAGTAATTTTGCTCTGGCACAGCCAATGGATTTCCTAGAGATCACCACCAATTTACACCAGCATCAGGATTATCTGGTCCAGAGAGCTAGTGAATAGGTATTTAAAAATGAGATACCATAAAACAAAAAAGTTGTGCTAAAGAGTGAGATTCTAAGGTGCATCTATGAAAACAAAATGAACATGAAACACTTCTTTCTTCTCTGGCCAGAAATATATGTCAAAGCACAGTGGAAAATTCAAAACAGTCAAAATGAAGGTAGCATATGTGTGAAGGGTAACCAGTTTATCCAAACTAAGAAAATCTTGAACATGCCTTGTGGGGTCATTGCATTGCACAGAGTTACAAAATCCATTCAAAACTGACAAAGATGTCAAAGCAATGCTCTTTTACATTGCTGGTAATAGTAAGTCTGAATGGAAAGACTCTCCAAACCCCCTTTTATACAAACCCCCAAGCTATAACTGAATAAAAACCAAACCACTATTAAAAGAAGACAATGTGATCCTTTAAGAAGTTCAGAAATTACTTTGCTTACCAAAAGTACAAATAAAGTCTTTGAGGCCAGCTATCATGGGTTTCCATGAAAGGTTCTTCATTAACCTTCTATTCACACATAAAAATTGATTAACAAATCAGCTAAACCACCTGAACAATAAATAAAACAAAATGTCAAACACTTGCTTTTGACTTTATTTTATAATTACTTTTGTACATTAGGAACATTGCCTGTGCCGTGGGATGCAAGCCAGATGAGGCAGACAGAAAAATGGCACAGCAAGAACAAGGCTTAAATACACAAAATGCCCTTCCTCAGGGCCTTACAGACAGAAGTGTCTGCACTGAGGAACCTCTCTCACACTGGAACCTTTGGTGTGATAGTCCTGCATTCAGATTTCTCTCTGAATTTCAGAATGAATCACTGTGATAAAAAATATTTAGGCACAGATGAGAAGTTCAAGGAACATTTCCCAGGTCAGATTCTTCATTATTTTTCCTTTCTTAATTCCTTTCATAAGCTGCCATTCTCACTGAAGAATTTCTAATGCAGCACTGTAAGGATTCAAATGAAATTCAATTTTCTCTCCAGTCTCTATGTGACCACCTCATTATTATTCTACAATCAGGAACCTGATGTTCTTTGTCCATTTCAGATACAACCATTCATCTCTCCCATTTCCTATCACTATCAGAGGCTATTCCAACTCTGTTTCTGTCTTTGATTATATTTCTGATGGTCGCTCTGGGCACATGTTACATGAATTTTTATATTTGTACTACTTACACTGCATTGAGTACAACATGATTTTGCTTTTAAAATTTGTAAACTGCTTTTGAACCAATGAGTAATAAAGTGGGTTCAGTTATCCAGAGATTATTTATTCCACTTCTGCATGAGTCTTCTCAGTTTTTGCTCATACAAAATTCAACTACTCCAACCAAAGAGTATGTGAATACATACAAAGAAAAACTTTTACTTGGTATTGAAAAAGGATACCAATTTTGTAGGATTATACAAAAGGCTGCATAGACAATTCAACATATTCACTGTGCAACAGAAATATCTTTAACAACTACAAAGTTATATAATTCCCTCACCAAAAATATATTGAAATTTATTTCTTGATAAATATCCCACTGCAGAATAAAAATGTTGGAGGTAAAACTTTACAAAAGTCATAAATCAGAGGTTGCATACTATAGTAATGATGTTTTAGATTAAAATTTATCCTTTTAATGTTCAATGTTACAAAAGCCTATTAGAAATACACAAAGAGTTAAATACCTCTGAAAAACCCCTTCAGTTTCCCATGGCTGCTTTACTTTTTTAGGTTTAAAAGTGTGAAAGACTGTGTCAAGATACATGGCAATTTAGTGTTGCAGAGGCAACACTGACCATTAAAAATTCAAAATTTAAAAATCAACATAGCAAGCAAAAATAAAAGAAGGAAATTATCTAAAAGTGCATCTGACTCAGTCCTTCCTGTCTCCTCTCATTCAATTCCAAGAGTGCTTCTGGACTACCTGACCTTGTACTGCTGTAAGATGTGAGGAATGGACAATTGGTTTAAAATAGGTCGTTGGGGAGGCTGAGAAATTTGACATTTTTGGGTGTGAGGATGGCACTACATGTTTAAGAATATTGTATAAGATTACATTTAATAGTAGGAGATTAGGGATGCCATGTTTAAAATCTAGCATTATATTTTTAAATATTTACCATCTTTTAATTCCATATTTTAAACACTCAAGAGTATAATCAAATGTAATTCTATACAGGATTTTATACATCTGTATAATTAACATATATATTAAGAGTTTCTTTTTAGAATACAAAACTTGAAGGCCTAATCAGTAACCAGCAAGTGCTAATTACACAATTTATATTTGACAGATAATACTTTGAAAAGCACCTGATTTTCAAAGCACTGAAAATTGAAAGCACAAACAGACTTTCAAGTAATACATCCAGTACCAGTTGCATTTTTGTGAGGGATAATTATTTTGAATACACTTTCTCATGAGTATATTTGTGTGTGTGCATGTAATACTGAATGAAGGTAAATAAAACTAAAATTTCTCTGAAATACACTTTTTTACCTCAGAAAAAGCAAACTTTTTTTAATGTTTAAAATTATCACAGTAGGTCTGGAGAAACATGTGCAATCCTGGTAAAAGTTTAGACTTTGATATTCTTGATATAATTCTGATTTGATGCATACAGAGGACTGTAACATCATGCTTTTGCCACACACCAAACAAGTCCCACCACTGCAGAGCACCTCAATATTTCTGCCTATTTAAAAGGGCAAACAGTTCCCTTTTAGTAAAGACTCAGTAATGAGAAAAGCCAAACGACTCAAAGCTCTCTCTTTTTCACTCTTCCCCTGCTCTAGCTTGCTCTCCTCTCTCCCTGGGCTCCTGTGTCCTGACGAAAGACCTGTCCCAGCACGGGTTCCCATGGGTCACAGCCTCCTGTGGGCATCCCCCTGCTCTGGCCTGGGCTTCTCTCTCTACCAGGACACCTGCACAGCTTCCCACGGGTCACAGCCTCCTGTGGGCATCCCCCTGCTCTGGGCTGGGCTTCTCTCTCTACCAGGACACCTGCACAGCCTTCCCATGGGTCACAGCCTCCTGTGGGCATCCCCCTGCTCTGGGCTGGGCTCCTCCCCGGGCTGCAGCTGGATCCCTGCTGCCAGGCCCCCCTGTGCTGAGGGCACAGCTGCCTCTCCATGGCAGCACCAGGGGCTGCAGGGGAACCTCTGCCCCAGCACCTGGAGCACCTCCTGCCCCTCCTTCTGCACTGCCCTGCCTGTCTGCAGGGCTGCTCCTCTCACACATTCTCATTTCTCTCTTCTCTGGCCACAATTACTCCCACTCAGGTTTTTTTTTTCCATTCTTACATATGTTACCACAGAAGCATTATCATCATTCCTGATGAGCTTGGCCTTGGCACCAGTGGCAGCTCCATCCTGGAGCTCTCATAGGCTTTGTCAGACAAGGGGGAAGCTTCTGGCAGCTTCTCACAGAAGCCAGCCATGAAGCACCACTCAGTGCCAAAAACTTCCCACACAAACCCAATACATCTTCCTTTTCCCACATGGATAATAAATTCCCTGCTTATTTTTCATTGGTATACTGTGGTGGTACTGGAATACTTTAATACAGCCTCAGAGACTGATTATACAGATTAGGAAAATCTTCACCCTTGTAAATCAGCACAACTCCATCCCTTTCACTACCTGATGAACCCTACCAAAATTAGCCTTTAGTCCATCATAATACAATTTATTATCCACAGAAGGACATGCCAATACTATGCTATTATAGGTGACATTACTCCACTTAGACAAATTGTTCTCCATTGCTCCTTAATGAAAAAATGCTACAGTTCACCAAGCACCAGAAGTCTGTTTTACCCACCCCAAAATACAAGTTCTTGTTATTACCACGGATAAGAAAGTAAGAAAACCTTCCTGGGAGCTCTGAAGCTCTACAACAAGTGAGTACTGATAAATCTTATCTTCTATATTAAACATGCAGCATGTATCTCATTTTCAATATAATCCTAGACTAAGTATTATCAGTAAAAATAATGTGTTTACTCTCTTGATCCACTTCAATGACTTTGTTACAGAGGTAAATGGCATCTCATAGGAAATTCTGAGCAGAATGCTGTGAGATTTCTAAAACCAGCCCTTTCAATATTCCTTTCCAAGTTTTTTCAGTAGGTAGGTTATCTTCTACCTTTTTACACTTTAAAGTTGGCCAGAACCCAAGTCAACTTTCAACTAGAAAATACTCATAGAGGCCTGTGGACATTTTGTGCAGCCTGAAGCCAGTACAAATGGCACTAGAAAAATGAAAACAAGGAATGTATAAAAGGTAGCCATTGTGTCTCATTGCACAAGCTTCAGGTATTTTGTACTCCAGCCCTTAAAGGAACAAATTTTCAGCTTGAGTATATTGAAAGGATCCTGGGTATAATTTTCATGAATATGATGGCCTCTACCTTACAGACATTTACTGGGGACTCAGCAGGACGAAGGATGCAAAGTGAGCCAATTAATATGTGTTTAATAGCACTGGGATATCCATGGCTGGGAGTGGAATCAAATGGAACAGCATCACAAAATAGGGAAATGTGGGTAGCATGCTAAATTTACTTTTTGTAAGTGTAGAATGTCAGCATTTGGAAACATATGAAATGATGCACAAGTTTCCTGGACATTGGAGTCTTTTTTTTTATGGCTCTAGGGAGAAATGCACACAGGAAATTTTGGTAGCTTTCTTAAAGCCTAAGAAACAACACAATGATGAGGAACATTCAGAATTTTTCCAAATTGTCTTCAGTCTTGCTTTCTCTGAATTTGCAACACCTGAATCAGCTCTCACTAGCCAAAGCTTGAAACCAGTATTCATGTGCACCTATTTTGAGACAAGTCACCTCTCTTCAGCATTGCAATTAATAATTGGTAATTCATGACTGATTCTAAGCATTATAATGATACAAAAAGAAAAGTTTCACAGTATCCTTAAGTTCTACTCTTGATTAAATGATTATTCTCTGGTAAGATACTGGCAAATTCAATAACTGATATGAATTTTACATGATGCAGTTTTGCAATATTGTATTTTGCACCAACTTTGGTGAGATTTCTGCAGGCTGGCAAATTCTGCCATTCAAGTCCTAAACCTTTTGAACTTTTACTCCTAAATTTTCTTGGTAATTTCTAATTTTAACATGAATGTGCCAATATTTAAAGTTGCAAGATTTCTACTTTGTCACTGTCTATCTGGGGATAGACATGAGCACAGTAATGCCACACCAGGAAAAATTTCAAAATACTTCAAATCAGAAACCTTCCTGCAAGTGACATTGCCTGCATGTTTCCTTCTACAGCTATAAAACATCTACACTCTCTATACCAAGCCTTTAGCAAAATTACTTTTCAATGTGAGATTCCTCTCATCAGCTGATATAAGCACGGTTCTGTATTACAGGATTAATTTAAAAAATAAAAAATTGTGACCTACACGCTTTAGTCTGCAGTGTTATGAAAAGTTGCACTTCTGTAAATTTGCACAAGAATTCACCTTTTTCAATATGAAATTCAATATCCTCTGTAGTTCCCTAGCTCTGTAAAAGCAGTCTGAAAGAATTGGCATGCTACTGCACTTGCACTGTATTAATTATAAATCAAAGCACTCCCATAGTATCTTCCACTTTAGAATCTCATGTTCCACCAGCAGTGGTTTCCCTGTGTACAAGATATTCTGGGCATAAGAACTATCAAATTTCAGAAACCTCAGCTGCTGGAATAATGGTTATTTTTACCTATTTTCATTGTTTTTCTGTAATCACTTTCTAATGATTTAAAAATCTTCTGGCTTTGTTTGACAGAAAGGCAAAGCTGCTGCTCTATCTGATCACCAGCCTGTCTCTGGCAGGCAGCCAATAATAAGTTTCTTTACAAGTACTGGTAAAATTTTGTTTCCTTTTATGACTAACAAAACTGTTAAACAAGTTTCTGAACTAGTGCTAATTTGTATAAAGCTTTGTCTTTGATTCCTTGCTAGGCTTCAACCAGTGCTGGAGACTGATGAGCATTAACCTCACACCAGGCTCAATTCAGGGACTGAAACAGCCGCAAATGCATTTTCTATTTGATTCATCACTGGCCTGCACATCACACACTGGGCTTATGGAGGCTCAGTGGTTGTTAAACTCTACAGTTCTGTGTTTGGGGTAATGAAGATCCTTAATTTGATATTTGTGACAAACTAAGGTTGGTGTTCTTTAATCCCTTTGGTCCATGTGTGGATCTTTAACACATTAAGAACCTTAACTGCACATTATCCCAATGTCTTCTCTAGTTACAATTCCATCATTAACACAAAATTATACTCAATATTTCTAATATAATGAGGCTATAAAATCACTAGGATTCTATAACATGAAAAAAATTTCTCTGGACCTTAGCTGGTTTGTAGATAAGATGAATACTTAATACTTCACTGAATTCTAGACACATGAGTATAAATGTTAACTTTATATAGATCTATACCCTTAATTGTAATGACTTTTTAATGCTAAGAATACTTGCTATCAATGAATTGCAAAACTTAATTTTGTATTAAATTTTGAAGGCATCCTTCATTTAATGCTAGCCTGCTGGTGAAGAGATCCATGGTGGTTTTTAATTTCAGATGCTCTTCTCTGCATATTGAGCTCTGTCGATTCATCAGTTTATAACTATTGGTCATAATGACTTTTTTTAGGCAAGGAATTCCCACTTCAAATTTAAATTCCAGATGTGGAGTCTCGTTCTCTGGAGTTATTCAAATCCTGCCTGCATGTAATCCTGTGCAACCTGCTCTGGGTAACCCTGCTTTCTACCTGAATATTGAAAGTAAGAATACAGTATAAAATGAATTTCAGATAAAGTTGAATAAAAATTTTTGACAAAAACCTCTCTGCAAATGGATATTGGATATTGACAATTAATGTGCAAAAACTTATCCCATTTTGCCAAACAAAATAATTTTCAGAAAATGAAACCACATATTAATTTAAAGAAAGGCAAACACAGCAAGTAGTTACAGCAGTTATAGTAAAATGTCAATGTGTATAATTTGCTGCAGCAGCCTTTAATAACATTGCAAATACCTAAGTATTTCAAAGTAATACTTCTAGATGTATTACCAGGTAGACTGCATAATGAGATCCCAGAAAGGACATAAGGAATTTTCTGTTCCTTCAGCTTTCCTGGCATGTCAAAAGTGCAACTTGTGCTCCCTTGCTCTCAATAGAATAAAATTATTTAATTAAAGAGAACCATTTAGCAGAGAATCCATGGTAAGGACAGCATGAGGGTGAGGTCCTCCTTCCACCTAAATAATCCAACATGCCCCACATGTCTCTGAAAGCCCCCATGAGTTCATATCTGTTATTTTAGCTTTTAGAAGGATTCCCACTCTGGAGATTTAATAGAGAAGAGAACAGAATACATCTTGTGCGTGGAGATAACAGTGATAGCCTGATGCAGCCCTGGTAACCACCCTGTGTGTGAAGGTTGTGACCCACCCAGGCAGCAGCTCTGTCCTCTCCCCTCCTGCTCTGGTGTCCTGGGCAGCCTCGCTCAGAGCCAGTCCTGTGTCTGCAACCTGATAAACACACATCTACAAGCAGTTTTAATCCTGCACAAAGTGGGTTCATCATAAAATCACTTTGATTTCCTTACACTACATCTGACTTAAGCCTTCATTAATTCTAAGAAAATCAGTAGGTGATTAAAGCAATTAGCACATTTTGATTTTTCACGGCTCTGTAGCTACTTTTAAACTGCATGTGATCTATCATTAACTTGGCATTTTGTTGCAACTGAAAATGATCTAAGCCTCAATAATCACAGTCATATGATTGCAAGCAATCAGAAATCAGGTGAGTTACAACAAAAAATTATGATTCACACAAGATTAACACATTGTATTACGATGCTCTTTACTAGGAATGGGTATTGATATCCAAGCAGAGGGATACAGAGGTTTACACGGTAAAGTTATTTGTTCTTAATGCATTCATCTTATGTGATTATTTATAAGACTGCTGCTTGATAAGTTTCTTTTACTCATGTAGTTCAGCCTAGTATTTTGAGTAGAAGGTCACAAGTTAGAAGAACCTGGCTGATGAAGGTAAAATGTTGCTCTAACATATAACTGCTCTTCCTGTGCTATCCATTAATTGCTGTTAGATATGCTTCCCTAATGATTCACTAAAACAAATTCTATGGATTTTTTCTCCTCACTGCAGATGGAGAGAGAAGATCTCTGCCACAATTCTCTGAAGCAATACATTTACATATGTAGCAAGTCTCATTAATTTTCATGATTCAAGACAAACTGACATTTTTCTCTTCACTAGTTAAGTAAATTCTTTTCACAGTATTTCAAAGGCTGTTCCTAGCCCATGTTTTTTTCAGCATATTAAAGTTTTCTAGTGTTTGAGGTTGACAAGCATTAGTATCCAGACATTTACATTGCAGTCAAGCCATTCATAATAAAAAGTTTCAAATCAAACCTCAGAAGCTGGGACAGTGTATTTTTTAATCACTAAACCAGGCTTGTACAGTCAGACTTAAAAAGATAGGGAGAAAAAAAATCAGAGTAGTTAAGATTTGAACTTAAAGTGAAAAATCATTAAAATAAAGACCCTTAGTATAATCAGCATCTGATAGGACACCAAAATGCATCTCCCAAAGTGGAGATTTTTAATATATTAATTACCTTGGGTGGAAGTCATACATCTGTTAAAAGACCTGAGAGCACCAATACATCTTTTATTTCTCCAAGAGCTTCTCTATATTCTATTCCCTTCTGTGCTCAGGCATCTATCAGAGACCTCAGCCTGCTCCAATAAAATTAAAAGTACTGTTGGCCACTATTTGACTGTGGTAGTTTTCTAAACCAAAAGGCCATGCTTTGAGACAAATATGAATAAGGAAGAATTTCCCATCACTCCTTCCCCAAATGAAAACTGAATCTCTAAGCTTTTCTCATTAACCAAAAGAGGTTTTAATTTAAAACCTTGGAGACAGTAAAAAATACTTAAATTCAGCCTCTTTTCCTGATTTCCTCTGGGATTTAAGGCAGGCTGTGTAATCCAGCTGCTCTAATTAGCACAGCAAACTGCAGTTTTGCTTATAAGAAGAAACAAATTAAAACTTTATTCTTCTGTTTCTCAGTAAACTGTATTCCCCAAATAAAATAAAGTCTCAGAAGAGTAGTAAAGATAGAATACATTTCATATAAGTTTAGTTTGACAAAAACAGGAAAAAGGTTTCCACCTTTTCATAATTTACCATCTTGATTTTTTATTGATATTAATGTTGTGTTAATGTCAGTCCATCAGTCATGGAAAAATTATACTAGTAACTGAAAGGTCTAAAAGAAATAGGTCACACACATGAAAATATTTCCATTTAGAAAAATAAGAATAACTATTTAATATGTGCTTCTGAAGCCCATATGACACTGCTCATGTTTTCCTTGAGATTCCTGATGTAGAGCAATGTTTTTAATGAATCTAGATTTGGAAGTACACCTCACAACTCCAGAGGCTGAAGTGGTTTTAAAAATTAACTTAAATATAACTTACTGTGTACACAATAGTTTCTATTCAACTAATTCAAAGTCAAACCATATTAATTCTGGAATGAAAAATAAATGTATTACTCTTCATACAGCTTTTGACATTGTTGTGTGTTGAATCCTGGCTGGACTCCATATGCCCACTCAAAGCTGCTCTATCCCTCCTCTCCTCAGCTGCACAGGGGAGACAAAGACAAAAAGGCTTGTGGATCAAAAAACAGTCAGGGAAACCATCACAGGTAAGATGGATCCAGCCTGGGGAAATTAGTTATTACCAGTCAAATGCTAAAAAGACCTTCCTTCTCCTTTCCCCACTTCTTCCTGGCTCAGCTTCACTCCTGATTTCTCTACCTCCTCCCCTGCAGTGGCAGGACAGGGAATGGGAGTTGTGCTCAGTTCATCACACACTGAGGACTCCTCAGACTCTCCCCCCTGCTCCAGTGCGGGTCCCTCCCACAGGAGAGAATCCCTCAGGAGCAGAGTGCTGCAGGGTGGGGTTGCAGGTTGTTATCTGTTCCCCATGGGCTGCACACATTGTTCCCCCTCCAGGGAACTCTTCTCTGGTACCTGGAGCACCTCCTTCCCCTCTTTCTGCACTGGCCAGTGTCTGCAGGGTGTTTCTCTCACTCATTCTCACTCCTCCCTTGGGCTGCAGCTGTTTGTACACAGTAAATTTCCCCTTCCTGAACACAGAATCCCAGAGGCACCCCCAGCATCACTGCTGGGCTCAGCCTTGGCCAGTGGCACTGTGCTGGAACCAGGTGCAATTGGCTCTGTCAGACATGGGGGAAGCCTCTGGAAACCACCCCTGCAGCCTCCTGCTGCCAAAATTTTACCACACAAACACAGTACAAAGTCCCCTTACAGTCACATACCCATGTACATTTCTGAAGATAAAAGAAAGGTTTCCTGCAGAGGAGATGCAAAAGTCAGGGACTTCAGCCTCAAAGACATTCACCTGCTGGTGTTGGGTAACAACCACCACGAAGAGAATATTAAAAGACATTTCTCTACACTGCTGGAAGAGTTGTGGCTCACAACAGCTCTCTGACATTCTTTGTGTATGCATATATATGCACACACACAGAAATATACACATTTACATCCACAATGGGAGGGGGTGGGAGAATCATTTCCCATTCTCCTCTGAGCATGGAAAGTATTCTGACAATATAATTTGAAAATAAGAATTGTCCTTTTCAAATTAAATGCAAGTAAAATACATTTTTGTCAGTCATCTAGAAATAGCAGTTCAATAAAGCCTACAAGTGAAAGACACATTAAACATTCAGCTGAATGGCAAGTTATGCCCTGACAAAACCAAGAAGGAGTCAAAGTGAATTTATAGATCCAGTTTTCCTCTACATTCTTTCTTCAAATAAAATGTCAAGATTTGATTATATATTAAAAAAAAAGACACTGTCAATACAAGAAAAAGAAATTCTGACTATGGCAGCCTGAAGCAAGATACCTCACAGGCTTCTTGACAGTGCCTAATGGCTGGAGACATCCAGCTTCTGCCTGCACCAACACCTTTCTTCCTTCTCCATTGTATACCTGGTATTCTTCACCTCCTTGTATTGAAAGCAAAAGCTAGGTCAAATAAAGGATTTAGGGTCTTGGAAGTTAAGTTCTGTCATAATTACTATTTCAGTCCCATGGCACCCAAAAGGGGTGGCAGAGCCCTGGGCCAGGTCCTGCCTGGAAAGCATCTGGGGTAGGTGAGTTCAGCCCAGCCAGGAGATGGACACAAGGTCACTACAGAGTCAGGTGCCTACAGCATCCACATGACCAGGTCCAGCTCACCAAAAACTGAGCTGGGTTTAAGAATTGTGTGTTCTCACCTCTCACTCAGTGCTGAAGCCTTTCAGAGGACAAACCTGAGCTCTGCTGGTGCATTCCCAGGAGGCCCAGCTGGACCCAGGGGGTGCCTGTCCTTGCTGACACTGAGCTCCTGCATCACCCCAAGGTGCTCACACACCCTCTGGGTTTGTGGCTGGCCTCAGGCAGCTGGCCCCAGCAGGAAGGACATCTCTGAGGCACAGAGCACTGGCTCAGGCAGGGACAGAGTGGTTCACAGGGCTGCAGAAAAACTCACACTTAGCACCATCGCCAAAGGAAGCAAAGGCTCAGCCACAATGTGCTTGGAAGTGGCTCAGGAAGGAGCCTGCCAAGGCAACAAGAATAGACAGACCTGCCTCTAACACCTTCCTTTATGTGCACTTTCCAAACTTTCATCAGTACCACTGAGGGCAGTGCCAACCATCTATTGTCCAGAAACTGGGAACAACTATTCCCCATCTTTCCCACTGGAGCCAACAGCAGGCTCTGTAAGCCTGAACACTGGGCATAAAAAGTTGGGGGGAACAAGTCTTAAGTTAGTATTTCTACTCCCAGAGCTGATTCCCAGCTCAATTTGCATTAAATTTTACACTAAATCTAAAGCCTGAGACTGCCATGGCCTAGAAAACATGAGTTTGAGTGATATTCTGATTGATCTAGAATACTTTTATTCCAACAGTGACTGAAATTCATTATCAGAATAGATATTTCATTAGCTTTGTAGGTGCTACCACATTAATGCATGCCAGGAGGGAAGCCCATATAATTAAAATTTTATGAATATAAAATTAGTAGAAACTCAATTATGAAGCACTTCATGAACAGAAGAAAACAACACAGAAAAACAGTGTGAATATCCTTATAGCAAAACAGTACTCAATTTAATATCCATTATTTTATTAATGACATAACATGGCAAATGTCAGTCTCCCAAGTAGTTTGATTTAGACTGACCTAATAAATTATTTGTCAGTGTAAGAAGATTGTTTCTTAATTCATAAGCAATTCCACACATATTTATAGAAAAACCCCACTGACATCAGTGGAAGCAAGAGTAATCTCAGCTGACTATATCATCTTTACTGCAAGGAATGTGCATCCTGTATCACAAAGGCAGGATGAAGATGAGAGCAACCTTGCATTAGTTATGAAGGTTTATAAACAAGTATTTAAAAAAATCACACCCAAGAACATAAGAATTCTTCTGTACCACTAGGAAGGAATTAAAAAATATATAAAAATTACAGTCTAGGAAAGATTAACATTATTTGACCATCATTTAACCACTATTTAATCACCAGCTCCAGCTGACCAACAAACAAGTGTCTGTGTAGGGAAAAGCAGCAGGAATTGAGGTGGTAACTATCAGCTAAATGCAACTCCTACAATAAAGTTAAACACTATGGAATTAATATCGAATATATAGATTTGTGATTCTCCCCACTTAACTCACTCCTTTGTTGATGTTTTTACTATATATCCTTCCAATAAACGTGGATTATATTAATGAGTGAAATAAATCAATCCTTTTGTTTATCCTACAGTAATACAAAATATCACCCTCATTTGGATGTCACATCAAAATAAAGCAGCATACCAGAAATTCCAAGCTTCACTGCCTACTTTTTTAATCTTCTCTCTCTGTTCTCTCTCCCTCTATTCAATAGGAAAATGAATGAGAAAATATGGCCTACATCATCATTCATTTTCAGCTGAGTGATTCTGATCTTTTTGGTTACTAAAGCCTGACCCAAACCTTACCAAAATCAATAGCAATCTGTCCAGTCACATGCACTGGTGCTTCACATATTGACCAATTCCTTCAGCAGTGGTTAAACTGTTTATACATGAGATACCAGAAAACCACAGTCCTAACTCTCATAATTTGTGACATTTTCTGCTCTTAAATGCATTTATTCTACTGATAAGATTTATTTGATGAGATCTTATTACACAGCAGCTAATGGAGTACTAGAAATGGCAACTTCCTCATTTCCTTATTGATTTTCCCTCTTTCAGCTCTCAAGCAAGTGCTTCTCAGCATGCTGAACTTCCCTATTTGGAAAGTCAATAAGCAGCTACTTTCTCCTGATGTTAAAGCACTGACAGAACAGAAGGGAAAAAGAACAACAACCTTGATGTTTTCCTTTATTATAAAACATCTTGATAAAAAATAGTGTTGGCAAAGATATAATCAAAATCAGAACTCAATTTCTAGTCCACAGAGGCAGGATTTTTGTATATCCCTCATTTACTTCACACCTATCAAGATTCATTAGTCACACCACTGGTATCTGTGCTGCTGTTGTACTATGTTTGTATGCTTTGCCACTGCAGACAGGTACCTGCAGAAATCATTCTAGAACATCTATTTTTCCCTTTCATTCCTGACCCTATATAGCCAGACAATTTTTCTTGAAAACCTGCGTTCCCAGTGCAATTTTGCAAAACAATAATGCTAAGACAAATGTAACTCAAGGTACTTTTAATCTAAATGCCAGCACTAAGTGTTTTATCAATTGCTATAAATAATCTTCAAGAGCAGGGATAGATTTTTAAATTTCAAGAGTACTGCAAATTGGACAAAACAACACATTTTAAGTATAGGTTCAAAGTAAGTTTACTGTCTATAGAAAAATTTCAGATACAAATAACATTTTTATTGTCAGAAACAAGATATGAAAGTATTTCTTGTTCCATAGGAAAAAATAATCATGCTAACAAAGAGAAAAATGCTTGTCTTAGAAAGAGTCTATATTTTTGCCTACATAATGAAATTGTTGCATTAATTATTAGAAATTCTCAGGTCTCTAACTAAGCATATTCCATAACGAAGTTAATTACTTATGTAATGGAAATTGCTGCTTACCCACATACCCAAACCCTCTGTATTCTCCTGTTTAATCACTGTTTTATTTACTTAAGTGAAGAAAAGATTCAGGATTGCATAAATGCATTGTCCTCCCCTGCCTCCCCAGGTTTTCACTTATCTATAAAATGATTAAACACAACAGTCACTCACACAAATCTAACCGACCATGATCTAATCTTGCAACTGTTAACCTGAACAAACCCTTCCAAACTTTCTTCTGCTCCAAGAAAAGGTGGAAGAGTACCAGGTTTTGAGCAAACTTATGAATTTAGGGATCTCTTACACATGCAGGTGCCAAATGATAGGTTTGGGAGGCCATCTGCTGCAGGCTCACCATTTTGAGGCTTTGGCTGGCAGAGACCAAACTGAGCTCTCATGGTATGAAAAATGCATCATATATTCCAATATTTACAAAGGATTTCCTGACACAGGGCTCTGTTTCCCCTTTCATAAAGCAGATGCTGCTGCCTGAAAGCTGAGGCTAGTAATGGCAAAAAACGCTGCCACCAAATCCTACCCAACACCTGAGCAAACTGGCAAACGGACTGCAAAGATCTGATCATCTTCATTGAAAATTCACTGTCTCTTGAATGGTAAAGATTATTTCTAACCTTTGATAAAAAGCTTTTTTGAGGCAGCATGATCACACTAGCTTCTTATGGGCAGCTGATACAAATTATCATCAAGAAACTATTTAAGAGGCATTGCAGCACTTTCTCTATTGAAAAACACGACCTCTGATGACAAGTAACTGTAATTACATATTTTAGCCTGATTTCAGGGCTGAACAAAAGAGAAACTTATGATAAACTCCCACGCTGCCAAACAAGCTATACAATATATCATTAGTGAAAGTAAAACTGGTACAGTTCAAATGGGGCAAAGTCTTTGCAAAGAGTGCTGAGCTTTCCAAACAGTAGCAGCTTGTGTTCTTTGTGCCTCATGTCTAATCAGTAATTTGTGGGCTTGGTGCTTTCCTGACAGCTGGTATATGGACACAAGATCAAAAACTGTAGGTGTAAACAACATAAGATTTGTTAGAAATGAGATTCCAGCAAAACTACCTCTGCAAAAGGAAAACTAAAAGCTTATATTGCAGTTTTTGTTTGGAAGGCAAATTTTGCTGAATCTGCATGAACTCATTATCTGCATGATATAGATTTATCCCTCACCAGGCATTCTTCACGTATTTCCAAATTAAACTCCCTCTTCCAAGTGTACAAAGAGTCCCTGTCACCAAACACATTTTCTTTTATACTTCTTGAAAAATAGCTTGAGAAGTTTCTGTAGTTCCACACTTGGTCTTATGTTTTCAGGTTAGGCAGCTCTGCTGTTTCTTGTTGAAGTTTTGGTCTGTCTTTACATTACAAAATAACTCAGAGAAAAAGAGTAGAGAGGCAGACAGGAAAAAAACCCAAAAAGCAGAACCAGAGCAATATAGCAGACCATACCCAAGGTCTGCATGTGGTTACAAGCATGGAACACAACACAACACCAACAGAAGAAAGCAATAATGTGTCCAGTCCACAGAATCTCCAGGAAAAGTCTTGAAGTTACACATCTTCTGCTCAATAACCACAGTAGTGAGGTGGCAGCTGCAAAGTTCAGAACTGGGGAACAGGAGCCAGCTTAGATTGCTATGATGATTCTTTTCATTGCAAAATGTCAGCAGAGGTGGTTTTAACCAAATATGTGGCAATGCACTCCCACCTGAGCTCATGGATTGCAATATAATAAGCACAGTTAGTCCACCCAGAATTGGTTTTATAACAGCACTTTGCTCACTATTTCAGAAAGTTCAGATGTTGCCACACTTCTCCCACCAACACCTCTGCAACTTTCTGAAGTAATATCAGTAACAGTTCTTCATCTCAACCTTTTCCTTAATTCTAGCAGTTCAATAAACACTGCAAACACTCAAAAAATTCTCATACTTTCTGTCTCTCTGTTGGTAACTTCTCAGAATCTCAGTCTCTGTTCTGTACTTTCCTACAATATTTGGCTCGGTGTGTGGGTTTTCATGTGGAAGTAGTTTAGAACATTAACCTCATTAGGAGAAAAATATTTTTTTTTTAAATCAGACACATCAGAAGAACATTTCTGCTTGTCACACACCACTCAAATTCTCATCCTCTGTGAGCACAAGAGGACAGACAGCTGATAGCAAGTGGCAGGTCAGCCAGGCAGACAGCTCATGTACTGCTGAGCACAGCAGCCCATATACAATGCTCAGTTAGGCTCAAGCCTTGCCCAACAATGAACTTATCCTAAGTTTTCCATAAAGTATAAGTGTACAAGTAGTGAATACTTTTGTTTCTTAAAGTTTGGATCTTAAGAATGTGAGCAATCCTAATCTGCAGGAGGCACATATGGACTGTAGGCATATGAGCTACATATACATAGTATGCATACACACATTTTCAATAAGAAAGTGCAAAGAAAGATTAATCCCCAGATCTATAATAATCATAACCTGGTCCTACATTGAATCTGAGTAATACAGGTTTGCCCATGAATGTTCAGAGACATTAATTTTAGAGATACATCATTGCTAATGTAACTGTATTTTCAATCTTTCAATATGCATTACTATAAACAATTATCAGCAGTAAACTTAGTATTATAACAAAGGTTTTCATGTCTACAATACCAAATTAAATTTAAACTTAACCAAAAGCATTTACTGTCTTAGTATCCAATCCCTATGTTTTGTGAAGCAAGATGATATTAAGTTTGGTGCTAAATATGATAAACCTCACACAGAAACTGTTTCTTTTACAAATAATACCAGCTAATACTTTTTTTTAAAATTTTCAATTACAACATGGAAAATTACTGATTGCAATATTAATACTGATTTTTCTCTGCCCCATTAGATACTGGTAAAACTACTCCTTTATGAAACCATGCTTAATATTATTGATACCAAATTATAATAAAGTTCCAAGTACTAAGCAGATATGTGTAATCAGTAGAACAAAGCAACCCTGACTGTGGCATTCATCAATTTAATCAGCCATTTGCTGCTGTAAATTATGAATCTATATTTCTCCATTTATTTCTTCTTCATTTAGAACTGTTAATCCTCATAAGCATTTCTCAAAAAGCTGAAGTGAAAACCTAATACATTTACTTGTTTAAGGACCTTCCCATTCACTTACATCTGAAATCTAGAATCTCATTCACTCTTGCAACCTTTAAATCACATTTCTCCCATAGCACACAATCTGACAGATGTCAGTCTCAGCTCAAGATGAAAGCAGCGATGTGTAAAGCACAGATGAAATATTTTGACAGGTCTGTCCCTAAAAGACTCCCTGGTATCTATATCTCGCTGGAGTCAGCACCGTTAGGGTACCACATACCAGGCTTCCATACAAGTGGTTTGAGGCTAGCACAGAGTCTGGTGGATTTAAAAAACCAACCTTCAGCTAATTCTGCCTGGAAATTGTCAATTCGCCCAGCTCTGGACTGGAAGGGCACAGTTTTACACATTCTAAGTCAGCTCTTTCAACCCCGATAGGGAAATGTGTTCATTACACCACCTCCCAATTTTCTTTATCCTTCTTTGCCACTGAAGCTACTGTTGCCCCTAAAGCCAAGATTGCAGCCATAAATAAGAATTACAGATTCTATGCTTAATATCTGTATTCAAGCTTATCACAACCACATGTCCTATAATGAAACACTGCAAAATGGCCATGGAGAGGTTACCAGAGATGTGCACTGAGCTCTGCACCTTTACTTGGCCCCAATCCTTCTTAAATTATCTTGTTGTGCTTCTTTTCTAAAGCCATTTTAGGCATTTTGGGCTGCAAATGCTCAAATGAGGGGTTTGGGTTTAATGCTACCTCTACTGAACACCTATAAAGAGACAGTACCTGTGACTTACTGGAAAATATTTATGTGGATTCTACACTGTTGATATGAGCATAAGAAAATGAAACTTTTGACAAATGTATCAGAAATAACAAAGGAAGAAATTAATAAGACAATTTATTCTGCCTTATGGCAGAGGAAAACAGCAGACCTCAAAATCTGTTCTCTGCCATTCTGTAACATTTACCATGTAAAAAAGAGTGATTTTACAGAATTTATTCCATGCAGTGGGTATCCCATACATGGGACATATTTCTCTGAGTCCCCAAATCAAAAGATTATTCTTATGCTTAAAGATGTCATCCAGTGGTGCTATTTGCAATGAAAAAAGCTCCAACTAATGCCTAATACCGAAGTCCCTTCCTAAGCACGGCAAGAACTAATCATTTTTTTTTAAGTGTGTCCCTGGATGAATGAAGATGATTTTTTTAATATTTACAGCACAGAGCTCTGCATCTTATGGCAGAATTCATGATTGCACTGGTAAAATATAACACTGGAGTTGAAAGTAATTCAGGGCAGCTCCTCAGTCCAACTCAAATTTTTTTATGACTACAAACAGGTAATTAGCAAAATGTTCTGTAACATCTTAATTAGGATATTATTTGATACAATCATTCCTTATGAGCCTACAACACATTTTCTTTGCAACTTAAAACTATCAGTAACTCTTACTGAGAAACAAATCACAATCTGATTTAGAGTTTGATTAAGCATTTAACTACCAAGCTGCAAAACAGAGAAAATACTAAGCCTCCACAAAATAAGACCACACAACACAACATGGAAAAACAAGGAAAAAAGTAGAAGAGCAAAGAATATTTTTCACACAAAAATGGTAACAGGGAAAATGTTATAGATTTTTCTGTGTTTTACTACAACCCTTTGGCTCATGAAATTCACGGAGCTACACCCTCAGAAAGCACAAAATAATATTGGCAATGTGTTAGGAAGGCCTGAAAGCATGTCATTATCTCTAGAAATCTGGCTGCTGTCTCCTCCATTTCTATACATCCAGTGGCTGAGACACAACTCAGAGCACTTCCTTCCGTGGTGGAGAACAGCCAATCAATACTCATGCCTGAGAAAATAAAAGCTGAGAAAACATCCCAAGGCATATTTCATTAAAGCATATATTAATCACTCCATTTTTAAATAAGAACATATATTCAAAGAAGAACTTCTGAATAAAACACACTGAATTTGCAGGCTATGTTTCACATTTCTTTTGAATTAAAAGAAACTTGCATTTCTCTAAGGAAAACTCAAAGTTATTTTATCCCAACTCAACACTTTACTGGCTCTCAGTCTCAGTTCTCCTTCACCCAGCACACATGTTTAATTTCTGGAACTAAGAGTTTGTCTTTGTGAAGTTCTTCAGGAAAATATAATTAGATAATACATAATTACATTTAAATAATTTTATATAATTTGATTTCTAACAACTCATTTATGGGATAATATGCCCTCACACTGCAGAATCAATGCAGCTCACAAATTAGTAGTGGATTTTATCTTTGCAATGCCTCAGCAAAGCATTATATACAGGAGCAGCTGAAGGAAAGTGTCACTTAAATTACTTGCTGCAGCAGCACAGAAAGTCTGTAATTGATCCACAAATCTAATTGGAATCCTGAGTCAATATTCACTGTCCAAACCTCAAGTATTTCTTTCTTTCACAGTAGATAAAGCAGGAGAGAATTTGGCCATTGGACGCACTTTCCACCATATAAAAAATGAAATGTATCCCAATCTAGCTCCTCTTCCCTAGGGCAATTCCTACAAGTTTATATGCCACTAAGTTTGTCTTACTCCAGATATAATAACAAATTAAAATAGCAATTGTTTTGCATAACTGCTATTTATCAGTGAAATCTCTGCAGTTTTAAAGAATCAGAGATCTCTAATTATTTAACACCAAATGAATTGCTATCAACATTAGCTGAATTATTGCTGCTTTATAATTACTCCTGGTTTGATCAAACTTCCATTGAAATTTAAATTCATCAAGGAGGCCTGAATCCACTAAGTCCTTATCAAAATTTTCTGACATCCCTAGTTAATTAACATACATCATCTATTTCCTTCAAGCACCCTGAAATTGATTCTATGTATAAACATTTTTATCCTTCTGAGTGTCAACTGAAAATTCTCAATAAAGATGCCAGAACAGAAAGATCAGCTAAAAAAACACAACTCACTCTGACAAATTACTAAGCTTACTACAGTAAGAAATAATAAAAGTTATTTTACAGGAAAGTCAGATTATCCTTAGCCCTTTATAAGACACTCATAAGTCTTCAGTGGACCTAAATGAACAACAACAGCAAAAAAGACACAATATCATATATCCTGATAGCTCAGAATGCTTTTAAAGCCTTCCTGAGTAGTTTCTATAAAAATCAAAGCTCCTCAAACTGAAGACTTCAAACTTCTGAAGAAGGATAGCTACAACAACCAAGGAAAATGTGAAACACTTGAGCCTTTAAAAGGTCACCTCACCACATACAAAACTTTAGCACGACCCCTTGCAAGAAGCAGAAACTGTTTGTCATCAGAACTGAAGACAGTGATGAATAGACAGGTTTTTGTGCACAGTTTGGAGTAGCTGATATTTACAAAACCTTGGCAGAAATAAGATGGTAAAAATGCTAGGACAACTCCTAACATATTACTGTCTATTGAAAAGGAAAAACTGAAGTGTCATAGTCTTGATCAAAACATTTTCATCAAACTTTGCAGGCTGGTTTATTCAACAGTGACTAATTCTCCTCAGGGGCTTCCAGTTCTAGAACACAAGAAAGGTTTTCATATGCTTAGAAAAAACAGAATAGCCCTTAATCTGTACACAAAGCACTTCATCTTCCCAGTTAGAACAGCTTTATATATAAAAGGATGGAGCTTAGGGCTATGCAGTTTCCTCCTGCTTGACATCCCTTGGTACTTAGGTACCAGACTGACATCCCTGTAATATTTCCTGATAATGTGCTAATATTTGGCTCTTTGGCCTCACTGCTACTCTGAAATAAATACAGTTTGAAGACTGCCAGCAAGCTGTAGCATGGATCTCCTAACTGTGAACTCTGCTTTAGCAGAATTTCTGTTAGCTTCTGAGTATATTTATAATGTATGACAAACTGGTGTCAGTGTTGGTTCCTTGTTAAATAAATAGGAACTGGGTTTTTTTATGTCATACTTAATTATGGATACATATAAAAACTAATCAAATCCACT
The DNA here is from genome assembly GCF_028769735.1 of Zonotrichia leucophrys gambelii. Classification (NCBI taxonomy): domain Eukaryota; kingdom Metazoa; phylum Chordata; class Aves; order Passeriformes; family Passerellidae; genus Zonotrichia; species Zonotrichia leucophrys. The sequence continues at coordinate 6,406,543 of NC_088174.1, forward strand.
TTCATGCTTTGTTTTTCCTACTTCAGAAAGGAAAGCTATTGGTCTCCCTGTAAAATAAAACTGGTTATGATACTTGCCCACCTTTCAGTTCTACTTTATGCTCATTTTTCATTCTAAAGGGTGCCCTTAAAATGGCTACTCAGTGCTTATGTCACAACACTTATGTAAAAAAACCCTATAGGGCTGATACCTCCTGGTGCTGCATCTGCATTTTCAGGGGTACATAAGTAGCTGATCCTGAATAATTTAAAAGTATCTCTTTTTTCCCCTGTCTAATCACTTCAGCTTAATTCATGAATTTTTAAGTGCAGGGTGATCGAGGCTTTTTAGTCTGGTGATGGATTTCTGGGGTTCATTTTGGAGAGAAGGGTTTTTTTCCCCTAATAGTTCTTAAAATGATCCAATTTTGCCTGCATCATACTCTGATCTTTTGCCTAATTAAGAAGAATAGCTTTGAATTCTATATCACTAATTGCAGCCTGGGCAGCTCCAACAGCAGCCTCAGTCATAGCAGTCAAATCTCATTGCCTCCTCTTCCAACCTTCCTCACTGCTGTGAATCACATTCCTGCAGCAACAGCTTCACAAGTGGAATCTCTAGCTTAGGGCTGATGTATTTGGTGTAACTGAAAGGCTCATTTCTGTGTGCCAGTGGCGTCAAGAACAAAGACAAAGCCCCAGGCACAAACAGCATTCCTGCAGCAAGCACAAACAGCATTGAAGAACTCGGGATCACTCAACAAATAAAAAAGCTGGAATCAGCAATCAGAAATTGAGACAAAGTTTGTATTTATGGAGCATTTCGATTGCACCATGGAAGCTGAATCTCATCTATCCTATGCCCAGCATGTTAGCAAATGATCACACTGAGATAAAAAATCATGGATTTGAATTGCTTAGCCACTCTGATCCCTTCCTGTTAAATGAAGACTCTCCAAATTGCCATTTCTTAAAAGTGTTTTTTGCTAAACAAATCCCTTGCTTGTCTCGAGATCTCTTTCCATGTGACAATGAGTATTATTCAAATAGACACAAATTAATGTTATTGCCTTGACAGAGAGTATGAAAAGAGCACAGAGAACATGATATGACACTGCAGTGATGCAACAACTTTTCACTGAAAAAACAAGCAGCAAGTAAATAAGCATTTGCAGGGGGCAGCCACTGATCCTGCAAAGGCACAATCAAACCCCATTACCATCCATGAGGTGCAGGTGCACTCACATTGCATCCACGCACAGGGTTTGAGCAGCCTTAAATACTTCCAGCACCTCAGAACAAAACTTTGCTTCAGTTTCAGGGAAATAGGCAAGAGAGATTACAGAGAGATGAAAGCTATTCAAATCAATCCACAGTTTTAACCAAGCTCTTTAGTAAAATCAAGAGTATTTTAAAACACTAAGATAAAAAGAGCTTTAATTTCTATGCATATTATAGACACATTGTTTGATTTTAACAAATTATACATGGACATTTCCAAGTTTTATTTAAGAGATTTTACCAGGTTCTTAATCTGAGGGAGGGAATTTGCATAAATACCAATACGAAGACCCAAGTTTTATATTTCCCAGCTATAGTTAATTATCATTCTTCAAAAAAGAAATTTCTCAATTTTGAAAAAAAAAAATCTGCTATTTAAACTGACATCTAATTTAAAAGCTCTTTTTTCCTTAAATGGGAAATTAATCCCCCTTTTTGAAATGTTCAAAAATTAATTTATTAATTTTATTATTAATAAATAATAAAAATTATTTATTCAAGTATAAGCATTCTACTTTGAGTCAAAAAAAAGCCCTAAAGAGAATAAAAAGCACTGAATTAAAAACAAAGCTATTTTTTTAAAAAAGTGAAAAAATAAAAAGGGAACAGAAATCAAAAGCAGATAACTTTATTCTACTGTCATGTCACCTACAAATAAAAAAGAAATCAGATTTCTACTATGCTAGACAGGTGAGGGATCAAACCAAGGAGACGTTTTGGGAAATCTGTGAAAGAAAATGTACAATACTTCCTAAAAGATCTAAAAGACAAAAGCTACCAAACAGGAACAGCTGTTGTGGCCTCTTTTCTCTAATTCAGAGATGGAAAGTTTGCTTCCTAAAGACCCCCCCCCCCCATGAGACAAGAGAAATATAAACAGTAGCAAGCAGAATTCTACAGCTCTGACAGAGGAGAATGTGCACTAGAGCCAAAATTAAAGGAAGATCAAAGAAATAAAATTATATATGCTATGTGTGTGCATAATGGGTTCATGTAGAAAACACTTTCTTTGCTCATTGTTTGGGAGCTGCTGTGATTCTCAGAATATTTTAGTGTTACCCATGTAGAAATGCAAGAACACACACAGCTGAATGCTTTCCTCTGTCACTCAGTGAAACACCTGGAATGCACAAAATGTACTTCAGCACATTTCCTTCTGTTTCACTTTTATATTGGCACTTTTAGAAATGACAGAAGGATTATGAAGCACATAATGGCACAGTGCTCCCTTTTCTGCAAAAACAGCTTGTCTCCCCAAGGGGTTTGATTTTTTACAGCATTTATGTTTCATTATTAGTAGTCACTGGATGAAGAATTGAAGTACTTCATTTGACCAGGTCATTATGCTGCACTGTTTAAAAGTTTGGGGAGTTTCAGACTAAAACAGACAATAGGCAACAACAAAAACAACAAAAAAGCATAGTCAGAGCAACAACTACATACACTTCATGTCATTTCCTTGAGAACACTTGATCAAAGTAAAAAGAACAAAGGGAAAAAAACAACTGAAAAAAACAGGGGAAAATAATCAAAACCCCCTCAGAGGTATAGAGTGGTTTTTATTTAAATGAAAATTCACATTAAATATTTGCTTTAGTTGTGTTTTCTCTGTTCATAGTTTGATCATCACATCTCATGACTTTTCAGAGTAGTAAACAATCATTTTCCCATAGGAAGCAATAATTTACGTGGTATTTTGACATTTAAGATATAACAGTTGAAGTTCCCAATAGGCATAATTAGAGCAAAAAATGCACTAAAGTGAATAACCAGATAGCATTTGTGCATTGATATTTGAAGAAATAAAGTCCTAACCACAAGGGTACAACCAGTCTTGAGAAGTATTAAACAGAAAAACCCCAGAGATACTCTTAACAGAAATGGTCAAAGAAATTATTCGGGACTTATGATTAGAAGCACATATCTTAACCTAGACTCCTGATAAAATGATCAAATTTCCTCATGGCACACCAGAAGATAAATAACTTACTAAAAACCCAACTTGCTGAATTAATGAATATATTATTGGGAAACAAAACTCATTGATATTAGGAGGATAATACAACACAGATATTGGATAAATGTTGAGAAGACAAAGGGTTGGACTCACCAGTTCAAAAGTTCACCTCTAAGTCCTGTGATTTCACCTGATGCAATAACTGGTGGCAACTTTGCAGCACATGATTACAATTTTATCTCTTGAAACTGCTCTACTGCATACAGAGCATATGGGTATCTGACCTAAGGAAAAAAAAGAGGCAAAAATAAAATAAAAATCAAAGTTTGACAGAAGACTCTCTAAATGAAATTATTTTGTGAGTCAGTAAAAGGTCATTCCTGTTGTGATTAATTAGGATCATGATATAATTACCCTTACAGAATCACACCATCTGTTCAGAAGGGTCCTTACAGCTATTTTTCAATCCTTTTGTTTTTCACTAGTCTGGGTCTAATTTAGCAGAGTCTCTCCCCCTAGTTCAAGCACAGCCCACAGAGGGCTTTGCCAAGCAGGGGGCCCCAAGAGGAGGTCGGGGCCCCCCAGCAGCCCCCAGTTCACAGGGCAGCAGGGGATGGACCTGGGCAGGACACAGGGCTTGGGGCTGGTCCTGCTGGGAGCAGCTGAGGGAGCTGGGGGTAATCCTGGGCTAACACAGGCTCGGGGGGATGGCAGCACTCTCCAGAACTCCTGCAAAGGAGGCTGTAACCAGCTGGGGGTCAGGCTCTTCTCCCAAACAATAGGACCTGCAGAAACATCCTCAAGTTGTGCCCGGGGAGGTTCAGGCTGCATATTAGAAAACATTCTTTCGCTGAAAGTCAAGCACAGGAACAGGATGTCCAAGGAAGTGGTTGAGTCACCATCTCTGGAGATTTTTAAAAGATGTGTAGATGGGGTGCTTGAGCTTTGGATTGGTAGTTTGGTCAGCAGTTGGACTCAATCTTAAAAGTCTTTTCCAACTTGAACAATTCTATGAAATATTAAGTACATAGTCAAATAAATATGTCACCAGCATATTAAGACTGAATAAAACAAAAAAGAAAATTAAACCTGCAGTTCACTTGGTCAAATTAATCAGCGAAACAAAAGGAACAACAGCTATAAATAAAGCTACAAAATTATTAATCTGCATTGCTCTGAGTTACACATATCATTTTTCTGTAGTCTGAGATCCTCTACATTTTTCAAAGTTTAAGTCAAAGATGTATTAAAGTTCCTTTTTCATCCATAACGCTGTGTGCTAATATGTTAATATATTTTTGCTAAACCAAGATTAAGTGAAATGATTGATGATGGTGAACACTTACAAGTCTATTTTGACAAATCATTATGTAGCCCCCAAGACAGCTTTATTTATAATACATGCCAGTTATGCCTGGTTTTTTCATATTGATTCTTTCTACTGGGTATGACAAGCAAACAGAAGCAAGTGGTTTCAGTGAGATTCATTTAGCACAGGAGATTTCCATTGTTACTAAAAAAGATTATTAAGGGGCGGGGTTTTTTCTTAAATATTGTACAATAAGCTACTAACTTGTTGTAACCTTCGCTGCAGTGTTGTTCTTCTCCATTCTCTGCAGCACAGTCCTTCCTGTCTTCTCAGGGGCTCCTCTTGGGCTCTTGACCCACCCCTATTTATTTCAGTTACCTTCACGAGCTACAGCTGCTGCCCAACTAAGGACCCTGCAGCTGCAGCTCGTTTGGAGCAACTCGGACCCACACAGGTCTTACAATACAACATATATTCAGGCCCCCACATTTCCCCCTTTTCTTTTAACAATTATACAATTACAATATACATACAGTCCCAGCTCTCAGGCTGCCACAGCTCTCAGCTGTCTTACATACATACATAGAATATATGCATATCCCTATACAGTCCCAGCTCTCAGGCTGCCACAGCTCTCGGCTGTCTTTAGATGTTCCAAGGCTCTTTTCCTTAAAGGCCATATTCTTCCAGCTTTCTGCTGCTACAGCACCTTAATTCAAAGGCCATATTATATTCTACAGTCCCAGCTCTCAGGCTGCCACAGCTCTCGGCTGTCTTATCTTCTATAGTCCCAGCTCTCTGGCTGATATTCCGAAGTCCCAGCTCTCAGGCTGCCACAGCTCTCGGCTGTCCAGGGGATTCCATACCTTCTTTCAATGTTTGGTTGCATGTTCTCCCTCACACGGGGTCACCAGTTGTTGTAACCTTCGCTGCAGTGTTGTTCTTCTCCATTCTCTGCAGCACAGTCCTTCCTGTCTTCTCAGGGGCTCCTCCTGGGCTCTTGACCCACCCCTATTTATTTCAGTTACCTTCACGAGCTACAGCTGCTGCCCAGCTAAGGACCCTGCAGCTGCAGCTCGTTTGGAGCAACTCGGACCCACACAGATCCCACAATACAACATATATTCAGGCCCCCACATTGACACACACAGGTCTTACAATACAACATATATTCAGGCCCCCACACTAACTCACTGCAACAACTTTGTAAAAAAATTCCTGTTTAATTTCTTATGATATATACAATTCACATTTATCTAGGCTGAGGAGAAATCTTTAGGGTGCTGTCAGATTTGAAGAATATACTTTAAAGATACTCACTTCTTTTTCCCCTATTCTCATGTCTCTTTGATCTTACGTTGCTAAATTTGTCATTTTTTAGTCCCTGAATTTCCACATTTCTGCTTCAAAAACAGCTCACACTAAAAGCAAGCTTAACTATTTAATTCATCTTTTAGACAAACTATCCATGTCTAATGGTATCATCAAATTTACCGTGGCTCTTATGCTCCAAAATTGTTCCTTCTCCCTCTCCAAGGAAAATTAAAGGTTAACAGCTAAGATTTTTTTCACACTGGATATCCACATGGATGAGAACTGCACACCTGCCACATGTCTCTTTTTATAAGGATTAAAAAGGAGAAAGATACTAATCTCAATGGTTTTCTATGGCAAAATGTGCCAACTGATACTGCACATTATTGTCCTAGATGTTTCTCCCTTCCCAGTCTTCCTTCAGTTACTCTACAGATGTTCTCAGTACAGCCAATGTCACCAGTGAGCATCTAATTCATTTCCAATGTACAAACATGAAGCATTTTGGATACAGGAGAAGAAACTAAAACTACTCAGAGGAGAGGTTGTTAAGGTCATCAGAGTGTATCAGTTTTTCTTCATCTGAATTTAAGCACCTGCCACACATCAGTTTGCCCAAGAGCAGTTAGAAAAGCTTTTATTTCACCTAAACTTTCCAAACAGAATTAATATTGTAGTGAAGGGGCCTTCCTCCCTCCCCCCACAGGACATGAATGCTGGCTCCTTACACACGACTTAATGACTTCTAAATACTTTCAGATACTGTGTGTGTTTCAAGGGAACTGCTTCACACTGTTTTCATCTTGGAACCCGTACCACAGAAGGAGAAGGAAATTAAATTTTGCAGCTATACAGAGTATTTGCGTTAGTTATGCAAAAGTCTGACAAAATCAAGTAGCACCTCAATTATACAAAAATAATTTTCAAGATAAGAAAGCATTGGGACAAGCCTTTCTCCATCTTTTGCAGAACTTCCTGAACTTCACAGGTGACAATACTAATAAGCAATACAGTGTGCTACCCAGAGTAACTTTGCAGGATAGCAGAGAGGTCCAACCATTGAGGACCTGAGCACAGCACTTGTTTCAGCAGCTCACATTTAATATCCCTGGTTTATGTGCACCAAAGTGAAAATCATGCGCATGTAAGGTCAGATTTGAAACACCACTACTGAAAATATTTGGAGATAATCAGAAACGGCATCAGACCCTGGTCCAAAACTCTTGCACCAAAGTTATCAAAAGCCTCCTGCTCAGCCTGGCTCCGTTTCCCTTTGGTCCCCCAGCCCTGCACGCTGTCACACAGGGGCAGTGAGACAGAAACCACCCCACTGCAGGAGCAGCAGCTGGCACTGAAGGGCTTCTCAGAGGATGCACTTATTCCTTTAACAGCTGCCAGTTTGGAGTTCTAATCTAGAAAGGACAGCCTAGTATGAGAGGGTTTTTTCAATTATTTTTTCCTTAATTCCACAAAATTATTTTTTCCAATTCCACAAAACAACTCTGAAGATTGTCCAGTTAAAAGAGCTTTTTTCAAGAACTAGATATAAACACAAATCAAAATTCCACATTGAAAGGCATATACATAGACTCTTAAATACTTAAGAAAAAGCAGAAGGGTTTTTTGTGATGATGCAGTCATTGAAGAGAAGACATTAGTACATATGCACATCTACGCTTCCCTGATATTAATATCCAGTGTTCATAAAATCCAGTTTAATTTAAAAAACCTCACAATCCTATGACAAAATTCTAGTAAAAGAATAATATTTGTCTCTTCCAAAGAGTTTAGAATCCATAATTAATTGTTCTGTTTATGTAAATCACAAATGTGAAACCACATTTCTAATACTTCTGAACTTTAAGAAGGATAATCATTCATATTTCAAAGGAAAAGCCTGGATCTTGGGATGAATTTGGAGCTTAGTTCTCATTTCCATGGATTTCAAGAACGTGAAATTTGGGGAATTAAGCACAGGCCTTTAGATAATAATCTTGATTAAGTTCTGTAAAATATATAGGAAGAAAAAGTATGACAGCTGCATTCCTGTTTGGTTTATGAAACAAGAAAAATGCTACCAGCAAAGGATACACAAGGTTTAATGTTATGTAAGGAAATAAAAATGTGTATGTGTGTCAGTCAGCTGTCAAACAACATATACCCACATTAGGAACACAGGAAGAGAGGAGCAGCATCACTTAATAAAACCTCTATAATCCTTCACATTTCATTCCATGGCCCAGTGATTATGGGACTGGAGTAACTCAGAATGAAGAGATTAAAGCCTATTCTTGCTTTTCCATCAGTCTGCTGAGTAATCTTTGGCAAACCATTTCATTTTCTACATGTCAGCATCCCAACATGACAAATTGCTGTAACAACATTTAATTCCTTTATAAATCACCTTGACATCCAGCAATGAAGAGAAGCTTTATTGCACAAAAAATAAAAACATTAAATAGTTCTGAGCTATTTGATAATATGTTTAATAAGACTTGTAGATGTATAAGAGTTTGATTTTTGTCAGCTTAGGAAGAAATGAGCTTAGAAGTTCAAATGCATATTCTTATTTTACAAGTCAGATATTCCATCTCCGCAATTTTTCCTACCCTTCCAAGACATTAGACAAATGCCAAAAGACCTTTCAGGGTTTTTTCCAAAGGTGCTATCTGAAAAATATTTCTAAAATATTCTCTATTTTATGTTTCAGATACATCCCCAGAGTCTAAACTATATAACTTCCACAAAAACTAAGGGTGGAGAGCTAACTATGGATCACTATCCATTTATGATGATTTTGTTTCTCTTTCATTTTAATTCAGAAAGATTAGGCCATTCTTCCAGGATTGCATTGATGAGTAGGAGATATATATATATATATTTTTACTTCACATGTAAATACTTTCACCTGAGTTACCTCTAACAGGATTTTAAAATTCTCTTTTACATGGCACACAAACCTTCTAAAGAAAATGGAATGCTGAAAATCCACCTTTACTACAATTCTATCACACAGAGCACACCAAATATCTCATCTCCGCTCCTAGAATTTCCCTTTTGTTTTAAGGAACTGGATTGAAGAAGACCCTCTCTTCTCTTCCAAAAATAACCTTTACATAATTAACATAAAAACATTCCTTTCCTCTCTGACAATGTTTCAGCTTCTCCACTGAGCGTTAAACAGCTTCTAAATTGTCACCCTCCAACAGCTTTCATCTCTAGACTACACTAAAACATGTTTCTCACAAAATTTTGCATCCTTATTAAGCACACCTGTTTAACAGAAGAGCTTTTTAAGCTTGGCTTTTTAAAGACTCTAGCTCACATTTTGAAGAAAATTAACAATAAAACAGAGGAAAAAATTTCAGGATGAAGGACAAGGTTCAAGAGACCACTAGATATTTGCATTTGCTGATAAATTCTGGTTTAATTTTGACAAAAGTATTGCAGATTTGGGAAACTGAGCGCAAATTTTACAGCATCTCACACATTAAGATAAAATCAGCTTTTCTTTAAATAGGCTCAATGTTTCATTAAATTTTAAAAGTATAGTAGCTGCAGCTTCCCAATTAGACATGAAATATGAAATAAGAACTTTGCACACATCAGTGACTTTTTGAGACTATAATTGCATGAGTCTGCATGAAATTGTCTTGTGCTGAACATATATCCAAAAAGGCTTAGACATTTTGTGAGGTTCTCATTTTCCTTGTTTATACAGGCACAATTATTAAAAAAACAGCAGCAAGCAAAATAAAAAGCAGCAAGGTCCCACTGTCTTCTCCACCAGAAATACCAAGCCTTACCGAAATAATTTGCAAAACTTACATTTAGCAGCTCTTAAATTCCCAGAATCTTTTACAACACACAGATTCATGTAACATTGGGTGCAAGAAAATACATCTAAACTTGAAATTAACACTGCCACATTCCCATATAGACCATTGACTAAAGAAACTCTGCTGAGCAGCTGCCAGGCTTCTCCACTTTTAGAGCATGCAATATTTTAAGTCAGAAGTACCTGGAATTTACTGCTGGAAATTTTTAATAGAGTTGATTCCAATAACATTCCAAACTAATTTGAAATACAATAAATTTGAACTTTCTATTTCGTTTTCTGTAGCTGGCAGCTTTAGATTAATTCATAAGAAAGTGCTCATAAATGCTTTTATTCTATATATATTTTTATATCCATACATCTGTAGCTAGATATGGATATTCATGCCAACTTGAAAGAATAAAAGATGAGAATTATTTTTTGAAGTACTTTGCCTGACAGAAGTTACCTTCAAATGAATTTATATCTGAATAAGTAATTTTGACTGCACAGAAAATTATGATAAATATAATGGTTGAATTCACCAGGCAACTACCAATTACCCACATCTAAAGCACTCATTGCTAGATATTTATAGAGATATATCCCCACACAAACAAAATAAATCTTCATACCAAAGCACACAGATGCTACAACACAGATTTTAGTTTTATAAAATGTGATTAATAGAAAGCGATTTTTGGTTTTAAATCTATTTTTGAAGAGGGGAGAAAATGGTGTCATAACTTTGATCTAACAGGAAAAATTCTATCAATTTTGCATCCTCACCTAACTTGAAAACATAAGTATGTAGGTTTATTTATAAAAAGATACATATATATTCACATATTCTTATTTCTAAAGTCACAACTACTTCCCAGGCCAGATGAGTAGAAATCCTAAAACACAGGCAAATTTTTTATGCACTTTATAAACCACAAATTTATGTTTTGAGAGAGGAAAAAAAAAAAAGCATTTTATACTGCCACTGGCAATAATATTTAGAGATGCTTTTGCTTGTGCAGGTGTGCTTAAGAACAACAACATGGATGTGAAGACAGAGCAATAAACAATTGAAGAAAGAGGAGTGCAAAGCTGTCACAGTAGAATTAAGGCTTTCAAACTAGAAGAAAATATTCACAAAGAAAAAAGATTAAAAGATGGCGCCTACATTTCCAAACATTTCTAAAGTAGGCTTTGATGTGAAAAATGACTGCATCCCCACAATGACTTTGAGAGGAAATAGATGAATTCCTCTTTTAAAAGCATTTATTAAGAACAAAGCAAAGAAAAGAACTGCAGCAAGCCAGCTGCAAGGGTTTCCATAACCTTGTAGAAAGATAAACAGTGGGAAATATGTGAAGACCAAATCCAAATTTTTTCACAATTCTGTGCTTTTTTTTTACTATAAATTCCTCTCTGGGCAATATATATAATATTTCTGCTGTACCTTAAAACTCCACAAGCTGCAGCACAAGCACATGCACTAAAAGACTGAAAATGAGGACTGTGACAACAAAGGTGTTTATTACTCTAAACAAAGTTATGGCTACCATTTACTTAGAACCCAGTAAATGTTTAAACACTAAAATAAGTTTTTAATAGTCTTTGAGGTGGGTTTTTATTGGTTGTTATTTGGTTTGTTAGGGGGTTTTGTTCTTAAACAATCATTATTGCAATCCTAAATCCCAGAAAAATGAACTCAAACTTTAATGCCTCCTCACTGCCCAAGCTAATTTAGCATAACACCCAGAGAAGTATTTCCTTTATTTAGGATGTGTATTTGTTCTGGGGCATGGAAGTTTTCAGGTTTTTGGGGTTTTTTTAAGGAAGTGTGGTACTGTTTTTCTTTTCAAATCGAGAGGAACTGTGCTAGGAAATACAAACAGGACACTTTTCTCCCTCACATTAATAGCAACCAGACAGCAACATCAAAGATGTAAGGTTTCCTTTTTTTATTTACTGAAAGTAAGAAAAAAATAAAGGATCTTTGACCATGTCAAAACTAATGCAGACATTTCTAACTGTTTGAAAACTATACACAACAGTAGAACAAAAAATTGTCTGAAGATGCAAGGAAAGCCGTTCCAAAAATGCTTTATCCCTCTTCTGTCTAGGAAAGTAGGAGCAGACAAGAAGCAGCATTTGTTTCCTTCCAATACTCTATTCTTAATGATGAAAAGTTCATATCCAGGAACATGTGTAATTGATAGAACTAATACCAAAAAAATAACACATCTGAATTTCCTTCAACACAACATACTATGGTTCAAACCAGCAGGGAAAGCAAAGACTGAAAATCTTTCCCAGTGCCTTACACCTTAATGAAGCTAAGGGTTTCCTGCAGATCTCATCTGGTAACAAGTGCAAGTTTAAGCAACAACCTGTGTGCTCACAGAAGACAATTGTGCTTCCCAGTCAGATCAAACTGACCCAAACTTTGCCTTCACACATTTCCCAACAATCTGAGAACACCACTGGCAAGGGGGCTGCTGGCACCAGGCTGGGAGGTGCCACTGGATCTCCAGGGCTCCTCTGCTCTGCATCCAGGGCTTTGAGGCTGTGCCTGTGAGGGGCAGCTGAGGGCCTTGGGATTGTACACAAAGGTATAAAGCTGTGAGAGAGCATCCAAAGGAGAATGCAAAAATAAGATTCTCTTTTCTTTTCAGTCTCCTTTGGAATATCCAGCGAAGCCTCCAGAGGAGCAGCTGAGGGCAGGCACAGATCTCTTCACTCTCATGGCCAGTGATGGGACTCAAGGGAGTGGGATGAAGTTGAGGCAGGAGATGTTTAGTTTGGATATTAGGAAAAAGTTCTTCCCATAGAGGGTGCTTGGACAGAGTCCAGCCAACCAGTCCCAAGCCTGAGAGCGCAAGGAGTGTTTGGACAATGCTCCCAGCCACATGGTGAGATTGAAGCAGTCACGTTTAGAGGGCCAGGAGTTGAGCTTCCATGATCCTCATGGGCCCCTTACAACTCAGGATATTGTGTAAGTTACAGGAAAATATTGGAACTTGGTCTTCTAGCTTAAAATACAAAGATAAACTTCTAAAAGAAGGAATTATCTGAACAGACTGAAGTCATTACTATTAACAAGTATCAACACTCAATTGCAAGCAACACTGCAGGGCTTTAATTTTCTTTACACCTTGCCAGAGATAAGGTAACATGAACAATTCACCTTATAAATAGAGAAACAATTTTAGTTACAGCTTAACATTCATATCAAACAATATTCCTTGAAAATTGATAGATATGGAAGGTGAGGTAACCCTTACTAAGAACAAGGGTTAAAGCTCCAAATTATTTCCTAAGCAATTCCGTTCTGTAATCTAAATATGACAACAATTAAAATGGTACATATGTTGTCTTTTCATTTGAAGGGAACTCAAATTAATTTTAAAAAAGTCCTGGCATTTTAAACTTACTGATGATGCACAGAAAACAAGAGTAATGCATATGTCAGAATTTATAAAGATGTGGGAATAGTTATCGAGGAAAATACTGATATTTGCCATATTTACTGCATTTCCTGGTTGCCCAGCAACTTGAAATCACCTTGTGACTGCTCAAGACTCCAAATTAGATGCAGCAAGATACTTGGAAAGTCTGAGCTTAAAGCACTTAATTAGGAAGCATCTCCCTCTCAGAAGTATTTCAGAAATACAGTTTCTCCTTATGCAATTCCTGGGGAAAACACAGAAATGTCAGGCCACAAAGTTCTAAACAGACAGCAAAACCTTCCAAGGAGACAAAAACATAGGAGCTACATATGATCCTTCATTTCTCTGGGGAGAAGATACAGAGCCAAAAGCAAAGATTCTGTTGGGTACCCAAAGTAGAGAATCCACCCATGGGTAGGGGACCAGCAAGTGCCCTTTTAGATATCACAGCCAGGAGAAAAAGAGTGGATGACCACTGTACCTCCTGCAAACCCATCCACTGAAGCAAAGTGTGTGAAGAGAAGTTCAAATATTGGCATTATTAACAACATTCTGCCAGAAGACGGCTTCTGTTTGAACTTTGTATGATTTGTGCATAGAAAACATGCAAGCGTTCAAAACAATAATCTTCCTAGTTTAAATACAGGTCTTGTTTTATACTTCTCCTAATATCACATTGATGGTAAAAGAGGTGTTTATTCTTAACTGTATGGCAGAAAACCCCTTGGCCTATGTGTGCAAATGTTGTTTTCTGGACAAGTCCATACAGAATATGTTAATCACTAACTGCCATATTTTGAAGTGATTGTAATAGAAATATAAGTACAGAACACATTTTTCTTGATTTTGACAAGTTCAGGACTTTGGAGTAATTTAAAGACCTAAGCCAAGTTTCATGTTAATATAGCAACTAATTAAACTCGGTTTGAGCATGAGGAGCTTTTCCAAAATTGCTGCTTTTCTCTATTGTCATAATATGAGAGGAGAATGAAGGCTTTCTCCACAAGCATGGAAGCAATGGTAGATTGAACAGAGTAATTACAAGAAAAAAAATCCTGATACTAAATAGTTATAAGTCAGGCCATCTCATAGGTCACCAAATAAAAAATGTCCCAGTACTCTTGTCAGCTCTGGACATCAAAAACATTTTACCTCATAGGGAAAACATTCTTTCCACATCACAGCAAGAGCAGCTGAGCACAGCACATTGGTATTTTTGCAGCTTGGGGTTACTGGTCACCAAGAAGCAGGAACACCTTGTGCCTATTGACTATTTAGTTTTCCTAAAGTTCTCAGTGAATTCAGGATATTACTCACTAAAAATGGATTTCAGACAACCACATCAATTTTTAAGGCTCTACTTAGTATCCACCAACTTACTGGCTTCAGCTAGAGATTTCTGCACTTCTATTACACCTCATTACAATAAGGAAGCTACCAGCTGTGTTAAGAATAAATGTCTTTTGTGACTCCCTCATTCCCTCTCTCAGACACATACCATAGTCTGAGGTTTAAAAATAGAGCAGACAAAATCTCCCATGGCATTTTATGTCATTTAATTTTCATCTTCATCTGATTTTGAAGGCCTTGCAGTAAACAGCAATAACTGAAAACAGCAGATGCTTCTGTTTGGGTTTTGTTTAGGTAAGTGTTTCAATAGAATAAGTCCAGTGTAACCATCACTTTTGACATCTTTGAGACCTGGCCTGCCCTGTAAGTTAGCCTGCCTAACAAATAGCTTAATTACACATATTTGACTAAGCATACTTACATAAGCATCCAATTATAGCTTAAAAACAACACTCAACATGCATAGCCATCTGTCATTGAATGTATCTGTTGTTAAGGCATAATGGTGCGCTCAGCTTTTTCCTTTCCAAACATATTAAATATTTTCTGCAGCTACAGAAAAGAAAAAAATGGCAAAGTAACCATTTGGAGTGCAATAATGCATTACCTTGACAATTGAAAACATATTCACAGGACAACCTGTGAATATTCTCCAAATATCCCCTCAAATAAATGTCATTTCCTTTTACTAAAAATTACAGATAACACTAGAAGTAGCACTTGTCAACACAAGCAAAACTGACTTGAAATTCTTCTACCTTTTCTTTTCAAAATATTGCTCAATTTCATCTTCTTTCTAGGATAAATTATCAACATTTCTGCCACTGAAAGATAAAATGACATTTAAATACATCTCAGGAGAATAGGAGTCAATCAGCACAGAAAAAAGATAAATGCATGATGAGATATATTTAGAAAGTGCTGTAATGACACACTGTTTTGCAGTGGGAGGCATTAAAAACCCTACTATTAGTCATTTCTTCTAACTACAGAACCATGATACTGCTTTTACCAGTCAGACATGGTACCAGCTGCAATTACCCACAGAACCTAATGTTAAGTTGCCAATGACAACCACAGTACACATACCCCAAGACTCAACCATCATTAGCATAAATATCTACATCATCTGTGCCTAACACTGGTATACTTTGTCTCAAAATTATTTCTACCCTTCAAGACATTTTGCCTACTTTAGCAAAGTGTTCCTTTGTCTACAAAATAGAAAGAAGTGTATTACCTGCAAGAAAATGAAAGACCTTTTTATGTAATGATTATTTTAGCATCTGTAATATCAAAGAGATTTCAGTCTGGAAATAGCAAATCATACAATCACAGAATGGTTTGGGTTGGAAGGGACTTAAAGATCACCTACTTCCATCCTCCTGCCAAAGAGGGGGGGGCACCTTCCACTAGACGAGGTGTCTCAAAGCCTCATCCAACCTGGCCTTGAACATTTCCAGGGAGGGGAAGGCCAGAACCTTTCTGCCAAACTGTTCCACTGCCTTGTCACTCTCAAGGGGAAGAAATTTTTCCTAATGTCTAATCTAAACCTGCCTTTTTCCATTTTGAAGCCATTCCATCCTTGTGTCACATCATGCCCCTGCCAAAAGTCCCTCTCCAGCTGTCCTGGAGCCCCTTAGGCAGTGAGAGGGGCTCTGAGGTCATCCCAGACCCCTCTCCATCCAGCAAGGCCACATCTCTCCAGTTTGGAGGCCGGGATGTGGAGCAGGACCTGCTCTGCACCAGCCCAGACTGAGGGGGTCAGTTACTCTGCCATTATTCACCAGCTGTAATCTCATCATAAAAGGCCACCAAGTTTGTCAGGCACCATTTGGCCTCAGTGAAGCCCCACTGGCTATCACTAATCAACTCCTCATTTTCTATGTGTCTGTAGCTTCCAGGAGGATCTGCTCCGTCATTTTGCCAGGCACACAGGTGAGCCTGACTGACCCTGCTCCTTGAGTCTTCCTTTTCCTCCCTTTTTTTAAAATGGGAGTTGCATTCCCCCCTTTCTCCGGGCACCTCTTGCTGGCACTGGACTCATACCGGCAGGAGTGGGGTGGACTGAGATTCCCCTTCACAGGCACCCATAGTTTAAAGCCCTCATTAGGAGCTTGTCAAGCCTATGAGCAAAAATTCTCCTCCCATTCTCTGACAGATGGATGCAGTGAGCCCCCAGCAGATACCTTTTACTATTGAGGGAAACTGTTCTTATTGTAGCTTCAAGTTTGAGGAAACATAAGCAAAAGCGGAAAACAAACTGAGAAAAAAAAAACTACCAAAATGAAAAAGTTTCTGAAACAATCAGTATGATGTAATAGTAGAAATAAAAACACCTACATCATTTTCAATAAATGTTTAAATAGCAGTCTGCTTTTTCTCTCATTACGCTGTGTAATAAATGAGGGTCCATTATTCATCCCTTGAATAAATAATGATAATATAATGAAAACCTATTCTGCTGAAGCAGATCTCCAGATACTTACAGCATGCAAGGCAGATTCATGCAAAGCTGCCTCCTGAACCTGCCCAGCCCTGTGTGCACAGCACAGCATCCCTTAACAAGGCTGGCCAGACCTGGATCCAACTGCATGTGCCAGACTGCAGCTCATTACAGCAGGCACAGGGACCATGAAGAAACACAAACAGTTTAACAGTAATTCCTAAAGCTAACTGTGAACACTTGATTTTAAAAATTTCAGTTTGTGGACAAGAACAAGGTGCTAAAATGCTGCAGAGTACTTTTACACATTCAAATTTTATTATCTAAATAAAAACAAGCCTCAATTTACAATCCGTCCTATCATTTGCCCATATGAAAGAGTTACCACAACAATAGGCTATGGTTTAAATTAACATTACAGTGCTCTAACTCCTCTGAAACTAAATATTACCTTGTAAAAGTGAGCACACACAAGGAGAGTCAGTGTAAAGTAGTGACAACAAATTTGTGTTGTACATCAGCTTCTACCTGTGCAGAATAGGCCTGAAGGTGGCAAAACCCTGGTCACCACAAATCAAAGTGATTTTTTTTTTTTACTTATCTGGCACTAAACCAAGGTTTACTGCCATGAGGATAACATGACAGATGTCAACAAGGCAATTAGTTAATTTAAATGTTTATATTAATCCCTTTTAATAATTTTAAAGTAAATCAAACATGCCTCAAACTATTTCAGAGGAGAAGAAAAAACAAAAAAATGAATTTTTGAATGGTTTCACTTAAATCTCTTGCTATCACAGGAGCTTAGGACATTCATATTTTGGGGCTTGGGGAGGTGGTTTAGCAGACTTCATTCATTCATTCCACTTAAATTTTTAATAAGGCACAAGGACAAACTCTCCTGGTTATGAGGCATAGGCACACAAACTATCTGAATTCTGAGCCAGTTATCTACTACACAATTACCTGTACACATAAATTATTTATGTAATGACATATGATCCTTCCAGTTGTACACTTCCCACTTCTTGGAATGAGCCTGCTCTAATCTCAAACTTGGTGTGAAAAGTTTGCTTAGATGCCCAGAATGTTCTCCTTAAAACCAAACCATAAAAATTCTCTGGTTAATTTTCTAGAACTTCAGAAGTCAATCTTTAGTATTTATAACAGCAAGAAGTTAACAACCGATTAGAGCTTGTTAATTAAAACTTGTGGCCTTATTCTCAGGGTTTCTAAAGCCAATAACCACTTTCTTTTAGCACATCCAATAAAACCGTACAGAAAAAAAGATCCTAGTTGTATGTTATGTTTCTCCTCTTTCAATACCCAACAACAACAATTTGCCTTCTTTTAATTAGGAGCTCATTTGCTCTAATGGTTTCTATTTGTATCTCAGACAACTAATAAATAACACTTCTAACAACTCTCAAACACTGAAATGCAAGAACCTCTGCTCTGGTGCACAAGAGCACCTTTACTGCTTTTTAGAATATTTCTTCTCAGCAGCAAAAAAATAAATCTTGCAAAAACTCCACGATTTATTTAAGAATTTTAATTTAATTGTAATTAATGAATTAAAAATGTAATTTAAATTGTAATTTAAAGCTTAAAAAGCCTTTTTGTCAGGAATTTTATCTTAATCTATTTCTGCACATTTTTGACTTGTTGTGTCTTCTCATGTATCTTAATTTATGAGGACATAGATTTGTTAGATTCTGAGTGCATTTAACCTTGTTGAACTTCATACAACTGGCATCTTGTTCAATAGCTTTATGTAAAGTACATCTAAAAATACACATTGAACCCAGCTTTTATATATAAATTTATTTACACACACCCCTATATATATTCATAATGGTCATTTTAATTAATTTGGTCCAGGGCAGCAATGATTTTTATTCAAAATACGGTTTTTATCAAAAACCTTTAACATCTGTCTAAAAAATGCAATTATTTTGGGATATCATAGCACCTATTGAAAATACATTATGTAGATATTTACTGTAGCTTTAAGTTGTTTTTTTTCTCAATATTAAAAGCATCAATAATCACAAGTGCCCCAAAATTGCTGAAAGTGATGCTTAGAAAGTCCATCTGTGGATGGAAGGAGTCCAGCAGTGAGGCCAGGCTGCCCCAGCCTGTGAGCCTGCCTGCAGCTCCCTCTCCTGCCCTGCACACCCTGAGGCAGAGGCAGGGCTGGGGAAACACGGGGGGCACAGACAGGGATGGAGCTCAGAGCTCCCTTTGCCTCCTCCCCATTCCCTTGTGATCCTCTCTCAACCCTGCATTTAATGAGGTAGGTCAACTAATCTGACTGTGTGTGCTCTTCACACAATCACTGGAATTTTTGTGGTCTTCAAACTGTGCTCCAAATAGCTCAAGCTCCAAAATGCTTTTAAGAAAATGAATTGGAGGGAAAAGATAGGAAAACTTACTAGCAATGCTACTACCAGCAAAATCTGTGTTAGACCAGCTTCCCACCTAAAAGATGCACTGAACACCACATTTTGTTTTACACAATGTGGAGCACTGACACTCATGGAAGCTCTCCCCCAGCTGGCAATACAACACTGGGGAAAATTAACTAAATTTCCAGAGAGACCTAGCACCATCCCTTTAAAGGCAGTACAAACCTCTTGTCCAAATCAGGCTTCTACTTTGCCATTTTCTTATCACCAAAGCATCCCAAAATACAAATAGGATGTATTAAACTAATTCAATGCCAGTCATATCTGCCAAGGATTTGCATTTACAGCAAGATGCTAGAGATCAAATGAAATATCAACAGCATCCCTGGATTTGGCAATGGCATATTCTCATATTCCCTTGACAAAATTAAACATTGACATCAAACAGAACTAGATCAAGAACTGAACCATGAATGAACTCTCATCTGATATGGCCTACAGCAAGAAGTCTGCGCTCTGTACATAACACTTGAACATGATTTTCATTGTTCCAGCACAGACTGCAGCAAAAAAAGCCATGGAAATGTTTCAGCTGGCTGGGTAGCACAGCTCTGACTGCCCTCCGTGTACCTACAGAGATTGTGCAGCTTCCAAACTTCTGGCCAAGTTTGAGGCCTCCCTTTACAGCTCAAAAGACAACACTCACCAAGATTCACTTTCTCACAATCATTAAAACAAAACAGCTAAAAAACTTCCCTTCAAACCAGTTAGGGTTCCTCAGGAATACATCAATCCTTCCTTTTACATACTTCAGGGCACCAGAATAATTATTTGACAAATAACCAAAAACATGAGTTACATGCCAGTCACAGAGAACTCAGCCAACGTTATGTTCTTTAGTTTATTTTTGTTCCTTGTGAACAAGTTTTCATAAAAACAGCTGCTCTAAGGATATACTTCAAATCAAAAGTTCATTCCAAAAGAAGCTGAATTTTTTTTCATAAAATAATTCAGTTTACAGGAATATGACCATTTTCACAGTGAGAAAAGAGGCATAAAAACTCACCCCTCAAATCACACCACAGCTCTTAGAAAAGCTCAAGAATAAAACCTCTAATTTTTATAAATTTAAGTGAAGCACCTTAATTTTAAATTAATGCCTAGGTTGTTTCACAATTAATCCTTTGCTAAAAGAAAAACTGTGGTTTAAATATAGTCTTTTTTCTTTAACTTTTCTATTTAAAACAATTTTTAAAAAATGTTCTAACACTCCTTCCCTTCAGCAAAGAAGAATGTTTCTCCTTCCAACCCCTGTAAAATCAGAGAGAGTTGTGACACATTCACTGTTTGTCAAAGAAGGAAAGGAAAGAGGACAAGAATTTTTTAATATAGATACTTAAGCATTAATCCATAAATTAAAAAAAATAAAAAAAAAACTGTATTAGTGAGTCACAGGTGACAAATTCTTTTCCACTCTACCTACATCCTGAAGCCCATTAAAATAACTTACACCAGGCAGCATGGTAGAGGAGATGCTCTGGATTCTGTGTGCCATTGGACTCAAACTTTCAAAGGCATTCAAGAGCCTATGTCTGAAGTTTAATAAAAGTCTTCAATCTCTTTGAAACCTAATTTCAATTCAAGATATTCCCTTCAAAGGGCCCTTCCAAAAATACATAGGAAACTGCCCACAGGGGAACAGGAAGAATCATTAGACAAGGAATACTTGCTGGCATGCAAGGAAGGACACAGAGAATGAAGAATACCCTGTTCTAAAATTCTGGAAGTGAGGTGGTGAACTGATTTTCAGGGTCAGATGCAATGCATTTATTTATGCAGCAAGTAGGTTTAAAAGTAAGTATCTAACAATAGTGCTAGAAAGGAATTCAATGGCTTGCTTATGAAGTTTGTGCAAGCTTCTTGTGCAGGTTTCTTGGAAAACAAAAAAGAAAAAAAGTCAACAAAAAAAGTCCAAACATTTGAGACAAAAGTTTATCAACCTTTTTTAAAAAAACAAAACAAAAAACCAACAACAAAAGCAATCCATGGCCAGTTTTGAAGAGCAGAGATTGGGTAAGGCTTTTCCTTGCCCACATCACTCTTCTTTACCCCACCACACCCCCATACCCCAAACCCCATCTCCTCTGTTACTTTTGCCAGTCGATCTGGCAGAGGATGAATTCTCTCCTCAGCCTCTGCCAGCCCTTAGTGACTTCAGGCATGCAGGTTTAGTAGGAGGCACAGAAAACAAAAGCCAGGATCCTCCTGTGGCAGAGCCTGCACCACCCCGGGGTGTTCTCCAGGCTCAGCCACCTCTGTGCTCTCTCTGCTCCCAAATCCTGCAGGCAAAATGCTTTAGCAGCAGTCCCTGCCTGCAAAATTACTTAATTAGGCTTTGAGGATTTTTTGTGTTCTTATTTGTTGTCATTTTGTTTTTCACAGCAATAGACTGACTTTGTGGAAGGGAAGAGTTTCACTTCTATCCTCATCTTAAAGTTTCTTGGGAGTTACATTTTCTCATTTAATGATTCAACAGCAATAAAGGGAGCATATATGATGCAAATTTGTTAAACCTTCAGCATATTTTATTAACCAAATCACAATCTGCAGGCTTGAAAGCTTCTGTATGATAACACCCTACTGAATGACCTCTCAGATTTATTCTCTAGAAACCATGCATTAGACTTAATAACACACTTTTCCATTATCGTTTATTCTGACCTAAAGACTGATTGTGAGTCCACAGGAGAAAACTTTTCCTGATAATTAGTTCCCCTTGGTTGTAGTCCACAAGAAAGGACAAATTTCACCTTGTTTAAGGGGCCTCTTGATAACACATAAAGCCAACAGAGGAAGCATGCATAATTTTCTGCTTTTTCTTTAGACATACATATGTTTTTCTCCTGAGTTTGCACCACTATTTTGTCCAATCACTTGCTATTCTACTTCCCTCAAATAACTGTGGCCTAGAGACACAACTGGGTTTTATCCCTTCTTCTTCAGGAAGCTTTGATTTTGACAAGATGCAGCATAATAAAGTCAAGCCCTTGACAAAACCTTCTTTGCATACAGTATTGTATGCAAAGATTTTACTTTTTTCCTAGAGGCTTCCAATACCTCTAAGTAAACTCTACTGAAAAGTGTAAAATGAATCTACATATAACTGAAAACAAGATAAATAACAAAAGTCCCGTTTCTCCTGTCTCCTTCAATAATCCAAGAACTAGATACCATTATAAGAAACTGCACACTCATATGCCTGATACCACCCCTTACTCCCAAAAATCAGACATATGGTCTGATTGCATAGAGTGAAAATGCATCAGGGAAAAAGAAACAAGAAAAAAGGCAGCAGTTAAAATGAGCCTGAATATCCCTGGCTCAAGGCAGATCAAACTTTTTCATCTTCTTGAGGAACCAAGATGCTCATTTTGTGGCTAAGCTATAGAAGCCCAAGTGCATCCACAGAACTGAACATCAAAAGACAGAAACAGACCTTGGGCTCCAAGTCTGAAGGCAAACACACCTTTGTAGCCACAGCTCTCTCCATGGAGAGCAGGCAGGCACAGCTTCCCAAGGACATTTCCTGGGAATCCCAGCAAGGAATTCTCTTCCTCAGAGGAAGAGAAAACAATTCTTATCTCTCTTCTCTGCTCCTGTTGTTTTGCACATGTGGAATGTGTTCGGAAGATTGTTTACCTGAAGGGAGTTCTTAATTGGATTCTGCTGAGGATTGTTTTGTTTCCTTGGCCAATTGGGAAAAGCTGTGTCCTGGCTGCCTGGAGACAGTCACGAGTTTTCTTTAGTATTCTTTAGTATGATTTGTAATATAGTTGGGGTGTTTGTGAGGGCCCCCAGGACGAGGTGAGAGGTGAGCATCTGACTCCAAGTTCTCAGAGAGCTGATTTATTATTTTATGATATTATATTAAAGAATACTATCCTAAAGCTATACTAAAGAAAGAGAAAGGATACATCCGAAAGCTTAGCAAGAATGATAACGTGACTAACTCCTCAGAGTCCAACACAGCTGGCTTTGACTGGTCATTAATTAAAAACAATTCACATGGAACCAATCAAACATTCACCTGTTGGTAAACAATGTCCAGACCACATTCCAAAGTAGCAAACACAGGAGCGGCAATCAGATAATTCTTGCTTTCATTCCTCTCTGACTGAGGCTTCTCAGCTTCCCAGGGGAAAATCCTGGGCAAAGAGGATTTTTCAGAAAATATCATGACATATAGTATGTATAGTTAATATAGCATAGTATAGTGTAATATAATATAGTTTAATAAAGCAATTGTTCAGCACTTCTGAATCAATGGAGTCAGATGCCAATCATTCCCTGGTCAGGGGATGCCTGATTTACTGTACACCTCAGAGGAAAGCACACCTGTTTTTCTGAAGGAACTACATCTGTCTTACTGTTGAACTGCTCCTAACCTTAAACCATCAGAAAATGGAGCAGTGCACAATGGCTTGAGAAGCAGACCCTAAAGTTTACTTTGTTGGGAATCCACAAATGCTGATTTTCCTGGGAGAGGAAAGAAACTTTGAGCAGTTGTCAAAGCAGAACTTTATGTACAAATGCATAGAAGGCTTTGATGTGTGAATTTTATGCATCTGTTCAAATTATTTCAAAAATTCAAAAATAACATTTTAATGTACAGACTTTTTGCAATATTTCATTACTCTTTTCTTTTTACTTAAAAACTGGAATAGAAGCCATTTCCATGCTTTAAAATATTCATTAGAATTAGCATACTTTTCTGTTCTAACCACATAAAGTTTTAGCAAAATTATTAACAATTTAACATAAGAATAGTGTTCACAAAAGCACAGCATTTGAAAAGCATGTTGGAATCTGATGTTCTCTGTGAAAAAATTCATGCTGGGTTTTTCAAAGCAGCTTTACACTGGTGACTTTCTCATCAGCTTTTTAAATACTGTAGGTCTTTCTAAATTAATTCATAAATGATATTGAAACATCTTATCTCATTGCCAGTGCAGCTGGAAACCAAGCCACTGCTGCAAATAGTTTATTCAGATTTATCCTTTATTTTGTTCGTGGAATATTTCATCAGCAAGTAAATCTCTTCCACAGCTCCCCTGGCCTCTCCTCTCATCCTCCCCCATGGTCTCCAAACAGCTTACTGCAAATGTATTTATTGTTATGCTCAGGAAGGCTTATCATATGTAGCATGAAAGCACCTTCATTACCAATCTGAAGAACAGAATTTTAAAGTGAAACAAAACAGGAGAATTCATAACCTCAAACTGGGCATTTGAAAGAGATCTTTTACTGAAAGGGCTTTCCCCCTCCTGAGCTGGTATCCATTTATAACTACTGGGCTCCTGTAGGATTTATTTTGCATCAGCAGAATTAAAATTTTATTCTCCCCATGCCTTTTCAACCTATACATGTGGGCAAGCATGCAAAGAACATCAACTGTTCATCATTTTAGTTATTACTTTGCCACTAAAACACATTGTACTGACTTAGGAGTGGATCTCAATGTCAAAGCAGACACCAAGATGGGAACACATCCTTCTCTGTATTAGCTGGACTTAGGAGGGTTCAAGACAGACTGAAGTTAAACAGCAAAGGTTATGAACCAAGATAATCACCATAATTACCTAATGGCCAAGTCAGCTCTGGAGCAGAAAGGAACCCATGGACTATCACTGGATATTTTCAGAAATAGTTTAGACAAGGCTTTGTCAGGAATAAGTGTAAGTTGAATTGCATGTGGGCAAACCAAGTAGAGAACATCCAGTCCTAGTTTTTACAACTGCCCTATATTATTCCAGTTTCCAGTTTTATTTACTATTATGTCTATTAGCATGCTAGCATATATCAGGAAGAGTATGTGTATTTCTTTGAATCTATTTTTCTGTTTAGTTTTTCATACCTATCCATCTTTTTTTCTATATATTCTGTTTATATTATATATATGTTTATATTCAGATATACCCATATTATACTCTTTATTTAGCTTTCTTTAGTAAGAGTCACCACAGGCAAACAATTCTTTCTCCATTTTTCTTCATTTAAACAGCAACATCTTTAGTTTAACACTTAACAGCACATAATACAAACTGAAATATTTGATGACCTCTAATTTCTACTGTTGTTTCCCCCTCCCACCAAATAATTTGTCATTCAACTGAGGTATAAATCACAACTAGAAACCAAATTAAGTATTTCCTCCTTCCTTGTGTATTAGTCATTATCAGATGACCAGCACAGTTATAGATAGATTAAATCTAGTCTGAACATATTTAGAAATGCCCATTTTCATGTTAACCAATATATTTGTATAACTTCAACAAACATGAATCATGAATAAGAGCCAAAAAAGGCACCGGATTTGCACTCTGCAATAATATTTATGACACCAGCTTAGATGATTTATGGTTGTCAACAAGTCTAAGACAGAAGGAAATAATCCCGAGGTCCCTGAAAGAGATAAACTTCTTGATATTGAAATCACCAACATTGTAGCAATATTTCCATCTACTGGGGGCTGGATATAATTAGCAGCTACTCACAGCTGTCACATCCACTTTTTCCAAGGACAGTTTAATTATTTTAGTATGAATACCTCTGACTGATATGCTCCTGCAATCTGGCCCCATGATTTCATATTTTTCACATAACTACACAACATTAAGACAAAAATAACAGGATCTGTTAAAAGCTGTTGCCTTCTTATCTTAGAAGGACTAGGACAAAACAAAGGCAGCATATAGAGGCCATCGCAGGTAGGTAACATATACAAGTCAAGCACATTTCCTACATAAAATGTGAAAGAATCTATTAACAAATCATTTGCTCCATCAGTGGATTCATTTCTCACATGACAAAGAAACTTGATTTAAAGATCTCAGTGTTTAAAGAGTCAATGATGTCAATCATGGCTTTATTTTTGTCACCATTACATACTGCAAAAGCAGAACTTCCAAGTGCCACATAAAAGAACTCCATTTCTCCATGTCTGCATCACTGTTTAAAATATTCTCCCATTTCTAATTGGCATTTTACAAAAAGTTTAGAAGAGTGAACAACATATCACTGCTAAATAGCAAATAACCAGTCCCAGTGAAACCAAGGTCTAAGCCCTGATTCTAAGAGAATTTGTTTCACTTTAAAGACTTTGTCCCTCTTCAAACAGAAAATACTTGCAATAGTTGCCTTCAGCTAAATCCCACCACACATTATTTGAAGATAGTTTGCATCAATAGGCCAAGCAATTTATTTTACTCATAAGGATGTTCACATGGGCTGCTGGGGATTCTGAGACCACTGAGTTTTAAGGGTATCACAGATTTAAGAAAACAACTTTACATAAAATAACTAATTAAAGCCCCCACAAGATGAGGACTCATTCAACTTTTTGCAGCAGCCATTGAAGGTTCATATAAACAAGGAAATACCAGGCTTGGGTTTTGCAGTTACCTCACACCACCTCACTGGCAGTTCCAAAGAGAATCCACATGCAAACCCAGCCATCCATTACAGTGGCAGCACCAACTTTGGCCTCACCTACCCTGACATTCTGGGCTCTTGTCTGACAAGAGAATTTGACTCTGTATTTATGTACCCTCACACTCCCATAGATATCCCTGATTGAAAGCCAACACAGCAATTCCAGCATCAATACTGACAGGGTCATTACAAAAAAGATTACTGTGTCCCTTCTACAGCATGCTCTTGTCAAGTAAAGCCTTTTAAGTGTATGTGTAGAATAACTTAGGCCAGTACTATCTGTTTTTGTTCATGGATAACGCAGCAGACACTGGCAGTTAGTCTTGGTTGTGCAGGCATGTTACACAAATTTACATTTTAGCACCTGATTCTATTCTTTTATTTGTTGGAGGTCACCCAATCAACATGGAAGCATTGTGCTCCCCTTTGAGGTGGGTCACAAAATAAAAGCCTTCAATAAAACTGCATTAGTTCAACCCTCAGAGTCCACAGAATCCTCAAAACCTACACAAACTATTGTTGTACACGTGTACTCCTACTGAAATGAGGTGTTTGAGCACAAATAAAAACAACCATGAAGAACTTGCTAAAGGTTTTTACTATTCTTTACTATTTATGAGGTACTGAAAAGTATAGCACATGCAAGAAAGTTGCAGATAGCATTAAAAATATATTATTTCTGTGGCACATTTGATGATCACCAGTGAAAAGTAACTAATTTTTAAACTGTAGAGAGCCAACAAAGAGCCCTAACTTCCATTATGTTCTTTGACACAAAACACAATTAAAAACCATTACCTGAAGTGGAAGCAATAAATATTGTAATAAAAACCCCCACATACATTCTGAGGATACATCACAGTGACTCTTCTCACCTTCCAAATAAATCAGCTTTTTCTAATGAACTTAAAACTTTGCACCTGCTCAGTGGGGAGAGTAATTTGTATAATTAATCCAGAGGTGTTTCTGATAAAGCAGCCCAAAGGGCCACCAAAGTTACAAAGATAAGGCAGAAGTCCTGGCTGTGCAGGGTCTGTTGTTAAAAGGAACAGGTTTAGGCACTAAAAAAAAAGTCTTTCCCAGCATCACAACAAATAAACATCAGGAAACCGAAACAACAGCTTCTTAAAGGAGGGTTCAAAAATATACCCAAGTGGTTGTAAATATTTATTATAATTATATATTTATATCAACCTACCTGAAATAAATAGGATTTGAAGTATGGATTCTAAATACCTCAGAAGAACCTTCCACTGCTTAATTTACATCTTTGCTTAAATACCTAAATCCCTGGAGCATGCTGGCTGACCCACCTAAAACATCATGGATAATTAAAGAAACATTAACTGTCAGCAATTGCTTTTTTGGATGAGGCACCCACTTCCCCATCCATCAGCATTTCTGACACTGATGATGTAAATCACTGCTGCACTTACAATGCTACAAACAGTGCTGGAAATGGAAATTTATCACAGTAACTAGGTAGTGCTCAGGAAAGACTTTCATTTCAGAAGTATTTCCCAATAACAGTGCATAAAGCAAGACACTGAGCAGCTGTTGTCAGGCTGATACCTGGGACAATTCAGTAATTACTTACTCACAGATTAATGGAAACTATATGGAATAGAGCCTTAGAGCCCAATCCTTTTTAAACGCGTGGTGTTCTCCAATTCAAAAATTCCTGGTAAAAATAATCAAGAAACCCAGGTGACTGAAAACTGTAGATAATATTCAGACAAACTGAAAAGGATTACAGAATCAGATTTTGAGAGAGAGCAAGCTGGTTTTTTCTTCCTGTTTCCATTTTAAGTTTTTACATCTTCTTTCTCTTCCATTCTTAGTTTCTCTTTTAGTTCTTAACATAAAAAGATAGAAATTGAGACATATGTGAGAAGCCAGTAATTCCATTTTATGGATAACCTTCCAATTTTTATCTTTGCTAAGCAGAAGAAATACCTTCAGGCTCTTAGGCCAGCTTTTCAACTGCAAGCTGTGTAATCTGCATAGAAACTATGAATCTTCTTTTCATCTTCCTTATGTACATTATCGTCCCCTTCATTCTATGACTATTGTTATTATAATGACAAATGGAGGAGCACCCACTATGAGAGACTGTGTAATTACACAACAACACTTTTCCTTGAAGAATCCTTTGCTTTTGGCTTCAAGGCCATGTTTCAGAGAGTTTCCAACAGACATGTGCATCCAAATCTTCATCAAGTATTTTCTTTCTCTCACAAAGTAAAAGTGTACTATATTGTTAAAAAGTTTTTTCATAGCTTAATAATCTAATAAATTTTCCTAACTTCATCTTCAGAAATACTTGAAACTTGTCAAAAACTCTATAACAGCTCAACTAGAGGCCCACAGAATTAGTTAAAGCAAGTTAGCAAATAAAAACATGCCTGTCAAAGGGACTAAAAAGCAGTATAAATAATGATTTACAGCACAGCCCAAGAACATGAAGAGCCCCAAATTTCCCACTGCCCAGCTCTCACATTTTATAGGATGCCTTCTCTTTTAAAAAAGTACCAGAGTGAAACATCAGAATGAAGTGGTACTATCAAAATGACAGTGAGTCAGTGATAGTCACTGAATACAACTTGTAGTTTTGTGAAGCATTTGGCATCTGAGCTGGTGGGAAGCACAGACTCTGAAGGTACCTCATTTCTCATCAGGTCTCACGTCAGTTGCTGTAAAAACAAATCTTGCTAAATAAAATGCAAGCACAATAAGTTATCATCTCTGGAGTTTATACTTCTGAACTTATTCAGCTGTTGTCAAATAAAAAGATCCTTCCTAGACTTTTGTACAAGTCAGCTTGCAATCCTCTATAGAAAAGTTCTGCAGTTAAAAAAAAAAAAAAAAGGCAAAATTTTCACACAGTTAATTCTCTGACCTCCTGGGAATCTGAAGGGAAATATGAATTGGCTTAACTTGTGAATGTACAGTGTTAACCTTTCAGCTTTTAAATGCAAGTAAAAATTTGCTGCAGGGAGAAAAATAATAATTTTTCAATTAACTGAGGTTAGAAGTTGAAGTCCTTCACCTTTTTTTTCTTCCTGTTTCTCTAAGTAGCTATCCAAAAATATAACCTAAAAAGCAATGAATTGTGAGGTACCCATTTCTTCAACCCTCTGCCAATAGCTTAACTCTGTCAATAGTGTATATCTCTAATAAAGAGATCTCCACATCTCTCATCCCCTCTTTAAGAGGCTGTTACCACACTGAATTAAAGGTGTTACCATCCTGTGATCTTAAAAGGTCGTGGCAAAGGTCAACCATGTTCACTTCATACTGGGTCCAAAACTGCCAACCAAGTGTTAAAAAAAAAATAAGCCAGAGATCCTAAAGCATTCAATAGGCCTTAAAAATATTGCCAACTTTTAATATGCACCACTATTTTAAAGAGCATAAAAGTTCTCTTAAGGTCTGGGTCCTACTGAATCCTAAATCTCACAGCAAAAATAAAATCCTGAAGATTTCTGAAATGCAATAAAAATAAACACCATTTTTGGAGCATCAAGCTCCAAAACTTCTTGAGAACTTAAATATACCAAAACCCATTTTCTTTTCCTTAAGTTTTGGTTGTTGGTTATAAATCTATTCCCATTCTACACAGCACTTATTCTGAACTGTATAGGAACCAATAAAGAGCATAAGAAAGACAAGTCATATCAAATTAATAACTTTTCATGGAAGAGCAATAATCCAGACAATTTCTTCTTGATGGAAAGCAAATTTTACTTTGAGGTATTGCATGTCAGGGGCATGAGACAGTCAGGTATCTACTGCTGTTCCTATGGCATTTCTCCTTACTAATTTCTGCCTGTGATAGAAATAAAAGCAGTAGGAAGGTAAAACTCAGTTATAAATGACCTAAACTAGAAATCTTTGCCCAAATACCTTTGTAAAAGATGAGCTAAGAGGAGGTAGGGGAAGTGAAGTATCCAGGCAGGCAATCCCAGGGGTGCTGGCAGCCCTGCTGGAAAAGCCCTGAACACAGACAAAACCTCACAACCTCACCACATAGCTTTGATTTCACTTTAAATGTCTGAAGAGATTAAACTGCTAAGCAAAAAAAAAAAAAAAAATAAACCAAAATATATTT
Source organism: Zonotrichia leucophrys gambelii (assembly GCF_028769735.1). Taxonomy (NCBI): domain Eukaryota; kingdom Metazoa; phylum Chordata; class Aves; order Passeriformes; family Passerellidae; genus Zonotrichia; species Zonotrichia leucophrys. The sequence goes on from NC_088174.1 coordinate 6,437,448, forward strand.
TTGCCAATACCCTGTGAATACAGAGTATGAGAACTGTGAATTGTGTCAGTGTGTCTGTACTGACAGCTCCTGTCCTACACACCTGCTTGTATAGCAGAAAAAGGTACTTCCAGACACATACTGAGCTCACCTTCATAAAGCACAAGTTTCTTTATCTACACAGAGATACTCTAGACTGTCAAAAGACTACAGCTTGGATTATCTAGACTTTATCCAGGGTTATGGGGTTTTTGTTGAATTTCATCCTACTAGGACTGCACTCAGTGGTAAAATGCAATAATTTCTTCCTAAGCGCCCACCTCTTATCTTAAAAGAAGAAAAACTCCCAGGTGTGATTGTTATTCAGAGCATCTTTTCCACTTAAAGTTTTCCCGTTTCAGCAGAGATTATTTGGACTATCCCATGATCAATAAAACTCTTTTATCTTTTGCTACTGACATTAAAACGTTTCCTTTCTGTGCCTATCTCTACAAAGCAAAGGGAGTTAACTTAATTCAATATTAATATAAGCAGCAGCAATTCCAGGACTAATAGGACCCTAAAGGGACTGGGAATTAGCCCAGTGTTCATGTTGGCACAAGGTGCATGTTACACTAAGCCAGTACAGTTCTGCTCCCCTTGCACTGCACCACTGCACCCTGCTTTGTCCACAGCACAGGAATGGGAGAAATCCCTTGAGGATTTATGAGAGCAGAGCTGTTCTTTTAACACAAATAGATATCACACTCCCTCTAAGGATGCCCTGCAAAGCTAATGCATTGCCTCCCTCCTTTCTTTCTGTACTGCAGTCAGGTCCAGTCAGTCTCATGAAACCACTGGAAAAGTGTGTATTTCTCATTTGCCTTGAGCCACAGCACGTGGTATCAGCCTTCAGTTCATCTGGGGGCAAAATCTGAACAAACTACAACCCACTAGAAAGGAGAACATGCAAATAGTGGCCAAAGGAGCTGCTGTGTCTGACCTCACTTGGAGTCTTCTTTCCCTTCTTACCCATTCCAGTGAACTTTATTCAGGTCTCTCATGTGTTAATAACAGACATTCAGAGATATATCAGGCATCAAAAAAAGCCAGAAGGCATTTGTGCAACTGACTGGCTCTCTTTTGCTGAGAAAAAGAGGTTTTTTGGGGAGGAACTCAGCTTTTGCTGATAGCCTTTATTCTCCCAAGAGCCTTCAGATATCAGTCATTACACAGGAGTTGCAAGGAGCAACTTGAGCAGGCATTTGTGGAGAGAATACTTTGTCTTATTATCAGACCTATTATCATATTATCTGTCTCCTTATCAGAGAAATAGTTATACAAATGTACTTCACTCCTTCCCTTTAAGCCAAGTACATAACATAGAAATCCAACAAAATGCTACATAGATTTATAAACAAAGGCTTGCTGCTCTCCCTTTTACACTGTGTTTACAAATTGCTTCCACTTCAGAAGTGCTGGCAGTGCTCTGATCTGTGAGAAGTGCAGAGACATCTCTGCAGCACTGGAACACTGCTCTGCTGCACTGCTCAGCCTGCTGAAGCTCCATGGTGGTAGGGCTGACTGCAGGCAGTGCTCTCTCCATCTTTTCATTTTGCTGCAAAGATTTCTTGTTAGTTTTCCCTGAAGTGGAAGAATAACCAGTTTATGTGGAAGGGGCTAAAGAGAAATCTGAAGTTATCTCAACTATATGTTTTCAAGGGAGCTTAATTTTTCTGTGGCTTGATTCCCTCAAGCAGTTTTTATTGCCTTACTATCAACATCACAACACCTCTCCCTAAAGTACATACATACAGAACTTTGGTACAATGAAGACCTGCTCTCAAAGGACCCTGAAGCACTTGGCAATAAATTGGACTTCTGAAATACCATTTTTTTCCTAAATGATAACAACTCAAACCTAAGAACATAAGCTTCTGTAGAGCAGCAATCTAACAATGACAGTAATTTGACTGGGGTATGTTATTTGACAGACATTTTGCATTGGCTAAAAAACAGGGAGCTCCACTGCAGCACAGAGACTCCCTCATTTCTACTTTACTTTTTCCAATTTTACTGTTTTTTCATTTAAAGTATTTCTAAGTCTGCACTTAGAAATACAGATTTCATTTGTATTTCATGCTGCTCCACTATCTGGTCTTTGACTAGAGGACAAGGAAAGTGGTTTTGTTTGTCTTGTAGGAATCTAAACAGTACTAAACTCTATCTCTACCAAAACAAACAAGGTCTCACAAACATTCCCAAATATGAGTATGTCCTTGTAATACAAGCCTGTCTGTCCTCACTTTACAATTATGCTAAGTAATGAAACCATGTGTGGAATCTGGATTTTAAAACTGCATCTTCAATCAAAAGACAGATCTTGGTAGTTCTAATAGTAACCCAAGAAATATTTATCAGCTCTTGTGAAACTGCATCCATTTGAACTTGAAATACTTCCCTGGCTAAGGAAAGCAGTTTTTTCCACTGAATCACTCTCAGGCTAATTTGAAGCCTAGTTCTATGTGGGCTCAATTTGATATTAAGGCATGTTTTAAAGTTTAAGCAGCTGCATAATCCTCAGGAAGGCTTCTGCACCACCTGTACTTGGCACCATCTCACTGAGACCTATTACATTTCCTTTGTGGGATCTGCTACCATTGGGGCAAGTTCAAAATGTGAAGGTGCAGTCCATTTAACTTCAAAAGAACACTAATACTCATGAGGAAAAATGTAATCAGCTTTGACAAACTCCAATCAAGCAAGCTGTAATTAAAAGGCATCTCTCCAGATCTGAAGAATTATATCAACATCTATTATCTTCCTTATCTTACTTCCCTTCCTCCTCAACAGTAGATTATATTCTTTGCTTTCCTGCATGAGAGAGTAACAACCTGTGCCAGCCCAGTTATCTTTACCATAGAATTAACATCTGCATAATCAAACACTATCAACTAGAAAGTACAGGGTCTAGGAAGATAAAGGTATTTCTATCATGCCTTTGATTGAAAGGAGTTCAAACATAATAGAGCCAGCAAATTCAAGCCAACACTGCATAATACATTGTTAATATGTAAACTTTACTCAAATTCCCATCCATTATAAATTTCTGTTTCTAAGAGGAGCTCCTGAAGTTGTTACTGTGATATTATCATGTAACTCTTACAGATAAGAGAGACAAAACTAAGGCATCTGGGAATGTATTTACCAAAATTAAGCAAGCATTCTTTAATTTCTGGATGCTTGCAATGAACTATTATAGCCATTTTTATTTACTAGTGCAGTGAGCAGGTCGTTTCCACTGATTCACATTCAAGCATTTGCTACATGGCTTGTCTATTATTTGCAAACAGAAGAGTGTTAATTTGTGCAGTAAATTGGATTCAGCTTGACTCAATCATGCTGCATTTCAGGAGGTAAATAATTATTCTCCCTTTCTAATTCTACTCTGGAATATAAAGAAAACAATCCTTCTGACTTCTAAGTCCATCATAAAGTGTCCACATGAAGTTAGAAATCAATAACATTCACATCTGGTCCATGTGACCTTTGTGCATCCTCATCATGAGTGCTTCAAACCAGCTCTTTATTACCTTTAGGTGCACCTGTCTTGGTCCTGAGACAATCAAGCTGTAGGATGGGATTGGGCTGCTCAAAACCTGACAGCTGTCAATTCTGAGGAGCTGTGAGGAGATTTTGGCATTTGGGTCCTCCTTTGTGCAATTCACCAGCACACAGCACTCTGCAGGGGATGCAGCTAAACATCAGGAGATGTTCCAACACAAAAGTCCATGTACTGCTCAGTCTGACCTGAAGGAAGCTCAGCTGATCTTTTTAGCACCAAGGAAGGCATCAAAGTGCCTTGACTGCAGCTGGCAGTCCAGAGTGCCCTCCTGGCAGATCTGAGACTGCCTGGCTGCACAAGCCCTCCCTGACTCTACACCTCTCCCCATCCCCACAGCAGCACTCCCCCCAAAACACACTTTACCTCTCATTTGCACCAAGAAAGTAATCAGAAGTAACCAGAAGATGCTTCTGTCAAATCAGCACAAGTTTGACAGAAGCATCTTCTTCACTAAACAAGCCATTCCTATTTTGCAATAAATTCTCACACAAAGTTTTCTTGCTGCAAATGTTGTGATGCTCACAAAAGCTGTCTAGTGCAGTTCAAAGTACAAAAGTTTGACTTTTTGTGTGGTTTTGCTTCTGCTTAAATAAAAGAAAGCACAGCTCAGCATCAAGTATTTAAGTTTTTCATGCCACAAGAGCCAACAAATGTCGACTGATCTGATGATAAACTTTAGCATCTGTGTGGGTTTTTTTAGCAGGATGATTAAGCTTAATTAATGTAGAAATAATAAGTTATTTAGAGCTGATTGGTTTTGTTCTTGGACAGTGCACAGGCATTTAGACTTGTTAATAAGAGATATCTTTAAAGAAGTCAAGCAGAAACTTCCTAATTTTCAACTGTTTGACAGCTTATATAATTGTGGCTTTAATTAGTCCCAAACAAATAATAATTCTTTCTCTATCACACTATTTGAAAAAGAAACTTTCATTAAAATGGGGAATAAATAGGAAAGAAAAATAATACAATCACCACCAATGGTTATAAACAACTATATTGTTCAGCAAGCTTCTCAAGTCTCTAAAGTGAATTTGTTGCTTCCTCCAGGAAATGATGGATTAACTGTCCTGTCTCATTCACAAATGCATGAATCACTTCCTCCTCTGCAGACAATATGACTACTTTAGGTGCAACTGCTGAAGTGTTCACACTCTTGGGTGTCCCAGCATGTCTGCTGGGCTTCTCCTCACTGGGACAAGTTCCATGTAGGCACATAAGGTACCAAACAACATCAGGCTGACCAAAAGAAATTCATCAATTTCTTTTTTAGTGTACTATCCCTTTACATACACTAATTTTTAATTAGTTTGGCAATTTAATGTCTCCTTTTAAATTTTGTAATTTATAATGCTACTCACCTTCCCTGAGAGCCTGCAGGGTTATTTGCATAGAAAAATACAAGCTGGAAGATTGATCTGGACATCCATTTTTCCTGTTCTTATGCTGAAAGATGTTAAAGAAAAGAACTTTCAAAGAACTTTCTTTTCACTTCCTATTAGTCAAAAACTGATTCTCTCACCCAAGTCTTCTCATTTTTATTATCCTAAAAATTCTATGAAACCAGCTAAAACCAATACATTTATAATCATTTTTTCATTTTCAATTTAAGCTAATACTTGCCCTGTCTCTTTGTAATATTCCTCAAATTCTATTCAATGTATAAAACCATAATAAAATTGTATGTAATAATAAAATGAAGTACTGAAATTCACTATATTTAATTTACTGACCTAGTCCAAGACATAAATGAAAACTCACATTTCTTTGTCTTAGGCTTTTACTTTAGAATTGCAGAGTAAAGTGCTGTCAGCAATTATACCTACTCAACTCTGAGGGAAAAAAGGGAGAATATGGCCCTTGTTCCTCCATTTAAAATATTTATATTGGCCATTTAAATATTTATATATTTGTCACTTTAAAATATTTATATAACTATCTATTCAGCACTTCATATATTGGTGAGTGAACTTATATAATGCAAATAAATTATGTATTAAATATTTACTATAGGTTAATATTTTATGAAATTTACTGTACACACAGTAGGAACAAAACTGGCAAGGGATGAGGAACTCTGGAGATTACTTTTGCATTTTCAGCACAAAACAACAGGGTTCCCTTACTTCTGCACTGCTTTTAACAGAGTTTATAGGTTTGCTAAGAAAGCACCTCTGTTTAGAAATTATGTAACTCAACATCCTGAGATAATTTATCTTTGGGCAAAATTCCACCAAGGTTTGTGGAACTAGTCACTAAGTTGATCCGAATTTATAAGCTAGGAGATCAAAGAAGGAATTGAATAAAAGGTTCGATATTTTGAAATATTTATACTCAAAACTTCTAAAACTGCTTTTGACTCCTGTGCCCTCAATATGGGCTTCTAACATGGTACCCAAAGAGCAAAGCAAAATATTTTCTTTATTCTGCATTTAGACATGAGTAGAACTTCTCAATACCACAAAACCTGATATTTCATGTAGCAGATTTAGAAAAACAAACAAACATCTTCCCTATGGCCCTAAAAGTTTTAACATTTTCTCATCCCATAACTGAACTCCACTTTTAACCATCAAGCCACAACTTGTACCTGTGCCAAATTCAAAACAGTCACAGTCCATCTGAATCTTCTAAAAAATATGGTGTGAATTAAGAAAGAAAATAAACCAAAGAACAATCCAAGGACCTGTTCTCCGTGCTCTCAGACACCCAGGGACAACATCAGGAGCTCAGAAAACAACCTCAGATAACCATGAAAGCACTCTACTGCTGGCATAGTCTGTGTGCAAATCAGACTCTCTCAGTAAAAACATATAAGAAATTCATGCTAAAAGGATATTGCAGTACCAATACCCTCCTCATTTACATTTTTATGACAAGCTGATGTATCGGCAGTAAGTTAATACCAAAGGGCTTATATGAGTAGAAAAGTCCTTATGGCTTTGAAATTTCCTTGGAGCTTTTTAATTCTGATTAACAGTCATAATAAACTCTAAGTATACTCACAACCTTCAAGCATTAAACTTTATTAATCTACATAACATGCCAATTAAGTTAATATACTTTGATTCTGTCTAGTTCTGAAAGATGTTTTAATTTTACTGACAAATACAAAAGCAAACCAACAAGCAAATCTCATCGCTCAGTTTTTGAGCAATTGACCTTATTTTGCTGCATTCCAATAAATGAACTTCCCAGTGGGAAGCATATATTTCAGGAACTAGGAATTGGTTTGCTGCTAGCAACCAGCAAGATTCCTGTCCTTGCACCAATCACTTCAGAGAGGCACAGGCATCAGATAAGGTTTTGTTCCCTTACCCAGGATTTGTTCCCTTACCCAAGTGAAGTTCCTGCCACATCCCAGGCTCTCTCCTCTGTCCCTTCTTCTTCTCCATGCTGCTCCATCAGCCCCATCTCCTGCCTGTGTTTGCTGGTGCAGCACACCCCAGCATTGCCTTCTGCTGCTCTTGGGGGTCACCATGACCCACTGCCTCCTTCAGCCCCATCTCCTCTTCCTCTCTGTGTTTCCTGGCACAGCACAGCATAGCATTGCCTTGTGCTGCTCTGGGGGTCACCATGACCCACTGCCTCCTTCAGCCCCATCTCCTCTCTGCATTTTCTGATGCAGCACAGCCCAGCATTGCCTCGTGCTGCTCATGGTGTCCCTATGCCCCACTGCCACAGCAGGCGCGGCCTGCAAGGCCTCCCTGGCGGTCAGCGGCCTAAGACTGGAACTGCCGAGTCATGGTGACTGCACCTAAGAAGCCCCTTTTTCGGCCTTTGGACCCTTGCTTATCTCTCTGTAAGACCATAGGTCACTTTCCTTTTGACCCCTGATATTGGACAATTCCTAAAACTCCTGTACCCTATAAAAAAATCCTATTTTTGCCCAGCTCGGCAGAAGAGCTGTCCCTGAGAACCTTCACAGAAGGCCAATAAAGACATGCCTGTGGAACCTCACACAGCCTTCTCCTCTCTGTCCCTGAGTCTGCCCAAAGAACTTAGCAAGCAAAGAGCTGAAATCACAAAATGAGCTGATAATCATGAAAAGCTGTTATCACCTAAGCTTTTTAAGGTAGCCTGTGACTGGGAGCTGCCTGGGAGCCTGGGCAGGCTCTGCTGAACAGGACTGTGCTATCCAGAGCAGCCACAGCCAGCTGGGCATTCCCCAAAACCCAGCCAAGACTTCATGACACTGCCTCCTTCAGCCCCATTCCTGAGGAAACATCCCTGTCTGGATATTCAAGAGCCACTGGCACCCACCCGAGCTGGGACTGAGGCCACCCCACAGTCACAGCAGCTTTCATGGGCTCAGCCCCTGGCTTCTCACTGCACAGCTTCAGCCATCTAGGTCCTTGAAGTAAGTTATTCTCTGTGCAACAACTAAATAATAAAATAATAGCTCAAACTGGTATCTCCAAGAAGTGACTCCAAAGAAGGGCCCCCTGGGCTTTTATCTGCTCACAGTCTGAGTGAGGAGAAGCCTGGAGATCACTGTCATCTTCCTAAGAAATGTCAGGAGTAGTCTCTGCCTTGAGAGAGCTGGCCTCAGTGGCCCTTGTTTAAATTCAGATAAGGAGCTAACAAGGCACCCAGAGCTCTCAGACTTACAGAATCATTTATTTTGATGGATGGCTGTTATTATACCTGTCTGTGTTTAATTGGTTTCTCCTCCAGTTACCAATAAGCCAATTAGGAAATGCCTCCTGCTTCTTCCTTTTGCATGGATGGCATCATTCTGATCACAGGCTTGTCAACAAGAAAGAGAAAAAAGCTTCTTCCAAAACTATTTGTATTTGGTTAATCGTCCTTCTGCTGCAACTGCCTCTACAGAAAGAATTCAAAAATTCTAGCTATTAAAAAAGGGACTCCTCTCAGGTGAGGTGGCATGTGGTTTCGCAGATGGGAATTTGCTTTAGTTGTGTGCAAGTGTGCCAGCCTAACATTTTTAAACCTTTTAGAAAGTACTGCTCTGGCCAGAAGCAGTTGTGGTGTGATGGCCAAGGCACTTCTGAAGCAGCTCAGATTTTCAGAAGAAATAATATTCCCCAAAAATGCCCCCTATGAATTTTCCAAGCAATTTTTTCACTGTAAAATGAGTCATGCTTTGAATACCTTTTTTTTTGCATGTAGTACATTATTCATTAATCAAAAGATTGTGTGGAGGGCTTGATACAAAAGTGAAGTATTAGTTTCACCCATCCATTTGAACATCTCTGTATTTTGTACAGCCATGCATGCAGTAAAGCACTGCAAATTAATTTAGCTATGTCCTTAATCATGATAAATCAAAGCAAGGGTAATGCCATGTCTCTGATGCCCCATTCATATAGTGACAATTTTCAGGTGATGAGATACTTGTCTAGGGCTCCCACAGAACAGCAGATTGCAATGCATTTTAAAGTTCATTTAAAAATATCTTGTTGCAGCATAGCTTGGAAAGATTAATTTGTGGTAAAACACACTGATAGTCTCTTGCCATCTGTGTCAGACTTGAAAACTTCAATCCCAAATAGCCCTGTGTATTAAAACTAATTGTCCTTCTCCCCATCCCCAGAAGTTAACACAATCTCAATGCTGATCAGTTACCAGCAAAGTGTCATGCTGCAACATGAGTAATGACAGTACAATGAGATCTGTATAGCAGCAACAAAAGTCAGAAGCTTAACATAGGTACCTAATAAATTATGTTTAAATGCTGTTTTACAAAGGTAAACAAATAAATACTAACTATTGTGAGTTCTGGATAGAGAGAGTTAAGGTACACAATGACTATTAATAAACTGGCACTCCAGAATTCAGTAATCTCCTTAGACACTGGCTTGGGAATAAATGCTGAGACATGAACAAAAAACATCTTCATCTCCACAGAGTGAGAGAAAAAATCACTGCAGAACTGAGGGGAGAGTTATACTTGCTGACATCTCTCATTTTTCTCTGTTTTCTCAACTTCCCTTTTGCACTTGGCAGAATCACTAAACAGCCTTTTTTCAGTGAATCACTCACATGGAGCTTTCAAAGCCTCTGAAGAGCAGCAGTTTGTACAAGACTCAAGGCTCAGGGCACCTACAGCCATGGTCCAGGCAGAAATCCTGAAAAGCTGCCAAACTGCATGCTCAGGATGGCAGCCAGTGGAGAGAGATACATAATCAATCATAAAGGCCCTTCCTTGGACAATTTAGAACACAAACACAGGAATAGCTCAACAGGTGTGCAAGGGCACCAGACACCCTAGAGGAGCAGATCAGCCTGGTCCCCATTGCCTACTTCACCTGGGCCCTGCCTCCCAGGAGGCACAGAAATAAAATCTTTCCAGAAACCAGTACAGAGCCACCAAGGAAATAGAGAGGGAGGGGGAAGGAACCACAGTTATGCTCGTGCTGCTTAATGGGGATCTCGTACATGACCCCACATCAGTATGAAATACCACTAAACTTCTTATTCAAAGTGATTTTCTGAATTCCATCCATGTGTCAGTCATTGCATACATCTCTGACACATCCTTTTTGAATCTCACACTGACATAACCCCATCATCTGACTCTTTTCTGTGAAATGGGGACAATACAGCACACAAATAAATCAGGCTGCTCAAGTCCTGCACTAGAACCTCCACCTAACTGCCCACCCCTAGTTTTTACCTGTACACTCAACACAGTCAGTGAACATCCCTGGGGTTTGTCTTGAAAAGTTATTTTTGGAGCAAGATTTGCTTACTCTGGAAAAGAAAGGGGTTTGCATTCTCTAATAAATCTCCTTACTTTCTGCCAAAGATTAAGTACTTGTGTTTGCATCACAAGGACTTGCCTGCCCATATTCATCCAGGCAGACTGCACAATTAGTCACAACCAACTCAAAGATCAGAGATGTCATTCAGTTTTATTTATGGAATAGCATTGATATAAACAAGGCCAATTCTTCCTGCTGGTATTACTGACTTCTTTGAAGTGGAAAGACTAAAAGGAATGTCAGACCTTTGCTCTTTACTGAATGTTGCTTTCAAAAAACAAAGCAAACAAAAAAACCCCAAGCAACAGAGAAAAAGAGACTTACCAATTCACAGATATCCCTATAATTTTTTTCTTACTCAACTCTAAAAACTCTGAAAAACTCATAGGCAGTGTCCTCCCAAATCTAGACACAGTTCCTAGGCACAATCAATCTTTGACTGATATGCTAAACTCAAGCTGCTTATAAAGTGACTCGGTGCAGGTTAATGGAAAGGAAGATTATATCATATAAACCAAAATATTTTATGGGATAGGTGTTTGAAATCAATGAGTCACTTAGATTTTATAGTCAACCGAGTCACAACAGCAGATGACCTTGTGCTTTTCACATCCCAAGGATCAAAAGTGCATACTTCTTAACATTTTTCTTCTTTAATCTCCTAGCTCAGCCCTGCCATCCTCATTTTTCACACTTTGGTTTGCCAGTTACAGCAGGGAGATTATGAGTGATGGACGTGCCCGAGATCAATGTGCCTGTAAGGGGATGGAATTCATATTGATCTCCACTCATGCAGCACCTGTGCCTTGCTTGCTATAATCCTTCCACTATAAACAGAACAACTGCTCCTGCATGCTGGATTTTTTTTCCCTTATTGATGCTCCAGTATTGCTCTTTCCTACTCCTACATCCCCTTCTCAGGCTGCTCCTTTCCAGTCTTTGCTCCCAGCCTAACTAAAAGCTCATGGCAGCAACAACTGGGTCTAACATTCCATGGCAGCAAAACAGAGTTTTATGGTTGTCCAAAAGAGCCAATCTGATTAATTAGACCTCCCTAAATCAGAGCAAGGACAACAGCTCATAGTGGAACTCATTTCCAGTACCTCTCTTCAGACTGTGATACACAGCTACACTGGGCATTGTGGTAAACATGTTCTGACCAGAGATTGACTGATGGAGGGCTTGAAGAATTATTTGCACATGAAATCATTACAGTACTTACAGTAAAATGTTCTATTTCCTGATTGTTTTGTGTTTGTGTCCTACTGCAGGCATTCATTATGGATGGACACATACACTGCTGCAAGTACATCACTCACAAATATGAGCTGATTGTCTCACAAAGAGCAGTATTTTATACAGAGAGACTACAAAAAATTTCAAAAATTTAAAAAAAAATTTAAATCACACTTTGAAGCAAACCTTTCCAATGTAGCAGTCAGGCTACCATTCCAATTGCCTGGCATACTCCAAAATCCCCATGTTGTTCATGATTCACATAGGAATTTAAAATCTGAACACTGAGTATCCCAACTCTATAAGCTCCAGCTGCTGGGAGTTTTTGCTGCTGTTTCTGTGCTCCCCATCAATATTGCAGTTTAAAACAAACAAAAGACAAAGAAAAAGCACTCTGACTATGAATGGCTCCAGTGTCATTCTGTTGTTGGGCAGGAAAATTTCTCAGAGCTCATATTCCATAGGATGGGAAAGTTATTTTCCCACCCAAAAAATCCAATACTGTGATGTATTATAATACCTAATCACTACTTTTAGCTGAGCCAAATGTGATGAATACTGAAACAAGTGTATTACCTTATTTGTTTCATCTTGCTTGCAGAAAGGTTTATAAAAATTCATGTCAGGACAAGGATTTAGTGTTCTTCCTATGAACATCTGCAATCCCATCCCCTGCAAGAGCTGACACATCTCCTTACATTGATAGCTTTGCTTCCAATCATTCTGATTTTCAGTCTTTCAGCAGCTTGTAAACCTGACCCATGACAAGAGTTTTTTCCATCAGATGGAGGATTTCAGTCCAAATTAATGAATGTCTGTCCATCCATTTACAGTATAAAGACACTTCCAGAGTTTCCTCTTACAGCAATATTAACTCTTTGCCATCTTGGAAATATTTTTCTCCCTGAAAATTACTCAGTTTAAAAGCAAAGTGAATCTATGCATGCAAAAAACTGAAAAAATACTATATATGTCAAACTGTCTAGATGGAAAACAAGAGACCTTTAAAGATTACAAGCTGTGTGAAATCATGCAGGTTCTGCCACCAGTTTGGGAGTAGCTCAAAGCACTACTCTGACTCAGCAATGCCAGCCCTCGACAAAGAGGGAATGGCTCAATGTAAGTAATAAAACTAAAATTATACTTCCAGTCTTGCAACAGACCAGAATTTATACTCTTTAAAATCAATGCCTCCCGCTGAATTATATTTATCCTGCAAACATTAAAGAGAACTTCAAGAATACAAAAAGCTTTCTATAATTTACAGTAGTTTAAGAAAAAAAACAAACAAAAAAAATCCCAAACCAAACTAGTTCTCCAGAGATATTTAAAAGTACTATTTTTTTTTTTCCTTTTCATGAAGCCAGAGGATTATTCTCCTAAACAGACCTCTCCATTGCCACAGGACCAGCAGCACTGAGCCACATGATGCAGAGGTGCTTTTCCTCATTGAAACACATGACAGAAATACAGAAATACAGAATACAGCACCTCACCAAGGTACAGAAAGAGCAGGGCCAGGCAAGCAACAAGGCACAGACAACTGGCAGAGCCTGCAGCCTCCGGCCTGACAGCATCCCTGCCTCATGCCAACACCAATGAGACAGAAAGTGGCAGCTAATAATTCCTTTTTTTTAAAATATCTAATTTTGATAATCCAAAGCTAGCACTTCATTTTGGTATTCAACCAGTTTTCAGTGAGTGCATAGCTCTCTTCTCAGAGTAAAAATCTAAATATAAAAGAGATCTGTTGTGTGGTATAATAGAGGCGGATCTACCTCCTCAGCAGAACTGCAACCACTTCAAAAATATGGAACATTTGCATATGAATATTTGCCATGGAAATTAAGCACCTTTTGAGTGTCTACATATAGCACAGTAGTACAAATTAACTCATACCACTGTTGATGTGAATTTGTGAAAGTGAGAAAGATTTAACAGAACAGTCTGTGAAAATGTAGTCCAAGAAGATTCCTGTAAAAATTAAGATATTAATTGGCATAAATTATGATTCTACTCCTTTGTATGAAATGCAAAAGAATAGATTCCTTTCTTAAAAATTGCGCACACATCAGCTCCCAGCACTGACTGAAACAAGAAGAGGTGGCACTGCTGACCTCAGACTTCAGCCACAGACTGACTGGATTGCACTACAGCAGCTAAAAGAACACACACACATGGCTGAAGCAGCCTCTGGAAAAACATTTCAGCATATGGAGTTTGTCTGGCAAGGGCTTGGCTGAACATCCACTGCAGAAGGTGCCTATGGCAGCAGCACAGAGTGCTCTGGATGATCTTTGAGTAGCAGCTCTAACTCTGCTGTAATCTGGACAGTGAGAATGCCACCAACTGCCCCAAAGATGTGGCAAGAAGTGGCCTTTTCTTCTCTGCTTCTTTTCATCAAAAGGAGAAAAGGGGTAAAACAATATGAATAACAGTTAAAATCAGCAGATCTGTTGCTGTCACTGGGCTCTTGATCTGCTTTCCCACTTCTCCTTCAGCCTCACAGGGCTTTCCCTGATGCTCTTGGAGCTGTGCCCACTTGTGATAACACACAGGGCAGGCACGGAGCTGCACTGGGAGAGCCACACAGCAGAAACACTGCCAAAGGAGGGAACAACAAACAGGTGAGAGATTGTTTGGTTTAGATAGGTGTTGGAAGAGCACACAGGAGAGTGCTGAAGCTGCAGAATCAGAAAGCATTTAGGAGCAGAAAACAGGCTTCAATTTAATCCCAATGAGTTAGCTCAAGGCAAACACTGAAAACATCCCTCGTGAGGAATGGCAGCTCTGGTATCCAAGCAATGTGTCCACAGCTGGAACATTCACACTGGACTGAAGCCCTTGGGACATCTCAGATTTGGAGGCACACGAGTGGGACCTCACAGACCAGTGGTGACATCAACAGCAGACACCTTACAGCCATGGTTATGGGCACAGGGTTTTCAAAGTTTGGGGGTTTGTAGCAGATACAGGAGAAAAAATGAGTAGTGAAAAAAAAAAAAAAAAAAAAGCAAAAATGTATCAAAATCTGCTGAGATTTAAATACATTCCCTGCAGGAATCCTCAGCTGGGTGATCTCCACTCCTCAGAGTGTGGGGCTGAGGTAGCTTGGCCAGTAATGCAGCAGTTTGGAAACAAAATTAACAAAGCCCCAAAGCCTTAAAGCACTAAAACAGTTTTCAACATAAAGACCCAGATATTCACTGTTATAGCAACAAAATGGATTTGTTACATAAAATTATTTTTCCTTCTCTTTAAGCATAACAGGGGAAGGAAGGATTAAAATATAACTCAAATGGCTTAAAACATAGCTCATACTTCCAGGGCTCATTACTGGAATTATACATTTCATGTCTCGCTGTGGAATAGATGGATGTTTTTTCCTCCTTCCTGCAAAACAACATTTGCTTATTCAACTGCCTTTTAGCAATGGGTATAATCATAATCCCAAGTGACATATGCAGTGAGAGCAACTGACTACTCACCCTCTCTCCAGCACTTTATTTCTAGGGATGCTGTGTTTAATTAGCTCCACAGTAGTCAGAGGAGCAAACAGGTCACCTCTGTGTCAAATCTCCCAGTAGTCATCTTCCCTGTCACCACCCCCAATGCCTTCATTTATTTGGACATTTTGCATGCTAAAAGTAAGGTCATTAGTGTCACATAGCTGGTTTTCCCCCCTCTGTCTGTGTGTTGTGTTATATTCCTGAATAACTGCACTTTGGTTAAGGGAGTGAATTCCCTTCAGCATGCAGAACCTTTATGGAGGGAACATATTCTAAATTCACACAAATTCTAAATTCAAGCTGATCTAAACAGAATCTCTTGAACAGATGATGGCATAAATGTTCCAAAACACAGAGGACTTGGAATTGGTAGGAGGTTTACCTCTGTCTGGAATCCAAAATTTGTAGGTACCCCAAGCCTTCCACTTTACCAATTCCTCTTCTTTTTTTTTCCTTCTCCTCTGCAGATAGACATCATCTCTGTCACATCCTCTCCTCTGACCCTGGACTGGCATTTCAGCAGTGCCACAAGTCTGTGCCAAAATCTATAATCTCTAAAATAGACCTGCCACAAATGCTGAGTCCCAGGGAAGCCCATACAGAGGCAATTGTGTGCAGAATTCTGTTCTTTGATACTTTGCCTGAAACAGAACAAGCAGGCAGGCACAGCACAGGGACAGGATGCATTTACAAAGCCAGGCTGTGCAGAAGGCACAGAGCTGATGACTTCTGTGGGAGGCAATCTGCAGTCACTGGCACTGGGGCAAGACCCAAGTGAGTCCAGTCCAATCTGGAATATAACCAAGGTCACTCATCCCTGCCTGTGTTACTGCTGCCCAATTTCCCAGTTTAGCTAGCAATCCTTTTGGCAGTCCTCTTGTACAGTGGGGATCCACCTGCAAAGCTCTGGTTGCTTTGAAATCAGATGGTACTCTTGAAAGAAAAGCAATGTTTTGTAACACTTGCAAGTCACCAATGTCTTTTCCAATTTCAGTATTCTTTGATCACCTTACAGACCATGATAGGCAGATCCCACAGGTCACAGTTTTGTTTGTAATGTCTGTAATTTCACTACTATTATTTTTCATAGAATGCAAGTTTGTTAAGTGTTTATAAAAAGAGCTGAGAAAGGGATGCAAATATTTCCTCTTTTTGCATACTTTTTAAACAGGTTTTGAGATTTGACAGTCTTGGAAATAAAGAACCAACCTCAGCTGCTGGAACAGACTGATCTCCACTGATCTCAAGGCAACCACACTATTTTATGCAAGCTGACTCCAGGCCCCACCTACCTATTGCCCTACTGAACACTGCACAGGCCAGAGCAAACATGGACTGCTCCTGCAGTGCCCAGTGAGCCTCATCTGGCAGGTTATACCTGAAACCTCTTCACAAAGTCTAAGGGGAAAATCCTTCCCAGATGATGCTATGACCTTTTTATATGTTGTTCAGCAAACTGTGTCCTGGAGAATTTCCTGGATGGGCTTTTGGGGATTTTTTGATTTTGTTTTCCTATCAAGAAAGGTCAGTCCTCCTAAACTGGGTTAATTTATCATTTCATTCATTGTTTCCCATCTCTTTGAAGCTTTCTTTGTTCTACTGTCACAAAACTCACTCACACCTGAGTTTTTCACCATTAAATAAAGCAGCAGTGATTTGTCTCCATTTGGTGGCAATAAGAGCCATGGTGTTTCTTCCTGTGAAGGGACAATGGTACAGCATGGCTGGTGGGCTCCTTGCCTGGGAGAGAGACAATGCAGGGCACAGCTCGTGGGGCTGCTGCTGCACGTGCCCAGGGAGCCCCGAGCTCTGGCCTCTCCCAACACCCCGACTCTCTGTGTAAGATAAACTACGAAATTTGCCCTCTATAATTCAAGATTCAAGGAAAGTAGAAGGTTTTAAAAGGGTTTAAATCAGATGATGAAATTTCTGTGCAATCTTATAAAAGGATACGCAATGATGTCTTTGAAACATTATTTTTAGTGAGGTTTTTTCACAGCCTATAGTTCATATAGGCTGATGCAATATGCACGTGAAATGTACTGGCAAGTAGCAGGAAATATCCCTTTATGATCACCCACAATAGGTGCAAATCATTCCAGCTCAGGCTCAAATAGCCGTGATGCAAGGAAAACTCTAGAATATTACTCTTTTTGCTCTGGTGGTCCCTTCTTTCTTAAGCAAAAGGACAGTCATTGCACCCAATCACCACACTGAGCTACCCCAGGAAAGAGGGTTTGAAATACCAACTCTTTGAGTGTGTCTGTACTAACCTACAAGAATGACAAGATTCACACAAAAGCCTTGGAGATTTAATGGATTAGTCCAGGTGACACTGGGATTTCAACTTTGAACTACTGCTAATAGCCAAAATATTTAATTTAAAATTTATATATATAGTGTAAGAAGACAGTCAATGCAATAAGGATGTACTCATCTAAAAAAGGATCATCAAAACAGGAGGCTCAGAAAGGGTGAGTGACATGAACAAAGAATTACTTCCAAAATTATCAGCTCTTCTGCTTCATTCTTAGTTGGAATTAATTGTAACAGGGACTCCCAAGGAGGCAAAGGCCAAACTCAATACATTCACATTTACAGGCACCTTGCCAAACTTTCCTAATGCCAGTGGTTGAAGTGGTGACATTTTCAAGCATAAAATGCATATTGTTTAGAGGCTTAGTGAGGTCAAACAGTTTCAGCAGTTGTTTAATGCTTCTGAGCTTCAGCTACAACCAGAAACATTACTCAGTATTTAAATCTTGCTATTCCTAACATTTTAGAGATGCTGTTTTACATTATGTGCATTTAACCTTCCACTCTGCAAATGATTCACCACTTGGCAAGCCCATTAATAACAAGTATTAAAAAAAAAAGTTATTCCGCTTCTTCCTGTTTTATTTAGAAACAGCCCATCAGGAAACATGGTTTTTTTTTTCCTTAAGGAGTAAAATTTTAAAAAAGGCATGAATTTTATTAACCTGAATATGAACCTTTTCTTTCTTATTGTGATGTGCTTGCATCTCAAACTACAACTGTCATCAAAATCTGTGTAGTCATACTTCCCAAAGAGATAGCCAAAAGCAGTAGGTTTAAAATTAAACAAGATAAATTTATGTATTTGCATTCAAGTCACTTGAGAGATGAAGATTTATTTCAGAGGAGGAACTGCAGAATTAGTTCTACAGTGCAAATTGTCGTTCCAGCTCAACTCAAATTACCATTTAATGGAAATTTTTTTCCTGATTTTCAGGTACAGGGAAGTTTTGTACATGGGAGCAAAAGCTGAGCAATTGGCACTCATTTGTCACTGTTGGCTGCTTTCAGAGGACTTACACGGTGCAACAGCCAAATCATTAAAGCAGCACCCAGGATGCCAGCACTGTCTTCCTGGATGTTTTATAATGATTTCCAAAGCACAGACACCTCTCACATCTACCAGAATTCCCCAGGGCACTGTGGTGAAGTCTGGCCTAGAAAGAGACACAACTAATTGGGCAGAGATTGCAAAAGCACCCAGAGATGGGGGGCTCTCACACTCAGCCCTAACCCACATCAAGCTAGGTAAAGAGAATATCAAATAGGGGCTGTGCAGTGGGAAGAAAAGCAGCATTAGTTTTGGTCAGTAATTTATACAAGGTTCACATTTCAGTTAGTTAAGGTCTGGATGTCTTCTTCTCTCACATTCATGTGAAATTATTTTAATTACTACTCAACTTAGCCTAAAGAAGCATTTCTCTCATAACCTAAAGCCCTGCCACTTGCCCCTGATTGTTCATAACTGGTTTAAATTAAATTTTAGTGACCTGTCCATGATGTAGGAAAGGGCATAAGAGAAGTACTGAAACATGGTGAGCTGTTGTGTGATATGTAATTCCCTTTAGGGCCCAGGAGCAGAAATGAATGGAGATGAAGAAGGGAGCAGGGATCTGCCCAGCACTTCTCTGATAGGAATTGGGCTTCTTGTACTGCCTGCCTTCTCAGTGCCTCACAAAACATCCCACGGGCCTGAGGCTGGGACTCTCAGCAGCACTGAAATTTCAAGGGAACAGAACAGATGCTTTTTTAATTATTTCACTGAACCATCTCTTACAATCAGCGATGAAAGATAAAAATGATTTCATAGAATCATCTCTTACAATCAGAGATGTTTCAAATATAGCTCCAGCTGAGATCCAGATCAGGCAGACATGCATTTTATCTTTTTTACAGATCTGGTAATCAGAAACCACTGTGATCACATAGCCTGACTTTAAAACCAAAAATTATCTACTACTCATTCTCCTATCAATGACATCTCCCCAAAACTTCATGCATTAAACAATAGGAATTTTCCAGAATTATTGACCTCAACATATCAGGGTGGATAGAACACTTAAGAAAGCTAAGATATTATATTCCAAAACATAATAATAAAAGCATCTGAGAGCTCTAAGCATTTGTTACTTACTAAGAATGTTGTACTTTAACAAATGGAAAAGAAAGAATACTTTTAAAGATAGATATTTCACTCTTTTAATTTTCTTTCTCTTTTAGACTAACTTCTCTCAGCCCATTTGAACTGGGAAAAAAAAAAAGAAGATGAATAAAGCTTGATGAAGCAAGGATTCCTGCAGAGACAAGGTGATTATGAAAAAAAGTGAGTGGAAAAAAAAACCAGAATCAAAAGAGATTAAAGTAATTACTTCACCTAAACTGTCCAAATCATATTAAGGCCTGATCCTTCAACTTCTCACTCACAGTAGGTTTCTGTGCTTTTACACCACTTGAAGGCATGCAAAAGATTGTGGATTGAGGCATTTAGAAGACTTCTTCTATTATCCCCATGGTGGATATCTGAAAATTATAGCAGGAGAACTAGGAGCATCAGTTTTACAGTTAAAGATCTTTATGTATAGAATTAAACATTTTTAAAAATTGTAATTGTACTTATTCATTAATACTTTTGAGATATATATATATTTATAAATAGCAAAAAAATGCTGTTTCTTTCTTTTTTTGAGGCAAGATACTATAAACAAGTTCCTTTTGCCCTGCACATGTCACAGCAGATGGTGAGTATTAACATCCCTCCACTTCTCATAGCAATAGTAAGCAAGGTCATGTGTACATCAAACTGTGGTTTCCTGTAAATGTAATGAAAAATCTGTACGACTAATCTTCCACCCCCTTTGAGCAATGGGAAATATTAGCTTCCATACAGTTATGTGAAGAATTCAGTGCTTTGGGGTCCTGCCTGGTTAAAATGAAGGTAAAAGAACAAAAATTACATAGAACAAAAATTACCATTAAACAGAATAACACCATGTCTGAGCTCAGGGCAACATCTCCAAAAGTTCAAGTAGGTGCCCTGAAACTCACTGTTAAAGAAAACCAGAAATGCTAAGATTGCCCATAAGTTCAGGAAACTTTTTTTTTCTTTTTTAAATAGTCTGTTAATGGGGCTTTTTAACATCAAGGGCTGCTTGAGGCATTTGAATGATCTTTATACTTGGCATGTTATTAATGCAGAAGCTCTTGGAGGGATAAAAGTGTTTTGAAGTGGGGTGCTATTTTCATAAAATATAGATCCAGCTAATAGGTCTAGAGAAATCTTTTCTCCTATTCATTATCAAACATTGTCATGGAGGTCAAAGCAGATGATAAACTCGGACAAACTTTAATTCACAACCAAAACCATGGCCCAAGCTGACAAGCAGGGGTAACCATGATGATGCTGCAACGCTTTCTCAAAGGTTCCAGGTCTCTGTGCTCCTCCCATAAATACACCATAGAAATTCACCAAAGGATCCTTGAACTAATGTGAAGATGATATTGCTCACTGCAATACAGTAGTTTTTTCCTTAAGAAGGAGATTAAACAGTCTGAAATTTAAGCAATTAAGAGGAATGGCTGCTTTCTCCTCTTCATGGTTTCAGTACATCATAGACATAATGGATATTAATCTTAGAGACTTAATTCTTATCTTGTTTACCACAAAAAAAACCATAGGCAACTTCACTTAAATACCTGGATTTCTACCAAGGCTATCAAATTCATTCCCAGCTGTCATCTTTGCAGGTCTCCAATATATTGCAACATGTGAGACTGGATCCAAAACAAGAACATTGACCCAGTCCTGGGACCAGAGCTGGTGTATGGATACCAAATTGTGCTATTCTACACAAATCTGCCCTTTTGGGCTGCCACAAGCTTCTTGATGTGTGTTTCTTGTATGAAATACGGCCTGTGTAAACCTTTCCCAAGGACTGGGGTCAGTGCATAAGCCAGGTATTTGCCAGTGACAGTGCCCTGTGTCAGTGTGCACACCAAAATTATACCTGGCAAGACACAGCAGTGTGGCTGCAGTTTGGAAGTTTGGGTTTCACTTCATGAGCTTCTCTGCTCTCAGCCATCTTGAGGGGACTGGAACAGATTTTACACAGAAAACCAGGAAGTTCTGTGTAAAATGTGACACTCTTGCATCTGGCTGTGGAGAGGAACAGGGGCATTACTGACAAAAATATCCCAGAACAGGTTCCTGATGCCCACAGATGTGGGGAACACTGCTCCAGGTACCAAAATTAATCTAACATAAAATTTCACTGACACTTATAGATCTCCATCAGCACAGCGTAATGTGGTTCAGTGTGTTTCTTTTCCCAAAAAAATAAAACAGGAAAGTTTGGTAAAAACAGCCTATGACAGTTAACAATTCAGAAGACTGGTAGCACTAAAGGGCTTTGTACTTTTATTGGCTCAACGAACAAAAGATTGCCTGGAAGTTTCATGGGAGCTCTGGGTTATCAGTCCAAAGCTGAATTAAATTAGAAGTGATTGGGAGCTGTTACCATCTGTTGAGTGTGTGGTGGTTCATGCAATATGAGTTAATATACTTTAGCAGACAGATGGGCAGAAATGTGCAGGCCTTAGTCATTCAACACCCCTGTTAGCAATCTGAACAGAGAGATCAGGAACATGGACAGCAGAGGAGTGAATTTCTTTCTTTTCCCTGATAAAGTCCCCTCCATCATGTTTTTGGCCTTTTCCAAGAATGTTTCTACAACTGCTTCCTATGTTATATATTTTGTGGGGTTAAGAAAAGGATTGTTCTTCCCAGGTGCTGCCAACCTTGATCTTTCTCTTGCTCTAAAATAAAATTTAAAAAAGAACCAAACCAAGGCACGTTTCTGTTTATGACTTCAGGTGTTAAACCCCACACAATTTTTTCACGGACTGAATGTCACAGCAATTAAATGATGATGTGGGAAAACATTGCCATAAATCATATAAATTATGAAATCACACTCTCTCTTTTCCTTTTTTCCTGTGCTCAACATAGAATTCTAGGCCTAAAGTCACTTCTTTTCCCACAACACAAAGAAATTCCAGTCAGTACTGACAAGGAAACTGTTGTTTAATGGACAACTGCATTGTTTCTTGAAAAAACTGCTTTGTTGTAAGGAATATTACATATCTTATTAGAAAAATCCCTTTCCTGTGCTACTTTAGCTAATGAAAATGAACTGTTTTAAGCAAGAAAAGAGGAAAAGAGAATAGAACACTGCAGTGGGGTTACAGAGGCACCAGAGCAGGTCTGTAGTTAATGCCACTGCTGTGTCCTGCCTCCCTCTCTGTGCATCAGTTTCCCCACTGCAATTGGCAGCCCTAAATCCACAGCAGCCACCATCAATCTCCCAGAGCCAATGCCATCTTTTGGGTTTCCAAATCTCTCTTATCCCCTACTTGTCTCAGATCATGCCTCAAATTAGACAACAAGATTTTGGAGCCAGGGGATTACCTTTTAATCTTCAAAATATTTACCACATTTTCAGAAGCATATGTACACAGAGTTTCATTAAAAAAATCTACATCAGAGATATATCAAGGTTGTGAAATCAGTCACTCAGCATTACCAAAGGCCAACATAAAGGCTTCACATGTGTTTTGCATACCCATACTTTTTCATCAAGTCCAGCTTTCATGTATTCTCTGTGTACTTTAGTACCAAAAAACCTGTCTTTTTCTGAAATTTTTTTCATCCCTTATGCTAACAATGTGTATAGTTGGTGTACCAAAACCCATACATGAGAAGAATAATTGAAAGCTTGAGTACTGTGCATAAAACAAGGGTGCAGCTTCAATAGTTCCTTACAAAATTTTCACATGGAAATTGGTTCTGTGCTTGTGACCAAAACAAAATCTCAGTGCAGTGCAATCAGAAGAAAATATGCCACATTATCAGTGTACTAGACCTTTAAACTGGAGTTATACAACCTTTCAATAGATTTAAAAATATTTATTTCATAACAATTTTCAGATAATGTATCTTATTAAATGACCAGCATAAAACATATTGTCTACCAGTTGAGTGAGGTAATACAAAATAATACATAAATTTTAAAAAACAACAGAAAACCCTGGGATAATGGCCTTAAAGTATCTCTGAAGACTCCTGCTTTCTGGGAGGTGGACAGCAGAAGATGAGGGTGAACTGTAGTAAACAGGGTGCAGGGGCTGGCTGAACAGCTCTCACAGGCAAAGTTTTATAGAGAATACTGAGTATCTCCGTTCAAGAAAGTGCAACATGAAATAGCACTCATGCAGGTGACAGATGAATGAACTAATGTCCCATCATGGTGCTCAGAGCTCATGAACTAACCATCTTCCATCTGAAATCTAAAACAAAAGCACAGGCTGATTATGTTTTTTACTCTCAGTAGTACTTGTCTCCAAAGGAAAGCTTTAGCCCATAAAGCTCAAGCCAGATCCCACTCTGAGTAATTATATTCTGCCTACAGTAATTATGTTCTCTTTGCAGCTTCACATGGAATAATGTCCACCCACTTGCTGCACCGAGCTATTTTATTGCTGCACAGTTGCTGTAGCAGCTGAGGATTGTTGGGGTGGGAGAGGTAACCTGGGGCCAGGAGAGCTGCTGTGTGTGCTTGGGGACAAACCTCACCCTGCTGAGTGCCCCAGAGCCTGCACTGGGGCAGGCACTCAGCTGGAGAAGGGTTATGGTTCCTGAGCCCACAGGAGCTATTCACTCCAGATAATTCAACCTATCAATATCTCACTAAGTGCTGTGGGATCTTACAAAGAGAAAGGCACCCTGTGCAAAGTGCAATCAGGTCAGGAGCTCTTGTTAAATGCAGCAGCACATTCCTATGTTGTACAGAGCAATGAGAGACATAGCACTAAGTAACAGAAAGATTGAAAACACATCAAAAGAGCAGTGCCTTCTCTATTCTTGATGTGGGTTTCCTTTGTCATTAAGGTTTATATCAAGAGCAATTGAAATTAATGGATGTTTTTTCCAGGGACTTCAGGGCAATCTTAAGCATTGTCATTCTACCTGATGAATTTAGTACAGTCTGAAAAAGCCTCAACTGAAGCATGGCATCAACATGAAATTCAGAAAGTGCATTAAACACAAAGTCTGAAAGGATGTTGCCATTCTGCTTCAGCAGAAATGGAATCCAGTGGAAGCTGAGTGCCTGGATAAGTATGGGTTAATGGAACTGTGTGTGCAACTAGAAACAACTTTGTTTTCCACAAAGGAAAAACAGCAGCTGTTCTTCTGCAGACACTTCCTCAGTAAGGAGGTTTTTAAATGTCATAAAGAAAGAGAAGAAATCTTTCACTCAGAAAATGGTGAGGAACATGTAAGAAGGGCTCCCTAAACATCACTTTGTAAAATGCAGCAATGCCTGGCCTGTTGCAAAGTAACCCATGAGCTCCTTCCAGTGCTTTTCTGAGAAGCACTTGGACACAAATCACAGAGAGGATGCACATTTTAAGGACACCCTGAATGCACCAGCACTATTATAGCTCACTCAGTGACTCTGTCCTCCTCCTTTCCATGTTCCTCAGCAGATTATGTCAGTCTCTCACAGATTTCCACCTTGCTCTTACAACTCTGATTGTTGCTGGGAGCCCTGTCTCTCTGACTAGTAGCTACTCATAGCAAGTGCTCTGCATTATCTTTCAGTAAGCACTGAAAAATTTTGCTTTATCCTCAAAAAGAACTACAGAACTTCTAAAATTATGCAGATAAATACATATAACAACCTTGAATTTCCTTGCTCTGTTCATTATGTCCAGTAAGCTATATCTTTCCAATTGTAGTATCTTGCTTTGCTCCTGTGTTTTCACTGCTTGCTGCAAGCTGGGGTGTTTTTTAAAGTACTCAGTGTGTAATGAGCCTGACTGAATGCAGTGGGGCCCAAGTAGTCAGACCTAACCCCATGGTTTAGCACCACCTAGGTCTAAGTATCCTTCATGTGTGTATTCAGCACTTCAACAAAAGTTTTCATGAGATTTTGTCCCAAGATATTTTTGCTGCTGATGAACAGAGGTCTGCATCTGTCTATTGTGTTGATGGGATCCAAGAATAAAGTCTAATTTTAGTAGTTCAAGATAACAAGACAGAAATCAGCCAAAGCTGAATAAGAAGCTGAGTAGAAGATACAAGAAAAAAGAGATTCAAAAAGGAAAATCACATGAATCAGATCTATTTATTATTTCAGCAGCTGTCTGCAATTTACCACCATGAATAACAAGTCAATCATAAAATCGAAGCATTTTTTATTAAATAGTACCTTTCACAAGGTGCTGAATATTATTCTATTACAATTAATAGCCCTTATAAAACATCATAAAGTCCCTCTATAGACATTGACCATTCTGGCCACAGAGGAGCAGTGGAACTGAAAGATAATGCTTATATAATGATAACACATTATATCAATGCATAGATGAATATATCTAAATGAACCATGCCCAGTCTTCATAAGGAAGGAAGATTTCTTGTTTGGTTTTTTGTTTTTGTTTTTTTTTTTTTTGTCAGGGCCTACATCCTAATGAAACTCCAGCATCTACTGTGAAATAAGAGACAAACCATGATAAAGTAGAGAGGGTATGACTGGACAAATTGTTTTCTTTCTGCAGAGAAAAGCATAATAAATTAACAAAAGTCCTGGTTTGGTCTGCTTTTCAAAGTGATGGCTTCAACATGTAAACAAGTCACAGCAGAGGGAAAACAGCACTTTTATTGTGAGACAGTGGACACTAGCTTATTCTTCATCCCTTGTTTTTCTCCTTTTAAACTTCTTTATCTAAATCCTGAACTGACTTCTTCCCTTTTTTCCTATTTCTTGTATTTTCAAGGCTATTAATATTCAGAATGGTTGATCTGTTCTTCTGTCTTGCATTGGGACTTCATCAGTGGTTGCTGGGCCACGCTCCTGCTGCCCTTTTTTGAAACCTGACACTGCTCAAAATTCACATTTCCCATGGTGACCTTCCACAGTAGTTAAGAGCCTGTATTAAATTGATCTATTTGCCACTGAAAGTTTTCCACATGTCTTCAGCCATCACTTACAGATTCTTGTGGTGAGCCAGCAGCAGGCAGGGAGGTGACATGTTCCTCTCCTTCTTCAAGTGTTTTAAATGAAGCTTTTCTCCCTGGGCACCAGTGGTATTGGAGGTACATTTCCTGGCTCTGTTTCTCTGCAGGATCTGTGGCCTGAGCCTCAAAGATGAGTCTCAGTGTCCATAAGCTGATGGACACTCATCAGCTAATAGAATTTGAAGAGAGACTCTACATGTGTTCCTGAAATACATTGTGAATATAATCTCCATATAAGCCTCTTACAGCATTCAACATCTGTTCTGTTGACTGACACTTTCCCCAGTGCTGTTTCCCCCACAAATCCCAGCCTAGCTGATTAATGTGGAAGTGAAACTGGTGCCTTTTAGGGCTGATTGTGTACTTTGAAAAGGGTGCTTCTACAAAGGCATGTTATTTTGTATTTTAAGACCACTTGTTTGCCAAGAGGATTTGGTGGTTTTCCCTTACCTGAAAAGAGAATCCCATCCCCTTTCCTGACTGCAGACATTTTTGCAACTGTAAAGTGCTTCCAAGCAAATCCTGACCTCACTCAGCACACAGAAAAATTACATTGACTCCAGCATGGCCAGGCTTGCTCTCCAGATTATTTGTGGCATAACTGTTTTGTAGGCAGTAATTGGATAAGCATCCACATTGGATAAGCATTAACCACATTAGTTATGTTTGCAATCCATATTAATTCTTATAAAAGAGACATGGTGTCAACAAAAAATAACCTGTTTGTGAAAAAGGAGCAAAGAACACGATTCAGAAAATCCCCTTCCCAGCAGAAGATTTTTCTTTGCTGGTTATTTACATTTAGGGACTGATGCCATGCATACAGAGCTTCTTACAGGGCATTTTTGACTGATTCTTTAAATTCCCTGATGTCCAAAGAAGGGATTTTTAAAGCAGCTATTTTTCAACTGGTTTCTGCTTTGCCTTTCTTGATGGGTAGGACATTCCTTCTGGTGTCTTTTCTTTGTGCTTCTATTTCTCAAACTGATAGCATGTTACCAAATGTGTCTTTCCACACAGTTGCACATTGAAGTACTTAACATAAATTTTGTTTAAAATCATAAGAAAAAAGTTATTTAATGTATTAGTCATGAAAGTTTTTACTGCAGGTTTCACTATGAGAAAGTTTCCCAGCTGAATCCCATCATCTCTGCAAACAGAACAAGTAAGATGAAGTAAATCCCTTCAGTAACAGATTGTGGGTTATGTATTTTCCCTTAGACCCCAGGTTCAGTATTGGGCTCCTGTATTTCCCAGAATTCCAGCTGTTTCCCAGCTCTGCCAATGCCATGGCACATGTACCTACAGGACTTAAAACACACTTGTGTCTGCCCAGCTTCAGCAGCAGCTGTTTGAAGAGATGTAAGATAATTTTAACCAAAAAATAATTTAGTGTTTATTTACCTAGAGGTTTTCAGTAAGCAGAAACTGTAACCCAAATCACAAAGAGCTGAGTAAATCTGGCTTTAGGTAAACTCTGCCTTTCCTGGGACAGCTGAGGAGAGTCAGGAGGGCTGGTTTAAGTAGGGGGTTCCTGCCTGCACACGAGGCTGTCTCAGCCGTGCACTCTCCTTCCCACCAGGACAAACATGGGAACTGAGTAACAAACACAGAAAGGAAGAGAGGTTTGCCTCTGGACATGTTAGATCAAGTTCCCAACGCTTTTATTTCCATCTCTGTAGCATTGTCCATTTAAAACAGCAGGTATCTGAGCCTGTGCCCAATTTCTATTGAGTGAATTTATAAAGGATTGGGACACTTTAAATTTTTCCTGCCATCCCTGGTGCATGACTCAGCAAAGCACAAACCAACTGACATGTAAGCTGCCATGCTGTCCACAGAAATACAGCAATCACCTCCAGAGGAAGGGTTTTATCCCTCACAGCATCTCCAGTTCATGCAAGTATTTACAAAACCTTTCCCTGGATATGATAACAGTATCTTTAGGGTCACAAATCTGAGCTTTTCTTCTAAACTAAGGAGCTACAATATAACCTCAAAAAAAAAAAAAAGTGTGGAATTGTAAATAACTATAACCCCCAAATATTCAGATGCTGTAGCTTGGAGTACAACATCAAATATTGTGAGAGTCATTATAAAAAACACAAGACTTGGCATGATGGAAGTGTGGCAGCCCATTAAATTGTAGCATTTTATAATCAACATCTGGCATTCCCAACCATCCCAGCCCCAGGTCCTGAGCTCTTCCCCTGTGGTGCCCAGAGCCCACCAGGACAGGTCATGTTCCTCCAGCAGGACACAAAGAGGGGGGAGCAGGAATGACCTGCCTTGGACAGAGCTGTGCCAGCACTGCCACTGCCCACACTGGCCAGCACGAGCCAGCTCAAGGCAGAGCTGCTCACTCTGCTTCGCATGGATTAACAGCCCAGGATTCCTACAGTGGCTGCTTGGAGGGATAGACTCACTAAAGTGCAGCTTAAATAAAATTCTTTTAAACATTTGGCCTCCTGGTCTGTGTGTTTGTCAAAAGGCACCTTCATTAGGCGATCTAAAAGCAAAACCACATTCTATAGAAATGAGGAATTTGACATAAAATCCAGAGAAAAGTTAGGAGCTAGGGAGACTGAAATAAACCAAGCTGTACTATCAGAAACTTTTCTTTATGTGTGTTGGAAAAGTGCTTCTCTCAAGAAGCCTTTTTATTTGCTTTTTATTCTTTGATAATTTCCACAGTAGAGAAATGCAAGATTTGAAGCTGTGCATGGGCACAGAGCAGATCAGATGCTCAGCTGGTACAAATCCCTGACATCAGTGGAGCTCTGCTGATACACCCCAGCTCGATGTCTGCACTAATATATCTGCAGACCACTCACGTGAGAAAGCTGCTTTGCACTGTTTGGCCACAAATGCCTTGTGGCCAGCTGCCCAGGGATGGCCTCCCAGGGCAGGAGTCAGTCCCACTGGGGTACCTGTGCACCCACTTGAGCCCTTCCCATGAGGGTGATGAAGGTGAGACCATACATGATCTTTTAGCCAAAAATTCCATGGGATTTAAACACTTACAGAAACAAAAAGGGGTAAAACAGCTTGTTCCCTTTGAGTTCAGTCACTGGTAACCACTTAAGGCTTAAAAAGAATCTTTTCCTCCAAGCCAGTTTATTCTGTAAGATATTTTATCATGAGGTTCCCTGACATACATGGGGGTGGCAACCTCTGAAGGGGGGATTTCAAACTCACTAGAGCTTCAAGTATGACCTAAAATGACAATTCCAATATTTCTATCAAATATTGAGTGGTGCTGAGCAAGAAAAGTGTACAACTACCTCTCTTCCAGTCATTTATCCTTTCTAATGGATCCTGGGGATAATGAATACTTTAGTGTCTGTTTATAATAGATAAATGTTCTACAATAGTGCCTCTCACTAAGAAAACATAATTTTAACTATGTAAGAGATTAAAAATAACTAGAGAAATATTGTGACAGATGGTGCTGCTCATGCTGCCTTAACATTTGGGCATGTTCTGTCTAATGTTTCTTTCATTCTCCTGATTCAGAACAGAAAATCCAATTAAATTAAGCATGTTGTAGCATTTCTGACATTTTTGTTCTTGTTTTGTTTCTTCATTTGCTGATGAAATCAGTCTGAATTTAATGCTCAGTTTAGATGAGGAATACAAGGCCAGGGGAGTAATTTACTCTGAGCAGACGTTATGAAAATTTGTCTGCCACACACTGAACTACTGCAGAGGGCAAGCACAGACTTCAGGCTCTGAGGTTTTCAGCCCTCTACCTCTTGAGGAAATGCAGTGAGCTGTGCTAAATAAGTGATGATTTTTCTTAGGGGATATAGCTAAAATTTCCCAGGGGGGTAGGGAGCTACATGACATTGGATTTACATAATATTCTCCTGTGGTTTTCCCCATTTTAGAGGTCTCACGCCTGCCTCTTTAAAAGGTGCAGGAGAGATCATAGCCTATTCCCAAATTTCTGTTTAAACTGAGTTAAGCACAATCAGACTCAGGTGTACCATCAGTAGACATATTTTGACCATATCTGTCACGGGATTTTAACAGATGTAAACTTTAATTGCTTCCATCAGACTTAAAATAAGGCCTTTCTTTCTTCTCTTTTCCAACCAATTTTATGTTTCTGGTGGAGGAAATATCCCAAAGCTCCATATCAGAGTGCTATAGCTCTCATTGATTGTGGATCCAGACAGAGTCTCTCCCTCTCAGAAATGTCTGTTTCACAGGAGTGAGGCTCCACCAGAGAGGGAAGGACCCAGGTGTCCCCCCTTTCCTGCCTCTGCTCATTGCTCAGGTATGAACCAGGTGTTGGCAGCCCAAAAGTTACTCTTATGCCTCAACTTCTCAGGCTTTTTACCAAAGTAATTCCATTTCAGCCTATTTTAGCTATTCTTGGACTGCATAAATATTAATTATTATAAACTTTGTACAGACAATTACATCAAACATTAACTATTGTCCAAATCTGACGCTAAAATTTGATCCAGCTGCACCCACAGCTGATTTTAAAATCCACAAGGATTTTATAAGTTTTAGGGGGTCCTGTCTGAAACTCATGACTCAGTGTGAGGACCTTCCTTATTCTTTGTATCTCTGGTCTCTATTGAACCATTCTAACCAATTTCCATGCAGTAATTAATAAAGTGCCCCTTATCACTGTGCTTATTAAATCTTGTCAAACCACTGTTAAACTGTGTTAAAGTCCATCTAGCTTATTGAACTCTGACAAATTACTATTTTACCTCAATAAAAGAGACTGCTGCTTCTCTTTTTTAAGTGGGTTGCATTCCACTCATCCATGACAAATTTGGATAGATGTCAGGATCCTGAACCTGGATTCACAACCCACTTTGGCAGGGGCTTTTAAAGAAAACTCCAGTCCTTTCTCAGCATGAACAATGGTCTTTCCTATACATCTTACATAGGTTCTTCCATGTTTTGGAAAGGGGAAGGGTAGGAGTAATATGAATTCTCCTCATTCAGACTCACAGGCTGACACCAGACAAGTCTGCAGGTGGGATTTCTACATAAGGATCTCAATATATTGATTCTATTTCCTAATTTCAGCTCTATCAAAATGGTTTTTCCATGGGCATGGGTTTGTAATTCTTTGTTACAGCATTGAACTCTCCCTCCTGTGAACTCATCCCACAGGTGTCCAGAGGGCCCCTAAAGGAAGTCAATTCTTTCTCCAGCTGGTGCCTTACTGCTGGAAAGTGGAAAACACCTCTCTGCTGAAAAGGAAACCTCTCAATGTCATTCACTCTGGCTGTGTAGAGCTGCCTGCACCTTTTCATATGAAGAAATTCAGCGAGATCTGCACACACAGCACAGCACAGGTCAGGTCAGTGCTTGGGGCTGTCCCTGGCAGGCTCTGGCAGCACCAAACTCCCTCCCACACCCCAGTCCTGCAGTGTCCATGGGGCATCAGAAACAGCCTGAGGCAACAGCTCCAATTTCCAGGGAAGCTCACCACCAAGAAGTAACATATGAACACACTGTGGCCACTTCAATCATTTTTAAGTATTTTGTCTCCACCACTCCCAGAGGAGAGTGAAATTTCATTCTGTTGCTTGGAGAGGTGAAAAAATATGCAATAAATCATTTCCACAGAGAAGAAACAATCCTGCATCTTTAACTTCAGCTTTGGTCCCTAAATAGGTCCAGCTGCCTTTATAAGAAAGTAGTGCTCAGTAGGAGTGAGGCTATCTGTTATTAAAAGAGTTGCAGCTGAAAGCTTGGTAGCTATATGAAAATTAAACTTAAATTGCATTTTAACTGATCAATATCCACTTTCTATGTTTTTTTCTAGGTATTTATGTATGAGTTCCTTTATAGACAGAGTAGCACACCATGGAAAACTCCCTTCTTACAACTGGCAAAACCTAAAGAAAAGGAGTTAGGCTTTAAAAAGATACAGTTAATGGTTTTTCTTTGCTATTGATATTGCAGAAATTTTTTATTCACTAGACTTCCAAGATGTTTCTGGGATATTTCCATGCAGCAGATTCTGTTTTATTCTATCAAATAAAAAAAAAATGCAATCTGAAGAAACCTAAAAATATATGATCCCCTTCATATTAATATTAAGTTATTTCAAGCGAATACAAGCTGCTTTCATCCCTCTATTCCTCTCTACATTTTGCAGGTTTTCATTTTCATTCCCTATATTGCTTTTGGAGGGAGAGGTAGCTTATTTTTAAGATTATGTAGGTGATTTGCTTCTGGGCTGTGTGTTGCACAGCTACCTTTCCTGGTGGTTTGGCAGGATTGAGTTTCTATAGCATGAGAGGTTAATGGTTTTTGGATAATGAAAGGAATGATGAGTCTAATGAAAGGAAAAGTGATGCACAAGCAGAGAGTTATAAAAGAAGAGGCAGGCACAAAGGATCACAGGGCTATGGGGTGTCTCATCAGAGTCTAGGGAAGTTAGCTATCCTGCCTTCCTGCAGGGAAATGGCATAGAATCATAGAACTATGAATTCTTCTGGCTGCCAGGGCACTCTGTTAACTCATATTTAACTTGCCATGAACACAAAGCCCCAAGGTTTGCAGGAGGAAGAGAAGAATTTAATCTCTGCCCTGAACTAGAGAGAACTCCTCAGCACTGTACCTGCAGAAATCCCAAATTCCTCTCTCACTCAGGCAGAGCTGCAGCCAAAGGAGCTCCTGCCCCTCTGCTCTGCCTGTGAATTTTCAGTTAATACCAGATCAGAGGGAATTCTCAGCTGGCTGCCAAGCTGCAGCTCCTGCTTATCCCTGCTGCTCCTCTGTGCCCTGGCTGCCCATCAGCAGCCAGTGCCCCCCGGCCCAGGGAGCGCTCCTGGGGCAAGGGCAGGAGTCTCTCTGTGTGCCCAGACAGCACTCGAGACACTGAGCTTGAGAGCTGGAAATAACAGCCCCTATTCTGCCAAAGGCTTTCAGTTTGCTGTACTATTGATAACAGCTGAAAACTCTTTCTCACTGCCTATGTGTGTTCCTTCCTTATCCTCTCCATATCTCTGGCTTGAGGAGCAAAGATAGTGGGACTGGTTCCCTAACATCTGTTCTTTGAATAATTACCTTTCTGGGCAGAGTGGATTTGGAGAAATGGCCATGTCTCACCCAGCCACTCACACATTTTCCTGAATAAAAGATTCTATCTGAAAGAATATTTTGCATAAGCAGAATTAATCAGCTTGCTCCTGCTCTTGTGGTCATGGGGAGCTAAGCTCTTGTACAGATTTCATGCACTGTACAGAAGCTTCACTATGACAAAAACAGTGAGAGAGAGCACACAGTTAAACTCCTTTAGAGAAGCAAATGGTAGCCAGCAAATAAGCAGTAGCACCTTCCATTAACTGCTCTGCATCCTGCCAAACACTGTTTTCCCAAAGCAGAAAAGGAGACCATTTCTTCTCTGAGTCTCTTGATTTTAGGGATCCATTATATTTTTCAACCATATTTCCCAATGGATTTATGTGCCAAACAAGGCAGCATCAATGATGCCAACCTGCATTCTGGCATTCTGCAAAATTCAATTCTGGAATTCTGCAAAATGCCAAGGATTTCCTGGCAACCCAAAGTAACCAGGTATGGGGGACTGGGCAGAAGGGATATTTTCACTGAAGATTCCAGTCAGGAGTTTACCTGTCCTTCTTTTTAATGGGATTTCCTTTGCAGATGCTCAGATGTTTTGAAACCTAAAGCTTTATTGTTACAAATACTGCTGCAGTGCACACCTCTGTGACAAACAATTGTCAAAGCCATCAGCTTCTACTGCCAATTTATGCAAAACATTGGGTGAAATAGACCCTCACATGTCTGAGTGATTGTCTTTGAAAAGAGTTCTTAAAAAAATAGAAGTCAGGTTCTTGGTGAGTCTCATTATTTACTCCGGGCTACAACATCTGAAGGCGGATTTTGCATCTGGCTGCTGTCACCGTGAGTGAAGTCAAAACATCCTGCTCTAGCTTTTGTTTACATACTGCAACCAGCTCCCCAACTCAGTGTGCAACTTGAAACACAGCAAAAACCTGCTTAAATATGTGCTCCCTGACATACCTCTCTTTGCCTAGGATGGACTGCAGCAGTGATCTTTACTGACAGAAAGAATGCTAGCGTTAGGTTTGCAAACAATGCTCAAAAAGCAGGACTTTTTTACAAAACAAAAGTACTTGGAAAATCTGCCAACCAATGCTTCAACCACTGCCACGGGGGTTCTGCAAGAAGGCATCTCAAATTTCACTCAGAGCTTCTGTTTGGGAAAAAAAAAATCAGGGAGGAGCTGAGCACTTGTGCCCTGATGTCTTGTCTGGCACTCACTGAGCATGGTGAGGGAATGTTGGAAGGGGTGAGGCTGCTCATAAGTGGAGCAAGGATTAGAGCAGAGGTGGGCTGCAAAAAGCCCCTCAGCGTGCTCTCATGTGCTCTCTGAGGGGTGCTCCAGCATTCTGACTGAGAATTCTCCCTGGAGAGCTGGTGCTTTCTCCTGTGGCTGGTGCTGGCCTCTCTCTGTACCTGCCTGGGGCTCCTGGGAGGCACCTAAACCTGACCACCAACAGTCAGGAAACCAAGAAATCTGCTATTCCAAAGTGACTACATGAGATAAATTCCCTCTCCTTCTAATATAAAGTTCAGTGTCCAATTATTATTTGATCTGCTTGCTTTTAACACATCAAGGAGCTGGGAGAGCAGAGAGCTGCTGAGCAGAGCAGAGGTTTCTGTGCTGGCAGCCACCTTCCCTCCACTGCTCCCAGAACATTCCTGCTTGGCAAAGGCACTGAGAGGGTTTGATCCTGATAAGTGCCAGACAGAAGGGGAATGAGGAGTAGAAACAGACAGACCCTGTCCTTGAACACACCAAAAGGTTGAGCATTCAGTTGATTTTTCACTCCCACCTTTCTCTGTCACCTGCAGGTGAGTGATGTTCTCATTCCAACTTCAAATAAAAGTGTCTGAATAACCTGATGTCATCCTGAGGATTGGCTTTCCAGTGGATAAGATGTAAATGAAGGATTTATTTTAAAAGGGAGACAAAACCACACGTTCTATTCTGTAAAATGCTCTTCCCATGGAAATTAAGGGCTGTATTATTTGGACAAGGATTACTCATTGTTTCCCTTTTAAAACGTAAGACTGGAACCAGGATTATGCTGCAAAACTTTATTCTTAGTGAGAGCAAGTTCCAGTGGGAAATTCAGTCTTTCATGTTTGTAATTTAGGGATGATGTTGGTCTTTACTATGCCACAACAAGTAAGACTTCAGAGAACAGAATGAAATTTGTATGTAATATTAATATATGGATGCTTCTCATCTCAGTCTTTGTTCCTGATTTAACATTTGCATGAAAGCCCATTGCTAACTTATTTAGCATTTTGGCCTCATAAAGAAACAGTGTTTCTTATTAAAATGCTACTACATTTTCCTTTGAGCCTGATCCTTCTCTGGTTTATTGTGCTCAGCCTCCTGTGATGAGTGTGTCCTCTTCAGCACAATGCGCAACCAGTAATTTTAATGTACAAAGATCACTTCAGCTGACTTATCCTTGGAATGAAGAAAAGCTTTGTTCTTGTGCCTGGGAACTTTTTTAAATTCTTATGTGCATGTCTGAATATTTCCAGTATCGCAGCATCCTGGCTTTATGTTCCATGCAACAATTTTAATTGGAGTAGACTTTATGTTCAATGCTAAAATTATGATGTTAGAGGATAATAACATCGACATTATCATTTCATTATCCAGCTTAATTTCTTAAAAATAATGAGTTTGAATTTTTGTAACAAATTAGTTCTGAGGCCTCACTTCTACGAACTGAGCAGATATGTTAGTCACAATTAACAAAAGGGAAACCATTAAAGAAAGTGAAGGAGGGATACTGTGCTAAAGCTACAGTCTTCCTGGTATTTCAAATCCATTTCCATCACATTACTTAGTTCCTACTTCATGGAGTCACTGCCAGCTGGTGACATTCACTGTAAATCCTAAATGGTGTCCTCTGGCTTGTTCCCATATACCCAGTCATAGATGGAGAAAGAGAAAAGACAAGATTCTCAGCCACTCCAAATGATTCCTTGTTGGAAGCCCCCGAGAGTTCACAAGATGTCTCTGCAGCACGGTTAGTGCCATATTATAGAAAACATGGAAATCCATGTCAGCTAACCCAACACCATTTCCACAGACAAGCTATTCTTCATCTGAAGGCTTAAAAAAATAAAATATCTTCTCATGTCTGTGTGGCTCCTTGATTCCTATCAATAAGTAAAAATGCTAATTATCCAGAGTGTCTAGACACCATGTTAAAAATCTAGCACTATGAGATCAGCATATGTTGAATAAAATTATTTTAGAGTTCATGGAAGTTTGCAGACAGCTCGAGCACCCTCAGACAGAAGATGGGAAAGAGATGGAGAGAGAGAAAGAGGATGGAAATTGTATTCTTGCCCACTGTGCATAGGACAAGAACAATGGAATTAGAAAGCTATGGAGAAAGTTTAAGTTGAACATAAGAAAAATGTTGTAACGCTAAGAATATCAAGAATGGGACTGGACTGTAAGGTTAGAGCCTTGCCATCACCTTAGGTTTTTAAGAACAGCTTAGAATGATAAATTACTCTTGACAATTCTCTAGGTGTAGTTCATTCTGCCTAAGGGGGAAGAGATGGACTCAGTTATTTCTCAAGGTCTCTAGGAGAGTTTTGTGTCCATCATCCTCTCCGTGTGATTCCACAAAACCGGTACCACAAAGAACTTGAGCTGAACTGATGCATCTCACTACCAAATCTATCTCAGTCTGCCAGGTGCAGTCCCTCCAACAGATAGATTTGGGCACAGCAGCCTAAAACAAAAACAGACCTGTATCAGAGAGCTGCTGGCGAATCATCACTTTTGGTGTTAAATTGATGTTTATGAAAACATGCCTGTACCTTGGACCAGGAAACCCTGTCCTCAGTAATGCCCAGCTACCAATTTGGGATCACTGGATATTACCCAAATATCACACAGCTGACCACATTTTCTTTCCAGGCTTTTATCAGAGGTCACTAAAGCATGAGCTCCAGCCCAGCTGGTTGGAAAGCACAGGGTGTCACAGCTCCCAGAGTGGGAATGCCTGCTGGCCCCTCAGAAGGGAGAGGAGTGGGCTCAGTCCCAGCTCCTGCCTGGGAACAGGCACAGAGGGAGCCTGGCTGGCTCTGCAAACCATCAGCCTGCACTGCAGACCCTGCTCCAGATACCAGCAGAGCCCAGAGCTGGGGCACTGAGGCTTTTTGTGCAAGGGTTATTGCTGACAACACAAGAACAGTAAATTAGAGACAGGAATGGAGCAAGGCATCAAGGCCCCTATGGCACAATCTTAAAAGAATTTAATATTCTGAGTTATTTCACTTTCTACTGTATCCACATGCCATTTGTAATACAGACAAAGCAATATCCAGAAAACAAATTAGGTGTAATTTTCATGCTAATTATGCTACATTCATCTATCCTTTTGTCGTATTTATTTTTATATTGTGTCTTTAAAACATAAAAAGACAATAATATTAAAACACAGAAATTAAATTTTAACATTGTTTTGCCTTCTGCATTCTTCCTATTTTGCATAATAATTCCCAGGTGACATTTTATCTTGTCTTCTCACTTATATTCACAGATGACAGAGTTATTTATTCCCTTGGCTGAAGCCTGGGGGGTTCTTTTCAATCCTTGCACAACAAAACCTTGTATGAGAGGTGCAGGTGTTTTGAGCAAGGGCAGGAGGAGAAATTAGAAGGTCTAATATTCTTTCACTTGTGACTGTGCAAGCCAGGAGTAATATAAACGAAGTTAAGGAATTCACCAGTTTTACAGTGATGTATGTGCCTGGGAAGAATTGGATTGATCACCAGCATTTATACAATATCATGTCACCAGCTGATCAACCAATTCTTTCTCAGTGCTGTTACATTTTTCTGAGGCAAATTAAATTGTAGATTAAATCCATCAACAAGTCCTTGGGTCAGAATGTAGTTGCAGCTATTTACAGCTATTTTAAAAACATGTTTCATAAAGGGGCCCAAGTTGAAAATGTTGTAATTTATTTATCAATGTTCTTTAATATTTCAGGAAGTTCTGATGATAATTTTTATTTATTTATATATTTCAGGGGTTTATTTAATATGCCCATCATCCTCTCTGGATGATTCTACAAAACTCATATCTAAGGAACTTGAGCTGAACTGATGTGTCTCAACACGAAATCCTTCCTAATCTGTCCCAGGAATGCCATGTAGTGCCCTTGTGAAATCACAACATTCAGAACCTATCTGGGAGCAGAGAAATAAAATTTTATGTCTGAGAGCTCTCATGGATCTCTTACCCAGGACTCAAAAAACTTCAGTCTCTTGAATTACCCTTCCCAAAGGATCTTTCTAGCTGTGAAGAAGAGCAGGATGAGATTTCTACTCTAGCTGGAACATTATATCATTTTGGACCTCTTAGGCTATGAAATAACACAGGTAATTAATTCCCATCCAAAATGACTCTGAAAAAGTGCTGAGCTTCAGGCAGACACCCAGCTTATATCCTGCTTACATCTGAGAATAATCCTTGGCTTCACCTCATAAAGGACAAACATAATGCAAGGGTTTATGTCAGTATATTTGCTGTTTATCCCTTAATCTTTTATCTCCAAAAGTGAAATCAAATTGAGAATCTACCATTTTCTCTATTTAAAGAGACTGGCTCTGCATCTGCTCTCACAACTGCAAGTTTTGCTACTGTTTTCCCAAATATGGCTCTTTAGACACATGTGCTGAAAACTCAGTCACAGAAATTAGTCTAATTAGACTAGATTAAAATTACACTCCCAAAATTATTGCCGAGCCAAAGTTTGATGCAAATTTCTATTTGTTTTTTATAAGCCCCATCTCAGCATCATGCCAATTTTCACATCTGTTCATGCTAAGAAAGCAAGACTGGTAGTGATGCCTCAGGTTTTAGCTTTTCTATTTTTCAGATTCTGTGCTGCTTTAGTGTATGGGTCTGGGCTTCACATGAGGGGATGGTGAGCTCTGTGCACAGAGTTGGGAGACAAAACAATTCCTGCTCCAGCTGGGCACCAAGGACAAATGATCCAAATCTCAGGCCCAAGAGCACAAACAACATGGGCTGGAGAGAGGAAAATAAGGATGGGATTTAATGGGGTAAAGCTGTTATTGGACAATTAATTCCAATATGCAAATGGAGCAGAGCTTATAAAAATGAGAGACCTTGTGACTGGTTGTCCATTTTGTGACCATTTTTGCTCATTTTGGGTGTAGCCCTGGCTGGGCTCTTGTGCTGCCCAAGGTGGATCCATTGAGGCCTTTTAATAAATCCCTACTTTGTTCTTTAGCTCTGTCCAGTCCCTGTTCTCCCTGTTTCACAAGGCATTGGCAGCACATCCCTCCCTTATTCAGAAATCACCTTCCTGAGACACAGCCTGACCCACAGCAGACCCAGGGCAAGCCATGATGAGGAATTCCAGGCAATGTCAAAGGTTCAGCTGAGCAAAACCAAATGAGCAGAGCCCATGACACATCCCATATTACAGCTAACCTCATGTTTCATAGCAGTTTGAGGCAGCACAGAAGACAGCTGGCAGGGACTTGCTCATCTAACCAGCCAGCTACAGACAGATGCTGTGCATGAAACAGGAGCCATGGCCATTGACACATCTCACATGCCAGACAGTGGGGCAAAGTGACTCAACCTGACACAAAGAGGAAATTGTGTATGACATGTCCTTCATTTCAATGAGTAACATGTCACTTCTGGCCCAACTTTTCATCTGAAGCATCAAATGCTATGTGACAGGACTTACATGCGATTTCTGGGGTGCTAAAAGTTTGCTTATGTACATATAAACACTCTAAATATAACAAAAAGCACACAACTATGCAACAGAAAAACAATTTCTGCAGTTAAGTGTGTTATTGGAACCCCTGATCAGGATTTTCAATTTTTTGATTTCTTAATCTGTTTTAATAATACACCTTATAACTGCTGTCCACAAGCATTAACAATCATATTCTAGAGAAGCAATTGCCAATTATTAATTCCTTCTTACAAATCATTGGTTTGCTTCCAACAGTGATGTTTCTGGCTGACTGGACTGAAACATGATTCTACTTGAATGGGAACATCAGAGATAATGAGAAACCCTGTGAGAAGTGAGACTGTGAAGTGGGCAGTATATGGCTGTGACAGCACAGATTAAGAAGTCTCCCCCGGTCCTTTGTCAGGTGCTCCTGAACAGCAGTGCTTTCTCAACTACCTGATTACACATTGAGATTTCTTTTCCAAAAGCAAGACTCCAAATTTGATAGGAAATTGGTATTTTGTAGTGATGTCAAAATCACAGAGCTCAGAGACAGATCGAAGTTCTTTCACAATATAATTTCTCCAAGTGAAGGCTTGCCATGGGCAAAGTTATAATGATGTGAATGAAAATAGAATTCCTGTGTAACTATAGGTAAAATCATATATATATATGTACAGAAGGGTCCATCCTAACCTGTGCACAGAGCATCTTTGGAAGAGATTCACCCGTGAACACTTTCAAGCCAAAACAATTCTTATTTTCTGCAAATTTTTATGCAATGTTCTAACCTCACATAAATCAAAGGATTTAAACTCGGTGGCCTTGCTTGTGTAATAGATTTCTTTATTCCATTCAGACAATAAAGTCAGTATGGAAGGAGGAATTGCCCCAGAACCTCTGCCCAGAACAGCCCTGGGTCAGAATTCCAGACACTCATCCAGCAAAGTACTGGATCATGTGCTGAAATTCAAACAATTAAGATCCCACTGCTGGGTTTGGCAATCCTTCTGTAGTCTACAAAAGCTTCGTGGACTTTGCTAGACTATATGTTAATTTTTTTAAAAAAAGCTCTGAAAAAGGTGTACTTCCTCCCAGCTTCTCCAATTAGAGATTAGGAGAAAACAGAATTATTTCTGTACGTAAGGATGAGCATCTTGGCCAAGAGCAAGCTGCAAATTACCCACCCACCTCCTCATTGCTCACTTATGGATATAAAGGGCCTATAAAAACCAGAGAAATCTGGGATAGGAGGTCTTGTGGCAGCATAGCACCTCAAATAGTTTGCACTCAATAATTAACATTTCTCCTTGATGCTCTGCATTACTAGATATTCCCAAAGCATATGCAGCAGAGAGCAAAACAGATTTACAACGCTAACAGGAATTTTATTAGTGGCAACATTGGCAGTAAGCATGTAGGCAGAAAGCCAGTGGGTAACAAAATTGGGTGAGGTTTTCTGTTGAATTAGTCATGCTCCAGTGTTAATCAAGCTTTTGTTTCTGACACTTGACTTTGCAAGACCTGGTCCAGCTGCCAGCATTCAGGGCTTTAGCTCAGGTATTAGAAAACTGTGGATAGTGACTGCAATAAACCCCAGAATTGATTCTGAAGCTCTTTATAGCTCTGCCAACACATTCAGTGCCTGCACCAACTCCTGAGTTCCAGTGTTCTGTGGATTACACCCAGCCCAGAGGCTGCACCCCTGCAGGGGCAGGTGCTCCCCTGGCCCCACAGCTGCTCTGCCCATGCTCCTGCTGTAAACTCCATTTCAGAGCTGAAATGTGGCTCCAGGACTGACCACCCGGCCCTGTGGGGCTGCTGGGATCTCTGCTACTGAGGATTCCCAAATGCCAAATGTGGCCACTAGCAAAACCAGCAGGAAAACTGCCAGAAAGTTCAAGACACAAGAACTGTGTGTCCTTTTCAAAACACCTGGTGTCAGTGTCTAAAAAAAATTCTTTGAAGATTTTCTGATTCATTGGGAGCTGAAAACACAGCATTGAGATCTTATCCACATCTAATCCCATAAAATGCAAATACCCAATGAGTCAGAAATAAAACCTATTTGTTATCTCTCCAGTTTTGACTTGCTCAGTGTCAATTACAAATCCCAGAATTGGGATTTGTGGATAGCCACATTATTGCCTCCATTTCCTTCAGAAAAAAGGACATTATGACCATGCAGACAGGTCATTAAGTCAGACAATTCTCCTTTACTTCCTGTCTGTTATTTATTTACAAAACAAATATTTTAAAGAATGAGATGTGGTGTCATATGAACATACACTATCCTATGCTCGATCACAACTCCTTACACACCAACACCAATGTTTGTTTTGAAATATTTCCATGCAATGGAGGCATTAGCAGCTGTTTATATTGATTCTCTGCTGGCCAATAATAATCATCCTGCAGACTTTATCTTTGTTTGGTCACTTCTGTGACCCATCTGCTCTGTTTAGTCCTCTGCTCTGACAGAACCAGTGGCATTATGATTACATGGACCTGTATCACTCTGACAAATATAGCTGAAATTTACTCATGGGTTAAAAATATCACTGTGAGGGAGAGGAAACACAAACAGATATACAGATGGTCTAATTGCTTAAGTCTTCCTTCCTCCTGAAGATCAGCTTTAGAACTGGTGATATAACAGACTGATGTCAACCAGTGTGCCATGGGAATGGGTCTCAGTGCTTGAAGCATGGTAATGAACTCCTCTAAAACCTTACAAGCACAGGCAATGTTCCAGAGCACCTTCCCAAATAGGAGAGCAGTTGGTGAAATATGTTCAGAACATGTGTCCCTTGAAATTCAACTGTAGCTTTTAAAGAGAGGGAATCTAGAATAATGAAGGGAAAATACAGTAAGGAGTACAGAGCAGGAACCATTTGCCAACTGGAAACAGCACAAAGGGAGCATCAGCCTATGCCAGGCTGCCTGGGTCACTGCTTCCTGCAGTGAAATACAGCAGCTATTCACAGCTGTCATCATTTTTAAAACATATTAAGCTACCAAATAATCTTGAGGTAATGTAGGATGATTTCCCTCTCCTGTTGCAATTGGCTTTGAACAGCTGTCATATAGTTATTAAAACATCCTATAAGCAACATATTAGAAATTAACCATGCACATAAATAACTCTGCAAGTTGAGAAACTATTTTTTCTTTCTGAATTAGTAATAAAAACTTTTCAGCAGTGTAACAGTTCAGGCTGGGATGGAGTTAATTTTCTTCATAGCAGCTTGTAGAGTGCCATAGTTTGTAATTGTGACCCAAAGAGTGTTGATAACACACCAATGTTTTGGCTATTACTGAACAGCACGGAGGCCTCTTCTGTTATTTTCACCCACAAGTTTTCTCACTTTTCCCTTTCAG
This sequence comes from Zonotrichia leucophrys gambelii, assembly GCF_028769735.1. Lineage (NCBI taxonomy): Eukaryota > Metazoa > Chordata > Aves > Passeriformes > Passerellidae > Zonotrichia > Zonotrichia leucophrys. Next base: position 6,481,082 of record NC_088174.1, read on the forward strand.
TTCTCTCCACCAGGCTGAAGGAGGGGAATGAGTGAGCAGCTGTGTGGGGCTGAGCTGTCTACTGGGTGGGTTAACCCACTAGACACAGTTTTTATTCCATTCATCTTGCTAAACGGAGTCAACACTGACTCATGTTTTCAGGTGTCTTAGAAATGTTTGACAATGCTGAGCAAAAAAATGAATATATAATCAAGGAGTGCCATGAAGGAGTCCTTGAAAGAAGCTGGAGAGCTTCACCTAATTCCTGCTACATTTTAAGTCAGATCCATGAGAGACTCATAAACCATGCCTCATAGTGCCTTCAGTAAATGGCAGCTGATGCTTCTATTTTGGTTATATTTATGAAATATCTCACAATACTAAAAAATGCACCCGATTGTTAAAATACACAAAGAAATGTCTAAGTCAGATGGGTGAAAAGGTTCCTCTACCAGTATCTGATGGGCCATCAATTAGTGCTGCTCCTTAAGGGAAGGGCAGAATGGAACATCAAGAAAGCAATATATGTGCTCAGCTGGAAAAGATCAAAGACTTGAAAATCACTTTTAACAGACAGGGGTTGATGTCACACTGGGTTCCCAAATTCTACTGAATCTTATAGATATCAAAAAAAGGTAAGGACATGAGTTGTGGCTTTTCTTTTTTTTTAATGTGGCTTCCTTTAGAAAGCCTCCATTGGACAAGACTTCTAAGCCATGGAAGTAGAGCAGTGGCTGGTGAGTCCCACAGCTGCTCTGTGCAGTCTGAGAGCACTTACAGGATGAGAGGCAGAATTGAAGGTAGCTCAGGAAACAAGAAAGCCATTCAGGAACTTAAAAAGAAAGGTTTGGGCTTTGCTCTCTCATTACTGGGACATCTCCATGTTTGGTCTTCCAAGGGACAGTCCAGGGACACATCAGGAACAGCAGGGAACCTGGCTGGGTATTTTTGGAGTTGAGTTTTGTTTGTTTGGATTTTCTTGAGTTGTAATTCCTTCTTCCTTAGCCCCATTTCTGTAAGAATGGAGGCTTTCACCCAGAACACCACCCTGTAGGAAGGGCACTCTCCTGGATGTAGAAGCTGCCACTGCAGACACCCTTAACCCGAGGAACCCCTGAGATAGCAGCCTCCCACCAAATGAACACGTTCAAACAAAATAATTGCCTACACACAAAGTTCAGCCTTTGAGCTCTGGTGCAGCTCTAAATAGACATGGAAGCTAAATACAGACTTTTCCCTACATCTCCCTCTCTCTCTGACACTTCCTATCCCCTGAGATCTACTCCATCTGCTATGAAGCCCTGTGGGGAGCAGCCTCCACCCCCAGGCTGGATATGAGATTCAGCTAAATTAGCACTGTGACCTCCCCAGTGGAGCAGGGCACACAGTGTGGGGAGGGCAGTGCTAAAAGGCACAAATGCCTTTTTGTTTGGGATCCAGATCACTGGGAAATAACACAGGCTCTGTAGGGAAATGTGGCAGAAGCCAGGCTGGAATCTGGTCAGCTCTGCTAGAATTCCTCCAGATCCTTTCCAGTCCTCCAGGCACACACCCTCCCTTCACTTAGAGGATCTGTTCATTTCCAAACAATTTATCATTTGGGTTTTCTTTGCTCCACCCCATCAGAAACACTTCCTAAACAGAATAGAAAATTGTCAGATTGCACTTAGCTGAAGAAAAGATGGGAGTGAAACTTTGCTGGATTGTCCCCAGACTGACAGCAGAGCCATAGCATGGACTCAGTGATTCTATATCCCTCCTGTCAGCTATTCAGGAGCAGCTCCTGCCACAGCACCTAAAGTAGCTTCAAGCTTATCTTTGGGCAAAAGCCTTTTTTACAATTTTTGCCTTCTCCTTTATTTTTACTTGCCAAAACTCCTGTGATGTTGTCACCAAGGCTCTGCAGCTCTCCCCAGGGGCAGAGGCTAACACAGCCATAGTCCTTCTGTGCTGGTTGAACAGCCGATTGCTCACACTGGAGGGTTTTTTAACCCTCACTAATAAGAGCCAAAAGCATTTTAAAAAGGAAAAAAACCACTTGAAATCTTGTCATTTTCTGCCAAACACTTTACACAGAAAAATAGATTTTGTTAATACCAGTTTTCCCAAGTGTCTCAATTACCTGAAAACACTGCTTAGTTTAAATGCTACAAGCAAATATAAGAGAGAAAGAAACACTCTGAGCTGTCAAATCTAAAATTGAGAAATCTTATTATAACTTATGTATAGCTCACCCATTCCCTAATGCTTCAGCCTGGGGAAGGAACATCTGGACACCAGGAACACTCGTGCTGCACTTTCTCATGGCTTGTAGCTGTTCCCAGCTTGCTCACAGCCCTGAGCACAGCCACAGAGGGGATTCAGGTGAGGAATGCTGGGCAGGTACATAAGTGTGTGGAAGCAAACAAACTGGGCTAGGGTTTTACATGATCCTGTAAAAAGGGAGATCTCCACCTCCCTCTGAGCATGGGTGCCTCTCATCACACCCCATCACCACAAGCACTACCCACTAGTTTGCTCTGATTTCCCCTGGCAGTATTTTTTGCAAAGGATTGGTGTTGTCATCTTATCACAGGGATTCCATACTGTTATCTCCTTATCACAAAAGTTCCATACCTTCTTGGTGCTTCTCATAGTCAGCTCCTCAGAACACTGCCACCTTCTTCTCCACAAAGCAGCCACTAACTCCAATTCTTTCCCCCCAGCCACCTCACTCTTTTATAGCACTCTTCTTCTCATTGCTTACAGCTGTGGCCTGTTAAAGTCAGGCCTGCTCCTAATCCTTGATAATTGGCCCAGCTGCAACTCCTTAGGGGTAAGATTACTTTCCAAACTATCTTTATTTTCTTATATTCTATCCCCCTACAGATTGGACCCTCTTCCCTGTCAAGCCTTAACAAAGCAATTACTGACCTTTGTGGTGACTGCACATACTCCTACAATGAATCGATGCCTCCTTCAAGAATTCTTTAGCAGGAATTCATAACAGCATGGACAAAGCTTGTCAAAGGACAGCATGTTAAGCCCTTCCATCAATTTACTTAATTTCCTTTGGTTTTACTTCACACAGAATGTACAAGATATTGGGTCAGTAACCAGAGGTGAGACCTTCCACCAGCCTGGGAAAGCACTCCTCACACAGGCAGAGAACCGTTTTACAACAGAAGTCAGTCCAATACTGTAGCTGAAAGGAAAGTAGAATATGGGTCTTGTGTAATAAGAATATGGGACTTTCTAAGTAGGTAAAAAGAAAACTTTTTTACAGCAGCCAAATATTGCTTGCTTTTTGACTTGTATCATTCCATTTAATTAGCAAAGGGAGTAGGATTAGTGCCTTGGTATTATAAAACAGACCTTGTATTTCATTGACATATGCTTGAAACAACAGCCACAAAATCATCTGCAAGTAATTAGGCATTCTTGTGGATCTCTTGTCACAAAGCTGGCACACCTTAGAGAAGGATGAAGCTAATGATCAGCATTTTTGAGAAACAAAACCCACTGCTTTCTTTTTAACCAAGAAGATACTTTCATTATTCATTTTAAATGTTACAGATCGAATCAGTTCATTTCTGGATATAAATTCAATCTCACCCACAGTCTAAGCAGGTTGATTTTATCAGACTGATAAAAACAGTGGAGCTCTGGAGCCTCCTATGGGGAGGATTCCACAGCCTTTGAAGATCCAAAGTCTGTCACTTCGACACAGGTTGTTAATCTAAGCCTGCAGGCTATAGCATGAAACACCCTGGCACACTAATTTTCTGAGGTTCTGTGATGGCCTTGTTTTAATCACACTCTTGCCCAGGCACTGCAGTTCTGAGCAGTGGCATGAGGCCAGCCTGCCTCCCAGATCTGATGATCAAGTACCCACTCACAGTCCAAGGGGTGTCAACTGCCAAAATGCACACCTGAATTTATTCTTTGGATTTCATAGCAATTCCACATTTTCATTTGTTCAGCAGAGCTAATTTAATCTTAATGTGCCTCATTATTAGCTCTTATTGCAGCAGGTTATTAAGGAACTATGACAGTGTGGGATAGAAAAGCTCACATTCTAGGCAAGTGCAGTTTGTCCAACATGCTGAAATTTGCTTTTTCTCTCCTGGTTCTGATAAATGTACGTCATGTCTCATCTCTGCATGGCTTTTGGCTCTTGCTCAGAGCTTGCTGCACTACTTACATACTCAGAACATGCAGTTCATGCAGTGCTCTGTTTGCGCTGTTATAAAACATAAAGTAAAAACACCTACATATGTCATATGTAAAAGTAAAACTATCAATCATAAGCAAATCTCCTGTTGAATATTTATAAAGACCAATTTTGGTTTGGAAAGTGTTTTACATTAGTAATAACAGGGTCAATAACTTTCCTAAATATATATTCAGTATGAGCAAAATGCTCCTTAAGAAGGGGACCAGCAAAACCTTGCGTGGGCTGCTCAAATCCTGTGTAGAACCTAGTTTCAGGAATTAAAAGTTAGGAGGAGTGGGTGTCACAGTGAGCCTCTGCTGAGGGTGAGAGTAGCTGTAGATGTGTGTGTGCAGCACAGAGCACTTGCTGCAGCCTGGACAGGCACATTGAGCATCCTCTCCTCCCCCTCAGTGCCCACCCATGACAATGAAGTCATGGAAACTGTGGCTCCTGTGCCAGCTGGATGAGGCAGATCAGCACAGGCTCCTCATTCTGGCAGCCCTGTCAGATGCTGGAGCTGTGATGCTGCCTCTTGGCTCTCACCTGCCTGCCTGCACTGGCACACACACAGAGCTGCAATTCTGCCTTTGCCTGTGTCTCTTCTGCCGACGTGCTGTGTCCTTGTCCTGGACATGGGCTATTCCATGGCTCTACCCAGCCCCAGGCATGGGAACCAGCTCATTTTCAGCGCCATGATGAGACAGCAAGAAGCACAGCACTGGCCCTCAGCACCCTCACTCTGAATGAGATCACCCACTCGTGGCAGGAGCTTCTGTTCCATGATCCAGCACAGAATGAATAATACCAGAATTACAATTTCTGGAATCTGGGTACCATCTTACAGCTGTATCCTCAGAGAACACACAGAGAACATAAATAATATCGCGACTCTGAGTTCTCACTAATTCTTATAGTGCAAAGGGACCAAACTTTTTTTTTTTTCTGCTCTTCCAACTTGGATTTAAGGAAAAATACAGAACACTGGCATTTCAGTTTTATGGAACCAAAGATTCTTACACAGTTCAAAGCCCAGTGAGGGTCAGAAGATAGATGTCTCTTATATTCTTCTAGCCAACATGTGAGAGAAATGAAGAACCAAGATAAGTAATTCACTATTTCATAGTGACCATCATTATCCTTCATGCTTTTAGATGTCTGCACTGATGAGCAATTACATCTAGCTTCATGCAACTTTATGGTGGAGGAAAGAAGAATGGTGCTCACCATCCTCTTTTTCATCCTTCATGCCGAGTAATAAGGTCATACAGAAAATTAGAACAGGTTAATTTACCCCCATTCTCTTTTTTACAACAAAATTGTCATGAATTGTACATCATTTTATGAATTGGATTAGAGAACAGGATTGCCCAAAATAACAAGGGCTGAATTTGATAACTAATTAAGCCTTTTACACTCTTTTCTTACTTTCCTGTTCAAGGATTTGGCCCACACGCTGCCTGGTCTGAATTCCATGGGATCTCCGCACATTCTGGGTTTACGTGAGAAGCTGTATGTACTGAATGAAAGCTTCATTAAACATGGGAACTTCCTGGCCTTTTCTCTGCCTTCACCCTTTCCCTTTGATAGCTGAATGTGCTGCTTTACTCACGGAAACCAAAGTGCCCTGGCAGGAGGGAGGCATAACACAGGCACGTGCCCTGAATGCGGAGAGCAGCGAGCGCAGCTCTGGCAGCACAGCTCACAGCCAGCCTGGCACCTCTGCACCTCTGCAGGGCTCACAGGGCAGCCTCAGCTGCTGGGGAACGTGAAACAGGAAAGCTGTATGAATATGATTGCCTGGCAAAAGATTTTGAGAATATGGAAACCATAAGCGAGATTGAAATGAAAGCAAGTTTTGAAATACCTCAGTTACTGAACAACTGGAAAACAATGGTGTGGCCAGCTGAAGGTGATCCCCTTTTGATGGAACAATACCCTCTGCTTGCAGACAGGCCCAAGGGTCAGAGCAGACCCTACTAGCCTGGAAGAAGGGGTCCAAAGAGTAGTTTTTAGGATTTAAAATGTAACACAGTATGGTAATGTAATGATTCTTATAGAATGTGTGTAAATGCTATAGGATTGGTATCTTGTATTAGATTGGTTTGTGAGAATTAGAATATTCAACACAGAAGATTTATTGTATTGTATTGTAATTGGAACCTCACTCTTTTATCCTCTTTTACTCTTTACCTCTTTTACTCTCTCATCCTCTTTACCACACTCTTGCCTTCTCTCTCTTTCCCACTCTCTCTCCCTCTCTTGGGCCTGCTCCGAGCTGTGGCTGGCAGCTCCCAGCAGGCCCTGCACCCAGGCCCTTTGCAATAAACCCCAAATTCCACGACCTGGCTTCAGAGATCTCTGGTCTCTGTCCATCCCCACTGTCCTACCCCCGTCACTCCTGCACTCAGCACACACAGCAAACACTCTGTGTCACAGTGCAAAATTATGTGCTGAGGGCAAACCTCAGAGCAGCAAGCTCCTGCTCTGCTTAACCAGAATGTGAGGAAATGGGTCTTGTGAAAGAAAATGCCAATAGCCTGTGCCACTGTGCCCTTTCCCTCTTCAGCCTCTTCTCCCATCTCTCAGCAGTTCATACCTGGCCAGTGAACCCAGCAGTCCCACGTGTGCTGTGTGAGGTTCATTTCTCAGTGTGAATAAAGCTCTGTGTGTACATTGAGGGTAACAAGAAGGCTGGTTTCAAACCTGAAGCTAGGGAACACGGATAAAATGACAATGTAAAATGCTGTGTTCTTTCTGGCTTAAAGTGGAGTTCTCACGCTTCCATTGAAGGATTCTGCTTCAGCAATTTCAAATGAAGAAATTCTGCATCACACACTGGGAATTTATGACTACTCACACACACATACCCACACACAGAGTATTTTGACCAATAATAAAATCTTCTTATTTCTGAAAGAGCTACTGAAAGTCGCAAAGTTAAATGGGATATTCCGATCAACATTCTGTTTCTTCACTCCCCCAGCACCTCTTTCATGCTGTGTTTAAAAATACTATATTTTCATGCAAGTTTTACACTAATAATAACACAGCTAAGAATATTAAAATACAACTAAAAAATAACCTTAAACCCTCATCATTTACTCTAATATCATAATACTGCTTTTTCTACATGCAATTCTTATTCTCTTGTATTTCAGGAATGGTTCCTTGATGCCGTTTAAAGTAGCTTTGTAAATTTAATGGTTCACTGTGAATTATTAAGCTTGCACGATATATAACTACTTTTTATAAATGTTTCTTGTTGGTCCTCTAATCATTTTAAAGTACAATGACAAATATAGGGTCAAACCTAATATCTCATGTCATCTCTTCACAAAGCAGTGCTTTTGTTTAACAGCATGAACACCATCCAAGAGGAGTCTGCTCTGCCAGTCCACCTTCAGCAGCTGAGCTGCTCTAATTGTTCTGGCATGCCAGAACATTTTGCATTAATGTTGAAAAGTTTTGCTACCCATGAATTATGTTATGTTGCAACTTTTTGGCATGTCTTCTGACTTTCAGTGAGGTAAGAAGGTTTTATCACTAACACTCAGGGGTTTAAGTTGTGCTTTTCAAAGCTTGTGTTCTGGGCCATATCTACGAGGAGGGGTGCAGAATGATAAAATTCACATTTCTCTGCAGGTCAGGGGCTGCTGCACAGGAGAAAGGATCAGTCCCAGGTAGGAGGAGACTTGGAGATGCTGCTTGGATCCTGCAGGCATTGTCACCAGCAGAATCAGCACAACTCCCAGCTGGTTTCACCCTGCTGAGCACTCTTGCATTGGCTGATCCTGACATCTCCAACAGATGGGAGCTTCCCATTCTCTTCCTTCTTTGCCTGCATGAATCTACCACCACAAGGAATCGAGGTGCACAAGACCTTCTGTGCAAATTAATTAGTGGTGCTGCTAGAAACACCATGAAAAGGGAATTAGAGAAACTTCTATTCTTGGTTTCCTTTAAAGGGCTAATAAAATGTAGGTTTTTAATGAACTTATAGAAAGACATAACATGCCTTTTCACCCATTCTCAATTGCTGTCAATATCTTTCTGATTTAACCTATGTTTGTGAACTCTCTCAGTGTGGATTACAATGCTAAGCAGTAACATGCCCATATCTGTTGAAATGCTGTAACCACATCTAGTTAGAAAACTTATCTGTAGGAGGATAGAATATAAGTAAATAAAGGTAGTATAGAAAGTAATCTTACCCGCTAAGGAGTTGCAGCTGGGTTGATTATTAAAGATTAGGAGCAGGCCTGATTTTAACAGGCCACAGCTGTAGCCAATAAGCAGAGTGTTATAATAGAGTGGATTGGTTGGTTGAGGGGGGCTGGAGTTAGTTGCTTGCTGTGAGGATGAGGAAGAGTGAGTGGCTGGAGGAGCTGCCTACAAGAAATATTGAAGATGTATGAAACTCTGGCAATATGGAACCCTTGTGATGTATTGACAATAGAACTCTTACACTGTAATGATAACACTTATCTGCCTTTTTTTTAAACCTCTGGCTTGGTTTCTTTTATTGCAAGTAGTGAACACCAAGATTTTTTTTTGTGTAAATAAAAATTGTTTTGGTTAGTCTAAAGGAATGTATTTCATTTTGGGTCAGTTCACTGTTCTGAAAATTACTGCTAATTTTTCTGTTAAGTCACCAAAGCAAAATGAGGTATTCACATAGTTCTAATAAGTACCTCACTGCTGTGCTAGGAGTCTTAATTAAGTAGGATTTGTGAAGTAATCTGAGAACTCCAGAAATGCTGACTAAGATTCACTTATGCCACTTCTCCTTTTCCTACATCCCCCTTCTTTGGTAGGACCCTGTCTCATCACTTCCCTGGCACTAAACTGTGCCCTTTCCCTCTTCGGCCTCTTTTCCCATCTCTCAAACCCCCTGGCAGCAGGGGGGAGGTTCAGAAGATAGATGTCTTTTGGTGCACTCTTCTGTGCACCAAAGAACGGTGAGAACCGGCCTGCTTGGGCTTCTTATGGTCCAGCTCTGGTTATTGAGGGTGATGGAATGTAACAGAGGTGTGACACAAAACTGATCAAATATCCCTACTAAAGAACAGATTAAGCATATCAAATTCAGGTTCTGTTTGATGTCAGTAAAAGACTGATGTTTGGCTTTTCTTCCCATGATAACTCATGGTTAAATTTTGCCCCCCATTTGGGAGGGGTGGATATTGTACCTTCTGCACAAAATCCCAGCTTTTTTCAGCTCAGAGTGCAAGCTGGGGTGCAGCTGAAGCACTAATTTGGGGATGAAAAGGACATCCAACATCATCAGCTTCTTATCTCCCTCTTTAGGGTGGTGAACTAATTGAAAGAAAAGAAAACCCCTGAATCAGTGACTGGTAAATCTGCCCTTTGCTGTCCTGCAGAGAGCTGGCTGCAGCCATCCAGGCCTGTGACAGCTCTCGCCTGGATTATTCTCTATTTGTGCCAGGGTAAGAGGCTCAGTCACAGCAGCTTTGATGGGGATGAGAGATGGCAGACAGTTATGAGGTAGGACAAGCCAAGGGGAGCCTATTCTGTCCATCCTGCAGTTTGCTCTGATTAGTCACAGCCAGCTCCACAACAGGGCTTTGATGCTGCCTGTACCAGGGTCCATGTGGGGCATTTACCAACCACATCCTGGAGCAAACCCCAGGAACAGATGAGAGAGAGCACACTGCACCCTCAGAGCTGTCCCAAGCACTGAGAGCTGCTCTCCCAAGGAAGGACAGCCTAACACACAGGGTTGCACTGATTCAGAAAAGTCTGGATGGATTTTTGCTCTGAAAACAAATTAGGTTTGCCTCTTTTTTTCTTTTTTTTCCTTTTTTTTTTTGTTATTTGAACTCTTTCCAGTATGTTTGGGGGTTTTTATCAACTTACTAGAAAACAAATTATCTTGTGCCTTCAGCAGTCAAAAAACCCACAAAAACTTTATTGTCAAAGACAAGGGAAAAATTGTTCTGTCTTGTTTGTCAGCCTCTACCCCAGACATTGGGTTTTTTTTTTTTATAAAACTTTCTACCCTATTAAAAGCTATTTTCTCTCCAAAGTTTTGATGATAAAATGTTCATGCACTTTGTTCAATGGTAAATTTCACAGTATCTCCTACCATCTGCTTCACTGTAAAAGATTTTCCCTATGAAGACTAAATATATAAACAGAGAAATGCAGATTTCATGTCAGCAAGTTCTTCTCCAGAGATTAGGAACTATTTGCATGAGCAGGGGCTGTTAGCTTGATTATATCTTAATACTGAGCCATCCCTAAATTGCTGGTTAAATAAAGCCAGACAAGACACAGATAAACTCCAGGGGTTTTTTTTTATATAATGTATATAATTGAGATAACACAGAATCTGAAGGAGCTGTAAGAATACAAATCTATGTAAATAAAGAAATCAGATCTATGCAAATAACTGACCTGGGGCATGAAGAAGGTTCTGGTTAAATTAAATTAACTGTTTGACTTGAGAGACCTTTATTTGGAGAGATTTAACACTTCCTTAAACATTCATGTATGAATCAACTTTTTTTAAACAAGATACAAATCCCAAAACTTTATTGATCTGACAATATTTTCATCCAAAACTCTTTCAAGTTGATCTGAATTTTAATCTTTCTTTCCTTCCTCCTTACAGACCATTTATGTGCTCTGGTATTTACTTATTTACAGGGAAACAACTTGCTGCTGGAATGAGAGGTGGAGCATCACGAGCTCAGTGCCCCTCACTGATGAAAACACTGAGGACTGTGGTGTGCACAGGAACTGAGCAGTGCACCAGGGTGGGACAGGGAAATGTGATTTAGTCCCAGAGAGAAGCCTGCCTGACACAGACACTCAGCATTTGTAGGAAGGCAACAATTGTCTTACCTGACCAAGGGCAGCTGATGTATGCTGAGCAAAAGAGAATAGTACCAGAAACCATTCTTTTGAGACTGCTTGAGGTTGTAAAGTCTAGGGTGTGTTTGCAGGACTAAAGCTCAACAATGCATTGGCAGGAGAGAAAGAAATGAAGCCTGATCTTTTTACCCATGAAACTACTCAGAAATCATGAATGCTTGATATAATATAGGGCACTTATAATGTAAGTGCTGTATTGAATTTTGTTTCTTTGGCCAAAAATAACTTCTCAGTCTGAGACACCTTCCATGTGAATAGCTGCTACTTACAGGATCTCTCCTGCTTTTCTTGCTGAGGTGGTGACCTTCACCAGAGCTAAACAAGTCAAATCTCTTGATATGAGAGCATTCCAACTTTGATACACCTACACATCCCAGGGATATGAGCCTGTGGTCATGGGGAAAGTGAACAAATATATTAGTCCATCTTTTAGGAAGCCCTGAGGAATGGTTATTGTGTGAAAGAAAGTGTGTCTGCCATTTCTGATTTAACAGTTGGTTAGCTGTGTTTGAAAACTTTCAAAGGTTTACTGCCATTAAAGGCTACACCAGGTTGTTTGCTCTAAACTGCTTAAAAGCAGAATTCACAGTTTAAGAACTCGTTCAGGCAAATATGTGGTTTCAGTTGGTCAGTGATATCCAGTGATATCCAGCAGTGATATCCAGCACAGGCCATGCCCAGCACTGCTCCTCTGTGGTTCTGCTGTGGTTCTGGGTTTGCACTACCTAATCACTTAGTTTGTGCTAATTGATCTCCCTCCAGGGCCATGGAGCACTGCCTTGTCCTCACAGGAATCTCAGCTAACCTTGTCCCTTTTTGTAGGAGTGCCACAATCCTTTAGAAACCTGGGGAATCATGCTAACAAAACTCACTCTGAAATCTCTTCTGGGTGCTCCAGAAACAGGCTGGTCACACAGGGAGGCAGAAATACCCAGAAGCATCCTTCCTCTGCCTCCCCATGACACCTCAGGGCTTAGGGGGCCCAGGTCTGCATCCATCACTGCTGAAGGAGAGGTACTGAATGCAGTGATTATCTCAGTACAATTAACACTCTGTTCCTAACAAGAAAAGAATAAAACACTGAACAACTCATGCCCAAACCAAATTTCCACAGGCAAAGGAGAGGCTGCTCAGTAGTGTACAGGGCAGCTGGGAGAAGTTGTGGGTTTCTGTTAACAAAACCTGCCTCTGAAGAGGAGCAATGGTTGGATCACTAAAGTGCAAAATATTTCTCATTCTCTGCAGGTACTCCACAAAAAAAATCATATTCTGATGAAAGAGAGAGTGGGTTAAGAAAAAGAAGATAAGGAATGAAGGAAGTAAATAATGAAATTCCCATGTTGAGCTTTTGCAGACTAAGATAAGCATCTGAGGGCTTTCAGTGATATGTATTTTCTATGGGCTGTTTTAAAAACACTAAATGCAGAGTCTTTACTGGTTATACCAATGTTTGGAAGAAGCACAAGGCATTGTTTTAGGAATAACTGGATTGGAGAGGCTTGTGAACATTGCTGTTTGAGACACAAAGAAACACTAATACATTTTCCTCAGATTTTATCAACTCTATTGCAGAACTGATGAACTTGCAATTGAGCAAAGGGAGATTTTTCATTTCTAAGAAAAAAAAAAAAAGGCATCTTTAATTTGTAGCAGTGTTTCTCAAAATGGTTGTAGATTTTTCTCAGTTTAAAATCCACATCCCCTTCCACAGGAATTCATCAGTGCTTCTGTGGTTTAGTGTGTGACTGTTTACACTTATGTTCACTCTTCTGCTTTTTTTGAGAGATGTAAACCTAATAACATTCATTTACATTCACTCTGCTTTCAGGGTATCTTTTTCCTACTCCCACAACCATTATTGGAATCCTATGCAACAATGGTTTTCACTTTGGTGGGAGGAACACTGAGGTCCTAAATAAAAATCAGAGATTTGGATTCCCCTATCCTTCATTCCTGTTCTAATAATCTTGTATCCTGAGCTTTTTAACTGCTTCTCTGTGCTGTTCTGCACCAGTCAAACTTCCTATAGAACTAATTTCAAAGTACATCAGGGCTGATCCCTGCACTGAGCTGCTGCAGCACCACTGGATTATGCATTGTTTTAATGTATACAAGCTGAACTAGCTCTGTTAGGGACTGAGGGAGGGAATAACAAACAAAAAATTCATTTCATCCTTCCAAGGAGCCTGAATCTATATTCATTCATATTCTACATAAATGGAACCTGCTCCATTAATGAGGGGCAATCCCATGTGGTGATTTTCTGGAATGTGCCCATCACTAGCTGTTTCACGTAACAAAAGAGAAAAGGAAGGATCAGAGGTGATGCTCATTAGCTCTTCTCAAAGTGAAATGCCTGTGGGGCCAGCACTTGTGGAGGTGTTGCCACCTGCAGCTAGGCAGACACAGGTAGCTGGGCTTCCAGGGAATGTCAAGTTTTGGCAGGGCAAAGTGCTGCAGCAGACTGAGAAACTGAATTTCAAGGTAGAAAAATTGATTCCTAAAAGATTGTAGTTTGTCTTACAGGAATGATTTTGGTCCTTTTTCCCAGCTTTTTACCATTCCAGTGGTGTTTCTTTTAACAATGTCTTTTTAACAAATTTGCTGTGAGATAATAAAGGTAGCACACATTGTCCAGGAGGAAAAAGAAAAAAAAAAAGAAAGCAGGTCTTGCTGCTTGAAGAAATTGCAGGACATTTAATACATTTAATTCTTGAAGAATCTAAGAAGGCAAGGAAATCATTTTCTCCCATTAAAGTACATTACAAAGACTTACAACAAGCACTCAGAATCCAGTAAATTTAAAGTCTTGAGAAGGAGAAATGAGTTTTAGAGAGTACAGGTAATACCTCCCTAAACAAAATCTGCTTTTCAGCCTACATGTTGAAACTTTGTTTGGCTGCCCAATTTGCCCCTGAGCTGCTGGGAGAAGAACACACCTAATTTGTATTGTGCTGTTGCCAGAGCTGCCCTGCACACAGCAGCAGCATGGCAAGGCTCAGAGTGGGGCTGGACCTGCTGTGCTGCCACTCATCAGCTCCAGGTAAATCACCACAGACTCTCTAACCTGCTCCTTCATGCCTGCTTGGTTTGCACCCTGCAGTGGTGCTGGTTTTCACTGTACTCTTCCTCATGGCCATTGCACTCACACTGTGCTGGGGCAGATGACTCCTTATTTTTAGTCTGAATGTCTGTTGCTATTAAAAATGAAGGGAATGTGTACTCACAAGTGTAACATTTCTCAGTAAATTACTCACATGTGTAAAATTTCTCAGTAAATTTGGGTGGTTATGAAAGCAACAACTTTTCAGCAGGTGCTGATGGCTGCACATCCAGCACCAGGAGTAATGTTTAGCTGTGTCTAACCCAATCTATGGCCTAGCCTGGTGTGCAGTGAGGAGCCCACAGCACAAAGGGCACCTGACAGGTTGGGCACAGCTGGCATTAAATAAACAGGTTGGGTTAAATGCTGCGTGTTGCCTCAGAATTGCTCCGTGACACAACTCCCCAGCTACAGATGCTCCTTAGCTGAGATATGCTGGAATTTAGATCCAAAGCTCAGTGGAATCCGGTGGATTCAGATTCATTTAGTTAGACACAGGAAATCTGTTGATATTGAGGAATGTGATCTGGTTTTGATTTGCTCTGAGCAGCGTGGTCTGACCTAACAACTGACCCCACTTTCAGCAAGAGGTTGGTTTAGATGAGTTCCTGAATCCCTTCCTGCCTGAAATACCTTGTGGTCCTGTGCCACTGGGGTTTGAGGGATCCAAATTACTTATGAATTCCAATTAAATTCAGTAAATAATTCTGCCTAGAGAACAGACAAGCATTTTTCAGTTTATGTTAATACTAGATTTTAAAAATTATATATTTGAAAAATTTAAATTGCTTCACTCCTATTTTTTCTAAATGACAGTTCTCATTGCAAAACATATTCTTTCTATTTGCATGTTTTTCTCAGTGAAGTTGAGGAATTTCTTCAAGATGTTGCTTTATTGCTTTGAGTGAGGTCTTTGCACTTCACAGCAGCAACCTGAAACCAGCAGCTTTTCTCTCTCAGGCTGCTGAGAGGGAATGTAAAGGAAGCCCTTGTGACATGACAGAAGCAGCAAGATATTATCTTCTGTTTAGACTCTTCAGAAGCCCTTTGAATGAAACATAGATTTCTCTTCCTAAGTTCAAAAACCAATTATTAACTACATATCAACCTTAGAATATTTTTTTCTGCCAGTCTGAAGTTAGCAGCAAACAACAAAAAAATGAGTAACTGTTGTACAAAGCCTCACACAACCTCATTTTCCTCTAAATACAAAACCTGCTTTCTGTTCTGCTATTCCAAAGCATCTAAATTACTTTGCTGAGACTTCAAATTAATTCACCCTGGCATTGAAAGTTCAGCCTCAAATGGAAAGATTTTAAGAAAATTAGAAAGGTTCAAGTGAAAGAATAGACAAAGACTTTATTGCAGATTTCTTGAAGACAAAAAATACAGTTCCCAAATCAACAGAGCACTCCAGCTCTGAGCATGAGCACACTCTTGACTGGCACATACATTAAAAACAGATAAATACTCTCATTGAAGTATCTGCTTTTATTAAGGCCCAAAGCAGACCTGCATATTTTCCTTATAATGGAGGGAAATCTATTAGTTGCAATTATTCTTCTTGGTGCCTTTAAGAAGTAAAAGTGTCCTGGGAATTGTCAGTGTGACTTACTCCTTATGAATTATCACTTGAACAGAAGAAGTCTGTAGATTACTGGAAAAAGATGGGAAAATACTTCAAATAATGTCCTAAATAGCTACCATCAAAGTTAGCTTTGGGTTTCTATCCTGTAGAGCTGGATGCTAATCATAGAAGCAGATGTAAATCTTTAGTAAATTCTCTGAAATCTGTTAAAACTATTTACCTTGGTATAATTTAGAAAAGTCCATTTCTTGAAGTATACATTTCTCCTTTTTTCACCTGGGGAAGTTTTTCACCTACGTGTAGAAAGGTGCTACTTTACTTGGGAAAAAAAAATTCTATTTTTTATTTGAAGATTTCTTTGGCAGAAGAGAAACTCAGTTGTAGAGCTGCTCTTAGAATCCTGTGGGAAATAAAAGAACAGAATATGCTGAAGGGTGGTTGGAAGGAAGGAAAGGAAATGTCTTCAGATATGTGTCACTATATTATTCTGATCTATAGAGGCCTTTCAGAGTGTAATGCAATGCAATTTATTTCAGGTGGCACAGCACCCCCACAAGGCACAATTTTGAACTGAGAGATGTCAAAACTGGGAGTGGAAGCATAAAGAGCCTAGCAGGGAACTGCTGCTTGCTTCTGGCACATGCTTAGACAAAAATCCATTGGCTGTGAATAATAGTGGCTCTGCAAGCAAGGTAGAGAGAAGTGTGCAATAAAAGGTGAAACAGTGCA
Source organism: Zonotrichia leucophrys gambelii (assembly GCF_028769735.1). Classification (NCBI taxonomy): domain Eukaryota; kingdom Metazoa; phylum Chordata; class Aves; order Passeriformes; family Passerellidae; genus Zonotrichia; species Zonotrichia leucophrys. The sequence continues at coordinate 6,497,573 of NC_088174.1, forward strand.
GTGATTTCTGGTGCATTTTTCACACATCTCTGTGTGTAGTCATGTTAGGAGAAGACTGCAATTCATGTAAATAACTGTTGTAACAAATATAAGGATTAATTCTACTAAACAGAGTATTTTTGAATTCTGAATGTGTCTGAATACCAAAGTCTGTTTGTATTAAGAAGGGAATTAGAAAGAGGTTCTTTTCCAATAATCACCTAGCCCTTCAGTGAATAATCAGAAGGAGCAATGCACACTATTTAAAATTAATAGCCTTAGCTCTCTTTCCTTGGAGAAAACTAAAACCCAACAGGAAATTCAGGATGAAAGGCAATTTGTATGCATAAAACCATGCACATAAAGGCTGGATAAACATCTGTGGCTTGGATCACCCTGAAGTCCTCAATGCCCCTCCTGCCCTGGAAAAAGGAACCGCACATTTGTTACACATGGCATGGCACTCAGTCTCTGGGACCTTTTAAACTTTATACTTCTGAACACATTGCTACTTTCTGCCTTCTAGGACAAGCTCAACAATTCATGCAGTAGAAGATATTTTGGATTTGCACATAAGCAAGCCATTTAGTGCCTGAAACATCTCTGCATTATAGGTCAATAGGAACTCTTTAGTCAGCTTTTTCCATTTTCTGTGTACAGAGGAAATTTCAAAACATGTCACTCAGCCTAAGAAACAAGCTGATGCTCAGACAAGTTATTTTTAAATTTAGGTCTTCACAAACAGAATATCTAACAGACTTCTTAATATGCCACTCATTTGCTTTACATCTACAGCACCATTTAGCAACAAGACCAGTTTTGCTGTCACTCTTGCCACCTGCTTTCTTGTACCACTACCTGCACCTGCAGTACTGGATGCCAGCCTGTGTGGTTAAACCAGGAGCACCTTCAATTGTAGCTTAAGCAAACTCAGGGGGTTTTGATCTAGTGCATTAGAATGCTTACACTGCATCTGTTTTCATACCTACCACACATGAGCTGAGGAGTTATGAGTTTGATTCCACACAAATAGGAAGTCCTGCATTTTTAATACAGGGGAGATGTAGGACTTAGAGCTACATGGCAAAACAGAAAAAGCAGGTGAGTTCCAGTCCTCACTTTCCAGTAGGTACTTTACCCATAGAAATTCTCTATTATGGTCAAATGGGTCTTGGATTGCTCAATTTAATGTGCCTGTACTGTAATCATTGTGACACTGCCAATAACTACCTGAGTTGAGAGCACCTTAAAATTTTGACTCCACACACCCCAAGCTTGTTCTCATTATTCATTACAAACTTACTTCAGATCAGAGACAGAAACCTACCAGTGCCTCTGTCTACCTGTGTCCTTCTGTTCAGAAAACACAGAATTCTGCCTTAGTGAACACTAAGTGGAAAGCATTAAGGTGGTTTGCAGTTTTCATTTCCTTCCATTTGTCTTTTTTGATGAAATATCCTTCTTCTACCCAACCATTTCCATACTCAGCCTCAGAGTCTCTGGATGCCTTGCTGTCTGAAGGACTTTAAGTTCTACAACAGTGAAAAGTGATAAAAAGGTTTTCTATTATCTTCCTGCTGTAGCAGTTCCTTTTTTTCCCCCACTTTCTATTTAATATAACTTAACAGACTTACTCATAACTCCTTTCCAAGTTATGGCATAAATTTAATAAATGCAGAAATCCTTTAGCTTACATTGCATACACCCTATACCCTTTCTCTAAAAATCATTTTGCCTACTCCTTCTGTCAATGGTTTGGAGCAAGGACAAACACACTCTAACTTTGCTATGGCAGCCAAGCGAGCTCCCACTCCAGGCTCTCTCTGATGCAATAAGGCAGCACACGTAGGAAGAGAAAACTGCAGGAAATGTCTGAGAAGCTGATTGCCAGTAGCCACAAAACAAAAAATAAAGGCATATATTGCCTTTTTGCAGATAAGTTTGAAAGAAGTCTGAAATAGAAAATAGAAAATCTAATGGGGAAGGAAAAAGGGAATGATAGACCAAAGAAAGCAGCAGAAATCTGACAAAGAGATCTGGGAAGTCAGTATGTTAAACCTGAATTATTTGCTGAATGCTTCATATTCTTACAGTATTCTAGATGCAGTCCACTATTTCTGTCTCTTTGATTCTTCCAATTATTTTATTTCTTTGGCTTTTACATTCTTTCCACCAAGCAAGGCTTGTTGTTTTATCCTGAGCTCATCTTTCTCTTTTATAAGCCACAGCCTCAACCATGCACTCAGAAACCCGAGTTGGTACCTGATCCAATGAATTATTTTGGTTTTAGAGGACCCCCACCCACACCCAGCAGCCTGAAGCCTTTGGGTGGGATCAAACACATCAACCAACACTGCCTTTAAAACAAAAGAATTCCAGCTACAGATGCAGCCTGCAAACTGAAATCTCAAACTTTATGGCTCTCAAAACCAGCTGCAATGAAAACTTAGGATAAAAGGGAAGAGATCTTGATTATTTCTTCCAATGTTAAAATCTAAATATAAGTAGTCTAAAAAACCCAATTTTTTTTTAGTGGATGTCACACTCCAACAATACAGGCTGCCTGCAACAATGCTATTAATATAACCATTCTTATTAGCACATTTTTACCACAGGAAACATGATGTTATTGTTTCTAATCTCTAACATATTGAATAATATTTTCAACAAGATAATTCCAAACACATTTCCTCTTGTAGCTATTTTATTACATTTCCTACAGATAATGCTTACAAAATTATCTCACTTATTGTTATTACTGTAGCCTCTGGCTTAGGAGACAAACTCTAATAAAAAGAAAAATTCTGTTTTACATTTTTAGTCCTAGCAGGGATAAAACCTTCCTGTGTTTAGCCTGTATTATCAAAGCACACAGTGGAAAGTGACCAAAAATCCATAAATACATCCAACTTCTAAAAAAAATCCCCAAACCTCCTAGTGTCAATCACCCCTAGCATATCAAACAGGACAAAATACCTTCAGCAATGCTTCTAAAGAAATTATAATTAGTTTGTTTTATATGACTGAAAGATTAGAAGGCTGGTGCTGTATTTTAGGGGAAAAAAGAAGCAATAAATTGAATAATCACTTGTTAATGACAGGCTTTCACACTGAGATAGGAAACCCTATGTTTTTACACTATGGAGTATCTGAAACTATGGTGTGATAAGGGAAAATGGGAACTAATGTAAGTTGTTCTGTTTTATAGTACTGACCAAAAAGAAAATTTAATCCTGTTTTCTAGCTGAAAATGCTTTTTTTTTTCTTTTTCTCTTTGCACAAGAATAGCTGGTCAAGCAAGCAGTTCTAGGTGACAGCAAACAACTGTATTGCAAATGCTTTCCTGGAAAAATTGTATTTTTACTTTTCTGTGTAGTAGCTGGACAGTTAAAAATGAGTACCTATTATTCTTTTACTAAGACTTTCATCTGATAAGCACCCATTTACCAAGAATACAGGTTAGGAACCAAGGCTTCATTTTTTGACAGACACACTGTTGTAAATTTAATCAGTTTGGATAAGTTCCTAATGGTGATTAATTTGACATAGACCAAACAGAGTAAAGTTTTCAGGGAGATCAGATTTTTATTAACAAAGATATTTCCCTACAAATAGCTTCTGAAGAACATCCTGATTTTCTTCCATCTACATAGATTCATATCCTGAAAACAAAAAATTTCCCCCAAACCCTAACAGCCTAAGCTCTGTTACTTTATGTGGTAAAGTTTGAGTATTTCTCTACCGTTTTTTTCCTCAGTGTCTCTCTAATTTTGATCCAAATCTCTGGGATTTGTCTTCCTGTCTGCAGAAAGCAAAGAAGATGTGTAGCTGTTGGGAGGGTTGAAAGGTTTGCCCAGCATGTGCTGCAGGCTCTGAGAGAGCTGGAAGTGTCTCTCACTGGTAGAAGGATCATTGATGTTTGTCTGATCACTGTTTACTTAATTTAGAGTGAAAACAGTCTTAGAGAGACCTCACTTGTGGTTCCTTTTCTGTCTTCCTAATGCCCTGTGTATTTTTATCTAAATATAGACCCTCACTTTTCTCCTTGGATAATTCTTGATCGGTTCTGATGCACAATTTTGTCAACCACAGGGGCACAAACAGCCTCTCAATCTGCTTTTCCCATTAAACAGAATCTCTGAATGACTTATTAATAACTCCTTTTCATGTTGGGAAGCTGTCAAAGTTAAAATCAAAGCAATAGCTATAGCAAAACCCATCAGCAATAGCTAATTTCTACACACCCGAGCAGGGCTGATGTTTGACAGATCTGTTTCACACACAGAACATTGTTGGGTCTACTCTGCTCCTACTCAGGTAACAAACAAAACTGTTCTTCACTTTACCAGCAATCATTCTTAGTTGTTTGTCTTGCTGGGGTGGTTAATTAAGACAGACCTGAGGGATAATTCAGGGAGATGCTGTGCCATAGCTGCCCCTGCTGCTGTCCCCAGCCCAACCACACCTGGTGGCTTTTCCTGCTGTCCTTCCCAGGACTCCTGCAGGACATGGGGAAGGGAGAATGGGCAAACAGACTCCCTGCCACTGCTCTTTCAGTGAGTATCTTGTTTTTTTTCACTCCATACAGCCTCACCACCAACAAACTGTTGGCTTATACAGCTGCTTGACCACCAGTATGTGAATTTTTCATTTACAGAATCAGATTTTCATCCCTTTCAGTGATCTCTGCTCTTTGGCCTTTCATCCTCCTCTCAGTTGCATCATCCAGAGTTCTTTCTGTCTTGTCTGTAAAACTCTCACTATCATTTTGGTAACTGTCATATTCCCTAATGCTTTAGCCCAGAGGCTGAGATTTATTTATTCTTTGTCCAATCAATAACAAATAGTTGAGACACTACCTGATGAGCAATATTGTCTCATTTCCTCTCCTCAAGTAACCAGTCCTGCTATTCCTCCTCAAGCTGTTGTAAAGCACATAATGAGTTTCCAGTGGGCCAAAAGCTTTGACTACCTTCATTTTCTTCCCTTTTATGAGTGACATAACTAAAGGCTTTGATAGACTTTACAGTTTACTATGAGAAGTTTCTTGTTCTTATGAATTTTGGTATAAACACAATTTGTGTTTATACCACTTGGAAGCTGTTTTACATGAAAGTTCCACACTGTTTCATCAAGACAAATTCCTTCAGCGAGTAGGATGCCTCTCATCATAATGTCATCTAAGAACAATTGGTGTGTTGTGATTCTGATTGATAACGTTTGTCTCTTCCTGGGTAATGTTAGACAGCCATTTCAGAGACATTTTTCTTCTGTTCAGAGATGCTTTTCTCAGCAGTTGGTTAACTGTGTCTTTTGTTATTTTATCCTTCCATGTTCATCAGCTACTTTTCAGCAACACCTGACATCCCCATAAATCCTGTGTGGCAGAACCTGTGTCCACACTCCAATTTTTCTCTGGTATAGTTTCCAACTCACACATCTGCTGCAATGTACTCAGCAGATGAGTTTTAACAAGGCACTGAAAGAGTCAATAAAGAAGAAAAATAGTGCCTCTTAAGCTTTATTTTAACCACAGATGTGGCATTTTAATATTTAATGAAAACTGGACATGGACATCACTTCTTGTTCCATCAAATAGCATGAATATCTGAACATGCCTGAAATGCAGAATTACTGCACCATTACAGAATCACAGAATAATTTATAGTGGAAGGCATGTCTGAAGGTCATGCAGTGCAACTCTGTTCTTAGCTGGGCAGCTGAGATGCTGCAGACTGAAGCAGGGCATGACAGGAGGAGCCTTGGCCTCATTGGAACAGTAGGAAAGCTCTGGGGCACTTTGCTCAGCAGAGCCTGCACCAAAACAACCTTGCCACAGGACCCCAGTGTTGGTGGAGAGGTGTAGTGGTGACTCTAGAGTGAGAAAATTACCTGTGCTTGCTTTCTGCATGTCACCAACCCAAGGTTCTGTTTTTCAGCCCAGGGGATGCCAAGCTGCCCACACTCTCCGGCAGCCAACACAAAAACAGCCCCTGCAGCTGGTGCAGAGGAAAACACCTCTGCAAGAGGAGCCCAGTCCTTCCCTCACTGAAATCTGAAGTTTTCCTTCCAAAGTTAAAATTTTCTTTCACTAGCTCCCAGGCCCAGCAATTTTTCTTATTCCAAGAAATTCAGAGAGCACTCATAAAATAAATATACCAGTCTTGTTTTCCTTCTCTGTCTGAAATCTCTTCTGAAAAATGTTACATGTACAAAAGGAAAGCTGATGCACTGAGTGAATCACACCTCTTCAAAATGCAAATCAATAATCACAACTGACATCTAAACACTGGAGTTCTGCCAAACCTTTTGTAAAGGTGTAAATTGTTAATATAAAATCTAGTACAGGACTAGATGTTTTGACAATAATATTAACAAAAGCAGATGTATAAAATGGGGAGACAAATGAGTTCTGACAAAACTCTACTTTGGCAACTTTCCTTTTAATGTCGTGATGGTTTTGCTGAAAATCTCATTTGCTTTGGTTAACTGATACATTATTGAAGTGGAGCCTTTCAAAGTGTAAAGAGTGCAGCACCAAAGTTTTTACTGTTGAATGAGAAAATTTAGTTGACTTTTCATTGCAACCCAAGAGAGCAAAACCTCACTCTCAACTTTCAGTACATAAGATTTTCTTCGAAAGGCTGTGAAAATGAAAAAGATCTCTAAGCCAAAAGGAACAGGACCATTAAAGTAAAATAGGTTTAGTCCAGTTAAAGGGTACATAAGGGAACTTCAGGATTTGACACATGTACTGCCAAGTGCTTGACAGTCTCCTGAGAGCCTGCAAGAAATGGAAGAACACTCTAGGTCATGTTATTTAAGACAGCTCTCAAAATTAAAATACATTCACCATAATAAAAAAAATCCTTTATAATAGTCTAAATTTACCATTAACAAAAACAAAAATTAAAGGTATTATAGGCTCTTAGTGTGTAATTTGTTTCAAGCATTTCTCCTGGGTTCTGTGAGACACTGTGAGTCCCGAGGCGGTCCGGAGGCAGGATTTAGGGAGCTGGGGCAGTGCGCTGTCCCCACAGCGGTGTGAATGCAGTGACAGCATCACGAACCGGGCACGGGCACCGACACCGGGCACCGGCACCGACACCGGCACCGACACCGGGCCCGGAGCGCCCCGCACGGCCGGTCCTGGGGCGCCCTCGTGTGGCCGCAGCCCGGTACTGCAGCCTCGCTCTGCTCGTATCAAGTGATGGCTGAAAGACACGGCGAAAATAAAAAGTGAAAGCATAGCTGTGTCCAGGATATAAATCTATTAATTGTATGACAAAGACTGTGTTCCCAACTAGTAAAGAATAAAACATTAGCTGGGGACAAAAATGTCAGCTACATAAGCCAAAAAATAAAACAAACAAACAAACAAACAAACAAAACAAACTACAACAAAAAAGCATAACTAAAAGACTGCTATTGAAGGGTAATTTTTTCTTTTGTTTGGTTTTTTTTTTCACACTTCATCTGTTGCCACAGCATAAGATTACAGCATTGTTTGCTGTAACAATTTAGTGGGAAAATACAAATAATTTAAGTTAAATATGGTTCTAATAGGAAGTTAAATATCACAGTCTGTCCGGAGAATGACATTTTATATAGTAGTTCCATAGCAGTTCTCACCAGGGTCAATACAAATAACATTAAGGCCATATAAATGTACTGGCATATATAGCCTTTGAAATACAGACTTACTGCTCCTCGACATCCCTGGGAATTCTGCTATGGATTGGAAAGAGCCATGTGATGTTCTCAGATTAATTTCAGCTAAAAGTGCAATATATTCAAGAGAGGCAGTCATCAACCTTCATAAATCTCTGTATCAGCTTCAGACTGAACCCTCCTGTTCATGCACACAGCAATACCAAGGCCTGATGGTCACCCAAAGGATTTACAATGGGTGCTAGGAAAACATGCCCATGTTCTGTGTTATAGAATCAGATAAGTAATCTAGAAATGTCACTCTATTGACTAAAACTTCTCTAGTTTAGATTGACTAGAAAATTAGACTCTCTAAGCTCGTTAGTTCCATCTTTGATATTGTTGCTGATTGGGCACACTCAACTTAGGGAAATTAGTTGAATGTATTACCAATCAAAATCACACCAGGAAAATGAAAAGTAAAAAAAAATCCTAAAAACACCTTCCCCCCCACCTCTCTTTCCTTCATGGGCTTTGTTCCCAATACTCTACCTCCTGCCCCCAGAGATGCCAAGGAACAGGGAACAGGGTTTATGGTCACTTCATCAGTTCAAGTTTCTGCTGACGGTCTGTCATCAGGAGAACTTCTTCCCCTGCTCCAGCATGGTTCCCTCCTATGAGAGACAGCACTCTGAGAACTTCTCCAGTGTGAGTCCCTCCCACAGGGCACAGTCCTACAGGCACAGCTGCCTCAGAGTGGGTCCCCTGTGGGGTCACAAGCTCTGCTGGTAAACATGCTCCAGCATCAGCTTCTCTCTCCATGGGGCCTGCCTGCCATGAGCCTGCTCCAGCACAGCCTTCCCACGGGTCACAGCCTCCTGTGGGCATCCCCCTGCTCTGGCCTGGGCTCCTCCCCGGGCTGCAGCTGGATCCCTGCTGCCAGGCCCCCCTGTGCTGCAGGGCACAGCTGCCTCTCCATGGCAGCACCAGGGGCTGCAGGGGAACCTCTGCCCCAGCACCTGGAGCACCTCCTGCCCCTCCTTCTGCACTGCCCTGCCTGTCTGCAGGGCTGCTCCTCTCACACATTCTCACTTCTCTCTTCTCTGGCCACAATTACTCCCACTCAGTATTTTTTTTCCTTCTTACATATTGCCACAGAAGCATTATCATCATTCCTGATGGGCTTGGCCTTGGCATCAGGGACAGGTCCGTTCTGGAGCTGGCTCCATTGGCTCTGTCAGACCTGGGGGAAGCTTCTGGCAGCTTCTCACCTGCCACGCCTGTGATCCCCTTGTCACTCACTACCAACACCTGGCCATGCAAGCCCAGCACACTGACGAGTGCTGCCCTTTGACACACAGACAGGGGCTGGCTGAAAACTCAGAGAAGACCCTTGTGGAGTCCATCCAGGTGTGCTGACCACAGCACAGCCATCTCCATCTGCATTGCCACCCAAGGCTCTGCTTACAGCCACTGCAATGGAGGGCTGCACTTGCCTCCCTCTCCACACAGTCAAGAGAATCAGGGCTATTTTGATGCCAGTAACTTTTGGATACAATTCTTAATTCTATAAAGGAAATCCATTCCAGATGGATCAAAGTACCAAAATCTTTCCTTTTCTAATCACAGCATCAATGCCAATACTCATGATGATCATAGACTTTTAAGTTTCTGGTTCTCAGAGAAAAAAGCTCATATTCAAAGGCTGTATGTTCAATCTGTGTTATACACTGAGATGAGTATTCTAGAAACATCCAGAACCCCCTGACCTGAACTGAGGGCTGTGTGACCCAGCACACACTGCACACAGGGCAGTGGTTAACCACCACAGGGTGGTTATGGATGTGTCCAACCATGTGAAAACAACAGAACATTTCTCTTGTATTGCATTCTAATCAGTTGTATCCCAAGTCTTCTGAGGGTTTTTTCTGTTTAAATTAATTCATTTTCAATATATACATAATTCAGAGATATTCAAGATACACATAATTCATTTCCACTTTCATCTCATGTTATTTGGTTAGTGATTTTAAAAAAATAACTGAGTAAACCAACATGCAGTTTTCAATATGAATGTGAGTGTTGTCTGTCAAAAAAGACTGTTTACAATACCAATATGCTTCTGCAGAGGAAATAACATGTAGGCTTAATATAATGATAAATGCATTTGTGGGGTTACGAGACAAGTGGGTGGAAACGCATGAGTGGGAGCCGAAACTGAATAATTAAGCAGCAAAATGCTACATAGTATACTTTTAAATTCACTGACATGGAAAACAAGGAAATTTGCTACTGAGAGTTGTGGACCAACGTGATATACAGCCATAGTTCTGGAAGAATGCAGAAATTACTATTAATTTTAAATGAGACCTGTTATTCCAACTAATAACATATCATGAAGCAAATAACGAAGAGATTACCCACCAACATAATTATTTCACAGGTGAGTTGAATGACAATGTTGTTTTTGGAATAAGCAAACTGAGCTAGAGCTTGATAGTTTAAATAAGTAGTATTTCAAAACCACATTTTTTAGAAAATTATATCTGTGTAAGCTAAAAATTTGAATAACCTCCTGAAGTTCAGATTCCAGTATTTATTTCTTTGACTCTTCTCTGTGAAACTGGGAGGCTTCTGTCCTGCAGGCACAAAGTAGTCTTAAATCCCTCAGCCTTCTTTCCATATTGAGGTCAGGAAGACACAGTACACCAGAGAAACTGAAAACCACTTGTGGAAACATATAGCTACACTACAGTAGAATCTGTGGTAAAAATGACCCTTGGATGGCTCTCTACTCCCTGGCTACTATGCAGAAAGCTACATATTCAGAGGCAGAGGTGAACTAATGACTTAGAAACAGGGAAACATTCAAGTTTCACTGAAGGTCAGCTTAAATAATTAGGACAAAAAATCAGTAGACTAGTTGGCTCTTCTCACTAATATATTTTTACAAGGTTAAAGATTACCAACCATCCTAATATATGTAATGAAGGATTTTTTGGTTTAATAATTTGCAATATTCAGGTTTGTCTTTTTGCGATTGTTCTGCTTTTTTTGCCTCTCCACATGAGCACTACCTCACAGATTATTTTATTGGCATTCCCAGAGAAAGTTCACATTATCTATTCAAAGAACTGAATGAACAGGCATCATATAATCTGATTTCTTGTCCATACAAAATAGCATTTCAAATCCTCCCTAGTTTAGTTCAGCTTGTCTTCACAAGCTCTGGGAATACCCACTGCTCTACACCCTGATTGGGATATCTGTCACTTGTGTGCATCACTTCAGCCAAGGAGAAGCTAATAAAACTGCAATATTTTGGTTATATTTAACCTTCACCTATTATTGATTATTCATAAAGCAATGCCTAAGAAGTTTTTCATCTTTGTATCTCTATTAATTGTAACTGCTTCTTCCAAGTGCTGATCTGGTTATTACAACATCACCACTTCAGTGAGGTTATAGAAAAGCCTTTATTGAGGATATCATGCAAATTAGCAAGAAAAGAACATCTGAGCATCTTTATCAGAGTGCAATAGTCTTCTGTCCCCTGAAACTTTTGAACTGACAAGACAACAGCCTGGATTGTTTAGTCTCATTGAAACAACTCACAATCCTATGTATCCCACATGAATTCAAAGTCCCTTTGTCTCAGTATCACATCAGAAATAAGATACATATATTGTGACTTCCAGTCTTAAATGGAAATATGGAGGTCTAAGCATCACCTGTATGGCATGCCACAGATCATAAGGGAGGGGACAAGGAGTCAGCCAGGAGAGGCTGCCATGGGAAGTAATGCAGGAGGAAAACCAGCAGATAGAAATTTGAAAAACTGAGTTAAAATCTCTATGAGTCTTGTCAAGACTGAAGCCCAAAATAGGTAAGTAAGGAAGACTGTATAAAATTCCATTAAGAGACTCTGATAGTTAATTGGATTATCATCTATTTAAAAGATTGTTTCATGAGTAACTCTTATCTGTAGTTCTGGCCATCCCTTTAGGTAAATCTCCCCAGGTGAGGATAACACTCAGTAGTTCCTGTCACTCTCAGCCCAGTGTCTGCGGGAAGAGTCTCTCACTGGGCAGGGTGCTGGGGAGGGCTGTGATGGTTGCTGCTGTTCTGAAAGGGTGGCACCAATGGTTACATTTTAAATTCTTAACTCCTTCAATGTATGGAATCAAGGCTGGTATTCCTGGTGAAGGTCCATGAACAACTGGAACATCTAAGATACAAATCCTCAGAAAAAAAGTATTAGTTAAATTGGTACCAATGATCAAGGATCATATCCCCTGATATGACTGAGGAGTGTCACTTACCTGAGCTTTCTGTCCTTCAACTTTCCTGAGGAGATGGGAAGGGACATTTTTCTTACATTCTCTACAAATATTTAAGAAGGAATTTGAGTGAATCAATTAGTGAATAAAAGCCAAAGTTGTTTTATTTTGCCTTTTAATTATTTGGATGGTGAAAAGAGGCATTTGAAATCACAAGGGGCACAAATCCAGTCAGCAGAGCAGCCTGCAAGCACCAAGCTGTGCAGATCTGAGCGAGAAACAGAAGCACTGGGTTTCTATTCTATCCCCAGGACCAGACCCAGGACTTGGAACAGGTCAGTAGAGACTGGGAAATATGAAAGAATTCAAGGAGGTGGAGGGGTGGGGAATTTTGGTTGAATTATAAAAGCACTGCACACATCAGGGTTGGAACTAGATGATCTTTCATGTCCCTTCCAACCCTAAACCTTCTGTGATTCTATGGTTATGTATTAGTGAAGTCTAATATTTCAATTAAATAACATTTTACCTTTAATAGTAAAAGACTGTAATTGAATTACTGAGATGTATTTTTATAGTGTCACCACATTTGAAATAAATACACATTGGAAAAGATCTACTTTACTGGAAGTCTATCTAAGAACTAGTTATTTAATTTGTGAACACATTGCAGAAGGCACAGACAGTTCAGTCTGAAGATAGTTCAAAGTAAAAATCAAAGTAAAATAGGAAAACAACATGTAACTGGAAAAGTAAGAGGAAAGGTTAGGAGTAAATGAGCAGATAAACTAAGGAGTGTGCTCTGCAGATATTACATGCTCTCATTAAGCAGACAAGGATTAGAACATCACTAGTCAGGTCAAAATAAAGATTGTTAAAGTTAAGCAATGGCAAGGAAAATTTAAGTTCAGCATTATGGAAGATTATACAGAACAGCAGCTTTTATCTTGGGGAGTAGAGAAATCATCACTGGAAGAGCTAAATTAGACACCTCCATATTCTGACTGCTCAGAGATAATCTGCCTTCATGACAGCAACCTATTTGATTAAAAAGAGAATTATTGTGACAAACAATGAATGGGAAAAAAAGAAAACCAACAAAACTTCATCTAATTTTCAGAGCTGGGCATCATCACTCCTGGCAACTGTTGAAATGTTGAGTTGAACCATTTACATGGTTTCCAGTTAAAACAAAATAAAAACAAAAACAAAAAACCCAAACATGAACAAGTCACAACAGTGAGCCATAGCATCTAAATTCCTTCATGGAGACTCTGTAAGATCTAATCTGTCTAGTGGGGTTTTATCTGTACAAAAAAACTTGTCATTGCTCCTCTATTCATTTTTTTTCCTTCAGTTCCTCTTGGACCCTCTGCCATCCCCAGGCAGGTCAATCCTGTGACTGCTTGTCTAATGAGTGCAATGGGTGTAGAATTTCACCATGAGTTGTGTAGGGAGAGCGTCACACACAGTCAGAGAAATCATAACCATAGTAATACATTGTGATTTTTGAGCATAAAGGGGATTTTTTTCCCTCTCTGATTCTTTGCAGTTATGTTAGAAAACATGAAGATTTAATGTTTGTGCAGGGCTAGTGTAAGGCTGAACAAGAAGCTTTTGTGCCAGTGCACTCTAACTTGTAGATATTCCATCACACAGGAGCTCTTTATTCACCATCAGGCTCTACAGTGGACTGTATGTGCAATGTCACATTGAAATGTCCATGGGGTTTAAGTGCAGCTGAAGGATGCAGTTGATGATATTGGAGATCTCTTCCAACATTATGGAATCTATAGTCCTAAAATAATAGTACGTGTTACACTGAGAACTTGTGTGTTGAACACAGGAACTGCTACAGGGCAAAGCACAGGAATCATCCCTTCAGCTCAGCTCCTCTCGTGCCAGACCCTTGGGAGCTGTTCAGGTCTCCAGCAGAACCGGCCCTGCAGGAGCAGGAGCATTCCTAAGGCAGAGTCACGATTCCCAGAATCACAGAATGCCCTCAGTTGGAAGGGACTCGCAAGGATCATTGAACTCCTGGCCCTGCACAGCACAGCCCCAAGAACCCCAACCCATGCCCGAGTGTTGTACAAACACTTCTTGAGCTGTGGCAGCATTAGGGCCGTGACCGCTGCCCTGCAGAGCCCATTCAGTGCTCGACCATGCTCTGGGTGCAGAACCTATTCCTGATACCCAACCTGGATCTGCCCTGGTGCAGCCTCAGGCCATTCTCTCGGAGACAGCAGTGTCTGTCTCTCAGGAGAAAGCTGCAGACTGCGATGGGCTCTCCCCACAGTCTCCTCCAGACTGAGCAGACAAAGTGCCCTCAGCTGCTCCTCACACGGCTTCCCTTCAAGGGCCTTGACCATGCTCGTGGCCTCCTTTGGACAGGAGCTTTGGCTCTCTATTGTACTGGGGTGTCCAAAACTGCACAAAGAACTCAAGGTGTCGGCTCAATTCACATTTATTGTTAACTCCTGGCCATGGCCAAGCAGACAGAGCCCATTCCACGAATGAGCCTTCTTCCCCCACAGCGCAGCCCCTCAGGGACCAAGCCCCAACCCCACGGGCCCAGCCGCCATGTCCCCCTCCATCCCAGGAGCCCCCGCGCTGCTCGGACCGTCATTCCCTTCGCCTCGCCCAGGGCCCCGCAAGGCCATCGCTCCCCGGGGCCGTTACTCGGCGCCGTTTCAGGCCTCAGCACCGCCGGCACCGCCCCCGGCTGAGCGCGGCCCGGGCCGAGGCGGGCACACGGACACGGGGCCGCGGCCCCACACGGACACACACCCCCCGCCATACGGGCCTGGCTGAGGGTGCCGCGCGCCCCGACCAGCGCCGCTCAGGCCGCGCGATCTGATTGGCCGGCAGTGCCGGTCACTCAGGCGCGCGGCGCGGCACCGCGCGACCCGATTGGCCGCCAGGGCGGTCACTCCGGCGCGCGCCGGGCGGGGTGTGGCGGAGGGGGGGAGGCGGGACCTCGGCCCCGCAACTGCCGGGTTCGCGCGCGCCCCGCGCCACTGCGGCTGCGCGCGCGCGGGGCCGTTACAGAGGCGGCGGCGGCGGCGGGTGGGCGAGCGAGCGGCGCGCGCCGGCCCCGGGCCCGCTCCCGGCCCCGCCCCTCCCGCGGTCACGTGACGCGGGCCCCGAGCGCTCGCGTGCGAACCGGGCGCCCTGCGCGCGCCCCCCGCGCGCCGCCCGCCGCCGTTTCGGTTTCATTTCCGGCGGCCCCGGGCCCGGAGCGGCGGCGCCGAGCGGAGCCCCCGGCGCTGCCCCCCGCTCCCGCCCAGGGTGGCCACACCCCCGGGCTCGGCGTGAACCGAGCGCCCCCGCCCCGCACACACACACCGCTCCTCCCCCGCCTGCGCCGGCACAGAGAAAGGGAAGGGAGGCGGCGCCGGGCCCGGGTCTCCCGCACCGCGCACAACATGGAGGAGCTGGTGGTGGAGGTGCGGGGCTCCAACGGGGCCTTCTACAAGGTACCGGGTGCTCGCGGCCGGGCCGGGCCCCAGGGGAGGGAGCGGGCACGGCAACGGGAGGAGGAGGAGGCGGCGGCGGCTCCTCCTCCCCGCGCTGAGGGAGAGCGGAGGCCCTGGGGCAGGAAGGAGGAGGGAGAAGCAGCCAGGGGTGGAGGCCGCGGCGGGTCCCTCGCGGTGGCCGCGCAGAGCGAGCCGGGGGCCGCCGGCGCTGAGCGGACTCGAGGCCCGATGAGGAGCGAGAGCGGGGAGGCCTCGGGCCTTCCCCCTTTGTGGGAAGGGGCGCCCGGGGCCGCCTCGTCCCGGCGCTGAGCGAGGATCAGCCCTGGGATGGGGCATTAATTGCTAAATCCTCAGCTTTTGTCGCTACTTAAGGAAAGTCTCTCTCGCTGTCCGGGTTTCCAGGAGAGCTGCACTGCATGAGCACGGCCTGCAAGGCGGGGAGGAGGGGGCCCTCGTTAATGCACATTCCTGATGAAATGCTGTGGTGGATTCTTGCTCCTAATGCCATGCCTAGTGATATTAAAGGCAGCATTGCTTGGCCACATCTATCTGTGCTGAGTCCCTGAATACGTATAGATATCAAATGTACCTCTTCTTACTGAAATTATTTGGTGCCATTGCATGTTTGTTTCCAAGCCCTTGTGCTTAATAAAGCCAACCCTGAGCCTTGAACATAAGCGCTGAATATGTTTTATTAATACCGTGTAGTATTGTATGGCTTGCATGAGTTGAGTTGTATTAATCAGCTTATTAATAGGGTATAATTTGCAGTTTTGCAGAAAATAAAATTCGGATATGGTGGGTTTGGGCCTAGTCTCATTGACCTGTTATCAACATACCAGGAACAGCCATGGATCAGTTCCTGCAAGTTTGCCATGGTTTAAATGATCCTAGGACTTTAAAAATTGGGCCTAGTTATAGTGCGACATCCAATATTTATGTTAGCATTGAAGGACCGGGTAGAGTTTCACACTCACGTGTTCCTGTGCTAAGCCAGGTAGATACCCAAATGATGTAGTTCCAACACCTCTGAGTTTTTCTAAGAAAAACAGACCTCTTAAAAGCTTATTTTTAAAATTTGTGTGCTATCCTATTCTCAAAATAATTTTTTTTTTCAAAAAAAAAAAAGAATATGAGATACATATCAGTGGTAAATAAGCATCCTGTGAGTTCACAGTGCTGTAGTCAAAGTTCTAGATCTGTATATTGCTTCCTGGATTTAAATAATCTAGCACTTGTAAAAATGTTTTAGGTTTTTAAAGGTACAGTATTTGGTCAGAAAGAAGTAGAAGGAGTAAATGCATTGCACTTTTAATGAGGCTTTCATCAAATTATAGTAGTTACACAGTGATGTGAAGGAGATGATGGTAATAATGATATGGTACTTTCTTTAGTGACAAATATTGAATAAACCTGGGAGAATTGAAAGCTTCTGAAGCTTTTATTGTTTGTGTTCAGGTTTGACACCATGGGGGCCTGTACCCTCATGTGTAGGTGAAAGCTTAATTTGAGCATATGTTCATGGAAGCTTGGTCATGATTTAGTCTACCCAAGTTCTAACCAGACATTGCCCCAAGCAATATGGTTGTGTTTATCTTTTAACTTTTAGAAATTTTGACAGCATTTTTTTTGTTTCCTCTTTATCACTAACCGAACAGCTTTGGTTAAATTGTCTAAAGGGAAAAATGGGCATATGGATTTATCTGTCTTCACCTGAATTACCTCTTGAGATGGAGCATCACACTTAAAATAAATGCAATATTTATTTTTAAAGAATAAAAAAGTGGGAGTTGTTTTACACTCATGTAAATGTTCAGTATAAACTAGCAATTTTCCTCTGGTTTCCTCTAATTTGAATTACTTGAATTCTAATTACAGATTTCTCTTTCATCATGATATCTGACTATCACTCTGTTATAAAGTAATATATCTAATGTTTTTCTTGTGAGTTTTATGCCCATCTTAGAGGTTGGCAATTCAGTTGTAAAAAATGAATGTTGACCCAGCCTAGCAAGAAGTGTGCAGTGATGTCAAGTGTGAACTTAATTGCAGGATGATTTTATTTTTTTCATTTTACAAGTTTCTTTAAGCAGCCTCCTGAGAAGTGATTTACAGCAGTAATGTTTCAGACAAACCAAAAGCAAAACAATTCTTTTATTCAGTCTCAGGTTTTACTGATAACAGGTGAAGATTTATTTGGCTTTGAATAATTCTGAATTAATGGGAATATGTAAATTTTTGGACAAATACACCTCTCTTGTTACTAAGACATGGAAGGGGGAGGAGTATGAGGCTGCTGCAGTCAGGATGGGATGAAGTGGCTCAAGTGGGCACCCAGTTGTGGCTTCAGCTTTTCATATCCTCCTTGCAGGGCTCTCTGAGGACCTGAGCATTTTTGAGTGTACCCACCAACATCATCTGGATCTTTACAGTACACAACTGCCCACCTAAGCCCTGCTGAAAGTAACAAACCAGTGTTTTCTGAGATACATCCAGAGGATTCATGTCCCACACAAAGCATAGGAGATGGTTTGAGGATGCCTTCATAGCCAGCTGTGAGATCTGAATTCAAATTTCATTCTGGTCAGGTGCACTGGAATACTGGAGTGTGTTGATGTGAGTGCTGTAGTGCAGGCTAGTTCTTTCTGAATGGAATTCAAATACTGCTTAGTGCATACTCTGTACTTTGGTGATTTTTTTTGCTCCTTGCCTAAGATGAATGATTCCATGGAAAGCACAGTGCAGTAAGTGGGCATGATTCAGGATAATTGACAGTCTGGTACCTAGAGATGCTTAGTCATGACTTGCTATGTGGTTGGGCCCAGAATCCTTGGAAAGAAAATGTTAGATTCCCTTACTTATTCCATGAAGCCTGGTCCAACAAGCACCAGGACTGTGAATCCAAGGGGAGGAAATTGCCTTTTTGCAGCTCACAGCCAGGTAACTAGATCTTGAAGGTGTGCAGTATTAGGACATATCTTCTTATCTGTCTTTTCTTGTATAGGAGTAGTAAATTGTGTTTTGAAGCTCTTATTCACAGAGGACTAATAGACAGCCTTTGCCTTATCTCTTTGGGATTCGCTTTAGGTATTTCCCTCTAAAGGGGGACATGCTGGATGCCTTTCCAACATGGGATCGATTTTTCTTTTTGAGTTTGGGAGTGATTCTCTCTCGTGTCCTCTGCTAAAGATGGAAAGCATCCTGTTTATGAGGCAGTCAGTTTTGTGTGATGGTGTTTGTTGTTAATATCTCTGTGTTGTCTGTAACCCAATTTTTGCCACTTCTTGCTCTGTAACCTTGTGAAAATCTTCCACTTTTTATCCCAGTAGTTTCAGCGCCTTGCTGCTGTTTGCTTGGTTTTATAGATAACTTCATTGAAGCTACAGCTGATAAAATAATTCATCTTTCTTACCACTTTATTACTCCAGGTCTCACTATTAGCAGCTGTTCCTGTGGCCCTCTGTATCCATTTTTTCTTTCACTGTTCCATACAGACACCTCAGCCAATATCTGCAGTCTCTTTGTACATTCATGAGCCTGTCTGCTCAGTCCATCTGAGGATGACCACCTGTACGCTTTTTCCTTGTCTGGTGACCATTTCTGTGACTTTTTCTTCTCCCTATTCTGTTCCTTTGTATGTCCAGCCTTTCTCAGACTTGATTATACACCGAGTTCCCTTTTGACATTCTCCTTCCAACAGGTATGAAATGTTACAGAATGGTTACACTAACAGTAGATGCACGTTTGTTATCAACACAGCCTTTTTATGTTAAAAAGCATATTTTCCCTACTTTCCCTTCTTACAGTTAATTATCCTCCTTTATTAAAATGGTTGACAATGCTCATATCTGATGATGTGAGCAGACTTTAAAAAAGCAAAATTTCATGGCAGCTGAAGCCTTTATTTTTCCCTTTGAAGTGTCCATCGTTCCTTTTAGCATAAAAATATGCTGGTGTTTCCAATAATTCTTATTTTTTTAACAAATAATTTGTAAAATTTAAACCATATATTCAGCATATAGCCATTCTTAGAATGTGAATGTTTATGTGTTTGAGAAATGCCATGCTGTAAACTTTTTTACTTTATTATATCTGAAGCATGGAGAGAAATGAAATGGTTTATGTGACTCAGAGTCAAATTTGGTGTAGAAAACTTAGCACATTTGATTTTTTTCCACATTAGAGAAGAAGAATCAACCTTTGCCATTACAAAATGTGCTTCTGTTCACAATTTTGTGTAGTCTTTCTTGGTATTTCTGCTGTTAGCAATAATGGTATGTCAGCTGCTTCAGTCTTTCACTGTCCTGTTACCTCATTTTGCTTCTGTCCAGTTTCACTTTGTTTTTAAGGCATTTCATCTTTGTGTCCAAATTCATCAGAGCCACCGTTCTGTCCCTTCATGGGGGTGCATTTTAAGCTCATGTATCTGCACTGTAATGTTTGAATTTCCATGCCTACTTACACTCCTATCTATAAAAGGCTGATGAATGGTTATTGTATTTCTCCTGATACTCCTGTGAGATCAGAGCCCCCTCTCTGCCTTCACTGACATCTGGGGCTGGCTTGTCCTGTCTGTGAATTTGGCTTATGGTGTTAAAGGCTTCTTTTTAGCATTGTGTGTAATTTCACAAGTATTACAAAAACAAGACTTCCAAACAGTTCAGATAAGTATTCATTTTGATTTCCCAAAGGCATTGCTGCTTAAATATTAGTTTTTTAAGGAAAACTTAGAAATCTTTCAGACTTTTTCTGTTTGTACTTGTAAATGTACAAATTAAAATATATAATGCTGAAGAGTCCACATACATTTTTGTGCTACAGATCAGTTTAAATATTCATATTGGAGGAAAATTGACATGGTGCTGTGGTCCAGATGATGGTAAACTGATGTGATAAGTATCTGACATTTTTGTGTGTCACAAGAAACTTAAACTCCCCTTTCTCTGGATAGATAGGATTGGACAACCAAATATTAAGGACTGTATTAACAGTCACTAAAATATTTTGCATGGTGGTTTAAGTATAAAGATCACAGAGAGGTGTGCAGACATGTTTCATATATTGCATACTTGAAATTAGTTATTTGGCAAGGCATTGTTCACTTTGTAATTAATTATAAATTTATTCCAATGAACTCTTGTAATTTTGTGAGACTATTAATTAAAAGACAAACCACAGAGTTATGACATCAGTGTTTTGGCCAGACTGAAGGGAAAACCAGATATTCATCTGCTTCTGTGGTTGACTCTTCTGAACCTGGTGTAAGCTAAAGAAATTCAGATTTGTGATTTTCCCTGGCAGTGTGTGCATTGATGCTGCCTGTGTTAGGTCAGCAGTTTAACCAGTGCTCCTGGTTCAGGCTCCCTCTGATTTCTGGATTGTGACCAAAGCAATGTGCAAGAGCTGTTTAAGGAGAGCTCAAACAGGACGCTGTAGTTCATTCCTCTTTCAGCCCCCTGTATCTCTCAACTTTTACTGTTTCCAGATAATACAATTGCTAAACTGTTTGAAGGTCCAGGCTAGTCATCAGCTTAACTTGGATTTGCTTGTTGCACATTGTGATTTACTTATTAATGGTAAGTTTTAGCATTATTACCCTTAATGAGGTACATTGCTGTAGCCCCTAGGATTGTGCTCAAGGTGTGTTGGATGTTAGGAGCTCTCTTCCATTTCTCTCTGGATATGAGATGTAGTCTTGCTCTTTGCTGCTGTGCTTGTGAATTTTTCTGCCATTTTCTGTCACTTTTTCAGAGTGCTGATGAGGACACCTTTTGGTGTTTTCCTCACCACAGAGGTGATGACTTCTCCCAAAGTACCTTTCATACAAGGAAAGGTGATTTTTTTTGGCATTTTATAAATATGAGAAAATTAGGTATGAACAGATTGTTTCTCAGGGCATGAGTTGTGTTGCTCTTCCCTGTTCTCCTGAAGGCTGTTAAGTGTTCCTGGTATCATTTCTATGGAATTTGCTTTGTAAAATAATCTCTGCTTTTACACTTGAATAGTACTATTAATCCTTGTCCAGTCTGTGGCACAAAGGAGCCCTGCCTAGTGTCTGGTAGAGATCATAGTGGTTTTCAGGTGTTAAAGGCATTCATTTCAGCTGCATCTGTAAGAATAAGTGGCACTTTACTACCATTGGAGACACGTGGGTGAAGCCTTTGAAGGTGATCTGTGTAATGTGAAATGAGTCAGGACTACTATTGTATTGTTCAAATGCATCTCCAGTTCTGGAATCTTCTTACAGAATACACCACAATATGAAACATGAGCTAAATGTATCAATAATGATCACCTGAGAGCTCTGTTGCCTCTTCATGTAAATACCATTTCTTAGAAATGCTATGAACATGATCTTGAGATGTGGCCTTAAGTCTTTTTTATACCATGTCATTGAAAAACATCAGCTGTGCTTGTAATCCCCTTTGAAGGAATATGGAATTTTGAAATTCATAATTATGCAAATACATTTGGAGACTTTTTAAAGTCTCCTTGGCTTGCTGGTAATAATAAAGTCTTGTTCTTAAGAGTATTGTGAGGCGAGCAAGGTGTAAAATAATTTTTTGCTGTTGTCACTGTGGCTTTCCTTCGACTTCTATTCACAGTGGCATTGGTTATGTTTCAGTTCTCAACTTGGATGGTTTCTTCCTTTTACTGAATGACTCTGGGTGATGACACTGATGTGCATTGCCACTTCATTTTAGCCAGTTCTTGGAGCTCTGTGTTAGGTCAGGTCAGGTGTTGCACTTTGATACTAAGATACTGCTGTAAGTCAGGAAATATTTTGGAGTACTTTGTAAAGCAAAAATAGCAAAAGAATTTCTTAAAAACCATTTAGGTTCCATGTAAGGGAGACTCTTACCTTGTAAGAGATAAGATCTCTTCTTGTCTTGGAAACTTGCAAGGGCAAGAATAATAAAATGGAGAATAATAAAATGTTCATTAATTAATTCTTCTAAAGAAGTGGTAGTTGCTGCTAAATGATTTTCAATTTACTGAGATTTTTTTAATCTACTAAGGTGGATCTCCATTAGTAGAAAAAAATTTCTCTGTTCTTTCATGTTCATGGGCTTTTATTTACCTACCTTGCAATGATACTGTGTGTGGACTAATGTTAGTGGAATACTCAGCACTTTAGCATCTTGTTTTAGAAGTTCATAGAGGTACTTGAAATTAAAGAATAAAACCTCCATGATCTTTTCATCCCTGGTTAACCTGTGACCTCCATTGTTTCAGGCTGAGAAAAATATTTTCATTGGTACATCCCAAAGTTCTGAGTATGCTGGTCTTGCTGTTCTGTAGATGGGGAATGGGGGAAGCATTTGGGGCTTTAAGCTAAATATTGACAAATCCAAATCAGGCAGTGGAGTGCTTAAGGCAGGAGGAGCCCTCAGTGCTGAATTCTAGTTCTGCCTCTGCTTTGTGGTGGCATGGAGAGCAGAGCTGCTGTCCCTCCCCCAGGAGACAAGGGAAGGCAGGCCCCAGGGCATTTAAATAAAGTTTGTGCTCTACAGACTTAGTGTGGTGAGGTAAATATGGGGAAGACACTGCTGAAATTGATATAGATGAGTTTTTTGCTGGTGCAATGTTCAAATGTACTTTGAGGTAAAGGAAGAGACAGGACTTGGAGGTTTTGTGGGCTTTGGTGTCATTTGTTTTTTGAGGAATACTGATGTTTAATTTCTGTGCCTGTGTATACATTAAATGTGAGTATAAAAACCAAACATGTAAAATTGTTGAACTATCTTGTCATTTCCTACTAACCTTTCCTGTTGCTTCTAAAAAGTAGCAATAATGCCTTCACAGCTGAGGCATTCTGTTTGTGTATCAGTGTGCTGGCAGTCATGGACCCAAGGAGGTTATCAGCTTTCAGTATGTGTTTTATATAAGTCTATTGCAAAATTAAATAGGCTGACTTTAAAACATACTTTCATTGTGAGATTCATCAATATTTGTGGAAAGGAGGTGTTTTACAGGCTTAAAATTACTTTTAAAAGTGTCTATAAACATACATAATTATACTTTGTTTCCTCCACAGGCATTTGTAAAGGATGTGCATGAAGATTCAATAACAGTTTCATTTGAAAACAAGTAAGTGTATTGCTGGTGTTGTACCTGTAAATGACAGAGTATCAACCTTGCATTTGATTGACCTAAATATGGCTTAGTGCAGAGTAGTGTGTATTAGATACACTAAACTTGCTGCTGGCATGTTTTACAGTTATATTTAGTATCTACTATTTTGTGATATTTCTGTATAAATGCTTTTAATGGTTTAAATACTTTCAAGTGCAAAACCATAGTAACATGGCTTTTGCTGGGAAGGTAATCATGTTGTCACTGAATTTACCTGATGACAATCCATGTTTGAGTAAGTCAGCAGTTGTACCATTACTGACTCTTTCACGTGTGAATGTCTTGCCTTGGCTTTAGAAGATTCCATTATTACAAAATTTGTTCTATAGATAAATGATGAATACCAATTTTCTGATCTAGAAACTAAAATTATCCAGTCTCCATTAAAGAAACTGAAAATGAAAACGCTATTCAGACTGGATCCTGATCAAATTTTCATAACCTGTAGTAGAACCAAGGAAAAAGAAGATATAGGCCTCTTTTGAAGGAAGTGTCCAAATATGTTATGGAATGTTTTTTAATCTGTGTTACTAATGTTGGGGTTAAAAACCATCCCTGTAAATAGAGAAACAGCTTCTACTAGAAGATTTGAAAGACTGCAGGGTGGCATCAGGGTTTCATTTAAGATGCTTAGTGGTCATTTGGATGTGTTTTTTCTTATTATGTATACATTGGATCACATTACCTTTCATACATATATGCACAAAAGCTCCACTGACTTTGAAACTGTAAAATTAATGGATTAAAAATGTTTGATTTTGTTTGCAAAGAAGATGAAAATATTTAGAGCATTCACTGTGATTTTTGTTTGCAGCTGGCAACCAGAGAGACAAATCCCATTCCATGATGTGAGGTTCCCACCACCTGCAGGCTATAATAAAGACATAAATGAAAGTGATGAAGTAGAGGTGTGTATGCTCCATTAACAGCTCTTGTCTTGAGAAGTGAGAGAACTTGCTGTGAAAAATGTCAGCCAAGCCACTGGAAGGTTTGCTTCCATGTTAGGTGATGTCACCTCCTTTGATTCCAAGTACTGCAGAAAGCACAGTGTCAGGCACGTCTCCAAACCCAGTGTTTGACAGTAATAAACCATGCAAATTCCATGTACCACAAAAGGCCATGTACAATTCCATGTACCATGAGTTACAAATATGCTGATTTATAGACATGGCCAATGTTGCATTGATTACAGATCAGTCCTTTTTAGGACATTTAATTCAGAAATAGGTGATGAACTGTGGTTATTAAGCTGTAAGGTAATAATGTCTCTATTACCAAAGCTTCAAGCTGAATCATAATTTGCATTATATGTGTGTGTACATGAAAACATAGAAATATATGTGTATATGTAAATACTTACGTGTATATTCAAATAGGTTGACTTTAAACAGCATATTTCTAAAACCTCCTTATTTTACAAAATTGCAACATTTATTTTCCTAATTAATTTAAAGAAAGAGGCCTTGTAAGATTTGCATTCTGCTTGCATGCTCTGTAGGCTTTTAATTTGAAAAATAAGAAAATGGCAAAACTTCTGTAATACAGGTGTGGCTGATAGCATATATGTGCTAAAGAAGTGTAGATATGTAACCTCCCTCTCACCCACTGGTAGGACTTCATCAGACCTACACACAATTAGAAATATTATTGATTAAATATTAACTGATGTAAAAGTCAGAATTATCTCTCTTTTAACTGCATGCAAGACTGAGGCAGCTGCTACACTAGATTGGGCGCTGTATTTATTATTATTTGTCTATACAATCTTGCTGTTACATGCTTCCTGTGTTGTGCTCAGAGACTTTTTGTACTAAGATGTTTTGCTGGGTTTTGTTCCTATGGAGTTCCTGATCATATTAGTGTCAACTTTTGTGATGTCTTTTAAGGATATAATGTATGTATTTTGTTCAGGTTTATTCCAGGGCAAATGAAAAAGAACCCTGCTGTTGGTGGTTGGCTAAAGTGAGAATGATAAAGGGTGAGGTAGGAGTATGCATATATACATATATATATTTTTTATATTGACTTATACTTTTATCTTTCTTTTCTCTTTATATATTGATGTACACTATGGTTTGAACTAATCTCTATTCATTTTTTTAAGAGTTTCTTGATTAGGACAGTTGCAATTACCATTAACCTCAACCTGAGAAGTCAAATTTGACTTGTACAGTTAACAAAAGTACCTTTTCCTTAATAGTGTAATGCTCACTCATGTCATAAAATATGTGGCTTGGATGATTTTATTATTTTTATATCAGTTCTACGTAATAGAATATGCAGCCTGTGATGCTACATACAACGAAATTGTCACAATTGAGCGTTTGAGATCTGTGAACCCCAATAAACCCGCAACAAAAGATACTTTTCATAAAATCAAACTGGCAGTTCCTGAAGATTTAAGGCAAATGTAAGTACAAGCGTTTCTTTATAACTTGTTTCAGATCGTGGGTAACTTCTTAAGCCTGAGACAAGAAGAATAATAATGCTTTTTACCACTCTAAATTAACTTATTGCAATGTAAAAATGTAAAAAATACAAATATTCATGTGGTCATACTTCAGAAATAGAAACTATGATTTTTTGAATTGTGGTTTATTCCTGGAGGAAGAAACACTTTCTTCAAAATTTTAAGGTTTATTTTATGTGTGATACAGATTAAGATTTTCACTCTTAGCACTGTTCACTGGTATGCACAGGTTAATCTGAATCCATTCTTGAAGAATTTTTATTATTTGATGATGGCTCTGGGAATAGTTGAACAATAATGAAACCTCCCAGAGTACGATACAAAGCCGGCTAACTTTCTCCTAGGCCATGGACCTGTTGTTGTCGTATAGTTACAGCTCTAAAAGTCACAATAATACTGACTCCCCTTGTTTACCTTCAGGTCACTTTCTGCTTTCCTTAAGATGTGTGTTATTGCCTCAGTGTGGGATGAGTTATAAATTCAGGTTAGACTAAAACTTCCTGAAGTTACAGCATACACGCGTAGACACAGGAAACCTGGAGAAGCCAAGCACAGCATGAGATGAGCATATGGTCCTTAGAATGCTGCAGGGGTTAAAATGAAATCACACATTTTAATGGTTCATGATGTGTTTGAAATCTTGAACTTGCTGATCATAGTGATTATAGTTTTTAATGTAGTTTTGTCTAACTTGTCATTCCACAGATTTGCATACAGAAAATTTCTGAAATATTTCTAATCCTACTCTTGTGAAAACAAATGAAAAAAAAAAAGAGTAAAATAAATTATAACAGAATAGAATAAAATAACACCTGCTTTGAAAGGGAGAGCTTGGAAATCTTTATTTACATTCTTTGTATTAAGGAATGAATCTTTTTGGCTGTTAACCATAAATGCAGTGGTTACTATTTTTAACTTTGTTGCATTTTTATTCCTAGGTGTGCCAAAGAATCTGCACATAAGGACTTCAAAAAGGCAGTTGGAGCTTTTTCTGTAACATATGATTCTGAAAACCACCAGCTTATTATTTTGGTAAGTACAAATGTTTTACTGGAGCATTGGCAGTGGTTTGTTTCACGAGTCCATGTGTAAAGCACTGTTGTGTTCATTACCAATGCAGTCAATCAACGACGTGACCACGAAGCGAGCCAACATGCTCATTGATATGCACTTTCGGAGCCTGCGCACCAAGCTATCCCTGATACTGAGAAATGAAGAAGCCAGCAAACAGCTGGAGGTATGTTGGTTGTTTTCCCTGAAGTAATTTGAGTGAAACAGATAATAAAAAAATCCCTGGTGTGTTTCTTAGCTGGTGGGACTTGCATTGAGGTGAAAGTAATGATGTATTGATAATAATCTGCATGGTAAAAAAGGCAAGTGGAAGTATCATCCAGAAAAGATCTTTACAGTTACAAGGCCTGTTCTTTCAAAGACTCGTTTTATCAGCAGGATTTTGTGGGGGATTGAATACAGCTATGTAGACACACATACATGTGTATTTCTTTCATATTTTGAAGCATAAAATAGCCATCATTGCACGAATAATGCCACATATTTGGTAGCTTTAAAAATAGATGGGAGTGAATATGTTATGATCCTGATAGGACTAGAACTGGATCTAGCAAAATAATACAGTGAAAATGAGATGAAGGGGGTGAAAACTGATGCTGGTAGAATGTATGAAGGGATAGGTTTGTCTATAGATAAAATGTTAGGAAATAATCTTACAGCAGATACAGCTTCTGATACTCCTGTGACTGGTGAGTGGGTGTTGACTGGCAAGAAGCTTGAGTCATCCTTGTCCATGGGTAAAAGAAAAAAAAAAAGAAAAGAGTAGGCAAGGAAATAAGGGGTTTTTTTATACACCAGGATTAACATTTCTTCATGGTTTTTCTCCTATCTACAAATTAGAAAAAATAGCAATATTTATGAAAACTTTTTAGATTCACTGTCAAGAATCAGAGGTACCACTTAAACTCCTGTAACTCAGTTTGACACAGGTGTATACCAGCAGTGTTTCTGCAGAGCCAGGTTTCATTCCCCCTTCCCAGGGGTTCCATCTCTTTGAAGTGGGATGTCATGTTCAGGCCTTGTGTGTGCAGTGGGCATACTCACTCCCACAAGAGCTTCTCACTTCTGTTGTTCCCTCTTTCATATCTTGATTTCGGTGTTTCAGAGCTGAAATCTAGGTTTGTTAGGGTTTTGATTTTTCTCTAGATGAGGGATGGACCAGTTTCTCCTCACTGGTGTTCCTTACTGAGCACCCCATTGTAGCTCTTCAGTAATCATTCTTCTTTATCCTCCAGAACTGACAGTTGTGTGGGCAGTTTACCTCTTGAAGTGCAAAGTATTATTTTGGATGTGGGAAGAACAACAGCCTCTTTAGAGCTAATTCTCTTTACATGCCCCCACAAATGCATGCACCAACAACTGTTGTCATTGATTCCTTTCCCAAACTGATCTTGGATTCTTCTTGTCATTGTAGCACTGAGTCTTTTTGCTGCTGTGAAAGTCTCAAACTTGATTTGGTTCTCACTAGAAAACCATTGTTGAACTTCAGTTTCTACCTAAGTACTTAAATAAAGGTTGTGAGATAAATATATACAGTTAAAATTTGTGTGACAGAAGTTGGCTGCTATTTTTCATTTTGGCATTTGTGTTTCTTGTAGTTAGAGTAAATATAAAATCAGTTTCATCCAAAGTTGAAAGGAAGCGCTTCAGATAATAAAAATCATATTCATGATTATTGTTGAGACACTGACATACCAACAGACTGCATATGTCCATCTGCAGAAAAAATATTTAGTGAACACTTTGGGCTTTACTGCATTATTAATAGCAGCTCACTGTTTTCATCAAGTAAACCTTTTTATGTTTCTCATAGTCACTGAACTTTCAAAGTCTGCCCCTTCTTTTCTTCTAGCAGTTTTGCCTGTTTTGTTTCCTGAGTCATTATCACTAGACCAGCTTCTTTTGTTCAGTGGAGTTTTTTTCTTCCTATTTGTTGCACCTTCTTTTTTGCATATTATCTTCTTGACTTGCATGGCTCTACTTCTCAAACATGGTTTTTAGAGCATCAAGTAAAATAACAGATTATTTTTTGTTTACATTCTTTCCCATTGGATGTGATTTAGCTGTTTTGGGTGTCGTTCACATACTAAACAGCCTGAATTGACAAGTGTTTTGTGTTCTGGCTTGTATTTTACTGGATCTAAGTAGAACTCAGTTCTGGCTGCTGTGTAGGTATTAATACATTATTTGCATAGATGTTTCTTCTTAATGTATTGGAGGGAAATAAAATACAGAATTTCTGATGTTTAAACAGAGCACACTTCGTAATAATTTGCAGAAAAGCTGATGATGTTTTAGTGCAGGCAGAAAAACTCTGGTTTGACTGTCAAGGCCAAGGTCCTCAGTGATGATGTAGCTTCATCTTTTCCACATGTCATAGATAGTTAACAATGGATCATTGTCTTGGTCATCTTGTTCTCTCCTCTTATTTGGCTGTCTATAAAAGATGTCAGCTAGTGAATCAGCATTTGGATTATCTGTTAGAAGTGGAAATGTGAGCAATTAAAAATAACTTTTGCTTTCCAAATTGTCTGTAATGTAGCTACTGAAGTACTTGACAGTGCTCTCAGATAATCTGAAGTATTTCATAACACTTGGGTACTTACACCATTATCTGCTGTAACCAGCTCTTTGAAACAGTGATTTAGCACAGGATATTTACCAACAGCTTTAAGCAGGAGCAGCTCAGAAAGCAGTAGCAGTTTAGCTGGAACAGTATAGGGCTTGTTGTGGGCAATTCCTTGATGTTTTCTCAACATCTGTAGGGTCTCATTTTGCTGACATTAAACTGCTAATTTGAAGTGTGCTTATGTATGTCTTGACAGTAGTTACAGCTTCAATTGCAATGCAAAAACATGGACAGGATTATATCTCTTGGCTTTTATCTTGTTTCTTCCTTGCAAAACACTCCTTCCTTAATAGATTATCACAGTTGGAAATTCTGTCTTCCCACAATGCATTAAACAATTGTTGCTTTCCTGTGTTCTGTTATGCTCACGCTTGTGAGTGCTCAGTATGACCCTTCTGTCTGGGTAGATGTGTGATTCCTGGCTGAAATTCTGAACACACTTGTTCTCTGAATTCAAACACTTTTTGTTTTGTCATGCATAGGCACAGATTCTTCATTTTTTTAAAGTGCATTAGATATCCACAGCTGCTCTGTTTTATATATAATTGTGTCAGTCATTGAGTTATTACAGTTTCACCCACCTGTTGAAATTGGTGCAGTTTTTTTTCTCAGAGATGGTAAAGTTTGCTTAAATAATCACCACAGTTACTGTTTCACTACCTTATGAGTGCTATCTTACCTAGTAACACCTGATAGCTGTAGCTATTAAAGGGTAATTCAGAATGGAGGTGTCAACACAGCTAGAGGCCAGCCTTATGTTAGCATTTAAAACATTTCTGAAGGAGACTCCTTGGTGGTTTTGAAGCTAAAATAAGTGCAGTAAAGGGATTGAGTAAATAAAAAGTAGGCTAAGCATCTGATTGAAAAATAGGCTTGAAATTTACGTTGATTTCTCTCTCCAGTGTGCTGGAGAGACAATCAAAGGGAGCTGACATTAGATTTTCCTTCAGAGTTCTAGGCAACTTGCATCCCGGTTCCATGAACAGTTTGTAGTACGTGAAGACCTAATGGGTTTGGCCATTGGCACTCACGGTGCTAATATTCAGCAAGCCAGAAAAGTCCCTGGAGTGACTGCCATTGACCTTGATGAAGATACTTGTACATTCCATATTTATGGAGAGGTGAGTTCCCCTCTTTATCATTTCAGAAAATACCTGAAAGAAACAAGCAAACAAAAACCTTGGGGAAACGTATCTTGTTTCTTACACTTCTTTCTATTGTAGGATCAAGATGCGGTGAAAAAGGCAAGAAGTTACCTTGAATTTGCTGAAGATGTCATACAAGTCCCAAGGAATTTAGTAGGTAAGTCATTTCTGGAGGCTGCCTCTGTGGAAGTAAGGAAAAATGCCTTCTGAGAGCTGCACTGAACTGGAAGCAATGTGCTGATGCTCAAGTACAAGGTAGAATAATTTCTGGATTGAGCTGGAGAATTATTTACTTCCCCCAAACAAATCCAGAGATTAGTTCAGCTATAGAAGAGATGAATCTGCAGTCTCAGATTTTCCTAGCATATTTTGAATAATTTCTTTGACTTATGTTTGTCTTTTTTCTCCTGTCTTTTTAGAGATGTTTAGAAGTAGTACTGTGAGATGAACTAGGTATCAGATGAAGAAAATTTAAAATACTTCCATTGCCAAATAATGAAGAAGGTCCTTAAAAACACATGCAGCCCTTGTATATCTGGAGAAGTCTTTTAATAAGCTTTTGATGCTACAAAGCAAAATAAAAATACATTATTTCATTCAGTAGATTAGAAAAGAGCAGAGAAGACACTTTATGGTAAAACACAGCCCTGAAAGCAAATGCTTTAATAGGTTGTCAGGGAGTGTATGAAAGCTGGTGTTGAAGCAATGTGAAATTCTGCAGCAGGACAAGTCCTAAGGAATGTGGCAGCTCAGCTCTGGAATTGATTAAAAGCAGTTTTCCTTATTCCTCCCTGTTTTTACTGGTGATAAGTGAAAATGATAAGCTGCCATCATTATTTTAATGTGAGGTCTTAAAGTCTGTTTCTCTTTAGAACTTAGCAATTATATTTTTTTGGCAGGTTTTCATTTCTATTCTTAATTCTTAACATGGATCCTTTAGAATATAACTTTGGCTGAACCCTATGTTATGTCTGAAATAAGCTATGTTGAATAAATTGGCTTTTAAAATTCCTAGTAATTTGCTTTAAAAATGCAGAAGGCTTTTTTAGATATAGAGATATATATATATACTGATACTTTTTCATATAAAGAAAATGCAAACAACCACCTTTTTCTATTTAATTATATTTTTAAAAATTCAAACTGAAAAAAATCCAAACAAAGAAGAAACCCATCCAAGATGTTATTTATTTTTTAAAGACTGTATGGACATTTTTATTTGAAAATATTTATGTGTGTTGTCAAATCCTCACAAAAACTTGGATTGGCATAACTGATGTAAGTTGTGGAGGTTTTGTGTGATTTATTTTTTAAATCATTACCAAGGCTTTTTTACATTTACTAGTAAGGTGCTGTTCCATTTGCCAGTAATATATAATGAAATAAAGTATTCAGATAAAGTACTCAGAAATAGTTTTTGACAATCAAAACAGCCTTTGTCATTGAGGAGGAACTTACTGGGCATATTTTGTCATGTTTTCTGCAAATACTCATGTCAGGAAAGTTGGAACACAAAAATGAAACTTTATTTGGCTTTGAATGATAGGAGCAGTAGGAATCTGTTGTGACTAAAAGTGGTATTTAAATTCTTCTTAATGGATTAATTGTATCAGTCAAACAGTAGCTGTTATGCACTTGGGGTTTTTTACCTCTAAATTAGTGACATGCCAATGAAAAAGATCATGTTTTAGGATTTCCAGCAGTTTGTTAAATAAAAATGCATTTTTTGTTCCATCCAGAAAACATGTTTGACATCACTGTTTAAAGCTTTTCTTGAAAGCTGTGATCGAAGGATGTGTCCTCCCTCATCACATCCCAAGCAGCTTCGTTTTCCTGCCAGTTTGCAGCATGTTGTATTGCTGAGATGGGAGAGAACTAAATTTTCATTTTCCTTGTCTCACAGTAGAATGTCTGCTTCAGAAGATACATGTCTGCATTACTAGCATTGGAGTATAATCTATTTCCATTTTTATCTTGGACTTTTTAGTGAATTATAAACTACTGGCAAAAATGTCTGAAAACCTCAGTTTCAGAGAATTTTTCATCTGCCTCAGACCGTATCTTTGGTAGTATTTGATCAACCAAGACTTTGTAAATGAACTAAGTTTTGCTTACACAAGGAGTAGTTCCAGCAGATGTTAAGGCACTGTAAAATGATTTTTGTTTGTTTTGATTGGCTATTTTAAATGCAAACAGAAATGTTTGTAATTTTTGAAGTTATTTTAAACCTACCAAAGCAAAGCCAAATAAGCATTCAAGGTACTGAATATTTCTGTAATCAATGTGTTTTATAAGTTACCACCACAAGCTTATGTAGACATTTTAGTTTGTGGCTTGTTAGCTAAATCTTTGTTGTAGAGGATCAAGTTCTTGCACTGGCACTTAAATAGTCTTGTCTAACTAGAGTATAGCAATACTCTCAGGTTGAATGTTCTGTATGTTCTTTCTGTAGGAAAAGTAATAGGAAAAAATGGAAAACTGATTCAAGAGATAGTGGACAAATCCGGCGTTGTAAGAGTGAGAATTGAGGCTGAAAATGACAAAAATATTCCACAAGAAGAGGTATGTTTACAGTTAATTTAATTTTTCTTTTTGTTAATTGGTTATATTCTACCCAATTATCAAATCCTTGTATCTTTGTAGTGGTAAGATAAGTGATTAATGTGTTTTCTCATGGATTCTATCTTTTTCTATTAATGCTGAGGAATAAAAATTTGGAATATAATTTTTTATATAAATTTGGCTTCTCTGTTTTAGAAAAATGCTTTGTGAAATTTATTGGTGGTGCACCTTCTTAGAGATTTCATGTGGTTCCTGTTGGAAGCAATGACATTTCCCAGCATGTGCTAGGCTATAAATCCATATATATGAAACTTACTGATTTCATTCATTAATCTTCTTTGAGTTTGATTTCTTAGCTTTTTACCCGGTTTAATTTTTCATTGCAATTTCTTCTGTTGAAATGAAAAACTTGTGCCTTATGTTAAATCTCTGCTTTTAAAAAATACTACCTAGGTTCACAAGAGCCTGTAAATTATAACCTAAAGAAAAAACAAGCATGAACACTGTGAAAGCCCAGGTTTGCACAGGAGGGCTGGCAGCCTTGCAAAGGGCCTGAATGAAGTCTCAAACATTGTCATTTGAGGCACTTCTGTGTGGGGCTGCATTGAGGGGCAAGGTTGTGGTATGCAAAAAATCTTACAGCATGAAGGTCTTGACATCTCAATGCAAAAAGACTCCCTGCAGTTCCAGGTGTGAAATGTGCTTAAAGAAAACTGGACTGCCTTTCATTTACCTCAGAATCCAAATATGTACCAGCTAAGAACCTTTGCACTATGGATAAGCTATGAAATGTGGTTTCTTATGTTCTTGCTTGAGTAGTTATTTCCTCTGCTGCTTTATCGCTGTAGGACTTAGTGGAAATCCACAATCCAATTTCCATCTTTCTATGCAGAGTGGCTAAGCAATTAACTAAGGGCTTTTTTTTACTATTCTACTAGTTTTACATCTGTCTGAAAAGGTAAATGGTCAATATTTAGACTTAAAGGTTTCACTGGTCTGTCATATTTAATTTCTAAAGAACAATTCCTGCAGCATAAAATGGAATTAGTTTAATAAGCAAGAGGGTGCTGCTATTGCTGCAGGCTAGAGAATCACAGAAGGGTAAAAGAGCCAGTACTCATGGCTGCAGGGAGTATGTCTGGCTTTTTCATTTTTTTAATTCTGACTTGAAAAAGCTGATTTGCTTACGCTTTTCCGTCCAAAATGCAGCTTTGAAGGATTATCTTGAAAGGTCTTTTTTACCTGTCAAGCTCTGCATTCATACTTCTGTTTTACCTGTAATGACATTACTAACACTGGCATTGCTTGCACTGCTTCATGTGTTAGTTGTGTCATCTCAGAAACCTGAGATCAGACTTGAACAGGTAAGAGTTGTAAATTGAATGCAGCTTTATTTCAACTATAAAATCCAAATAATCTTTCCATATGTAAATTTGGATATTGCAGCCCTTCTTCTTGTAGTAGAACAGTAGCTCAATTAAATTTTAATACAGCACTTGGTTCTTTTTATGTGACTGAAATGTTAGAATACTGCCCATTAGTTTGAAGTGCAGTTTTATACATCCCATTATTTTATAACAGGCTATCTTCAGGCTTTTCATATTTTAAAATGAGATAGGTGCTGTTTGTTACAGTAATGTATATTACTTTTATCTCTGAATTTAGTATGCACATAAGGTCTGCTCAGTTCCCCCCACTGCAGCCAAGTTGAACATAGGTACTTTTGCTTTGAAGACAAAAATAAGGTTCAATAAATAAGCACTTTGCTGCTTTTGTATGGCTGAAATTGCTTGACATGGTTACCAGCTCATATTCTTAATAGCTGGCATTGTCATACCTTGAATCCACTGCCAGAAGCAACAGAAGCCGTTTCCTTAAATGCCCTCTTAAATCATTTGTCTTGTCATCATTTAATAATTGATACTGTGAGCTAGTTAGTGCCAGTTTAGTAGAAATTTCACTGCTCTTTATCAGGTTGTATAAAATATTTATGAAACTTAAAATACCCCAGATAATAAAACATTTCAGTCAACAATGCCTGTGGCTAAAGAATCTTTAATGCTTATGAAAATCAGTGTTAATGTTGAGGTTCCTTAGGACTAGAGGACTGTGTATATATTATTTTTCCTGGTTACTTAATGTAGATGTGTAAGGTCTAATATAAGGGTTTTGCCTGTAAAAGAAAGGGAGAGGGCAAGAAAACCAAACACAACCCTAAAAGGGGAGACAGATTTTAGACTGCCCACTCCTGGGCAATCTCAGCATAGTGTGCTTTTAATTTTTAAGACATTGGTGTCTCAAATAATTTCATTTCTGCAGCCAACCTTCCTTTGGAATGCAGTTCTGTAAAGGGTATGTGTACAGTGAAAATTAAAGGCTTCTTTAGAGGTAATGATGAGATAGCAGAACAATCTTTGAGATAATCAGCACGTGTGCCAGGCTCTGCTCTGCCGTGGCCTGGGCTTCAGCAGCTGAGTGCTGGAGATGCTCAGCTTAACCTCTGCAGTCCCCAGTGAAGCTTCTCCTGCTGCAGCTGCTGGAGCAGTCAGGTTCTCTCCTTGGGCCTGGGTGGGCTGCACTCACACCTCTGAAATGCTGCAGGGATCTGGCTGAGTGTCAGTAGTTTTGGTGTAGAAATTGTCCTTCTGTTGCCAAGGTTTACTTTGTTTTCCACACTCAATGAAACCTTTTACATAGTTTTTGTTTTCACCTGCTTTGGCTACCTAAGTTAATCTTTAGGTATTTTGTCTCTCAGTGTCATAATTTCAGACTTTAGAATTTCCAGATTTATATTTTCCATGTGTTTATTGAATCACTTCACATGTTTGAAAGGTAGAAGAACTGTAAGTTAGAAATCATCACCTGAAGTACTAACTCTTCCTTGAATATTTTTTGGCACTTTTTTTACAGCTGTACAGATCTTCAAGAAGGATCAGGTTTTGTTTTGTGACAGAATGTTAATTTGATTTACTTTTTTAAAAGGTCAAAGGTAGACCAACAGGAGCTGTTGTGAGAGAATGGATGCAGTCAGCGAAGGTGGTATTAGCTTGAAGGGGGAAAACATAGTGTTCTAAATTGACTCTTTTTCACTTGTTCAGAAAAATAAATATTGACATTGTGATGCAAATGATGTAAATCTGCCTATTGAAAAAAGCTCTTTGCATAAAGGGAATTAGAGTACATGGTGTAGTCAATATCAGAATTAAAATAGACTGTTGTCTCACTTTTTCATTTTTGCTTATTCATGGTGTAAGAATTGTTTTCAGGTTTTACAGTAGTTTGAATTCATTACCTAATTCAGAATTCAATACCTTATCAATAACCAAAGCCTATTGTTTCTGTGTTTTAGGGCATGGTACCATTTGTGTTTGTAGGAACCAAGGATAGCATCACTAATGCAACTGTTCTTCTGGATTATCATCTTAATTATTTAAAGGTGAGGATGATGATGCTGCTTTACCACTGATTTTTTTCTATCAATACTTAGGGTGGTAACAGTGTGATGATGATAAACTGTTCAGATCCTGAGGCTGTTGAACAATTAGTATTATAAAAGGTTTTCTGTCTGAAAATGAAAGGTTTTTAAAAGAATAATTTATCTGAAGAATGGGATGACAACATCTTTCAGGATGCACATTACAAAAGAGTAAGAAAATAAAAAAATCTGTCAAAATGTGCTGCCAGCTTTATATATGAGAGAGTAGTCAGTCCTTCATGCAGCTGCAGAGCAAACGGCCTTCCATGCAGAATCTTGTACAGAGTGGGCATTTGTTTTAATGCAAAAATGCTAAATTACTTTTTCTGTAATGAATTGACATTTCATACCTGAGTATGTTTTGTAGGCAACTCACCTTTATATGTTGTGTTTGCCTCTTGGCTCCATAACTTCCCCAGTAGTCTGTGATGAGTGGTCTGTTGTATAGGGAGCAAAAAATATCCCATACTGTTGCTTATAGTTACTTTTGCCTGTGGTGGTTGTGGCCAGGTGCCCAATGGCAGGGCCAGATGTAACAGTAGGGACAGCTTTGAGTTCATTTAATTAAATAAACTCTTGCATCTGTTTTGAAGCCTTCAGATCATTCATGGTTTATGTCCAGTCAGTGCAGTAGCCATCAGTGATTGTTTTAGAATGCTGAAATTTCTATACATTGTTAAACTTTTCAATACAGGTAATCAAAGAAGTCAGGAGAAGAAACAACTTTTGTTTTCTTACCAACTCAGTCTCTTACCAACTTTTACCTTTTAACTCTGCTTTTGTCAGTGTTTTGGAGCAGAGGTACAGCAGCTCTGCAGGTGTCACAAGGCAGAGGCAGAGAAGAACCAGATGAAAACTAATACTAAAAATCAAGTTCATTTCTTGGATGCTTGCTATCCTTTGAAAAGATATTTCTGGTTTAAACTTCTTTGGCTGCCTAAAGTGCATACTTGCACGTGAGTCAGTACTTGAATGGGCACTGACATGGTAGTGGGAAGTGTTTAATAGCTCAGCAGTTTTGCTTTAAATTGATCAGTTCATTGTCAACTATGATCACTTTGTCTTAGTGCCCTTAAACCTTCCTGAGCCAAAGGTCACAAGTAAGTGTTCCTCAGTCTGTGATAACTATTGGATAGATTCTTATCTCTAAGGTTTTATCTTGGCCTTCTTATCCCATTCAACATAAACACAGACAATGTTGTTATCTTAGTGGCCTGTTGCCTTACGATTCAGAATAATGTCCTCTAGTTCACTGACAAGAAGTGGGACAGACCTGTTCCTCTAAGATTTTCATGTTTTTATGCCTCCAGGCAAAGATTATTAAGGAAACTTTTTGTAAAAGATACATAATAGTGCATCAACATCAAATGTACTGTATCAGCTCAGAGTCATGGATTTCTTTGTCTGTAAAAAGAAGAAAGCAGACTTGGCTGGAATGACTGTAGTGAATTTTCAGGATCTTGAGAGGAAAGACTTAGACCAGACCAGACTTAGGATTCACAGCCTCAGTCTGCAGGAAGGTGGACTTGGGCCTGTTCAGGGATCTGCTTGGAAGAATCCCATAGGATACATTCCTGGAAGGAAAACAGGTTTGGAAGAGCAGCTCTTAAAGCATCACCTTCTCCAAACTCAAGAATAGTCCATCTTGATATGCAGGTGTTCACACTAAAGTAACAGTAGGCCTGCAGGGATCAGCAAGAAACCTGTGACTAAATTAATATAGGAAAACCAAGGATACAAGGAGTAAAGTCAGGACAGGTGAATCAGATGGACACAATTTGTGTGGGCAGGGATGAGTTTGGAAAGCTGAAGTCCATCAGGAGTTGAATATGGCAAGGGATGTGAAGGGGAACAGGAAGAGCTGCTGCAGAGATATTGGCAGCAAAAGGAATACCAAAGAAAATACAGGCCTGCTGCTGGATGGAGATGGGAACTTGCTCACAAACAGGAAGGATGAGATGCTGAATGTCATCCTCAGTTTTGGGGTTTTTTTTAATTTTAAGTTTCATCCTAAGGAACATCAGCCCCTAATACCAATGGCAGAGTCTGGAGCAAGAAGTCTTAGTCTTCCTAAAGGAAGGTTGAGTTAGGGAATATCTTAAG
Source organism: Zonotrichia leucophrys gambelii (assembly GCF_028769735.1). Taxonomy (NCBI): domain Eukaryota; kingdom Metazoa; phylum Chordata; class Aves; order Passeriformes; family Passerellidae; genus Zonotrichia; species Zonotrichia leucophrys. Next base: position 6,536,549 of record NC_088174.1, read on the forward strand.
GGGGAGAGTTGAGCCGTACACCAAGTCACTGATGGAGTGCATTCCTGAGTACCAGAGCATCTTAGCAAAGTCCTAGCTGGGCTAGGTGACCTGCAGAGGATGCAGTGTCAGAATGAAACTTCTATCAATAGATTTCTCCCTAATTAAAGAAAAAGGAGATTGCCACTCTGATGTGAGCTAGATAACATCTGAAACTAGCAAAGGTACTTCATGAATATGTGTTGCTGTATCTCTTTTACCCACTTGTATATGGGAAGGGTGCTGTGTGCTGATGCTTCTGTGCCTGAGTTACAGCACTTTTCTCTCTATGCTTCCTCATACTGTTCATTATCATTGTGTAGGGTTTAACAGCAGAGTGCCTTTTAAGGAACAATACTGTTACATCAGAATTGGTTTATAACTGTTAGTTATTATGTGCAGCAGTGTAAAGAGCTTGTGTTCTGATCTGAATGCTTTTTCTTGATACAAACCTAAACTTGTCAACTGTGCCACTGTAAGAATGTGTTGGTAGCACATGGATTTGAACATTTGAAAGCCTTTCTGTTAGACAGGTTATTCTCAAAGCTGATTTACTGTTTGAGTATTAATCGGTTGTAATATTTCAGTGGTTTTTCTCTCTGAGACCCGTGTGTGTGCACATACAGATGGTTTGATAGTGGTGGTCCATGACTTGCTGGCCTTGTGTTTGCACAGGAAGTGGACCAGCTGCGTTTGGAGCGATTGCAGATTGATGAGCAACTGCGCCAGATCGGAGCCACTTCGCGGCCCCCCTCGAACCGCCCGGACAAGGACAAAGGGTACATGACCGACGACGGGCCCGGCCTCGGCCGCGGCAGCCGCCCCTACCGGAACCGCGGCCACAGCCGGCGTGGGCCAGGCTATGCTTCAGGTAGGTGCCTCCAGGGACACCTGCACTGCTCAGGGAGGCCTCCTGCTCTCGTGACTGCTTGGAAAAGACTGGACTTAGAGCTGTTTACAATGCAGTTACTATTGAGCGTTAATATTTGAAGATGATACAGAGCTTGATGCTGTAAGAAAGTACTTCCAAGTGTAGTGCTTTCCTGTAGTCTACACTGATTTCCATGCAGTTCCTGCTTCTTACAGCATGCTTCTGTCTCCTACATTATGGAGCATAACTAGTTATTCCCTAACTCCTTAGGGCAAGGATTGTTGTTTTATCTATATTTTGAACAATTCCTGACCATAAAGTCTAAGTTTTCATATAAGCCTGTGTGAGTCTATCCTAATATAAATATTTATAGGTGAAAATACTGTGTAGCTCAATTTACAGGAAAGCTATTTTCTTCATATTAAATTGAACTTTTATGTTTTAATAGAAGACCATACTCACCAAAATAATGTGTTGCTCTTTGAAACCTTGGATAATTCATTAATGAATAGTTTTCCAGATCGTGCTTCTTCAGAGCAATCTATTACTGCATTATCCATAATGTAGGTCAGCTGGTGTTTGTCCTGACTGAAAGGCCTGTAGTGTGAACTTTGTAAGAAAATCATAGCTTACGTTCTGCATATACAAAATTAATGGTTTTGTGGTGTTTACTATTTTTAGAAGATGTGAACTCACTTTGCTGATAATATGGGCTATGGGGGGAAAAAATGGGGAAAGGACCAGCTTTTGTCAATAAAGGTGATCTGTTAATTGGAAAAATTGCAATGGCCATTTATTTGAATTGATACATTTCTAGCATTTTGACTTTGTTCTCTTCTTTTGTAGTCTGTTTACAGGCTGTTTCATGATGGAATTTTTTTCTTTTCATAGATGAATTGCAGTGGTGAGAGGAGACAGGACAGGTTACATTCACAACTTTCAGTTGTAGAAATACGAAGGAGTCTAGTCTATTACACTTATGTCTTTTTAGATGTCTATTACATTTTGTAGTATGTTCAGTAATCCATTGATATACTGATAACACCAATTTTAAGCATGTGACACACTTAATTATTTAGCCTTAAACACACAACTAATTTTTATTAGTCTGTCTTGAATTTTGAAGAAGTAATATATATTGTGTACCTTTCTGTATGATGTACATTATAGAGGCAAAAACATCCCAAAACTGTCCATTAACAAAAAAGAAAGAAAGAATTTAAATATATACATTTTGCATTCTACTATAGTAATTCCATGCTAAGCTACACTGGCGTGTTTGGATTTTTTTCATCCTCTTGATAGGAACTAATTCTGAAGCATCAAATGCTTCTGAAACAGAGTCTGATCACAGAGACGAGCTGAGCGATTGGTCGGCGGCCCCGGCGGAGGAGGAGCGGGACAATTACCTGCGCCGGGGGGACGGGCGGAGGCGCGGCGGCGGCGCCCGAGGCCAGGGCGGGCGGGGCCGCGGAGGATTCAAAGGTAAAGCAGAGACTCCCTTTGGAAGCGGCTGGCAGTGAGCGAATCCTAAAGCAAACTCCCTTCTGCCGGCTGCTCCTGTTCTTATCTGCTCCAACTCCCCACCTGCTGGCCTCTCCTGACTTCTCTTTGTCAGTCTTTTAAATGGAGTATTTTGTTTCGGATGTGTTAAGCACTGAGCAGAGAGGTATAATTTTTTTTGACCTGCTTTATTTTTGAGGGGGTTTCACTATCATTTTTTTTCCTAAAATGTCTCTTGGCTCAAGTTTGTCTATCACACATGGACATCAAGGAATCAAATTCTAGTTTGTCTGTAGATACAGAAAAATCTTTTAAAATCTGTTTTACTCATTCAGCTGTCCATATTCACATCTTCTTATATTTGATTTTATTGGAACAGGATAACATTGTAATTTATGTGTTCAATGGAAAGGACCAGGCAAAAGTAACATGGGAGAACTTTAAAAAGCTAAATATATATACAAGAACATATGATGTTCCATTATATTTATTGGTTAAAATACTTGATTCTGCAGCTCTGCTTATTTCTTGATTTATTTTTTTTTCAAAATATGGGTGCTGCATAATAAAGACAGTAATGTATAATTTAGAAAGCTTATAAGCCACTGAAAAGTGTGAAGGTATTAAGCACTGCTGATTGTGTACCTCTCTTCTGTGGTCAGTCATTTTGAGAAATGTTTTTTTTTCCAGTCAATAGTGAGTCTTTTTTTAAACTGTGGTGGTTTAAAACACTGAGGTTTTATCTGCCTTATCACCTGAGAACATTTTCTTTAGTGATTCCTGGCCCATAGTTTAAGAGCTGTTGTTAAATGTTAGTAATAATACTTGTTCATGAGCCAGAAAATTCTGAATTGCCTCCTGTGCTTGTGTAAAATTTAAGTAGCAGAAGATGATGTCTGTGTTGAACAACTTGGTGGGTGAATTCTCCTTCCAGGCAATGACGAACAGTCGCGAACAGACAACCGTCAGCGCAACTCACGAGAGGCGAAAGGGAGGACAGCGGACGGGTCCCTTGAGGTAACTCTGCTCCTGTGGGAAGTCTGTACTCTTTAAATTGCATTGTGTCCTATAGTAACAGTAGAGTCTTCTGTTGTGAGTTGTGAGTGGTACTGTAGCGTTGTGATTCCATGTTCTTTGACTCCCTAATCACATCTACAAAAGTTGTGTTACAAAATGATGCAGATGCTCAGGACTCTATATCAAGCTGTGTAAAATGCAATTTTGTAATGCTGTTGAGCTCTGTCTGATGAAAAACTGATGGCAAGTCCCAAGGATGTACTAACCAGCTTGATTTCAGTCTCTGTTCTTACTGGTGCTTTGGTTTTAGCTTTTATTTCTTGCTGTGTTGTGTGTTTTTGTCTATTTTCTATGTACCTGAGGGAAGAAAGTCCTTAACACTATATAAAGAGTGTGTGTTGTAGCCAGAATCCTCAGAGTAAGAAAGATTAAACTTCAGAAACTACCTTCACTACTAAATGAAACATTTGTAATTGAAGGCTATTCAGTCTAGAAAGTAAGTTTAAAATTCACATCAAGAAACTTTTCAAGTAAGAGGTTTGAAATATCTTGTAACCTTTAAATATTTTTAAGCTTTTTATAAAGATATTTCCCCATTTTTTCAAATGCTTTGTTTCATGAAGTTATCAAGCTGATACCTTATGTATATATGTTAAGTTTCCCCACATGGAAACTGTCCTTGCTGTAAGTGGTAGCTTGCAAACCTTCCACCATCTCTTACTGCATAGGATGTGTTAAGCTGGGAGGAAGAAACACAGAGCAGCTGCAAGCTGCTGCCTCTGTGTGGTGGTGCCAAAGGGACGTCAGGGTGACTCTTGGCTTGGTTTTTGGAAAACCTGGTTAAGTAATGGGCCAAAATGGAATAAGTGACCAGTGCTTAGTTTTTGAAATGGGAGTGCTGAACTTAAAGGTGTAGTAATTGAATAGGCATATGAAATGCAAGTAATTGACTTTGCAAAACAAAAAATAAATAATGGCCGTGTGAGTTTTATAATTAATTAGTAATTACCTTACCAAGTTTGAAGTAGGCAGTGAGGAATTGTGGTAGTGAAAAAAAAATACATAAGACACTTAAATCATGGGGGCTTTTATCTGTTGCCCCAAGATTTGGATGCAGTAACACGTTACAAGAAAATAAGGACTTGCATGTTGTTCAGATTTGGCTGAGCAAGTTGCAAAAGTCATGTTACGTGTAAAGGAATAAGCATTTGCCTCCTTTGCAAGTATAAAAATATGCTTTCAACATGCTCTCTTGAAGTTTTTTATGGCCACTTAAAAAGACTGCAGAAATTTTTTGGGTGTATTAAATGGATTTTTTTTTTTCAGTTTCAGAAAAGGTCTGAGTAGATTCTGAAATTCAGAGATGCTGCTGTGAAATGACACTGTCATTTGGGGGCTTTTTGCATATAAAGAGTAGGAAGTCAAATTACTAGAAGCTGAAGTAATGTTTCAAGGATCCATCTAATACTAATTCAACTCTTTTGTGCACAAACAAACTGGAAATTTTTCTCTTAGCTCCAAATGCTAGGTAGATGGCAGAGGATTTTTTGGCTCACAGGTATGTGGCATTTTTGAACAGAAAAGAATTTTCACCCTCCCCTGCAGCTGGATACATTTAACAAAGCCATGAGGGGCTGGCACTATTTGCTGCTCCGAGAGCACCCAGGGGTGGAGGAAAGGAGGAGAATGCTTTGTATAACTGTGAATTGTTCCAGATCAGAACTGACTGCAATAATGAAAGGAGTGTCCACACTCAAACCTTACAGAATACCTCGAGCGAAGGCAGCCGGCTGCGCACGGGCAAGGAGCGGAACCCCAAGAAGGAGAAGACGGACAGCGCGGACGCTCAGCAGCCGCTGGTCAACGGAGTCCCCTAAACTGCATAACTCTGAAGTCATACTTCCTATACTGTTTCAGTAATTCCTATTCCATGTTAGAGAAACTTGTTAGGCCAAAGACAAAATAGTAGGCAAGATGGCGCAGGGCATGAAATGAACATATGTTCTCTGTTAGCCTTTTTTAACATCAACAGTATGCAGTTGTTTTCAGAATAAGAAGTTATTCAAATATTTGCATAAAAATACCTGAACTTCTGAAAATCGCTTCCAAGTACATATTGCAGTTCAAAAGATGAAAGATTCTTTTTTGTTTGTTTTAAAAATACTGAGCTGTGCATTGGTAAACTTTCTGTTCAGTTGTACCATTTTAACACATCGGGTCAAATTCACTGCTCAATTTCAATTTTCAGAATAAATAGTGTTTGCAGTAATCAAATTGGCTTCTGTTTTCAATCTAACTTACCAGTTCTTCATGAAATGCTATGTCGTTTTATGTCCTGTGTCAGTTCACATTCTGGTCCACCTTTTTCAATATTTTGGTGGACCCTGAAATCTGTGTGATGTAACAATTGTCATTTTCATTAGCAAAAAAGTTGTATGATCTGTGCCTTTTTTATATCTTGGCAGGTAGGAATATTATATTTGGATGCAGAAATCAGGGAAGATGAGTTGGTAACACTAAATGTAAAATATATGTAGCAATCCTTGTCAGACGTTAGTACTTTATAGACAAGTGCATGCTTTCCATAATTTTTTCCTTACATAAACATTCAGTTAGGCAGTTATAAGAATAGGAAATTTATTTTGCACTGAAGATTTGGCAAATAGTGTTATTGAAAAAGGGGTGTAATTTTTTTCTTTGTAGGCAGTACAGAAGCTTTTTTTTTAAAAAAGAAAAACTAAAAAAAAAAAATCTTTCCATTGTGGAAAACTGAAAAAACTCATTGTTACTGAGGGAACAAGTGTAACATGTTCACAAGCTAGTAATGGGTGCCTGCTGTTTGGCCAGATGACCAGCCTAAAGCATTGATGGTTTTCATCCTCCCAAAATTTTTGAATTGCTTATTTTAATTTGGGGGCTATTTCAGGACAGGTAAGAAGAAAGTCACCACATTATGCCCTGGCAACTACAGATACAGTAGTTGAAATATTGAAGGTAAAATAAAAGTTCTTCATATTTTGAGCTGCAGGGTCCTAATTACCAGCCAATATGAAGGTGTCACAGAATTTGATGCAAAGTACAGCTGTACACCAGGGAAGGGTGGGAAGAGCTGGTAGGAGCTGTGCTTTCTTTCATTTCTGATCACACGTTAAACTTACTGGGCACAACTGCATAAGGACCTTCATTTTAGTCCATTTTTGTTCAGATTACTCCAGAAGGAGAGCCACTGTTTATGTACAGAATTGTACAAACTTGACCTTGCCTCTGATGTATTTTGTGAGTTTTGTTTCTTTGCTTTCTTCATTCTTTTTTTTCCTTGCATACAGGTGAGCATACTAAAACTGGCAACGAACTGCACATGATTTAACAAATATAAAAATGTCTTAAAAAGTATTGCCAAACATTAATGTTGATTTCTAGTTATTTATTTTGGGAATGTATAGTATTTGAAAACAGAAATTGGTACCTTGCACACATCATCTGTAAGCTGTTTGGTTTAAAATACTGTAGATAATTAACCAAGGTAGACTGACCTTGTAATGTAACTGCTCTTGGGCAATATTCTCTGTACATATTAGCTACAACAGATTGGATTTTATGTTGACATTTGTTTGGTTATAGTGCAATATATTTTGTATGCAAGCAGTTTCAATAAAGTTTGATCTTCCTCTGCTAACTGATGTTGATGCAATCCTTATGAATGATTGCTTTAAAAAATCTCAACTGACAGAAAGTAGGAAGTATTTCTTTGTTTAGACTTTAACTGTAGCCATTGTTTATTTACACATTTTAGAAAAATCTCAGATACTACCAGATTTCAAAAATCTACAGCACAAAATGCTCAAGAAGACACAGTCTCCTCATGGAATGGTGCAGTACCTGTTGAGTGGTCACACTTCATGCACTCATTTCTCACATTCAGTGGTTGAGTTCACTAAGGTGCTAACCCAGGTAAATGTGAAATTCCTAAACCACAGTCTGACTAATTGGCTGCATTCCATTTCCACGTGGGTTTTGGGGTTATGACCTTTTTCAGTATTTGTGTACTTCACATACGTCCCTTTCAGTTCATATTCCAGTGATTTTAAATGTTATTAAATTTCAACAAAGTAACCTGTGAATCTAAATGTACACTTTTATTTTGAAAAGTCATGTTGTTACAAAACTTGAAAGTGCAACAAATGTCTGATGCTTGAGTTCAGGTCCGTCCTATTGGTAACTATTATAAAGTACGGTCTAATGAATGAAAATTATTTTTAAAATAAAGTTCTTTGAAAGAGTGAGAGGTATTTGTGAATCATGCCAAAGTCTGAATTTAGGAAGGTTTAGCTCAAAGCTTATGAATTAAGAAATGCTTAAAAAAATAGAAAGTTTGTGTTTCTGTTGTTTGCTGAATGCATTTTTGTTACTGATGGGTGGGGAGTTAAGATATTTAGAGTTGTTATTAAAACTTTGTCAAGGAAAAAAATCTCTTTATTCAGCTTTTTTTTTAAGCAGATAAAAATCTTTTTATGAGCACTCATGAGTTCAAGAAGATAGGTTTAGTTTCATAAACACAGGAGTTATTTGAATCAGTTGCTGAGGAGCTTTTTCAGCCCTTCTTTGTCCCTAATATCAAATATTGTGTACCATGTTCAGGAAGGACATTGAGTGCTGTGAGTAGGGGACTGAGTGTAGCCCTTGTTTCTTCCTACAAGCACTTACTTATTGTGAAAGGCAGCTTATTTTCCTGAACTGCCGTATGTTTCCCTGCGAAACCCTTCAATATTGACTATTAAAAGGAAAAATTTTAGCTTCCAGTGAGTATTCACTCATTTCAGGAGTCCTGCTGTGCAGTTTGCTAAGTTCTCTCCTAATCTGCAAGAGAAGATAGGTGTCAAATATTTTTATCCTGTGTATTGTTAAAGGTTTTTTTCTATTTCCAGAAGCAGCAAGTCTTGCAGTAGAATACCTGTGTTGAAGGGTGAGAGAGATGTGTCGCTGGTTCTGGTGGCTACTTAAAATAATTTTTTAAAAAGTCAAGGCTGAGCTTGTTTCCACAGTAGTGTGTACTAAGCTTACTCATCATTCACTTGAACCTAACAGATCTTCATCCTAAAAGATGCCAGTCAAAGAGTCTTTTCCAGACATTCACACCCATGAAAATTGGGGTGACTAGGGGTGTTTGCACAGTTAAGATGTTAAAGCAGCTTAATGTATGTTAGGAAAAGTGAGGTTAGACCTCCTGAGCTTGGTGTTCTGAGTAGATTCCACTTGGATCACAAGGTTCTCCTTGCCAGAGGTTCATTAGACTTAAGCACAATGTGAGTTTCAAATATTTTTATGCTGTGATTTACAGAAACAGCTCTTTACTCTTGCAGTGAGTCTTTGATAGAGGACTGGATCTTTGGCCTGCATGGGGGAAGAATCTGGTTTTCTACAAACAATTTTTTAAAATGCATCACACATCTGTCACTTGTGCTTTCACAGTTACAAAGGTCATTCATCTGAAATGGCTTGATAGAAATAATTGCTGTTAAACCCAGATGAGTCAGTTTGCCATAATTATTCTTTTTTGACATTGTTTAAAAATTACTTTACAATAGACTTTAAAGCAGTATTTTTGTGTGCTTTGAGTACTGTATAGAATTGGATTATAAGAAAGAGCAACAATCATAGGTAATTTTGTGTATTGACTGAAAATTTGGTAGGAGAAAATGTTTACTTACAGTTTTGCACTGCATTTAGGAAACTGGTTTCCAATAAAATCAGTTAATTTAAAAAATGATCACATGGATGTAGTCTGTAAATGCAAAGAACCTGAGTGTTGAAGAGAGGTTAGGACAAACATTAAGGTGTGGTTTGGGGTTTGGATGTGCTTTTTTGCCTGATGCACTCAGGCTGAGCCTCAGGTGTAGACTACAGCTGCAGCAAGGGTAATCAACACTCCTAAATGTAGTTAAATCAATTTAGTGTTCTGTTTAAAGGGGGAGAATTTTCTGTGGTTCTTAGCAGTCTGAAAAGTCCTATGTCAAAAATCCATCACACTGTCTGGAGTGTTCCATGAGGTAAATGAGCATGGAAAATCTCTCATGTAAATCATATGCTTCAGAAAAGGAAGGCTTGGGGATCAGACATTTCCAGGTATCTCCTTACTGGAACTGCTCAGAGTGGCTGAGTCCGGTCTGGGTGCAGAGTGAAACAATGAAACTGAGGATACTGTGTATTGTTGCTTATTTTAGCAAGCTAGTGCTGCATGCAAATGAGGTTAAAGAGAGCCACCCTTTAAACTCATTTTGCAATTAGCTGAAATGAGGAAAAAAACCCATGTGAATATATAAGTTTTTTCAGGCTCACTTATCAGTTCAGATGGCTGTTGTAGCAAACTGCAACTGCTTTAGGCAGCTCATCTGTTAGGGGAACTGCTGATTTGATGACATCTGCATTTACTTTAGGGCTTCTGTATATTTTAAAAACACTGCTCCCAGTCTATTCAGAGCCCTTCCTTAATAAAAGGAATGGAAGTGGTAGAATCCTAGAATGTTCTGGTTTGGAAGGGAACTTAAAGATCCTCTAGTTCCAACCTCTGCCTCGGGCAGGAACACCTGCCTGTAGACCAGGCTGCCCAGAGCTCCGTCCAGCCTGGCCTGGAATGCCTCCAGGCACAGGACATCTACAGCTTCTGTGGGCAACCCGTGCCAGGGCCTCACCACCCTCATTGTGAAAAACTTCAGCTTTCTATCCAGTCTAATTGGAACCTCTTTTTGTTTAAAACTGCTGCTCTTTGTCCTATTGCACAGGCCCTGCTATAAAAGGCTTCCCCATTTTTCCCATGTAGCCCCTTTAGGTACTGAGAGGGGCCCTGATGTGTCCCCAGAGCCTTCTCCAAGCTGAAGCACCCCAGGTGTCTCAGCTTGTCTTCAGAGCAGAGCTGTTCCAGGCCTCTGGTCACCTTCATGACCCTCTGGACAAGTTTGAAAATCTCCTTCATGTGGGGAGAACTTGTGGTTTAACTCCAGTCAGCAACAGCAGGTAGCTGCTTGCTCACTCACTCACTCACTCAGTGCTCTCCTCCCCCTCCACCCTCCCACTGGGGATGGGAATCAGAGGAAACAAGAGAGTAAAAATCATGGGTTGATACAAAAATACTTTAATAATTGAAAGATAATAGAATACAATCATAATAGTTGTGATGAGAAGGAGCAAGAGAGATTAAGTCCAATAGGAGCAAGAGCTGCCCAATACAATTGCTCAATACACTGACCAGTGTCCAGCCCATCCCTGGGCAGTGTTTGGCATCTCTCATCCAGTTTATATCCTGAGTGTGATGTGCCATGGGGTGGAATATCCCTTTGGCCAGCCCAGGGCAGCCATCCTGGCCATGCTCCCTCCTGGTTTCTGGTGCACCTGCCCCCTGCCAGAGCAGGGGAACCCAAAAGTCCTTGATTGAGAGCAAGAACTGCTTAGCAATTACTAAACATCAGAGTGTTATCAGCATTAGTCTCATCCTAATTCCACAGCACAGCACAGCTAGAAAGAAGAAAATTTAGCTCTATCCCAGCTAATATCAGGCCAGACCTCCAGAGCTGGTTGCAGTACACCAGGTGGGGTCTCAAGAGAGTGGAATAGGGGGGCAGAATCACCTCCCTTGGCCTGCTGGCCATGTTCCCTCTGATGCAGCCCAGGATGTGACTGGCTTTCCAAGTCTAAGAAAGATGTGTGTCAGATTTGTGCTTCAAGTGTGCAAATATTTGGTAAAGCAATACCTAATTAATTCACCTTTCAAGGGTTAGTGAGAAGCTCTAATTTAAGCATTCTGACTGAACTTTTTGATTTGAGAGGAATGTGTTTTGATCTCTTACCTGGTCTGCTCAATTAGGTGATGTTTCTGTGTTGTACACTGGAGTGTGACTGGTAAGAGTATGAACTTGTTTTTAACTTGGTGAATTAGAATACCTGAGAGGCTTTCCAACAGTCTCAGCCGGGGCCAATTTCACCCAAAGCCCACTGAGCTTTTTCTGGCCCCTCAGTTGCTCCATCCTGTTCCATGCACCTGAACTGGGGGTGGTGACTGTGATGTGCTGTGGTTCCACGGTTGTCAGGGCCAGTCTGTGCTTGCTGCACCCTGGGGAGCTGCTCATGATCTGCTCAAGCATGGCTGGAGGAGACGGCAGAAGAAGTAAGTAATGGCAAGAAAAAGAATTTTCTCTTTACCTTGTTTTCCTTCTCCCTTGTTTTCCCAATTTGTCATGAATGGTATTAAATTTTAATAAGTCTCTTGGAAAACATGATTCCTGTCCTCTTCAGAAATAATTTCACATTACCAAAGTAGTTTCTCTATGGGATAGAACATGTTTGTATATTCCTCTATAGCACAGGCACTTCCAAGGGCAGGGAACTTTCCTCACTGAGCAGGAGTGCAGAAAGAGCTGACCCTTCAAAGGGCAATATCCACATGAAATGCAGTCAGTCTCTTCCCTGTGCAGCACTTCAGAAAATGGGGTTCTCCCCTCCCCAGTACTAACAAACTGTCTCTAGGTTTAAGCTGTCTTTAGAACTAAGTGGTAATAATTGAAATAAAAACCCTTTTTAGGGTAAAACAGGAGGGGCAGGCAAAGTGAAATACAGCATCTGTCAAAGCAGTCATCAGGGATTGCTTGCAGGTACAAAACCCAGCTTAAACCTGCTGGTAAATTACTATGAATCACATGGGGATTTCTAAAAGTATTTTTGTCCCTAATACATTTTGAACCACCTTTCAAAAATGCTATCCAAAACTCTGCATATGCTCCAATTGTGAAAAGAGTGAAGAATTCAATGAGCTAAACTAGAATTCAGTTTTAAGCTTTCAAAAATTATTCATTCTTCATTCTTGATTCTGTTCATTGAACTCACATTAAAATTTTTAGCTAAATATTATCTTTTTAAGTGCCAGGTGTCCAGCTCTGGGATACTTCAGAAAGATAATTTTTTGGCTAGTCTCTGTTAACAAGATGACTTCCTTTCAACTTCCTACAAAGGAGTAATTTCTTCAAAATTAATCATTGTTAATATATACACATATATTTTCAATGGGTTTGGGCCTCTTTCTTGCAAAAAAGGCAGTCCTGCTCTGTGCAGTAATCAACTGTCAGGTTTGTTCTAATCCATAAATATGGATATTAATAATTTGTTTTATGCAGGGTTATACCCATTACTGCTCTTGGTTTCATTGCAGTGATGCTGCCCTTGGGCACCCGTTGGGTGTGGGTCTTCCTGGTCCTGCTCCTGCTTTGTAGCATCCACTCACGTGAGTATTGCAAAGACAAAAACATTCTCAAAGAAGCAGCAAGCACTTTTACTAGCAAGCAGTCTTGGGAATGCTTGGAAAATACTGAGAAATATTACAAGCAATTGCTTCAGATTGGATTGATCCATTCTGAGACTTAAATAGAGCAAAATATATTTTTTCCTGCAACTATAATTCCTATTTCCCTCTGTGCATCTGTACAAGAAATACATCCTGCTGGTTTCATCCCTGTCAGTACAACTTGCTTTTATTTCACTGTTTATCATAGTTTTTTCTTTTTTTTCCCCTAATTATAGATTATTCTATTTTTTCTTTCTTCTTGCTGAAGAATTATCCAAAAGACTGAAGTTGCTCAATACCTGAGTTTTTGGTTAGGCTGTGATCTCACTTCTGTCACAAGGACTCTAACACCATGAAATGGCTTTCATCAATCTCCATCACTGAAAGCTATTAAAGTGGTGATGGTGTAAGTTTCTCTCATGGAGAGGAAAAAGGAAAACAGGTGGGAATACTGGGTCTCTTTTTTCCCCCTCATTGGGGAGTGGTTGATTGCCAGTGGAGTCCTACTGTGATTTGCACTTTTGGTGTAATGAAAAAGAGATGTAGGGAGGCAGCAAGGTTTACTGATCCCATTTTTTTTTTTAGAATGGTGAAAATGAAAGGTGATTGGAAAGTCCCAGAGTAAGAAATCAGCAGCATTTGTGTAAACAGTACCTCTATATTTAGAGATGTTTTGCTCTTTACTATGCAACTGCAGCAGGTCACCATCTGAAATAAGAAGCTGGGATAGATGTATGTTTGGTTGTGTCTGATAAAGGTGCCTTTCACCATGTTTCTGTGTTTTAACTGGGGTCTGATCTTTAAAAAGCTAGAAGTTCTGCTTGTGTGCATAGGAGAAATATAACTATACACGCAGCAAGCATTTTCATCTAACCTGCACCTCATAGGTGAGCAGCAGGGCTTTTTATCCTTGACAATTTCCACCTGAATGCATTCTTTAATTTAAATTTTACAGCTTTAGTTCTTTACTCATTGTGGTTCATGAAGCAATTTAAAGCAATATAAGTGAATACAACAGAAAGACATCTGTGCTTAACCTTGCTAGCCATCAGTAGACACAGTTTCCTGATGACTGTAAATGCCTTCCTAATGAGTGATAATCAGTATGAAAATGTCATTGCTTTAATTAATTACGGATAGTTTTGATGGTAATGAGCTAATCATTGTGAACTTTCAGTTCTCGCAGCACCGATTCAGCCTGATTCAGAGCAAAGTGCAGAGGAACCCAGCAAACCCAACATGACAGTGAAAGGTGTATTTGAATCTTTCTTAAGCTTCTTCAGTCCAATGAGTAAGTGTCACTTCACCCTGCAGCATTGTTTCTCTCTTCCTTCCCACTTCTGCCTCACTTCCAGTCCACCCTCCCTCCCCTCACTGTCAGCAGTTCATGTGTTTAAAACCCTCAGTCTAATACTGCAAAACTCACTAGAGCTCTTGAAAATAGGATTGTTAAGTGCCTCTTTGGGACAATCACAGATTTGTTTGCATTGCTACCCTCCTGTAAAACCTCCATCACCAGTGATGTGACTGTGCTGGAAATGCTGAAATTATTTGGAAGTTTGGCACAGGATCCACCATGCCTAGCTTTGCTGTATCTCATCTGGACTAGTTTTCCAGTCTTCCCATGTACACATAGAAAGAAAAGAGAATTTGTCACAGCCTGAATGAAAGAAGGATTTTGTCCCACACTGGTGTCTCTCCCACTTCTGGTGGCTAAGGGAGGCTTCAGGCCTGTTAGATTACACTGATCCACTCACCTTTGGACTGCTGAAGTAAAATTGCACGAACTACATTATTTCATAAAATTATGGAGACGGAAATTGTAGGGGGATAGAATACAAGAAAATAAAGATCGTGTAGAAAGTAATCTTACCCCTAAGGAGTTGCAGCTGGGCCAATTATCAAGGATTAGGAGCAGGCCTGACTTTAACAGGCCACAGCTGTACCCAATGAGAAGAAGAGTGCTATAAAAGAGTGAGGTGGCTGGGTGAGGGGGAATTGGAGTCAGTGGCTGTGAAGAAGAAAGAGTCAGTGCTCTGAGGAGCTGCCTATGAGAAACACCAAGAAGGTATGGGACTTTTGCAATAGGAGGTAACAGCATGGAACCCCTGCAATAGGATGACAGCTGGAAATCGTGATGCTAACTTGCTAATATCAAAAAGCAAAATAATAGGAGCACAAAATATATTTGTTCTGTATAAGAACTGCCAGCCTGGTTCCATAACCACACTATAGACTAATGAGAAGGAGAAATGCACCTTTCACTTGGTGTGTTTCTGCAGTAATATCAGTGTGTCTCCACCACTACTGCTCACATGTAGGCCTAAGTAAACATGGAGGACTGATGAAGATCCTGATTCCCCCCCCCCCTTTAATAAATTGAATTTGGCTACCAGTAATGTCTCTGATAAATGTGAGACTGACAAGGCAGCCAGTCCTGGGGGAGTTGTTGGAACCAAATGATGCTTTGCAGCTGCTGTGTAACATAAGGGATGAGATATGATGTTTTATAGGGATTAAATCTACAGAGGCGTCTACTATTTATAACTATCTTACACATTCAAACCATTCCCACAGAGTATCTCATGATTATCAATAAATCTGCTATTAAATAGGAAATCTCAAAAACTGCTTAAATTTGTTGTTCATTAACTGTATTGGATGTTGTGGGGAGTTTTTCCTAGCAGCTGATTTTCAGCTGCTTGTAGAAACAAATAATAAGTGCCAAACAGAGATGGTTAGTTGTAATATAGTCCTACAAAAAAAAGAGAAGAAGCCTTAAATTTCTGCTGGTTTTTAATTAGAAACATAACAGTCAGAAGATTTAGTTTGTCTTTTTCACTTACTTTACAAACCTAAGTACCAAATGTGTCACAATGTTTAGGTTCAGCTTTGTAATAGATCTTTACAGAAACAAAGCAAATTACAGAAGATTTTCTATGACATGATTTAGTTCTTCTGCTAATTTCAATATAAAAATTGGTTAGGTTTTGGGAAAGTACATGAATGTCAATGATATTGTTTTTTGGCAGATTTAATTAATCAAAACATGCTGGATACACAAAAGTGATGACTTCCTTCTGTTTCACATTGCTCCCAGGACAGACATCTTACCCAACATTGGTTTTTTTTTTCCCTTTTTAAAGCTTGCCGCCTCAGCAATGAGCGACTCTTAACTCCTTGTCCTGTAGAAGGCCTGAACCTGACTGAATGCACAAAAATTCACTGCTGTCCTTTCAGAATTGGCCAGGAGGAGCAGTGCTACATGCCAGTGAGAGATGGTGAGTGTGCTGCCGCAGAGCAATCCCTGCCCCTGGTCACACAGCATAGTTCTCATTGCTGTTGTACCTTTGGCTTTCCAGGACACCCCTCTCTTTAAAGTAACTGTAAACTTGCATGTATTTCTTAATCTATACTAATAAAGGAAACAATTAATTAATAGAAAATATTCTGGATATTGTCAAGCCCAATACAAATAAAGAACAAGTGCCATACAAATAAATACAGTCACATATGTCATTACAAAGAATGAAGTAAAGGCTTTGTTTGCTGAGAGTGGGGGTTAACTCAAAGTAGTGACTCCATGAAAGTGCAGTGAATGAAAAGTGAAGGAACTGGATTTGTGTTTTACATGGTGAAGAGGAGGCTAATTGGCTGTTTAATAGCTACTGAAGCCTGTTTGGGAGGGGAGTTACTAAAATAAGAGTCAGAAATTCTTCCTGGAAGAATCAGATGATTTAACAAGTAGGAATTTCCACTAACTGATGCTTAAGAAATTCAGCTCAGACATTAGGGAGGGAAAAGTTCATCAGAAAAGGGATGGAGTCCCCAGCCTTGGAGGTTTTCAAGAATTGGATATAAAAGACACAATTCACTTGATCTCATATTGGTGGTAGCCTTGCTTCAAGAGGAAGATTGATCTACATGATCTGCAGAAGTCTCTTATAACCAAAATGTCAGTGGTTCTGTGTTATCAAATTTCAGCCTTAACATTGCGTTTTACTTTTTTCCTTTGAGCATCACCTTAGTGGGCATGATTTTTTTTCCTCATATAAATGCAAAAAACACTTTTTGTAGTTTTTTGTAGCTCCTATCTTTCCTTATCACTCTATGGTTATCTTTGCTCTACTGAAAGGATTGTATAAAATCTTAATTTTAATTATAAATTTTTCCTGTTTGTCTAGCTTTCTAGAAACAGTTGTTGCTTTTCATGGAGGTTGCTTCAATAAACTGAAAAAAGCAAACAATTTAGAGATGTTTTATTATAGACATAATTACTGAGTGTGGAAGGGACCTCTCACAGCCATATAGTTAATCCTCCCTGTTCTACCAGCATTAGCTACAATGGGTTTCCCAGGGGCTGTGTCCAGTCAAATTCTTAATTTGTCCAAGGACAAACAACCAACAATGTAGGAAGAGTTTTCAGACACAAGCAATCTTGCTAAACATGGATAATAAGTTAGTAAAAAGAAACCATAATCTAGAACTTAATGGTTTAGTTCTTCCTGGTATAATTCAGTATACCTCCACTGATTTCAGAGGTGATATCCCAATTTTTAGGATGAGCTGACCTTACACAGATATGAAACACCAAGGTTACTTGTCAGCTGACAGGAATTCACTTTCTCTTGTTTGTGCTTCTTCAGGAGCAGGCTGAGGTCAAAATAAGACTTTGAATTTTTTCTTGTGCTTGAGCAGCTCCACATTCCAGTGCTGGGACAGCTGTAGTTACTACCAGCTAGATAACTTTTGATTGAAGGAAGTTTTATTCTGTGCTATCAGAATCTGTTTGTTAGTTAGGGGCAAATGACAGAAATTAAAGGTTTTAATAATATTCAGTCCTAGTTTGGCCTGTTATATTTTGTATAAAAAACACTTCACTACAGCAAGAGGAGAAGCTGTACAATGAAAATTATAGCTCCTCTGCTCATTTTCAGATACATGCTGAAGCAAATTTTAAATTTAAATATGCTTATTCAGCTGTGACTGCTTGATTCCTTATTCCAGTTAGCTTTTATTGTTTGGACATCAATATCAAGGGCTGACTATTTTACAGAATTATTTGTTCATAGATTAATGAGCTCCTTGAATGCTCCTGGATGTACAGCATATGTCCAAAGAAAATGCAAACACTTACTGTTTGCCTTGTAGCAATCTGTTGACAAAATAGAAGCACTTAGCAGATATTAGACTCATGGCAGTTGTGTTTCTCAGCTGGTCACAGGCTGCATACTGAATGGTTCTTCTTGTTGGGAGGTTTGCCTTGAATTTCACTGGGAATTAATTGAGGCCTTAAGAAAATGCTACAAAAGTTATTAATTGAATTAGATTAATAGAATTCATTTGAAAGATTGTCTCCATTCTCAAAGCAGCTTCTAGGGGACTTTGGTTTTCTTAACTACTATTTATTCCCCCCACTCAACTGTGCCCCATGCCCTAGGCTCACCCAAACCCTGGTTGCCTCTGAAACTAAACAAACACTTGTGCTTTTCCAACTGAAGTGAAATTTGAGACCAATTCTTTCTCATCTGAGCTCATTCCTAACATTTACTGTTTTGCCCTTGTGCTGCTGAATCATAGAATCATTTGGGTTAGAAAAGATCCTTGTGGTGATCAGTGAGTCCATCTCTAAATTCATCTGAGAGGTGGCAGTTTTCCTTGGCATTTACTGAAGTCTTTAGGTGTGAGTGTGTCTGAGTACAGTCAGAGCTTTGCTGATGAAACACCTGTCTGAGCTGTGACTTCATGGCACCAAAGGTGTCTGTCTGAGAGGTGATTCTGCCACCTGAGCCTCAGTGTCTGTATCAGAGTTTTCAGAACTAATGCAAACTTCTGCTGGCTCCACAGATGTGCAGCTGGCCATTCGAGTGGTTTTGATTACCGGAGGAGGATTTTTGTTTTTGGGATTTCTACCATTCTGTTGCTGTGCCCTTTTGCAGAGAAGGTAGGTGTTTGCACGTGACCAGACCTAATTTATGATGTACTGGTTCTAAATGGTGAAAATATGGAGAACTGACATCTTTTAACTAGGTGAGGGGAAACAAGATTGGGGGGAAAAAAGGGCAAGAAACTAATGTTCAAATATAAAAGATGAGTCCTTCTATTTTGAAGCTACATAAAACAGAGAGTCAATTTGGCTTAAAGAAAAAAAGGTTATTTAATGCCCCAGTACTCTTTCTAAGACCTGGAAATAAAAGACTTGGACTTAATCTTACTTGGGAAGTTGCATTTAAAACACGAAAGCAGATTCCCTCCAGGACAGACCTGGAGTTATGCAGTAAGACAAGGAAGGGGAGAACAAAGTATGAGGTCTGAGTAGAGTAAGAGAGAGGGGCTCTGAGTTGGGAATGAATTATCTCCAATGTTTCTAACATGCAGAGTGGGGTTTTTTATTTATAGGGCACTTCACAGCCTGCAAGTTCTATGCAAGCAGTTTAGTGTCTGATAGTGTGAAGTGTTTCAGCATGTGTATGTGTTCTCAGGATGCAGGGAAAATGTAAACTCCATAACATCAAGGTCATTAAACTGATGGAATGAATTAACATAGTTATGCTTTATTCTGCTTAGGTAGTAGTTCATATTGAATGGCTGGTGCTACAACTTGGTTAATATGACAGAATTGTCTTTTTAGTGAAGATTTTTTCTTCCAAGTGTTAAACTTTTACTCTTCTAAGACATAGTAGTCTGTGTGGGATCATATACATGCACGCATACACACACACATAGACTTTACTAATGAGGCTGCCTGGCAGATGGCTGTTTGCTGTGGAGTTCCACATTTTGACAAAACCTGCTGTGAAAATCTCCACATTACATCTTACACTGTGCTCAACAGCTGATGCTCAGCATACAGATAGCTGCACTGAGTCATCAGTGACTCTGAAAGCAGGAGGCAAAGAATCGACATGAAATTATCATAAATTTTCTGGAAAATGAATTAATATGTGTTCATTTTGGGAGAATTCACATTAATGTTTAAATGATCATTTCTGTGGTTTTTCATAGCCAGTGAAGCTAGGAATTTTGCTCTTCTGCTGACTTGATTTTTTGCTTTGTTTTTTAATGCAGTAACTAACCAGATGCTAAATGGTTTAAATTTCCAATGTCATATATTTAAGTTCGAGGAAGGGTGCAATCCTACCACACTGTAATTTTGAGTTTTACCAGTTTTAGAGACAGTTGATAGAGCTTTGAGAAACATTCTTTTAATAAGCCAAAAACCTCTCTGGGTAGAAATTCTTTTGTTTCCAACATTATACAGTCATTGTTGAAAGAGTCCTGTGTACAATGCCAAATCTGTGTACAAATGCAACTGGTGTGCACAAAAGTAAAAACTGTTCTCTAGAGTTAAGGAAAAAAATAAGAGGACTTTCACTGATGAAATTTGGGATAATTGTTTAACTCCACTGTGCCTCTTCTAGAGTAAATTGCAAAGTTTCTATACCATGGCCAGACAAAGAAAATATAGGAACATGAAATTCCTGTAATATTGATAGAGGGAGCTGAGTACTCCTCTTCTTGCCACACTTGATCAATTCTAGTTGATCTAATTTCCCAAGCCAGTGAGGCTTTGTTACTTTCCACATCCCCATGGACAAACTGTGTGTTTGCCTCCTTCCCATGGTGTTTCTCATGCAGGAAGCAGAATCTACACATCTGTTCCCTGCCAATTGGCAATTTCCCTTGTGTGCTATCAGCACACTATTTCCTGTCTAGAGCTGTGCTCTGATGGCTTTGCTATGCCCATAACTGTGCCAGCCTATCCTACTCCTCTCACTTTTGTTAGTCTTCTTTAAGAATCACATGCAAGGACAGGTAGGTTAAAACACTAAAGGTTAGAAAAATGCAGGTGCAGTTAAATAGCCCTACTTTTAAATAATACGGAGTAGATTTTAAAAATTGAATGGAAAAGTTTCTTCATTCCTGCCCAATCCCTAGTACAGCTGTGTTAAGAAGCCAACAGAATTTTGTTAATTTGTTACTGGGGAAATTTCTGGTCAGGGTTGCACTGTCTCCCCGTCCTTGCCTGCTGGGGATGTGACAAGCAGCCCTGTGCAGGAATTCCTCTCTCAGGAAGAGCTGGGCAGCAAGGGGTGTCCCAGGCCTGGGTGTGCCTTGTGTGGACTGGGCAGCGCTGGGTTAATAGCTGGGATTGATGACCTTAAAGGTATTTTCTGTCCTGAGTGATTATGTGTGAATCAAAAGGTGAAATTCATGAAGAAAATGTAAGAAATGGGAAAAGCATTGAAATGCTTCTCCTCACCTTAATCTTTCTTCTGGTGATGCATCTTATCATGGCCTCTGAAATCAACTATAGCCTTTTGAGGTTTTTTCACTGGAGCTAGCATTTCATGGCTGAAGTTAGGTGACCTTCTCTAAATTCCTACTTTGGAAATCAACCAGTTTCAGCTGTTTTAATATGTTGCAGTCCTTGTGTCAATCCTTTACAAAAGATCAGCAAAAAAGTACAGAAAATTGCACGGGAAAAAAGAGCTGCTGAAAAAAAGAGCCGTGATGAAGAGATCCATCGCCACTTACTGGACTGACCTAAAGAACCAAAAGAACCAAAAAGGAAGGTAAACTAACTTTGGGGTATTTTCTTGTTCTAAATTTAGGGTTGTTCTGTTGAGTCTGTGTAGAATACTAAAGATATGCACTACCAAATACCTGCTGCCTGCCAGTGCAGCAGAATTGTCCAAAGGCATTGTCAGGGATCACCTCCAGTTCCTGTGGTGGGACAGGTAATGAGTTTGCAAGAATTTGGTTGGTGTCCTGAGCTGCCAGCTGACAGCAGTGCCATGGACAGGCTGAGGGTAAAGCCCTCTGCCACTTGAGTGTTCCTTATCTCATGTGGAAAGTGTAGCATGAGAAAGTGGAAACACAGTGGGTCTGCTGCTTTCAGGAGAGGCAGATCCATGTACAGACACTGAAGAGCCTTTCTTTCTCTATAGATAGGGGTGGTTTGCAGCTGGGGCATTCCCATAGCTCCACACCTTGGCATTCCTGCCATTCTTCCTCAATGCTGAAGAGCAATTGACTACTGAAATAAATGTAATCTGAGAGTGAAATGCTATTTACTTCATGTGACCATGCCAAGCTATAGCCTGCTAAAGGTCACCTGAAATAACAAAGTGTTAGGGAGGTCATTAGACAATAAAGAAATATTTCAAGGAGAGTATTGATTTGGCAGAAATGTAAAGGTGTCCCTAAATCAAGTCACACTCATGTTTGGGATTTTTTTTTCTCCCTTTGGTGTATAGGAGCATCCACCTGATCCTGAAAATCAAGCAGAAGTCACCAGGATTATTTGGCTCTCTCCTAGAAAAGGACACGTTTTATTTTAGCATTGGAGTAATACAAAGTTGTTAACCCTTGATAATATTATTGATTTTGCAATTAAAGTTTTTTTCATTCTAGTTTCTTGTACTCATTCCATACCTCCTGTACAAAAAAACAACCTGGTAACACTGGGACGAAAAACTGCTCATGGCAACCCCTGAATAGTGAAGTCAGTGTTCTTTTCATCCACAGCATCCCTGTGGAGGGATATAAGGAGAGCAGTTATGTGTCCATCTGAACTTAGGGGTCAGCCTTAGAAAAAGATTAAGGGAGTGCTGTCACTCATTCAATTGGTATTGAGAGGAAGCTTGCTCTGGTTCTATACTGGATGGCCCCATAGCACAGTAGTGCTACTCTGGCTGAGGAGAAAGCTAATTCCTTACCAGGCTACAGAGGAATTGGGAAATCTGCTGTTGGGCAACTGCTTTAAAGATATGCTTGGCAAAAATATAGAGCACTTAAGGAAACTGTGAGAGTGTTGTCTCTGGAGTTGTTCTCTCTGCTGGTTATTGCTGCACCACACAACTTTTTTTGATCCTAGGATGACCTGTCTCCTGAAGTAGGTGATTCCAAAATGCAATTTCTTTCCATTTCTCTGTAGTGTAACAAAAATAAAAGAAATAAATGTGTAACACTTTTTGACAGCTGAGTGCAGAGTGAGCACCTGAAAGAATGTCAGTGGAAGTCAATATCACCCATAATAACACAATCACCTGTCATATTTCTTTGGGGCTGTGAAGTCCATGCAGCAGAATTTCCAAGAGCTGCAACTGGCAGGAATGGAGCTTTGGTCCTAAGCTGGAGAGTAAATATTATGAGTGGTTCTTTGAAACGTTATACGTGCAGAATTCCCTGTTTAAATCATTTTTCTTGGTTTCCTAAGTCCTAAAAAGGGGGTTACTTAAAATCCAAGTGTAATGTGGGTGGAATATGCATATAGGTGATCTCATGAAGTTGCTGTAGTGCTTGCTGATGATCAGATGTAACTATATGGAGGAGTTAAAAGGCTGACATTGCAACCACTGCCACAAGCATTGTGTTACAGATGATTTGGTTAAAATTTTGTAAGCAAAGGTATTACACTCTTTTTGATGTGGAGCAACAGAACAATGGAAACTGAATAGGGCAATGTTTGCTTTCTAAATCTGATGTGTGTTTGCTCTCTTTTGATATTATCTTTATGGAAGGTGAAGTACATGTATAGACATCTTGACAAAGAAAAAAAAGTTTCCTTCTGCAGGAATTTCAAGGTACTGTCACAGCTGAACTGTGCACATGACAAACCAGAGAAATCCTCGTGGCTGGTGATCATGGAGAGAAAGTTGTGCTCCACGGAAGTTAGGATTTCACGTGGTTATTCATGATTTTGATTTGAAGGGCAATAAATTCCTCCAGTTTCCATGTCAGTGGCAGTACAAGTAGTTTCAATGTCCCATAACATCCTGACAAAGGGACACACTGATAAAACAACTGTATCTAAGGGTGAGCAATCAGTGCATCTGCAGTCACTGTGCCTGGCAGCACCAGAACAAGAGGAACACAAGCCAAATGTTCTGTTAGAGGAGGAGGTGCAATGAAAATTTACAGCCAGGGTTGTGTTCCCCTTAGTGGGACAGCAGTCCAGAGCACAGGACACAAACATGGGGCCTGTCCTTTTCCATGCAGCAGCTTTGCTCTAAAGGTGGTCTAAAAATGCTGGAAGCTTTGTTTTCCAGTTGGAGAAAACAGAAGTTCTGATTTTACATTTTAATTTCTCTATTAGTTTGACAGTGCATTGAATTAATAGCTTTCAAGCCATGGGTATCACTTAAATAACTGCTCTCTGTGCCTAAGATGTCATAATAGCTATTTCATTACAGTTTAAGGTCAAGATTGCCACCTTAGGGTCACAGCACAGATATTTATTCACAGGTCTGCGTGTGATGCAAACTGTACTGTCAATGTCACAGAAAGGTGGATGCTCTGATCCATCTGCAGGATTGGCTGCCTGCTTACACTGAATATTCAGATTCCTTGCATAAAATGTTTTTGTTTGCTTGTAGCTTGTTTTTGTGCTCCTGGGCCTAAGTATATTACAGAGCAATTTCAGCATGGGGTTACCTTATATCTAACTGAAACATGTCTTTTCCCCAGTGCCTAGGCTGCTGATTGTATCATGCATATCAAGCCAAATTCATTTTCCTTTGTCCCTTCTATCCTTTCCAAGAAGTCGATGAGGG
This sequence comes from Zonotrichia leucophrys gambelii, assembly GCF_028769735.1. NCBI lineage: Eukaryota > Metazoa > Chordata > Aves > Passeriformes > Passerellidae > Zonotrichia > Zonotrichia leucophrys. The sequence continues at coordinate 6,560,844 of NC_088174.1, forward strand.
CCCAGGTCAGCTACCAGAGGGCACAATAATTTTTGCCAGGCTCCTCACGGTGCCTCTGTGGCTACAAAAGAAGCTGCTGAAAGCTGGGTGTGGTTCCCAAGAGTGCAGAAAAATCTCCCGGCCCAGGGAGAGGGGAGGGACCTCTTCAGTACTAAAACCAGGGACCACAAGATGGTGCTGCAGGAAAACATTTTTCCTGCCAAGGTTTTGGGTTCTGGAGAACTTTATTGATTTCTGCCTTTTACAATGTGGTTCATCAAGTCACAAAAAGGCAGATGGTGTACAATAGAGCAATGGTCACTCAGTAAAAAAGACAACATAATACAGCATATGATGACAAGGCTTTAGAAGACTTACAAGATATACAAACCATTGCTTGTGGCTTTAGCTCTGCTCCCTTTCCTATTGAACTGATAGAGAGTGAAACAAAAGAGCTCTCAGTGGAACATCCTTCTTTATCTTCACAAAGATTAAATAAATACAAGGCTAAACAGCTTGGCCCGATGCTTGATAGCTGTGCCCAGGAGTGAATGCTGCTGCACCAGAGGTGGGAGCTGTGATAGGGCTTCAAGAGCAGGACAGCTCTTCCATCACATCACCTGCACCACATCTAATGGCAAAGGATTTGGTTTATGTTCTGTTCCCTCTGGAACCTGACCCACACCTTTAGCCACGCTCCCTGAGATGAAAACTCACCATGTCTTTTTGAAAGCTTTAAAGCAGTATGAAATGACTGCATTACATTGTGGGTGATTTTGGCAATATCTGCTACTTCTCTCTTCTGACCTTTAGAAAGCTTTCAAAGTCACAAGAATTGAACTTAAAAAATAAATACAGTGGAATGAGAGAGTAGGTTTGAACTGTAAAGCTCAAAAATCCAAGGCCAAATACAGAATTGTGTTTAAGCAAAATCTCTGTGACTGGGGAACTTGTATTTTTGAAGGCTTGAAGTTCAGTTCTGAGGCCTATTTTACCCAGCTGAGATCCATACAATGCCAGGTGGTGCACATAAAGGAGAAGAATGTACTTCATTACTCAACAAATATTTTTCCAGCTTATTTCCATGTAAGGGATGTAATTTTTAAATGTTATGGTTGCTATGATTTTGCTGACCTAGGCTTGGATGCACAGCTAAAATGAAGTGTAAAGGTTTCCCTGGAAAAGGTGTTTTATGTTCTCCTGTAAAGTCTCAGTGGAGCAACTGATTCTGTCTAACTCAATTTTGCTTCTGCTGTTTGTGCTCCAAAACTTTTTTGCTCTAACAAAGCACTGGGAAAAAATGGTTTCTGCCAGATGAAAGGGGAAAACTGTCCACAGCTGTACTACTTTAACCTTCCAAGTTCCACTGTACTGCCTCCAAGTCCCTCCACAAAAGCCGTGTTTCTTTCTGCACTGCTTCTCCACAAAGTTCACCATCCTGTGTGTATCTCCCATCCCAGTGGAGGAGTCTCTGAGCACATGTGTGTGTTTTGTTCTGTGTCCAGGTAAGTGCAATGGAGCCTCACTCTGTTCTGCAGCATCAGCCACACCTCTGTGCTGGTGGCTCTGAGGGTTTGCCTGTGCCAGGTGACACCCAGGCAGTGTGGGAAGGGCAATGCAGTTCCACAGGGAGCTCCCTCCACAAGGGAGTGTGGCTACAGATGCTCTGGTCCTGCTGTACCCATCTCCCTGCTTTTCAACAGGGTCATTTTTCACTCTGTTAGGCTACAGCTGTTCAATATTCCACCCAGTGTGGGTCATCAGCTGAGTCAAAATGAAAACATTAAAACAACTTTCCTTTAGAAAAGGAATCTTCTAATGCAGGTGCTGGGCCTGCCATTAGAAGGGTGCTCTTGCCCAGGCCCCTCTTCAGGGTTTTACTGAAAAAGCTAAACATTTTCATATTCAAGGTAATTGATCTAGCACTAACACACAAGATGTGTGTGGCAAATATGGGATGGAAAAACGAAGCCAACACAAAGGACAGGACCTGTGCTTAGGACTTAGGGCACAGCTGGGATATCCAGGGGAATAATGCACAGGTATAAAATGCTCTTGCATACATTTCCTAATGGGAAAGCCCTGCTTCAGTTGAATGCCCCAGCTAGGCAGCAGCATTGCCAAAAAGCAATTTCTTCAGCTAACCATGGCCTTATGAACTGCAGTAGGTCATTGTGGTTGGCTGTGTGTTGTGTCTTTTCCTATAATTTTCAAGGAAAAGTTCGCTCCCATTCCTAACATTGGGTGCATTGACAGCTGATATTTCAACTTTTATTTCCCAGATAGCAAAGTGATAGCTTTAAATAATGACAGAGCTCAGTCTGAAGGAAGGAGCAAGTATGGGCTCTATGAAAAACTGTCAGAAGCAAGGAAATTTGAGAGCCTGGGGAACAGCAGTAATTGGGGTGCTCTTTAGCCATTGTTCTGATGTCACAGTAGGTGGCCCAAGCTTTTGAATAGTGCATAAGCATGGCGTAATTACTGTTGTGGTGATCCTCATCCAGAACAGTCCTGGAATGTCAGAATATGAGTGTGTTTAAACCATGAAAAACCTGGGGTTGGGGCACATCAGGTAAAGATCAGGCTGTGCAAACTGGAAAGGAAGAGAAGGAAGTTCATGGGAAAAATGATCTTGTGAAAAATAACGTGGAACCCTTCACCAGAGTGCAACAGAACGTTACTCACATTTTCCTTTTGCAATTTATTTTAGTTATACATGAGCACACTAAAAGTCTGTCACAGCAACTGCTACAAGCTTTTATCATCTTTTATCTATAAGCTTAATTGGTTATTCATTTTGGTTTGAGTTTATTTGTAAGCGCAACTACAATTAATCATAACTCAGAATAGCTAGCTAGAAAACAAAAGGTTAACAGCAAATTCTGTTTTACTGGTTAAAGATGCTGCTATAGCAGCATTTGCTCAAATGGTTGTTTTACACATGCAGTGGCATCATCCAGTTTAAATCCTGCTGTGTTTCTTTGCCAACAACTGCTAGTGAACATTTGCCCACCTTCCCTGCTGCTGAGTAGTATCAGGATTAGATGCAGGGAGGCGAACAGGCTTACAACTTCATCTGTTGGCACCACAGGAATGCAGGAGCAGAACAGCATGGCAATAGGGAAAACTTTCAAAATCATCAATTTTAAGGTCTTGCCTCAAAATGACTATTTCCTGGCTGGGGGTGGAGGGGGGAGTGGGGGGTGTAAGGATAGTTTTCCCCAAATGTGCAAGGAATAAAAAAGGAAAAAGCAGCAAGAAGAAAATCTTTCTCAGATAAAGACATGATGGGCATTTATTTGTTATCCAACCTACCAGGCAGGTGAATGCCTCCAAAACTGTGTTGGGAAGTAGATTTTGACACGGGAGGACTGCCTGTCAAGAAAACACTGAAGTTATCCTGCTCTGTTGGGAATAAAAATTTAGGGGGCTTTAGTACATCTTGGACTTGTTGAAGATGATGGATAGCTTGCAGCAACAGGAATTTTCCTCCCCTCACCAAAGGATGCCACTTTTCCCTCAGTACTTAGCAAAAGTCTCTTTGAATGACATGATTACAGAGAATCACATTCTGAGCAGAGGCTGCTAGAGACAGCTGGGTTTTCTGAGCATTTATATTGGCTTTTGTGTGTGCTGAAAAGCAGCTGAACCCCTGCATTTCTCATCTCTGAGCCTGGGTGCCTCTCTGACCTTCTCAGGCACTCGTCTGTGCTCATGGGCAGGGCGGGAATGCAATGTGCCAAATGGCCAGGAGACAGGGAAAGGAAAAGGTGGCACTGCTCTGTGCACTGAGCTGCTCTGCTGGGAGCTCTCACTGTGCTGGTACATCCCAGTGTGCTGTGCTCTGCAGGAGCTGGGCTGCAGCCCCTCGCCCAGCAGAGCTTTCCCAGCTGGCTGGCAGCAGGGAGCTGGGCTGGGAAGTGGGGTAGCAACAGATATTGCTTTTTAACAATAAACATAGCTTTAATGGCTCCTCTTAGGTTTTTAAAGTAGCAGAGTACAGAGTTAAACAAAGAAATAATCTGTCTCACATCCTCTCTTTTCTTGTTGTTTGTCCTCTGTAAACACATGGCAGGCATCTCTGTTATTAACATTGAGTTTGAGTCCCCTGTGATTTGTCTGATGGCAGTGATACCTCTTCTTTATAGTATTTCACCTCCCCTGCTCAAACAATGCTCAGCTATGGCACCAAACAATCAGCCTAAATTGTGCATTAGCAACTACAAAGTAATTAGGATTTTTTTTTTTAGATTAAAATAGATTGTGACCAAGTAGGCTGACAGCTCCAGAGCAGCTGTTATGGTCTGAAGTAACAGTGGTGTATATTAAAGTGCCCTTGACCACATATTTATGCAATAGAACTAATAGCTCTAAATTAGCTGTTATGATCTATCAGTTAAATAATATATACTCTTAAGAATGTCAGGCTAAACCCTAAGGAATTATTGTTACCCACTGCAGCAATTTTCATATTCTTATACTTCAACAAACTTTTTTTCTTAGAACAATCACTTTTCTATTTGCTTAATGCTGTTAATAAGAAGCATACAGCCCATACAGAATGACATGCTTTGAGTTAGGAAAGTCTGCAGAAAATACTGTGATTCATTTAGAGTCCTTACAGCAGGAATCTCACATTTATGGAATTATTTGGAACAGCAGCAAGAGGCATTAACAAGTAACTGAATTTTCCTTGTTTTGTGATTCTATCTTTACCATCCAGAGGATTTTCCACTTTACTGTGATCTCCTCATGGGCTGATGTTCAGAGCAGGGTGCTCAGGTCCCAGCTCAAGGATTTTGAGTAGTGCAATCTCCCTGACCCTTACCTGCCCCAGCTGCTTTGCTGTTTCAGCACTACTTCTAGACTTAGAGCTGATCTAGTGCTACCTGCAAGACCAGTCCTTGGGGTTTCCAAACTTTTGATCATGTGCCCTTATCAGGAAAACGTTTTTGAGCATTTACATGCACTACCATACCCTTTAAATTGTAAATGCATTAAATACCTTATAAAACACACACACAGACAATTTTAAAAGGAGGAGATTAAAATGGAATAAACACTGGGAGTTTATTTTATTTTCATTTTAATGGTGTCAAAATCATCTTCTTCCTTCCAGTACATTGTCTTGTGTACCCCTTGAGGGCATGCACCCAACTTAGGAGACCATTGCATCAGTGTAGTACAAGGACACTCACTTTCTCCTATTTAAATATAAATTCTTCTGTGCTGGAATTCTCCCTCCATTTCCAGTTGTCCCCACATCCTAGGCATAAAGGAAACAATGACCAATGAGACAAGGAAATTACTTTTTCTCTCCCATTCACTCTTCACCTTGTTATTAAGCCTGTTACAGATATAGCAACTTAATGACTCTTATGACCAAGATGGGTAGATCACAATTATTCTTAGTACATCATGTAGTCAGACTGCTTTAGTAAGCCCCTGTAATCTGTGATGAGATTTGGGGCTACTCATCATTACAGGGTAGGGAAGGTGTTAGCTAGTCCTGCCCTGCAGTTCCATATGCAGCCAGCTGCAGAATCTCATCATTTGCTTCTCCACATTTTATTTTAAGGAAAATGTGTTCATGCTTCCCAGTTTATGGGAATGGCACATGCCTGAGCCAGGTGTCATGCTGGCAGGCATCAAACATTCCTGCACCCTGTGCCCTTCATATCCACACCTGGCTGGGAATTGTCTTCCAGGGAGTGAACCAGATCATGACCCTACAGTGGCCTCCTCCAAGCTGTCCCTTCTGGGCTCAGTGATTCCAGGGAAATAAAAGTGCTCAGGCCAGAGCTTTGTGTCATAGGCTAAACTGGAGGGAGGTAGAGCTTCCTCTACAGACAAAGCTTTGAAGGGTCAAACCTCCCCAGACCTGTTTGACTCATATTTACTGCTGTTGAGCAAGGAGACAGTTCTGTCAACCTGCCTGAGTCTAGCCTCAGAGGAAAGGGTAATTATTTCTTTATTCATTCAAACCACCAGCTGGAAAGGGTTTCAGGTTTGATTGATTACAAATGCCATGCACCTGTGGGCAGCAGTGTAGGTAAAACCTGCTATTAGTAGATTTCTGTGTCTTTGTGAGGGGCTCCTCCTTGTCTCTGAAGTTTTGTTATATAAAAGGATGTTATATAAAAGTATTCTGAAAGAAGAGGTTTTAAGAAAACAGTCTAGAGAAGGAGATTGAGATTTCTGCCTGGAAGGTGTTTGCCAGCAGCCATTTACTGACCAGCCCAGGTGAAGATGATAAAACTGATGAGCAGGGCCCTGTGTGTGGGTGAAAAGAAGGCAAAGCACAAGGTAAGAGAGCAGAAACAGCATGGATTGTGCAGGGAGGGCAAGGTAAGACAAATAATAAAAGGTGATGGTGTCGAGGAATACATTTAGTGTGGGTAGCTGGGGGTGAGCTGTTCCTGTGTTATTGCACTGTGAATAAATTGCTTTATGGAACAAGACATCTAAGGCTGCTGTGGGAACCCTGGGGTGGAGCTGGTGAGGAAAGCTGCTCTGACTGTGGGTCTGGGGGAGTCAGGAGGGACATGCTGGATGATTGGAGCTGCCACTGGGATGGGGCTGTGGTCCCAGCAGTGAGACCAGAGCTGGTGCTTTTGCTCAGTGGTTAGACTGGGGGGGAGGAGAGTAAACCAAGTGAGCTTATGTTGCTTGGCTTAGGCATGTACTTCCCTCTGATGGCTTTGTTCCTTGTGCTGTAGCTTGGTGCCTGCTTTATCCTTTCACAGAGAGGAAAGGGCAGCTTGATCAGTGCCAGCTGGTTTGTGTGGCCTCCTAGGCAGAGTAAGCAGCAGAGAGAAGGAAATTAACCCTTGGTGGGAAGAATGAGAGAATCCTGCCTTGGTGGAGGAGGGGTCCAGGAGGACCTGGCCTGCAGATGGTGGGCTGCTGTTGGCTTGGCCCTTGTGCAGGGAGAGCTCTTGGCTTGCTTTTGTGGAAGGGTGGAGCATCCAGCCCACCTTACAGACAGCTCTCCCAGCTAAAACAGTGTTGGTTGTGCAGCTAGAGAGCAATGGGCAGGTCTGAGGGGGCTTGGAGTCCTGCTCTTCGTGTCCTGCTCTTGGTCCCCTCGTGTCAGCCACTGAGCTCTGTGGTGCAACACAAACCAGTTTGTGACTACAGCAAGCAATGACTGGGAAAGTCAGCAGGTCTCACCTGCTCCAGGGCTTCTCACCATTCCTCTGAATGGCTTTCCAAGACACCTGCTACTTTCACAATGGTAACTTGGTACCAAAATCTATTAAGAGGGTATCTGAAACATATCATATGAGGAGATGAAGAAGTATTTGTATTTCTATCATAATCCAAGCAAAAATAATACTTGGTAGATAAATGTTTATGACAATCTGTTTGTGCTGGTTTTTTTTAAATATGCCCCTTTGTTTAAAATCATGGGGTCTGGGCTCTGAGATCACAAGGGTCTATGTTCCAATGACTTGGCCAGTATCATCCTGAAGTATTAAATTCTGCAACAGCATATGTCCTTCATCTGACTGGGAGATGGGTTTGTAAAGATTATATTTACATATGATTCCACAGGAAAAAAAATGTACACCATCAAAGCTGCTGCAATTAGGGTTTGGCTCTCAATCCAAAATATTTATGAATTGACACTGATGTTGTAAGTCTCAAATGAAACATTCATTCACAAGTTTGATTACTATAAAAATGTCATTTACAGAAGAAATAAGTTATGAAGAAATCAAATTTCATATAAGAAACCCTGGAAAACAAGACCACAAATGACAAAACATAGTATTTAGAGCCCAGATGGCTGCATAAAATAAATAGCCATTTCCCTGGTGGAAGCACAGGCAATTTGGCTGTGTGAAGCTACAATTCCAGCAGAGATCCTTGAAACAGATGTTAATATTGCTTGTGCATGGAAACTTTACTAAAATGCAAGATGTTCAGGTAACATGAATGTAATAACTGACGACCTCAGATTTCTTTGTCTGTAGGAAATGTGCACTTAAAACCATAAAGTGGCTATTGTAGAGCCTGGAATGCAAATATCTGTACATGTGTTACAATGAGCTTATAAATGTGGCTGCCTAAGAGGTTTGATACATTTAGTAAATTTCCTTTTGCTGCTGTAACTGGTATCCCTGTGAAATATTTTAAAACAGTAAGAAAAATTAAGCTGAATGTGAATATAGATGGATAGGCATAGGTATGCATAGGCATAGATAGACATAAAGGTGTAATATCTTTACCTGTCTAGAGAAGAAAGAAGAATTTAAACACCTGCTTCATGTCAGATTTAAAACTGTCCTGTGTTAATGTGTTGTCTTCATCAAGTCTGTGCTATCCTTTGTGATGTACCTGGTCATATTGGAATATGAATCCCAATATAACCAGTTAGATGGTGCCTGGGCCAGTTCTGACCCTCGCTGCTGGGCCAAAGGCAGCACTGTGGTGTTTTACCCCAGAGATACCTTGGCTGAGAGTGAAGCGGGGCACAAGACGCAAGTCCAGGCTTGTCAGGCCTCCATTTACCTCAGGAGAGAGCTTCTGGCGATGGTGAAGAGAAGGAAGGAGTGGATTCTGCTAGAGGGTTATATCCAGATGTTTATTTCATGGGTGCAGAGGTCTGCACCGGGACAATTCCTTCAACAGAATGAGGCCACATGGTCTCATAACATTTTAAAAGCTCAGGGCAGGGAAGGAGGGACAGGTGAGGCCACAACCAGGTGAAGGGGCAGGGTCTCAAGGGACTAGGGACACCTATCACACGACGCCTTGCTGGTATGTTAGCCTGATTGACAGGGCACACTCAGCGAGGGGCGAGGGGGAAGGGAGAAGGTAAAACAGGACATTGCAACACACCACAACATGGTCAGGCTCAGTAAGCCCCTGATGTGAATAGAAGCCAGCCCTACTGATCTTTCTCTGGTGGTTGCATCCTTGATGTAAGCTTAGCCTAAGAAATATGACTGATGGAATACATATTCTGGAGACAATTCTCAAAGTTTTTCAGTGTTTTCTCCATAGAGTAAGAAAGAAAAGTGACAAAAATTGAATTATTTGGAAAAAATCATGGTTCCAGTTCTTCTTCAGAAGCTTTTATGGTGTCCATTTAGTGAGTGAGGGGCACCAGTCCCCTGAGTGGCAGCAGCAAGGCACATCTCTTGTGGCTTGCACTGGTGTGGCTCTCTGCTGGTTGTTCCCTGTTCCACCCTAAATATGGAGCTTGCACAATGATTCAGTGTGTCCCTGAGTGGCTCAGGGGAGTGCTGCCATTGGCTTGGTGCGCACAGGATCAGCAGCAAGGGCCTTGTTTTGGAGCAATAATGACGTTGCAACATACTAAACAAAGACCACATTGATGCTGCTGGGAAAAGGGACAGACTGACATTTCCTCCATGAACTCTGGGTGAGCTGTCCAGAGATCAGTGGGTACAGGCTGTTTCCCCCCTTCCCTTTGATGGAGAAGCAGAGGTTCTGAGCAGAGGGCTTGCACAACAGCCAGTGGGCTCAGCACATACCCAGACCATGAGAGATCAGCGCTCGGTTCTTGCTCAGCTGAGGTGATTCAGCCCCACCAGGGTACCCAAACCATGGGTGTTCTAGGGAAATCTGCCATTTGCACAGCTGTGCTTGGAATCCAGTGAGGAAATACCAGAGCTCATGGCAGTGGGGTCAGGATAGTGGCAGTGTTGTTAAAATTTAGCCTGCTAAAAGGCTGAGTCAGTGAGAATTTCGTGTTCCTGGATGTGAGGGAGCTGCTTAGGCAGGAAGCCACGTCAGGGCCTCAGTGTGCTCATTGCCATGATGTCTGAGCTTTCTGGGAACCTTCCAAGATCTGGGCTGGTCCTGAGGTCCCCAAAGTAAAGCAAAAGCAAAGCATGTAACAGCTCTCTGAGGAAGATGAGAAATGTTCCTCTCTTCCCCAAAAAATTAATATGAAATTCTAGGTTCAAATTTTGGTTCTCCTCTACTGGAACAACTTCAGAAGAAGACAGCTATGTCTTTACTATGTGGTTTGGAGCAACAGATTTGTTACTCAGGTGTGTTTCCTTAATTCAAGATGCCTCAGTAATCTCTCACATCAGACTAAGCTAAATTAGAAAAAGGAAAGAGAGAAGATACCCTATAAAGATTAAGGGTGAAAGGACCCTGGTACCTGGAGAGAGATTAACAGGATATGTAAACCACTGCAGGGGATTTGATAACATGTGGCAGAGAGCTGCTGTTGGCTGGATGGTGTTGGGACTGCTCAACTTGAACTAACCCATGTCCTCAATTTGTGTTGAGCAAATTATCAAAGGGACTCTGGAACCCCTCCTCAGCCTCACAGCCTGGTTCTAGTATCTCATTGTACAGCTCAGTGGCACAGGGGGATCTGAGAATACCTCTTATTGCAACAGTAAAAACCCTTTGTGTTCCAAGGATTGGAGTCTCTTGGTTAGAGTGGGGGAAAGGGGATAGAGCACTGTAATTCAGAATCCTAAATCATTCACCTGGCTGCTGTCCTTCTAAGTAGCTCCATCTCTTCTACATTTTCCCCATCTGTAATAACAGACATGTGTCTGTGCAGGAACTGATAGCTTCAGCTAAAAGTCTAGTATGAAATATACATTTTCTAAGAAAGCATCAAAAATCTTTCCAAAAAGAAGTAGCTTTACTTTATGCTAAATTGCAGTGCCTCTACTATCATATGATACTGCTTCTCCACCACACCTAAGGTAGCTGACTCAACAAGCTAAACGCTGCACATCCCAGTATTAATTTCAGCAATCTTGACACCTCTGTGTCATAGTGTTACACTTCTTAACTCAGCTGTCAGCATGCAGTGAATGTGGCAGTGCTGTCAGCTCACACAGAATAGGGCTTAGTATCACAAGGAGAGTGTTTGGTACTCAGAGAAATTCCATTTTCATGTGCTTTCTACATTTACAATAACAAGGGCTGGGTTTGCCACTCTTGTATGTTAATGTCTAGTGCTAATACTGTGTTAAATGAACATGTGCTTGGTGATTCTTTCTCTCTAAAGAGTCCCTTTGTTTGATACAGGACCAAAAAAGTCATTCCTTCAGTTTCAGAGGAAACATGCATCTACTGATAACTCCTTCAGCTGGGACACCTGTTAGTCTGACCGATGAGACAATAAAATCTGGCTGAAATGGCTTTATTCAGTAAAGATAAGTAGATAAAATCACAGGAAATAAAGTCACAATAAATTCTTGTTCCATTCACAGCTGTTTTAATGGAATTGCTTCTCATGAAAGCCACAGCTGCTTCAGGAGGGTCTGGAGCTGCAGCAAAGCTTGTCCTGAGCATCCAGGGCTAGCCTTCAAAAGTGGCCTTAATTAGAATATGTATCTAGAACTAGGCAAAGGATGCACAGGGCTGTTTGCTGGTGACCACTGAGGCTGTAGCAGATCTGGTGAAACTCCTGTGCTCTGCCCCTTAGGAACATCAGAACATTTCCCTGCTGCCAGCGAGCATTGTCCCTATGTTTGGCAGAGCTTTGTGAGGCAGATTCTTTGCTTGGTGCATGGGTTCTGGTGGCATCTTTGTCTGCAGTAATGAGCCCACATCTTTGCAGGCTCAGTCAGTTGTGTTAGACATGGATCCAGCTTGTTAGACAAATGTTAGACAATTCTCCAGCTTGTGAGTGTGGTCAGGAGTTAAACAATCTTTTTTTCCCCCTGTACTCACTTGGCTTTTACTTTGAAACTCCACCTTCAACTTATGCCACACACAAAAGGACTCAATTTTCCATTTCTAGATGAAAATAATAAACCCCTTTATCTTGCAGGGAAATTGGGAAAATAAGTCAATTAGTGTATTGGAAATGGTCTGATACTGCACTGACAAATACAGAAACAATGTTGGTTCAGAACTTGGACTAAATAATATGCAAAAAGTAAGGCTCTAGACCAGTAATGAACAGTGACAGAAGGAGAAATTATTGAATCGTTGCTCATTTAGTGAACATGATTCCTGCTGTGCATTGGATGAAATTGGCCCTGTGGGGAAAATAGAAAGACTGGGATAATTCTTACAAAGAGAGAAATGACTTATGGTTGCAGAGAGAAGCTTATATTTAGCATTTTCTCACTCTTGAGTGATAAGTGTGGCCATCCAAAAACATTTCTGGGAATGGTGTGTGGGTGTTTGATTTGGGTGATTTTCTGTCTTTTGAAAGAGAATTGACTATAAAGCAATTCTGTCCTGAGACATTGTCCTAATACCTGGTGGAGGTGTAAAGTGCTTAAAAGGGCTGAAATGCCTAAATCCACAGAGATCTCCCACAGTGCAGCCAGGGGAAGCTACCCAGATGTTCTGTCACCCTCTCCATGAGGAGATGTTGAGGGAGATACAAACTTTGTCATGAGCAAATGGAGTATGTGAAATGGATTTGCAGAGAATTTTTAAATTAATCTGACAATGGAGCTTTTAACCTGGTGTCTGCAGGAGCCACCAGTGGAAATCACCAGATCTGGGTGGACACTCAGCAGACCCCCCACCCTGGTTCTTACTCACTTTTAGATCAATGCAATAGGGATGAAGCTGAAAGACTTCACCATCATTTTATGAATAAATTTGTTTGTGGAAAGCAGAATTAATTACAACTTCCTAAATGCCAATGGATTTTCATAAGAACAGTATGAAGCAGCCTTCTCTTAGATTTCAAACCTTTTCCAAAATGCATTTTCTGAAATGGATTCACTTGGGGGTTTCTTGATGTTCAAGAACTAATCATTAGGGTTTTTTTCTTTTTTTTTTTTAATACAGGTTAAATTGTTTATTTCCCTTTATTTCATAATTGTAAAATACAGTGCTTTGGCTGAAATTCTCTAAAATGCCCACTGTGAAAACTTCAGCCCAAATAGTTATAATTGAGATAAATTGTAAACAATTCAATGCAGGATCTTCTAATGAGAGTTATCAAGGAATATTAATAATAGATATTATTTCCAGCCAAGCCTGTAATAATACATGATAGGATATTTAAGGTAAAGAGATGCAAGCACAAAGTGAGGCAAATGTATGTACTCATCTTTTACATTTTAATGGAACTAATTAATGAGGCTGGCATGCTTTTGAAAATGCTTTAATTTATTCTTTGATTAAAAAGTAGAAGTCTCTCATTAGTGCAAAAATATCTTTTCTGAGTTACACTTCTGGAGTGTATAAAACAGATCAGTGCTGATATAAACTGGGAATTTCAAAATTATTGTTTACACTGCATACTATTTCTGCATCATTCATTGTGGATTTACATCATAATTAGTTTGCTCTGTTTTCCCTGCAGTGAGCTTGACTTGAAATGGGAAATTCCTTTGGATTTAACTGTTGCACCTGATTGCTGTTTAATTTTCAGACTTTGGCCATGAGACATGTATGCTATTTTATTTTTTATTTCTATGAGAAGGAGTTAAAAAGAACACTTCTGTATTTGATTTATCAAATTACTTCTTTTCAGTTTTGCTAGTCTTAGGTAAGGTGACCTTTGCATTTGTGGAATGATGTTTTGATTATAAAACATTGCTTTAGCTAGCTCACTGCTTTTTTGCATGTACCTTAATTATCTTATTCCCCTGCAGACCTCATTTGGGGAAAAAGGATCTGCTGCAGCAGTTTCTCTTTAATACCAGGTTCTGTAATTAGCATCCTCCTTCTACTTACTCACGATTTTGATAAAACATTAATTGATATTAAATACTGTGAGTGTGTGTGTGGGGTTGGGGTGCTCCCAGCTGGAGCTGCATTCATGGCAGTACCAGAGGGGGAACTGTCCCAGGGTGACTTTATGATGCCTCTATCCCCAGTTATGTGCTCTGTAGCTGTACCTTTGGATGAATGTGTGATTCTGGTACTTCTGTGTCTCACTTTAATGGATGAAACTCTCCCTAGGCCAGAGGGTTTATAAGGACTTACATTGCTGAAACACCCTTGAGCTAATGCAAGAATTCTGCTAGCTTTGAGGAATCGTATCTGGATAGTGCAAAATCTGGGTGTGTTCCACTGCACAGAGCAGCCCTGCAGCTCCTGTGCCATTCCTGCCCTTCTGGGGTTGTCCTTCCCCTGTGGCTGGAGCAGGAACGTCCCAGGTCCCTCCTTACAGTGCTCACTGACACCTGCAGAGCAGCAGGGTGCAGGCTCAGGGGCTCCTGCCCTCTGCCAGCTGCCCAGCTCCTCTGTGCTGGCCTCTCTCACACCCCTGAGAGCCAGCAGGGAGGTGAGGAAGAGGAGGAGGATGGTGTAGTGCTTCAGGGCACCGAGCTCAGCCTCAGAGCAGCTGCCACTGCTGGAACCCCACCATGGCTTGTTGCTTTCAGCTTGTCCTTTTCCAGCTTTCTGCTACAGAAAGCTCAGACTGAAGTGAATTTGCAGCTTTGCTCACTCTTGCTTACCCCTGTTTTGTGTCTGGGAAGGTGTTGCAACAAAAGGGGAAGATTTTCTTTCTAGAAGGGCAGGATAAGATCCAGAGCATCTTGTAGGCTAAGTAGAGCAGATGGGAAGCACACTGCTTTGCCCTCCTCAGCAGGTTAGAGTCTGGTGGCTTGTGTATGAGATTTAATGTGGATATGAATAAATAATAGAGTGAAGGGAAAGAAATATTTGCTCAAAAAGGAGTTTACAGAATATGCTCCACTGATAAATCAGTCCAAAAATACTCCTCATCGAGACTCATTTTTCAGCTCCTTTGACAGCAGCTAGTGTCCCAGTTTGAAAGGCTCTCTGTGGATTTCAATCCCACTATTCCTTCCTGTCTCAGCAATGTTACATATCCCAGTTTACTAATACAGGGCTCTTTCTCACATAAGGAAAATAAATTAGCAATTTAGAAAGGCTGACCAGAGACAACTCATCAAAGAGGAGTCCAGAGCTGTGTGAGTGGCAGCACTATCTTAAACACTCTATAAATACTGATGTCACCCCATGCACATCTTCCTTGGATTTTGCATTTATTTCTCCCAATATTATACACCAACATGGGTAGCAAAATATGAAAAAGAGGAGACAGCCGAGATTAGGGGCTGGAAACATTTTCACAGCAGTATCTTGTCAGCTTTCCAGCACACTCTGACTTATCGAGATCCAAACACTCACAGCTGGTGCATATTTTAATGCCAAATGACTGGCATGGCTGAAATTGGAATTCACAGTCTCTCAATGCACCATACTAGTGCATTTAGTCAGCACATTGCTTTTGTGTGACTCTTTTAAAGTTAAGTTACATTTCAATGAGGGGATTTTTATGGAGGCGCTGTGAACTTGCACGCAAGAGTGTGTGGCTTGGTGTGCCAAGTGGTTCTATGTCTGATTAAAATTAGAAGTAAAACAACATGAAAAGCCCTTCTAATTTACTGCCCTAAAATTGTCAATTAGAGCAGTGCCAAGCAGTCTGGCAAGAGCTCCAGTTCTTCCAAAAGGCAGAAGAGCAGTGCCAACTCTGAAGCAAAGGAAAGCGGAGGAAATATTTGTCAACTCTATCCAATAACTGGTCACATAATAATTGGGCAGTAAATTCTCCAACCTGAGTGGTTTGGCTGATTGGAAAAATGCCTGTTTTGGGGTTGGGGAAGCTGGGGGTTGCTTAAATGTTTTTTGGGTTTGTTTTTTTTATTTTTTGTGGGGCTTTTTTCTTTGTAGTTTTGTTTTAGTGTGGTTTAATTTTGAGGGTGTTTTTTTGGTTTTAAGTCTTTTCATCAGTGCATTCATTTTCATTGGAATTGTGATAGGTTGCTGTGTAACTCTATGCTGAGATGAATGTTCTGCACTGCCATGTTACCTGAGCAGCTCAGTAAATGATGTTGCATTGTCTATGAATTTTGAAATAACCACCAATTTCCCAAATTGGCACTAGAGGAAAGGTTTTGGGACAAGCTGCTTTGGCAGGGTGATATCTGCTGTATATCCATCCTCTGAAATTCAGTGGCCAGAAACGTGAATTGTGGCCTCCCAGTACCTGAAGGGAGACCACAAGATGGAAAGGGATTGTTTACAAAGCATGAAGTGACAGGACAAGGGAAAATGTCTTCAAACTGAACAGAGAATAGATTTAGATTGGATACTAAGAGAAAAGTCTTTTCTGTGAGGGTGGTGAGGCCCTGGCACAGGTTGCCCAGAGAAGCTGTGGCTGCCCCATCCCTGGAAGTGTTGAAGGCCAGGTTGGATTGGGGCTCTGAGCAAGCTGGGATATGGAAGGTGCCCACAGCAGGAGATGTGATCTTTAAGGTCCCTTCCAACCCAAAACTTTTCATGATTCCATGATTTCCCTTTTAGGAATTGCATTTCAGGCCTGCAGTGAGACCTTGCCTTGACTCTGAGCCCCTGAACACAGCCAGGGGTCCCTGTGTGGGGTTGTGGTCCATGGCCCAAGGGGTCCTGCAGCACAGCTCTGGCTCTGCTAGCTCTTGGGGTCTCCTTTGGGATCATCCTTCTAACAGTATCGCTGGAAAGGGCTGTGTCATGCAGTGCTGGGGTGTTTGGGGGTAGCCTTTCACAGATTCACAATGTCCCAGGCACTGTCTAAATTGTCCTAAAGTCATGGAGCAACTCAGATTTTGTTCATTAACATTCTTGCTAGACTAAGAAATGAATTGAATCCAATTCAATTAAATGGAAGCAAGATCCTGATACAAGAGATACTTTTGAACTCTCCAAATCTACAAGAGTTTTTTTATGTGTTCCATATGTTTAAAAACAATTATCGCACTTGAATAATTTGACACAGAGGGTGGCACCAGATCAGCCAGTACTTCCATTATGTCCCAGATTGTGTATTTTTTTGACCTGCTGTATTTGCTTTTTCTTTTTTTAAGTTTTGTTCCTAATCCTAGTTTTCAACTTATCTTAATGGCTGCAATAGGCTTTAAGGATGAACAGAACAAAAGAGTGTATGTACCAATGTTAAAAATGAACAATCCTAGCAAAAATTTGGGGTGGGGGAGGTGGGTAGAACCACAATACAGAAGGTAAATTATGACTCTATCAAGAGCAGAGTTAAGTCTGGGCAGTTATAGAAGAACATGTGGAAAACAAAATAAGCAACAGGTGGCACAGGACACAAAGAGGAGCAACAGAGGTATCTGGGCCAATGGTCTATCATGCTGTGCTGAACAGGGTGAATAATCCCTGGCATTAACTTCGTTCCCTTCCTGTGTAAATCTGTGCCAGGAGAGAAAAAGATGTTTGCAAGAGTGACAGGGAGATATGGTCAAACGCCGAAGAACAAGTGGAAAGGAGGGACAAAGGGAAAGGACTTCATCTTGTCTCATAATAATAACTGGGATTTGTTTTGGTTTGTGGGTTTGGTTTTTTCCCTGGGAGGCTGGTCTGAGAAAATGAGAACTGGAGCAGCTGGCATTTGTGCCTGGTCTGTGTCAAGCTCCTGCCTCAGGAACTTGTGAGGTTCAAAGCTGGGACCTCAGCACAGCCTGAAGTCTGACTGAATAAAACAAACCACAGTGTCCAGTTTTGTCTCCTGAGGTTCAGTGCATGTGCACCTCACAGAGGTATGAAGAGGTGTTTCACTACCTTAAAAAAGCAAGATCAGACTGTGAACAGTGTGTTTTACTGTCATTATCAAGCATAATTCATAGATGCCATAGGGCATGGCAGTGCTACAGTATAGGGTACTTAGCCCGTGTTACAGGTCTGGATTGGTGCCTCCCAGTGTTATGGGACAGTTTGTCGAGGTATGAAATTGTAGGAAGAAAATTACTTTGCACCCAGTAATTGTAACAAAGTTATCACAAAGACACCTTTGGCACTCAAGAAAAGCTAAAGCAGCACAAGGACCAAATTGTCCCTGTTCTCCACCTGCAGCCTGCAAGCTTTGTTCTTGCAAGTCCCATCCTGCATGAGTGCAGAAAGGATTATTTATGTTCAAAAGGACAAGCCCCTAGCAAATAATCTGGGACAGCTGCATGTTTTGGTACCAAGTTCAGTGGGATCAGTAAAAAGGGCATGATGGGTCAATAAAAAGCTTTTGGCTTAAACATCTGCATTTTACTCTTTATTTCAGATTCATATTGCCTTCTCAAGCTCTCCCATTCCTGCATCCATTCAAAGACAGAATATTTGCCAAATGAGATTCTTTATATGTCTCTGGAATTGCACCTATTTAATGAGTTTTAACATAATTTATTACCAGTAGAGAGCAGTCTGAGATTAGAATTAATATCAGACATTGCATGAGGAAAATACCATGGTTGAGCCATCCATACAATACGTATTGCAGAATTAAACTGTATAATTTTTAAGCATACATCAGATATATTTCTATTTTATTTTTGCCAATGTATCTTTAAAGAGAAAATATTTGAAAAATTTGTATATAGCATAAAGTGAAGGTAAACATGATAGTGTTCTTTCCAGTTTGAATTTTAAAGGTGTGACTGCTGGAGGTCACATTTCTGTCTTTGCCTTGCCTTGTTTAAAAACAGAACTGTTGTGAATAGTATTTGTGGTTCATGGTTTTCCTTAGTTTCTAAGCTTAAAACTTTCCTTGGTGGACAGTGTGTGTAGAGCATTATGTTCTTGCCTTCATTTCAATTTGCTTCCATGATTTTTAATAGTTTTCAAGTTACAAACATGAAGCCTGGTTTTCATCAGTAGCATCCTGCAGAGTGTTTAATTCATTCTGCTGAAAGATGTAAGAAATAAGAATCATTGCCAAAATCAATAAACTGAAGTATTGACTTTCAATCCTGTCCTGTTTAGAAGGCATTAATCTACATGGTACATCATGTCATCTTTGCAAATCTGGCCTTCTTGCAGTTTTCATCATTTTTTGGACCATGCCTTCTAGTTGCACTATTTTTTTGGGGTTTTGGTTTTGGGGTGGTTTTTTGGTAATGTAAGGGTTTGTCTTCAAATCCTTTCTTGTTTTATTGGTTCACCCTATATGTTAGTCAGTGCTCTAATTTTACTGCATTATCTAGCAGATATATGGGGCTGTTAAGGGTAGATCTCCCGAATCTCTAACTCCTGAGCTGGTTTTTCTGGAGGCCGGAGCAGCAGTGTATTTAGCTGCATCCAGAGAGAGATCTCCTTGTGGTGTACAGTAAGCCTCAGTGCCTGGAACTGGATCTAAACAGATCTGGGTTTATTTTTATTTGATTTTTTTTTCTTAGATTCCCACTCTCTTAGGATTGGACCTCACTTTTTGTGTGCTTTACTTGTGGTCGCATGGATGGACATCTTGTGCCAGATGGGGAAGAGCTCTCCTGCTCCCTCCTATGAAACACGGGCAGGGAAGGGCTCTGCCTGACCCTTCTGCTCCTGCACAGGGCAGGGCAGGCCCATGAAGTGCAGCTCAGCCTTATCACAGAAGCCTCACACATGTTCAAAGCAGAAATCAGTGCATGGCTGGGAGTTGATGTGTGGATGGTCAGGTGGCCCAGCAGGAGAAAGCGTGTGGGAACAGGGCTGAATGCAGAGTGTCAACACCTGTCTGGAGAGATGAAAGGGTAGGTGTGTCCTGTGCACAGTCATTAGTGTAGGAACAAAGAGGCATGACCCATCCCTCCAAATGTCTCATCCAAGCCAGCTCCTTTCATCACAGCCTTTAAAGACCTCTCCAACCAAGTTCAGCTTGCTTTCAACTCCACCAGACATCAGTAAGCCCATGTGGGTCTGCAGGGATCTTTTTAGGCATAAAAACTTACTGATAACACACCTTCATTTGCATGGAATCATTTAGTTCTTAAAGCCATGGAAGGTGGGTATGGCCTGATGAGGAGTTCTGTGTTTACAAGGCTTGGTGGGATAAAGTGATGTTTGCACATTTTATTCACAGACTTGGTGATGTTGAAATGGTGAGGGAAGAGTCCCAAATGAGGATTTGGTTTGTGCTCTGGCTGTCTGCAGAACCCCAGTGCATCTGTTTAAGGAACAGCATGGATTAGACATGTGTTGAATTGTATTATTCACTGACTTTTGTGGGCTGCTAGGAAACACACTTGGGGAGTGGCTGAATTTCAAGGGGATAATGAACAGAAGTTCTAAAGGAGTGAAGTTTATAATGAAAAGAAAACACAAAAATTAAGGGAACCAACCTGGCTTTGGTTTCAGGTTGAATCAGAATTCATAATTTTTCCTCACCATAATTTTTTACTTTATTACTGCATACCAAGGATGTACAGTGCTTGGTTTTTTTGTCCGTGTTAAATTGATACAAACTTGAGGTGTCAAGACCTTTTTGTCTTACTGCCAAAACTACTGGAGGGGCAGAGATACACTAAAATTTTTACATAATTTAACTGTGCCCATAATCTTGCACTACTGTGCTTATTAGCCTTTAGTCAGGAACTGGTTTCATCACAGTTTAATTTTGGGCGATTTTTCTGAATGTGCTAGGTATGCCATTGTTCAAAATCTATACAGCAGGTTAAATAGATAATCACCAACAATTCAACTCCATTATTGTTGTTTGTATAAATTAGCAGGTTTTCCTATTTGAATGCTATAAATAGCCAAGGCAGAGGCCCAGCCTGCAGGAGCCTATCTGGGTCTCCATCACGGAGCAGGAGCTGTCACTCCATGGGTGCGGTTCACTTGTTTCTTTCATGTATTTCTTGCTCTGGCTCAGCCGAGCCCCATCCCATGAGAACTTGTGGCTGCTGTTTTTCTCAGTGCTTCCTTATCTCAGGTTCCAGGGTTGGCTTTTTTTAGCTCTCTTGTTGTGTTGCAATCTCTCCAGGCTCCCTGAAATGCGGTGCAATAGGGCAGCTGGCGGGCATTGTTTGGCTCAGGCACATTTTACCTCTCTGGTTTTGTGCAGGAATTGATAATTAAAGATGAGAGGCTCATTGCTGCAGCATAATGTAGGAGTACTTTGGAATCAGAAGGCAAGCGTCACACTCAAGAGGAAATGAAAGTTCAATAATGTCCACATTATTAATCACTTGCATTGTTTCTCTCTGTGACAAAAACAATCTGTATTTTCTACAGCTCTGCATGAATATTTACATTAAATAAATCAGTGTGTTCTTTTAACAGTTTCCTCTTAATGGCACTCTTAGGAACTCCTGTATAGAAATATCATTTGAGGAAAAAATACTTATATCTAAATTCTCCAGAAATAAAATAAGTATATCCATTTGAAAATATTTCCCTAAATGTTATGTGTAATCTGTAGAATATAAATTCTTGGGGATGGAGATTGCCTTTTATTCTGTACCAGTAAGGTACCTAGAACAATAGTGTCATTGTAAGTGACTGTAGTTGAATAGGTATTGAAAACTAATATTTCAACAGCCACAGTACTCAAAATGTGTTTTGAAAGATGATAAATAACAGCTCTATTGCAAGTCTGTAGTTGGTAAACAATATAAAAATAAAAAATATGACACTTCTCTTGCCTCTCCTGTGCCCACATAGTCAAAGAAAATATAAAACCCTAAACCTAGGGAAAACAGCGTTACAAAATATTCTGCTAACAAGAAATAGTGTGTAGTAACTTGGCTTTATGCTTGTGTATGCACATCTTAATCCAGCCCTCAGTTAAGGCTGAATGTGATACTTCCTCTCTTGTAAAACACCACTGAAGTGTGTTTAGCATAGTTTTACTTTAAATATGGAATATAAATAGTGCATGTAAACCCAAGGGTGATGGCAAAAATTGCTGTTCAGAGGGCTGGGTAAGAGAATCAGCTCTGGGGATGGGGCAGTGGGGCTGGATCTCCATCTCCTGCTCAGGGGGCTCCTCTGTGGCTCCTCTGCTGCCTGTGCCCCTTTGGGGTCAGCATCTCCTCTGCAGGACACCAACACGCAACAGGGGGAAAGCAGAGAAGGAAGGGGAGCCAAGTATGAGGTTTCTGCCCTGGTGAAAGCTCCTGTTCCCCTGTGTACCCACCTGAACAGTGTGAGCAGCAGCCCTGGTGATCTGAGAGATCCTGTCAGGGCCCAGCAGAAGCACAGCTGCTCCATGCAGCCTGCTCCTCTGGCAGAATGGAGAAAACCCAGGAAGGAGCACATGCTGGATTTATTGTAGCAGTTCCCCACTTCCCTTCTTCGATGTCTGTCCTTGTCAAGGATGGCCAGCCCCTTTCACGGGCAATTGGCCTCAAGGGGACTGCTTGTCTCTGGGGAATTGCATCTGTTTCCTTCATCTCTCTCCAACCCACACTCGTCTATTTGCATGCCGATCAGCTTTTCCTCTTGGAGGGATATTATCTTTAAGGACTGCCCTTTTGTGCATGGCCCTTCCCCTTTCCTCTGGCCATACAGCCTTCCCCACATGGGTACTTTCTCTTTCCTTCCCAAGGAGTTTCCCTAAACAATGAGTAGGAACAGGAAGCCACTTGCAGTCTCTTTTCCCTTCCCTTTCACTGGAAAGCATTAGGGCTTTTTACACAGTGACCTTGAAGTAGCCTTCCTTTCCCAGCTCAAACTGGTCCTGGTGATTGATGTGCCTTTGAGGAGGGGGGGCAAAGGCAAAGAGGAGGTGAAATAATAAAAATGAAATAAAATAAAGAAAAAGAGAAAAGCAAATCTGCCCAGACTGAGGAATTCAGAGATGAAAAGAAAGGGGGAAAAAAAATCCAACCCAAAAAAGCAAGGAACCCAGTTCACCTGTATAGGCTTGAATGTCTGTGAATAGCTACCCCATGGAGGTGTGATTGCTCTGTATTATGTTCTGTAGGTCAGAGTCACTGGGTGACTGAGAGCTTGCAGTCAGATGCCTGGGGCTTCCTCTTCCCACAAAAGCAGTAGGAAAAGAAACAAGGATTTTTTATGAAACCAGAAAATTACAGTTTTTTTCTACGGGCTTATCTTAAAATGTTACTCCTATCAGCATCAATGGAAGAGGCTTGAGTAAATTATGGCCATTTTCAGGAGTGCACACTTATCCAAAGGTGTTCAGCTTCACTTTTTCCTTGAGTTCCTGCTGACAAAACTGCACTGTGTAATGGCTGAGTGTCAATCACCAGCAGATGCTGTCGTGTTCAGTGGAAAGTACTGAGCAGCCCTGAGAGGGGGTGTTTAAAACATGAGCAGCCTCAAGAAATAACCAGTGTGTCTTGCTCATTGTGATTTTGACTTTGCTTTAATACTTTATTTACTGGTCAATTTTACCCTCTAAGCTGCATTATTTAAAAAACACCTTTAATAAAATACCTGATTAAAGGTTATGGTAATAAGCACATTATAGAATTTCAGGGCATGTCAAGTATCAACATATAAGTCAGGTAGTTCACTGTGTCTTTGAAACACTAGAAAATTATTTCCCTCAGACAGATGAGGACAATGCTGACTAAATGACTTGCCAAAGTCCTCCAGTGTGTCCAGCTGAACTGTCTCCTGAGCTTGCCTCATAATCAGTTCATCACCTTGGTATGAATTTCTATTTAATAGAGTGTTCATTTCCTACAATGACATTTGAATTTTTCTGTTCACATCGAGTTGTGCTCATTTATCCTCTTATTTTTCCAGTATTACAAAAGTGTGTTTTACTGGGTCTGGCTGGTGTTTTGATGGCTCCCATCTCCTTTCATGCAAACAGGTGCATTCTGGAAGCAAGCAAAGAAGGAATGTTCCTTTTTGTTCCCAAAACCACAGAGATACAAAATCAACTGCCAAAAACATGTTTGCATGTGAAATTAACTTCTTGCTTGTCTTTGCTGTTCTTGACCTGACTCCATACTGGTTTTATTAATTTACTCTGGATTCTTAATTCGTCTGCTGTTAAGTCCCAGCTCTTCCACAAACGAGCTGTGGCTGACCCTGCTAAGCTGCTCCTGGACATGGCTGTCTGCAAATCTCAGAGCAGCACCCTGGATTTAAAAACAGGCAAGATGTGAGCTCTGATTATCTTCCTGAACTTAAATACAATCTGGTCTGTTCACATGCCTGTTACCAGTGTGAAGAATTTATTTCAATTACTGAAACTGGCTCCTTTTGAAATACAAGGAACATTTCTGTTTGTCATGAGACACCTTATTCCCTTTGCACCAAGCATTTTTTGTAACCTGCTTCATTATGCCAGCTCTGTGGAGAACCCTTTGGAGAACAATTATGTGATATCTAAGGTATCATGATAAATGCTGGATACAATAACTCCTGAGTCACAAAAAGCATGAATGCTGCCTTTCTTATGTCTTGTATTTCTTGCAGCTTTACATCCAGATGGATTTCCTCATTGTCCCTGCACGTTAAATTCAAACCCATAGGGATTTTTCCATTAGGCACTTAACTCTTTCTGGGTCAGTTCAGCAGGTATTTCCCTCCTGCAGCTTCCTCTGTTCCACTAGAGGTGTTTATCACTCCCATTAATTCAGATTCTTTATGTGGGATCCAAACCAAACAATGCTCTTTCCATTCTTGCGAGTTTACTCTCAGGGAGATTCTTTTCTGAAACCAGTGGCAAGCAGACCTCTCAGCATTCTGCAGAGATTAATGAATTTGTTTTCCCAATGTCCCCCAGAGGCAGGAAAGCTTTTCAGAAAAAAAAAAAAAAAAAAAGGAAACTGGGAATCCAGTGAGATAAATGGATGTGGTGAAGTTTACAGTAGGGGCAGCGGCACAGAGGTGCCAAACTCTGACTGAGCTCACAGTCCTTTCCTCACATAAGAAGTCATCTTGCCAGGAAAAATGGCTTTTCTTTTCTTAGGAGTAAATTTGCTGTTTAGCCTGGAATACAGCCCATGTGACTTTTACAAAGGAAAATAAGAACTCATCCATTCCCAAAGAAATATATCATTTAAGCCAATAGCAAATACAGAACACGAGAGGAGAGATCTTTATATTTACAGGTGTCCAGGGGAGAAGATGGGGAGGGTTGAGGTCCCAGTCCATGGATTGCTCTTGCAGACTCATAATGATGAACGAAATTTAGATCCCTGGCAGTATGAAGAGCTGCCTCTATGGAAGTTACTGATCTCCTGGTGTCTTTTTCAGACTTGGGTGTGTTGGGCCACCAAACATTGTGAGTAGGTGTAATACATTCACCAGAATATTTTTTATTCTTGCTGTGGAGGATAAGGCTGGATTTTGCTGTTCTCTGTGCACCTTTGCACTACTGGAACAGGTAGGCTGGAAAGATTTCTCATGTTTTTCCCAGGTTGATGTGCAAGTAAATCAGAAAAGATTCTTGAAGTAATAGAGAAGCAGGGTGTTTTTTACTCATACATGACTGAGCATGTTTTACTCTCACAGATTTGAAAGGTTTTTTAATAAAAAGGGACTCTGTTTTATCAGTTCTCAGATGCTACTGCATTGAATACAGTTTTGTACCCCATCTAGAAAAGGAATCGGGGGTTCAAGCTTAGCTCTGGCTATAATCTGTTTTGGCCTGCCAGCACATGCTGTGACCCTCTTTAATTACACATTTCCTCTTTCTGAGGGCTGAGGAAGCTTAGGAGCACCATTGTTTTCTGTGAGGGCAGGATTAGGCCCAAGTGATGCCATCTACTTTGTGGTGATTTTTTAATGACCTTTTCAAATTCCTCCAATTAATTAAATTTATTTCAACTTATCCTGTATCACTGACTGAAGTGAAGAACTTTATTTTTGCCTTGAAGGTGGAATATCTACTGAATAGTCTTTGCTGAAAGCTTTAATCAAAGCTGGATTCGGATTACCTTTCTTCTGTACTGCCAGAATTTTGTGAGTTTTTTTGTTTTAACCTTCCAAATGACCTCCTTTGCTTTTAACTTTATACCATTCTCCTTTTCTGAGGCAAATGCCTGGAAATTCTTGGTGCAGGTTTCTATGTCATACATAGAGTCATCTTTGCAAAGACATAAATCTGTCAGGCAAATTAAAGACCTCACTGAATTAAAATATAGGATTTAGAAATCAGTTACATATTTTCTTTAATTCTTTGGCAATTGGACTACTGTGAAGTAAAATTTCTCTATTCTTGGACTATAAAATAAGTGGCATTTTCTCTCTAGAGTCTGCAAGTGACTGCTCTAGCAATACCAATGTTTTCCTGCCAGATGCAGCATACTTAAATCAAGCATGTTTTTTATAGTAGTAAATATCAAGTCTATTAACTTTCCTGAAATGTAGATATGGAGATAGGTATCCTTATTTGAGGATACCATTAAGCTCCCCTGGTTTGTTCATCTCGTTAAGATTTATCAGGAGCAAATGAGGCCTGTGTTCAGAAGCAATTGCTTTATTTCCTGTGCCAGAGGCAGCTCCTTTGATGCTAGATGAGGTCACTCACAGTGTTGTTTCTGTCATCATCCCACACAGCTTTGCATGAGCAGCTCCTGCTGCATTAATCTCCTTTGGAGTTATTTCAACATTTAGGTTTCAGGTAGTTTTTATGCAAAATGAATTCTTCCATTTATGTAATTCCTGTACTGCTTTCTTATGCCAAGGATGCAAATCACCACCACACCCCACAGTCTCCACATTCTCCAAATTTACTTATTATTCTACTGATTTTTTTTCTCTAATGTTTTTTTAAAATATTTTTCTTGGGAGTTTTGCTTAGCTTAGTCAACTTGCCAGACTCTGTTCCAGACTATTTTAGTGTCAACCTGATCCATAAGGAGCTTTCATTCACTAGTTGTGCCGTCCAACACAATTAATTTCTCAGCCACAGCTCACCCTCTTTTCCACTGAGATTATAGATTTTATTTTTTTTCATCAAGTCCATCTTGCAATGAGGTTCTAGTGTACTTTGCCTCCAGCTGTCTTGTGGCTTGTCCCTATACCCTACTTTTACTTCCTCAAAAAAAGGCACAAACAAACTGTATTGTGCTGCTTGTGTTGGAGTGACAAGCAGAAAAAAAAGAGCAAGTATTAACTTTCATTTTATATTTCCCTTCAGTTTTGCCTCCCTGATGTTTCTTTCTCTTTGTGGTTCATTTTTCACCTGTGCTGTTCAGTATTTTAGTTTTTCCAAACGTGTCTCATGACAGGAATGACAAATGTGTTTTCTGAGCAAGGCCACAGCTGGAGTCAGCTGTGCAGGCACTGCCTGAACCACTGAAGGTGTGGGAGCACGGCAGGATTATTCCCCATCCCTCTCCCTGAGCCCATGGCCCTTGCAGGGACACTGTGCTGGTGGCACTGCTGGTGGCAGTGACAGCGGCGTGGCTGGTGGCATGGCTGGATATCGCCCTGATTTTTTAAGTTTTTCTAAGCCTTCTGATGTTTACATTCTTGTAACGAACTTTCTCACACACTTTCTGTAAATAACTTATTGTTTTGCATTCTTTTATGGAGGACGAGAAACTTGATGAACTGTTGGTTTGTCCAGTGTCATTGGAGAGGTGGCACTTTCACCCTCCAATCCACTGTCACTTTTGGAAATCCATAAATGCTAGAGTCAGAAAATAAGCTTCCCTTTTTACCCTGGGAGCAGCAGTGTGTGCTGGTGTCATTCCGTGTCCCGCAGTGACAGCGGGGGCGGCCCCGGGGCTGGCGCTGTCCCCGCCGGCCCGGAGCTGGCCGAGGTGCTGAACCGCGGCAGCCCGGCAAAGCGGCCGATGGCACTTTTAAAATCCAGGTTTTATGCAGAAAAAACCCAACAGGTGATGTATTAGATACTTGAAAACATTTCTCATAACTAGTTTGCAGAGTTAGTGAAGTGACAGGTATTTTGTTTGTTTGTTTGTTTCCAAAAGGATAAATCTTCCACCCTTTCTAAGCTTATAAGGTTAGTGAGAGCGTGCAACACCTGAACTGATATGCTGATATGCAATTTTTTAATATCTTCTCCCAGTTTTTCATACCTTTTTTTATTTATGTTGGTCAAATCAGGTGTATAAAGCAGAACATCAGTATGAGGAGTTTGACTTGAATGCGGATGAGTTGTCTATTAATTCTGCCAGCAGGTTCCAAGTCCAGTGCTATGACAGGGTTCTGCCATCTCTTCCCCAAGTTTGTTCGTTTTGGCTTGGCCAAAGGGCTACTACCAAAAATTTAGGCCCAGATCCTGCTGCCAGATTTTCATGTGTGGGATCCTATTGACCTCAGAAAGTTTTTAAGCAGATGCTAACATCAGACAGCCATGAATTTGTTATGAAATTGATCTGCCGGTTTCTTTCAGGAAACATTTATTATATATTCAGTGCCTTATGGTTTTTTTCAAGTATTAGGAGACTATTTATACTAATATAAATCTATCTGTAGAAAACAGAAACCTAATAGAGAATATTGAGCTGGATCTTCTCTTACTCTGCAAAACAGCCCTTCCATCATTCCAAAATGCCTAAGGCCACAAAATAATTCTGTAATACTCTGGAACAAGAATTTAGTATCCTAAATTCTGTAGAATATTCAGAAAGATATTGATCCATCACTCCTCGATGTGCTGTATCACTGGATTTTGCAATCCAAGAAGTTAAAAAACAGCTTGCCAACATTCCATTCAGCCAAGCTGAGAGGTGAGTGTCGATTACACTGTTTTTGCATAAAGCTGTGATGGTGACAGGAGGGTGATGCCATGACCTCCTTGTCAAGCAGGGGTGCCAGTGGAGTTAGAACACCTCTGTTTCACCCCCACCTTAGGTAATGTTGCCCACCTACTTTAAAACACATCACCTGTGAGCACAGTAGCAAAATGGGAAATAAAAGCCTGACTCTGAGATTCTTCTGCTTTACTAATTGCGTTTTCACTTCATAATAAAGAATGTACATGAGGGAGCTGTAATTTTCCCAGTCTAGCCAACAATTTTTTATTCTTGATGAGTGTATTTATTCAGCTACAATTCTGTCCCGAGCTTTTGTAATTTTATTTATTGCTATGCTTATTTGTAAAAATGAGAAAATCAATAGAGTATTGGGGCAAGGGAGGGGAAGGAAGAGAAAAAAACATCACTCAGAGGCACTACAATAAATTTGCTGCAGGATAAAAAACTCCAGAGAGAAAAAATAGATAAATGCCTGATGATAAAGACTGAAGGCAAAATCTGAATCACTCATTGATTCATCATGTCTTTTCTTCAGCATTTATAGAGCCAAACAAATAAGATAAAGGGAAGAGATAATCCCAGTAGCCTAATGAGAGTTTTACAGTCACCATAAAGACCTATCTTCTGAGGGCTGAATGCAGAGATGTGCTCTATAGATTTGTATTTAATAATGAGCTAGAGGGTGTTGTGGACTCATCTGGGTATTAGATTAGCTTAGCTGTCTTTTGAAGCTTCATCAGTTGTAGCGTGAGCCAAGTTCACCCTCTTGGTTTGTTTTGGGGTTTATGGTTTTTAAGGCTTATTTGTTTTAGAAATGAGGTTATGTGACCATGTGACAGAATTCCCCTTCTGTCCCACTTCTATTAGCTGGTTGTATTGATTATTGTAATGAAACAGAAGAGAAAATCAGCAAAGTCTGTGAGACATGGTTACTAGTTTAATGGAAGTACAGGGTGAAGAAGACCATGATGATTATCCCTCTTAAACAGGATCTGGATTCTGGGTTTCAATGACATATTTTCCAGAAAGGACAGGCATGTCAATGCCCCATTCCTCTAGACTGTTTTAGTTACAGGCTGTGTCTATCTAAGATGACGAATCCACAGGAAGCCAGTTGGCTTTGGCTCTGTTGGACGAGCAGTTACAGCACTCTTTGGGAAGGTTGCACGTGCGTGTTATTTTTGTTCATTGTGTTAAGAAACAACCTTATATTTTTTTAATTTTTGAGACTTGTCATCTAGAGAGTCACAGTTTTTAAGAAGGCCCAAATTCACTCTTTATTCGTGCACACAGCTTTTAATTGCAATCCACTGAGCTCACACATGTGGTCAAAAACATAGTAGACAATCCTTGCAGCTGCAGAGACAGCCAAAGTAAAGAAGAAAGGATGGGCTTCAAGAAATATAAACACTGTGGAGATTTCTAACCACTGTGGAAACTGGCGAGGTTCTGCTGGTGTTTATTGTTTGCAATGGACCACTGCCAAGTTATCGTTCCTTCTTGTGAACAAAACAAGAAATGAAATTTTTCCTGGCTGATGCAGAAGTGGGACTTTCCAAGAGGAGAAAGGTTGAGGATACTTGACTGAAGTTCACACTGCAGACCTTTTAAACCTTTCCTTAGCTCTTCTATTGCTATTCTGGTGGTTTCACTCCCTTGCAGAGCATATTTTATGCCAAGTCCTCACAGAGTATCTTTCAGCTTGAAATATTTTAATGGGCAACACCAGTAAGCAGAAATGTCAGGAGATGCTGCTGTGCTGGCCTTACTGTGAGCTGCTGTCTCTCCTGAGGCCCTGGCCCAAGGGAATGTGAAGGAAGGCATATCAGTTTCTCTAGAAAGGCTACTGTTTTGCATAGAATAGTTAATAACATCGAGCAAACCTCTTGGTCTCCCATGGATTTCTTTTTTTCTTTATTCTTAACATATTCTTTTTCTCATTATCTGTGCTTGGC
This sequence comes from Zonotrichia leucophrys gambelii, assembly GCF_028769735.1. Lineage (NCBI taxonomy): Eukaryota > Metazoa > Chordata > Aves > Passeriformes > Passerellidae > Zonotrichia > Zonotrichia leucophrys. The sequence goes on from NC_088174.1 coordinate 6,591,136, forward strand.
TTTTATATAATAAAGTGTTACTAGTTTAGGGACTGGATCTAAAAAGACTGCTTATTTTCCTTGCCTATGCACACTGATTCTACAGTTGAACCAAAGCTCTTACTTTCCACTAGATTTAAATTGGATTTTTATTCAACAGCCAAATAATTTAGAAGGTTTCTCTAATCTCTGCTACTCTGGCTCATTAAGTGAAAAAGAATTGTCACTTCCACTCACCCTCATTGAAAAAACAGCTTTTAGTAACTTTGCATATAGCTTGAAGGCTGCTTTTGTTCCCCAAAATTAGTTTATGTTTAGCCTATATTAGTTATTCCCCTAGATGCTGTGTCCCAGGCAGCTTGGTATTCAGGAGTCCTTGCAAATACAGAAGAATAACACCAAAGACTTGCTACAAAGACCTCATTGTAAGACTAAAAGGATTTCCTGTGAATAAGAGCTACACATGGACTTAACACTGCTGGGAGCAAGAACATACAAGGAGAAACTAACTACACAGTGAAGCCAAGACATTACTGCTTTTTAATGATTTCTTTGTAGATAGAGAGAAGAGGTCTTTTTCCAAGGAGCTCATGATAATGCAGCGTATCCAAGAACACAAAGGAGAATGTTGTACAGAAGGAAAAAAGGGAGCCTTGAAGGAAGGGAGGAAGCTCTGAGCCTTCTCCATCCTTCTTTTCTACTCATTTAGATGAGGTGTGAATGTAACTGATAGGCAACGCACTGACTCCTCTGCAGACAGGGGCTCCAATGGGAGACAGTGATTCCTCAGTCCCACATTCTGGTGCCAGTTCCAAGGGGTAGCAGAGCACAGCTTCAAGGGACATCATCCTCAGGGCATATGCCACAGGACTGCTTGCTACAGCACACAATGAACCCCTGTAAGGAACCCCTAGTAACTGTTGCCAGAACCGTGTGGAAGGTGGTGTGTAATTTACACAAACTTCATCTTTAGATATAAACAAGTGGTCATGATAGAGGAAAGGAGTAGTAACTCAAGATGTTGATTTTGTTGAGCCAAATTTACAAATGCAATAAAAAACAAACAACAAAATAAAGTGATTTATCTAAAGCATTTTTTCCCCAAAAGTGTTCTCCTACCTTGGATAGCTTTAAAAAAACCCCATATTTGCATCAGGAGTGAACTCTATAGTTACCATACATCAGTGCAAGATAGGAGAAACTTCAGCCTGAAAATAAATAAGGGATGGAATTTGGGGGTCAGTCTTTCTCATATTGAATATTAATATATTTATGCAATTGGAGAAATAATATTTTGTTCAATACATTCAGATGGTAGAGGAAGTAGAGGAGAGGATGGAAATACTCTTTCTCTAGTGTTTTAAACATGAGATAAGAATTAGGATTGTATGTTCTGTGCAATCTGCTCTATTTGTTCAGTTGCATGACTAAAGTTGGCCAAGGGCTGATTTCTCAATCAGAGAGAATCAAGGAGAAGTCTTTTAGTCTTGGAGTATGAGAGGATTTGATACTCATTTTACTGAATACAGACACAGAGCAGTGGGCTTTGTGCCACCCTCACCTCTTCTCTGTGCAACAAAATATGACATGGATTTGCTGCAGAGCAAAGAGCTCACCTTGTGTCCTATCTCTGACCACAAGCTGTAGGGGATGATTAGGAGGAGGAGAACAACTGCACTCTTCATTTTGATCATTGTGCTGCTCAGGAGCTCCACAAAAGAGGACAGTGTCTACTGAAGTGGATTTTAATCACCTCTCCTTTTCTGTTCCACGTGTTCCTCATCTCAGTTTTGTCTCTAGCACGTGTTTGGTTGGAGCTAACCCTGGAGGTGGCATTAGAGCATTTCTGCAGTGTACAAAGGCCAGCTTTGTGTCTGTACAAGACATTTATTCTGGGCTGTACTTCACCAGTTGGTGGAGAAATTATCGTGGTATTTAGAAAGGAAGAGAGGCTCTGAGGATGACTTCTCTGTCAGCTTAAGGGCAGGACTGTCAGGCCATTTCATACCTCTTGGTTCTTTTCTGTTTTATCTAATGACACCGTGCTCATGTTTGCCCTTCCCTAAAGCTTTAGTGATGAATCTTGTAGCTGTTGGACCAATGTGATTACATGCTGAACCACACTGATCTAATCTTGCTCTTTCTCTTTCCTTGACCTTTCCACCTCTTTCCTCCATGCATTCAGCCTCTCATTTTTATAAGGAAAACCAAAAGCTGCTCATGCTCTAATCATAGTGACCTTGGAGTCTCAGTTGGTGAGAAGCTACCTCATTTTGCATTCTGAGCCATAATTAGTGTCAGTCAATGTCAATGGCATGAGAAACAGCTACAAGCAAGAAAGGTCAGAGCCTGCCTGCTCCTGCAGCCGAGTGCACAGTGGGAAAGGTGGGTGTCCACTCACAGAAATTTGTGTCTGGGAGTAATCTAACAGGATACTCGACCTCCCCATGCAGTTGCCAGGTACAATTTCAGATCACAGTTTTTCCACGTTGCAGTATTAGTTTTGATAACCATGCAGAGACAGATGGCATTTTGTCGGCTTTCCAAAGCAGAGGAATAATTTGCCGAGCTGTAGCTGGTGTAATGAGGAGCCAAGGAAGTTGAAGATGAGGTAAAACCAAAGCATCTGTCGGTCCTCGTGTGCCAGCTTTTAGATGCCGCATACAAACTAATATTTCCACACAAAAAAAAAGTGGTGACTGTTACAGATTTGTGTAAAAAAGATGGCATTTGATAACAATGCCACAACAGATGTCGTTGAGTCCATGCTTGATTTTTACTACTGCTCTGTGCATTTTTGGAAGAGATACTTGCTCTGCACAGCTTGTATGGAGTATGTTCATTATAAAATTTTATTTTTCAGGAAACAATGAGATGGAAATTCTGTAGCTAATCTGATATTGTCCTTCTTTATCATGCTTCCTTAGTGGTTAGGGAGGAAGAGTTTATTCTTGTTTGATTCCTTTTCAATCTCTTTTATGTGAGAGAAGTGTCTATACCTGTAACTATATGCTGTATATAATATAAAAATCTTAAAAGAGATCTCTCTATTAAAATACAATGAAAAATTTGAGGTTACTTGCATTATCCAATATTACATTTTTCAGCATGTGTCATGGAAAATGTGTAATTATATCTTCCCTATTCAAAGAAATCCTTCTCTTCACCTTAATCCTATTCTTTCTCATCTTCTTTGATGAGAGAACAATGTTTCAAAAGTTCCCCTTTAAGAGCAGAGCTTGTAAAAAGAAACCCATGGAATACTATAGCCTACTTGACTCATTCTCCTTGGTAATAGATGTGGCAACTTAATAAAAGCAGCTTCTATCTAGGTCAAAATTATTTGAGGCATGCATACTTCACCTAATATATATATATTTTTACTAAATACCTGCTATGATGTGGTATCCTCTGCACAGTCTGTGTTAGGAGTCTGAGGGGCTCAAGGGAGTGAACAAAGGGGGGCAAATACTCCTCAAAGGTGCGAACCTGGCAAGGGCTAAACATTTCTGCCCAAGCCTTTCTCAGAAGCAGAAAAAGCAGGTCCATGGGTCAGTGCAAGGAAGGCTGGGGAGAGAGGAACACCTTGGGAGAGAGGAGAGAAGGGAAGGCAGCTCCCCCAGGATCCTGCTGCAGGCCTGAGCGTGGCTGGGTGTAAACTTCAAAGGGACCAAAGCTAAACAGCTGCTTGTTTATACTGTGCTTCTGCTGGGTTTTGTTCCTGGGTTGTGAGTAGTGGTGCAAATGCCGCTTTGCTGGGTGCAGGGGTGGGAGCAGGGAAGGCAGGTGTAGCTTTGTGTTCAGCTGGATGTCTCGTTCCCAGGGAGCTGCACTGGCACGCTCCTGCCAAAGCCCGTTGGCAGGACTGAACCTCAGCCAAGAGCTACAAGTCCAGTCTGAGGCAAAATGGCAACAGGCAAACTGGACAGGGGTTGAGTCTGAGGGGCAAAGATATGATGTGTTGATTAAAGAAAGAGCAGAGGCTGACTGATTCTTTTTGGTACCTGGAGCCCCTAAGCAAGGAAGATGTAACTGGGATTATAAAGTGCTTTTGCCATGGGTTAGCAGATGCTCTCAGCCAAGGGAGTACTCTTAGACCTTGCCAATTCTTCAAAGCACTTTCCTTTGCCAACCAGAATTACCTCTGCCTTAGCCACGCTGCACTGAAGTCTCACATTCAGTTTTTATTCAGTACCAGATTTTTGCCAAGTATTGTAAGAGCAGACATTTTTCTCTCAGTAGATTAAATTCACTGACTTTCTCTCCATTTCATAGCATCCAAAGGGTGTTTACAATACAGAGTTAGAGGCTGAAATTGCCATATTTTATACAATTATCATAGAGTTTAAATTGATTATCCTAATGGAGATCTGCTATTTTCAAAATGTTGCTCTTTCTGGCTTTATAATGGTTATTGTTGATGCCTTATAACCCTTACACATTCTGTTTCCATTGTATTTTTTTCCTTATGAATGAGCATGAAACATTATCGAAAGCTTTGGGGTATTAAAGCCAAACCCTTTTAAGGACTGTGTTCAGTAACAAATATTAGTACACAGAAAGTGTGCAAGAATGGACTAAACATACTCGTGCTACATGAAGAGTGAAAAACAGCATCTAATATTTTACTTCTGCACCTGTACAGGAAAATCAGGCTCATTCAATATTCTTTATTGTGCTTGAATGTTCATTTATTCAATACCATCTGCAAGAGCTTTGCTTCCTCCCAGATACTCCACATAAAACCCTTCATTTGATAAAATTAATGCTGATAATATCTTTGGATCCTATCCTTGGAGACAGTTTGGGTTTCTCTGTATGAAATAGTTTTAAATGTCTGTAAAAGGCTAGAAATCCCAACAGCTTAAAATATTTGTATCTTTGCAATGTGAAAACCAAAGTTAAATGGGAAGATGAGTAGGGGTTTTCATGGAGGAAGAAATGGTGCTGTGTGTTGAGACACAGCCAGCTTGGGTTCTGCTCCCAGTCTGTCCCAGGACTTCTTACAGAATGTTCAACCTTTTTTCTCTTTGATTTCCCCATGTTGTATGAGTCTGTGTATGCTTAATTGGGAAGGGGTTTATCTTTTCTTTATGGCACAAGGCTTAAAAAACACTGACGGTTCTGAAAGACCCAGATCCAACAGGAAAGACTATGACAGCAGGATAGCAAAGTTCACTGTAACCTCTGTCTTTCAGAAATTATCAACATTGCAATTGAGTTTTAAACATAGATAACTAAAGACATAAGGGCAGAGGCAGCCAAATTAAATTATCATGCTGAAAATAAGTGGTAATAATTGGACTCTTGAATACAAAAATTGTAATACATCAAAATACAGATTTAAAATTTGCAAGTTTAATTGGTACAGGAATATTTTTAGTAGATAAGAAGATGAACACCAAATATCATACTTTAAACTTGGTGTGATTAAAGATGATCCAAGAAGCTAATGCATTTCTTCTGCATCACTTTCTTGAAGTACTATTTTGCTTTAATGCTGAGCATAATAGATGACTGTGATTGTGGTATATCATTTGTTAGAATAATGTTCTGATGAGCCACTTGTACAGTGTCAGCTTGAAGCAGATTTAATCCTTTTTCTTGAACTATCTGTTATTCCTCTGCATGCTCTCTGTACTGTGGTTTCCACTGACCCTTGTTTGCTAATGATACTTTTTATTAGTGCCAGTTAGAATAAATTGGTCTGTTAGGTTTAGAGCAAAGATGTTAATAATGTTTTCAACCTCAGTGCAATGCACATCACACAAATCACTCAGCACACTTGAAAATTCAGGGGCACTTCAATACATGCAGCTTTTGTAATTTGTGTGACTGGCACAATATTTTACAAAAATACTATTCATAAAACATTTTGGCTCCCAGGATGGATTGTTTCGTCTTTCAGATAATAAATTTCAGTTAGAGGAGCATCTTTCATACCAAGAACTAATTAGGAAAAAAACAAAGAGCAAATAAGCCAAAGATGGTGGAATGTACTCCAGTGGTCTTCTCTTTGCTTCAACAGGTGCCTGTGCTGGGACCAAAGCAAACACTGACACAAGAAAGGAGAGTCAGATCTGCTGCTCTCTCGTCACACATTCATGAAGTAGAGCAGTAATGTGAGAATGAGGATTGGGTCCACATCTTGTATCATTCTTCTGCACCCAGCAAAGTTATTGTGGGTTGATACAAATTCATAGGTAGCATACAACTTCTACTAATTTCTTTTCCCAGGAGACTAAACTGCTTTTGTGGGCACTGTGGGGATGTGCCATTGCACCTGAGGCTGTTTCAAAGCACTGGACCTAGCTGACAGCTCTTGTGAATTGGCATTAGCTGAGTTGTTGTTGGTTTGGTTTTGGTTGTTTTGGTTCAGTGGTGCCTGATCTATAGGTTGCAGTTCTACTGTTCAGAAAAGATCCCATTATCATTTTATCAGTTTGGGGTGTAGTTCATAGCTCTGAAATGAAATGTATTTAGCTGGGAAGGTTCTGCCATCTCTTTTGTCCCCTGTATCTCATTCTGGGGGTTGTGCTCAGCTGTCTCTCTGGCTCACCATTCTTTCTGTGGTTCATCCCCCCTCCTGGCAGGACCATGATCTCCCAAACACAGAGGATACTTTTCAGATTTTCAGAGTTATTTTAGGCCCAAGAACTGTATGGGTGTGCATTTTGTGCTCATTACCCTGGGATGACCCAGAAAAACATCCTTGTGGCAAGGAGGGCCAAGAGGAAAGGCCTGGACTGCCCGAGGCAGAGCAATGCCAGCAGCTCAAGGGGATGAGCTTCCCATCCCCTCAGCCCTGGTGAGACACCCCTGGAGTGCTGTGTCCAGGTCTGGCCTCCCAGCACAAGCCATGCTGGACTCACTGGAGAGAGGCCAGTGAAGGAGCATGAAGATGATTGAGGGATTGGAGCATCTGTCATAGCAGGGAGGGCCAGAGGAGCTGACCCTGCATCAGGAGCAGCTTTCCAGTCTGTGGGAATAGCTGGTGGAGGAGTAAAGAAGCCAGAGACAGATTCTCCTCAATGGTGCCCAGTGACAGGACAAGAGGCAATGGGCACAAACAGAAATACAGGATATTCATTTTCAACATAAGCAAAACCTGTTTTTCATTGTGGGGGTGACATCAGACACACGGAACAGATTGCTCAGAGGGTGTGCAGAGTCTCCATCCTTGGAGATACTCAAAGCCCACCTGGAATCAGCCTGCTCTAGCTGATCCCACTCTGAACAGTGGGTGGGACTGGCTCATCCCCCGAGGTGCCTTCCCACCTCAGCTGTCCTGTGATGAGACCTCAGACCTTGCTACTTTTGGCTTGTGGCAAATGCAGCACTGGATCTCTGGCATCTATCTGCTCCCTTGCCCATCTGCTAGAGTGGCAGTGTGCCCACTCAGAAGGTGCTATGCCAGTTTCAACAAGGCACAGGTGCCAACCAAACATAGATTTAGAAAGATACCCTGCATAAGATCCTCCTGGTAGTAAGTAATGCCAAATTAGGCCCACATGCTTCATTACGAGGGATCACATCTGTTGAGGCTTGTGGGCATTGTACCATCAATTACAGCCTTTATCCTCTCATTCTCTTCCCTGAAAGCTTTAGTGAATGGAAAGCAAAATTTATGAGCCAATCAAGTGCCTTGAGAAAATGTGGGCTTTTCCCTAGTGATCTCTGTCTTGAAATCTCAAAATTCAAGCTGCTAGTGTTTATTTCCCTCTGTTAGACATAATTCAGTATACACTAGATTTGCTTCTGAAGGCAATAGAAGAAAAAAACCCCAAAAACATATTCTTTCTTGTCACTTATTACCATGAGAGAAGGATTGTGTGCAATTCATTTGATACTTGTTAGACCCTGAAGAATTATTTGGCCTGGTAGATTCATTTAGTAGAAGAAAATGCATCAATTTGGGTGTTGTGCATTCTCAAGTTCACTTTGGCATGTAAAAGATCACAAGCCTCCATCTCTGCTGGCCACTGTTTTGTCTATGCTGTGAGAACTGGAGTTGTTGTATTGTTAAGCACATGCTATGAGAAGAACTCATAACCCACAAAAAAAAAAATTAAATGCTATAAAGCCCTCTAGCTTCAAGAAGGTTGGGCCTGTGTGGATAAAGAGGGGTGGCAAATGCTGACTGAGAGCTGCCTCTCACTCAGGAGCAGTTACCTGTGGCAGGCAGTGGGATATTAGTCCCTCACATCACCTGGGCTGGCTTTGGAGTTTGCTATGCCAGGAGGAGTCCTCTCATCCTCTCACTGTTGACCCTGAGACACCCTGATCTCTGCTCAGGGAGGCTCTTTCAGGATCTCCCTAAACAACAGCATATGATTTGCTATCAGGGAAATATTTTAGGAAGGACTGAGAAATGCCAGAGCAGGGGTAAAGAAAGCAATGCAAGAAACTGTCTAGTGAGGAGCAGTCAGGGTAACTGAGCATATTTACCATGATTTACCTTTGCCTGTAGCTGAGGGGAGGTGGGCACTGCCTTGCACCTGTCTGTACCTCATATCCACCCTGATGAGAACTGGCTTGCATTAATTGGCAGTCAGTTTAATTTGAGTGATGCCAGTTCAAGCAGCAGCCCCAGCAGAGCCCTGGGATGTGTTGGTGTGGGCTTGTCCCTGGCTGAGTCAGGAGGTTTGCAAGGAGAGGCAGCCCAGGCTCAGCCCTGGCAGCTCGGGGTGCTGCAGGCTCAGCTCTGGCACCTTGTTCCAGCCGTGCCTCCTGCTGCTCCAGCTGAGGAGCAAAGCAGCACCCCCAGAATACAAAGCAGCATCATTCTGATGGTGTTTATCCCATTTTTACATCATTAAGAGAAATATGTTCTGAAATACTGGCAAGTCCTGCAGACCGGTTTTATTCTTGTAATGATGCAAATATTGATATCAGAACAGTCCATTATTTATGCACCATTAGGAATTCTGCTCGTGGCATTTTCCCACATCTTTCCATCCCAACCTGGAAAACATGTGCTGTCATCTAGCTTGCCTATTCTTTAAGAGTTAAAACAATAAAAATAGCACAGCAGGATCTTGTCCATAAACAATGGAAACGTTGCTCTAAATTCAGTACTATTTCTGTTTTTATTATGTGATCACTTCTTTGTTGTTAATCACTTGCCCTACTTAATTCATTCATTATACTCAAAAGCTTTGAGATTAAACCCCCAGGCAGTATAGCTTCATATGAATCCTTTCTTTTTTATCTGTTCTAAGTTAGATTAAGTCTAGGTCCTGTTTAATGAGGTGCCACTTGCTGGCTTTTCATGCAGAAAGAATTCCTCATACTCAGCGGTATGTATATACCATATAAATTATAAAATATTTTACATTTTTTCCCTGAATTTCTAACTAATATGTCCTGCAGAAAACACTGTTATTACAAGTTCCCTGGGATATGGGTGGCTGGCTACTTCTGATTTGAATTTTCTTTTTTTTCTTTTAGCAATGAACCTTGCTGTTCATTTTTCAGTTATTTCATAGCATTATTAATGGCAGAGATAAGACTTCTTTGCCTGTGTCTGCAACTCACTAAGTCAATTATTGGAATGTCTTCACCTGCCATGCAAATGTTGACAGCCTGCCTGGCAGTGTTTGGTGTTTATGGACCTGTAGGGCCAGTGTGGTGTAGGCATGGTGAGTTTATGGTCAGCAACAGCTCAGGGAGAGTGAAGAGGCTCTCACTTCAGTCTGAGGGCTGAAGTACTTTAATATGGCCATGTTGACAGGGTTTGGGCTTTGTCATGGGACAGAGGTTGGAGTTTGTTCAAGGTTTGTACCTCTGCATCTTTACTGGGTTGTCTTTGTTGCACCACTCTGTCCTGTGGATAACAAATCCATTCCACAGTGGCAGACTCCTTGTACTAACAACACCTCCTCCAGGTTCATGGAGCTGCTTGTTCTGATCCAATTTGGTCTGGTAATTCCATGCTGGACAAATATATGTGCTTTTGGCTTTTTCACATTCTTTCCAATGCCAAAAAACTGTTTGGTTGAGAATGCCTTGCACATGTCATTCCCTGTGTCTATGTTCTCACATGTTGCAGGTTTCTTCATGCTAACTGTGAGTGTTGGTATTATATGGAGAGTCTGGTTACAGTGCCAAATCCCCCTTTTCTGAAAATTTGGGACATCCCTGTTTTCACCTGTTTTTATTTCAAGACAAGGAATGAGAAAACAAAGCCATAGTTCAGCTATTTTTGTGAAAGCCTGCTGCAGATAAGTGGTAGGTTATGTTAGTGGTGAAAGAGCAGCTTTGTCCTGCTGAGAGAAAGTGATCACAAATAGTCTCTATCATGAAATGGCTTCTAAAATCCCCTTTTTCCAGAATTTAAGACTGAAAACCTCACAGAAATGGATGGCAGCAACAATGTCCATCCAGAACAAATCATGGTCTCTGGAGAGTTTTTGTCCTCACATCTACCTGCTGAGTTTAAGGAGTTTGGTTACCTTGCTCCAAGATAAAGCTGCTCTTGGAATGTTATTCCAGTTATATCTGTTATTTTGAACTAAGCATAATTTATGTTGAACTAGTTATGCTATATTAAGCCAATTTAGGCAGGGGTTTTTTCATGCAGTTTCCAAATGTTTGTTCCCGTTTACAGAGAAGACAAGCTGTAATCCTCAGCCTGAATTTCTGGTGACTCTTGAATATTTCCCATGGACTAATGCAATGTCGTTCAAGGTCTGGGATTTAGGCCTTTCTCCAGCACTGGTTAACTCTGCTCTGCTGTGAAGAACCCTTCTCAACACCCTAAGTACACAAAAACTGTGGTTGTTCTGCATGCCCCTTCCATCCTGTCGTGCTCCCTGATATAAAGGTTTTGATTATTTCACCTTAAGGACAACTGAGAGTCCAGATTTAAGGAATTTTGTGTATAGCAAAAACAGAAAGCAATTAGCTGTTAACATTTTCTTCTGACTATGATTCGACTAGTTCTGCATATAGGAAGTGTTTTTATTGTTAGCAGTACTACTACTGATATTAAAAGTTCGAACCAAAGCTCCATAATGAAGATTAATATTCAGGAGAAAGAGGAAAAGGACTTTTTCTTTCCAGTTCTGTAAGTGGCCAAATTTGAGACCAGTGATGGATATTAGATGGGAGAGAATGGAGGAAACAGAGTTTAAATACATCTAAATATTTGGTGTAAGAAATGGCTTAAAATTAATTCTTTTTTCTGAAGGAAGTCAAAAGAAGTCAATACTAATCACTACAGAAAGGATATTTGACTCAGTAATACATTTAAGCATTTTTTCCACAGAATCTAATGTTAAATAACTCCATAATAGAAATTTTTATATCTATGAAAAATATGCAGAAGAAGCAGATGACTCAACATAGATTAAAATGGAATAATTTTGCATTTCTGAAATACCTATGGGTAGTCAAAAATTATGAAGGCAAGTACTGGTACATAAATATCATCTCTAATAGGTGATTGAGAGCCCTCTACCTTGTGAATTAATTAAAAAATTCTCTATATTCACATACTTAAAAAGTAAGAATTAAAAAATTAATTAACCAGTTGTTTTCCTTGCTTCTGCTCTCAGTTGCTAGGCTGTACCACTCATCACCTGTGAGGCATCCAGATCTGGAGCAGAAATAATAAAGGGAATTGCAACACTTTCAGTTCAAGGGACCAGTGGTGTTTCACAGTAGGCTTGCCCCCCACAGCCAGCTTTAGAGAAGAGATCCGTGGCTTTTCAGCTGCATAGTGTGATGTTATCAAATATTTTGAACTGTAATCTTGCAATTACTATTAATGTTGCATTAAAAGATTATTTAATGAAGGAGATCATGCAGGGAACAAGCAATATAATGGCTCCAAGCAGCTTGCCTCCCACATACCTGGAAAAACTCCCTACTGCTACAGAAGGAGGAAGAACAGTTAGTGCCAGTTCTAAACAATAGGTTTCACACTGTATCTGTTAAGACCTGTTGCTTTTGGCAACAAAAACTGACTCAAAGGCATAAATTTAAATTTTAAAAAGTGGTGTTTGGTGATTAAAGACAAACACAGAATATTCTAGCTTCTGCTGTGCATTGTTTAGCATTCAAAGGCAGTTGTGGAGGTGTTGGCTGTCTGGGTGTTCCTCTCCACCAGGCATTGTTTAACCTCTCTGTGCATTTCAGGACCAGGTCATGTTCTGACAAAATTGTGGGTGATCCAGAAGCAGATGCACTTGCTCTGCTGTAAAACTTGTTGGAGCAACTTACAAGCTGAGGCTTCAGCTGTGCCTCAGAGCTGAAGTGCATTTCATGCTGTAAATGTGTGTGGCTGTGCTGTGGTGCTCTGTTGGCAGGACCCTCATTTAGCAGATCTCCTGTGGTATCTCTGATGATGCTGCCTGGCACTTCCTTCAGCCCTCCCTTCATGTGGCTGCTTTTCTCCTTGCCACACTGAAAGCTGAGGGAAGTGTGATGATGTTAATGTGTGGCTAAATCCTGACAAGCCACTAGTTCCACATGGAGTCCTAGATCAGAGACACTTGCAGAAACTGGTCCTTTAAAGAACATGTGAAACACAGGCACATTACACAAGTTACAGCTATGATGGTCTAAGGACATAGGCAGGGACAGATTTGGAGGAAAACAACTCTTTATTTTTTCAATTTTTAAAAATTCTCCAGTACAGGATAATTGGACATCAAAAACTTGTCTCATGTTTGTAGATGAACATAAGGAAAATCCTCCAATGAAAATAAGAAAAATGAACATAAGGAAAATTCTCCATCCTCCAATGAACATGGAGCTGGAGCACACCACCATGTTTCTGGCTCAGCAATCAGCTCACAGGGGGCTGTGTCTGAAATAAGTGTTTGCTCTGACACCAGGGGCCAGGGTTTTCTCTGCAAGCTGAAGGACCAGGCTGTGACAATGTAAACATGCTCAAACACTGGTTGAATTCTTTCTGCCTTGCTTGTCAGTACCTCGCTCTATAAATCCTGAACAGATATCTGCAAAACAGCAGAGCTGAGAGTCTGCCCAGTTTTGGGTACTCATGGTTTGTGTTTTGCACCAGTGGGATTTTGGGTGATTCATATCTGGAGTTTCTTCATCTTCACAATAGAAGGTCACTCTGTCCTGGCTGTTCTCTTGCATTGCAGAATTTGGGCACGGGGTGTCTGAAATGGCCAATTTCAATCTGCTAGTGAGAAAGGCCAGGGATTTGAGCAGCCTTTTATTCTGCACCTAGAGGAAAGCTGGATGTTTTTTCCTGAAGTGCAAACACCCAGAAGCTGATGTAACCCAAAACCCAGTCTGGATTTCACCCTCCAAATCTCAGTGGGTTGCTGGTGACTCATCCCATAAAGAATTAATAGGAAAAGTCAATAAAAAATAAACACCTTTACCTCTGTTTTTCCCAGCATTTTTCTTGTTAATCTTTTATTCTGTTCACTGTGAGCAAAAGCCATGTGTGTAAAGCTATTTACACAAATTTATTACCATGAAAAAGAAAACCCTACCTCTGACAAAACCTAATTGTTAGACTGGAGATATGAGTGTTCATTTCAGTTTCTATACATCTTTAAAGTTCAGTGTTTCCATCCAATTCATTAAACCATAAGCCTGCTTTCCTCTCATCTTTATTTGTAATTGCACTTACAAACCATGAATAATTAGAAATAATATTTGAAACAAAGGCCTTTGGGGCTATATTAATCAAGGAGAAAAGTGTTACTCATGAAATTTTATGGGATAAGCACAATTATCAATAGAAGATTATTCCTATAGCACTAGTCTTTTTTCATTATTTTTTTTATTTTAAGGACTCATGACTACTTTAGAAATTTTGCAGGAAGAGAACAATATTTTCTCATTGCACAATGTATTCCTAAAATTAAAGTAATATTGTGTTTAGCCTTATAATGTCTTTGGGGAAAGACTGGTTTCATTCAACTCCTATTACATATGAGAAAGTTGCCGGAGTGATTTTCAGGGCATATGGCCTAGGAATGGAACTGCATGTCTTGAATGAGTTCCAGCAAATTTCATGTGCTCTTCTTTTACTGCATCTTTGTTGTTACAGAGGAAAAATTAATTCACTCTTCTAAGAAAGTAACTCTGAGTAGATTGAAAGAGTGCCTGACTCCTCCTCTCTAGTCATGATTTTCCAGGCTATCTGCATTCCACTGGACATTGAGATCTTCAAAAATAACCATAAATTCGTGAGCACATGAGGGAGTTTTCCTGAGAAGTGGACAAACCTTTGGAATACTTACAAGAGAGAGAAAAATATGACCATGAATTTCAATATATTGAAAAATACAGTCCAATTTCTTTTTGAATATTCTCTTCTATGACACATTCTTCTCAACAAACCACTGCTGGTCATGTGTAGTCTTCGTTCCATTTCTTACCTCTATAAATTAAACAAATGGAACAGAATAAGTGGAAAGGAGCAGCATACTGTAGGAAAACATAGAAATACATAGAGAAAGAGGAGATTGCAGAAGCAACCTGTCACAGAACAACAGCTTTCATCATCTGTTTGTCAATTCTCAAACTGAGGCAGAACACATGGAGCACACAGGAAAGAGCAGAGAGGTCCTTTGTGGGAGGTGCTGAATTTACCCAACAGCTGCCTTTCAAATGCAGTCCTCTTTCTTTCTGTCCTGAGCTTTAGAAGGTAAACATTTGGGTTTACAGATCTACAACCAGCATTATATGAGAGTGTGATTCTGCAGTATTTCTTCTGCTTATCAGCTCAGCCAGGAGGAATAGTTGGGCTTTTTAAAGGACTGTCTCCACTGCATTCAGTTTCTGGACACTGATGTATTTTTGCCTTTGTTTCTAAGCATCATCCAGTCTCCTAAATGCTTTTACAAATTAAGCTTGAATGCAAGCTTTCACCACTATCTGAAGTGCAACTTATTATTTCTAATGATTCCTCCTCCTTTTGAAATGCCACTCAACTTCTCTTTAGTGGAACCTTTAAATATAGCTAAACTAAATAAATAAATGAGAAGACTTATTTCTGGCATGCAACCTTGACAAATTTATCTGTTTATATATTTCAACAATTTTTCAGTTGGTAATGAAATGCTCATCTCTGTATCTCATTATGAAACTTTGTGAAGTTCCTTTTAACGCTGTTGGTGGTGACGTTACTGGGAAGCTTTGTTAACTAATGACTGCTACATTTATAATTTATTCTAAGCAATCTAAACTGTTGATGGAAAATAGTGTCTTCTGAAGCTTTATGAATATAGTTGCAGGTATATAAATAATTTGTAACTATCTATTTAGGGATCAGATAAAAATAATGGAAGTCTTGATACTCATTGTCATTGGAGTGACACCTGTTAAAAATCTCACTTTCTTTTTGAACCAGTTGTGATATAGACAGTAATTTTGCATGAGTGTTCAACAGAAATCCTGCTTCATAGCAAAGTGCTTCTTCTCCAAATCCAAAAGTATGTAACCCTTCTTCCATTCCTTAAATAAAAATATGCTAATCAGATGTTAATTAATTGCATTAAAATTTAAGAGGAAACGTAATTACAGTACACAGGTGCAAATTTATTAGCCAAATTTTCAGTATTATCTACAACTTGAAAACTGAACCTCTCATCATTATTTATCATTGACTGTGCAGTACTTGGATGCTTCCAGTTTGCTCTGTGTATTAGTGAATAAAAGCTCTACTTTCTGCTGCTGTTTCAATCACCCTTCTGTATTTTAATCTGTGATCAGGCTGTGTCCTCTGTTTTACACAGAGACTTTGTTCTCAGTTGTTATCCTGAAGATTTGTGGAGATAAGATGAGTAACTTCCAGCTACTGCAGGAAATAGAGTGTAGCAGGGAAAGTGAATTTCTCTGAGCTCTTGACTGTGTTGTTATGCCAAAAGAAAGCATTTGGCACCATTAAATTCCACACTGAAACAGGAATATGATTTTTATAAAGGAGTTTAGATACACAGGTTTAAGGGTTGCTGCTCTTGTTTCTTCAGGAAGTCCAAGTTCAATAATCACAAACGTTATATTTGGGTCACCAGTGCAATAATGAGATGGCAAAGGGTGGGAAAGGTTTATGGGTGGTGTAAAACTAAGCAACACTAATGTTTAGGAACACATTTTGACTCCTGCCCTCTGCCCGTGTCTGTAGAAGATTCAAGTAGGCAAGAGGACATGAATGGCAAAGACACCTGAGCAGTCCCACTCCTGCTTTTGGCATTCTCTGAAATCCTCAGATAGGATTCTTTTGCAAACAGTTGAAATTAATTCCAGTACAGTCATTAAAAATAATATAAACCAGGTCTGCTTGAAAAAACTCATCTACCTGGACTCAGCATGACCCTGAAGTGATGTGATTTATTCATGTTCTGAGGCTTTTATACCCATGCAGCAGAGTGGAGAATCATAGACAAACTTATTTTTCTTGACTTAGCATGTCTTGCACCTTTCTGTAAAAGAGAGAACATCTGGAGAATCACTGGCTGTGAGTGTTGCAAGTCTGCAAATGTACACATCTAAACTGAAACCTGAAACTTTCATTTCTTCCAACATGGCTTTTGGGAAGATCTGCACACTTATAAGTGCAGCTTCTTGTAATCTTTGTTTTGATGAAGTCAGTAAATGTGATTTTTTTTTTCCCTTTGTAAATGAGTAAATAGCTGGAAGAGCCAGGAAATGCTGCTCAAGTGGTTCTTTCCATTGGCATGCTCTGTGCAGCTTTTGCTTTCTCTGCAAACTCCCCTGCTGGCCACTGAGGTTTACTGAGAGAGTACATTCCTGGTGGTATCCAGACAGAGCTGCCCTTTAAACAAACTGTAGAAGCTTCTAGTTTTTGTGAGAAAGTAAGTAAAATTTTGCATGAAAAGCATTCTTATAGTATGATCCTAAAACTGGACTTGGGTGTCTTCTCTGCAGTCCTAGAAGAAATTGTGAGAGTGTAGGTTAAAATTCTGTACATAATATTGACCAGTCTGTTTGCTGATGTTTAGCTCATTGCCTTATTATTTCAGAGCCTGAGGCCTGCAATATTTCTGTACTTTCTGATCTGCCTTGTTAGGTCTGTCACAGAAAATTAAGAGCTGCTTTTTGCCCCTCTCATAGCTCACTTGTAAGATTTCTTTTGTCTCTCCTACTCTTCCTTCATCACTTCAATAGCCCAAGATGCATTTAATTGCAACCTAAGTACCTTGCATTCCCCTTGCACACATTAAAGAGTAAATTCTGAGTGATTGGACATAACTAGTACTTACTGTAATAAATAGCATATCCATCTCTTCCACAGTCAGACAATTTCATACTGTGCAACTTCTCTGCTTTCTGAAATGTCACCACTTAAACTGCAGCATGATTTTCCCATGAGGACACATTGAAAAGGCCTTTCCTGAAACACAGCTTGGAAATGTAACCTGTAACGTTATATTTAAACCAATTTTACAGCACTCAAAATTGGATGAGCAGGTACAATACCCACACTAGAGACAATGTATTATTTTTATTTTTTTCCTAGAAACTGGTCCTGAGTTTAATGAATTTTGAATTTGATTTTTATTTTGAAGTCACTTGCCTTCTGGGTGAAAGTATTTCTCTATTATTAGGCTTTGCAGCTGCAGAAATATTTACTTTTAGATATCTCTCTGAGATGATTTGCATCACAGCAAAACTTAGGTACTGCATGTGTCATTTCCTAACCTTGACCTAAACAGTACCAAAGTCATCCTGGTGTTTGATCAGGATCAGGATCATGACTTTTTAGGACATACTGGTGAAAGATGATGAGGTGTTTGTTTCACAAAGAACTCTGTGAAGATGGAGAAAGGGGAAAATGAATATTCATGTTTAATCTGAAATGTTTTTGATGCATTTGTCTCTGTTTATAAGTGAACCACGCAGTGATGTGTCTGCAGACAGCCAACAGAGCAGAACTGTCCTGAAAAGCCTCCACTCATTCTCATTGCAGTATTTCACAAATCCCAGAGAAACTACCAGAAATTGTTTGGAAAAACTCACTAGGAGGAGGAAAACAAATTAGGAATTAATTAAAAAATACATATTGAATTAAAAATACAAATTGGCCAAATTCTGTCAGCTTTGAACGTGGTTATTAAAAGGATCAGCACCAGATCCCCCCCAGCATGGCCACTGATGTTCCTCAGGGATAGAACAGGGGAGAAGATGAGACAACTTGGACAAAATGTGGCATCAGCTCCTGCCAAGTAAGGCCAGTGGGGAATTTTTCTTGAAATGCCTAAAGAATGTCTGATCATGCCAATAAAATAATTTCAGTCCAGAACAATTAATCATATGCAGGTCTTCTTAATGAATTTGAGTATATTTCTCCTGTGTAATAAAATACAGAAAGCACACACTTTCAATTATTTTTGTAATTAATGAAATGGAGCCACCATATTATTTTTCTGTAACGCCAAAATGGAGGAATGAAGCTGTGGTATTTGTAAACTTTCAATTGGATTCATGATTAGCACACAAAAATAGGACTAAGTTTGGACTGATCTTTCAGCTTCTTCGTTTGGGTTCTAAGTTGGTATCAGACAAAGGAAAATTGGCATTTTATAAAAACCATGTGTGACATTGCTCTTGTTTCTTATTTGAAGATGAGTAACATGTCATGTTACACACAAGTAGTAAGAGAGAAAAATCGTATATTTGTCACACAAATTACATAACTTACCAAGGCATGGCTAAATCACTAATGGTCTTTCATCAAGACTAAATCCTAACCAAAATGTGGAGACCTACAAAGGACATAACTGGTTTTATGTGGGTTATTTTTCCAGATTCCCAAGCTGCTGTAAATCCACGTGCCAGCACTGGCAGCTGTCTGGTTCCTCTGAAGGCAGCACTGCACAGAGAAACCTGCCCAGGCTGCTGGGCTGCACCCAGGGCTCTGAACTGGGGTCACCGGTGTGCCCTGACCACAGAGCAGCCACTGAAGGACACTGCAGTGTCACCAGGGTGCAGTTTGTGTCACACCATGGGCTCCCAGGGCAGCACAGAGTCACTGCTGGCAGCCTGAGGGGCTGAACCTCCTGGAGCAGGGCCAGGCTGGAGCTGCCTCTCATTTTACCTGTTTCCTTGGGTGGGTTGGAGTTCTTCCTGTTTGACCTCTCACATTGAGTTTCTCTCTTCTCAATAAAACCCAGAGATAAGTCAGATTAATGACTTTGGTCTGTTTGTCCATTTTTGACAGGAAGCAATTACAGCTAGTGAATAATACCTGGTGTCCTATGTGTGCTTTTACTCTGTGTTTATGGTTACCAAAGGAGATTTCCTCTCCACACACTTCCTTTCACCAAAGGAAGAACAGCCTGACATGCAGTTTAGTCTGGTTTAGTCATTTAACTACTGCCATATAGGACTTATTTATTTTATCTGGATTTATTCCTTCTCTCCTCTGTTCTGATGGCTGAATACCTCCAGTTGTGGTTATGTTTCATTAACTGGCATTCAAGCTGTAAGTGTTCATGGCTTTAATGGAGAATCCAGTGCTGAAAACAAAAGGGGCCTGTGATGTCCTTAGGAGTCAGGGGCTGGGAGAATTCTGAGATACCAGAGAGCTTCATGCAGGAATTTGTGGGAACTGTTGTCTAGCCCAAGGGTTGGAAGTAGGTCTGTATAACCATGAAGTGAAAATCAGGGGTGGGGCTCCAGAAACACTAAATCCTACTCAAAGCAAGAGGTATTTCTACTCTTAAGGCTCTATCTGCCATGAAATCCACCCAGCTTTGGTAGCATGACCAGGCACTTGTTTTGGGTTTGCTGAAGGCTATGTTTTTGGTAAACAGTCGGGCCTTGACGGGCTTGCCTAGTTCCTTTTACAGGTTTTAATCTTTCTTAGTGGACGCTCCTCTGTCGGGTTAACAAGATGGTTAATACTGTGCTTGTTTAATTTGTCGTATATTGGTGGTTTGTTAATAATGTGCGGATGTAAGCTTGCGTCGTAGAGGGGGGACCCTGGTTACTCATTCTAGCATTAATTCTCCTATTTAAATATAGGTTATCCTCTTAATAGGGAAGGAGTCATAAAGTTCTTATATTTTTGTAGTGTAGAGCTTTAATGCACTCTTTGTTGATGGCTGCTTGAGGGCCCATATAATATGGTATAATTAGTGTGCCTTGAGCTGACACTGAGCACCCACAGCTACAAAGGCTCTGAGCACCCATCAGTGGCTTGTCCACCAGAGTTTGTGATGGTGCATGGTATGTTGTCTTGCACCTTTGAGAATCTTCCAATCTCCCATGGAAATTTTGCCACCCAACATTTCCAAAGGTTCCTAGGACTGCCAAATCTTCCATACTCCTACTGTCCTACATGCAGTCAGATGAGCGCTGTAATAGATCCATAACCTCCTTAGAAATGGGTGGTGCTGAATTAAACCTAGGACAGATGAATTAAACCTTCCCAAGCCAAATCCCTTCCAGGGAGCCTGTTCTGCACTGGGATGTGTGTGACACCTTCTGCAGATCAACCTGCTCCAGGGAGCCCAGAAGCTCCAAGGCAGGTGGGGATGGGCACAGCTCTGTGTGTGTGTAAGGAGCAGCTCAGTGTCTGTGTAAAGGCAGCTCTGTGTGTGTGTAAGGAGCAGCTCTGTGTGTGTGTAAAGGCAGCTCTGTGTGTGTGTAAGGATCAGCTCAGTGTCTGTGTAAGGAGCAGCTCAGTGTCTGTGTAAAGGCAGCTCTGTGTGTGTGTGTAAGGATCAGCTCTGTGCCTGTGTAAGGAGCAGCTCTGTGCGTGTGTAAGGAGCAGCTCTGTGTGTGTGTAAGGAGCAGCTCTGTGTGTGTGTAAGGAGCAGCTCAGTGTCTGTGTAAGGAGCAGCTCTGTGTGTGTGTAAGGAGCAGCTCAGTGCACACCCACAGCCCCACAGGACACACTCAGGTGTGTGTCCAACACCAGCTGCTCTGGCAGTCAAACAGCCCAGCCAGAACCTCAGCAACTGCACCGTGGCTGTAATTTAAACAACAGACTCCAGCCACTTCAGTCCCCGCTGGATTTTTGTCACCCTGCCTAGGTCAGCTAAGCTGGGGTAAAAGCAGGAGTTTGTTAATTCACCCACCCCACCCCGCCTTGCCTGAATGCTGTAAACAGTGCTGGGAACAGCAGTAAGGGTTTAAATTACTCTGGTTGAAAATCCACTTCTGCAAATTACTGGGAGTCTTTTAAACAGATAAATAATGTTTTCCTAAGTGCAAATCTGTACTCCAGAGACAGAAAAGAAAGGATGTAGAAATATGTAGGTCTGATTTTGTTTTCAGTGTCACCTGTAGCAGAATTTCTGTGGCAAAATTCTAAAGCAGCTTGATGCCAACAGTTTGCATCAAGTGTGCTGTATTTGAAGCAATTGAGCTAATGTTTGAGATTCTGACAATCAGAAAAATAGGTTGGCATAATTATATTAAGATATCTGAGAGTGTCATGTACTTTGCAAGACTGAATTTTAAACTGTTGATTTAAATTAATGAAGATTCAAGAGTTTATAATTTGTTTATTTATTGAAATCAAATGCAGTCCATGTTTCTAACTAATTGAAAAGTATACTTGTGATAGAGAAAGTATTTAATTTGGGCAGGCAAGCTACCAGACTTCCAAATGAAGATGATGAATTGCAAATTCTCAATCTCAATCCCTGTAGGCTGACAGTTACCCCTCTAAAAGCAGAGTTTGAGTGATATACTATAGCTGGTAATAGCACACAGCTGCAGAGTAGGAAATCCCATTGATATTTTGCAAAGCTTTTGTTTTGCCTCATTCATTTATTTTTCAAAATGATACATTCCTTATTTAGAATAAAGAACTTTTTTTTGCCATTGTGAGTAGACTAGACCTTTAAAAAGCTGTTAATTTGCCATGTGTAAAAATGCCTGGGATCAGCTCTGAATTTTTCTCTTGCATGTGGCATTTTCAGAAGCACAAATGCACATGTGATTTTGCAACCTCTTCCCCCCTCTAAGAGTAAGTAACACATCTCTGTTATGCATCCCAACATTCGGCATACAAGATTAAATGTAAAAAGGTTTTTTTTCACTCTCTAATGTATAAAGCATGTGTCCAACAACAGCAGCAAAATCAGTGCCAGAAGAAGTAGTCCATAGGGAAGCAGTAATTTGTGTATCTGCACATTATTCTGTGTCTATGCACATATTAACCCTGGTATACAGTAAATTGTGTTACCATGGCAGCCCTCACATGGAAAGTTATATACTAGTAGGGTATCTCTAACAACCACCAACAGGAAATGTGCATGTTCTGGCAAAAGAATAAGGGTGTAGTTTCTCCCTGTGAGGAAACAATACACAATTATTAAGGATGGGAAAACCAGGTTGCAGAAACAATGAAAAAACACAGCATTTGCCCCAAATGTAAAAAGTAAAATAGAAAAAGGCCTCAGAAATCCCTCTCTCCCTTTTCCCATGCATCAGCACCACCATGGCTCTCAGGAGCTGGAACACTGTAGACTTTGCTCAGACAAAACTCCCATTAAATTCCTGTCTTATGGTTTTCATTCTGTATACTTTTCATGGAGGCTCTTACAGGGCACTCTGCTTACATTAGTTTTTGTGTCCGATTTTGAGATTGAACTTCTTTCTTTATGATGGAGCTGGTTTGTCAAGGGTGAGCTGCTACAGTTCATCAGCACTGCATGTTATCATATGCTGTGTTATATTTTTAGTTGTATATACAACTTTGCCAAACTTCAGCTCTATGGCTGACATTTTGAAGCAGATGCTATTTGCCTGAGTTGTTTCCTTTTTTAAATGCTGAAACAAAAAAAAAGAAAAAAAAAAAAAAAGGCTCAATCACATAGAGGAGTCAGATTAGAGGAAAAATGTTTTTAACCCCATTAGAAATGTTTGGACCATTCTCCTGGAACATTTCACACCTGCTGGTTTGAGTTGGAGTCTCAGCATTAGTGACA
This sequence comes from Zonotrichia leucophrys gambelii, assembly GCF_028769735.1. Classification (NCBI taxonomy): domain Eukaryota; kingdom Metazoa; phylum Chordata; class Aves; order Passeriformes; family Passerellidae; genus Zonotrichia; species Zonotrichia leucophrys. Next base: position 6,614,013 of record NC_088174.1, read on the forward strand.
CACAGATGACAGCATCACTCAGAGAGAAAGTACAATAGGAATGAGAGCCCATGTCAGTGCTCCACATGCAAAACTCAGCTCTGAGTAAAGGGTCAGCAGTTTGCATGAGTCATCAGTGGTTTAGGAAGAAGGAAAGAAAAAAGACATGACAAGATAGACACTCCCAAGAGCTACAGGCTTGTTGTATTGGCTGAAGTTTAATGGAAAAGCGGTGCTCCTGTCAGCTGGTGTACTACATAATAATGTTAACACCACTACAAACAGGTTGTGGTTTATTGCTTCAATTTCTTATGTACTGGCAAGAGAATTAACAAGATTGATGCATTAGGATCTTAGATCTCAGTCAAATTAGGTGACTAAGAGGGTGATGAAAAAAATGCCTGTTCTTTGAAGGAGCACAACTCCATCAGAAACTTGTTACATCCTAGCATCAGGCCATTTGATGAGCTGCTGATTTAACAGCACACTTAGCAGGCAATAGTTACATTGAAAGGGGCAACTACTTAATCAGTGCTTTAAAGATATTATGTTCAGAGTGATTTAAAGGGATATTGTGCTTTAGTAAGTGTGCCGTGAGTATGAATATTTTCTGCATGAAGTGAATGCAAAAATGAGGTTGCAAGTGTCATTTATATTGTCAGCTTCTTTATTTGGACATATGCTGAATAAAGAAAAAGCCAGCAAATACAAAAGAAATACTAGCATTTTGGAAATATATTTACTGGAAGGAAATAGGCATCAGTGGAGGAGAACAGGGGAAGAAAATAGTAGCTACTACATTCCATGGATTTCCAGAGCAGAGAAAGAGAGAAAATAAGGAAATTGTAAAATAGAGGAGAAATATTAGGCGTAAAGTGAACAAAGTGCTCAGTTTCCACTGTTGGAGTCCTCTGACCTTATGAGACAGGGGAGATTCAGATTAGAAATTAGAACCATTTCAGTGTTTAGGTGGTCAGGCATTGAAACAGGTTGCCCAGATGGAGTCACCATTTTTGGAGGTGTTTAAGAGGTGTCTGGATCTGGCAATGGATGCTGTGGTTTTGGTGCTGCAGTGGTGGTACTGGATGGATGGCTGGACTGGGTGATCTTGAAGGTCCCTTCCAACCTTGCTGATCCTGTGGCTTGGGACATTTCCCTCAGCACCATGAACCTATCCAGGAATGCTGACTGCCTCTCAATGCCTGCCTTGTGCAACAAGTGGCTCAAGGATTAAACCCTGTTTACCTTCCCAAACAAGGGCAAACCAGCCTGGTACAGAGGCAACTGTGAGCACTTTGAGATCTGATACTGCATTTTGTGTCTGATCAATATCTGTGGGGAATCAGCATGGGAATTGCTTCCTGAAGCCTCATGGACAGCATTGAAAATAACAAACAGAGAAAAAAGTGAGGCAGCACTATCAGTGTATTTGGAAAATCTGACACTGCAGGATGGCTGAGGTAAAGGGTGTTTCATGTCAAGTGAAACAGATCCAAGTCTGACATGACCACAGTCATGTGGGTTGGTGACTGTACTCTGTAGCTCACCTGCCTCAGTTTACCAGGATATGTGGATTAGAACCCCTTCACACCCCAGGGCCCACATGTCCAAGGCTCTGATTTAATTCTTCACAACCTGCTGCAACTCTCCACCTTTGTGCTGCAATTATCCACCTTTGTGCTGCCTGGATCCTCCCAGTAACCCCTGGTCGCTGCTGGGGCTCTGTGGTGGAGGGAGCCGAGCTGGCTCCAGCACCACCCAGGGTCCCACAGGTGGCTGTGGTACTGTGACATGATGGAATGGAGCTTTCCCTCAGCACTGAATTCACCAAATTTTGAAAACAGCCATATCTCTAACACCCATCACAGAAAGCACAAATGGAAAGGAAGGAAAATAAAAACAGGCTTTGGTTAGGGCAGGGGAGCCATTCATTTTGTTGGGGAGAAAATGAGGCAAGGCAGAGTCATTAGCAGGGCTCCTTATGAAAGCAGGAGTTGCTTGGGAAATTGCAGTGCCATTGACTAGAATACATGGAGCACAAAAGGGAGATATAATAAGAGGGAAGCAGTTATGCACCTCAGCTCTGAAATGTAGCATTACATCCATCCGGAGAGGTAATCATTCCTGTCATTACTAAGCTGTAAGATCACTCAGTCCTAGCATGGTAGAAATCCAGGAGCTCAACACATCACTCAGGTAGCTTTTCATAACTCTGTGCTTTGTGGCTCAGCTGGAGTTCAAAAAAAGCCTCAGATAGTGGCAATCACTCTTATGGCTGCTAGCAAATCTTGTAAGTAATAACTCATAAACCTTCTTAATTGAAATAAATTAAATTTTATCTTCATTACTGCTTTGCAAACTTATCTGAAAGTGCATTGTTTCTTGTTCAGGAAATGATGCATTGGTACTTGAATGTGTGGCTCTGGAACAAAAGATATATGTTATAACACAGAGTTCTGTCTTCTTTTAAGTCCCCACTGGTGTCCCCCCAGTTGCCACACCTGTGTTTGTAGCTGTGTGTGTGATCTGTATTGCGCAGCTGAAGCACATGTGTGTCAGAGACATCTTTTCTGAAAAATCCTTTCCTCAGGATTTTTCCTCCTGAGAAGCTGAGAGGCCTCAGGAACAAAATGTAAACAATGGTTATCTGCTGCTGTGGAATGCAACAGGTGCATCTGTGATTGGCCCATGTTGGATGTTTCTAATTAATGGCCAATCACAGCCCAGCTGGCTTGGACAGAAGAGCCCAAGCCACAAACTATTGTTATCATTCATTGCTATTCTATTCTTAGCCAGCCTTCTGATGAAATCCTTCCTTCTATTTTTTTAGTATAGTTTTAATGTAATATCTATCACAAAATAATAAATCAGCCTTCTGAAACATGGAGTCAGATCCTCGTCTCTTCCCTCACCCAAGAGCCCCTGTGAACACGGTCACAGATGTGTGCAGCCTGTGTGACAGAGGCAGCAGGGTGGCACTGCCACAGGGAGGGTGACAGCACTGAGGGCTGGTGCCTGCCTGAGCAGGGCACAGCATGTGCCTGCACCAGAGGTGGGCACAGAGCACAAACCCTCAGGGGGAGAGTTTGACCACCACGCTGTCTAAGCACAGCCACTAATGACTTGACCAGTCTTACTCTGAAATTATGTCTTGTTCACTGCCATAGAAACCATTCAAATTATTTCTAGTAGTGCCTTACAGGACCAGGACATGATATACTGGCTTGGAGAAAAGGTCCTGCACTCTATCTGTGAAGCAGCCAGCAAAACAGGAAAGTAAATGTTTGAGTTATTTACCACAAAGTTTGACAAAATGCAGAACCTTCTGACATCCTTAGAGGATTAAAAACTCTGGCAATCCTTGCCAAAAAGACAGTCTTGGAGAACAAGATGGAAAATCATATGTTTTGCTGAAAGATTCAAAGTAAAACTGTGACAGAAAAAATACTGCATAATGGTGCAAATAATTGAGGATTTCTCCCAAAAGATGCATAGGTTCTTAAAAATAGCTTGAACTACTGAGATGACCTTAAGATTACTGGCACCACAGGACCACAGACTTGCCCCCATTCATTTCTGTGTCCAGCCTTTGCTCTCATATTGTCAGAGAGAGCATCCCAGAGAATAGATACACTTAATGAACTCAGATGCTGAGGTTCCAGCTGTGGATGTACAGCCATATCTCTTCATTGTCACTATGAATTACCAAAAATATAAAAATTTCTTTCCTCTCTACATGAAAATCTAATTTCTGTGTTTCCACTAAAGCTTTTTTTCCCTAATAAGGATTCTTCTTCCTTACTTGGAGAGCATGAGTGAATCATCCACTGACCTTCTGTGGCATAATCTAAACAGACAGAGTTTCTGGAGTCTCCAACAGCAGGATGGGTTCTGCAGTACTGAAACCTTTGCAAAAATGTTTCTGGATCATTTCCAGCTTGTCAACAAGCTCCTAAAATGTGTGGATTGAATACTTAGAGCTTTACACTGTGTCAGAGGGCAATTTACTAGTTTCCTATTTGATGACATGTTCTCAGAGGAAGCATTAATGAATATCCTGGCTGTATCTATCCTTATCTGCTGTACATGCAGTACAGCTCAGTTTTCCAGTCACCAGAACATATAAGTCAAGCAGGCATCTGCTCCAAACACCTGCACCCCAAAACATCTGCCCTAAGCAAGCAGATGTGCCTGCCCATCTGGTGATAGATGAGCCTGTTCTTTTTTGAGTGGGACCCCTGTCCATCTCAGGCCATTTACTAGGGGGAGAGATCATTTACATTTTCCTTTCGGATTTGTTGATTGAGAACACTGAAATGACTGCTCAGCGGGGAAGGAAATGGTACTGAACCTCATCCCTATAAATGTTTTCCATCTTGGATGCTTGTCATCACTGCACATAGCTTGAGAGGGCCTGACCATCTGTGGAAGCTGGGAATCTGAACTGAAGGGCTAATACTGATTTGTAAAGGCAAAGATGGGCACCTCAGAAGGGTGTTCACTGAGCTGAAGTTACTGATACCAGCCCTCAACTGAGATGGTCAAGAATGTGTCTGAGCTCCCCAAGGTTGTGAGAGGCACTCTGTGCTACAAGCAGATCCTATATAATTTTATTCCATCCTTTCCAAAGATAATCCAATGTAAAATGTCTGAAAAATGTTGGGAGTATGGATTTAAAGTCCTGCCCTGTTTAAGGTATCTGAGTCACAGGTTTCAGTTTTCTTCCTTTGGAACAAGGAATTGGAAATGTTTTCCTGCACAGAGTTGCAGGTTCAGATTTAGGAGTGGGAGGTCCCAGAGCCCAGAAGAGGCACTGGTATTCTTGCACATGGGAGAGAGGGTTTTGGACTCCTTTTCCTGGAGGGCTGTTTAGCCTGGACCTCCTGTGTGCCATGCCAGAGGCTGAGCAGAGCTGGTGCAGGCAGGACAGACAGCAGCACCCAGCTGAGGGAGAGCTGCCCGCTCTGCTGGGCTTTTGTGTGCAATCCTCTGCATCTGTGCACGCTCAGCTTGGGCTGGGGGGCTGCCTCCAGCTCCTGCAGTGATTTGGACTGTGGTGTGACAAACTGGAGAGCCCTTGAGCAGATGAGGCACCAACTTACTGCGCTGTTCTGGGAGGGCAGCACTTCTTGACAGGCAAGTTAAATGCCTACGGACTTTAGAAATGCAAATTTGGATATCTGGGGACTCCAGCTAGGCTTTATGTAGGACGTTTTAGGAATTATGCTCTTCTACATAAATGCCTAAATTCCACCCATGTTCCACTTCAGGCTTATTAGTCCCTCTGTGGATTTAGGCCTGGGAAAATAAAAGGCAGGATGCAAGAAGCACTAGACTGTACTTAATAATGAATTTCTGAGCAGAGAACACACAGGCTTTGGTTTGAGGTCCAGCCAAAATTGGAGTAAAATAAGAAGAGAAAACACATGTCTTTGGGGATTGCAAATCAGCAAATTGGTGCTGAATAGAAAGAGAGCAATAGAAGAAGCAGCTGAGAGAGAGGAGAAACCAGGGACTTAAAGAAAATTGACCATTCTCTCAAAATCATTACCAACATTTTCTACAAGTGGGGCTATTAAAATACACACACTCAAAGATGTTCCTTTTTGTTTGGTTTGGTAGTGAACTTGAAATTGCAATTTTTATACATGATGAATGCCTGGTTGGAAACTGCCTTGTGACAGTGAAATACTTCACACCTGGATTTCATATATATTTCTTTATACAGCTGCTTTCCACCAGAATAGCTAATGAGGTGAAAACTTGGAACCTCCTCTAGAGTTAGTTTTATATTGTGCAAGGAAGGGAGTTTCCCTATCCAATGGAAATAGGGGCCACGGTCATGGCAAGGTCACAAGCAATGTTCACCCACTGTTTGGAACAAAGCAGTTGTAATCCAACTGTAAATGTCCAGATGCATTTTTTCATCTGGAAATGGTCATCTACAGTGCTTTTTTGCCCACTCTATACTGTCTCTGAATGTTGTTGCCTGCAGCTCTGGAGGTATCCTGCTTGTTCTGAGCTGGGGCTGGGAACATCCAAATCAAGGCTGACCTTCCCACCAATCCTCACCTTCCTCAGTCTTTTAAATCTAGTGAAATAATAATAATAATAGCAACAACAACAGTAATAATATTAGTAATAATGTAATCACCAACCTAAGAGCTTTGTTCTCACTTTGTGGAAGTTCAGGCTCAGACCGAACAACGCTTTAAGCTACAAATGAACTTGGATGAAGGTAATTGAACAGCAAGTGATTACTCAGAAGCCCTGTGGGACAGCCACCATCTCTGTGCTGTGTTTGCATAACACTTAGAGCACCAAGGTCCAGGGCTCCTCTGGGGGATTGCCATCTGTGCTGAGATAAACTCTAACTAATCTCTGAGGCTTAGTGCCATCAGCACTGTAGTCTGTTTTCTCTCTTCATTTCTCCTCCACCATTTATTCAAAGATCTTCAGTAAAAGCAGAGAGAGTAACAAACACAAGGTCACACAGGAGAATTCTCTATGGTTTTTGGGGGTGTGGATGTAAAGGAGGAGATCATCTTTAGCTCTGTGCTTTCAATACTCATATTTTTTTTTACCATTGGCAGAAACATAAGAGAACCTAAGATAGCTGGGCAACTTTTTCCTTTCATGACTCTAAAATTTAAGAGATCAGAAAAAAAATATTACAGAAATTGTTTCATTGCTTAGTTCTAAGAAGAAAGCAGAAATGTCAAAGATGTTTCAGGAAATAAAATGCTAGTTGTCTTGGTCACTGGAGAATAATTTAAAATCTATTTTGTTTTATGATGGCTTACTTATGTGGTTTTCAGTGACTGATTGAATGGCTTTTTATGAGAAAGACTGCATTTTTTTCCAACAACAATGTCACAATTTATTCCTTTTAACTAATAAAGATGAGTATGAATATTAGAAGCATTGAATCTTTTCAGTGTTTGGTGTATTCCCACTGTTTGCTTTGAAACTCTTCTGACTCTTATGGTCATAGATCCATAGATGCCATAATGCCAGGATACTGTGAAATTCAAATTCATAGGAGTTCTGTAGTTGTCCTGATAAATTCAGTTATGGCTGTTATGCACATGTTCTGGGGAGGGCTGGAACTGAATTGCTTGGGATGCTGAACAAATGTGGGAAAGGTGATTCCTCATCCTTTCTCTATGGCACTGTCCAATGAGGAAACAGAAATACTTTTTTGTGATTAAAATGGCCAAAAGACCAACCAAGTCAAATCTCAGATATTGTGTTTTGCAGCTGATCCTCAAAATACAAGATTGCAAACAAGATAATATATACACACATTGTCAAGTTAATTCAATTGAATAATTGGAGAAAATCAGTGTGTTTACACATGCTCTATGAACAGAAAGTGAAGCTGTATTAAATCATGTAAATTATTCCCTGTGAGCTGTTTACTCTTTTCCAGTAATGATGTTATTTGTCACCCCAAGCCCCTGTATATGTGGATGTAAACCAAAGCACATGTTAGAAAAAGGAAATAACTATGCACATACAACATGAGCTTTTCCTCTCTGGAGAAGTCTAGTGCTGCACATTTACTTTGTGGCCTTAATTAAGCAGTGATTGATGCTTATTTGGAGAGCTAAAGATAATTACTACCTTTCCCAATGTGAACTGGCTATCCCTTTGACCCCAGTATTTTAGCCAAAGAACATTGTGGGGAGTACAGTTCTTTTTTAATGCAAAATAAAAAGTGCTCTTTTCTGTTCTTGTCTTGGGTAAGTTTTGCTCCTGAGGACAAGACTCCTTCCCCTGCCAGGTGGGTGTCCTGGCTCCTGTGGGACACAGCAGAGGTAAAAGGTGCTTCAGGATGAAGGGAGATCTGCATAGAGGCTGTTCCCCTTTCAGGAGGGGAGAGAAGGAGCATCCCAGTTGTTGTCTGGTGCTTCTGCCGTGTGTTTGGTTGGCTGTCAGGGAAGACAGAGACTGCACATGGATTGTCCTTACAAGTGGCTTTCAAATTTTTTAAAAGTTGTGCACTATCAATTCTTTCAAAGAAAACTCATTAAGCATCTTCTCCATTTCCATTGTTGGATTTTTTTTTTCATAAATGCACAGGTGTGTTAATGTCTCACTTTTATGGCAAGAAGGAATAAGAAAAAGATTAGGAGCAAGATTTCTGCCACCATCTCTGCCCATCTGTTCGACTGCTGTCGGCAAAAATCAACTTCTCTCAAATACAATCTTCTTCTGTTTCCTCACTCTTTTCCTTTGCTGTTTTCCATATTGTCGTGAGGCCCTACAATGGCTATCTCCAAAACTGTTGAGCTTGCTGCCTTATCTTGATTTACATTGCATGCAGTTAAATGGGCTTTATTTCAAAACAACTGTCTGGAGAGATTTAGCCACCTCCAGCTGGCTTCATGCCTCAAATAAAATATGGCAGATACCTGGGCCAATGATGTGATGACACATTTTATCATTCCAATGGGCATTTCCCATCCTGATAACAAACAACTTCACAAGTGCCATCATGCCTCTGAGAGTGATGAAAAAATTAATTTGATTCTGATCAAAACAATGGATTGGTTTTTTGTACAAACTATAAGAAGGTTAATTGACTTCTGGGTGTCTTAAAGTCATGAGAAATCCTTGTGCCTGATATTTCGCTCCAGTGTGTGGTTTGTGTGCTCCCCTCCACAGCAGCACCTGCTTGCATTCCTGAAGTGCTGTGCTGACAGTCTAAGAAAACACCTCTTTTCAAAAGCACCTGGGGAGATTTCAAATGCTGTAATAAAAAAACTGTGGGATAGAAATTAGAAATCATACCCTAAGTACACAACTAGGGGTGATTGGAGGTCTGTGTGTATGTATGTGGTATCATTAGAAACTATTTGGATACCTTCCTGATATTGTTTTTTAATTCTGCATTCCTCACTGTATTCTGAAACAATTGGGAGCGAGAGCAGCAGATCCCATCCACAGTTAGGGAAATGCCATCACAGCCCCATATCACATAAGCAGGGGATGGTAATTGCATTTTACAAGCAATTAGAGGAACTTCTGGAGTTTCCACGTGCACTCTGTGATTTGGCAGCATGGCAGAATCTGAGAGATTTTAATGTTAGTGCTGAAAGATTGTAAAATCATGCCTTGTGATGTAGAAAATAGAAGTTCCTTTGAAAGCTGCATTAATGAGCTCATTTCACTAAACTTCATTAAACCAGCCATATAATCTGTGCAAACTTACTCTGCTTCTCAATTACAAGGAAATGGAGTGTGCTCTGATGAGTTAGGAGCCAGTGGCCATTACTGATTGTGTCATGCCAGGTAGACTAAGCTATTGCAGATGTCTTCTTTCATGATTTTTTTTTGAGGTGTAGGTGAAGGATTTGGCTGAGGAAGGTGGCACGTGGCTGTGGGTGGATAAAAGGCCTGTGGGACATGGGGCTGTTGCTTGTGTGGGCTGGGAGGCTGAGGCAGGCACAGCAGCACCACATCTGGGCTGGGGCTTGAGCTGGGTCACAGACAGAGGTACAAATGGGCCATGCACAGGGATATTCCCAGTTCTCATCAGAAATGAGCTTTAACCTGTAAAGGGGTTAGGAAGATCCTCAGGGAGGTGGGTATGAGTCAATGTATCACCTAGAAATAAAAGGCAGGCAAAACCTCTATTGGGCTGAACGCATCACTGTTTATCTCCTACCTACCCTATATGCTCTGCTGCTGTCTCCTGGTGTTTGGGGCAGGGGATGGAGAGGGGTCTGCTCTGTGCATGCCTGTGCAGGATCAAGGTCCCACAGATGTTATTCTCTTCTTTATGGGGGACTGTATGGGGTAGATGATTTGCAAGAAGGGTTTATTTCATTTCACATCCTCGAGAGATGCCAATCTATCAAATCCAAAATGTTTTGGAAAGAAATCCAGTTTTATGGAATTTCAGAACTCAAAACATTCCTGTCAAAATATATCCCTGCTACTGACAACTTTCTATTGTGAAGTTTGGGGGATTGACTTGAACTGAAGTAGAATGGAGTAACAGAAAAAGACTGAAATCAAAATATTGAATTAACCTTAGTCTTTATGGTTTTTCTGATTTCAGTCAGCAAAAAATTCTGGCAATTAAAATTTTCATCCCTTTCAAGGGATTTATTTAAAACCTGTGACATGGGAAGTATTGGAAAGAAAGCACTGAAAAAATCAGGTGCTTTGTGATGTATTCCAGCCTATCCCTATTGGCTAGCCAGATTAAATTTGTGCCTTGCACTTTTGGGTGGACTATTGTTCAACTATCTGTTTATTCAAGCTCTGTTCCAGACCTATTTTATGTATTAATCACTAATCAGCTAATCCAAATATCAGGAGCAGATGTGGCTCACTTGCCTGCTTTCCCTTTTATTGTATCAAAATGTCCTTCAAGTGCCCTGATGTTTTTGTTTTCTTTATGTACCAGTTGTGCCTTATTCTGTCCTGTGGGACACAATGTACTGTAACAATTAACACCAGAACATCAAAGCTGACTCAGCCTTTATTGGTGAGGGGATCATAATGTAAGTGGTAAAACAGCACTTCTGGGATACCCAAGATCTCCTCCAACCACAGTCACTGAAATCAAGGGACATAAAAGAGAGCTGGTGACTTGTTCCTTTTCTCAATGTCGTTTAATGTGACTTAAATAAAAATTGTAAATCTGATACAATATATATACTTTTATATACTACAAAGTATATAAAATTTTAAAATTACTCAATGGGCATAAAGTAGCTGAATTATCTAAACCAAGTTACTGGTTTACAGATCCTAACCTCAGGCACTCAAAAGGGAGGCAGCTTTTAGAGAGAGTTAAGCATCTGTCCATCAAAAAGTGACACCTTTGCTGTCACTACAGTGCTGAAATGATCTGTGCCCTCACCGTGGTTAGAGACATTGCAGAGTGGCTGATGACTGACAGGCCTGGTGGCCACCCCTGCACCAAACCATGGGCAGATTCACCACAACACCTCTAGCCAAAACAAATTACACATTTGGTACAGTCAATGTAGTATTGCAGCCTCCCTGTGGAGGATTATAGTTCCAATGCTGCATATGGTCTGATTATATCCTAAAAAAGGCTGTACATGGAGTCTGCTCTGAGGCAAAGGTTGGGAAGAGAGCTTGTGCTGAGGTTATGGAAATGAACTGGCTGTGCCTGTTCTGCCTGCATGGAGGGTGAGTGGGTTGAGGCGTTCTTTCCAGAGGAAAGGTCATCTCTTACTGAGAGCTTGCTTGCACACAAGATGCATTTAAGGACTCTCTGCAAAGCTCTGTGTGCTGTTCTCTAGGCCCAGGAGAGGCACAGCATTATAGTCACATGTTGTGGCATTATTCATGGCATTATTATTAGGACAGCAACAGCAACACTGGCTTTGGAAACACCTCAAGGCCACCAGGACAGGGAAAACACACAATATTTGTATTGGGACATTTTCAAATCCTTTTAAAACCAGGTTCCTGCACCTGGCTCAATGCACACGAGAGATTCAGGAAGACTGTTTGGGGAAAAGGGATGGAAGTGAAAGGCTGAGAGCTGGCTCCCAGGGCAGGGTGGCAGAAATGAGGCAACAGCAACTCTTTTTAAACCATTCCAAGGTTGCTCTGTGCCTGGCACAGACTGGTGTATGAAATGGGGAAACTGTAACTGGTTTGTGCTATTCCTCCAGGCCTCCAGGCTGAGCAGATCTTGTTCAGAAAATGTTCTCATTGAAGGCAGTAATTATCTGGTAATTAAAGGATGCTGTTGCACATGGTAGATTTCCAAAGCTGGATTGTTCTGGATTAATGGAAGCTTGTATATGAAGAAGGTGAGCAAAATCTTGCAATAAAATTTCCATGCACTTTTTTCTATGTGCCTTCTATAATATAAAGCCAATGTTAAATGAAACTGTAAAGTGAAACTATCAGCTATTTGGCAGTGGTTCAGGCAAGAAATACTTTTCAAGACTAAATTATATTATAAACATGAAACATCTTCTCGGAATGTCTGTGTTCAAGGAAAAACAATAGCTGTAAAACTAATAGCAATTGCATAAGAGGCAAAACAGCATTTTCAGTGTGAGTAAACTTCAGAAGCTGATGTGTTAGATACAGGGGTTGAGGTGTGTCAATAAGATATTTAAAATCCATCAGGAAACTTCTTCTCCATCTGCAATTTTTCACCTGTGCTTTTACAAAAAATATGTGAGACATATTTTTTGCTAAAATAAATTCCTGAACCCTCCTGGAATTTATTTTTTCTTTTGCAGCAGCAATAGCAGAAGTACTTGCATAGATTAATCTACAGACCAGGACATGTTAAGATCCAGGCTAGCAATTATTTTTGAACACAAAATGTAAATTTTCTTAAGGCAATGAGATGTTCAAAGACTGGCCTCAACCTGCCATTAGAGCATTTTTGGGTGGTTTCTAATTTTTACTTACTGCAGAAAGCAAGCACAATTTACATTAAGATTCCATATTAAATTTCCTTTTCTGTCCTTCCTGGTAATTAGTGCATCCAACTAAATCTTCTAATTTTTTTCTTTCTTTTTACCTTCTTTTTAAATTTTTTTTTTTACTATTTTTAACTTTTTCCACTCTGAAATATTGACATGATTTCCAGCACCATTGGATCATTATTTTGACAAAATCTGTGTGCAGATATAAAGTACTGTTCTGAAGTTCTGAAGGTCTGATATAAAGTCCTGAAGGTCTGAATCAGTGGAAAACACTGTTCCAGTCCAAGGAATGAGATGAAATGTTTTCCCCAGGGCCGAAGCCTCTCAGTGATGGGTCAGTTCTAGAGATGAGTCACTGGGGTTGAGCAAGGTCTGACCAAAGTACAGCCAAATCATGCTGCTGATGCAAAAGTGTGTGGTGAGTGATGACAATTTGGGTTAAGAAATGAAGAATGAACTATTCTCTAATCCAATTTTATTCCCAAAGAGCAACACTAAATATAAACCAAAAACTTTCTCAAGAGGTTTCTTCTGCTGTTCCTATCCAAAATAAAGTAGATATGTTGCTACTGAATAAAACCTCTCTTTTTCCTACATCCTCCAGTGCAGTTTTAGTATCCCAATCAATGCACCCCTTGTTCAGAAAATGTGTAATTTCTTCAGGGGTTCTTCATAGTTGTTTTGTTCTTTATCATCTGTGGAGCACAATCCTACTTCAAAGAGGTAAAAAGGTCCTCTGCAAGACAGTGGGGTGCATTCCTGCAGTTTCCCCTCTGTCATCATGCACTATTTATGAAGGCCTGGGTTTTCTGCAGGCTGATGTGGTGGAATATGGAATATGGGCAGGTTTTCAGAGTATTCAGGAAAGTCAGTGCCCACGGCCCCCAGCCTTAGAGGCTCCTGTTTATATCCCATATTGATTGCACCAAGTGGGGAAACAGGGAGAGGGCAGAAGGCCTGAGCTCTGCTCCCTACTGATCTCAAAACTCTATCAAAAGTCTAAAATCAAATTAAATACACTTTCCTTCTATATTCAAATTGTTGTCCACTTGGAATGCAATGGAAATGGATTGGTCTCCACTGGAAGCCTCCATTTCACCCAAAGGTCTTGTTAAAGGTCAAAATGCTTCTCTCATGGATCAGAACATTTGAAGGCAGATACTCCTCAAAGAGTATTTACACACCTCTGGTAGGAGCAGAGCTTCCCTGACCATCCAAATGGGTGGAGAGAAGAGGGTGGGATGTGGATTTTAAAGAGGAGGCATATTTGAGTCACACTCAGCTCTCTGTCAGAGAAACAGTTTTCCCTGGAGATTTAGAGAGATAAATTAAATTCTCTGTATTCCTTACTTCATTTGAAGACCGCTTCCTGATAGTCTATTTTGGCTGGAAAAGTGAATCTGTACAATTAATTCTGCTGCATTACTTTTGTTGTTCTATTTTCACTAGTGTAGCTTAAAAAATCTAGCCCTGCAATAAATAACAGCTCAGTGAGCCCTGAGCTCCCTGTCAGTGAATCTCTTTTAGTGTCACCTCTTTCATTTCTAAGGTTCCATTTTCTCATTGTGGCTTATTATTGCATTTAACTGTTCTGAAAGATGATGTAGGTAATTGTACTGGTCCCTTACCTAACTACAGATTCTTTTAATTTCTTAATAATAATGAAATTGCCATAGATGCCTTATAATCTTTTTCTTCAGAAATAAACATTTAAGTAGAAGTACACACAAAATAATCCTGGGCTGCCCTGTGGCAACAATTATAATTAAAATATAACTGTTTGATTATATAATTGAAATTTCTACCATTTGATTAGCTTGGATCCTTTCCATGGCCATACCCCTGTTTTTGAAGAACTCAGCCTCTGTAGACTGTGCTGCAGGAAATTTACTGCAGTCATGGGCTGAAAAACACCTGCCTGCTTCAACCCACAGGTAAAGAAAGCACTTGCATGTAAGAAGAATTGAATAAAATCTGGTTTGTGTGTAATTAGATGGCTGCACAGCTGTGCTAGAAATTCAGGGCCAAGGTTTAAAAAACCCCAAAAAGGTGAAGAGCAGAGTGCAGGTCTGACTGGTCCAGTAATGTGGTCAGGGAGTTGTGCTCTCCCTTGCTCATGGATGGTTTTTACTCCTGTGTGTATTTATCATGAATAGAGGTCTAGAGATAACCCTCAGAGTTCATCTTGTCCATTACTTTGCCCAAATGGCAGGAAATATGAGCTGCCTGGACTTCTTTCAGATCTGCCCTGAGAACGCTGGTGTGATGCAATGTGGCATGGCATGGCATGGCATGGGCTGTCCCTGCAAGGGAGCCAGGGGAAAGCATCTGCTTTGGTGCACTCCAGGGACCTTTAGGGAATGGAGAAACACAAATTTATTCCCTTCTGGGAAGCTGAGGCCTTGCTGGCAGTGGAGAACTTTCCCAGTGGAGCCCAAGTGGGCTTTACATTCCCCCTCACCAGCTGTGTGGTGAAAGTGTGTAGGGTTTAGATTAGGGGCCTGAATATAACTCACCCCAAATCATCCCTGAGAGCGGCACCAAAGGATAACTGGTGCTTTTTTACCACAGTACAAGTGAGCTCAAAAACTGTGAAAGGACACAGCATGTAGAGAGTCCTTGATTATTTAATTTACCCAGTCTGCAATCAAATCAGGTTTATCTGGTAGTAGAAACATAGAGCAGCTCTAAATATTGCTAGAAATGCACAGAAGGAATAAAAGAAATTTGACAGTATAATTACAGCTTCTCTTTATGATTCCATCAACATTATTTAAGTGCATATGAACCTGTGCTTTTACAAAAAAAGCTTTATAAAAATCCCAAATTGTATTGAAATTTGAAAGAAAAAGAGAAGAAAAGTCAAATTCTATGTTTTGATCATTTTATAGTGAATACAGACAGTCCTATGGTAGTGCACCGCATACAAAGCATGACAATTAAAGCATTGGTAAATGATTTCTTCATTTAGTGCCAATCATGTAAACAGAAAAGTTGGAACTTAACAAATTGAGTAAAGAACTGTGGAACAAATTTCAATTCAGGTTGAAAGCTAATGAATTGAAATGTCAAGTCAATCATTTTAAAAAATTAGAATTCAATAGTTTAAAATAATTTAATCATTTTTATAATTATTTTCTGACAAGGAAGGAGCAAGGGGTCAAAATATAAAACTGCAAGCATATTTTGGCTAATGTGAATATTGGAATGAATGGTTTAGTTGCGTTTCACCTGGAGTACATTAGTAACTTTCACAATGATTATTTTTCTTGCTTTCAAGGAAATTAAATAATCAACCAGCCAAGACAGTTCTAAAATAAGCAATTGACCCTTCACAGTATAGAAGGATTGATTATTCTATAGTCTTCATTTCACTTCACTAAATACACACCAGAGCAGAGGTGTCTAAAGGTTAGCTCAGATGTTTTGAGCCCAGCCTCGAGGCTGTGAGCACATTCAGCTCCCAGTGAACTTTATAAAAGTGAACCAGAGCTGCTGAAGCACCAGCCCTCACCCACCTGCAGACAGCGGGCACCACGTGGCACAGCTGTGTCAGGAGCCCCCAGGTCCCTTGCTTTGGAAACACAAATATTCACAGCCTTGCTAGGAAGTACAGAAATGCCAAACTGCTGCAAGAGTCACCAGGTTGCTTATTTTGTGGTTACTATCTTGTAAATATGAGAGGTGATTAATGGAGGAATGAATGGCTGATCTTCAGTGCAGAGTATGGGAGGAAATCCACGTCAGCAGCCTGGGAGCTCCCAGGTGCTGATGGCTTCCTGGTCTTCCTCTCACTAAGAGATGGAGCTCTATTTTTAGAGGGGACATTGATACCACTGCAAAACTTCTGGAAGTTTATTTGTGCTTTGCCAAAAGCATAGAGGTAATATATTCTTGGCAGAAGAGAGGGTCAGCCACAGAGGGATGTGCTTGGTCTGTGCTCTGCGTGCAGAATATCCAGGGAATTCAGAGAGAGATCTGAGAGGGGCAGCTGAGCTTTTTGCTTGTTAGGGCTCTCTGTGTCCTCCAGTATTCAGAGAATAAGCACTAGAGAACATCAAAACCATGCTTTAGTTTTGTTCTGTGTGGTTTTTTTTAGGAAAAAGAAAATGAGATTGTTTCCTAAGTAATATGATTTCTGACTGCAGTGCTTAGTGCTGGTGGTGATGTGGGCTTTTGTTAATAGTGGACAGCAGAGAAAACAGCATGCTTGCTTCCTGGGTACTGTGTGATATAATTAAGGATGTAACCACACAGAATAATTGTCATAAAGATGACTGGACAAAGCCAGACTGGTAGCATCAGTACCCCAGCACAGGAAAGCTGAAACGACTACCTGAGACGGCAAATGAGATGAACAATCTGAGAAAGTATGTCAGATACCATTCCACGTGGCATCCTCCAGCCCAAGACAGTCTCCAGTGTCACAGATGAAAATTAAATTCTATTGTACAAACCCACAGTGACCAATAGTCCCAGAACAGCTTGTATTTGTCTTGCTGTGGTCAGTTTTGGTAATTTGTGTATCCTCCACAAATGCTTGTGCTGTGTGACAGCTTACAGACTGCACCCAGGAATGACAGGAATTACAGATGGAAAGGAACTGTTAACCTTGCCCCCACAGGACTGCTCTCCACTTCATATTTTAATGCAATGTGCAATTGGCCCATTCCAGATGATCTGATATGAATGTTACTGTCACTTTCCCTCTTAGTCAGAAGAGCTCATCAATGACAATGGGATAGATTATGTTGCTGCCAATGGCAGCAGCAAAAGGAGAAATGCCTGCTGAAAATCTGCACCACGACTCCATAGGTTCTTTTCAAGGAAAAGGACTTAATTATAGGGCTAGAAAATTACCATGCAATAATTAATATGCTTGGTATTTACACTTAGGAAAGTGATTGTAAGGCATAAAATGCAGTATTAAATTGGAATTAGCTACACTTATTTCAGTTACTAATATAGCACCCTCCACACCACCTCTTGTGTGACCTCTCCAACATCTGCATGAAAAAATGAAACCAAATCAGCCCACAGTTTCTGCATGATCTAATTGTAAATCTCCAGTAACTTCTTGGGCTCTATCCAAAACAACATGAGCTTCAATTTTTTCCAGTTTTTCCTTATGCTGGGAAGTCAACCACCCATGTTATTACTGGGAAACATGACCCTATGTTATGTTCCCTCACTGAGGTCCTTGAGTCAATAATCCCAGCAGTGCCTCGGCGTTTTTAGAAGTCCTGTTCTCTTCTTTCAACATGCCTGACTCTCGACGCACTGCCAAATGTTACAACAAGTTTTTAGAGGTGCCAGAGTTATGATAATTAATGCTAAGAGAGTCGTAGAAAGGTTGTAAAAGCTCATACCTCAAAGTTTCAAACACTTTCCCACTCTTAGAGATTGAGATGAACCCATGGGGGGGCAGGGGGAGGGGCTAATTTATTCTCTTTTTGCCAGAACTGAGATTTCTTATGCCTTTAGCCAAGGGATCTGGTTCTGGCTGCTATCAGAGACAGGAAACTGGTCTAGGTGGACTCTAGCTCTGATCTCATCTGGCAATTCAAATGCTGGGAAATAAAAAAAGGGGGAACAGGCTTGTTCTGACCCCAGCTTGTGGTTTTTATTCACTTTAGCACAGAAATGGCCACAGCAGCTGCTTCCACAGAAGTAAGGGAAGGCTGTATCAGGTCACTGAGGTTTCCAGCCCAAAACTTTCAGTTTCACTTCAAAGTGTGCAGACCAGTACTTCTGAATTCCCCTTTTAGCCACATGTTTTGCATGTTGAAAAGGCTTTGCTCAGAAGACAGCAACCAAAAGTAATTCTGTGAGAAAAGAAACCCTGACTGCATTTTTGCACAAGTCAGGATCCTGTACCCCTTTTCCTCACCTGTAGCTGTGATGCTCTTTCTCTAAAGCCCCTGGGGTCTGCCAGCACAGGAGTTTGAGAAATATTCTCTCACCAGGACTTTGCTGCCTTCAGAAATGAGCTTCACATACATTTCATGTTTGTGTTTACCTTTTGTGCCTGTCTTGCCTTTCATGAAGCCCCAGAGCAGGTCCTGGTGATGATGCTGTCCTTCTCAGGGAGAAAGTGCCCAACGTGTTGTACCAGCCTTGGGCAGAATCAATGTGCACTCCATCATAGGCTGAGGGGGGTTAATGTCTTTGGAAGACTTTCATTTTATTACAGGGTGAGTTCCAACAGTTTTTCAGCATTGAGAAAGAGGTTGTGACCCTCTGACAAAATTTTGGCTGCAAAATGAAATTTCCTCTCCGTGCAGGAAACCGCTGGAGAGAATATTTCTATAATACTTCCATTTAAATAAATCCAGGTATTCCAGTAATTGTATGGTCTCCAGTAAAAATATCAAATAAACCTGTCAGAGGCTTTTCTCCCAGATGCTCAGATACAGTCTCCTTTCACTTGTGCAGCAGAACTGCAATGCCAACAGCCATCCAAGGGTACGCTCCTGTGGTTCAGGCTCCGTGGCTTGTCCTGGAAGGAGACAATGGTTTCACTATGCTCCAGGGGCTGCTCCTCAGCCCTGCTCCTGCCTGCCCACTAAACAAGGTCAGAGCAGCTCTCTCTGCTAATATCTTGGGTAACACAGCCTCTGGGAGAGTGCAGTTTGAACGTGAAGCAATCAAAGCTCATCACTATATAATTTAGTAACTTGCTTTGTAAGGCAAAACCAGCACGGCACAGAAAAGGTGTGCTCTGGAAGGAACACACAGCAGCCACAACGCTATAACAGTCTAATAAAATGTTTGTGCTGTTGGAAAGGTTTGCTGCAGAGGAAGATAAAAGACAAAGATCAATAAAATGTAAAAACCTTTACTGGGAAGCCTTCTGTCTTAAGAGGAGACAGGTCTGCTTAGCCAGGGTGCGGAGGGCACGTGCTCCCGTGGCTGCCTTTGTACTGAGCCTCAGATCTGGCTGCCTTTGCTCCCTTCAGGCTCACAAAATCTTGTCTTCACCCATGCCAAGGTCTTCCAGTGTCACACCCTGATAGAGCTCTCTTTGATAGAGAAACATTTAACTGACTGTTGGTCATTTGCTTCAATTTGCCTCCACAGCAGACCTCTCCACTCACCACCCAAATGCAGAAGGGCATTGCCAGCCTTTTACATGCAGCTCACAGCCTCAGCACAGCACCACAGTCTCAAGCCCCCCAAAGATTTTAAACAAACCACAGATGAAACACTAACACAAGCAGTAAATCTCGAAGACAGCTCAGTGATAGCATGTGCTGCTTTAGCTATGACATACAGTAGCTTAAAAAATTAGAATTAGTTACGAATAGTAGATTTCTCACACTGCCAGACTGTATCATTTATCTTACATAATTTACTATATCATTTTCTCTCATAAACAGCTCAGAAGCCAAGACTCGGTTAAAAACAAAACAAAACAAAAACCAGAAATGGATTTAATATTTAAGTGTTCCCTGGGGACCAAACTCATTCCTGATAGAAGAGAATGAGTTTGACCTACTCTGGGCAGTTCCCATCAGCTTTAATAAACTTTCCTCAGGGCTGGGCTCCACCCAATCTGTTTTTCAGCTCCTCTCTGGATGACATCCTGTTAAAATTAGAGTACCTTGACCTCAACTGGCAAGAGACAAAAGCCCAGTGTATTTTTCTTACTAATTGGCATAGCCATAATGACTTTAATTTCAATGCAAGGACTTTGGAAATATGAATTGATGGGTAGCAAAGTTCATTGATTAGCACTTGTGTACAGGAACCTTCCCTCCTGTACAGGTTTTGCACATAATCACTCAGTGGTAACCAGCATTTACTTATCAAAGAGAAATCCAGAAACATATGGCTGAACACCTACATGCAGGAAACATTTATCCAACCACATACTTGAGCATTAATTTTACATACAGGAAGAGGGATTCCCCTTTTGATGGTGATAGTTCCTGTAACAAAGAGATGGAATGGTTGGAACAGTTTATACTATTTATTATTATGAAATGGGCAGCAGAAATTGAGTGACCTTCTGGGTTAATAAGAATTTTGAGCAATGGTTTCATTGAGATATAATTCAGTGTTCTGGAGGCATAAGTCTTACACCTTAATTAATAATATAAAGATATTTTAAAATAACATTTTAGGAGTATTAAATCTATTATCACAATAAGACACTTCAGTGTGTGAACCAGTGTGAATTAATTCACACCTAGTTGTATGGATGGCTCTTAGCCCTTTGGCCCCATACTTGACAATATGTTAGGCTTGAATTAATGCACTGTAATTCACAGCTTGTCATGTCTTTCTGCTGAAGCATATCCCTGAAGTGGCTTCACCAATATATAGGCTGGCTTCACACTTCCCCATAGAAGAATGGCTTCAGCTCCTCCCAGTCACAGCTACTCCCCAAAGCTGTGACCCCTGAGACAGGCGTCACACGTCCCCCTGCCACCAGCTGCCATCCCCATTCACAGAGCTGCTGCTCAGGAGCAGGGCTTCCTGCAAAAAAGCAACAGATTTACATTCAGCTTTCCTGCTTCCAGCATGGACAGGCTGCTTGGAAAACTACAGACTCACTGGGACTGTACCTGGAGTGGGGCTCTGGAATGTACTGCATCAGCACAGGTCTGGCAAACCTGAGGGCTCACAGACAGGGCAGAGAAAGATTTCTCCTCCGTTCTTGCTGAACAGAAATAATTCTGAATAAACCAGCCAAGACAGACAGTGACTCATCCACTGCAGGAATTGCTCAAGAGAACTTCATTTTACAGTGTGGGAAACTACTGCCCCTCTAATATTGCTACAGACTGCAGCATCTTGATTTATCCTTATTCTAGAAGCACAAGTGTTATTTTTTTGCATCCACCTGAATGGTGGCCTCACATAACCTGCTTAGTTTTTTGCTTATTAATTTGTTTGGTCAGCTGGCTGCTTGGGTTTCAGATGCTGTTGATTCCATTTGACATTCCCAATTTAGAGCTTTATATGGAAATAGCAGAGTTGCTCCTGCACTCCAAAAGAGTTGAAAAGGCTCCAGTTTTGTAGTAAGTCCTCAGAAAAACAGCTGAGACAGTGAAGTTTGAGAAGGAAAAAAAAAAAGAGAGAGATAAAGAAAACATGTAAAAGCAAAGAGCTTGATAGGTGTGGTGATAAATCTGAATAAATAAATGAGAGTTGCTGCAAGACACGGAGGTAGCAGTTTTGCTGAGCTATGTTGGAAGAAAGCCCTGATTGTGTGCCAAAGCAAGAGAGCAGCTGTGAAATGCTGGGTGTGGGTACTCAGCAGTAATCTGGTTTAACCCTGTACTTAATGATATAATGCAGTGTCCAGTGCTAAAGCTCACTAAGTAGGTGCCACACAGGCATAAAATATGCATAACCTGTTTCTTCCCTTCTGCAGTAATCCACATGAAGCCAGTATTCATTTTTCTGTCCATCTTGGGAACCATGGAAAAATCAGGCTGAAGTTTTGGTGTGGTCAGATCCTCTCTCCACACCAGGTCACAGGGCTGTGCTCTTTCCTGCTGCTCTCCTCAACATTTCCATCTCATCTCACTAATAGAGTGAAGATATCTAAAAAGTTGTAAAATACAACTACAACAACAGAGTTGATTGAGTTGCAAATTCTACAGAAATATGCATTTTACCAGGGGGAAAAAAAAATCACTGTGGAGCTATTCAAATATAAGGGCATTTCCAAGGTTTTCACTTCTTGTTGTTGTTAAAATCTGTTTTCAAATGTTCATCTCTGAAATAATTTATTGGCACCTTGATATAGATGGTTTTATTTTGCCTCAACTGCCATTGATGTCACCTGTTCAGAAAAGACCTATTTTGTTAACAAAATTAAGTACATATTTAGAAAGATGGTATCAGATATTTTGCTTTGAAAGTGTTGTCAACATTGTTTTTGTTTCAAGGCACACCTCTGCTAATGCAGCCTGCATATACAAAAGCTGGTAAGTGACTATATACATCATGTCTGAATATATATACAAGTTCAATATTTCTATTTACAGGGTAAAGTAATGGAGTCGGTCTGATCTGAGAGAGCTTCTGCATGTAATTTCAGGGAATCTATGTTTAATTTAATAGGTCATGTATCTGTCTCAAGTGGGGATTACAGTATCTGGTTTAAAGTGATCTACAGTATCAGGCTTATTATGTAGCTTTTATTTTTAGCAAGGAATGGATTTAACAGTTGACAGTCCTACTTAAGTATGAAATACATCAAATTTACAACCCAGGCCAGGCTGCTGGCTGCATTACAGGCACCAGCTTACAAACAACCTTGGGACTTCCACTGGCTGGGTAGTTAGGGGCAGTGGGAAGTGGCAGGCTGGAGGCATAAAACCATCATGATCCTGCAGCAACCTGGGCTGATCTATGGAGCTGTATTGTTGGGGAGGTTGTAAAGCCGATTGGAGGACGGGTTGATCACTGCACTGGGAAAAGTTATGGAGCAAAACAGGGCAGAGGGAATCCAGAGTGAAAAATAGTTCATGCTTGAATGCCTTGAAAAAGTGTATCATGCATTCTGCTTTATGCCTGATACAGCCAGAGCTGGGCTGCAGTGAAGGAGAGGAAAACAAACAAGCAATAAAGAAATAACATGGGCATAAGATTTCTGAGGGCTGAAGGGGAGCATAAAAATGGTTGCGAGGCACATCGGGCAGAGTGAGAGTTTTCATATGATACTGTTCTCAGTTGCAACGTTTAAATGATTTGGATACAGCAAGAGATCAAAAGATTATAATATTTCCTGTGATGACTGGCCACTCCCTGGATCTCTCCTTGTCTGTACCTGTCTGTTCTTCATTACATCCATCAACGCAGCTGGTTTCCAGCTAGAAACCAGTAGCAGGAAGCTGAGTGCTGGTACAGTTTTAGCATAATGAGATGACTTTCATTTTGCTTGTGTAATAAGAGTGGCAAAACAGAGGTAAGTCATAAAGTGCTCATCTGTATTCTAATTAACTCAACTTTTGCTTCTGGCCAGGTCTGAAGGTTTTGTTGGCACAGGAATGAATCCTCTCAGGTGCAGAGAGAGAGGAGTGTAATATCTAGTCATTATAATTGTACCAGTGAAAGCTGCTATATAAACAGAATTATTCTGCTAAAATTGCACTTCTTCTAGTAAGCTTATCCTATTCTACTTCTGCAAGTGGCTTCACTGGAGTGATATGGAACTTTCCTTGTGTGGCCTGGCCACATGAATACTGCTGTGGCAGAACTGAGCAACTCTAGCTTGGCTGTATGAGCAAAAGGCTTAAATAGCAGACATCACTTTGGTCACTAGGATAAAGTTTAGGATTTTTTTTCCCCATTTATTTTAACTCATTTATATCCAGCTGGAAAATCAATATCTCATAATGAGAAATAGAGCTATAAAATTTCTAATAAATCCATTTTCAAGTGCAAATTCCGCTCCTGAAAATGACTCTGTAACAGTCATCACACAGTTCCATGTCTAGCACTGAACAAAAATTCTTCATTTGCAATTAAAATTCAGCATTTCTAGTTGCCAGCTGTAGCAGCTCTCTACCCAGCCCAGCCAGGGTCAACCTTGTTCACACATCCTTTCCTGCCACCAAGTAGCATTCTACACTGAAATAGTGAGAATGAATGGGACATGATTTCAGCTTCCACATCAGTTTTCTACAAAAGGGACTAAACTTGGTTCAAGTGCTTCATTTCTTTGGCTTGTAAGATTTATTCACTTCCATATTTACTCAGGCCCACTCTCTCCTTGGAATTGATTCTCAGGGATACCACAGACAAGGTGGCCTGACTGTTTCCATGGGATGGTCATTTTGGCAGGGTCAGTAATGGGAACAACTGAAATCTCTCTGTAGCCTTGCTCTTGTGCTCTCTGAAAGAATACAGCCCTAAACTAAACTCCAGTTTCCCATATGGGTGGCAGGAGGACACTGCCAAGTAGATGATGTCCAGGAAAGTTTAATTGGCTCCCCACAGGTCTCATACTTCCAATATCGCTTTTGTAATAAATCCAAAATGTCACTTGTTAAATAACCCGGGACCTTTCTTGTAATCACACAGGATTACATTAAAACATTAAATCAGACATAATTGGACTGTCCCATTTAGACATAATTTTAAGGTAAAAATAAAAAAATAATCAGACAGTAGTGTATTATATGTAATGAGAAATTTATTGTAGTTCCAAAAATATCTTCACTGAAAGTATAAAAGAATTTATGAGCTAATTTTTTTTCTGAATATAAAAAGAACTAACTAGAGTGTTTTAATCTACAGCCACTGAAGTAAGAACTCTTTCTGACACAAAAGGTTTGCTTTTACTAACAGCAATTAAATCTTTAGTCACCTGTAGAAGATAATATTCAAATGTTCTGTTCTTCACTGGTCTTAACTCTTTAACTTACACTTTCCACTTGTTCTTGAAATAGCATCAACATTACAGAATCACAGGATCACAGAATGCCTTGGGTTGGAAAAGACAAGTGAGATCATTTAGTCCAACCTATGACCCAACACCTGCTCATCAACTAAACCACGGCCCTAAATGCCATGTCCAGTCTTTTTTTGAACATGCCCAGGGACAGTGACTCCACCACGTCCCTGGGCAGATGATTCATTGGCTTGAATATTTTGACATATAATGAACCTCACAACTGATTTCTCAAATGAAGGGCTTAGAATTAAACTGGAGCCTGTTGAACTAAGATGTACAAAAATATCAATTTATTTTCTGTGAAGTTTATTGTTATTTATAGTCAAATACATTCACTATTAGACTTCTCTGCTGCAAAGGAGGTTCAGAACAGGCAGAACTGCTAACAGCATTGCCACTTTCCTGGAAATTCGTGTTGTGTAGGGATGTTCAGAGAAGGTTTTTACAGCGATATCCCACCTGAAAAGGGGAGGAGAATGATAAGGGGATAGGGAACTCCCAGACAGACAGACATCGTGCCCCCAGGGCAGCCCCGACACCGCCAGTGTGCCCAGATGTGGGCGAGTCCCGCAGGCTGGCAGCGTGTGCGGGGCCGTGTGCGGCTCCTCCAGGGCTGTCCCCGTGTGCGGCTCCTCCAGTGCTGTCCCCCTGTGTCCCCGCTCCCCCAGGGCTGCCCCTATGTGTGGCTCCCCCAGGGCTGTCCCCGTGTGTCCCCGCTCCCCCAGGGCTGTCCCCATGTGTGGCTCCCCCAGGGCTGTCCCCGTGTGTCCCCGCTCCCCGGGGCAGGAGCAGGGGGCGCTCAGAGCGGGCTCACCCTCCTCAGCAGGGATGTCCGTGCCCTGCCGGGGTAATGCCTTCTCATAGCTGTAAAACTAATCCGTCTGCGGGAGGCTTGGCTTCGGATCTGATGAAAATTAAACATGAGCTTGACGTTTTTGTACAGGGGCCAGTCTCTGCCTTCAAGCAGTTTTGTGCTAATATGGCTCTCAGAGAAAATTTGTGCTTCAGGGAGAGTACTGACACTTGAGTCTTTTTCTCATGCTTTCTCTTTTTGGTGTGCTTTGCATAAGTTTTAAATAAGGTGGTTTGGAACTTATGGATGTACTTCCATCTGTGTTTTATAGTCTGAAGGTTACTAAATGCATACACTTCATATTTATATCATAAATAAATATAATAACCTTGTGTTATTATCATTTATTCCAGCTTGACATAAATCAGGAGCCAAACGAAAGGGAGGACAGATTTTTTAGTGTTTAACTAGGTTGCTTCACATTGCTTGACATTCTCCATGACTTTATTTAAAAGATTCCCTCCAGCTTTGACAGGCAGAAGTTTAATATACATGTGCACACACATATATGTATGTATGTATTCATTTGAATTTGGGCTCTTTCCCTCCAGTCTCTGATAACTATGATTTCTGTCTGAAGAAATGAACTGTCTAAAAAATAACAAATAAAAGGCCATGAGAATTGAAAGCCAGTGTTCAGGTTCATCTAGAAAGAAATTAAGCAAATCAAGTTCAGGTTTATAAAGGGAAGCAAATTACCCTGGAGTCTCCACACACTGGACTAACTTGACATATTTAATTTTTTTGCAGGTTCCTGCCCTTCTAAAGAAAATTGCACCACTTTCATTACAGCCACCTGGGGAGGTGACAACGAGGTTATCAAGCAGTCTAGAACTGCTGCAACAGCTCCTTAAATACACTCAGCCAGGGAGACCTCCTCGAGCTAATGACACCTCCCTGTACCCACAAATGAGAGCCCAGCTGGCCGTGAACCATCCCACCAGTGACTGCAAACCCCAGCCCTCCACAGGTGTGAGAGGGAGGGAGGGGAGTGCTTCCAGAGGAGATAAAGGAATGGGAGGAGGCTGGCAGCCAGGAGAGCTGTGGGTCACTCCAGAGGAGATACAGGAATGAGAGGAGGCTGGCAGCCAGGAGAAGCTGTGGGTCACTCCAGAGGAGATACAGGAATGAGAGGAGGCTGGCAGCCAGGAGAAGCTGTGGGTCACTCGGGATGTGCCTCCCAGTGGCGGTGGCAGGCGGGGAGCGCTGCCTGCCCAGGTATGCCAGGAATGCCATGATCCAGAGGTGTGCACAGGAGGTGACTCAACACCGTGACCGTGATCCTACAAGCAGCCTGGGGATTTGGTCTTGACGGTGAGTTGATTATTATTTTATCTCTTACCAAACTGCATAATTTGCGGCAGTGTAATGTTTGCATGTTTTCCTTGTAAGCCGCTCTTGCTATTTCATTAGTAGCTGTGCTAGAAGAGAAACATGCCTTTCCCCCACAAAACTATTTACTCTCTTTCATGCAGACCGCTCCCAGCCTTTCTACCTCTCCACAGAACCCCGAGCCCTCTTGAAGGGTTGTGTTTCTGTAATCACTAAACAATCCATTTCAGCTGGATGCAGCAAACCATCTTTGATTTAAATTCCCCCTGAAGTGACTTAACTAGGCTCCCAGTCGAGAAAACACTTTGAGAGGTGTCTGGAGTGGTTTTCTGAACTCAACCACCCAGATGAGAAAGCCAAATTTAAAGATGTTTGTGAGTGTGCACAATATGCCCTCCCAAGCCCCCAGTCACCAGCTGCAGCGAGGGGTTGATTGCCAGCCCTGGGTGTGTGTATCTCTACTGGGCACTCTGAAACTCTGCAGCATCTCCCCCACTGCCTGCTGAGGTTCTGGCCTTGCTTTTGCCAAGAATTTGACTGAAGTAAATGTGTAAGTAAATAAATTATTGATGCAGCAGGTCTTTGCACAGTTGCCTGGAGTGAAATGAAGATTCTGGTTCTTTAAGGGTTTGATTGTGATACAGATTTTTGTGGGTGTTTTCAAGTTGTGACCTAAGGTGTTACCTGAAGCAATGCAAACATGGCCACTCAGGTAGTGACCTGCTTACCTTGCCTCAAGGAGAGGAATCAGCTAAGGTATGAACCTGTGTGTTCTCAGGCTGTTCAAGCTGCACTGTCACACTTCTCCTACCTCCAGTTAGTGATGCTGATAATATCATGACACCTTCTGTGAGTGTCCACACTGATAAATAGCACTTGGTAGTTATTTTGGCAATATTTGCCAGCATCCAAGGCCAGGTAATACTCAGCAGCAGTGCCCCTATCCTGCCACATGCTTTGGTCTAAGACAGAGGGAGATTTTTGTTGCAGTTGTTGCCTGTTTTGGCAGTTTTGCAGCACATGCAATAATAGTTCACAATTTAACATCTGAATGCAGGCTCAGAATCTGCCAGCTGGAGTACAGGTGACAGGGTCTGTACAAAAGGAGGAATGGTGAAGAATTATAACTACCAACTTTTGCTTGGTATTTTGGCAATACAGTTGTGGTAGAGCCAGGCTTTGAGCACAGCTTTGGGATCGCAGTTGTTTTCATGGAGCTTTCAGACTCTCAAACTGCACTAGGACACTGCATATTTTTTGGGCAGAATTGTACTTTCCTGAGCCTGCCTAGACTTAAGATGTCAAGGTCACTTTTTAAAAGCATGTGAAAACTCTCAGCCTATCTATCCAAAGGTAATCCACTCTGCTTATATGAGCACTGATGTAGAAATACTTTTTCTGAAGGAGAGTGGTAGTGTCCAGGCAGAACCAGCAGTTCCAAACAGCCTTAAGTATCTCAGGATAGTCATCAAAATTCTGTCTCCATTGAGGATTAGAAGCTGTTTTCAGCTCAGGGTTTGTGCCTTGACAAGCCATGGGGTTTGCTGGTGAGCCCAGCTGAAGTGTGCAGTTTGAAGAGGCTCACCCAGGTGTGCACAGTGGGCACTGTACAGGTCCAACAAGCTCGGAGGAGGGTGAGCAGGTTTGCCAGCTTAGCAAGTGGATTAACAGGGCTCATTTTGGGCCTGAGCACTGGGTGCAGCAAAACAAGGACTCTTGGCCTACAGAACATTGTCATTACCAGTAATGATAATCCACTACACTGTCCTGAGGACAGGCCAAATCCTGCTCACCCTCATCCTGTGATGAGAAACAATAACTGACAGCTGAGAAAAAGGCATGGTATGTGCTGCTTGCTTAATGGGAACATAATTTGGCTGAGTGACACTCAGCTGCTCCTGAAGGATTTGGAAAGCAATGCTGTGAATGTGCTGACTGCCAGGAAGGGTGGAAGGAGGAAGCTCCTTCTGAAAACTGGGCTCCTCTTTGCCACCTTCATCAAACGGCTGGCTCACATTTCATCTGGTTTTTGAGGAGTATTTCTGCATTTTCTTCTTTAAAAGTAAAACCACAAAAGCAGTAAAATAGTTGTATCTCATCAGTAAGAGCCATGTTCTGCTCAATTTGTTCTTTCAACTAGTCCCTTAAACTTAGTATTTACTGTATGCCCTATGAAATGTGTTTAAACTGTTCCCTTGGTTTTGGAGGGGTTTTTGTTCTGAACATTGCATATTTTTACAGCCACAGCTTGTGCCAGTTACTAGGCGTTCCTACTTTACTCACAAATGAGACTTTCACTTTCAAATTCTTTACCAAATTGTGCAATACACATTCTTTGAGACACTGAGTTAGCATTAAAAAAAAAAAGAAATTGGCAGTGGAAAGACCGTTATAGTTGTGTGACAAAATTCAGATTGGAAGGAAATAGCTCACAAAAGCATGAATTAAACATCTAATTAAAAGTGTTAAGTCTCATTTTAATTTTTTTAAAACACCAAAGACAGAAAAGCAGCTGCTTTCCTGAAGAATGTGGTATGATAGGAGCCAGTTAAGTATGAACACAGAACTGATGCAGAGTGCTCAAGGAAACATTTATGGAAAATGTGGGTTTTGGGATCCTCAAAAAACATGATTTATCACAAAGTAGATGTTTGTAAGGACTGCTTATGAAATGGGATCTGAAATAGGAGTGGCAGAATGATGTTTTTTCCTAACTTGTGGTGAACAAATATATATTTAATTAGCTTCATTTTTTTCAATTAGGGATGACACTCATGCATAATCTTACACCATGCCTCTAGTTTTGGAGTAATGG
The DNA here is from genome assembly GCF_028769735.1 of Zonotrichia leucophrys gambelii. Lineage (NCBI taxonomy): Eukaryota > Metazoa > Chordata > Aves > Passeriformes > Passerellidae > Zonotrichia > Zonotrichia leucophrys. The sequence goes on from NC_088174.1 coordinate 6,643,847, forward strand.
GTTCATAGGGGTCTGGCATAAATGTAAAAATATCAAGTAACTACTTTGGAGATATGTGGTTGTCTCAGGGTTGCAGTGTCCTGTAAGTAGTAGTTTGAAAATGTTGAGAAAAAAATTGGCTTATTCTCCTGTTAGAATTACAATTTGAAGCCAGAAGACAAATTATATAAAAGCCCCTGTAATTTTAGAATAATATTTTTTAGTATTTGTTATTATATGTCTTCTTAAATAGAACATACAGCGTGACCCAGGGTTGTTATCTATTGTTCAATAATGTAACTGGACAGTCTAATATTTGTTCTATGAATATAAAAATTAGAACACTAAATTGCTTGGGCCATTTTATGTGATTATGGGGAAAAAATCTCCTTGCTTAATTACAATTGTAATTCAAAATGTATTTTAAAATATTAAAAAGTTATCTGCGCTTGCAAGACTCAATCTAACCAGGAAAAAAGTGTACTTGTAACCTCCCTGAGGGCTGTATTCTGTCAGGTTCAGAGAGATGAGCAGTGGAGCTGTGTGAAATGCAGCTCTCTCCTTGTTCCAACTCCAAACTGCAGAAAGCCAACCAGTCCAGCCTGGACAGAGTCCAGGTGCTTTGCAAGTTGAAAGGCTACACTTGGATCTGCCCTCTAAAGTGGTTTTACACTGGGGCAACTGGAACGGAGCTCCTGATTTACACCAGTTGCAAAGAATTAAGAAATGGCTGTTGAAATCAAAGAATCTTTCTTTTTGAGCCCATTCTGATGTAGGGATGGCCCTGTGCTGAAATAACCAGTGCTTCTGAGGCAGCAGCACCAGCAAAGGCCTGAGCAAGGCTTTGGTGGGAGCCAAAGCACACATGCAGACTTACTTGGGTGCTCCTGTAATTGTGTGTGGTCTTTGCAGTAGGAAATTTCTTTTTTTTAATTTAAAAATGCTGTGTTTTGCTGGTTTTGTGTTGGAGATACTAAAGAAGCTTGTCACTAAAATGCTGGGCAGGTTGTTGGCACATCTGGGGGACACAGTTTGATCTCAGTTTGGAGGAGTGCATAAGCTTTTTTTGCTTTTATGTGATGAGAAATTGGAAGGCTTTGCATTTTACTTCTAGAAAATAGCTGATTAACTGCACATCAGTTGGTGCACAATTGCCACAGAACCTCTAGGTGAATTTTATTCTGTTTGCAGGCACTGAAGCCCAACAGGCCAGGTTCTTGGTTTATGCCTTGCATGTCTGAGAAGCTGTGCCCAGCAGTGAAACCACACAGTGGAACTGTTCTGCCCCAGTTCCTCTCCTCCCCGAGACAGTGATGCAGCTGCCTATGGCTGAGTGTTCCCACGTGTGGCTTGGGGAATCAAGCAGAGCAATACATGAATTTCAATAAGTGTGCCCCCCTTTCATGCACAGTCCCGCATGCCTTTCTCAATTTTGTTTCTGGTTGCAACAATTAATGTGCATGGGGTGTGTGAAGGCAGAATATGGGTGTAATTTAGCACTGCAGACACAGCTCTTGCAGACACGCCTGTCAGGCAGAGAATAAAATTCAGTTCTGTTATGAAGTTCCTGGGAAGAACACTATACAGCTAGAATACTTGCATTAAAATGCATTTAACATTATTGTGGGTCATTCTTTATAAATACTCTGATGAGGTCTGGATCTATAAGGTTGCCTTATGGTATAGGCAGGGAATACCTCATCATGCACGCCTTGGAGACAGAGGAGGGAGCACGGTGCTCTAAGAAAAATCAATGAAATATTTAAGTAGGAAAAAGTAATTTTGTCTCTTTGATTTCATCTGGTAGCAACTGAAAATACACTTTAGAAGCCTTTAAAGTACATCTAATTTCTCATTCACTGTCAAAAAAGAAATTTCTCTGGCTATTCATAAATACAAGAACAGTATGAAGTGGTTACTCATTTATTCAATATGTTATTGCACAACACTGTTCAAAAGTAAGAGGTTTAAAGGGGCTGGAAATACAAAGCATTGAAGCATGGCAATGGTAATATTAATTTGCAGAGGGCAGCTGTATATGACTGTAACAACTGAAAACAGGACAGGGGAAATGGGTTGGATAACAAGATCATTAGCTTATAAACTGAACTTTCCTCCCCCTTTCCCTCACTCCCTCAGAAGAAAAACCAACCAAAAATCTTCAATGAACCAGAAACTTCTGGAATTGAAATATCAAACCATAACCAAGAGAGGGGAAGGAGAGAATTGGCTAAGACAGGGCTGGAGAAAGGGGTAACATTTATTTCTGGCAGAATGATCATATACTCATCACCAGCAACACAAGTAAATGGCTGGTAAAATGGGATTGCTGCAACAGTTCATAAAATTATGATTTCTGGGAACAGACTGTATTTGGTTTCTGTCCATGAAGTAAGATGATCCTGATAATCCTACCTTTTCTCCCCACATTTATATAAAGACCAGTGATTAGTCACAATTATTAAAAAGGGAAAAAAAACCCAAACACAACAACAACAAAAAACCAACTAACAAAAAAACCCAACCAAAACCCCAGAATCAAATTTAGGCCAATCTGCTTTAACTTCTCATGTGTCTGTAGCTCTCCATTTTGTCTTGGTTGTTACCCAGAGGACACTACTCATAAATTGGATGGCATTTATGAGCAGGGTATTAGTTTTGTTAAGAGTTGCATACCTCATCAGAATTTAATTTGTTTTATTTGAAGTCTCACTTGTAATTAAGATGAATGAGCACAAACTTACATGTACTAGAAACAGTATCAGTGCAGACATTACTGTTTAGGAAACAACCAAATCTTTAAAGTGCTTTCCAAGCACTTGATATCTGCTCAAAAAAGGTGGCACATAAGATTAGGTACAATTTGACCCTATTATTATGTAAATGAGTATTTGAGGATTGTGGCTATTAATATATTTTTAATTGAGTATATGTTGACTAGGCAAGAAGAGAGAGGTTTGCAGAAATGCTACAGGCAGTCTTGTCTCCAAAGAGCATAAACCAGGAAAAGAGAAAAACTGGTGGCATAACAGTTTCATAATGTAGATTCATTTTGAAGTAGAACATAAAATTCAGAAAAAGCAGAAGCTTCTATTGCATTGTCTTGCACGGGCTGTTCCAAAGAGAGCAATGTAAGTCCTGGCCTGGCAAGGAGAGCAAAGGTGCCCAGGAGAATTCACCATCACTGTTGTCTCTTGTCTTAGTGTTTTAGTTTGTTCCCTAGCAGTAGCACCTTGTGCTGGCCCCTGCCCTCAAGAATACAGAAATATGAATATTTCTGTAATGTAAAGTGGTGTTTGGGGAGAAAGAGCAACTTAAATTAACCCTGACCCAAAAGTGTGTGGAGTCACTGGGCCCGACCTGCCCCCAGTTCCAGCAGAGAAATACCAGCCCCATGGGGCTGTGCTGCCAGAGTGCTTTGTCACAGCCAATAAACCTTAATGAGCACTGATGAGACACCTCACACACGTGGCTCATCCCCCTGGATCTGGGTTCCTGTGCCAGTCTGGGCTCCTCTGTTTTGATGTGCATTGCTCAGTGCAAGTACATCTGAGGTCAGGCTTTACCCCTATGAATAAACTTGTGAAGGATTTCTTTCCGTCATTCCACTTAAGGACTTATTTCAGTCTGCTTAAAGAGAGTTAAATGTGTTGCATATTGAACTTTTGTATCAATATATATGACAATAAAATCTTGATAACCACTTGTTATCTGTGTTCTAGGTCTTATACAGCATGAGGACATTACTGTTATTTCTTTTTAAAGTGTATTTTATTTTTATAACTATACTTGGCTGAGTAATTTTGGTTTTTAAACCATGACAGTTTTATATGATTATATTTTCCGGCCTAGAAAAAAAAGATGTTCAGTTGTCTCACAGTATAAAATAAAGTTACAGATAGGGCCACCCCAGAACACTGGCTCCCATTATGTTTGCTTTGGATTGTAGGAAAGGCAAAATTCCTGGTGAGGAGAGGGTTGACCCTGTTTCTGGATATGGGGGATTTCCCCAGTGTCAGGTGGAAGGAGGAGATTGCTATGTGGAAGGTGTTTGTGCCACAAAAGTTGGAAGATAAGCAAGGAAGCATTCTCCCTCTCCAGTGAAATAAAAATTCACCCTAATACTTTAAAAATTAGGCTGCAAGTGTGGAAAGTATAAGTGCTCATGGCAGAGTCTGAAGCTGCAAGGATGCAATTGTGACAGATATACCATAGGAGTAGGGAAAAATTATGATAAGCAGGGCAGAAAACGCCATAGCTTTTCCTTATAAAATGCTCATTTTCCCCTGAACCCTCCCATGGTAATACTGGATACACCATACCTTGATTTAGTTTCCTAAAGGGTTATGGACTTGCATTCTGGATAAGACAGTGGCAATAAAGTCAAGTTTCAAACTAGAACTGGTCCTATGATTCTTAGGTAATAAATCCACCTTAACACAAATGAAGCTCTGGACTAAATCTCAGCACATGTGAGCAAATGTCTTCTCTCAGTGTTGGGGTGGCTGCCTCCAAAACAGTGCAAATTTTGGAAGCAGTTTGATTTAGGAAGTTGGTGCTAGCTCTGCAGGAGGAGACAAGTGTGATAAATCAGCCCATATCGTTCTTACAAGGGAAGTGTTTATCCAAAGGATAACTTCTGCCTTTCACTGCTGGAGAAACTGGTCATGCTGGCGAAGCACTGATCCAGCTACAAAGGGAGCCAGGGTGGAGTGGCTGGGTGTGTTCAACACTGGGTATATGATAAAACTGAAAATGAATGCTTTGCTATGAGTTGTACAGCCCAAAATCAGAGTAAGAGTGAAATAGTGGTACTCAAGGGATACTGAAGTGGGACTTGAAGGAAGTAGAAAACTCCAGCAATGAAATAAAACATAATTAAGTAGAAGAGTGCTGTGTCAATGTAAAGAATACTTTCTAAATTGCCACAATATTTTGTTAAATGAGAGCAGGCCCATTAACAAAAGGGAAAGAAACCATCCTGGTTTGTAATTCCTGAGCTATGGGATTTTTATGAGGAAAAAAAAGGGACTGAACTTCAAGAGGGAATGAGGATAAGGAAGGAAAGTATTTTTATCACTGTGGAACTGCTCTGTATCTACAGCAGAAAAGTAGTTTCAATGTCATACCATTTGCTGTTTGTTGCCTAGGCTGTAGTGGTTCATATGCGGTCATATCTGCACTTTTCTGGCCTTTATTTATAAAGTGTCAGCATCTCAGTTGATGCTTCTGATCTTAAAAAAGCCTTGTTACTTTTTCTCAGTTCAACCTCTGTCCTCCTGGACCTGATTTGTCACCTCTGATTCTGTAATGTTAAATATGAATTTCCTGCATATCATTTGTGGCTTTTAATTACCTCAGGGTTAATCTGCCTCATAAAGAGAGGCCATCTCTGTTACCCAGACCATCAGCATGGAACAGAAGATGTGTTTGTGGGGCTGTTCCCTTGGGGCACTGAGGCAGGAGGTGCATGAGCTGTGCTGCTGAGGGCTCTCCTCCAGGAGCAGGAATTTGCAGGAACAGAAGCTCTGCTGCCCAACTCACCCCACTCTGCCTGTCCCAGGCAGCTGCACAGCCCTGCCCTGTCACCCACTGCTGGCATTTTACTGCTCTGTGCCTCTATCCTGGTCCCCAATGGCAGAAGGCAAGGTAAATGAGTTGTTAATTTTATCCCATGTTATGTGACTATGCAGCTAAAGAATTTCTTCACAGGAGATGCCATGAGCTAAAGGTCCTTCTGGGCTCCTTCTTTCCCATGAGCTGAATTTTAACACTATGTTTAGTTTTTTTAATCCGTGTAATAACTGATGGATTGGTTCTGGATAAGGCTATGTGGGGAGAAGCCACTTGCAATTAAAAAACTTCAGGATGCTGCTGTGATGAGAAAAGGTCACCTTGCAAAAGATTGGTTTTCTTCCCCACAATCCTATTCTGGGAAACATTACCTGGGTTTGTTTTTTCACTTGTTTATCCATTATTTGTTCAATGTAATAATTTCCAAAAGCAATAAGAGAGTAATGTGCAATTAACAATAGAAACATATAAAGTAACAAAGCGGTGCTAGTCAGAATGGTTAAATACAATTTGGCAACTCTGCTGTTACTATGGACTCCGTGATGCGTAAACCTAGGCATGAAGTTAAAAAACCAGTACCTTGATTTGCACTTTGTCACAAAAGCTTTTTCTCTCTAAGTGTGGCATCTTACAAGTGGAGTTAGAAAACTGTACTGTGAAAATGGTGACTGTGACTTTACATTACCACCAGTCATGTCAGTAGCTTCATCTCCCTAGAAGCAAAGAATTAAGTAGGATACTTGTAAAGTCAATCAAAATTAATTAACAAATTACAAATCAATCAATAACACCCCAAAAAGTCTTGTTATGACCTCAGTTACTTGTTTAAGCATAAACAAGCTAATTGGCTACATTTCCTGTCTAGAAATAAGATCATTGCCAATTAGCTTAGGACTTAATTAACTCTCTAAGGTACTGAACTTTAGATACATCATAAACTGTGTCTTAATGTTATTATTAGTTATTGCAGTGACTCTAGTACATTCTTGATTTATTGTTATTGTTATATAACTATTACATTTACACTTATGACACTATTAAAAAAAACCCAAAGCCTTCAATATTACATTAAAGTTAATGCCACATAAAGGACAGAGGCATTAAATAAAAGTGGAATTAAGCAGGATGCCATAAGTTTACATTGGGAACTCAGCAGTCCAGCTTCTGTTCTTTGCTAGGAGGCACCAGCATAAGAGATTATATATTTAAAGATTATACATTTAAAGATATCAATTTTCTTTTGCCCAGCTACAATTGCTCTTTATTTCTGGTCATGAGCTATTGGATTTGCCATCCATTTTGGCAGCTGAGAGAAGTCACAGTATGAGCACTGTAATGTAATCCTTACCTTCTTTTCAAGATCCTTCCTGATTGTCTCTTCTATAACAAAACTTGGAACAATCTTGATTTGGTTTTTTTTCTTCTCTCATGATATCCAAGCAATTTTTTGGTTTTTTCTGGCATCTCAGTGACCTGATTTTCTTCTTTTGCTTCTCTCTCTGTTTTAATAACTACAAGCTGCATGTTTTCCAAGGCTGAGAAGAATTTGTTCCAGGTTTGCCAGGGATAAACAGTCCAGCAGAACAAGTGATGTGTCTGCTGAACAGAAGAGAGGAAAAGTCAGATCAGCAGAGATATTTAAATCTGTTCCTCTGCTCAAAGTGGATGTTAACGTTAGTTTGGTGGCGTTTGATAAATGTCTCCAGAACATGGAGTGTCTGGAAATAAACCTGCACTGGGAGTGATATGCAAGTGTTGCTGTCTCCTTGGGGGCTGGCAGCAGCACCACCAGCACACAGCCTTGGGAAATGGGCATTCTGTCTTCTTTATGACCCTAAAAAAGTCACCACGAAAATATTCCAGCCTTTTATTTCAGAAATACTGTCACCTTGTCTATAAGTCAAATCCTTTTTAGGTGCCTTTATTCACTCTTTGCACCAGAAGGACTGTACAATCTAGTCTTCACTTGTGGCTTTGCCACAGTTTTAGCTGGCATCTAGGCTTTGGCTTCTTTACCACTCTATGACTAAGCTGGACAAATGAGGCTAGGAAAGCCAATGTACTTTTTGGCACTGATTACATTTACAGCAAGAGTAGGCAAACAGAAATATTTTGTTTTATGAAAGAATCATTTCAGCTTTAAGAAAAGCTCACATCTCCCAAGTGTATTACTTTGTGGGTTTGGGTTGGTTTGGGGTTTTTTTTTCTGTTTGTTTGCTATGTCCAAACTTAGGAAGTAAAACAATCTGGTGTCTGCTTCAAATCTGGCAACATAGACATAGGTGGATTTAGGATTTGAAGAGCTTGTTTTGAGACAGGAACAGGCTCACAGAAAACCGTTTGATAGGATTGACCCCACTCCTTTACAGTTTCTGAGGATCAAGAGCTTCCTTGTCCAAAACTCTCCTGGGGTCCCTGTTTGTGGCTGACAGTGACAGAGGCACACTCATGGTAAAGGAACTGAAGTTTCTGCATCTCTCCATCCACTGGTCCTAGGCTGGAGCTACAGTTAAGGTCTAGAACTCCACAGCATCCCTGAAAGGTGTTAATATATATTAAATACTTCATGCACATATTTTCCTTTAATTCATGTCTAGATTGGTGACATAATATTTTACCTGGATCCAAAAATAGACTCCTTACAATAAGGAGGGTATCTACCCAGGGAAGAGGATTTGGCATAATCTGCCAAATATAACAGGTGAGCTATTGTTTCTAAAAAAACTAAAGGAATCCAAAATGAGGTATTTGTGTCCTAGAATAGAAATATCCACCCTGGGAGTATCCTTTATGGAAGTGAGCCAGGAATAACTCCCTGGAATAATGCTCTGAGAGCTCACCCCTTTCTGTTGTCTCATGGGTTTTTCCTTCAAAATGTGAAGCAGTCAACACAAACCTAGTGCTGCACACAGAGATGTGCTTGATTATCTTAGCATACATTCTCTTCTCAGTTTCTCTCAGACTTGCTATTAAACACTGTTTCACAAAGCTCCTGGTGTTACCCAAATTCATTTCTTGAGTGTGCTTTCCACAGAGGCCATGCTGTTATTTCTTTTTTAGGAAAAGAGCAGGCAATGAAGAATGTATTTTTCTTTTCAGATGTAGTTCTAAGTGCCATAAAAAAGTGGCTAATTAGAGTAACATTATTGTGGGACAAATGGATCACTTCTCACATGCGTGTCTGCATTTGTTTGTGTGTGTGGGCTTGTTAGCAGCAACAGGGCTGGGAGAACACTGAGAACTGGTGGGGCTCATGCAGAACACATTCTTTAGTACTATCTCTCTTTCTTGTAGGTCCTTTGCCCTTTTCTCATCCGACTCTGAGGTAACGGTATCCATTGCTAACGGATCCCTCAGCCTCTGTTCTCATGCTCTGTGGTTCAGCTGCTGCTTTGCCTCAGCTTGGCCCCAACATTGGGCTGAGCAGGGAAAGCAGCTCCTGGGCAGGCTTGCTCATGGTTCCTGATGTTCAGGGAGAAAAGGATTATGTTACTGCCGTTGCTGGGTAGAGTGCAGAAGTATGAACATCTTTACAGGCATGAAAGAATTGAGTTATGCCCAGGCATTTACCAGCTATGCATTTGTTCACAGCCGTGCAAAGAGCCAGTTCAGAGATGGAACAGGGTACATCTACTCACACTGCCTCCCATTCCTGTGACTTAAAGGACACCCCTAATCATGACTTTATTATGCCTGCCACACTCTGCTTATATTCTGACAGGAGCTCAGCTGAGAGTACTGACATTTCTTAATGATATTTTGATAATTTTTCTGTAAATTATAATGTTAGGAAACATGCCATGAGGAATAGAGGAGAATGAATGGAGAATTTTATTTTCAGCTAAATTTGCATGGGTAAATTTATCCACAGCCCTGGGTGCTCAAGGTCCTTCCAAGATGTGATGAGGATATTAGGGGCCTCATTTGAAATTTTTACTGAATTTAAATAAACTTTGAGTTAGACCCTTGAATTATTTTTTTTTTTTAAATAGAACGTCACCATAGCGGCGACATGACTTCCTTTTGTAGCCTTTAGCTCACCATGTTCTCACTGCCCCATGAGCAAAATGATGTCACCACTGCTGCAGTTCAGAAGTGATTATTGTGCTGGGTACAGCAGCACGGAGTTTGGAGCTTAACCTCTCCATGCTGAGTGAGGAGGACGGCAGCCTCTGCTGGGAGGTCAGGCTGGGGGCAATTAATGGCCTTTTCATCATATTCAAGTACTTTGGTCTATTCTGGTAGCTGGTGGCTTAGGCAGGATAGATTAAATTTCTGGGAGATAAAATATAAGGGAGGGAGAAGAAAACGGGAGGCAAAATATGAGATGTGTGACACATTGCAGTGATGCAGTTATCTTGGCAGTTCATGAATGACACAGCAAATGACAGACACCAAGGTGTTGATTCTGTGGGCTGTCTGTGATACAGACTCCTCATGTTCAGCCTACCCAGATTAGAGGATCTATCATCAGCAACTGTCACAGACAGAAGCCAAATCTGTTAAAAACAATCTAACATCAATGGAAGGTAGGACTAGAGCTTGAATCAGTTTTGGAAGGTTGGTTTTATTTGTATTTTATTCCATGGTGTGTGAAACTGCATGGACCTAAATCTGAGGGTCTGTTCAAATTCACCTCTCCTACCCAGTGGTATTTAATCATGGTGCAAAGGGACTTCTGTCTGTAAGGGAGGGAAATCTCCACTGACAGAAACAGCTTTGCAAGCTGGAAAGAAACAACTGAGTCCTTTATCAATAACACACACTGGATGTCTGCAAAACCACAAACCTATCTGAAATAAGTCAAGATAATCTTTCAAAACCTCCTTCAGCATCACCCTGAGACTGGGATTTTATTGTTAACTTAATAAAATGGTCTTTTGTTTTCATGGAATGATTTACAGGGGAGACTACACAACCTCACTGGGTTTTTGGTTGCAGCCTGCATGGCCAAGTCCTCATTGCTTCCAGCCCTTGGTAAGCAGGCACAGCCTGATCAAACATGTTGGCCCATCCTGCAGCTCCACTTCTGGTTGCACTATGGGTCAGCACTTAGAATATGAAAAAGTTTGTTTTACCTGATGTGTTCCTAAATGGAGCAGGAAAAAGGTAATTCTTGACATTTGAATTCTACTTCCAGATGCTTTTAGAGAACTATCCAGCCCAGACAATCTTCTCCAAGTCATGTCTACTTAATGGCATTTAATTTAGGCACTTTTTTCCTTCCATAAGAAAATACTAAAGCTCTCAATTTCTCCCATGAGCACATTTTTGCAGAGTTCAATTCCAAACTAAAAACCACAAAAAGCTATAGCCAATTGCAAATCTAAGGAGCAGCTGGGAAATACAAAATAACTTCTGAATTTCCTAAGGGGTAACATAAGCAGGGGTACCACACCTGCAATTGTTCGATCTCAAGTCAATGTACCTATTGTCATTTGCAAGTAGTAGTTCAGCCCTTCTGATTCAAAATTCTTTAGTTAAGCTGATACATGCATAAATTGAGGTTACAGGAAACAAATACTGCCTCTCCAGTTTTACACCTTTAAACTCTTTAAATATTTCAGGTACATTTAAAATGGAGCTTAGCAGAATTCATACTGTTATTGGTGACTAGGGCCAAGCAATCAATCTTAGAATCATCCCTGGAGTGCACTAGCATTTTCTTGCACATGGGTGCTTTCAGAAAGCAAGTAAATTACCTGTTTAGAGAGATTAAAGTGAGTTGATGTACTAACCTGCAAACTATAATTTAAGGAGTCAAAAGCCTTTCTTTCCCCACCCTCTTCCACAGAAATTAACAACTCCAGTAGCATAATTTTTTTGTACTGCTGCTCTCTCTCCAGTAGAATATACTTTATTACTATTTGGAGGCTTTATCCCTTTATGACAACCAGTATCAAGAGTAATATTACGCCAATAACTTGGTTTGCTAAGTATTAATACAAGGGAAATTATGCTAAGAGCACTGTGTGAGTTTAATTGCAATTCACACTTTAATATTTTGATGCAGCTGTAAAAACGTAGAATGAGAAACATTACAATTCTATTAGATACTAATAAATTGTGTTGTGGAGGAGGATATGAGCTGTACTTGCCATAATGAAGCACATTCTACTTCCCATCCCTCTGTTTTGATCCTGCATGTGTATGATTTCATAGAGAGGTTCAGCAAAGGTTCTATAGAACAACTTAGAAATGAATGGAGGGTTGTGTGTTTTTATATCAAATAATCAGAAACAAAGTGCAAATAATGTAAATCATCTTGCTTATGAAGTGTTTATGTCAAACACTTCATTTTCTTTATATACAATGTGTGATTGTTTAGAATGGATCCTATTAGATTTAAATGTTGTATTCTTTTCTAGGCTTAAGATTTCCAGGTTTGGGTACATTTAATAAAACAGCATTCTGAGAAATATTCAGAGATTCCTCCTCCTCCATTTCTTCCTAATAGAAATGACATTTTTAAATTGCTGTGCTTTCTCTGCTCTTTCTGCTCATAATTGCAAGATGCAGTGTGGTAGTAATGCTTCCATGCAGCTGAATCATAGATTTGTTTAGGTTGAAAAAGACCTTTTGGATCATTGAGTCCAAATGTTACCCAAACTCTGCCAAGCCCATCACTAAACCATGTCCCTGAGGCCCACATCTTGTAAATACCTCCAGTGACTCCACCACTTCCCTGGGCAGCCTGCTCAATGCTTGACAGCCTTTTCAGGGAAGAAATCTTTCCCAATACCCAATCTGAAACCTCTCCTGGCACAACTTGAGGATCTTTCTTCTTGCCCTATTGCTTGATCTGACATTCAGACTGAAATACACAGAACTTTGTGATTTCAGGCAAATCACTCAAGTCCTTCTCAGCTTTTGTTTCAGTAGCTAGGAGTTAGAAATAAAAATCTTTCAGCATCCCCAGGCTATTTTTCTGATTAGGTAAGGACATGTATCCATTTTCCTCCTAGATTAGTCTATTTTCAGAGAAGTGCCTGTGCAGGTGGGAATGAGCCCACTGCCACTTAGGCACAGGGAATGTAGTCTACAGTAGCTACACCTTCCTTAATTAATCAGTCACAAGGATGAGATAGCCACAAATTATTTTGGTGTCAGCACTTTGGTGTGGCACTCCTGACAGCAATACCAGGCTTCTAAAGTGGAAGTCAAAAGCCCCAGTTCATCCCCACAGAGGCCAGCAGAGCACCACTAGAACAGATCTGCTGGCCAGCTGCATGCAGCTGATACTGAGCAGTGGTTTGCTCCTTTTCCTTTGAATGTATGTGAATCATGTGCAGGCAGGGGATGATGCAAGAGTGTGGTTAATTTGTTCTCCTTTATGAAATACGTATTCAGAGTGAAACCAGGGCTGGTCATAGCCACGTTTACCTTTTCTTATCAGGTTTGACTTTTAAAGGGCAGTGCTGTTTTTCAGTGGCCTCAGTGCATTTTTTTTTCTTTTTGGGGATGAGAACAATTTAAGCAAACACATATTTGTACATCACATTCCCAGCCTGAGTATTCTTACTTGCAAATTACAATCTTTAACATCTCCTTGCCTTTTCCTCTCCAAATGCTCCTGCCCCTCCTGATCTTGGCACTTTGTTGTACCTGGTTCTCTGCCTTCTGCCTGCACTCTCAGGCTGAGCACAGCTGACTGCACATTTCTCTCATTCTCAAATCTAAACCCATCCATGTGTCTTGAATGAGCAACTTGCACAGGGATCTTCTCAATTAAAATGTTCACAGAGTCATTAAACTAACTAATGGTGGAAACTTCAGTAGAAATGATGCTGTAATGAGACAAGCTTTCATCATCTTGCTGAGGAAAACATATTTCACTTGATTCAGATAAATTATATGCCCCCACATATTATGATCAATATTTTAGCAAGAGTTAGCATTTAACTATGTCACTTCTGAGTAATGAATAATCATGTCGAGCATATGAAAAATGAGTAATGACAGATATCACTGGACTGGTACGTTTTCTGCTTCTCAAAATGATATTTAAATTTTTACAAAAATGTTGTATAAAGGATTCAATGACTCCAACTTGTTCCTTCTAATGGGTATCTATCATTTAAAACTGTGACTGCTCTTGAAGTACAGGTTAGAATAACTAATTTTAAAATATGTTCAAATAGTTCTATATTGTGACAGAGGAAAATGGAACCCAGTTGTCAGGAAATGTATGTGATAAAACTGGATTTCAGAAATTGAGGACTTGAACTGGCCTCTAAAATTACTCTTCTTGCCATAGTGGCAGTAGTACTAGGGAGTTTGTGGCTTTGCTACTAATAGGAAATGTGAAAGGTATAAAGTACTTTTATCAAGAAAAATATCTAAAATAAGTAAAGATTTTTAAAATAACACGCATAAAACGACAGCATGACCCAAGCATGCTTTAATTTGTTTAGTTACTTGCATCTGCTTACTGTGTTATGTCTCTTTTGTGTACAGCCTTCCCACAGCCTCCTACCCTAATTTTTAAAACTTTTATGCTTGAAAATACATTCACAGACCAGGACCTAAGGAACTGTTTTGATTTTCCTCTAAAAATGCCAAGGCAGTCTCAAGCACCTACTTAAGAAAATCTTTGCCTCTTGTAAAGGCTGTTGAATGAACCATCAGCAAATGTGTGCAGGTCTTAGAAAGATCAGGAAGCATTTGTCACTGTAATCCAAAAGGAAACCTCTCTATGCATAGTATACTAATTTTTTCCTCAGTCAAGTAATCAGTCGACTATGTTGGTCTGTGGTTGACTTTTTTTTCCTCCCAACAATGATCTGTTATGCAATTTTAAGGTTGCAATTGGGGTGACAGATATTGTTCTATATTTTTAATACCCTTATGCTCGTAGTTGGCAGTTCTGCTCTTGATTGACTTTTTTTTGATGTCTACTAGGAGCCTGAAACTAATTTGCAAGTATGACCATTGACTTGGTGACTTGCTCTTGTAACTGGCTGTAGTGCTGCAATATTAGTCTTCCACCTTTCAAAAAACATAAATATGGTATACTCATGAATAACATGTTTCAGTTGCATTAAAGAAATACATCGTTGGCCCCAATTTTTCTTTCTGGGTCTTTAAAATTCAAACAGAGTGAAAAAGTAATCTAAGGGTCTGTCATTACCTAGGTCAATTCTTCCACCAGCTGCTCCTTGGTGATTTGCAGTGTTATCTGTAACAAACTGTTTGGTTTTAGTCACCTGCAATGTACAAAGAGTTATCTATTCCTAACAGTGGGGACAATAGGCTTTTCCGGTGTTGCCTCAGAGTAGCTGGCTGTAAGGTTTCCTTTCAATATTTAGCTATTTTAGCATAGTTTAGATACATTTCTAATGTTTCCATCATTTGATGGAAGAATAACGTCAAGGAGATCAGCTATAATCTCATTATATTTACATAAATACTATTCTGCTTTTAAACTCCTTGCCAAGTGTGGCTTTTCAACTCAAAGTGAAATTCTCCCTTTGTCAATATCAGTGTTTTCCTTAGGGATGAAACAGCTAATAATCTATACTATATAATAGGAAAATTCACATTAATACTATCAGAAGGATGATGATTACTGACTCTTACAGCATCAGTTTTCCACACTGACAGAATGACATTCTAAAATGCATTTTCCTAAATTAGGTCATTTAAATCAGTTCAATATGTAAGTCACGGTAGCAAATTTTTCACTTGGCAGCTCTTCATTATGTAGCTTGGATTAATTCTGATTTAAGAATTCTGTTTGGTTATTCAGTTTTTTCCTCAAAATTTAATTTTCAGTAAATGTGGTGACATCACAAAATGATCAACCATCATTTGGTGCCACTCCCCTCTTCTAGCTGTGGAGATAATTTCAGGAGGCACAGTTACTGTAAGCAGCAGAGTCACAAGTGAACCAGGTAAATGACTAGGCAATAATTTTTTCATCAGGAATGAGGAAAAAAGGCAAGTGGGAGTGGAATTGCACCCCAGACCCAATGAGGGGAGTAAATGGAAGTTATACTACTCACTTTTGGAACTAGATTTTAAGAGCATAAGTCATTTAACCACTTTTAAAGACTTTACTCTGGGGTGCCTCAGTGCTGTGCAAACACATGGTAAAAGACAGTCCATGCCCCAGTGAGCTTAATAGCCTTCTTGGTTTCCCTGCGGCAATGCCATTTCGCTCCAGCCCTCTTCTCTTGAGCAGGATGAAGGCCTTGCCTCCTCCTCCTGATTATTTTAGCAGACCTCTGGTTAGCACATGGAATGAGCCCTCCAAACTCTGCCGTCAGCACTACAATCCTTTCAAAGCTCACCTGGCAGGTTTCCCAGAAAAGCAAGACACGGTCGTTTAAGCTGGTTGCCAGGAAAAAGACTGAATAATGCTCATTCTAGCTATTTGTTTGGGATACTGGTTCTCACTTTATGGAATAAATATGCCAGACATTCATCTCTTGAATGAAAAGAAATTGCTGCAATGGTCTTGCACTGCTCTTGCACTGCTCTCAGCAGAACCTTTCCAAGACCTCTCAAAGGCCTTTGAAGGACCATCTCAGATGCTCTAATTCTGATGCTATTTCTGTATTGAGTACCAGTTGCACCAGGTCCTCCAGGGCTTAGGAGGAGTGCAAATGGGGAGTTCTATGCTCTTGTCTTCTAAGAGGGCCCAAATATTTTCTTAAGTCATAACTAGCTTATGTTTCTTATAAGAAGCTGGAAGGATATGAATACCCACAACCACTGATGGTCATGTACTGAGTTTGTCAAATGGATGTGTGTAGGGGGACACAGTATGGGTAAATGAAGGTAATGTAGAATGTAATCTTATCCCCCAATGAGTTGCAGCTGGACCCTATTACTAAAGATTAGGAGCAGGCTAGATGATAACAGGCCACACCTGTAGCAAATAAGAACTAGTGGTACAAAAGAGTGGATTGGTGGGAACTGGAGTAGAGAGAAGTCAGATGGCTGCTGCAAGGACCAAGAACAGTCAGTGCTTAGAGGAGCTGCCTGCAAGAAACATCGAGGGGGTATGAAACTCTGAGGCTATGGAATACTTGCACTATAATGGTCATAAAACTCTTGATGTATAAGACGACATAAAATGATAATAGAGCTGTTGTAATATATAAGACAACAGATATGTGGACTGATAGCCTAAAGGTGTGTTCTATACCATAACTTTTGTCACATCATAGCAAACTAGAATGTAACATCTGTAGGATCTATCCATTAATGGCCAAAATATTTGGAGGAAGCTGTGTCCATGGGCTGTGTCTGCCCATGGAAAGCTGACCCTTCTGATTTTCTTGCAACTGCCTCCCCACTGCCCCCAGCCCCTTCCCCAGTGCACCTGTAAAATGATCCACAATTACTGTGAATTTTATCAAATTTGTGAACAAAACCAGCAGGTATCTTCACTGGGAATGTATTTGTGAAAATACAAGGACCTTGCAATTAATTTGACATAATTTATTATTTTTTTTTTTTTACTAGAAAAGAAACTGTATTTATTGACTTCCTCTTGGGGGAAAGTCTCTTCTTATGAGTTTCAGTTTTGTCTGCCCTCTTCACTGCATTTGTCTCCCCTCTTCACATGGACATATCTATTTTATATATGTGGATAGTTTTTGCACTTTTTAGTGTTTTGTATTTATCATCAAATTCCTTTGTTTGATTTTAAATATGTAGACACATACCCAAGCTGTTGCTTGAATTATGTTGGCCCCTCGTGGTTATTTCTGAACAGCCACAGGATCTACTCAGAATATGTTTGTTAGCGATACCATGTTCTAATGTCAGTAGAAGACAGGAAAGTCTTATTTTCCTAACATAGGGTGACCAGAAAATTGAGGTTGAAATGGATGTATATAACAGAATGATCTTATCAGAATAAAAGAAGGGGAAAAGAGAAAGGAAACAAGATCAGATTTGTTGTCTCATATTCCACTTCCGTGCTAATGTTATGTGCCATATATTATTCTTTTTGTTTCTTTCATAAAAATGAAGCTTTGCCTACTGTTACATTTCTGTAAAGTGCATTAGAGAATATCATCATAAAAATCACTGAAGACAAGACAGTACTTCAGCAGCTTATGTATAGACATCATTGCTGTAAAGTGCTTCTGCCTTTTGAAAGCAGCATGGCAGAAAGAAAGAAACTTGATGTGAAAAGCCTTTTTACCATGTTTTTGCACATCAATTTTCTGGCAGTGTTAGTGCTTCAAAGTTGGTTTGGTAGTTTTGTTTTACACTGTGTGTGACCTTTATTTCCACTCATAGGGAACATATGGCTGTGTAATTGGTTAAAGCTACTACAGGGATTGTTTCTGTGTGCCGGGCTAGGAGATGGTGAGAGTCATGCTGAAGCTCTAAGCAATTGGTTCGGTTAAAGGGAAGGATTGCAACATGTGGCCAAGTCTTCAACTACTCCCTATGACCCATTGTTCACAATCAGTTGGTAAGCATGGCAAAGTTTTGTTCCTTAAATCTAGAAGATCGCCAGCTGCTTTAAATCCTGGTCATAAATGTCAAAATAACAAAAAAAAATAAGCAAAAGGGATGGGGGATGGATGGCAGAGAAAGATCAAACTGTGATGATTCTAATTAATTAATGAAATGTCTACTTGAAAGTCAAGTTGGTTTTGATTTTTTTTCTCATAAAGCCTCTGTACTTTTGGCCAGTGGTGCTCTCCAAATTCCTAGTTCTGTAATTCACCCTTTTGCTTTTCACAGCTGATTTGCATCTGCATTCCAGTAGATGTTTTTGGTTACTTGTTTGAAGTTACTTTATTGGAGCATTTGCTACAGTCTCTGTCTTGCCTGGTTTTGAAAGTTTAGACTATCCTGACAGTGTTGTAAGAGCTGCCTGGCTAATGTGCTGTTTGACAGCAGTGAATAGGAATCTTATTGCTATTGCCTTTTTTCCTCTTCACATTTCTGACAGTGGCAAAACATCGAGTGGAGCTGTGCCTGGGTCAGGAAGGGTCATACAGTGTCACAGTCTAAGCACCACAACACTTTGAGCACAACTGCTGAGTTATCAGTGTGCATGTCTTAAAAGCATTAGTTTGCAACCTGTATCAGGGAGGAGTTTCTCAGCACCTGAGTGGCATTCCTGGGGCTTTTGGTGGCATATGGTTGAGAAAGACAGGTATCAAAACAGACAATTGAAAAACCCCAATGGCCAATTCACATTTAATCATTGTAGGACCTTATAGTATCCACTGTGAGCCTTATAGGATCTGAGTGTGATGAAACTCAGTGTGTCCCGGCAGGTGCCTGTGGACACATTCTAACACAAGATATGTAAGAGCTTGCCATTATGAACTCCACTATAGCAAAAATGCCAAAATGCCATGTTTTCTAAAGGAGTCTCGATAAACTTACTGAAGGAAGGATTATTCAACAGGACACAAAAACATTCCCCCTACTTACTGTAAGAATACATTATCGATATATTTCTAGAAGTGATTATTGTTTTAAATTAATCTTGTTTCATAAAATAGGAGTAGCAACTCTAATAAGAATAGTTCTGCATAGTTAAATGAATTGCTCAGGCAGCACGGAGTTGATAATTACAATTAAGATGGTAGGAAAATTAAGATTGCCTATACATACACACTTGAAACTGAGTAACAACATCCTTTCAGTAACTAAAATCCTTATGTTTTTCTGAAGAGGAAATTTAGCCATAGAAGCAGAACATGATGGGTTCCTACTTTATGAATGCACATCTCAATGGTGGGGGTTTTTTTGTGATAGAGCAGCTTTAGTATATGTAAGATTTATGTGAACTCCTGCCTGTTCTCACAGAGTTGAGCTAAATGTTCTTGTGCCTACCTTCAAACAGATGCTAATATTAACTTAATTTTCAATGTATTAATGTAATCTGTGTGCTTTATCTAAGGTGTAAGTTTGTTCTCTATACATGTTTAGTTCTGTATGAATGAGGCACAGAAAGAAAAATCAATCATTGCTTCACAGAGAAATATGAACTCTGTTAGCTTCATTTTTCACACTGTGAAAATGACTTGACCTTCCTTTCCTCAGAAAACCAAATATCTCCAATCTGTATTCATAGCTAGGCACAAATTTTCCATTAACATTTTCTGGATAGAAAACTGTGATTTCATTATTCTTGTTTTGGGGGAAAATAAGCTTTTCTTTGGATAAAATGGAGTGTTCTCAGCAGAAAAGGTTTCTGTGCTGTCTCACAAGGGGTGCAGTTCAGTTAACTTGTGCCTCTCTGGCTGTGGACTGCTGGCCTCAGCCTGTGCCACCTGACCCACCATGGACAGTCTAATCTGTCCTCCTTCAGGAACAGGGACTTTGGGGCAGGTGGTGGCAGCTGCACTCTGGCCTTTGGAGCACTACATGGGCCTTGTTACTAGTTCACACTTTTCTCGTTGGCTTTGTACATTCCTTTGCATATAGATTACAGAAGTACCTTGGGTAAAGAGATTATCAAGGGATGTAGGTAGGTTTGAAAGAGAAAGGATGAGGCTGGAATGCCCCTTCCCTGCCTCAAACTCTCTTCTCCTCTCTTTGCTGCTGAACCTGATGAAGGAGGTGGGAAGTTTCACTGTTCGGGTGCAAGCCCAGCACCTCCAGTAACTTCAGTGTTTTCAGCTCGTGAGTCCACCCACACCTTGGCCAGAGCAGCCACCAGAGGGGTCTGGCCATTTGTGCCTTCACCAGAGGGACACTGGCAGGAAGCAGGACTCCTTCTCCTCTAAATGGGGACAACCACCCAAGCCACCCATGAGGAGCATTTTGCTGGGAAGACAGCCCTGGGCTGGTCGAGCAGGCCGGGCAGGGCCGGGCGGGGATGGGGCAGCAGGGCCGGGTGCAGGCCGGGCAGGGCCGGGCGGGATAGCAGTTGGCCGGTGCAATGGCAGCAGGGCCAGGCAGGATGGCAGCAGGGCTCCCGTCTGCAGCCTCGGCGGCAAAAGCAGAGCCTGCCCGTGCTGAGCCAGCACTCCCCTTTGTGGCAGGCTGCGGGGCCGGGCCGCAGAGCACAGGGCCAGGAGGCCTTGCTGATCTTATTATCCCCGTTCTGAGCTGTTGCAGGTGCTGGGAACCGCAGTTGTATTTTCCACTATAACTGTAAAAGAGGTCACGCTGAGGGCAGCTGAATTTTCTATTCCTAGCAGTTCGGGTAAATGAACCCTTCGCTGTGTGGAGGCAGAGCTGGGGCAGCCTCGTGCTTGTGTTTGCCCCCGAGCTGGGGCCTTGCAGAAGGTTCTGGATCCCTGTGCCGGCAGCCGGGCACTGAGGGAGCGGCAGCTACACCCGACATGTCCCCAGCCCTTCGCTCCTGCAGGCCAGGTCTGGGAGAGCAGGTTCGTGCCATTGCTGTGTGTCCAGGCCATGTGTAGCCAATCGTGGCTGCTGTGTCCCTGGGGACAGGGCTGGGCACGGCTCTGTCCCTGCACCCCTGTGGGAACAGATGTGTGTGGGGCACAGGGCTCCAGTGGAGCGTGGGCTGCGTGTCCCCACTGGTGGCACTCAGGTGCATCCTTGAGGGTTTGAAACTGACTGCAAAAAGCTGTTTGAAACTGACAGTAAAAAACTATTTGAAACTGACAGTAAAAAGCTGCTTCATTCATAAATTTTGTCACAGACCTGAGGGCACAGGGTGCTTGGGGAGCTCCAGGTGCCATACATGCAACTTCTGAGGAGATCCATTACCTCTGCTATTGCTTGTCAATGGGGACAGCAGGTTTGCTTGGTGATGAAGGATCTCCCACCCTTTTGCTGAAATGAGCTCCGAAAGCGTTTTCAGGATTTCTTCTGTGTATCTTTTGCTAGTTTCTGAGGAAGTAAAAAGGGTTTGCTTTAAGAAATTGAAGGTGCTTATACCTGGGAAGTGATTTTTTCCTTTCTGTTGGGTAAGAGCCCTTTCTCTCTTGCAGACTGCTTTGGTGCAGAGGTGGCCAGCTGGCAGCCAAAAGACCTTCTGAAAAAAATAGGAAGCAGAACTGCCACCTTTTGTAAGTCCCACTGCTTTTAGTAAGTCGTTTGAGTTTAATGGTTGAAGTTCAATGCACTGAAAATAGGCAAGATATTGAATGTAAGTGATTAGGTGACAGACTAGGCTTTTAGTTTTATTAATAGTAATTGTTTATTAAAAAACCTCTCTGTACCTGCATCTTGAGAAATGTGAAATTTTGAAAGTGTGACTCCACCTCCCATGTCTAAAGTATTCAAATTAGGATTTTGAATGGGGCCTTTAAACCAACATTGCTGCTAAAATGAGTGAACAGAGGGGCCCAACTCATGATATTTTAAAGCTTGAGGGCCAGAGTAGTGTGTTTGAGTCAGTGGTGGAAACAGATGCAAGAAAGGAAATGCTGTGTGCACCTGATGTTCCTGCCAGAGGGTTCACTGGAGCCTGTCTGTGGTGCCTGTCTGGAGTGCTGTCTGTGGCAGAGCTGGCTGCTGTCACCAGCTGTGTTGAGTCTCCTGGGGCTGGGACACAGCTGTGGAGACAGGTCCTCACCAAAATAAGGGTCATTTCAAACTTCACCAAGTCCTCAAGACTTGCTGGCACTCAGGAAAGTTCTGTGATTGGTTCTGTGGAAGACTGGAGTAAAAATGAAGATGGCTTTGGTCTTGTCTTTGCAAAACCAATGTATGCACTTGTTTGCTCAGTGGGTATATGTATTTGAAGTATTATAAATATGAAATGGATGTGAAAAGTCATAAGGCACTGGTTACTGTTAAGAAGGCAATTCAGATATGAAAGTGTGAATCTGGGTAGAGAATAATTTCATTTAGGGGAGGAAGGGAGCAGTGGGCCCCTTACTGCTTAAGTGTAGGGGCAGCCTGGGATTTGTGTTTGGCTTCTCCCTGAGATTGGTGGGGGAGTGGGGTAGATTCTGTAGGGAGCTCTGGGATGCTCCTGACAATGACCTGACTAATGCTCGTAGGTGAGCAGTGCCACTGCCCACCACAGGCCCAGAGGGAAGGGTCATCATCCCAGTGGGAGAGTGGGGTGCTCCCCTGGATCCAGACCTCATGGGGCTCGGGAGAGCTTTCTTCATCCCACCTTCCTGGGCTGCCCCAGCCTGACTCTGCTCTGACCCTTGCCTGCCATCCTGCATCTCGCAGTGCAGCTGACCCAGAGCTCTGGCCTTGCCATGTCCGTGCAGGCAGGTTTGTCCACACAGCCAGCAGGAGCTGGCTTTGGCAATTAAATGATAGGATTAGAGATGCCTGGTTTTGTGTGTGTATGTTTGGGGGTTTTTTTGTTTTTCTTTAAATTCTCTCCCCTATTCCCCCTTCTCTGTCCCCCTCTCCGACCCCAGGCAGGCGCGAAGCCGCTCCGCTCCCCGCATCCCCGCAGTTCCTCCTTCCAGCTAAACTTCCCCGCGCTCCCGGCGGGGGCTCGCGGCTCCGCCGGATCCCGGCGGTGCTGCCGCGGCGGCTCCATGCCGCGGCTTCGGGCCGCCCCGGCTCCTCCCCTCGCGGTGTGCGAGGCAGCCTGCCCGCCCGTCTGTGTGTGTGTGCGCCGGGCCGCCGCCGCCGCTGCGCTGCCTCTCCCAGCCGGGCACAGCCGCGCCGCGCTGCTGGCGGCGGCGGCGGCGCTCCGCCACCCCGGGCGGCTCCGCGCGGCCCCGCGGCGGCCGCCGCTCCCCGCGGCGCCGCTGCCCATGCGGGCCGGCCAGCGATAGCCGCGCCGGCTGGGCTCGGCTCGGCTCTGCGGGGCGGGGAGGGGGCACCACTTCTCTGAGTCTCCCCACCACATCGTTATGGACCTATTCGACTTTTTCAGGGACTGGGACTTAGAGCAGCAGTGGTAGGTTTTTTCGGGTGGTGGGTTTTTTTTTTTTTTCTTGGTTTTGGTTTCTCCCCCTCCCGCACCACCTCCCCTCCCCGTCTCTCCACCCCTCTCCTTCTTCCAGCTGCCTCCTTCCTACCCTTCCCTGCTCGCTCCCCCGGTGCCGTAGCCTTTGTTGAGGGGCGCAGCACCCGGTGCCAGCGGGGAGCGGGTCCGCGCTGCGCCCGCGGGCAGCGGGGCCGGCCGGGGCAGCCGGTGCCGGCCGGCTCCAGCCACGCTCCGCGGCCCCGGCTGGGGAGCAGCGCTCGGAGCGCGGCGGCGGGGGGCGAAGTTGGCCCGCAGGGCAGCGCCGAGAGGTGCCGGGTGCCGGCTGCGATCAGCGGTGGCAGCCCCCTCCCGAGCAGGGGCGGCGATGTTCCCCGGGATCGCGGCTTTGCTAATGTTGTGTTTACTGCTGTCACTGACAATGTTCCTTTCACGGGGAGAACCGCAACTGTAGTTTCGCTGTGTGGCACAGTTCGGCTGTAGCTCTGATCGGTGTGGGGGCTTCTGTTGCTGGTTTTGCTGGTTTCCTATTCTAGATGAAGCGTTATTGAAGTTAGTTTTGGAAGTGGCAAGATCAGTACCCGTGATATTATTATAACAGGTCTTTTTTTTCCTGCCCGTCTCCGCATAATTTTTCTTTTATTTCCATTTATTTTAAGAATGGAATTTTAGGTTTCTTTTTCTCTGCAAATAGGTGCACACCTTTAAAAGATCAGTGCATCTGTTTGAGTGCATTGTAAACTTGTTATCAAAGTGAATGTTAAGGAATTTTTGATGGGTGACAAGTAGCTGGGAAAGTTAGAATTTAGGTAGGTACTTAGTCACTTCTGTGGCTGGTTAATGAGATTATGCTTATTCTTTGGCTGGTTTTATTGGTTCTTTCTTTACTTTTCAATTTAGCGAATATAATTCCTTAACTATGCATGGGGAAATTCAGAGGTTGGGTACTGCTTTGTTAAATGCTTTTAGGCTGGAGTGCAGTTTGCTAAGGAAGAAAGACTAAAATACTGTATTTTGTGATCCTAATCTCTAAATGCCACACAGATTATATATGTGTATGTATGTGCATTTGGACCTCGTATTTTGCAGAGGGTTTACTTTACTTTGTTGATAATATAAAGGTATTCTAGGAAAAAGGTAATATATCTTCTTAATAACTATCATTTGGCCAAACACGGTCTAACAGCTATACTTGCAAATCCATAGTAATCAGAACCAAATACCTGTCAGGTTCCATTTTACAGCAATTGGGAGTAAATCCTCACAACCATAAATTACACTATATCAATATTAATCTGTAAGCAGGCGTTTTGGATCATGTGCATGTTTTATCAGCTCTGCATAATCCATTGTATTACATCTTTTTAATAATCATGCTGTTGTTATTTAAAAGTAATAATCACAATAAAATTAGTGCTCAATTAAATATTATGCTTCTACTACGCTATCTTTACTATGCTACACTAATTTATTTTGCAGACAACTGATAACCACCGTATTACCACTCAAATAATATTTGCATACAATTTGCCTAATTTATAATGTGGGTAACATTAATTTAATAGAAGCTGTTACAACCCAATATGTGGGTGTAGTTCAAATACTAAGCATTTATAGGTACTGAGTTTAGTGTTTGCTTAATAATTTACTTTCATTTGACCATGGTTTTATATGGATTTAGAGATGTGCATCAGAAAGAGGGGAACTCTCGTGCCTCGGTTTTTCCATAAAATATGAATATATTGCCTCTCATACTAAAATTCTATTTGCTGTTTTTTCTACTGTGAAATGTATTGTTTTTAGTGGTTTTAGGGTTCATGATGGGAGAACATTTTTACTTTGACTGTTTCTAACAGTTTGATATCTGCTCAAACTCTCTATGTGGCACAGGCGTTCACACATACTTACTGCAGAGATCAAGTTGCATTTAGCTTTTAGCAATCCCATTAGTATATGTAAGTGCATATATAACATGTGGGTACATAATCTACATGTCTACACAAATGTGACATGTATTTTATTATACATGTAAATATGTTTGTCTCTGACAAGTAGTTGCATAGCTTACAGAGAGTTAAATTTAGCTCTTCTGTCCACAAACACGTGTATGTATGTAATGTGTTGTACATACATCGTCTCCACACACCCAGGAATATGCAGGCACATCCATCAAGATTTATTAATTTTGTCTCTGTATCCAATATGGTGTGGTTGCTTTGTAATATTTGCAAATAAGTGCATATGACATGATGTGTGAATTGCTACTTCTTATTTCGAAGCTGCCCTCCTTTTGCCTGTGAGCTGGCCTTTGTAGAACGTGTTTCACAAGCATTTATAAGGCAATTAGGGACCCTCTTCTGCATTCCTTGCAAACCCAAAACTTCTCTTAATCTGTGCTGCAATCACTAAGAAGGCAAGCTCAGGCCTACTGTATGTGTGGGTGTTTGTATTATCTGTATGCAAAGTACAACAGAAACATCGTTAGCCTGAGAAATATATTAAAAAAATATTTATAGCTTGAGCAGAGTTTTTGTTTTAAAATCTGATTAAAAGATGTTAAGGTAAACTTTCTTTGCCTTGCCTTTATACCAGGAAATGACTTTGTGAAAGTTACTCGTTGATGGGAAAAATATAGTTAATTTCCCCCCACCTCCAATGGAGGTACATTTTTGTGTCACTTCTTGAAACATATTTTCTCAAGAGCTATGATTGTTACAGTGTGCAGTGGCACTGCACATGTGCTGAAATTCTCACCTGGCCTTCCAGATGATTAGTGGGAGCTTTGTCTTGATGACACAAACTGCAGAATCAGCCCTTTAGTTTCCCATATTAGGTGAGATCACAGTAGTACAAGAATGAGATGTTTCATTGACCCGTCGTTGTGAATGTGATTAGGAAGGTGGCTGAGAGTTGGTGTCGGGATTTTGCTAACATTGGGGTAAAATGTGTAAAATGAGGCCACAAATATCCTTGTGGATGTTTTGCCAGACTTGAAAAAAACTGAAAAATACCCAAAACAATTTAGGTAAATGTAAACTCAGGATGAGATGAAAGGGCCAAAGCTGAAGTCTGCTATGATTCCTGGATGAATAAGAAGTGTTCACCTGGGCTTGCATTTAATATGAGCCATTCTATGAGGGAGAAAGAAAGGGAGATGGATATAATGAAAAGCTTGAATGCCTGTGTGCACCAAGGGGACCACTTGCTGTTAAAAATCAAATTTCATCTTTTAAATCACTTTCCATGCTTGTCTGTGGTAACCAAGTAAATGAAATCTTGCTGTGGCCTGGGACCATGTGGCTAGATTTGAACCTGCTTATGGAGCAAGGTGGTGTCATTAATCAGCAGCTGGGAAACAACAAAACCCAACAAAGACCCAACCACCCTGGAATATATACTCCTCACTAGCACAAACAAAGGCAGAAAAATTCTTGGTTTGTTACCTTGATTGTCATAGGTATTAATATTTTTAAGCCCTCCAATCTTTAAAAAAGTGGAAGTTGAGAAAATACTTAGCAGAAAAATGCATATTGAGGTATGTAAATCAAAACCTGGCAAGGTAAAATAAGATGAGCAGGTAACTGTCATCTTAGCTGTGTGGTTGCAAGGAGGAAGGCTTAGCCCTGCAGAGAAACAAGCTTCTTGTTTTTTTCCTATGTTATATTATGTATCACAAGTAGCCTAATTACAGCAAAAACCAGCAAACTGCCAGTTATACAGGAAGAGGCTTAAACTCACTAAACTGTTATATAAATAGAAAGTTCAAAGGTCTGTTTGTGGCTGACAAAGCTGAGAACAGGCCATCTGTGGGCCAGGTTCCTCTCCTGTGTGAATGGAGAAACGCTGCATGCCACAGCAGCGCACTCTTTCAGCATAGTCCTCAACCTGGAGGGGGTGATCCTGCTCTCCAGACAAAGGTGAACTGTTTCAGTTCCAGCCCTGGCTATTTCTCCCTCTTCACCCACCCTCCTGCCTCCCTCTCTGCCTTGTGCCCCTGCAGAAGACCTTCTCAGTTACTGTTCTTTCATCAGGGATTGTAATAACTCATTAAATGAAAAATCTTCTAAATGTGGAAACTGTGTTGTGTTGCTGATGGGAATGTGTGAAATAGAGTAGATAAGCTCTTTGGGAGTTAGATTTAATTTTTTTTTTAATTTTCATGGGGTGATGGTGAGAGCATTAGTGTATAAAAAGGTCACATTTTGAAGGATTCTGTAAGATTTTTCTCCCTGTCCCTTTCTTTTCCCTAAGAAATATTACAGTTGGATTGCAGTTACTTTTTGGATTTGTATTACAGACATCCACGAGTAATTATTTGAGAATGTTTTGTTTTAAATTTGCTTTGAAAGTGTAAATGCATAGATTGTGTGGCCACTGGTGGGTGTGTGAGGGGGATTAGATGCTGTCAAAACAAGCAGCTGAAGAAGACCAAAAATAGTCCTGGGCCAAAACCTGTACTTGAAGTACATCCTGATTTAGTAATTGTTCCCTGGCTGATATTGAACTTCATGGAGTGTAAATCTTGAAAGAATTTGGCTGTTTGCAAACATTAAGCTCACATCTATCCTATGAGGCAAAATTACTATCAGTTTAACATCATTTGAATTGTTTTCCTAATGATTCATTCAAGAATTTAATGTTTTTTAAAATATACAAATTGGGATGGAGAGTAGATACTTCAGGTGCTGTTCAGCTATTCTGAAGCCAAGCAGAACTTGAGAGCATTTAAGCAGTTTGTACATGAATGCCAATTATATTGTTTGGGGTTTTCTTCTTAGTAAAAGATGGTACTATGATGCAGGTCCTTCAGTAAAGCAAAATTATTCCTTTTGTCTGACAAGAGTACTTCTGCAACCTGGAATTTTCTAAATAATTTAGAGTGGCAAATGTGACATTCTGCAAATTATTAACTTAAATATACTAAATTATGTTTGAGAAAATGCATGGGCACTGCTTGTCTTTTTATGCTTTTTAGGTCTGTGGCAATATGCTCCAGCATTGTGGAAGGAGTGTTGTGATGCTTTTTGTGTTACCGAAATTCTTCCTTTTTAAAGGCCCAAATTCTGTTTTTATCTAGGTAAAGAAAAATGTCCAACATTGAGATGCGATAAAATTTGTGCTAAACTTAGAAAAAGCACATGGGCCTTAATTTATCAGAGCCCATAGACAGGTATATGTCTTTAAGCACATGAGAGATCCTATTAAAACAACTCTGATTTCAGCTTAGGTTTCACCAGACTGCGTCCTTGATCACTCCCAAAATGCTCAATGTGTTTTACTAATGACTAAATCCCAGTTTTTCATGTATATGGTAGTGAAAGCAGATGTTATTTTTGCCTGTGCAGTACCCATCTATTTCCCTGAAATCTACAGCAGCTTTACATGATTGCACCAATAACTGGGCAGTCAGAAAGAATGCAAATATTAAATCTCATTAAAAAAAAATCTAGAGGAATTGAAAAAAGCATTTTATGCCTTAAACCCATGAAGCATTTAGAATAAGCATCTAAACAGATAGACCCTATCCTGTATTTTCCCTGTGCCTTTAGTTTGAGGTAATGAAATTATTTTTGTGTCGGGGACTGGAAGGATTTGGTTCCTGAATGTCTGTTAAATGCATATAGTCAATAAATGCCATGAGGAGTCTGTGTCTTCCTCCAGCCTTGGTGTGAGTCAGTGGCCAGTGATGCCAGTGAAGGAGCTCCCAGTTTACTGGAGAGAGCCCTTGATTTGCCCATTTTGGCCAAAAGGCAGACTTCTTTAAATGTGGAGCAACTCTCTAATGCCCAGATCAGCAAGGCTCCCTGCGCATGCCTAATACTATGCATGTAGAAAAACTCCTCAGAGCCCAATTCTGAACCTGTCCAATTCAAATTTACTGCCTTTCTTTTACGGAAAGAAAAGAAAAATGGAGGGGAAAGCTTGAATCTTTTCTCTTGATTGCAGTTAGCAGAATAGATTTTCTAAAGCCATCAAACATCTATTAACACTAAAAACTGAAAATGTGCCACAATTCTGGGTTTTGCAATGTTGCAAATTCTTTCTTAAGCATTGAAAAAGGTTGTAAATCAAGTAAGATGTCAAGTTAGTGTAACCTTCCATAATA
The DNA here is from genome assembly GCF_028769735.1 of Zonotrichia leucophrys gambelii. Lineage (NCBI taxonomy): Eukaryota > Metazoa > Chordata > Aves > Passeriformes > Passerellidae > Zonotrichia > Zonotrichia leucophrys. The sequence goes on from NC_088174.1 coordinate 6,673,312, forward strand.
TAACATGGTCAGGAAGTCACAACAGTGACTCTAAAAGACAGCTCTTTCATCCTTTTATTGTTACTGAATGTTCTGTGTTGATGCTTTGTAACCAAAATATTTGTTTAAATTGTTCTAATAGCTTTGGTCAGAGGTCAGAAGGTACATTACTCCTGACTAATGGACAACTGTAGAGATTAAAAAAATGAGAGGAAGGATGTCAGTGTGTGTGTCAGGAGCTTTTAAGCTCCATTTTGAATAACTTCTAATGAGACAGTTGTTTGACCAAAGATTCTCACTAAGGCCATATGATGTTAAGCCTTTATTTGTGAGGAAATTGTCAGGGAATGAGCTCGAGGGCTTGTTTTCAAATACACTGTACTGGAGTCCAGTTTTGAAGAAACTTTATAAAAATTGTATATTGCTCCTAAATTTCAACAGGACTGCTATTGAGTGCAGTCAGTTTGATGGGTTTACAAGGCTGGGCTCGTAGTGCTGAAAAAGTAATGTGGAACAAGAGAGCTGAGGTAAGGGAATAACCCAAAACTTCCTGCAGTTAACTTCCCAGCTGTTACGAAGTGTTTTATCATGAAGAGACTATTTCTCAACTTGTACATAGCAGATCAATGACATAAATTGTTATGACTTTTAAGCAAATGTCTGTAGTTTCTTTGATAAAATTGTATATAATGTTTTAATAACATTTTATTAATATATTCAAATGAAGCCACTGAGAGAAGAAAACTCTCACTTGAAATATTTTTTCCTTGTGACCTCAGCTGTTGATCTGTGTCTTTTTGCTGGAGATTATAACTGAGTCCTTATTTCATGGAATTTGGGATGGTGAGTTTTAAGGAGAGTTGGAGATGATACCACAACTGGAAGCTGGTTTTCCTTGTAGGTGGAGCAGAGAATAGGGAATGCCATTTACTATGTGTGGTGTGTAAGACTTGTTTAGTGAGGAGCTGTAGTCAGCAGTTCAGATTCCTGACTCACATGCTGCATGGTGCTACCAGTTATAGTAAGACATGAATAGCCCACTCATAATTATATGTAGTTATAGGGGTGGGGTATTAACAACCAGCAAAGAAGAAAACAAGATAGAGCACCAAGTTAAAAATCACTGAGTTGTTCCTTTGACAAGCATTATAATAGCTATTTTTGTATGCTGTGGGTGTGCATGATGTTGTGGAATGAGTAAATTCTGTAGCTCTACATTGCCAGTGCCTGGGGCTCAAACCTGCAGAAGCCTTACTACTGAGACTAGTGCTTTTTCCATTTGGCACTAATTTACATGGACTGTTGGCAGGATTCAATTGTAGCTCAGAAGTTTTCTTGGACGTCCAAATGTAGGCTCTTTTGATAGGTGATAATATCTGCAGCCTGCAAAGTGATAGACACCTGAAAGTGACACTGGGTGAAAGCAGAGCAGTCCTTGGTGGCTTATGATCTGTGTTGAGAAGGTGGCTTCATAATGGAATGCTTTTTATTTAAAATGTTTTTATGTCTGAGGGTAACAGCATGTTATGTAAGTTTACTTGTTCTTTTTTTTGGCCTTTATTATTGGTTTAGGTCAAGATTTCTCTTGTGTGGAAAAAGAACATATAATTGTCAGTAGAGAAAGCAAATGCAAAGCTTTAAATATAAAGTCTTATTAAGGTCTCCCATTCCTATTTATTTCAGTCTCATGTCATGAGGGTAACTGAGTAATACAGTGTTTAGGTGATTCTGTTTCTGTGCTGCTGTCAGTAGCCACGCTTGTATTTGAGAATACTGTCTTGGAACATTATATGTCTGTTGGTTATGGACCTCTTAGTGTGCAGACATGCCAGAGTAAGAGATGTTTTCAGAAGTTTGCACATGCTTTAGTTCTCTGTCCTGAACTCTCAGGTGAGACCCCCATAGCTTGGGAGGCAGCCAGTTCATGTATGAGAGCTTTGGGCTGCTCTTTTGAATGTGGGGGTGATTTTTCTTCCAGTTTCTTTCCTGTAGAACAATGGAGTGACATTCTTCCTGGTGTTTCCTATGAAGAATAATGATGAGGAATTATCTTCTCTGTCTACAAGTGTTTAAAAACTCATTAGTTAGGGTCCCTGAAAGAGTTCCAATACAAGTCAGTGGGTGTGGTGAAGCCGATTGTCATGGGAAGTGGAGTGAGCCCTGGGGCTGGTGGTCAGCAGGGAGGCAGAGCTGTAAAGAATACTGTGCACATGCTATAGTAAGCATTTTTGTAGATCTCCTCTGTGGGAGAGGACAATGGCTTTGGAGCTCATATTTACTCAAAAAGCAGCCCTTTGATTTTCATGGCTTTCTGCTTGGTTGCACATTGGAAAGCCCATTTGTCTTCACCAAGCCCACCAAGCCTTTGAAGAGGGGTAGGTGAAGGAATTGAGGCATTGGCCAGTGGCTGAGGGCTAGTGGTTGCTTGGAGAAGGAACTGAGTTGCATTGCTTTTTTTTGGTGATACTGGAAAGGGTTGTTGTCATTTTTAAGTTTGTGAAATCAAGGTGAATATATCTTTTTAGGAACAGAACATGGATTCTCTCACTGGTACTGTGGCTAGCTACTTTACTGCCTTTGCAAAGTCATTGGAATCTGTCAAAGGTGAGGCAATAGTATTTACTTCTGTGGTGATTTGCCTTTTTATTTTTTTTTTTTTTTTGTTCAGGTGCAAAGCATGAGAGAGAAGGGCCAGCTGTGTAGTTACCTTTATCTGGTCTTTCTGCTCACTTTTTCATCTTCATGGGTGTCAGCTGGGAGCTGCTTTTGACATTTTCTCTACTATGAACTTCACTCTAGCTACATAGTCCTTCACTGGCTTGCTTGTACAGTGTTACCTACAAGAAAAGCAAATGGTGTTGATTGTGGCATAGCTGGTGCACAGAGATCCTTGTGTTGGATGCAACATTTGTGCTGATGATGTCAGACGCATATTTAGAAAAATGGGGTGATATTTCTAGCCAGAGACCCTTCAACCAATAATGATTTGTCTCTGCTTTACCTCCTTTTGTGAAGTGAGAAGTGTATCTCCAGTTTTTACTGTTAGACTTCCAGAGAAGTCATTGCTATCACCCCTCCTTGCACAGTGAGGAGTGGGAAGAGAGAAGTGACTTGCAGAAGGACTCGTTGTTGGTCAGGAGTGCAGCTGAGTTCCACTTCACTGCTTGCCAAGTCTGATGGGTATATTTTCCTATTCTGTGGGGGTGTGATGAGGTTAAGTCCCTTAATGTTTATGAATGTGTATGTTGATAGAGGAAGACAGAAACCTAGGCAGATATATTAGTAGGGGGAAGGCAAGCCTGTAAAGAGAAATGGTGGGATTTGGCCAGTGCAAGAGAAGATAATCAAAGCAGAGAACTCTTCTGAAGGGCAGAATTTATTTATAGTGTGTACACTTCATGTAATTTGCCCTGCTAGTATAGCTGGACAGTGAAGGCCATGGACTTTTTGGAGAGAGAACCATCTTGTCATTCCAGAAGACTTGTCATTTACCAGATCTTATAGCAAAGCTTTGTATATGCAGCTGTAGCATAAGTAAACGTCATCCCTTGGATGGCTCACTGAATAGTACATCCACAGTTTTTCAGAAGCATTGTTGCTCTTTGAGCCAGCTGCCTTTGTTTCTAGCAGATCGCTGCTGCTTTGTTGGTTAACCCTGGGCATGAGTTTTCCTCACATATGTTATTAGACTGAGCATATTTTCTATTTATACCACTTGGGGATACAAATTAGTGTGTTGCATTCAGCAAGCACGAGGAAAAGTACATCCTTGTGATTGGACAAAAAAAGAATACAGGGCAAAATTTTATTCTGAGGTCCTTTCTTTCAAGGTTCAAGGGAAAACAGGCAGCAAAAACAATTCATGGTCTTTTTTTTTATGTCCCTGAAATGTAGGAGGTATTTTCATATATGTGTTTTAATAGACTATGCTGGTGGAATTTGAATATGAAATTAACAATGTGTCTTTGAAGAAGGGAATGATTTTTGTTGAAATCCTGTGTATCATTTTTAGGCAGTTAGGGAGATGATTAGTGTCATACATACTTGGAAGCATTGTCTTTGTGGCTTTGATAGTTGTCTGAGGGCCAGTAAATTTGCACTAGAGGGCTGAGCTGGAGGCCATTGCAGCTGGTTGAAGTTTTTCATTGATTTAGTGAACTCTAAACCATACTTAGCCACAGCTTCCCTTTCTTTCTCATTTCATTTTGGGAGCAGATGAGCTTTACCTACTCTGTGGCAGAGCTCCAGAAATATTATGCAATCTATTGCCATGTTTTTGTTACTGCTCAGTCTTCCCTTCTCTCTTTAAAGAGCTCTTGCCCAAACTGACTGGTTTTTAATGTGCCCATGGAGGGATTATAGATAAGGGAATATAATTGAAGAGAGTTTTGGTATTTGTGTAGGGAAACACCTGTGCTCTCATTCAGAATTGTAGCTCTGTCAGCAGGACAGTGAGCATGTTTGGATCGTAGACCATGACTAGGTGTTATCCTCATCAGGATAATAAATAATACACTTCCCTGTCACTTCACTCTGCTGTTTCTTTCCCCATTACCCAAGACAAGCTGTTGTGTGAGAATTTTTCCTGGTTGTAGACTGCTCATGAATCTTGCAGTACGTGACATGCAGACATCTAACAAACATGACTAGAAACTGCATAAAATACACAGACATAACACAGAAGTCATATGTTTGAAAACACATTAGAGCTCCACAAATAACCTGATATCTAGGAGGCTTTTTTCTCCCCCCGTATATCTATAACCAAAAATATTCTGCTAGCTGCCTTTAAACCAGATCAGGGTTATTTTAGATTTTGTAATGATTCTCACTTGTGTAAACTCACACAATCTGCCTGCAAATTCAACTTCAATGATAAAAGGTCTCATCAAAAAATTGAGGCAGGCTAGAATGTTTGGTTAAGATTTAATATCTTTCTAACTAATTATAACGCAGTGTCTATATGCATTGTGGTATCTGTGGAAAGAAAAGGAACAAAAAAGATACTGTGCCATTGTACTGGGTCTTTTGTAAACAATTACCAGTTAGGTTGATGTCTGAAGCAAGGGTGAGAGAATTGATAAACCTGTTCTAAAGGGCTTGAAAAGTTGAATTGAATTCTAAATGTAGATTAGGAATAAATGATGACAGCCAAGCCAGCATTACCTCAGTTGATTAATTTATAAGGATACTGGTCAATGATTTTAACCAACAGCTATGCATAGTAGAATCCTAATGGGATCTGTCTGTTAAGATTACATAAAGTAGAGCATTTGATTTATTTCATAGCTTTCCAACGCGCCACTTTAACTTCATACAAATAATGCATTAGTCACACTGGATAAGATGGCGTATTGAATAAACTTGTGATTTTGTCTGCTTCTTATAATCTGATTTTATAAAGGATTAAATCTGTTTTAGTAGTTTATTCATATCATAAAAGAGATTGTTGGTTGAATGAAATCTTTACATCTGCCACTTTCTATCTCATTAGAAAAGACAGTAACATAAAGTTCCTCATTTCCTCCCCGTCTGTTTTATCCCCTGGTGTGTCTGAGTGTGTATATCTTCCCTACATGTTTGTATATTATAATGTCAGTGTGTTCTCAGAGTTGTGGTTAAGAATGCGTCACAGCTTTGGAGGGATAATACCAGGGGCTATAAATGTTCTGGCCAAGAACATAGCCAGCCAGGAGCAAACAGGGATGTGGGCAAAGGGTGACTGTCAGAAATCTGAAAGTGATGGCTTGTAGCAGCATGGCCACGTGTGTTTGTGTGTGTCAGAATTCAGCAGGTGCTCCAGTACCCCAGCCCCTCACTGTGGGTGTGCCTGTGTCACTGGGCAGTGAGTGTGCTCTGAAGGATGAGTGGGTGTTAACTCAAGGCTGATTTAAGGGGATGTGAAGGCTGAGCATTCCTCTGGACTTCAGTGTGAATTGTCACTTGTGATCAACTGTCATTCATCTGTCACACTTCCACTGGTTTTTAAAAACACTTATAGTTCAGATGCATGGTTGTTGATTTTATTAAATTAGCATTTAATGGAAATCTAGGCATTTTTTGTTCCACTGTTGCTGGGGGGTTTATTTATTGTTTGTGTATTTTATTCCTTTTGTTGAAATGTGTGTCACTGACAGGATGCTGCTGTTACAACTAGCAGTTGTAGACCTTCAAAAAGTAGTATCAGTAGATCTTTCCACATTTGTTTTCTTATTTGTATGTAAGAATCTTGCCATTTTTATTTAATCCTATTGAGTGTTTAGGGCCAGACTCGGTCTTCTGAGCATGAGGTTGTCTTGGATTCTGGTGTTGAACTAGAAGGTACTATCAAACTCTTTCAGTTGTCTTTTTAGTCAAGGCAGCTTCTGAGGATCTCAGTTCCCCCTTCTGAGGACTTGCTGAGGACAAAACTTCATTTACATTTTCATTGTTGATGCATGTTTTAGTTTTACTGTCTCTGTCATTTGAATCTTGGCTGCTTTGCCCACATACTTTGATTTGGTAGGAGCATTTTGATATAAAATGTGTGGTTAGGCTCCTTTCTGGGTCAGGGATCCTCCTGCAGGCTTTCCTTGCAGACACAGTGGGAGCACTGGGGTGGGAATGGGGCTTGTGCTGGGCTTGGGCTGCCAAAGAGTTCACACAGAACTATACCCATTTGACTCCCAGCACAGGACTGGGCCTGTCTCTGATTCCAGCAAGCTTCTTGAACAAGACTTTAAGACTCACATATTGTTCTTCATGCTTTCTTTTAGGAGAAGTGACAGCAGGGCTTAGCTCTGCTCTGCCTTGGCCAGTGTCTTGCAGCAGTGCTGTGCTCACTGCTGAGCCCTGCAGTCATGGCTGAGTCATTTTGTTCCTTACTGAAATTGAAGGGAAAGACCCTTTACTTTTCACGAAAGTGATTTGGTCATATGCATTCCCATGATGCAGAATGGTCCTCAAAAGGGCAGGAATGTTTGCTGAGGTGGAGAGTTTCTGCGGCCAGATCTGGGGAGTGTGCACAGGTTGGTTTGCTGAGGGCAAGATACAGGATACTGTACCCAAATGGAAACTTCCTCAGCTAAATTGAAGTATCCTCTGCTGCAGGGTTACTTACACACAATAAAGCAGCTCCAGTATCTGTGACCTTGCTTAAAAACTGGGTGGTCATGAGAAGCAGACACAGCTCCAGCAGCCCTGAGGGAAGCTGACTTTGCAGGGAGCCTTCCCCAGCCACCCTCCTTCCCATCAAACCTGCACTGCTGGAGGTGTCATCCTGAAGCTGGACAAGGCAGCAGCACACATCCATTGCTGCTATCAGAGAATGTCCAAACCTGACATCTGCTGTGTGCACTGATATTTAAATGGAAGTATTTGCCAGATTCCTTGTGTATATAGTAGCATCATTTTGGGGGTGAAGAGTGTGTGTTCCGTATGTGTTGTTCTAATGGTTACTCAAGAATGGACCCATAGTTTGGTAATACACTGAGGACTAATGTCACCTTCCAGCCTCCAGTTAAAAACTTACCCTGTGAGGTGGTTACAGCAATAAGACACAGCTTAAGTATTTAAATATGAAAGAGCAGTGCCACACTGTTCATTTTCAGTGAGGAGTACTGACTCTATCTCTGAATAAACAGAGAACAGCTTTTTATGAGAGATTTTTGTTGTATTTTATTTGGCAGCTGTCTTAGTAGGAATTCTTCAATAGTATTTATTGTATTTTGTGCTGGTAGGGGTGAGAGCCAAAGCGGAATCTGAGCAGTTTTACTTGCTTTACTCATGAACAATAAGAAAATATTGCTGTATTAATTACTTTTGTGCTTTATTGGCAAAAATAAAGAGATCCTATAATATGAAATTGCTAATATGAGAAAGGCTTTGATTTTCTCATTAGCACAGGATATTTTGCATCTGTTCTGGTTCACAAGTGCATTGTCGGCACTTAAATAATAATAATGACTCAGTAATGAATAAGAATAACAACAAATAAGCATGAGAGTATTCAGGCAGTCAGGCACCCTCCGGTGTTTATCAGTAGGTTGGTTTTGGAGGTCTTGCAAAATGAGCTGTTCCCATATGCCCATTCAGATTCTCTTAGATCATTGCACAGCCCAGAGATTCATTTTGCTGCTGACATGGCTGGGTTATATACAAGCACTTTTTTTTCATTGTATGTCAGTAGTAAAGTGCTAAAGTTGAGATGGGAAATGTTTCTTCCACTTAGAGACATTTAAGTCTCCATTTTTCCTCTCCATTTTTTCTTTATTCTATTTTTTTGTGTGTGTGTGAATAGAGTCTTAAGTATCTCATTGTTTTGAATTTGTGAAAATACCAGAGCACTGGATTGTTCTGCCAGTCTTTCAAGTATGTTCTTAAAAACATAGCCTGGAAACACCTTCACTAAAGTTCAACTCAGCTTGTATTAAATTGTCTCTGCTTCTGTAGATACTCTTACAAAAATAGAGAATGTTAAAATAATGTTTGCAGTCTATCTTGAACGTTAAAAAGCCCGGCCATCTAAAATGAAGGTTCAGTTTCTGATTTGAATTTTGGTTTATAGCACTGTCTCACCTTCTTTAAAGTCTCTTGCCCGCCTGTAGAATATGCCACAGTGCAATTTATGGATTTCATTTTTCTCCAGGTCTTATCTAATATCAAATATTTAAGAATAGTGATAAGTGAAGGATAGCACAATACTCCCTTTATTGTTAAAGCAGTGGCTAATTTTGTTAAAGTATATTAACTTTTAGCCTTATTCTCAGAATAATTTGGACTAATGATGTGGCTTCATGGTTATGAGTTTAAAAGGAAAGGAAAATTATCAGTTCAAGCTGGGGGAAAAAACCCAGCAATTATGCTTTGAGTAACTATTTTCTTAAAACACTGCTTTGCACTGTAAATTATACCCTTATGACCCTGCAGTTCAAGAGAGTCACAAAAAAGTGTGTATGTGTATAAGCAATGATGTGGAATTTGACAATTCTGATTAAATTCTTAAAGTTCTGGAATGGCAGGCAAGAGGGCATCTTCTGTGTGAGGAGTTTAAATTGTACCTGTCCTTTAATGCCATTGAAGGACTACCTTTAAAACAGGCTACCAAAAAGTGGCCTTATTGATTGCTCCAAGTGGTACTTGCTTAAAGAAGTCTGCCTATGTTAAAGTACACTTCAGCAATATATGTAAAGCAAAGGAAAGCAAAAGTTTATTTTTACTTTCCTTGTTCATTATAATTATTTTTGGTCCAACAGCTCTCAACTATTCATGGTAAAAATAAAACAGGAAAAGAAAAGTAATAAAAAATAAGAAAGCAAAACAAAATGCAAAATAAGTCCTCCTCCTCCAACTAAAACAGTTTAGCCTTGGATAAGCCAAAAGAAATTGATAAAGTAAGTAGTTTAATAGCACATGACCTGTAAAGTACTTAAAGTGATCTGTGAATGGAAGCTACCCTAAGCCTGCTTCTTGTCACAGTAATTTGTCTGGTTTAAGAGCAGGAAAAGTGGGTCTCCTTGGCAATACAAGAACAAGTAGATCACTAGGTGAGATCAGATAGGAGTCTCTGGTGAGACCCAACTACAACAGAGCTCTTCTTTGACACTATTTCTACTGCTGTTACTTCTCTTAGTAAGTGTGCTAATTATCATAAACCTGATAAGGCTTATATTAATTGACTGAACTAAGAGTAAATTTTGGTTAAATAGAGAGTAGTTCAGTACACTTGACAGGTGCTGATTTGCTTAACTGCTGTATTCAAAGTGATGGTATGCTTCAAAACAAAATAAATAATCTAACCCTTTTGGGGAGGCTTCAAATATTCAAGTTTTACTTCTAAAACAGAAAAACTCAAAGTTTTCAGAATATCTTCTGCCTTTCTCCCCTGTCCTGTGGCACTTTATGTGAGGACAGCTAATTCTTACAGATTTTGTGCTGCAGTGGAATCCCTCTGTAGCCATTTGTCTGGCACAGAGTAGTGTGGCCTGTTTGTCTCCTGACATTATTACAGTAGTAAATGTTGGGAAATAAATAACAGCACCAACCAGTGTAATGGGTGTAGGGTAGATGTGGAGTTAGAGGGTGCCCTGCTTTGGGTGGAACCTCTTGGGCAGATGACCTCTCTCTGCCCCACTCTGAGTGTTTGCAGAATGGACACTGGAGTACACACTGGGCTTTACAGACCCTCTGGGGCCTTGTAGTTGTGAAGATAAATAAAGACCTTTCAAATACAATTTTGCTTGGACATATGAAAGGTATCAGTATTAAAATGTTCTTCTTTTACTTGGGAGGAGGGAATTTCCTGGTTGAGAGCTCAGTATTACAAGTGGAGACATGGAAATGGACATGGAAGAAGCAAACATGATACCTCTTAGCAACAAATGTCACTGACATTCTTGGGCATGCTGGAATATTTATAGTATATTTTATGTCTACCATAGACATTGCCATTAGTGCACAGAACCTCTTCATTTTAATTGTCAGGAGAGCTGTCACACAATAACACGCTGCAAGAACAATCAGCCTTTATCATTTCACAGCTACATTTTATTACTTTGTAAGATATTTTAATTCTTTTTTCCCCATCTCCTTACTCATGGATAAGGCAAACAGCTCTGGAAACTGGTGTCCTCTGCCTATCAGAACAAGGTTCTCCCTCTGTGCTCAGGTCTGGCCACTTCCAGAAGGAAACTGGGGAATCCCTTATTCCTCTTCTTGAACACTGTCATCTCAGTCATGCTTCTAGGGACTGACTTCTGTATTCATCCTTGCTAGGTAATATTCTCCTTCCCAAAACATTCCCAAAGCAATCTCCAAGCAATCCAGAACAAGCAAATGTATCAAGAGACTTGTGCAGTGTCTTAGGTGTCTGTAAAGTCACTGAGAAGAGGGCTGGAGTGATACCTCAGAGCTGGTTTTGATGCACGTGGGATAAAAGTAGCTGAATGGTTTTCTGCCCTGTGCACGCCACCTGTTCCAGTGAAAAGAGGAAGCTTTAACTGCTTGTAATGGTCATGAAACTAGCTGCACTTTACTGAGACATACAGGTGCAAATAAAAACCCACAGTCTGAAAGTACATAAGGTAATAAATTGACTGTTGATAAATTAGAATACAGCTGCACTTCTTTGCAGGGTGAGGGTCGTTTATTTCTCTGTGTGTCCCCTTCTCCATTAATGCAGAGTAATTATCACACTTTAGTTTGGATTGCAAGATCATCACATGCTTTTACTGCAGGCAGTGCTTTATTGAAACTATCCTGCGTTATGTCTACAAAGGTTGAAAAAAGAGGGGGGGAAATAGAATTACTTCCTGCCTGAGGAACATGCTGCAGGGCTTTTTTATTTTTTTTTTTTTTTTTAGTTTTGTATTCACTAATTTGCTGTTTGTTCTAGAGCAGCAGTGAGTGGGAGTTAAACTTTAAGTGCACATTTGGCTCTTTAAAAAGACATTTAGTGTACAATTACTGCTGTTTACCATCTTATAATTGTTGTGTGTTTAGGCTTAGTCAGGCTTAGGAAGATGGGTATCTGTAATCTTTGAGGGCTACAACTCCCTGTCCTAGATTTTACAAAAGAGAAAGTAATTATAGATATTGAGATGGATACAGAGATAACATAACACTTTGTGCTGTGATGTTTTAGTGATTAGTGTAAAATAAACACATAGACAAAGAGAAGGGCTGTGGTGAAAGGTGCTGTGTGTGGCTGCAGTTTCAGTCAGTGATATTTGAGCATGATACTCAAATCGAGTCTGGGAATCAGGGCTGTTTGTCATGGAGTCCCCAGATTTGCTCTTCTGAACTTGCACAGGTGCACAGTTTATAAAAAGCTGGGTTTAAGAAAGGGGCTGTATTTGTAGTAACAACTGTACGTTACACCACATCAGAGTAAAAGTAACTGCAGTCATGCCTCAGTTGGCAGCCCGGTGACAGGGGAAGTGTCTCCATCAGCCTCTTTTGGTTGACAGCTTTGTTAGATAGGAAATAGAAACATGGATAACTGTATATCTGGGAAGACCCAGATCTCTGTGTTAAGCCTCGACAGGGCTTAAAGTGTAGTTTATGGGAGCAGCCAAGAGTCGGAAGGTGCAGCTCTCCCAGTCTGAAGTCCATCACAGGAAGAACAATTGATTGTTTCAACCTGCTATGTAGCTTGTTGCTCAGTAAAACTGTCTTTTCAATAATGCATGGACAAAGCTCTGGAGAAATATGGATGAATCCAGGTGTAAAATATGTAGACACTAGTATTTCCATTTCTCAGCCTTATTCCAGATCTCAGAGCTACTGAGATGTGGTCTTTGTGGCTTGGCAAAGGATACCTTGCTGACATACATTGTCTGGATTTTCTTCACAAGGAGATGCATCTGTGAGGAGCAGGCAGAGATGGGTATTCAATGCCTACAGTGGAAGTACAGGTGAAGTTAAATGGGTTGATCTTGCTTTGAACTTGAGTAGAAAAAGCATTTGTGTGAAAACAAAATGTGGCAAATATGTAACTGAAAATGCCATAGTATGAAAGGCATAAGAGCAAAAAAGCATCATTAGCTAAAACAGTATCTTGTTCTTTTATGACCCACTGTAATTAGAGTACATAGCTCCACTATTTTTCTTGAAACAGAATATTATTGGATTTCAGTGCAGTCATCTGAAAATTTTCACTTAAAATTAATGCTTTCAGCTTTATTTATCAGTAATGTTTTTGAATTACAGGTGCTCTAGAGAAACAAATCTGTTCGAGGGCTATTTTGTAGCTGAAAGCCTTTGAGAAAATGTTCCTATCATTCAAAAAAGATCTGAGGCTCTGAGTAGGTATTGTGACTGTCATATTAACTTTCAAACTTAGAATGCAAAGGACAACTAATCCTTTCCTCCTTGGTAGAAGTCATATGCTGCTTTTTAACTTTCTTTACCACGTTTTATTTTTAATGTAATTTTAATGAAAAGGTGGATCTGGCATTATAAAGTTGTTTGTTGCTTCTCTTCTGATGTTAGAGTGATAGGAATTCCAGCAGCGTTACTTTTTTTTTTTTTGAATAATATTATATTTATTCTGCACTTAAACTTTGATCTTGTGTTTAGTCCTACGTGTTGAAATCCATGACACTTTCTTTGGGCTTTATCTGTATCCTTTTAAAATCGAGTGATACTTTTTTAACAGGCTGTAATAGTCTCTGGATTGAGACCACAGAGCTGGAGTACTTGGGTGTTACAAAGGTGGAAAACAGGGAGGGAGGTGGTGAAGATCAAATCCACCCTCCCACTTGAAGGGTGGAGATAAAGCCTGATACAGTTCCCCACCTCTCCTTGATAAGGCTGCTCTGGCTGTGTTAATGCTGCTCCTTCTCGCCGTGTTGAACTTCACCCACTGACATTAAATCCTCTCTCATAAGTGATTGGTGTACAAGCCTACTCTGTGATTTCCAGGCGTGTCAAGGGATTTAGCTGTACAAGCTTTTTCTTGTATTTGAAATGCAACTTTTTGATAGTAATAGGAAGCGTGGATCAAAATGTATGATTCATTCTTCTCTGTACCCATAAAATCCTGTAACAATAGCCAAGCTAATTAATATAGTTAATTAATTTGTTCATAATAAGTTGTAGGAGAAAACCGACCACCCACAAACCAGAAATCCTACTTTTTAAGAAAAAAAAAGCCTTTTTTTTAATGTGTATCCAGTTGAGTTTTTTTAAGACTGAACATTTAAATGGGAAAATACGTTCTTCCATAAAGTATAAAATTTCAGCAATTTTATGTCAGTACTGGCAGAAATTTTTTTAATTTAGAAAAGGATCATTTTTGCCAGTGGAGGAGGAAAATAGTTTTGCTTTGAGAAATAAATCTGAGCATCTCTTAATAAACACTAGCTTTACTGTGGTTTTTATCTGTATGTGCTTTCATAAAAGGTTCTTTTTAGTGCAATGCACATTTGCTTAAATCCTGCAATACCTTAATGCCTTTCATGCTAGTGCATCCCAAGGCACTTTACAATCTGTAAAGTTAACATTAGAAATGCAGCACATAAAATTCCCTAAGACAATCCTTTTTAAAATGCTGAATAAAACATCTTAACTGTTAAGTTTGGATTAAATGGCCCAGCAGTTGGTGCATTTTTTCTTTCTGTGGAAAATATGTTTGAAACAAATGACTGAAATGAATAAAGGCTCTGTAAATAATATGACTTCAAATGATATTCATGGAGCCCAAAATCTGCCATTCTGCAGGAGGAAGTCTAGACATGTACAAAGTTCAGCTCTGTTAATTAAGAGGGAGCAATACACTGCAGTGAGTCAGAGCAATTTTATAATCCAAATGCTGCTAAAAGGGACTCTTGTCAACCTCAGAATCTTACTTGTTTTGTAATCACTGGGTAGGGAGGCTTGCTGGCTGAGGAGATACATGTCTCTCTTAGGCTTGAGTGCAGTCCAGCCTGGTAGTGACCAGAAGCTGTTGCCATCTGATAATTGTTTGTTAGGCTATGCTAAATAATTGTAGTCTCCAAACAGCTCCCAATGTCAGCGTCAAGAAAAACCCACCCCCACGCTTGGCACTAATGATTGCCCTCGCTGGCAGCCCCGGCGAGGAGGCCAAGGCTTGACTGTTGTTTCCCCTTTCAGTGCTTGCAGTGGTCCTGCTGAGAGTGTGTGTGTCTGGTTTGTGGTTAAACGGTGTTCGCTCGGTTTTCTGCAGGGCTGCCAGCCCCGTATCTTTTATAAGTACTGATTTTTATCATTATGAAAACAAGATCCTTCATCGTCTTCTCACTCCTTTTAGGTCTGCTGCAACCTGATTTTTTTTATTGATGCATTTTTTAAAAAAGAAAAACAAGCAGAAACAAAAAAAGAAGAAAACAGCTGAACAAAACAAAAGCTGTGGCGGATGTGAATTTGTTGTGCAGGATAACATGAGGCCAGAAAGAATCAGTGCTTTTAAAATAATATTTTTTTCCAAACTAAAAGAAATAAAATGTACACTGAAAAATAAAAACTGAGAATAACAGCCAGCTGATAGCAGTGGAATACATAAGAGAAAGGAAAAAAAACCAGGATTATGCAGCCTCAGAAAGAGCCAACAGATGTTCAGGGCGGGTTAGAAAAACAACATGATCAACAGGACGAAAGCTGCGACAGATCTAAACAAAACCCCAAAATAGATGCAATTCTAGAATAAGCCTGAAAAAGAGAAATCATTATAGGCTTTCCTCAGCACAGGCACTGGTCTCTGATAAAACAAGATTGAAACTTCTCAAAAAGGAAATTTATACTGACGTGGGTTTGCAACTCCATTGCTAGAGACTTCTTGTGCACCTCTGCCAGCGGGTAAATTGGAAACAGGCTAAAAATGAGCAGTCTGTTCCTGAGGCAGCAGAGGTGCCTGAAGTAAGAGCTAATAGCTGGCCCTGTAACAGAATGGTGTGGTTTTTAGGAACGGAGAACATAATTGCTGTATCACTTAAAATAATTTTTTTCCAGTTTACTGGATGATTTCAGGTGGAAGCAAGTCCACATAGACCATATAGTTTTATACAGTGGCCTCTTGCCCTTGGTGCAGAAAGGTGTGTTCCCAAAGCGATGCAAATGTGAAATGCGGGTGCAGCCATGTGTGTGTGATGAAGAATGATGATGAGGATGCCTTGCTGGTACAGCAGTCCACTGGGGAGCCAAATGTGGGTGGAGATGGAGCAGCCCTTTCTCATAAAACCTGTGGTTTTGGGGGCTATTCTGCTGCCTACCCTGAAGTGAGCCCACAGTTGCTGGAGGCAGCCCAGGCTTCCTGCCTGTGACTGTGAAGTGCTATTTTGAAAAGCAAGTGTGTATGGATCTGGTGAAGTTGTCTGAATTTTAGGAAGATAGAGCAATTTTCTATCTTTGTCATAACATTGAAGAAGCACCAGAACAAAGTACCTCGGCCGCATGATGTGGGAAGGACGTGGTTTGGGTGCCTGTGTGTGGACAGACCCCGTGGCACGGGCACCGTGTCAGGTGAGGCTGCCCAGGCTCACACCAGCCTTCCCTGGGCACCAGGAAACCCACTTGAAATGCTAATTGTTGAATCTACATCAATTTGTATAAATTATGCAAATCGGCAGTTGCCACCGCTGTGGTTTAGGTGGTTCTTGTGCTGTACTTACAACTTCACGTGGGGCTGACACAGGTTTTATTCGCTGTAGTGGATGGTTTTGCTGTAGAGGGTTGGGAAGGCAGCTCTTGTTGGGTGTTGGTGCCCTGGTGTGCAGACCTGGCTGCTCCCTGCTCATGTCCAGCCTCTTCCTGCTGTGGCACAAAGAGAGGAGCTGAACTCAGGGCATATGTTTCCAGAAGGAATCCAGCTCTGGCTTTTCAGATGAAAAGGTTAAAGACTTTGACACGAGATAATTATAAAAGGAAAATGAATCTTTTCTTGGATCAAAAATTATTGTGTAAAAGAGTGTGTAAATTATGGCGTGCAAGTTAAGTAATGGCTTTTATACTGAAATCTGGAATTACTGTGATGAAGGAGATGGTGTCAAACTGTGGTAATTTATTTCATTTTGGTTTCTCAGTTCTGCAATGAATTTAGGAAATTCAAATTTATAGCAAGTGGGTCTTTGTATGAATTTCTCTGCAAGAAAGAGGATACTTTGTTATTTCCACAGAGGTCACATTTATACCATTATTCTAGCTAGTACTTCCAGTTAGAAAGTTCCCATGTATGATTTGTTCCACTGGCTTCTGGAAGAGGATTTTTCAAACTTTAAATGTTACTACCTCATTTAACTTATATCACTGCTCTTCAGTGTTTGAACAGGGATATGGTGATGAGCATAATGCAGTATTTTGCTAATGAACCATAAAACCTTCCAAGCACTGTTTACTTTTTTTTTAATTGTGAAAGGTTTGGGATTTGGTAAATTTCTTTCCAAGCCGTGCATGACTGTAGTTTTTGTTACTGCACTAGAGTGCTAAGAGCTCAGTTTTAAGTTTCTCTGGACAAAAATTGAAGTTCTCAAGATATTAAGTCAGATGAAATACAAAGGCTCCATTTTATTCCCAGTGGAGGATGGTTATGAAATGGTCATAAGGATAATTCACCTGTGGGTCCCAGCACTCCATACAGAGAGCTGTTGGTGCTGCAGAGCACAAAGTCTGCCTTGTGCTAAATCAAAACCTGGGGTGCAGAGTCTTTCTGTGTTTGTTTAAAGAAAGAAATGAGCAGGCTATATATCTGCTGTATCTAAACCCTGCTCTTTTGTAAACAGAATGGCTATTTTTGAACCCTGAGCAGGATGTTTCTGGTGCAGGGATAATGCAGATGGATCCTTGCGTGCACACAGGCGCACTCCGTGTTTATCACTCAGGGAAGGGGCTGTGCTGTCGTTCATTTAACTGGCAATTCTTTTGTGGTGTCAGTATCATTTCCTAGCAAAATTGGCTAAAGGAATTGTTTCAAACACAATAGATGTTTTGAACTGGCCTAATTACTTACTCAACAGCCAATAACTTTGGGAATTGTTTTCTATGTGAATTCTAGATACAAATTGGGATATCATTCCATTTGTTTAAAAAAGATTAAGCCAATAGGAGAAAAAAGGATCTTTACCCATTTTCACTGAGCAGTGAAGTTTGAATATACAGCTTGCAATTGAAACTATTTTTTTCCCAAAGCCTTTGAGGGCTGTTTCTCAGTCTAGTGTAAACAATTTATTGTTAAAGTCCTAGAATATTTGCATTTTAATTAAAGACAATTTTAATTAAATACAAAACTTTAATCAGAAAAGCAGAGTTTAGGCAGATAGTGTACTTGCATGCTAACCAAGCTTACTCTGAGGGGACCTCTACTCTGTGTAAAACTGGTTTCTGTGGTAGTTTAAGCAGGAAAGTTGTAAATGCATCTTCCTTGCCTAACTTACCTACAAATTGTAATCTCCCTCCTGCATCTTTTAACTGCAGTAAATATTCTTTCTACAGGCAATTAAATGAAAGAGGGGGTGATGCAGAAATC
The DNA here is from genome assembly GCF_028769735.1 of Zonotrichia leucophrys gambelii. Lineage (NCBI taxonomy): Eukaryota > Metazoa > Chordata > Aves > Passeriformes > Passerellidae > Zonotrichia > Zonotrichia leucophrys. Next base: position 6,691,247 of record NC_088174.1, read on the forward strand.
TTAAAGGGGCAGGGAGCAAGAAAAAGTTCACTTGGAACTCCTAAGGATGCCTATAAAAGTAAATGTTAAAATTACTTTTGTGTATTTTGAATATTCTGCATCAATTACGTGTTCCATTCTTTTTTTGTTAAAAGCATAGGCAATTCTGGGTTCACTTAATGTTAGATAGTAAGTGTGGTATCTGGAGTGTCTGGCCTTGGTAATGCTCTAATGCTGATGCCAGAACAGCATCTGGAGTTGATACCCATTGGTTTTGCCCTGTTCTCTGTGCTCCGTCATAGAACTAATTAGGACCCTAACAGGTATTAGGGAAAGTTGCAGCCTGCCATGATGTAGTGAATTCTGAGGTCAGACTGGCAAATGTATTTTTGGAGTTTTCCTCCTTTATTCTGATGGGAATTTGCCTAGGCCAAGGTGGCACATCTGGACAGTGCGAGTAAATCCTTCCCTGATGAGCTGTGAACTGATCTGAGAGTCCCCCTGAGAGGTTTGGGGTTGTGGTTATTTTATGAGTTGGTTTTTATACATAAGGTTTTAGTATCCTAAGGTAGACAAGAAGTAGGTGATCTTCTGTATCCCTGCTAGCTACCTGTCTGTTGGAATTAATTTAATTCTTTTTACAATAACAACTAAGAACTGAAATGATAGAGAATATTTTGTGTTTACCCATAGCTACATATTTTGAAAGGAGTACCTCTCATTAAAGTCTCATCATTGACAAACTGCTCATAAAAAAAAAAATAGAATGCAGGTGTCACTCAAGATCTGTTTAGGACTGAGGCTTCTGTTGTGATTTAGTATAATATTGGCATGGAGTTTTAATTTGAAATGGATATATAGCGTACATACAGAAATATTTTCTCTTAGGCCTATGGTTACTTGCAGTAATGGCAAAGCAGTTAATATATTACCTTTGCTAACAGGAAAAGTGGTGCATATAAATATTTTCAGTCAATAATGTATTTTTAAAAAGGTTTCTCAGTGGGATCAGATTTATGTTGTCAGAAAAATTTATTCCGCTGACAAGTGCGGATACCCGGCACGTCGTGTGTGCTGAGATTTACAAAGCAGTTTCTTCCTGGACGTCAGTTGGATGTGGTTATGGCAGGGTTATGTAGAGAATTGGGGAATCAGTCCAGGAATCCTTTTGTGCAAAATCCTGCCTTAGATTGGTATGATCCAATAAAGCTCTGCCTCTACATGTCCGTAGCAGTTTTTGGTAGCGTTAGATACTCGGGTCAAGAAGGGGCAGAGCGCTGGAGTCAGGATCTGTGGTGTGGATCTGAGAACAGAATCTTGCCTGAAGCATTTGAGATTTTCCTGATATATTAAACAGACCATTTTCCTCTGCCTGTTACTTGTGTGCTGCTGCCAGCTGCAGTTTAGCAAGGTAGAAGTTGGAGCTTGCTCCTTTGGGCTCCACAGATAAAAAGTAGAGAATAATAGTACTTGTGCGTTAGATTTTGCCAAGTGTGCATGTTTCAACCACTGTTGTTAAAAAGCCTGCATGTTATTTGTTGTGCAAAATATGTATATAATGAGAAAAATACACTTGAGCAGAGATTTCACGTTGCACAGAGTAGCCAAACCATATAATGAGTAACCATATAATGAGTAAAAAAAAGCACCATATAATGAGTAAAAAAAGCACAGTGCTGCTTAAATCCAATTTAAAACTAACGATCACCAAATCATTTAAATTCAACTACTTGGAAAATTAAAAATGTTTAGCGTGTTTAAAAAAAAAAATCATAATTCCCGTTTGATTTTACAGTGCTAAGATCAGTTTGTGAACTTGTTGCATCAGGCTTGATATCTTTTGATGGAGATGCATTCAGTTACACTGAATTTTTTCCAAAAAAATTTTAATTGGTTGAATGGAATCTCTTCTCCCAGGATAGAGGCAGCTAAAGCCAAGATGGTTTTTAGCTGCTTAATTAACTTGGTTTGTGAAATGATTTGGTAGAGGGGATATCATGAAAAATGTGATACATCTGTGGTGACTTTGAGGTAATCTATCAGTTTTATCAAATAAAGAGCCAGAATTTTGGTGGATTTTTTGATGTATAGGTGTAAAGTAAGCAGATTTTTTTTTGCCCTTCCTTTTATGTCCATTTTGAGTAATTCTAGTTATCTAATCAGCATAAAATGTGCACTGCAGTTAAATAGCACTGCATGATTATACCTGATGATATACTTCTTTTTTAAAGGGAAAAAAATCTAATAACAGGATTCCGTATTGATTGTGCTGCTAATTCTGCCTTGCAGCCCAGACTGGCAGAAGGCAGGTAGCTGAATTGTATTTAACGGTTTTATTGTGATGTGACTAAGATGGATGTGACATGGTCCTCTATTATTCGTTTGAGAGTGTGGACACTAATGAAGCCATTAGCTGAGCTAAGGCAAGTGAAGAAAATAGGGAAATTACCATTATTCTGAAGCCATTAAGTTGTAATCTGCCACTTTCTCTCCTTACTCAAAAAGGCATCTTCTTTTTAAGGCCTCCCTGACTGTCCTTTAAAGATTCATTAATTCATTAACTTTCCAAAGGAGATGGAGGAAACACAATTGAAATTTTAATCAGCTCAGTGTGTCATATTATTAACATTTTGAGTGTATCTGTATTCACTGTTGCACCACATCAGGTTAAGGTTAAATAAACTACATTACAGCAAATAATGTTCTGTTTCATACTGTAAAACATAAAATGTTGAAGGCAGAAATTGGTTTCATGGTAAAATTAAATTACAATACAGAGCTCATATTATAAATATTGTCATTCAAATGTATGTTCTTTGGAGGAAATGCAATGCTATCTCCATGTTATTAACATTATTATTTTCAAAATATCCACAATTAGTCTAGTCTGTATGAAAGGTTATATAAAGCACTAAAAATTTTATTTTATACGTATCTGCTTTTACTATGTTCACACTTATGATCAATGCTTTTATTTTATCTTTTATAAAGTGAGTGACTTATTTTAATGTCTCTCTCCAAATGGGTCATTTAGACATTAAATACAATTACAGCTGCAAATTCTTCTGTTCGTTATTACTTTCATTTAGATGCTGTGTAGTGCCATTTTATCTGTCCTCACTTTTTTATTACTAAAAAAAGTTCCTTTTTGCCTCAGTTGTACTGGAATGTCCTGGAGCACAGTGGGCAGCTTCTTGTCTGTGCATTTGGACCTGATTGAGAGACAGCTCAAAATCCACAAGTGCTCTTTCTTAGATATTAAACTGCCCCAAATGTACAGAGGAGTGAGTGCCAGTCTGACTATGGGATCACTCAGTTTGATTCCAGATAACCAACAAGAACTTTTTTTTTTTTTTAAGTGAGGGGAAGCCTGTTTTGTTTTGGGCTTTTTAGTAGTGTTTTTATTAATGCCTCAGTGTAAAGAAGCCTGAGGTACAGAGACTTTGTGTGTGTTTTAAGGGCTTGAAACCCTTTGTTGCAGGGCTAGGACTCACACATGCACAAGGGTATGGAAAAAAAAGTGTGGGAGCAATAAACAGGGATGCCACAGCCTGCAGGTTGGAGGTAAGAGGAGGCATGAAGATGAAGGGGAAGGTACTGGAGGCCTGAAAGTGCTGTTACTTCTGTGAACTTGAAGTTCCTTTTTGGGTCCAGCAAATTTCTTCCTCCTCTAAGTTTTTGTTTGGAAACACTTTCCATTTGGTTTTGTAGTGTTTTGCCCTTGTGCTGTATCACACACTTTTAAGCAGTGATATAACAAAGCCTGCAAGCTTGATGTTAGTATTTATGCTAGGCAGGCAAGCCTGGTATAAATCTGAGGTGTTTTTCTTTTCTTTTCTTTTTTTTTTCCTAGCTGTGATAGTGTCAGTTTGATATATCACCTTTCATGTTGTGTTTGTACTTGAGGTCAGGAAACTTCTGAGTTGTGCCTATCATCAGCATTGTAAATACAAAGTAGCCTTTGGCACCTTAGTGTGGTGCCTTGCAGTGGATTTGTCAAAACAAAACAAAATCCCCTCTTTTGTTTTCCCCTGGAGTCAATTACACTCAGGATGAAGCAGTTAGTGACACCAAGGATAGCAGCTGAAGCATTGCAGGCTAACCTGCTTATCAGAAGTGCTGGCATTGGTATTTTCTAGTATCACTGGCCAGCTTTACTGGTCCATTGAGAACCTCTGCTTTCAGCGGGACTTGTAAAACTCATTAAAACGTCTTTGCAGATTCTTGAGCTTCCAGAAAGTAGCCACCTAAATAATAAACTGATTCTGCTGTGTCAGTGCTGGCAGTTCTGGGGGGCAGGACCTCTCCCCTTCTGCCTGTGGGGAAATCCTTTGGTCAGGGAGGTGGATCCAGCCCTGTCCTGCAAGCCCTGCTCCAGGGACATGGACAGGCATGTGCCAGCCCCATGCCATTGCCTGTCCCATCACTCTGGGGACACGCTGCACCTTTATCTGGGATACACTGTCCATGAACAGGCCCTGAGTGTGGGCTAGGGAGGGTTCTTGGGCTTTAGAGATCTCATATATAGCTCTGGAAATGTGTGCACACACCTTTGTAGCTGCTGGGATTGTGTGCTGTATGATATCATATATGCACTGTGCGTACATATGCATGCTGTAGGGCATGTATGTTACCATATCGTCTGTGTACAGTACATCTGTGTGTTCCTAAGGTGGTGATGCTTTGTGGCATCACACAAGATGATGGAATTGCAGCTGGTTTCTCCACACAGCTGGAAAATGGGCTGGTGTTCTGTGGTTTCCCAAGCTCAGTACAGCCATGGCATAGTAATTTAGCAGCAGTTGCTTTTTTGTGTCTTCGACTTCAAAATGCTCTCTCCTATGCTTAAGTGTGTATAACTCTGTAACATGAAATAGTGTAAGTAGACCTATTTCTGAACAAAGCTTTTGCTATTGTGCAGGAAAAGTTTGTTTTCATTTCCTTCTGAGATAGGTCAGCTCATTAATTTTGTTGCAGCTGCAGTGGCATAGGAAATGTGGCTCAGGTGTTCCCATATTGCTGTTATATGTCAGATACAGGCTGGCTTTTGTGAGTAGAATTAGATTTTAGTTGTGTTCTAAGGGAAAAAAAAATCCAATGGAGAAAAATTAGCTACATGCCTCCAAAGCAGGAGAATGTGCATCATGTGTTTTTGTTTGGAAGATAAATAGATGTTCATTAAACATCAGTAGGTTATAAAGCTGCTGTTGGCTTGGGATGGGGTTTCCAGATCTGTCTGCTGACATGTAAGGTTTGGGACCCAGTCACATCTGCTGTGACATGCTTTGCTTGAACAGAGCTTTCTTCCCATCTCCTTTTGCTGGCTGGAGATTTACATAATATATTCAAGTACAGTGAAAGGTCCAGACATCCTGGCCAACAAACAAAGCATGTTCTATACTTAATACTGCCTCAAATTTCTCATAACTGGTCGGTGATTATTCCAGTCACAAATAACCCTGGACAGCTTTGAGACAGAATTTTTCATTCGGTTATGAGTTCTTCTGTAAATAAAGCAAATCCTCAGGAGTGAGTGTGAGGAATGGTTGATCCTGAAAAATGAGGAATAGGAGTGTGTTTTGAAGCTGGGTGAAAAAATCCACATGTTGCAATTTATTTATTTACATCCATTACTCTGCACTTCTCTAAGCGCTGAAACTTGAGCAGAACACAAGAACTTATTGCAGATCTGCAAAGTCCTGTGCAGTGGGGACTGTCCTTAGTTATTGCTATCAGCAGCAATAAATGTAGTACACGTAATCCTCTCACGCCAGCCTAATACATCCCTCAATTTGTGACTTCTCCACCAGCCAGAAAATAGGTGAACTTTGCAGTGGGCCTGAAAAGGGGTTATCAGCAAACTCTGGATCTGCAGACTTGAGGAAAAGATCAGGTTTCAGTGTCCACATTCTATGTTGAAAATACTGTCATCAGGATCTCTGGAGTTTTTGGGGGACTGGGGTCATGACTGTCGCTGTCTTCCATATGAGGAAGGGGACTGGCAAAATCCAAACAAGCAGAAGTGTTAGGAGCTAAACCCAGTGTCTAGAAGCCTATATCAAAATTAGCCAGCCACCCATACAGACTTTGGAGCATCAGTAGCACTTCAGAAATAGCTAGCCCCAGGAGAGAAACAGCAGTATCCTGTTCTGAGGTGGAAACCACAAAGCATGGCTGCATCTGAAAAAAATCTGTGACAGCTTTCCTGAATCTTTCCAAAGATCCTTAGGAAAGCTCATACCCTGTGTGTATTCAGATGGTGTTTCCCTGTTGACCCCAGCATTCCTAACTGAGCTTCAACACCCATTGACCAAAGGGAGGTTCTGGGGTTTGGTTTTCTTCCCTCTTCCCTTGAGCACATCCAAGCAGGGATCTCAGTGCTGTGCCTGGAGTCCCCAAATATACTGAAGTTATGAACTGCCCTCCTTGTGAACTTGGTGTGAAATGGAAATGTCTGTGAATAAACAATGTGTATGATTCAATTCTCCCTCTCGTGGTCAGATGGGGCCCTTCTCACAGTCTTCAAGCACAGACATATTAGATGTGTCTGTTTGATGTAACTTGCATCTTTTAGAAGCCTCCCATGGTCGTAGTACAATCAGGATTTAGTGGGGAAGTTACTGATGGTTCTTGAAATACATATATTGACTTTTTGCCACACCTTGAGTGGACAGATTGGAGATGTGAACCCAACTGCGACATTCTGTGGAATTGTATTAACCTCTCCTGTACACACCTCCCCTAAGTGTTTCTAATTTGTCTCTGTTTAGGTGTTAAAGTGCTTCTGAAGCATAGCTCTGTTTATCATCCTCCTGGCACTCCTGTTGACTCCAGTGGGTGATACAGTGTGAGCTCTGTTGCTTTTCAAGGATGCTGCAGTGTCGTTGACTTTGACAGGAGCACTCCTCTAAAAAAACGAGAGGAGGATTTGCCTCTCTGTTATAAATCCCACTGTTTGGTAAGAAAAGTCCTGAGGATTTTGTTCAATGATATTTAAGTCTCTCCAGAAGGAACAAAACCCTATTTAAAAAAAAAATAAACAACCCTGCACAAATGTACAGGATTAAGCATTCCAAAATCAATTCTTAATTATTGTTTAATTGATTTCAGATATAAAAAAGAAATAGAAAAGAAGAAAAAATTTAAATATATTCTTTACACAGGGCTTAACAGCCATTTTCTGTCAATGTAGATGTTAGAACAATACCAAAATTCTGTCATGAACAGAGCCCCTGTACACCAACATGCCTTTTGTTCAGTTTTATCACTGAGGAGCAGGAGTTTTACTGTATTTGTTTTTCTGATTTATGTCACAAATATTTTCTGTCTCGTGCATCATTTTTAAGTGCTGTTTACACTTATTTTCATCCACTAGCATGGGAAAATAATTGCCACTCTTTAGAACTCCTGGTTAATTCTGAAGCAATAAGTTTAATTGCTTATTATGTATTTCTAAGTAGTTAGTTTCCTCTAAGAATTGGTTAAAGATTTTCCTTGCACAGATCTTGACTCAAAGATTGTCCTTTAGCTAGAAAATATTGATTAGCTTTTGTTTGGCCCCTGTGGAGAGCACCTTATCTCTAAGACTAGGTTTTGTTACTATGAGGGTTGACAGAATTCAGATTTAACCAGGTGAAGTCTGCCATGGTCAGTAAAAAGTTAAAGGATCGCTGTAATAAATTATGATATTAATCTTGTGAATTTTTTTTATTTAATCAAAAGAGATTTTGGGGACTTCAAGCTGACTGAAGTAATTCATGCTAATTGCCTCATCTGCTTAGTATGTCATTTGTCTTCTATGAATATCAATGCCTACATTCATTTAATCTAAAATAATTAATACCCAAACAATTAATAATGAGAGATAAAATCTGAATTAAAAAGAACTTTAAAAGACTTTGAAATATATTAATAATTTTTAAGACCAAATGTAAATACTGCATTACATCTCAAATTATATTATCAGAGAAAATTATATTAATAATGAATACAGGATTACATGCATCTTTTTCTATGCATGTGAATATTATTACTGTATTAGCAGGTGCACTGTGGCAGGTCAGGGGCTGGGTTTCTGAGCTTGTTCAGGCCTTGTGCAAGCTGAGCCCAGGGTCCTGCTGGCAGCAGAGCAGTCCTGGCTGTTCAGAGCTGCCTCGCTGATGTCAGCAGGGAGATAGGTGCCTTTGAAGAGTGATTCAGCAGCTCTCCGTGCTGACTAATCACTGGATTTAGCCACTAGCAAATGCAGGATACACGATGATGCCTGAGCTCCTGCCTTTTAGGGCTGGCACACGGCTCTGACTCAGGGCTGTATCTGCCCACTAATGATCTGGTGCCTACAGCCCTCTTCTGATGTGAGGTATCTGAGCCCATCTTGTCTCCTTGAAGGCAGCAAAACCCTCAGAGAGCGTGGCTGCCTTAATAGCACACTGTGGCTTTACTGTAATAGCCTGGTGGCAGAGAAAGCATGACTTTGGGACTCTCAGCACCCTGAGAGGACAGAGGCTGCTGCTCTTGCCAGCAAGAGGGTATCCTGGAGGAACCAGTCTCTATGCACCTGCCTGAAGATGAGCTACAACACAACCAAAAATGCAGCAGTCGCAGCACCAGAAGTAAGTCTGATCCTGTAGCTTTGTGGCCTGGGATTCACCTGGAGGGGATGGTTGGGTCTTTGGTTGGAGGTGTTTGTGTTTTCTGGCTGTAAAAATGTACAAAATAACCAGGATTCCTACTTCTCATGTTGGCAGACAGACGTGAGCTGCTGTTGTGCTGTGGGAGTGAACACGTTGCCTTTGAAGGGCAGCAGAACCTGGGTGGCTGTGGCTTCCTCACCATGGTGGGGTGCTTTGTGTCCCAAGCACTCCTTGCTTCCCTTTGTCACTGGCTGCTTTTAGCAGATCTTTCATGCTGCCAAGGAAAGAATGTTGAAAATGGGAAGTGGATTAAGTAGATGTGGAGGCATGAGCTTGAGGAAATGTCTCTGGCTCCCAAAACCTGCTGGCCTCACCTGTGCTCTCAGGCACGTGTGTGACCTGGTGATGTGAAGGGTTAACCAGGTGTGGCTAGTGGTGGAATATCACCTGACATACAATTTAAGCACCTTGTCTCTTGCTGCTGATACCTTCCTTCAGTCAACAGGGGACAGTACACCCTTGATCTCTTCCTTCTGAATGTTTTAGGATGCTGGCCTAGGATGTTCTTTCTCAGCAGCTTTCTGGTGGTCTCTGTACTTCAGAGAATCACCCTACCAAGCAAATTGATGGACTCTGTGCCTGTGCTGTGGATGTTAAATTTAGTTTTCCATAACTACAGGTGTGTCTACAGGCTGTAACAAAGTTTGGCCATTCCAGTTCAATAGCAATAGCCTGGTTGTGCTGCTGTTGCCTGGCACAGAGGACATGCTCATGTTTGTAGCTGTTGCAGTGATATGTTTCATGTGTGGTTGTCTGAGCCCCAGAGGTCGTTTGGATTTCCAAAGGTGAGAGTTGGAAAGCTTGAAAAGAGAAAGGGAATAATGAACCTTGGGTATTCATGTAATTGTCTTTAAAATATCTCAGCCTGGACACTGTCAATTGTAGGTGTGTTCATTGACTTTACATCTGACACATACATGACAAATGCTGTCCTGCCTTCCAGTGTTACCCCAGCCATGCATTTGTTCTGCCTGCCTTGTGCTGCTGCTGGCTTTAGGATGTCATGTTGTGAATCAGATCAGCTGAATGGTCCTGCTTATTCTCTTTTGTGGGGGTGGGAATGGGAGGGAGGGAAATTGCTTTGCAGCCAGATTAATTTCCTGGTCTATCTGCCTGTGTAGTTGCATGAATGCCACTGCCAACACAAGGAGTGGAGCAAAATTGCTGCTAAATTAAAATGTTTCTGGACTGCCATCTTTAGATATAAAATAATAAGTATGATTATTTTGTTAATATTACTTTGCTCTAGGTTTTGACACACTATGGTCTAAGACCATGTGCCTGTAGTCATTATTCACTCTTGAATTGTAGAATAGTTATCAGGCATATTTTGTGGCTTCTCTGAGTATGTATGTGTGTGCATGTGTACTGCAGTCCTCTTTGTTTACTAGATGAAATACATTTATTGGTGGAAAAATATGACTTGACTTTGCAGCACATCAACCTTTAGCATGAATGATTGTTTGGTGGTGCTTCTGAAGATGTTTTATCTAATTCTCACTGTTGCAACTCTGCAAAGGGTGAAGGTGCAGAACAACTCAGTGGCCACTACTGGCCCAGTTCCATGGCTTCTCATCTGGTCATTGACTTTTACTGTGTGTTTTTTTGTTTCTGTAAATAAATTTACCAAGCTCTACACTGAAGAGTCCAAGAGTTCTCCAAAGCAATGTACATGAATTTATCATACCAATTCCTTAGTAAAGTCACAATTATAGTAATCCTGCTGTAGGATTCTTCTTGGTCTTTATTCAGTGACCTGTATATGAAAAGTAAAGAATAAATAATTCTAGTATATATATTTTAATTTGGTAAACATAATCATAGTAGCTTGCTCACTGAAGCAGACAATTGCTTCAAATATAGCTTTTGTTGAAGTGAAGTGAGTTTATTCAGGATAAATTTATATCCATTATAAATTACTAGCTTCAGACAGATATTGTGAAATACTTAAATTCCTTCTGTTCCCATATTTTCTTATTTTATTAAGACATTATAACTTCAGTGGATGTGGGAGGCATTAGGAGAGAAATCTGAAATTCATGTGAATAAACAGGTTTCCAGACAGGATGCATTTTTATTTCTTTCCCTGTAATGTGTATTTCAAAGTATTAATTCACAAAGTACTTAATAACTTTGTGAATGCAATTAGTGTTTTATATGCCAGATTCCACTTCTTTCCTTTTTTTAAGCCTTTTACACAAAATTCACTCAGTTTACATGTATCTTTTCATAAATACCAATAATGCTTTAATTTATGGGTGTTTGCTGTTGGGCTTTGTTTAAATGAGTTCTGTCCAAAAGGAATCAGAGCTTTGTATTCTTGCAGAAATGAATAAACCACATGAGGTGAATTTTTATACAACCCATTTCAAACCTAGAGTTTTCAGGGTATAATTTAGATATTGCATTGGTGGTTTATGACCATATAAAGTGGAGGTGTGTAGGTAGGAGGCTAGATAGATGTACTTGTAAATGGCTGGGAGCAAGGAGGCTGAGTGTGGTCTCCAGCAGTGCATTTTTCAGCTCACAGTTTCACATCTCTATCCTAAGGCATTAGATGTTACTAATTCTCCAAGAGCCAAAGATTTGTTTTACAGAAGATTCTGATTTGATTAAGATATTGCTTCAAGACCTAATGTTACTTTAGCAAATCATGCCACGACTGGAAACGTACATGATTGGAAATAAACTGCATGTTATCTGAGAAACAGAGAAAGAGCCTCATGATTTGGAATGATGCTGCAGAAGCAGTGTTTAGTGTAATGACAGTACACTTAGATTAATTATAGCGCTGCTTGCAGGCGCCACTATACACTTAGTGTTGTGTCAGCACTTTTGCTGTTAACCCTGTGCTGCAAAAAATTCTAATTTGGCTCCAAAAAATGAAGAAATCCTCTGGTTTGAATACAGGCTTTGTGCTGTATGCACTGAATAAACTTCTAGTTAGGGCCTGAATTTTATTTTTGTATCCTTGGCTTTCCAAAGTATGTAGCTGTAGAAATAATAAGTTCTATTTAACATTGTGTATGTTTTCTGCTCTGCGTACTTCTGATGGAGAACTTAATTTTAGTAAATGCCTAGACTGTTGTGATCACTTCAGATGGTCTGAAATAAACCACTGAGATATTTAACCTTGAAACTGGAAGGTGCAAGTGTTAAGCCACCATTTCGCTGCTCAGTAGACGAGTTAAATTTGGCTTAATGTGTGTTTATATGATTAGCTGCAATAGCTCTGAAGGATTGTTAAAGTCTGAAATAAGCCTTGAGCATGGCTTAAAAGGCTGTTTACACACAAAAAAATTAGAAATACTCTACAGAAGCTGTTAGAATTAGTTATGTAAACACTGCAGAGTGATTTTTAAAATAAATACTGAAATATACTATAGGCAAAGAAGTGACAGTGGAAATTAGTAACTTTTTGACTAAGTCATCAGAATGCTCTTTATCCTCATTTGCGATTGAGAAGACAATAATAAATGCTGAGCAAATAAGCTTGCTTGTGCCTGGAACATGTTGTCCTGCAAGTACAGGAATCTTGACCCATTGCTTTTTAGCAGTTCTTATCCTCTCTTGTTTCTAATTTCCACTCCTAGATTGTATTTTACTTTTTTCTGAGTCGTGCTGGCAAGTGGCTCTTATCAAGAACAAATGATGCTGTAAATCAGGACCCAAATCAATGCTGCTGTGGGGTTCTAATAGTGAGATGTGGTTGTGTGGGCCTGAGTGTTTTATCTGCCTCTGAAGCCAAGAGTGAGGCCCTGGGTAGTATTCCAACCCTTGGCTTCTAACTTACTGGCAAGTGTATATATACAGCTGTGCTGTCTCAGTCTTAAATTGGAGATATCAATATAAAACTCCTGTTTTAATATGCCTTTTCTCATGATGCAAACAGTAAAAAGCAAATGGATGTTCATATGCAAGTAGAATTGCATGGGAATACAGAATGCCCTTAATCCCTCCACCCTTAATACCACTAGAGTAGGGTTTAGGACTGGCAGGGCTGGCTGGGATGCCTGGCAGCATGTACTGGCTCCCTTCTCCTTTGGAGCACACATTCTCTGTAGGTGCAAAGGACAGTGGGGGTTCCAGCAGCAGGATGGGTTCTCTCAGTTGGAGGAAGGTTTATTTGCCCAAAGCAACAGGGTCTTTAACATCATGGCTGGCCATTTTCTGCTGTAGTTACTGCTCTTCTCCATGATAGGTGCTAGTATAAACAAGGAGTGATTTGTGCCACTGGAATAAGGCCATGTGTGTTATGCCAAATATAAAATGAGAGGGCTGATACGAGTGCCTCTTGGACATGTCTTTCATTACCCTTTACGCTTCTCTTTCCTAATAGAATTTGGAGGAACCAAACACATGCTGGTTGCAGGGTTTTATTAGAGTGCTTTGCCTCGGGCCTTTAACTCCTTTAGCTGGTCATTACCTGACCAGTAAAGACCTCTAAACGGGTCATTAATGCTTAAGTAATAAACTGTTTCACAAGACTGTCTAGTACAGAACCTCTTCTATCATTTTTACAGTTACTGTTTTATAGATAAATCAATGACCAACAACTGGATATTCTTGTTTTGCTACATAATCTTGTAATAGCAGCCACAGCAAACAGGCAGAGGGTTCTTTTAGCTGTGTCACGAGAGCTGGAGGTGGCCCTGCTCAGGTGTGGCCTGGAGTTGTATGTAGGGCAAACCAGGAGTAAGATAAAGAATGAAGGCATGTTCTGCTATTCCCTAAACAAAGTGTATCACTGCATTTGTTTCTGAAGTTTTGGGGGTTTTGATGTTGCTATATTTTTCTACTTCTAGAAGTTGTATAATTTCAATAAGATGGCTTTTCTTCCACTGCCATATTAGGGACATGTGGGCCTCACTGTAGTCTAATGTTGACAAAGAGGGTCTCTGCACTTTTACAGAGATTTCTGAACTAACATAAGTCTTGCACTCCTCTACACTTTGAGTTTAGCATATATTAAATTCTTTCTAGGTGTAACAGTAATAGTTAGCTGTGCCACACATTTCTTCTGGTTCTTGGCATGAAGTTTTCATCCTCCCCCCTTTGACCAGTATATCCCTTACAATAAGTTTCTTTGCATGAAGCTCTAGAGAGCTGTTTCTCCCTGGAGAGACAGGAGGAGAAAGTCCATAGTAGGTACCGTATAATTTTTTGGTGGATTGCCAGGCATTCGATATTTCCATCGTTATTAATATCAGTGTATCATTGATGGACTGCTGAGTGCTGGAATAAGCCAGTCATATACGGCTTTTCTCATGTTAACTTTTGAGGAGTGCCAGTCTGTGCTGGAACTGCTGGAATTTTTTTGTTTGATTTTTGGCTTTTTTTTAATAAATATTAAAAAGTGGAATGAATACTGAAAATTATTCTTTATAGACACAGAATATTTTTCTATGGTGAAATGGAACAAAACCTCGGCAAATTTATGACTTCTAGCATGATTAGTGCCTATGGAGCAAACACTTCATAATTGTTTTTCCAAGAAATTGAAAATATGTTAGTTATGGGACAAGTTCTCTCTGGCAATGTGAAACAATTAATATTGAACAGCTGTTTCTCTGATAGACTGTTTTGAAAAAAAAATAACATTGGCATGCTTTTTTATTCATTACTTCTGTGTTGAATTAGTTTTGCATTTGTAGCTGCCATGTTGAATCTAACAAGAAAAAATAGATTAAAAAACATGAGACAAATTATTTACTGAAAGAGACAATAAAATAAGTGCATTTTTTTCCCTGAGAAAAAATGTCTTTTTGAGTAAGGACCTTCACAAGACCCACCAAGGGCTTTGAGGTGACTTCAGCCCTGCTCATTGTTGTGCTAGACCCTCAGAGCTGGTGCTGAAAGTCATAACATTATATATAGTGGTACAAGAATTGTGTGCTGACTTAGAGTTTAAGTAGGGAGGAATCTGACACAGCACTTTGTTCAGTTTACAACTCTCATAATATTCTTAGCACCTGCAGAAGGATTTTAACTCGTTTAAAGAAAAAAAAAGGCTAACATAGGATTATAAAACAAAAACCACTTCAAAGATTGCAGCTCCAGGATTGTCCCATTCTTATCTTTGCTGATTATCTGACAGTGCTGGTCTGGCAGCAACAGTAGCAAGCCCAGTGTTTGTACTGAATTCTTCCCTCAGACCTGTGGACAGAAGCTGTCCTGTGTGTCACTTTACTGTGTTAGTACGACATCAGGAATCAATTTGGTCCCATCTGCAATTGCCTGATATAATCAACCTCTATTCTGTTTAGCTCAACTCTCTACCTACAGTAAGTGATTTGTATGTGCATGAATATTAAACTTCCCAAGTAAACGTGTGAGTAAATATGAATTGACAATAAAAGAAAGTTTTATGTGTATGCTGAAATTGAGTGCTCATTGTTGTTTTTATAAAGTGACATTAAATTGCATCATCGTGGTGTGAATAATGATTATTGCTTCCTTTATTTTGTGATAGGAGAGAACAGTAGATCCCAAATAACATCTTTGTATACTCCTTTCACTTCTGGCTGTTGTTCTCTATTTGTTGTAAAGATTTTCTTCTCTAATTTTTTTTTAAGTCAAACCTGTGTTAGAGCAATTTTTCATGCCTCAACAGCCCTTATTTTTTTTTTATGTGACTGACTGCAAGTATATTTGCGTAATGATTACAACAAGGCAGATAGAATATTTACAAGCCATAGCAATTCCTGTGCAAATGCAGTCTCCAGAGAAGGGCAAAATAACAAAGCGAGCAAACATCACAGTTCTCTAAATAAGTTTCAGGCATTGGGGTGGTGACTCACAATGTGGATGGGAACCCTGGAGTTTTAGAATAATTTATGGGGATGCTGAGGAGATGGATTTCATTTAAATACAGTAACTGCTGAAATATTTCTAAGTTAAAAAGTCAACTAGTGGTTAAGTAAATATCCTCTTGACCCCTTTTAACTCTTGTGATGTACCGTTGTTTTAAACTATTTACTTTGAAATGCTTGAGTCATAAAATGACCCAGGAGAGATGGATTGACCACAGATAGTTAATGCATAGGATTTAGTTGCTTAAAATATAAACCCCATGCCCATTTTTTATCTAATCTATTGTTCTTTAATTGGACGAATTAGGTTAGAAATGGAGGGCTGTGAAATCTAAAAAATAAAATAAAAAAAACTTAGAAAAAAATTGGTTTCACACAGTCTGCAAAAAGCATTAGGGGAAAAATTTAGAGAAGAACAGAGGTTCCTTCTTGTTTCTATAGAAACCAATAGTGATCAGGAGGGGAGAGGATTTCTTTCAAGTGTACATTTTAGTGAGGCTGGCTCAGCAGCTCAGTGCTCCTGAGGGCCAGTGTGAAAACCCCAGAGCTGCTGAGGGTTGAGGTGCTGTGTCCCTGGGCCTGTGGAAGCAGCTGGAACAGGGATGCCACATCTCGGGGAGCCCTGGCTGGCACGGAGCAGGTGCAGGGAGCCCTTGCAGGGCCAGTCCCCGGGGAGCTCAGCCTGGCAGGAGGCTCTGCCGCCGAGTGCAGCCGCCGCCGCCGAACGCGCACGAATCCCATCACAGCAAGGGGAGAGCACAAAGGGGGGATAGGCTGGAGGAGAGTGTGTTGCTGTGTCAGAATTAGCTATGCTAATTGCCTTGAAGTAATAATCTCCTTTGGTTTTTTCGTGACAGAATCACGGCCACTGAAATAGCGTGTGTTCAAAGCATTGCAGCCAGGACTCAGTGACTTGGCATTTGAATCGTGATGATCTTCCTAGTGTACTGCATAATACATAATGCCCTCCACAACAAAATTATATTCTTAATTATGTTCTGTTTTCCTGATGTTACCTAAGTGTTGCCATAGAGAACAGACCAGGGATGCATTTGAAAACCAAATTTTAAAGCAAATCTAGGTCTTAATCAATAGTGTACCTTTAAAATAATTGCAGGATTCCTCTAAATGAAGTTCAGGTCACATGCAATGTCAAAAATAAGGCAGTTTCAATTTGCTGAAACCTGACAGATCCAAGGAGTGACTGAGGAATATCTAGTAACTGGCAAAGACACCTCTGTTTGACATTTACTTTGCATGTAAACAATGGAGCACTGTATATTGGCATCTGAATGTATTAGCTGGTGGTGATCCAAATCCTGGTATGAATTTAGATGGTTTTCCTTTCTGTTTATAAATACATAGCCTTGATAACAAGGGAACATTTACTGCAATCTTGCTCCGCAGTTGTCAGAGCAGAATGAATCATTTTGAAACATAAACCCCCTCAGATCTCAAAAATATCAAGAAAAACATAAAACATAAGGGAAAAGGATTATAAAATACAAATAAAAAAGGTTCTTAACATATTTAGAGGCCTATGGGCTGTAAACACTGTAGATTATCATTAATGAAACTCTCTGCCAAGTACACAAACCACAGTTCGGTAGCAGCTGTTAAGCAAGCATTGTTCAAAGCTGGATAATCCCTTGAACATTATACTTCGTGGCTCTGTACCTCTTCCTATTAGTAATCAGATAATTGCCTTGCATTTTCTGTTACACATTTTTCTTTTAAAATTCAGTTTCATTTCTCTTTTTGTCAAAAGGCTTTATCTTGCAGTCATCACTTAGGCAAAAATCCTGCAGAGGTCAACAGGCAAGGCTGTGATCTTTATTTTCGGGAAGTCTGGTCTAGTACAATTCAGCTCTGTGGTGTTACTTTGGCTTCACAGTGGTAAAACAGAGATGAATCCTGCTCCACAAATAAGACACTTGAATTCTTTTGTAACTCGGTTGCTTTTTGTTCTATAATATGGGTTTTTCTATGTAATTTTAGAATTAATTAAAAATGCTTTCTACCATTGAGTTTTACTTTAAAATAAGTTTGCTCTTTGATGTTGGGAGAAGAAGGAGGTGAGAGACTTTCTGATTCCATTTGTCCAAAAGTTCAGGCCTCATATGAAGGCTTCCCAGGACATCATATGTAAGTATCTTCCAGAAAGAAATTTGGAAATGATGGCAACTGTTTTTCTCCAGCATTAAAATACGAAGCCATTATAGTACAGAAATAGTGAGCCATAGCCCTGGTAATTGTGAGTTCCCTTGAGCTCCACTGGCTATTAGGGTTTAACCGAGAGAGTAGCTTATCTTGCACTTCTGGAATTTCTCACAACCCTACAACAAAGCACTATTGATTTTCCTCAGCTGGCAGGAGGGGAGGAGGGATTGAAGAAGGTCATATGTAAATGTGCTCGTCTGATAAACAGCTGGACCAAATATTACTGAGCCTAGAACCTCACCAATGCAAAGTAAATCCATTTTGTAACCCCTGAATTAGGCATTTGCTGATTCCTCTCCATTCACATATGGCGTCCCTGCACTGGAGTGTTCAGCCTTGCAGTATTTACTGACATGGGCCATTCAGTTTAAAGCCAGCACATCTCTTTGATGGGCACTGGCTTCACAAGCTGTTGGCATCAACTTTCTTTGTCCAAGATAGAGTTCCAATCCCCAAAATCAAAGCAGATGGAGACATAATTCAGAGAGCAGAAACTGTGATTCATCCTTAAACCTGCAGGTTGCAGGGGCTGTTTCTGTCTAGTACTTAAAATTATTTTATATCACATGGCATAAGCAGAGATTTGAGAGATGGTGTCATACCCCCCCCATGGGCAGGGAATAATGGATATTTTCTAGCTAACATATCTCTGTGGATGTGTAAGAAGAAGAAATTGACTTTCTTTTTTTTTCCCCTAAATTGCAACATTTTGTTTTCAAGAGAACTCTGTGCTTTCCGTTCATTGCAGAAGCAATATTATTAAATGCCAGTCGGCAGGAAAAATTAGAAAAAGGATGGCCTGAAAGACAAAAAAGAAATGCGTTTTTCTCCCATTTCCCCCAAAAAAATTACCAATGAGGCAGGAGCTGTCTTTAGGCAAGGTTTCAGGAGGCAGATTAGATAGCAAAATTATTTCCTTGTTCTAGTGAGAGGCAGTTTTCATTGAAGACACAAATTTAGGAGTATTTCTTAGGGAAAAGGTCTTGCAGCAAAACTGCAAATTGGGCAGCACTGAGGTAACTCATTGATCCTCCCAGCAAAGTAATACCAATTAAAAAGGCATCTGTAACCAACAAAGTACAGATTCACTTATCTCAGTTGCTGTGAAAGGAAGACATGTATGAAACAATATTATTATTCTCAAGTGCGGCTGAAAGGTGGAGAAAGTGTTCTTTGGTTGCTTTGTTGTTAGAAGCCCTACTTTGTGCAGAGTATCCGCTGACCAGTTTCTGATAGCATTCAGTTCTAGAATATTCTAGAAAAAAATGGCTCAGCAAAGATTCTAACTTTTGGATAAATTTACTGACATTAGGATGTTAGCACTGTGCATTTCCAGCAAAGCACTTTGACCTCTGTAACAAGGTTTTCTCAGTAGCAGTTTTTGTACCCTGTTTGGATACAGCTATCTGGGGCTTCCTTCCACTGATCCTTGGCTTCAGCTGAAAAATTTTTCCTTGCCCTTAATCATCTTTAAAGTTGCATAAAACTCTTTCAGTGTATCGGCAATTGTGTGTTGGTCTGGAATTGCATCAGAATCTGCCAAATTGTGTGTTGGTCTGGAATGCATCAGAATCTGCCAAACTGTCTCAGGAGCACTGCTGCCCAGGAAGGCCAGACTGTGTGATCAGCTGCACTTTCCTAGAGGGTTTAGTGTGCTAGTGGGATGTAGGGGTTGGGGGAGCCTGCAGGTAACTCTTGGGTGCAGAACATCAGCTCCAGTGCTAATACCACTGAACTGTATCTTCTGTTATGGCCAACTGCAAAGGTATCCTGTGGTCTGATACTTTCATTTTAACTTAAAAGAGCACATTAGTCATAAATGGTCTCTGAAGCTCAGGTAAATAGAAAATTTTGAGGAATTTTAATATTTGGGTGTTGGGTGTGAATTTGAAAATGAGCTACTTTGCACCCACAGTTATGAATTATTGATATTTTGCCTTCCATATGAGTGCAGAGGGAGGAAGAGGGCTGGTAAATGGGGAAGCAAGAAACAGGGACGAGAGCAGATCCCTTAACTATTTCTGTTGTAGAAAAGAGTAGACTAAGGGATTGAAGAGTAGCTTCTGTTCTCCACTCCTCCTCCTCTTTACCTGACCATATTCTGGGATAAACCTTGTTTCTCAGAAGTTTCAAACATAGCTGACTGAGTTGCCAGGCAAACAGAGTCTGAGACTTTTCTTAGATTTTGAAAGAAAATAAACCCCAACTGTTCACAGTTCCCCTCGAGTGGAGTCCAGGAATGCCTTCAGCATTTGACTCCAGATGATGGAGGGCTCACAGCCTCGACTAGAACCCAGTCATTGTGATTTGGGCAGTAGATTTTTGGGTGAAATGAAAGGATTGAATTACTTTTCCCCCTCATCTTATTTGAGGGGGAAAACCCATCATTCTTGTCCAAATATGGGGGCTTTGCGCATGGAGTTTTTATGAAAGGATTGTTCAAATAAGATAAACTGACTTCCATACTGGATGGAATTTGCAAAAGCAAGTAGCTGGAATTGAATAGAGTAGAACTTAGGAAGTAAAAATGGAGAAAATCCACAGTAAAATTAACATGCTGTTATAGGAAGGTGCAATTATTAAAAACCAAAACAACAGAACTATAGAAAAAATAAATCTGAAAGGAAATGGGGAAAAGCACTGCTTTCCTACTAATTTGCCCCCTTCGTTCTGTGTTTAATTTAGTAAAGCAGTCATAAACATTGCTAAACAGTCAAAAAATTAAATGTTGCTGTATAATTTATGGTGGTTACAGGATACATGAGAGTGCACTTTAATTAGCAAATTGCATGTTTATTTTATTTGCTTAGCATATAATTTAGATTGGATAAATGCGCTTTGACTGGCTATGGCACCTAGGTATCCTCATTTGGTATAATTTTTAATCACATTGTTTTGGAATTTTATTGCAACATTATACAGTTGATATAACAGTGCACAATTAAGTATGCTCAGTTCACACCTTGCTCTTGAGGAAATTACTTTTTATCTGTATTTCGATGGAGCACTTTATATGGCAAGTGAGAACTTGGGAGTAATAAAGAAGGCTCACTGTGGGCGCTAGAGCTGCAATCTGAATAGTAAATAATAATAGTAATGATGGTGCCCTGTTAGTGCAATGTGTTTGGGAGGAAGATTAAAAAAACAAACCCCTGAAAACAGGCAACTGGAAATGATGGTTGTATGTAGCAGTGTATTGGCTGTATCATAACAATGTCTTGATGCCAGAGCTGACCTGGGGGAGGGTGAGGATTGTGCTCAATGCTGTACACAGCCTGAGGGGCAGAGATCTTCATCCAGCAAACATGAGCAGTTGTGGAGAGGGGGTGAGTTGACGCTAGAGGATGTGGGAGATCTCAGAAAAAACTACCAGCTCAGTCTTGGGGTCCTGCTCCTGCACCCTCCTCTGCTCTGCTGTGGCCCAGGTCACGATGCTGACCAGCCTGGAGAATGGGATGTGCTGTAAAGATGAACTGTAAAGAGACGGGACATGTGGAGAGGTAGGCTCAGGCATGGTGGGTGTTCCTGTGGTTCTGAGACATGAAAATATTTCTGCACTTTTTGGTTTGTTTATTATTGTGTATTTGATCATGCTCAGGGAGTGTCAATCAGGGATGTGTTCATGGCATTGTGATTTCGATAGGCTTTGGATCTCGAGCTCTGTTTTCCCTGTTGTTCTCTTTTTTATGTGGTGACAGGGCTGTATCCTTGCTTTGGGGAAATTCAGATTCATCTTACCAGTTAAATCCCCACTTCAAGTAAAAGAGTAGCAGCATATGCAGCAGATATGCTGTAGATGTTGCTGGAGAACCTACTAGAGCTGAACTTGAAGGTTCTGGAAAGAAAAAATAAATACATTTTTTTTAGAAGAAAAATATTCCCTAAGCATGTAGCCAGTAAAAAAGAATATTGTTTTTGCAGTTAAAATATGGAAGGAATAAAGAGTGTTTAATTGAGATCTAGAATATATCTCAGCAGTGGTATTTTTTATAGGGGTTTGACTTACAAAATCCTGCAGAAAAGCCCTCATTTTCTCTCACATCCTATGGACTTTTTCCATAAGGGCTGCCTGAGTATTACACATATGCCAACCTGAGATCCCAGGCGACTCTCAGCAAGGCTGATGCTGGGCCAGATTACGCTCTCAGTCACACAGGTATAAATCTGGGATAACTCCATTGTTCTGCTCCCACTGGAAGAGGATCTGGCCCACTTTCCTCTCGTCTCTGCCTTTGGGTAATTGGCCCTGTAATGTGCCAGTGCTGCTGTGGTGTGATTGGCACTGATCGCTGTGACAGGCCGGCGGCGGTGGCATGCACTGCTCCAGCACTGACATTCCTCACTTTGTTACAGCGTGTTTTGATAATGTTATCTGCAAAGAATGTTCTCTGCACTGATTATGGTTATTAAAATATACAGAGATCAACAGATATGGCAAACAGCTGCTTAGCCACAGCTGATGTGAGAAATTTGATTTAATGTAAGTCTCACCATTTGAAACTATATCCTCTAGAAAAACACAGGCGATTAATCCCTCCTGCATGCAAGCTAGTTGACTTTGTTTAAAATAGGATTATATCAGGATGATAAACAGGGACTAGAATTAAAGCACCTTTTTGAAGATTGCTGAAACAGAGAAGAAAAAAAGCAAAGAGGAGAGTTTTTCTGGTTTGGAGATTTTGTTTTGGTTTTTTTCATTTTTCTTTTTGTACTGATGCACTGGAGTGTTTGGATAATATTTATGGGACCTATCATGCAGATGTCAGAGTGCTGTAAGAAAATATCTGTGGTATTTAGAGCCAGCGATGCAGTCCTTTTAAATATCTGTATTGCTCTATAAAGGCAGACAGTGCTTCCCAGCATTCCTTATGGAACATAGGGAGAATGGCATGGACCTCTTGAATAATTAATATGGTTTTCAGAGCAGTAGTCATGGAAACCCAGGCAGTGTCACATATATGGATTTTAGGAATTAGGCACGTTTTGAATTGCACATTTAGCCAAAAAAAGAGCATGCTGTAAATCTAAAGATCAGAAGCATTTTCTCAGTGAGTCTCTTGTTTACACTGACAAATACATGTATCTTACGTATTTTTTTGATTTAAATAATACTTGGATTCCTAAAAAAATTATATGGTAGCTATCTAAAGGGCTGCTAAAGGCACTACATGCCATAAGTCATCTTTTAGATGACTTACTCTTTTTTTTTTCTGGTTTTTTTTTTTTTTTTTTTCATCCTAGATGCCTGAAGTTATTAGGATGTAGGTTTTAAACTGTATGGCCAATTGCTGTTCATTTAAAGGACCACAGCTTTACCACTAAAGTTGCTAGGCCCTTTCTATTAGTTCAGTTGTGTGGCTTTTTTATCTGTCTCAAAAAATGTCTCTTCAGGATCAATATCGTCATTACCTTGGGTGTGTGTGTGTGGAAGAAGTCAACCAGGCAGCAGTGAAAAGCTATCATCCAGTCCTCAGTAATATTGTACGTGTAAAGAATAAAAATACATGGAAGTTATTTATAGACCATAAACCCTCTGGTTTCATAAACCATTTTATACTATTATTTGCCCAAGTCTACAGAGTCTCTCCTGAGTTCACAGCACACTCAAAAGCCTGTTTTTTATTTCTGGCTGTTTGAATTGGGAAATTAATTAGAAATACACTTAGCAATTTATGGACATGAAAAAGCCATTTGGCCCAGTAAGCCTGCTTTCTTTTACCTTTTTTCATCCTCATTTTGCTTTGTCGCTCTCTTTCAATCTACTCTCTACTAATAAAAATATCAATCTGTTTCATAAACTCATTGAGACTTTGTGGCAGTAATATTACTTGGCAGCATAATATGGCATATTCATTACTTTCTAAGCAAAATGATTTTTCTTTACATTTTGTGATCCAGATTCCTCAATTAGATGCACACTTGTAGCTTTCATTGAAATCAATGAGACTTTTATAGCTGTCACTGATAGCAGATACTGGCTCTTTATTTCCAAATGTGAAATGATGGCTGCAGTTTTGGCTTTATTTTACTTTAACTGGTAATGAACAAGTTGTCTCCATCTCCCACATCTCTGTGCTATATGAAATTTTTTCCTAATCTGAAATGAAATATTTCTGTTCAGTCATTTCAAAGTTTTCTCCTTCCTAGCAAGAATAAATTCAATCACTTTGGCCTGTCTTGACATGAGATAACTTTAAATACCCAAGGTTAGTCAAGGTTTCTGAAGTTGCACCCCCTCGACAGTAAAATTTGCTTATCTGTGTGATGCTTAAAATTGTGGACAGAATTCCAGTGGTGAAGTAGTTATTAGAGAAATCACCTTGCTGCCTATGATTTGTTTTGCAGCCCTTGGTTGGTGCATCTCTGTGTCCTTGTTGCAGTTTCTTTTACTGCAGCCATACAGAGAACAAATGGCTTCAGAGAATTTTCTACACTAAGCTCTAAATGCCTTCCCAGTTGCCCTGAGCACTCTTTGGCTGTTTCTTTTCATGTGTATTCTCTCTCTCCTGGCTTATTATGCCACAGCACTCCCGACTAAGTTATCCATCTGTGTACCTTCAAAAAGATGCATGTTAGTAGTGGAAATAGTCAAAAATAATCAAGAGGACCAACTCAGAAGGATGTGTGAATCCCAGCTACCTATTGGAAACCTCTCATAATTCCCTCAGGACCATTAAGACACAACCCCAGAAATTCACTGCAGTTGATATTCTTCTCAGCTGTAGTATTTGTTGGGAAGAGTCACAGGGAGTTAATTAAAATGGTGAGACTTTTAGTTAGATCAGAGAAGTTAAAGGTGGACAAGAATATGGTCCAGGACTGTAGCTGCATGAAGGACAATTCACTGATGACTAAAGCTGACATTCCCATAAAACTCTCAGCTGGATTTACATGGGAATTATAGCCAGCTGAAGAGCTTGTCTTCAGAGCATATTTGGCTCTAATTTTTTGCTGCCTTTCAGGTCCAGTACTTTGGTGCTACATACCATCCCTCTTCCATTGTGACCTGAGACATTCATGGAACCACTTCTGTCCCAAACTGTTTCCCTCTCAGGCTTGTTTTGCTTTGCAAATCATAGAAAAAGTCAGAGATAATGACAACTTTTGCAAAAATCCAATTGTCCCCCAGTTTTAATGCAGAAAGTTATTTAGCAATTTAGCTTCCTCCTCCCTGAACTGCACATATATTTTTGTGTACAGAGACATACATAAACACTTAATATTTAGTCTCAAGAAATTGATGCTGCTGTCATATCTGCAAGTAATCTTCAGCACCATCATTGCTGCAACCTTTCAGAGTACTGAATGTAAATCAGACCCTTTCCCTCTGGTGAGCTCTGTGGCACACTGAAATTGCTCACAGATTGTGTTCCAACAGTGCCTATCAAGTGAGATGACAATGCAGGAGGCATATCCTCGTTGTGGTTGCACTGGCACGTTTCCAGTGCTGTACCAACTGCAGTGTTTTACAGTGCAATCTGTGGTTTGTCGAGGAAAGAGTGTGTGCACCTCTGCTAGCTGTCACATGCTTGCTCAGAGCCATTGTGTTCTCCCTGACTTCTACCCTCTGCTGATGGAAATCCCTCTTCTTGGTCGTAAGCCATCAGATCTCTGAAAATATTATTGGCTTTGTAGATTTGGGGTTTTTAGATTGAAGTTTACAATAACATCATACCAGGTAATGGAAGATGCTTCATATACAGTGTTGTGCAAAATTTTCGTCCTGTATTTGCATAGACATTTTGAAGTCCAGGCAAATGTTTTAACACTTGGAAATTCTAAGTGGGATGCAATGCCAGGCTCATGGGAAGAAGGCAGAATGAAACAAGACAAGTGCAGAGCAGCAGTAGTACTGAAAAATTCTCCTTGTGGCTTTAAAATCACCAACTCCTAGTGTGATCATGTGCAAAGATGTAGGTTCCTTAGGTTCTCCCCTGCAGAAAACAAAGTGACCATGATCACAAGTTTCATTCATTGCTAATGAAAGGCTATGATTATAGAGAGGGAATAAGAGGATCAATAAATATGATTTCCCCAGAAATTAAGTAAGTAGATGAATGAAGAGCAGTGTGTTTTGATTCATCCACTGTTACTGTAATGGCAGCAGTCTCATAATATCTTGCCTTTGATAGGTGTTTCAGCTTCATAATTCATCAGTTTTCAGCAAAAGATCAAACAATGGGGTAAATATTTATGTAAGCCAATCTAGTTTTGACCTCTAGGGCTTTGATGCTCAGAGTACTCAAACAGGACAGGAGGGCTTGAACTGTAATTCTTATAATGTCATTCACCACCTTGGGCTTTCTCCAGGATCCCTCTCTCTTCTCAGACATGCAGTGGCAGGTAGGACATTGGCAGTCCATTCCTTTTCTCTTTCTCTGAAATTCTACATTTAAGTGGCTGTGGCTGCAGAAGTATCAAACCTTAACACATTTATTTCTGGCTGAACAGAGGAAAAAATGTGTTTGTTTGGTATCTTGGTGTTCCTAGTATGTTTTCATCTTCTGTCCAGAATTGTGTAAAAGGGGCTGGTATGAAGCTAGATTAAAGAGAACTCAAAGCACAGCTGATCTGGCTTTTAATACATTGTTGGTAGAAGGAGCTGTCTGAATGCTGCAGAGGGCTTTAGATCTTGGTTCCATCAGCTCACAGAGGAGATCAGGTGAGCCACTGAACCTCATAGAGCGAAAGAAACTGAAACCATGGTTCTTTGCCACAAATCTACATGGCACGAGGCCAGTTAAGAGCTGAAATAGGTTGGTATTAACGGCAGGGAAGTCTGGAAATGCTCTAATCATACCTCTCCCAGCAGGGCTCTTAGTGCAATGACAGGATGATCGTCTTGTCAGACTTCGAGAACTTTCTTCTTTAAACACACAGAAAATGGGGGGGGCTGAAAAGGGGAGGAGGGAGAGGGGAAGGCAGAAAAAGCTTTAACTCTGCTGATGTGGCTTCTTTAATTTGCTGTCAGTGATGCCACCGATGTTAATTCTGGCAGGGTTAATTATGAGAAATTAAAAAGCCGCTCAGAACAGACTGTACCCTTCGTACTCCAATAAAGAGGCAACTCTGGCGTGAGAAAATTTCTTCATTAATATATATCCCCAAAGGGCTACTGCATACAGCTTTTGGAATATGAATCATAAACTCCCAGGGACCCTGCAGGAAGCAGGGGAGATAGGATTCAGAGGAGATTGACTGTGTTACTTTTACTGCTTCAGGAGAATGACGCTGGGGCTGGCAGGAAATCACCATGCCGGTGACATTTGGAAAGAAAAATTTATTAATTTGCATGTTGGCATGTTACAAGTTTTGAAATATGGTTTTAAATACGTTCTGCACAGCCCCTGCTGTATCAATGTTCGGTGTGTCAGTCTGTAATACATGCAGCTGTTAACACGGAGCTTAGCATAAGCATTGTAATTGTTTACCATTTAGTATTTTGCAGAAATGGCTTTAGGGCATGCATTTATTTCTCAGGAAAATTTCTCTGGCTTCTCACAAACTAGGCAGTATATCCCTTAACCTAATACATTATACTAAATGGCAGTGTGGTCGTACCACATACGTTGTAGAAGGTAAACTGCAAAGAATACCACATACAAATTGTGCAGCTCTAAAATACAACTGAAAAAAAGAGTATATCCCAAAACAATAATCAATAATTTATATTAGTATAACTTGGGAAAGCCATATTATCAAGCAAATGTAAGTGCAAATGGAGTTAGATAATAGTGAAATACCTCAGTGATGTTAGCTTGCAGCAGAAATAAAGCCCTATTGTTAAAAAAACTATGTGCTTAAGCCATTTGTAGTGTAACTCTGATGCTGACAGGGTGTACCAAAGTGCTGGTGCAATTTTGAAGTCTCTTCCCAGAAAAGGTATTACAGTCTGTAAGTCATTACTATATAGAAAGCAGCTAGAGAAAGTTTACAGTACAGAGGTCTAAGAAGAGGCCAGAGAATCAATTTTCATGAGAAAAACATGTATTTTTTGCCTCCTCTAATATCAGTGAAGCACTGATATACAATGTGTAACCTTTCATTCGAGAATCTCAACAGTGTTCAGAAACATTAATTAATTAACCTTAACAGCAGCTACTATCCGTGGGTATTATTTTGAAAGTTGTTGTAAATGGTCATTCAGAGGACTGAAAAAATGCAGTTGAGATGGACTGCTAAGAAAAAATGAAACATTACTTAGAGCAATTGAGAGTGCTTGGAAACAACCTCATAGGAATTATTTCAGCAAATTGCCTTTTCAGGCAGGCTACATTGAATATTCCTGTGGCAAATAGCATTGTAACTTTGGGTGGGAGCAGTCTGGAGTGGAATGTTAGAACCTGTGGGTAACTTCTGCACATCTGCAGTTCCAGAGTGCTGGGATTTGTTTTTTTTTTTTTTCGACAACTTAACCCTGCCTATCAGTGCCCTGCCTATCAGTGTTTTATTTTTCTAGATGCTTTGTTAATGTGGAGCTGGAGGTATGGGTAGATAATGTGGCGCATACAAGGCACAATGTGAAGTGGTACTGCTGTGGCTGGGGAACAATGTAGGAAAACCTGATGGCCATTTTCTTTGTTCTAGCTCTGGAATCCCACTTTGTACCTATGTAACTAAACATCTGCTATCAAAACTAGGGAAAAGATTAGGTATGTGCTATAAAAATGGCATTTCCTTTGCCACTGAAAAATGACTTTAACATTTCCAGGAATAAAGACCTCCTTTGTTTTCTGCAATTCTAATCCTTGTCTCCAATTTCACCTTAGAAGTGTGTGTCCCTCCCAAACCCTGAATCCCTGCTGTCACCAGCTGTGCATTTCTTGGCAGAAACCCACTTATCAATGTTAAGGATGAACTTTGAGGCTCATTGAATCATTCACTGCAACCCTCACGTAACAAACATAACATTTCAGCAAGATTTCTAATTACCTTTTGACTGCTTTTTTCATAATGCCCTGTTGCTGTTGGAATGGCTCTCATGACATACAGAGAAATAACATTAGACTGTAAATCTATTGACTGGAGCAGTGGAAGAAAGAAAAAAATGTAGAAGGGGAGAAGGTCGTTCTTATAATTAGTGTAATATATCAACATGCTGGGAAACTGAAATGGGAGAAGTTGTTAGAAATGGAAATTTGACTGAAAGCGAAAGTTCATCTGTGAGTCTCTTCTTCCCCATTTCTCTACTGTTACCTTACCCTCCAAAGCAACCCTTCTGACAGCTCCAGGGTATGCTGTTCTCACAGGCTGGATCTGCAACCCAATCCACAGGCAGGGTGAGCTGCCTGTACCCTCCTGAAGAAGGACTGCTTTAAAATATTCACACAGGAGACTCGGGCAGTGTTCTCAAATGACTCCAAACGCTGCTTCCCAAGCCCTGAGGGGCACAAAGCAGCCGCCGGGGCAGGGCTGGGTTGTGCTGCTCTGTCTTCACTGCTTCCCATTCAGGTCTGCATCAATCCATTAGAAAGCTCTGTTTGTGCCCAGTTCTGGTGCTCACTGGTGATCAATGGACACCCAGAGTTTCCCAGCATTAAAGGGAGTCAGATCCATGGTGAGGGTGATCAAAATCCAGTCAGAAGAGCTAATCCTTTTGTACACACAGTATCAACTGGCAATCAATACACAGGCTACTGGGACTGGCAGTGGATGTCCTAAAACCTTTTCAAAATCTTTTAATTTCTAACAGTCTGTCTCAGACATCAGGATATTATCTAGGCAAAGATCACGAAAACTGCTCTGTTTTCAACTGAGTTTTTCATCTAAAATGCAGCTCACTCGCAACTTGTTACTGTCTAAAGAGAATGCTAACGCTGCCACATTTCCTCATTAGCTTTGCATAAGACAGACTCCTGTGTCACAGCTGATGGAGCCTTTATGAGCCTTTTAGCCAAATGACTGATGTTTCCCTCGTTATGTCAGATCTGAGGGCACTGCTGGCATCTTTCTTTATTCGCTGTCTAACACCATCAATCGAGCAGCTGCCATGCACCCATGATCAGGCTGATTATTAAAATGTGCTCAGGAGGCTGCTGACACCAATTTTCTTTCATCTGAAGAGGCCAATATACACTGGCTCAAGCCGACAGTTATGTACATGTAATATTTAGTGTAGGAACCAGCAGGTAAAGACTGAGGTTGATTCTGCAGAATCTGGATCCAGTCCATTGAGATTACCATTAAGACCTTATAGAAACAATGGCAATGTTTGTTTTGTATTTTTTGGTACTCTTTTGTAAATAGGGAGTTGTTCTTTTGTTGGCGAGCCCTTTCTCTAAAACACAGCCCTTTCTCTTAGACCCAGTGTCGCTGGTGATGATGGGTCATAGCCATTGAAGAGCTTGGTAAACTTGAGTCCTGCTAGAGCCAGGCTCTTGTGGGATTGCTTACCCCTAAGCTTTATCACAGTAGTTTTGCTCTGCTGTCTCTTCCTTCACTGATATGTCAGCCTTTTTCAAAGGGAGACCGCTCTTGCCTTCTTTCTGATGATAATAGTGAAAAAAGCCTTCTGCAAACAGTGTAGTTCAGAGCCATGGACTGACCCGGTGTGTCAGGGATTCATCAGGAGCTCAAGCTCACCTGGAGTTTCCCCTACCAAGAGCAAACAGCTTGGCCACATATTTAGTTGTGTGGCTGTTAATCACTTCTGCCTTTGGAGTCTCTAATCTTGGATATTCTTAATATGCAAGGAGTAAGTTCAAATCTTTATTTCTAGTGCACTTGTCATTTTGATATTTAAGGATGACTTGTGATGGTTTGATTGACTGTGGTTATTTTTTTAATCGCAAGGCCATATGTTTTTAAAAGAAATATTTGAAGTTTAATGGTTATCAGATGTAGTTATGTCTTAGTACAGCAGTGTGGTTGTGTGTGACTACAAGGTGTAGCCAAATGGGTGTCACGTTGAGATTCTATACATAGGCTTGTGTAGATATTATGAGCAGAGTTTAGCACGAGAGAAAAAGGGAAAAAACCTTTGCAGATGTTGAACAAACCAGGCTGCAGAGCAAGGAGGGCTCTCATTGACTCTCACCAAGTTCTTCTTGGAAAAAGGGGGGCAGAAATTTTGTGCTCAGCTCTGGTGGATACCCTCCTCTTGCCCTTGGCCTGCCCTAGTCTGTCAATATACCCAGACCTCCCTTTTTCTCTGATCTGCCTTGTCAATAGACCAGTATGCTTCAGAAATGGTTTCTGCCTTTGTGAGACTGCATGTTCTCTCCAGATGCTGCAGTGTTTAGACCGAATCCATAAGTTGGCTGAAGAGGAATTCTAGGAGCTATGTTGCTCCCTCGGTTTGGGTAATGTTAAACTGCCTGCTCTGGTCCTACAGGAAATGCAAACCTGAACTGTATCCCATTGTATAAATACACACATTTTTCTACAATTTTGTTTGTTGCCTTTTATTTTTTCCTCAAAGAAAGAAAAAGTATTAATCTGCCTGTGTTCTTAGGGATTGGGGGAACCCTCACAGGCCCCGTGATTATCAAAACCACCCTTAAACTGTAATACTGCTAATTAGCTACATAGCACCGCTAAGCAGTTAACACTTTTATTGTCTGTCTCAGCTCACACCCAAGAGGTTATTTCTCCTGAAAAAAAGCCCTCTCCTTAGGGGGAGACCAGAAAGGACCAGATGAGAGTGACTGAATTAACAAGATGCTTGAGAGTAAAGCCCCAAGTTACACTGAATTATTCCTGTGTACCAGGAGGAGGGTTTGCTGTAAGAGAGTGTAGGGACTTGTCATAGAGATAACAGTTGCAAAAAGGAGGTTTGATTATGGTCCTAAATGTCCAAACAGCTGTGTCTGTGGTGCCTTTATGACAGTCATTTGGCGTGGCTGTGTGTCTGTGTGGCATGTGTGCAGAAAATTCAAAGACCATGGTCCTGTGCAGGTTTTTAAACTCTTACTCTGGGAATGCTGCAGAATTAACCCAAGTTCTAATTGCATGGTATTCTATGGCATTAAGAGGATATGTTTTACGTGGCCCACCTGCTAGTGTAACTAATTAACAGCCATTCTCATTAATTACATTGATCAGGATCATAAAATAATTTCAAATTGCTGAGCATGATCAACAGGAGTAAAATGGTTTCACTTTAATCCCTTAATGATTTTTTCATTATTAATCAAACAAAATATGTAGTTATTTGATCAATTTTTTCTTCTCGGAACTGCAACTCAGGGCAATTACAGTAGACATAAAGTTGGTGCAAACAGAACTACATCTCATCCAGTAGCTAATTAAGCAGTAAGACACAATAGGGTAGGGGGGGGTGTGTGTGTTAGGAGAAAATTACTCCTCTGAGGATTAAAAAAAAAAATAAATGAGGACCTTTGCTCCCTCAGGAATCTGATTATCTTCATACAACCACATCCCTGTGACTGCCTTCTTGCTAGCAGGATGTTCTGTAAGATTTTATACAAAACTGAATTGGAGGGGTGGGAAATCTTGCCAGAATCTGAGAAGAGAATTGGTGCAGTGCGCTCTCAGCATCTAACTGGAAGGCTCACTAAATAAGAAGTCATTTACATCTCAGAAATATCCAGTCTCCAGCTTTTCTCAGTAAAACCAGCGTTTGCTGCCTGTTCTTTGGGTGTTGTATAGACCTCTCTTTTGACAGTACATAGCTCTCTTTTGATGTGCAAACAAATCTGGCCTTTGTTCACATTGGCTTCAGACAGTTGATAAACCCTGAAATCAGGCTATTGAACTGTGATGTTAAATATTGGTAGATAAGCTGTAAAGAAGCTTTGTTATGTGTATGTGCACAAAATAACATGTGAATCAAAAATAAAAAGGAAATTGTTTCTCATAATTTCTCATGATGTTATTGCTCCTCATTATCCTCAATTATTATGGTGTTAACAAGTGTTTTGCATGGTCACAGAGCTAAATGGTTTATAGCAGTACTGAGATATCAGCATATTTTAGTACATGGTAATTCACAGATAGTAAATAAATTTTATGTATGTGTGTGTAAAAAAAAAAAAAGTATAAGAGATGGTATCCTTTCTGACAGTTTTGTGCATGTGAGCAGAGTTGCCCAGACTTGGAGACTTCAGGTGCCTCCCTAAAGGTACTTCCTAAAGGATTAGCATCTCTTCTCATGGAGAAATGTGCCTGCTGATCCTGGCCATAGCTGGAGCAGGTGAGGTGGGCTGCCATTGCTCTCCCCAAGAAAGAGAGCATGGAAGGCCACGTGCTAGGAGCCCCTGGTGCCTCAGTGACCCTCTCTGGGTGGTTCCATGGCAGTCAGCCATGGGAGCAGCCTGTCAGTGTCTGTGCTGTGGGGTGGGTGGGCTGTGCTTGGCTGCTGTGTCCTCATGCGTGCCAGGGAGAGAAGGGGGTGTGATGGATGATGTTCTTATTGGACCTGGATGCCCAGGCAAGTCAGTGATTTGTTCCTGTAGAAGAGTTACCAGGCAAACATTTTGTTCTCAAGGCTTGGAGACTTTTCCCCATTTCAATTGCTTGCGGTTGGACTTACTGCAGCTTACAGAAATACAATAGCATAGTCTGTCATGGTAATGCTTTCTGTGTGGTCATAAAGATCTACAGTATTTAACCTAGTTTTGCATGAAATAACTAGATTTAGATCAATCACAGTCATTTTGTAGAAGAGAGAGAGAATATTAACTTGGTCTTGAAATGTGATTAATTCCAATTTGCTGTTTTTGAAGATAAGCGATGCTCACAATCCTGTTAATTAAAAAAATTAGACTTTTCCATTTTCCTTCATGCACCATTTTAAAATGAAATAAGTTTGTCTTTCTTATTATGACTGATGCCTGGCTCAACATGCCACAGGCTTCCTGAAGGAAAAGGAGTGTGTACTTGTTGTGACCCTATGAAATGAAGATAAATGGTTTCATGCAAGATACATTATGGGCTTTATGACGTGCATAAATATACAGTAGATTTTATCCTTTCCATAAAAATGTTCTTAGATTTCTAATATTGTGTTTTAATGCAGTTTTGTTAACAGGATGACAAATAGTGAAAATATGTAGGTATTAAAATAGGATCCCAGATTTGTGTGCTGCTCATTCAACTGTCAGCAATTGCTGCTTCTCAAAGAGCAGTCTGACTTTGACCTTGCTAAATATTCATTTCATGTCTCCAGCATTGCTTGATTAAGTCAGGCAACTTTCTGTGTGTAGCTATACTTGGCATGAGTCTGACTGCCATGTGGAAACACTTTTTTGATCAAGGTTAGGAATGAGCAAGACCTTGTTAAAAACTAAACAAGCACTGGAGTTAGAGGATTTGCATGATCTAGAAACACTGGTTTCTTATGAGAACTATTGGTTTCACATCTTATCTTTAGTGCACAGCAGTTGTCAGGCGTGCATTATATGTTAGAAGAGGAAATGTCAGTTATTAACATACTGTAAGTGGCCTCACTAGGAATACAAAGTGACCTTTAAACTAAAAACTGCAAAAAAGAGGAGGTGAAATAAAGCAGATTTACTTTCTAATTGGCTTTAGTAATTTTTATTGATAGTGTTTGACATTTGGATATTACATCTTGCTTACACTACTAAACTCAGCTACTATTAAAAGCAAGGGTGACAAAACCAGTAATAGTTCTTTTAAAAAGTTGTACTGGGAGTGGGGTGTGTGTGAGTGGGGGTGTGTATGTGCAGTTTATTTTCTGCCAGTGTCCAAATTGATCAGTCATGACCTCATAAGCCCCAATTGAAAACCACTGTTGCTGGCATGCCATACTGTGCTTAAGTGTAAGGCACCCATTAATTGATAGTTTGTGGGATGGGTTCTGAATGTGCAGAAAGTCATGCAGCCAGTACTCTGCAGCCCTCAGTTGAGTCACGCTATCTGAAATGAGCTTGGTGTCTGATCCTCTATCTTATTTGGAGGCTCTTACAGCAAATTGTGCATTTTTGAAATCGGATTGTCTAATTATTGTACTTATTCAAGAAGGCAACACAGTGTAGGAATGTTTGTACCTGGAAATATCCAGGTGTTTTGCCATTTTGAAGTAAGCAGTAGTCAGAGTTGATAAATGTCTTGGCTGGAATTTAGCAACACAATGAACCTCTGTATAGATATCCCACATGGTATCAATTGAAGCTCCATTTAAGACTTAATCGTTGGCCCATACAAGCAGAGGAAAGCTTGGCTAGACAGATGGAAAGAGCTGCTTTAAGAAGGGATCAGAAAAGGCATTGCTACTCGGCTGGCCTAAATCCACTAATCTGATGTTATTATTAGCGATAAGGAGCAGCGACCAGGATAAAATCTCATTCTCTGCAAATGTCATTTAAATAGGACTCTGATATTTTCCAGTCAAGTAGACAGGCTTTAGTCAAATAGTGAGCACTTTATTTGTAAATGCAGGAGGAAAAGAAAAGCTTTAGTTCAGCAAGTTCTTAAGATGTCAGCTTACCAGTATTGATTAATCGTTCAGCAGTGGCAGCTGCTTCTTTATTAAAAGCGTAGCTCTCCATACAAAAGATATCAGATGTAGGAAATGTTTGTTGACAATTTACCTTTTCTCACAATGTGGCAAGAGCTCAGTCTGTTACACATTCCCCTGCTTTCTGGCCCTGCAGCTCAGATAATACCCATGAAGGAATGTATTAGTCCATCTGCACGGGGTAGATTGCGGCAGCTGGACTCCGCTGCAAATGTCGTTCTGTTTGAAACAGACCTGCAGCACTGCTTCCCAGGATGGGAATTAATTCATGGAGAGCCAGTGCTACTCAGGAAAAACCTGCAGTTTGGCTGTGTATGGATGTATTTGGAGTGTACATAAAAATATGGCATGATGAAGGCAGAGCTAAGAATGAGACAAATGCCTTTCACACAATGAGAGATATAAATTGAGTGCATCATTGTCCGTTTGTGTTTTGAGGGGTTTAAAACCTTTGATTTCACCAACTGCTGAAACAAATGGTTGGTCTGATAATTTGTCACACCACCCAGAGACCTGGAGGTGTTTATGGACATGGAGACATAGAGAGCTATTGACAGGAAAATATTCCAAAATGTGCATTTTCTTCTATGTCTTGGAGTAAATTTCTCCTTAGACTTAGGACATGGCTCCTCTTGCTGAATCTATATTGTCTGATTCTGTGGACTCTGTCCATGGAAGAATATAGGCAATTAGACGCATTTCAAGCTGAAGTTATTAACTTTTGGGATCTCCCCTTTGTTGTTTGGTGCAAGGGCATTCTGTGTGTTTACTGTAGACTGCTGCTACCTCATTTCTTGAATGTATTTCTAATGAACTAATGAAGTTGAAGGCACTATTAACTGGTGATGGAAGGGTGGAAGCATATATTGCACAGGGTGCTAAAGCCAGGCCTATCCTATTCCTTATATGTTCCATTCTTGCCAAATACAGAGCTGGAGAGAGTTGCTTTTCCAAGGGATTGTAAGGATCTTAAGTCACATCAGCATACATACTGTCTTTTCTTATAATATAAGTACAGTTAATAACCAAATATTATTTTGGGAATTTGCATAGTTTCTTTGTTGTACACCAGCCTTGGCTGAATGGTGTATCTCCTGGTTCCTCTTTTTGGCTTCCTCTTTCAATCTGAGCTTTCCTGCTGTGTTCTTCAGCAGTAAGGCAATTTGACTGATACCCTGTGAATTC
Organism: Zonotrichia leucophrys gambelii; assembly: GCF_028769735.1. NCBI lineage: Eukaryota > Metazoa > Chordata > Aves > Passeriformes > Passerellidae > Zonotrichia > Zonotrichia leucophrys. Next base: position 6,727,579 of record NC_088174.1, read on the forward strand.
ACCCTCAGCTTTCATGGGGGCAGGGGAATTAAAATGGATTAAAACTGATAAACTGTTGCCTTACTGTCATGGTTTGAGCCTGGCACAGAGCCAGTGCCCCCCATGAAAATGCCTCACCCTGGTGTCTGCTGTGAGATGTGACCAGGAATAAGCAAAACAGGCTCCAACTTAAACATAAAGAACACTTTATTACCTAAAACTACAGGAAAAATAGGGAAAGACTATAAGGAAAAGAAAAAAATTGAAAACCTTACAAAAAACCATTTTCCTCCTCTCCACTCCCTGACTTTCTCAATCTAATACATTCTCTCAAAAACACTAACTGCTCAGCTCGGCACGACACTTTAGTATACTCAAACTGCAGTTTATGAAGAGGAACGGAGTCTTTCTTGTTTTATAAGCTTCTAGAAACACACTGAAAACCTCGTGTGCTTCTTTGTCACTTCGGCACCGCCCGGGAAAAAAAAGTCCTTTTGCCGCTTGTGACATGTTCCTTCCATGCCCAGTGCTCTCACCACCGAGACATGGCCAGAGCTGCTTTTAGGGTGGTCTTTCAAGGATGCCTTGTCTCACTCCAAAAAGGCACAGTCTCTGCTTTTGGGACAACTGTCCCCCCCATATTTTTCCAACCCCCTGGGGCCGGGGGGTCCTCACAAATGAACCCTCCTGGTTTTGAGGCACTGCCTCCCCCTAAATGCAGTCTGTGTCACAGGAACAACTGAGTCCATGGCTACAAGAAAAAGTCCAGCCAAAAGGCCACTCCAAATCATCTCTCCCCATCCAATCATCTCCACAATCTCCGGGCCAAGTCATCTCATCTCTCATCTCCCTTCTTATTCAGCTTCGAGGAGGATTAGCATTTTTGTAAGGCCCCAATCATGCAAGAAAGGGTTAAAAGTTTTCAGTCTCTGCTGTCGGTCCCGGAGCGACTCCCACGCACGCTGCCCACACGCTGCCGCTCCGGCCGGGCAGTCTCCCTCCTTCTCCTCCTGGCTGGCTGCTCTCCTGGGGGGGGGGGGGGGGGGGGGGGGGCGGCTGGCTGCCCGATGTCTCGATGTCTCTTGGGGCTCCCCCACCCTTCCATCCTTGAAAGCCCCCTCAACCCCATCTCTGTCCAGGCCCCGGGCCTACCGCATGGCCGGCCCCTCCCCCGCCCAGCAGCAGCGGGCTGGGCGGGGGAGAGATCTGACCTCTTCGCCCGACGATGTCCAAAAAAAGGAAGTGCCAGGGCAGTGCCTTGCTTTTAACCCCTGTGTATTCTCGGAGGTGTGTCCAAACCCCACTGGCTACACCAGGTGTCAGTATGAAACCCAAAACCTTCATTGGTTTGACCACAGCTTCCCAGAATTCCCACTTCTTCCTGGTCAAACCATGACACTTACCTTCAGCAAATACATAGCCATATAAAGAAAGAAAAAAAGAAAGATGCTTTTAATTCCTTGTAATTGTTGAATACTGAACACTCCTGTTCTTGGGCTAGTATCCAGGGTTTTTTGGAGACCTCTCAGGCTCGTGCATCTTGATGAGAACATGATCCACAGACCTGAGCATATGAAGTGCAGTTGAAACTGTTCAGTATCTGAGCTATGGTTGAATAAACCCATTAGGGACTTATCCAAATTTGCACTGTCATGTCCAAATCCTTGGGACACGATAACTTATTTGATACCCTGTCCTTTTCATTTCTATTCTTTCCCTTCATACAGCAAGCCAGCTTTTAGTAGATGTCTAGATGTATGAATTTACTCCCTGAAATACTAATTCATTGTTTTTAAGAGTATCTGTTCAGACGAAAACCCAAATTAATTTTTGAACTCTTTGAGGTGTTTACCTGTGACTAATTGTTCTAAACACTTCTGCAATAGTTAGCAAAATATTTTTGTTAGTCCCTGAGGCAGTAAATGTAAATTTTCATTCTGCAATAGTATTTATACTTTAAGGTTTCAAAAAATGAAGCATCAAACACTCAAGCAGACCAGGTTTCACTTGTCTTCCCTTGTTATTGAGACTGTGGTACTGTTTGTCTCAAATGCCTGCAGGTATAGCTTGGGCTTTAGGTGTCTGAATTAGCAATTTATGGAGTCACCCAGCAGTAAATTCCCTCATTGACCTTTGTTCATGCTATCTGACTATTTATGGTTAAGAACCCAACTGGGGTGATCTGGTGGATAATGCAGGTAACTGTGGTGTGTCAGGCATTTCTTTTAATTTAGAAATCAAGAGTCATTTGTAAATGGTGTTTGGATAATGGTACTGTCTATGCTTACTAACTCTATTTACTTATTAACCTGTTACATAGAAATCAATAGGTGACACAGCTGTATCATTTTGTCCAAGATTTATACTTTAAAAAGAAGAATATTGAAATGTCAACAAAACTATTCATGACTGATTTACTAAATTGAAGAAGCAGTCCATTAGAGGTGACCATTTCTTTGCTTCATACAGTTACTTAAATTTACTGTAAGAAGTAACTTACATTTCTCACCTGTAAGTCACAGTGAGGTAAAGCATCTACTTGTCTTCATAGGGAAGTTGGTAGGATTTGAGGACTTGAATAATGTAATGTACAAAATAAACTAATCACTCCATCAGGACAATAGTATTTAGGCCAAGATTCTGTTATCTGGTTATACCTGGTAGTCCTTTGTTATGGCAGTACATGTCCTTAGGTGACCGAGGGCAGCTTGTGGTCTGTTGTTTTAGCAAGAAAAAGATATGTCAGCTTTATAACCATCCATCTGAATTTTCCTAAAAGGAACAGGTAGTTTACCTTGTCAAGAGCAGTCATTACTGACAGTTATCTGTTTTTAAATGTTGGGTAATGTGAGTACTGGGATAATGAAATGGAGCAGGAAGAGGGAAATGCAGCAGTAAGTTATTTGCCCACCATTTTTACGTGGCAGTCCCAGATGGCACACCTCAGCTCTCCTTTAGTAACTGATGAGATAATAATTACTGAAGTTTGGAGGGCCTTCTTTTCTTTTTAATTAAGAAACAATGTTTAAAATCAACAGTGTGAGGGAGGTGTTTTTTGGCTTGGGCGCAATCTGACAAATACCTTCTGCCAGCAGTGTCACTTCCTAATGGGTGTGTCCAGGAGGAAATTACTGCAGGTTTGGACTGATGTGGGAACTCAGAGGGATCCTTTGCAACCTGTGCTGATGGATTTTAAATACACAATTGTGCATTATTTTCTAAAACACATCTCAACCATAAGATGGTTTTGGTGTTAGCTCCTAGGGACTACAGGAATGCAAATTGAGAGTGCTGTATTTATAAAATAAACATAGGTGCTGGTCTGAAGCTGTCTGCTAGAGTAAAAATGAATTTTAAATTGCATGTGCCTGAGGCTTTACCTTACTTGCCGTGGGCAAGGCAGATCCTCCAGCCATGGCACTCTGTGCACAGCTATGCTACTAACAAAACACTGCTTTGGGAATAACTGAACCTATACATTTTGTAAAGCTTTTCCTTCTGCTGAAAAAATATTACCAGATGATTTTTTTTGCCATCTTTCCTGCATTTTCACTCTGTCATGCTCAAGTTAATGCAGAGTTAAACACAAGGCTGAACTTCCACTCTGGCTGAACGTGGTGCTCTGCTAATGCCATCTAGGAATCTGAAGCTATGAGCCAGATTAATGGAAATGAGATGTTCCACTTTTCCAGCAGCCCTAACAGTGATTCCCTGCTTGGCGGGGTGAGTGCAGAGGAGACTTGCTTTCTGCTCAGTATAATTATTAAATCCAACCAGAGCGGCAGGACTTGAAAATATCAGTTTTCAAAATCATCAGAATCAAAATATAAGCACAGTCATGCACACCATGCTTTTTATTTTTCTTGGAGCTCTTTGGTGATGCTTGTATTTTTAAGAGGAGGATATAAAATGCATCTGCTCTTTACATAGATTTTTAAATCAGTAGTTCTATGTGGAAACTTGTAAGCAGGCAAAAAAACCCCAAATCTTTAAAGATTTTTGTTTTCCTGACCTGCTTTCCAGTGCCTGGTAGGAAGTGTCTCTGCTTAACTGGAAGGTGCTGCAGCTGCAGACTAGAGCTGTTAGCTTGGGTGGGATTGCACAAGTGTGCCAGGGCAAGTTCAGGTCTCTTTTTTGTTACTTGTGCCTTGCTTCCTAGGAATATAAAATGTCTTTTGGCAGTGGTAATATCAAATGATGAAACTAACACTGGAGAGTTTAGTATTTACAAAAACTCAGTAAAATAAAGAGCTCCAGAGATTTGATTCCTAAGTCCTGAAAGCAAGTATAAAAACCTCTCACATCCATGAATATATGTTGAGCAGAAATGAAACATTTAGATTTTGCTTCTCTTTTTCTATTTGTGCCTTTAGGGGGCTGTAGTAGAAATGGAATACATAATGTATTGACAGGAGATATATATTCCACTTGTGAGTACAGCTCTGAATCCTCTTGGCTTCACTGTTTCTGAATCATCATGTCTTTCCTCAGTGGAGAGATAAATATGACATTCACTTCAACCCATTTAGCCCATTATTCATTTATATAAAGCAGGACCAATTAAGACATTCTTTTGTGTATTTGCACATTCTACATATGGAGCAAATGGGAGTTAAAAATATCTGTTGCAGCAAATGTGGTGGATGCTCTCTGAATACTGAACATGCTACTCCTGCAACTCCTCCGAGCCGCTAACTGACATTCGGGAGCTGCTGAAACACACAAATAGACACTTGTTTGCTTTGGTGTTTGCTCTGTTCCTGGGTAAGATTCATACCCACTCACTTATCTAAAAAAATGCATTCCTTTTCCACTTTCACAGCTGCCTGAGAGTGAGTATAGGCACAGCTCTGCAGCCACGGGCAGAGGTGACCAAAGAGTTTCCGAGGTGGATGTACCTGTGCCAGGAGGGATCTGTATTAGGTAGCACTGGTGTATCAGAATGAATTATTTTCCTGGCATAGCTCCTTTCTATCAGAACATGTGTTTTGACTTTTTGTTCAATCTCGGAGAGTTTGAGGCGAGAATGAAGTTAAAATAAAATCATAAAAAACCCCTAAGAAATTCCTGCTATCGCAGGCTTAAGGAAATAAGCCAAAATATACATTTTCAATTCCAACAGCATTTCTGAATGGTATAAGTCTCTGTTGGCTTAAGTGTTTCTTGGCACAAAATGCTGGTTATATATGTCTCAAGGAGACAATCAGCATGTTCATACAAAAGTCTCAATCCCTAAAACACAATAACATGTGGTTGCCACTAAAGATTTGCTGTCGAAATAGATAAGGAAAGTTCTTGTGGATTACAATATGGGGCTTTACATTGAAAAGCTTTGTTTTGCATTAAAAGGTAGTTTGTGGCATTGTGAAGTGATGAAATGGTATGCAGCATAATACAGTTTGAATGGAGCGGAAATATGGTAAGATATAAACTGGTTTGATGGTATTTTTCCTAGCAACTCAGTAATATTTAACTCTTGCATGGCTGCCTGAAACAAGTCATTCCAGGCCTTACTGAGGAAGATGTGGTGCAGTGCAAAGCTTTTCCACAGGGCCTCATGTACCAGCACTGTGGCCTAGTTGCAGATGGGTGCCTGCTGCTGCTTTTGCAGAAGGGGCTGCCTGGGGGAAGGCCCAATCTATATTTTGGTGGATGATATTATTCTTATGTGAATTACTACTGTTTTATGGATTAATATGACAGTCATAGATTCAAGTGCATCACATTGTATCTTTTGTGTTTGCTAGACTGTTTTATATGGGTTTTGGTCTGTTTTTTGGTTTTTTTTAATCTAAAATCCTTTCCAAATTTCTTTCCATATCATGGCTTAGAACTTCAGCATCTTCCTGTGCACATGTTTGTGAATGTCACTGTGAAGGCATGCTGGAAACTTCTGGTCCTGTGGTTTTGTTGTGTTCCTGTGATGTGAATGAGGCCATTTATAAATAGGTCTGAGTTTCTCTGCAGCTCAGGCCAGGAGTGCATCCTCGGGGCTACTCAGCTTGAGGTTTCGTTTCATCCCTCCTACCAGGGCCTGAGCCAAACCTTCTGTGCTGTAATGTACCTTTAAGAAAGATTTCCAATGCCTGTTTAAAAACTGCACGTGGTTGTGAATTCCCTGCTTTTTAGTTAAGTTCTTAAAATGGTTATTATTTTGTTATCACTGAAAATGGATGCTGCATAAACTAGTTTGAATTTGACTGGCTTCAGCTTCCAAGCACTGGATCTGGTTACACCCTTTTCTGCTAGATTAAATACCCATCTGCTCTCTGCAATCTCTTTCCTGTGTAAGTATTCATAGTCTGTGATCAGGTTGCCTCTTAACCTTCTCCTTTATGAACCAAATAGACTGAGCTGTAGTCTCTCCTTGTAAGGCAAGTTTTTCCAGGCGCTCTAATCGCTCTTGTAGCTCTTGTCTGAATCCTTTCCAAGTGTTAGAGGAGGTGGGGAACAAACCAGCTAAGCAGGGGAGGCCCACTTTTGTTTGACTGAGCAGTTTGGTATAAGGAATTGTTCAGTCCTATTGAGAAGATTGAGAGGTACATGATGATGAGGAAGGAAAACAAAGCAGCATGTTTCACCTGGCAAATGGAGGGCAATCCGTGCCTCTCTGTCAAGCATGGCTTTTCTAAGCAGCCCTGTCTTCTCAGTCATTAGCAGAAACTCAAGCTAAACTGTACTTGCTTCTCCTTCTTGGTGCCTCAGTCATGCATATTTGCCATCACACTCCAGTTTTGAACTGTGTGCATCAGGTCTCATGTCCTCTGATGTCTGGGGTAAAGTTTCTGTGCTCTGTATAATGCCAAAATTGATATTAAAATGACTGTGAGAAGTTCCCAATAAAAAAGCATCTTGATGATTCCATGGTTTAAATTCTTTTCAGGGTTATTTTAAAATAATATATATACTTTATTTTACTTTAAATATATGTAATAGATGCCCTAGCTGCTTTTGTAAAATAAAGCATCTATGCACAGCTTAGCTGGTTTATTAGTAGGATTTTTCTGTACAACTTTAAGGCACCAGTGTTGTACCAAGTAATAATATATTATTTGATATAACTGTAAACCAGTGAGTTGAGGTAATATCCAATTCCCTCTTTCTGATTCACATTTTCTAAATAGAAAAATTACTGCCTATAGGCAGATGTAGCCATGTTCTCATGCCATGCAATTAAATAATTTTTAATAATAATGTTTCATCAGTGTAAACAACAAATGTGAATAATTTAAGATCTTAGCAAAGTCTTAATGTTGATTGTCTTGCCAGTGGTTTGTTTGTGCTGAACATTTGGGATTCAATGGAAGTATGGTGTGATTGTGTTCTGATTTAATGCTGCTCACATTTAAACATGGTACATAGTTAGGATGAAGCTTGAATTATTGAAGAATCAGAAAAACTAATCCCTGATAAAAACAGAATACTTTAAAAAGTTGAAGCGAATACTTTGTCCTTCTGATTATATGACCTGAAAATAAAACTATGCAAAAGGATTTAATAAAACATAGGCTATCTCACGTGAGAGCTCTCTCAAGGCTTTTCAAGGAGTAAATGGTTACCATTACCAGAGGTAATGTACTTCATTTGCTTTCCTAAAAAGCTACTTTGATATTAAGAGAAACTCCTAAGCTAGGATTGGAATTTAAACTCCTGAAGGGTATTTCATCTTCTGCCTCAACATACCAGCAACTTATTCGATTCTGAGGTCAGCTCTATTAGTGGCATCAAACTGGCTTTAATAATTTCAGTGTTATTTCTCAATTCTTAATTCTCTTTTTTTTTTAGTTTCTGCAGCATCAGTTACAATTTCAACTGTTATGTGCTGTGGTTACAGAGTAGCTGGTGATGGCTCTGTTCAGTTTCCCATTAAAAAAAAGTGCTACATGTATTAATCATATTTTTCTCTCTTACTAGTTCCGCATTTTAAGTGCAACATTTTTTTATTGTAAATAGGAAGCTGTATTTGCTATTTCTCTTCTGTTACACAGCTGTAGTTGGCTCCCTAGAGTACTTCTCTGTGCAGAATTTCCCAAGGGAATAGTAGTACATGGGAGTTTTGAGTGCAAAGAGATTCCCCTCCCCTCCCTTCTCAACAGTGATTCAGTGGAAATATCTGTGTAAAGGAGGTAATACATAACTGGCTGTGTTTGATTAAAAATCATTTATTCTTCTGTGTTACAGTATGTTTTTTAATGTGATTTGATATGTACTGTCTCTTTGCAAAATAAAGCCATCCTTCTACGACAGTAGGGCCTGGTGTGAGGTTTGCTGAGGTCAACAAGAGCTCCCGCTTCATTTTTGAGGGATTTGGTTCTGATGCACAAAAGAGGGATAGTTTATCCACAAAAATGTTCTGGTGTGCCTGAGATAGAAAGAATAGAAACTGCACATTGGAATGTGGTACTTGTCTCTCAGCACCTGGAGGAGATGGTGACCCATGGAAGTGGAAGCAAGTATATTCTTGCCATTTTTGCCATTTCAATTCTTATGTTGTATGAGGAAGTTGTAGCCCATTACACTCATTGCTTGAACTTTGAGCCACTTTTCCTCTCCTTGTTTAAAAATGCCATACCAGTTCCAATACAAAATGTCCCTATTTGCCTCCTGGGTTTCTCAAGCACTTGCATGTATGATCTTTACATGATCTGTTTCTTCTAGATTTCCTCTCTGGTAGCCCTTGTGGTGGGAAATGTGAAGTGTAAGGTGAGGGCTCTCAGGGAACTGGTGCAGTGTAAACACATCTACACATATATACTTGCTCAGAAATCTGGCTCAGTTCAACCAAAAAACCCTCAGCAAAGGCATCCTCTTGGGTGTTTTACACCAACCCTTGTGTGACGAGTGGAGGCATGAACATTGAACATAAACATCACCTCTCCTCCCCTTGCTTTTTGGACTAAGAAATGCCATTGTCTTAATGTATAAAATTGTTTTCTTTAGCATGGCAGGCAAGTTTCATTGTGGGCCAAGGCTATGGCTGCGTTTTTTTACAGGCATGTATTGATCTCATTTATTTGGAAGTGTAAAACAGAGAGTGGAATTTCATTAGGTACCAGGACTTTATGTATGCAAAGGACTGGCAGGTAAATGCATTACATTATTCATATTGCATCCTGGATTCTTAGGTAAAAATAAAAACTATTCTGCTCTTTATCATAATCAAGTAATAGATTAGAAAATTTACTTTCAGTTGCTGAGTGAGGGATTATATTCTGACCTGCCTGTTGGCTGGTGCTGATCAGTTACTTGGCAGACAGCAGGGAAGCTCCAGTATTTCATGTTGTATGCTAATGCACAAATAATAATACTATTTCCAGTTCTCACAAATTATGATTATTACCCAACTGCTGATGACTGTTCTGTTTTCTCAGTCTTCCCTGGAAAGCTCTTTTTTGCTGCCATAGGTCTCTGCATGCTTCTCTGCAATCCTGCTGCTCTCCAGTAGGATTCTGTCAGTGTTTGCTGGATTAGCAGGATAATTTGCTTTCCTGGCATGTTTTGCTTGTCCGTGAGGACAGACTGCTCAAAAGAAGAGAGACTTAACCTGGTGCATCAAGATGCAGAAACCAGTAACTATCATTAGTTGAGGTTCTCCTGGCGCTGAACTCGCAGTCTTCAGGAGCACAAGATTGATGTGTCTGTTGCTGGTTTAACATGCCAGCCCAGCCTGATTCCAAACTGAGTTGTAGTGTTATTATCCTTCAGTGACAGATATGTGCAGCCATGGTGATCTTTGACCTGCACAAAATAAGTCAAAGGAACAAAGCAAAACTTCAAAGATCACGAGTGTGCCCAACACTTTCAAGCTTATGAGAACAAACTGTTAGCGTGAGTATTGCAAAGATTTAATAATGTCATCTGTACCTTAGCACATTTTTGTAATTAGAAATCAGACAGTCCATTTTAGACATAAAATTTCTTTTTCTCTCTTTTCTTTCTTTTTTCCCAGCCATCAATCCTACGCTTTGATTTTCTTTTAACATTTTGCATATCACATACACTGATTTATCACAAAAAAAGTATGTTGCATATGCAACTAGTAGAGAGCACTTATGGTCCTGTTTTTGACAGAACAAGTCATTTGAGCCACCTGCAGTAAAATTTTCCTGATTTGGACTAATGAGCAGGAGAGTGATTGCAAATTCGAGAATTTTCTGATGTAGGGAGCCAGGAAACAGCTATAAAACACAGAACAAATGTACCCTGTAATGTACTTTGTTCATTTATTTTGTACCATAAGGATAGTTTTGTTTTAATTATTTATGATAATAAACTTGTGAGTAAGGCATTCTGCTATATTTTGAAATGATAATGAAACTTGAGTGATGCAGGGGCTCTCCACAGCATCCTGGTATTAAACGTGTCTTGCAAACAGATTAAGGAGTTGTTAATATGCTCTTTTAGGACTTGTTTTGCTATTCAAGAAGGGTTTGAAACCTTATTTTCTCTTTCTCTCCCATCTTTCTCCTCCCTTCCAGTTAAGGGGCCTAATGCTGTTTCATCTATCAGAAATAGCCACTGTTAGAAGCTCTTAATTAAGGCTCAGTATCCTGCACCTTTTAATGGATGAGAGCTCAACGAAAGCATCTTAACATTTCCAGGCATTCTCAGCAAACTTAGAGTGAGCATCACAAATTTGCCCACTGGCTGCTTTTATTATTGTGCTAAGGGTAAGAAGGAGGAGTCGGAAATACAATTAAAATGGCCTTTGCAAGTCACCTGTGAAATCTTTATGTGCAAATTATGGCAGGTGCAGCTCAGAGACTCTACAGTAGTTCATTTCTAGTAGCATGACTTTTTTCCTCTCACTGGTGATCTATTTAAGCAAAAGTTATTGAAGCAAAAGGCATTTCCTGGGGAATTAATGATTGTGTGGGAGGAGTTGATAACCTAAAGTAGAAGTGAGGGCCATCTATCCCAGCCCATCATTAGTCTCCCAAAAATGCCCTGTACTCAGGTCCCTGATTTACTGATCTTTTTACTTTTTAATATTTTTGATTGTTCCTTTTTTAAGTGAAAACGATAAAGAGCATTTCCAATTTGTTCTCTGTGTTTTTAGTGATCCTCAAATACTGTGCTGATCCTTATTTCATCTGTTTAACCTGGTAGATTGATGACATACTAAGCAGTACTTAAAAACTTGACAAATAATAATAATGCATGGACCATTTATCAAGAATTAATGCCTCTCTACTAGCCACTTGGAGTATTTTGCATTTGTTAGTATTTCATTAATTTGATATTTATTAGCCTCCTGAGTGCTAAAATTGAAGTGTTACTTTGATGTCGGTGATAATGCAACTAAAATGTGAAAACCACTATAAACAGAATATTTATGGTAACATTAAGTTTATGCTGAAACCCTTGCAACATGAAAAGCAGGGGGTATGTTTTCTGGCAGGTATTGCAAATAGAGATGCTGTGATAGTGACTCCTTATCATTGAAAAGGGAGATTAAATACCAGGACTAAGACATGGGCAATGGGAAGTGGTTCCAGTCCTGCTGCTGCCATTGATGCATTCTGTGGCCATGAACAAGTCCTTTAATTTCTCCATGCCTCAGTTTCTCAATGCATGTTACTAATGACAATTAACTGCTTAATAAAAACAATGTTTGCATATTGTTTTGAACTAGTAGCTGTCACGAGAGCCTTTGTTGCCAAATATGTAAATATTAACAATGGAAAAAAACAGGGGGATTTATCTGATAGTTTCCAGGGTTGGTTTCCACTGTTTGGTGTGACATGCAGTCCCAGTTTCTCTCTTTGCCTGATGATTTCTGCCAGCATTATGAGATGGAGGCCTGTAAAATGTTAAATCTTCTAGATCAGATCTGACTACAAAATCCTATTTAGACTAATACTCTGATGTGATTGTGTTGTAATCCAGTGAATTAACAGGATGATTTTTAAAAAGTAAGCTATGTTTTATTCAGGGAAATACTTAACCAAAATCTGTGCAGAATTGAGGAATGTAGTAGGTAGAGTTTCCTCAAGAGGGTTTATCCTTGATGAGCTGACCTGACAGAAACCCATGAGATCAGTAAGAATTGACACATCTGCTCTCCATAAGGGCAGCTGAGATATGGAGGGACCAAGGCTATTTCTGTTCAGACTAACACAGAGAGAAAAGAATCCAATAGCCATATGAGCTGATGTTTTTATATTTATAGAGTATAATCCTCCTGATATTAATTTGGTACAATACCAGTTAAAAGAACATAAAGCTGTAGTTCTGTCTTATGACTGCTCCTTAATGTGTTTAATATCTGGCCAGCAATGGTAAAGAGACCCACACGGCCATGGCCAGATGACCTTCTTGAAGCTGAAATCATTAATTCAGATGTTTAAATCACTGAAATAAGTAAAATTAGATGTGAAATGGGGCTATACATACCCTTAGAGGAAAGGGTGAACTTTTTACTTGGTGTTTAATGTCACGTTAGGCTCGGTTCACTCTGCTCCTTCCCTTGGCTCTGTCAGGGCTCGTGGTCTGATGTTGGCATCAGAGCTCAGGGTCAGGCTGGACCTGTCAGCAGCCCTGGTTTTGTCTCTGGGATTGTCTGAACCATAGGTGGGTGTTATGTGGCTATAAAATCCACTCTCTAGGATTGTTTTCTTGAGCAGATGTAACACTGGCTTTAGAGCTGTAATTATTCTTTATTTATGTCTGGTTGCTTGAAACTGGCATTTAAAGAATGACAGGTTCTGTGGTAATATAGAAATGAGAGGGGTTGAATTACATATACAGTATATTAAGTTAATGTGAGGAGAATAATCCACACTGTGAAAATGAGAGAATCCTTCCTAGCCCAACAGAAATACACACTTGTTTTTTTAGGCTTTCAGTGTAGCAGTGCAAGACTTTCAAGTGGAAAATTGTTAATTTACTATAATGAATTGAAATGTGAAAAAAACAAATATTTAGTTAATTGCTTCATAAATCTGTCTGTTACTATCAGTGAAATTAAATTGACAAACAGTTCTTTAAAATTAATTTCCACATGGCAATGTGCAGATTTTATTTTATTCAAACCCCATTAGATATTTGTATGAAAGAAAGCATAAATTTAAAGGGTGTGTGTGACAAAACACACATTTCCTGCAGTGGGTTCTGAGGTTTTAATACATTTGGCATAATGAGGAGAACTCAACATTTGTTATTTTCAAAGGAGTGCCGGCTGAAAAGTGAAGCACGTCATATCCTTACTTTGTCCACACTTATTTACTTTGTCCATGTCTTGTCACTTTGCTGTCAATGCTTTGCTGTCCTTTTGCTGTGGGGATCAGAGGGCTGGGTGTAGGATGCTTGAAGGTCACACTTGGGTTTGGGTCTTGCCAGGGCTGAAAGAGCTGCAAGAGCCCAAGGGGAAGGTGGGATCTCTCAGGAGGACTACAAAGCTTATTCCTGGTCACTGCCAGGGTGGGAGTTCCTGCTGACAGGACGAGTTTGGTGTTCTGTGGTCCTGGGTCTGTGTTGCCTCCACAGCCACAACTTCGCTGTGCTGAGCCTGCTGTAACAGCTCTCACAGGCTCTTGTTATGAAAGAAGGTGGGAAGCTGAGTGCTCTTGTGCTTTAATCACCTAATGACATTATGCCCTGTGCAGTATCAGTTTGTCAAAGTAAGTGGGGCACTACACAAAATTAAATCATTTGATATACTCCATCCTTCCAGCAAATGTAATAAGAACATCCTTTCTGACCTCTCCCAGTGACATTCAGCAGGAGAAAACTTGTCTCACGGTGTATGACCCAGTGTTCTGGAAAGGCACATAAAGATAATTCCTCCTTGCTATGTGGTGGTGTTAGATAGTCTTGAATTTCAACTTGTGGTTGTCATCTCAGAGCTCAGAGGTGGATGAAGGGTTGCAAGTTACAGCTGGTCTTAGGGTAAAGTTTAATGTCTGGGAGCTGGGACTCCTCAGTTTTCTTTCCTTAGGCATCTCTTCTTGAATGACTGTCATCACCTCGCTTAAACTTTCATTCCCTCACTTGTTTTGCTTGACAGTAGTTGCTCCATCCCAGAGGTGTAATTGGGCATGGCTCGATCTGGTTCCTAAAGTGCTTTAAGATCCCCAAAGAAGCCAGCTAGAGGGACAAAATATTAGTGCTAACAGTGACCTGTAGGACTTCAGAGGAAGGAGGTTGCAAACACATTTTCATTTAACTTTAATAATACTTTAATAATCAAAAGAAGAAATGTAATGTTTAATATTTAAACAAAATTGCATTCCCTTTCTTCTCATGTTAAGTGAATATTAAAGCAGGATGGAAGCTAGTTTACATATTTTTACACTAGACTGTTTTATTATTAAATACTAAAATGTGCTGAAGTTGGCCAGCCTCCAATGAATATGATTCAACTTACATTGCATTTTAATCTGTGCATGTTACATAGTATAATATTTCTATTAGACAAATGGTTGATGGTAGGGAATTAAAAAAGGATGCACTTTTGTTAAGTATCACATTGTGTTCATGTTGTGAAAATAAGTGATACTCATTTGCTGATTGACAGCAGAAGAGACAGAAATAGGTTTTTGGAGTGCAAATAACTGTTATTCAGGATGCAGTAACCCATGTGTCTGGTCTTAAAAGTGCAGGGTATCATTAGTGCTGTGGAATGTGCACCTGAGGTTCTGCAGAGACAAAAGAGCACAGGAGCTTCCTCTCTGTTTGCCTGTAGTAAGTGTCAGTGCCTCAGAAATACCTGTGAGTTCTCTTCTCACATGTTCAGTAAAATGGAATCTTTTTTAATCAATGATCGTTTTGGACCTGATGTGAGCAACAGATTTCCTTTGAGTTAGGGCAGTGATTTTCAGATGAGTTGGGCAACTCCTTGCCATAGCCTATTCTGTTTGAGAGCATTTTTTGGAGAAGTCTTCTGGAGGTGCTGAATATAAACACACCTGCTCCTTTGTACTCAACACACAGCTTCATGTGCCCAGACTTTGTCAGGGCAGTGGCAATATTGTAGAGATGCTGTGCCCTGGGCCTGGTGCCTGTTGTCAGAGGCACCATGGGTCACACAGACCTTTGGTCTCACCTCCTCCTGGGAGTCTGACCTTATAAGCCTTGTTTTTTGCATTGTGATATTTCAGTCATTCATGAAGTCAGTTATACATGTGGGGTTTCAAACACATTCAAAACATAATTGCAGAGACAGATATAATTTCTGTTTGGCTCTGGGGAACTGCAGCACTGGGATAATCATTTACATCACACCCACCTTAAAAATTCAAGTAATTTCAGGCATGAGTTTGTAGTTTTAGCCAGTCTAAATAACATTTTTGTTATGATTTTACTCTGTCTGAAGAAGTATTTTACAATATTATGTACTCATTTTTAGCTTTCAAGTCCCAGAGCATATTTCAAACCTGTGTAACACCTACATGCCATATCCCTAATTGCACAGCATTCCCTTGTTGAGTTAAATTTAAAGGTGTTGTTTTTTTCAGGGAGAAGGTTACATTTGGTTTGCTTTTTCTCTGTGACAGGGTGTGTGATCTGCTGCCTGGTGTGTGTGTCTGTGTCACTGCTCATTGTGGTATAGAGGCAAATTTGATTATTCCCCAGTCAGCTGGTTGAGGTTTCATGTGCACAATCTATGACACCACTAAAACAAAATAAATTTGTGTATGTATATATAAGTGGTCTTTGGCTTAAGGTGACAATGGCCTATGTGGTAGATTAGGAAACTTATTTGGTATCTCGCTTGATTTCTGGTTTTTTTGGGTTTTTTTAAGATATTTGTACATTTTATTTATTTACCTTTGTCAACCAGAAAATCTCTGCAGTCAATACCAGTTTTAAGTAATGACCACAGAAGTTCTGTAGCTCTGGTATGTGCTGATTTGTACTTAGGAGTTTTAAAGTCTTGACATTGGATTAAAAAAATATCTTTTTAGCATGAGGAATATAACAGAAATTCTAGTTTATACCAAGAAGTTGCTGCTTAGAGCTGGCTGTGTTTTGAGACCTGGCTTTTTTGTCATTATTAAATGGCTTGGTCCCATCCAGCCCTCATTGAATTCACTGGGAAATTTGCCAGTAGCATCAGTTGAAGTTGAACTATGCCCTTAGAGAGGATATAAACCTCAGCAATGCTGATGAACTTTGTGCTGGTTTGGTTAAATTATTTTGTCATACTTTATGCTGTGTTTATAAATGAGGAATAAACATTATATGTTTGCTGAAGGCATGAACAGTATTTGTTACAGATTATCTTCCTCACTAGAAGCCAAGGATGATGATAATCCATTGACCTGCTGACTCTGAATATAGTTAGGAAAGATAAGCACAAAATATTATTGTTCTCTTCTAAGCTGTGTGTAACAGGTGCCTTGTTTTTGAGAGGTTTTTTAAGGTCTGGTGAAGAAGGCTGAAAATTTGGAGTTTGGAATGTTCTAGCTGCTTTGGATCCTGATGAGCTCTAGGTCCTACAAGCTACAACGTCATTGTATCTCCTGCAACTTGGTAGTGCCCAGGATAAGCAATATATTTCACAACAGCATTGAAAAGGGGATACAGCTGAACTTGAATTTAAATTGAGAGCACCTTGCATTTATTTGATCATCTCTGTCCTTTCCTCTGGTCGTACCAAAACACATGGAGGCAATTATATAGGATTTCAGTTGAGAGAAGAATAATTTAGGTAAATGATAATTTCTTTTGCCAGACAATGTCCTAAATAACAAACAAGTAAATTCTATTAGGCTTACAGTACTATTTTTTGTGCACTGGAGACTGAATCAGCCTGTATGTGTGCACTGCACACTGAGACCTGAGTGAACTTCTCCCTCAGTCTAAAAGTGATGAATGAAATAGTCATCCTACTGAATTCTCAATTTTCCTGTGGTGGTATTCTTCAGCACATGTTAAGTTTAAGAACATGTGGTTTAAGAGCTGCACAGCATGTGAAAATGCTCAAGGGAGCAGAGGTGCCTGTTAGTAAATGAATGCATTTATTAGAGCTGTAGGAGCACACAGAAGCATTTCTGCAATAAAATACCCAAGCAGTTGATTCTGCTGATTTATCTGTACCCAAAGTTTGTGTTAATCAGGGGTTGCTTTGTGACCCTTTTAAAAGACAAAATTTATTTCTATCTATTCTGCCACCTCTTGCAGATCATTGCCAAAGTTTCAAGCAAATATGAACATGTCGACTCTGCTTTTAAGGAAGCATCCTACAGGTTCCCTGGAAGTTTTGAATGGCAGTAGTAAAAAAAATATAATAATGAGAAAAGATAAAGACAAAACGAGAGTTCCAAAATGGTTTTTGACTTAGGTGGCTTATTCAATCTGTACATATTGAGTGATAAAGATTTTGAGTTTCTATGCTTTGAAATGCATTTTAATCTTTGAAAATGTTAGATGTACAAAAATAAGTGGATGTTTCCAAGGAATGTTTCACAATTTGAGGTGTTCAGGTGAAGGAAAAACAGACTGTAACAAGCACTGTCAGAAGGTTTTTATTGATTCAAATTAGTGTTATGTCCTGGGAGTAATATCTGTAAAATATACTCTTTGTAACGGTACTGTGCCACATTTACTATTAATGTGTATGAAGGATAATGCACAGCAACTGAACATAACTCTGTTTAATACACAGAGTGCTGGTGGGATATGAAGTAAGATGGCAGTGAGGAAGTCATTGAGAGGTGTCTCCCAAGCACAGTACAGGCTTTGGCAAAGCCTTCATGGCTTCATTGCCTTCAGAGAATTTTGTAAAAACATCAAATCCTGGGACAGATCAAAATTTAAAAAAACAAAAAAAAAACCCCAACAACAAAACACCAAAGCAAAAAACATTTAGAAATATGTTATATTGTGTTAAACTCAGGCAGTGAAATTGAGAAGTTAGGTTGAACCTCTTTTCCTATTCAACCCCCTTGCAGTGATCAGTCCCCTTAGAGTCACAGCACATTAACCATCTAATAAAGATTCCTAATCGAACTCTAGTGTCCTGAATGTAATTCATTTGATGCCAAAAATGCTCTTTAATTTCTTATTTATGTAAGTTTCTTAGAGTTTATCAGTGGTTTATTGCAAGTCATAACTAGAATACTGGATTCCAGGTGTTTCTGGGAGGTTGATATCAACACTTTAATGTGCATTCATTTATTTAAAGAAAAAATTACAACAAAAATAACCCCATAATGTTCTCTTAGTCAGCTCTTTTCTTTATGAATCAGATGTTTACTTTTATAAATACCACATGTTGGAAAACTGTTTTATGTGACTGATGTTCTAATGACTGTCTTTTATGTCCTTCTGAAGATGTGGTTATAACCATTTTTTCTCTTTAGGCTCCTTTTCCCCCCTCTTTTCTTTCAGTTTTGCTTTTGTTTCTCATACTGCAAATTTGAACTGACAGGAAGACTGTAATAGGACTCCAAAACATACCTTGAACACACATTGTTAAGCAAATTACAATTGCTGATGTCATTTACACGTGTTGCCTTTCAAAGGATGAACGTGTTCATTTAATTTGCTTTTTAAATATCCATAACAGTGTCCCCAAGCATTTTAATAAAACAGAAACAGTTAATTATTGCCGAATAAGGGTACCCAAATATAGTGATCTGCAGCTTGCATTTAAATGTCTCTGACAGCGCTTCTTCTTTGAAGGGAAAATTGTGTAAATTGCCAGTTATTATATTTTTTAATAAATAAGTCTTGACTCTATTTCTCTTTTCTTCCCCACCCCTCTGCAATACTGTTCAACAGCCCTACTTTCAGTGGGACCATTTCTATTACAGAGTGATTGAGCTCTGATTTACACATCAATTACCCAACTTCATGGAGATTTTCATGCTCCCCTAGCTGACATCAATGAAGCATAACTGCGTAAGCGCTTTATTTCATCCCACTTTTTGATAACTCAGACTGATAACTAATCATATTGAAAGACAATGTGCTATGATACAGGAAACAATAAATGCTCCCCTTTGAAACCTCATCTATTCTTTATATGCTTACTATCCAGGAGCTTATCTCTGCCATCCATTCCCCCAGAATTGTTCCTTCCAAATTCATGTTCAGGAAAGGTTTGGGGCTGCATAGGACTAAAAACAGGAGAAAACTGAAGTTAAAATAACATTTTCTCGGTGCTTGGTATGTGTGGGAATAACTAAAAAGAGTGAGGAATATGTCAAATACTAGCCAAACCCTTAGCTTACATTTCCATAATTTACCCAGGGGTCTCTTGGGCATTATTTTCTTTGGAGGCTTTAATCTTCTGTATTCTCTATTAAATCTGCTACAGGAATGGCATTGTTTTTAATGCAAATTGTGAAGAGATTTAGCTCATGTGGATAGATAACCAGTGACCATCTCAAGTGTTTCTCTGCAGAACTGTTGAACATCAAAGACAGAATATTCTATATTTTAAAATAAATCATTTATCTTGAAGTGCACTGATAGATATATTCTGTGCTAGATATTCTCAGTAACTATTCATGCTATGAAAAGGAAGACAACATTAAAGTAAACATTAAATATGAAAGACACTAAGAACTTGTAAAGCTATTTTTGCTATGTCTTGGTTTGTCCCTGTCAAGTAGGAAAATTACCAGGACAAAGATGTAAGCTCAGTGGTGATAAACAGAGGAAGAAGAATTTTGCTATTTTAAGTGTGGTAGTGCTTATATTGTTTATCATTAGTGAAACAAAGTCTTCAGATCAGCAGGGAAGATATGTTAAGTTGGCCATATTTCTGCCTAAATATCAGATTTTGAAATTCCTCTCATTTACTTAATACATTTTATGACCTGCTATGAAATTTAAGACCTGAGGCTGCTTTTCCTTTTTTTCTTTTTTTTTTTCATTTGGAATAAATGCATTAAAATACAACTGTTTATACTGGGAGAATCTGCATAGATGAAGGAAGGCAGTTCTTCCTTTGTACAGAGCTGTGGTGGTACTCTGCTTTTACATGAAATCAGTGGAGTTATGTAGAGGAGAATTCCAATTGTAATGTATTTGTTAGAAGCAGTCTTTCACCTAGTTTGATTGCCAGGTGAAATGCTTTTTGCCTTGTGCTTTTAAGTCACATTGAAGAATTGCACAGGTGTAGAAAATCAAGGATGTATTTGAAGTGTGGGGGAAATCCTCATTGACCTGAGCTGGATTTCTCCTGTAAGTTAAATAAACTCTGAGTGGGTTTTGATTTGGGATGTTTTGTACCTCATGCAGGCATATGAGTTAGTTTTTGAGGAAGCCCAGTTTCCGAGTTTACTTCTCCAACTTCCTGAGTACATGTGGGCAAAGTAAAAACTATGAAGCCACAACCTTGGGAAAGGACTTTCAGTTCTCAAATTCAAATCATTTTATATCCACTGTGTCTTAGTTTAGATGCTTGTGTTTATATTTTGCTTCCACAAATTACAAACATTTCAGTGTGAGAACTTCTTTCATCATTTAGGCATATCTGATATTTTAAGGTGGGGGGGTTGGAACTAGTACAGGGAAATGTTTGATTTGATGTAGTGTGCATTTTTGTGAATTGAGACGTTATTGAGAACACCAACTACTTTTTCCTTAAATTGTGGATAAATGCTGGCTTTTTTGAATGTCATTCATTTATTCTCATGGATGTATTCTGTCACTGCTATAAAGCCTCTCTGCTCCTGCTTTTTTATTGATTCTTTCCCTGTTGGGCTCTTGTTGTTTTGACTGAATCAACAGAGCCGTGTTCTGTTCTCATTCGTGATTTGTCTGCAACATGAGGTGTTTGATCATTTTTCTCTCTTCTACTTTTTCTTAATATCACAGAGACTACTCCTTCAGACTTGTCTGGTCTGACTTCTTTCTTCTGCTCCTTCTCCAGTCTTTCAGGCTCTTTCCTAGTCTTCTGTGCTTTGGGAGACTTCTGTGGCTTTAGTTAGCACAACTTTGAAAATGAACCCCAAACGCTAGGGCTCAGCCTTTAGCTGTTGGTCTCATTTCATCAGCTTCCCTTTAACTCTTCCCTATAACCTCTTACTTTGTTGCAGTCTGTCCTAAAAGGTTTTTTCTTTTTCCTCCACATCTTTTGCACCACATCCTGTCACTTTCACCAGAGATGACTGCACTGTACTTTCCAGTGCCCCAAATTTTATTCTCCTTCTAGTTCTCCTTTTGTAGCCAGCGCTCATCTGACTTTCATCTCTTATCTCCAGATCCACATTTTTAGCTTCTAGTCCAAAACCTGTGTGTATGTCTGTTATCTTTTGCCTTGATATAACCTCCTTCTGCCTCAGCCACCTCCTCCTCTCCTCTGTTCTTCAGGGACTGGGCTGGATTGTCCCTACAGCCATCGTGGGGTGCAGCTGCAGCTCTGCTGTCCTTGCTGGCACCCTGCGGGCTCACACAGGCTGAGCACCTGGCCTGTCACAGGGAGCAGCTCGCCCCTGTCCCCAATGGATCTGTGCTGCTCTGATTACAAAGCAGGAAATAGCCAATGCTGTTATTCAAAGTGCATTTTGACCCAATGTTAGCACGCCAAAACAACATTGTAGTTATAGTTGCTATTCTTTCTGCCGTATCCACCACACTGGTAGTTTGTAGGTTGGTGGTCTCCTGTGTTCCTGTACTGTTCTTACTGCTCACCATTCCTGATCTTCTCAGATTTATATACAGGCTTCCCCATTCAAATTCAATTATTAATCTAATAAGTGGTAACAAAACAATAGAGCTCACATATTTAAACTGCGTTGTCATGTAGTAGTTCTGTCTAGGGAGCTGCCCTGTTGAATATAGTGAATATTGTGGCTTACAGCTGTTTTCTTCTGTATCTGTTTTATAAAATGTTTATGAAAGCCTGTATTGTGATATCCTGCTCTCCTGGCTTTAGAGGAGTCATGAAGTATTTCCCATACAAGTGAGACAGACTGAACTCTGATGTTCCTCACAGTTTCTGACTATAGTTTTCACTGACACCTTCACCACTAATCACATATCTGTATTTCACAGAACATTAGTTAAGCTAAAATTTAAACATAAGTCCCAGAGATTGCATTGTGTCTGCAGTAAGAATTTCTGGAGAGCATCCCATTAGGTTCTCAGTGCACTGCAGCCTTAACATCTAATCAGCATCCCTCTTTGAATTACACAGAACCCAAATAAATTGTTATCATAATCTGTGTATGATCTCACAGTATTTGACTTCCTGTAGCCACAATCATCTCTGTGTCAAACACTGTCATAGCAAAAGTACATTTGCAGAGAAATAAACCAAGTAATGGTCTTGACAGGATGAACAACCACTTCCTTTTGCATAGATACTTTGTACGCTTAAAGCTGCCCTGTGACTCTGACAGTAAGAAGTTCAAAAGGCAGCTTTAATTTTATTCTTTGTTTTGTTTTCACAAGAGAATATATGAGAGTGAGATTTGGATTGAAGCAGAGGTAACAATTTACTTAAGGTTTTGTTTGTGTTGTAACATGGATTCTCACAGTTTTGTAATCTGTAAACATTTTTTGGGTCTAGGGCTTGAGGTGTGCATTTGTACTCACCTCTTGGGTGCCTGAAATAGAAATCTTTCATAAACACAATAAAAGAGAAATACTTCACTGTGTTGTGTTGGAAAATACTGTATTTTCAAACTTTTGATGTTAACATTCTAAACACTGCGTTAGTTTAAGTTAATGTCTTTTAAAGTGATTATGCCACTTTGAATTACGCCAGTGCTGTTTTCATAGTTTTTGAAGTTGTGGTTTTGTAATGTGTCATAAAGCATATCTTAGTAGTCCGTGGGTCTTTGCTGCTTTTTCTCAGATAGGATATGGCATAATGCCTCACTTGGTTTCCTAAATACTTTGCATGCTTGTGACCTGAGCTGGCTTTTAGATAACAAAATGCTGTAACCTCACATGAGGGGTGAGGTGTGTTGTGTGCTGTACTCTGTGATCTCTGTAGCCAGATTTTTTGATTTGAATGTGGCCAGGATTTCACCCTGGAACCCCGGGCCATGGAAGCCATTGGGAAGCTATAAAATGCAGCTCTAACTTTCATGAATAATTCTTTCTGAAGTGAATGATAGGATGGGAGTGCTTCCATAGCAAACATTGCTTATGCAGGATATAAAATCTTGCTTAGACTAGAACCGTGTGACTGGGCTTATAACATCACCATGCCCTGATCTTGCTGAAGAGTCACACAGTCTGTGGGTCAAACTGCCAGAGAAATCTCTGGAAAGATTCCCCCATGAGAGGGATAAATATAGTGTGTTCCTACTGCTCCTGGGCTGGATTATTTCTGGGTTAACCCCACCCTCTACTCCAGCAAAGCTGTGGGGAGAGATGGAATCAGCCTTGGCCCCGTCTTTGGGTGCCAGTTTGGGAAACAGCTTCTATTTGCTAACTCCCATATTTGTGGATGATAATCTTGATTTAGGATTCAAAAGGAATTCCCCCCCTTCACCTTTTAGTGAACAGGTTGCTTGTGATTTACAGTGTTACATTGGCAATGTATTCATGTGTAGAATAGAAAAGTGACTGTCCTTACAACAATTTCCCCCTCTGTCTCCCTCAGGAGACCAGCAAATAGTACCAACAAACCTTCTAATGCAAAAATACAGCATTGATTACAACACTGTTCTGGAGCTTGCTCTTGGTGTAAGTGATGTCAGTACATCAGGAGGTGTTACAAACAATTAAATTAAATAAAACAAAACATGGTATATTTTCAGCCTCTAATTTGTAGAAGGAAAATGTGGATGGCAGTCATTCAGCTCAGCCTATGTAGGTGGCTTTGCATTCAGTTTACAAGCCATAATCAAGCCTTATTCAATCCAAGTCTGAGTGGTCTTGAATTGCTTAAACCAATTATTAATTCATATTTTTTATTTAGAAATCTCATTGTGGCGTGTCTTTCTTCTTTTCTTTCCTTGCCTGTATAAAAACAAGTGTATAAGTGTAAGGCTGCATGGAGTCATCAGGCAACAGACATATGCTTTCCTGTGCTCTCCACAGGGCTTGCAGGTTCAAACACAACCTGCCTGAATCATAAGAACTTTAATTGAGTAGATAAAGAGGTCCTCATAATTATAAACTGCAGTAGGTATAACAAGAGGCTAAATACATAGCTGTGGTTTTAATTAGCTGGTGCTTCAAATTAGTAATTGTGGTTTCACTCAGAAATCAGTGACTTTATACACTGTTAAAGCCTCATCACTGTGCAGTTCATTCCTCATTATATCTCTCGGTGTGAAGCTTTCAATACAATATCATGCTGAGCTAAAAAGGCAAAAGTTGTAGATATTTGGTTATCTTCCAAGTGCAGTGGAGCTCTATGGAGATTTAATTCATTCTCACCCGAGATAGAAGAATTAAGTGTTCTTTGTTACAGCTGGAATATGTGTGTTTGTGTGTAAGCATCTGTACATACAGGCTGTGTGTGGATGTGTGCATGCACGGCCAGGATCTATCGGGGAGATTGTGCTTACTGCAGATAACATCAGGGCATGCACCGAATCTGCTATTCAAATTGTCATCTGGAATTCGGGAGCTAATTAACTGACACAAAGCAGAGCCAAAAGCCTCGTAACAAATCAAATGCGGCTTGAAAGCACAGAAGTGTCCCTTAATGCTTGTCACATGAGAGGTTGTCAGTGCAAGCTGAAGTATGCATCTTTTCCTTTCCTCTTTCCTTTGCTATTTTTCTCTCTCCTTCAGGGTTTTAATTATATCTCTTCCCTCAGAGGAGCAGGAGGTAGTTTGCAGAGCCAAGAGACCAAAGTACTTGAGTGTTATTCAGGGGAGAAATGAATGTGGTCTCTCAGCCTGTCATCTAGGTCTGGCAGGTGCACAAAGCAAGCTGACACACAGATAAGTGCCACTCACCATTGCTACACCGAGGTGCTAGATCCTTTTCTGTGTTTGTGTGTAGAATTATCTGATCCTGGCATCAACTATCCTAAAATCTTTTCCGGCAGCCTGCTTCTACAAAACCCTTCTTAACCCCTCCTTGACATCTCCAATGAAGCCATACATAGATTTTAACAAGAAGTGGGACAGAATTAGGTGGTCTAAATCACACGAGGCGAAACTGGAGCCTTGGGATGGATGTTCAGTGTAATGGATTTGTAGCTGTTGCTGTGCTTCCTTGCCTTCACATTTGCTTTCCCTGCACAGACCCGTGCTTTGTGGGCACACGTGTGTGCATTCGTGTGCAGGTGCATATGTGTTTACAGGCTGCTAGTACAAGGATATCAAAATGTATTTTATTCTTCTGCATAATGCTCTGTGAACTGGTAAACGATATTTTCATTGTTTCATTTAATCACTTTCTATTTTAGAAGTGTACTGACTGCCCTACTGCCCAATTTTGCATAGTTTTATGATTCCAGATTTAAATTTGGGAAAATGATTCGGTGGCTGTTTCTTTCAGAATTGTCCTCAGGAGTTGCATTGTTTCTGATGGTTTGTTGCTATTACTGATAGTAATAAACATGTAACAAAATGATGGGGAAAATAACGTGTTGTCATTTTTGTCTTTCTCCAGTCACTATGAGCAAGATCGGAGTGCACTTAAGAGGAAGGAATGGGAGAGAAGGAACCAGGAAGTCCAGCAAGATGAAGATCTCTTTGCTTCAGGTTTTAACCTCTTTGGGGAACCCTACAAGGTAAATTACAGTGTTACATTTTGTATTTTCAGAATGTCTTACACAAATACAGATAAAGCTTCTCATCACCTCTAAGGAATGGAAGTGTTGCATCTGCCTTGGTACTTCCACTCTTGAATACACAGATTATCCAAATCAGCATAGGGCAGCAGAGCAAACTGAATGTGCTGCCCAGGTTTCATTGGCAGAATGAGGAGTTTTGGTTACAATCCAGTTCAAGATTTCTTCCTCTTAACACACAGCAAAGTCCTGCAGTAGAAGTATGTGCAGCTGGTATTTCTACAAGTGGTTTGTACCTACAAAGCTTACAATAACTTCTTTCATTTTTAGGAAGAAAATATATCTGAGTTTTTAAAACCAATGCCCTCTCTATAAATAATGAGTCCATAATCTTTCTTATGCAATCATAACCATCCAAAGAAGTCTTTTGGGAGACTGAATCTTTGGGGAGCATAACAAGGATATGAAAGGGACTTTTGTTACAAGTCCTATTCTCTCGAAGGAGCTTTGCTGCCTGAGATTTTTATCACCAAGGGATGTCCCCCTTTATGATTTCTGCTGCTTTGATTTTCAGTAAGACATTCCCTAAAGAATTCATAGGAATGTAAATTTCCATATCTCTTTCTCCTCCCAATCAGTGACATCCATTGAAAGGCCACCACTTCATCTTTCCATTTTACATTGTTAGCAGCTGTAAGGGAGGATGAGGGCTCTTTGAAAATCACCCAAAAAGGAGGAGAAAAGACTGTCATTATTATCACATGGTGTCTAATAATTATAGACCACAAAAGTGTAGTGGATGCACTCCTGGCTGTACTTTGGTTCAGGCTGGCTGAGGAGCAACAGGCCTTTCTTTCTTGGCATGAATTTGCCAGCTGGAAAGCCCCTGGCTCATGTTCAAGACAGTGAAGGTGTCTTGACAAACATTTCAAAAGGTGGTTTTGAAACCCTGAAGTGGAAGATAACCAAAGTACAGAGCAAGATATCAGAGCTGAAGTGAAGACATGTGTCTTGTCTGTTGTATTGATTAGCAGCCAACTACTTTACCCTGTAAATGTCACCACCAGGATGAGCCCAATTTGATCTCTCCCTGAAGTGCAGCTGCCCTGCAGCCCGGGTGACCCTCTGCTTCAGCAGGGATGCCTGTCAGGGAGGGTAAAGAGTCCTCCTTTACCCAAGGCTGAGATCCCTTACCTGTGACATACACTTGGGAAGTGGCCGATGCCATGCTGAATTAATCCTATAGAACATTACTAGTCCATGTAGCTACTCAATATTTTGTAAATATTGTATGGATAAATCCGTTAGACTAATGTAAATGGTTATTTGGATTTCAGGATGTAGACCAGTATGCAAAACACTGCCAAATTTTCTGGCAAGAACTGAAATCCTATATCACCAATATCTATTGTATAATAAGAGTAACAATATCTGATTTTAGATCTAGTTAGTGTGTGTATTTGCACCAAATGTACACAGAGAATGTGGTTTCTTTTAAAAAAGTGAATGATTAAAAAGCCAAAAATTATCCTGATGGTCTTTCTGGGCAAATTTTTTTAAGTTGCTTTTCACCTACTTGGCAGAGAAGTTTGTAAACTTCTTGTGATTAAAATATAATATAATACTGCCCTAAAAAAGCATTATAAATTGTGAAAGATAAAAATTGATAGGAAATTACATGCAAAAGTAGTTAAATATTCATTAGTTAAATCAGTCTTAAATTTGAAAAAACAGGTAGAAGCAAAATGAGGTAGGAAAGTTAGATCTTGCTTTCACTTTACATTAGGAGGAAAAAAAAGGGATGAAGTGATAGACTGCTGTTTAAATAAAAACTGAATCTAACTCTTAGTGGATATGTAGGGATTTTTATTCCTAAGTGCAAAATTAAATTCAGGGGTTTGTTTGCATTTATTCTAAAATAAAATTAAGAGACCCTGATGTGAGAACAAATATCCTGCACGTGCAGTCAGAATTTCCTCTCTATTTTGAGATGACCAGATGTTTCTGTGTTCATGAGACTCAAGGCCTTGTGCAGACAAGAAGCTGCTCTTGTCTCTCCTGGTCACTCTCAGTGGGAGCAGAGCGAGATGAAACACTGCCCAGCAAAGTGCTGTGGCCTGTGATGGGCACAAGCTCCACATCCTCACTGGGCTGGCTCTGCTGCTGAGCATCAGCTCCTGGTACAGCTGGTACATTTCTGAGAGATTGGAAGGTGGGGTCTGACATGGACTCTGCAGTGGCAAAGAGAAGGTTGGGAATAGCCGGTTTCAGGAAACATCTTTTCCTTTCTCTAATTCCCAGACCTAGTGTCCTTACTTGTTTATCATTCCTTCCTCATTTGCTTCAACAGTATGCAGAGGAGGGACCAGGTAGGGTCAGGGCAGGGCAATCCACCACTGCTGTTCCTGAAGGTTTAAAGACTGAGCAACTGGCAGCTGTTTTAAGAGTGCACTAAGAAATTGATATTAAAAGTTGCATTAGAAGAGCAAGGAGCTGAGATTTTCTCATGGAGCCTACTGCCATTGTGTATCATGAGATGTGTGGAGTATCTGCCTTCATCTAGCATCTCTCTGCTCTAGCTGTTACAGCCTCTTTCTTTCCCTCTGTCAAATAAAACGTGGGTGTTCATTATAGTTTTGGACAAATGTGTGTTTCTACATTGATTCTTTGTAGTTTTTCTACATTGATTCTTTGTAGTTTATGTATGTGTGCACTTAGATGAAAAGAGATACTTATTTCTGTGGGTGTATAAAATACATTTTTCCATGCTTGTTAAAAGATAAATGTCTCCTTTTGAAGCTCCACTGTCTCATGTGGGAAAACAACACCTTTGACAACGTGATGACATCCAGCATTATTTTGGGAAGGTCAGGCAGTGAGGGTTGTGTTGCTCTTTAATGCAAGTGGGTTGCAGGTCCTGCCTTCAAACCCTGGTGCAACCTGTTCATGCTGGATTTTGCAGAAGGGATCAGAGAAGGGCCTGCAGTGTAACAGCAACAGACATTTGAAAAAGCAGTGTTGGAGCTTTCCTGAGAGAAGCTGTAATTTTACTACTGAATTGTTGATACCTTTTAATGTTTTGAATTACTCACAGATGAGGATTTTGAAAGAAAACAGTAGGAGTATTTTTGTTACTTTTCAAAGGAATTGCCTCAGAAGAGTTCAGCTTGAGAAAGAGAACCTAATGGGCAGCACTTCCATTGTGGAGCCTTTGGTGAATATTAAATCATTTATCTTTTTCAGGTAAAGCCCCTCCATGCTTTTTAAGCTTAGCATAAAAAAGATCTCAACTTCTAATCTGTGGAGGTTAGCTTAACTATGAGGCATAAGGAAGTGAATGAATTATGAAACCTCAAGTTTCACACAAATTTTCAAAAAAACCCTTGTAAATGGGGCCTATAACTTTGAGTGCATTAGTTCTTTTCTTTGTAAAACTATAATGCAATAGCTAGCTAGCAAATTAGTCTTCCAGTAGGATTCTATTATAGATAGCTTTTGAAAGAAATAGAAGCAAATGCAGGAAGATGGGCATTTCCTAAATTAACAGAAGCCTAGAATGAGGGGGAATGCTACTAGCCATGAGTCATAAACCAGGCATATAATTTATGCCTTGGAATACTCAAAATGCTGCATTTCCTTGATAGCAACAAAATTGTGATTCAGCATGCTGTTCAAAAAATAAGACATACAGAGGTTTTCTTTAGGAAATCAGCCAATTACCCAGCATATGAAGGTAGAAATTGTCCCCAGTCTGGAAGTAACAAAGAGCAAGGAGAAATTATGACTGGATTCTGTGTTTCTCATGCTGGTATCCAGGCTTGTCAAGAGTACTGTGCTTCTTGTGCCAGCCCTGAATTTGTTGTGGAAATGAAGTAAAAACATCATTGTTATGCTTTATGTCTTAAATGCAGATGGAACAGTGCACTACATTCCTGAGCTCATTCAGATTGTGGTGTGATGCCTAAGTCTGATCTTAGCTGGATGTGCTCTAATTTTATTTAAATGTAAGCCAAATTACCATTAATAATGGGGTTTTTTTGCTTTGTAGTCTGGTCCAAAGGCCACTGAAGAGAGTAATTATCTTTCCATTGACTTCAGTAACCATTGGATATGAGCTTTAGTGTACTTAAAATACACTAAGGATGTTTAAAATAATTTAATCTCCATGGTTTTCAGTAAATATTTTTTTATTAATGTTCCCTGTAAAAGACTATGAATAATAATAATAATAATAATAATACCTAACATTTATACAATGTCTTTTATCCCCAGGATGTGAACATTAGGCATAAAGTAGAGTTAATATAAAGCAAAGTTATATTTATCATCATGTGACATGTAAAAGAAAATACATGGAGAGAATTAGGTACCTCCAACATAAAATAATTGAAAAGATCTACTTTCAAGTTAAAAAATTTTCTCTGTGAGGATCTAGACAAGAGCCATTTAGTGTGCTGGGATGTTGAAGTGTTACAGTTATGATATGTTGTCAGTACCTTTATTTTTTTTTTTTTTTAATTTGTGCTTTCTGGAAAGAAAGCTAAATGCTCCCTGGAAGTGTAGCTGAACCACAGAGGTGAAAGTTGGTGGTCAGGTTTTTTTTTTGGTGCTGTTATTTCCCATGTTCTATCCCGTAAGGAGTTAAAGTGTTTGGGCAGGGAGGAAACAGAACAAGTATGTAAGTGTTTAGACTTCGAATCATAATTCCTGCTGGGCCCTTAAGCACAATGGAATCTCCTTGTTTTAAATTTGGGGGTTGAACAGAGAAAGCCTGGTTTTGGCTGCTGCCCAAACAGCTCATTGTGCAACTCAGTTGAAGGAGACTGCTCATATACAAAGAGCTTATTCTTGGCTTAGCTAGAATATAATTTTTGCCACTAAAATGACCAACCTAGGGACTTAGTGAATTAAAGTGATTCGTGGTTCTCCACAACTGGGATTATTAACTGTATCACTTAGGAGCACTGGCAAAATGTATAAAGATGGGAACAACATTGAACAGTTAATTTTTAAATCACTGCCTCAGTGCAGTGCTAATATATGTTACAATCCCTGAGAATGAGCAAAAGGAAATTTGCATTTATTATCTTCTTTTTTTAACATTTTTATGGCATGTTCAGTACTCTGCTCATCCTCTGACTAGTTCAGCAGTGTCTAATGTAAGTAGATATTTCAGGAGAAATCCATGCATGAATTTTTTCATCGCTCAAACTTCTCTTTAATATTTGAGGAAAGTGGGATCAGGGGGCACAGTAGGATCTCTCACCAAAGAACTGTGACACTCTCTAACCAAGCACAAGCTCCTGCTGCTGATTTTCCCCATCTCAATGGCCTGGTGTTAAGGCACCATTGGACTGTGGCACTCCTTGTTTTATTGAGTGAAAAAACCCCTCCAAACAGAAGTAGAGTTGGCTGTATCATGGCATAGCTTTGTCATTTAATTCCAGACTGTAGAACTGAACCATCTGCTTGAACAGGAACTGTAGTTCAGCTTTGTTTTTATCCTTTGAGTCTTGTAAAGCCATGAGCATGTGGAATAAGATGTTTTAGTTCTCTGCTGGTCACTTCAGTGGAACAGAAAGGTCAGTAGGAAGGCTGCTGCTTTGCATCCATGTGGGGTGAGTTAGAACAGGAAGAGAGAGGAAATCAGCTGTGTATTAATTATAGCTTCCAGCTTTTTACAAGTGAAAGGGAAAAGGAAAAAGAAACTTAATGCTTCAAAAGGAAAAGTATAATAGCAGTGAAACAAATATGAGTCACTATTTATTTAATAATTACTGGAAATCAAAGAAAAGCAGGATTAAGAAACACAACCAGCCTGCAGACAGCAGAAGAATCCTGATGCTTAAGAATGTGGCAATCATGTCTGTTTATGTTCTATGAGAAAATATTTTTGAATGATCTTTTAGTTGAACCTACCTGTTGCATGTGGTAGAAGCTTTTTCTTCTCTGGATTCAGATTAGATACTTCAGGTCAAACTCTACTTTCTATGGAAAAGTAATTGAAGTTAAACTGGAGTGAAGAGTTTGGTGCTATTACAGACTGTTCAGCTTCTATTTATGGCAGGACTGTGGGTCAAGGGGCTGATAGAGCAATAACATACCTATATCAACTGTGTGATTACAATTCAAATGCTCAGTAGCCAGTAATTGTGCATTCGTGTTTTGCACGATATGAAATGTACAAGCCAAACATCTCTGACATAAACCCAGCTTATTTTGTGCCTAACATCCATAACTGATGCAATTTAAACACTTCTCTGAGAGCATATTTAAGAAAATGGGAAGCAGTAGACAAGTGTTACTGATGCAAGCCTGTTTCAAGAGATTCTTTGAACACAGTTATTGATAGGTTTTTCTTACATAACATATGCAAAATGTAATTGAAATTTAATTAAATGTCAGCATGACACCATTAAACAGCTAACATTTGCCATCTTCTAAGACAACTATTCTGAGCAGTAACTTGTAAATCAGGAATTTACTCACGCTTTTCTTGTCCTTTTTTTTATTTATATATTTTAGACAAATAAAGGCGACGCCCTTGCAAATCGTGTCCAGAACACATTGGGAAATTATGATGAGATGAAGGATCTGTTAACCAACCACTCCAACCAGAGCCACCTTGTAGGAATCCCAAAGAATTCTGTCCCACAGACGCCCATTGACAAAAATGAACAGAACTTTTTCCCAGAACCGAGGAACAGGATGATCCCATCTCATCAGATCAGCAGCAACTCATCAACATCAATGCCTCCACCTTCTTCATTGTCATCTAATTCTACTTTGCTGCATGGCCACCAGAGCAGCAGGAAGTCGAGGACAGACTGGTCACGCAGTGGTCACAACTCCAGTGGGGCCCAGCCAAGCCAATCCAGTGGTCAGCAGAGTCGGACAAAGCACAGCTCTTCCCATGACCAGTCACAGGGCAGGTATGAAGATCTCTACAACTGCCAGAGTGAGCAGCATAAAAGTGGGGGAACTGAGGAGGCAAATGCTATGGCAACATCTTCACATTCAAGGAGGCACACTCATGCAAAGTCAGCACCTGGAGAGCACACCTACAAAGAAAACAGTCATTCGAAGTCACCCACAGAGCTTGAGTTTGTAGGCCATGGTCCTGGATCTCCACTTCCTTCCACTTCTTTGCTAACTGCAAATAATGGTCTTTCCACTCAGAATTTCCCACCAGGACTTCACTGTAAGAACAGCATGGTCCAGCAAAAGCCTACAGCTTATGTCAGGCCTATGGATGGTCAGGACCAGGTACCTAATGACTCACCTGAACTGAAACCCCCGATAGAAATTGAGAGTGGATATGGAAATCAGTCCTTTGGAGCACTGCTAGAAGGAAAAGTGAACACGCCTAGTTCGAAGAGCAAAGTACCAAAGCTCAACATTCCTCCTGTTAGTGAAGTAAGTGGTTTAAAATATCTTCTCTCTAGTACTGCTTGAGTATTGCATTCACTAAATATTTTTTCTCTGGAAATATGCAGTTGCATTACTGGAATAAACAATACAGTGTATTTCTTTTTCTAGAATGTGCATGGCTTCTTTCAGCAGTTTGTTGTGATAGTCCCAGTAGCAATATTTAATGTAGTTTTTAAAGCACAGCTTGGAATACTAACATTTCTTGTTTATGATTAATATTAAAAGGCTAGATCTCTGTTGGGTGTAATATATGTGTACCAGCTATACTGGTTCTGGACAGGGAACTCTAATATCTCAGTTCATCTGCAATTTTCACTCTTGAATTCTCAGTTAGTAGGTAGTTTGATAGACAGATTGCTATTTTAAATTCTAAGGAAAAATGGCAGTGTTCAAATTTCAGTGGTACTAAACAGTCCTGCCAGTAAGGAGTTTATTTGCAGAGTTTGCTAAATTCCTTTTTTTCTTTTTATTGGAATTAATATGACTTAAGTTGTGAATAATGCTTATGAAAATTTGTCCCATTGAAGCTTTTATGCATTTTGAAGAGCTCTTAATACTGGGATTCAGTCCCAATCTCTGCAACCAACAGTTTAAGCTGTTGAATTTTGTATTGCTGGTCAGAACAGTAGTCCTGTGAGGAACATTTTAGTTGGTTCATATTCGTGTCCATTCCAAGCACAAATGTATAATAAGGATATGGATTGAACTATTTATACTCTGTGTATTTTTTCTCTTAGTCTGAGTTTTTCTAAGCCTGTAACCTTTGGAAGGTAGGTGTACAGTGTACATATAAGCAGAATTGCAAGATGGGTTTTTCATAGCTTTCTGTTTTCCCAAAAATATTTCCCTGCTTGGTAATATTTTTATCCTAGGAATGAGGAGCGATGCATTCTTAAACTACTTTATTGCAAAAGGTCAGCTTTTTCTATTGGAATAATTGTTTCAAGCCAATAATTTGTTTGACTATTTAAAAACTTGATGTTATTTATTAACATTCCAGGCAGCAACAAAGACTGATGTGTTTTGCAGTAGAGCTTGGAATAATTTTCTGGGAACTGCATCTGAAAACAGTAAAAGGCCTATTTATATCAAGTGGAAGCTGAGGGTTGCTTGCAGATGGTGTTTTATTAGAAAATGTATTTGTTAATAAACGTAGCTTTCTGCAAGATTACTTTACAGATGTTTCTGTTTATTTTTACCTTGGGTTAAAAATCTGCTGGTGTAGATGACTGCAGAGTCTGCTGCAATTTGTCGCTAGCATTGTTTGGCAAGTAAATAATTGCATGCAAAGGAAATAATGATATTGCAAAAGCAAATACTTTTTCTCACTCCCGCCATCTATTAACGCTATGAGTCAATAGATGCACTTTAAAGTGCAGAATTAATGCAAAGTATTTTTGGAAATAAATTGTACCTTTTGCAATTTGTGTCAACTACTAAGAATGCATTTTTAATTTCTTTACTTTTTGAATGAAACCCTGGCGCTATGAAGTCGATTGAGTTGTTAGCAATGTTTTTTGGGTGCAGAATTTCACCCACATTCTTCTTGCATACCTCTAGGAACATCTGATATGAATTGTTGTTTTTGGAAGGATTCCTAGTTGCAAAGATGAAAAATTGCATTATGAATTTGTTGCTATTTTAGTTTATATCCTGCATAGTGAAAAGTATAGGTGTGTAATTAATTTCATGTTCAGATAAATGGCAGGCAATTTAGAAATGAAAGTAGATAATAATCATTTTGAGAGTGAACAGTAAGTTGAAGAGGGAAAGAAAACCCAAAGCTGTGAGAAAATAACTTTCCTTTCTGAGACAGAACACAGGACAATAGCCGGACTGATGGATCTTTTGCAGGCAAATCTCCTCCTGAGTTTGGAAAGTTGGATTTTTTTGCCTGTGTCAAGACTGTGAACTTTGGCCCTCTGTGTTTTTCCACAGATGGGTATCCTGAATTTGATTTACCTTGCGTTCAGCTATAAAACTCCTTCCAATCCAACATTATAGATAACTGGTTTAGTTTAAGCTTAATCAGAACTGACAGTGCACACCTGTGAAACCCATAACCTTTTCAGAATGACTGCAGTGAGTGGCTCTGTTGTAATCTTTATACAATTGATGTGGAGGCTTACGATCCTTTGGTGGTGCTTATCAATTTATGAACCTTCCCAAGCCACCTCAAGCCATAGTGATCTGCTTGAAACAATTTTGTTCCTACTCCATGGGTTTCCATCTTAACACTGTTCCATGTGCTGGTAGTGATCTTCAAGCTAGCAATAGGAGAATTGTTTTGGGGCATTTCTGCATAATTTGCTCTGTGGTTTTCCTCTATATCTGAGTCTATTTTTTTCCAGTTCCTGAGTGTATGCAGATAGAATGCATACGGAAAGGTTTTTAGTGATTCTGTCAAAGTTTTGCTTGTTCTTAAGGTGAGGAATTCTGTAAAGAAATAAAATTCCTAGGTGATGGACCTGCAATAATGGCATCCATTAGGGTATTCAGTGTTGGAAAAGAAAAAGATGGTTCTTGCTATCTTACAGAGAGAGAGGGGAATAAGTAACCAAATATTTGAACAAGCAGATTTAAAAGAAGTGCTCAGACTGATGTGGAAATATGGTGTCATTTATCATGGCTTAATGGAATGAGATGTTGAGTGCCCTGGAAACGTTCTGCCATGTGTAAGGAAGTGATCAATTTTATAACATAATTTGTGTCACTTGAGGTGTTGCTCTAAGAATCTTTGCTCATTTGCTGGGCCCAATTCTGCCATCAGAGATGCCCATCCATCTTTCAGAGCTACTCTGTGCAGACAGCTTTGTTAATGCCTCGCTGCTGGCGTGTCTCTGCCGGGCCAGGGATCGTGGGTCAGTGATTTCTGAGGTCCTGGAGATTCACAGGGAGCTCACACAGACTCACCAGGTGGGGTCAGGAGCTGGTTAGCAGCTCTTACACACCTGTGGACTAATCCTTGTCTCAGAGAGGGTGTTGCTGTGTAGATTCCCAGACCTTGGCTCACCCACACAGAGCTAGTTCAGACTTGACTGCACCATGAGTGGCCATTTCTGGTCGAGAAATAGAAGTAGCAGAGCCTCTGTAAACTTTTAGTTATGTTATGGAAGGATTTCTTTGTGATTTTGTGATCTTATTGATTTCTTTTACCTTTTTGCTTTGTTTTTCATATCAGTATTGTTTTCTAAGGGTGAAGGTAAAACATTTTATGATTTGGTGTCTTGAGCAAAACCCAGTGTAGCCAGTAGAGCCCAGGCCTGGCAGCCCCTGAGGTTCAGAAGCTGTGGAGCAGATCTTCATGAACTGGGGAGCCATAGGGCCATGATAGGAGTTCCTGGGGCACATGCAGAAATCCACCAGATCTCATGATAGCAATGGCCTTGGAGCTAAAACTGTGAGAGAAAATGTTAGAAAGCCTCATCCTGGTAATGTTATTTCCTGTTCCTTTCCTATCAACTCCCATCTCTTCAGTAGGTATTTACATGCATACTTACATTGCAGTATGTATATATTAATTTTGAACTTGCATTTAACATCTGATAAATTGTGGCAAGCGGGGAATATTGCAAAGAGCTTTTGTATTATGCAGAATTCCACCTACTTAAATCCTATGATGGCAGATGATTGTTACTTACCACTCGAAGAGAGCTGCATAGTTAAATCCTATGCATTTCTTCAAAAAAGTAGATGTTAGAGACCACAGTAACAGCTGATCCTCTCTCTGCTGCTTTAAAATCCAGAATCTTGATACATGTATGTATATTTAAACCTCTAGGAATCAGATGCTTATAAATTATTTCAGATTGACTAACGCAGCAGGTGACAGCTGAAAGAAAGCCTGTATTTTTCAGACTGGGCTGAAGCACAAATTACTGGGAGCACTGAGTAAAGCAGAGGGTTTTAAGATCTGTGGGAACATCAGAAGCTGCATTCCTGGAAAACCTTATGCCCAGTTCCCCAGAACAATGCATGGATTTCCAATAATGGTTTAGAGATGGGGAATCAAGAGCAATTGAGATAATTTTTGATTCTCAAGGCAGCTTTTAAATCTCACTACAGAATTGGCTTCATGTTCCTGCAAAGCAGCAAATGCTCATGTACAAAATTTTCCCGAAAATACAAAGCTAGGAACAAATCCAAAAGGCCTACGACATCTATGTCACTTTCCACTTATGGAATAAAAAATGGAGAACTTCTATTTTCACTTTACTTCTAGGAAAATATTTTGACGGGTTCAGTATACTGCAAAGTGATAAGCTTCTGTTACGTGTTTCAAATCATTCTGTTATCGCTGCATGTATTGATTTGCTTAGTGCTTTCTGAGCTAGCTATAAAAAAGGCTGTTCTCCTTCTGCATTAAAGAGCAAGAAAAATTGACAGGTAGATAACCATATTGATTGAACCTAAATAGTAAATGCAAGAGGCTTATATATGACTTATAAAACTCTCTATAGGAACCAAAGCCAGCATAATACCTTTTTTTTTTTTTTAATTTAATAGAAAGTAGATGTCTTTAACCAGTCCCACCCCTTTTTGATATACATGCTACTCTAGTTGCCAACTGTAGTACATTACCATAGTTCTGGGCAAATCACTTTTTTCAAATGCCAGCTTTAGCTGTCCCCCTGACTTTGAGCTTGGAAGAAGAATGGACTGAATCACGCATTAAGATGAAATCCCTTTGCTTGGTTCATATTTCAAAAGTCTGAGGCCAAAAACAAACCCTAAGAGCAGTATTTCTTGCAGTATTAGAGGTTACAGCCATATGTTTTTAATTTGTAAATACTGTGAGAAGTAATGTTCTTATGATACTTCTAAATGAAGACCATATGGCACCACTCGACTGAAGACCTCTTACTGTGGCATTTTGAAGGCTACTGTCCCATGGCCTGGACAATGGCTAGCTAAGCTGTTTTGCAAGGACAGTGAGAGGACAGCTTGTCTATTTTAAATCAAACATAAATAAGCATATTTAGGGCCTGATTTTGAACCACTGTGACCAGTCTGCATTTCAGAACAGGGCAGTTAAAGTCAATTGGATAAGTGTGGCTGAAAGAACTGACCGTGTGTGTTTGGTTTGGGAAGAGAAGGGTTAGGTTCCTTCTTTCCCATTGTTCATTCGTTAGTGGTTTTTGTTTTGCAAGCTATTCCTAATTTTGACTTGCTGTGAGGAATCAAAAAAGTCTGAGTGAAGTTAGAGTTAACTCTGGGAAGAGTCAGACCTGTGGTGTCTTGAAGAGTGATTTATTTTTTTTATAAACCTTTTTGAAATTCCCAGTGCCAGAGTAATTGCTTGTCTCATTTGGTGTCTCATGAAATGTCACAAAGTAAAATGACCTCAAAGGCTTTGGGGAGAGCTGTAGAAGAATTTGTTTGGCTTGAGCAAAGATGTGAAGGCATTATTCAAAGGCTGCAGGGGGACTGTAGGGTGTACTCATAACTTTGACAGCAAATTTGGTGCATGACTATAGAACAATCACTGTTTTAAAGCAAAATATCACAAGCTGTGTAAGACCAGAATTGAGTGTTATGTTATCTCAATGTTGACTGTTAATGTACATTTTGAATAATAACCAGGAGTTGCTAGAGCTAATTTTTCAGCACTTTGTATCCACCTATCTGGTGTGCAAATGCATAAGGAAGGATGTTCTTGGATCTTAGTATTAGTATGCTGCTTAGTTGTCAGCTAATAAGGGCATTCTTTTATGACCACCCCAGCAGGTGGAACAAAGGTGGAGCCTTTGCACTATGTTTTAATACTCTTCTGGAACATAACCTGCTGTAATAAAAATACTCTCTCTGAACAGTGAAATAAACAATGCTTGTGTAAGAAAAGATGGGAAAACACCATTTTTTGGAATGTTTCATGGTGTGTGTTCTCACTCTGGGCTGTGATCAGCCCTCAAGTAGGGCACGCCTGCTTCTTTCTGAGAACAGGATGGGCAGATATTCAGGTATCAGCATTTGGCCTTCTGTACTATGAATGGCCATTTTTAAACCTTACCAACAGCTATGTTAAATTTTATTTTACCTGAAGCAATCTCTAAAGTAACACACAGCTAGTTTGAAAATACCTACCTACATATTCACTGCTTATTCCTGTCATAACTTTAAGATTTTTTTTTTCACAACCCTTATTCTTTGTAGAGAAACTGAGGTTTTAAATAGTCTGAGAACACAGAAGTCACATGTTTTTTCAAGTGCAGGCAGGAGAATGTACACACATTTCTGCATGGGCAGTGACAGCTGTTGTGAATCATCACTGGGACTGAACCTGGGGCTTTTCTGGGCTGCCTCTACTTCTCAAACAACAGCAGGGACTCTCCCTAGAAGCTATAATTTACTTTCTCCCAGTGCCACTCATTTAGTGAACATGATGAAAACATTGCATCCAACACATACCTGTTAAATATGTAACAAGAAGCATAAAGGTAATCAGGGGGCATAAATGCAGGAGAAGAAAGTTTTAATCCTGATGAAAACAGTAGTCAAGTAGAAAATTAGACTGGTGTACCTGGTAGGTGTAGATCAGTAAGGAACAACTGGAATGCTCCTTGCAAATGCCAGGACAGCTGAATGGTGCAGAATGTGATTGGGAATTGTAGACAGAGTAGGAAATCAAACATAAAACACTTCAGATGTTACATGAGCAGTTGAGACAGAAATACAGCTAGTGAAATTTAAAGGAGGGACAGCACCATATATTAGAAGCTGAATGATGATTTACAGAGAATATTGCAACAGGTAAAATAAGACCTAGGGAAAGAATCAGAAGAAAAGGTTATTCAGACACAGATGTGAGGAGGACATGGAGGAGTTGCAGGTGTGATGTGAATGTTCAGTGAGCTCTGGCTGGGCTCTCAGCAGGAACATGCTGACCATAGGGCAGCACATGAACAGGGGGTGTAAGCTCAGTGAAACTGGGCTCTCCTTATGGGAAAGAGCAACTGCAGTTCTCAGGTGTGGTCACCTTTCTGATGGGGATCACAAGAACAGAAGTGCTTAACTGCTCTTAATCTGATCAGATCTCATGAAAAGCTGGATTGATACTGGGGTCACTGACCCCTGGTCCCAGGCAGCCTCTCCTGCTCTGTCCCTGCATTCTCACAGGTGTGAGGTGCTCACTCACATGCACACCTCAGGCTCTTTTCTGTCCTTTCTTTTGTTGACATACAGAATTACACTCAGATTTTAAATTTTTTGCAGCAACACAACATGAATCATATGTGTAACATACCTTCAAAACATGAAAATCAGAGGAGGTCTTATATGAGCATTTCTGGTTATGGCCAGAGCCACCCCACTGTGAGCTGTAGTCTCTGCTTCAAGTATGGAAAAGCATTTAGGAGCTGCAAGTGAAAACATCATATGGGAATACTTTAATAAAAAAAACCACAGTGAAAGAAAGTTGAACATATAACTTGGCAGTGCTCCATGAACTGCAGATATAGGTTAAAGTTATTTAGTTGGCAGGCAATTGCTGGTGTATTAGCAGTGTTGGGGAAAAAAATCTAATTTCTGTATTTTGGCTTGTGCAGTAAAGAAATTCCTCCCACATAAATATGTTCATTTCACCTTCTGGGAAGTAAAGAAAGGAAACTGTAGCTGCAGTCTGTTATTTAATCTTCCTGAAATTAGCATTTGGTGCTCAGGAAGATTGAAAGATTTAATGCCAATGCCTTCCTCAAAAGAAAGAAATGACACACCACATATGCTTTAGCACTGGTTAGACTGTTAAATGGAATTAATCAAAATCCATGTTAAAATATTTCCATGTGTTAATTAGCAACAGTTTGGAACATTAAAATACATATTGGCTTGGGAATAAATTAGTGAAGAAATATCAGATTGAGTTTGTGGGGTTTTAACTGCAACATAATATACTGTGTATTTTAGAAAGGTAAATGTAAATACATTCCTCTGAAATGCTGTGGCAATGTGCATTTCAAAATTGGGCAATAAACCAATCTAAACCAGGCTTTTGTTATGGCACAGTGATACCATGTCCCATTTTAAAAGAAACATTGGATTGTTCCCTCATATAATAAAGCAAGAGAAAAACCCTTTAAAAATTCTAAGAGTTTCATCTCAGGCCAAAGGAAGTTTTCAAATCTCTCCTGTGAAAAATCAGTGTGATGTAGCAACTACCAACACCAGGTCTCCTGTTGTGAGTAGAGGAATTCACTTCTGCCTTTCTCTTCCTGCTGGGTCATTGCTAAGTGTTTTTTCCATTCTCTTATACTGAATCTTTAGAGCTGCAGAATAGCATAAATTAGGGTTTGTTCCATGTAAATGGGAACAAACAGTATCCATACTATTAAATTAATATACACAAGGCAGGGAGAGATACCTGTGGTAGCATTACCGATACCAAACTCCTTACTAAAAATAAGTGGCCACGATTGGCCCACAGAATATCCATTTCTCTTCCTAGGGAGGGAATGACTGCTCTTTTTCACAACAGAAGAGCATATAGAAACCACCTCCAGGAGGGAATTCTTGGAGTTGCATTTTAAGTTTGATCGCCCACAGTCACATTAGTGGGGATAATTTTATATACGTTCAGCTCAGGAAAGTTAAAAAGGTAGGTGGTGATTTTCATTTTTTCTATGGGTGCTGCTCAAGTAGCTATTTGTCCTGTAACACTGAGCTTAAAGAAAAGGTTTGGGGAGCTGAGGGAGGAGGAGGCAAGATAAATACAGATTCAGTCACTTTCCAGGCTAATGAGCCTGGAAATTTTGCTTGGATTCACAAAGATCTCTGAGAGATGTCAGTGATCATAGGTCTAAGCCTCAATCCCCATTAATACTGCCAGTCTAAACATATTTCAGTTGATACATGCTACTTTCCCTTTGCACATGTCCTCAGAATAATTTCCCATTGTTGTATCCCCCAGATGTGTAAACTTGTTGGGTTATATTTCATGAACTGCAAGCTGTGCTGCTTAAATCCACAAGACAAGCTGGCAATTGCTTCTGCTATTTGTAAATACTCAGGCATCCATTTACATCTGCCAGTATTTTAAATATAAACATTGAGATAACTCTTTCTTAAATATGCTAAAACACTAATATATACTTTGTAAACTTAGAAAATCATAAGAATCCTCAGGTGGCTTGTGGGAGTCAGGAGTTGAATTTTATCACTTTGAGTTCATCCTGAGTGAAGGCTTCTTTCACATCCTGGTCAGTAACCATAACTCAGTTTAATCCTTTTTGATGTCAAGAAACCCTGACTTTCATGTCATCAGAAAACCTGGAACTTCCCCCAAAAATATAATTGGGACTAGCATATGCTACTTTCACTTGAGCATGGTTAATTTTGAACCTCTCTTTGCATCCAGGAGTAGCTTTCTTAAGTGCCTTCCTTGTGAAGAAAAACTTCACAGTTTATTTTGCATTGGAACAGCGAGAGATTGTAACATCTTTTCTTCCCGCCAACACATGCAGTTTCACATTGACATGAAAAATGGCACAAATTTAGCTAGGGAAATACTAAGAAGGGTACTTTTTATTCCAAACAATTATTCTGGCAACCACATCATTTGTTCCACAATCCCATGATCACAAAGGTCACCATTTCACACGGGTTTATGGCGAGCACCACGCACTGTGGTGTCATGGACCACAAATGGTTTGCAGAGCCAAAGTGTGGAAATCAGGGATTTTGAGCTTTGCCAGTATTTCTGAGAGCAAAACTTGACCATTAAAGTTTCCTGAGGTCTGTGGAGTGACAAAAAGCCAATAAGGGTGTAAGCATTGCCTGTGCCAATGGTTGATATTTTTTCATTGTCATAAATTATTTCTACCAGGTAGAAAATGACTGGGCAGAGTGGAGTGGAGGCAGGGCTGCATTCACCAACTTTCTGCATACTGCATACAAAATACAATTAAATCCCACTAATTTTTACATACAAGTGCTATTGCTTTTTCCCCTCTGTGTAGTGATAAACTGGTTTTTGCCAGTTCCTTGACACATAAGATACCCAATTCAGTGTGCTAAAGCTAAAGAAAATAAACCAGACTGAGAAGCAGACCCCTTTTTGTAGGGTGTTGAGGTGATGGTAAAATACAGCCAGACTAGATCTGTCCTACCCTTTTGTGATAGTATTGCTGTGGGTAATCCAAATAATTTCATATGATGACTAAGGCCTTCTGATTTTGATAAGAAGCAGCAAAATTTGGCCATAAATGATCAGTCTGAATTAAACTTGTTTAGGACTCAAAGCAAAACAAGGATATAGAGAATTATTGCTCTTCAGAGGAGAAGAAAAATTAAAATTTGCAAATCTTCATTTTGTAAACACGTTTTATTAAGATGTAACTGCACCTGCATTTCATCAAGAAAATTGTTTGCTAATGTTTTTAATATACTTTGATATATTGAATATATTTGATTTATTTTGATAATAAGGGGTTTTTTTCTGCTTTTATTAGAATTCTGCATGCTATAAGTTCCTAGTCCCAAGTATCAGATTTTGTGAGAGATGCCCTATTTACAGGTCCTAATAATTGTCATTGATGGTCCTTCCACCAAAAATTAGACCCAAGGGAATCAGTTTTCAGCTGAATGTTTTCTGTTCTGTTCAATGCTTAAATTTACTAGCATTGCTTGTCTGCCTCTTACTGAGTGGAATCATACAATTATTTCTTAAATTCTTCTTTGTTCCCACAACTACTTTCCTACTTAGTCCCTTTCCAAACAAAGCAAGATCCTGTTTGCCCACAGTGTTGATGTCTCATGACTCTTGGTACTTACTGTTTCCCTCTTATATACCATCAGATGCAGGTTGCAAACAGCTGTGGTGTTGTGACAGCAGCACAACATGTACTCTGTTGTCATAGAAAAGTCTGAACCTTTCAAGTTGAGTGCTTTGTACCTGAGAAGCAATCCAATATCTTCTGTTAGGGAGCTCTGAGTGAACAAGCTGCTCTTAAACCCTGAGGTGATTATAATACATGTGTATGAGGTGTTGAGCCAAAGCTTCTGTATTTATGTACATAAGAGAATGTTTCAGATGTGTTTTCCCACCATTCCTTGTGCATTTTTTCAGTGGTGAAGGCTGGACTTTGCATATGGATTATTGTAATCCTCCATCCTTATAGCAATATCCCACCTTGGATTGAGTGTCACATGGGGCAAAGAGCATTGCAGATATTTTGGAACAATTTTCCTTCATGAATGATTGTCTTCTCTCTGCTCTGAGGAAGGAAGGAGAAAAAGCCACAGGACTGCATTTTCCACAGCTTTGTGTTTGAGCTAATAAACTGTGCTGAGAGTCTCAGCTCAGGCTTACACTTTATTATTTTCCAGCCTGAAACACAGACTGAGATAACTCAGATCTGCCCACAATAGACAGCACAAATATTCCTTGAAAGGATTCCAAAAGTTTTGAGGCTTGGATAGCTGTGGCAAGAGTTTGTGTATATAAAAATATGTGCCATATAGGTTGTGTATAAAGGCACTTGAAAATTAAGCAAAATGTGCACGCAGCTGTATCAAGATTTTGGAAAAAA
The DNA here is from genome assembly GCF_028769735.1 of Zonotrichia leucophrys gambelii. Taxonomy (NCBI): domain Eukaryota; kingdom Metazoa; phylum Chordata; class Aves; order Passeriformes; family Passerellidae; genus Zonotrichia; species Zonotrichia leucophrys. Next base: position 6,772,118 of record NC_088174.1, read on the forward strand.
AATGTTAAATTGCAGAATTCATTTGAAAAGATGAAAACCCAACCTACAACAACAACCACAAAAAGAAAACAACCCACATGCAGAAACAATGAAAAGCCACCAGTGTAATTTTGCATGTGGCTGTTATGCAAGGCTCCATAGGGATTACCTTTGACACTGGGCTCTCCAGCTTGCAGCTTCTTGCATAACACACTTGCACAACAAGCAGCACTTCACAGCAGCAGGTTTAGAGCCAGGGCAGAGCTCACTGCCACTGACATTGGCTGCAGTGTTCTGTGAGAATGCTCTGAGCCATTTCAGAACTAAGGGTAGAAAATGGAATAAAGGAGACTGTTGGGGGAAAAAGGAGAAAAATACCCCACTACACATCAGTCTTGCAAAAGTAAAAGAAATATATATAATTTTTTCAAAATCTGGTGTCTAAGCTTATTTGTTTTACCAAAAAGGAACAATCAATGCATTTCCTCCATGGGGGTCCATTTTTTTCCTGCCAAAGTCAGTGTAATTTTTACTTCTGGTTTCATGGAAGCACTTTTTAGAAACAGCTTTTAGCCCTTTAGAATTAAGCTTAATAGATCATAAGTGTTCTGTATTTTTTCCCATCTCATACCTAAGGTTAATAAATCAAAAGTGTTCTCCATTTCCCTCCTCTCATATTTCTATACTTTCTCCATATTATGCCAAACAGTGACACCCAGAAATGAACCTACCCTTCCGCAGAGATATTATTTATAAGGACTGAATTCCAAACCCACAGCTGCTTATAGAAAACTTGTCATTGATTCAGTAGTGTATGAATCAAGACCTGTGAAAATAAAGTCAGAAAGGACCATTCTAAAATTAGCAGATACCAGTGATGACTGCATTATAGAGTGGACTGGACTGTTTGTGCTATCCTTTTATGTAGCACTTCAAAACACAATTTCCACTGAAACAAGCTCTTGGGAAAATAAATGGAGAAGTTTCCAAATACTATCGCTGTTTCAGTATTCATACATAATAAACCCAGCTTCTGTAAATAACTCATTTTATCTGTCAAACATTGTAGGCACATATGCCACATTTACTGTCACTGGGGTCGTAAATAAACAATGTATCTGTCTACACATTACTTATGTCTGGAGGAAGTGAACAAGTACACATGAAGAACAGTGTGGAACCTTTTTTTAATTGTGTAATAAATAGTTGGTCTTGCTATTGTTAATTACTTTAATTACATCTGAAAAAATGCAGTTCATAATTTAATGCAGGATGCAAAAGGGTAATACTCAAACAAAAAATTAGGTACGTATTTCTTAAATGCATTTCTACATCCACTCAGTCAAGTGCAACTTTGGGCTTGGGACATTTTGTCTCTATTCTGAACAGAACAACAGAAAATGGCCCCCCTCAAATCGCAGAAGCAGCACTAAAGATGGTTGACTTTGTAATTGGAATCTCCTTGAAAGGAAATTTGCAGGTTTTCAATCCCATCATAATCAGTGGGGTTCTCTGTGTATACCCATATAGAATTTACATTTGGGTTTGGAGTGTAGGCCCTGACTCTGGGATACTATATATGTGTATGCATGAGTCAGGCTTGTCACTCCTTTCTGACACACTGTTTGCATCATTTCTGGTTAAGTTTTTGCTGTGCCATTTGCTTGTGGTCACATTTAGGCACCAGAGATAGTAGGAGACTTCTAATGAGAAACCAAAATATCAAGAATTTGCCTTTGCCCACTGGCCCATCTTAACTGGTGGTTAAGATATGTTCTGAATACTTTTGTTTTCTGTAGGCAGCATTGTCACTTAAAAGACCAATTTCTGAGCCTATCTTAGGATAATTGGTTTCCTGATATATGCTGGGAAACAGCCAAATCCAAACCCAAAACCCAGATTCCCTTCAGTCCCTTCTAAATGCATTGTACTTTTCTTGGGGAAAAAATAATCAGCCAATTAGGTATGGGTAGTGGTAACAGACTTGATTTATGATAGAGTAAAAGTAAGTTAAGCTCTGAGCTAAAGTGAGAGAAGAGCTTGTATTTATATTGTTAGATCATATTTTCATTATTAATTATAGAATTATTATGCTCTAATGTCTGTACTAACCACCAGGACTGCGAGAGAGACAATGTTATAAAACAAAACAAAAGCCTTTATAAATTCTGTTGATTGGCTAAAATACACCTTTTATATTAATAGTCTTTTACCTAAGCTAATGAGCCAGAGTATTAAGATTTAAGACATTAGAGCTATTAATGTAACAGTTAATGATGATAAAATTCAGCTCTTAAGTATTTCCATGGATCTCTTGGTAACTTATGAATGAGCAGAACTTGACCCTCATTGCTTTGCTGAAACACCAAAACACCACAATAAAGGACTAAGGTAGATTTAATCCTGGGATGATTAAGTCACAGGGTAGCTGTGTGTTTGAAAAGAAACCTATTTATTTCTGTTTGCCACTCATATAGCAAGAATCTATTGTGTGCATCTGTGTTATTTTCCTTTGACATTGTTAAATATCTGATAAGTTGTTTTCTGACATGCCTAATGTTGCAAGTGGAGTGCTAGAAACCACACACATACGATCTATAAGGATCTGGATTATAACAGCACTGCAATGAGAAGAATTCCAGAGCAGGCACCTCTTGTTAACAGCCCTTCCATAAGTGCTTAAGTTCAAATTAACTGTTCTGAAACCCAAATTAGAGTCAAATCTGATGTGAGCCAATTTACTCTGCACAACAATCATGGGCAATGAAAAATGTTCAGCTAGATTGCTGTTTAAATCGGATCACTACAGCTCCCTCAGTGGGAAAGGAGTGCAGAATAACAATGGCCAGCAGCTAAATGTAATTTAATTATTGGCTTTACATATTGGTTAGTTCTTGCATTGTTTAAAAAGAAACATTTTCCAGCCAGGTGTACAATGCCTGGCCAGTGTTAGAAATCATTATAAAAAGCTGGAAGAATAATAGACTGATGATCTAACGCATTTAAATTAAGCAAGGTCTGAGTGTTGAATGTTGAAGGGTGGGGAGTTCATTTCCATCGAGGGCTGACATTTTGTCCTCTTTGTGTATTGCATCGTTAGTGGTATAATACATGCAGAAATATAATGATGAAAGGCCTGGAGACTCAGAGTTTGAAAATACAGCTTCGTTAGGGCTGAGGTATCTGTTGTTTCACACAGTTTTTCTGGTTGAAATCACATGGTGAATTTGAGACCCTCCATTTAATATTTACAAACCAAACAAAAAATCTAATAAGATGTCAGTCCAACTGTATTTTTCAGCTGTCCTGGTCTGTCTCATAACTGAAAGACACTACAGGTTGCCAAGTGTAAGGTGGAGGAGGGTGTCATTGTTCTAATACTGCACTTTTTCCTCCAAGTTCCTTCTTTTGCATCATAACAGCAAAATTCCATATCACATCCTTGTTTGATATGAAATTGCTTGATAGGGTGTGATGACACATTCATATTATGTTAGCAGCATAATTTAACTGCTCCATTTTTTTAAACCATTTGCAAAAGTGCCTGAAATGTGTGCCTTATAAAATAGGGTCATTACAGCTATGGTTGAATTGGCATTTCAGTAATAAACCCTTTGTGGAAGGCTAGATGTTAATGCAAAACTTCTATCATTATAAATTTGAATCCGTCAGCAACAATATGGAGTAACTTCAGTAAGTGGACATGGGAAAACCTGTTTTTCTTAAAGATGGCACTATGGCTCTCAAAGCCCTGACATCTTGCTACCAACATGTTTGCCAGGGTGATCAAGTGGAGAACATGGTTGGTTGGTTGAGGGAGGAATGCTGCTCGTGGATCATGCAGCACCCCAGGCTGGGCCTGGCTGGCACTGCTGCCTTTGGAGGGCAGGAGCTGAATGCATTGCTGTTCTCTAAACATAGCCCAGGCTGTGCCTGCATTTCACACAGGCACCAAAGCCCATCTCTGTCTGTGCCTTTGGCTTCGGGGATCCAGCCCTCTGCCTTTACTCAAGTAAAGCCTACTGCAATAAAAATGAGTGCTTCCCAGTAAAACTGATACAGCACTTTGTGCTCTCTTTCAGGAGAACGTTTTTCATACTGTGCTGAGAATAGCAGTCTCTGGATTGCATGTAGAGAAGTGAACAAAAAGATTTGTATGCCAGAGCTTCTTGTCTTATTCTTTTCCTGTCCTTCTTTTTTTACAAGGAAGTTACTTCAGCTGTGCTTCTCTGAGGGATAAAAGGCATCCCCATGGTAAACTGAGAGCATCTGCTGTTGCACAGAGAAGACTAAATGCTGATCTGAGATTTGGATTTGAAATATGTTAGTGAACACAAGAAGAATCCTTTAAGGGTAGCTCTCTGAGAGCAGAAACTCATGTATAGACCCACATACATTTCCCTCCTCTTTTTCCCAGGATAAGGGATGGAAGGAGCAGTTGCCTCAGCTTCAGCACCAAAGCTTAAGTCCTTAAGGAATTTAAATACTTGCATTGACTTAGGTTTTTTCAGAATTTAGACTTTTGGAGGAGTACCTGTTCCATGCCAGGAGGGATGCCAGTGTGGCTGGAAATACAAACACATGCTCACAAAAGCTGCGTGAGCAGGTGGGGTGGGGAGAGGGCTGTGTGGATCCTGCCTGTAACAGGGCATGAATGACACAGGGGATAGACATGGTGCAAGCACTGCCTCTGTTAATTAGTACCGCAGATATCCACCTGCCAGTAATCACACAGTTTATGCTGTCCTTAGGAGATGGAGCTCCCTTTTTGCACCTCCACTAATTCTGTTTTACAGTCTGTCCGTGACACCAGTTAGTAAACTCAAAAAAACCCCCCAAAAAACCAAAAGCTTTTACTGCTGAACTTGTTCTGTCTACTTCTTTGTCATTTAGTAGTACCTTTTGTAACCTGTCTTCTGTGTTCTGCAGTATGATCCCATAGGATTGGTCAATATTTCTTTGGTAGAGGCCTTCTCAGTTTGTAGGCTTAATGATTTTCTGCATCTTTGTCAGGCAATGGTGTTCGTTACCTTCAGTTGAAAAACCACCAATAAAAATGAATTTTTGCTGTGTGACAAAATTTTGTGTTGGACAAAAGAGGACATTCATGAATGTTCATAAGGAAGGTCCATTCTCTACTGCAAGTCCATTACAAAATGAAGTGGCAGAATCTGGTCTGTTTGTACATTTTATGATTTATAGAAATTTTAGCTTTATAAGGTCTGTCTTTTGTTATTAGCAAGGCTCTTGTGGTGGAAGCACAAACTGGGCACTTGTGAAAAAGCAAATGACATTTATCAATTTCAGTTTATTTTGTGTAACTTTAGAACAATTTTGGATGGCTTTTTTGATATTTGTTCGCACAACACGCGTGTAAGTCACATCTCCCTACATGGTCTATTTACTTTTTAGGTCAGATTTGACACATATATGTGTTATTTCAGGAATGTAATCACTCAACTTGTTGCTGGTTTCAGGGAATTCTTTTACACTCAGGTCCTTGTGAATTGCTTTAAATGGCTAAAAGATTAATTTATTGTGGGCAATAAACAGACTGATGGATATAATGCTCTAATTAAACAGGTTGAAACAGGGAGATGATTCTTTGTTATGTTTTTGAGTGAAAGGCCTGATGTTCCAAATGTTTGAGCCAGCCAGTTCTTATCATAAATTCTAAGAAGCTGAAATTGGTAGGGTCCTTCTAATGCTGCTGAAGATGTGCCTGACCTCTGTGGGATTAGCAGTTTGTGAGTCGATATTATTGAAACATGTACTTTAAGTGAAGTAATTTTCCATGTTGAAAAGGAACAGAGCATTTCTAAAATTATAATACTATAGTATGTGTATGCAAAATCTATAGGTGTTCTTGATGAATAACAATGCACTCTGACAGCAAAGAATCAACACAGAAAAATTAGGTCACAGCAGCCTGCTTGCTCTTTACACTGTCATGGTTGATTGGTTATTCTCATCACCCTTTGTTTAAAATCATTTCAGAATTAATTGGCGTTCATTAACGCAAGTCTTTGTAGCAGAATTGCAGAAACAGTCATTAATGTAGCTAATAAACATAAAAAAGAAAAAAGGATCCTATTACCAGGTCCCTACAGGCTGTTAACTAACATTTTGAATAAGAATACATAAACATAAATTAAACATTTTTACAAACTGCTAAGGATGTGAGAATTTAGCACGGTGGTCTGTAGCAATGCTTTGAACCAATTTGTTATATTATGTCGATTTTTTAAGGTTTTTGCTGTAAACGTAGTGGTGCTGATGAGCTTAGATTTTCAGTGTAGTCATGCAGGTTTCTTAAGAGGTCTGTCTGCCTCCACCAGCTACCACAGATGAGGCTCTGATCCTTCTCCCCTGAATTCAGTGAGTGATCTTCTTGTGGAATGTAGATGTTCAGGTTTCATTTGTGATATTTTGAGGAGACACAGAGCAAATTTAGAAGCCAGAAGTTTTGGTTGGGGGCCCAAGTGCAGATACTGCCTGGTGCAGTTGTCACCTGCTTCATTTGTGTGGCCAGAGGTTGTTTGCTGACTTAATGGGGGTGCTCTGTCATGTAATTTCCATCTTAGTGTGAGCTAAACTCAGTAAAATGCACTTTAAATTTAATTGTGTGTTAATTACAGGATTTCCCTTGTTTGTGCTGTTGCCCTGATTTCATGGAGAATGCCATTTAGAATCTCTTAAGCAACCACCTCCAGCCTTTTTTTCTAATGGATCTCCCAAGGTTAAGAGTCAGTAATGGCTGAGAGCGGGTGATGTAGGAGAAGTCACCCGTGCCCTGGCACACGTGGGAGGAGCAGGGATGCAATGGTGTGTGCCCAGCTCTGGGTCAGGCCAGGGCTCCTGCCTGAGTCCTTGTCTGTGTGTGAGGATGCCGCAGTGCTCAGGGTTTGTTTGAGGAAGATGGGTTCATCCCAGTGCTCACAGACACTTGTTACCCATAACAGAGCAAGGGGATGCTTGCACTGCCTGCTTTTCATGGAAGGGAACTGTGTTTTTTCCGAGGGTGATGAAGGCAGCCGTGGTGCTGAGCAGCAGAGGCTCCCACACAAGCCCTGGCTGGCTCTTCAGGATCTCCTTCCAGCAGAAAGGGCCTGCTCTCACTGCCCATGGCTTGGCTGGAGCACGGAGCTGGGACAGGGGCCAGGCTGGCCACGGCCACCTGGGCTGGCACAGCTGCCCTGTGGGCACCCTTCTGTCCCTGGAGGGTCTGTGCGACACCTGAGTCCCCAGTGTGCAGGCGTGATGAGGTACCTGAGCAGCCAAGTGAGTGTGGCCTGGGAACAAGTGAATAGAAATGGCAAATTATTTATCCTGAAGGGTTGTAGACATTGAAATGGAGCCCTAGTGAGGGGCAATTGGAAAATATGTCCCCTACTATTTAATTTTCTAATATCTTTGCTGCATCTTACTGAACATAAAGAGGGCAATTTTTAGATGAAGCACTGAAGGTAGTTAGTTGGTTTATATTGAGGGCACTATAATGGCTGAGCAGCACTGACTGATGTACTTTTAACTTTGTGTAAATGCAGTCTCCATGCAAATGCAGCCCTGGCATACACAGTAAGTTACAAAAACACTCCAACTACAAAATCAACTAGACAAATATATTGCTTTGTATGTCTGACTTTTGATACACGGTGTCTATATACATTCTGACATGCTCAGAGAAACATGAAGGCTTGCCAGTGATCCATATATATTGCTTTTTATAGCATACAAGTTAAAAGAATTCAAACCTTAAGTAGGATACAATTGGTAAGGGGAAAAAATATATTTACCTCTGCAATTAAAATATAATAACAGAAAGACTAAAAATTGTTTTAGTCTAACTTTTGTTTATTGACTAGAACATATAAATGGCTTTAGGCACTACTAAACAATAAAAAAATGTGGCTCACTATTGGGTCTTTTATCCATTTTAATTTATTTTGATGCTGCATGCAGTTTCTGAATATATTTTGTGGGTTGTAATAAAATAGCCGCAGTGCAATTTTGCATGTATGTCAAGCGGTGCGTGACCTGATATGCAAATTTAATACCAAGGTGCCAAAACTGAATTCATAATGTTTCACATCTACAGAGCTGTTTAAGGCAGTTTAGAAATCAATGAATATGTAATATGAAGGTGATAAGACCTAAATAAAAACCTTATTTATCTACTATGAAAAGTATTTATACACAGAATATTTAGCACAAGCAGAAAATGGACAGAGTTTCCAATTATATGGTTTGCATAAACAAATGTTGAACCATGTGCTTAGAATAGATAATAGCACAGCTAGTTCCTTTGCATTATACTTTAGAAATGTTTACAGATGTCTCTCTCTTAGTGTATATATAAAATGAAACACTAAACTGAAGCAGCTTTTCAAGAAAGCCTCTTTGAGGTCTCTTATTTATTTTTAATTTACAGTATATGGGGTGCTTCATTATAGGTTTCTGTTACCGGTTTTCAGGTTATTAAAGATCAATGAAATAAGATACACTTTTGTGAAGTCTTGCAGTTTATGGTGAAATAAGGGACATAAATTTAACTGGTAATAAATAAGAATCAAATGTTTTCCATCTGCTTACCTTTAAAAGCAGAGAAGATCCAATTTTGGAAGCATTTAGACTTTCAAGCTCCTTTCCTACATTGATGAACTGATTATTATTTTGTCTAAAATATTAATCTAATAAAGTTTCAGGAGTTTACCAAAGTATACTGAGTTAGATTGGCTTTTCACTCAGCATGTGTATGCTGTGGAGATGGACTGGGAATCCAAGTCTTGATTGATGGCAATCAGTCCCAGCTATACCACTGAAAATATATACTGTCACCCCAAGGAGGAAGAGAGAGTGTGTGTTTGATTGGCTGGCAGCGTTGTTTCACAGCACCCTGCCAGTCAGCACAGACAGACATTTATATCTCTTGGCTTGAAATAAGTTGCTGCAGTAATGACTACCAATGTGTTGAGCAATCAAGAAAAATGTAGGGGTGCAGCAGGTTTTGAAAAATGTCCATCATGCCATATTGTCTACTGCTGGTATTTGGAAGCGGTTTTTGTATTCACCTTGGTAAAGGCCAACATCCATGGTAGGAAAAGTCAGAGCATTAGACTGACAGATGAAATAATGATTTTAAATAGATATTAATTAATCCTTTTTCTTGTGTAAAAAACTAGAGAAAACTGAGCCCTGGGAGAGTATGCCTTTTTCCCACTCCTGACCATAAACCATCTCAGGTATAGCTCTCCACTCTTGGTCAACAGCCCATTGGCTTAAAGTCTTGAACCTCAACAGGGGTTTAAAGTTCTAAATAAATTTGAACATTTTTTCTGTCTGATGAGATACAGATGAGCAGAACTAGGAGGTGGATAATAATGAAGAAGATCTTAGTTTTTGTCCCTTGTGTGGCTACTACCCCGTGAAATTGCTGCCTCCCTCTGAGAAATGAGTGATGGGGTAATTTTTTGTTTCTGCATGAGGGATTGTCTACGTTTCATTAGGAAGTGCTAGAACCATTCATTTTTATGAAGTTTTCTTTGGCTTTGCCACTATTTATGAAAAAGAACTTGTATAACAAACTAGTAGCCAGCATATTGTGTGTTGTTTTTTTTCTGGGCAAGAGCCTCAGGTTAATTCTCTCTATGAAAGATGCTGCACTCACATTCCTCAACTGAGAGCGTTGTGCCACAATTCTGAGAAGGGAGGACATCTGAGTTTCCCTTGCTCAGAGATGCCCATAAGAGGTTTCTTTTAAAAGAATCCATATGGAAATGGAAAGATCCCTGAAGCTCCCTTCACAAAATTCTCTTTGCATTGTCTTCATGATCCTGGGGAGTGCTGAGCTCTCATAGGAGAGCACGTTCTTTCTGGTCCTAGAAGAAGCCCGCAGCATAGGGCCACATTCAGATGAACCCTGGAATGGGGCTGTGGAGAGATCTTCCTGCCTCCTTGGTGTGCTTGTAGGAGCTGTGCAGCTGTGTTCCTCTTTGCTTTTCAGACAGAGCTGGTGGAGGGGCTGAAAGGCCAGAATTTAAGAACTGATAGAATAAATAACTGAAATGGAATACATGTGGTTGAGTAAACCAATGAAATTGAATATATTGGTTTTTTTCCAAATTGAAGTAAAAGACATTTCATTCTCAGAAATATTTCTAGTTTTGAAATATTTTTCTGAAACATAGTATCATAGAATTTGTGAATTTACATATAATATTAATGGACGTTATAATAATTTCCTGAGAATTTTTATTTGGATAGTTTTTTCCTTTCTGACGCTTTTTTATTTTTTTTTTTTTTAGAAAACAAAGTTTTCCATTGAGTGCAAATTCTCATTCCTAACCAAGTCACAGAGCACAGAATGATGACATAATAATCAGCTTGGGTTGTTTTTCTCCACAATTGTAATTTCCCTTTGCAGCCTCCTTTACAGAGTGTGGAGAACAGCAGAAAGAGTTGGGGGTGCAGAAGGACTGGGATGGGGCAGGAGACCAGCACTTGGCTTCGTGCAAAGTCTGCCTCTGAACTGTAATAGAGCTTGAGCTTTAACTTTTTTTCCTGGGTTCATCTTTGGGGTTAGATGAAAACTCCACTCTCACACCAAAACAGAGGGGTTTTGCACTGACCTGAGCACTAAAGCAGAAGTGCTAGCTTGGCTTTAAATTTTTCATTCATTCTGGGCAACTGGTTGGACATGGACATCAGTGCAGTGACTGATGAGTCAATGCTTCTAAAAATAAACAGGAAGCCTTAGTCCATAAGGGAGAGCTGGGACCTGATCTGATACTTACGATGTGACACTTGACTTCCCTTGGGGTTTCTTCTTGTGCAGAGAGATAGAATGCACCCTTTATACTGATGTTGGCATAAAGACTTGAGCTGCCAGCTCAGGGAAGGCTGTGCTCAGAAAATACATTTCTGTGAAGTTCATTGTGTCATCCTGGATTCTTGTCCACTTTATTATTCAGCAGTATCTAGACTAAGAATTAGGAAAACTGAATACTTCCTAAAACTGGGAGTATTTTTGGGTTGCAGATTTGTTTAGTGACAGTTTTGCTGCTTTGGAGAATATCCATCCAGGATGACTGTATTAATAAAGAAATAATTCAGTACTTAAAAACATCATTTTCTTGGCAGCCTAAATGTCTTTATTTGTGATTTTCCTGTCTGTCTTTTAATCAGTGTCATGCTGTGAAATCTGCTATTTTTGCCATGACAAACCAATGAAATTTGTCATTGCTGTTTCTGTGATTTGCATGGGACTTGCTTTATGAATAGCAAGCAAAGTTCACAAGTGTGTCTTTTATTTGCATGGATCACATATCTCGAAAAAATGCATGGCCTCTTTGTCTGGCCCTCCAAATAAACTGTAGACACAAGGCTTAATGTTTCTAATATTAAGAGAAAGTTATTTCAGGTGATCTCTGAAAGTAGAGATCACCTGAAATTATTAGGTTGGGCAATGAGGAGCTATCAGTGGAGCTCCCCTGAAATGCTTGAGTTCATCACCTTTGTTTTGCAACTTGTATTTATTCAGGTATGGAGGGAAGCAGCACAAGAAGCTCTCTGAGAACAGAGTTCAGACACTTCAAGTGTGTTTCACACAGCAAAGCAGATTTACTGTAACAGGCTCAGCTAAGGGTTGAATCCCCAGTTTGGAGTGCAAAAGAAGAAAGTGAGGTTATTACTATTTGATATGTAGTGATTGTACAGTGAGTTATACTGATATATAGTCTGTGTGTGTATATATATATATATATATACTGATATTTTGCTCTAAAGCACTGTCTTGCGAGTTTTTTGGCCCAGCAAAAGATAAGTTTAGTTTAGCAGTTAAATGATACTTTGACATTTATTAAAAAACCCAACAAGTTTGGCTTCATTTTAAGTGTGTGGTCAGAATGAATTCATTTGCTCTTACTGGAAGAATACTTATCATAATGGATTCATGTGGTATCCATGTGCTCATCACGTGCTCTTTTTTATACACATCCCTCTAGTTCCATTCCAATGCCACTTTAATTTAGGATTAGTTAATGGACTCCATATAAAGGTTGCTCATTTTTTATCTGGATTCTCCAGCTAAATTCCTGGTTTTTAAAACTGCTAAGCTGATGAGGAGAGCACTAAATATTAATAGCAGCACTTTGAAAAATTAACAGAATTATCTTCCTTTTTGTCTGTTGATTCCTTTTTACTACTTCAAAAGTTAATAGGCAAAACAATAAGGAATAGAGATTAGTCATGGCAAATAAAATATGTTGTTGGAAGAGAGTGTGCAGATACCTACACACACCAGTCCTGAGTGAGTCTTGGGCAGAATGGGAAGATGTGCAGATCACCAGGGATGGGCATGGTGGAACAAGAGTGAACAGTCGCCAGTTCAATAGACCAGAGGTGCTTATACTGGGAGCTCACCTCTCCATGTTTTCTGTAACTGGCAGAAGTCAGCACTTGCTGAGGTTGAATTAGGAGCCTTTCTGCTCAAATTGTCTTGAGGTCATTTCTAGATACACCATCTTACCTTAGACAGACACCCACCTAACACTAAAGTGAATGGTAGGAATGTCTCCACAGAGATCCAGGGGAGTTATGCAGTTTAATTTAGTTAAATCTAGGTTTTCCTCAAAGGTTGAGGACCTGAAATTCTTGAGAGGTTTTTCCTTTGACTTCACTAGAATTTAGCATAGGTTGGATGGGCCCACGGTGTGGTGTGAGACAGCTCAACACAAGCCAAGGTAGAAAAGTTCCATTGTGATAGTCAGGAAAAGAAAATACTTCAGTGTGTAAATTTGCTCCAGTTTTTTATTATCTATTATTTATTATCTCAGAAAAAGGCTTTATCCAGTAAGACTGTAGCTGAATTTTCATAGGGTGTTTGAAACAAAAGTGGCTTCATGTCAAATTTATGCTGGAAAGGTCAACATTAGTTTACATCAAAGGTTTGGGTTGTTGAGAAACAATAACATAAGGTCATAATTTCAGCTTGTTTGAAGAGCTGCAATGAGCTGTTTGCCAGAGATTTGATCTCTGGTAAACAGGCCCCTCTAGGCTCACTTGGAAAAGCTTGCAAATGCACGGACGCTCTTTGCCCGTTCGGTTCAGGATGAAAAGCAAGCCTGAAAGCTGCCATTGTTTATATACAGAATTTGGTTCTTGTTTCTTTTCTTTTTCTTTCTTTCCTCTTTTCTTTTCTTTTTTTTAAACTTTTTTTTTATTTTGTCCTGAGTAAAATCACTTAAAGACAATCAGACAAATCAGATGGGAGATGGAGAGGAGGGAGAGGAAAGGGTCATGACATTTAGACCCCAGCTTAATCTGGCTTTACAAGAGCACAGTGCAGCTGAAAGTTGCAATAAAAGTTGTTGATCCTACAGGGCTTTTTTAAAATATATATTATAAAATACAGACTGGAGCCCCTTTACATCAGGTTGAGAATGGGTCAGAATTGAAAGCTTCCCACTATAGGGGAGGAGGAAGCCCTTGCTTAGCTGAGGGAGGGTTCTCTGGCACTACCAGGCTGGCACCGCTTCCCAGGGCTGGGAAGAGCCAGCTTGGTCTTTCCTGTAGGCTGTCCCAGAGTGCCTGGTTTGGGCTGGTGTACCCTGGGCAATGGTCATTCTTGTTTGGGAGGGGGGAACTCAGCTGCTTTGCAGCGTGTTTACCCCTCTGTGCCTCTGCTCATGGGCTCATGGAATGGGTGACCTGAGTGCTCGGGTAGGAGCAGGTGAAGGCATTGCTCTTTCTTAACATGCTCAAGGTCTCTCACCATCCACTGAGGAGTAATATTTCCCTTCCCACCTTTCAATTGCTTGGAGACCATTGAAATGTTTAAAGAACTTTAGCACAAATACTGCAGCTGTTTGTCGGGCTTTAGGAATCCATGTGGCCTTGCACATTTGGTTATTGCAGTGATGTCATTTCCATGCTTTCACACACATGGAAGCTATAATATCTCATTACAGATGGAGGAGTCCAGTGATTGACACACAAAAAAAGTTTGTCTAATTCCATGCTGTTTAAGAACCACCTTTAAAAAAAGAAACAAGAACAATAGACTTGTGATGCTGTCTTTAACTCTGAGTGAACTTTGTGAGCCTCATTTATTGGGGTAGAATATTGGGCCTCTGGGGCTTGTTGAAGCCTTAGAGTCCCTCAGGATCAAGTGACAGACCTTATATTGGGAGTATCCAGTAATTACCCAAATCCTCTGAGTACTGTTACTTACAGTTCTGATTTTTACTCTAACATTGCTAGTGGTACTAATTTTTAGGTTTCTTCACAGACTTCTATTCATTACCCCTCAGTGATGTGCTAATTAGAGCAGCCAAATGCTACAAATGAGTCTGTGTTTGCGATTTTTCAAGGACTGGAGTCTAATAATTTTCTCCACCACTATAAAGATGTCATGAGGTAATGTGTAAAGTTATGCTGTGGGAAACCAAACACAGAGAGAGGGAGATAAAGCATTCAAGGGTGTCTGATTTACCTCCTTTGAATACAGTCATGCTCCTGCACTCCTGGGTTGGAATGGCTGGTGTGCACAGAGTGCTCTGCTGCCTTGTGCTTTCCGTTGCATCAGTGGTTTTTCCTTCCTGAGAAAAAGACATACTTTAATACTCATAAACATCTATTTAATCATTTGAGTCTGGAAAGGGGCACCTCCAGAAAAGTTCCACACAAATGTCTGTTTTTTCAGAATAGGTAATAAACAAAGTCTGCTGTGAGTCTGCCAAAATCCAAGGTCTACCTAACTAGACAAAAATCTATGAATAGGGAAATGCCCAAAGAAAATACATGGATTCTGTCTCTCTTCCCCTAAAAAACCTTCCACAATAAAGCAAAAATAATCTATTTTCTTTCACAAACAAGCATTCCAAAGCAGGGACACCTCTCTTGCAAGCCTGGCACAAGTGTTTGGAAGCAACTGAGCACAGTACAGCAGCTCTGTGATGCGTGGCAATTCCATCAGCCTTTGGAAAATAGAGAATAAGGAAATTCTGCTTTCTAAAGTTAGATTTAAATTCTGGCAATATCCTTCATCCCAGCAGATTTTTAGTCACTTAAAATATTGACCATTTTATCCAGGGTTAGGCTGTCTCAGAGTGAGAAGTGTAGGTGAAAGATCTCACCTCTGTTGTCAGTGTATCTTGGGACTACATTTCAGTGTACACTGACTTGGTACTACAACTTCTAGTAAGAGTTTAAAGTTCTAGATGAGTTTATTCATAGGAAGTAGCAGTATCTTTCAACAATGCAGATAACTGTTCTGCCTGAAGAAGGTTGGTGGGATCTGGCTCCCAAAAAGCTAAGCACTGACACTTTGTTATGGGTTTATCAGTGCTTGACCTAACGGCACAAAGCAGCCCTGTATGTGTATTCTAGAAGTTTTAATTAGAGAAGTGAGCCTATGCCTCAGCACAGAATGCAGACTTCCCATTTAATGCCATGGGAGGCTTGCCCTCAGTGCATTTACCCTATCCTAGAGCATCACACACACACAAAAGATACAAAAGTGAAACTATTTGCTCATCCACTCAAGGACTGAGCAAAATTCTTTTGAAAAAAAGTCATCCTGCTTATCTGGAATGTATTGGGAAAAATTGCTCTCTTCAGCAGTTCAGGATTGAAAACTTGCCTCTCTATTGCCCTTTTCTGTGTGTTTCTTGATGCTTTATAAAAGGGTTCCAAATCTGTTCTATAACACTATTTGACTAGATCTATGATGATGTATGCCAGAACGTGTCAAAATAATTGTGTGGTGACTATTCTGGGTTAAGAAGAATCATATTTAATGTTACTAATTTTCACATTATTTCACCCATAAAAATCTTTCCAGCAGCAAAAGTTTTATTGCACTGTAATTCAGAGTCTCTAATTTATTCATGGGATAAATGTTTCATGTAATGAATTTTCTAGTAAATGTATTCTGAAATTCATGCAGAAGCAGGACCACTGTAAAACTGCACACATTTATGCTAAAAGATATGGATTTCCCCCATTGGAAAGTTTGGAGGGCAAATCCTGTAGCTTACTACCCTTAATTCATCTTTTTTTTGTGCTAGTTTTGCCTTTTATTAAGGTTTTGTTGGACTCTTAGAAGCTTGATAGTAAAAATGCTACTGCTATGTAATGTGCAAGTTAGATTTTGAGTTGGTTTACATGTGCAGTCCTTTGCACTAACAGAATACTTTTAAGCCTGGTGTTTGTATTGATGTGAGGCTTAACCATATTTCTAGTGTTTATTCTGAATTGTCTTTGTTCCTGTTTCACATCTTGGCACTCACAGGTAGGGAGCAAGAGGTCTCGAAAGCTCATATTGGTGTTGCTAGAGTAAGGCCCTCTGTTAGAGATATGCTGAGTGTTTAAAGAGGAGGCAGGGAAGAGCTCTGTAGAGACTGATTTCACAGTCTGTTGGTGATATCCTGGTTTTTTAATGCTAAAAATGGCACCTCTGTGGAGTAACAGGTACAGAGGAGCAAAGGACAGATCTTAAGGACATAACCACAAATAAAATGTTAGTGACCTTAGGTTTTTCCCTGAGCCATATGAAGTCTCTTGGCTAAACTCTCTTCCTGTGTAGACCAGATAAACTCAGTGTTTCCAGGGATCTAAAAACTTCTCACTATTACAGCAGAGAAGTAAGCAACAGATGTTTCTCAAATGTCTCACCTGTTGGTACCAGCTAAAATCCTTACCTGAGATTGAGCCTCTCAGGCATTACTAAAAAGGCAGCTGCGACCATGTTGTGCTGGATAGGTGAAAAAAAGTGTGGGTAAACCTGCTTCTTGAATAATAAAATTATGTCACAGGGGCACTTTTCTCAAACTTAGTTAAGTTTCAGGGACAAATCCACTGCCAATAAAAGTGCCTGTTAACATTCTGCAGCAAAGGAAGTCTACACTACTGTCATGTCATATAAAATACACTGTGGTCATCACTGACACAGTCATTAACTACAGTTACCTCTCTAGACAGAAGTAACAACCATGTATTTTTGACTCTAGGTATGACAAAATTCTGAAGTGCCACTATTTTAAATGGTCTCTAATAGGGTTAAAACTAATAAAGAATCTAGATCCTGAACTGGAATGAGTCACTGTCAATGATGCTAGTTGAGTTTATCAAAAAGTCTACAGTCCTCTGTTCCCAATTAGATGCAGTGCTGCGCCATAATCTACAAAATTGTCAAGGCAAAAGAAGTATTGCCAGTCTCTGTGGTGAATGGAAGGGACATCTGTAATCTGAATGGGTATAGTCTCCTGATGTCTTTTCTGTAAAATTGCTTCTTAAATAAATGAGGTAACCTTAGCCCATTCCAGGGCTCTGCTGTAATATTCTTTTTAGGGTATGGAAATCTTAGATGTGAATTTCTGAGTGACCAGATGCATAGGAGCAGGTATTAAACTGCTGCAGTCTAATTGATATATGCTGCCATCAGTTCTGACCCAGGTAATAGCGCAGCTAAAACAATTTTGAGTGGGTCGAAACATCCCTGGAGTACTTACTGCAGTGATATAAAAATCTTGAAGCAATGTGTCGTAAGTCCTGTAAATCATGTTAGACTTAATGAAAACTCTGCAAGAGTATTCTGTATCCATAATGCATTCAGCTGCACTCTGTTGACATTTTGTGTCTGATTTTAAGAATTATGTAAACTCTTGATGATGTGCTGTAGCTGATAGGATTGGAAAATTGCTTTTTAATGGTTCATTTTTGTGCAGATCCTAGTAGTTGCAAAGGAAATTCCTGAGATCCAATGTATTTTATCCCAATGTTTTGATTTCTTTTGCCCAGAGGAATTTTTTCCTTATGAAAACTTTGAAACCAGAGATGTGTCTGTTGTGTACACAATATCTGTTTCAGCTGGTTTGATACAATTGAGTCAGACCAACTTCACACTCATGTTGCTTCAGTACATAAAATTTATCTGCCTTATATTTACCAGTGAGCTATAAATGTTGTCCTTTGAAAGGGAAGTTGCTAGATAATGGCAAGAGAAAGATAACAGGTGAGACTGCAAACACATAGGCATACATTCTTGCTCCATGTGCACACATAAATCCTTTTGACATTAATGAGGACAACACTGATGTAGAGTGAAAAGCAGGCAGGACTCCATAATAAAAGTTATGCAATGTAAAACATATAAAACACTATATCAGGCTTTCTGATTTCACAGATTTTCTTACAATTATTACTGTGCTTTAAATATAGAAAAGTCCCTGCATCTTATAAATTAGGGTTATGCTCCAGATTTTCCTAATTTGTCCTTCCACAGTTTTTATCAGTAGAATCTTGCTGCTGGAAGAGATGCAAATTCTGCTATGTTACTGCAGGATACATCTGAAATAGTGGATTTCACCAATTCCTGGCAATTTTTTTTTTTTTCCCCCAGGGACTCAGGGCTGTATGATTGAGAGCTGGACTCCTCTCTAATGCACGCCTCTGTCCCATGTATTTGGGTACCCTGGGCAATTTCAAATGCTTATTTTGGGAGGCAGTGGAACAATCTAAGGGATTATAAAAAGAGCTTTGGTTTTATGGAAACCATTCAGTAATTTTGAAATTAAAGTTGCACTTCCTCTAATTAAGCCACACAAACCAATAATAATTTTGGAAAATGTGGTTTGCAATGCCAGTTATCCTATGCTGCTTTTGCAACCAAACATTTATCAAACTGGGTGTTGTCACTGACACACAGTTGGGAAAAAAAAGGGGGAAAAAATGAAAAAGAAAAAACCCAAGACAAAGGCTCTTTCTTAAAAAACCATGAGACTGGCATCGTTATCATGACATTTTAAAATGTAATAAGTTCTTATGTGCTCCTGTTTGCTTTCTGGTTTCCAAAAGAGTAAGAATAACATTCTGAAGCTTTTCTTTGGGACTGTGTAAGCTAGAAAGCTCTTAAATAAATTGAAACTGTGTTCTTCATGTGAATAAATTATGTAGTAGCTTAGGCTTTAGGTGAAACACCAAATGTCTCAGAACTCTTTGTAAATCTGGTGGACTAGCACTGTTTCATCAAAGTTGGTAGATTTATTCTAATTCTTTTTAGGTAAAGGCAAATACCTTTAAAAAAGAATGTCATTGCTGTCTTAAAAATAAATTTCCTTATTCTTGCAGTCAAACTGATAGCAAACAGATTCTGCTTGATTCCATAAATCAGGTGTTTTGTTTTATAGAGGGTCTCAAAATGCATCTTTTCTTCTATAATTACCTTAATCTTAATGAAAGCAGATGCTTTACTGTGTAACTCAAAAGCTGTTGTACACTGAGCTGTTCTGGAGTGGACATGCACATACATCTCTCCAAGATGTGGAAAGAATCTGCTAGTTAATGGAAACCAAGATTTTGAGTATAAAGCTTTCCAGTGCTATAAATATTAAGCTCATAAAAACAGAGCCCATCCTTAGTTCCTCAGTGTCTCACTGAGCTGTCTTTTTAGAACCATTATGCCAGTACTCCACATAATCTGACTTCTTGTCATAGCAGTTTTGCTCTTGAGCTCTGCTCATGCACTGTCAGGACGTGGCCCTGGCTTTGCATGGTTGCATCTGGCAGGGTCAGAAGAGGGAGGCAGCAGTGGCAGAATGGCAGAGGCAGTGTTGCAATGCAGGAGGATACAGCACAGATACCTGCTGACCTTATGAAGGCTGTGGGAAAGGCTGACAGCTCCCAGCACTCCACACTGGCTGGAATTTCTCGTCTGTGTAGGCTTTATTGTCCCACTGCCTTCATCAATGCTAGATGAGTTGGTAGAAAGTCTTGAGCTACCAGAAGAATGCCAGCTATATCAGAGAGAGCACAAGTCACTTTGGTTCTCCTGGCTCAGTGGCCAGCTGAGCTCTGCTGGCTTCTCTCTTGCACAGTGCTGAGAGCCTGGCTGGGGCTCTGCTGTTCCTCCATGGGCAGGAACACAGCTGTCCTTCAGCTGCTGGCTCTCCCCAGGTGACACCCTGCACTGCTCTGGCTCAGGCAATGAGTTCTGCCTGGAATTGCCATCAGGGGGCTTAGGGCACTGGGTCTCCTTGAGTCTGTGCCCAGCTGTGACTGTAGTAATGAGACAGCCATTACTTGAAAGCAAAAGTACAGTTTGTTTTAATAGTATGTGAAAGTGCTCAGAGAAGAGTGTGGAACAATCCACATGCATTTCCATCTAACCATGGGGCTTGTTATCCCCTTGCAGCAATCCAGGCTGGCCTAATTCCTTTAGTCACCTTCTGTATATGTAAAAGTCAATACAGAAATCTGATTCCCCTGAGCAGTTACCACTCTGAAGGGAAATCCTCCTTCTAATCAGCAGTGGTTTCATGTTCCTGGCTGGTCTGGGAGAAACCTGTCAAGTGTGCTTACTAGAGACAGAACTGTGGGATCTCAGCACATCAGTGCTGTGTGGCCACGGCTGACCTTGAACACTTTCCTTTCTTCTCCTGTGTGTTGACATCACCTTACACAACCTGAATTGGCATCTTCATACTGTAAAATTGCAAGTGAACAATCTGGTCAACTTAGAAAATCCTTTGTGTTTCTCTCAGGTTTAGGTCCTCAGTAGCTGTTCTTGGGTGATCAGGCCTTCTTTGAAAATCTGCCCCAGCATCACCAGTGAAATGTGCTGATGCTGAATGTGTTTGAAAAGCTGGCTCTGATGAGAAGGCCTTGCAGTAGAAGGGTTCTGTGATGGAGTGTTGAGGTAGTGATGTCCAGATCCAGGTCCCACTGTGAGCACAGCTGTAACTGAATTCTGTAGTACTGTCCTACAGAACACCTGGTTAAACACTGAGTTTTATAGTTTCTGGTTCAAGCTAATTAGATCCATCCCAAATACAGTTAGATGTAAGAGATCTCAACAGCTTTGGTAGAATGCATATTTGAAAGCAAGGAGACTTTCTGCATAAATGCTACCATTTTAGTTCTTTTGTCAATCAACACTGCTGACAGCTGATGTTGCTCTCCAGATATTTCTTGCCAAAAGCAGCTGGACCCATTAATTAATAGCAGGGATTTACAAATCCTTCAGTCATTGCATTTTTAGCAGTTCTCTTAGCCACAGAACATCACTTCTGCCTTTTCTGCCCTGAGTCCCTGCCAGGCTTGTAGTGGGGTGACCTGGTGGGAATTGATCAAAATGGGTGGAGGCAAACAAAATCTCCTTACCCACAGATGCAGAAAAATGGTTTGAACATGTTGGGGCTTGGGGTAGTAACTCTCTGAAAGCACAGTAATGCTGTACTCCCTTCCCTCACTTGGGAAATCCTGTGAGAAATATAATCACCATCCAAAAGAGTAAATCCTCCCTAAAGCCCATTCCAAAGGAAGTCAGTCACACTCAGACACTGTAAACACTGACCTCCTTATCCCAACCCTCTCTGTGTACCCCCTCCACATCCCCATCCTCTTCTCTGCTCATGATATCCATTTTTATCTTTCCTGTTACATCACTCCTGCCACACTGTATTAATCATCTGGCCACTATCACATTACACTTAATAAATGAACAAGATCTAATACAAAAATCCCTCCAAACCAGATGACTTAATACTCTTTTATGCTTAACTCTTTTTTTTATTCTACAGATGTGTTGCAAACACTCATGAGTGTTCTGTAGTAAATGAAATGGTTTTTTTAGCAAAGATAGTTGAAAATAGATATAATTTATATAAGCTATTTAAGTTCATTTCTGTTTGATGAAGTATTGTACATCCTGTCTTCATTGGAAAAAGAGAGAAAATTGCTATTTTTGTGTGCAGAAAAGGACAAACCCCACTAAGTTATGAGCCTAGCTTAACATGCATCTCTAAGATTAGGAGATGTTCTCAGGGCAGTCTGTGTCAGAGCTGGGACAGGCACCACTAATCACAGCCACAATATTCCCTTTTATCTAAAATACCCTGTTTTCAGGGGCACAATGAATCACCTTCAGGAGTGCAAGTTCAGCTCTGGGGGAGCCATAGGCCCCTGGCTGAGCCTCTGTTTTGTTCTCTTTCATGTTCCCTGACACAGAGCTGCCTTCTCGTGTGTCTTTTGTACCTCATGCAAAGTTGAAATTGCTTTTGGTACTTCTTGGCCGTACAAAGCTTCCATGCCCAGATGGGATTGCCATCCCTAAAGCCAGACCTTGGGCTTTGATAGATGGATATGCTATTCCATTCACCCTGCAGGATCTTGCAGCTGGATTCTGCAGCCATTTCTGACCTGTTTTCTTTCATCACAGAATCACAGAATATGCTGAATTGGAGGGGACCCATCAGGGTCATCAGAGTCCAGCTCCTGGTCTTACACAGGATACCCTGACAATGGTACCTGAAAGTGTTTTCCAAACACTTTTTAAGCTCTGTCAGGCTCGGTGCTGTAACCACTTTCCTGGGGAGCCTGTTCCACTGCCCAGCCACCCTCGGGGTGAAGAACCATTTCCCAACATCCAACCTAAACCTCTCCTGACTCATTTCCATGCCATTCACTTGAGTCCTGTTACTGATCATGAGAGTGAAGAGATCTGCACCTGCCCTTCTGCTTCCCCTCATGACGATGCTGAAAACCTCAGTGAGGGCTCCCCTCAGTCTCCTCCTCTCCTGGCTGAGCAGACCAAGTGTCCTCAGCTGCTCCTCACACAGCTTCTCCTCCAGACCCTGCACCATCCTTTGGTCCTCCTGGACACTCTCTAACAGCTTGACGTCAGTATCTCATGCACCTCACAAGCTTTTTCTCTGGGAACATTCTGCTTTTTAACTTTTCTTTCATGGGTGCGCCCAGGTGAGCAGGACCCCCTCGAGGCCCATCTGTGCAGCCCACTGCAGTGTCAGCCAGCTGTGCCCAATGCAGACCAGGGCCAGGGGAGGTGCTGGATGCTGTACAGCGGTGTGAGCTGGGTGCTTGGCCTGGGCTGATGTGCCCCCTGCCCCAAGTGAGCTGATTCAGACAGGTGGCTTTAGCAGGTATCTCTCCATCCTCTGTTACTGTGCTAGGTAGGTACACAACATCAACAGCTCAGCTGCTTCTCAGTGTTGATTCCAACTTGTCAACCCTTACAGTTTCATCCTGTAATGGGTGTAAAATGAAACATGAGATGATGGAAATTTTGGTCTGAAATAGATGCACAGAGAAGGCCCCAAACCATTAAAACTACCAACAGGATGTATATAGACATGTTGTGAGGACTATGGCATGTCACCTGTGCTATGGGAAATAAGTCATTAATGAGGAAAATGCCTAGGAGAGAGCAGTAATAAGGATTTCTGAGCAGGATTTTGATGGAGCTATAATAGGAGATTTTAAAGCCCCCAATAATCCCCTTTATTTACTCACAAAAACATAATTGCTTTCATTTTTAGGCAAGAGGATTGTCATTTATGTGAAACACACAAATCTCACTGTCTTAGGTTTGCCTGGAAAGTCTTGTCTGTCATTTGCTAAAATAGACATGAATTTTCAACTTTCAAATTGTAATTTGTTCACCCCAAAACATTCTACAGAATATGTTAGCTTTCTAAATTGAAATAGTAATGACCCTTGTATGACTGTGAAAGATTAAGCTCTGGGCTTTGAACACATCAGAGGCTTAAAAACACTGGTAAGTAGCTATAGTATTAGGTGATTAAGAGAGTGAGGTTGAACTTTGCATCTGGTGTAGCTGCCATAAAGCTTTCCTGGAAAACGCAAACCAAATTACCCGAGTACTGGAAAATTGCATTTGAAAATAATAACAGTTTCATTTATTTTTATCATCAAGACTGACAGCTGGAGAAGACTCGGTCTGTTGCTGAACCTCCAAATCAACAAGTTTTTTCTCATGACACACGCAGGGGTGGGAGAAACTGCTCATTTAAGACCAGTAAACAGCCACTGCTGTGAATTTCTAATCCTTTCATTAAGTCACGCTCCCTGATTGCTGGCTACATCCGCTTTCTTTTCATTCACTATCTCTTAAATTATAATAATTGAAAACACATTAGGACCAAGTAAGGGAATGGAAAAAGCTAAGTAGACAATCACCTTGTAAACATCTTGTGATGGTGATGGCTATTTAACAGGAATGCTCAGTACCAACTGAGGCACAGGCGAGCTTATCCAAGCAAATCAATGCAAGTTAATCTTTCAGTGTCAGCTGGCTGAGTTTTGGACTAGTGATGAATGCCTTGACTGGAAAGATGAAATGCTGGAATGCCAGGCACTGCTCTGACAGCTACAGATGGTGCCAATTACTGCCAGTAGAGCCTGTCCTGCTGTGAGCCCAAGATGTCTGATTTGTGGTCACAGAAAAATGAAAAAGAGGTTTCCCAGCTGGGCCTGTCACCTGTCCTATATTGCTCTGTAGCAAAAATGGTATTTGTGTTCTAAAATCAAATTTCTTTGTATATTTATGCTAATGATCCCACCATGCTAATTACCAGACATATGCCTTGGAAAGATGCAGGCACTATCAGAAAGCAGAATTTTTCTTTCTCTGGTTTAAAATAAATTTCAGAAATCATAGAAAAGTTAGAATAAAATGCAGTGTCGAAATAAAGGGGAGGGAGGTGAAAGGAGGAGGAATAAGCAATTCAATAGAGCAGGCAGACATTCTGTGCTTAATTTTTCTTCATGCAGTTGAAAGGGATTTACAGGCTGTAAATCAGAGCAGGATCTAGCCCATGGTCTCCAGTCTTGCCATACTGAGCTTGAATGTTAATATAAGCCTTTATTTTTCCTTTGTACATTTGAGCCTTTTTGTGTTTGTTTTTCATGTGCCGTCTTATTCTACCCCTACCCAAACTATACAAATTGTCATTTATTGCACTTTCACATTATTTCCTGCCTCTGTGATATTTAAAAGGATTAGTCGAGACATCTGTGATCTGTAATTGGCTTTTTCCATGAAAGGGGATCAGCTGTAAGAACTTAAGCAACCCAGACTTATTTTACTTGTGATACTTGAAAGCCTTCTGGACAGAGCACCTTTGCTGCAATGATTTAACACCAGGTTTGCTCAATGTGCAAATGCAGCTTCAGTCAGTCCTTTGCCATTGAATCCACTGTGATTTTATCCACCTGAAAATAGCCCATGTGTTTTAATTAAAATATATATTGAAATAACTGGTTCCAGGTTTGGCTTTCTCCATCATTGTGCTGTGAAAGGGGACCCTATAGAATACTCTAACTCTGAAATATATTTCCATTCTGGTTTTATTTATATATTAAATTAACAATACCAGGGTAATTATCCTTATTGGAGCATGAAATACAAATCTGCCTCTTTTCCCCCTGTCCTTGGAACTCATCTACCACAGTTTGCCTAATTGTTAAGAGCTGGTAGGTGGGGAGCAGACGGCCTATTTCCATTTTATTAGACTCAACCTTTGCTAACAAAGCTATTTTTCCCTTAACTTCAAACACAAATGTTTAAGCAAATTTTAGAATTCATTTAACAATAGTAGTAAATCAGTAGACAAACTGATTAAAATAACTCTTACAGCAGCTGTGGGATAGATTGGACCAAAGTACCTTTAGGTCTTGGCTTGAATCAGGGTGTATTTGGTGCTCTCAGATAAGCACTTAATTGCCAGTTGTCATTCTACCATTTAACTTGGAAGAACTGCCTCCGTGAGTTCCCAATAGCTGTGAATAATATATAATAAGTTTTTAAGTGATCAGTTATTTAAGTATTTGTGAACTAAATGGTGGTGATAAAATGAGAGATGGGAAGACACCACACTTCCCTTAATTTTTGTCTTTTTACATTTTGTCAAGCGATGAGGAAGGTGAAAACACCTGGCAAGTCTGGTAAGACTTTCAGTATGTCCATAAATTGCTGTAACTTTTATGTGTCTCTTTGTTTGAGAGAAACCATTTGTTACTGGGTTTGCTTTCCCCTAGCCTTAATTATTTAACTCCTAAAATCAAATATATAGGGTTTTTTTCTGCAAAAGGTCTCACCTTCTTGCAGAACCTCTTATTTTAGACCATACCAGTGAAGTCAGTTTTCATGGTTGCCTTATTCTGTGTAGGTTGCCTTAATTTAAAGACACTATCACCAGTATAAATGCAAAGGGAGTTTGCTGGAAGAGCCCATAAAAAGCCATTATCTGAGTGGGTAATATCCATGGAGTCATGCTCAGGTACAGCTGTTGGGATTATAGATTTGAGAACATAAAATAAGGAGCCTCCCAAGTTTATCAGCCAGGTGAAGGTGGCGAAGCAGAGATGTGCTGCCTTTGGGCTCTCTCCCGCAGCCCCTCAGTGCCAAAGCTGTGCCCTGCCCTGGCAGGGGCTGTGAGTGTGGCACAGGTGAGCTCGGGGCAGGGCTCACCTGGCTGCTGCCAACCTCCCCTTGTCACTGTGTCTGCTCTGCCCTGCTCCAAATTATGTAACAGCTAAACCCAGATATGTAGGGTTTGCTGCCAAGGGCCACAGCTCCTTGTAGAGAATATTTTGGTTTTTCCTGAGCTGCTTTTTCATTTCCTGACTGCTGGGAGAAGAAGGCTATAATGAGTGAAAGCCACAGCGGTGCCCTCCCCCCTGAGTACAGCATTTTTGGGGGGGCAGATAGACTGTTTTGTGTAACATTCAACCTGGGGAGATACTTAACCACTTTGCCTCAGTTCAGCATGTCTAATACTTGGCACAATTCAGTGTATTCGTGTTTCATTCAGCTTGGATAACAGCCAACATAGAGACTCTATTTTCATTTTTGAATTTCACTTGGCAGATCCTTAAAAGTCACTGGAGAACTTTGCCTGGGTAATAAAAAGCAACTTTTTTTTTATTGAAAACTAATTATTTTTTCAGCTCCATGTGCCAGCTGTTTAAAAACGTTGTGGTCACGTTAGCTCATACTTTAATTACAGAGTTCTAGAAAAATGCAGATTCTATTGTGAAATGTTCCTCATAGCAGCTAATAAGCCACTTTTTTTCAGCCCCATCCAAGCTGTTAAAATACACAGATAGTTTTTGCAACTATAATTAAGTATCATTTAACACTAAATGCAGAAATACCAGGATAAAGCATCTATCTGTTTTGGGTAGGAACTGGTGAGTTTAAGGCCAGAAGACCAAGCTTGTGCATATATGGAAGATGTGGTTAATGCTGAGTGAGGTTTTCAGGAGTGCTCAGGACTTTCCAAGTCACTGGGAACACCAGGCTTAAGGTGTTGTTGAAATTTCTTTTATTCCTCTGCATCCTGAGGTACCTAAACACTTTGAAAGCCAGGCATGGAAAGACCCCTGGGATGCTGTAATGGGCTCTGCTGGCTCAGGACACAGCACTTGGCTTGGGAGGAGTGCAGTGACACAGACCTCAGTGCCAGAGGCTGTCTGCTTGGCAGCTGTGTCCCTGACTTTGTTTGGGTCCCTAAAAGAATAGGGTGGGAACAAGAGATCAGCAGGGAGCACAGGCACTGCACGAATCCAGCCAGGAGGTCTGTTCTCCTTTGAAGTGAGCACCACAGGGATGGTGGGAGCTGTGTCCCTCCATGCAGCTGCAAATCCCAGCTTTCCTGCATTCACCCTTCCTGTGTGACCTGGCTTCCTCCATGAAAGAAGTGTTTCTTCCAACATTCTGTGTCGTATGAAACTTCATGTTTCATAGTGCCAGCATTTGCAGAGCATTTGGCCTGCCAGATGCTGCTTCAAATTAAGGATGGTTTTGAGCCAAAATCTTGGGTTCAAACACCTTCAGACTTTGGGAAAGTTTGTATCCCAATTTTATGGCTTTGCTCTATTCCTGCTTCATTTCAGTCTTACCTAGTTACAGTTTTTATATTCTCCTGCAATCAGAAGCTGCAAAGAAATGTAACAGGAACAGAGTGGGTGGATGTTTCATGGGAGAATAGTAAAACTTTGCCTGGCTGGAGGCATGCTCAGTTTCCTTGGTCAATTTATTGGACATATAAAAAGGATTATTCAATGGACAAGAACAGTCCTACATCCCTACCTTTCTTACAGTGTATTTCTGGTCATACCTTTCATATAAAAATAAAGTACCTTTTGCTATTATATTTGATCCATTCCTGTAAAAACAAATCTGTTGCTTATATATAAGCAGAATTTTTATAAAAGTATATAAACACTAAGGGAAAATGACAGAACAGATGGCAAGTAATAAAGCCATTTAAAGGTATTTGCTGGACATGCTATACCAGACATGTATGTTTTTCCTCCATAGCTTTTTAAATTATTCTTTGAGCTTGTTTAGATTCCATTGGACATCATTTTTCCTCTCACTGTTTTGAAATAGATTAAAGATGTATTTCTACTATATTCCCACATTTTAAGTGTAAGCATGCAGTAATAGAGTATGTTATCACAGCAAACTGTAGATACAGTATTTGCTTATATTAATTTAGATCTAGTTTGTGTCATTAGAGACAAATGCAGCTGATATAAGTAGCCTGTTCTAGGAATAAACAAAATAAAATGGAAATGTCATATCTTTCTAAACATGTGAATTTCAAAACCATTTCTTTAACCACAAAATGTGTCAGAATAATGCATCTAAGGATGTCTTAAAAACAAAAAAAAATCAAACCGGAATGGCTGTTTTGATACTGTGCAGCTTGACATTTTCTTCCCCAGTGTGGTAAAAACCAAGGAGATTAACCAGTTTAAGGTAAAGAAGGAAGAAACAAAAAGTACATTTTAATGAGACATTTACAAATCGTTCAGTACAGAGAAAGGCGCATTATGCTATCACTTTGTCACTGTAAATATTGCAGATGTCGTTCGTCTGAGTTTGTCCTGGAGCATTATTAGAGCAAAATATACAAACATACAGCCAAATCTTTTTGTGTTGATATTAATGCTTCTGACTCAGTCAGGCTTGAGCAGGGAATCCAGATCTGCCCTACAATCAAATAGTCATTAGAGGCCAAGACTAATTGCTGCAGTGATTAATTCTGTGCAGACACCCGTGCTGCTGTGGTAGGTCCCGCTGGGCTGGTGCTGGGTTTTGCCTGCAACACCCAAATTAAGCAGAGCTGAAACCCACGGTAGGTGCTGACTGTGGATTCCCTGTGTGCCCTACACTGCTGGCAGGTACCCTGGGTGTCCCCGGGGCAGCCGGGCATCCACCAGCCACACTCACACTGGCACCTCGCACACCCTGACACTGGCTGCTCTTGTCAAAAGGGAAGTTTTATTCTACTGCTTGTCAAATGTCCCAGGATAGACCTCATGTCCATAACTCTATTCATTTATTTCATCATCCTTCCATGCTTTATTACCAGGTATTTTAGTTAAACAGCAGGGCCCTAACAGGTTTTGTTCTTGTTCCTATCTCCATCAGGCCCCTTTGCCTATTTCTTTCTTGGCTGTACTGGTTCAACTGGATTTGAGGGATGTTGGAAAATGTACAGGCATAAGGGGAAGCAGGAGTGAGGATGGGAGATCTGGTGGTTGCTTGCCTGGCTGCATTTGGCATGACTGAGTGCTCTGTAATGTGGCACAGGGAGCTGTCCTTGCTTTGGGGTGAGCTTTCTCCTGAGGTTTCATGAGGTCCTGCTGTGCATGTCCTGCAGGCAGCATCACCAGCTCCCCCATGGTAGATGGCAGAGCTCCAGCTGAGTTTCACCAGGGTGAGGAAGGTTATTAGGAGAAAAACATAATGTCTTTGTTGGGCTCCTTTTTATCAGACACCCATGGTTTCATGACAGCTATCAAAACCAGTCTACTGCTGGATGTTTCAAAAGCCCCATTTCCCTCTGCAGATTTTGCCAGGAAGATCAGGGGGTTTTTATTCATGCTGCATTTTAAAAATGCATTAGAGCAAAAAGTTCTTCTTTTCTTAAAACTCGGAAACATTCTTTATAAATTACAAATGTTTAAATTTTTGGGCTGCTAAGCGTTTTTGGAAAGCTGACAGCTTCTTAATATATCAGTGTGTATGTATGTACTCACTACCACCAGTGAATGTAGTTAGTGTTTGAAAATTGTGGCTCTCTGTCTCGCAAGCATAAAGAAATGTTTGAGTTTGACAATATGGCCAACAAAATACTAATTTGTTTTGGGACAGACCCTCACCTACTTGCAATGGAGATAAATGCAAAGAGGAAAGAGTGGTTTCCAGAGTTTACAGCATGAGTAAATATCAGATTGTAACCTGTATTAGCAAAAAAAAATCTACATCCATTTTAATTTGCATTTGTAATATTAGCAATTTCCAGTAGTAAAATTTGCTAAAGCACAGTGCAATTAACTATTAGGGAAGAAAATTAAAATTAAGAACAGCCTTTGAGAGACATTTGCTTCTTTTATCTAAGGCATTTTGGTGTGTGCATGAAAAATAAATGTATATTCCATTTGTAGTACAATGAACCAAAGCTAGGTGAGTGGAAACACAGAAAAATATAAATTTTGTGTGTAAGATATGATGGACTGTTTTCAGGAGTCAAGGTAATTGTAAAAGATCTATCTAGGCTAATGTGACTGCTTTATATTTTTGTCATGCCTTTGTAACACTGAAGATCATTAGGAACTGTCTCCAGGGAAAGGGACCTGTGTCTAAAATCAGTTTGGGCCCATTATCTTCAGTAAGAGACTGTCTATACCCCAGGCATCCTGAATCCTCTATTTACTGGGGGAGGAAGCACATTATGGAATGGGCATTAATACAGTGGGACCCCACAATTCTAGAGCTCATTAATTTGAATGGCTCAGAGAGTTGAACGTCAGTGTGTTGGTACCTCTGCTGTGCCTGCTGCTCCTGCTGCTCTGTGGGGCTTTTGTGTTTCCTGCTCTCGCTTCAGTTATTGTTTCTTCTGTTTTGTCTTCTCCTGAAACACTCATTGGCCATGAAAAATCTTCAGTATTCAACTTAAAGGCTGTGTCCTGGCACACACAGGAGCCACGGGATGAACTTTGGCAAGAGCGTCCCCAGGTTGTGCTGTTAATGAGGTTCCTCTGCTGCTGGATGCATTGCACGAGGAGAGGCTGGAGCCCAGGCAGGCACATCCCTTCCTGATATGGGCAGCCAACCAGCTGCTTTAGGTGTTGACTTTGAGGTTACCAACAGCCTAATTTGTTATGTGTTCACAGGGCCAAGTTTCTTCCTTTGCAGTAAGCTATCCCTAAACACATTATTTTTGAGCTATTCCTCTGAAAACAGTTGTAATGTTAAAATAATGTAATCTGCAAATATGCTCTAATGTATTCTGAAGTAAAATATTGCTATGAAATGCTAGCAGAAATGTAAAATCCACATTTTTGAGGTATTGTTTTAAAAACTAATATAGCTTCTGAGGCTTTTTACCTCCCTCAAAAAAGAACTTAGATGTGCAAACAAAACAAGAGCTAGAGGTGACTGTTAAAGATATGACTTTTCAACTCTCTGTTAGGAATTTTGTGGTTTACAGACAGCTGAGAATGTCTTCTGCTTTTCTTTTGAGGCTGTAAACACTATGAAATAACAAGTAAAAACTTAGTGGTCCCATGTTTAGTAATCCAGATCTGTAAGAATTGGCACAGTGTTATAGAATCAACATTTAAAAAACATAAACTTTGAAAGACTTCTTTTTAACAATCTGACTATATTGCTTTATGTGCCTCTAAACAGTTTTAATAGCTGTGGAAATAGACCTTTCAATGTCACAATGTCTTTAAATACTGCAGGTTACGTCATCTGGCACATTAGGTAAAGGTGTAGATAACATTAAACACACCAGCTTTATAATGACTGTACAAATATGTACAAATGACACAACTTGAGATCACACAGAAATTATATGTATAAGCATTAGCTAGATGTTATCTCTACTCCAAAAATTACCCTAAATCTGGTCAAATAGTTATTCACCAGAAGTACAATAAATAACTACTGGGTTTATCTGTTACAAAGATCTCTTCTGAGGTCATCTGTGCAGATGTCTGTGCTTTTTCTTGTAATTTGATCACTGCATCTCCATGGGCAGGCCCTGGGAAGTCTTCATTGCCCTTCTGACAGGTGCTGAGGAACTGCAGGATTAGTGGAGCTTCAGTAAATTGAAATGTTGGTTATATTGCTAAATTCACTCATCCCCTAAACAAAAAGAAATTACAAAGCTAAAAAGTATGCCTCTAGATCAGTTTAATGCTGGATTCTTTCACATAATTTTATTTCTTCTTCAATTTCTCATCTAAATGATGCTGCTACTAGCAAAATCAGAATAAATAGATCTAGGTGTCTGCATGCTAGGCAGGCATATCCTCATATGATTTTTATAATTTTAATTGAACTGCTAAAAGAGATTCGTGTGTTTGGCCAGGTCATGGGGTGAAGTCCAGCAAGTGTTTGAGTTCTGGTTTGTCAGCACCCAAGGTTCCATGCTAAGTGCCACCTAGTTTT
This sequence comes from Zonotrichia leucophrys gambelii, assembly GCF_028769735.1. Taxonomy (NCBI): domain Eukaryota; kingdom Metazoa; phylum Chordata; class Aves; order Passeriformes; family Passerellidae; genus Zonotrichia; species Zonotrichia leucophrys. The sequence continues at coordinate 6,804,390 of NC_088174.1, forward strand.
TGGATTATTGCACAAGTCTGCTCTTAAAAAAGTAGTGTGAAAGACACAGCAGCCCAAAAGGACATTTGATTTCAGTAGCAGCTTTCTATCAGAAATGTGAAGTCTGATCTTTACAATTCAGTGCTCCGAGCTGATTTCTTTTTCTGCTCAAAGAAATTGAGGCTCAGTAACTTCAATTTCTCTTCTTTAGCTTTCAGTTCAAGTCTAAATAAAACCCAAAACTGATCTCTTTGGACTTATTCCATGCTACTGACCTCATGTCCATCTGTTCACATACCCTCTCTCAGCATGGTCGCCTCCCTGTGACAGTTTTCCCTCTTGTGTTTGAGCTGGTGCAGTGAAGAGAGGTCATTTTTCCTCTTGAGTTACCCTACAAGTGGGGGACATAGTCTATCCACTCCCTTCAACTACAGGACAAGGTCTTTTCTTCAAACATCATCTTAGTTTTTTTGTTTGCAGCTATTTCTAGTTTCCCCCCTTCCTTTCTCTGGTGTGCCTGTGAGATAGTGTCTTCTAAATACAATATAAAACAGAACGTGTTGTAATGTTGTAAAGAGAGCTGCTGCTTGAATGAGGTGCTTCCCAAGGAGTAACAATATTTGTTGAGCAGATGTTATTTCATTCTAAATAATGGAAACCATTTGGTGTCCTTCAAAATCATCATGAGGGCAGTAGATGGGAATAAAGAAAAATTCAACAGAGACATAACAGCTGGAGAATTTCTTCCCCTCTCCCTCCATCCCCTGAATAGTAGCTATTGCAGATGTTTCAGAATGGCTGAGGTGCTGTTCAGGAGAAAATCTCCACAGCTTTCTGCACCATGTGAAGCCATGCAACTGGCTCCTGCACCCTGCTGAGCTATTCAGTAGAAAGCTCAGCTGGGTCACGGAGTTCCTGCCAAGGGGCCAGAGGGCAATTCCTGTAGAGAGCATCAAAATCAGGGCAGGAAACTCTACTCCCTGCGCTCCTCTGAGCCTAATGCAAAATGTCCCACAATGGGCAGTTTTGTTTTTGCAAGGCAGAAATGCTTCTCTGTGCCAGGAGATCATCAGTTAGGTAATTTAGCAGGTATGGTTACACTTAGTTTACCAAGCTTATTAAAAACTAAAAAAAAAAAAAAAAAAAAAAAAAAGATTTTTTTTCTCTGCCATGGATCAGAGGAAAGGCAATTTGAATTATTTTTACTTTAAGAAGCTTTCAAAATACTTAACACTGCACGGCTGATTGGCAGCTTTCTGCCAGCCAGACACTTGCATGCTTTCCTGCCCAGGTATTTGTGAAATCTGGAACTGTTGGACTGTTTTCCTAAGACATACTCCAAGGCTCTGTGGTTGTGTCTAGCTCTGTCTGATGGAGAGGGATCAGAAAGTTCTGTAAAATAAACAGCCTGGTAGCTGGAGTGATTTATGTCAGGAGTCCCATTAAGAGAGGTTGGATCTGGTTACCCTCAGTGTCCATACGCCAGCTGAATTTGCAAAGATTTACTTGGTTGCCTGCACTAAGCAATATATTCACAAACCAACTTCACACCTAGTGTCTTCTGTTCAGGAGTCTGACATTTGTGAATGTAAAGAAGTCATAATACAAATTTGTGAAACCAACTTTGTATAGGGACATTTTGGTTCTCCTGCAGCTCAGTAGTCTGAAGAATCTCTAGGCTATAATGAAGTGCATTAATTTTATCAGTGTCTTTTATGTTACAGGGCAGTACTGAAATAACACATATTTTCATGTCCCTAACTACAGGATCACAAAATATCTCTTCAATTAAGAAGTGGTAGAGCAGCTATAATGTAAGAAATATCAATCTTTAGGAGATAGAGTCAGAAGAAATGGCTGCTTTATTAGCAAAAGTTTGGTGATACTACAGCCACTCAAGTAGAATATTCATGTACTTTAGATCTATTCTTAATTAATTCTTGAATACTTGACAGGCTTTTTCATTTAAAATTCTGTTTTCCCTCTTTGAATATCAGTCCTTGTTTGTGCATTGGTACTTAATTTTCTTACAGCTCAGCCTAACCTTTCTTTTTGAGACTTTTTCTTTTTTTGAATGAATACTTTATATCATCAGGCTCTCACACAGAAGTTCCAATGTGGTTTGAAAGTAAAATAAGAAACGGATGGTGCTTTACAGCAGAGAACAGCACTTCTGACACAGTGAGTTTCATTGCATCAGCCAAACCAGAGTCCAGGTTATTTTCATATTAGGAAAAAACCTTTAAGCCTGGACAAGTGAGATTATTCTACAAAGTTAGTCTTATGATAGTCTGAGAATACTGCTTCCAAGTGATGATGGAAGAACCAGTTTAGGTAAAATCCAAAAGGGACCTAACCCAACCTTTTTTTGATGGCTGAAGAAATGAAAGTTCTTTTTGGTTAATTTTCCTGAGGGATAGATGAGGTATGGTCAGACCCTCTGGAAATCCTCAGGGACTGGAGCAGTTGTGGCTTTGGTAGCACAGGTTGGGGTGAGCCAGGGGTGCTGCATGGGCTTTCTGCCCAGAATGAGTGGGGGGGGCTGGGCTGTTGTGCTGTGCAAGGAGTGTGGGCCACAAACCCAGCCCTTGGCCTTTCCACAGCTTGTGGAACAACCTGTTCTGGTTAGGAAAAAAAAAAGGGAAAAAATTATTTTGAACAAAGAAAGGGCCTCCACTCAAAAATAATGGAAAACCTTGGCTGGATGTTCTTCCTAAACACAGTTTATTTTTTGTCTTGTGTCTCTGTCTGGGTGTGCATACGTGTATTCCTTGGGCAAGGTGTCCTTCACTGTAGATTCAGGGATCCCAGTGCAAAATGGGGGCAGCTGGGGTGGGACATTTGCACTGCTGAGCCCTACCCCCTAATTTAGGGGCTGAATTAGGTTGAATCTCCTTTGCTGCCATAGATCAGTATCAACAGAGATGAGCATCTCTGCAATGGGAACTGGAGCAGCCAATTCAACTCCTTATCCAAATTCCTCCCTGGAATTTGAAGAGAGGAATTCCTCCTCTCTTCCAATAACTCTCTCGGTAAGGTGGGGGAGGCTCAGTCACATCCCAGCTTCATGCCTAAGCCAGAAAACCTTTGGTGACCAGAGCCCCAGGTTAAGCTCTTTGTGATAATTTAAAATAGAAGTGGTTGACTTGGAACCCTAAAAGGTGACTATATGATTTCCTGTTTTGTTATTCTAAAGACAGGGAAATTTCTCTAATACTTCTTACCGAGTCTCCCAGCTTGTTGTTTATAGCTTTTGCTGTCATTTTCATTAACAGCAAATTGTTCAATATAATGCTAAACTGAGCTATATCAGATCAGCTAGAAATCTTTGTAGGCTCTCAAAGCATGGGCATTATATATTCAAAACAGGACCTAATGTTTCAGAGATTCATATTCTACTATAATTATATGGTTCAATGCAAGTGATTATATCTCTTCTTCAGTATCGGACTGAAAAGTTTTGGTTTGCTGGCTTCCTCATAATTTACTGCCGAGGCATAATAGGCCAGTCTTGCGGAAAAAAAGATGATAAATGACGCTGGCAAGGATTCATAGATTTATTAAATTTCTATCAAACACTGCAACAAAAAAAATCTGCTTAAGTTAGAAATGGGCTCAAATTTTTTAATCAAAATTCATGAGTCCTGATGCTTGGTTCAGTAGGTCCAAGGAAGGCTTGAATTGAGGACTGATTAAAGAAAATAAAAGGCTTATTTGAAGTAATTTTTCAATGATGGCTTTTAATTGGATGTTAAATCAAATTCTTATCTGCTTTTCTGCAGATAGCACATTATATAAAATACAGTTAGTGGCACTACCACTGTAACTGATACACTGAATAACAATTGACTTCTTACTTTACACCAAGAGGATAGAAGGACTGCAGTTGTCAACCTGTCAGAAATTAACTATGTAAATTAATGCTTAAGTATATGAATATGAATATGATTTACAAGAGGCTCTGAGTGCTGTCAGTAAAAGTACTGATTTTTTTCTCCTCCAAGGTTAATAATTATTCTCTGACCTTTACAAATTTGGGCTATATTTTTTCTTTTATTTCTGATACGATGTTCCACAGATCTCAATAATGCCAAAATAATCTGAAGTAATCTGTCATCTACCAAAAGAAGTATCGTACTAATACCTATTATATTTCATGTGTATAAGGCAATACATTGCTGAAGATAATAGACTTATTATTTAGTTTGATGGTTACAGTAACTGTGAAATTTGTTGCTTGCTTTCTTTGCAGAGTGGTAGGGTAGCACTCTTTATTATGGGGATGTATTCCTAATGGGCTGTCAATTAATTCTGTAATGTTTTACTGCTGAGAGTAACATCTGATTTCTTTGGCTTAGGAAAACTATCCCATTATCTCACCTACACCAACTAGGACCCATAAAGAAAAGTAAAATATGCTGTAGAATTTATGTAGTCCAGAGTGTGGGATGAAGAGGAAAACCATCAAGGATTAAGCCTCAATTTTACACTTAGCTTTTCTTCAGTAGGAGAAATGCATATGTGTGGGTTTTCTCTGCTGGAGTTTGCATCGTGCCCAGTATAATCACTGTGTTGAACATTATGATTATTTGTACCACTGGAATTCACATCTCGTTCTTATGTATTCCCCTGCCTCTTCCTCTACAGAAGTGTTCCCACAGGAAATAAAACTCCATATTAGGAGATACTCCATAAGATTTTGTTTTAAATTCAGAGAAACTGTTCTGCAAACCCAGATCCAAAGCTTCTCTGAACAATTAAACTTTGCCATGTATAACAGCATTTTTCCACAAAGAGGCAGTATCGAACACAAGTGTATCTGAATTACAGGATCCCCAGACCCAGCATGGAAAACTAGACTCTCCTCATGGTTTCCATGTGGTTTCTCATGTTCCCCCCATCTCAGATATCCAGCACATTGGGATCCCAAACCTCTGGGCTTGGAACAAGAGCACTAAGAAAGGAAAGCACACTGTAAAATTGCTGCATGCTAAAATGAGGTTAAGCAATTGCAGCTTCTCCCAGTGCCTCGTAAAACAGAGCCCCTGAGTGGAGAAAAACCATCTTCAAAAGATTCTGAAGTTTGGTTCAGATAATCGTCAAAAAATGCAGCTTTTTCAAAGCTTTGAAGTCCCATATTAGTCATGCCCCAGAGCACATGGAGCTTCAGTGGCTCGTGGGCTCCTGTAGGTGCCTCACACATGGCACTGTGGAACTGATCTGATGGCCTGGCAGGAATGGCAGAGCCACCGTGTCCTGGGCTCTGCCATTGCTGGATGTGAGAGGAGAATCCAGCACATTTCCCTTAGGGATGACCAGGATGGCTCAGCCAGTGCTGGATGTGAGAATCCAGCTCATTTCCATCAGGGATGACCAGGATGGCTCTGCCTGCTCCCTGCCAGCACCAGCCCACAAGGGACTGCTGGGAGGAGCAGATGGAAAGGTCCTCCCTGAGCAGGAACACTGCTCACATTTGGGAGTCCCTGGAGTGCTCAGGTTTGGGAGTTCAAAGCTTTGAAAACTACTGGCCAACCACGTGGTTCATTCCTCAGGGCTGTGTTGAGCCTGGGCTTTGCTGTTGCCCAAGGAGAGAGGCTTGCTGTGAAAGTAGCTTGCATTCTCCTCAAATGTCTTCCTGTATCATGGAAATGCCATTTAATATTTGTGTTCACTAGCTAGGAGGTGTGAGCTTCATTTTTGAGACAAATTCTTACCATTTTACTACTTGCAAGGTGTCTGCATCATAATGCATGATAGGGATGCCCTATTTTGTTGTGTGTAGATGAAATTTGGGCTCCCTGTCGCACTTCTGGCACGTTTCCCATGTTCTACTTTAAATTCCAGGCTGTTTCTCAACTGGTGGAAATTAAGCTGTGCTGGCTTAACTGCACAGAACTCTGACACCTTAGTGGGGCAGGCCTGAGTTTGCATAATTGGAGGGGGCCTCGGTCATTGTCCCTGTAAAATAACATAAACATCTGGGTTTGTGAGTCAAGTTACTTGTGGGAGGTAAATGAGTATCAGACAAGAATCTTTCAAGGTACAGAGGAGGATGCACTTTTTCACTTAATCTTTATGGTAACAAAATTCATCTTCTGGCCAAATCTGTATTATTTAGTAAATACCCCAATAAATACTGGCAGCAGTTCATGGGGATTTTTTCTTCTAACAGCCTGGAAGACAAATAGTATGTTGCTCAACCAGATATGGTTCTAATTATAGAGTTTGCATTATACTGTTTTAATTGTCCTCTTAAATGCAGTTCTTGACATCCTGCCAAGAACTTCTCAATGATTTCTTCATTGAATAGAGGACTTTTAGTCATCCACTACATTTCTTAAGGCCATAATTTTCAACAGCATTAAAATCCACTTTTTCTTCCTTGCCTTGTGCTGCAGTTAATATCATTCATCTCAAGAACAATTGTCCTGTCACACATTTACCTGGGAAGCACAGTCTCCTTTTTTCCATTAATCCACAAAATGTAGTTCAGGGAATGGGTAACTCTGCCATCTTGTTTGGCTGACAGCAGGGAGATGGTGAAGAGTTAGCTTTTTGGTCCTGGGGTAATAAGGATTTAATAAATAGGAATATGATGGGATTCATTAATTAGCATAGTTTCCATACTGTGCATTTTTAATTCTATTTCTTTGTATGCAGAAGTTATGGAAAATATTGTTTACTTCTGTTTTATTTTAAAAAACTGCTTTAGGGTGACAGTATTTTCAGTTCTCCAGGAGAAACTGAATAGAAACTATTTCACTAGTTATTTTAGCTCCGTGGTTGCTTTGTAGTCCATGTTTTTTGCACAGAAAATTACACACTATGGGGTAAATTTTAAGTGTGGTTACAAATTGACAGAGGAGACTACTGCTGCAAATAATAAGAATGAATTTAAGAGGTAGCTCAGTAGTTCAGAGCAGGGGGCAAGGCTGTAGCATTAGGAAGAGGCATTTATGGTCATTCAGAATCAGTCAACCTTCATCAGTCCCAGATACTTTTATTGTGTTTTTCTTTCCTCTCAAAATATATTTAGGAAGTAGGGGCAGCATAGCAATGTTCTTCCCATTACATCTGCATCAGTCCAGTGGTTCTCCCCTGAACAGAGGTGGCTGTTGAGTTAAAGCTGTATGGGGAGCTACCCAGAACTCTGGACTTTATCTTTTCATACAAATTGATTAGCGCCTTTGCTAAAGTTTCAATTATTATTTTTCTGCTCATATCCTTCCAAACATTCGCAAGATGAAAATGTGTGTTAGCCCCCTCTCCAATTAAATACTTGACCTAAAAGTTTAACTTGGAGTAAACGTGCTGTTGAATTGAAGTCAAGTGAACGATATTTTTTTTAAAAGTCTACAAGTACTTGTCAAATCAAGATCCTAATGTAGAATTCATATTTGTTGGAAAGAGCACTCAAGCCTGTGTTTAAATGCCTTCCTAAACCAATACCTTGTTTCCAAATAATGTATTTTCTAACAGATAGGCCCTAACAAATTCTAATGGCCATTCTGGTTAGGCAAGAGCTCAGCTAATCAGGTCTGCAGCAGAAGGTAGCAAGTATCCTGAAGCTGGTCCCACTGCTCATTTTTTAATGATGTTTATAATGTTTCAGAGATATTTCAGTGTAAAAATGTACATTATAAAGTTATGGCAGACATTTTTACTAATGTGTTCCTTTTTATCACCACTTCAATCACTTTATTGCATGCTCTCCAGGAAAGCACATGCAGCCAATATTCATTTGCAGATGGATACAGTCCAGCCCATTTCAATAAAAGTCATTCATTTATTAGGAATGGTTGGATTTTTAGGTAAAACTTTCTCCCCAGTACGTAGAATATTTTTCTGTTAGCAATAAGTATCTGACTGTTTTTAAACTATTAACTGGACTAAAATTAATAGGTAAATTTGGCTATTACAAACACTTGCTGCAGTGCCTCTTACTGTCTGTTGTTGTTTGATAACAGAAGTACTGCTTTGGTGATATTGTAAAGTGTTTGCACACACACGCATCTCCAGCTGGATTGTTGCAGCAATGAACAATTAATTGGAATTTGATCACTGAAATTCATTAATTGTAGCCTAATTTGCCACTAGTGAAAGCTGACAGAGATCTGTGAGATCAGCATAGTTCTGGCAGTTTATGCCAACAGTGGATTTGACCCATTATCTTTTCTTGTTAAAGCTTTATTTCTTTTGAAGTAGTTTTATCCTTTGTCCGTAGTTAATTATGATATTAAATTACAGGGGAATGGTTCCATTTTCTCCAACTGCCTAATCTGAGCCTTTGGTCTGACACTTCAGATTAGTGGAGATTTAAACCAATGACCTCCTGGCTCTGGATAATGTCATGTAGGTTCCTATACAAAATAACAGGGCTGTCCCTGTTCAGGTTACACTAAATCACAAGCTGATGAGAGGTGACAGGTTCTGCAGCAGCTCTGAATCACATGTTGTTTGATTTCTGCTTCTCTGGGCCAGATTCCTCCAGATAAAAGGTACTGAAGGTCACGCCCTGTCCGGAAACACTGTGCTGAGATCACTGCAATATTACAGTAGTATATTTTTGTTTTGGCAAGTGAAACAGCAACATTTTTATAAATGAAAACAATTGGAAAACAGCACCAAACCAAACAATACTTTGATATGCATCCTCTCTTTAATTTATAAATGAAATAGTATGAAGTGGTGAGACTTTTCATAAAAACGTTTTTAGTCTTAGTTTTTCTCTAGGCCATAGGATGGCCAGAAGATGTTGTAAATATACTCTGAAGACAGTAGCCAGTCAAAAGTACTTATGTGCCAATTTGCAGCTGTGGCATGCTCAGAAGTCAGCATCTAAGACAGCAGTTGGCACAGATCAAGTGGGAAGTCTAAATGTCAGTGAGTGCTAAGTGTCTAAATATCAATCTCTTGAGTTGTTAGATTGTTTATCTGAGTGGTTTCCCCTTGAAGTGGACAGAAATGTCAGGAGAAAACTGTTCAAAGAGATGTTTCTCCATTGAGCTGTTGGATAACAGCATTGTTGAGTCTTGACTGTGGCTGTAAAATTGCCATAAGCATTTTTAAATATGTTTTTTAGTATTTAGCTAAAAATATTTTGATTTTTAGCTTTCTAAAAAATCCTAGAAATGCTATATTTTTTTAAATTATATGCACACAGCTCTTCCCTGAGCTGTGCCTAAAGACCTGACTGTGCAGCCAGCTAGCCCTCACTTGTGACGGCTTTGGTGAAACCCATGTCATTCTAGGATGTGAACATAAGCAAGGTTAGATACAGTGGGCTTTGGCAATATTTGAATCACCTCTTTGCCAAAACATACTCTGTTGCTGCCTCCAGAAGAGCTTTGTCAGAAGACATGGCCAGTGGATCACATCCCATTTTCATCAAACCCTAATCTGGACTAATCTGTGTAGACTTGGGTGTAGACTTAGTGCAGGCCCCACAAAACTCAGTATTTAATTAGTTTTAGGTGCTTGTGTGAGACTTCAACTCTGGTCTACGGCAGCAGAATTACCCACTCATTATTTCTGTTACCTTCTTACAGGGATGTCCACACAGCATGGATGTGCTGAATGATATAAATCTCTCTAGACTATTCCTAAAACCTTGACTTCCAGATAAGAAAATATCAAGGAGATATGTTCCATGTCAGAGATAAAATGATTTTTCTGTGCTTGTTAAATCTCCTATTCTGACTGTGAGGTACTATTCTGTATTTTCAGTGTGCTCAGGTTCAAAGCCCATAAAGGTCATATTTCCTTAGGAGTACAGAGAGCAATTAGGGCAACAAGTTTTATTTCATTTGATAAAAGTTCACATACTTTAATAGTTAAGTAATAATTACAGTAATTCGTGCATTAGTCATCTAAAATATTAATTCATTTGGCACAGTCCTAGCGTACACTGTCATAACAGTGCCTGACAGGACTAGATGAAATCCTGTAGTTACCTTTTTAAATACCAAAGAATTTCTTCATTGTTGTGATAAAATACAGATGTGCCTTCAAATGAAACTTGCATGGTGAGCAGAAATAGAATATATAATTAGAACAAAGAGGGCTTAAATCAAATTAATCTTTATCTGACAGGAACATTTACATTTACATCACTGACTGCAAAGTCATAGCCAAAATTGAAATTAGAAACAGATAATTATGATAAGAGAGGACACTTACACTGACTTTTCTCATGCATAATTGGAAAGCACACAAAATGCACTGCTTGTTATAATTAGAATTAGTGTTAAAAATACACCACTTTTGATGAATGCTGGTTTGCTGCAATAAAAAGTCGCTTAAATACTTGTCTAGTAAAAGCACAAGTTGATTCTGATTAGAAGACCATAAAGAGGGAAGATGGTTTACTATCTTTTCAAAAAAAAATGTAATAGAAACAGACTTGGCAACATGAATTCTAGTGTGTTGCAGATCTTTGAATGTGCAGAGTTTTTGATGCAGGGCCTGAGTCTTGCTCCTGAAGTCCCAGGGAAGAAAATATGTTTTATGAGGTTGCTGCAAGAAAAAAAACAAAAACAAACTAGCTTGAAGCCATGGAGGGTGTCAGTATCAGCCCAAAAATCAACACTGAAAATTGTAATTCACTGGTGTTTAGCTCTACCCTTGCTCTACAGATCAGTCATCCTTTTACAAGTGGTTGCAGATTGGAAGGCTGGGTTGGTTTTCAGGTGCTGTAAATCCAATAGGACTCGCTTGACATTGTCAAATGTGACTAATTTAACAGGGAGCTGAGGATCAGAGCCTGTATATATATAACACTGTGAATAGACACACATTTATGGTGTTGGGAAACAGCACTGTAATTGCCCCCAGCTGTAAAAAAAAATCCAGATGTTTAATTTTTTTTAGATTTCAAAAGAAGTATAGCTGGAGCTCTAATGATGTTTGTCTGCTTAACACCTCCCTGGCACAAGGGAAGCTGTTCCCATGGCGTTAAGGATGGTGGGAAGAGCTGGGATGTGAGGTGCAGCCTTTGGGTGGATTCTCACTGGCTATGAGCAGTTCCTCCTTCGGCTTTCACTTGCGACTTTTATTAATGAAAGAGATCCAGAGGGTCTCTGGGAATTCACCACCACAATAGTTTAGCATGCTGTCAGAAAGTAGCTTGTCAGATGGCTCTATTGTACTGGGATGTGATTTTTAGTAACATGCAGGATTAGGGAAGCGATTCATGTGTTGTGCACTGTTGAAAAGAAGGGTAATTTGAGGTAGCAGAAAGGATTTTCAATGCCAAAACAATAATGATAATTCATCCTGTGGTAAGGAATTGTTATGACACGTTTTCTATTATTAATTTGGTTAGAGGGTCTAGGTTAAATGACTGCAGTCGATTAAAAGATATATAGATAGAAAAGCTTTATGTATTTATTACCTGCTTAAAGAAAAGGGAATTTATCTGAGTAAATTACAACATGGAAGAGTGCACAACTGTGATTTAATGAGCTGCCTTTACATGAACATCTGGAATTACTATTATTATAATGATTATTATTTTACATAAAAACAAAATAGTGACAAATATGAATGAGAAGGGAGATTTTTATGTTAGCTGTAACAAAAATAACCATTGTGGTTAAAACAAATGTAAACTGTAGCATTTCTATGGGCCCTGTGCTGCCATAACTGCTGTAAATTAGTGCTTTTTCCCCTGGGGAGTGTCCCACTTAAATCAGGGAGTGCAAAGACACTTGGTGCAGAGTTGGTACAATATAGTCCCTAAATGATAAATATGAGCTGTGGTAATTTTTGAAGCACACTTTGCTGAAGGAAGTAATCTAGCAACTAGGAATTTCATTCAGCTGATGCCATAAGATGGTTTGTTGGAGATCAGCTCAAAGTATACACAGTGGTGTTAGCTCACTGAGTCTGGCTTTTGTCAGGCACAGTGAAGCATAGTCTGGGCACTGTTCTTCTGTGTAAAACCAAAATTTACTCTTGCATACATATTATTTGTCCAAAGCCCAAAAATGGCCACATTTAAATTTATACAGCTGCATAAAAGAGGGCTGTTCTTTCAATTCTCATTTCCCTACATTTTCTCCCAAAACAGAACTTCACTGTAGCTGTAAAACCTGAGTTAAAGCCTAGGTATACTTGCTTGTGAAACTAATCAGCTAATTTTCAATGTGTTTTATTGTTATACTGAATGGAGATTTAGAGTGATTCTCAAGTCTTTAGTGTAGAACACAACAGTAGAGACAACAGCATAATTCTCATTAAACTGTCATCTTGCAGTTTCCTAAAGTGTCAGCCTGGTTACAGATGAGACCCAAAACGTAGACATCCTTATGCCAGCAAGAGTTCATTGATCAGAATGGTCTATTAAGTGTCTTGGTTTCTTTAAAGCCAACCTGTGTTTGTTGACTCTTGAATTAAACCTTGCCAGGAATGCGTATTTTAAGATACACTATAAAGAGCTGAGGAAAATAAGATGAATTTAAATGGCGCACAACTAGAGTAAACATGAATGTGAAAGCATTCTTCTATTTCTTTCTATACTCACTGGCTTTGCCCTGTATGATAAACTATTGTGAACACATTTCTTTTTAGTTGGAAAACAGGACAAACATCCACTAGGTTAATTTAAAACCCAACGAATATCCCTCAAGGATAAATTATATGAATATTTGTTACAGTATTTCACAAATCAAATTAGCAACTCAACATTAATAGATTTTGATTGACACATCTGATATTAAACACTAGTGTCTCTATGGACATTAGCTCTTCCTCATTAAGTGAATTATAAAATTTCACTTCTTGATCAGAAGAAGAGTCTGTTTTGTCTTTTTTGAATGGAAGCAAGGGCAGATCTTTAGCTGACATAAATCAGCCCATCACCATTGAACCTGACTTGAGGGAGAGGTAAACTGGAGAACTTAACAGCAAATGCCTCTTTTCCCGTGGAATTCATTTTGCAGGACAGGACTTCCTGATAGCTGAAATTCTTGGGATTAATGCTTATCAAATACAGGTAAAATTATGGCAAACAAGATTGTTACCTCTTGGCTCACACACCTCTGGCTGGTTCTGACCTTTCCATTTCACTGGACACCCCAACAGCTGATGCCACTTTGGTGTGTGGCATCAGCAAAGTGACAGAAGAAATGAATTAATTAATTGAACAGCAGAAAAGTACAAGGAATTGCCATTGTAACACATGTCCCTGTTTGGGCAGGAGAGGGACTCCTTTTTGGTAGAGGATGGTGAGGAACCATGCAGCAATTGGAGCACTCTTGTGGGGTGGATGGCAAAGCTCCAAATCTCTTGAATTCAACTGAGAGTCTTGAACCTCTTTGCTGAGCAACTTGGAACTGCTCTTCTCTGTGCAGGATAATTAAATGTGAGCTGGGACTGGAAATTTCGAATTAGTTGTCCAACTTGTAAGAGACCATTTTGGCATCAGTACTGGTCTGGTGTGAATGGAAGGAGAAACTCTCTTGGCTTTGTTCTGTGAAACTTGAAAATGTTTAATTCTGAACTCATCTAGAAAGGCACTTCAACAACACTTGGAAAAAAAAAAAGAAAAGCAGAAGAATTAATAGCAATCAGGGCTCCTTTCAGAAAAGTGAATCTTGTTTAGATGCTACCTACTGGTTTGTGGAACTAAAGCCTGAAAGCCATGAATCTATTAAAGAGAAAAGATGACATAGGTAGGGAGAGAATCAATACCTAATTTCTTCTCTGGAATTGCTTAAGAAAAGGAACACAGAAGATAGTGTTGCTATCATCATAACTATATTAAGTGTGTTTTTCTGAAAGGACATGTGTGGAGATACAGATATGCATAGAGAAACAAATAATAGATACTCGATTTGTTAAACCTTTGCTGGTTGGACTTCTGAGTTACAAAAATTATGTTTCCTTGAAGAAAACTTGTTTTGATTTCGTGTTTGCCCAACAATTTCACCTCTGTGATGATTATGAAGGTGACTTAATCCCTTAGGAATAATGTCTTATATGACACCTGATGTGTCTTACAAATTAAGGTAGATGAAGTGGGCAATTTATCTTGGCAGATATCTCTGCAGAATCATTTCACTTTACTGACCAATACTTTAAACTTCTCCTGCACTGGGTGGGAGGCTTCTCAATTTCTTTTGCTGTGAGCAGCATGCCGGTTAACCCAAAACAAATTTATATGATAGATGAGACTAATTCTCCAAAAAGGAGCTCAGCCTCACACCTGCTGCAGACAGGTTTGTGGCCAACCTTCCTTGACAGAGCTGGTATGAATTCACATTCAGCAAAGAGACTGGAACATCTCTGTGCTTCCTTTAATGACTGTTATTTTTAGAACAGTTAAAAGCCTGCTATGCAGCGTGAAGGATATAAAGGAGTATGGAGTATGTTAGATAAGAATAAAAATATAATAACTCTGAAGGAGACAGAGGTGGGCTTTTGTCTGCTACCCAATAAAACTGCCTAGTCCAGAAAGCATCTGGATGCTTTCCAGTATATAGATGTTTTTCCTCAAAATGTATGCTCTTTCTCTGATGGATACCTTAATCAAATCACATTTTTAATAATGTAAATACATTTAAGGATTAAATACTTTGGCCCTGGCTCTTTACCTAAATGTGTGGATTTTACACCAGTCATTCTGGTGACTTAGTGTGGGTTCCTCATGATTTATGCCTGTGTTGCACAGATTGCAGTTTGTTTCTGTGACCCCTTCAAGGGTGAGACCCTTCACACTGGTCATCTGGCTTAGCTCTGTTGCAGTGACTGCAGTCAGAACCAGTGACACAGCACCTCCATAAATCAGAAGTGCATCTGCTTCCCACACTGGGACAGTGCAGCACTGAGGTGAAACTGTTTACAAGGCATCAGTGTTTCTGCCTCAGTCCTGTACACCTGAACGAAGGCAATACCTTAAAAATTTGCAAGTTTAATTACAGACTCAGTTCTACTGGGATTGCCATGAAAGAGCTCTGGTGACTTCTATTTAATTACTTCTGATTAGACCTCTGGTGCAAGTGACAGCAGAATCAAGCCCAGTATAACCCAAAAGGTTATCCAGAGTGATCCCAAAGGAGCTGGAAAGGAGAGGCATTCTGAGAAATCTGATACCTGTATGTTTTAGCATGTGACGTAAAGTAGACTTTTTTCAAGCCATTAGTTGTAGTGAGTACAAATGAGGCAAAATATAATCTAAACTGGTTCAATGAGGTCCTTCAAGTATTAGAGGTGCTTACTGAAAATGAAGTGGTTTAAATCAATCAAGGGGAACATCACTCACAAGTTTGTCACAGACAACGAAAGTTGCATGCTAATTTTATTTTTAATAGCTTCAAGTTAATGTTAGAAAAATTCACAAAAAAAATTCAGAACATTTAAAAGATTTGTATTCGTCTTTATAGACAACTGGGTCAGATCTTGAACATCTAATGTAGAATAGATACTTTGTGTAAGATGACAGGCTAATGCCATTATGGAAGAACCAGTAAAACAGCAGGGTATTGATATTCTCTTGGGTTTTCTTTATTATTTTGTGTCATATTTGCTGTTTACCTGCTCATATATGGTATGCTTATCTACATAATTTTGAGGAGACATTTTTGTGTGTCCTTTGCATGTGTGTGTTGAGTAAAGAGTGTGTGGAAGGTAAGAAGACATTAACATGGCAGGAATGAAAAGGAGAGATGTCATGTTTATTTGAAAAGGACACCTGCAGAATTCATGCTAGATTGGCCATTGCCATGAGCCCGTTGGCCCTACAAATGTGTTTTTTGACCCATAATAGGTTACAGCTTGATTTAATAGGTCACATTTCACTGCCTTTATGGACACCTTTACATCTTCTTTTCAGGGTAATTATCTTTACACACATCTGATGTGGCAACGTAATTGACTCCTGCTTTTGTACAGCTATAGGTTAATGAACCAAACTGATAATTTCTTTAAAGCAAGTAAATCACTTGTGTATTGTTTTTGAAGTGATAGTGAAGCTGCATGTTTAGAGGGCTGCTTTTGATTTAGAAAGAACACTTTGCAGAGAGGCAGCCACCATCTGGGGCTCTCTGCTGCACAATGCACAGAAGTGTCCTGGAATGGTATTGCTGTCCCCAGTGGGCTGGATCCTGCAGGGCTAACACCCCTAGAACTGATCTGAAGTAAGTAAAATTATGGCAGTTCACATCCACATGGATGCTGATCTGAAGACTGGCTGAGGGAAAAACCTTCTAAAAACCAAGAATCTATTTTTTTAAAACGAAATCACAGCACTCCTAAAAAAACATGGCTTTTATTCCAAAGCCAACATTTTCCCTCACATTGTGCACCAATGTGAGCTCATTCATTTTTCAGTTCCTCATGTACTAAAGTGTGCAGTTTACTGTTTTGACGCTGGTTTGTTTTCATACAATTTAAAAGGAGTCTTTGATTAACAACGATCATTTGGCAGGGTTTCTTAGCTGTTTTAGAAATCTGTTTGAACAGTGGAAAAACCTGAGCAGGAAATGCCAAGTTTGCAGGTGCTTTTAGCACTTTTCAGGATTTTAATGGACACTGCACAATGTCATTATACCTTTTTTTTTTTTTTTTTTTTTACCATGGCCTGAAGAGAATCCAGAAAATCCTATTTATTTTCTTAAGAGAGAGGAAGGATATATTTATGGAGGAAGGGAAGCATGCTCTGATATGAAATATTCCTTTTTTTTCTGAGAATATGCTGCAGCCCAAGAAAGTGGTCAATGTCCACCATATGTTAACTTTTTAACTTGCAAAACTTCCATTTATGGTTTTATTTTACATTACTGCTTTTCCTCTTTGGCTTAAAGCTCAGTTTTGTGTCAAGCATTGGTTACAATCTGTGCACAATGTGTCCAGAAGCTGATTAATCAGATGGACTTGAATGTAGATTTTATGCATATTTGTTCATGTTTACTGAAATAGCACCTCTGTTTCTGTGTAATGTATTTTGGGTTTTTGAGGAGCTGAAGACAGGGACTAGGAGTCTAGAACATCCTTTTACAGATGTTACTCACATGAATGGGCCTGTTAACTTTAGAATACCAGTCTGAGGAAAGACAACTTGTAGGCACGGTCCATGCTGAGGGCCCTAATTAGTGAATGTGTGAATGCAGAGCATGTGTTCCAGCAGCCCATTCTCGTTACTATTCAGGACATGTTGGTCTGTGTTAATAAAGATGTCACTTCCACTTTACTATCCCTAATTTACTTTATTACTGATTAAGAAATATCTGATAGATTAATGGTACATAGAGTGCCAGAGCTTGTCTGGCCTTTTGATCAGAAAGAAGATGCAAAAGGGTCATAAACCTCTGGGTCTACCCAGCAGAGAACAGGTGCATTAGTGGGGATGCAGCCAGGTTGTCTGGCTTTATTTGGTACCTTAGCAGCTCTTGGAAGTGAGAGGCATCCAAGAGTTTTGAGGATGGAAATGAATGGAGTCACAACTGGTTTATTTACACCTGTCCCAGCTGCTCACTGGGGCACAGCTGAGGATGTGGGCACTGGTGTGTTGGGTCTGCTGAACATGCACTCTTCAGACTGTGCTTATGACTGTGTCACCAAATCCCACCCCTGGCTGATGGGAATGGGGACTGTGCATTTGAGGGGGATGGTGTTTCTGTGGCTTTGCCACCCAGCACCTCTTGACCAATTTACACCAAACTTGGAATAGATGGCAGTGCTCTCAGAGTGGAAGGTTTTGTGAAGAGCAGCTGGGAAAGAGAGAGCCCAGCGAGGCTGGGATGGGGAAATGGGACATGGTATGAGCCCAGCTCTCATCATTTGTTAGAGAACCCAGTCCCAGAGGAGGGGGCAGGCAGATGGACACTCAGAACTGTGGGAAATCCACCTTTCTCTCACTGATCAAAGCACTGGTGTCTGCAAGCTTTCAATAACCTCCTTTGTCTTAATTTTTGTACTGTGGCGCAGCTTCACATATAGGACTTAAGAAAGGTATACTGTAAAACTTTGGTACAGGGTATTTTGGAAAGTAGAATTTAGAAAATATCTCTCATAAAAAACATCCAAATGCAAATCCAGGCACTTTCTTCTGCCCTCCATCACACCCTGCTCCTTGCTGCGGTTCATCTCTCTGAGCAGGCACAGCAGCAAGCCAACAACTTCATGTACAGGAGCAGAACCTGCTGAGTTCAAAGGAGCTGGGTATATATATGTAAATGTTTGCAGGATCAGGATCCTATGTGTTGCATGGAATTTGGCCTGGCTTTCTGCTTCCCTCTAGGATTTGACCTATTGTTTTTAAACACCACTGTAATTGATGCATTTTAATATTGCTGTGATGTTATCCTGAAAGGCAACTGGGAATTAGCATACTGTATTTCATTATTTCATGACTTTTTATATATTCATATTTAGACTGAGCAGTGTTAAAAAGAATGTTTTATTTCATTATGCAATTTTTAGTGAGCTTATTATCAGTAATATGTTTAGCATAAAATTTATTAGTGACATGCCCTTTAATTTAGCCTGTCTAATTGGTGCTAATTTAGTTAGATTGCATTAAATTACACCCTTTAATGTAGCTATGTGTGGGTCAAGAAATCCATTCCAACAGGTTAGGTAATTTTTCATGCAGCTGAACAGTAAAAATGGTATTAAGGTAGCTGAAAAATGCAATCATGTTCCAAAATAATAGTTTTCCTGGATATTATTATCAGGGAAACAGGATTTCTGTTATAAGTGTTCTTTGTTTGAAGACTTACAGGGTTCATCTTCCATCTAAACTCATGTCCCCAATCTTCACAACAAAGACAAAGGGTGGGGATTAAGATCATTACTCTTACGTGAGGGGGAATTATTAAGAATGATCTTTATTTCAGCCTTCATTCCTTCTTTATCATGCTCAGCACAAAGATAACAGTGAAAAATATGTTGTCCCTTCTTTTATCTGAGTTTCTGCTCCATTAGAATTACTTTGGTCAGATGGTTGGAGTGGAAAGTAATTGATTTGATCTCAGCAGTGTACAAAGAAGCAATCTAAGCCTGACAAAACAAAACAAAAAATCTGACCTGTAAGAGTCATCAATCTCTAGCAGCAAGAGCAGAGGGCACGGGCAGGACTCCTGGGGGCAGGTCCTCAGCTCCTGTAAATTGTCGCAGCTGTTACGAGTCAATGGTGTTTGAAGTCGCTGACAATTTTGCCAGTGGAGGTCTTAGACCCTGGATTTGGTTCCCAGTTTCCTGCTCAACCTCCAGAAAACTCTCCCTGCTCTCTGCTCCCTGCGTGTGCTGCTGCCTCCGCTCTATGGAGCCACTGTTGTGTCCCTGCGCCTCCATTCTCTCCCTCCATCCCAACTCATCTGCTGAGAATTAAGTCCAAGCCCAGGGCAAACCTCTACAGACCTTGGAAGTGTTTTAATTCCAGTGCATCAGGAAGCCCCTTCACATCTTGGTGCTGTTGGTAGCAATGGTTCCAAGAAAAGGTAGATCAGGAGCAAAAGACGTTAAGGCTTTCTCTGAATGAATGTGTGTCAGTTCAGCATACAGAGTGTGCTCTCAAAGCCATGGAAATCAATAAATTATCTCCTTCCAACTCTTTTTTCTTACCCAGAGACCTTTAGTCTTATATAAACATGTTTTGAGCCCATGGATGACCCATGTAGCACAATGGTTCCCTGAGCTGTCTCTGCAGTTGTTTGCTGAGGTTATGGTATGGTATTGTCAGCATTGCTGAAGGACTTCTGTTGTTAAACTGCACTTTCCAGATTTATTGTCATCATCCTGTTCTTGTTGAGCTTAGTTTTATGATATACTGCTTGAATAAGTAGAAACACTGGTTCTGTGTTCCTGTATAAACCACTCCTGACAGAGCCTTTACATTTATAAACCTACATTTGTAAAAGTTTCAGGTCATAATCTCAGGTGCCCACATCCTTGGAGAGCATCCAGACCACCAAACATACGGGAACTGGGTGAGAAGGAGCAGCCAGTAGGAGCTTAGGTGCAGAGCACCACTAGGAAGGAGTAACAGGGATATCAGCTGGTTCTTTACCCCTGCCAGTATATATGATATTATTGCAGCTGAGTCACAGGTTATTGGGATTTTCCAGGTAAACTGCTATCTACACTTAGAAATAAAGCTGTGTCTCGTTCAACTCCTTGCCTGTCCTGTATTTAAGTGGTTGCAGTTTTCCCCTGCAGCACCAATGAGAAAAATAACTTGAAGGAACAATATTCATAGCAATTTTCTCTTCCTACTAAGTGCTAATCCATAGGGTATCTTCTTGGCAAAAAAGAGCCAGTTATACCAAAATATCAGCCTGAGTTTCCTAACACAGCCAATTGAGCATTAAGAACAAAGTTAAATGCCTGTTAGGTCTGATCCAGAAGGCTTTTTAATTCCTTGGAAAAGACTCCCATTCAGATGTTAGAGCAGTTGTAGGGGATCTAACCCCCAGAAGGCATAGGAAAAGCCCTTTTTGGAACTGTTGTCTGGGCTAAGCTTTTACCTGTTTGATTTTGGGAAGGATGTGGAATCAACTTTGCCTAACAACCAGCTGTAAAGCTGGCAGAAAAAAAGAGCAGCAGCAATCCAATTGCCAACATCATACTGAGTATTATGTTTTGGGTAAATAAATATAGAAAAGAATAAGTGGAAATCTTCCTCTAATAGGAAAATACATCAATGATACTGTAATTAGAACCAACATTATTCAACTGCAAGAAAGTATTTATTTTACTATGATTACTACAGTTGTTTATTCTAGGGAGCTGTATCCAGAAGCAGAATATCCAAAGTGGATAACCAGCAGAATATCCAGCAGCTGTCTAAGACAAGTTTCTTGAAAATTCTGCTTAGTGGCTCAGTAGGTACTTATCAGGAGAGCCCCAAGACAGTGGGCAGGGCAAGCCCAGCAGTGCAGCTGGGTCACAGCGCAGTTACAGCTCTGTGCCTCTGAGTGGGAACCTGGAGAGCCTGAGAGATGGAGCTCAGGCAGTGCAGAGAGAGCAGGCACAGGGCTGGCACAGCTGCACACAAAATTAGTCTTTTCCAGCATTGCTATGCTCCTGCCATGCATGCAGCCATGACAGATTTTTATCCCAGAGATGAGACTTAATAGCCTGGGTGTGTTTTCAGAGCTTTAATAAAAAGAGTGGATTTTTTAAAAGATGTGTGTTTAGGTATTGGCTTTCAATCTAGAACAATAAATGCTCTATGCACACTGGGGCAGAGCATCCTCCTTCCAGCTCTTTAACATTCCCAAACTAAACACACAGTTCAGACCCATTCCTGTGCTCTGTCATCAGGAGAAAATAATCAGCTCCAGCAGCAAAGCCAAGTTTACAGCCAGGCTCATGAGGCTGATCCCAGCAGACCTTGCTCAGTAGGCCTACTGAGCAAGGCAGTAGCTTCCTAGAAGGCAGCTGCTGAGGAGAACACAGTGTCTGGACAGACTGGCTGGGGATCTCTGGCAAGGAAGGGAGAGACCAGTTATCTCTGCTTCATACACTCCTGCCTGAAATCTGGAGGTCCTGATTACCCCCAGTCATTCAAAATATTCAGAAACATTAGCAGGATGTTGGATCTAAATGAGCAGTTTAATAAAATGCTATGGGTTAGTTCTGAGGCTTCATGTCAATGTAAGGGAAATGAGTCTGCCTGTGTCCTCCCCCTCTGCCCTGCTGTGAGTGTGGTGACTGGGCTGGTCACTCTGGGCATTTGTGGCACTCTGTGTCCAGTGCCAGCCCTGCCCATTGCTCTGACAAGAGCTGAGCATGCTGGAGCTGGAGCCAGGGCTGTGCTTGCCAGCATTAACTGCATAAGCAGAGACCCTGGGAGGTGATGCAGGGTTGTGCTGGGACACTTCTGCTACAGCCGTCTAGGTCTCCAAGAGTTTCCTCAATCTCCGATTAGCTTTTGGGCTCTTGCTGTAAAGCCAAAGCTCTCCCAAGGAAATGCTCTGTGGCTGGCTGTGTGCCTGCAACCAAGGTGCTGGTACAGGGAATCCTGAAATGGCTTCCCCCTGTCAGATGTGATGTGGTGTTTGTTTGATGTGGTGTTCCCAGAGGCCCTGGGCCATTGTTCTGGCCTTTGGGAGAGCGGAGGGTCAGACAGGGAGTGCAGTGTCCTGGACTGCATGGGAAGCATCTGGTGGAGCAGCCAGCTGGGGTCTCCTGGGAAGCCTGTGACACGTGGCACGGCCATTCAGGCATCAGGCAGCCCTTGGGGAAAGCTGCAGATTGCCCTGGATTGGTTCCTATTGCCTGCAAGTAGCAGGCACCAGCTTCTGGCACTTGCTCATTGTTTGGAGTGCTGTTAGGTGGGACACTGCTGGGGGGATGCAAGCCAATACTTTGTATGAAAATATTTAGAAAGAGATAAGAAGAACCTGCTTTTCATCTCCTCTCATTCTTCCCTGCCAGCCCGTGCTTTCTTTCAGCTCAGGAGACTGAAATCTTCTGTTCTCTCATAAAAAGAAGTCACTCTGTGAGCAGAGGAGCTAATGAAGGCTGGCTTGTAATGTCTCTCTCTCATGTGGATCCTCTGATATCTTACAAAGAGTGAGCTTTATTAGCTTTTCCTGAAATGGGACAGCAGTAGGGTCCTTCTCCTCTCCCCCACTGCCTTCTTTTCAAACTCCGAAGAGTTTCTGTATCTTTTGACCTTGATGCTGGACAGCAGGGGTGAGCTGAACACCCTTTTTGTATGAGAGCACAAACACATGCATTATTTCAGACTCTCATGACTACAATCCGTGGGTGTCTCTTCTGTCAGGAATCAGGCTAAAAATAAAACAAACAAATCCCCTGAAATTAAAAAGAAGCATCAGTGTTCAGATGACTTCATGGTATAAACTGAGGAATTGTCTAAAAAGGTGCAAAATAAGGACTGCACACAGCTAAGCTGAAATCTGCTCACTCATAGCACAACAATAATTTATTAGAAGATTGGGATGATGCTCCTGAAGCTTATATATCTGTTAACACATAGACAGGAAAACCTTCTCTGTTTAGTCCATGTGTCAGCTTTCCCGTTTTTTAGGGTTAGAATTAGTGAGGCAGGAAAGAATGGTTCATCCCTGCCACTAACAGGTGGACGGAGTCAAGGGAAGCTGAGTGGGTTAAAATCAATGCTGGCTTCAAACATCAGATTTTCCTTGTCAGTTTGTCACAAACACAACCATTTTTAAATTCAGCTGCTTGGGTAACACCCAAAAGCTATCACTGCACTAATGCAATTATGATAGTGCATCAATTGCTGTAAATCACAAAGCTATAGATAGGGTGTAGTTGTCATGTTCTTTGTGATTAAAAGATGTAGAATCTCTAAACACTGCAGCAAGAGAGTCTGTCATTGATAAAGGGAATCTGGAGCTGGAGAGCAGTATTGATCGTGCCAAAGAATTTGCAAACTATTCCTCAGCTTTTGCACATTTTGAACAGCCTTTCAAGATGCACCACCAGCTTAGTACACACACCCCCACACCCACACCTCCTGGCTGGGTACCACATGAGCAGGCTAACATCTGCCTTGCTCTGGCTCTCTAGCAAGAGGACATTCAGGAGATATGATTTTTTTAGCAATTTCCTGACCAAAGGGGCATGCTTTCATATGTGACAGTCAGAACTGGTGCCCTGTATTTTTCCACTCGGAGGGAGTAATGAGCATTCCCCAGCACAGCCTCACACCATACTGGTGTTGGGGGTCTCAATCTCCCCAGCTGTGCTGGTGCCAGCCCCTGTGAGCTCTGTGTGCTGGCAGGGGTGACCTGCAGACCCCACAGCCTGGCCCTGTGCTGGGCCCAGCTGCAGCACAAACCAACCTTTTCTCTGTTGTGGCTTTAAATACCTCCTTGAACTTCAGTGCAGATGACATGACTCCTCTACCTCTAACTGAGAATCAAGGCTTTACCTCGTGCCAGGATGTCAGTTCTTACCCTCCATGTTCCTCTTCTTTAAGAAAACAAAACCAAAAACACATACACAATAACCCCCCAAAATAATTTATGGCCAATATTCATAAATTATTTACATTCACACTGTAGAATTGTAGGAAAAAAATTAATATTAAGAGATCAAGTATGATAAAAATGGAAGGATAGTACTGGATTGTCAGGCTGCTTGGTTGATTTTTATGCATTTGGCTGTTTGCTTTTCTGTCAAGAATCTTCATGAATCAACATACAAAAAAATGTATGTGATTTTTTTATTAACATGTAGCATGTAGTTAGAAAGCTTTTACATGCTTACAGCTTTCATCCAATTACACAGTTCCTTGTATTGGTCTCTGTGCATATGGCTGTGTGTATATGCACAATATCTCTATATAAATGTTTTTAAACTCATATTCTTTGTATAGAAATACTATACCCTCATGTTGCAATTTTTCTGGTTTTCACCACTCTCTTCTTTATGCTTGGGTGGTCATATTTTGAAATTTCCCCAGGACCAGTTTTTCATGCAGTCACGTTTCTCATCACATCTGAAGGATGTTGTGCCTCGCATGGTAATTAGGTCCTCTTTGTTTCATCTGCTGAGCTGCTCTCTGTTACTTCCTGCAGCACGCTCACGACTGGAGGCTATTGCTGAAATGTTAGAGCAGTGGAGATTCTCTAGGAGTAAACAGCTTCATGTTAACTTGGGGTTTTTTTGTGTTTTTTTCACACTGATTTACATCCTGTTTAAACCTTGTGCAATTATATTTATCCTTCTTGCTTTCTTAGAGTAATGTCATTTATTGAAATAATTTATTATTGCATTGTGTGGCTAGTGGGCATATATGGAAATCATCTGAGTATTTACACAAACCTATGACTTTTTATATAAAATCCCACAAGTATCTCTGTCCCTCCCTAAGGCTTGGAAAGGCTGATGGCTTTGCCGGGAGCACAAGCTGCTGTCAAGCATTGCAGAGTTTATGCTTTCATGGCTGAAAAGAAAGCTCTGATTGTTAGTTTTCCTGACCCTGCTGAGGGCAGGCTGAGGGTGGCTTGGGGCTGTGTCTGGGGGCCTGAGCAGGCTCTGGGCAGGGGTGGCAGGGACAGGGACATGGCTCAGCAGGGACTGGCAGCCCTGTGAGCTTGGCCAGGCCATCTCCGAGAAGGGAGCTTTTGCCAGCACAGTTTTATTGCCTCCCTTCTGGCTGTCATGTTACAACAGAGAATCAACTCCTAAGTTTTTCTCTTTTGTTATTTAAAAGAAAACTTTCCAAAGCTGCCTGACCCCTTTTGCTGGTGTGGCCAGCTCCTGCATTTTAGGTTGGCAGGTTGCTCCAGTGGGAGCCAAAGGGCAGCTCAGGTTGTGCTGCTGCACCAGTGAGCCCTGATGGAGCTGGGGAAGGCAACAGAAACCAGGTCAGGTTTGCCCTGAGGCTGCTGGGGAACCCCTGCCAGGGGTCCCTGCAGAGAGACTTCCAGGGCAGGAGCACTGGAAATGCCTACGGTGCCTCAAGAAATGAGAAGTGATCTAGTAACTGACCCTGAATTCCCTTTGAGTCAGAGCAAAGCTCTGGAATGCCTTTTTGCAAAACCTGCCCCAGTGCTGTATCGGGAGCCATCTCACTGCCTGGCTGCTGGAGGCCAGGGAGGGTGGATGGGCACGAGCCCTCCAGGCAGCTCCTGGTGGCAGGGCAGAGGTGGCAGCAGGAACGTTTTTCACCTTGTTTTATTGAATAGCACACAGGGCTGGTTCGTGTTGGGTACACTGCTGGCCCAAGTGGGGCACATGTATAAACATGGGGCTGCAGATAGGCTTGGGAGAGATGTGAACAGTGATGATAGACACTGGGTGCTTCTGTCAACATGGAATTCCTATGGGTTGATTGTCCTTTCCTTGTTTTTTCTCTCACAATTCATAATGCTGCAGTTACTCTGGTTATAATGACTACATATCCCTTTAAGTGGTATCTAGATTGAGATTTACATGGCATTTTTTTCCTTGTTTGTGTGTTCTGCAAGCATATTAAGAAAGCCTCTGAAATAATATTACCAAACATCAAGTGAAATCCTCTCTCCTGAAGGGCTGATGAGATCATGTGCATATGACTGTGTGTTATCTTGAGCTGACACATGGAATTAAGTCTTGGACTCTCCTCACCTAGGAAGACATCATTCTGCCAGCTCCTTCTCTCTTCTGGCCATTTCAGATACAAAAGCTTTTTCTCTTCATCCAGTTAAAGCAGGGTTGTTCTCTGGAAAAGCCAAAGAGAAAAATCTGGCAATTTGATAATATCTGAGAGTTTCTTCCATTTCATTTTGTTGAGCTTACTGGTTGCACACAAACAGAAGCATTTGTGACAAAACACCACCCACACATTTAGCCCTGCAACAATGCTGTGATTTTAATAAACTGAGTTGTATGTGGAAGGGAAACTGGATTTTCTGTTATCCCACTGGCAAAATTGTTGGTGAGGAAAGTCTGAAATTGAGCCTTGCAGCTCTGCAACTTGTGGGACACAGTTTCTACACTGAAAGATCAAATTTAGCAGTGCTGCCTCTTCTTTTAATATCATTTTATTTTATTGTGTTTTAAAAATTCTAGGAAATTGTGACAATCAGGAGCAGACATTTCAGGAGCAGACATTTAGGCATTTTCCTAATTAGCTTTAATATTTACTAAAACAAATTCTGAATTGTTTCTTTATGGAGCTTCTGCCATTATTTTGTTTTGTTTCCTTCATGAAAGTGGTTTAACAGGTTGAAATCAGTTAAACCCCTCCATTTTGTTTTGTTTGGTTTTTCTTTTACTAATCAAATAACTTCAAAATTTCATCTTTCTGTAAGGTTTTAAAAATATTGTTTTAAGTCCAAATCAAAGCAATTCCCCTTCCTCCCTCCAATTCAAAATTATCATTAAGCAACAAATTGCTCATTGTCTGGCTTAACAGGAGTGGTTGGCTCTCAATCTTACATTCAGATCTCCAAGTCACTGTCTGATGGGGAATTTATTCCCCATCTGTTTCCATTTCTACCCTGCGAGTTCAGCCTGGCACACGAGCCTGCTGCACAGTTGTGGGGTTTGTGATCCATGTTTAATTCACCTAACTTTCAGTCCTTAGCTGAGACTCCCCAATTAAGCCCAGTGCTGACCCTGGCCTCTGTCTGTAGTCAGTGCAGAAGTGGGTTCACCCAGAAGGTGACATTGTCCATGGAATATCTCAATTAAATGCCTAAAGAATGACTTCTCTAAGATCAATCTGCTATGTGCTTTAAGCAGTTCCACTGAAAGAAACCTCCTTGGCTTTCAGAGCATGCTGATAATGGGCTCATTGCCTTGTTAGGTCAGCCAGCAAACAGATGCTGGAGGTCCTTGGGGCTTAAGCACCAAGACAGCATTGTCCTTCTGGGGAGATGATGCATTTCAGGGGTGTGATGTGAGACATGAGACTGCAAAGTCATCCCCAAGCTGCCTTTATTCCCCTGAAATGCTCTGTGTGTCAGACCTGATTTCAGTCATAAAATGGAAATAATAGATAAAAAAGGTCAAACTATTTATTGAGGATTGACATTTACAGCAGTCAGGAATCTCCAGTTGTATGCAGCTTTGTGTATGTGTGTCACTCCTATATGACACCATCCTGCTCAGCAGCTCCAAGCCACTCTTTCTTGCTATACCTAGGTGATGGCAAGTTATCTGTTGCTTCTTTTTGTTTCTCCAAATGTCTAAACATAAAAATGCAGCATTAATTAACTGACTAACCCAAAGCTGCAGTACACATCTAGCAAAATGAAAATTCTCAAATTCTCTCTGTGGCTTCAAAATGATTTTATCTTTTACTGTAATAAATTCTATTAGAATATTTTTGTGAAATAAAACTGTTTGAAATTGACTGTTTTCTTTGATGTTAAAGCACTCGTGTCCTGATCCTGTTGCAGGCACAAGAGTTGTGCCTGGTCACTGACAGAGTTTGTGAGTTGAGTGCAGTGCAGGAAAGTGGGTAAGAGCCCAGATCCAGAGAGCAATTGCTGCTTGTGCTGCATTCAGGACTGGACACAGAGTGCTGCAGGAGCATCACACTGTGTGTGAAATAACCCTAGCAGCAGCCCAGAGATCCATAGGTGATCCTTGCCACTGAGATCTAAGAAGGAGGAAAGGAAAGGAGAAATACACACTCAGTTAGACACACAAATAGCCAAGTGCAGAGTGGGAGACACCTCAGATAGGCTGGCAACAGCAAAGTAATTAAAGGTGCTGAGGCAGGAAGTGCCAAGTCACCCTTCACAAGGGTACAGAAGGTTTGCTAATGTCAGTGCTTATGTCCCAAAGGTACCTTGCAATTCTGGTATTTGTCTCCAATGCCCTCTGTGAGATTTGCATTGCCCTGGTCTGTTTTCTCATTGCCTTAATGGTGTGACTTTGAGAGCTGAGCCCTGAGATGGCTGTGCCTCAAGGAGACCCAGCACCCTCCCTGTAAATGCGGCTTTCTTCCCACTGCTCATGCATTGCTGCAGAATTATTTCTCAGTGCTTTGAATTAACGGGTTCATATCCTGGCACTAAGGATTTAAGGGGCCTTGTGCAGATAAAGACTGTAGAATTTATAGAGCAAGTACAACAGTAGTCTAGAAAGCATTGATAAAATGACCCATCATTGTATAACAGGTATTAGAACTCATGTTCCCTTTTCTCCCTTCCTCCTCCCAAACAGGAAGCCTTTTTACCCTCTGGATAAGATGCCAGAATTAGGATAAAAATTACTACTCAATCCCAACTTCAAAAATTAGGAAAAAAGTGTTTAGGCTTTATGAAACATATCTTCTAAGTTAACGTAAATGCTTGTCTAGATAGCTTTTGAGATTAGTCTAAGACTAAAAAAACTGCTCTTTGTATGGAGCTTCCTGGCCAGAGACCTCTGGGCAGCTCCAGAATACCAGAACAAAGGATTTACAGCCCACTGACTAGTTGAAGTGGTGCTGTTATGTTCAGATTCAAAATTTCAGATTCCTTTTGCCTTTATGACACCTTATGGTGAAGAGGAAAAGCTGTCTAGTGATCCTTCAGGTTCTGGAGGTACTCTTGATAGTGTGGTGCACATAGGTCAGTTATTTAGCTTGAATTTGGACCTCTTACAGACCTCTGTCATGTCTTTTGTGCAGATTTGTTTTTCTGCTTATGCCATTGGTCAGAATAAATGGAGGGATGGGATCTGCCCTGGTTGCTGTAGGGGCTTTTCTTGGGGTGTGCCCAGTCTCCTAAGAAATCAGTGTCTTTCCTAGACCATTCCTGATGGGATTTGGCAGCAGGTCAGCATCCTTAGGTAAAGAAAGACTTCCTGAAGTGAGCAGCAGTCACAGAAAGTAAATTAATGGAAGCAGGCATCTGCTGATCTCTTTGACAATAAGGAATTTCACTGCCAGCATTTAAAAACCATTGGAAATGGTCTCCATTGGAAACCAGATTTCGACTTTCTGCCCTGGGCTGCCAGAAGTATTTCAGCATAAAATGCTAAAGTAAGTTGAACTTTCAATTATAATTTCAATGACTGTCTAGTGAAATGGATTAATGCTCTGGCACTGCACCTTTGAGGCTTTGGCTCGAATCTTGTAGGATAAAAATCTGTCTGCTTTGACAGTTGAAAAGGTCAGAAGTGAAATAATGTCAGGTGGTCTTAGTCCAATTCAATGTCTTGATTAAGAAGTAGATGTAAAAGTTGTTGATGTGGGATATCATATCAGATTGTTTTCAAAAATATAAATATTTTTATTTACATTTTGTGATCAGAATTAGATGCAGACAGCTGCATTTGGGAGAGCTGGAGCTTAGTTCAGCATTCAGGAACACTGCTTGCAAAGTGAGTAAAATACAGGTTACAATATGCAGTACCTTAAGCACAAAAGCTTGATTTCAATCAGCTTGAAATTGATTTCCTGATATTTCACTGTGTCAAGGATAGTTCACTTAAATATTTTTAAAGTTTAATTTGGGAATTTTTATTAGCTGAGAGTGTATAGAAAGACCATGTTTTTCTCACTGTTGAGGCAGGGCAAGAGGTCTCTTCAATTTACTTTTTTGAAGCTGCAATCCAATTCCTAAGCTTATTAAATAAGATTGTGGTTAAGGAGCAAATACAGATATTTGCAGAATGCATTTTTCTCTTATCTGAATACTTATATAATTTTGTATGATGATAATGTATAAATATAAATTGCTTCTCCAGACATCCCTGTGAAAATGTCACCATGCAAAAATTTGTAGCGATAGTAACAGGAATTTCTGTTGGGAAAAAGAAGCAAATGTGGGCTTGGGGCTGTGTCTCAGTTCTGGGGACAGTGGGTGACAGAGCTCCAGAGCACCTTTGCTGCCTTTGATCCATCCCCGTCCCATTTGTCCCCAGCCCTGCTCTCGTGTCAGGAGCCTTGGCACTGCTCCACCAGCACAGTCCCAGATTTGCTTTGCTTGTTTCAATAAGAAACACACAGGACAGTGAAAATTGAAAATCAGCTGTCATGGCACGCTACATAAATTACACAGTTCTGCTTGGTAATCCATTACAGATGATTAAATAAATGAGTGGTTGTGTCCTGTTCAGCACTGGTAGATCTTTGTTTTATTTAATTCCTTGTTCTGTGTGTGTGTGGGGGGGTGTCATGGGATTTTTTCCAGTTGGGTTTCCATCTTTAGGCAAAGAAACCACAGTGTCCACGTGATCGTGATGCAGTGCAAGAGCTGGTGAGACTGTCCATATGTTGTAAAGATTAATTGGCATTCAGATAGGCCCCATAAAGCAGGGTGTTAGCCTCTGCTTTTCCTTCAGTTCTTGGAGTGGGCACAGACAAAAGTCTGTTTCTGACATGTGACATGTACTTTTTAGCAGGCTGATCCTCCCAGTTGCAAAACCTTCAAAGAGTTTCAGAGATTCAGGTACTGCTTAATGTGGGGCAGTTGTAACATGGTCTTGCTTTGCTCTGCTGAGATCTGCTAAGTGGGGCCCAGGGGACCATTGAAACCACAGAATTATCTTTTATTTGTTCTATAGATTTTTCTGACCAAAAAAAAAATGTAATACATCACCATCTTCACCCTTCCAAGACGTGTGGTTTAATTGTAGTGTGCACTCAGAGGGCTGTCTGTGTTGCCCGTGGTGGGTGCCAGGGGTGGCAGAGGCCAAGTGGCCCCACTGCAAACCATTATTTAGAAAGGAACAAAGTGGCAATTTTGCAACTATCACAGCTCAAATATGGGGCCGTTTCACTGGTAATAAAACTATTACTCTGTAACTGTTTACTTATCAGGAGACCATTATGTGATTGATGACCTGAAAATGGAGGTTATCTTTCAATTCATTTGAAATGCAAACTGACTAGAAAATCTATAGTTATTGCATCGTATTTTAAGCAAAATCAGGCACCTACATTGACTTCCTATTTACATTTCTTTGAGAAGAAAAATCACATAAAAGCTATCAAGAAACACATTTCACAGCAGGCAAATTAATTGGTTTTACTGTATTTGAATGGAGGGTTTGTCAAATAAAACATGCCATGACAGTTAATAGTGTCATTTAGAGGCAGAAAATTATTGGCTTATTTGTTATTGGATAAAAGGAAGGCAAACACTTTGTATTAGGAAGTTTTAATGTGTTTAAAATCCTCATTAGGGATTTATGGACATTCTTGCTTAGCATAGCGCCTCATTAATTTGAGGCTAAACAGTTACTTCTGTGTTTCAATTGCAATTTTTTTTCCCTTTTCTTTAATTAGATCTCGCATTAGAGTTTGGTCTCTACACCACTGGAGATGTAGAATTAATTAATGTGATTTATAAATCTAATGGAAGTGAGTTATTCTTAGATATCTTTTCATTTTAGTGAGCAGTTTAACTGCACACAGCATAAGTGCACACAGATCTAAGAGATTTGGGGAGCTCAGGAAAAGTATGCAACTTCTGCATTGAATACATTTAGCAGTGTCCCTTGGCATTAATAGATCAAAGCATTTTAATTAGAAATGTAACTAAAAGAGAGGCCATAAAGATCCCATTCAAAATTAGATTTTCGTTGTTCTGAGTTCTGTACTGTCCAAAAAGTGTTATTTAACTCCCCTTTGTAGATAACCATGTCATTCAGTGGCAGTTGGGATAATTGTGTGTCTCACTATTTAATGAGCATAAGATCTGGCTCTTAATGTAGTCTGAGTTTGGATGCAATCACAATAAAAACATATTCAATAATTGTACTACTTTATATTAATAAAATGAAAATAGCTTTTATTTCCTATAAGAATTCAATTTATTTGATTGAAATTTGTGTTAAAAATGCATCTCTGTAGATCAGTTATGCTAACAGATTGGTATTTAAACTCTAAGATATTTCAAAATATATTTGTTTCCCTCAGAGCAGGAACAGCCCTGCTTTGCCCTTTGAATTCTGGCCCTTTATTTTGAAGACAGTCTGAGGTCATGGCTTGCAAGTTGTGACTGTGGTGGAAGGATGTATGAAAACAACTAATTTGCAAACAAGCTCTGAGCAATTAGTTTGGGTCCCAGCATGGGCCTCGCAGCTGTGTGAGCTGCTGTGCAAATTATACCCAGGAGTGCATTTTTCTGTGAGGACATTCATACCTGCTTTAAAAAGCAGAAATGAAATAGGTAACCAACGCAACACCCACTGCATCCTTGTAGCCACAGTAGGGGTACTGTCAGATGTAAACACACATTTAAGAAGGTTCCTCTTCAAAAACTCCAAAGAAATGTTACAGTCTGAATTCCCAGGGTCAAATAATGCTTTAGGTTACACTGATGGAGCCTCACTGGCATCAGGAAAGCTTTAGTCCCATTGCCAACACCACAGTCTGACCTGGTCACTTTGATACTATTTTAGCAGGAATTTACACAGCTCCTGCCTGATGCTGCTCTTGTGCTGGCACATACTGGGAACAGACACCACATTCCACTAATGTGAAATAGATTTAAAGGAGATCCAATTCCAACTTATATTAAATTTAGACAGCTGTGTCTGTACAGTAAAGGATTTTGCATGATTTCCAAGAGGTTCTACCCAAGGGGTTACACTGAGAATAAATATGGTGTCTAATTTACATCCCCCTAACTGAGGGCAAGTGGACTTGTAAGCCAAGCTCCCTTCATGCCATTTATACTGCTTTATTGTCTTAGGAGAAGTTACATTTCATTCACACTGGCAAAAGGAAGACAAGAAGCAGACACTTGATCATTATTTCTGCCACACCACATATCTCACTGCAGCAGAGGGTTGCACAGTCTGTTAGTCAGGCTTTGATGTTTCAAGTGGACAAGTGCACGGTGGCATTTTAGGTCAGGGCACCTTTTGTCATCACTTTAGTGGAAATGTATAAGGTAATGTTTTCCAGAATAAGGTGAAAATGCCAAAGCACATAAGAAAATGTGTGTATTTTATGTAAGTAAATAGGTACTTGAAGTTGAAAGAAATTAAGGAAGAAGAAGAAATTTGGCATTCCAAATTTCCTTGCTCTTTGCCAATATTAAATGGTTGTAACAGCCTTTATGCAAGCCAGTGTTTTGATCATAAATTAAGTACTGCAAAAGTCACTTTTGTTGGGGCCTGGCTTAATACTGGCATTGTCAGATACTCTGGTATTATCACTATGCTGATTTTCTAAAATACTACATTCAGAATATTCCATAAGTAAAATGTGCAGCTTTACCTACATTAAGAAACTCCCTGGAGACCTTGAAGTAAGAGATCACTTTATCAGTCTTCCCTCTCTAACAGAGTTTGGCAATTTACTGCATGAAAACAATGGTGAACCATTGAGTTTAAATTGAGCATCACTATATTGTACTTTCATGGAAGCTGTTTCCTGCTGATCAACACTGAAATGGTGTTGTTAAAAAAAAAAAAACACTAAAGAAATTAAAAAAGAAAAAAATGAACTAAATTCAACACATACTGAGAAGAACAAGAAAAGTATAATTGTCACATCCAGGTCAGTCTGGTTTAAGAGTTGCTGTAGCAGAACTAAATGCCAGTGAAAAAACATTGGGCTTGCTCAGTGGAAAAACATATAGTTGGGCTTGCTCAGACTGGTAAAAAAGGTCGTTGTAAGCTGAGTTCTTTGTAGGGAGATGAAACTGAATCCCTTTCAGTGTGGGGTTAGTCACCCTCTGGTGTGACTGCACAGGTCTGTCTGGCTCTTGGAGAGGAGCATTCAAGAGTCACTGGGTTTTGAATGAAGCTAAAGGTACCCATTGTGAGCAGCTTTGGCTTCTGGGCTAGAGATCTTTTAGGAAGGTCACTGAAATCAGTGTGAGTCTGATTCAGTCATGTTTTGGACCACACTAGTAAGTTGTTTTTCCTAGATAAGGTACTATGGGGAAAAGGCATAAACTTCTCTGACCACCTCTGGACAAGCAGCTCTGACTGCAGGCCAGGCTGCCTTAGCTTAACAAATGAATTGGCTCACTCCTTAAAACTCCTCTGTGTTTTCAGGTTCTCCAGTAAATGCATATTTTACACAGTTTCTGCAGTATTTGTATTAAAGGAGAACAGAGGAGCAGCGTTCTGTATTTTGTTTTAGGCAATAGTTTTTCTTTCTCTACTAATTTTTTATATATGAGAAAAGTATCTATTTCCACAGACATTTTAATAAGCCCCAGGAGATATTTCTGGGGTTAAAATAATGGGAAATGTAGTCTTCTCGTGGTATTTTGGTTCCAGGATGGTGGAGGCACTAAAAGAAAACAGCGCATATGCATTATTTAGGACCCACAAATGGCTCTCTTGAAAATGAATAAGCCTGTGAAAAACACATGTATGTATTTGAATACCAAGGGAGCAATTTTGGGCTTGTTTGTTTTTTCTTTTAATACCACCATGTTTGACTTCATTCAGTTTCCTCTAAAATGCAAACATACAGCCCTAAAGTATGCTGGTGATATCTCCACAAATATCAAATACACCAGAAAAACCCTACTGTCAGCTTGCAATATTCATTCCTTGCTCTTTTGCTGCTTCCATTCTTACACACTTGCACTGAGGTTAGTAAGGAAGAGCCAAGAGCCTCCCAGCGGGTGAGATTAGCTGGTATCTATTCCAGGTGTCTTTAACATGAGTGACACTTTTTGGACACAGTATTGAGAAAGGAAGCAAGATCATGAGCTGTGAAACATTCCAAGGAGCTTTGGGCAGTGGGCTCTGAGCAGTGGTGTGAACTTTACTTGAAGTAAAAATGGAACAATCTTCTCAGGAGGAGAAATGTGTAGTCAGATGGCAGCTGAGGGGAATGTGGGAGCATTAAAGTGGAGAAATGAAGCCTGAGTGTGCAAGAAAATACTGATGGCAATCAAAGGAAAGGTGGTGCTGGAAAGACATGGGTGTGTATGACAAGTGCAGCTGAAGTATTGCATGTTCTCAGATTTGTAATGGGCATATTGCAAGAATTGAACCATAGGTTCATACAGGTTGGGAGGATGTTAAAACACCATCCAGTCCAGTGTGTTGTATCTGGAAATTCTGCTTGTCTTAGTACTGCCCCATTCATTTCCCACTTGTATCAATCAGAAAAAAATCAGAGAAACCAAGCACTCTCTGTTAATTAGAAGCCTGGCAGGAGCTGAAGGCACTCAGAGGACAAGGCCTCTGCTGACTATCCTCCTTTTGCTGTTTCTGGTTTTCTAAGTGTTTTCCTGATATCACTGTGTGATGCACACTGGAAATGATCAATCAAGGCTCACACACAGGATCTTTTCATGCTGGCAAGTGAAAAATCAATTTGTGTTTGAAGGAGTAAACAGTAGCACGAGCTTCATTTCCCCAGAGTCAAAATGGATTCCTTGATAAAGGAGATGACAAGGAAAGCTGAGCTCTTGATGTATAAGCACATAGGTGCTCATGTGCAAGAAATGAGTGGACTCCTACATTCATTTTCCATGCTACACTTACCTTTTCAATAAAACAAAGATAGGAAGAAGAGATTACTTGTTGAATGCCAATTGTGTGTCAATAAAACCAGGGGGATTGTTCATGAACAGTTTATACAGATGAAAATGTAGTCGGTCACTTCTGGCAAAGACATTATTCATGGTGTATTTCTGCTTTATGGCACTGCATTTGAATTTTCAGAACTATTTTCACACGTCTGTTGGAAGATTGTGTTGCTAACATTTCTGAGAAATATCTGCTGCTGGATGTAAATTACAGGGAAAAGAGTCTTTGTATGATATTTCTGTGCCATGAAAACAAAATCTGATCTCATGCAGGTTATAAATTGTCCAGGAGGTAAGAGTAGTCAAGGAACTGTAGAATGAATAAATGGAAGGTTAGACCAACATGACTCATCAGATATTGTAACCATTCACCCAATGTCATTTGATCTGTATAACATTAAAGGCTACTATTCCCTCGCTCTTAGATTTCTGCCCTCCTTCCTTCCCTTTAAAGTTCAGCACTGAGCCACCCAAGCCATACATTAAACCCTTTGGTTCCACATCATTTAAGCTCTCTCCTCTCTCCTGTGAGACCAAAAAGTGAAGAAAGCTGTAGAATACTGGCTTGTATTAGGTGGAATATTTGACCATCTGACCTTTCCTTTTTTCCTTTTTTTTTCTCTTTTTCTTTTTTCTTTTTTGCTTTTTATTTTTTTAGCAAGCAATATTTAAAAGTAAACATGAAGCATTTTGATGCAAAAGAGGTGTGCCAGATTAAAAGGAAATTGGAAGATGAGTTCAGTGTAGCATGTAGCTGTTGTGAAATCTCCTTGCTTTGATTGAAGTTTTATTACCTCAGGACGTCTGTCTGCAGCTTATGTGCTGTTCTTCAGTCTGGGGTTTGTGAATGCACTGCTGGCTGAGAGAAGAGCTCATGATGTGAATTGCAACCACTCAGTCTTGCAGAAGCCAAATTCCTGGAATCTGTCCTTTCAGCTGAGCTAGCCCACGCTGCTCATAAAGGAATAAAAGCACCCAGAGCATGCACAAGTGCAAACTGTGCTCTCCTTTTTAGACTGATTAGTGATGAAAGCTGAAGAAGAGAGGGAGGGGATGGAGAATCATGTAATGGGTCCTAAAATGCTTGATTTTTATTAGATTAGGAAAGTAGTAGTATGGGATGAATGTCCAATCTTGACTAAACTACAAGAGGATCATGGCAGTTTATTAATGGCAGTTCTAATAACAATTTGTTGTAGCACTAGCGCTTGGGGAAGTGATTAATATTGTATCTGCTCTATTTCATTCTGTCCCAGTGAATCTGTGCTTGGATGCCATGGTGTGCCATGTGGGCCCGCTCACACTTGTTAGCTGAACATGAGTGTTTATGGACAATTAAACTTGCAATTTTTAATTCACACTTTGAAAGGTTGAGAGGTTGTTTTTTCTTTTTTTTTCCAAGACACTCTAAATTTCTAATAGATCTGTGCCTTTCAAGTCTCTTAGAATGTGCAACTGCAGCATGAATTTAGAAAAATGGTCTCATTTCTTTAGAAATCCATTAATAGTAATGTACTGAAAGACTCTTACATTGATCTTCTCTCTGATAGCCATGTTGTAATAATTATTCTTTTAATGTTTGCATCAATCTAAATGTTTTCCTCTTTGTGCTCTCTTCTACTTGGATCTCCCTATATGACAATCACAGCACTTTGACATCTTGCATTACTTTTATACCAATGATTCAAAACAAAGCAATGCCAAAGGGAACAAAAGTTCTGTCAAGCTATTAAAATCTTCTTTGCCATTAACACAATTAAATTGATGCATGAGCATTTAAAGTTATTAGCAAGTGCTGCCAGCAGAAGCTGGTTACCATTGCATAATATATAGTGGGCTTTATTAAAGTAAAATTGTATGTTTACTGTTATTATCATCATTAGTTCTGAAGTAACATAAACAGGGCTGTGAGTTGGGAGAGGGCTGAGAGACAACCAAGAACATGCTCTGTCCTGTATTAATAGTGAGGGATACAGTCATCACTTTCCTAAACAAAGAAATACACGTGGTACCTTGGCTAACCATTGCAGCGGGCATGTGTAATGGTAGGGAAGGGTGTTAAATAAAGAGAGCTTCTGTACCTCTGCTGCTCTCACTCTTCCCAGTCTGACTCACTCAGCTGGATTTGGGGCTGCTCCTGTTTCTGTGGTGAGAAATTTTGTGGTTGATGTGTTCACTGTGAGCTTTTTGGAGGACTGTTTGTTTTGTTTTCTCATATTCCAACATATTAGTTTTTCAATGAAAAAAAATGAGGCGTGTATTGGAGACACGTGTTCTGTCCCACTGCACAGTGCAGCAATACCCCTGCTTGCCAACCTTTTGATTAACCATATTCCTCACTGAATGGGAAGATGGCATGAGGAATGGAAAACACAGAGGAGCAGAGAACTTCAAAGTATTGAGAGAGAAAAAAGTAATTTAAGTGAAAAGTAGGGAGAGGAAGGAAGTCCCATCAAGTCCAAGTCCTGTCGTGTATGGGTGGACTGCATGCCTGTTGCAGTTTATGCTGCCCACATGTGGGCAGTTCTCAGCCAGGCTTTTTAGGTAATTTGAGCTGAGTAGAAACTGGGGACAAAAGGTAAGGCTCTTTTTTTGGTTGTTTGACAGTTTTAAGGTGATATTGTGGAATATTATAATCTACAATAGATAAAAATCATTAATATCCCTGTGGTGTAGTCAAATTCACTTGGGTAATCCTTTACCAAGATACTGCTGAACTGTTGGGAATTCAGAGAACAGTGATGAAATAAGCCAAAGGGGAGGAAAATCTGGTTTATCAAGAAAGAAGGTAAAAGTTGAACATAGAGCACTTGAAAAAAAGTTCATGTCGTGTCTGTGTATGGTGTAAATGTGAAGGGAAGTAATGGATTACTTCTGGTAGTGGGAAGAGCTCTACAGAAAAGCTGAGTTGACACTGAAAACAAAATTTTAACCATGATAAAGAAAGTACCAAGTAGTTTACAACACTCCATACTTTATTAAGGGAAGGAATGGGAGACCCATTTCCCTGCAGTTTTTGGGTCAGACTAGCCACAGTAATATAAGAAATGGGGAAAATCTGCTACATTAGCAGAGCATGAGCTTGGTGATCTAAGTGGTCTGTGGTCTTTGACTTCTGTAGCTGTGTGGATTTATCCATGAAGCTTAGTGCTGGCTGAAATGCAGGCAGAAGGCCATGGCCAGTGCTCTGGTCAAGCTCCATAGCAGATTAGGATGACAGGGATTAAGTTTAGTCATGACTGTCTTTCACCAAACCAGTTACTAAGGGCAATAAGGTAGAAGAACCAGACAGAAAAGTCTCACTGAATATTTATGGCACAAAGGACTCACCTGTGCTTTGGTCCCTTCCTGAATATTGTCTCTTCCTCTCCTGCTTTACCCCATGATAAGAGCCCGCCACAGCTCTCTGCAAGTGCCACAGAGTGGCTGCACACACAGGTCACACCTGCCTGTTGTTTCTGTAACTGTTCACAGTATTTAAAGGTTTTGTGCTCTTTCATATCCTTAGAGTGAGGGATTGTGGTAAATTCTGTAAGTACCATTTAAGAAGTATTTTTTCAACTGGAATATATTAGCAGCATCACTGTATGTGTGTGGGTGTGGTTGGGTGCAGAGATAAATTGAATCTTTTTAAGGGGGGAAGGAGCAGCTGTCAGGCCTCTCAAGGTGGATACCTGTGTGCTGTGCAGGCTGCAGCGGACACTGAACCTGCAACAGGCTGATGGAGTGAGGGACAACAAAATCAGCAACCACCCTTACAGTCCAACCAGTATTTTACTACAGTATATATTTAAGTTTTAAGAGCTGTCTGGGCTGTTAGCCTATTAAGCTGTAGGATAAGATAGTTGATGATAACAGCTTTCTCCTGTTATCACCTCTGTCCTTCTCTGCAGCATGTGGCAAGTTAAAGCAAACCTCGCCCCCTCTCTGAAGGCTGCCGATAGGAGTAACAGTGGGATCTTCTTCAATTACAGAAGTTTCAGGCAATTCCACTGCCAGTTCTCAACTGTGAGGAAATCAGAGTACTTTATTGCTTCAAAAGTGTCGTTAGGAACACAAAGCAGTGTGGAAGAAAAAAACAACTTTTGACAAAATGGGTCCTGCTGATGATTTATGTTGATCTGAGCTGGAAAATTTGGTAGGCAGCAAGCATGGATACAGCAGTCTTCAAACAGAGGCAGTTGCTTGTTAGCTGTTCACCTGTGTGGTTGAACTTTGCATCCAGCACCTGACTAAACATTTCTTTTTTTTCTTTAAACCTAGGTTGCCCTTCCCAATGACTCCAGCTGTGTGGAAGAAATACTGCGGGTAAGTAATACCCTTTGCTTTTTTATCTCCTGTATAATTGTAGTGCTGTTATTTTCATCTTCCAAGGAGAGGGTTTATAGGGCTGTCTTTAACACTGTAGTTAAATAATAACATATCAGTGAGTCTGTATTAAGAGACACAGACAGGGGGTAGGCCCAGGGTACTCCTTAGTGAGATCAGTTCACCTAAGACTCTGCATCTGCCAGCTTATTTCAGTCAGGATTTACACGTGTTCCTGTTCTTTTCAAGCTCTCAGTCCCTGAGTCTATCCAGGACACATTTCTCTCCTACCCTGAGGTGCAGTTGCCTTAATTCTTCTACTCACAAGCTGACCTACAGCCTTCCTCCTTCCTCTAGACTACAATTGCTCATCATTCATGGTTTTGTTAAAGACTTACAGACATGGTTTTTTCTGTGATCTTTGGTCAGTGGTTGAATACAGAAAATTGCAACTCCAAACTCAG
Source organism: Zonotrichia leucophrys gambelii (assembly GCF_028769735.1). Classification (NCBI taxonomy): domain Eukaryota; kingdom Metazoa; phylum Chordata; class Aves; order Passeriformes; family Passerellidae; genus Zonotrichia; species Zonotrichia leucophrys. The sequence continues at coordinate 6,845,017 of NC_088174.1, forward strand.
AATGGCTTAATTGCAACAAGATCATGTAATAAGAAAAAGGGAGTGTGCACAAGTTGTATGCCTTACTCTAAGTATAAGATGGGCTTTTCCTCAGACACCCCAACTTTGGGGTGAGATTTGCCGGGGCGTGGTTTTGCAGCCCACCAGTCCCTCTCTCAGATTTAGGTTTTTCTCCTTATGGGTTGAGTTTCCCATCTGTCAGAGCTACCTGCCTGGGATTGCCAGCCAACCAGCTGATTTTTGGTGTAGAAGGGATTAAAATTTCAGTGGGAATTTGTGCCAGCCATGTCCTTGCTACTGGAGGTAGTGCTGCAGACCTACCCAGACCTGAAATCATGTATAACAGTCATGCCAACTTGTTTGCAAAGACTTACTCTGCTTATAAAATAAAATAAGCTTCTCACTATTCATTGCAATTCAGAGTTAAATAGCTTGGAAAACTTGCTCCTGGTTTCTGTACACACATTATCTTGGGCTGCTCTAGATGTACTTACGGGGTGGCAGTGTTGCTGTAGATGTGTGTTGAGGCAGCAGGCAAGCGTGTTCCTGTAGACCTGCCTTGAGGGAGAAGATCCTGCATGAGCACCCAGGAGCAATGAGTGCAAGGAAATAAATAATATTTACTTTCAACTTTCAAAGTGAACAAGAAGTTTATTACCTATAGAACACTAAGGGAGCAAAAGCAAAGGAAATGTTGGAAGGCTCTGCAAAGTACTTGGTACAATTAAAATGTCTTCTTCCATTTATATATTTCAATTAGGTTCATTACTATATTTGGAATGAATGACTTGTTGACTGGGGAAAGCCGTTGTTTTCAGTAAAAAGCATCAAAAGAAAATGTGATGGGGGAATTTCAGGGATCAGTCATCCAGGTGACACTTTCAATGTGGAAACAGCTCGTTTAATCACAGGAAGCAGAAATGTCTTTTTTCTAATCAAGATGGTGACCCTATTTCCTACTCCATGACTGTCATTTGAGTCAACAAACAAGCACAATATGCTGGGCTTCCTTCTGAAACCTGTTGAGATTGGAGCAGGATTTTCTGTTGCCTTTAGATAATAGGGATGACCTGCAGAGTCCCTGCTTCTGCCACCAGTGAGCCATTGAATTTGGGGGTGTGCTTGAGAGCAGGGATTTAGCAGGATTCCATGTCTCTGGGGATCTCTCTCACAAGGACATTAATGGGCCTGTGAAGAAGGGATACAAACGAGCAAAGACCCAGCAGACCCCAGCCCCAGCTGGATGCCCTCAGGGCAGCAGCTCAGGATTCCAGCCACATGTGGTGCTGAAGCACACCTGGCACTCGAAGTACCTGGGTTTTCTCAGTGTTTTACTTTGTTCTTCTCAAATTTATGCTGCAGAACAAGCTAGCAGGAAATGTGTTTTGGCTGCATGCGGAGTATCATATTCTACTTGACAGGCAATGGAGAGAAAATAAGTAAGAGAATGCGATGCTCAGCAGTGGTCAAAATCCAGTCTTTGGGCTCCCCATGGAAACTGTGTCAGAAGATTCAGGTTGGCTGCTCCACATGAAAGAATGACCCTTGGTTTCAGCAGAAACTTGCACTTTGAGAACCTGGATTAAGTTTCCAGCCCTGACAGATACTTCTTGGCCTTTCAGGGCCTTTTACATAGGCTCTGATGAACTTTTGGGAGTGTGGATCTCAGCTCCCTCATGGCAGCTTCTCTCATTGAAAACACCATGTTATTCACATTTCTGTCCTGTCAGGGACGTTACAGAGGTAAACACAAAGGATTCCAAGACAGTCAAGCCCTAAAAGTGGACAATTGGCTGTAATTGTGCATTTTGCCCAATCAAACCATTGGCAACCCCTGGCAGTTTCTGCTCTGGGCTGTGTTTGCTGTCTCCTCCCCAAAGAGCTGAAAAAGGGTGCTCTGCCTGGCACTCACCCTTGGAGCAATGCATACCTTGAATTTTGCTTTTTCTTTTCTGGTTTTGATTTTTTGTTTGTTTGTTTGTTTAAGTTGAAGAATTAGTTCAGTTCCATCCCTCAGAAAGACACAGTAACTCTCGAGGGTTTCTTGCTAGACTTTACAAGAAAGAGGTGCTCCTGCAAAGATCTGTGACCTCTGATTTTCCATAGCTCTTTTTTCAAGCTGAACTTGATTAATGGTTTCTGTAATTGTAGAGGTTCGTAATTCCTAATCTGTCTTCTTCTTTTTTCTTTTTTCTTTTTTCCATCTTGGAGGAAAAAGGTTTAATTGAATTTATATTCTAAAATTTTCAACCAAGTGAGGGGAAAGGTCTTGACTTCATTTAGACCCCTTGTCTTCAGAGACAAAATTTCACAGTCCTTTAGATTTCCTGAAACACTTAGCTACTTATGTCATCTTGTGTAAATGGTTTAAGGACTGCTCCCAATACTACAGCCAAAGGTTAATGGCAGACCAGTCTCCTGCTGATTTTACTTTTCTAACCAGGATGGCTGAGAAGGTTGTGAAAAATAATAATAAAAAATAATAATAGTAATCATCATCCTCATCTCTTATACAACTAAGGCCAAAGAGTAATGATAGCACAGAGCGCATTTAATACAAGTTGCTAATACCAAACTGAAAGATAAAGGCAAATACCTGGTGGTCCACACACTTTTCTGTTCCAAAATGTGTTGGAGTAATTTTTCCGGCCAATGCAGTGGTTTTGAAAGTGTAGATAATATGGAAGACAGGCAATTAAAAGTATGTCCGTGTAATTCACATTTTGTTAATATAGATTTAAATTAAGTTGTCACTTGCTATGTGCATCCACTGAAAAATGAGTTCATTGAAATGTTGTGATCCAAAGTGCAGATGGGGCGGGAGAGCTGACATTTACAACCAGTCTCCAAAGCTGTTACTTGTGCCACTTGTACCAGTGCTTTCCATCAGTGTGCCTTGCTGTCACTGCCTGTGATGTGAGCCATGTGCTGGCCCGGGGAAAGGAGGTGTGTGGGTGACACTGAGGGGGAAAAGCAGTGATCCTTTTCCTGTCTGTGGAGAGCACAGAAGGGACCTTGGCCCTGGTTTGCCCTGGTAAAGAGTTGATAACCACACAACACCGCATGGGAGAGAAAGGAAATTATTTTAACTACATGTTCTGGAGGACTCAGAGTGTAAATTGGAAATTTGGGCTGGGTGTTCAGGCAGTCAGTTGGACATAACCCAGCACTGCAGCTCTTGTGGCTGTGTCATAACCACCCGGGCAGGCTCTGCTGTCTGCAAATCCGTCCCTGCTTAGAGGAACAAAAGAATTCTTGTACGTGCATATTCACAGTAGGAAGGCATCAAGTAACTAGATGGACTTCTGATGGTATGTGGACAGCTGTGATACTAATTAGAAGCTTTCCAGTCTGGAAGCAAAACAGATCCCAAATATAGTTCAGATTGTAATAAGTGTAAAAATGACTGGAGTTAAATGAGCAAAGTCTGTAATTTGTATGGTCGTCTTCTGATGACTAGCTCCTGTCTAATGACATGGGAGAATATGTAAATTGATCAGCAGGTGAAAATGCCCTTGACTCTGCAAATTATGTGTAGGATTACCTTCCTCATGCCAATTGAAAGCTCTAACGGATTTAATATGTCTCACCCTCAGCTGAAGTGAGCTGTTCACATAGCAAAATTAGACTGTAACAGATACAGCCCATTATTTGCCCCTCAGTAATTGTTTTCTCTTCTAAAATACAAACAACATTGAAGAATGATGCTAAACCTAATTATAATAATTGTAATTTGAAAAATACAGGTACTCTGTCCAGTGCGGTCACAAATGCACTTAGTAGCTGACGGATAGTTTAAATATTTTCATGTGGAGTCTGGGGGCTTGCTGGGGAGGACATGATGTGAATTTAAAATGATTATCCAGACGTCACTGGACAAGTGAATAACGAGCTGACTGGCCTAGTAAATCATGTGAACCTGTCAAATGTGGGAACACGTTGGGGAGGAGATGATGTCAAGTAACAGTAACTTAGCAACCTGGCATTTAGCTGTCCAGAGAATGAGTAAGAGTAGCCACTTTTAAATAGCTGAGTAAATAAATGAATCCCTATACGTCTTAGGTGTGCTATAAAAATAGCCCAGCACCGTATGTTTTGTGTCAAGCTGCTTCTTTCTCCTGGATAAGGTGATTTATTATTTCTATTGAAATGAAAAAATGGATTGAAAAGTTAACCCAAGTGTAAATGTGGATCTGTGGCCTTTGTCCCTGCTCTGGCGTGCAGCCTTTGAAAGCATGCATGGAACGGGTAATAGCCTGCTTTGAGAGTTGTTTTTTTCCTTCAGACTTTGCTTATGTACACAAAGATTTGGATGGATAAAAACAATTAATTTCTTAGCAATTTCTAAGCCATTGCATTTTCAAGCTTTTTATCAGCATTTTCTCAATGGAGGCAGAACCAGTTTCTGCTCTCACATCAATATAAATCAAGGGGTAATTCCACTGACCTCTGATCTCATTTGAGTTCATTGAATTCTTCTTCCTCCCACACTGGTATAAATTGGCAGCAGTTCCACTTACATTGCTGCTGCTGTTATAAAATAAAAAAATAGTTACCTCTGCATTACTTTAGGTATTCATAAAGGCAGAGACCTGTTCTTTGTTCTGATGAGCACATCTACAGATTTGGTCTCACTCCAGAAAATGGAAATGCTGAGTATTTCCTTGAGAACAGCTCCTTCCTGGTTTGATAGGTGATCAGCTCAGTTTTGGTCTCAGTATCACCACAAACATTATCACCACAGTTGTTGCATTCAGCAGCAATTCCAGGAAGGTTGAAGGAATCCTTTCCCAGCATTTTGTGCACTGTCCAGAATGCACACAGGAAGGGTGACATCAGTAGTTGGAGTCATTTGAGGACAGCCTGTGTAAGCTTGGAGTGCAGAAGGCTCTTTGGGAGCTGGAAAAGGCAGTCTTAGGTCTTCCCAGCCCAGAGCACACCCTTGGCCCCCGTGTGCTGCCCCTGACCATGGCAGAAAAGCATTATCCAAATTTTTGACCATTCACCTTTACAGTGACACATTATGGTGGCACCTGTGAGAAAAGCACTTGAGGAGCACAATCCCAAAGCTGCCTGCATTAACTGGAGGGTGCCTCATGTGTAAAGCTCAGAGCTGTCCTCAGGCTGCAGGGTGGGAAGCTGGTGAGTCGATGCCCAGTGCTTGGCTGAGCCCGTTGTTTGTGGGTCCCCATTGCACGGCTGGATTGCACAGGTTACATCTGAGGTGATCTACACTTGTGGTGTAGATCTATAGCATAAATCTGCTTGGTGCTGCCAGCTGAAGGCAAGGCTGTGCTGCTGGGGAGGTGACAGGGAGGAAAGGTTGGCTGTCTGCTCTGACAAATGTGCGTGGGTGTGCAGAGTTTCCTGTGCTCGAAAGCTGGTGTTCTGCACCTGCCTGTTACGGGGATAAATGCCTCTTCAAGATGTAATGCAGCAAAAGATTAGACCTTTGTCAGGACAGACAAGCAAGGTCTGATTCCAGCTTGCAGGCACATTTATCAAATAAAGGTTTTATTTTCATAGCAGTATTAAATAAATTATTTAGCAAAGAACTTTGAAATGTAAAATCTGATCATTATGTGGGTCTATTGCAGCCTGTCTACGCTGTAACAATAAAAAAAGATTACAAAAGGTATTCAGGAAAAGAGAGAGAGATTGCTGTGCACCTGTTTCAAACTCAGTATTCAATTCTGTTTTCTTATCTCCTTTACCATAATATTTTAGCACATATTTTTGTACAGCCAAATTGAAATATTGCTGATTTCAGTAGTATGATATAATTCTGCCATCATTGCCAGATTTACCATTGCTACTAAAATTACTGTAAAGTGAGCTGCCATCACAAGAGTTTGGACATGAATTGCTGCTCCTGAAGAGAAACAAAGTACTCCCATGATAAATGATAAGTGAATGACTGCCAGTGAAGGAGTGAAGTTTGTTTTTCAAGCTCTTCAGCATCTCTTTTCGCCAAAACAACCATTTGTAGTTTCTCTCCCTCACTGAAAGTCAGCTGAGAAACAATCCACCATGCATTGCAGTGTTACATGCTCAGCAACCTCACTCTGATTAAGTACTCTGTTATGATAAAAATAATTACTGTTTATGAGACTATACAAAGTAATTGTTTTAAAGGCAGTTCAAACAAGAAAATAATTGAAACAAAGTTATTCTCTTAGAGGAAAAGATAGTAAGTTTTGCAACTCTTGGGGAAGATCTCTCTACAGAACTTAAAAACATTCATTATTTTATATATTATTTTTTTCAAATACCACTAAGTTTTGCAGTTCCAGAAATAAGTGAAAGAGATGAAAAATGTGGGAAAACAATTTGGTGGAGTCTTGTAGTTGAGTGGAGAATGTCATAAAACTAAGATTCCTACTCCCAATTTGGAGACCCGTGGGACCTGAATTCCCATCCTTTTACATCCTTGTAACTAAAGAGTAATTCCCTTATCTTGGAGTGAAAGTGTGAAAGAAAACAGACCCAAGGAATCTGGCATGTCAGATCAACTCTGACCTTTTCTATGCTCCCATGAACAGAAAAAGGCCCCAAGTGCTGAACTGGATGGAAAATTTGAAACATTACTGTGGTGTTACAGTGTTTGGCTCCAGCTGTACCAGGTATCCTCTCCTAAGGACCTTGTGGGCTCATGAGTTTATGTTGTATAAAAACATGATTAAGAACTCCAGAGCCTGTTGTGTGTCTGTCCTGGAGTGCTGCTGCTGATTCCAGAATGACAGTCTGCAGCGTGGCCAAGCAGAAAAGCCATGTGAAGCTCCCAAACTCCACTTACACAGTTACTGACAGAGCATTAAGCAAAAAAATCTAGTCCTGTTTTGAGATACAGGTAGTAGAATATTTCTCTGGTCTCAGATTAATCATTTTTGTTATTTCATCTTGTCCTGTCAAAGTGAAACATGGTAAATATGGGCACTGAGTGTTTAAACTGCTAGCAATGTTACCTTTCATTTAAATAGATTAAGAATGTGTAGTCTACATTACAAATTGCTTTCGGCACAGAATGAAGACATTGAAAACATATTAAAATTGTGTTAGACTTTCTGAAACGAATGCATGCTTTGGAAACAATTCTGGTTTGAAATGTCTGTAACATCTTCTGTGGCTCTTTCTCTCACAAATGGGAAGAGCTCCATTTTTGCAGCCCTGAGGGCAAATGTTGCATGCCTTAAATCCTGGTAGAAATCTTCCCTGTAAGCCAGCTCTGCTGAGGAGGCTCGTGGGGTCCATGAAGGATGACTTAGTCTAATCACAATTAGTCAAGAGAAGCAGACTAGGAAAGGGCTAGGACACTTGCAGTGTCCAAGGGAAGACTGGACTGGGAGATGTAACTAAACAAACCAGAAACAGTTTCAAGAGCTTACATTTTTGAAATTCCTCTCTGAAGTTTCTGGCTATGACAATAAAAAAATAATTGATGGTTAAAAGAAACATATGTAAGGAAAGCACTAGGGAAATTAAAGTGATGGATCAAAAAATACCAGGTACTTGAAGCATGCTCAGTTTCCCCCTTTATGCTTTATATACACCTGCATGTTGCAACTTTTGATGCTTTACTGCTCCGAGCTCCTTGAGGAAAAGTAAAGAGTACAGGACAAAGTTGACACCTGGAGCAAACCTGAAGTTTCAACTTTGAATCCCATTGTTGAGCTCAGAGATGGGTGGAAGAGTTTTGTTACAGCAGTAACCAGGAGTGCTTTGCCATTTTCATAATGCACTGAGGTCTGAGTTTAACTGAAGCTACTCTTAACTTCTTAAGGCAAGAATGCAGACACCAATTCATGTATGGACCAAAACTTATTTTATTTCCTCCCGAGAGACCCTGTGGACAAGCAGGTGGACTTTTCCTTGGGAAGTGTCGTATGGTGACACATAGTCAGACTTGCCAGCCCCCACGAGGTTTGTGGAAGGAGCCTGATGTGGTCAGGCAGTCTTGTGATCCTCATCTGTCTTAAGTTCAAGTTGTTCCACATTCTGCAGTGAGAGTAGCTCTAGAATCTGCCTTTTGGGGAGGAGAATTCCTGTGTTTGCTGTGTGCCATTGGTCTGTCATGCTTCACAGTCAGCAGAGCTCTTTCTGAAGGCATCTTCCTTCTTACCTGTGGAGATTGTTCCAGCTGTCAGTCTTCAGAATACACCACTTCAAATCTGCCAGTGAAAGACTGGTATGGTTCATGTCCTCATGTCTTTGAACACCCTCTCAATAAATGCTTGAATACATAGACTCAGATAAAACACCCTACATTTGATCTTCCTGAATAACCTTGAGATGCCCCTTTGCTCCACTGTGTCTCCTTCTGTGAAATGGTGAAATAGAACCTCACCCACACTGCCATTGTTGAAAGTTAAATTAGTTGTTAGCAAAATGCATTGATGTTCTCAGCTGGAATTATTGGTGTGATAATTGGGCAAAAGCAAGGCTCTATCAGATATTTAAAATTATGCTACATACTGTGGCTTATCTGAATTTCTAACATTTCTTTAAAAAAAGCGTGTCATTGAATTTAATATTCTGAGAAACCTTATGAACTTCCAATCTATTTTAGCTGTACATTTCAAATTATGCTTATAATTGTGTTTTTATTGAATATGTAAGTTCCTTTCAATTTCTTATTACACTACACGGATTTTGATATACATTTTAGAAGAATGCACACTGTGGATAGGTGACACTTTTGAGTGTTTTCAAATTGTCACAGTAAAATTGTCACATTTGTTTAATTAGCCAGTAGATCCTGCCACATTGATTTGTCAGTGGTGTAACAATTTCTTTGGATTACTGGAAAATCTGACCAGGATGTTTTTTGTAATTTTCTTCTTTTTTTTTTTTTTTTTCCTTAATGAATTTCTCACATTTCTCTTTGATTTAAAATCAGTCATACAGGCACCCAGCCCTGCAGACGTCAGCTGAAGAAAATGTCAGGTTCTAGTGTTAGAATGAAGATTATTTGATTTCTTCAGGGCCCTGAGGTGTTTGTTGACCATTGTTCAGAGGCAGGAGGGAAAAGCTGTCTCCAAACAGGAATCTGAAGGTCTGACCCAAGTGCCCAGATTTGTTTTAAAACATTCTTCATACCCTGTGTGTTCTACCTGCCCAAAGTGTCCCTGCATGGCCTTCCAGAGCTCCTGAGGCCAGGGCTTGGTGTGGCTGTCATTAGAAACCTGTTATCAACACTCTACAGCTCTTGTTTAAATGTTTTCTCTGTTCCGAAATTTCTGTTCAATGTGTGAGCAAATATTGTTGGGGAGGTGGAAATACCTACTGGTACTTTGCAGGGTGAAACAGGAGCAACAGGAACCCACAAGGGCATAGCAGACTGGCATGGAAAAAAAATGGGCAGAGTTGTATTCATTGTCTTTGCTGTGGGTTGATAGAGGGGTTTAAAGTGTGGACCAAATGTCACCTCTCGAGCCAAGTTAGAAAATGGCAGGTACTGATCTTTAGTGAGGGATGCTTTGAGATCCTCTGATGGCATTTATTGCACAAGCATTGAGTGTTAAAAGCCCCTTTGGGCTTTGTAGTCTGTTAATTTCTTTGCCATGAGTATATCTTACTAAAGAAAATGTTGTGTACACCAAGGTACAGTAACCTTTAAAAATGCTCTTCTGAGCTTTAGGATACAAACACTTCATGTTTGGTTTGTAGGCGCATTCCCAGTAGTAACTTGATTTTTTAATTTTTTTTTAAATTAAGCCAATTAATCCCTTCCCACTTATTCCAGTATTTTATCATTTCCAGCCTCTTGAGTCTCTAATCTTTTCAACAAGAGGTCTGAACTGCCAGTTATCTGAAAAAGTAATGTACCAGTCAAATGGAAACTGGTGCTTAGAATTTTTTTGAAGAGCAGCCCCTTGTCATTCCTGAGTTCAGACAAAAACAAAGAACATAGTTTCAACAGTGAGGCGTTCACTGGAGGCTTCTTTCCATGAAAATAGTTATCACTCCTTTTTTTCCTTGGCAATTGAGTCATTGTTTCTTTTAAAAGAGGTTGTCATGATCTCCTCATTACCATTTTTCTTAATATGATAAGTGTAAACTACAAGAAAGCGATCATGTTTGAAAGGATACAGGAGCCCTAAGGAATGTTGCACTAACTGCTTGTGTTCTTTGAAAAGGCTTAGACTGGGAATTTGACTAAATGTATCATTCTGTCTACTTTGCAGCAGCATTGTCGTTTTCTAGCATCTTTCACTTACAACACAAGTTACCCTTCAAAAAGAATGCCATGTTACTGCATCCAGCCTTTGTGTGTCTCCAGCAAAGCGAGATCAACAACTCCTTTTGGTAGTTGCTTGAATATAATAATACATTGCACTTCGTACTTTAAAAAAAACAAAAACAAAAACAAAAAAAAAAAAAAAAACCAAAAAAACAACAAAAACCAAACCCCCCCTCCTCCCACCATCCTTTGACATGTTTACTCGAGTTCATCTTTCCTTGGTAGCTGGTAGCTGTCAGTTTGACACCAGCTGGAGCTGTGTCACTCCAGCACTGCTTGGAGCTAACCAGGCAGCCATGGCTCTGCTGGGTGGTCTTTTCTTGGGCTTGCTCCAAGTTTGTTCCAAATTGCTCACACAATCCCTGATAAACTATTACTAATGAACACTTTGCTATTCCTTTTGGGCCATCTAGAAGCAGAAAAGACAATACATGTCATCGTCTGGTAATGTAGAGATCCGATGTTTAAATGCTGGAGCACTGAATTTACAGCATTTCAGTGCTGTGCCTTTTGTGTCCTATTCATTGATTTTCCTGTGGGAAAAGAAGTAGTGTAGTGCTTTGAGACAGGAAGGTTACAGACTTTGCCCTTTTTCAGCCCTGTTTTTAGGAGTTAGTTTGTTTCAATGTAGTTTGCTGTCAGAAGTTTTTAAAAATGCAGACACAGGAGGCTCTATCAATCTGGTGCACAGTCAGAACACACTGATTTCAGGCACTGGGACTGCTCTGTGTGGGACCAGGCATCCTCAGCTGTCGTATGTCTTAATGGCAGTCCCAAGGATTTAACATTTCCAGCCTCCAACTAGCTTTGTAAGAAAGAACATGCTGGGAAATGAGGAATCAAATGTATGCAACAGTGGGAATCTGTCTACCAGAAATACTCTGAAGTCTCCATACCTTAAAGGAGATCAAAAAAGACCTCAGCATGATTTGGCTTCAGTTTTCTTTACTGTTTAAGCTGGTTTATTTGGATAAGGCTGACATGCCAAAAAAAGTATATGTTGTATCAAAACATCTTCTCTAACATACATCCATTTTTTCTACACCTGTTAGCTTAGCAGGAGTGGATCAAAGGAGAGTGTTGGCATGATTTACAGGACACACAGATGCAGGAACAGACCTGCTTCAAGGTGCAAGTGAGGAAAAGGAAATTCAGACTGAAATGTTTGTTCTTTTCTAAAGGCTAAAATTACTATAATAAATGCCAGGTTGCATGAGAGGGTTTCAGGTGTCTGGTTAGGTCTTTCTGTAAGAGAACAGAATTAAAGGTTTGAGCATGAGAGGCAGCAAGGACTCCACCTCTGTGTTACAGATGAGGACCCACAGTGTATTGTATGGCATGCATCCTAAGCTTTTTAGCTTTACAAAAGAAACTGAGGTGACAAAATTAGAGGAAACAATCATCAGGCTTTGTATATCCAGGGCTTGCTGAATTCTGATCAAGCTGTGCCTGTGTTATCCATACCTTTTGGACACACCCATTGGATTTTTCAGCCCATAATCTCTATTCCAAATTTTCAGACAATATTCAGAAGTTTTACTACTACCCTAGGCATTGCATAAGACAAAATATGAGACAGTTTGTGCCCCACAGAGCATTCATAGTCTCTGAAGTAGGCACTTATGGGAAGATAACCATGCTTCACAGGGGAAAGTGAATTCTTCGTGCATGAAGGGAGAAGCAAGTTCTCAACTGAGACACATGGCAGGGAGAGCATCACATAGCCAAGCAAAAGGAATGGTGAAAAAAGCTTTGTAAGGGCAGGTTTCAGCCTTTCTAGGTGTTCACTATGTCTGCAGCCTCAGACTGCTGGTTTAGCAGCATTACAGTGGAGGTCATGAGACTGTGTAAGAGCAGCATCAAAAACAAATGCTACCCTGGCACACCCCCGCAGGAAAACCCTGCTGCAAAACTGCTTGTGTGGTAAGCAGAATAAGAGATCTGGCAGAGTCTTGGTTTGGAAGGCAAAGAAACAGCTTTTGTAAGGACTTCAGTGTGTATTGGACAGCAGTGTGTGGTAGCTTCATTTCTTTGTATTTGATGAGTAACAACTCAGAGTCCAATTTTAATGAAAGCAAATCATGGCTTAAACAAAAGAATTGGGCTTTAAATTTAAATGAGTTGCCTAACTTGGTTTCTTAATTTCCCCTATATGCTGTTTCAGGTAATTAATGCTCCTGTTTTAAGGCCAGAGCTGGTATTTTCTGGCACAAGTTAATGCTTTCAAATTCCTCATGATTTTTGGACTCAGTTTCATCATATTGTCAGGATGTAAGTTATAAGCTGGTTACATGGGTCTGAAAATTATTGCACAATATACAACTTACACAGTTTCTGTGCTAAGCTTACAGAGCAAGGGGGCTTGTGGTTTAGCAATCTAATTTTGCCTGATATTGAATTTGGAGATTTTATTTTTTCACTATGCTGCCTTAAGTTGCTTCAGAAATTTAATGCATTTTATAATAAATTCCATTGATAAGGTCTTGTCCTGTAACAATATAACACCCTGTTGTACTTGTATGAAAAACCATGAATTGATTACATCTGGCAATGTAAAGGAGATGATGTAATGTATTGTATAAATGCACACAGTGGAGTGCCTTAGGGTAGGAGTAGTCTTGTTTTGTAACTGTAAATTATAGTTCTGCTCTCTTCTTGGTGTGAACCCTAAGTTTCAGAGAAGAAAACAGGCAATTCAAGACATGCTTTCTTGCTTGTGAAGCTGAGGATGGATGGAACAAATTACCAGATTCCCTTAAACAAGTGCCAGCAGTGAATAGTTTCAAAACACAGTTGCTTATTTGCTTGGAGAACGGGGTTTTTGCCAATGTTTTTTAAATTGCTGAGATGAAATTATATGTTGGTATTAGTAACTTTTGAAAGAATTAGCTTTTTATGACTTATTGTGCCTTTGTTTATACTATACTCTTGCAGTGCCAGGATGTTATGTTGTATTTAACAGTTCAATGCATACTTCCTACCTCGTGGGGCCCTTGTGACAATAAGATGTGCCATCCCTGGGGATGGTTACCAACAAGTATTATTTTGAATAAATAAAATCAGTGGGATATGGCAGTGCATCTCAGTGGGGTTGAGAGGCTGCCAAGAGCAGGAGGCATTGCACTGGACATACTGTCCGAAGCAGGGCTCTGGTTCTGTGTGCTGGGCAGCAAAGGCATTATTTCATTAGTTCAGTTACCAGGAGTGACAGCTGGAGGATGCCTTTGACTTCATGAGTTCTAATGTCCATTTTCCACTGAACTCTTAATTCTCTCATCACATAAAATCCATCAAGAAAGCTGTCCCATGTGCTTGCTACAAGGTCCTGCTACGTTTTTTGTCATTTTTTACATTGTGTGATTTTTTTCTGCCAGTTATACTCTGTGAACTCCCCATGTCCTACATGCACTTTACTCATACTGGGAATCTAAGCCTGGCAGGAGTAGGGATTCAGATCTCTGGCTCTGTGCAGCTCATCATAATGGTGCTTTATAGTGGGTCCATAGGGGATTGTGCTGCATGCTCCTGAAACTAAGAAAACATGAGAAGGCACTGAAGGGCACAAAACCTGCTTGGTATCGAGCTGAAGGATTGATTGTCCTAGGCAATGTCATACATTCAGGCCAGTTTTTGACCATTTAATCTTCCTGAGGTGGACCCTGAAGAAAACTATCCTGATCCACCTTGGAGAAAAGCATTTTCTGTGTTTGACAGAGGAGCCTTGGGGTGAGCTCCTGTATGCACAGCATGGACATTTGGGGCCAGGCCCAGCAGGGAGCTGCATCCTTGGTCAGGGCACACACACTTTTACAGGCTATGCTTTCCTTAGGACTGCAGCAGACTTGCGAAATTGAATCCAGTGTGGGTTCATGTGCTGTGGCTTCATTACTCTCCCCCTGAAACAGCCTCTTGAACTGAGATACCTTCCCACTGTAATGGAGCTTTGTTTTTCTTCACTCACATGAGATTGGTTAGAGCAGTAAGTGCATCAATCATGATTTACTTTTTTTTTTTATTGTCTTGTAAATGCTCTAAGCAAAGAATATGAGTGTTATTAGTTATAAAAGCTACAGTGTGAGGAAAATATATTGAAAAGTTTGAGGTATACAGGAGTCATAGAGTACTGAGAAACTCAACAGAAAAAGAAAATACCCATATTTCTTTGTGGGTTTCCAAATGCTAACAAAGTAGGAAAGGAAAACATATGCAGTAAAATTTATAGTCAACCACAATTGGCTTCTAAAGCAATTTCTATATTAATTTTCAGAGAATAAATTTTTTGTCTGTCCCCTTCTTGTTAAAATGGAAAGAAATATTAATTTACCATTGGATGATATGGAATGCATCCTATTCCCTAGCTGGCAAAGGGAACTTATTAGTCATCATTGATAAAACCCACAGGTGAACACTGTGGTTTAGGCTGTGGTCATAAAAATGGTTGTTTTTTATGGAATCAACTCTAGTTTCTCAATAATAAACTCAGGCATGTATGCACTGTATTTCCAATTGTCTTTCAAGCAGTTTTTGAGACAGTAACAAGATAAATTGTAGTATGACAAAGACATTATTGTAGATGCCACCACATTGTTCCTCAAAATATATGTGCTGGCACTGGCCACTTGTAATAAATTTGCTAAAACAATTGCATGAATAAAAGGTTTTCAGCTTTAACATTCATAGCATGAAAAATAGCTTTCTTTGGAGGCCATCACCAAAGTATTTTAATTTTTTTTCCTCTTATAGGGAAAAAGGTGTGGTATCCCTTTGATGAGATTTTTTTAAAATGCTGAAACATCATAACCAATGTATATTAATGAATTTATCATGTCCATGTCAATATCAAAAATGTATCAAAATCCCTTCCTAAAGAAGCCTTTGACCCAGTATAAAGCAGGTCAGATTACTGGTCAGGGTATTTCCAGCTGCTTGTTCAAATTATCCATTCCTTCTTAAGGAATATGAATAAAAACAACCCATAGGCTGATTGCCTTTGTGTTCCTTTAGGCTTTAGTGTAATTTGCTTGTCATTTCTATATATAAATATATTTCTCTATATCAATTCTTTCCTTAGCCTTTCCTCCAAAGCTGAAACAGGCTTAGATCAGCATGCATCTCACACAGAAAGTGTGGCTACCCCTCATGCATTACTGGCTTCCCACCAGAGAGAGTTTGATCAGTTTTGTATAAATGCAGAAACCAGAAAGATGCTGTGAAACAAGACAGGCTTTTTACAAAGGTTACATTGATAAATAGTTAATAAAACATTAATAAATCATTAATAGAGTCTTTAATAAATGGTAAATCACTTGGCTGTATTTATTCCTATCTTTATTCAATCAAGGCAGTAGGCTGCTTAGCACCAGCTGTAACATCAAGTTTGTAATAACCTTAGAACATCTATTCTTCACATATTATTTTTTTCTGAATACAACTTTAACATGCTGTGCCTCCAAAAATTGGAGGAAGTTTAAAGCAATAGATTTAGCTAAGATTTAAAAGTACTAAAAGTCAGCTAAGATTTAAAAGAGAGGATCATTTGACAGAGAATATCACAGGTAAGGTCTCTTTAGCAGCAGTGGCCTCAGACTGAATTTATTGCTAGAGATGTGTGTGGGGCTGGTCCTCCTGCTCCACTGGCTGCCCTCTAATGATGTGGGAAAATGTTGGTCCTGAGACTGCCTTTGTGGCCACAGAAGAAAAAAAATGGGATTGTTGCTTTGTTTTCTGCCTCTTTGTGGAGGTATCCAAAAGAGAAGCACTAAGGGTAGGGCTTGGCCAAACCAGTTGTGATCTATCAAAACTACAGAACAAGAAAAGAGCTGGGAAGGGTCTTAGAAATCTCATCATCTCCTACAGATCCCTGTCCCAGTGCAGGAATCAGTTCTGCCTAAGCCATGCCTGACTGATGTGTGCTTATCTGTTCTTAGGGATGTTCTTGCACAGATGGAGTCCATGGAGCCCTCTGAGCAATCTGTTGCAGTGCTGCAGGGTCCTTACCATTAAAGAGCTTTCTCTTACCTCTAACTGGAATTTTTCTGGCTGCAGTTGAAGTTCATATCCTCCATAAAGCTGGAGAACAGATTATTCTCTCCTTTAGGAACAGCTCTTTCTGTAATTAAAGGCTGTTCTCATGTCTCCCCTCAGTTCTCCCAAGGGAAGTAGCATGAGCCCTGTATCTTGGGAGGCTTCAAATTAGATCAGGCTAAGCAGTTCAGAGCACACTAGGAAGGGAAGCTGCCTCAGTAGGAACACAGAGTACACAATCCTGCTTCTTTCTTTCCATAATGGCCACTCAGAGCCTGGCTCAGTGCTTTTATCTGTACTTAAAAACACGGTACGCTTTCTTTTGAATGAGAAGGAAATGATGGAAAAATGAAATACAGAGACAGGAAATAAATCTTGAAGGCAGCTATTAATTTTAGGGACTGGTTTTGTAAAGCTATTTACCATCTGCCCCATATCCCCTGTACTCAATTCTCTCTCTGCCCTCTTCCTTAAAAACTTGCAAATTTAAATTCTTCCCCAGTCCTCTCCTTCCATTTAAATCATTATTTGGCCTTGTACCTCTGCATCCCTTGGAAGGTTTGCTTGGGGTATTTGTGTTTTGGGTGATTCATTAGATCGTGTCTGCATGTGTCCTTCTTAGTTACTTACCTGAGGGCTTTTATAGCCAAAAAAACCAGACTAAGCTGAAGAGACAAGCATGTCTAGCTCTAATAAATAAAACACATGGAGTCAATTAAAACAATGTTTAAATAATTTTCAGAAAGGAGGATGCTTGATGTTACTACATCAGAAGACCACAGTGACTTTTAAGCCAAGAAAGAGTGCAGGTTTACTTTCTCATTTAATCTTCAGGTCTATAAAAAAATGCATGCTTCTATACCAGTCATCTACCCACTCCAACAGTTAACATGATTTTGGAATTATTTTAAGTCTAAACCATGTGAAAATAAATCCTAACTCAATTTTGTGGGATTACTTTGTTTCCATTAAATTCCTCTTTAAAGTGTTTCATATGCTTGCTTTTATTATTTTTACTTCCAGGAATTTCTAAATACTTCCAAATTTGGATTGATTAAAGTGTTTTAACTTTTCCTGGAAAAAAACATGAATTTAATTCCCTGTCTATTTTCTCAGGTATTTACAAACTGAGGTGGTTACAGACACGTCTTAATGGGTGTATACACAACACACACCATCTGTGTGGCTCTTTATAGTCTTAACGTATTAGAAGGTGAATATATCAGATTTCACAAGCTAAACAAAATAGATCTTAGCAAGTACTTAAAGATGAGGGACCTCCAGAAGAAACCGGGGCACAAGGAAGAATGGTGAAGTCATGTGGATGATTAAACAAATGACATCTTTTCTCCCGATGCTGCAGAGTAACCTGTCTGTGCCGAACGAAGGGAGCAGGACCGAGCTAAGCAGCCGCATCCCCACAGGGTGTGGGGTTTGGATTTTGACCCTTCCCTGGCAACAGTGCAGTGCCATTTGTGCATGTCCTTCTGTGGCTCAGCTCTCTGTGACTGGAACATGCAGCTCTGTGGTGGTCACTGTGGGGTTGCTGCTCAGATATTTGGAAGTGACATTTTTCAGATGAATGAACTCAAAACTTTCTCTACCACCACTCAAGATTCTTTGGTCAGCAGTGCTCTGGCACCTGTCTGTAGGTAGATGTAGGTCTGTTTCTTTAGCTAAATACATACTTTCTCCCTCCGTCCATACACAGTTTTGGTTTATATGGTTTAGATGAGCTTCGAATGTTTGTGTTACACATGTGTGATCCTATCTGGAATTTTCTATCCAATAAATTTCATTGTAGTGAGAATTGAAGTGAAATGCCTCCATCTAGCTAGGTTGTACCTTTGTAAGAGGTTTTGGTGCTCATGAGGTCACTCTGTAAACACAGAGATTGGATAGTCCTAACATCAGTGGAGGCAGAATGTCTTACCTTGTAATTGAATTTCCTCAAATAATAGCAGGCTCCTTTTCCCCTGTTTTATATTCACGTGTCCCCTAATAGAGAGATGACTAGGTTTGCTTACACTTCAGCCTGCCAAGTGGGTAGGCAGTGGATACTACATGTGTTTTGACAGGCAATATTCTGAAATGTTTGCTAGCATCACCTCCCCATGAATCCCAGGCTCTCTGTGCATTTTCTGTGTGGGCAGGAAGAGACTGAGGTCAAGCCTATAATTGTAGTTCTAGAATATTCTTTATTTCTGCCTTCAGTCAGAATGCCTGGCCCTCTTTTAATTATGTGATATATTCTCTGTTTAATCATTTTGCTATGAAGAGATTTGCCACAAAGCAACCTCCATGGCACAGGCTTAGGCCAAGGCATGCAGGATTTGGATTACATTATCTTATTTGAGTGGTTGTCATGCTACCTACAGAGACTGGTCTGTTTATAAGCTTCATTGTGACTAGCCCTGGGTTTGACCAGTGTGTAATAGCAGCTGGGAAGTGTACTTTACTGCAGTCAGGCCAATGTACATAACATTTCTGAGATTGCATGCTCTTCTGCTCTTTGCCTCCCTTGTCTCAAGAAAGAATTCTTTCTGAGCTTTTTAGTCAAGGAAAAACAACCAAGAAAAAGATGCAGCAGAATGCCAGAGAAAACGATTACTGCCTCTCTGGATATTTATTAAATTAAAAACAAAGATAAGCAAGAAAGAAGCGGTGTCTCCATAAAGCACACTCATTAGAAGGGCATCTACAAGCTCTGCCTAAGCCAGCACTTGTGCAGTTCCTTGGTTTTAGTGATTTTCCCCCTTCTCCAATGGGCACAAACCTCAGTGTGCTCCTGTCAGGCTTGCTGGGGCAGCAGCTCCCTGCACTGGGAAGGAGTGGGTGTGTGCTGCTCTTCTGCTGGGGCTTGGTAGCCATGGGCACCCAGGTTGTGTCTTTAAAGATAATTGGGACATGAGTGTACAAATGATGAATACACACTGAAAGAAAATGGATGGGTTTTGCTTAGATGGTCTGGTAGGCAGGTTTCCCTGGATTCACCTGATTTCTCAGTCCCTCATTTTAAAGTGGAATCAGTAGTGCTCTGGAGCTGTGACATTGCTAATCACAGCAAGAGCCTATGGCCAGTGCCACAAGAAGATGCTGTGGTGCTGTCCCTGCTCTCTGCTACACTGGCATTCATGCTGCAGGCCCATTCCAGATTTTTCTAGACCTGCCTCTTGTTTCTTTTGCCACTCTGCAGTCTTGAATAGGGCTGCATCTTGCCACCATGCACTCCCCTGCAGGGTTGGAGAGGAGGGTCCCCTTCCTGCCTGGGCTTTGCTGGTAGAACCACCCTGCTCTATTCATACAGCCTGGCAGGCTGACCACAGAGGAGCCAGTTGCCCTTTGATGCTTGGATGGTCACAATTTTCAAGAGTAAAACCTGTCCTCACTCTCATTCTGAGTCCTGCCTGTGGAGTTGTTTAAGTGTTCATCTGTGACCCAAGGGTGTGAGGTGGTGGGGCGGATTCCTTGAGCAATTGCCTCTCCACGCTCGGTGGAGCAGATGGGACCATTTTTAGCTCTCTTTCTTCTCTATGTACATGAATTTGTTTTCTAATCTTTTTCTTTTTTCCCTAGGAGATGACCCATTCCTGGCCTCCTCCTCTCACTGCTATTCACACTCCGGGCAAGGCTGAGCAGAGCAAGTTTTCTATCCCAAGCAAGGTACAAGTGGGCTGTTACCAGTGATCTGATTAGCATTCTGTTCTGTTCTGTTTTGTTGAGTGATCTTTGCTGGAGAGTTTATTTTTGTAATTGGTCCCACTTAAAAAAAATTCTGATACTATTTTTAGTTGGAAATTCCCAATCAGACTGTTGCTACTAGTAGAACTGCTTACTTAAAGCTGCAGAAGACCCAGTGGAAGCAAAGTGAACTTTTTATCTCTGTTGTTATGGGAGTCTTTCTATGTCAAGTAAAGTATATTTTGTTTGGTTTTCTTCCATTATTAATTGTGCAATGAAAAGGTTTGAAATGGACATTTTTTCTCATTTACTTATTGATTGCATGGTGAGGTTTTGGCTGCATAGTCAACTTATGGTGGCTGAAAGGCCACCATGTGAAGAGCGTGGTGGCATCTGTCTGTGTCACACCCCAGAGGGAGGCACAGAGTCTAGGCACAGCTCCCTAGAGAGTGCCTCTAGTTCATGTAATCCACACTGAGTTGTTAAATTGTATGCTCTGAAGATGCCCTTGGCCCACATTGCATTGTTGCCTTCTGGCTGTGATTCCAGTAGCACTGCTAGGAGATCAGACTTATACCTGGGACAGGTTCTGCCAGAGGTATCCTGTGCTGGGACTTGAAAACCTGAGCTGATGATGTTTGGGGAAGAAGAGAACTTCCCCAGGAAGGGAAATTTACACCATTCTGTCATGGAGCTACATAAAAGTTTCTTCCCAATGACAGGATCTTGAAAAATAGCTTATTAAACTGGTGCTGCTTAACAGTTTAGTTTAAGCAATCATATCCTGATTTAGAAGCTGGAATGTGATTTTGCTCTTACTGATTTCCCCTGTCTGAAATATAACCACCATACTTAGTTGGAAAGAAATTAAATTAGCAATATCTGTGGCTTCTTAAACAAAACCAAAGCCAGTGCCCAGAATGTCTTATTTTAATGGAATGTGACTACTACTGCCCTAGCACTGCCACTTTCACTGCACTTTCCTGCAGGACTCAAACCAGTTTCTGAAGGGCTCATCAGAAACAGAACACTAAATTAAGAGATGATATAAATTAAAAAAAAAAAAAAAAAAAAAACCAAAAAAAACCAAAAACAAAAACCCAGCTTCCAGCAGGTAAAAACCTGTATTGACACAGTTCACCTTAAAGGGTTCAACTGACACTATCTCCATTGGTAGCAGTATAAGCAGAGGTTCAGAGAAGCTAAGATTTTGGGTTTGCTTTTCTGTTTCTATCAATTTGGCTTTGAACTTTGAAGATCCACATCAAAGTTAATTTCTGGGCACATTAAATGTTGATCCTAAAATTCTTGACCATATCACTTCAATACAAAATATAAATTTGATTTTTTTTTTGAGCTAGCATTGCAGGAAATAGGCAAGCACATAAATGTTTTCATGTTTGCTAGTCTTACTTTAAAAAATACAACAGAAATGTCTCTGGAGAACATCACTTTAAATCAATTATGGCTAGCCAAATTATGCATCTAGGACATAATATGGCTAGGTTGTGCAGCCATATAAACCAGGCACTGTTAGAAGTTTTCAATTTAGCTATTAAAATAAAGGTATCCTCATGAGAAACATACATTTAAAAAGTGTGATAAAAGAGGTGGAGCTTATCAAAACAACTTATCCCTTTGACATTCAAATTTAAAGTGCCATGTTTACTCTTAGGGCATTATTTACTTCACAAGGGACTGACTGACAGCACAATATAATATAAGGGACTAATAATGCCCTAAGAGGAAGTGCAGTGAGGGCTTTAATGACTTTAACATCCTACAGAACTAACACTTCCAGCAAAGTAGTGCCTGGCTGTAGGATGAGGTTGTAAATAACACCTTAATTTCAACTGATCAAACTCAGCTTGGAAGGAAAGCTGATGACAATCACTGTGGACTACAGAGCCTAGAGAAAAACTAAGCCAGAAAACACTGTGACATTAAAGAAACAGCTTAGTTATTGTGAACCAACAAGAATCCTGGCATCAGCATGCTCAGTGTTGCAAGCCAGACTCTTTGCTGGTTGTAAGTTGTTGTACTTCCATTGATTTCATTGGATTTGGACCAGTTTCCATCAGGTGAAGATCTACTTCCCATGTCTTTATCAAATCCCGTGTGTCGCAGTCCAAATAAAAACAGTGACTACCAATAAAAGGTTACTGTAGTTCCAGGCAGTGAGATCAAACAGCAGAAAGGCAATGGCACTAAATTTAATGCATAGCTGCAATCATGCTGTGTTCTAAATTGTACATCCTGCATGGCTCCTGCACACATCCCTGGCCAAGCCTGGGGAAGGCTGGGGCTGCTGTGGGTGTAAATCTGTGAGGTGTCTCCATAAAGGGGGGTGCAGATTTACAGCAGCTGAGGACATGCTCCTGCCTGAGCTCTGAAGGGTCCCTCAGTGGTGCTCTGTCTCCACAGTTAATGCTTTTTTTAAACTAATGTCACTGGTGCTGCCTTAACAATGCTGAGATCCCTTCCCTGTGCCATCCCTTCCCTGTTGGTGTGGTGCCAGTGCCCTTAATCTAGCAAGCCAAGATATATCTTACCTTCTTCATCTTATTTAACTAATGCTGACATTTTGTGTGTTCTTCTTTGTAGGACTCCCAACATCTGACCTCAGGATACAATGTACAAAGTAGGTCTTTATCATCCTAGTCCTTACAGTCAGGGTTGGGTATTTTTTTTGTCTGCTTAACATCATTAAAACAAAGGCTAAAAAATTAATTTCTGTGGTGCTAAAGCAGATCAGTTCCATTTTTTATTACATGTTATGCATTGTGGCATGTTGTGAAACCAAGTATAATTAGATGGGCTGACAGCTTTGGGTGCATTTTAATTCTACAGTAATCTTTTGACATTTGAAAATGTGTTTCCTTTGTTTGCAGAGTGGAGTGATCCAGCAGGGAAAGTTGCAACTAAGTCAGTGCCACAAAAGTCGTAAGTATTATTATTTCCAGCTTTAAATCTCATTTTAAATTTATCATAAAGCATGAGCTTATTTCTCCAAAGGTAACTAAAACCTAGCTCTGCTCATAATCTTGTCCTGGTGTTCAGGTTTTCTCTGTAGTCCTTAAAAATTAGCCATAAACCAGTTTTATGTTTCCAGTGCTTATTACTGTTTCTTCTTTTTAAGCATTAGCTAACAGAGGTATGTGTGAAAGATGAGTTTATTAAGCAGAAATAATGCTGATTTTAGTTCTACAGCTTGCCAAAATTAAATCACTTTTATGCTTCTCTCATCAGATACTAAGCCTCTTACAATAGAAAATGCAACCCAATGAACAGATGATGCAGGAATTTTTACATTCATACAGTGAGAGTAAAACACATCATACAGAATGATTCTGCTAGCTGGTGTTGAAAAGCAGGTCTTGAGTTTCATACACTTTGAAACAGCTGAAAATCACAGATGATCTATAAATGTGACATTTGAAAATTGTGAAAGAGCTAATTCTCCATTGTGTTAAACCATTTTTCTTTGGTGCTTCTCTAGTGTAAGGCTGCAGTAGTGTAGCAGTGAGTGGAGAATGAATTGTTTTTCACTTTTATCCCAGGTTCTCTAATTTGAAAACAGGAGCTGAATAGCAACTTAGAACAGTAGGCTATTGTTTTATATTTATGAAAATGTATAGGTCTGATTTCAGTTCAGAGCTGCTGGGTTTTTTAGTGTTAAGTGTTCTACAGTACTGAATGCAGAACTGCACCAGCTTAAATGACAGTTGTGTAAATACAGTATGTTCATTTAAAATTACTTCAGAATTATTCTAGTGGTTGCCCTTAATCTACTAAAGACATAATTTTAAAAATCCCTATAGGGGAAGAAAAATCAATGTGGAAATATCTAGGCAAGTTTTAAAAATGAATTTAAATATACTGATTTTTAGTGCAAATTTGTGTATACAAAAGGGCTTTTTGGAGTTCAGTGATGTGTCTGTGGGTGTGTGGGGGTACAGGACTAGTGTAGATGTGGGTGCTGAATCTGTTGATGTACTTAGCAGGCTCTGAAGGTCCCGTTCTTTGCTCATAAACTCAAGTCATGGAAGTGCTCATTCAAATACAGTTGGTTGAGTAAACCTTTACAAAATTGTGGCTCAGCAAATGGTCAAATTTTAAAATTAATTAGGTTTTTTAAGATTAAATGAGAATTGGAGAGGAATGCTAATGATATTTAGATTAATTTGCATGAATAGCATTTATTTCTTAAACTTAGTAACAAATTAATTTTTGCCCTTTGCTGTTTGGCTTCCAGTAATGACTTGGTTTTTTGTGAAGACTCTAGCCAACTCTACCCACAGTTCTTGGTAACAGGATGGGCGCATTCATGTTTCAGAACATCAAAGGGATCCAAATCTACCATCAAGCACTTTCCATAATAAAAAAATAAAGGAAAAAATATTATTGCATCTTAAAATTATTTTTCGCTAAAAGCAAATGTATTTGGATTCCACTGTGAAAAATATTTTAGTGAGTGTACCATAAAATACAATATTTCAATAGTTTGTAACCAACAGTAATAGACTTGTCAATCATGGTTTATAGTTATAAGCCGAATTTCAAAAGAACAGTGCTTCAGAGCTCAGTGGTATATAGTGCATTTAATGGGACCAAAGCTCTCTATAGGAAGCCTGATATAAAACCCGAAGACACTGAGTACATTTTATGAACCAGTTGTTCTCTGTTCTGCTGCTTGATCTAAAGTTCCAGTACTATCAATCAGATTTCTGCTGCAATGAACTGCCTTCTTACGGTAGGTGATAGATTTTACACATGAGAGATCAGAGCTGCAATAAAGCTACTTTTATTTTTAGCTTCCAAATGAAGATCAGCTAACCCATTACTATCACTTTTTCTCTTTTACTGCAGAAAAATTGTTAAGGCAGCTTCTAAGAATTTCCACAGGGCTTTGGGAGGTTAGAAGGCAGTCCACTGTGAGGCTTGGAATTACAAGGCCAATGTGTTTCTTTAGATCTGTGTGTGCAGTTACCAGCACCTTCATGGGGAATTGCAGTACTTGAGCACATAATGAAATTAAAGCAGGAGTGGGACAGAAAGACGTAATGGTATCCAGGAGAGCTGGATAGTGCAGTCCACACAAACCCCGAGAGGTAGGCAGCTCCTGCAGTCATTGTGTATTTTAATGATAGAGTGTTTATCAGATTGCAGTTGTATAAAGGAGGATTTAGTCTCTCCAACACTGGTGGATTTTGGGGATATTGCAGTGTGTGAGTGAAATGACAATCCAGCTTATCCCCAGTAACATCTGCTGCTACGCTCTCAGCCACACACTATGGTCTCACTGACTTCAAAACTCTATCCCCCACCAATTACATAGTTTGTCAATAGGATCTGTTATCCATATTTCAGTTTGATCAAATCTGGCTGAATTTGACTCTGTTCATCTGTATGCTTTGTTAGAGTCCATTTAACCTAGATATGTTTCTAGCTGTAACCCAACTTTCATGTGCAATTTAAGTGAAACTTAAATTATCTTTTCCATTGGTCCTAGTGACAGTCCTGTAGATTCCACTGGCATTGTTAGAGATCCAAAGAGTTGGTAATAATGTGCTTGGATTCACCATATTGCTGAGTCCATGACTACTTGAGGGGTGAATGCAGCACAGAGATAATTTACCTTCATGATGCTGCATCTGCTCCAGCGGCCAAGCTGTCTGTATGTCATTGCAGGGTTCAGGTATAGGGACATTGGGGTCATAGAACATCAGACCAAAGGGACTGATGATTTTTGCAAGATAACCTATCAGGTGCACACTTCTGGGGGAAAAAGAACTGCAAGGTGGATTAATTTACCAGTGTGTTGCTGTTGTAGAGGGATGCAAGATGCATAGTATCTTGTCCAAGTAAAGCTTTCCGAAATACAAATTTCAGCCTTTTTTTTTTTTAATAATGTTTGTTACATCCACATGCTAAATAAACCAAATCACCAGTGCAGTGGGTAAAATAGAAGCTAGAATAGTTAGGATTTTTTTCTAAATTCTGCACCTATGCTCATGAGAACATGGACTTATAACTAACCTCAGCTCCTAAGTTACACTCAAAAATCTTGAAAGTGAAATTTTGGACACTGATGTCCATGCATGTGTGTGTACTGTGGTGAATTTTTACAGCTGAAATCAGGCTATGTAAAACTGCAGCACTTGGTTTCCCTTTTTGTAATTTCAAATTCACTGTAAATCTCCGCTGGGCATTGTGCGGTCAGTTTTCAGCCAGTCTGCTCTGATTAGTTTATTATGAAGCAGAGTAAGCAGGAACAGATAAGGTGCAACCAATTGCACTGCAAAGGATTTTCTGTCAGCTTCCATGAATTTGAGGGGACGGACTCAGCTCATGACTTGGGTTTCTGTTGTATAATTGCCATTGCAAGTATGTCATCCTCAAACATGCAGTCCTTTTGTTCTGTTTTGGTTGTTAGCATTTGGCCTTTGTCCAGTTGGAAACTACCCAAAACCTTTTTAATCAAGCACATCCTGTGTTTTGAAATCATACTGCAGAGTAGTCTTGGGTAGTTTCCATAAAAGCCTAGCTAAAAAGAAGAATGTAATCATAATGGTATTCTTCCCCTGTCATAAAATTACTTCCTATACTTACTGTATTAATACAGTATTAAAAGGCCCTTCTCATGGGCTCAGGGAACTACCGGAAACCATTAAAAACTTAGAGCAGCACATTTTTATAGATCAGACAAAACCAACTTGTTTTATCTTTATGGGGTTTTTGTTATCCATCATACTTAATGGTACACAACCTGTGTGCGGAGTAGAGAGCAGCAAAATACAGGGAGCTTAAAACTAAAGCAAGCAGCTGAAAATCTTTTTGTGATATTTCAGCAAGGATTTTCCTAAGTGTGTTCAGCACAGGTTTCAGTTGGACCAGGATTTCACTTCACAGTTCCAAAAAAATTCAAATAAATACCAGTACTTTCCTAATCCCAAATATTATCATAATACTTGATGGAAGCGTGTTTGAAAATGGAAATGTGCTTCTCGACATCTAAATACTTTTCATAAGTATCTAATAGCTTTTTGGAAGATCTCCTCTGTGTCAGGGACAGCCACCTGGGAACATAGAAAACAAAATTTGGCAGCATGTGCAAGCTATGAATTAAAGGTAATTCACGGTTTGAAATGAATCAGCATGAGGTCCTTATGGAGAGTAATCAGACATCAAGAGGATTTTACACCAAGTATTAGATATTGCAACAACAAGTAATGTTGTTATTCAGAACTATTCAGAACATTCAAATCAAGAAGCACTGATGAATTCTTAACCTGGAAAGAAATCAGTTAAAAAAAACAACAGCAAAAAAAGGGATTCATTCCATCTTTATGCATAATTTCCAAAAATGTACCAGGAACCAAAAATGCAAAATTCATCTCCAACTGGCATAGGAAGCAGATTTCATATTTATGTATCAACTCTCTATCAGTGTTGCAGCCACAATGCAGCCCAGGTGTAACACACAGGGGAAGCTGAAATGTTTCTATTACTAATTACAGTTTTTAGCTGACCATAACAAAGCTTGAGAGCACCAGTTGAGCGCTCCGTGGTGACAGCCAGCTTTTTGTCACAGCCTACCTTCACGTGGCCAGCCTGAATCATTGCACTGAGTGCTGCCTGGTTGTTAGAAGTGGGAAGTTCCAAAGATATTCCCTCTGGGTAAACTGGGAGAGTCATGACTACCAGGGCCTCTCACTGCCATGTACAAATTATGATAAGTGAAACAACAGTGGCATGTAATTGGAACTCCATTAATCTTTAGAGAGCTCCAGTGCACTATATTAAAAGGACAAATAGCAGATGAAAATAGAAGAGTCTCTTTTGAGAAATGTCACTCATCTTTCATATTTACTGTTTTGTTTTGTAAGCTAGAAGTTTTCTTTGAATCCTTTTGCCTTGTAAATTCTTGGGTTTGAAGCAATGATAATCAGTGCAGACTGTTGCTTTGTTCCTCACTGCTGCAGGCTTTGCCTTTTGAGCAACATATGAAGTAATTTGGAATGAAGTATACAAGTGTTTCCTATGGACAGTTGCCTATAGAAGCAAACTTGCAAAATATTTGAGCTGATGTGAAATACGTGAAAATGCAGTGTCATAATTAAAAGCCCTTCATCTTTGAAGATAAGCCCATAATTCAAAATAATTTCTAAATTAGGCTTTTAATTTGTTTTCATTATTCAGCTGGCTCACATACAGTTTAACCTCCCTATCAAAATTAAGTTATTTCCTAATACATTCTTTTCCATGATCTCTTTCTCCTGACATGTTTATAAATCAGTTTAAAAAATTGTGGGAACGGAACTAAATTAATTCTGTGATATTTTGCTGATCAATTTTTAATAATTTTTCTTGCCTATCAGAGGATTCTGCCTTTAAGGCTGCCTGAAATAAGCTAACCCACTGCATTCTTGCCAGCATTGCTGATTGTGACTCAAGTGAGCACTGAACCATTTGAATTTCCTCTGATACTGTATAACCCCCCATTAAAAATTCAACATTTATTTGCCCTAACTAACGAGTAGCAGTTGAAATACTTTGTTCTGAAGCAGGATGCACTCCTGTGTCAGTGCCAAGTGCATGCAGTCACTGAACTGCGACCACTGAAATGTCAGCATTAATAGAGAGAGGTAAACGACACGCAGTAACATGTTTGGATTCCTGATGTATTTCCCTGTCTGCTACATATCATTTCCCATTTTGGAAAGTGGTTAGACTGCAAATCTGCCACAGGTTTCCCTGTATTTAAAGAGCTTTTTCACAGGCAGCAGCATATGTTGTGCCTTTATGGCTTAAGGCCAGTCTCAAACTGACCTCCCAATTTACATTTCTGTGGGATGGAGTCACTTCCGAACTTCAGTGCAACTTCAAACATTCATTTTGAAAAACAAATGCACTCAGTAAATCTGAACATTTAAATCAGGGTAGAGCAGAGGAAGCCACCACACTCAGTCCCTCTCCCACCATTTGTTTTGTGACCTGCACTTGCTGATAAAAAACATAAAAATGAACTTCTTGCTTGGCTTTCTGGCTCCCATAATTTGGACCTCACTATGTTCCCTTTCTCTTAACGCTGACCTGTCAGTGAATTTCTGGCCCAGAGCCAAGCCATTTTTCTCTCTGTTTTTTTTTCTTCTTGATGCCCTTTGCTCCAATCCCTTTCATTCTTTCTGTCATGGCTTAGACTTTAGTAGCCTGAGACAGAGAAAATTGTCACCCAGATTCATCTGAACCAGGCTGCAGAATAGTCATAATCAGAAATGGGTGGTAAGTTTGAGAAAAGAATGGATTTTGCCAGGAAGCTTGGCATTCATGATACCAGAGTGGTCTTGAAACTCCCAATTTGTGTCCTAAATACTCTAGGTAAGATTAACAGCCACTTTTCCTAATATACCAACTTAATCCTTTGCATCTTTCCTCTGAATCCCTCTGACAACCCCAATAATCCACCACATTTTTCTCAGCTTCACAGTCTCTATCCAGAGGAACTTCTATTGCTACCATTATCCTTTGGGCAGAGGGCTCAGCAGGGCTCCAAAGCCTATCAATTTTCTGGCCAGAAGGCTTATTTTTTATGAAGTGAAGTTCTCACAACACCCCACGGGGCAAGGCCACGCTCACTGCATTGTGCTCTGCCTTGGATAGCCCTTGGAGCCACAGATTCAGAATGGTTGTACCTTACAAATACATCCTCCCAAACGATAAAAAAGGAAAATATTCCCCAATGCTGGGCTAATTATTGCTTTAAATTCCCAGAGGAGGAGTTGCTTCGCTCACTTGTGTCCATACATCTCAGAAAATTCGTTTTGAGACTTTCCTAATGCTGCAAATGCAGCTTTCTAAGAAAATGTAGCCCAGGAGGAGGAGGGAGATGTCTATAGCCTTACCTCAGTAGGTACAAAGCAATTGTTTAATTAATATCCATCTTGTGGAAACACAGGAGGAAGTGATTTAGCTTTAACAAAATTATCCCTTACTGGAAAGTTTGTTTATTCAAAATGCTTTACAAAAAGATCCTTACAGGTTTTGAAAGAAAGATGTTGATTCATGTAGCTGATATTGTCAGGGAAGATGTAAGTGCAGCTGTCAGGCTCATCTGAGCCTGCAGAAGCAGTAAATGCCTGCAGTAATGAGGGGATTGCTTTCACAGCTATTTACCTGTTAGACTCTACTAACTGTTTGCTTTTTGGATGTCCCTGCTTACTTAAATGCACACAACTGTGTTTTAAGGACGTAGATATGATTTTTTTGCAGAGAGAGGAATGTGAATCAGTGCTGCCCATATTTGATTTAGCATGAATTTCAATAGTTCCAGACAAATTCAGAAGCCCATACAAATCATAGAGCTTCAAGTCTGGCTGTGTGCTAGACTGGAATTTTTTGTTAGGTCAGACCTTTATCTCAGCTTCTTTTTGTGGCTCCTTATGGGGAGATTGAAGAGGAACTGAAACTGGTGACCTGTCTTGACCTTTAGTACTGGATTAAAATTCCAACTTGCTGCCATGGCAACGGGCCTTGAAAATTAGATCCTGACAGAAGCAGGGAGAAACTTAAAACTGCAACTGCTGCACTGAACTGAAGAAAGGTTGCTTACAAATGTCAGTGACAGGCTCTTAATTGAAATAATCTGCCTTTCCCTATAACAAAAAGAAAATAAAAAAAACAAGGAAGAGAGAAATGAAAGGCAAAACCCAAACAAACAAGCAAAACCCCCAAAAATTGTGACTTGATTTTTTTTTTTTTTAGGCAAAAATCTATTGCAATTCAGAGCTCATGCTGCTGAATAAAGCAGACTGTGACATTTGAAGTGGCAGCAAGTGAACCTGCATGGTGACAAGCGAGCCAGACATGCACTTGCAAAGGTCTGAACCCCCCAGACCAGACTGGCAGCAGGGGCCAGACAGTGGCCAGTGTTAAATCACAGGTTAACTTTCTATTTTCTTCTCCTTTAACCTGACACAAGGGATCAAAAGAGACATCACAGTGTCTCCTCTGACTCCAAGGATCCATGCAATTATCTGTTCTGTAGATGGAAAGGGATAAACATAAGCTAGATAGTGCTATTTCAGATCAAGTGTGATAAAAGTTACTCATTTTCCAATCTAATCAATGCAATAGTCAGAGGGAGATAATAGTGCAAGTCCTTCACTGCCTAAGGAGGTTAAGTTGTTTTTTTCCCCATGGAGAGCAGAATGCAGCAGTAGCCTGAAGGGAGAAGGTGCTGAGGGTCACCTAAAGGATTTCCTGCTCTTTTTCCCTTTATCTGGGAATACCCCTCACCCCAAAATCAAACAATCTTGTAGATCAGTTTGCAGCACAATCTCCTGTAAACCTGTGACTTTCCTCACTCTCCCCACGGTCCTGAGGATGCTCTGAGGGCCTTGCTCAGCTTCCCAAGGTCACAGAGGAGCAGAACAAGCCCCCTTCACACAGGGGAATGCAGCATCCTGTCAGCAGCTAGGCATGTCTTTCTGGTAGGGATTGCTGGCTTCTTGGGGGAGGGGAGGGGGAACAACCACAAAAAGCCATAAAAATGTAGGTGTTACATATCAGAAAAAGGATGTTTCTTAATGGACAAATGGAGTTGAATTGGATTAGCTGTTGTGTAGAGTTAGATAACTGCTGTGGAAGCAGAGTAGTATCATGTAGAGCTAGGTGCAAATTTAACAGCTATGGCTAAAATTGTGGAAGACATTGTTTTGCCAAAGCTTAGTGTCCAATTCCCAAGGCCATGTTCGGAGTCTTAATTCAAGCAGAAGGCATGGAAAAATACTACCTTTGGTTTTTTTAATACTGTACTGCCCAAGTACTGGATTTGTTAATGTTTGGTGTAGTTTAGAATTATAGGATCAGAGGAAATGTTGCAGATGTTTACAAATATAAAATTTTGCTTAATGGGGTTTGTATTGTTCCTTGCATGGTTTAGAGAAATGTTTATCACTAATAGTGTCCATTATCCAGGCAGATAAACATTAAGCAAGTGCAGGTTGCATTGAAATAGTACATTATATTGTCTTAACAAATAATGTAAGATTGTCTTAACAAAACCCCCCATTTCTGGAGTAGACACTTGATACACAGTGAAAAGCAAGTGAGTAGATGAGCAGTTTTCTTACAAAGGAAAATAAAAGCCACTTAACATTTCTCAGACTCTGAGTTATGTGCTTCAGACAGTTAAAAATAGAGGCCATTATTTGAAATTTGAAGTGTCGAATTAATTCCTAGAGTAAGTTAGTTACTTCAGAGGACTTGCTGTCAGAGATGAATTTGTCCCATTCAGCTCTACACTTGCCACAGTTATCATTTCCTGCAAAACACCACTAATTCTGCCTTAATTACTGTCAGACTGGACTATGGAGCCCTGGAGTATCTGGCAATAAACTTGTGTTTTGCTGGGAGGGCAGGTAAAGAACCATTTAAATTGGTTTTTGAAATAAGCATGAAACCTCTGAAGATGTACTGTGGTAGTGCAGACTGTATATCAAAATATATAAGCATCCAGTTGCAACAATGGCTTTGTAAACACATTACTGAGCAAACTATGAAAAGTAATCCACCAAGGGGCTGTTTCCTTAACTCATAAGCATGAAGTTAAGAGACTAGTGCCATAAAGTAGATGTGTGCTGTTAAAAAATACTTCCTTTTATGTGAGATTGTTTTGTGTTAAGCCAAATAGATGATTCCTTTTTTATTTTGAGATGCCTATCTTTTAATACTTCAAAATACTTGTGTTTAAGAGAAAAATCAGCTGTCCTCAGAAAATCTATGAATAATTAATTAATTTGTGAGCATGGGGCAAACCATGCTTGAGGGTAGGATGAAGGTGCCCTGGTGCACCTCAGGTGGGCAGAGTGCAGCATCCTGCCATGGCTTTTTGTGGAATTACAGAATTGTGAGGGGTGAGGAGAAAAGCCTTCAGCACTGTCATTCCTTTCAGCTGCCTGCAGGCATGGCCTGAGGGTGGTCAGAGCTCCCCTCCTGGGGCAGGCAGAGCTCCTCACTCTGGAGCCCAGTGGTGCCTTGGTGAGCTCCAGCTGCTCCAGGGCAGCAGGGCATCCCCGGCAGGAGCACAATGTCTCACAGATGTTTTGGAGGCCACCGTTCCTAACTGATCCTGGCACATCTGTCAGTCATGTGCACATCACTGCCCTCCCTGTCAGAGCCCTGAACCAGCTCAGAGCAGCCTGCTGTAAATAGCAAAGGCAGGAGGGAAGCTGTGCCACAGGAGCAGCTCTGAGCCCCCCCTGCCATCCTGCCTGGCTGGGAGCCCTCCCACCATCAGCAGCCAGGGATGGTGGCAGGAGGGAGCAGGAGAGCACAGCCAGGGCATGCTCTGAGCTGTGGGTGGATGAGCTTGTCTGCATTTAGCCATCATGTCTTTCAAAGCAAATAGCAATGCTCCTGGAGACAAGGGGAGTGTGCTCAGAGAGAGTGCAGGTCCTTTGCAGAGGGATTTTGTCCAGGAAATTTCAAAACTTGAGTGAGAAAGGGTGTTAAGGGAATTATATACAGTCTGGATATGGAATTAATCTGCTGTAGCCAAAACCTGGTAAGAGCCCATGTATTGCCAATTGCTGGATTTTCTTGCAGTTTGTGCAGCTATGCAAACACTGACCCAAAAATCCAATATCGCCTTCCTTCTCCAAAGGACAGAACTTTCTGTGCTCTTTTGCTTTAGCCAAAGTGTTAACCAC
Source organism: Zonotrichia leucophrys gambelii (assembly GCF_028769735.1). Lineage (NCBI taxonomy): Eukaryota > Metazoa > Chordata > Aves > Passeriformes > Passerellidae > Zonotrichia > Zonotrichia leucophrys. The sequence continues at coordinate 6,878,674 of NC_088174.1, forward strand.
TGTTCTCCTTATTTTTAATTGACTCTTGTTATTAAAAAAAATAAAAACACCCAAGGACTGATGTTGCTTGGATCTCTGGTAATACATGGTACACAACTCACACCGATTAATACCAGCAAGAGAGCATTCATCGATTTTGTTTGCTTATTCTAAGTCACTAGAAAAAGCACCTTTTTAGGAGATTAGAGAAAATTTATTTATAGAAAAACTTTATTATTCATTTAAAATACTCACAAGTATTTTATAGTTGAAATCTCAGGTGTGATTGGTTGAGGTGCTGTCCTTAGAAGTAATGGGAGACTGAGACTTTTCAGAAGAAAGTCCAGTATATTTGGTTATGAAGATTTTCAGGGCTCATTTATTAGTATGATGACACAGTGTTCCTGCACTGTTGTGTTTCTGGAGACTGGAAGTCTTAATAATCAGCTGCTGTTCTCTAGTAAGTTTTTTTAAAGTCCAGTCTGATAGGTAAAATTACTTCATGTGTAGCCTGCAGAACATGTACCATGCATTGTATTAAAAAAAGAATAAAGCAAACACAATGAATCTGTTAAATCATAATGTCTCCCAAACGTGAAAAATTTGCAGATTAAAGCTCATTGAATACACATTTAAATGATAAATGATAATGGCTTGGAAAGAGTCATTATGATCTATTTCATCAATAATCCACATTTTTTGCCTTGTAACTACACCAAGGATGAATATAATGAATACTGCCTGATGAAAAAAATATTTTGTTTATGAAAGGGAATCAGAGAAAAGAAATTCTCAAATTAACAATTTTAAATGGTTGTTACTGTTTGCTTGCATTGTTTATACATAACAGATTTATCCCATTATTAATATTAATAATTTACAGCCTCAGAGCTTGTACTCAGGAAAAAACCCTCATGTTTAGACTTAGTATCTGGATACTCAAACTGCAGTTGATTTCACTGGGTTTTGAGCAGCATAAGTAAGCAGAATGAAGCAGGGGTGCAGAATTAAACATTCAAGGTTTTCAAGTGCAGATTATTCAGTGAGTACCAAGCCCCATAAAGTTTCTGAGCAGAGGGCAGTAGATTTGTCACAGATTTGTCATGTTTCCCTTGCAGAAACACATTTTCTTTATTTACAGTGTGCTGGGACTTGCTGTGCCTGCCCAGGACAGCCCCCAGGGTACTGCAGCAGTTCCAGAGTGCATTCACTTCAGTCCAGATGGTGCCAATGTGTTCTGGCACTCTCAGCCATACACCTGTAGGAGACCCAGTGGGGTTTGGTCAAGAAAATCTCCAAATTGTGCTAAAACAAAATGTCCTGCTGGGGAAAAAGGAGGGGTGATGGTAGACAAGTGTGCTGTGTTGCCAGCTCCTGGTTGTAACCTCATGTGCAAGTGATCTCATGCCTGACCAAGGTAGCACTTCAGTGTCAAGGGCCTTTAGGATTGAGTTCCTGAAGGCTGTTTATAAAGCAAAACTCTGTTTGCTATGAGGGATGACAGATTGTTTCTTTGTGGTCTATTCCAACTGGAATCAGTGGTTAAATCTGAAATTTTTGAAATCAAGTTGGTATTTTCATATGTGACACCCAAGAGCTGAATCTGCTACAAGTATAAACTGTGGTGGGCTGAGTGTGTGCTGGATAAACTGGATGAATGGAGCAGGATCCCAGTACCCTTAGTCATAAATGTAATCTCAGAGAATTTACCAGTCATTCATCTGAAGGACATGAAGGTCCTTTTCAGGAGCCATGTTTATCAAGTGTTTCTGGGCTTTTTCTGTTTTCTGGTAACATACCATTGCAGATTAGCACCCTGGAGCTATTTAACAACAAAAGACTGTTGGAATGTCATCTGCAAAAAAAGACCAAGATCAAGTTCTAGGGCCTGCATAGTCCTCTTAAAAACATCCATAATTTAGGTAGTTCTCTTTTAAAAATTGCTTATTTTGCTCTTTGATGTTAGGTAGCAACTCCCACTCTTCCTCTTAGATATTTTCACCATTCAAGTGGCAATCTCAGGCAGTGGGTACCTGTATAAATGCATCATTAATCATGTCCTGTAGTGCCACAATATTCTGAATTACAGAGATGGAGAGCTTTTTAACTTTGACTACTTGCTTTGTGTAAATACTCCAGTAAAACATAAGCTTGCAATGAATTTTTGTTCTCTTCTCCTCCTGAAACCATATGCCAAATTATTCCTGAAGCCTGTGGCTGAGCCTCTGGCTGTGGTGATGTCCCAAAGCGCCTGTGAGGACGAGAGCCATGGGAAGAGCTGTGTGTCCCTGTGCATTAGAGCTTCCCAGGGCAGGGCTGCTCTGTCCCCATGGTGGCCCTGGGAGCAGGCCAGGTAAAACACCCTTTTAGCACCCCGGGACGTGCTGGGGACACAGCCTGACCGCCTCAGAGGTGTGAAGGTGAGCTGGCACAGAGAGGAACAACTCCTGCTCCTTCCTGGCCACCCGTGGGTGCTGCTCCCACAGCCCCTGCTTGGGTGACCTGTCATTCTGTGTGTGGCCAGCTCCAGCTCAGCCAGGCCCTGCAGCCCAGCCAGGCTGGGCTAATGACTCAAAACCCTCTCATTAAATACTCCTCTTGGCAGAGTTTGGTTCATAGAGGGTCCCAGGGAGGAAAGAGGTGGGGGGGCTTCAGTCTCGAGTGTTAAAATAACAGCTTTACTTTTAGGCCTTTTCCATAATAAGATTTTGTCAAATGACTGCCTTCTTTTTTAAATTTGAAAAGTTCAATCCTAAGTTCAGGGGTAGCCCTTGGGCACTGGGGTGGAAGATCCTTGTACATATTACAGAGTGATTATTGACAGAATTTAACTGTATTGACCCTGCTCTCCGAATTCCTAAGAAATTTTCTAAATATGCTCTTTAAAATCCCTACAAAACACTGCAGATTTTGGGTAATTCCAGAGCAGGACCTGAGATTATTGCTTTATTACCTTCTTTTCTACTATCCCTTTTGCCAGACTGACCAGTGCTCTGACATTTCTTTTCCAATATATTCCAAGCAGAACGTGTGTGTTTATCCTTCCTACAGCTTTCCCTTAGTGTTGATCCAGCACATCAGATCTGTTCTGTTGATTCAGGCACTTTCCACTCCTGCTGTAATCCATTTCAGCAACGGGCTTGCTTAGGCTAAAAATACTAAAATAATTTTTTTTTCAGCAATTTGATAGCTTTGCCAATGGGTTCAGTGAAAACAGATGACATATTTATTCTTGTATTGACAACTGAGAATGCTCTGAAAGTCTGTAAACTTTCTACCTCTCTGACTTCTCTGCATCTCTCCTCCTCCCAGCACCCTCCATGATACAGTTCCTTGCTGGAAGATTGACTTGACTCATTTTCCCCCACTGTTAAGCTTGCACAATTGAGGGATAAAAAATCCTGCTTGAATTAGTAAGGAAACACTGAATATTTAATTTCTGCATGGGATTCTGGGGTTGATAACTTATAGCTACTCATCATATAAATTAAGTACAGTTTGTGCTTAAGTGGTTTTTTATTAGGCACTGCTGAGATTGTTAATAGCAGGTAGGTTCTTTAGGTTTTAGATAAAGTTACTTGCTATGAAGCGATTGAAAATCAAGTGATATGTGTATCTTTAGGTAGGAAATCATTCTAAAAATTAGGAGAGATATTTTTCCTTACTTACCACCTTCCTTGGAAATAACTATGTCACATTAATACTCAATATACCTAGGAAATTACCAAGGCATTTTTTTTAATTTCAATCTTTTGCTGCAATGGCACATTAGATGCTTCTTTTAAGGGTTAACCTTATTTCATACCAAATTTTAGGGTTCCCTCATATGTGAGTTAATAGGAAAATATTGTCCATAAAACATTGCCTAAATTTTTTTTTGGTCAGAAATTGTCACAGAACATTCATCTGAATATTAAGAGGAAATATTTACTTAGAGAAAACAATTAGGTACTTTGGGTGTCTTCCTGCCCCCTTTTCCATTTGTTTCAGGGGAAAAATAAAAGCAATCTTAGGTCAATTACAGAAATTCTCCCTAATTTTGACCAAGAGGGATGTGTGGTTGGAGGCACAGAAATGTGCAGAGCAGCTCCTCTGGGTGGTGGAGCTATTTCAGGTTGAACTTGGCAGCATAGGAGGTTTGAATGTTGCCTGTATAGGCCTCCCAAGAGTCATCCTGAGTCACAAGATGTTCAAAGATGAAAACAGGGGAAAAGCAGGAAAGAAAACAGGAAAATCAGCTTAACTGTGCCCAGCCAGCATCGGCTCTGTTCCTGTTTCTGTTGCAGCTTTGTGAAATTGCCCTAGGCTAAGGTTACCAAGTTTAGGTGCCTGGTAATGGTTCTTGTGCAAAACTGAGCTGTTGTTTCCTGATACACAGACTGCCTGACAACCTTGTCCATGCCCCTCATGAGCTGGCTTGTCCAGGTGTGCAGGGGGTGTTGTGATGCTTTAAACCAAAACAGATACTAATGATGTCACAGTGCTAGACAGCGACACTCGCATGGTACAGGAATGCGCATGGAATGCAGTAGATGAAGAAATACACAGATGTTGGGGGAAGATGAATTTGTTGTTAAGGCATTTGTGCTTAGGAGAATTTAATTTTCATTCCAGCCTTAACAGGGACTTCCTGTATGACCTTTAGGAAATTATGTCTCTGTTCTCAGTCTGCAAATATGAACAATGTTTTTTTTCCCATTCGTTCCCTGCCCTTTCAGTTTAGAGAGCAGAGTTGCTAAAGCAAGGACTGCTGCACTCTGTGTTTGTACAGGGCCTCGTGTCTCTCTCAGTGCAGTCACATGTCTGTGATACTACACAAACTTCTGTGTAGGGAGAGGAAAAATGTAAAATTGCAGAGAGGATATGCATGTCACTGGTTAAGAATTTACAGAATTTAATACAGGATGATTAGGATAAACCTAATGAAAACATTGCCTGTTACAGACTAAGATTTTTGTAATTTCTGTGGACCTCTGTAACATAAGAGGCTTCTGTAAAAAAATCTGTTAGTTTAATCTCTGTTAAATTCTAATAGGACTTTTACATAAGCTGGTGTTTAGCATGCATTTGGGATGAGTGCATTACCCACGAGTAGTGAACTCACAAGTGAGTTATGTGGGTAATCCCAAATGAGTGCCAATAAAACTTTTATAACACATAGCATCGTTATGGAATTCGTTTATGCCACATATTTTACAGGGGGAAAAGCTATTTTGGTCATATATTAGAGAGTTTGTAATTTTTTTTACTGGTGCTGTTTTTCACATCCCTCTGCCTCTAAAGCTGAGCCAAGTGAATACCAGCAATCCTAGAAGGAAGGGAAAATTAGAACAAACACATGTTTGAAATCTCTCTGAAAATAAAGCAAGGGCCAGATTCTAATCTCCTTACTCATACCAAACATCACCGTACCCCTGAATAGCTCCATAGATTTCTTTGGGACCATTTGTCAAGTGAAGTGCAATTTGACATGTGTGGCAATACCCAGAACTGGCTCAATCTAAACTAGCTTTTTCCATTTAAGCCCTCCAAAGCTTGCTGTCTTCAGTGGTTAGAAACACATATTTACGGTTTTTATCGCATCGAAAAGAATTCTCACACTGCTTAGAAGGGTTTTTTGAGCCTCTTTTTAGAAGAGTTGGACGATACAGAGCAGAATCCCAGCACTTTTCTAAAGCTGAGACAGAAAAGCCCTCCTTAAAGGGGGGCTGGCAGACTAAGCACGCTGCTTCCCACCCGTTTGACAGGTCATGTTTGGGCAGCAAAGACTGAGGAATTTGGGCCTCCCACTCCCCCCTGCTGGGATCACAGCTTTGCAAAGGCCACCTCGTACAACTGATAGAGCTCATGCAGACCTGTTGCACTGGTGTAACACCCTGTCCCCACCACTTCAGCCCATGGGCTACCATGTCCCATATCCAGTTCCCCTCCTCCTGGGAGCAGTTGTTTCACCTCAGCCTTGAATCCTCTGTCTTCCTTAGTGTAAACACAGAGCGTTCTGAGAGAGAGATTTTCTGTCTCTCTTTGTTGTTTTCTGTTGCTGTGTTAATTTTATTGCCAAGATCAAAGATCCTGAACTAGTAAGCATAAGTCAAGAGAAGAGCTTGACTTGACTTTATTGAGAGCAGGATCAGGCCATAAACACATCCTGGGTTTGTTCTTTTGTCTCACATAAAATAACTGCACTGATAAAATGCACTGGCTGATGATGGCTGATCAAGGATTGCTGCTTCAAGCTCCACATGTAACCTAGCTATCTTCACATTAACCTCCTGCTTTCATTTCCTTGCTTATGTTGAATAGGAAACCTTTATTGAGCTGCAGTGTTATGTTCATAGAAGCCATTTGATTAATTGACTGTGTTTTGAACTCTTGTGACCCGAGGCTAAAATGTAGCTCAGACAAAAGTGACAGAAGCCCAGCAATGGGTTGGGAGTTAAAAGAGTGCCAGTACACTGTCCATGGGGCAGCCCACATTCATGTTCATGTTTATCCTTGTAGAACTTGCTAAAAGTAAAGACAGATGTCCAGCTTATCTCATGTAGTCAGTATCAATAATTAGCACGGATGCTGCTTGCTGCGAGTTGAGCCTACTCCTGCTGTCACTCTGTCTTTATGTATCCACAGGGAGAAAACCTGGAAGGCAGGCAAAAAAAAAAAAAAAAAAGTATTGCCAGAAATCCCCGTAGGCTATCTGAGAAGGAGCGGATGTGTAAAGCATTTCTTTCTGCATAAACATTTAGAAATCAAGCTCTCATAAGTCAGGGATTCACCAAATGTGGTGTGAAGAGGCAGATGAAGCCTGCCTTCTGGCATGGTAGCGTTTGCTGATTGATTTGGAATGCAGAAGGACCCTTTTTATTTTTATTTTAAAATTTGAACCACATCTTAATACAAATCAGGTGAAAAAGAAATTGAAAAATAGCAAGCCTGAGATTACAGATGTGCCAGCTTCATATTGTTCAGTTTAGCTGAGGTCATAGTCAAGCCCATCAAGTTCACATCGTTTAGTGTGCGGCCACTGAGGCAATATTCAAACAAAAGAAAAGCAGTCAGAATGCTGATATGCTCCTACTTTGCCAGCTGGCCTCATTCAGCTGTGCAGAGCACACTGGCTTCAGCTATGTAAGGAACTTAAATCAGAAAGGAATACAGGTTTTTAAAAGGATATGCTGTTCCAAACAGCCCATTCATTCTCCAGCTCTCTGATTTTAGATCAGTCATAAAGAGGAAATACCTCTCCTAATATGCAGTTTCATATTCTGAAATTTAGAATGTAAGAGCTATGCTAATGACAGTACAATTAATTTAGATGGAGGAATTTGGTCAACAGGGGACATTTGTACTCTGCCCAGTAATTAGAGAAAGCTTGAACTTCCTAGAAAGCCTACAAGTAGAATTACTGGCATCCATTCCTCCTCCATGCTGGTGATGTTACCGTGCTGGTTCCCTGCACACAGGTATAGATTTATGTAGATTAATTTGGTATAGTACAGTGAATTGCCACTATGATATATATTTTAGAATTACTTCCTAGCACAGCCTAATGGCTGGAATCAAATAAAACATAAAAGTAGATTTATATAGATTGCTATATAAATCAGATAAAGCTTTATGTTACCTGGCATTGGTAATGGAAGCTTTTCCTGCAAATAATATAGAAGTTTTTCATGTAATATTTTCATTATTTCAGTGAGAGTAAAGCAACAAAAAAGAAGAAAAGAAATAAACAAGTCTATTGGGCTTAGCCACCATTAAACATCATTAACTACAATTTTGCCTGACAAGTTCTCTCATCTTGTGATGGGTGAAATGGTAGAAAAGTAGACTGAACAATTGCATAAACCCAAATGAAATATGCCCTTGTATTCTAAGTGTGCACAGTTCAGTCAGTTAAAATAGAGCAATTTATTATGCTTTAGCAGCTTGAGCTTAATCTAGTTTTAAATAGATCTCTTTTTTTTTTTTTTACTTCTTGCTGAGTTTTAACTGGTTTGAGAAGACACATGATATAGTGCTACACAGTCTCTGCTCTCTCTCTCTCTAGTTTACTTTGAAATAACTTTAATAGAGTGCTGCTGATGAAAATAGCTCACAGGAAATGTAGATGAGCCTTTACACAACAGTGAATATATTTGTTTTGTTTGAAATGAGTGGATAATGGAGGAGATGAGTGCAGAGAGTGGGGAGAAAGGAGCTGGGTACAGCAGGCAGAGTGGAATGGTCTGCAGCCACCTCCTGGGGGTCTGGGGACTCTCCCTGGCAGTAGTCCCTGCCCAGGGCATCCCATTTCCAGAAGCTACTCAAGGTTAATAACTCTCAGCATTTTGGGCCAGCCTATCAAATTTCTTACTGGTCAGTTTTTAATATCAAACTGCTACTGTGAACCACAGTGAACCACTTTGCCATATTGGCCACCCGTTGTCAGAATAGGTTGGAATGTTTATCAAAATCTCCTCACATGATATGGGCAAAGCTCTCACCTGCCTGCATTCAAAGCCTGCTCTGCTGTTCCTGCAGGCAGGGAGTGTGTGACCTTTACCAAGTGGAATATTTTGACTGTAGACATTTTGTTTGATATTACACTGTAGTTTTCCACTTATTCATTAGATCCCTCAGCCTTTGTGGGTTTTCACAGGTAATTCTGTAATTACACCAGCTGTGATAAATAGTTTCTTGAAATCTTGCTTGAAGAAATTTAGCTAAGCCCCTGTGCATGTGGGAGGAAACAAGGATCTAACTTGGTGTTAGTGGTGTTGATTGATACAAGCAGCTATGCCAGACCCACAGAGTTGAGTGTTTCTCTCAGAGCCCTCAGGGATGGGAGAGGGCAGTGTTTGCAGGGAATTGGGTGTATGTAAGAAGTTCAACCGCCAAATGACACCAAATTCATGGTGTAAAGGGTATTCTGGCTGGCACAAACTGCCCTAATATTGGGGTGATGGATCCTTTCACCTTCAGGTTACCAGTTCAAATTCAAGGCAGATTTGTAGGGAACAAAACTCATCACACTCTCAGAGCTGTTCAATGTCTGTGTGAAATGAAGTTCTCCCTTGGAGTCTAATGAACATGTGTCCAAATCCAGGAGCTGTAATGCTAATTGGCACTCTTGGTAGGGGTGGCATAGAGGCCAGCAGCTCAATGGGCACAGAGGCAAAATTTCTTCTCCTTGTCCAGAGCTGGGTTAAAGCCCAGTAGGGTGTTTGTGTTACTGCTGCACAATATATGAATGTTTTTTGGGTTGAAAAGGGACTGCAAACTTCAAAAGCATTTGTGGAGTCTTAAGGCTTCCAAAAACCCCTAAGCTAACTTTTTTTTTAATTTAGAGAAAGAAAAGAAAATTGCTAGCAGTGTTTGTTGAGCTGAAGCTTTGAGGTGTCTTGAATAAAAAAAAAAAGGAGGGAGAAAAATTATTTAATTAAAAGTCAGAGAATACTAGGAAAATCAGTAGAGAGAGACTGTATGTACTATTCCTTCTCATGAGTGACTGTTTAAACAGACCAGATTCTCTGGTTTTTAAAATGTTTTTTCCTAGAAGAAATCTGCTGTTTCCTTGAAAAATTAAAAAAAACCCCAAAAAACAAAAGCCAGCACCCCCCAGCTGACTGCCTGCAGCAGCTCCATGACCATGAGTATGTATTGTGATCAGAGACCATATATTGCTGAAACTCCTTGATGGAATGAGTTTTAATTTGGTTTACAGAAAGCTTTAGGGGATATGGCTCTCTACAAATTAGACCACAGGAGCTATAAAATGAAGGATGTCGTCTCTAATTAGAAACAGTGGAGCAGTCTGGTGTTCCTCCTAGCTGCAGCCTCGTGGGTGCTCTCTCACAAGTGAACTCTGGGCAATAGATTCCTCTCCAGTAACTATTATCTGTCTTTCTACTGGAGTTTATCTGTTATCTGATTTTCTGTCTCTGTTTCTGTACACACCTTTCCACATAGTTGTGGTAATTTCTTCACACAGTTTTGAATGGCTGCTGCAAAACAGAAGTTCATATGTTGTTCAGTGATTATACACCACTACCAAAGTGACTTATTTATTTTAAATACCAGGAAATTATTCTCAGACTCAGGTGAATGTACAAGTCAGTTTAGTGGGTTCTTTTTCCAGCATGCAGCTCTACAACTTTGTTTTCTCATGCCTCTTCTGATGAAGTTAAATGAGAGTTAAAAAGAGGCATAAGATAGACTGAAATAAATTATGCTGTATGGTAATCAAATTCAATTTCCTAGACACATTTTTTAGCAAGAGAGCATTCATCAAACTGGGAACCAAGATTTTGGACAAGAAAATAATGTTACTTAACTGGCTGGGAAAAAAATGGTGCCTGGAAATCTAATAGTGGGATGTCTGCAGCTTGTCATTTATGCCAAATGATAAAACCAGATTTAAGCTTAAATGCAAAAGGGCATTTAATGCTCAACAACTAAAAATCAGCTAAAAATGTATTTCCATGGCACATGTGAAAGGAAAGCTGAGCATGGAGCTGAGCTGGGAAGTATTCAGAGGCTGTGCTAAGGCAGCTATAATTTGACTTTTTTAGTCATCAGTAAGGGAGGACATCCAGGCTCTTAATTCATCAACATCTTTTCATGTAGACTTACATGGACCAACGACTAATCCAATGAAAGCTTTAATTTACTTGTGGGATATTGTTTCCACTAGGAGCTCTTGTAGATCAATCTGAGAACAATTACTAGGTGAATAAGAGGGGGGTGGAAGAAAGTCAAGTATTACTCTGAAATGTAAGTAAAAAATGGAAATTTAGAATTAGTCAAAATATTTATTTTGCTGCCCAGCATGGAGTATTATTGAAGGAAAGGGCTGTATTTTTAAGTGTGATTGCTGTTTAGATTTTGCCAGAATGTATAACTGAACATGTCTCATGACCGTCTTATTTTCATGTAGTATTTCATCCTCCAGCTTTGTAGGGGAACTTTATGCCAAGAGAACTCACTGGAGACTGAGTGACAGATCAGGCTGTTGTCCCACATTCCCTTTCTACTAAATCACAGTTTTCTTTAGATGGAAGGTGGCTATTGTGAAGCTGTCAAACTGAGGAAAGTTAAATGGGCTGAAGTGAAGGCTCCTGCTAACAATAGCAGCTATCTCTGTCAAATGAAAGCTCAGCAGACAGTTACAAGGCAATTCGGCACTGATGGGTGGTCGATTAAAAACAACAAAAGGCAAGATGAATGAAAGGGGAAAATCCCTATTACTTTGTGGTAGGAGCTAGGGGAAAACCAAAAATAAAATAAAAAGCCCACCTCACCCAACCCCGTAGCAATTGGAACAGACTTGTAGTTAGCATGACCTTCATCATCTCAGATATGGCACAATAAAACTGACAAGATTATTTTCTCTTCAAGCAGTGCTGAGGTATTTTCATTGGCAAAAATCTGGAAAAGTAAAATAAATGCAGAGTTCAAGGCAGCTGAAAAATTCTTGAATCTGATAACAGCTGGAACCTAGTGCCACCAGGAAAAATAGCTAGGTTTTGTGCTAAAAAATTATTACTTGATCATTTTTTTACAGTGTCATTTCTGAGATTTTGAAGGTTACCCTATAGACAAGCAGAAGAGGATTAGAGAGAAATTATCTTTGAGCTCAAGGGAGCACCAATTTAAATTGGATTTGAGATATAACTTTTGCATTACCTTAGGAGATGAAAGGTGGTGTTGTGCCCTGATAGTTACCCAACTGCCTGACCATATGTATCAACTGGATTAGTCTGTAGATTAGCAGCTCGTGCAAGGTGTATTGTGCAATTTCCTCTTGGTGGGACTCATCCTTTTTCAATTGAAGGAACATCAAAACTCAGAAACGTGGGGAGGGCTTTGCAGCTTGCAAGTTAGGCATAAGGTGAATGTACACACTTGTTCCTCTGAAGATAATAGTCACTAAGAATTAGACTTGTTATGGCAGCTGTGTAGAGTAAGATGAGAAAGTATAAAAGAATAATCTTGGGAAAAAAAGGTGTGTTATGTCCTTATAACTGTTCTGATAGAAAATCAAGTTTTGAAATGTAATGGGAGGCAAGCACCTAGACTCACTTAGAACCTATGAAATTCCCATTTATTTTTCTCACAATTTAAATGTTAGGATAAAAAGGCCAGGAAAAACAAATAGGTTCTTACAGAACCTACAGTTAGGACTTTGGTTCCTGCCAGCAGTGGAGTCAGGGTTCAAAGAAACTCTGAAAAAAGATTGTAGTGAAGAATTTGGGGAGGCATAGGTGCTTCATGAGCATAATGAACCCGTTTTTCATTCCAGCTGTGTTAGGAAAAGTCATTCAGTACTAACAAATTGTTCCATTGAACAACCTTCTCTGACAAAATGTAGAACTAGATGTTCCACAGCCCAGATCAAGTCTGACAATTTTAGCATATCATTCTTCTATTATTTGTCTTTGTAAAGTCATGATGTCATTAGACTTTATCAATTAAATTAAGTTTAGTCTGCGTCATCCTTAAGTTTTGTCCTTTGAAGAAAACACTGAGTATCCATTTATCAATTTCATGTACTAATTTTCTTGTTTATTTGTCTGATAGTAACGTTGAGGTACTTAAGTCAGGGACAAAGAAACCCAGTGCCAGACATTATATAAATGGTCAAAAAGGAAGGCAAAAAAATGGTACTCTGGAATTTTCTTGTTTGTAGTATTTTTAGCACTGAGGACCATATTTTGAGGTTTTTTCAATGGTAACATGTGTTTCATCTCGTAACTAATTTTGTATGAAAATAATATTAACCTGCCTCTCAGAGAATCAACCACAATGCTCCTCAAAGGCTTTGTGGTAGAGGTAGATCAGGGTGGTCTCAAGATGAATTTGGGAGAGAGATGTTAAATCAGAGAGGACAAGGGACAGAGGGCACAAACTGATACACAGAAAGCTCCATCTGAATAGGAGGAGAAACTTCTTTAGTGTGAAGGTGACTGAGCACTGGAACAGCCTGCCCAGAGAGGTTTGGAGTCTCCCCCATGGAGATATTCCAAACCTGTCTGGATGTGACCCTGTGCAGCCTGCTCTGGGTCACCCTGCTTTGGCATAACTTTCATAACTTTCTGCTTTGTGAAATGTATTTCAATAAATAGTGTGTTTTTAATCTGTGAGTTGGTCATGTCTCATGGTCACGTCAGCATGCTAACTTAATCTGTGCTGTCAATCAATGCACATGGCTGATACAGTCCCCTCATAGACTGCTCAACATTGTAGGCTGGAGTCATTTACACCAGCACTGAAAGATGGAATTGCTAATGTTAATAAGTAGTTATGAGCTGCCACAGTAAGAGCATATGCACAAGAAGACATGACAGGGTCATTACTGTACTCCAAATATTCAGCAACTGAGCTAGGTGATCTCCAGAGGAACCTCCCCACCCCAGCCACTCTGTGGTTCTGTAAATTGGACATAAACAGTGTCTGTGCGTATCCCTAATGCAGCCATTTAAACCAACCATTAGTGTTCCTTTCTTGCTTCTTCACAGCTTCATTCTTCCAACTCTGTAGAGGGCTCTGCAAGCACAAATTAGTAAGAGCTCAGAAGTACCCTGGTCCTGGGGATTGTAAAGATTGGAGGGTGTGTGTACGCAGGGTGTGTGTGGCTGTGGGGAAATGCTGGCTTCTCCAGAGTTACACCATTTGCAGTGATTCTAAGAAAAAAAATCCTCAGTTTTCAGGATGAAGAATGGTGTAACCATGTGGCACAATTTATAGGGTAAGCAAACTTTCAGTAAGAGCTAACTGTATCAGAAAACTTGTGTAACATGCACAGAAGGCACTGTTAAATTATTTCAGTGCCATAATTCAAAATGCTGAGGAGAATTCTCCTGTATTATAGCCAGAGCAAGATTGGATCTCTAGCCAAGTACATCAACGTAAATGTTCAGCTGTCTGGGGAAATACAAGTCTTACACTGTTACTTAGGGGAAAATGTGCACAGACATGGTGGAGCCCCTTATGAAACAATCCTCATTCTGTTAAACAATAGGATCAAATTTTCAATCAGGTTATCTAGCATATTGCATTCTTCAAGCTTGCCAAGCAAAGAGAACTATCAGCATGAAGATGGATATATTTTTACAGAATTAATGATGTATGAAATCTAGAAGTGGAAACATACATTTTCATTTTATCCTCTAATTTTTCTTTTTACATTATAAGTGAAAGGAAATGCTTGGAAGTATTTGCAGTTATTCAAATCTGTTTATCTTAGAGTGATTATCAGAGCAAACAGTGTCAGGCATTGTGTTTGGATCTGAGCCTGAAAAATAGTGCTTGCAGGAGCAAGGATTATTTGCATGAGTCAGTGTTTTCAGCACAGTGCTTGGTACTTGATTTCTCTCATGCATATGCAGTGCCTTATAAATCATCCAGATTCAGAAATCATTTAAGTATTTTTTTCATTTATCCAATCTATTTATATTAGTTTTAGTCTTGCTTGGTTTTATCCCCTATATTTATGTTAGTTTTAATACTGCTTGGATTCATCTGTTTATACATTTTTAGACTGATCAACAGAATGTTCATTTAGGGATAGAAGTGAACATTCTTACTGAAGATTCATTTGTCTTTGAAAGGCTGTATCCGATCTGTGGGATAGCTATGGATTCCTGATGTAGGATTTTGCAGGTACAAAAGTGTCTTTAAGAACTGATCACAAATTAGGGCAGTGAAAATGAAGCTCACCTTCCCCAAAATCCCTTTATCTTTGCTTTCTGTGGGGATTTTTGCTGATGATCATCCCTGAACTACCCTGTGCACCAGGCATGGTCCAGCAGTATTTTTTGTAGAGGTATAGTACCTTTGCAGCCTGGAAAGTGCTGCTCAGTTCTCCCATGGACACACAAGACCCTGGTACTTGCTCATCTTCCCTGTGGCCAACCCCTGTCTTTATTCACTGTGCTCCATCAGCAGGCCAGTACAGAGGACTTGGATTCCTGCTTGGAATTCTGCTCTGCTAATGCACACCCCTGAAATTCTGGAAGTCAGGCACTAAGCTCACAGCATTCTTTAAAAACCTGATGTGCCGTTTTCTTTCCTCCATATGCACAAAGATTGTTTCTGAAGCTAAAGCTCCCATTCTCCATAGCATACCATGAAAGCCATGTCACAGCTCAATGTGTTGCCTTTTCAGTATCTTCAGCCGGAGGACCTCCTTCAACCAGTCTTTATTAAACATCTCGAGTCTTCCTTTTGAACAAGTAAAGAATTCCTTTACAGTTTTATTAAGTTGTTGTCCTTTTGCACAGAAATGAGGGAGCCAGACCCACCTACAGGGTCATATGCACTGTAGAACATTGGATGGATGAGCCAGTCCTGTGTTATTGCATTCCTTGTTGAACAAATTTCTTTAATATATTTACTGGTATGATTTTTTAAAGTCACCTTTGCAAGTTGTGGTAGAATTATCAATCACTGTTTAACTGTGTGCTAGGGTCCTATAGCCTTTGTGTGTAAATATGCCAACTGAAGGCTTGTTTACCAGAGAAAATACTGGTGCTCTGGCTAGGAGACAGTTTTAATCAAATATGGCTGGAGTAAGCAGGTGTTTTTCATGTGGAATGTATTGGAAATGAGTATGTATCACAGAAATGGCTCTTGGACTATATATTGCTCTTGATAAATAGCAGAACCCAAAATTATATCAGCCATTGCAGTTTATCAAAGGGAAAATAGTAAAAGCTTTGTGCACGCTGTCAGAATTGAGCACACTAAAAGAGGTGGGTACTCATTTTTATTCTTCACAAATTCTAAGAATGCACATTTTATGCTGGCATTTTTAGAAACTATTAGTCACTCCCTGTGTTTTTCCTGGACCCATACTTTCCTTTGTTCTGGTCTCTCTTTTCTCTCTTTTTGCTTCAGTGATACATCATGCTCTGGACTTGCCAAACAGAGATGTGTGTGGTACTGAAGAGTCACTGGGCAGTGAGGGACACACAGGGTGAAGGAGATTTTCTAAGGCAGAAGGAAAACCCAGTGCTATGAGAGTTATTAAGGCAAAAAAAAAAACAACTCACCAGCTCGAAACAGAAGGATTCTGCTTTCTGTGATTTTTTTTGCAATTTCCTATTACACTGTTAAAATATTTTGACCCAGTTCTGATCCCATTCTGTTGGAAGCATTGTTTGTAAGCAGAATTGAAGCTCAATAGAGAGATTAAGTTACTGGATATACCAGAATATTATTTGTGCTAAATATGCCAATTCCCAAAAAATTTGGCTGCAGGTTTCTCCCTCCTCCCAAAGTTCTTGTCCCAGCTTTAATGAAACACAAAATGCCTGTCAACAGAGCAGTTGTTATAATGCACTTAGGTAGCAACTTAATGTCTTAGTTGCCTTGAAGAGCTTTTTATACATAGACATTAATGGGTGGCTGGATAAAGAAATTCTTCTACTGAAAGAATTAATTTTGCTTAATCCTTTTGAAATTAAGAGATGATACGGAGAGATGAGTAATGAAGTGCACTCTCTAATTGTGAGGTACCTAATAGAAAACCACAGGGGTTACCTCTCTCTCCCCATCTGTAATTACACTAATTACTGATATGGTGCCAGGAACACTAAGGCAGGCTGCATGTGACAGCACACCATGGAGTGTCCTAGCAAGCCATCGTTCTCCATCAGTGGCCAGGAGGAGGCTGACCATGTCAGGGAAGAGAACAGGCACCTCTGTTGCTCACAGGTTGTTTCACAGTGAAAACACAACTTGACTTTAGTCCTTTCTGAGGGGAGGTGATTTAAGGCCAGAGGCTGAGGAGTTGATCTATACCTTAAGCAAATGAGCCCTATTGAGGCCACTGAATCTGCTTTAATGAGCACAAGTTACTTCTGTGAGTAACAGTTTGCAAGACTGACTTCATCATTGACAAAAATGTAATGAAAGAAAATGGTGGATGAGGAGAAGGGAAAATTAATAAATTATATTTAAGTATGTATAAAATTGCTGGACAAATGGTCCTGACTATTAAGGTAAATGGTGCTTGTAAATTCCATTTAATCTTCTGAGATTTTCTTTTACCATAACTCTTACAGTATCTCAGAGGAAATAATGTAAGGATGACTTGCACATTTCAGAAAAAGAATGAATATAAGGTTTCAAGATTTATTGATGGGATGTTTTAAACAAAAGATCTTCTTTTTTCCTTTGGAATTACTCTACCGTTTATTTTCATTTCCTCAGTTTTTTGTTCACTGTATTATGAACTTCTCTGGGGAAATCTATTGTTAGATGTTTTCACACACACAGGCCCCCTTCTTCCCCCTTGATAAATGATAAAATTGTGCTCCAGTGTGTGCAACACATTCTTGAAATACATCTGAATTCCATTATACAGTTTGTCATTTGCATGATACCTTTTGAGTTACCACTCTTGGAGAAGCCTTATATACTACAGAGAAATGCACTAGGAAAATGAAAAACAAGTTGGGTATGAAGTCCATGGGGTAAACCAGCAGAGACTGTGTTGAACTGATGGCCTTATTTCCATGCAAGTTCAGGGGTAGAAAAGGTGCATCTCAGTGCTAGTCACTATTTGCATGGACCGTGTTCCCTCTGCAGGAATATTGCTGCAAGCAGGACTGACAGGGCCTTCATAGCTCAGGCTGCAGTGTAGTACCTTTATCACCCCAAAGACATTTATTGGATTCCTGCCTGTTCTGCATTAAGTCTTAATAATTTTCACAAGTTTGACACTTGCTCTAACAATCTAACCTCTCTTTAATATCAAATGGAATAACCAGTTGTAGCACAGAAATCTTAGAAATGCGTTCCCATTTTACCAGAGACAAACCTGGCAAGAAAAGAATGGCATGTGTGTATGTCTGGTTAACACCACTGTCCTCTTTCCTGCAGAATCAACACTTGCATTTGCTGTGATGTGATTCAGATGGGATATGCATTTTGTACAGATTTGGTTTGACATGAGTGAGTTAATTTTCTGGGCAGCTCAGAATTAGAGGATTGCCCAGTATTCCCTTGGCTGGCTGCTTGCAACACCCTCTTCCCTTTCCTCCATCCTTTTCCTTCCCACAAGGCTTTTTTCACATTGGAGTGAGCCCCAGTGCAGTGGTGAACTGCTCCCAGAGCAAATTAGACATGCAGAGCCTTATCCTATCATGCTGCCTTTTAAACACCTCCTCCTTAAGGAAGCTGCATCACCAAACATGTTGCTATAAACACAGAAGATTCCCATCCCAGCCCTCCACAACCAGAGCAGGAAGAAATGCAGCATTCCCAGAAGTCTACCAGTGATCAGGACCTTATTCACTTGTTAAAAGCATTTAAATACATTATATAATAAATGAAAAAAGAAAAAAAAAAAGAAAAGAAAAAAAGGATGCAGTGAAAATCCTCCTTTGAGACATTCAGAGTCTTCTGTAAAAGTAACTGAAATGGAGTAATACTGTGGCAGTGCTTTTTCAGGAAGTGAATTATCTCATGTCTCCAAATCCTCACCTGCTTGTTGAGAGGATCCCAAATCAGCAGGTCTGGTGTGCACAAAACATCCACTAAACTGGAAAGTCAGGATAGGCTACAAGTCCCATTTCAGTCTCCATGTTCTTACTGTTTTTAGTGTGACTTTTACAGAACCCATCCTAATAAAGCCCTTGTTCAGCCATTTGTCTAGCTAAATTTGTAATGTAGGAACAATCTGCTTTGGGAGCAAATGCATCCCTGAAGGAAGTGGGTATTGTAGTCAGTCAATGAGATTGCCCCTACTTACACCACAGATAAATGTGTTGCTTTGTCCTAACATTTCTCCTTTGCAATAATTTCACATTCCAAATTACAAACCTCTGAAAATTGTAGATTATAATAAATGTGCTGACACAACTTCAACTGTTATAGTAAATGGCATTGCTCTAATAATGAAATAAAAAATCCTACTTAATCCTATTCTTTCCCTAAAGTGGTGTTTTGCATTAGCTATGGATGAAAAGACAAACAAGTACATGTATATTCAATAATAATGTCAGCTGGGTCAGAGAAGAATAGGAAATAAAATGAATTCATAACACCCCTGGAGGTAGCTTTCTGATACAGGCAGTTTTCTCTTTGATTTGCCCTCATTGGCAGCATTCATTGTAATTTTAACATAGCCTCCAAATTGGCCTTTATTAATAGCTGTCCTGATCTTAATAACAAATACACTCTAATCTCCAGTCTGGGTGCTTCTGAGGTGAACAATTACATAGAGCAGAATAGATCATATGGGTATTTAGAGGCACCTCTCACTCAAGAGAGCCTAATTTCACCTTCAGACCATCCAGACAGTGTTTTGGAGAGCTGTAGATACAGAGCTCTTCTGTCTCAAGGCTTTGAAGCTAAAATACCTTTCTAGATATGATAGTGAAATAGTCACCTTGAATTAAGGTTGCTGGCAATCTTAAAAAGTCCTTATTGAGCTTTGAGTGCAATCAGATGGTACTTGCTTATAAATGAGAGTTAATGGAAACATTAAACAGTACAAGCTACTGTGACCCATGCCTTCAGAATATTAAGCACATTTTAAAATTGTGGAGCATCATCTATTCCTTTGTGTTCTGTAAAATAATACTTTTTCTAACCAATATTCTCTGGGAGCAGGTTATTTGAATTGTTCAGCATTCTACATTTGCATGTACTGTGTATTTCTAATTTATTTCCTCACTTATCTGGCTACTATATATTTCTGCTTGATACTATACTCAGTTTCTCTTTAATTATTCCATCTGCCAGAAGTGTGTGATGCATTTTAGAAGCTGGTTGGTTTAGTTGTTGAAGCTTTGAGTTTTGGAACTGAATGGGATGACATATTCTTCATTTAGCAGAACAGGCTAAGAAGAATTACATACCCCAAGTGATAAGCTTGGAACTGCTAAAGAAATGCCAAAATCCAATTTTTTCCTCTCTTTAGTTGTCTAAACATCTATTAGTCTCTTGAAGGGAACTCATAAATCCTGCAAATTTAGTTTCTCTGAAACCAACTCTAACAGTTGTCCTTCCTACTAATCATGTTTTATATCAATTTTATATTTTTCAATATTCAATAAACATGTCTTGTGCTTACTGTACTTGTTAGAAAGTATCTGCAGTATAGGCTGTTATGGGGACAGTTATTAATCAGCCATTTCAGATGGCTGTAGGGTTAGTTTAGTAAGTGTATCCATTTATCTTTTTTATGTTTTCTTCTTTGTTCTTTCCATTTATCCAATATGGAATTTCTTTTGTCCTTTTTGGTTTATTTCTACCAGGGTATGTCAGAAAGAAATTTAATACGTAAAAAATGAAAAAAAACCAAAACCAACAAACAATAAAAAAAAAACCCAAACCACCCAATAGCTGAAAGAAAGAAAATATACCACCCTTTGGGTTTCATTCATGAAAAGATCTTTGCATTATATCCACTTAAATCTGCATTAAAAAATAACAATAGAATGCATTATCTAGCAGTGATTCTTTAAAGCAGTGGATAATTTACACATTAAAGTGAAATGTAGGTTTAAAAGCAGGAGTGTAGGATTGAATTAGAGTGAAGAGTCAGAATGATATAGTCCTGTATGAAAATGGTCTCGGTTTCCTGGGGGTATTGTCCTTCTGGTGTAATGAGACTTGCAGATAACAATCAGGGACTGTGGATAGATCAAGGCACAGCGATACATTGAGAATGGCACAGCAAGTAATGGCTCTGGGGAAACAAATGAATGTGTCTGCTAGATAAACAGCATTAAAAGTTTCTCTTCATCGCCAAAGTCCAGGCCTCTAAAGATTAATAATCCCTGAAAAATTGAGTGTTGGGTTTGAATGGCAAGGTTTTGGTAGCAGGGGGCTGCAGGGGTGGAAGCTGGAAGCTTCCCCCATTTCCAGCAGAGCCAGTGCCAACCTCCAGGATGGACCATAGACCTGCCACCAGCCAGGCTGAGCCCAGCACTGACAGTGACAGTGCCTCGGGCATAACAGATTGGAGAAAGGGAAAAAACTGCTGTGCAACAGCAGCTGGAATAGAGGAGTAGGAGTCTGTGAGAGGAGCAGCCCTGCAGACAGGCAGGACAGTGCAGAAGGAGGGGCAGGAGGTGCTCCAGGTGCTGGGGCAGAGGTTCCCCTGCAGCCCCTGGTGCTGCCATGGAGAGGCAGCTGTGCCCTCAGCACAGGGGGGCCTGGCAGCAGGGATCCAGCTGCAGCCCGGGGAGGAGCCCAGGCCAGAGCAGGGGGATGCCCACAGGAGGCTGTGACCCGTGGGAAGGCTGTGCTGGTGTCCTGGTAAAGAGAGAAGCCCATGCTGGAGCAGGTTTGCTGCCAGCACTTGTGACCCCATGGGGGACCCACACTGGAGCAGCCTGTGCCTGAAGGGTGTACCCACACAGGGGATGCACTCTGGAACAGTTCCTGAAGAGCTGTAAGCTGCAGGAACACCAAGTTGAAGAAGTTCATGAGGGGCTGGCTCTTGCAGGAGGGACCCCGTGCTGGAACAAGAGGGGAAGCATGGGAGGAGTCCTTCTCCTGAGGAGGAAGAGCCTGCAGAGACAATGTGCAGTGAACTGACCATAATCCCCATCCCCTGTACCACTGTGAGGGGGGAGACAGAGAAAATTGTCAGTGAAGTCCAGCCCAGGAAGAAGGGAAGGGTGGGAGAAAGGTGTTTTATCTTTTTTATTTCTCATTGTCCTACTCTGATTTCATTGGCAATACTTTGAATTGATTTCCCCAAATGGAATCTGCTTTGCCCATGACAGTAATTGCTGAGTGATCTCTCCCTGTCCTTTTCTCAACCCACAAGCCTGCTGTTAGATTTTCTCTCCTGTCCAGATGAAGAGAGGAGAGATAGAGCAGCTTTGGTGGGCACCTGGCATCCAGACAAGGTCAACCCCTCACAAATACTAACTTTTAGAAGATTTTTTTTCTTTTAATCCATGCTGCAGTTGTACTTTTATAGGTTCACATATTGCAGGGAGGCACTGGCCATTTATCAGGATGCTAATGACTGGTAGTTATGTGTCCAGGTACTTTGTAACCACTGGGTTGCCCGACAACAGAGGTCACTGGAAGACAGATGGCTCACAAACCAGTTTAAAGATCTCCTTCACTTTTTCTTTTTAAGGGCACCATCAGGGCTTCAAATATTCTAAAATTTCCACATTGGGATTATTGTCCCCTCTTTAAAATTCCATGTGTCAGGAGGCTTCCATGATTTACTGGTAGTCTTCAAACAAAAAAAAACCCCTTCCTAACAGAACTTCCATTGATTGCTAGAGTTATTTAAAGGCTAACAATAAAAAATCATAGACTTCAGGCCCCATCAAGGCTAAAAGGAAACAATAATTGCAATTTGCAAGCCTCCTGCCGTGGGTAAAGGAGCTGGGGCTGGCAGAAAGGAAGATCTGAGATTTTAATGGGTGCTGCAGCAGGTCAGGGGAGATATGCCAATTCTTTCCTACATCATCCCATGATAAGACAATTTGTCAAGGTGAAAAGATGAGCGTGAGGTAGAAGTGTGCCCAGATGACTCTCAGCTCAGATAAAAGCATGAATATATGGGAAGCTATACAGGAGCTTATTTGGTGACTGCTCATCTCTCTAGGTAGAGACATCCCTAAATGAGAGACCTTTTCTGTCTTTGTAGCACCAAATAACATGGTTTCTTACCCCATGTATTTTCCTGTACCCAAGTCTTGGACAGAAAGAAGTCATCTGAGTGTTAATACAGTAATTTGCAATTCAACTCTTTTGCCAAAGGAAGGGAAGGAGGCACAGGGACAGCCACATTTTCTAGAAGCTTTCCTCCCTTTATCCAAGGGCAGGGCACAGGCCTGTGAGATTTCCCTGTATTAAAATATAAATAAATAAACAAAAATGGGGGTATGAACTGGCAGGTTCCCAGCTTGGAAAATTTTTGGTCTGTCTTTGGACACTAACAACTGTGAGGTCCCATCAAACCTCAGACAAGCACCTCCTCTTCTCGCTGTTACCCACTTTGCATTCTCAGTTTGATAAGGTACCAGAAAGGAAATTTGCGGTACCCAAACTGAGAATGAAACATGGACAACTTTTTCTCAGAGCTGAATTTCTCTTCTGATTTAGAAACACTTGTAGGTGTATATGGACTAATCCCTGTGAGACAATGTGGAAATAAAAGAGGGCATGAAAGAGCAGCTGACTGCCAAACTTTATGATGGATGAGTCTGAAAGTCATTTGTTCTACCCTAGAATCACAAAGAAGCGCTAATACATACATACATGGCTCAGGTCTGATTTTGCTGTTGTTGAACTGAAAGAGAGTTTTTCCTTTGAATTTGCTGAGGTGTAGATTTGGCCCATTGTACATAAAGTTAACTAATTAAATGTAATTCTGTATTTCTCCTTTTTTTTCAGAATGCTTGAGGATGATCTAAAACTCAGCAGTGATGAAGATGATAATGAACAGGTAAATACATCTAATATAAGTGTACAGACCATTTAAACTAACAAAGTTATTTCATAGGTTGGAACTCTTTGTGTGTTGACATACTGTATTTGCATGAAAAGCATTTTGGTGTGCTGCAGAATCCATTAACTTAAACCTTGTTTGCCTCCTCATTAGAGGAAACAATCTCAAACAGGAATGTGTTTTCAGTTGTGCTGGTTCACTTTGTGCAGTGGGTTAAACTAAGCCAAAATATGACTAATTAACCTTTGAATGAGAGACCACACAGAGCATCACCCAGGAAGAGCCAATGTGTTCTGAATCTCTGTCCTCCATTGTACCAAGCTAACTGTGGAACAGCCTCCCCTTGCTTTGCACCCATTTTCTGAATTTATGAGCTTTTGGAAGTGTGTGTAAGAGGACCACATAAGAGCACCAACACAAGCACAGAGTTTGTTTGTACTTGCAATCCATTTATACAAGCCCACACAAGAAAATTTGGTCTGTAAGTTTTTGTTCCAGTCAAAGAGTAAAGGTTTGGGAGTCCACAGTAATCCAGTGACTCCTATTTGTGAAAGGGAAAGCCCTCAGCATGTAGCTCTAAATCAATACTAAAAGTTTCTCCATGTACTTGGGATATTAATGAAGAATCATTTTCAGAAAACTGGCTCATGTCATTCTCTATCCTTCCCACTTTATAAATATTTATGTATAATGCTGGGAAAGAAAGCTGGTGAAATTCATATTCTCAACATTCTTATCAGAAAAAAAATGAAACTTTGTGTTAAATTCATCCTTCATTTTACTTTATATATGCAATAGGTTCAAATGTTTAAATGTCTGCAATAGAGAGGAAGGTAATGCTATAATTCAGCCTAAGATCATCTGTTCAGTCTGGGAAATGTTAATTATAGGCCAATCGTTCTTTCTTATTTATTTTTAAACCACCTAAATGTTCTCCTTCAGCCTACCTCATCCATCCTTAGGGTCATGCCAGGAAAGATTTACCTTCTGGTGAAAGTTGACCCCTTAGTCATACAAGTCAGTATTTTTTAGCACCGGCAAGACTCTTAATGTCTTCTGAAGCCAAAGGGTCAAAATCCTTGTGCAATGCAGTGTTGTGCAAACACAGTGACTAATGACACCATAAGATTTGCAAATTTGCCCAAATGATCCTGTAAAATGACATTGTGATCCTGAGATGCCTAAAATACAGAAATGGAAATATATTGTCAGGTAGCAGTTACTGTTGTTTTCCCACAGTAACAGTTTTCTAGTGACTTAAGTAGAATTTGCAGAGTTTATGGATTTCAGCTAGGCTGAAATCCCTTATCACTGGTGAATGGAGAAGCAGAGACCTGGACCAGTGTTTGCTGACATCAAATGGATAGCCCTGACTGACTTGAGCAGATGTCATCTCTGATGTTAGCCCCAAGCAGGGAAGAGCTCAGTGCACAGAGGGGTCCTGACAGCTCTGGAGCCCTCCCTGCTCAGTGTGGGATGTGCCTGTCACCCAGCAGCATCCTGAGGGTGAGCAGTGTCCCTGCTCCAGGCCAGGGCTGCAGCCTGGGCCCTTTGTGGTGGGGCTGTGGAGCTGCAGGGAGCCTCAGACTGCTCCAAAGCTCCTCGTGTCTTCCCAGAATACATGCACAGCTTGGGCTGCAGACAAACAGAGAGCGCCACAGGGACCATCCATGGAGTTTCTCAGCATTTTGTACTACTTAGAAAATTTTGTGATTTTTTCTCATACAATCATGTCATTTAGAAAATTTCTTCTAAGATCATCAAGTCCAACTCTTAACTGAGCACTACCAAGCCCACCACTGACTGCCCAGTTTGGTGTCACCTATTAACTGACCTGTATCCTTAGGGATTCCAAATAAAGCAACTGGACACAACTGCACAGTGAGAACATTTCTTAAATGCCCTGCACTTCAAGGGATCCTTCAGCTCTCCTGTGTACCCCACAAAAGTATGGTTGCTTCTCTTCTATTTGTTTTACAAATAGAGTATAGACAAAATTATACAGCTCAGTCAGGAGTTATACATTCCTCATTTAGGAATTTAGGTCTCCTGAATTAATGACTGAAAGTTTCTGCCTGTGTATTGCTGTCAGGCTAAAACCTTGCAGGACTCTGCTGCATCTCTCATTCATTACACCTCAGCAGCCTCTGCCACATTTCTTTAAGGAGAGGGGATTGGAAACTGGAAGAAAGGTTGATCTGGCCCACTGGTCAGACACATAAACAACAAAAAAGTAACTTCAAGGGCTTTTTCAACATAAATATTTTGCAGTCAAGTGACCGTTGTTATTCAGGTGTACACATGTGCTCATTCTGGCAGGGAGAGAAAAGATTAAAACTCTTAGCTCAAAACCATTCTAGAAGTTTATGCAGCATTTCTGTAAGGAAATGGAATCACTGTCTTTACAGTCTTTATGATTTTTTCTGCTATAAGCCTGCAGCCAGTGTGAAGCTTGAGCTGGGTTTTACTCACTTTTATTCAAAAAACCCCAACACAGTACATAAAAATAAAGTTTGTTGCCTTTATTTCTACTCTAATTTTAAGGAAATCAAAATTCTTTGGAGCAGTGGTCAGCAGGGAGCCCTAGGAGTTCTCCTTTGAGAATTGCTATGGACCCTTCAATTTTTACAGGACAGTAGTGACACTGATCCATAACTGTACTTGGAAAGAAACTTTTAGTGAAAGTCTGTAGAATGTGGGGAGAGTTTGATCTATCAGCCCATGTTCTAAGACTAGCAGTAGTCCATTTATCAAGGTGGAAGATTGTTAGAAACATGGCTGCAGGAAACAAAGCTCTTCTGTTTTGCTCCTTCACTCCACGAACGAGCACCCTTATTAATGAACTGTATTGCATTTACTCGGGTGTCTGTGGGCCTTTACTGTTTCAGGTGTTACAGATCTCCTTCCTTTTTTCCCCTCTGCTGAGGAGGAGCACAGCCACACAATAGCTGCAGTCAGTCACGTAACTGAGAAGTTGAGCTTCATTTCTGGATAGGATAGGACCTGGCAGGTTGAAGTCAATGGAAGGTATTTATTCTACAGATAGCATCAGCAAGGCTGTTACTGATTGTGCTGCCCAGTTTTGGCATTCCCTTTTCAAACAGAATTTTGAATAACTGGAAATTGCTCCTAAAAGTTATAAACATGGAGAACCCTCCTTAATGTAAGTGTTATGTTTACTTTGGTTAAGGCACACATGCTGATGGCCTAGCAACATGTCACCAAGAAAATGCTGAAGGAGACTAAACACTTTAATTTCACCCCAGGGGTTTTAAGACACTTCAGCAACTGAGAGCTGACTGTAAATTCAGCCTCCTAGTGTCAAAGTGCTGCAAATTGCATGGAGACTCTCTAGGTTCTTTTCCTTTTAGCCTTCTGGCAGCTGCGTGCTTGATGCAGAAATGGTTGAGTGAATTTCTTTGGGCTGCAACCTGCAGGAAGCCCAGTGAGATGTTCATTGTGGGTGCCTTCAGATTTCAAATGTAGAGTTAAGGCACCCTAGGGATACTGAGAAGTTTGAGAGGGGGGTTTGTTTTTTGAGGATAAGTGTTTGGGCTATTTTTGAGATTTCTAGGGCTAGGAAGATGCCTAGGGCTGTTACGATTAGGGCGGTTATTTTGATGGAGAGTGGTATGGTTGTTGGGGGGGTTTTTGTGGGAATGGTGAATGAGGTGATAAGGAATCCTGCTAGGATGCTTCCTAGTGCAAGGTGAGTGCATTGCCATTTTTTGGACCATGTAGGTCATTGCAGTAGAGCATGGGGCAAGTTACAAGGACTGCAGCCCAAACTCCTGTCAGCACCTTCTGGTGCAGCAGTGAGGGGCTGCATTTACCCACACATGGAAACACAACCTGCACCTACACCTGTAACACAACCTGCACTACACCTGTAAACACACCCACAGTGCAGACACTGTGGAGCTGGCCATGTGACACATGCTTTGTCCCATAGACAAAATGCTGATTCTCACGTCTCATTGTGGGTGATTTGAGATTAAAGACACACAGAAAACGATGGGTTAGATCTGGAATCAATTTTCATTTACAGCTGAGAAGCAGTTATTGACGCTGCGCTCACAGTTCAATAAAAGATCTAAAGATATAGACCTTGTGTTTCTCTTTCAATATAAGCAGCATAATCAGTGTCAAATGTTTTTACAAAGAAAATTGTATTGACAGTTTTATTAAAATTGCTGTCTTTAAAGTTTTAAGTTATCCACAATTTGACCTACTTGAATGGTTTTTTAATATGTACGCTGACCAACCCAATAGATTTTTATGTCACATATTTATAATATCAGGTACACATCTGTTTAATGTATTATTTGAGAGGTACTGTAACATGTAAGCATTGCTTGGATTGTGAACTCTCTTGGTGTTGTCAATTGGCACATGCATCAGTATTGCTTTCAGTGTGGCACAGGATGTGGCTGCGCAAGAGGTGCAATCAAGGCAGATGACAGGCATGCTGTTAGTAAACCAGGAGATGACAAGGCATTTCAGACATGTTAATGTTAACACTCTTCTCTGAGGAAGGACACAGCTTTTTAAATGGCTTTATTACTCTGTTAAAAAAGTACATCAGAAATTAGGAAGAGTAATGAAGATTTTTAATTAGTAGCTCAGTTCAGCTGAAAGAGCTTAGATAAAACACAGGTTAGTATTTTTGTTCTCTAAAACACCTCTGTATAATTCAAATAAGCTTTGAGCTCAAAGGCATCCAAATGAGTTGTGCCTGGATACAGTATTTTAAGTAGCTGTGGTGTACCCAATTTTCTTTAACCAGCTCGTCTTTGTTCTTCTGCCTAAGGAATAGTCCTGTTAACCTTTTAAATGTGTACTTAATTTAAAGCACATTGCTAGTGTTCTGTGTGTTTTTGAACCAAAGAAACTTTGATACTAGTTACAGACCTGCTCCATTTTCAGTATTTCATGTATATAGTGGTTTTGGCAGAACAAATCAATAAGATATTTTTCTTTTCTACTTGATTTTTTTTTTCTTCTCCCCTTAGTGATTGCCACTTTTCTGAAAACCCTAGAAACACAAGACATGCATGTAGTCCATGGCCCTGCTCTATTGTTTGTATTTTACATAAACATAATTCTTTTTTGCTAGGTTAGTATTAGGTAATTAAATTCAAAATGTTTTGCTTTTTAGCTGAGCCTTAAAAGGTAATCAGCCATAAGCTGAGTTTTATATTCTTATAATACATGCTGAGCTTTCAATGCCTTTATTCACGTTCAATTTTTTAGAATTTATGAAGTTCTAAGGCATAATATGCCTTCATTGTATCATGTAAACATTTTTTAAAGTGCAACAGTGATCACTTTCCTTGTAACAATAGATATCCTTACCTGTTGTATTTTTTCCCATTTTTTAGCTGGATCCTGAACAAGCTGTTTACCTCCCCAAGGTTTCTCTACATTTCCATTTACTTTGTTATCAGCAGAAAGGCTGAAGAACAGCTCTTCAGTAATGACATCAATACTGCACACACAGTGAGAGAGGTCATCTTGTCAAAGCTATAGAAAAATCAGATGGATTAGGAAGAAACTAGGTGCAAAATAACTTTGATAGAGTCTTTTAATGTAAACAGTTTATCTGTCATTGGGTTCCATTGAAATCCCAGAGTGGTGCAGCATCAGTTGTAGCCACAGCAGTGTGTGTGTGATAAAGAACACACATTCCAGTGTCTAAGATTTGCAGTCATGCTTTATAATTGTAGGGAAATGTTTTCATTAAGCCATTAATGAAAACAGAAGCTATTAGGATAATACAGTCATTCTCCAACCTTGCCATGAAAAATCCTTTCATGGATATATGTCCCTTCTTGCTACCTCAGTCCATTTTAATTGTTATTCAGATTATTTCATTGTGCACAACACTGGGTGAAACAACAGTATATTAGCTGTGTGAGTTAATACTCCAGCTTGTATTCAGCAGATCTTTGCTGCTGAGAGATTTGATGACTGAGGTATCTAAGGTTATAATTCACCAGGTAATAATGCAGGTTCATATCATTTGTTTATTATCAGCAGAAGCTTTCAGTAGCCACCCTGAGATCTGGGCTGAGCTGTCTGCAAAAAGCATAGCACACCACTAAAACACAAAGTATTATCAAAAGCTTTTAACTTGTTCAGATTCACAGAATCACATGTAATTTTTTCTCACACATGTTGTTATTGTGGAGGTCATCCATCAGTGAGGAAGGGGATTAATACAACCAGGAAGAATGGTTGCTGTAGAGATCAACAAGAAGGACTTTGCCTCTGGAGCTTGCAGTGTGCTCCTGCCTGGGCTCTGGGGCAGCACCTGCCCAGACCAGCACAGGAGCTGGAGGAACCCCATCCTTCCCACTTCACCTTTTCCAAGTGTTTCCATGGCCTGACACTGGCAGCTGTGTCAAAAACCCTCCACTACAGTAAAGAAAAAATAGAGGAAGAGAAATGCTGGCAGGCAGATAGCCCTAATAAAGTGGGAATGACATGCCTTAGCTGAAAAATTTCACATACATGTACATCTTCAAGAGGCCTTTCCCTCTCTTCCCCACAAGAAAGCAGGCACTCCACAATCCCCCGGCACTCTAACAGGGGCTGCTCTTGGGTTCCCTTCTGCTGCCAGCCTGAGGCTACCAAGCTCTGTCAGCCCCACTGTCTGACACAATTCCTGTGAGAGAGAAGCTTTAGAGCCCCTGATGCCTCTGTCACTACTTAAAAAGAGATCATTCCTCAGGACAGCCATAAGAGCCTGATGCTGGAGATCTGCCAGCCTTTTTGGGGCGGGACAGAAGAGGGAGATCAGGCTTTCAGTCCACAGGATGGGCCATGTACTCTGTGTGTGTGCATGGCTGCACACAATTTTTTTAAAGGAGTCTTTATT
Organism: Zonotrichia leucophrys gambelii; assembly: GCF_028769735.1. Taxonomy (NCBI): domain Eukaryota; kingdom Metazoa; phylum Chordata; class Aves; order Passeriformes; family Passerellidae; genus Zonotrichia; species Zonotrichia leucophrys. The sequence goes on from NC_088174.1 coordinate 6,908,949, forward strand.
ATAAGCATGATGAAAATATATTTCACCAGAGCCTCTTGCTATGTATGCTACTTATGCAAAAGCCCTGTAGTGTTTTGGCAACAAAGCAGAGGCAGGAGCAGGTGAGAGAATTGATCAACCCCAGCATTGTTGTTGCTAAGAGAAAAGCCAGCCTTGGCCATACTGTCCTGTAAAATAAATCTGAAGTCTGTGATACCTGCAGGCCATCTCAGTGCTCAGCACTCACTAATCTGACCACATAGGACACATTTATCTCCCTTTTCTCCTCAGGAGGAGAGTGGGATTTTTATCATGAATGTCTCATGAAGCATTTTGGTGAAGAAAGTGTCTGGTTTTCTTACACTGGCCATCTGCAGCACTGCTCCTCTGTAAAAGCCTAAGCAACTGTCTATGAACTTCAAAATCTGAATTCCTGGGAGTTTTTTACTCTGATAGAGGATAGTGCTAGTGTTGGGTTTGAGACAGGGAGCAAAAGGCTGAAGGAGGGACTCATAGGTGACCAGAAAAACCATAAAGTAGGTGCTGGAAAGGGCAGGATAAATCCAGTAATTAGCCTCTGTCAGCCAGAACAAGGAGAGAAGTGAAAGTTGATCTCTCCTGGAGGTATTCCAGAAAGAGGACAGTAATGAAAGCTAAACACCCTAATTTTTCTTAGGATGAATTCATCTGCCACGGCAAGGTTTGCTGGGGTTGTAGGTGCTCTGTTCTGTGCTGGCAGGATGAATCTTCCCTGCCCACAGGGACAGGTCAGGACCACAGTGTGACAGTGCGATTGATTTGAGCAGGGTGTTCTCGTGGAGAGTGTGCTTGCTTTTCAAAAATTCCAATTTCATGGCAATACTATTAAGTCTAATTTTTGGAACTGTGCAATTTAGTGATCAGTCATGTGAGCAATGTACTAAACCAGACCAAGGTCTGCAGAGTTATTTCATATGTGTTTATTTCTGTTGTCTGCTTGTAATACATTTAATATTCAGCATAGATGTAATGTTCAGTATAAATTAAAATCCTCAAAGTGTTTATTTCCTGCACAGGAAATAAATGGGCAGCAGGAACAGCAGCAACATCAGTTCACTGCCACTGCTGTGACTCTGCCCTTCTGCTTCTCAAGTCTAGGGAACCATTCATTTACTTAAAGTAGGAGAAGACTAAGGACAGGCTGGATTCCCAAAGAAATGAGGAAAAGGTCTTTATCACAAATGGAAGACTAAGGGCACAAACTGCAAATGAGCAGGGGCACAAGGGGCTGTATCTGGAGGTGTCTGCCTGTCCATTGTGGCAGAGCAAGGGAACATTGAAAAACTAACAGTCAGGCACTGCACTCTAAAACTACACCTCGTACAGAGAGAGAGACAGACTTTAATAATAAAACTATAAAATATCAGCACTCTTCAGATAAGTTCCAGGGATTGAAAAGATGGTTCTCCTGCTAGAACTGGGAAACTGAACAATACTCAGTTTGTGGTGGCAGTCTGCAGCTGGACAGTAAGGTCACAGGATATTTTTTTGAAACAAGCCTTTTGCTGCTTATTCCTTGAAGGAGGTTGTGGGAAAACTCTTTGTTTCTCTTAAAAAGGATTCTTGACCTTTTCTATGTTTCTTCTGCCTCTTCAATTCTTTTATCATGTGATTAACACTATGAAGTGCAGCTATGAAGTAAACCTAGCATTTTTTTTTTCTTTATTCTTTATTAGCCTTCTAGAGGGTTAAACCAAGGACACATTTTAGAAAAAATCATCAGTAAATAAGACAATGACATATACTGAGTTTTGGTTACCAATAGATCATTTCTATTTTCACAATAGGGTTATCATCCACTAAGCCTTGGTCATTTGTGATCAGTTTGTAACAAATTAATTTCCAGGAAATGATGTTTCAAACCACAATTTCAGTGTGGATCTTTTTTCTTAAAAATGGACCATTCAGTACAGTTTTCCAAATTTCTGTCACCAGGGATGTATAGTTGTTTTCCAAATAAAACAATTGCTATGAAAAATCAGGTCTAGCTCTAGAAAGAGTTCCATTCCCTGCCATGGTTGGTACTGTAAGAACACTTATATGTGCTAGGTTTGGTGAGACATTGGTGAGCATTGTTAAATTAACTTGGCAGGCACAGAATTCCAGGGTTGGAAGGGATCTCAGGAGATCATCAAATCCAACTCCTCTGACAAGGCAGAGTCACCTGGGGTGGGTTACAATGATTCTTAGGACTGCAAAAACAGAATAAGTAGAATTTTTAATGTCATATTACAACTTCTCCTTTGTTGGATTGAGGACTCAAAATTAGTACAAATAGCGGCTTCTCATCGAGAGCATTTTTATGGGAAAGGAAGACATTGTTTCAAGCCTCTTTTGTCAATGTACATTAGTACTGAAGTCCTACAATAAGCAAACATGTTCTGTGAGTTATCTTTGCAGCAGGGCTGCTCACTGACAGATAGCTGTAACAATTTCTATTGTAAAGTTCACCAAAGACACTGAGTAAACTGAAACCTGTGTGGTGACAGCAACAACGCTCACAGTATCCACAGTGGCTAATTTAAAACCAGCTCAGATATGTCTACACAAGCATCCAAGCACTCCTCAGAGTACAGTGTGCACTCACAGTATGTGTTGCTCTTTTCTGTTTAAAAAAAAAATAATAGAATAGTTCTTCAAGAATTGGAAGTGGCCACATTTGTTATTGCACACTTTCTTAGTTTGATTTACACGATTACAGTGATGGAAAACAGGGTTTTGGAAAAAACTGCTGATAGAAGCCCAAATATTTCCTTGTTGTTGCTCAATTAAAAACAGTTCATGTTCATCAAGGATGAAGGTGACTGCTAAACCAGACAGACTGGTTTAGATTTCGTCACTTAAACTCTTTTTTTTTGTTTTACCCATTAAACTCTTTTTTTTTGTTTTACCCAACTTCCACTGCAATAATTGAAATGAATTTTTCAGTATTTCAAGTGCTCCTGAGTCTGTGAAGCCATGAAGGTTACAGCATTGCTCAAAGCAGTGATGGGAGCTCTCTGTGCCTCATGTGCAGCGAGGGCTCAGTGAACCATTCTGATTTGCTGATACCACATGCTTGGTGACTTGATATTATAAAAAATGGGTTTTGGCTAATCCATTCCACACATTTGAATCCTGAGGGGGAAATATGCATTTTTTAAGCTGTGACATGAGGAGGACAGTATCTTTTCCATTGTTTTTGGTCCTAGATCCAGTAACACTGGCCTTTTTGTCCTCGAGGTGAGGCTGATTGAGAACATCACACACAGAATCTCAAATGCAAGGTTGCCAACTTCATGTCAAAGGAAATTAGCAAGAAAGAAATAGAATCTCCTCTGTTGACATTAGGGGACAGGTAGAGGAGAATGTAACCAATGAAGTAAAGAATAAAAAAATTGAGGAACACAACACACATATTTATACATACACATACTGATCCTTCAGGCCTTGGGTTTTGGCTTTCTGATTCCAAGCACAATTCTGGATGTTTTGTTTGCTGCACACCATATTCTCCTCCAGAGGAGGCCCAACTGTATTTAGCACCAACTATATCATCAGAGAATCAGAGCACAGCGCAGCCAATCAGTTGTGGTTCTCAGCTGGTTACCTAGGATCATAGAGAAGGCATTCTGTATAAATAAGAGCATGGTGTAATTTCCAAAACAAACTATAACCTAGGAGGAGATATAAACTATATATATAAAACTTAACTAATGTGGAAAGTATCTTTATTATTACTGTACTGTTGAATCGAGTCTCTGAGGAGTCTCTTCTATACCTACAGTACACGAGAAGAGTGGTGGATTATAAACTTATTTGTATAGTCACTTGGCTGTTCAGCCAAGCAGGCAGAGCTGGTTAGAAACTGGGAAATAAATCTGAGTTAGAGTTGCAGCAGCTCATGGAAAAAGGGGGAAAGTTTGAGCATGAAGGCCTGCCTTCTTCTGGCAGCACATTCAATGGCATGAAGTGTCCTCTGTCTCACCCTAAGAGATTCTCTAAGGCTCAGCAAGTGCCCTCTTAGCTGGCTCACCAGTGCTTCTGAATCAAGAGGGTGAGGGGGAATTCTTGACAAAAGATTGTCTAATCTCACTTTCTCAAAATCAAATAGTTTTCAATGAAAATTGTGGATTTTCAGTTATGCAATGGAAAATACGTATTTTCTTTGGATAGCAGACCCTTTGCCTGTAACACTTCACCAAAAATATAACTTGCATTTTGCAGATGCCAGCTATTTTACTTGGTTATTTTTGAGCCGTCCTCTTGTCAGTTCATTCATCTCTCCTTTGTGATGTAGAAAAGTTGTACTGACTGGAATACTTTTTCTGGTTCATTCAATCCAAAACCCAGTCAGGTAATAGATAGTGATGAATAAAAGTATCGTTTTCACATTTTGCAGTCCTTGTTCATAATCTAGAAGTAGTTTGTGCTTATTCCCGTGTTTAATATTTTGTGTAATAATTAAATAGCTTCTAACAAAGTAAATTTATGGGTAAATCACACTACAGAACAAGTACAGCACAGTGCAGGTGCCTTTTCAGCTAATGGTAAAACAAGTAGCACCAAAATCGGGTGTAGAGGTAGGAATCATTCACAGCTACAAGAATCAGGGTAAAACATCCCTGGGCAAAATCTCTCTGATGGATGAGCCTCTGTGTCTTACTGCTTTTCACACATCCCTTGTCTTCTTCCTTCTTATTCAAGACTGGAGTCAGCTGTTGAAATAAGGTCTTAGGGAGCAGAAGCACAATTATTCAGAGGCCATAATTGTTAAAAAAAAATCAGAAGAAAATTACAAATTAAAGTGGAATGATTGTCTGGTTCACTCTGACTTCCATTTTCTAATCATCCTAAATTATTTTAATGCATGTTTTCAAGCTCAAAATTAGCAAAGGTCCCATGATGTAATTCTCCTAACACCCATTGAATATTTCATTGTACCAGTCCAATTTCATTTCAGTCTTTGGCAGCAGCATCTGTCACTCAGGGCACATATATGGGGGTTTAGGGACCTCCCACCTGTTCTGTTTCTAGATAGTACTTTTAATACATGAAGTTCAGGAGTCATTGTGAAGTTAAAACCAATTTCTTACTTGTAAAGGCCTAGGAATATAAGATAAAAAAATAACTCTTAAAACATGTTTGTCTTTGAAATATCTTAAATTAATAATCAAAAGCTTGCATCAAGTCTAAAACAAATCAAATTCAGTGGTGAAGATGAGAAACAGGAATTATTAACTGAGTAGCAAGGCTGATGGAGGCTCAATGAGATCATTTTGTTCAAAGATTAAAGGCGATGAACACTGAAATAGTTGAGGAGGATGGCTATGAACACATCTGACTAGAGCTGCTAAATTCAGTAATGATCAAAAGTTAATTATCAAAGCAGAGAGAACTACTCAACACAGACAATTTGAGTCAATAGCTAAGCAGCCGAGAAAAGAAGTAATTTGGAAGAAGTATTTTCCTATAATGAAGTTATATAAAAGACGTACATTTCAAAGAAACCTGCCTAAAACAAGATTGCATTCTTCCTGATCAGAGAAAAATAATTAGCTCTAATTGACAGACCTGCTGCACACCAAATATTTTCAAACAATATGTTTCTGCATCAAAGCTTAATGTGTAGAGTTACTCAATGTCACTTTGATTTTGCCTTCCTTTATCTTCTGCCACTGGGCATGCTCATGATATCGCAACAAATACTCTTTGAAAAATGAATAAGCAGCACCTACAAAACAAATAAAAACACAAGGACAGATCCTGCATTTCTTTCCCTGATGGAATCCCTGATGCATTGTGTGCTGTGTTTAACATCCCCCTGATCCCACTCAAAGTGAATCCTTTGTAACAGGAAATGACCACTTGTCTGGTGATCCAGCATTAAACTGGGCTGGCATGTAGATTAACCCAAGAGCTTGTAATGGTTTTTCAGTTTTGTATAAGCGAGCATGTGTGTGAAGGACATTCCTCCAGCATGTGTCTCTTCTTAAGAGTTAGGAAAGCGTGATTTTCTTGTAACAAAGGGGAAAAAAAAGGTGGAAATTCTCCATGTGAAAATCTACTGAAAGATATATGCCAGAATGTTCGCAGTCCAAGTAAACAAAATATATCTGTAGTTCTTTCTTCCTGAAACTACTACCTTTCTTTCAGGGTAAATGGTTGTGATAGACATAGCTAAATGGTCAAAAATCAAACATGCAGTTTAGACTCTGCTCTTAAATATTCTGTGACTTTGACATTGCCGGTTCTCACTCTCTGAAATATCTTCATCTTCTTTAATCTTTCATGTAAACAGTTTAGCTCACACCATCATGCATGGGCTCTCCAGAATATATTCTGCTGTACTTTGTATTAAATCAACTGCTTTATCATTATTTACTTGTGATCCTAGACACTCTCCTCTCTGCTGTTTCCTCTTCCAATCTGTATTTTGATACCTGTTTTTGTGTAGTGATTTTTTGAATAATTCAGGGAAAAACCTTGATTTAGATGCAAGTTTCACATGCTTGAACTCAGAATTGTTAAGGTCCAGCTATTTGGTATATAGAAGAGTCAAGGAAAATACCACTCTACAGTCAAAAAATATTCTGACATTGTAGAAGAATGTTTTTGAGTTTAAAAAATAATTTTCGTTTCCTGTAGGATGGAACTGAAACTTGGATTTTAGTGGGAAGTTTGAGAAACTAAAATGCCATTTTGGATGGTGTTTGAGTTCTTTTTAAATTAAGCATTTGTGTGTTGTTACATGTAGTTTATTACTTAGGAAGTTTCTTAATAGCATAATTCTGACTCTGCATTTGCAGAGAACTATTGGAAAGAGACACAATCACATTATCTCACTGTTGAGGCAGGGACCCCATTTCATCATAAGCTTGTTTGAGAAGGCGTAATTAGGCTTGGGTTTCTCTCAATTACTTGTGCAATCTGAAGTTGAGCATTTCCTGAGGTTTAAGTTTTATTTAGCACCCCTACTGTACAATTAATGTAATTGATTCCTATCATGCATTTGTTGATTTATTCTTCAGATGGAAAATATAATCCAAATGAAACAAATACATTTTTCTTTGCAAGCTGGGAGCCAGCCCAGAGGATTGCTGTTACACCATCCAAGCTCTCACAAGCTCTCATTCTTTCTCCCAAATCTTAAACTCATTATTAGGGATTTTCATGGATTTAAATGCAGATATTGCCTTTGCTATGATGGGAGGCAAAAGTGCCAAACCAGCAGGTATTTTGAAAAACTAGCCCTATCATAGAGCTCAAGGGAAAATTCATTCTGGCAAAATTTGGAACCCAGTTGTGCAGATCCCAGAGGTTTCAAAAGTTCATAATTTTTCATAAAGGATTTAATTTGTCAAGGGCTTATATGAGCATTTTCTGAACCACTAATATTCACACTTCTTACGTAGGAACCATTTTATTTCCATCCCTAAGTATGGCAGAGGTTAAAGTTCCTCACCACAACCCTTCTCCTAAATGTTGGCAGGCTTTGTAAAAATACCTCTGGAGGTAATTAGGCACTAAAACTTTCCTTTCTATAATGGGTTTATGGATCAGTTGCCTTAATTCTGCCTCTCACTACTCTCCGTGCTTGTAATCTCACCAACCATCTGACCACTTTCCACATTTAAATCTATTACAGCCTTGTTCTGCAAACACCAGGAGGAATTCTCCAAAATGATACAACACCGACTTTCTCTGCCAGTTTTATTTCCATCCCTCTTCCTTTAAAATATTATTTACCTATTCCCAACAAAACAAGAGTGGGATGCAAGGTCGGTTCAGATTACATAATTATCGCAGAGAAGCATTAAAGGGAAGAGTCTCCCCTAACATCTCGAGCAGCTTAAGCGGTGTGACTGACTGGCGCGGCGCTGCCATCGCTGCCCCCAGCTGTGTTGCTTAGCAACATTTTAATTCAAGAAGAATCGAAGGAGATGAAATCCCCGTGGAGAGGGAAACAGAAATAAGAGGGCCGTTGACAGATGATCTGAGTTGTTTCTTCTAATATACTGTGAAGATCACTGGCTCTTTTCATGAATGATAAATGGACTGTACACAGATCAATGGGTTCAGCAATAAACTGGAACCAGGCTCCATGTCTGAGGTGGTGCAGGCCGAGGGGCCCAAAGATTTACTCATTTAGATGATTTGGAGTGTGTTTTCTCAAAGGTTTCACAAGAGGAAATTGATCTGAACATTTGGTCATCTCTTGCCCTTTTCTGTTGCTGGTGAATAAAAACAGTTTTGGAAATGGAATCCTTTCTTCCCTCTATTTCTTCCTGTTGTTGTTCTTACTCTTGATAGGGACAGATAGCTTGTGACAAAGGGGCCAGACCTCAGAGTGGGAAATGAAGTAACGGTCCTGAATGAGCAGCTGCTAAAGGCTGGTGGCCATTAAAAATAAACAAACCCCACTGATATCACAAACTGGGGCAGGACCATTTCAGACCCAGCACTGTCTCTCTGAATGGTCCTCTCTGAATGATCCCATCCAAATGGGATGTTGCTGGTGAAGAGCTCCCATGAGCTGATGTTTGCTTGCTTTGGTGTGGCTCTTGCTTAATGACTTGTTTCCCCCACCCCTCTTGTGTTTACAGGCTGCCGAAAAGACAAAATTGAGAAACATTCCTGTAAAGTAAGTTATTTTTATATCCCTTTGAAAATGCAAGTTTAATGACACCGTTGTATACAATGACTAAAAAGACAGTAAGAGGGGTGATGAAGGAGATAATAGAATTCATGTTGCCCCTAATCATAGTAGCAAAAAGGTCAGTATCATTGAGGAAAGCTTTCGATTTCTCTTGTGTCCCTAATGATTGCACTCCTCAAGTTTCATCCAGTTTCCATAAATTAATGTGTTGTCTATGAATAGCTGCCAAATAATCACAATCATGCTCAATACATAGTGCTTCTAGCCTTGGGGAGGTTTGTACATGCGAAAAAGATTATGATTTTTAATTGCAATCCTCGAGAAGGTCTGACGGGGGAAATAACTAGGAATGTGCCAAATAATTTCTGGGCACTTGGGAATTTTTTTTTTTTTTTGCACCTATGTATCAAGGCTTTGCTGTCCTGTTGATTAAGAGCAGCTCTTTCTCCCTCTGTGCATGTGCCTCTCTCACACCATACACACATGCATGTTTCTGCTCTTTGCACAGGGCTTTGTGAAGGATGAGCAAGCTACCAGGGAGCAATTTCAAGGGCATTTTATGATAAGTTCTTAAATCTTAGGGCACTAGCAGCAACACTCAACCATATATCATTGAATTAAGGAAGTTGCTGTATAGATGTCCTGGCTCTTTGAGAAAAGGCACTTTCAGTTAAAGCTAACAGCATCAGTTATTCTGTTTAAATAATGAATACTCCAGTCCTAATGGGCTCTTATGTACCAATAAAAACACATATTTAAACTTCAGTAGGTATTCATAGCAGTTTAACTACGTCCCAGTAACTGTATATTCCTGTTAAAGACAGAGTTCTTATTTTTTTAGTAGTTTACCGATAATGCTGACTTTTAGACTGGAGTGGGCTTGTGTTTGTAAGAACATGCACTGGCAGGACTCCCTAGTCATTGTGTCCTAGCACACATAACAGAAGAGTACAGTTCTATTTGTCACTTGGATTCTATCATGTATAGTCATTTACACCTTATAAAGTGAACACAGAATGTGTGTGAACACTCCTTGGAGTGATTAGGGGATATGTCAGATGAACATAAATCACTCTCTCCTTATGTTTCATTCAGTCTGATAAAAATTAGAAATAGGATCCAGCAAGGACCTGATAGCATGTGAAACTTGTAATAAGACTAGGGACCTTTCTTGCCTATAGGGCTAGTTCAAATTCAGTGCAAGCTGAATTAAAGTCATTGTTAACTGGGGGTTGTTTAATAGAGAGTGAAATGAGCTGTGTTTTCATCTCATATTATACAGGATCCAGGAGTTGCAAGGTGATGAAATTCCTGGGGAACAGCTCCAAAATAATCATTTATCATTCATACACTTTGTTATATATTTTGGGTCAAATTCTCAAGAATGACTCAACTGAATTGTATCTTCCCACTTATAACAGAGGCATTGAGCACTGCAATTATTAAACAGAATGCATGTGCTATTGATGTCAAATTAATCCACCAGAAAGATTTGGGAGTTGGGGGGAAAGGGTGATTTAGGTTAAGATACTTTTTATTGGACTTGAGTAAGGGTAATATTTTGAGATGGAAGAAGGACAGATGGACAGTCTCACTCTTTCCACTTACATGTGTGTATTTCACCCTGTCATGTTTCCCCCAACTGGTTGTTTAACTTCTCCTTGACTATGTTCATGGTGGCAGCTTCAATTAGTACCCTAGGGGATCCATTATACACATTAATTACACTGTGCATAACAAAGCAGCTGAAAAATCTGCCTAGTTTTGTTCAGTGACATGTAACTATTTAAGGTACCTGTGTACAATTATGAGTGTATGCTAAAGCTCTCCAGGTAAAAAAAAAAAAAAGAATACTGTCTTTAAGATAGCAGTAGTAGCCATGGATTGCATTTATGTCAGAGCCACGCTTAGTACAGCTCAGGCTTGGCCAGCTTTTAGTAGCTGCTTTTGTAGCTCTCAAATGTCAAGGAGAATTTCAGTTGAATTTTAATGTTCTTCAGCTATGCAAAATAAAGTTAGTAGCTTCCATTGTCATAAGGGCTGAAAGCTGTACAGATTCCTTCTACCATATGTGACTTATCACATACATTTTTAAAAACACATTTTTATTATTAAGACATATGTGATAGTACACTTCTGCAAATGTGAATTGCTTTTGGCTAAAAGCCATGCACTAATAAGTAGAGTTGAATCTAACTGCATTTGACATCTGCTATAATATATATTTTTTTTACATATATAAATATATATATAAAATATTCGCAGTTGTCATTAGCATAAAAAATTTCCTTGTTTTTACCTTATGCTGACATAGTTCTTGTGTTCCAAAACTGAAGGAAAAATCACTTCCTTTTAGAGACTGTAGGTTATATAAAGTCCTTGGACAGAGCCAACAGTGACACCATTTAATGTATTAGTTTAGGAGCACGATGAAGATTTCTATAGAAATGCTCTATTTACTTTTCATTGCTCAGTTCATTAACATTGCTGGTGTAATATTTGGTAGGAATTTTACTGTTCTTTTATGTTCTCTGGAATCCCTACAGCATTAAATAAGGCGGAAATACAAGGAATGGGGGGAAAACAAGGAAGTTTTCTTTTTGCAGTTCAATAAGGCAGCCAAGCAGCTGGTTTCTCAATGTCCAAGGGGATGTTGGTGCTCAGACTATCCTGTGGGAGCTTCCTGATGGCACAAGTAGGTGCAGTGGCACTTGGCAGCTTCAGAAAGAAGGCTTGGCTTCAATTCCGTGGTGTCTGTAGTACTGGAAGGCACAAGGCATTCTCAGAACTCATCTTTATGTATTGGTAGCATCATCTTACATAATATTGCTATAAATAAGCTCTCAGAAAATAGCTAAGAAATCTCTGTATCTGCAGAACTGATTTTTTCTTTCCAAAAGCATAAGACCCTTTTCTGTCGATGTATGACACCAAGGTGGGTCCCATATTTGCTGAATCCATTACATTTAACTGGTTTATGCTCTCCTGGCCTTGTTATGGAAGGAGCATTTGCTTTCTCCCATTGGTTTTATCCACGTTCACACCAAGAGTTTGTGGTACAAAAGAGATTCTTGTAAAGTCCTACATGCTTATTTACTTGCTGGTCCTTGTCAATCTGTTCCAATCCCTGCATCTGAAAGAGGTAACATGCCTTAAACAATTTCACTCTGTGGAGGGTTTCTGATTTCTAAAGATCTGTTACATGAGAGAAGGTTTTGAATTAGAGCAGATCCAGAGGAATTAATCTTTTATATATCCTGTTATTTGATGCAAGAGGGGAAAGACAGTGATATCATTAAAACTCCCCCATAGCTTTGTTCTGAAACCCAGATTTCTTTCTGAACTTGTGTAGACAGTGGAAGCTCAGATCAGCATAAACCTTAGAGGAATCATGTTCATGTTGACTTGGATCACATCACTTGTCCTGAGGTGGGCTGAGCTGCAGGATCCCCCCAAATCAAGGGTAGTCCCCACTCTCAAATACAAATGCACTTGGCTTGGAAGCCTCTACACTAACATGGACTGGAGGTCAACCAGCCCAGGGCTTCATGTCTGCCAGCAGCAGAGGTGGGGGGCAAAGGACAGCAATTACAGGGACCTCCTCCGTGGGGAGTATCCTCCCACCTTCCTGCACACAGCATTTTGCACTTCCACAAACACACATCCTGTGTTTAGGAGGCACCAGTGGACTTACTTTCCATGCAAAGTCTTCCATGAAGTCAGTTTATACCTCCTGTCACCACAACACTCTGTGACATTGAGCACCCCAGTGTGGGGGAAAACAATCTTTTTTGTTTGTTTTAAACCCTTTTCCTCATATTTTCACTGGAATCCACTCAAGTAGTTATTCTTTCAGAAAAGAGCAAATGATGAGTCACTGTTCTTCATTCCTGATATTACATCCCTCTGTTGTATAGACCAAGGAGTCTTCCTACTCCAGATCCACTAATAATGTGGATTAGCCCACCAGTGAGCTATACAGACACAAGGCAAGTCTCCCTGCAACTGGAAAGGAAGACTCCATGTCAGCTGTGTTGGGCAGAAACATTGTTAGGAAGATAAACATGTTCTTTTCAGGTTTTCCATACAAAGAGATGAGTTGTTTGCATGGCAGTGCCCTTCTGACTATGGACTGGATATAATGTCACTCTAAACAAATGTCTCAGATTACAGTCGTTTGTGAAAATGGCCAGATGGATTCCTTGGGAAAATGTGGGCAGGTGAGAGAATGGTTTGGCTAAAACTTGATGTCATCCAACATTATAAAATGCAAGGGTTTTGTAAGAAAGAAATTAGAATTTTTAAATGGAAAATGAATGCTCTTAAGAGTGTAGTCATGTAGTCCATGAAATTCTGTAGAACTGTGAAAATATTGGAAGCGACTTCTTGCTTCAGGGAAGAAAACATTGCTTTCCTTGAGTGTCCTTTATACTCCCTTCTTTTATAGTCCCTTTTAAAATCTTCAGTAGAAAGTAATGGCATTTTCCCCAAACACCTGCATATGCTTAAATTTGCTGTAGTTTTAATGACTTCCAGATACATGTTTTGAGATTATAGCCTGTGTTAAAATCCTGCTGCAAAATATATTTGTTTTCCATCAGCCACAAGTTTGTTAACCAGCAAGATTTCTGGTGTTTATTGTCTTTTCCTGCCATAAAATTCATCTTCTCCTCTGAAGGGCATCTGACTTGACTTGGTATGGTTTTCTGTCCCAACCATCATTGGAAATGCAATCCATTAACATTTGATATCTTGACATTTCAATTGACCTCTCATTTGCAAAGCGCAGTGGTATTTTTCGTGGCCTTTTCATCCTTGATTATACATGGGATAGGAGTGCCTGTTTCTCCTGACTGCACTTTAAAAATATCTTTGTTTTACCAGCTGGAGTGGCACCTTGGTTTTTGCCTCCCTGGCTAGACCTTATTCTGCATGGAAGGTCTGAGGTCTAAGCAAGTCATGCAGAGCCAAAGGATTTTCTTATTGACTCACTAAGCAGGAGGGCGAGCAGGTCAGGCTCCGAGGGTCAGGTAATGTATGCAGCAATAGCAGCAACCATAAACAGATCTCCTGCTCCCACTGGCAAAAATGCAGGCCAGTGGGCTGACTCTGAAAGTTGTTTTGTTTTTGACCAGCCAGATCAGGCATTTGTCCCCAATAAGCAGGGAAGAGGCAGCATGCTATTGGTACGCATGCAGCTCTTCCACTGCAGGGTATCTCCTGACCTGTGTTTAAAAAGGGATGAAAAAAGTGTGTCATGACAAGGTTGAAAAAGCCTCCCATTCATGGCTAATTGTATGGGAGGATGGCCACATATAAGTATGGGAAGAGGGTCAATTTTACTTCAATATAAGGAAAAAGTTATAAAATGAGGGTGGTGAAATACTGGCACAGAGAGGTGGTGGATCCCTCTTCCCTGGAAGCATTTGAGGTCATGTTGGACTGGGTTCTGAGTGACCTGATCTAATTGATGTTCCTGCTCAGTGCAGGGGATATGGGCTGACCTTTGTAAGATCCTTTCCAACCCAAACTATTCCATCCTTCTGTGTGTGTGTATATATATATATATATATATATATATATATATATATATATATATATATGTACATATATGGATACACAGGTACCTGTGGGCCATAGGTGCCTATGGACATTTCTCCTTATGTACAGAACATTTACTAAAGGACTTAAACCACTTCTAAAGAAACAAAACCCCCAAACCTGCAATAAGCAACTTCCACATGCCGCCTGTTTATCTCTGATTCTAAACCGTCCTTCTTGACATTTCCTTCAGACTATTTCTGGCCAACTACTAAATCAGACAGCACCAATTCAATTAGTTCTGAAAATCCATTATAACATAGTGCCTAAACTGCCTGCCCATATTCATTTCTCAAAGAAATCCATTCATATTTATGTTTTAATACTTTAAGTCTAGCATGCAAAAGCACTCAAATCCCCAGCAGAAATCCAGGAAAAAGCCCACTTACAGGCAATTATAGACAATGTTCTTTAGCCCCTGATCTTCCTAGGCTGTCCACTTAAGAATTCTCACAGGTGCTGTGATTGGTCAATGGGGTTGGTTTATTGCACCAGCAATAAAGCTCCTCCAAAATTTCACAAAATGCCCCAGACTCTGCCAGCTGGGCCCCATGGTGCAGTCTGTTCAGACTCACCATCCTCCCAGCAGGGTCAGCACCTGCAGTGGAACCAGGAGGCACAGGCTGCTGCTTTGTCCAGGGGCTGCATTTCCTCAGCAGAATGTGAACTCTAGAAATGTTGCAAAGGATTACTATACTCTCACAAGTTAAAGGTTAGTGTTGGAAATGGATTATAGAACTCCTGCTTTTCAACTGTTTGCAAAGAAACGCACATATTAAATCTTTTTTGATGATATTGCATTAATCCCTAAATACTGATTTTTATGTAAATTTTGACTCTTGCAAAGCTCTGACAATTCAGCTATCCCCATGTGGTTTTATCAGAGTTCAATTGCTCCTTTAGATCTTTTTTCCTTTTTGCAGTACCATTTGCTTTATTCCAAAGTCATCACAGCAGCTAGAAGATGTAGTACTTTAGACATAAAATAATAAGTCTATTTAATATTTTACCTTTATTTTCTGAATTTGTTCCTCTGATACATCTTGTTAGATAAATTTTTATCAGTCCAAAGGATAACCACAGTAGGGCTATTTTTATTCCTAGTGAAATGATGCATGATAACTACTGGCAGGGCCCAAAGCAGTAAATCAGTCCTGTTCCAACCACAGAATGTATTAAAAGTCTGTAGCCTGTGGTAATAAGTTATAATTTAGTCGACTAGCAGTTTGTTTGGACTTAAAACTGTACAAATGAGTCACATTGGTAGGCTCTGAAATATAAAACAGGTAGTGCTTTATTAAGGTTTCCAGCCACCACCACAACAGGTACCTGGAGAGAGCACAGGTTTTTCAAACAGGCGCGATGCATTTTACAGCGAAACGCTTCCGGTTTGATTGTGTCATTTATAGGGGATGGTTAAATTACCACATGGCCTGGTAGTGCACTGTTTGCTTAGAGACAATGAGATGGACAGACCCTGAGAGCTCCTCCAGCTTATCTCTTACAAATCTGGGTGCACACCATCAATATCAAGCTCTGCTGGCTGTACCCAGCTGTGGGACACCCCTCAGCTGCAAAGGTGCTCAGTGGAGAATCCTTATATTTGGATCTTTGTACTTACACAGACATGTATATGCCAGACAATCAAGGCTGATCATGCATTTCTGTAGTGTTTATCAGGACTCTTGCAGCTGATGGGAAAAAAAAAGTATTTTCGTTGTAACTGGGTCACTATTGTTATTTTTCAAAACATTTTTGCACCTTCATTGTGATGCAGCTTTTCAGGATTAAATTTAGGTCCATTTTTAAAAGTTGTGAAAAAATGAAGGTTAGGGCCAAACAAAACCTTGTTTTTCCTGACTCTTTTTGATGAGGGAAAAAAAGTTAGTTAATGTCAATATTTTTTTTCCAGTTTTAGCATGTATCTGCTGTTGATCAAAGAAGCACCCGTTTGTTCCTCCTCATTCATCCTGTGGTTTTGATCATTTTAGATTTTATATTTGTCTTCCTGGATATTATTTTTAATTTTAAATTGCTTAGCATTTATTCAAACCATTATTCAAAGTGTTTGCTTAGGGTGTTGCGTCAAATAACAGCTGTTTTCTAACTACCCATGATCTTTTTTATATTTATGCTTTAAAAATATGTTTCCAGTATTGCAACCAATCAACAAATGCTAGGAAAACTGAAGGAAGGTCCTGATCCTGATATAACTGGGAGAACCCGTCCTGCTGGTTTCACTACAGAGGACTGAATCCAGCACAGGAACCAGCATTTAGATCTCATACCCCTGAATTTCACTGCTAGACCATTTTTGTGTTGCTGGAGGATAAATAACCAGAGCAAAACTGTAGCTGTTAGAGTATGTATAAGATTATATGGTTTAGTGAGATTTCAGCATGTTCTAGACACTCTCCAGATGAAGATCCCTGCCTTGGAGAGCTTGGTAAGAGGCAGTGGGTAAAGCTACAGTGATGTGGGATTTCACTGAAGCTGTATCCTTGTAATCTGTGTTTCCCCAGCTGTAGCTTTGAAATCTGTGAGCCTGTGCCTTCTGTCCATTGGACTGTAAAATCCACACATTTCTCTGGCATTTCTCCTACTTCTTGTTGGTGTGCAAGGGGACAATGAAGATTCCTTTTCTTTCTGGTTTGTGGCCTTGTGATTATATATATATCTTTTAGGTTTCCTCTGTTTAGCATGATCAAGAAAACAGGACTGAGTAAATGTGGTCCTCCTTGTTATCACCTTTTAAATACCAAAAAAAACATGCAGCTATACAGTAAAAGGTCCTTTCTTTTGTCAGTAAATTAAATAAGAGGAAAGCAGGTGCCTTTCAAGCATTTTATTTAAATACAACTACAAAAAATAATGATCTTGTTCTAAGTGAAAGAAGAAGAAAAAAATTCCAGTCATTTATGATCAATGAATACGAAAGAAAGGCAAAGCTAGATAATGTTTCAGGAAATAACACTGCTACAAGGTTAATTTTGCCTAGTACAACATTTCCTAGTATTGAATTGCCTGATATACTCCCTCAGGGATTGCTCCTGCGCTTGCAATAATCGAGGCTGATTTTATTGGAAAATCACCTCTGGATGAAAGACATACTCTAGAGAGAACTTTGCATGGGTACAAATAGGTTTTTGGTGCCAGTGCCATGTTGCCCAGGCCAGCACAGTTATAGTTCCCAATCTGTCTGTGCATTCAAGCAGCAAATTCATTAGCAACCCTTCTGGCAGGATAGAAAAATAGACGTATTAGGGAAATTTACTTTGAATTGTTTTCAGGATTTGTTGGATAACAGTTCGGTAATCAAATTGCGCCTCCTAACAAGAGTATTAAACATTTTTATCAATAGTGGCAGGAAAGCTGCAGATATTCCTTTAAGTGCAGAGCTCTTTGCTGTAACACTATGTGACTAGCAGAGATCATGGATGAAAGAAGAGATCAGCATAGTTGGAGGTGCTTGCGATGTCGGGGCTGATTTCTGTGATTTCCGTGCTGTGTTCTGTGCGCAGCTCTCCCATTGCTCTGTAATTGGAGCATCAGCTCCTCAGCAGCCCTGTCACTGCAGAAGGGCCATGTCGTGACAGCCCCACGCTCTCTGACCTAAGTTCAGATCTGTGCAGAGGCTCCCAGGCCTCTCCAAGTGGAAAGTGAGCATATTGTAACCTCAGTGCTCTGTGCCTCCAGCTGGAGCGGGGACGTGCAGACCAGGGCCCGCCGCTGACCTTGGAGTGACTTTGAGCCTGGGGAGGCTGCAGGAGAGCTGGGGAAAGGCTGATTCACTGAGACAGATTAGTGAGGAAGAAAAATCCAGGAGATTGGCACAAGGACGGTGGAAAAAAAATCTTTCTAATGAAAGAAGGGAAATTTTTTTGCACTCGAGGCCAACAGCAAATCCTTATAGTCAGGCTCATCTGGCCACACACCAGCAGCAGCAAGAGAAAAAAATACTGGGTGCAGCTTGCACACTAAGGTCTGTGCAAAAGCTAGTGTTCTGCTGGGAAAATACAGAGCATGGGCTAGAATTCATTAAAGAATAAATTACATTAAGCTCAGGGAAGCGACAGGGTTGAAAATTAGGATTGTAAAAAATAATCTGTATCCACTGTACCCTAATTCCTGTTGTTTTCATGATTGTTTCTCTGTGAAGAGGAGAGCCACTCTCAGTATCAATCACAGTAAGCTATTTAGACACAGAAATAAGTGGCATATGGCTTAGCACTTTTGGGTCTAGCAATCAAGTAGCAACCTCCTGCAATACAACTGTAGTTTGGTTCCCAATGGGCTTCACTTTGATGATTAGATATATTGAGTTCCCTGTGTCATTCAAAGACAGCAGAATTTCATACAAGTTGGTGTTAGCTTCCTTTCACTTCATTTCAATTTTCAATAACCAGTGTCATCACATGTAACAGTTTCTTCGTAATGGAACTTCATGTCGAATCAGATTTGTCCTTCAAGTGAAAGAGGGCTGTAAAAAGTCTTCTGAAATACTGATGTCTGGAAAAATTCCTACCACAATGAAAATGGGAAGAGAGTTTTTATTCCTCCTAAGGATGCTTCAGTGCCCAATCCCCAGATCATTCAGGATAACTCAAAACAAGGCTTTAGTACTGCATTTGGGGATGGTCTTAGAGTGCTTCACAGGATTTTCCCAGGCGCTTGCTGAAGTCATTGTTGTGATAAGCAAATAGAAAATATTTGGTCAGTCATATTTGAAATCAAAACTATGATTTTTAAAGACAAGTTCTATATAAGTGGAGTTAGAGAAGAGTTTGGACTTCAAATATGAATTAATCCCTCTGTATTTCAGCATGGCATCTGTTCAATACGAACATGCTTCACTAACACAAAACTGCTATTTTTCTGGTCCTTACCTTCTGTCCATCAGCTCTGGCCCATCCCTGGGCAGTGGAGGGATGTCCTTGCAGGCAGAGGGAGGGAGCCAAGGGCTTTGCCTGCTGGAGGATGAAGGCATGGACCCTGATGGAGGTCAGGATAGGGGGAAAGGTGGGAAGAAAGTCAGAGTAAAAAGCCCAGAACACGGAGAGTGGTGAGCATAAACTTGCTAGACAAGTGTTAGTCTTTTCTGCCAGGGATATTTCTGGAGAAATCTAGTGTCTTGGAGAATGTTCTGTCCATTCCAGAGCTTGCAGCTGTGTCCTCCCTAATGGGCCAATCCCATTCTCTCTTTGTTGCCCTTTCTCTGTAAATTTACAGAATGGAGGAATTCTTTCAAGATCCGCCAGTGTCACACACAACCTGTGCATAGAGACCTGGCAGCTTTCCATATAGCATGTCCCATGCATGTGGATTGTGCTAGAGAGTGTAACAGCACAAGCAGTGTCTTCAAAAGGAAAATTCTGGGTCACACATTTACCACAAAGTACTTGCTGTAATTCACAATTAGTCTTAATAAGCTGTAAGAAGAGCAACTGCAGACAAATACCTCA
Source organism: Zonotrichia leucophrys gambelii (assembly GCF_028769735.1). Lineage (NCBI taxonomy): Eukaryota > Metazoa > Chordata > Aves > Passeriformes > Passerellidae > Zonotrichia > Zonotrichia leucophrys. Next base: position 6,928,668 of record NC_088174.1, read on the forward strand.
TAGCTTTATAATCCTGTATGTACCAAGCAGCAAAGATGATATGGCTGCCTGCATCACATACCCAAGACTGCCCATCCCAGAGTTTTATTTCTTGGCAGTTTCCTGCAATTTTGTAAAATATTTTTTTAATGTGACAAAGTCACTTCAATTACACAGTCATTATAAGTTTTGCCAAGGTTGACTATGGATCGTTTTGTGTTCATTAGAGCACAAAATTAGAATTTTCATTGCAGCAACTGTAAACAGTATTGGCTCAAAAGAGTGCAGCTTTCTTCCCTCCATAAAATCTTGGATAAGCTATAACTGAGGACTTCCATTTTTTTTGACAGATTTTAATTTTTTTTAACTGCCTGCTGGGTTGTTGGATTTTTTTCTTCTTCTTCCTGGTTCTTGATGTATTTGTTTAACTGAATAACCAGTTCCCTTCATAATGATGACATTGCCACTGTGTGCATGAACAAGCAGGTGCAGTCCGTGTTTCTAAAGCTATGAATATATTATTTCTTCAACTTCTTGAATGTACAGCTTGGTGCTTGTCACTTTAGACCCAGTCAGGGCTGTAAAAGCCATAAACAGGAAATAGCCATTTCAAAAATTCTTCATCATCTCCTTAAGTCCCACTAAGCCCCATTAAGTTTTCACTTAACTAATATCAGACTTTATTACTTAAGTAATAATTAACGTTTCTATTTTGTATTCTCATTAATTTATGGATATATGTGATTGACTTTGCTCATCACGCTGATGTAAATATGAAGATATTGCATTGAAAAAGATCATTTTAATATATGCAAAATTAAGCAAATAGCAAGTAAATCTAGCACACAGTATTGCAAGCAATGGAATAAGAACCCAAATGGTTTCTAGAGAAGTCCAGGCTTTTGAAAGCTATTTAGAAAGTATAAGACTGCTGCTTTTTGCATCTGTCTTTAGAAAAATAAAAGAGAAAAGCATCTTGGAGAGAAGGAGATTACTTTTTTCCCTTGATTATTTTAGTAATTTCTTTTAGGTTAATTTAACCTTCATATTGCTAATTTAGCATATTAGAAACAATGGTGCAATAAGTAGTGGAATACTGCTCAGTAGAAAATAAAACCAAATTGCTTCCTCTGCTAGTTCTTTGGGCTGAACGTGAAGCTATGCTGCTCTACCTTCCTTTTCTGTCTGTTGGGATTAGGGAGCTTGTGTGGCTCCTCACTTGTGCTTCACTTGGAGGAATTCCCAGGCTTTGTTTTTAAGCTAATATGTATTTACAAGGAAGGAGAGACGACAGAGACTATTACAAAAGTAGCAAAGAACTTCAACAGACATCTCTGTCAGAGCCTGCACAGAGGCAATGCTCTGCCCTGCTCCTACAAATCCGTGGAGTGCATGCTTCTCTTGGCATGTGGCAAGTTCGTGTCTTGCCAATGGGATGCCCAGTCCTAAGCAATTTATTTATTTTTAGCTGTAATATGTCATGATAATGTCATTCAGGATAAGATATGTCAGCAAATGCACCAACAGGCTTTATCAACTTATACCTCTTAGCAAAACCTGGAGCTACAGTGAGTGGGGACAGCAAACATACAGCAAAGGCATATCTCCTGCTCTTAAGGAAATGTATTTAACAAGGTTATATACTATCTGCATTCCACATTTGCAATTATCACCCCATGAACACACAATGAAATCATCCAAGTGACAGATAATGTGTTAGATATATGTACTTAGACTTTTTGTAGATTAAACAAGCTGTTAGATATAAGGAGGCACAGCTACAGTAATATATTTTGTAGGAATCAGTGTAGTCTGAATAATGTGAGAGCTCGTTGAAATACCATTCTCTTGTGTGAAGGATGTATGTTTGTGAATGCATGTGTGTGCAGGCAGGAATGCAAATTGCTAAGTGGAAAGATTAGCAAATTGGGGATTGTGGAAGTCTGACTGTATATAGCAGAAAATTTTCCTTCAAAGCACATATAAAGGTTTGATTCTGCAACTTTATTCTCTACCCTATAATTTTACACTAGCTGGCATAAATTAGCAAGCTAGGAGTCTAAATATATGTGTCTAACATGCTTCTCAAAAGAAATAAGATAAATGCACATGGTGAAACAGGAGTAGTTGTGTGTGTAAAATATCTATGCTTTCTTGCACATAGGTTACATTTAAGCCAGGGAAAGGAAAGAAAAATCCTTCAACTGCACTTTATCTGTGTTGATTGCAGTCTGGAGTTCTTGGAATATATTTCTTTTTAACTTCAGTGTTAAGAAACTGGCAATGCCAAACACTTCTTCTCTAGCAAATGTGATAATTTCTGAATCCAGTCAGAGGGTTACTTGCATTAATGTGCTCAGTGGTCTGGTGGAAATCAGTAATATGATGAGGTACAGGGGAGGGGGAAGGCGGGCCTTCCACATTTATTTATTCTGGATAAATGGTGCCCATTAATCTATCAGGAAAATATGGAATTAGCAGGGAAGAAACCACAGTTGCAAATTTGGCAGTTGCTAGCATGCACAGATGGTCTTTCAGTGTTTTAAGATTTTCCAGTCTTTTGATATTGATACCAACATTGAAAAGTAGCCCGTGTGTTGCTAATATTTATCTGGAATAGCCATAGAAAATTAACATTGTATATTTTGGATTGTTCAGTTTCCTCTTGGTGTATTTGCATAAAGTTTTTTAATCTGAAAGGTAGAGCTTTTATGCTCTGTCTTTGGTTATTTTAAGAAGCATAACTGGAGTTTGATTTCCTAAAATAAGGACAGCCAGCATATCCAGACAAAGGCACTGGCTCAAAAGAGACTCCTATATGTGAATTTGGTTGAACAAATTTTGCAGGTTGGTAGTCCAAACTGCCTTCCTACTGTTACAGACAGAGTCCTTCTTTGTAAAGTGGTGTTCTCAAAGCCAGGATGTTGAGTCCCTCCTTGACAGAGTGTTATTTATTCTTATTCTGCTGACAGGCACTGATTTTCAGTCCCTGTATCTCCACTGGAGCTGGGAATCTGACCCTGGCAATGTCTCCATTCAGTGTTTAAGGGCATGAAGTCAAGAGGGAAGGATAATGTCATCTGCTTAATTTGCTTTGGGAGTGTTTGGTTGAATCTTTAAAGACCATGTTGAAATATTTCACAGAGGAAATCACAGAATAATTCTTGCCAGCTCTACTTCTAGTTTATTCTCAGCTGACCCAGGGGATGTAGTACCTTAATTCCTGTTCTGAAATGTGCCTTCAGCAGTCCAGTAGTGCACAATTGCATGGGCACAGGACAAAGATATCTTTGACTACACACAGCACAAGGTGCTTTGTATGAAAAATCAGTAAAAACTGTTGGGGGAAAAAATAAATTAAGAAAAAAAATTTCTAAGTGCAGTATGAATTTTAATCTGGTGAAAAAAGGTCTGAGATGATAAGTAAGATGAAATATTTGGGTGTGTTATAGAAACACTGTATGCTGGTGTTTCCAGTGTATCCAGTTGTATAGGTCTGGTTTGTACAGATCTCTGTGGTGCCAGATAGACAAGCAGATGGGCAGTCAGACAGGTAGCTATGGGCATTAGATAAAGGTGACACAGATATATGGGACACTAGGGTATGCAGGTGTGCTTTTTTCTTTTTTTTTCTTTTTGTTTTGCAATAAAACAAGGCAATTGAGAGAAACAGGAAGAATTAAATATTATCTGCTAGCAAGAAAAATCTCTAATTATGGTTCAGCAGAAATCTTCCTTAGCATCTGTGGGGATGCCACAGAAGAGACCTGATCTTCTTGCTCTGGACAGTAGTTCCCATTTCTGCAGAGAGGCAGATTTCATGTACCACCCAAAACCAGAACCTGCTTCTCTTTTACAGGCAGGAAGGCAAAATTTAGTTTTATTTCCCAGGTAAGCAGGTTCTTTAGCTTAAGCCATACCTGTGCTATTGGTTAGAAGAATTATACCACAGATTTTGGAAGGTACACTTTCTATTTTTTCATCCCAAGAAGGTGTTTGCAGTCAACCTGACATTGTTGTCTGATGTGTAGTGTGTAATCCATTATAACCATCTGATCTTTCTGTACAAAGCAACCTCATTGGTCATTCCTTACCTTGTATTTTGCTGTTGAATTTTTGTGATAAGCTTTAGTACCTTGTGCTTGTCCACAGTGAATTTTATATGGTTTCGTTAGGAAACTTCATCAGGACCTTTTCATATTCTGACCCATCCTCCAAAATACTTGTACGCCTTCTCACATGGGTATTGTTTGCTAATTTAGCCAGCTGGTCTCCCATCCAAACCAGTCATGGTATTTTGAAATGTTCATGTTTATTGTTTAGTTACTGTGGCATTAGCTAGTCTGTAGTTTTGGAAGTTATTTCTTGCCAGATCTATAATACAAAAGAGATAAAATGCTGATGATGGTTTGGGTGATTTATGTGGTCTGTAATGGACAGTTTACCAGAATAGATCAACTCTGAACTCTTGAAATGGCTGCAAATCTTACAGGACTTCTTATGGAAGTATGAAGATCCTGGAGGGTATGTGCTTTTCAGCTTTTTTGCACACATGTGAAACTTTCATTTAGCAAGCCACAAAAATGTACAAATGCCTCCCTGCAATACATTTCAAAGTCCCTCACCAGCAATTAAAGGCTCTGCAGCTCTGACTGTTTTCTAACCTACCACATAAGAATTTCATTAAATACTGCCCACTGTCAGTGTTCTTGCAGCACTTGGCAATTCTTTAGTTTTATGTGTACCTTTTTGTCATGAAAATTGTATTGAGAAAAATCCCAGATTTCTAGTCTACGTGACATTTAAGAGATTAGTGCAGATCCTATACCACTGAGGGACAGAGATGCAAAAACATAGCAAAAAAATAAATAGTGCTGACTGGAAGCAGAAAGAAAGAAGTCAGACATTAGGCCAGACTTAGAAATGAGCATACAAGATTGTTGTAAGCAAAAGCTGACTCTGGTCAGCTCTAACTGGTATTATCTTCACTTATTCCAGATATTGCTAGAGGAATTTCTTCATTTGTTTAATATCAACAAGCAATTCATCCAGACTTCACTCAGCAGTCATATGTAATCATATCATCACTCAGGCACACGCTACAAAATACATCCACACATTTCAGTAATGAAGCCATGCATCTAATAATATATGTAGTGAATTGTTACAAACCTATACTCCAGCAGACGTTTTCCAGCTTCTCTTTTAAACCATTTAATTCTGGGAATTTTTTGAGCATATAACTATGCAACAGTCAAATGATCTCAGATTACTACTCTTAAGTGTCTTACCTACAGTGTAAAGGATTTCCCACTGTGTCTGTCCTGTGTACTCCACTGCTGTGAATTTCTCAGTTCTTCTCCCTAATTTGCCACTTACAGGTCTATAGAGACCTAAATACTGCCTCCACGTAAGAAGCTGTCTCAGACCCTCATTCTTCTACTTTTGCACCATCCTGCAGGAAGGAGTTCACTTGCATTTGAAGAAAATTGGAACACCCTTGGGTATATGTATATATTGATGTTCATATTTATAGCATCGATTTTGCTCTATCTTCTAAACAAAATGTCCTGGAACTCTTGTTAGGACAAGAGTTCCCCTGCTCGTTGGGTGTTCCTCACTACATTTGTGAATACCTGATGGTTTTATTTTCCTGTAACTGGGTTGCCTGGGTCCATGTCTTACATTCATAGCATTTGCCAAAGTAAAGGTAGAGCCACGGGCTTGTGGTTTGGCCCGATAAAGAACTGTCCTTCTGTGCATAAACGTGTTTCTGACTCATTGTTAGGTTATAACTCCATCAAAGACTGTTTCTTCTTGGCCTGTAACCACTTTACAATGATCAGTCTTTTAAGGAAAAGTGTCCTGGAAAAATATCTCCAACACCAACACCCGGAGAAGTTCATTTTATTGTCAGTTTATTAGTGTCCCCAGGAGTAAATCTATCCTCTGCCATCCCTGTAAGTGGGAACTCTGGGAACAATATCACATACATTTTTCCATTTAGGTTCCCATGTGCTTTTGTGTATTTGCTCTGACCTTATGTTGGGAAGATTTACAAGTTACTGGCAGTCATCTTCTCCATACTTTTTCTGTGGCCATAATTCAGTGGAATGGAAACATTCCAAGACAATTAGAAACACAGTCCATATAGCAACCTGCCTTCAGAAATTCGGGGTAAAACACTAACCTTCTTTAAAGAGGCAAACCCCATCAAGAAAATGGGGTTATTGAAAGTCCTGGATCTCCTCTTCATAAGCTTTACACTTTGCTCATATACTAGATTGCATCTTAAATATAAACCTATCATCAGGTTTAGCAAATCAATACCATAAGAGTGTGAAATGGTCCCCAGAAATCTCCAGAATGCCATTTCACAGTAAAAGCAATTGAAAAAGAAGCTGCAGTGGAATATCTTATGAGATAGCCATTTAGATCACAAAAGGATCATAAAAGTCAGAAGCAGTTTGTTTGAAGCAAGGTTCATAATATAACCATACAGAGCTTGCTGGGAAGAAAGAGGAAAATTGCAAACCAATTTGTGGTTACAGCTTTTTCTGTCAATTCTACAGGGATTTAAAACTTGTAAAAGGTGGAACTTCTGCCATCTTACATTGCTCAACGAGAAAGAGATAGCTATAATCATAGTAGCTAAACAAACACCAATTATTGAAAGGCAATATAGTCTTCATTAACTTCAAAGCAATTAGCACTTCTTTAGTTCATTTACTACTGAGCAAGGTGGTATCACACAGTGGCATTTGTCAGTAATAATCTGAGCATCTTTTGAGACTTGCTTTCCTATAGTCTCATAATATTTCTTCAGTGAAGTTTTCATACTTTATGCACAATAAGGACACTATTGAAAATATTAGAAGGAATTTTTCTGTGGGCAAATGCCACCTGAGCATGGCACCCTGTCTCCAACATGGTTGTATGATAAAACTACATCTTTTTTAAAAGGTGACTGTGTTTTAGTGCAGGAGAATAGAAGCTGAGCATTCTGCAGGAAGTCGTATGTTACAAAACAAAAAAACACAATTAATTTGTTAATTAATTTTGTCACACCCATTCAATTTTACAAGTGTCTTGTACACATCCTTTGAATTAGTGTGTAATCTTTGTCCTTTGGTAAGAGCTAACAGATTACCTGGACATCTAGAATGGTTCAAGTCAGACTTACACAAATCCCCCCCAGAGGTTGAAAACTTAATTACACTGCAGTTGCAAGTCCTTTAATATTTTTTCTAAAAAGTCTTCATGATTCATCGTGGATTAGAAGCTAATATGGAGCCAGTCTACCTTCCTCTTTTCTTCTTTTTTTTAAAACCTAGACAATAAAAACAGTTTCTGTTTAGTCTTCTGCTAACATTTCTCTTTAAAGAATGGCACTGCTTTAATAAAGATATAGGAAATGAAATTTTAGCTATGTTGCACTCAATCAGATTACTTTCTACAAATGAAAAGTAATGGTGGCTCCTTTAATACCATTAGAAGGATGGATATTGCAGGATTCTTTTCATGCCCTGGCCATTAGAGGCCCTGTGCCTGTACCCTTGTGACACCCCATGCTGTGTCACTGGGAGGTCTCAGTGCTGAGCCGTGGGCACTGGAGGGGCAGGGATAAGGTGGAGCGTTTCTGTTTCCTCCCTGCTGCCAGCTCAGGGGCGCCCAGAGCCCAGGGCAGGGCTGTGAGCCAGTGTGACCTGTGCCCAGGGATGCTCCCTGCAGTGCTGCCAGTGGAAGGGGACACAGCCTCAGCCTCTCTGACATCCAGGAGATTCTGAAGGATTATTCAGTTATGCAGGATCAGGTTCTGATTGCAGTGTTTTAAGTAATGTCAGTTCCCATCTCTACAATGGAATAAATTCATGGTGGCTGCACTTTTTCCCTTCCCTTCTGGATGGCCACCCCAGTGAGGACATGCGGCTCTCCAGCTCCAGAGCCTGTGTGGCTGCCCGGGGGTGGCAGCACTGCACGTTCCTGCTGCCTGCCCCGGGTGGCATTGCCAGGGTCTCTTCTCCGTGCAGATTCCCAGTTGCTGCCGTGCTGGGACTCAGCAGGCACCGGGAATGAGGCACAGCAGCTCCACAGTGGGACAGGCACTGCCCCGGGATCAGGGTAACAGAGTTGTGCTTTTGGTTTCCTAAGCTGCTGCTGTTCAAGTCCTGGGCTGAAGAACACTAAATGAGTACTTGAAGTGATTAGCCATTATTTATCTACATTTATGAACAATGCATTTCATTCATGTCGTCATTTGCTGCACATATTGGCAAAGTTATTGGGCTCTTTGTGTGACTTCTGTTCCAGGAAGTTAGTGTGGCATTTTTTTTTCTTATGTAACCCTCCATTTATCTCCCAGAGCCTGCTTTCTGCATCACCACTTTTTTATTTCAGTTTTACGCATATTTTTGTGTGTGAAGCAATGAGAAAAAAAAATGACATTAAAACATCTGTTGTAATCCATTTATCACACAGGAACAATTACAAATAGCACTTTACCAATTAATTAGTAACCTTATTCATTGTGTATACTCAAATCATTCTAAGGCAGCTTCTTTTCCCTTACATGATTTGCACCATTTTTATCATCTTATATGACTGATGCTACTGAAATAAATTTCTCAACGTGGCTCAGAAAGACAAAGGCAAATTATCTCTTTCCCCAAGTGAATGTTAATGAGCAGAAGGCTGGTGTGCATCATTGCTACCACTTCTAGCAGTGTCCCTTGTTGCAGGCTGGAAAAAAAAAGAAACCTTAATTGTTAGATGCCACTAGAATGTCCTTTGCTCTGGTTTGTGGGGAGCCAGAGCACTTGGTGTCTGTCTGGCACATCAGGGAGGTCAGTGCAGTGCTGCAGGTGGGCTAACCAGCATGTGAGAGAAGCTCACTGGTTTTGATAGCAGCAGCAGCAAATTCTCCTGACTACCTGAAGTTGCCCACAGGCTGCTTGCAAAGGACCCCAGCTGCTGCTGATAGTTTCTCTGTCGTTACACAGCTGATGCATTTGCTTTATTAGGTTTGCATCATCTTACAGCAGTTAAGGGTTTGCCCCATGACAAGGGGTTTGCACCTTTTCTGGTGTATCTCTGTTAATTTCTTTGGAGTTACCCCAGCAAAGAATTTTGCTCCAAAACATTGCAAAAGTAGAGAAAGCTGACAAGACTATAAGAGGAACTAACAGCTGAAGTCATGAGGTACAAGACAGAGAAAAGACAGTTTGTGACTTTGGGGTAAGCAAGCTAATTCTCCAATGAAAGATTTTGAGTTTTTTAATCCTACTTATTTAATGTAAATAAAAGTTTGTCTGGCATAGCTAAGCTTATAGCCTTAGACTTTCTGAGTTGGGCCAGGAGTCATAGGAGTCAAGCTGGTGTAATCCAGAACAATTTAAGTTTAGTGAAGGAAGTATCTATTACATTTTAAAAAATGTTTCTTTCTAACTCAGTGTTAGGACTTCCTGTCAAAATAAACTTTTTAGTAGTAACATTGACTTCAAGACCCAGTGTTGGCAGTGAGGAATGGGCCTAAGGGACTGTGTCAGTGACATGAATCTGTTGCTCATGTTTTGAGGTAAAGTTCAGCCACTTTACAGCCACCAGAAGGATTTGGAGACATATTCTCATAAAGTGGTGAATACTTCCAGTATGGCTGAACTGAAAGAAGGAGCAATGGTTTGATGCTACCCATGAAGTTGTGGAAGTTTGGTGGTTTTGCATTACTTTTTTATATTTCAGAGCAGCAACACTTTGGGGTATGGTTTGGGATCAGCTCCAGCTCTCAGTCAAACTAATGTGAGCTGGATCAGTTCCTCCACAACAAGCAGTTGTAGTTCAGTTCTGGGTGGAAACAAGCAAATGTGATGGAACACATCCCAGGCAGCTACACGGGACCTTCACACTTCTCATTTTGCAAAAGGCAACTCTTTACTGAGCATGTAAAAAAAGTCTTTAAAAGTGAAGTGAGTGTAACTGATACAGAAGTGTCTGGCTGGGTTGTGAATAGCCTGAAAACATTTCTCTCTGAGCAGCAGACAATTCTGGGCAGTGCAGTGCAGGCTGCTAGAGATGGTGACAGGGATGTTTCAGGGATCAGCATCTGTTACCCAAAGGATCAGCATGGCCAGAAAGGAGGGAGCATTCCTCCAGGAGATTGTGTGGGCATTTTTAGTTCTGCCTATGCTGTGAGAACTAAATCTGTGGCAAGGTATCAGTATGGTAGATACATGTGTGGGAGAAGCTGGACATGAACATGTGCAGGCATTTAACAAGATACACATGTTATCCTGGATGTCCCTGGTTGCATTTTACTGCAGCAGCATTCTGTATTTGCAAAGTAGGAGAGACTAGAAAAGTCTAGTCCAGTGGCCTAAAAACAAGACTTGAAATAGGAATCCTAATTTTCCATGCTTGCTTTTTTTCCCAATAATCTCTGTAGTATTGGTCAGACAATTCAGAACTTTCCAGCCTGTGTGCCAAGATGTAGAGATCCTAAAAACATCTACAGAAACAAGAAACACCAGAAGACTCACTTGGGGCTTGGGAAATTGTTGTGGGAAATGCAAAGGAATTTGGAATAAGGCATTTTGTTGAAGACTTCATATATGAATAAATGTGTTCTCATATATGTGAAATATATACATCCTGAATGACATGCCAGTGTGCACTAGAAAAATACTTGAATAGTTACATCACTGCAAAACCTAGAATAGAGAAGAGCCTAGAAACTCTGAGAAGATTCTTTTTGGTCTTTTTGGGAAAGTGTGTGAAAAAACTGTAACTGTTGATCATGCATAAGAACGAGGAAAATTCTAGTGCAGTCTGAAAAATTGACAACTTTTTACAGAAAAGAAACAGAAACATATGAATTCAGCTATATTAAGTGTTTTTTCATAAGTATCTCCAACGAAATAAAATATTTTGACAGACTTGAAAGCAACACACTTTTATTAAATTGATGGAAAGGTTCCTCTGGCTTTGCATTGCACTGCACAAGACATCCCTCACAGGCAGGATGCAGCCAGCTTAAAGCTCTCAGCAGGGACTGCACTCTGGGCTTAACTGATTACATAAAACATTTTAAGTCATTTTAATGAAACAAAATATTGCATTGCAGATGAAATTAACTCAAAATATTTTACTTGAATTTTCCCAATAGAAGCATGTTACTTTGGAGGGGAGTTTGAAATTTTCTTGTGCATAGTAATGCTGATTTTAATGAGAATTTGTTTTTTGTCAGGTTGTCTTAGGGGAGAATTTTTAAGAGCTCTGCCATGTTTTCCATAGAAGAGCTAATTAGGATTGTACTTCTCAAGTCCTGCTGGGGGGACAATCTGTGGTACAACCTCCTGCATCACTGGTGGAGGTGCAGACCTGCAAGTGAGTTATAATAGATGGCAGTACCCCCATTGTACAGGATCAGGCCAGGGGCTGTGCAGGGTGAGGCTTGGGGCAGAGCTTCCAGGTGATTCCGCTTTGCCACAGTGGAGGGTGAGGAGCTCTGCAGATGCTCAGCTGCTGCTCAGCTCAGGCAGCTGGAGCTGATGTGACAGAATAAAGAGGATTTCTTTCAAGCCCGTTGGGCCCGGGGTGATTACTGAACACTACAATCAGGGTCTTTTACTTTTTCTTGTTTTTTTAAAGTTTGATTGCCCTCGCATGAGGCTGGAAGGCAGAGAAAGGGCTGTGGCAGTAGAGATTCCTATGATCTCCCCTTGCCATGCAATCAGAAGAGCTCTGCAATTGAATATTTCGCAATAATCACTGCATTTTCAATGGGGATGATATAAAAGCAAATATCAAGGCCTCTGGCTGACAAAAGCTGAATACAGAGGGAAAATATGAAAATAGCAACTTACTTCAGCAATAAAGAGAGTATATTTTATACTGCAGTTTTTCTTTTTGTTAAATCATGACTTTCTAGTAAATGACATCCCAGAAGATATTTATCAAAGCAGGAAAGCACTAGAAAGGAGCACCCTGCATTCACTTTAATATTTCTCCTTTTCTTCTGACATTTTCTTGCCTAGAGATCTAATTCCATTAAATATGTACATTTTTGACTGGAAGACTTCTTCATGTATCTTTCAGATGAATCTTAAAAGTACATAAGGTCTGTAGGGCAGGTTTTTTTAAGTGCAAATGAGGTGCACAGTAGAATATTGTCTATGAGGCTTTTCAAATTATTTATATTCCTGCAGTGCTTTACCTTTCTCTTTCTGTGATAATGATAAGGAAGAAGTGAGACTCCAATGCACATTCTGTGGAACACTGTCAAACAACATTAGTCATATTTAATATCTGACATGCAGGAACTTACTTTGGCTGCTATCCATTTTTATTTGATTTATTAGACGTTATCATGTGTATAACTTTCTCTGCTCCCACGGCGTTTTCAAGTTTTAAAGCCTGCTAGGCCCCCGATTGGTCAGTGTTTGAGCCCCACTATGCTCTTGTGAGGGGATATAAATTAACATTCCCTCATTAGGCCTACTTTGCAGTACATAGGAATCTGCTGTAGGGATAATGACAGCTAAATGCTCTGCTGGCTCCCAGCCATGCCCACCTGTGCTGTTCTCCTCCAGCCTTTTTTTCTGGGGCTGTGTAGAGCTGGGTTTGGCAGGGCTGGGGCTGACAAAGTGGCTGCTGCCCCCATGCCACCTTTGAAACAATGTCCTTCCATTGTGTTAGAGGCCGCTGTGCTGTAAGAGTTGCTGCTTCAGATGTTGTATAAAGCAAAGGTCCTCCCATTTAAGATTTCATTGCTTTCTCATAAGAATTTGAGTGAAGGGTGTTAATCCTGTGTCCCAGCCAAATTGCCACTTAAGTAATTATAATCTGCCTGTGCTGCTGTTAGTGTCACCCTCCTCCATTATCTTTCTGCATCTCCAGCCTTATTTTAGATCCCACATTTAAATGACTTATCCTCTCCATCATGCAGTGATCCTAGCTCTACTCTACCAAGAACTCTACAGAATTATGCTGACACAAAGATGGTGATGGTAATACATTGCTTTCACTGGCTGTGTTGAGATGTTTAGTGAATAAATTTCTGTAGAGTAGGGAGAGTCTTCAGCAGAAGTGAGGAGTGATAGAGTGACCTGTTAAGTCTCACTAGCAGGAATCGGAGGGCCAAATAGGTCTTCCCATAGCTACAAAATATCTTGTTGTCAAAGGCTATTTAACATGTAAGGCCATCTTCAGTCTACAAACTGTGGGCTACACTTTCCTATCCAAACAAAAATGGCAAATTGTTCAAGAGTCTCTACTTCTCCTGCCCTGGCTGTGGCTACTCATGTTCTTGTATCTCCTGAACTCTCCTCTTAAGACGTCATAATAAGAAAAAAGAAATGGCAGTGGCAAGTTGTCTTGCCTATCCCACTTAAATATTTGTTCTTCAGGGGATGAGCAGCTCCTCTACATGAGACCAGCAGTGACTAAGCTGAGAAAGATCTGCAGAAAATGTCTTTTTTCTGAGTCTCTTTATTGCAGTACAGAAGTGCAAGTGACTGTGGGGATAGCTACACTAATTGCATGTTTTTACAAGTCAAACAAAATGCAGTGAAAATCAGGACTGTACCTAGTCCCAGAGATTTGGACTCTCAGAGTTGATTGCTCTCAGAGTTGATACATTTTCCAGGAATTTAGTTTACTTCTTGCTTACAATATGCAGCCCAAACCCCAAGTAATTGACACCAGTGTATTAAAACATGGCACACTCCCATAGAAAAACAGAATGTAGCTTTGTGGTTGCTCTTGGAGCTTGTCTCCATGTTAGACTTGCAGCTTGAAGGCCAGCATAATTCAGGTGTCCACCTTTGCCAACAAAACTCCTTTTGTTTTTCATCCTTGCATATGTTGTTTTGCTGTTGAACTTAATTCCATCTGTAATCTGCTATTATAATATTGCCTTTGCCTCAAGGTCCTGAAGTGGATTTGGACTGATGAGTGCTCTCAGCTTCCGTCAACTTCTTCTTCATCATTTTCCACTCCCTTTTTTTCCTTTTTTCTTTTTATACTTTTATTCCTCTTTCTTCTTTTCCTTCTCCTTTTCCCTTCCATTCTCCTTTTCCTTTGTCCATGTGTGGCTACTTGACCACACATCTGGAAGGAATTATCTTCTTCTGTTCAGAGTCCTTCTGGTTCCCTGGCTGGAGGAGGATTCTGCCATTCATCTAACTAACTCAGACACTGTGAATGCCACTTTGTCCCTCACTACCAGCTCAACCTCCTTTAGGAGTCTGTAGGTTTATCCTATGTCAATATGGTCCCCTCTCTCCAGTGTGACCAGCCAGTTTCTATTGCAGTGTTCAGCCCTGCAGCCCACTGAAATCCCAAGCCTTCTTTCCTGAAGATCTGTTTTTCCTGAAGTTCAGGAAAGTAGTTGCCTTTCTTCAATTTTTTGTTTCTTGTATGGTATTATTTCTTCTTCCCAGGTCTTAACTTGACCTTCAGGTGGCACTGAGATCTGCTGCTGTAATTGTACATGGCTTGTGACAGAGGTTAATTCAGAGAATAAGTCATCTAACTTTGATCGCTGTGAGTTTTGAGAAATCATATTGCAGGTGTTGAATTATAGCTGAATCTTTGACATGCTCAAGGAATTCTTGTGCCTGCTGACTTGTGCAAAGTGTAGTCTGATAGCATCTCCTAACAGCTCAGTATATTCCCAGGAGTACTTGAACTGAGGCAGTTTTAGTTGCACTCCAATCAGTGTAAGGGGAGGGGGTAAAAGAAAACCACCTTTAACACTGAGACTGGTGGAAGTTCCCCTCCGTGTTTCCTTCCTTTGGGCTGCCTGCAGCTGCTCTCCACATACTCCATCCCCAGATGTTTTGATAACATCTCTGCTGATAAGTACCAGCAATATATCAACAAATAAAAGTGCAAAGTAAATAATCACTGTCACCAGAAATCTATAGTTGAGACAGCACATTTTGAAACATGCTGTCATCCTCAAAAAGCCAAGACCCACGTACATGCAGCCATATGGCTGCAGGCACCTGTGGGACCCTATAGGAAGACTGTCAGCAGTTTTTCATTTGCAAGGTGCATGCACCTCTTCGTGTATTCCCTGTAAAACATGTGAAGAGAGTGGGAGAGGCATTAGCAAGATAAATACATGGCCAAACCACAAAGAGAGAATACAGATTGGTGTTAGGAGAAAAAAATTAATTCTCTTTTATGCTTAACAGCCTACCACAGGAAACTGGTTGAGAGGGGGAATGATGCTAAGTGTGAGAAGCAGTTCTTTTTTCACAAGGTTTTCCCTGCTGAAATCTCATCAAGCCAAAAAGGGCTTCTCTAAGGCTTCTTGTCCCCACTAGATAATGGTTTCATCCTTTGTTTTCTTTTGTTCCTACTTCCACCATTGATAGCAGCCTTCAGGAAGAGGGGTGGGGAAATATGTTGCTTCTGCAAAAAAATCACTGTAGGAAGAATAGCCAGAACATAAATGATACTGTTTTGGCTTCAAAAGGGTAAGCAGGTGTCTTAGGAGTCCCAGAAGAGCGATGTGCAAGCTTGTACAAACAACCTCCGAATCACGCCTGTTTGTTATTCACACAAAGAGTTGAAACCCTCTGAATTCCTCAGTTCCCAGAATTCAGATGGTGCACAATGGCCCATAATGAACAGCACCTGTGCTTACCTCAATTACTACACTGAGCTGAACAACAGCAAGAAGGGCTTTCAAGAATATTTTTTCAATAATAGATTTAGTTATGTCTTTCATAATTGGATTCAAAAGCTCAAAATTTCATTTTGCAACTTGTTCATGAAATTTGTATGAAAAAGTCTGGCATTTATTCAAAAGAAATACTCTATGAACAAGAAATTGCAAAACAGCCAACTGCTGGTAACTAAGCAGCCAAATTATAGTCCATGCACTTGGCAAATACACCATCTTTTTTATTATTTCAGTAATTGAATTTCTGTTAAAGCGTGGAGCATAATTTAACATCAGGAATTTATTTATAATACAATAGTGTTACAGTAATAAATGCATTATTATTGTCACTTTTAATGGAGTCTTATGTATTCCCTCAGAGACTATGTGGCAGACTCTGAGACAACCACTGCATCAGTGTTGTTTGTAGACAATTGAATTAATTGGAGACAGGGTCATTAACTCGACCTGAATACCTCTGATTGCTTCTGTAAATAAGGTTAGAGAGCAAATGGCTAATCTTTGTTGTCATTATAGATTCTTTTTACATTTTCACACTGCCTTGTATATTAAGATCATTTTGCTAAGCAGCTTTCCAGGCTGTCGTCGTGTTTACGGTATTGTCTTGCACGGCACACAACCATAATTGTATCAGACTTACATTTCATTTCCCATATCTATATAAAACATGATACTAGAGAAAGGCCTAGTCTGAATTGTAGCACATAAAAACCATTGGACCAACAAATTAATAAACCAAAATGAATAAGCTGTGGCATTAAAAAATAATCAAATCACAAAACAAAAGTTGATTTTGTTTGCTTTTGTTTGAAAATTCCAACCTGCAAGACTCGCCAGGGATAATATAATGAGTCCATTACTCAGCTGGGAACATGACCTGCAAGGCCAGCTCTGTGTATACCAGCCTGTGAGTTAAGTGTTATCTGGACTTTTTGGCATGGCTTTTCTTGGAAAATGAGCAGCACGCTGTCATTAAAGCACAGATAGAACACAGATATTTCTTAAGGAGAGATCCAAAAAAAGGGTTGTGAGCATACTGTTCCATTTCTCAACAAACTTAATGAAGAATGTGGCCTCAGAGGCCTAGGAAAGCATGTGTCAGGAACAAGAGACACCCTAAACTTGAGAATGTCAGGTTCACATTGAACCCAGGGATACCAGCTTGTCATCACTCCCATGTTCCACCCTATACTTAAACACTTTGCTTTCTCAGAAACGGCCTTGTAAGTAGAAGAAAACAGCTGGCAGTGCCTGCTATTTGCATGTATTTCTTTCTTTCTAAACTTACATTCAAGATGGGCTTGAACCCAAACCACAGATATGCAGTGTGAGTTATCTGCAGTCAGGAGCTAAGTGTGGGATCCTGAGTCCATCTGTAACCTAGACGTTAAGCGATGTTTTATGACTTCAGATTAAAAAAAACAGCCTCTCCACTTCAAAACTTGCAAGTAGAGCTTTCAGCTTCAAAACTTTGCCCAATGCAAACTCCCATTGACAGTCTGTTGGTGCAGGAATCCAGCCTGACTGTGGTGGGAGGAATATGCTGCCACACTACATTTTCTCTCAGCAGCCTCTGCACAAATCACTTACAAAAACATTTAGAGATGTTGCTTCACTTAAAAAGCAAAGGAGGAAACAAAGCAGTGAATAGATGCTGAACTGCTCCAGCATGTTCAAGGCATATCTGAGTTTACTGACTGGCATTTGTAGGTTTTGCTCTGCAAAACAAGAGGGATCAGCCAAGCAGTGTTATTACTGGACAAGATCCAGCTTAGTACTGATCTGAAATTCAGGGTGAGCTTTTTAGCCCTGGGCCAGTGTGTCTGTGTCTCTCCCTGCATATTTTCAGGGGTGCAAGCACTGATGGTGTTCACCTCAGACCTTGCTGTTGAAGCAATTGGTCATGCTCAACCCTGGACCATTTGTGTTACCATCTGCTGCAGGGGCTGACTATAGAGCACTGTCCTTCATTAATGCAGCTTTATTGCCTGTGCTATCCCAAATACTGCAGGTAGAATTGGAGAGGATGGGGTATTTTTTAAGTGTAATTCTGAAAATATATCACTACTTGTCCACTTCTCTGCTGGTAGGGTGACATCTCACTACTGATCTTTGTCATTAACAAACAAAAGAGTTTCTTGTAATCAGTAACCTCCATGCCACACTAGAACATTAAAAGATCCAGGCAGATGTGTGAAGATATTTGCACCTTACTAAGGGAATGATTATCAAGTGGAAAACAATAAAAAGTGCAAGAGAGATCGAACTTTGCCTATTTACCTCTGTGTCCATGAGGGGGTTGGGTTTTCCTGACCTTTGTTTGTTGGCAGACCTTCAGCAAATCATTGCTGATAGAATAACCCTTCTTGAGTCTGGGGAAAATGGATGGTGGTAATGTTGAAAAGTCCATTTCTGGTCACTCAGGAACATAAATGTCCAGAAAGAAGGCATCCTAGGTGGAAGGTTTTTAAGAAAAAATAGTATAACTAATACTAAAGATCTAAATATTTTTGTCCATGCTGAGTGTTTTTCAGCACTCCGTTGACAAAACCCAGTTTATGCTCAGGATTATGGTCACTCTTTTCCAGCAGCCCTCTTGGGGAATACAATGTTTGCCCACTCCCAGGCAGATGTTTAAGTGCCTCTGCCAGGCATCCCAGTTTCTCAGCCTGTGTTAAGAAAGCAGGCAGTATGACACTTCAGGAAGGCATCCAGTGTTAATTCTGGCAGTCCCAGTTATTCTTTCCTGTCTGAATGAAAGCTGGCTCCAAACTTGCCCTCATCCTGACACAGGCAGTGCAGTCCCTGTGTCTGCAGTGTTCTGACTTGGCTCCCACAGTCAAGTGCTGCTGAGCTCCACCAGCTCCCTCTGGCAGACACGGAGCTCTGTTTGCCCACAAGATCCCAGCAAGTAACTGCAGAAGATATTTGGATCTTCCTTTTATTTTGGGGTTGATGTAAAAGGCTGAAAGGAAAGATTTTCAGCCAGATCAGGTTACAGAATTGCAGATTCTCTGTTTCCTTTTGCTGTCATTCAAAATAACAAGCATAGAAAATTCTGTTTAAAATAGATGAGTCTTTTTGACTTAAAGGGTTTTCGTGTCAAAGATTTAAGATGTCAGGTTTAAACATGACAGTGATAGTATTAGGCAGAGTATGAGAGCAGATACTTGTAGCAACTGTCATTTTTTTTCTGACTGTTTATTAATGGTCTTTTGTGATTTATAGTAAATGTTGTGAAGGATCTTTAGGTCCATTTATCACTCAGAGGAGCACCTTTTTTTCCTTAATACCTACGTGTGTCATAATTAAGGGTGGATGCTGCTTAACGATTTAGCTCTGTTCTTAACATAAGAGCATTCAAGATGATATTTAATCCTAAGTAGATTTGATACCTTTTTTAAGTCTATAAAGTGAAGTATTATGTAACTGTCTAAAATCAGCAGCATTAAAAGGAGATCATATTAAACATAAATATACGGAAGGTTAAGATTTTCAGTCCAAATGGAGCCTTCTACCCCATTTTAAAGTGAATTGTAAGGAAGACACCTGTGTTTCAGCATTCAGCTTTATTAATATTTTACTAGACAGCTTTCTCCTTGTTCAAAAAACAAGTCATGTGTGCTGAAGTACATCTTTATATCCATGAAAGGCTCTGGTGGTGTGCCATAAATTCATCATGTTCCTTTAGGAATACTTCTTTAAAAACTATTTCAGAGTAATTGCCCATTATTAATAATGATGATTCCTTTTTACTGTTATGGCAGTAGCAGTGAAACAAAGTGTCTACTTGTGGTTTTCATGAGTGCCTGTGTACTTCTGTGGTCCCTGTTGTTACAAATTCAATCTGATGAACGTAAATATGCTTGGAGTCTTGCAAAAGTATATGTATTAATAACAGGGGAAAGTGTCAGGAATTCAATTATTTTACCCAATGAATGCCAGGGAGACCCAGAAATTGAACATGTATTCTGAAGTGTGGGACTGGTTCTGTAACCATGGGGCTGTCCCTCTTTACAGAGGTGCACTCATCTCCACAGAGGTGGATTATTTGTGCCTCAGTCATTTGAGTACCTGCCTATGACCAGCCATGCCTGTAGCACCAATCCTGCTGTTTCATTCTTTCTACAGTGCATAATGCAAGGGGATTGCTACCAGTTTGTGAGCAGCTGAAGCTCATTTAATGGAATATTACCCAATTTGTTCTGATTATACTCAGTTTTTATCTCTGCCCCCTTCTGTGTTGCTTGTTTTACTCATTGTGCTCCTGATAACAGCTACAGTTGGAGCCATCTTGGGTCTTTTCTAAAAAGGACAGCTTTAACATCCTGCAACAGGTTTTTTCCCTCCTCTGGTTTTTGCTTCCAGTTCCTCCCCTTTGCTCTGGTCAGTAAGATCAGTTTTACTGCTGATCTGCTCCCCGTGGATTCCCCAGGAGAGGAAATCCTCCCATGGTTTCATGAGCTCATGTTGGGACACTTGTTCAGTGCTGAGGTGTAAAGGACTGTGAGCATGCCATAAAGCTTTGGAAAATCAGGAAATGCCTTTTGGCACCTTTTCAAGCTCAAAGGTGTTGTTTTACATGGAAAGAGGAAAAAACCCTCCAACTTTGTAATGGGTTCTTATTGCTTGGCTGCTCAGCATAGTAAAATTAGCTTTCTTCAGATAACAGATGAGACTGTAAACATTGAGGAGTTGGAGGTGTCATGTGGATCCATCTGCACCAGTGTGATTTGGTCCCACAGTTCTCTTCCCACTGGACTCTGCAAGCTTGATTCTGTTTACAGTTAGAACTGAAGCAGAACTGAGTTAGAATGAGAAGGGTAGCTCATTTAGAACATTATGTGCCTAACTTTCTGCCACACATGAATGAGAAAAAACACAACACTTTGCTTTCAGAGGTCCACTTTGAATGTTTTTTTTCATGACCACACTTGGACTTTCTGCTGTAGTAAATAAAATCAAAGTGTAAATAACAGACTCCTTAAAAAACATTGTATGTTCACTTGAAATTGTGAACTGTAGAGGGGCGAATATGTGCTTCTGCACTTCCATAGAAGATTTGCAAAGTGTACTGAAAAATGCAGTATTCCAGGATTTCCTTTGCGGAAAATAAAGATGTTTCTATGTATCAATCCTCATATCTAGCTTGATTCAGTGGGGCAATATGGATATAATAAAGTGGTTCCATTTTTATCAAATGAGACCCTTTGGAGTCTCACAGTAAGAGAGAGTATTCTTGTTCTTCCAGATGCCAGGCAACTAGTAGCACATCAGGGCACAGTACAAATAATGCTCTCTGACACTTGAATGTATTCACTAAAATATTGTACATCAAAAAGCCTACATACATTGCATTCCCTGAATAATATCATGCTCACAAAATTGTTTCTAAACTCTGAGGTGAGCAGAGTGATGCATGCAGGAATCATGGATACAATATTGCTTTTAATATGCAAAATACCCTTCTCTTCCACATCAAGTGTGTATAACAGTGCTGTGATACTGGAAGGAGAGTGATTACCATACCAATAGTTCAGAAAGTTTTTTTGTGCACCATTACAAATGTAGCATTAAAATTCCTCCTCTTCTATTTGTTTTTTTATAATGTCATAAATTGATACCTTACACCTGTTGCAGGTGTGATGGAGTCAGAATTTCCTGAAGCCCAGGAATAAAAACTGGAGAAGAGTCAGAATAGGACAGTAGAAGCAGTGCCATGGTTAAAGTCACATTGCAGATGTATATACACAGTTCCACCTAGGATTTGTGGCTAATGTAATTCTTTATTGGAAGGCTTTGACCTTGTTATGGATTCTTGGCAGCTTTTCCCCACTCTATTCATTACTAATGCAAGCTGTCAATCACTTTAGTTCTGCTTTGACATAGATTGTGGCTCATAGGAGTTAGCTCTGTCATTCTTTTTATTTCTTTCATCTTTACTATCCTTTTTTATGGTCTTTAAAGCTGGAAGTATAAAAGGGTTATATGTATATGAAAAAAATCTGTTTCAGTAACTATCAACCTTGTTATAAACAGTCTTTGATTAAAACAGTTACTTTTGAACACAGTAAAATGAGGCTGTGGCTTTTTACATACAACATCTTGTAAATTACCCTCCCCCTCAAAATAAATCAGAGCTCCTACTTACATTACAGTGCTCAGGATTGATACAGGCAGATCAGCTGCCACATCCTGAATAACATATTAGAGAGGTTTTCCCTTTCCATGTGTTTTGAAATGAGAGAGCTATCATAAGTGATGTCTTACTACACGTGCTAATGTTAGCTGAAGCAACAATTTCCACACCTTATTTCATTTCATTGACCTGGGTGCTGATTAATATTTTAAAAGCCTTGATACAGGTTTTCAGTTCCTGTGTCAACCCAGTCTTTGAAAGTTTAGATTTTAATTCTACCAGCCTGACGTTAAATAATTTAATACTAACCAATGGAAAGGCAGTGAACAAATCATCCAGAGCAATCCTTTTCTTTAAAAAGCAATCTAATGGTAGGCATATATAAGTTTGAAGATAAAAATATGAACAATTCATTATTGAAAAAAAATTGCAGCTCCCTTTCAAATTAGAAGAGAATATTACTTCCTGATAATGGTGTAAGAATAGAAGAGAAATAAAACTTTGTTATTGAACAGTTATGGTATTAAATTCTGACACTAAATATTAATCTGCTAGGTGCTGCACTATTATTATCTGCTAGAATAATGAAACACCCTTTTTAATGCAGAATTCAGTGAGTCCAGCAAATCCAAGTAATGCCCATCAGGTGTGCAGTTTTTCTGTAGAAACAGATCCAAAAGAGAGATTGGGCTGGATCTGAACAACTCCAGAGGGTTTTTTCCTCTCTCTCTCTCTCTCTCTCTTCAAATGAAATGTAGGGAGTGGGACAACAACAGTATCCAAATAAGAGAAGTGTTGCTTCTGCTCTGGTAGATGCTGCAGTGTAGTTGAGTGCACAAAAGTCTTGCTCAGAGCTGGGCACCCAATTTTGCACAGTGCCCTGTGCAATCAGACTCTTTGTTCTCAGGAATTTGCATTTTAAATAGACAATCCAGATTAAGGATAGGCCGCATAGCCTGTCTTTTACACAGCAGGAACTGTTGCACAGATGTATTTTCTTCTCAAACAAAAAGCAAAATTCATCTCAGTCCCAATGCAGTGCCTCAACAGGAAGATCAACTACTCTGTCAAGTTTGTAGTCAGTTTTCCAGCATAGACCTTGCTCTTTCCAGATTTCATTGGTTGAACTTTCCCTAAATATAGGCTTGTGCAATAAAGCAACCTTTGTAGAGTGCTGCTTCTAATGGAAAGACATTGCCAGCCTGGATGTACTGTTGACTCACTGGTCAGTTCCCATCTACAATTTCCCACTGTCCAGCAATGCTCTGCTCTCTCTGAGTTTACATTTTGATTTCTGAGTAGAACAGTGAAACAAGTGGCCTATTCATCATTACCCTAAAAAGGAAGGGTTGAATGAATAAACCTATTGTTGGAGAGCACCATCTATTTGCCAAATTCTCCTCACAGCAATTAACATGACTACATCTAATTGGGAAAAGGTTCAGGGAGATAGCTAAGGACTTGTTAGGAGGTTTTGTTCCTTGATGAGGTTTACTGCTGTAGTCAGAATTATAACTTTTTTAACATCTGTATTTACAAGATTAAAAGTTTATTATTTTTCTTATTAGATGTTAATGAGTTGGAGTACTTCGTATTATCTTTGTTGTAGCTACCAGGTTTAATTTTGAAGATCATTTATAACAACAGTAGAGTAAACTATATGTTGAAAACAATATAATGGTCCAGATGTCAACAAGAACAAAAAAGTCTAAGCCACACATCAGGCCTTTGGTTCTCTATGCAGCATAATGATACAGCCACATAAGAATGCCATGTCTGCTTTAATTGGCTTTTGAAAAATAACCCATGAATTGGAAAATAAACAAGCTTCAGGGTGATTTGGGCAGATGACCTCTACCAGTGGACTGCAGTAAAAGATGGTTGGTGTGTGATGAGGTCAGTGCAGCTCCTCACCTGGAGCCATCAGCAGCCACACACCTGCAAGTCCCAGCTTGCAAGAGCTCAGCAGGAGCTGAAAAATACTCCAGGTACTGATGGTACTGGTGTTTGTCCCCTCCTTCAAGGCATTTCTCATCTCATACTTTGTGGCCATGCTGTGCACAAGCATCAGGGACTGGGGAAATGCTTGCACTGCAGAAGCACAAGAAGGGAGATGGGTGTAGGTGCTGCAGAAGAGTTTCCTTCCAACTGGCTTGCAGAAGTGCAGGTCTCCTCTGTCAGAAGGGGTCCCAGCTCCCCAGTCTACAGGCAGCTGGATGGAGACACCCTCCTGGTGACCTTAGCAAGGGACAGAGGCCTGGCTGCCCTTCCCCTGAGTGGGGATGTCACCCCAGGGCTCCCATCCCCAAGCACAGGAGGAGCTCCTCAGGAGAGGGGTGAGCAGCCACTGATCCATCTGGCCTGAGTCATGGGCTCTCCCTGCCAAGTGATTCTGCATCTGTGCCCCCAGCCTGCTCGGGGCTCTGGGTCAGGGCAGAGCATGTCTGGCTGCCCTGCAGGACTCTGCTCAAGTGCTCAGCAAAATGAGAACAAACTTAAAAGGAGGGCAAAACTGATGTTTCTATTAGCTGTGGAGAGGCCTTGCACTTAGAGAATGTGACAGGCCCACACTGAGTATGAAGATGACTGTAATACCTCTGCTGTTTGCTTTGTGTGTTTGCACTGCAAGCTCTTTGGCCCAAGGACTGTGCCTCATCATGTATTTACACAGATCCAGCACAGCGGGTCACTGGTCTCAGTAGGGGCCCCCAATCTCAAGTGATAATAATGAACTGGCTTTCTTCTAAGTGTTATTTACCCAAACAATGCTGTGTTCCATTGTGCAGCATTGTTTTTATTAATTTTTTTTTCAGTTCACATGATATAAAAACATTGTCCACCCAAACAGTGAAGAACAATATGAGTGCTCATCTCCTGCTGGGAAATAAAAATTCAATAGTTTCAAATATCAGTCCTTCCTGCCCCCTTTAGTCACTTTGAGGACTTGGATCTGATGATAAAATGCTTTAAATCCATTTTAAACCTTGTCTGGACTGGCATTCCTTGTCTGGATCTTAGCAACATAACAAAGCTTGCTTTGAAAGTCTCTTCAAGAGGCAACCCCCAGTTCATGCAGTTGAAACCTATGTGAGGAAGGCCAGTTTATTTGTATAGCAGCTGCCTGAATTGCAGAATCTAGCCCAACATCTTTCAAAACATGATTGAACTTCATATCTGCAGAAATCTCTGGAAAGAGTGCAAAACCAAGTATTTCTGAACTAAGAGATGCATTTTATTTAAGGAAAAAATCACAAAAGACAATCTAAAATATCTACTAAACTTATTTTATTGGAAGCAAAGATTCATTTTTACACACTTTTATGCTTTTGTTAGCTTGTTTGTTAAATGTATGTATACCTTTTTCTTCTCTGCTGAACTGCATTGTAAGAAGTTGATTGTGCTTGTAACTATGTACTACATCTATCTTTAGTATGGTGAGATGCTAGGAAAGGCATTTTGGGTCTTATCTGATTGTTTTGCAAAGCATACACAGTTGCTCTCAACCCAAACTACATGATGAAAATGAATGCTTCTACTTTAGTAATGAGGATCAGCAATGATGCCTTCAGCATGAAACTGCCCAGTGTAGCCAAGGCATAATTTTATTATCCCAGATGAAAGAAAAATATGACCTCATTGTGTTTTGTATGAAAAACATTATTTTGAGCCTGTCTGGTTCCTGCATGCTTGCTGAGCTGTGTTACTCAGTAATGTTTGGCACATGGTAGCTTTTTCTGAGTGAGGCTGGTGTGCAGAAAGAAAGAAAATAAGGCCAGGTTGGAGCTGCTATCTATTTCCATGGTTTTATTCCTGCCCTTTGAGTTCTTTGTCAGACAGTTGCAGTCTGCTCCAGAATGACTCCTGTTGTTTTGTGAGCACATCCCAGCTGCAGTGTTACTCCCAGAGTGCTAAGAGAGGTAAGTTGTGTTTAGAGGTGGGAAAGGTCCAGCTGGGGCACTGCCTTTCCCTTCTTTGATCTAGGATAAGAGTTGTTACTCCTTATATCAGTTGTCTTAATGAGAGCAGAGCATGTCCTTAGGCAGATGTGCACAGCTGTGTGTGCAGCCCCACACACACCCCTCTGGGTGGAGGTTGCCTGGGCACAAACCACTCCAGAGAAGCTCTCAGATTTAGGGGGAAAGTTGTTTTTAAATTAAAAACAGTCTTGTGATAATTCTATAAATAACACCTTTTTTCCCAAGGCTGGGGCTTCATTCTGGCATTACAGAATAGAATTACTATGTTTGCCTCCTCAGTCTGGGAATCCTTGTGGTGTTTTCTATTTTATTCTTCCTGGAAACATTTGCAATGAAATATGAAAGCTCAGTTTTCATCTACTATTAGTGTTTTCCAAGTAAAAAATATAAGACCAAAATTACTAGATATTGATGAGAACGGCAAACACTCCTACAAACACATTTTATTTTTCTCCACTTTTCTGTTTCCTTGTTTACTGTAAAAATGGCATGAAAAATGTGTTTTCTTGTACTTTCTTGAGCTTCACTAAAAAGAAGGGATAAAGGAAGAAATAAAAACGGTTTTCAAAAATAATTTTATTAAGTACAAAATGTAAGATCCATTTTAATTCAGTGGTTAGTTTTCCATAATACTTTCAGAAATGCCTGTATGTTTTCATCATCTGCTCTTTGAATTGCCTTCTATGTCCAGTTGAAATTTTCTAAGTAGCTCTACTTGAGTCAGTTGAGTAAGGAGCCACTGAAAGAATTAAAAAAATAAAAAGTGTATGGACTTAATGAGCAACAAAGTTAGTGATCTGTAGCAATTACCCAAGTGAGTAATTTTGTTTCATTAATGCACCCTAAAGCACCAAGCTGTTTTGTCAATGGGCACTGCAGGGCCATTGCCAGGCTCAAAGAGACAGTTTTGTTACCAACTGCGGCGCAAGCGATAGGTTTTACCAACAAGGAGGCAGAGAAAGTAGCTCAGTGTAGGAAGAAAATTAAAGTCCATCTATTATTGTCATGGAAGCCAGTGGCAATGCTTGTGAAGATTCTAGCAGAGCAGGGTCGCCCATCAGTTTGTTCTGGCTTTTCCTTTTTTGCCTTTTCCCCCTGGCTTTTCCAGTTTCTTGGTTACTGTGGTTTTTTAAGAGGGCATCTTGATGCACCGAGCATCATGGTTTGAAATGGGAAGGAAAGCATATTCCTGGTTTAGTTGAATTCTTCTTGGAGGAAAATAGAAAAGCAAATAGAAACAGAGGCAAAGCTGTGTTATACCTTGTAGGCACCTCTGGATCACTCAATATGGGACACACACAGTGTATGATATATTAAGGTGAAGTATTGAATATCCATAAAGGCGTACTAGCAAATGGTGTCAATTTTCAAACACTTTGCTTTGTCAGCTTCACAAATTTAAAATCAATCATCAAAAAGTCCCTGTATAGATCAGCTGAAGAGACAGATAACCTTATGGTTATCTCCCTGACGAAAAAGTTGAAATTAAAGATGAGTTTATAAAGAGTCAGATTGGCAGAATTCTGTAGTGCTAAAAGCTGGGGTCGTCTGACCTCTCAGATTAGAAACAAATGATGAGGAGCAACAAAGACACACAGTGCACTGCTAATAAATACATCTTGGAGGACAGTTGAACACACAGAAAAATAGATTTCACAGAGAAGCTTATTTTCAGCATGAATGCTATTTTCTCACTGCATTATCATAAATATGAGAGGGGAAAAAAGCTATAAATAAAAAATTCTCAGGCACTCCCTGGAGACTTGTCAAAAGTACGTAGTTTTTGTACACTGCAGTGTAAAAGTATTCATTAAAATTAATTTTTAAAATGTCCTGTCCAATATTAGTTGCCTGATGTCCTTCTTTGATCATAAATTATAAATGAACTGGCAAAAAATGAAGAAACCATGATTCCATTAATGAATTATTTAAGTGTGATTGTTAGTTTTTGCAATCATAGGCCTAATAAGCTCAGGCTTATGACACTGAAGTGTTTCTTACTGGAGGGTGATGATGATGGTAATGCTGTTAACATGATCAATGTGTCCCATGAGTCACGAAGCCAACCAGTTCCTTGGTGGCTCCATGGTGGCCCAGCCCCTGGAGGTGGCACAGGCCCCTGAAGGTGGCCCAGCCCCTGGAGGTGGCACAGGCCCCTGAAGGTGGCCCAGGCCCTGGAGGTGGCACGGCCTCTGGAAGTGGCACGGCCTCTGGAGGTGGCCCAGACCCTGGAGCTCCCGTGGGCCGGCAGGAGAGGGAGGTGACACTGAGGACATTCGCTGGGGTTCACTGGGCAGCAAAAGGCCAGGAGCACACTAAGAGAGGATCTTGTCCCCCAGCAGCCTGCCAGTGCCCGTGGCACACGCTGCTGGCTTGGCCCACTCCAGTGGCGGCTCCGGCAGCTCCAGCGAGTCCGAGAGCAGCTCCGAGTCCGACTCCGACAGTGAGAGCAGCTCCAGTGACAGCGAGTGCAACGAGGAGTCCCGCAGTGCCACGCCAGAGGTGAGCCCCCCCTCAGCTCTGCCCAGGGGGAAGGGTGGAGGGGAGCAAAGCCCCCTCCCTGCTAGGGGGATGCTGGAGTTCTGTGCTGTTTGATGCTGTTGACTTCTTTTCCCTTTGCCTTTTCACATGTATGACCCACATACTCATTCTAGCTTTTGGAAGAATCTTTCTGGCCTACATTTGAGTTGCTTTAAAGAAATATTTAGATTTTTGCCAGTAGCTAGAGAAGATTTTATTGACACAGTATTCAGCTGGGACTAAGGAAAGGCAACATGACAAAACTATCTCTTTAGGGACTAGCTAAACTTTTTAGTTGTATTAAATTTCTCCAGGGTTATGTTGTAAACCAGATAAGGAAGCCTAATTAACCATAAATACTCCATAAATACTTCCATAAAACTAGCAGTCACCACTAGTTGACTGAAATAAAAGGGTACATTAAAAAAGTTCTCTTTTAAAGGGAAAAGCACTGCTTCTGTCTGAGATTTGTTCCTTGTCATTCTTCAATCTGCAGCCCGAACCCCCCTCAACAAACAAATGGCAGCTGGATAAATGGCTAAATAAAGTGAACCCCCACAACAAGACCATCATCAACAATCAAAATGAGCCTCACAGCGAGAGCAGCTCCCAGGCCCAGAGCAACCAGCAGGCTGAAGGGCCAAACAAAGGGAAGCTCAACAGCAGCCTGCCCCCGACCGATCCCAAAGACCGGGCAATCCTCAGTCCCATCCGAGAGAAAGCCAAACCACGGGTTGCCCAGAAAACCCCAGAGGCAAAAAGCTCCAAGCAGAAGTCACCTGCTCATAATGAGCCAACTTCACAAAGGACTACTGGGAAAAAGCAACCCAAAAAGGTAGAAAGGACTTCCAGTGTAGAAGAGTATAACTGGCCCAAACCAAATAATACCAGCAACACTCCCAAAGAAAAAGACACACAGGAACCCCCCGAGCAGCCAAAGGTTCGAACTAAAGCAGCAGTTGGGAAGACAGCTCCAAGGAAAGAACCACGAACTAGCACAGGTCTCACTTCAGAGAAGAAAAAGTACAGAGGCCCCAGCAAAATTGTCCCAAAGTCCCGGGAGTTCATTGAAACTGATTCATCTACTTCTGATTCAAACACAGACCAGGAAGAGAGCTTGCAGGCCAAGGTGCTGCCAGCCTGCACTGGGTCTGGCAGTGGTGTCAAAGTGAAGGACTCTGGCAGTAACATCCTCAGCGTAAGTAGCTTAACCAGCAATGGCAGCAACACATCCATTGACCAGACCAGCAATGACCTGGAGGAGCAGCTCTTTTCTCCTATCCCAATCGTACAAAATGAACTTCTGTCCCCACTGAGAGAATATGAAGAACTCAAATCTCTGTGGGTGAAAATAGACCTTAGTTTACTCTCTAGGATACCTGGACAGGAAACTTTTGAGACCACGTCTGTGAAAAATGAACCAAGAGAGGCAAATATGAAACACAGGCGACCATCTCGAGAGTCCCCCACCCCAGCAGCTGAAAAACCCTCCACAAAATCCAAAAGGAAACACAAGGTAAGTTATTCTCATTGTTTAAAGGAAAACACTTGTGTTTCTGAGCACCCTGGAGGTCAGGACCAGAGGCAGTGATTCCTCACTGCACCTGCAGCCAGGCTGTGGGGAGGCATCACAGCACTGAGGCTTTATTGGCTTTACAAAGGACTGACATTTACAAGTGCACTACAAATTAACATCAGAAACTAGCAAAAAGCAAACCCCAGCTGAAAAAATCAATAAACAATGTCTTTTTTGAGATTTTTCTAACAAGTTTTTCACTGTATTTGCTCACTCACCTATTAGTTTCCAGTGTTCTGTAATCTGCAGAAAGTGATGAGTTCGTATTAGTGCAGTTTCAGCCATACTCAGAAAATGTGACTTCTATTTGGAAGAAAGGGGTTTATTGTCTGCAGAATTAAGGTGTTTTCACCACTGATTTAAACAGGCTTCATCAAAGTCAGTGGAATGGTGCTTGCTTATGCTCCTGGTGAATTTAGTTTTTGTATTGTTTTGTGGTATGAACAAATATGATACATAGAAATATAATTTACTTAACTAGCTGCTTTCTCTGCACAGCTTCCCAAAAAACAAATATATTTTGACTGAAGGCATTATGTTTTATCATGTGTTTCATGTTATTTATGCCCAAGGGTATCCTACCTTGTGGGATATGACATTGCACTTCAAACTAAATGTGTTTTCAGAAAAGAAACTGAGGTTTTATATCCTAAATGAATTTTTGTAGTCAGTTTTTCCAGCTGAAATGCTTGTACTCTGGTCTGCCTGTGAAAAGTCATCAGAGTGTATTTTTTTATACTCCAAATTTTATAAATCATTGTGAATATGACTTCAGCTGTCTGTTTTGGAGGACTTCTTGAAATCCTGAGTTTGAGGAGTCCAGTGATACAAGAGAATTAATGCAAGACAAAGACAGACGATGCCAGGCAGACACAGGGTCTACACCCCTGCCCAAATGAGTCACTGCACGGGCTCCTTCCCTGCTGAATTAAGTGAAAGTAATCACATGAATAAACTCAGCAGGTTTTTATTCAATTTATATTCTTGCTGCACACTACAGAGATGCAAGAAAGGAGAAAAAAAGAGGAGAGGGATGTATAAATGTCCATACTTATGTATGTCTAAGTACACCAGGGTGCATATTAATTATACCAAAAATAATTCTTGCTGGGTAGCTTAGTGGAGTGTCTGTATCATGGAGAAGGAATTGTGACTAAAACACAAGGATAGTATTGGCAACTAAAGTGAGGGCTTTCAGGGAAGAAAAATAAATAAGAGGGAGTTATATGAAAGGTGTAACCTCATCATTTTCGTGACTGAAACTTTGAATCAGAAAGTAACAAAATGGAGAATCTTGCTCTGGGCCTGTGCTAACATAAGCTGGACTCTGAATCAGCCCCTGTAATGTTGTAATGTGATTGTTCACTGCTACCCAAGAAACAAGCCAATTAGGATGACTTCAGGGTACACCAAGAGTTAAAGCAGGGTAGAGAGAGACTAATTTCTAAATCATGCTATTAAAAGATTTATTTTAGCCATCTACTAGTGGACTCGAAGACTGATAGGAAGGTTGCAGTGACAGAGCAATAATCAGCTTTGTTTGTCCTGGTTCAGGCACAAAAGTCATGCATCAGGGAGTCTTCCAAAGCAAATTTCAAATGAGCTAGTGCTGTTAATGACTACCCCAGCTCAGTCCTCCACTCCTAGTCTTGTGAGGAATACTTATTCAGAGAAGTTTTCCCATCAACTTCTATTAGGTCAATGAGTAAAAGCTATTTACTTGAATAAGGTTTGGTGCTATCAAATCATTGCATCTAAATTATTAATTAAATTCTAGTGCACTACAGAAGATAACTTTAGCACATGAGACATTTTGCTTCCTAATTACCTGCTATGTCACTTGTTATATAACTCCATGTCCTGGGTTTGGAGCACGTTTAGCCCTGATTTCAGGTGACTTTCACTTCTCTTAGACCAGCAGTTCAACTGCTGCTATTGTAAAGGAAATACACTGAGATTCCATAGGCCCTCTGGATGGCCAGTGAAGCTGTGCACAAGTGCTGGCTCTTTGATGCTCTGCCATGTTTTGTTACAGCAGACAGAAAGCCTGGACACCTTTGTGGAAAGCAAGAAGCAGCGCCTGGAGGAGCCTCCAGCTTCCTGTCTGCTCCCACCTTGTATCTCTCCAATTCCAAACCACAGAATAACCAGCACTAAAGAGTAAGTGGATTTTTGACATCACATTCCTGAGGGATTTCACAGTACTGTTCTGTAAATATCTTTGCTGTAGAGTCAGGTGGGCTTTACAGCCCATCAGCATAAGCAGCACAGCCTTGGCATTCCCATCCATGAGGAAGAGGAGCCATGTGGCTTTGGATGAGATTCATGCCTCCTGCTGATGGCCTGCCAGACTTCAGAATGCTGCCATAATCCTGGTGTACTCTTCAACCTCCCTTCAATGTTCTTTCTTGCCTCTATTACCTTGAACCTCTGTGGACAGAGAATCCTGCTAAAATTGGGATTTATTTGATTGCCTGGAATTAATTTTTTAAATCATTTTCATGAGAGGCAGTTCCCAGTTTTACTGAAAAAAATAGTGACATTGCCTCTTTGTTTTACCTGTGTAAACAGCAATGCCAGGGGCCACCATCCCAGGTGTCTCAGATGTGCTTTGTATCTCAGCAGATACACCATCCAATAGTTTGTGCCTTTCAGAGTGTCTTTCAGAGGTGGCTATAATGCTTGAACAAACAGGTGCCACATAAATAATGATTCTGATTATAGAGTCACAAGGTTAACATTCTATAAATAGCCAAAGAGTCCAATTCCCTTTTGTTATTTCGTGCTTTTATGATTTTGAGATGAGATGCTTCTTTCTGCTCTGCACTAGGATAAGCAAAGAATCAGAATCATAGTGTGCTTCTAAAAACAATTTGAGGATAAAATAGGTAAATTTTGATAAAGTTCAAAAACAAGTTATGAAACAGCACACTAATTTTAAAATCCCTGAAGAAAGGTTGAGCATCATTTTATTTATTCTGGTGTCAATAAGAAGTAACATCACTCTGTGAATTAGCCACTCATTCAGCCACTGAGAAAATCAGAGTTGGAGTCTGGAAGAGGAAGATGAAAATTACAGTGGGATCTGTAACATGTTGCACATTTGATAAACATCATGATGGGTGTTGCCTAATTGTCATTGCTGGATATACAATGAGCAGAGATGTATTGCAGAGGGAATCAAGGATTATGCATCCCCAACACCTCCACAATCCATTAAAAAAAATCTTTCTATTCTTGTCACCATCAGGCCCTAAGGATCCACCCCCAACCTGATGTTTCTTAATTTGAGCTTGTTTTCCAGGTCGTTAATTTGATTCCTTAGAGCTTTCAACCCTTGGGTATTCTCTGTTAAAACATAATTGTGTCCATCAATAGTTATTTCCATATACTAGCCTTTCCTTTCATCTGCCTGAAGTTTTGAAACAGAGTTTTCTGACTATTTTGCCACATCAGTGAGACCTGGATGACACTGCCTTTGTTGTTACTACTGTTTTCTGAGTTTGCTTGAAGAAAATGCAATACTTTTTTTGATTCAGGTTTTCACTTCAGGTTTTCAACTCCCATAGACATGCAACTGATCATGTATTTCCCAAAAGATCAGGGAGCTGGATGAACTGTGTGAAGAAAATTTCCTAGAAATTTAAACATTCATTTTTAAGCAGTCAGGAGTGATTCTGTTCTGCAGAAGATTGAGTAATTTTTTAAGGGGAGGCAGAATAAAGTCCAGTGTTCAAGGCCATGGGGGAAAGTAACACTTCAGGGGTAAAAGGTTGAAAGACAGGCTTTGCCATTTGGCTTTTTATTCCCAAAAGTTCTAAGTTTCCTTTTAGAACTCTCTATATAAGGACTTTAAGAAATGAGGGTGAGTCAGCTACAGGTGTGATGATGATCTTCATCCCTTAAGGAGGTGTTAAGTCCCATGGTGGATGTTGTCACTTAGTAGGAACCTTAGGTCTCTCCTGTTAGAACTTGATCCCTGTGCCAATAAGCCAAGTTCCCCAAGGCAGACACGAGATTTTTATTAGGCTTTTTTAAAGGTACAAGAGTGTTTTGACAGAAAAACCATGATCTGGGCCAAAATTTGGAGGCATTCAGGAGTCTGGAGCAATCAGCAAAAGACAGGTCACACCTGTGCTTTCACAGCTCCCATTGCCTGCCTTGCTGTGGTTGAGGCACTTGGGTACATTTCTCTTTAATCTCCCCCTAAATATATGGGCTCAATAAAGCAAGCAAAGATGGACAATTAATCTTTAAAGGGTGACATGTCTAATAAGGGCCATTATATGCCTAATTTCCACAAGTTTCTGGGACTACATGTACTCTAATTTGAGTTTAGAAATTTCAAATGGTCACTTGTGAACTTAGAAGGCATTTGCACTACCAGAGAGTTTTGTATTGTGTAGTCATTGCATAAGTCATAATTACCTCTCTGTTTCTTCCCTCATATATTCAGGGGCTGATGCCTTTTCCAAAACCTGACCTGACCCTTAAAATATAGTGTTCAAACTATTGCCACTGTATTTTCCTTATTTCTGGTACTTACAGCAAATGAAGGAATAGGTGTTTCAGTGTGTTTATAGGAATACATTGAAGCACTTCTGTGAAGCTGAATTTCTGTCAGATCAGCTGCCTGCTTTGCAGCAGAGGATTGCTTATTTATATTTAGTTCCTTGACAGAGAAATTTCAATTTAAGCATTAATTGTATGTGCTGCTGAATCCCATTGATATATGAATATTTGATTGGTAGAACCAGTCCAGACAGAGACTGGACTCACCAAATACTCACCAGTATTTGGCTTTTTGTAGCAACACGTTTGTAGCAACAGGGAATTATTTGCTGATGCAAACTGTGAGTCAAACTGGACTCATACCAGTGAGACTTGCCCACCATTTAGCAGGCATGCTAGAAATCTGTCTGAGGCAAACATTTCTGCATTTTTGTTTTTCAAAATTTCCCGTTCTCTTTTGTTTTCAACCTTTAGCAGAAGATGCACCTCTCCTTGGCAATACCTATTAGTTGCTCCCTTGGGTAGTCACAGCAGCATTCGCTGGGGTTCTTTCATGGCACAGCAGCCTTCACATCTATGACAATGACTTCAGCTCCATTCAGGTGCTGCCATATGGCCCAGGCCAATGTGGGAGTGACCTTTCCCTGTAGAGCCCTGCAGAAAGTCAGATACACCTTCAATTGCAGCATTTCATTGTGGGCCAGGGAAGGAGAGGCAAAGGAAAGCCAGGTTCCTGGCATAGACAAAGCCTGGGATGGCTTTGTGTCACTACCAGGCCAGAGACAGCACTGCATACCACAAGGAGTGGATAAAGAAAGGGCAAAGAAAAGCAGCTTGAAACATGAGAGAGCTGGAAATTCCCCCTTCTTCATGCACTGACCTCTTGTTGCTTGCTTGCTTGCTTTCTTCCCTAAAAAAAACACGCTGGAAAAAAAAAGCAGATGGGGAACCTTCTCCTTCTTTGATAATTGGCCTGTTTTAGACACAAAAGATTAAAACCCTGCAGCCAAAAGACCATCAGTTCTGCTTGTAGTTTTTCAGTGCACTTTGTGTTTCTCCCTAGATTTTAAATAATTTTAACTAACAATCATGTCAGCAAATTAAACCATTGAGTCTCAGTAATTATTGCAATAAATTCATTCAAAATTAGCGATTCCTGCAATCAAAGACCAGTTTCTTAGGCCATTAACAGCCCAAAGCAAAGTGACAATCTGGTTAACTGCTGGTAACAACCTATTTCATGGAGGTTATTGTTAGCATAAATGCTTTAGTGTAAATCTGAGGGAGGTAACATTGCTAAATAAATTATCAGCTTAATTCCTGCAAAACTTATAGAATTAAGTGGGCAAGGGAAAGAAAAGAAAAAAAAAACCCAACAGAAAATTAAAACTCTATTTATGGGGGGCGGGGGTGGAGTTAAACGTAAATTATGTAGAAAAAATATCCTCTAGAGCCTTTTGTTTTGTGGTTAATTCTTCCAAGTCACAGAATGATTTATGTGCCGGAGTTGAGTAACTGCACCTGTTCTTTGGTTTGCCCCGTCTTATATCTGAGCCCAAAGATGAAATGAACTGGTGAAGTTTTAAATAGTGAAGAGCTGCAAACTCCTACGTGCACAGTGGCACAGAAAATCACTTTGCTCTGTGCTCCCCCTGTGAGTGCATGTTCAGGGTTCCCTGTGTAGGGCATGTGCTTTGGGAGGCAGAGGTTCTGCCCCTGGGTGCTTCTGTGGGTAAACTGTGGCTTCTTTGCTGCTGTTCAGTCCAAGAACACGTGTGTGCTCTGTTGGGGCAGTGCTCACCCTCCTTTGGAAAATTTTCCTCTGGAAAAAGTTCAGAGTGTTGTGAGCCATAACTATGGTAACTTGTCTGAGTTCCAAAATGCCCTTTGGGGGTCAGAAAGCAAACAGATGGAGCTTTGAGTGAGAACTTTCTGGAGGACATATTGCAGGACCACATGTGCATGAAATCAGTCTCCTCCAAGAACTGCTGGTCTAGTCCAACATGGTTGTTTGCCTTTGATCTTCTTCAGACCCATGTGTTTTCCAACAAGGACAGCATCCATCCATAAGGCAATATGAAGTTGAGCTTGTTTTATTTCTTCAGTCTGAAGATCTTTAATATCAGAG
This sequence comes from Zonotrichia leucophrys gambelii, assembly GCF_028769735.1. NCBI lineage: Eukaryota > Metazoa > Chordata > Aves > Passeriformes > Passerellidae > Zonotrichia > Zonotrichia leucophrys. Next base: position 6,965,187 of record NC_088174.1, read on the forward strand.
GGTTTTCAAATAAGATATTTTTAACTCTGCTTCAGTTGAATTAAAGTAGTTTTGGGTAGAGGAGCTATAAAACATGAAGAGTTTGATTTCACTCTGTGGTTTCACAGATAAGGCTAAAATATTTCTGTATCACCAAAGGTCCAAGTAGGGCAGTGACTGAGGTGTAGATATTGATACTGTCAGTGAAATGCAGAAGAGGCCAGGCTGAAATGAGAGAGAGCTCCTAAATGAGAAGTAAGGAAACCTGAGTCGCCTTCTCCTCTTTCCCTGGTTACTTTGAGGCAAAGATCAATAATTCCTGACACTGACTGAAAATGGGAACAAAACATAAATTATTGTTGACTTAATTTGTTATTGAAATTTTAGTCAATAATCATGAAAAGTAAATGATCATGTAATGCAATATTAGATGTCTAACAAAAGATTAAAATTCAGGTTATCTACATTGACTGAGCTGGGACAATACCTAAAATAAAAATCTATGAGTAGATTAACATGTTAAGCAGTCAGTGAAGTCTTGGGTTTGGTTTTTTCTTTTTTGATGAATTTGAGTGGAGAAAGGCCTACCAGGTTGGAGTTTTTTTTCTGGTTTTACTGTGCATCACAGCTGCCATTGCTAGCCAGCTAACAATCTCTGTACATAAAACAGACAATAGATTATCATGTTACTTGAGCTTTCATGTCAAAACCACATTCATTTTCTGAATCACGTTCAATTCATCAACCAATATTTGCTCAAGGGCTTTTGCCAGCTACAATGTATCATTTTAATATAGTGTTGAATGTTGGCTTTATTCTAGAGGTTAAATAATTATTATCTTGTTATTGTTATGGTTATCATTTTGTAGTTGTTATAAATTCTATTTTTGGTTCATATGCTGCCATGTGTTGTTTGGGGTTTTTTGCAAAGGTTGCTTATGTAAGCCCTAATCCACCTTTTAAAAAGACGCTTAATGTTAAACACATAAATAGTCATACTTGATGTCAAAGGAACTAACCCCGTGCATAAAACTTTCCAGCACTTTGCTGAGTCAGAACCTCTATGACCTCTCAAATGAAGACTGACTCAAATTAGCATTTAAATTGGGTGCAATTTGTACTAATGCACTGCAAGTTGTCCTCCAAAGCAGAAGGTTTCTGCAGTCATTGAAAAGGCAGAGGCAGCTCTTCCGTTTTCACTGCTGTCCCCTTGTGCCTCGCCACGGAGGGCACAGGACTGCAGGACAGATTGGAGGGCAGAGCTGGCTTCTCAGTAAATGAAATGTGCAGCTTTGTGCTGTGGAGAATTAACCAATATTCTTGAAGTGCAACTGGTTTTTCTGTGTGTCCCAGGAGCAGCAGTAGCTCGGTGAAGAAGGTGACAAAGAAAAGAGAAGAGAAGCTGTTCCCTCCTCCCTTGTCCCCGCTCTTGGACGACCCTGTGCACCGGCGGCACAGCAGTGACAACAGCTCCTTCAGCCAGGAGCCCACGGTCACCAACACCTCACAGACCAGCAGCTCTTCCTCCTCTGCTTCTAAACACAGAAAGAATGAAAATAAATCTTCTTCTAACCCCAAAGGAATCTGTGTAAGTAACCAGCCTCCATTGGTGGCGGTGAACGAGATAAAATGAAATCAGTTCAGCTTTATTCTGTTAGATTTTTTTCCCACAGAGTACGTGTTTCTAAATGCTTATGTAGCCCCACTCAGGGGGAGTGGATCTTTGCAAAGCCAGGCATAAACAGCTCTTGCAAGCTCCATTTTTAGGTCAGCATTAGGCTTGGTGTTGTCTATCATTTCCTGAAGCACCTGAACCCTGAGCCTCAGAGAAGAGCCTTTGCAGCCATCAGCTAGCTGACAATAGTCCCTTAACTCTGTAGCTGCAGCATTCACATTTTCAAAATAAAACTTCCAGAATGTTACCTGAATTACTGCCCCAAATTCTCAGCCAGAATTAAGCACTGTAGTCATACTGAATATTATGGCCTAAACTAAACAGACAATAACAATATAACAAAAAATTCCTCTCCATAGTACACTCAGCATGTTAATAACCGCTCTCAGGTTTTCAGGCTCACAACAGTAAGGTTTATTTATGCTTAATCTTAGTTAATTATTTGTAAGCTTTTAGACCATTTGTAAATTGGGAGTTTTTTCCCCATAGAAGAGTATCACACTCTTAGGCCCATCTCCCCATCAGTGGTTCTCACAGAGATGGTTCTTTATTGCTTGTTTTTCACCAAATTCAGGTAGGGTTTTTTTCTGAAAATACATGAAAAAGAGCCAAAACTGCATATCAAATTCACTAAAACAACATAAAATTTCACATTGGTTTGTCACCCTCTTTTTAGGTTAAACAGAGAAACTCCAGGGTTTTGGCCCATTTTAGAAAATAGTCCTTCCTCTAGAGTTTCAAACCCATCCTTTCTTTATATTATCAAATTGTATCTTAGTATCACTGTCAAAATTAAAAAACAAGAAGAAAATTCTGCCACAGAAAAGGCCATGCATAGCCCCATTTTTCACAGTTCACCACTTTGAGAGAGGTCGTTACCCTGCACTGTAATAGTAAAACTCACAAGTTGCATTGAATTGTAGGTGACAAATCACTTCACCTTATTCATTCATCCCTGTTGCTTTCTGATATCATTGTGTCACTTCAAGCTGCGCCAGTAATACACACGCCTTCAACTGAAATCAGTGCCAAAATGAACTGCATATGTCAGCAAATAAACAGAGCTGTGTAAACAGCAGGGCCTCTTCCTCTCATCCCAGCATCTCTAGTCAGATTTATCCTTTGTTAATCTATTGTCTTGATGCAAGAAATATTTTTCCCCTAAAATATGTTAGACTTCTTTCCCTAGTTCATTGGTTCATCTGTAATTTAGTTTATCTGGTTGGGGACCAAGCTTGCAAGTTGCAATTGCCTGATTTAAAATCTTCTGTTATGCTTCTGGTTTTAATCATTGCAAAGTCACAACTGACTTCTGCTTTCCATTCTTCTTTCTGTAGCAAGAGAGGAAATTGTTCCCTGCTGAAATCCAAGCAGACTCTTCAGCCTGTTAGCTCCTAGTAATATAGAAAAAAGGTTCCATTGGTGTGATACACCTCGAAGAAGTTGATTTTAGATCTAGCCTGGCCCATTAGATCTCCCCAGCCTTGCTTTAACCAGTGCCTCTAGTCAGTAACAGCATGGTATCCACCTAAACCCTGCACCTCCAAGTGTAAATTACTGAGTTCAGGTGAGAGCCCAGAAGTGGAGCTGTACTCCCTAATTAATCTGTTAGGCTCATGTTACAAAGAAGGGAAGGGTGGTTTGGTGAGGTGACATGAAGGTAGGATGGGCTGCTTGGTGCCTTAGCCTTTGGTTTGTTGGGAATGGTTTTTGGCAGGGAGGGTGGATGTGAGCACTTACATGGTCGGAAAGTCTTTGTTTGAACTGTGAATAACAGTCCTCTGTTTCCTAGGAGGAAGAATCTCACAGTACACCCACAGCCAACACTCTTCTTGACACCAGCCATCTAGAACCAGACATCTGGTCTGCAATGCCAACGCTTTCCAATGGGAATTCTGAGCCCAGAAGACCCAAAATAACATTTGATGATGTGTAAGTTTTATTGACTTTGTGCTCTGTGATTGGGATTTTTGTGCAAGCAGAGGTCCCAGTGAAGGAGAATATCTTTGATTACAGTGCTGGCATTGGGCACCTGTGTGCATAGTGCTGCACAAAGGCACACACAGTTTTAATCTTGGCAAATGAACTGTTGTCACTGATTAATGAAGATTCTGTTGATAAATGTTTTCAGATCATGAATGTTGGTTCATGGTAATTCTTCTTCATTTTTTTTACTTTAGCTCCTCTAATGGAAACTTCTTATACTTAATTAGTTTAAAATATTTTTCCTTTTCCTCTGTTCAGCACACATTAATAGGTCCTTTGGGCAACCAGTTTCTACAGCTACTTATTTTATATTCTGGTCACCCATCATATCTCTGCATACAGCAGCTTGAGATTGATATCAGGTTAAGATTTAAAGAGATAAGTGGGCATATATGTCAAAATTCTTCTTTAAAGCAATCAGCAATATTTTCAAACAACATTTGTCCAACTGTATGAAAGCAAAGACTTTAATTAATTGATTTTGTCTCTCTAGGCTGCACAATGCAGATTATTACATGCAAGAGGCTAAGAAGCTGAAGCATAAAGCAGATGCACTGGTAGGTTATCACAGGTTTTTTTGTCTCTTTCCTCTGTGGAACTCAGTGTTAAAAATGAACATTATTGCACAAGATCTAAAGCCTCTCAAACCCAGAGGAACTCTGCTACTGACTAAACTGTGCTTCAGTTTGTGCTCCATAAACACTGTGCACAAGTTGAACCCTGAATGCCATTCCTAACTCTTAAGTATTTGTTCCCAAAAAAAAGCTACTTACAATAGCTGCTGTTTCTTCCAAGGGGGAGCAACAATCATGCTGTTTATGGAGTATGTAAGATGGTTTTATGAAAGTTGATGTGTACTTGAAATTTGTTTTTCTATTCATTTTGAGCTAAAACAGAAGTGATGAAATATTCCATAGCAGAAAGACAGGCAAATCACCTCACACCCCATTATCATGTGGTAAAACTGTTTGATATTTCCAATCTGATTGTTTAAAATCTGAGACAATTCATTTTTATGTACTACATTCATTTTTATTGCATGGTTTTAGCCTGATAAAGAAAGTCTCAACACACTTATTCCCAAAAAATCTGGTAGTGAGGTGGTTCAATGCTGGGAAAGCTTTTTTGCTTACTTTACCCCAGAGGAAATTCCAGTAAGATGGGCCTAATTTTGCCAAGTGTTTGGATTTTGATAAAACTACATAATCTGACAGATTGTTTTCTGCCATGGTTTGCTCTATATGAGCTATTGCCAGTCCTGGAGTGTCCTTAATAAACATTTGCTTTGTAGGAAGGGACTTTCCCTCCTGTGTGCTACATAGGGTGCAGAACAGAGGGTCATTCAGGAACACTTAGTGGAACTTGACTCCTCTACTTAATTTAACTAAGATGTCTAAAATGGAGTGTGGCCATCCACTTTGCCCCTCAAAGAGCTGGGTGATTATTCATTTCTCAACTTTATTATTTCTGGGGGTTTTACATGTATATTCTATCATTACCCATTAGAGATTTTGCACGTAGAAAAAAAAAATTTCCAAAACAATTCCATGCTATGTTTTTAAAAAGCAAACTAGCCAAAGTCTCTCCCTCTGCTGTCAGTGAGCTGAAGGAGGAATGACATTTCAAGCTGTCTGCTTCAGCTCTCCAGGCTCCCTTTTGGCTTGGGGCACAGTGTTTCCAAGTGTGTTTTCTGTGTGAGGTGGGTTGAGGGTTTTGGCACCTGTTGTGGCTGTCAGCAAGGTGACAGTCATCCCTCCCAGCGTGCCCGTTTGCAGGAGGTGGCCTGATGGCTTCCAGCCAGCTCAGCAGGGCACATCCAGCCCCAGCCTGGCTCTGCAGGCTCACAACACCTCCCACAGCTGGGTGACCTTTAAACAAAGCACACATGGTGCTGGCACAGGGCTACCTGCTCCATGCTAGCAAATATTTACAGGCTCAGGCCCCGATGATCTCAACACGCTCCATCAATTCATCTCCCTCTGCAGCCAGGCACACTCACTAGGTGCTGCCCTTCTCTGTGCTCTCACCTGTGCCTGTGCCTGCAGGATCTGGGTGTTTCTCAAGCAGCACTAAGAGGAGCAGGCACAGCCCATCCCTCTGCTGCCTGCAGGCAGGTCCTGCCTGCCACACACAGTTTGACACCCCGAGTGCCCCAATGTGAGACCGTCCACTGTGATCAACTTGTTGGCATGCATAAATATCCATGAACAAAGTATCTGCTTTTTCTTTCTGCTATTTAGGTCTCAAGTCTTTTTTTTTTTTTTTTTGCCCGCCCAATGCAGCTGCACACAAATAATCTCCATGTAACACATTTGGTGTGCAATCCAGTAGTGTTACTTGTCCTGTGGAAACAATTGCTGCTGGTTACTTGGTGCTGACATGACAGAGCACAGGCAGCATTGAAAGATGTGTTGCAGTGGCTAGAAAGATAATGCATGTGACCTCAAAATGTGTCAGCAAATGTTAATGAGATTTGTGGCAGCAGTGTTCCTGAGCTTGTAGAGAAAATAGATTTCTGCTGAAGGGCAGGACGTTTCATGTCTTATGGGAGCGACCCATGGAAACCTCTCCTTGTCTGGGGCTGCAGGAAGGGATCAGCTAATTTGGGTGGGCTGGCTGTACCATATGGAAGAGATCTTGGAGACCTCACTGTGTGCCTGTCTGAGATGTGATGAGCTGGAATAATTCCACCTTCTTCAGAGAATCAGATCCCGTTCCTGGCTCAAATTCTGTGTCTCTACTAAATCTGCTTGCAGCCAGATTCTTTTTTCCATACCACAAAAAAAGTCATCTTTGGAAGACTTTTTGTCTTCCCAAAGAAATGGAAATTCTTCTGAAGTGAAAAAAGGAATTTGAAGAATATGCTGAGAAGCAGCCACTGGAATAGAGAGAGAGAAGTCAGAAACGTTTCCATTTTCTGATCATTAAGTTAATACCTATCAATTATACAAAGGCTCTGTATGTAATCAGTGCACAAGAGCAGTACTTGTAATTAAAGGTGGGCAGAGAGAACTAGTTATGGCTTAGCAGGAGCCACAAAGACAAGTATACTGTTATCTTAGACCAATAATAAATGTTATGCTTAGTATGTTGTTAGAACAGGCTTCTGTTTTGTGAGTGGAAACATATGCAGATGCATCAAAAATATTTTGATAGAGGCATAGAAAGACATTTTTAAATTATTTAAAGTATATTGGATACCCTATATCAAATGCCACATTAGTGGAATTCTTACATTCAGCTATCAAAAACTGAAAATGTTAAATACTATTATAAAGTGCGTACTATAAAAATGTCATATATAATATTCATTACACATAAAAAACGAAATCAGTATGTCTAAGTCAGTTTAATCACAACCATTATGAGGGCTAAAACCTTTTGCAATAAAATCCTAGTAAAATGAAATATTAAGCAGTGCTATATTGTCTCCCCTTTTTTTTCCTGCTCTTTTACTCATCATATAAGTGATGTGATTTTTTTTTGACCAACAGTGAACACAGAATATGACATCAGCCAAGTGGCATGGAGTTGTTACTTAACCCTTGCATAGTGACACTCAAACTTAGCTCATCTGTCAAGGAGCAGTATGGATGTGCACAAACATGCTTAGTGCCCTTTCTTGCCTGTTTAAATCCCTGGTGTCAGTGGGTGTACACTGGTTTTCCTCTGTGGAGCATTCAGCCACATACTGCCCTGAAAGGATTTGGTAAAAACTTATCCTTCCTTAATTACTGTATGAATTCATTCCTAACTACCAGTGTCACTTTGCTTTCATCCTAAAGCTAGTGTTGCTTTGTAGAATAATCTGCCCATCTAGAAATCAAAGCTGAAGGATTTTCTTGACAGTGTCCTTCCCATTTCAGCTGGAGAAGTTCGGCAAGGCAGTGAATTATGCTGATGCTGCCCTCTCCTTCATCGAGTGCGGGAACGCTATGGAGCGAGATCCATTAGAAGCTAAATCTCCATACACCATGTACTCAGAGACTGTGGAACTCATCAGGTTAATGTCCTTTCTGTGATCATTTTCATCATCTCATTTCAGTCATAATTAGAACCTGCTATGTTTTAAAAAATACCATTTCAACGTATTAATGATTTGTCCAAGGCATCTTCATCTCAGAAGTCATCATAATTAGTTCTTGCCATTTTATTAATGTCATGGAAAATTTATAATTGATGGACACTGCTTTTATAAATTATCCCCTTTAGAGGTTATAATGTGAGTGTTATAATTTGCAATATTCATAAAATTAAAATTGAAATGTAGTGGGTGGAAGTAAAGTATAGTAATTTCACTGTTTGGCAATGACACTTGTCTTTTAAAAGGTGTAGTTTTATAATTCAAAACATTAAAGGGAGTCTATCAGGATTTCTATTAGAAACCCTGGTTTTAGAGGTTTATAACTTGGCTGTTAAAAAAGACAAAAACTGAAACTTGGGATATAAGATCAGAGCCAGAGAGGAAGCTTCTGCATATATTGTCTTGAAAACAGTATATTTTTAATGTTACAGGAATGTGCACCAGCTGAATTAATTTTAATACAGTTTTGTAGACTCATAGGATAGAATATGGATAAGAGAGTCTTTACATACTAATAAAATGTCTGAATTATTATTCTAAAATCTGCTACTGCTCCTTATAGCTGCTTCATAGTCTTGGGTCCATAGAAATAATAATCTCCTGAGTAACTAAGTTTGCTTTACCTGAGCAAATTATCAAAGTGAAATCAAGCAGGATTAAATTTACCTGTAAGTAGAGCAACAGGATTTTTCCTCTTCACTGTGATGCACCTTTGCTTTCCCCAGTGTATGCTGGGAATATCCTTGTTAATGTCAGTGTAATTACTGGCAGTTTGCAGAAGTGAAAGAAAAAGAGGCAAATCAAGCCCTAAATATTTGGTTTCTAATATGTCAACCGTGGTTTTTTTAACATGCCAGATTAGCTATTAGGGACTGCCAAGATAATGCATGTTTTACATTTTGAATAAGTAGGTATTTGCATAATAAAATGTATCAAATCTTAAGCTCTTACTCTCAGGTAAATAATATGCCTGTTAAATATTTAAAAACATGTTTTTTACATTCTACACTTCATAAAGGGAAGAAAAAAATCTAAAGAAATCACTCAAGAAAAAAATTATGTTCACTCAACACTTGATCCATGTTAAACCCTGGAGAGCAGAAGACTTAGAAAAGGAGCCACCTGCCTCTGCTCTGCTGTGCCCAAATCATCCTGCAGTCTGACAGCATGTCCTGAACTACACAGATGCAGCTGCATGGCAGAATAAATTGTATTTAAAGAAATATTATTTTAAAAAGAGAGCCCTTTTTCTTAGGAGCCTATGTTTACTTCTGGTTTTTTTAAGAAAACCACACAGCCCAGTTGTAACCATTGCTCCTCAGTCCAGCAGTTTGTCTGTTCAGAGTGCACAGAACAAAAAGCTGTGTTCACCCACAACATGTGAACCACTTAAATCAGGGAATGGCAGCTCCAGGAGTGGCTCACAAAAGGGCAGGACCTGCAGGGAGCCAGGTGAGGGCAGAGCTTATCCTGGGGTGGCTGGCACTCCTCAGCAGCAACAGCCCTGCTGCCTTGCTGCTCCTGGCACAGTCCTGCTGCAGGCTGGGGGACAGGCAGACCTTGGCATGGAAGCAGCACCTGAACTGCTTCTGGAACTGTTCTTGGCTGTGAAAGAATCTCGAGAATATGTTATAGATCTCCAATATATAAATGGCTCAAGTTAGGTGAGATTAATTCCACCACCTACCACCAAAAGTAGAGTTGAATTCACCAACTGTTGCATGCAGCATCTTGTGGCAGCCAGTGAGACTGATTTGTCCATTTAATTGCTGTCAGGGGTCAGACATGGACAAAAGGTGATTGCCCAGATGAGCAGCAGGCTCAGTAGAGCTCCATGGACAAAAACACAATTCTTGTGGGCAACAGTGGGTGCTGGATGTACAGACAAAGTATGTGCCTGTGCACACAACACTTTCTCAGTGTAGCTGCTAATATTAACATAGGTTTTTACTGTGAGATAACAAACAGAGGGAGATTTTCCTCACTTTTACTCCTCCCTTCATCAGAAGCACAATATTCCCCTTTTGCATTTTGCTGTGTCTGCCCTGACTATCTGCATCAGACACCTATTTGTGAAAGCAAGTGGAGCACCAAAGAGATTGGGACTATCAGAAATCTGACTGTCAAATGTGTTTTAATTTAATGGTAATGCTGAAATCCCGAAGAGCCACAGATCTTTGTGTTTGATCACATTCATCCAGTCTGACTAGAACCCCAATAAAGAGCAGGTGGGACAGGATGTGGAGGAAGCTCTCCAGCTGGGTAGGATGGGTGCTGGGAGCCAGGCAGGGCAGAGCAGCTCCGCTCCCTGCACTCCATTACCTCCTTGTAAATGGGAACTCATCAGGACTGCCTGGATACCTTAAAACTTTCTTACGCAAGGCTGAACCCTATTACTTATTCTAACACAAGTACCTGTGAAATTGCATTAGGGCTCAGAACAATGATTTTATGCGATGAATTGATTTTCAAGAGACTAATGCATAGAATGGAGTGTGCTCAGTTAAAGGAAAAAAAAGACAGAAGAAAATAGGAATACTCAATCCTTGATCATCCAAATGCTGAACAGCAGCAATTAAATAGAGAGGGAAGACCAAGTACACAAGATTCATAAATTAATGAGCCCAAGAATGAAAAAAGCTGTGAACGTGACCTTTCCTGTATGTAAAACCATTTTCTATATAAAATATATTTATGAGAACGATTTTGAAGATATTATTCAAGCCCAAAGTACTATATGTAAAACATTATACATTACTTTACACTTCAGTACCTATAGGGCCAAGATCTTATGCTTCTGTTCAACACTCATCCCAAATGTTTGCAGGACTCAGCCTAGTTGGCTGGATATAATATCATTAATATGCCCAAGAATAGTTCACCTTCTTGGCCCAAAAAATTGGTTGGTGATTTACTTAAGGCCTCCAGATTTTAAGTGATGCTTTTTGTGGAGTTTTACATTGATCTCTTCATTACAAAACACTGTGACCAATAACTGTTGCAGTTGGAGAAGAATATCTGATTGTTTTTAGAAACATCTTAACTCTCAATTTCTTATCTCTCACCTTTCTAACAAGGTATGCAATGAGACTCAAGAATTTCACAGGCTCTTCTGCCACAGAAGGGGACAAGAAATTAGCAGTTTTATGGTAAGTCCCTTTGCGACAATGAGAGAAGCAGCTAAAATCTTAAGGAGGACTTTAAAAGTACTGAATTACTTAAGCAGCTTACAGAAGATCATTATTCTTGTTTTCCATTAAACTATTAAAGGATAACTAATGGATTTTTTCAGCAGCTGACTAAACATTTATTCTTCTAATTTATACTCTTATCAAGATGGGATTTTAATGCTTTTGACCACTTTTTTTTTTTCTCTCAATTTGCTTATGTTTCAAAATATAACCTTAGAACAGAGACTGCAAAATATAGGTCAGCTTTTTTTTTTTTTAAGTTTATAGGTTTCATTAAGCAATGGAATTAACATAATCCTTTCCTAATTACCACAGCTACCGATGCTTATCACTTCTCTACTTGAGAATGTTTAAACTAAAGAAGGACCATGCTATGAAGTACTCCAGATCTCTGATGGAATATTTTAAGGTAATCTTTATTCTGTTTAATTTATTGATGTGAAATGAAATTCATACCAACACTGAGAGCTCTCACAAGTATAACTGCATGCCTTAAAAGTCCCACATTTAACCTCTTCCCTGGGAAATGCAGGCAGGATGGCTGCCAGGGAATGGGGACAGAAGTGATTTGGGGGATTTTTGGATTAGTCACTTGATTCAAAGGACCATACTCAGTTATTCTACAAAAATAACATTATTCTCAACACCATGTAATGTTTATGCAAGTTTCTGATTCTTTGAAGGTTTCAATGTGCAAGTGATTATGAACTGACCCCTAATGAACCATAATAAAGCAATTATTTGGGCTGTAGTTAGTTAAGTTTAGATTTTAGATTCAGTGAGATTTCCTGAAGCTTATTGCAGTTTCACAGATTTCTTCTTTTATTCCTGTGGAACTTCAAATTACCTTATCTACATCTTGAAGGTTTGCCTTTACCTTAAATTGAGTGGAGATCTGATGGTCATGACTTGGGGATGTTTCATTTTACCTTGTCAAATGCTGTTTACCCACTAAGAATGACAAATCCTCACTGTTCCTAGATTAGGAGAGAAATAGAATCTTTCTTCAGCTGTGAGGTTTTGATATTTATATTTCACTGGCTAATGCTGTTTGAAGCATACATTAATTCTTTCACTTTATTGCTACATATTATTCTATAATTATGTAATTATACTGGCTTGTCAGCCCATCAGTCTTTTGTTGTTGGTGTTTTCAGCCTCTGAGTTTGTTCAAGGCTTTGACATATTGGTACTGCAAACCAGTAAAAACCTCTAACACTGCAGTTTTCATGTTTTCATGTAAATGGTGATAAAGGGGTCCTTCTGCTGTAAAACTCCAGTTCTGAGATGGCAGCAGCCACAGTCCTGACTACCCATGTGTCCCCTATGTGTGTCTCTGTGCAACTCCAGTAATGTTAGTCCTAATCTTGTGCTTAAATGGAGACTCTCTTGTACCATTAGGAGTGCCTGTGTTGTGCTCATGGAGGTTTCAGTCAGGGATTTGCACAACAAATTAAATTTGAGCTACACACATTTGTAACCTCAGCATTTTCATGAAATGTATTCCAGCCACTTCAGATTTTATCCAGGTTGAATGCAGATTGTATCTTAAAAAAAGGATTATTAGACAAATAAACCTTTTCTGCAGAAAGTAATGATTTCTTAAAAAAAATAAAATAGGTGGGAGCAGGAGAGATTCTCTGTCCTTAAAGCCACTTTATTTTCACTAGCTGTGCAAGTAGGTAAGATAAAGAACATATTTACTACTCCCAGCATAAGAAAATGTCCTTTAATGTAAATTAAAATAAGAGAAAAAAATAAAAATTTTAATAAAATAGAGGAATCAGGAATGCCAGGTATAGGCATGCAGTAGAAGCAAAGTGCTTTAGTTAATGTTACAGTGTGTGTGCTGTGGGCACTGTAACTCACCTGCTAGAAGCAGGGTTTGAGTGTATACAGATTATATGTTCAGGTTCTTTCTGTAATAGAGGCACAGGAGGAGAAAAGAAAAGAATGGGAGCTATTAACTATGTGTTAGTTTTGTATTGCTGCACTGTGTTCTCTGTGTTCACTAGCAAGAATCTGTAATACAAATGAAACAGATTAACTGTTTGAATGGAGTTGTTATTCAAACTTTTACACAATTTCAACTGTGAAAAGCAGCCCACTGTTTACAGCAGAGCTGGGGAGGATTTTTTCAGCTAAATTGTTCTTTATATTTTTCCTCACAAATGCCACTTTATCCAAATTGAAACCATTTGTGGACAGAACCGGTTCTGATTAATTTCCAATTAAAAGCTTCAAAATGATACTTTTAACATTTCGAAACAGAAAATAGCCATTTAATCATGAAAGCAATTTTGAAATTTAGAGGCAACTTGGAGTAAAATACGACTAAAGTGATAATTTTTTTAAATTGAAATCAGACCTTTTATGATCACAAAAAGTGACATCCTGTCATGCATTTCCTCTGAAAGTTTGAGGAAGATTTTCATGTTTTTTAAAATGTGTTGCCAGTAGTCACTGAAATATTTTTGCTAAATATTCTCATTATCAAATAACTGCTTCCCATTGAGATCTAGGCTTAATCTTGACAAAGCTATTATTTGTCTCCAGGTTCTGTTGGGAGCAACCCCAGACAGGAGAAATTAATAAAAGCTTCTTCTCCATTTCTGAAGAGTTTCCAGGGCAGTTTATGTCACTCTTTCCTCATGAGCTCCATGTGCTCTGTGCTGTGAAACACCCCAAGTCATGCTCACATCCTCTGTGACAAGCAGTGGCTGCTGTGCAGGAATGCCAGGCCAGTGCTGTGGGTTGGACAATGTGTTCTGCTTTGGTCAGAAATGTTGGGCTGTGAGCTGTGGTTTAGAGTCAAGGGTGCTGTCTGTGCTCCACTGAATCTCTGTGCCTCCCATGCAAAATAGTGATTACAGTAACCAGATGAGGGCTGCAATAATGTGGGTAATGCTTTGCAGAGAACTTGTAAAACTTGATTGAATTTTCACTGTGCGTGCTGACTTCTCAGCAAGGGAGCTGAATTATGTTTTCAGAGGGCACACACAGATAGCCTCAGCCCTGATACTGCCACTTTGTATGGGAACTAAGATACCAGTCAGTCTGAGCAGGGCTGGAAAGACCTGGGCTTTATTGTTGCTCGGCAATCTTTTTGTACAGGGTTTTACAAGGTGCTACACAGACGTGAAAGGCAGAATGAGTAAGCAGGTAAGGAAAGTCAATTTGTGCAACTAAAATATATAAAAACAAAAACATCCAAGCAGATCCTTACTAAAAATTTTATTTATACTACTGTCTGAATCCCAAGCCACCTTCCCTAAGCAACTTGGGAGGGATCAATTTCATTAAAGCATCAAGCCAAATTATCTTTCTTTCTTATTAAAATATTGAAGGTCCCTCTAAAGATAAGCAGTCATTTTCACTCTAAAGAACTTACTTTGTAGAATAAGTTTCAGTGGTAATTAAACCACTTCTTTGTGACTTACATCTTCTTTTACTGGAATTTATTCTCTCTTTTATGAAATGATTTTCAAGCTACTGGTTGGAACCTACCAATCATCCACCAGCCACTAAATTATGGGACCAATGTGCAGAGCTTTTCTGCTCCATGCACTGTAGCTCTTGCACTGAAAAGGGGGAATGTTGAGCCTTGTGTCATCAGTATTCATGTACTTGCATCACCTGTATTTACATTTTGGTTTTGTACTTACAGAACTCTTCAAAAGCCTCACAGGCCCCCTCCCCTTGGGGCGGCAATGGAAAGTGAGTATTTTCTCCTGAGTACTTCTGTCTGGGAACAAGTGGTTCCAAGAGGAGAGGAAGTGTTTTTTGTCTCTAAAGGCAAAGGACAGGTCATGGGATCAGTGTTTTGGGAGCTGCTGGTATATTTCAAACATGTATAATGTATAAACTGTTCTGGGCTACAGAATTGGTCATACAGCTGCCTTGGGCTCTTGGGGGCGAGGGGCTCCCACTGGACTAAGTCAGATTCCCCTGTGAGCCATCCAGTGTGGGTAGGAAGGAAGAGCTGAATCACACCTTCATCCCTGCAAAGCCTCCTTAAGTCTAAAATCAGACATTGTGGGTCTGTGCTGAATTCTTTGACAGTTTACTTCTCAAGCCAAATGAAGGCCATAAAAATATCAGTTAATTAGCTGGCAAGTACCATGACACTTTAGGAAGCCAAAGTAAAGTTAACCTTCAGTGCAATGATTTTTCAATGATTCGTTCAGCAATGAAAGACCAATGAATATTTCATTGATATATGGTAAGTGCTGTTTAATAAAACTGAAGGTATAATAGTGGTGAAAATGTGAAGGCACTTAGTCAGCCAATTATCAGTGGCTTCATAGTAACGTTAAAACACCCTCACCTCAGATATGAAGTCAGGGTAATGCAGTTATGATCAGAGGAGGTGCATTGCTGCTGCCTCCTTGCCTTTATCTTGCAATGGCTGTTGCCAGCTGACACACATTTCTCCTGCTTTTTGTCCTGGTCACACATCCAGACACAAGTAAGACAAAGGTGAAGGACTTCACCTTTTTTCCCATCTTTATTTGAGCAGGCTAAATTCTAGGTGAAAATTATTATTGTTAATGGTCTCTTTCTGGTGGTTCAGAAGAAGAAATGGCTATTAGACACACCAGGGAAACAAAGAAGGAAGGGTTGAAGTTTAGCACACAAAGAACTGAAGTTTTCAAACAGACTTTGTTCTCAATTAGTGCAAAACCAAAAATTCCAACATTTTGCTTAAAGTGAAATATTGCCTCAAATAATTGAAAATATTTTGGGGTACAGATATGTATATATTCACACTCCAAACACTCAGTTATTTTTAATTGGTATATATAGAACTATTAAAGTACAGATTGTAACACAAGCTAAAGTGATTAAATAAGAAATCACTTTAAATAAAAACTGAAAAGATATTTTAACACTGGAAAAGCAACTACTAAATTAAATTATTCATTATGTGCCGGTTTTTCCAGGCATTGAAGTGTCAGTGAAACCTTGTATTGTAATAAAAATACATAAATGTTAACATAAAATTTTAGTGATCAAATAGACCACTGGAGCATAACATCTCTTTTGTTCCTTAAGAAGGGGCTTGTGCATAAACATTTCATGAAGCAGAAGTTATCCTTTTATTCCTGTCCTATAATAGACCCCTATGAAGTGTGTGCTCTGCAGGTGATGACATCTCCCTCACTATTTAAAGGAGCTATTAGGTGTCCAGGATTGAATAAGTAGGTTTTGACTGGAGGGGAAAATTCTTGTCTGGCCACAAAGCAGGCAGCAGAAACCCAGCCCCCAGGTCAGCATCACTTCTAACATAACACCCAGCTGATCAGTCTGTTCCCACTAACTTTGGAGATAGGGAAGGAAAGCTCTGAAAGTGCACATCTCTGTCTTCTATTCAGAGCAGGAAGCACTTGACATGTGAGAGTAACTGAGTGACAAGGCCGTGTTATAACAGCATTATTGTGACACCTGTGACCCAGCACACAGAGAGCACAGCCCACACTCAGGCCTTGTGTCCCCTCTGTGTGGAGTCTTGGAAGAAAGCAGCTCTCCAGCTGGCTCAGAGGTGCCATCTATCTCAGGTGGCTCCTCGTTCCTCCAAGGTTTGTCACAGACCTGGTGCTGCCATTGGCAGCCTCTGCTCTGCCTTCCCCAGGGCTACTTGCTCTACAGTTTCCTCTTAATCCCTTGTGAATTTGTGTCAGATGGGAAGAGAATTCACACACCACAGAAAAAGACCAAACACCTTCCAGCTTATGGCATCACTGGAGATGAAGCAGCAGCGTGGTGCAGGATGGGGGGACAGTGGGGTAATCTCAAGTATTTTTCTTTAACAAAGCAAAGCTTATCATTGCCATGGCATGTAGTCTAGTCAGGATCTCAGATCCATCAAAAATCACAGCTTGGCTCACTGGAATTTCTGCCTACTTGTTTGAAAGGGTTGTGAACCTCTACAAAGTTGGCCCAGGTTCCATCCTGGCAATGAAACAAATTTTCTCTGGTTTCATTACAGAAATGTTTCCCACCTCTAGCGACAGAAAGCACAAAATACAGAGATTTAGTAGACTCACCACAGTAATAATGGCTGTGCACAACAGGGTAAATCCAATGAACAATGTGCTTTATTTGGCAGAAGTGCGTCAGCTGGTTGTAAGTGGCTCTAACAAAATACTCTTGGTCTCCTCAGATACTTATCATTTTTAACTGCTCCCAGACCTAATCTAGTATAGTTCAGCTCTTCTGTGCAATACAGACACTGTGGCAAGTCAGGTAACCAGGATGTTTTGAGACTTTAAAATAAAGCATTTGTGCATTAGGACATGGTTAAACTCTAACCCATAAGCTGGGTAAAAAGCTACGAGCTGCCAAATCAATGTGATCTCCAGCTCTGGAAAAAGAATGCATCACAGGAGCCTGTTGCTGAGCACAGGTAATAGCAGGGCACTGCTGGAAAATCTGCAGCAAATCTGTTGCCATTGATGCCTTTCAGCCCAAGGCTGTGTCGCGGTGTCAGTCTGTCCTGCAGCACCTGGAGGTGTCAGCAGGTCTGTGCCCAGGCAGAGCCATTGACAGTGGCCTTTAGAGCCAAGAGGCCAAGCCCTTCTGTCCTGGGCTTTGGATCAGGCTCAGTGACTGAGCTTGATGCTGTTGCACAGCATGAGGCATCTACAGCTGCATGTCCAGGGAGGGGTTGCAACATCCCTGTCTGGAGAGTTTTGGTCTCTTTGCTTCATGCAGAGAGTGCCGGGAGTGTCTTGGCCCTGCATCTCAAGTGTGTTCACAGCAAATAGAGTGCTTTTGTTTAGGCAAGTGCTTCCAAATGGGTGAATAAAATTACATCCAGCTGGGGCTGGTCACCAGTGATGTTCCCCAAGGCTTGGTACTGTTTCATGTCTTTATTGATGATCTGGAGCCCCCTTGATCTTGAAGGGGATCAAGGGCACACTCAGTCAGTTTGTGGATGACACCAAGTTGGGCAGGAGGGTGGCCCTTTTCACTTCTCCCAAGTAACAAGTGATGAGACAACAGCCTCAACTTGTACCAGGGGAGTTTTAGATTGAAGATTAGGAATAATTTCTTCCCCAAAAGGGTTGTCAAGCACTAGAATAGGCTGCCCAGGGACTTGGTCAAGTTGCCTTCCCTGGAGGTATTTCAAAGTGTCTTGATGTTGATATGGTGTGTAGGGATATGGGCTACTGGTAAACTTGATAGCTCTGGATTAACTGTTGAACTTGATGATCTTAAAGGTATTTTCCTGAACAAATCCCTGATCCTATAAATTTTCAAAGAGAATAGCTGTTCTGTGTGCATTCAGCACTACGCAGCTCTAAACAAGAGCGTGCTGTGCTGACCGCTGCACTGCCTGCAGCCAGCAGGTGATTCCTAATTGATGGTGTTAGAATTAAAGGAAAATCTATATTAGAACATTAGTGCCTCACTAAGTAGGTAACTTAAAACACTGTGCTGTGCAGAACTGTGTGGATGAACGGTAGGCAATTAGAACAAATCTCCATAGCCTTAAAGAATCCTATGGAGATATTCATAATCCTGCAGTACCCTCAGGTCCTAATACTGCTCTACAGGGTGCTTTTAAGACTTGCTCTTTACTTATTGTGGTGACTGTTTTTGGAGCAAACTGTCATTGTGGTTTCCAGAAAATACTTTGATAATAAGCCAATATTGCACATTGAGTGTTTTCTAACTGCCATTGCAGCTTCTGGCAGCAGGTAGAAAAATCATTACAGCTATGAGATGCTTCTTTCTCTGAAAGATTGCTCTATTTTTATGATAGATTTTTTTTTTTTAAATAACAGGTTCATTTAAAGGGAGAATTAAATCCCTTTTTATTTTCAGTCATTCCCAGTTGATAAGCTGTCCTTTCTCATAAAGTCAGGCAGTACCCCTGCATGCTTCCCCTTTGCTGGGGTGCGCTTTTCAGGTGCATTTAGGATGGCAGTGAAGTGGGGGGTGTGAGGGGGCCTCACTGTCTCTCTCTGCCTCTTTCAGGAGCACAGAAACCCCCTCGCCCATGTCCCTGAGCCCGTCCCCTGTCAGCTCTGCTGGGAGCAGCTCGGGCAGCGCCGGCTCGTCCTCGGCCGGGACCATCACCATCCCCCAGCGCATCCACCACATGGCTGCCAGCCACGTCAACATCACCAACAACGTCCTGCGCAGCTACGAGCACTGGGACATGGCTGACAAGCTGACCAAGGAGAACAAAGGTGCTCCCTCTCTGCTTTCTCTGAGTCCCCTTTGGCTCCCCAGCTTTAGCTTTCCCGGTGCTCTCTGGATTCAGACCCAGAACCAGCACATCTAGGAGCACAACTGTGACAGCTTGAGCAAACAGACCAAATCTGCTTGCTGGTGGCTGTAGCCAATGCGTATCTTCTCTTGTCAGGCACAGAGGGGGATGTGTGACACACGCTGAACATGGGGTTATCAGAGCAGCTGGCAAATAATTTACTGAACACAAGCCCCAAGTGATGAGAGCTTTTAAGTCTGCAAATTCGTTCACAGTTTCAGCCTCTCATAGAGCACCGAGGTTATTTTCAGATTGCTCTGTCAACGGGTTTAAGACTATTAAAATGCTAGCTAGGATAATAAGCAAACATTAGATGTTGTGTTTGTGTGGGGAGTCCGATTAGGAGATGTCCACTGAAAGCCGTGACCTTGACTCTCCTTTGATTGGATTGCAGATCTGTTTGTTAATTCCTAACAACAAAATGTAAGTCTTTACCACAGTCATTTCAAAGGAGTTTTGGCAAGCAGTTTGTGACTGGATTGTATCAAGTATAGTGGAGTGACTGAGATATAACTAAGGGACAAATTTGGCCTGTTGTTGGCCAGCTGTGAATTTCCCCATGACAATATAATTATTCAGATTCCAGCTTTGTGCTTACACAAATCACTAAGAAAGCTTCCTTTGACACTAGAGGTACAGAGCCTAACTAGGAAATAGTCTCATTGTGAGTTGGCTCATTCTCTTAAATTATAGTGAGATTTCAGATGGCCGACTTGTCCTGACAAATGTGCTTGCTGTATGCAGTTTGATCTTACTCCCATTAATGTCAGTGGCAAATTTCCACTGATTTAGAGAAACTGAGCTTGAGATTTATAGAGTTTTATGTCTGAATGGTGGGTCATAATGATCCATCCCTGGATGAGGAACAATAATAGAAGTTCTGTCCAGTCCTCCCCACTGCTTCTTGTCTTTGTTCACATTGATTAATTTAGTAGCAGTGCAGTCATTTTGGATTTTTTCCATAGCTGCATCCATTTTCACAAAATGTGAAAGCGATTCCCTGTCAAATGTAATGCAGAATGTTACAGTGGGAATGCAGAAGGATGCCCTGATAGGAGGAAGAGATGGTGATAATCTTGTAATTAGCCCTGTGTGTTGTGGAGTTGTTAAATGTTCTACTTGGTATTAAATCAAAATAGCTCAGGCATTCAGCCAGCAGACAGAAAATGTACCCAGCCACTGCTGTTATCAGTCCTAGAGCTGGATGAGAAAAAACCTGCTGATTCTCTTTCTGCATTTTCCTCCCTGCTCTCTTCTTTGTTCTCATTTTGATTTATGATCAAATAAACCCAATTCTGCAAAGCCATATAGGAATACTCTTTATTCAGATGAGCAGTCCCTTTGACTTTACTGGGACTGGATGCATGAATAAGGGTTTCTCACATGAGCAAGACATTTAAGGTTGTGACCTGTTCTTTCATATCTTGTTTCACAACTTGCAGACACGTTACAGGGAATGCAAAGTTCATGTTACTTCAAATTTCATTTAAGTATTGTAAACCATTGGAGAGAGATCAGAGTTTCCTACATGCTATAGCATGTCTGCCTTTATATATTTTCTGGAAAGATACCTCATTTCTAATTAAGTACTTGATTTAAAGTTGCATGCTTAAACACAAATTGCAATTTGAAAAATTCATGGTGTAGCAAAAAGTATACGAGAACTGCTGTGGTACTCTGCAGGTCTCCATCATACCACATGAGGGATTCTCTTTTAAAAAGGATGTAGTCAAGACACTGACATGAGAAATGGTGCAGTGTTTCATGAAAACTGGCTGTAATTGTTTCACTAGATGTCATCTGCACCTCTCACATAATTCAAAGCACCTTTATCTGCTTGGCTGGAACAGGACTCACACTTTCTCTCTACTGATCTCCAGTCCACCTTTGCCAGCTCTCTCAGCTCTGCTGCACTGCCCAAGCTCTGCTGCACTGGCCTGTGGACTCAAAACTGCCCCCTGACAGCAAACAGGAGACTGCAAACCCCAGACTGTGCTGTGAGTCCCAGGTCATCATTTGGCCTCTCTCTCAGGAGCTTGAGCAGTCAGTTCTTTATAAAAAATGAGATTTTCCCCCCTCCTGTTGAAATAAAAATGATGTCAAAACCAAAAAAAAAACCACAAACCTGAAAAAAAACCATGATAAGATAAAAATTTTGTTCCTTAAAAAAAACAGAACAAAACAAAAACAACCAGATTCAGTCATTTTTGTGAGGTTTCTGTGGTCAGCTCTAATTGTTTCTGTTGTCTTCTGAATCACAGGGTGAGTCTTGCATAAGAATATGTCCTTGATGATCTGTCCTGAGATGGGTATAAAGCTGTGGCCTAATAGCAATTACCTGTGGCTCTTACTGCTGCCACGAATGTTTCTCAGGTCATGCCCATGCAGCCACAAGGAATTTCCTGCACACTGTAGGAGCTGTGCAGCCGCCCCTTGTCCACGGCTGTCAGCTTTGCTTTTGTGCTGCTCTGAGTCTGCTGCACGCTCCCAGTTTGAACTTGACTCATGTTCAGCTGGCTCAGAGCAGCAGACAGAAGCCTTTCTTTGTCAGCCTGACAAAAGATGTGCCATTAAAATAAAAATGCATAGCAAGAGGGAGAGCAGCAGAGCTGTGACCCGCCAAGCTGATCTGGTTTGAAGAGGAAAACAGGAACATGCTGCCATGTACCTCTGGTGGAATCCCCTGGTCCATGGAGTTGAGAGTGTGGGGAGAATAGATGGAGTTTGGCTTAAACCTGTGTCTGTAACAGGCCAAACTAAACTGCAGATTTCCCAAATCCCAAAGGATGGTTTGTGTTGGATCACCTAAAGTGGTGTTGTTCACCATCTATAACATCAAACTCTCAGCTGACTTTATAAGAACGAATCTTTTTTTTTTATGCTTCTGAAGAAAGCAAGACTTCTTCTCTGAAGTAGAAAACTTCCAGCTCTGTAGGGAGCAAGACCTGTTCTCTCATGCATAATAAATTTATTAAGTGGCTTTAGTGCTTGTAGCTTTTTCTAGAAATGTTAACCTGAAATTAGGCTTTAAGGTGAATTCTCAGTGTTTAAAGCAATTATTGTTTATTTGAGCCTAGAATGAGATCTCTAGAATTCAAGCAAGATAGTGCACTATTTCATTTCAAAATGTATTGATTTTACACTGGAGGAGATGAATGAAAGACAGAGAAAGGAAGATTAAAAGTAGCTGCTGGCTGCAGCATCTGAACAGCACTGGTGCTAGCCCTGAGCTCTCATTATGCTTGCCTCCAGCCAAATCACTTTGTGCTCTGATACTGCTGGAGCTCCCAAGCTGACCAGGGTCAGGCTGTCAATACTTGGATAGAAGACCTCAAAGCAGCACTTACTCGCTGAAGAAAGTACTGATAATGATTTTGTACCCAGCATCTGCTTTCTTGAAGTGCAGCCAATGCAGCGCTGGCTGGCTCAGTGCACTGGATTGCAGACAGGGTGAGAATGTGAGGGCTCAGCCATTCCTCACTGTGATTGTTGGTTGTTATCTGAGCTCTGAAGGGCTTTAACTGAGAGCGGGTTCCCACTTGCCTAAATATAGTGTAAGTGTTGGATATGTGGGAATGCCTGTGCCCCAGCAGGCACAAAGAACTGTGGGAGAATACAGGGCACAATTCAGTTCTCCATTGACAGCAATTAGGAAAGGTCTGTTGGCCCTAACAGGATTAGTCTTTCACCCAGAGAGCATCTAACACATGACATAAAATAAACTGGTGTGTCGCTTCCTAACTGGGGCTCTCTGTTTAGTGACCTCCTGTTAACCCTTCCTGACCAGGAATCCCAGGGTTGGGATTCTCCCACCCTAGAAGTTCCCATCTCCAAGGAGTTATTTTCCTGCTGTGTTGTCTCTCTCCTCTTCCTCGCCAGCTCCCATCCCACACTCATCCTCTGGGGCCTGCAGCTGCAGCAGGATGAGCAGAGGGCCAAAAGTGCTGCAGTGTCAGTAAC
This sequence comes from Zonotrichia leucophrys gambelii, assembly GCF_028769735.1. NCBI lineage: Eukaryota > Metazoa > Chordata > Aves > Passeriformes > Passerellidae > Zonotrichia > Zonotrichia leucophrys. The sequence continues at coordinate 6,988,340 of NC_088174.1, forward strand.
AGAAATTAGAGGGTGGGGAACAGAGCAAGAAAGGTCCTCTAGTCTGGAAAGATCCAGTCTAGCCCTTCATGTCTGGAGAAGAGTGCAGCATGGAAAAGTAATGCAAGATTTCACTGCCAGCTATTTAAATCATAGTCAGCAAACCTAATCTTGTAAAACTGACTGTGCAGATGATCAGAGTTAAAGGAAGACTACTGACAACCACTCATGCCATCCTGTGGTAGACTTCCACCATGGATAATCTAATTTGGTTTGTTTCAATATATTGTTGTAATTTCAATTCTTTCTTACACACCACGTGCTCATGTGCACAACTGTCCTTAGAACCCACGAATTACATTGTGCTGCTTCTGAGTGGGAAATCATGGTGATACCTCTATTTCTATACCATTGCCTGAAAAACTGCTTCTGTTTCTTGTGTATTGCAGAGTTCTTTGTAGAGCTGGACTCAGTGATGGGACCCTTAACACAACACAGCAGTATGACCAATCTGGTTCGTTACGTTCGCCAGGGACTCCACTGGCTCCGCATCGAGGCTCATTTGTTGTAGTGACTGCTGCCCTGCTCATGACATCCCCATTCTTCTACCTCTACCAGCGCAGAGACGATCACTGGTGGAACTCCACTCATTTTTGGAAGTTTATTCATGTAACTTCATTTTTATTGCCTTTTTTAATATCCTATCTATTGGAAGTAGAAGTCACCATAAATGAAACTTATGACTCAAGAGCAGTATGTGTTGTACCATCTAATCATCTTTGACAATTTTCTATGCCTTGTGTCTCCTGGATCCTGCCATCCTTATGTGCTTTATGGAACGGTACATTCCCTGCAGTGTTGTTTTAAGTCCATGCTGCCTTCAAGTGAAAACAAAAAAAGCACTTTGAGAAGATATGGATTCCTGAGAAATAGTACAAAGCGTCTTAAATATTTGAGGGTATATATGAGAAGTCCCTTCTGAAATAAATTAGTAGAAGTTATAGCTATTCATTCAAAATCATCTTCTGAACCTGAACCAAGCTTTTCGACGCTTAATTCTGGCATCATTACCTGACTCAGTACATTCCTAAGATTTCATACTCCCTATGGGTTTAATCTCTAAAAGAGAATGTTGAATATCTTACAGGTACATAATGTAAGATCACCAAAGGTGTTAAGAGGTAAAAGGTTGAAGGAATGCCTCATTAAAGAATGATGACACACTATGCAATGAGGTTTTAATATTCCATTCTTCCTGTTTATTGTTGGCTTAATAATTTCAGTAGGCAGCAGAATTTATTGCAATTTTTAGGCAGTTTCAAAATATTAGCTTTCTTAGTCTTATCTACCATTCCTGTACTGAATCTGTGAATTTTCTTTCTGTTTTACTGTTTAATCTCAAACAAATACTTATCCAAGATTTTTCTTCATAGAACAATCTCTCCTTGCATAGTGACTCACTGAAAGCAGATTTTAACAGGACTGCTGCACTCTAAGCATTGATATTGTATGTAGAAGTCCATTAATAAGTGTATGCAGATTCTTCATGAACTATCTAGAAGTTTAACTAACCAGCTACTGTTGAAACATTATAATTCCATGTGGCATCAATTTTCACCTGTTTTGTTCATTTCAGAGCATTAGAAGCGAACAGTATTATCTTGCTATCTTGAAAACATTGTCAAATTAAATAAAATCACCAGATTTACCCAAAAGCAATATAACATTTGTTTAATAATGGCCATGAATACTTCAGTCAGATTACCTTTTTTCCAAGCTCTGCATCTGTTTACCCATGCTGTCATGTTTTGGACCATTCCTCTAATGCGTGAATAATAATGAGACAATTCAGATAGAATTTCAAAGCAATTGTGAATAAATTGCACCATTTCACATTTGCTCTTTCCTCTTATTTTTTTCCCTGTTATAAACTGCACTGCTCTTCTGGTGCCACTGCAAGAAGCGCTGGTGCATGAAACAAAACAAAATGAATTTATATCAATAATTCACAAGACTTTAAATGGTCTCATCTCATTCTTGATATAACGCCTGCATACCTTACTGAACTGTAAATTCCATTTCTATAAACAGAAAATGCTCATAGCAATGTAAATATTATTCTGTCTCATCTCATTGAAATAATACAATATGTGTATTAAATGCCATCCAGATATTAGTTAATTGCAATTACCTTCTGCTATATAAATCTGTATATTCTTTAATCTGGTGAGTTATTGGATTCTACTCACTGGGTTGTGACCAGATAAATAGGACAAATTTGCATTTAAAAGGTTCAGACTGTTAAGATTTTTAGAGCAGGCCTTGGATATTTGCAATAAGAGCAGTTTAAGGACTCTGCCCAGTGCACATTTGAGACAAACATTTCAGTAGCTGTTGGATATTAGCTCCCTGTAGTACTACCTTTTCTTAAAAACCAATAATTCCTAACATTTTGTTCCACAAAACTGTATTGTAAACATAGCCAACGTGCATCATTAGAGAAATCATCCAGTGTAGGGTTTCTGCAAAGGACATTTGCAGAACATGCCATCCTGTATTATCTGCACATTCCTGTTTCTGAAGTGGTTGATTCACCCTTATCTGTTCTCTGAGGGTTTCAGTAACACAGCTGAAACCTGAATCTGACACATTGGTCACACCAGCCTGGCCCCAGGAGCTAATGAATAAAACCACAGCAGTGAGAACTATTCAGAAATGTAGATGAATGGTGGTGGTTGGGGTTTCTTTAAAGAAAATGGAAATGAAACATTTTAAATATTTTTTTAACAGGTTGAGTACTTGAGATGAGCTAAGGTTGGGCTGATTTTGTCATAAGCCAGAGTTTTCCATTCTTTTTGCAAATAACAATTTAGTCTAATTCAGTGCATTGTCATCACTTGCTCCTTTAATGTGGATTGAAATCCAAGACTTCCATGCATTTACAAGGGATAGCAATGTTTTGAAAGAGTCTTCAGACACAGGACTCGTCAGAGTTTGCTGCAGTCACTCAGTGATCACCATATATTATCTTTTCCCTGTTGCTTGTGGTAAACAGACTCCTATCCCTAAATTTACCCCATGTTCACAATCTTTTGCTTAAACAGCTTAAGGAATTAGCCCTCCTGGTTTTGTATCCTGTGACTTAGGTTGAAATGTATGCTGAATCAATGGCATGATGATAATAAGTCCAGCAGTCAAGTCTAGGATCACAAGCCAACTTACTATTTAGCAGTCTTGTTTCAAAAGCAGCTTAGAAACAAATTAAATATGGAGAGTAAATTACTGTCTTATCCCTGGGGATGATGCTTCTTTTGGGTTAGTTATTAAGGATTATTGCACTTTTACAGGCACTATATTCATCTCATTTCAATTGCCAACATGTCATCTTCGTGGAATCATTTTACCCCTTAACATATTACTTCCAGCAGAGCTAATCAAATAAGATTGTTTGTTTGTTTCAATCCATGGGGAAGCAGCATGTCTGTTTTTGGGCATTTGCAATGTCTGCACTTAAAATTGCCCAAATTAAGCTTTCAGACTCATGAACCAAGCACCAAAAATTACAAGATTGGCTTAAAATTGTGGTTTGGTTTTGTTGGTTTTTTTAAATAAACTCTTTGGTTCCTGTATTGCCTTCTGGATTATGAGCTTTGGGACTGGTTTCATGACACATTTTCAGGCATTTTACAAGCGTGCCAAGGGCTGGAACTGACACATTTCTTTTTAATAGTGATAAACTGGAACAGTGATGTAATCTCTTGACTCCTGTAGCTGGATTTAAGAAGGACATCAGGCTTTGTAGAACACTGCCAGAACTGACAAGACTGTCATTTGTGACCCATGCCTGAGGTTTGGAGCAATATCAGGAGTTCAGCAGTGAAGGGAGCAGGCCTCTAAAGGGCTAAACTCAGGCATTTGGGGTGCAAGACCCAAGGGTAACAAAATCCTAAATGCTCAAGAGAGGCATTTCCATAGCACTTAACCTCCACTTCAAGGGCTGCAGCAGGTCTCAAGTATTTGACAATGTGCAGGCAGAATATCCAGCTCCAAGTGAACATCTCCAGCCATGTGATGTGTGTTGGGTGCTCTAGAGCAGGGAACTGAGGGAAAACCTTTTTGTGATCCTGTTGGTGGCAACTTTCACAGTTTACATCTTAATTTCACTTTTTCTTACATGTTCTTTGGACTTTCAATTATTTAAATAGTCTCTCTGTGAATAGATTGTCTCATTTATAAATTATCTCCTTTGAAAAGTAGAGACCAATCTGTTGATAGTTATGGGGGGGATTTTAAAAAAGAGGATTGGAGATTTTCATTCCTCCTAAAGAAACAAAATAAGCCAATTGAATCTGAAATTTAATTTCCATGCTTTTTAAAATTTCACAGATTTTATTATGTTCTTCTGTTACGACAGTTTAAATTCACTGATGGTTTTAGGTACTTTGTAAAAACTGTTTTTATCAGCATTTAATGCTGTCTAAATCCATGTATTCATTTTTTGAGTGTAAATTAACAGATAACAAAAATGGGGCTGGTAGGGATTCTGACTTAAGTATTAACATACTTCATTACTTGGAGTTCAGAAGAAACTCCATACAGCATTAAAGCAAGCCCAAGAGTGTGAGTGTGTGTGCACATCTGTGTGGATTTATGTGTGGATTTCCAGCAGAAAGTTCCTGCTCATTACTTCATAGCACAGGAGAAAAGATATGGTAGCTGTAAACAGAAAACACTCCTACCACTGCTAGTGGTAGTGGCATTATTCAAGTGTTCCTCTGTAGTTGTGCATAGTCCTGTTTGCATCTACTGCCTCTTGCAGACAATGAAGGTGTGGCAGAAAGTAGCAACAACTCTGTCATTTTAGTGCTGTGGTCCCTAAAGTCAGTGTAAGAATGAATGTGCTGTGTCAATGTGCTGCTTTTCAGGTTAACTCCTTTGCCATAGACCAGTGTCTTGAAGTTTTAAGACAGACAAAATATTTAACAAGACACCAAAGAAAATCAAGTTGCCATTCTGGAGCAAGTGTAGAAGTGTCCCAGCTGTAGGCAGGCTGCAGACCAAGGGCTCTTTGCAAAGGGCCTTTCCTTCCCAGCATCTCCCTCACCTCACCTGAGGGCAGTGGGAGTGAGGCAAAGGGGATAAAGATGGAAAACTGATCTACTGTCCTTATGACATCTTCCAACTTTACTTTACAGCTACTTTATAAATACAAATAAAACAAGTCTTCATCTTGGGAGAGCTCAATTCCTCAGTTTCCAACAATCCTCCTGAACTTCCATAATGTAACCAGGGCACACCAATGCATATAGGCATTCTCTGTTGTCTAATGAGATAAGTCCATATGGGGGCATATTTTGGTTATGTCACCTGATATTTAGCCTAAATGTACAGGATAAAAGCTGTTAGGGTCTCCTTCATGACTGAAACCTCTCTGCCACTGAATGCAAAATGCTCCTGCCTGACTTAGAAGTAGTCATCTTCTCCCCAGTACCCTTGTCAGACCAGCCTTTCTGATGGACTTCATAGCTTTCCTTAAGCCATTTTGTGTCAGAGATGTTTTGTCTTCCAAGATCAGTTATTCTGATCATCTCACACCACTTTAAACTTCTTGTGGTGGCTGCTGAAGCCAGGATAGATTGTGTTCAGGTCTTGTGTTCAATTCAGGGGAGCCTGTGGCTCTATAGAGAGATGAGAGCAGATGAGTTACTGCATAAAGCTGGTGTCACATGAGAATCAAGCCTGGCCTCATCAGAGGCACAGCAGCAGAAACACTGTGATGAAAGCTGTTCCCAGAATCACAGGGTGTGTAGTGACATGTCAGGCAGCTCACTGGCACTGTAGTGATATTAGGAAATGGTAGAGATGTCAAGAGTGGTTTAAAGGAAGTGGGGCAAGCTGCTGTGCTCTGGCATTGTGAATTTAAGCTGAGTATGTTTCTTGGGAAACGGAACTTATTACTGTTGATGTGTCCTGCAAAATAACACCTATCCCATGGTATCCTGTGTACTCAGAATACAGCACCACCACTGCCAATTCTTCAGTGCACCTCAGAGTGCCACCTCACGTCACAGAGAGGTAATTCTGGTCACTACCCAAAGTCACCATCCAGTTAAACCTTTTTTTTTACTTTATTTTTGCAACAGAAGCGAGGACCAAGCTTAAAGGCCCAGGAGGCACCTTGGGCAGCATTGTCTGACATGATGTTGCCTCCCACAGGATGTGGAGCCACACAGAGCTCCTGAGCCCTCAGCCTGCCCTGGGTGTTGGACTGCTGCAGGTCTGTGCGGTGTGGATCCCACCCAGCCCTGTCTGCTGCACTGGGGGAGCAGGGCTGAGCCCAGGAGGGATCCCAGCCCCACTGCCTGGTGAGCAGAGCTGGGGCTCTGCATTGCTTCAGGCCTTGGTCCTGTGCAGCTGCAGCTGCACTGGGCTTTGAGCACTCCCTGGTACCTGCAGTGTGTCTGGAAATGCCAGTCAAGCTCACAGTGACAGCAGAGAACTCAGCCCATACCCACTGCTCACAGAACTGGAAGTTAAATCATGGTGAACACAGGACCACTCATGTTTACAGGACTCCACTGAGTCCCACTGATGCCAGTCTCAAAAGGCATAGAGTGGACAATGCAGCTGTTTGAGGCTTGTTTTCTTCTTTGATTTTAACTGAGTTCCTCTATCTGCAAGTCCCATAAGCTCTCTGTGCTAGATATGTTTGCTCACAGCTGTGTGAGTGCCACCCTTTTGTACTACCATTGAAAGACCCTTAAGGTATAGATAGCCCTAATTTCCACTCAGTTATTTTCTTCTCAGAATTAAAAGAAGGTCAGATTCTGAGATGAATTTAATTGTTTTATTGAACAACAGTAGCTATAGTGGACCAAAATTTGAGCTAAGCAAATGTAAAAAAAACTTGGCTCAACTGGTGGAATTCATGGGACCAAATTTGGCTGTCATGTGGCATTAGTGCAAGTCTTACAGAGCTTGGTGAATACTGTTTATCAAAGGAGAAGCTGGATAACAAAAATGGCATTGCCTTACTGGAGTTGTGTGTCTTAGGCCAGAACTTGAGTTGCATTAACCCAATTAATTAATGGAATTCCATCCATTTTTGTTCTGGCTGGGCACTCAGTGAAAGTAGTTCAGGGTCTGTGTACTAGAGCTGGAATAACTGCAAGATTTGCTCTTCAGCCAGACCATGTGCTGGCTCAGCCCTGGCTCAGGGAAACCACCACTGACTGCATGACCAGTAACGATGCTGTGGACTCAGAGAGGCTTTGACCCATGGCAGGAAACATTTACCCTTGAATTTATGAAATAACTGAGTAGTGGATAGCAACACAAATGTTTTGTTTATAGCAGAGGTAGAGTACAAGTTCTTCAGCTGCTGTAAACTGGTGAAGGAGTACCTGATTCCAGTGGAGTTAATCCAATATGCACACACCAAGGAGCAAACCCTCTAATCCCAGACAAATTTTTGCCAGTATATCTCTATGCAGATAAACTCCCAAAGCTTTTATCATCATGCCTTTTTACTGATCATGCCATTGAAATGATTAACATACCATAATCCTTGCCTGTGAGAAAGTATTGTACATTGCAAAGCTGTGCAGTGTACAGCCCATCATAAAACTGCTTTAGACCACACAGTCTGGAGATGCATTTTCAGAAACGAGACAAGCAGAGCATCTTTTGATCGGATGTCAATTACACCTCACTCTGCACTTCCACAGCTGAGCTTTTCATACAGACTGAGTGATGGCTGCATGCTTCTGATGACTGTGGGCCAAAGCTTCAGCTGATGTGCCTCTGTGGATGTCAGTGCTGATTTACACCAGCTGAAAAACCAGTCCTCTCCCTTTTCATACTGTGCTGTTTCCCTAATGCAGCTTTAGAAATGCACACTGAGGCTGGGCCTATAGTGAACTATTCTGATTCAGCACAAGATAATCCCTGCTAAAAAAATTGGAGGGTAATTTCTTCTTGCCATCTAGGCTTGCATATATTTTGGTTTTTACTAAAGGCATGTTGCAATTTCATTACCTCCCATTTTAAATATTTACTGGCATCAGCATTAGCTTGCATAGAAAAATGGCAAATAAATTCAAACATGTCATAAATGCTCTCAGTCTAGAGATGGAATCTGTTACTTTAGTTCAAAGACATTGCAGCAGGCTAAAGTGGTTTTTCTAAGCCAGTTGAGTTCTGTACATTTAGAAGTCATGGCAAATATTTATCTAGGCCCAGTTTTGCTGTTCTTCCCCTGAGCATCCTGGTGAGCAGGTTGCTCCACTGAAGTCCACAGAAGTAACTGTGAGAATTAGTGCTCAGCACACAGATTGCAGGAGCAGGCACTGAATATGTTAGGTTGCTGCAATCAGGGTTTTAATTTTAGCCATATGTATCATTTGAGGACACTTAAAAAATATGTACATTTTATCCAAGCTGACAGTCCTTGTATTTCCATAAAATATTGTATAACTTATTCCTGTCTGTATTTTTGACATCTCTGGATTGCATATCTTCTACTGAATCTTAAATGCTGTTTTATTTTAAACCCACATTCAAAAGGTCTAGGACATACCATCACAGAATATAAAAACAAGTCAAAGATCTGGTGATGTTTTGCTTTGGTTTTGAGCTCTCCTTCAGTTTGTGTTTTTGCTTGGCTGTGGTACTCCCAGAATTTTTGGAATGGCTCAACTCAATTCAAGTTTCTTCCTGTCTTTTAGGAAAAAAAAGAGCAAAATACGACTAAGGTTCAGGAAAAGCAATCCTAGCAAACTTGGTGGCTGTTTGCTCTTTCTAGCTGTCCTGGTTTTTTAACCCTGCCATGTTGGGAGTAGTCTAGTCTGTGGGTTCTCTCACCCACCATTTCTGGCTGTTGTGGCAAATACTTTATTTTTAAATTTTTTTTCTTTTGTTTGTGCGTGTGTGTGTGCGCATGTATAATTAACCAAAATATCAGGAAAATTTATATATGCTTTCTTCTGGTTCCTGGAAATAGAGCAACATTATGACCTTATGGTCTTCCAGCAAAAGTCAGATTTAATTTCTGCATTGCAGTGCAACTTAATTAGCTATCGGAATTAGATTATGGTTTACTAAATGGCCTTTTACCTTACGTTCTTATGTTCTTACTTTTTATTTACTATTGAAAGTAGCCTCTTCTTTTTCTCATGTGTGCAAGTATCATATCAATAATCATTGCAATTCCACAAGGTGTCTTTGTTCTGAACAAGCATGTTATTCTTGTAAAGTTTTAAGTATAAGTTAAGATGTTTTGTACAGACCAAGGTAACTGTTAAACTGTCAAGCAATTACTGAAATGTTGTATAGTTAAAAAAGTTTGATTTCTTTTGCTTTATATGTATAAAATTGTATCTTGCCTGTTTTGCTTTGTATTTCCAACGTGTTGCACAATTATGCATTTTGTTTACATTTGTTCCTTCTTCAGAAAAAAAAAAGAAATAACAGTAATACTTTATGTACAAACATTTTAAATGTACTTTTGTTGTTTTTAAACACAATGTCTCTGTATAAATAATATTGGTTGAACTGGTACATTCGTGTCTCTCATAGAGGGATTAATTATACTGCCAGTGCATTGAATTATTTAAAAAAAAAAGTAAAATAAAATTTTTATGAAAATGTAACCCATTTTATCACTATAAATTATTCTGTCTTCTTCTATTTTCTCTTTCTCCTCCCAGGACAGAATAAGTATGGTACAGTAAGTACTGTTTGTGGGAGAACCATCATTGGTTTTAATTTTTAATCAATGTGTTTGTGTCATTGTGGCAACTTGAAATGACTTGATGTTAGAAAACAATGCAGTGCTGATACCAGTGTGAGGTAACAGGATCAATAATGTGCTTTCCCCATCCCTGACGGCCTCAGCTGCAAGACAGCAGCCGAAATCTGTCTGTCCCAGAGGCAGCCAAAGAGCAGAGGGGCCAGAATCCCAGGGAGGGGTTTGGACAAGCCCAGGGCTCCAGTGTGACCGAAAATGTGTCACCGAGTGTCACTGTCCCTGCTGGGGTGACCAAAGCTGTGCCATCCATGTCACTGACCCTGCTGGGGTGACAGGAGCTGTGCCATCCATGTCACTGACCCTGCTGGGGTGACCAAAGCTGTGCCACTCAGTGTCACTGTCCCTACTGGGATGCCCACAGTGGTGCCACTCAGTGTCACTGTCCCTGCTGGTGTCCCTTGTTCCCCAGGGGTTTCCTGGCATGGCAGAGCTGGGAACAAAGGCCAGGTTTTGTATCCTCATTGCAGGATCAGCTCTGAGAGCCTCAAGTACCAGCTGGGAGGAGATGTGAAGATGTGAAGAGCTCCCTGGAGATGCTGGCAGAGTGATGGGGCTGCCCAGGGCCAGGCTGAGTGCTCGGTGCTGCTGCTGCACACTGAGGTCACTGTGCCTGCAGGGAGAGAGGAACTGCAGCTCTGTGACACAGAGCCCATCTCAGGCTGCTGTCCCCAAGCTAAAGAAGCCATTGCTGTGGTTTCTCTGTGGCCTCTCACGCTCACAGTGCTGCTGAAACATTTCCATCCCAGCCTGGAGAGCTCCGGGGGTGCTGCAGGAAGGCACAGCTGGGAGGCAGCTGGAGGGGACATCTCACCCAGACAGTGCTGGGGAGGGGGTGCTGAGCCCAGGGTACAGATGGTGTCACAGAACAGTTCCTGGAGAGCCACAGCAGGTGGTGTTAGCCTGGATTTGGGGCTGAGCATCTGTTGTAATGTCCCCCCTAAAACAAATGCCCAGTAGTTGATGTATTCCAACTTCTCAGCACCGCTCCAACATCATGAAGCAGATTAAAGCTCTCTGGCCTGACCAGACTGAGGCTTTTGCAGTTCATCCCATTCATGTGAATAGTTACCTGTAAAATGGGTGCTGGAGCCCCAGTCCTTGTTAGGCATAAGTGACTCCAGAGGGAAATCTGGAATGGGGTGTTTGGAGCACAGTGTGTGTCACAGGTGCCCATTCTGTGTCCAAGGAGACAGCAAACATCCTCTGTGGATATCTCAGAGAGACTCTTGTGGGTCAGCAGGAGGGAGGGCAGGTCTGATGCTTCCTGTGCCATTCACTCCTCCCTGAGTTCTTTTCATCTCCTGGGTGTGCCCAGAAATCTGCTTGAAGCTTGACTTCAGACTGGCAGTTCATGTCATTCCCTGCATGTGTAACCTTGTAATCAGCTGTGAAGTGTTCTGTGATCCCAGCTATGAATGATGAATGGCTCCACATAAACCTGTGCTATACAGCACTCTTAGTGTGACTGCTCAATTCAGAAAAAAACCCACAAAACCTCTGGAAATAAAAAAGGGATAATTTTTCATACAACCAGTACATGGGATTCCCACAGGAGCAAAAGATGCCACCCTGCTGAGCAGGGGGAGAAATGTCTCCTCCAAGTATGGCAGGGATAATGGAAGATGGGCATTTGGATGCTCATTTTCATACACCATTTCACAACAACCTCAGGCAAGGTACTGTGTGCTCTGTTCCACAGCCAAGGATTGATCCTCCCTCCCTGGCTGGGGCTGAGGCAGTGCAGCAGGATGTTCCTAAGAGCTGGGAAAGGCTCTTTGTGCAGCAGGATGATCCTAAGAGCTGGGAAAGGCTCAAGTGAGAGAAGGCAGCACTACAGGCAGCCAGATGATTCAACTGCACAACACCTTCAGGAATGAGTTTGGTCCATGACAAGCTGCTCTAGACCACAGGATGTTCCACTGCCAGAATGAAACATGAAGAGCTTTAGAAGCCTTATTTCTATCTAAAAAGTCAGGCTGAGATTCCCATGGTCTGTAGGGCTAAGGAGGAGAAAGCACAGCCCAAACACTGTCACTGCTCAGCCCCTCCCACACATTGGCCAGCAGGAAGGCAATGCAACATCAACTCTACATTTCACTTACCAGCTGCCTTTCAAAGTGATTTTAGATATCTTTTATTGAAAAAAGCTCATGTGCATGGAGGGATTTTTCCCTCCATACTGTGTCCATACATTTAGAAGGACTTTATTAGAGCCAATGTAAAGTGTTCAGCAAACAAACCACACATCAATTAATGCTAAGCAAAATTTTCTGGTCATATGAGCTACAGAAGAGCTCCTCTTGATATTTTTTAGCATGTGTGCAGGCTGGCCTTGAGAAAGAGATGTGTTCTTCTCTTATTCTCTCTTGCAGGGACCTGTACACCTATGGACACATGAGACCAGCCAAACACAAGACATGAGTTGCACACCACACCTCAGGAACTGGACTGCAGAAGAAAAGACACTGTCATAGAATCACCTGAGTAAGAAGGGACCCATCAGGATCATCAAATTCCAACTTTATCTGTTTGTAGGATTATTTGCTCAAGGAGTTACATTTTTGAAAAGAGTGAAAAAGTAAAACAAATACCCAACAGCCACCACTACCACCATTTACTCCCCATTTCTCAGCCAGCTCCAAGCACATGGGGTTCACCCTTTTGGCAGGGGGTGCTGTGAGAAATGTGTGTGGCTGGAAGTGATGAAGGCACATGAAAAATGCTCCATTTTCTGCTGAGAGCTGAGCCTTGCAGCCAGAGCACCAGGGTGTCAACTTCCCCCTCAGATTCAGCAAGCCAGCTCTGATCTGTGGGGAGAGTGAAGCCCTCAAATGGCTGCTGCATTTGAAGGACAATTCCCAACTCTGGCAGGGGCTGCTGGAAAATTCAGCACACCCTGAATACCCTCAGTGTTGGTCCCAGGCTTTGGGGAGCATCAGGAGCTTTAACTCTCCATTCCAAATAATTTCATCCTTAGAGAGGTGAAACAGAGAGCAAATTCTGCAGCACGTTTTTCTTTTTAGGATTTTTTGGGGGTTTTGATTTTTTTGAGGAGTTGCATGTGTGTGTGGTTTGAGGTTTTTCTTCTTGCAGCTCTACATTCACTGACTATCAAGCAGGAGCTAAATAAAAAGGCTTCATGCCATCAATTTAAGAGCAATCACCTGTGTGTTCAGGATATGCTGGCAGGGAGTTATCTGCAGTGAGAAGCTGCTTGCCAATCAGCCCTGTGAAACTCCATTGCCTTTATCTGTGCCTGGAAATGGGTGCCACTCACTCAGCTCAGCACAGCACTCAGATCTGTAATGCTCTCCATGGTCTGGGAGCTGATTAGCCAAAAGAAGCCTCCTCCAGATGGGTGTCCAGGGCATTCCCAGGGCCCCAGCCCTCACCCAGCACTGCCAAAGCCCTGAGCCTGGGCTGCTGTTCCTGAGTGTCCTGCCTGGTTCCACACACCCAGGGTCAGAGGCAGAAAATGTGCCACAGGGAAATGCAGGAGCATTTTCTCCCCACAGGGGAGCACAAAGGCTGCAAAATCCTGACTGGGACTGGACATGTCAGGGGAGCAGTGTGGACAGGAAACTCTGGCATTGAGAAACCCCAGAGGAGCTTGAAGGAAATGCTTTCAAATGGAATATTCCCCAGCCAAGATGACATTATGTCTCTGGCTTGGATGAGGCTTTGGTGAGCCTCTGCCAGCCTCAGGCAGAGAGATGAGTTTGTCCCCAAGGGCTCCTGTCACTGAGGGTCACCTGGGTGTCCAGAGATGGGATGCAGACATTTTCACAGCAGGCTCTCTCCCACACTACACAGATAAATCCCTTCTTGGCTCCATGGAGCTCATGCTGGCTCAAGCACAGACTCCATTTGCCCCAGACTGCCCCAGTGTGATGGTGGGGAGGGACTGGCCCTGCAAACAGTCCAATTAGCTCTACTCTAGGCAGGCAAGGCCTCCTTCAGTGCTCAGCACAGCAGATTGCTCTGCCATTGGTGCCCTTGTCCCCAGTGGCACTGGGAATGTGCAGATCCCCACGGCCAGGGCTGCCCCATCCTTGTCCCAGCAGTGCTGCCTTGAGGGAGGAAGGGGCTTGCTCAGCCAGTGAAGGAAGCTTTGGACCAGGACTCACCAGGTGAACTTCGTGGCCTGTTGGCACTCAAAGTAGATGACCACAATAATCTATCAGTTTATTAATCAGGTTACCTGATCTCAGCACAGTGAGAGAGACAGAGCCTAAGCCTAAATGCAGGTTATTCCACACTAACTTGAAATGTCAAATCCCAGGGTAAGTGAAAACAGACTCGGGCCTTCAGTTTTGTAACAGCAGCATGAAAAACAATGCAGCTGCATTGACCACTCAGGGTTTACACAGGCACAACTATGATTTCACTGTCAGAACTGGCATCTCCTGTGGTGAGGCTGGACTCTGCATCAACAGAAACGTCACCTCCGTGTCTCAGGGAGGCACTTCAATCTCAATCATCTCTGAACCAATCAATGAACAAAGCACATCTATGTTAATAATGAGGCACCACGGGCCAGCACAAAAGCTCCTGGTGCCTGGCACTGGGGCTGCCCACGTGCTGCCAGCCCACGGCTCGGGCCCCAGCTCTCTAATTGCCTCTGCTGGTGCTATCAGCCCCCCAAAGTTGCTGTTTGTCTGGGATTCCAGGAGGGTAATTTATTACCCTGAAGAGCCTGACTCTTCTCCCCCATCCATCTACATCCCTGGGTTAGGTTGTTTATGTTAGCATAATCATTTCTCATGGAGAATGTCAATAAGTGCTGGAGACAAAAGGAACACCAACACCACCACCAACAAAAAGCCCAACTGCTAAATAATTCCTAGAATGAGTTGTCAGAAACCTTTTATTTACTGATTCCGTGCATTTCATTTATTCCTGGCAGTAGGCCAACCTCTCTGACAGTTAAGATTTATTGATTTAATTGCCTAGGGTAACCATGCAATAAAATCATCTCAAAGATAAATTTTCATGGCACTGTGCAGCATTGAAGTAATTTTTCAAGTGCTATGGCTATATTTCTGCAGGTTACAGGTGCAAAATTTGCTTAAAGCAGAAATGTCTCATTATTGTAACCCCAGCACATCAGTGTGGTCCCTCCTGTGAAACTCTTTTCTTCATTTCTTTCCCCTCTCTCCTTTCCCTCTCTTTCTCTGTCACTGCGTCTTCCTGTATCTCTCTCCTTCCTCTTTTTTTAAAAAGGTACAGCACAGGTCTCTCAGAAAACAAATTATATTTTCTTAATTGGTTCATCTATTCAATGCCCAGGAGAAGAGAGGCTTCAGTTTAATTAGTAGTGGGCTTAGAGGTTATTTACAATGTTATATAGGAGCATTTGTTTCCAGCTGTGAGATGCTTTTTAACACTGAGGCCTCACAATGTAGCTGATTGCCATTTGTGACATTATAGTTTATTGAATCTTTAGATCTTTTTATTTACACTGTTAAAGGGCTCATTATAGTACAGAACAAGGAGCAAATGAAAATCCCTGATTAAATCCCAGGTTAATGGCAACATGTCTGAAGTCAGAGATAGTCTAAACTTCTAAAAATGTTAAACATTTTCTCCTTCCTTATGATTTATCTGGGGAGGGAGAAGCTGTTTGGTTCCAGTGTGGGATTTGATGACACATTGTTCTGGCAGCCCGGGCAGTGTCCCTTGCCAGCCTGGAGTGTTTCACTCCCTGTCCTGCCCTGCTGAGGACATTTGGCTGCAGGGAGGGCACCAGGAGAGGGAGGGCAGGGCAAAGCGTGGCTGCCAGGGCCAGGCTGAGCCCTGCCAGGGCTGGGGCCAGCAGCCCAAACCTCCCGAGGCAAACCAAGGAGGGTTTGGCTCTGCCAGGCCGGCACAGAGAGGGCAGGAGGGAGCAGTGCTGTGCTGTGCAGAGCTCCCAGCCCCATCCTTGGGGTGTCCCTGGGGATCTGTCAGACCCTGCTGCTGTGGCTCAGTGCAGCCTCCCCAGCAGCTCTGGAGGTCTCTGGAGCCTTTGGCAGGGCTGCCCCCAGGTTTGCTCATCTTGAATGGCTCCTGCTCCTGTGTGCCAGTGCGCTGACCCCCACACCAGTCTCATTCTCTCCCCTGCACAGCCCCAGTCCCAGCCCTTGGCACCTCCCTGGACACTGAGCACTGCTGCTTCCCCAGCTCCCAGCTGCCCTGCCCACAGCCCTGCCTGTGGAGAACTTGTTTCCTGCAAGGCTGCAATGACTTTCCAGCCTTGCAGGTGTCTGAGGGCACAATGTGTGACCCAGTGGCTGTCACAGTGTCTGAGTGAGCCCCTGTCCCTTCCCTGGGTGAGGGTGCAGTGCTGTCCCTCCAGGAGGCAGGACAGTGCTGTGCCTGCATCAGTGATCACTGCAGAGCACTCCTGCTGCTGCCACTGCACTGGAGGGCTGGGCTCTATGCAGAAACTGCCACAACAGCCACAAAAAACCCAACCCTATATATAGAAAATGCACAAATGATCTATTAAAGCTGAATTTAATTTACAAGCAAGACAACTGCATCTTTGGTCTGCTCATTTGGAGTAACTCCAAGACAAACAGCAAGCATTCCTATCTCTGAGGGATAATTTGCTCCTTCTTACCAAAGATGGGCAGATTAGGGTCTGTGTTATCATTGTTAATCCATAAATGTATCAGATAAAGCAGTTTGCAAAATAATCTCCTCTTATTTCAAATTATTAGCAATAAAATGTGAAATTGACTTGATGGCTTATATTTTCTGGTGGAAAAGAGAGCTTGGACTTGCAGATTTGCTCCACTGACAAGCCTGTGGGCCTCCCATAGCAAACTCTGACTTTAAAGCCCAGGACCTTTAAGCTCACAGTTTAACCTCTTCAACCTCTACCCCTCTGACTTCAGCCTTTCATTAGGTGAAATACAAAGGCAGGTTGGATACATTAAAAAGAGAATTAGTGAGAAGAGAGGCAGTTGAATCAATAAAGTCAGTAAAGGTAGACCTATTTATAGAGAAACAATGTCAGCATATGATAAACCTGTAAGTAAATTGGCTGAAAGCCCAGAGCTTTGTACTGGTTTGGAGAGCTTGAAGGGATCTGAGCAGCAACAAGCACAATCAGTGATCCCAGGGCTCTGATGGCAGCCATGACAAATGGCAATCAGAAAACCCAAAAAACTGTTCTGAGATGGGAGAGGGGAGTTGGAAAGGTGAGGGGAAATTGTCACAGTTCCAAGTGTCACCAAAGGAAAATGCCAAGTTCTCAAGCAGGCAGTGATGGGCAGAGCTGGGTCTGTGTGTTCTCTGTCTAGAACAGGGGATGATCAGGCTGTGAGCTGAGCAGACCCCACACCCTCAAACACACAAAAGCCTCCAGGCACCCAACATCAACAGGCACCTCCAAACTCAAGACAAAACCTCCCCAGGTATTCAGAAAAAATGTCCCACATTTATTGACTGGAAACACAAGTCCTTCCACTGATCACCAAGAGAAGAAATTTGGCAACTTCCAGAGAATCTGGCTCACTCTAAGCAATCTGGTTTTGCTGCAGTAGCCTCAGTGTTCAGTCTGGAGCCACGCTAGCCCAGTCCTGGTCACACAGTGAGTGTGCTAGAGGTCCCAAATAGAATGTAAATAAAAATGGAAAGGACTATCAATCATGTTAAGACCCCTACTGGCACACACTGTGCTCACACACATAGTATAAACATCTCTAAAAGGCACATTTTTAAAGAACCAGAATTACAAGCTGTTTCAAAACTGCTGCACTTTATTAACATTGAGAATGTGTCCTTTGATATAAACTTCTCCAGAAATTATTCAGATTAATTAGCACAGGAAAATCTTTCTGGGTTGGAAAGCGTTGAATCGGAAGCAGGGCAGTCAGTGAATAATGAAAGTAAACCATCATTCTGAAGTATGACTAATGGTGACATGGCCTGTCTAGAAGAACAAACAGCCAAGACATACTGCTTGGCCCCAAAACTGGGCTGAACATCTTTTGAAATTACTTCATTGCTGTATGAAGACTATTAACAAAACAGGGAAACCCTGCCAACTTGTGGACTACGACTCCAATGAGAGAGAATTTCACTTGTCCACAGGAGAGACAGATGATTCACTCTTTAAAGGACTGGGACTTATTACTCTTAGAGGCAATATTAATAGATCCATCCAAAATCACCCATGGAACAGATCTATTGACGTTGCCAAGATCTTCAGCTGAAAAATGTGCAGAGAAACTTGAATCTGCAATGTAGAACGCTGCAGTGAAGTGATTACATTCCATGGCACCTAAAATGCTTTTATCAAAGGATGACTTGACAAGACATCAAGATAGCTAAATGCTTAGAACTGCATGTCAATCAAAAACTTACATGTATTATTCAAGGTGCAGACTGAGCTTCAGCGAGGCAAAGGGAAAATTCTAAACTAAGGCTTATGGAGAGTGTGTTTGTGTAAAGATAGGAGATATCTTTTGCAATCTAAGTACATTCATTCTGCTTCTGGGGCTGGATGCATCAGTGTGACTTTACCAACTGCATGGAGAGTTAATTTGATCCATAGTGTCTCACTGAGCAGGTGGGGTAAATGCATTGTCTCAGCCCAGGGCAGTTGCAGCTCCAGAAGTGTTAAATTCCCAATCATTCCATTGGCATTTTTTTCCTGCAGACCCCTCAGAGCATCTAAAATTAAATTATTTTTTACTATGGAAGTGATCAAAATACTGGCAAAAGGATGTGAAGAAGAATCAATGATAGCAGAGTCCAAGCTTTGGAATAATCCACCACAGAAAGGAGGAACACACACTTACACCTCCTGCCCTCTGTGTGGCACAGCTGAAATATGGGGCATCACCTGAGAAAAGGACAGGGCTGAATTATTGCACTGTTAAAGCCAGGAGTGAAACAAAGGCAAACACAGCTCACGTTTGATTTGCCATCTCCTTGCAACTGTCTAATTACCTTCTATGCTCAAATGGTTTGCAAGGCAAGAGTGGGAGCAGACTGAAAGAGAACTGCCTTAAAGATGTTAAACATACCTATTATGGGGGTAAAAAGCAAATTTTTCTATAGGACACATGTATCAATTAAACATTTCAATGGAAACACCTCCCTTGTGCTCCCAACATCAGCCCTGGCTATGTTACACAACTTTATTTACGCCCTTAGTTAATATGAACGAGCAGTTACCACAGCAATTATTACTTTTTACGGTGTACATAAAGTTCTTTTTACAGTTAAGAGATAGGGTCAGTGTTTAAGCTTAGCTCAGCATTTAGCAAGCTTTCCTTCCTGGATGTTTTGATTACTTAGGAAAGCTTTAACCTCTACAACGTAATGAAGGCTGGGAAGTTGTAAGGCAATTTGTAGGAGAAAGGGTGTGCATGAGGATATATGCACTATTATGAAGCTCAATAAATAATCATGTGAAATTGCTGGCATTTAGGAGCCTCCAGAGAGGAGCTTTCCCAGCCGGCTCCTGATCCCTCATACCCTGAGTAATTCCAGATTAAACCCACTGCCTTTGTGGAAGTGTGTGTGACATCAGAAAGCAGCCCCATATTTCTGCAGTGCATGTTAATTGTCTCCAGACTGCAGCAAGGGGCTGTGCGTGGCTCCAGCCCTGCAGGGAGGGCTCCGAGGGAAAGTGGTGCAATGCCCAAATGTCAGAGTGTGGGAATGATGCAAGATGTCTTCCACTTGCATTTCACTGAGAGAGCTTATAAAATCCAAAATGCAGCTGTGTGGGTTGGTTGGGTCTGCCTGTGAAAGGGGCAGCATTTCTCCTGCCTGTGATTGATATGGTTTAGGCACATCTGTGTACTCACTTAACCCTTCCCTCCACCCTCTCCATCTCAAACCACTGCCTAGACACGAAAAGTGGGAATTTGTCTTTTGTACATGAGGGTATAGAGAGCTTCTTGACTTGCACTGAAGAACAATGCACTTTGATTCCCTCTCAATGCTAATTTATCTTAGTTTTATTCAGGGAAGCCATGGAAGCCCACGCCAGGATAACCAGCCCTTTTTCCTTCTCAGCCTCTGAGGCACAGGAAAGGAGCAGCTTGGTAAAATGACCTGGACACATGTTACAACAGATAATCAATGGCTCTAGTAAAATGCACAAGAAAGCATTCCAAGCCCACATTTCAGTAAACATTCTCCAGAATCTGTGGCTATTTATCAAATATGAATGCACCCTTCAGGATGAGGATCTCATTTCCCCCGGTGTTTTTGTTCCAAAAATAATTGGAAGTGACAATACAGAGAGAGATGATGTTTCAACTTCATGTTTAAAATAAATATAAGGCTGTCATCAGAGCTGAGCTGTCTTGTGAAGATCCCTCTCACAGGAGTCAACAGGCAGCTCTACTGATAGAGAATCGTGTTCCATTATTGATTAGCTTTTAAGTTCTTGTTACATATTAGATTAGGATCACTGTATGCATAGGGAATGAATAGCCCAATTACAGCCTAAAATAGCTCATCTCAAAGTGGTTTAGGATTTTGATATTAGAGAAAGAATTTTAAGGAAATTACAGGGTTTATTAAGAAAGCCTTTAAGGGATATATTTACATTTTTATTGAATGGATTTTTAGGATGGGGAGGGCAAACTATCACTCCTTATTTACATACAAGGCTGGTTTTAGCTCCCTCCCAATTCACTTTTCCAATCTTTGGGAATTAGGAGTTTGCTATATTGGAGTTTTTTTCCTGCATAGAAAACACCAGATTAAGTCCTGGAGTTACATCTCCAGACTCCTCCAGTTTAAGTGAGAGTATCCCAGGTACACCAGGCTCTGCTCCAAGTGCAGCTGTTGAGACTCCAGGGCTCATTTCAGAGGCAGTGATGGTTCCTGGCAGATGTTGGCATTCAGATTCCCAGGAGGAAACTCTATCAGTGGTGCTAAAAGAAACACTGATCCCTGATGTTGGCACTGAGCATTGGCCACAGGTAGCTTGGGGTGGACAGGGGCAGCTCTGCCTCTGCAGGGCCAGAGAGCCCGGGCTGGCTGCAGGGTGCTGTGAGCCAAGGTGTGTGTGGCACTCGGCATCGGGCACAGGATGGGCTGCTGGCACGACTCAGAGCCACCTGAGGCACTCTGAGAGATGCCAGGCCTGGGCTCTGCAGCAGGGTGACAAAGAGCTGCTGCCCACTGCCCTGGCACACACAGGCACGGGGAGCCACGCCACCCTTCACCCTCCCTCACTACCCAAGCTTTAATGTTGAAAGACATTTTCTACAGTTGTCCAAGACTCAGTCATCTTTAATTTCACAACAAATTATAGATTTGAACTCGAGCAGAGAGGGTACAGAAGCCCAAACTCAAACCTCAGGTCTCACCCATTACAGCACTGACAATATCACATTTCACAGCTCTCATTCCATATAACCACCCTGGATATTTTGGTACACCAATCAACCACCCTTTTTCTAAAGAGAATTTCCACTGTTCAGCAAGGTGGGACAGTTTAAAAATAGATCTGACTTTCCCTCAAATTTGCCTAATTAATTATTCCCTTCATAGGTTAATTTGAGGCTAGAATTGACCACATCTCCAACAAAGTATGGAGAAGGTCACCAGAAACAGATTGCCAAGGCCTTGAAGGGACTCTGGGGACAAATGCTTGCCACTATCCAACACTGTAAAAATATGATTAAGGGTAAAAGAGAGAACCAGGTGAAAGAGTTGCATGACCCCAGGATCCTTGCCAGTAAAAAAAACACAGTGAAAATATTCAGCACGTACTCCAGGCCCACTGACTCCTTTTGGAAGGTAATACATTAAATCTAAGGAAAATTCTGCTCACTGAGTTGCACAGCACTGATAGATCCATAACATCCATACTAGACTGCTACATGAGAAGCCCAAGTTTCCTTATTTTTCCATAGCTGCAAGCAATGCAAGCACATGGAAGGCTTCCCTTCAGGAATGAGTGTCTGATCCCCATATATGCCTGCACACAGGGTCACGCTGGCCACTCAGGTCAGATATCTCTCTGCCTCACCCCTTCTGGTCTGTATGCCAAGATATTCCACATGAATTCCCAAGTAAGGACCAATTCTGTGAGGTTCTCAGTACAGTATTTAATCCCAGATAGTATTTTTTTCTACCCACACATGTTTAAAATTAAACAGGCTCAGACAAATCCCCCTATACCATCCCAGAGATGGACACTTGCTGGCTGCAAAATCCAAAATGCAGCCCTAATTGGTGAGTGCTCTGCTTTGTGCACATCTGCAATTTAACAGGGAAATCTATAGCTTCATGCAGGAAAAGTACAGCTGAACTCAGCAGGAAAACAGGTTGTCTTGAGCCCATGCAATTATTTTTTGAAGCTGGGACACTCCCATCTGAAGTTCACAGGTACAAGCTGCAGATCTCAAGGAATGGGGGGTGGAAATGCCTGGTGGACATCCAGAAGGAGGGAAATAAACTACACAGACTACAAGAGAGATGAATTCCCAGCCCAACCACTTGTAGAAGCAATCCTTGGTCCAGGACAGTCTGTGAGGAAATGCTTTCACTGGGTTTGCATCCTGCTGCAAGGACCCGCACAGGGAGTGGGCAAAGCTCCCCGGCCTTGCTCTGCCCCAAAAGCTGCCCAGAAGCTGCATTAGTCCCTCCAGACCCTTGTGCCTAAATATCCCTTACTCAGCCCACAGTGAGGATCATTGCTGTTAGACAACAAAATCTTTAGAAGCAAACAGACCAAGCTGACAAATGCCCAGTGAATGTGCTGCACTCTCACTACAGCACCCTGCCCTTGATGTGGTCCATCATCTGCATTAAATAACTTTAAACACGTGCACAGTACTTACCTATCCAAGACTGTACTTTGTTTATAGTTGTACATTTTGCAGCCCTAAAGCAAGACAAGGGTGCTCTCTTAAAAAAGAAAACAAAATATTATCATCATTATTATCATTATCATGCTATTGCTATCACTATCATATGTTTATAAATGTTCCTTTACTTCAATAAAGCAAGAGCAATTATGCAGGCTTCATCTATTTCTCTCAAGGGCTCAGGAAAAATGTTGCTTTCAAGAAAAAAACCTGAAATTTTTTTACAAATATATAAAATAAAATACTCAAGGCGTTTTTGAGAGGCATTCTCACATATTGCCGAAATTACACGCAATGTGTGAAAATTTGCATAACAAATGTGACAAGATGGTTACTTAAGGGACTGAAACAGAAGGAATAAAATATATATTAGATACCTCAGTTCTCATTAATTATTATTCAGAATGAGAAATAATGCCAGGAGCAAGAGGGGTGCCAGAAGAAAAAATGGGGAAACATAATGTATCTAAAAACCTTTAAAAGGTATAATAATAATTAGGAAATTATTGCACTACTGATCATTTTTAGTAGCAGAGCAACCACCTGTTAACACTTTTATTAATTGCTTGCTTGCCTCTTCCTTAAAGATGGCCTGTGAAGATCATTAAAGGAAAAGCTACCTGAGCAGAAAGGAGGAGAAAGCAGCACAGAGTTTCCTGTTCACTCCTTGCTGCAGCCAAATCTTGTCTTGGGTTTCCCCAGAGCTTTTGTTTTGGCCTTCCCTGGAATCATCATTTCCCATAGCCAGCAGCTTTGTTTAAAACCAGAAGCGCCTGTTCATTTTCCCAGTTAACCTCCCTTATTTTCTATTGCTGCTATTTCCTTTTATTTCCTCTATTTCCTTTTATATTTCCTTTATTTCTATTTCCTCTATTCTTTCCTTCTATTGCCTTGCTCGAAGCTCTTCTCTCTCAGCTTCAGCATCTGGAGCACATTTCCCCATTGTCTGCCCTAGGGAAGCTCTTTGGATGGAGCTCCTTTGCCTGTGTGCTCCACTCAGGAGCTGCTGAGCACAAAACTGAGTTCAGCAGGGGCATAGAACAGGCACTCCCATCCCATCCCATCCCATCCCATCCCATCCCATCCCATCCCATCCCATCCCATCCCATCCCATCCCATCCCAATCCCTTCCCATCCTCCTAGCCCACCCTCATGTGGAAGGTGGATAAAGCAAGCTCAGCATGGTCAGGAATAGGTAAGAGCAGCTCTGCACAGCCCTGAGCCACCCCCGGCACCTTCACTGAGAACCTCAGGGGTTCCTGGGCAGGGCAGAGCCTCAGACTCCGTCAGGGGGCTGGAAATGCAGCTTCACCTCACAGCCTCCCATGCTGAACGTGTGTGAAACGCTACTGAAGGCTAAACCCATCTGAAATCATTTTGAGAGGGAAAATAAGGCTCTTTCTGGAGATATTATTCCTAAGTCATGCTTTACTCTGCCATTAATGTACTTTTGGAATGCATGAGAGCTCCTCACACCCAAGGCAGGTAATAATGGTCTATTAAAAGACACCATCTCTGTTTCCTAATGCTCTATCAAAGGTTCATTGATGAAAATAGCCATCTGGCTGCTCTCATCAGCTTTAAGGAATTCCATAAAAGTATGAAATATGATTTCCTCATAATTGCTTTTCTGTAAGATTTATGACAATGTGAGTAAGGAATAAACTGGGCATTTGCTGAACAAGACTCAGATTTAAGATGTGCTGATGCAAATGAGGGAGTGGCCAACTAGGAGATGCATTTCTTGGGAGAAATTTGAAAATGTTTGCAAAAGCCACAAGTTACCACAGGCACTTGGCTGTGTTCACTGCTGGTGTAAACATATACAGCTCCAGGGAGGCCAAAGGTACTGCATCAGCCCTAGCAGTAAATTTGGGTCATAGAGACCAGACATGGAACAGTTCACAGCTGAAAAGAGGAGCCTGACAGCAACTGGGAGATGCCCTGTGTACAGCAGCATCAGGTTCTTTTGCCACCTGCACCTGATGATGTTCTATGTGCAAAGAATATCACATGTTGGAGGGAAAAAACCAGGCCCTTAATGCCTGGCAGCACTGTTCATGCTCCTGCCAAGACTAAAAGTGGGAATGGACTGTGATGAGTGTTGTGGGATATTTAAATCCCATTTCCCAGCTATTCTTCTGTCAGAGGTGCAATGGTCATCTCTGTGCCTGTTTGCCATTATGTCAATTATATGGTCCTGTGACCTTTTGACTTCAGGACCATCTAAAGCATAGGATTAACACTGAAAAGTGTCAATGTTTACACGTCAAAAGTGTCAAAGTTTATTCCAACTTTGCTTTTGTTTGGTGCAACTTAACTTTTTGGTCCTCATCTTTTCCATCTCCAAGACAGGAATAATCATAGAATCATTTAGGTTGGAAAAGACCTTTAATGATTCCTTGCCCAATTTCCTTGCCCTTTGGGAGGCAATCAGACAGTGCAGATTAAGAGCTGCTTGAATACCTGTAAACATGCCTGGATGAAAGGGCAGTCACCAGCCTGTCCCTCAATGCAAGAAAACTGTTTACTCATGTGCACTGAGGACCTAAAATTGCCAATGGATGCTCATGTCTGAGGCTGTTTCACCCCTGTGAGTGCTTTGAATGCCCCCACACTTGTCACCAGCCAGCTCAGGGGCAGCCCAGGCCCACAGAGAAGCTGGGATGTGAGTGATGTGAGGTCAGATGCTTTTTAGATTTTGACTCTGCCAAAATTTGAGTCTGTACAAGTACACATCCTGCCTCAAGCACTTTCTCTCTTTACCACCACATACCTTATAAGACTTTCTGCATGCATATATTTGGGGATTATTTGCACACAGAAAACCTAGAAATCAGCATCAAAAATTTTACTACATTTTTACTAAATTTTGACTAAATTCTATTAATTATTTGAAGCTTGCCAGAGCCATAAGTGAGAACAGAGCATAAAAGGGCAAGAGCCAGACTTTTTGATAAGAGTCAGTACTACAGCCATGCTCTTAACATCCCAGTTAAACTCCAATTTGGCTTCTCCTTTTAATTTTTTTTTAGTTAATTATACCAAGAAGACTTTATAAAAACTGTTGCCAAATGTTTAAAATTAGAGCAGTTCAGTTCTTATTTCAATCCCAGGTTACTGTGCTAAATTGCACATGCTCACCTTGTGCATTCATTTGTGAGCAGTAGGCATATCAGTGATTAATTAATATTAATGGCAGAAATCACTTCAAACTTGCTTTATGCTAGAAATCACACACAATCCTGACTCTAATCACTTGGCACATAAAGAAACTTTAATTGATAACCCAGGTTTAATATCCATCAGGATTGGATTCTGTAGGAGGAACAGAGCAATGTTCCCTGTAATCATCCTAGAAGAGATGGAAAGCTTGTTCTACCAACATCAAAGAAGATTAGGCAGCAGAAGCCTGATAGTAAAGTAGCAATTATGGAGGGGTTTTTTTAATTCTGTGCACCTGCTTCATCAAAATAATAGGCATCTTTTAGCAAAATAACCTGGAACTCAGTTCACTGACTTTCAATTATCTTATGCTGGGAAATGCATCTGGAGAGACATGAAAAAGGGTGATAGACACACAGGGAAATAAAGAGAAGGGGGAAATTAGAATGAGGGGAAATATGAGGGCCTAAGTAAGTGGGTGTTATAAATATCCTGTGCCTTGGGCTGAATATAGAAAAGGAATACTTTTGCTGAGTTAGGACTGTGGCATCAGGGACATCTGACCAAACCAGTCCCTGGTGGAGTGCCTGTGAATGCAGCAAACAGCTTACACCAGGGACAGGCTTGGCTCACTGCTTTAAAAGGGAATTTTAGATACCAAGCCTTAATGCCAGCAAGGGAAGCAAATGGCAACTTCCCTCAAACATTTCAGGCTAACTCAAAGGAAAATTACTATCCTCAAGTTCCCCTTTATCAGGTGACCTTGCTTTGCAAAATGAGAAATTACTCCATAATTTTCATTCAAAAGGTGAACCTAAACCTAGACTAGAGGCTGTCTTCCATGAGGATGGGAAGGAGAGGAGAACCCACACACTCTCTTGGTTTTACTTAAGGAACAGCATCCTCATTTCTGAAAACGAGGAAGGCTCAGGAAGAACCTGGGCTTAGGAAGCCTGCCTGGGGCTTGGTACCCCTTCCTTGTTAGGCAGGTTTTTAATACATCCAAGTCTTCTCTGAAAACAATTTTTCAGAGATCAGTGAGCAATTCACTTCAGCATCTCTTGGTCTGCAGCCCTGGTGCCTCCCAAGGCAGAGCACAGCAGAGCTCTTGCCAGAGAAAAGCCTCATTACCAGCCCCATTATCATGGGGAGCTCTTGCCAGGCTCAGGTCAAAATCAAAGACAGCATTTTCCACCTTCTTGTCCAGCTTTACAGTGTTGAATTCACTGTGCCCTCTTACACACACCTCAGTCTGTCCTCCACTGCACACTCCCATCTCCCTGTGACTCAGAAATGATCCCGCACAGACACTGGGCAGGAGCCGCTCTCCATTTCATCTCCTGGCTCCACCTCCCTGCAGAGGACCCAAGGAAGAGGGAACTCCCCATCCCATCCTCCTCTGCACTCTCCAGCCTGACCCCAGCCCTGCCTCTAGAGCTCTGTCTGGCAGCTGGGTGCCATGGATGGGCAGGGGCTGTGGGCACCTGCAGCCCTGTGCATCACCAGAGTGCAGGAGCAGACTCTGTGTGACACAGAGCGGGTGCCCTCCTGCATCCTGGCACACCAACATGCAGCAGACACAGCTCTGAGCAAGAGGCTGAAGCTCAGAGGATCATGAGCAAACACCCATGACTGGCAGAGGCTGATCCTCCAGCAAGAATCACAGCACATCCCACTCCACGTGGATGAAATGGGAGTAATTCCATTGTAATTAAATGGGAATTTTTGTGTCAATTCCAAATGAACCTTTGTAACATTTTCATTAGTCCTCAATACACCTCTTACTTTACCTCATTAGAATTATTGGTAATAAATTGTAGTAACTGAATTGTAATTAAATAGGAATTAAAATTTGACTTCCTAATGAACTACAGCAAAGCAATCACTATTTCAATATACATTAATTGCTGTTCTGTTAGGAATACAGACAACTTATTTTTATTGAATTGCTACAAATTATAATGAATATATGGCCTGAGCTGACAGAATGGTCTCCCATCAGCAAGTGTACCTGTAGATGTCAGCCAGCTGTGCAGTCAGAAGGTTTGCCCAAGGGACTTGGGACATACAGCATACCAGTAGGGAATACACTGAATTATGACATTTCAAGAATAACTTTGTTTCAGAATCTCACAATTAATTTATAAACACAACAGACAAGATGCCATTGGGAGTGCCGTTGGAGAGGTAGGCTAAAAGGTGTGAGAAACCAAGAGCAATAATATCAGCCTAGTGCTTTTTTTGTGTTATTGGCTCCTATTTGATTATAATAAAAGTGCTTTGTAATATGTTCTGGGCTGGAAAAATGCATATAGAAAACCCCATTTTATTATTTACACATTTTCTCTCTGTAACTAGAGATATATATGTAATATTCATATGAATAAAATTTCACTTCTGTGACTGTTCTAGTATTAAAAGCCACAGAGAGCTGTTTCTTTGCATTACTGCTGCAGATGTGGCAGGCATTTGGTGTAAGAAGGAGCAAGTTATGAGAGGCTTACCTGTGTAAGGGAGTGCTGAGTGCCCAACAGAGGCTGCTCTCTGCATGCAGGGCAGACATTCCAGCTCAGTGGAATAGTGGGGGAATGAACCCAAAGCTTTCTGTTGTCACTGTGAAAGCTGGCAGCCTGCCACCTCCAAAGGGATGGACACTGGACTGAATTCTCTAGGCTTTCACAGGGTCTAAATTCCCCCATTATGTACTGAGTTTTCTCCAGGCAGGCTCCTCATCTCTGACCTATCATTGTCATCTCACGTTGTTGAATTCTAGGGGACAGCAGCAGCCAGCCATCACAAACATGGGACGGAGCTTCCTTCGACACAGCGTGAGCCAAACACACTGATGCGATCACAAGGTCTGTGTCAATGTGGTTTTACATGCCCAGAAATACCTTCGTGTCTCTGTTTGTTCACCATTGCTATCATTTTACCTCTCATTGCACTGCAAAGTCAGCATCTGACTGACATGTAAAATCCCCTTGGATTTCCAGACCCAGCAGGGGAAATTCAGAATCAGGCTCTGTTTAGGAACTGTGAGAGCCAGTGTGGGCTTGGGAGAGGGCAGCTCCCTGCTTAGGCATCTTTGTTATACTGAAATTTAAATCACAGAGATTGAACAGGGAAAGCAAACTCACTTTTTCAATTTTGTTACCTAATCAAAACTCTGAAGCTTTCTAGTGCTGGAGAGTGTTCACATATCATCCACTTTCCATATCCAGTGCTGACAAAACAATAAGGCAGGAATAACATAAGTCGTGAGAAAACTAGTCTGTCTCATAAATCTTCACAGGAAAGTAGCTGCTGTTTTATGTTATTGCAGTGTGTTGTTTCCAATGAAGTGATTACTGTTAGATGTATTTTTAAATTGCTTTTGGTATTTTTAAAAATACATGACTTTGAGAGTGATAGAAATGAGATTGAGAGGCGGTAGGCAGTGCCTAAAATATGATTAACTTTTTCCCAGACCAGCTACTTCTGAAATTAAGGTTACCAACACAGCTGTTGTCAACTTTCCCCTGGCTGCAAAGGGCTCACTGGAGTCTGTTTGATGTATGCAATTATCCATCAGCCCACCCAAACCCTCCTCCTGCTTCAGACATTCTGCTTCAAGATGTTTGATGAATATTTGCTGGTGTCATTTCAAAGTGTGAATGTGCATGTTTGTGCACTGAAGCCCTGTAGCACAGAGTCTCGAGTTACATCCCATTGTGCCTGGATTGTGGTTTCTGTCCAGGGAGGGGCAGAACTGTTTGTGTGTTAACAGCTCCAGCCAAGGCTTCCAAAAAGCTGAGCTACATTTTAGATAAAGTTCAGTTGGAAGACTTTCAAGGCAATAAATATCAAGTGAGAGGTTTTCTCAGGGCTTTACAAGTCATTAAAACTCCAGGTAGGTTTTACATACCAAAGGCTTCACTTGTGGCTTGCTGAGTTCACATGGCCCTTTTCCTGCATATTGTCATGTCCCTTCCAGGGGCTAATGAAGCCTGTAACCATGCCAGGGCCCACCTACAGGGCCCCTGAGATTGCTCTGTGCTCCACTAACCAGGCACTACAGGGTTAAATTTACTCAGACAAGAGACTCAATAAGAGTCAAAAGGAAAATGAATTAGGAGAAAATCAACAGGCAGCAAAGGAAAAACTAAATTACATTTCATGTACACACATGCACTCTTTTGGCTGGAAGGGCAGAAAATGTAGCCAAAACCAGGCTGTTTTTATTCTAAACAGTGCATCAATCCATTGATTAATTTTACACTTTGTTCCTTATGAACCTGGGCTGGGGCCATGAATGCTGCTATGAAAAGAAGAATATAGCCAAAAAGGAACTCTTAAAAAGTTGGCAGCCGTTTCAAGGCAATGTGTCTGGCCAGCAGGAAGGAGATGGCTCCTCCAGGGAGTGTATGGGACTGTAAAACCATTTGTGAACTGGCCCTGCACAGTTTATAAGGTGTGTGACTGACTTAAAGTCAAGTTTCTTGCAAAAATCTGTGACTTGTAAATCGAATTATAAAAGTAGTTTTAAGTATCATTTTTCCAAAAAGGCATTACAAGATTGGTTAAGAATGACTGTATTTCCTCACTAATACCATTAACTTTGGAATTGTTTCCATCCATCACAGAGCAGAACAAGGACAGTTTACTGTAAATTGCTACATCTGTATGCTTCAGCTCTATGGTATAGGAAGAGTAAACTAAACAAAATCAAATAAAGGAATACAATAAAACACCATGGACCATACACACAGTCTTGGTGTAATCAAATGCAAATGGAAATTAATGGAGTTGCATTCACACCAAGGCTGACACATCCCTTGGCCACTGAGCAAAGGGAGGCAAACCTCAGCTCTCTGTGGTGCTTCCCAGGAACAGCCAGGCTACACCAGCTCATCATTTTCCACTTACCTGCTATCTCATGTCCAGGTGCTTTCATGAGAAAACTAATCTGTCTAGACTAGTTTTGACAACTAACTTTGATTTTTTTTTTTTGCTGCCTGGGCAAAAAAAAATAATTTACTTGTGATTTCTCTTTCATATGTATTCCTTTCAGCAAGTTAGGAGGTTAAGGAATGATTTGGGAAATAACTCTAAAACCTCTCCAGGATAAGCTAGGAGTGACTTTAAGTAGGTAGAGGTCTGTGTAAGATCCCAAAAAAAATCAGACAGAAGGAAGGGGGAGGGACTCTGCCAGTGATATATCTTGTCATCCAGATCACAAACAGGGTTTCCAAAATCTCTGCACAGAACCAGTTCTTTCCCTTCTCACTGCATTTCAATATTGCTAACTGCTAATTAATCACAGATTTTACACAGCCTCCCTCTTGCCCAAGTTTTATGGCTGAAGTTTCATTTGAACTGTGCTTCTCCCAGCTGAGCAGTGCTTGAGGGTCAACAGAGCTGTGCCATGTGCTGTGAAAAGTGATGCTTCTTTTAAGAGGCCTCATTATTGAAATAACTTTTGAGTTAATGTTTGGAAATAACTCTGAAATGAGGACTTGCACAGATTTGTTTTCTTAGTGCAGCAATTAGCTTCTTGAGCAGTGACTGGCTGCAGCACCTTCTGCCATGTCTGACACATTAAATAAATTATTCACTCAGTTCATTAGTTAGGAATACAGTTTGTAATACCTGCTGAGTTACAGGACACACAGAAAAGTCATGAATCACTTCAGCTAGAAAAATGAAGTCAGGTTTTGCTGCTCCTGCATAAACAAAAACAAGGATGAGAGGGAAAAGGTAAGTAAGACACTTTTTCCTACCCCTTGGCTCAATCAGCTTGTTTCAGAACACTGCCTGTCTGCCCTGTTCCCTTTTTAATGACCAGGTTGTGATGCTCTCCTTCCCACCAAGTTGGACAGCCTCAGCAACATCTCCCATTGCTTTTGGACGAAATATCCTCAGAATTGGTTACTTTTTAATGAAAGTACAATGTCACAGACTCAAGAAACAGCAAAGTATTTTTTTCTGATAGTCCAACTCACTGTTGCAAGCAGGACTTTTGCAAGTGGTCTCTCTGTCAGGCTTTCCAAGGGCAGGCAGCAACCACCAGACACCTTTGTGGAAAGGTGGAAGCTGGGGCAAGAAGTGTTGTCACAGCATACATCACAGCTGGGACAGCCACAACGCACAGGGTGTCACCATACAATTTCAGAAGACTTTAAGCATTTGTCCATATACAGTAACACCTTACCACAGCAGAAGGCTTCAGGCATCTGCCCATACAGAGGAACATCAGAAGGCTGCAAGTGTCTGCCCATCTTGTTCTTTGCCCAGCCTTTTTTCTCCTCATGTTAATGCACTGCCCCTGTGTGCCCTCTGTTCCTTTGGTGGCTGCTCAGTGCCCCTGGGCACTCATTGCTGTCAGTGCTGCTCACCTGCTGCTCACCCATTGGGGATGAGGCTGGGCCAGCCCCATCCCAATGACCACAAACTGTGTTCCACACAGTGCAGGCTGTCCTTCATGCTTGCTGCTCTGCAGTCAGTGCAGTGGGACAGACCCAGCACCAGCTGCTCCCCTGGGACAGGGATGAGCTGTGGAGGGAGCCCCTGCTGATCTGACAGCATTTCACCCACCCAGCTCCATGGGAACAGGGCCATGGCTCGGTCTGCAGCTGTGCACAGGGGATGCAGGCACAGCTACAGCTGGTGTGCGTGCAGAAGAGGCTTCCCATGAGTGGTGAGCTCAGGGTAGGGGCTGCACAGGACCACCCAGATCTGCAGGGCTGCCACCCTCATTGCTGTTCAGCACCCTGTGCAGTCAGTGCCCTGGCCTGGGGCGAGACAACATCCAGGAGCTCACCATGCAGGGCATGACATTTAAAGAGAGAAAGCGACTTTTAAATACCAGTTAGCAGTTGAGCTTAACTAGAGATGGCAGGGCAGGAGGATGGGGAGACCCTTGAAGCCTTATCCTGCTCTTCCAAGCCTCATCATTCAAAGCAGCCCTAAAAACAAAGCCCAAACCAGCCAGCTTTAAGTACACCCTTGAGCTCAAGATTTCCTCACCCAAAGGACAGTCCTTTCTTCAAAGACACTAGAGCCAGTCACTAATGGTCACTTGTCAGGAAACACTGTGGGATTCAGGCCAGAATGCTGGGACGCATTTTGCAGAGATTAGTGCCTGTAATTAGGCTCCTAAATACATATTCAAGCATCAAAATTGGTGACATGACTGTGCAGAAGTGACAAGCAGTGATGTCAGTGGAGGCACTGAGGGGAACCCCAGGACATGTGGCAACCATGTGCTGACCCCCAACAGAGTTGCCACCCTCAAACAGGCCTTGGATGACTTACTCCTTTATTTTGTCCAGTCAGATTCCCCCAAGCAGAATTAAAAGGTTTAGCCACTGCAGGCCAGCTGTGCTCTTCCCAGTCACATACCATGCATGACACAGGTCTGCTGTGCAAAAAACAATGTGTAAAGAAGTGGATAAAGGAGAGAAGAAATCTAATAAATACTCCATTATCTCCAGTGTATATTATGGAAAATTTGGCATGAAATCTTTACCTCACATAAACATGAAGGTCACTTATTTGTTCATTAAATTCTCCTCAGTCTACATCATTATGCTCATAGTTTTTCTTATACTTAATGTAGTAGGGGCCTGCCAAACTCATTAGACATCAGCTGATAAATGGATTTGAACTCACAATCTGTTAAAAATCACACAGGCACATTACAGCAATATTTTCATGGCTTAGAGACTGTGTACATTTAAATCTTCCCAGAGAGGATTTTGAACATTTTTGATCCAGTGCAGCAGACTCAACACATAATTCAAGTCTGCTTGCTGTAAAAATTTACAGGCTGGGATCTTAGTATCACTAGTCATAAATCAAAGCTGCACACTTAAAAATGTGGTAGTGACAAAGCTGTTGGATAGGGTGTAAACATCATCAAGCTCATTGTCATGCAGCACTTGCACTGGAATAATGGGGGAGATATTGTTAAATGTTGTATATATTTTCATTCTTCTGGCAGAATTTGTACACATAACATATAAGCCTGTGTAATTTCCAGCCTGGGAAAATCCCTGGATGAGAAAGAGCTTCTGAAACTTTCCTGGATTCTCACCCTGGTGCCATGAGCTCAAATAAGCTTTTACATGAAACGTGGACAGAAGGGAACACAGGGCATGTTTATGCCATGGTTTATGTTTCACTTACTCATTGCTCTTTATTGTAATTTCCCCCAACTGATGATAAAATGCTTATAAAGCATTGGGCTGATAATTTGCAGGCTCTCCTGCTGCTCTGTTTGTTATAAAGCTACTCATGTCTCCAGGAGAGTCTTTCTTCCTTTTGGATTTATGAGCTTAATGAACCACTGTTATTCTCCATCACAGGAGCCAGTGATGCCATGACATTATAGCAGAAAGATTTGAAAACTTACGAGAAAGCACTTGAAACAAACTGCTGCTCTTAATAAGTGCCTCTTGTCTTCAGTGTGGTCTGAGGAAGATCTAAGAAAGCTAATGAATGAAAAGAACAAACCAAGTCCTGCACTAATCCTGCAAGCTCTGCTGCAGGGTAAGCAGTGCTAGTGAGACAAATCCTCTGCTGGGAGGAGCAGTATTTATCAGTGGCAGAATGCTGATTCATGGCTCCACAGACAGGCCCATATATTTGCATAAAGCAGCCCGAGTCCAGATCTGCTTAGATTCTCCAGATGAGGGCAGCTGGATGTGTGAGACTAAGTACAATTAAATTTAACTTGAATTAATATAACTTTCACCTTACTGTGTTGCCTTTCACTGCAGCTCACCTGTTGACTAAGGCAGCCTTTTACCCCTAGGAGCTCCACTCAAAATACATTTTTTTCCCAGGGCCATTCTTGACATTTTCTTTCTTGATAATTTCAAACCAAAGAAGAGGAGGTGAGGGAAAAGAGACTCCTTCCTTAAGACTGGCTGCAGACTGCTGGTCATCTTGTTATTTCCATTTAGGAGCACATTTCTGCCTACCATGGCAGGACACAACACAGAGAAAGGCAGTCCCACAGCTAGGCCAGCCCCAGGCTATCTAGGAAGTTATAGGTCATAACCCACACCTTCATCTCCACCTGGAGACCATTAAGAAGCCCATGTAAAACCTGGAGCACATGATTCATTGGCTCCCAGTGAGAAGCCCAGAGTTAAAAGCGTGTCCTGTTCAGAGCCCCATTGTATAACCTGCTGTTATCAAAGAGACAGTTCTCAGTCCCAGCTATTCCTTCAGCTAGAAAAGCATGGAGAGCAGAGCAGGAGGGACCTGCCCAGCGCTCAGCAGTGAGCCAGCAGCAGCACCAGCACAGAGCCCAGGCGTGTTGGCTGAGCCTGCAAGTGAGACACCAGCGTGCTCTGGCAGGGCTGCTGCTGCCTTTGGCTCCTCTGCTGGGCTCCCAGAGACAGGGGGCTGAGCCAGTTGGGCCGTGCTGCCTGTTGGGGCACAACTTGAGAGGATGCCATCCCTCCCCACCCTAAGTGCCCCTGCCTGCAGAGCCAGCTGGCTCCCTCCAGGCTCACAGCAGAGTGTCAGACAGCTCCTGCACAGCCTGGCTGCCAGGGCACTCACCTGTGGGGCCACCCCACACCAGGGGTGTCTCTGACAGCCCTGACATCCCCGGTGCTGTCCAGGGGGGAGGCTAGAGGGGGCTGGAATTCATGTCTGTAGGTGAGCAATCTTGCCAGAACAATCAGACCTTCCACCACACACAATCCTCAAGCAATGCTGTCAGCTCTGTGTCTTATTCACAAAAGCTCTGCTGTCTTCTGTTATTCTGTAATCATCACATCTTTCATCATGGCACACATATCTCAGCAACTGTACTCATTACAAAACCACCATGGCAAGATGGGGAACAATGACATGCTCCTTCTTTTTCGCTGTGATTTGGTGGGGTTGGGAACTCAGTGAAACAAGGATCATTCAGGCAGCAGTGGAAGATGGATGGCAACGTGCCAGGGGGTGCTGTGAAAAGCTCAGCCTAGGTGACTCTGTCTGTTGAAAAGTATTCAAAAGCCCCAATTACAATCAGTTAAAAGCAATAAGCATGCAAATTATTTTAAAACAAACTTTAATTAATTTCAGCATATGTTTCACTTAGGCTGATTAGTTAAATCTGATTTTCTGAAAAGAAACAATAAACATATGCTAATGATGATTTACATATTACTGCTCACATGGCCTGCAGTGTGTTCTGAGGTTCTGCACAGCACAGAGAAGCAACATCTTGCTGTGGCAGTGACCCCCAGGCTACACCACCAGGTACAGAGAGCAACAAAAAGAATTCTTGGGTAAAATGCCTAGACATGTCCTAAAAGAACATGAGATGTTGGTATGAACAACTGTCCTGGAAATGCTTTCCTTTTTTTTTGAGTGCTCTTTGAGAAAAACAGGTAAAACAACCTGAAGTCTGGGCTCAGGGGACCCCAAAGTGAAGCTCTGCACAGCCTGACCTTGGTACAGACCTGAACTCAAGGATGCCAAGTGAGAAGATTTTCAGGTGGCTGCATCTAGAATAATGAGAAGGGCTTAACCTATTGTTCAGACACCACTTCCCTCTAAAACCAGTGGAAAAAAATTATCATTTGCTATAAACACATAATTTAGCCAACAAAATCCCTTATTCTCCATTCATTATATAGGGAGACAGGATGTGATAATCCTGCATAGTCAGGAAGCTAAATCCCTCTTTACACCCAAGACTCCATCGTGGGAGGCCTGAATACAACCCCCTCATACCTTTGGGCCTGAACCTTGCAATAATGTAAATATTTAAAAGTCCATGGTATTTTATATTCACAAGGCTGATAATGGAATAGCTTTAATATCCTTTCAATGCCAAATCCAGATTAACACAATAATAGTGGCTCCCAAGCAGTTTATTAGCACTCATATCCAATATGTAGAAATCCTGGAGGGGAAAAAAAGGAAAAAGAGAAGTCCTGCCAACATATACTGCACACCGAGCTGCAGGATGTTGTATTCCAAGAGTTATTTCAGTTGTAGAAAGCACGTGGCACCATTACTTGGCATGAAGAGAGGATAAAGAGAGAACAGCCTATGACAGGTGTTGCTTTAAATATTTTGAAGATATGCATCAGGAATAGTTCATAAAAGTGCTTCCAAAGTAGCTCTTACACCCACAGGGCTTGGCAGTCCTCACTCTTAAAAAACATGAACTTGGCACAGCAGTTGCCTAAATCTTTTAAACTGGCTTAATCCTCCCAGTAATGAAACGTGCAGTCAGCTAGATGGGTGCATTTATCTGAGACACACTTATTTACAAGCAACTAAAACATGAAATTAGCTGCTCCCAGAAGGCAGCTTTGTACTTCCCAACTCCTCTTCTATCATAAATCAACCCATTCAAGAGGGTGCCACATTTGTTTTTCCCATTCTCACATTCTGTATGAACATTTATATGCCAAAGATGATCCTCCAGAGATGTCTCTGCACAATTCAGTGATTTCTGGCTTCTGTGGGACAGGACTAGAAGTGCATGTGTGTTGGCAGACATCAGGAGGTTTGCAAAATCAGGAGTTCTGGGAGCTTCAAAAGGAGGCTCCTTTACCAAACAGTGCTACTGAGGTGCAGGCATCCAGCATGGGCAGTAACACCACATTTCCACCATTCCCTCTCTGCAGAGAGCAACCAGTGAGCAGGAGATTGAGCTCTACTCCAGTTTGCTCCCTTTGTACCCACTGAGGAGGCTCCAGTGCCCAGAGCTACGTGCACTCATCACAAACACTCCATGCATTCTGGGAATGCTGATTCTGCACAAAATTCTGGAATTTCCTACATAGGGAGGGAGACCAGCCTTCTTAACCTGTAATGCAAAAGATTTACTCCCAGCTTTTTGCCCAGCTTGGTGAAATAAAGGATTTTCCAGGATTCCTCACCATTATATGCCCTGGTGTCCTGGCCCCATTTTGCTATTTCTGCATAAGTGCTCAGTGCTCAAGTAGCACTGATATATATAAGATATTTTCAGCTTTAGGATTCAAAAGTAGTATTGCATTTTCCCTTTAGGGAATTCCTTACAGAAATTGTACTACCACAGCAGGGATCACCAGTTCATGATGGGAGAAAATAACACACCTTGGAAGGAGGAAACACTGGAGCAACAGGAGATCAAGGCTCACAACTGGCAGCTGAAAACAGCATCACTCAGCCAGCCAGGGCCTGGGCCACCACAGAGCTCCTCCATGCTCCATCTCAGACTGGAAGGTTATGCCAGTTGGCTTCTAGCAGAAAAAGCAAGCAGCTCTTGCAAGGGTAAAACATTTGATGCAAAGTGGTCTGGAGATCAGAATTAGCCTTTTTTTTTTTTTGCTCTTTTATAATGCGGCACATAAGAAAGTTTAAAAAAAAATAAAGAAGGGCTGCTTTTCTCACTTTCCTGAGAGAATGGCATATTCACAAATACACCTTCATTTGCCTTTTTACACCAAATTATTACCTGTCACCTGCTCATTTCAGCTGCACAACTACTATAAGGATTTCCCTTTATTCTGGAAGCCTTTCAAGTACAGGATTTAAAACAGCACAAAGAGCAGCAGCAGGCTTGAAAATGCAATCAGGACCACAGAAATAGGAAAGAATCTGTTTCCACATAAACTTTTAGAAAAGAAACAGCAACTCTTCATTCATTCCTGTATCCTCTTTGAGGTCTGGAGTAAAGATTTGCTGGAAAAATGAGTTACATGTGGATATACCATATGATGAGTCAGAAAAGCTCTGGGCAAGAATTCAGCAAACCTCAGTTTTACCAGTGTTCATATGCTTCTAAAACAAGATCCCAAGGAGCTTGTTGTCAGGCATGGAAGCAACAGAGCATGCTGGATATGCAGCTTTTGTCAGCCAGCAAACGGGATGCATGTGTGACATCAAGGTGGCTTCTCACAAATTCTACTCTGCCCCAAACACAGGGGTCCTCAAATGTTGTTGGCCTGGGAACAACTGTTAACAAAAACCACTCTGCCAGAATCTCAGCCTGTTCTCATCTTGCTTGCATCAATTTGAATGTTTTAATTCCCTGATGGAACAAGCAACACTGGAGGGTCTCAAAGGCGACACAAGAAGCCGATGCTGTAAGAGATGAGCCCTTTTCTGACAGGTTTCAAAAAACACCTCAAATCTACTCTGGAAAAAGCAAAAGAGTGGAACAGAGTAAAATATACAACGTGATAGCAAAGCTCCTTGTCTTTGAGAGCAAAACCCCTATCCTCTGTGAAGAATATGAAGGAAACAGATGTTCCTGTGTGGAGTTTAATGGATGGATTGTTAAAGGAATAACATCATTTCTCCTCATATGCATGTCCCTTGCTCAGACTAGCAGAGCAAAACTCTTTACTCCTGCCATAATGATTCTTGATTAAGGACCAGATTCCAACCAGTTCTTCCATAAGTACCCTGCATTAGAATCTGCAAAATTAGCCCATGTGCCCAGGAGAGCACAGACACTTTCCCCTGTGAATTTCTGGAAGCATTTCCTGGTAGGAATAACCCTACCAAGGACAGGACAGAGGGAAAGGGGTTTCTGGGCAGCTTCACTATAAGCAATTCTGTATAGGGGCCACATCAGTTGCAAACCCCAGTTATGCAATTGAGTTTCCACCAAAGTGCCTTTGAAGTGTCCTGACAACAGACAGGCTCCTGCCCTTAGGTCTGAGAGCCAACAAGGCTGCAAGCCTCTCTGAGCCCCTAATAGAGCAGATGCACAGCATTAAACCCTCTGCGCTGTTCCATGCTCCCTTAGTAATCCTGAGGCACTAATGAACAGAGTCTGCCCTCTGGAAGGTCACAATTCAGATTTTACTGCCAGCCCATCCAGCCTCTCTCAGTTTTTCATGTTAGGTTTTGAGCGAACACATTGGGTACTTCTCAGGTCAGCTCCTTTACTCTTGAGCAGACCCAAATTTATTTACAAACAGAACAGAAAACACCAAGCACATTGCTGGGAAATCAGTGGTCAAGAATCATCTACATGACCATGCCATGGCCACGTCCTAGAAAAAAGGTCACCATGTATTTATCCAGCTGCACACTCGGTAGGAGTGTGCTCTGTAAGAACTCCTTTTAGCAACAGTTAACATTTTCAAGACAATATGTCAGCTAACATAACCTTTGAGAGGAGGGTTCGAAGAAAGGTTAAGGGAAGTTAACCTAAATAGCTTAAAGAAATAAAAAGAAGTGTTGGAGGTAATTAATACTTGAGAGGAAATAATGTAAAGGAGAAGAAAGACTTATTTAAGGTTGGCCAAGTGCAATGTACTACAGGAGGTAATGGCTTTAAATTTAAGAAGGGCAAGTTTAGATTAGATAACAAGAAAAAACTTTCCAACAGGAACAGTAATTCAACAGTGTAGCAGTCTGAAGAGAGAAGCAGCACAAGCAGTATCAACAGACACATCCCAGCTGACGCCACCAGCACTCTCAGAGGGAAAATACCTGGGGTAAACCACAAGAGATCCCAGGGATTTGACTCAACAGTCTATAAAGGCTATTCCAAACCCAACATCTATGATCCTGTAATTAACACACACATCACCTATTAATCTTACATGTTCCAATGGCTACCACTTCCCATTTAAAGCACACTGACCTGACAAAGATGGATGGGGGATTGCAGAACCATAATGTAGCCCTACCATGGATTATTGGGCCGATCCTCCCCTCAGCCATGCATCACATCTCACCTCATATATGTTATGTTACAGTAAATTTTCAAAGACCTGCACCCTCCCCCAGAAAAGCCAGATGCAAGAACTAAGCTGAAAAAGCTAAAAAGTGTTTCAGGTATTGATTTAGCAGCATGTTTAGCTGACCACAGTTTGTAAATGTGCTGAAATTTTTCAAAATGGAAATTATTGGATCTTCTAACAACATGGCACCAGCTCAAATTTTATGAGTATTTGCCATGATTTTTATAATTCTAAAAGATTCATATTTTCTTCCTCAATTTCATGATTTTCCTTAAGCCTAGAATATCATGTTAACCTCTTTTTATTTGCAAGGACAGCTGAATTTCAAAAAGATTTGATGGCTTCTGGCAGGAACAGAGAACACAAAAGTTCACATAGTGTGGAAGAGAAAACTGAACAAGATCTCCTCTATCACACATACTACACAACACAATTAGCAGAAGCTTTGCTTCACTCTGATTAAAACCATATTCTTCACAGCACAGTTGTTCTGCTGAGCATGTCTCTAAACCCAGACATTCCCTAAAGATTAAAACTTCTCAGAAAAGTACAGAGAATTTGAAGACATCTCACAGCAAACGAGTAACTGGCTCCAAAATACTGTGAGGGTATGAGTGGGGCAAAAATCTGTGGGATTAGGGCCAGATGAACTGTGATATTCTGTGCCTAGCCACTACTGAAATCTGAGAGACACTGCCGTATGCTGGGCTAGAATGGCAGTCAGAAATCCAGCCATGAATGAGGGCTCCTAGCTTTTCTTCCCAGCTTCACCATTTGCTACCAACAAGGCTGTGTGCAGGACAATTCAGTGTAGGCTTGCAATAGTTGGCTTATGGACTTTGAACCACTTGACTTAAGGCTGGGTCCTGCCTCCCCCACAGCTGTGAGATGAGGCAGAATGAAGGGTTTGCCTGGAGGACTTGGACACAAGATGTGTCCTTGGCTCTCACCTGAGGGTTGAAGCCCTGATTAGGTCCAGAACCACAAAGCTTTTCACTGCTGAAAGTAGAGGCTGCGCCTCTGAAGCAGATAATAACAACATCATCAGCTGGTAACAAATAATGAGCTTCTGATAGGCACTCATGCTGAGCTGCTTTCTCTGTCATCACACAGGCAATGTCTGTGTCATGTCCCTTTCTTCATGGGCTGTCCCCCAGAGCTATCCTGGGTTTGGATTCCCAGATGAATTTCTAGATGAATACAATTCAGCTTGCAAAAAGAAAAATTTAAGCTGAATAAAGTTGACAAAGAAGTATGTTTAATTTCTGCAAAGAAACTCATGGATCACTTCCACTGGCCAAGACTGTCTCAACACAGCACCTCATCATGGGTCTGCTAAAGAAATTGTTCCTTTACAACCTCTGTTCCCTCAGAACAGGTGTCACATTCTGCCCCAACTCTGTCACTCTCTGTGGAGAATTTCACATGCTCCTGTTCATCCTTAGAGTGACTGGAATCATTCACAGGAAAATAAAAGAGAAAAGCCCAAGGCTCCAGGTTCCCCTGGCAAGACTGACACACTTGCTGGTCTGCTCAGGGAGTCAGAAACCAGTGCTAAAGTATAAAATTCTTTCTCTAAGTTAAATTACCTTTCCTCTGAGGAAAAAAGCTGCACAGAGTTGTATTAAATATGGCTGTCTTCAAAAACCACATGACCATACATTTGCCAGAAATTTAATGGAGCTAAGTTGGCTATAAAGTATGAGCTGGGTATTTGAAGAGGTTTCGGCTCATCAAAGGAATAAGATATTTAGAACAGCTGACAGGGACAAGAAACCAAACCCACATGAAGGGGTTTGGTTTCTTGTGCTCAATAAATGAATTGGAGAAATTGCACGATTAACTTTTCTGCAAGAAGATTGGATTTGGGAAAATAAAGTTTTCTTGTAAGTCATTGATTTGATTCCTGGCAGCAAATTCAGAGGTCGAGCAATGTTACAAGGTGCTCTGTGATTTCCAAGTTTAGTTTAAAGGTTAGAGGTAACATAGTCTTTCAGAATAAGAGCTCTATTTGTGGATATATCCAGCTTAGACTTTGCCCACATTTATTTTTAGATCTTCCTCATCATCCCAGATGCTAAATGCCTTGAACTGCACGTGTGAAAGGTAGGAGTCAAACAAGCATTGGTGACATTTCAGGTTTCAAAAAGAACTATCCAAAACCCACATCCACCCCACAGTTCCCTACACCCACAATTCCAAAAAACAAGCATTCATTCACCCTGTTGCTCCCAGATGACTCTGGCTGAAGTAGATGAGGCACTTTCTCCATGGCTGCATTGGGATCTGGCATCAGCTCTTCCTTCCCTGGGAAACAGTGGCAGTGCCATGACTGATTTTTCTGCTTTGTCTTCTCAGCAGTGCCATCACTGATTTCTCTGCTTTGTCTTCTCAGCAGTGCCATGACAGCTTTGTGTGCTTTCCCCACAGCCCAGGCTGTGTCTGGGTGTGCCCAGTGCCTGCAGCAGAGGGTGGCTCTGTGTGCCCGCTCAGGGCACAGCTGGGGCACTGCCATGGCCTGTCCAAGGGAGGAAAAGGGGCAGCAGGGCTCTGGTGGCTGCAGGCAGTGCCTGTACATCCCACACACACCCCTGCACGGAGTGACCCCTCACCGGTGATTCCTCCCCACTGCCCCTGGCCCCAGGGATCTCCCTGCCAGGCTGGAGATCAAAACCCACCCCCTGCCTGCAGCCACATCCAACACCAAAGGCATTCACACTCCAGAGCAGGTTTCTGTGCGCCTTTTATTAATTCTGTACATTCCTTTGGTGCCCGGAATTACTCAGTTTCTACCTTACTGTCTTACAGCTCACAGGGGCTTATTATTAATGGCCCTGTAAAACAATATACAGCCTGTTGTATCTTAATTCAGTAGTCGGTAATGACCAACTTAGAGAAATTATTTTAGACCTATGGGTTTTCTAAGGCCTTTTGAAGGTAATGGCAGTAAAATATGCATATATTAATGTTACTTTCAGAAGGCAGAATATAGTGGCAGTATGAGCAATAATGCAGCACTGCATAATAAAAATTGAAAATTCTTTTCCCTAAGTGTAAATATAAAATACCTCTGGGGGACATATCTAAAGGAAGAGTGTTTCAATAACACATAGTTAAACTCAAAATTATATTTTTCAAAGCTATCCAAGTATAGTCTAATA
Organism: Zonotrichia leucophrys gambelii; assembly: GCF_028769735.1. NCBI lineage: Eukaryota > Metazoa > Chordata > Aves > Passeriformes > Passerellidae > Zonotrichia > Zonotrichia leucophrys. The sequence continues at coordinate 7,031,973 of NC_088174.1, forward strand.
AATAAACCATAAAATAAAACAACATTTTACAAGGAAGACTCATACTGTATTTCAAGCTTTTTGCCACTCTTAAAATCATTATTTAATACAGACAGTTTTAGTCACAAAATTTCAAGAGTTTATTCAATATCTTTTATGTGCTTTACAAGGTTATTAGAGAATTTATTTTCTCTTTCCCTTACAGATTGGAAGGTGGGCAGTGATATATGAGCTTTCACATTTTATTTATTCACCAAACTGTTCCAGATGTGATCCCATCATTTATCCACTGACACATCAAACCTGCTGCGTGACCTTTACAGTGACCTCTTTACAACATTTGCTTTCATGCTCTAAAAGTTATAGCAGCTTAACAGTGCTTGCTTCAGTGGGAAGACAAGAGAACTGATATTTTGGAAGGGGGGGGAGCTGTAATTTAAAAATAATAAAAATTTAATTACTCTCCTACAATATGAAAACTAAGTCCAGGTGGTGAACTAGCCAGCAGAGTTATATTTCCAGAAATGTTTCAATCATATTTCACTGCAAACAGTATTTTACTCCATGGATTTGGAATGAACTGGATTTGTACAGGCTAAATTTAGCAGGCACTGTCTTGCTCCCCTTCTTGTGATTTGTCACAGCAATGGGCATTCTTGGGGTGATACACCTTTCCTTATTATATACCAGCAAATACAATGAGAGTCCATCTGTAATTTTCCCTTTTAAAGGGAAAAATTGCTTATAGTGCATCCAAAATTTCCATTACCTAAAAAATATCTATATCACTGCGACCTTAGCATTATGCAAAAAAAAAAAAAAAAACCAAAAAAAACCAACAATTTTGGCATCGTATCTTAGGGAGTCAGTGAGTAGACAAAATTATTCCAGGTACAGATCATTCATTCCAGGCAGCTCCCAAATCCCAGGCTTGGCCAGCTGGGACTTTCCAAGTGTGGTGAACTTTTCCTTAGTACATTTTTTGTTTTATGTACTTCCACACTTGGGCTGATACCAACAGTAGACAGGCCCCCGTTGTGGTTCACACAATATTTATGGCCCAAGAGGTAGCAGAGAATCTCAAGAAGCAAATGCACACACACACACACACACACACACACAGAGGCAGATGTACCCACACACAGTCTGAATCCAGGAGAGCTGTAGCCAAGGGATGAAGCTTTGATAGCATGAAAAAGATGCTGCAAGCCTTCCAACTAAAAACTCCCCACATTTCAATTTCACTTAAAAGAATTCCCGCTGACTTCAAGAGAAATATTCAAGTAATGTGCAAGTAAGAAACAAGTAAAACCAGGGGAAGGCTGTATCTAGAATTCATGGATAGCTCTTGGTTTCCATGTCATCAGCTGCTTGCTCTACCCATACACACTTCAGGTTCATTTCACAACAATGTCTGGATTTTTGAATTCCTATCAAAGCAAAACCTGAAATGTGAGGTGCCAAAGAACCCCACAAGCTTTTTACTGGTCTCCCTTCCCTCTCTCCTCATCACAGCAATGATCACAGGGGCCATGTACCACTGCAGTGCACACATCTGGCCAGTCAAGGTACCAAGTGACCTGAGCCCACACTGCAGAATCTGGCTGGAAAAAAACAGAGGAGCAGAATAACCACAGAAAATCCTCCCAGAGATACACACAGACACCTGTGGTTAATGCAAACACAGGCTTCTATTTCAGGGACTTTTAGCACAGACCTAAAAACTAAGCAGAAGCTGAGCCTGGAAGATCTATGCTTGAAGTAGGAAATAAGATTCACTCCTGCAACATTTACCCCACCTCTGCAACACAATGTTCTGAAGCTGGGGTTTTTTTTATGTTTGGTTTTTCAGAGGGGGGGTTGGTTTGTTTTTTGGGTTTGGTTTGGTTTTTTTGTTGTTGTTTTTTTTGGGGGGTTTTTTGTAGCGGTAACAGGGTTTCTAAGTAAGATCTTAAACAGCCTTGGCTTTGTAACACTAGTTCAACAATAATGGAAAAATTATATCAAAGAAAATATACCTGTTTCTTTAGGTATAAATCAAATCCAACTAAAGATGGCAGAAAAACAATGCATTAACCTCATGTGCTGTGAAAATAGGTGAATGGTACAAATAGTAGATCTGAAGATGCCAGCAGGAGAATATTCCAAAGCTCTCTGGAAGTACTGCTTTCAGGTTAAATGATCATAGAACAATTACAGTAACACACCACCACTGAGTGATTAATTCTCAGAAAAGAAAAGAAGGTGCAGTCCTGTTTTGATCACTTCTCTGGTTAACAGACTTACATTTCAGCTGGAGTCCTACTTTAAATAAACAGAGCTGAGATTTGAAACTTTTTAAATAACACTCAGAAATAAAATTCAAGTGAGCTCCCCTGCTCGCTTCCTATCACTTATCCCTGCTGGCAAAGGAAATGCAACTGTTGGCTTTTGAAAGCCACAAATTTGCAAGGGTCTGGGGCATGAGCTGGCAGGAGGCTCAGACTCCTTGATGTTTATAATTGAAAAGGACATGAAGTAATGAAGTAATTTCCCTGTCCCTATTCTCCATGTTTATCAGAGGCCTGTCTGCAGTGGAGGAAGGGTGACAGGGTAATCTGAGCCTCCACAGAAAACCTGCTTTTTCTCCAAAGTTATTTAGATTTCCATGAGCGCTGGCAGAATTTTGGAAGGAGTCCAGGCGAATGAAGGAATTTGGCTGCTCTGAAAATATCATACAGGAACTTTAAAAATTGAACTGATTTATGCCCTGTAATGTTTTCAATACTGAATAAATTAAGTTTGAGTTTCTAGCCTGGATTTTAAGAAGAAACTTTATATGTTATGAGCCATGAAAGAACTAGAGGAAAAAATATTTTGTTGTATGATAATTCTACCTCTCCCATAAGAAGTGCTAGACTTTGCATATATAATGTGTTCAAAGGAATAATATGGAAAATGCATTACTTTGTAACATCAAAGGATGTTCCAGAATACCTTGAGGTCCTGACAGCTATTTGGAATTTGCTAATATCACACAGCACTGTGAAATATATTAGCAATAGAGAGTTTGTATGTTCTGTTCACCAGTGACTGACTGTAGAGCTGGGCTTGGGAAGAGTGTAGGCTTCTGAAGTGCAGCATCTAGAAAGTGTAACCTAATTGAGGGAGAAAATTCTCTCCTGCAGAGGACTGCTGGGAGCCACCTTCACTCTTTCATGTGCAGATGGCAGTGCCTGGGCACAGCCCCCTGTGGACATGCCTGTGTCAAACACTCCAAGCAGAGATGTCCCGGCACAGTCCCGGGAAGTTCTGCAGTGTCAGTAAACAGCCCTGTGCTTTCCGAGGCTTTATGATAAACTGTGAGGTTTTCAAAGGAACCACAATTTGCACATCTAACAAATATAAATATGTTTATCCATGGTGCCTTGTCCTCTCACAGAGGGAGATACAGCTGTAAATAGCTAAATATATTTTCCTCTTTTAATCAGCCATGGACACAACCTCAGCTGGGGATCTGAAGGTTGAGTCACAGTTGGTCCCTGATTTGATTAATAACCAGTCTCCTCTGAGGTTTGAGTCTTGTTTCTGGTTCAGAGGTCAGCACACACAAAAGGCCATCAGCAGTGAGCCATCCTGCTCTGTGCTAACAAACACCCACTGCAGCCCCTGGCACAGCTGCACACCCGAGAGCAGCAGCACAGGCAGCCTGGGGCGCAAGCTGGTCCCCAGCTTCCAGCCCTGAGGAGGAGCATCAGGAGGCTGGCATGAGGAAGCTGCCTTCAGAAGTGTGAAAAAAGAAGCTTAGGAGGAGATCACTTTCATCTGGAGCCTGAAAGAAAAATTGTGAAGTTAGCAGAAACTAAGGGAGACACCGGAGAAGTGAAATTATAAAATTAAAGCAGTGCTGGCTGTCAAACTCCCCTTCAAAAAATAGAAGAGTGAAGCAGGTAAGGAGCCATTTACCAGGCAACCTAGAAAGAAGAAAAGTTATTCATCAGCCACCTCTTTCAGAAGCAGATGTGTACCTTCAGCATGTAGACATGTGTGGAGTTGTCACTGACATTCCCTACAGAGTGGAAGGGAGCAGAATCTATTGTCCATAAATGATGTTACATACCACCATTCTTCTGTTCCTGCTCTTTGAGTCATCTTTGAACAAAAGAGCTCTAAATTTTCTGGTTGCAATCTTCAGTCCATGATTGCTTGTAACCGCTGTCATCACCTGGCACATTTTTGTGTGCAAGCATCCAACTCCGTGCCTTTCCACATGCAAATGAGACAGCTATTATACCAAAGATTTCATACAAATGATTGTGCATGGGCAGATTAATTATTAAAAAAATAAAACAATAAAATTAAATTTTAAAAAAAAGAAACAAACAAAGCCAAGACGACAGATGTTTTTCTCTCTTTTTCTATACTGTGGGGCACTCAGAGTGTTTAAAATATATATTGTCACACAGTTCTTTGAATCAAGGCAACAACACATCTCATCTTGCCTTTTGTGACATTAATGGTTTCAACCCCTTTTTGCCTGTTGGGACAGGCAACAACCCCAGCCTTTCAGCAAGCCACCACACTAAGCATACACCTTTCTCTTTTTCCAAAGTGCAGAATTTCTTTCCCCACCACATGTCCATAATCCAGGAATGCCTGAAGCATGAGCCACAACTAACCCTGGACAAAACCCTCACCTTTCATACCCATGAAAATGGAACAGTGATAAAATCCAAAGCTGTTCTTAGTTCTGTGGAGAAACCTAGAAATTTAACCTATTGGGAATGGGTGTTTTCACAGACACTACCAGCAGAGTGGAGAAAGCCACAGATTTACAGTGTAATTAAAATTGTATTTTTCCATTTTATTTTCCACTACATAGCTTCTTTTCTTCCTCTGCTGTGGTATTCTGTGGGCCTTAAAGAAGTGCCTCTGTATCTTAGCACACCGAGGTCTTGGGATATTACTTGAAAACAGTACACCAAGAGGAAATTGTGCAATCAATTCCATGAGAATGCCTCCCTCAGCAATAAACACTGCCTGTGCCAAACAAATGGGTGATGTGCGTCATAAATTTCCTTTTCCTGTCAGAGCAGCCACAAGAAATGGATGAAGTTATGTACATTTGTATAAAAATAAAAATGTGTTATTTGCTCTAGCACACAGTGCGGACGGGACATGGGAGCTGCACCGTGCCTCCCAGCGCCTCCCAGCCCAAGGCACAGCTCCTCACACACAAAGGAAAGCACAGTCAGTGTTTCTCACAGCCTCACTGTGCCAGTTCCAGCCCAACTGCTCACAAACAATGAAGGAATGCCTGATTTTTCTGTGTTCAACTCAAGCCCCTGTCAGAGACCACTTGTTAAAGAAGAGGTGTTTACCACTTGCTGCAAATCAGACCTGGGCACGCAGTCTTGGCTGAACTGCCCGAGCTTGCCATTCCAAAACCACTGGCTGCAGTGGTCTCTTTTTCCTTTTTCCTAGGTAGTATTTTTCCTTTTTTCTAAGTAGTATTTTTCCCATTGACTGAGCGTACAGAGTGAGAAACTTGCCTTACATTTACATCCCAGCAACCTCATCCACCACCCTTGCACAAATTCAGCTCCTCATCTGGCATAGATACACACAGGACACCAATTTAATGCAACCCAGAAACCTCACTCCAAGTGGGGATTCAGCAGCAACATAATTTTGGATTACTTTATTTATTTTAGTATGTTTATTGTACCCCATTCCAGTGATATTCCCAAGTGCAGAAGTGTCACACACTGCAGCGAGAGCCTCTGGCCCTGAGCCCCTCAGGGGCTGGGCAGTGACACCATCCACATCCCCTCACTCAGACTGCTCTGCCCAGAACACACGCTGACACTAATCTGGATCAATTCTGCCTCTCCATCACCTCTGCTCACATTCCTCCTCAGCTCTTCCTTACCAGCCACTTCTATAAGAAGGGTCAACTGAAGGAGAGAGCTGTAAACACTGATATATTAGAAATACAATTCAAGCAGCTGCTATTTGTATTTTATTTTTAGACTACTTTACTTTTTTCCCCCTCAGATTCTATAATATTATTCTTTCTCCTGGGTCAAACAACATCTGTTGTATAAAAAGTAAACTCATTTGGATTATCAAGTTTGCATCTTTCCATTTATATTTTACTCCAGCTGCATCACTAGGAATTGTCCTCTGCTGCCCTCCGGTATTTCATGAATGGGTCCATAGGAAGATCCTGGCATGACTTTAGTGTCCATAACCACTCCACAGGCCTTAATGTGATAAACTACAACTCCTCCACAGCAGGATTTACATGTCCAAACTGCCCTGAGAAGCAGGGAGCAGAGCAAAAGGGGTGCAGCCACTTCTTCCCAGCTTTGCTGCCTCCTCCATAGGTGCAAGGGGCTGCACTAAGAACCTCTTGTACTGCTGCTTGCTCTGGCCACAAAAAAGTCACCAGTGACTGCCTTTAACAGTCCAGGCATGTATATAATCTGTGCAGGCATGATATAACCTGTCAAAAAACATATAGAGCCAAATGTCAGCAACTGTAACCTGGCTCGAGTCTCTGAGGTTTAAGGTCACCTACACCAGCTGGACATCTGGCCCTGGGCTGGCTGCAGGTCCACCAAGTAAGGGCTGTCTGTCCTGTTAGAGCTCACAAACAGTGAACCAAACCAGCCCTGAATGTGAAAATCGAGTTCCTACGTCCAAAGCTGATTTAGTCCTGCAAGAGTAAAGCTATTCAAACTCATGGAGGGCTCTGCAGCTCTGGCTCCTGTGCCTGAGGACCACTGGCAGCACTCAGTGCCTTTGTTTCATTCTTCTACTTCCCAAAGAATAGAACTAGAGAAAAAAAAAAAATTAAAGAAAAATCCCAACTCTTTGGAGACACAAGATTAAATCAATGCTATTGATTTGATCCCAGCTGGCATTTCATACACTGAAATGCCAAATTCTCCCCCTCCAAGTCAAGAGTTAGGGCAAGCAGGACAGACAAAGATGACAGTGGTTGGCCAGATGTGATCCTCACAAGCAAAGTCATCACTCTCATGTTTGATTAGTACTGAGAAGAGTTTGTTCAGCCATCAGAGGACACATCCACACAGGAGCCAATGAAGAAAGAACTCTCTTGCCTGGAAGGGCAGGGAGGGACCTCAGGAAGCCAAAAAAAACTCTGATGAGGCCACATCATTTTTCCTGTGGCTCATACCTGACCTTTAGTGCTTACTTTCCTCTTCTGTTGCTACCTCTGTTTTCTAGCAAGAGTGAGAATTAGAGCTGTAACAGTTTCCATCACATCTTTCATGAAAAAAAGCTTGACTTTTCCATAAGGCTTTGCTCAAAAAAAATGACAATTTACAAACATGAAAATCTTTGCTGGTAACCTTCTGGTTAACCTTCCTAAGGTTAACAGAATAAAAGGCTATCTCCAAATGTTTGCATTTGTTCTTTTAGGTAAGTCAGTGTGTTCCCTGTAATTGCCTCTTTCTCTTCTGCTTGCTTCAGCCCATGGCAAGGCAAGAACCTCCAGACTGTTGTGTCCAAAGTCTCCCTCTGCCAAGGCACCCAAGAAATCAGGGAGGATATCTTGGAGGGAGAGTGTGGACTTGCATCTATAGCCTAGAATTCCAGTGCTCCTTGTCTAGAAAAAACTGCTGGGAGTTGTGAAAGAGTGGGATTTTGTACAATGGTTTGAATAGCTGATGGTTCCAGTCCAGTCAAAAAGCCGCACAAGAAGGGCCTGACTTTGCAGCCTGAAGTATTTCTGTTCCCAAGGGGCATGGGGGTATGGAGAATCGTGACACAGTTTTTATGGTTAACTGAATATTTCTGCTCAATCTCTGAAGGGCTTGGGGTTGGTTTGAATTGTGAATGATGGCTCCTATCCCAGCTCTGTGTGTGACATACTCCTCTAGTGACAGAGCTCACACACTGAGCCTCAGTCAAGAATCCACACATACCCTGGAAGTTGCTGGCACCCACAGTGTATAATTAAGATCATATGAGACTCGGCATTTCTATCCCTTGCCCAGCTACAGCCAAGAAAAGGGTCAAATAAATCTCTTTGCCCTTAAGAACTGGAAGGCAAATCCTATAATTTGACTTTTCTTACATGCCTTTATTTCTATCTGTAATTTCTATTTAAATGTTTCTTTACACTCTCCACAACCACCATTGTCATGGCACATTATAGCATCTTCATTTCCTGCAAGTTAGCAAGTATTTAAAAATAAAAAGCAGCTAAAAGAGTTAAAAACAACATGTCCCAGTCAAAATCAATCTGGGATTAATGGTTCTCTAAGCAGGGAAGTTACATGAGCAGCACAATGTGGATCCTCACCTCAGTGGTGCCAAGAGATTATTTTGGCAAGTTACTCTACAGACCTGAACGTAAAGGGATAAAAGGTTGATTTGGCAAGTTTAAAGAGAAAGGATAACTCCACAGATTTTACCGCAATAACCAGTCCTGCTTCAGGGCATTTAAAAAGCAAGAATAATAGATTTTCCTTTTCTTATTAGAGGCCTATTTTATCATTTTGTGCATCAGTCTGTTGATTGATGTATCAGTCAATGAAGAAGAAAAAAGCCCCATTTTTGAGAAATACTAATTGCTGTCACTTAGGGTGTTGTCAGAACTGTGACTTATAACTTCCAGCTTAATGTACATACAAGCCTAAAATGCTTAGCCTTCCTTCAGTGGTCAGGGCTGGTTACGAGTGGGGCAGAAGAAATGAGCCTTTTGACAGTTTGACAAGTGCATTTCTTACCTGGCACAGCTGTGTAGTATGGACTGGCCCTGGGCATTGATTGACATGCTTACCATAATCCAAGAGATTATGAAAGCAAAATAAGATTGCCTCTTGTATGGCTCAAATGAAATCAGCTGTCTTCTATAGCTGGGTAAATTCAGAGCAACTTGCTGAACTTGCTCTGAATATATACCAGAGGGGAAAAAAAGGAGGATTTTAGTACTGAATTTTTATGATTTGAAACAGCCATCACATTGTGAACTCCTTCGAGTGTGGAAGGAAAGCCACATCTGAGAGTTTCAATGGCCATTTTGTGTAATATTCCATGTCCTGCCTTCAGTTTGCTGAGCTTTTCCTCTTCTACAGCAACAAATTTGATTTCTTCTCATACAAATCTATGTGGAAAAAATTATTATTCATCCTGCTGCCCAGCCTGTAAGTAACAACCCCTTCACTGGAGATGTGGCTTCTTCAGGACCCAGAAGCAAGTTGACTGAATAGCCTCTCTTCCCAGGCAGGGGCGGAGGAGAAACAATGCGTTAGGGAACAATAAATCAACCCTCAGCTGGGGAGAGGAGAGAAAGAAGGAAGAAAATAGGAAAACTGAAAAGAGAAGAAGAAATGGATGGAAGAGAGAAAAATAATATAGTATATAATATATACAACATATAATTGTATAAAATATACAATATAATTGTATATTTATATACATTTATAGAAAAATACAATTGACTTCAAAACTCCCAGCCCTTGTTAAAATTAAAGGGAAACACTTTGTGCTTCTCAGATTCCTCTTCAGATGATGAATGCATGGGGTGGGAAGAAGCCTGCAGAGGAAAACCCAGCACTCTCACCTCTGTGCCCAGGTTCTGCAGGGCTGCTCTTTGTTGCCTTGTGCTACAACACACAGGTACAGTGACCAGTACTGCTGACAATATTCCAGGTGGGATCCAATGCCTTTGCCAGCCACAGACATATTGTCTCTTTTGCTTTTTTATCCTGTCTGTCCATTAATGCAACCTTGTTTATTGCTTTTGCCACGGGGGCAGTCTAGGCAGAGAGTTCCAAGGGTTTTTCCAAAGGAAACTAACCTCCAACACATCAAATCGCCCTCTTCATCCCACTGCTGAATGTTTGCTCTGTTCAGGCATATTCCCCAGACTGATCCCCCCTTCAAGGTTAATTACTCTACATTTCTCCACATTGAACTCCCCTTTAATTTGTTAGCAGAGTCATTGAAGAGATTGTGGCTCTGGTGAATCTGCTTAGGCTGGGCCCAGTCATGGGGAGAGCTTACACGAAATTATCTCCTCCCTCAGCCCCTGCAAAGCCAGAGCAGCTCCTCAGACACCATCAGTGCACATGCACCCAGTGCTCCTGAAGAGCAGGCTGGCTCTTTGCAAGGGCCGGCAAACCCAGGCTGCTCTGACACAGTGGCGGCACAGCAAGGCTGGCAGCCCCTTGCACAGCCCAGGGCACCCAGGACTCCTGACCCTGCTGACAGCTGCTCCCACCCAGCAGAGACATGAAAGGACTCCGGGCTGGTCAGGCTGGGAAGGCAGAAGGGGGTCTTAGGATGCTGCTGGTGGTGCCAAATCTGGGCTGCCTTAGAGACATGAGCATGGTGGGGCACCTTTGTGCTGTCAGGATTATGCATCACAGAGATCCTGAAACAGTCCCAAGAACAGCCTTCTGCCAGCTTGAAAAGTTTTCATCTGTGCTTATTGTCTCATACCTGCCCTCGAGCTGGTTTTGATCCAACAGCCTCTATTACCTCCTCTTCCTTTACCTTTTGCCTTAGCTATTAATCTCTGATGTGGAACTTTGTGAAATGCTCTTTGAAACTCTAAGCACACTGCTGAATTCCCCTTATCTAGCCTGGCAGTAATATCTTCAAAGAACTCCAGGAGGTTAGTTAAGTATGACCTCCTCTAGCTTCAAGCTCAGCTTCCCAGCAAGCCCTTCACTCCTTTGCTAGAGATGAGAGGAAGAGGACAGGGAACTCTGGGACAAAGAGGCACATCACTGTCATAATGCCGCCAGCAGCAGACACAGCACCACTCCTGCTGCCCAGCACATTTTTAAATTACCTTGGCGACACCAGGCTCTCTGAATGCACCTTCTGTTCTGCCAGGACCCAATGCAAATCATGTCTCAAAGGCAAGCTGCCACTACCCACACAGGGGAGAACTTCCAGAGGGGCACCAGGGATTTCTGCAATTAAGCTGAGGACCCAGCTGCACATTCTGCACCTTTGGGCACTGCCTCAGGTCCCTTTAATTTCTGCCTATTGTTCTCATCTTTCATGCCCTCCAACCATGGTGCCATTTCAGACTTATGTGATGCTACAGCAAATTTTCACCATGAAGTTGCCCAGACACTAGAACAGGCCTTCCAAGAGAGCTATCTCCCTCCTTGAAGACAACTGAAAATCAGACCAAGTCCTGAGCAACACTGCCTAACTTGAAAGCTAGCCCTGATTTGAGCAGAAAGGTGGACCACAGAATCTATCAGAATAAGGTTTATTGGGGATTTTTATCTTCCCTTTGGACACAGGGGCTATCTTCCAGCTCTTGACTAGTAAGCTCAGGCACCCAAGCCTGATTGCAACCCAACCACTGCCCTGCCAGAACACTGGGTGGAGTTAGATGTAGGCTGGTGAGTTCCCTCCCTTCTGCATCAGCCCAAGCAGTATTTAATGTTTATCTCTACAATGAAGTGAGTCCACGGTTTAATTTCACCTCCACTAGAAATGTGCAGAATTTCCCCTTGCACTGTGCTTCCTGCTCCCTCAGAGCACCTTGCTGTGTTTCCATTCACACATCATCTCTTGCTGGTTTCTCATTTACATCATAATACTGGAGTTGCTGTTTACACTGAGCTGCACAAAGGTATGTTTTACATCTTAGTGTGGTGTGATCATTAACATCACACTGCTGGCCCCAGGGAGTTTCATGACTGGATTCAGATCCATCTGTCCTGTGTTCCCAACAGGGGTTCCCGCTGCAGGCCTGAATATTTTGGCAGGAGACAATTCAAAATGTGCAAAACACTACATGTCAGGCAGAATATGTTACCTTAAATGATGATCTATTATATGAATGCTCTTGTTGTTTTGTATCTCTCTTTAAAGAGCAACCTCTTCAGAAATCATGGTGCAGTCTATGCTCCATCACAATAAAAGTGCTAGGTACACCTGCAGTGAGGTAAACTCCCTTAACATTCTCAACCTATAGATAAAACTTCCTCAAAAGAATAAAAAATACATGACATACCATTCCTTATTTACAACTGATACAAGGTTACAAGATTTTGGTGTATTCCCTTTATAGGTGTGCTTCTCAAAGGTATATATATAAAGTTTCTACCACGTATATCTGCATAGCTTGTCTGGAAACTAAAATACAGACACACATGGCGATGCTGCAGATTTCACCCACAGAGCCCCAGACAGCTCTGAGCATTAACCATGGGGGAGCCAGGTGTGTGAGAGTGCCAGCAGCCAGGCTGTCCACAGGCAGTGGGATCCAGGCTGGGGGAAGGAGACATCTGCTTAGGAAGTAAACATCCACCTGGCAGCCTAGGTGAAAGCATGAGATATAGAGAAAAACGAGATGGTGAACATTTTTTCCTTTTAGAAGGTCCTGTAGAGGTCCTGTCACTTTGAGGGTTGCCTTCATTGGGACATTGTCTTTTTCTAATTTCTCTTCAGTTGTATTTACACCTAGGGCTCACTGCAGCTGCCCTTGAACTCCCTCCCACCACATCTATCTACTTTTTGCTCAAGTACATTAGAAAAGATACCTCGAGATTAGATTTTAAGGAACATGTGTGGATGGAGAAAATCTGACAACTTTTTATCTTCAAGTGTGAGAACAGAATTTAGTTCACTTTCTGCCCTCTTCTCCTCAATATCCTTGAAGGGAAGCGACACTTTCATCTGCATTGGTGGGAAATGTCTCCTCAGCACTGAGGACAAAAAGTCATTCCTGACACTTGGCACACATTAAAACTACAGTCTGAAAGTGACTGGGTTCTCTGAAGAAAATATGAAAAAAAGAAATTACTAACTGAATAATAAATATGACAAAACTTATCCTAAACAACAGCAATCTCTGTAGGCTTCTCAGAAGTTGCAAGGCACACATTTGCAAACAGAGGTGCCCTCAGGAGAGATCCACAACACAAACTGGGCCCCTAGGCTGGCTTTGGGCTGCACCCTTTCATCTGTAATACACAGCCCAGGCTGACCTTTAACTAGGAAAAATAAAAAAGGGAGGTGACTGTTACTGAGTCACAGAGAGGGGAAAGAAATAAGGTGTGAATTACGATGGGGACGAATGGAGAATATTTAGAAAATCCTAGGAGGCAGAGTATTTTGAAAAGGCTTCTGGATAGGGCAGACACACTGGCAGCACTGGCTTTGCAGAAGTAGTTGCTTTGGTGCAGGTTTGCCAGTGGGTTTCATTAGTTTTTTTCAGGATGGATCCCTGAAGTCTGAGATTTCAAAATCCACAGACACTTTTGAAAATCTTGGTTCCCTATATATTCCCACGATGCTCCAATAACTGTGTAGCCTTGAATTTCCATAGCACTAAGTGCTGATACAAGAGTCAAGACAGGTATTGCTGGGTCCAAATCTGGCAGATTCAGCCCCAGGATATGGCAGGGGAACTCCATCTCACCCTCTCTCCCCCATTGCAAGTAACAAGCCCAAAGAAAAGGAGAATCCTCAGCATTTGACCAATGCTCACAGACAAATATAATTTTAAAAATCTCCAGATCAATCTTTTTTCTTCAGTGTAGGACTACAAAGTCAATACAACCGTATTGCATGGACACCCAACCTGATTTTTAACAAGCTGTGGTACAGCCAGCAGCCTAGTGATGATGGAAGCACATTATCCACCAGAGGCTGGATAATAATCACCTCCAATTCATCCAGTAGCTTGGGAGAGCTTTGCAGCCAGTGGTGGCCACTGTGTGTCCTGCACTTCTTCGTTCACCCTGCACAGGGTATGTGGCTTGAAGTGAGTTAAGCCACACTTGCATCTACTCATGGCTACAGGAGGAACAGAAGAACGCTCTCAGCTGACTTATCTCTACATGTACCACCCACTTGGCCAACTCACACAAGGCTCCAGGATCCTTGACCTCACCACCAGCTCAAAGCTGCCTTTACGTGGGCCAGCAGGGCAGAGCCCAGAGGCTGTGCTGGCTGCAATGTAACTTCATGCCACTCAAAAGAGTCGTGTGGAGGAAGATGGAGAAAAAAAATCACTGAAAATTAATCAAGCCATCATCAGTGGCTCCAGGTGCAATAGCTGTACAAGAAAAACAAATAAATCAACCCACGGTTAAAAATAGCCTTTTTGATTACTGTCTTCAGTCTTCGTCTAACGACAGAGTAACAACATAGCGTTCTCTCAGGAACTAACCCCTGGCCAATATTTTACAGCTCCTTCCCTTAGAGCAAGTCAATATGTGCGGAGGATAGAGAGGCAGATTGATGAGAGGTAAAAGATACCTGCACTGTACCGTGCACATTTCCTCCTGCTGGGCCCAGGACACTGCCCATGGGGCACAGGACAAAGGTCCAGCATCTCCATGGCCGTGCACAATCCTCCATGGCCAAAAAAGCCATGTCAACTGAGTCAAGCCATCAGCCAAAGGCTGGGAGTGCTCTCTTTGTGGCACTGATCCCTTAGGAAATGTTTGTATTGATGTCGTGTCTCAAACAGGGGCTGCAGCCCCTCTGGGCACCCCTGGATCTTCCCTCAGCCCAGGCGCGTCCCTCCCTCTGGGGCAGCCCTCGCTCCCGGCGGGCTCTCGGGTCCTAACGGCGTTCATAAAATGGCACAGACATCAAAGATACACAGAAAGACTACAAGTAACACATTGTTTATTTTAACTCCTTTATAAGAATTGTTAAATGTCACCCTCAATAGAAAACCCAGTGTCAGAGCGCTGGCGTTTGCAGCAGGTTTTCACTGAGGATTCCATGGCCGCAGCTGAAAATCTGAGCTCAAAGCTCAACAAGGAACCGCTCTGCTCCCGGATCGGCTCTGCGACTGTCGGGATCGGCTCCGCGGCTCCCGGCCGCTCCCGGATCGGCTCCGCGGCCCCCGGCACCCTCAGCCCCCGGGCGGCCCCGCGGCGGCACCGACGGGGGACAGCGCCACCTGCTGCCCGCACGCCGCGCTGCAGCCGCGGCCCGAGCCCCGGGGCGAGGGCCGGGCCTGTGTGAAGCCGCCGGGCCTCAGCTCATCGGAACCGCGGCTTCTTTTCCTGTCAGTGTCTCCTGGAGAAAGGGCAAACAGGAGTAACCACCGCCTGCATCCGTCTGCATGGCCCCTATTGTGATACGGTCCCTGTTATATTTGCTTTCTTGATCATCTCAGTCAATAGTCACGGAATAATAGAACATCCTGAGCTGGAAGAGGCTGATGGGGATAATCAAGTCTGACTCCTGGCTCTGCACAGCACAGCCCCAGGAATCCCAGTGTGTGCATTGTCCCAACGCTTCTTGAACTCTTTCAGGCTGATGCTGTGACCACTTTCCTGAGAAGCCTATTTCAGTGCCCAGCCACACTGTGGGTGAAGAATCTGCTCCTAATATCCAACCCCAACCGTCCCTGACACAGCTTCATGCCATTCCCTCGGGTGCTGTCACTGGGCACCAGAGACATCAGTGGCTACCCCTCCACATCCCCTTTTGAGACCATGACGAGGTTTCCCCTCAGTCTCTTCAACTACCCCAGACTTTTCAGTCTCTCCTCGCACTGAAGTTTTCTCCTGAGCTTCTGTTTAGAGAGGGAAAATCACTCTGATTATGCTTCTTGCTTTCAGTTTGTGTTTGGTTGCTCTGGCATTCCTCAGCAGCTCAGTGTTTACATGGGATACACAACCTGTAAGTCTAAGATTTAGTTATACAGAAAGATGTTCCAAGAATGTTACACATAAATACATGGACTCAGTGTAGTCTGATTCATCCAGATTAATTTTTTCAGACTTTGGCCCACATCATCTGCCCAAGAATGTTCTCATTTGACCAAGAAGCACCATCACTGACAGCAAGAAATCCTCATCCCATAACTATGGGGCCTCCTGCTGGCATCTGGCTCAAGGAGTCTCTAACAATTATGAAGAATGAGAGCTGAAGCATTTCTGAGCCTGCAGGGAGAAGGTACATGGACCTCAGTGGAAAACCCTGAAAACTGGGTAGCTCTTCTGAAATCATACTCCAAAACAGGTCCTGTGACTCAGTGCATGTGAGTCACTGACCTGGCTCCTCCACAGAAGGAGCCACAATCCTGCTCTGTCCGGATCTTCACTGGCTCAACACACCACAGCCACCCAACATCAGCAGCCTCATCCAGCCAGAAACTCACTGCCCAAATGTCTCAGGACCTGTGCAATGCAATCTCCTGCCTTAGACCAGGTGAGTCATGGTTATGGATGGTTTTCTCCCATCCTCCATCCATTGAGGACAGAGCAGTCTCCTGGAAAAAGTGCTGAATTCAGTGTGAGGATAATGGGAAAAAAATAAGTAACATTTGGCTATTTCCACAACATAACAATTAATTGTGATTGTGTAGCTTGTAAACAAACAGCAAAAAACATGCAGTTTTACCTGAGCATGGTAAAAAAGTCCCATCTGTGGTTACTTCTTGCTTTTTAATCTATGCAGGTTCATATAACCCACCTCTGCTGTAAAAATCCACCAAGATGGCACATCCATCTAGGGACTGACATCTCCACACACTTCTACTGTTGAAATAAAGACAGGAAAGAAAGGCATTTGGAAACATGTCTCAAATCTTAAGCATAACTTGACAACTAGTGGGCAAAAGATAACAGAGTGACATTTCCAGAAACTTATACATGATGCAGGTGTATATGAGTCAAACCAAAAAAGGCACATTGTGGCAGCAGCTCTGGCCACAGAGAGCAACATATAAATTTCCCAGGCTTTCCTGGGAAAGACTGTGAGAAGATCAGAGAAAAGAATGAGAAAAAATTCTTATCTTACCTTGCTGCACCTGTTATTATGAACATGTGGAATGCATTATGGAGATTTGTGTACCAAAGGATGGTTTCTTCTTTCACCAATGCTGATGGTGTTTGGATTGGAGGTCCAGGTGTATTGTAACTGTCTGTAAAAGCAATGGGTTTCTTAATAATGTTATATTATAATAAAAATATTGATTAGCCTTCTGTGAATCATGGAGTCAAGCCTAGATATTACCCAGCCAGGGGCCCATTGCAACGACAGGACAAGGCTCAGCTCTCCTAATTAGAGCTGGTGTGTTGCTGGGAAGGTCTTAGACTCCAGAGTTTTCATGTAGTCAGTGGAGCAGCTATGTGACTGCAACTTGTGAAAGTATTAAGAAAGTTTTTAGAAAAAAAATATACACCTCTTCTCAGAGGCTGCGTTCTCAAATTGTAAAATCCAGAAAGACTTTCTGCCTCACTAGGCTGCTAGGAAGAGAGAATCACTGAAATCTGTGATGCCATGGTAATGATTTTTGGCTACTTCCTTCATCAATGGGCTTATTACTGTAGAAAAATTAAAGAGGAAAAGAAAATACAAATATTATTAAGTGTGTTCCATTAAAAATTCAGAATATTACCAATATTTTTAACTATGTTAAAAACTGCATATATTTTAGAGAGGGATCACTTATCCATCTTTATTAATAATTCCCTATTGTGAACAGAAGAGTATCATTTTCCTTACACCTTTAGGGAACAAACAATTTTCCCATTTTCTACGACACTAATACACTTTTAATGGCTGTAAATTGTGCACACATAAGAAGTGAAAGATTCCTATCATTTCAATCTACATGAAAATTTCAGCTGCAGCATTTACCTTATTCTGACTCACTGTTTTTAAAATTACACAAATGCCCCCACAGATCTTTTGAATTAAAATAAGATACAGCTTCTGGTTTAGAGCGTGAAGTTAGCCTCCCGAGGTAGGCAAAGTAATACTGTACAAATCCCAATTCTAGCATTTTTTACACAGCATTTCTTGAGAAAATCTGACTGGTGCTCACCCACAGCCCACAGGTATCAAATGACCTATCTGGAACAGAACATTGATTCATCACCACATCAGGAAACAAATTTCCTTGGGCCACACCAGCAGCAAGGGTAGCTGAAACAGGGTCAGTTGAATGAACCTATCAACCAGTAGAAAGGAGAAAGCAGCAGCTTTGATCAGATTCAAGGCTACACCAGTTTCTCTGAAGACCATTCACACTGCAAAATAAAATCCACACTTTTCATCAGAATTTATATTGCAGTCAGAGGCCAGTCTAGTGTTAGCTTGTGACAGTAGATCTGCTGCTGCAGTCTGCAATCCACCATTAGCACATTTCTCTCTTCGCTGCCTTTCTGCAACCTAATTGTGAGACACCGACTGTCGCTAATCAAATTATTAGTAGCTGGAATAAATGCACAGCAATGGCCCTCCTAAAATCTTTCTGTTAGACAGACCTTGCTGAAGATGAGAATAGACAGCTGTGTGAGCAATTACAGCAGCATGGACAAAGTGTTACTACTGAGTCTCAAACTTATGGTTTCCAAAGCTTCTCCCAACACCCTTTTTCAGCCTCCACATTGTGGAGTAAGAGGCACCTGAGATGTAGGAAGCAGGCATGGGATATTTGCACTCAGTGCTCGAGGAATGTGCCTCCATAGTGAACCTGTGTCCTTTTATTAAAGGTCATTCATCAGGTGCAATGTCAAAACACAACTTGTCTTCTTTGTACCGGCGGTACAAAATGTCTCAGAGGTACCTGTGAAACCTCCCAGTAACTGGGGAGGAAGAGCACGTTCCATTTTGGGGGTTGGGAGAGGAGGAAGAGAGACAGACAGAGCCAGATGTCACCACAGAGCAGATAAACTGAGAAGGTGCAGCTTCTGGAGGAGAACAACACATTGGTAATACAATTATGGCAGAATGGGTAAAAGACTGATAAACTAAATAGCCTTAACTCACTCCCTGAGTTCTAAGTGGTGATGTGTTCACTGGTTTAACTTTCCACCAAGATTACAGCTGTGTGACATTGGAGCCTATGAATTTAGATAGCTCATTGGTTGTAGGAGACTAAACACGTACCCATATCAAGTATGTTTTCAGATCCTTCAGACATGAGGAGAATTCAGGTAGAGTATCATGTGCTGCTGCTGCCTTGAGTCCCTGACACAAGTCTGAATTTCTATTACAGCTTTTATACATAACTTTCAGACTTCATTAATTCTGGTGGAATTATGATTCGTCTTTCACTTTTTTTAAGGTTATGTGTGACAAAAAAATTATGCTTTCAATTTGTAAAACCAAATACCTACGTGGGACCTGTCGCCACCAACAGAAGCTCCAAACAATCACACTTATGGGGTTAATTGGCATTTTAAAATAAATCACTGCCTCCAGATTGATTTATTTTCCCCCCTCTCTTTACACAACATTACAGCATTTCTCTATAATTATTCAATGCTAAGTTCATGGGTTTGAGGCAGACGACTGCAGACTTAGGAAATGGTGTTTGATTTGTTGCCATGGAAACATCTTGCTGTAGATGTACTCTAATCCCATGACAACTCTGTCTCTCAAGAACCATTTTTTCTGACATAATAAAAATCTGATCAAGGTCAGATTTAATAACAAGCTCAGTTCCCAGACTTTATTTCGTAAAGCTTTAGCAGAGGTGATTTTTTTTTTTCTGAAGGGATTTTCTGGAAACTTTGTTTATTTTCATAGCCAGACTGGAATTTATGCCCTAAAATACATAAACCTGGTGTGGTGTCATGTTAATTTACAGTGCACCTTTTGTTATGGTTTAATTGCATCATTAAAAGAAAGTTACTTATAATTGTTTATATTGTCTTGACAGATGTTAACATTTTACCTAACATTGTTCCCACTAATACATACATTTGGGATATCAATAATGCTTATCGTTTCCTAACAACTGGTGTTTACATAGTAGCAAATGCCAATGTAGCTTAACTTTTTGTTGAGCTACACTTTTCATACTATAACGTTTTTTACTAACTATTTATCATGGGCACATTCAAACCTGCAGGACTGGAGACAAGCACCAGTGCTTTATGTGTTCCACCAAAAAATAAAACCAACTTACACACAGGAGAGTCATATTAACATGAAAGAAAACGTGACTTGGCAGAGGGGAACTTGTCAAGAGCTCAGGCATGAGTTTGGGAATGTTTTCCCCCCTTGCCACAAGTGTATTTGTCCTTTGGCAGTTGGGTACCACTGACACCTTTGAGCAGGACCAGTTCCATGGAAGAGAGACTAGCTAAAGCAGCTCAGCCTCACACTCAAGTCTGGGTTTCCAAAAGACTGGAAATGCTAAGAAACAAGGATGTCTCAGAAACACATTTTTATTAGCTCCAGTCCAGCCCCTGGGCAATTGACTCCTGAGGATTATATGGTCCCAACAGGTGGGGGAGGAGCCAAACTTGGATTGCCAGCGGGGACTTCTCCATTCATGCTTCTTGTCCAGTATGACTTTATAGCCCCTAGAGAGAAAGACTTTTTACATGTTCATCTTGCCCTAAAGTGCACATCAAAAGGACTCAGGTAAATCACAGCCTAGCAAACACATTGTTTCTGTAGATTTTAGAAGTAACTCAAACTAATTCAGAAGCAAAGATCTCACACCTTCTGTCCCAGAAGCATTGTCTGCAAACCAGGTCTGAGACAGTGAAGAGAATTTTTAGAAAAAATACATCCTTCCTACAGCAGAAATTTATTTTCCCATATCTGTGTAGTCTTTGCCTATCAATGGTTCTATCAAAGAAAATTTATCTTCGACTTCACACTGTCAGTGTGAATAGAGATCCTGGGATTCCTTAATACAATGCATCATAATATTTTGCATCACAACTACCTATATTTTTTGTTATTTGCCCAAGCACAGCTTTGCCTTTTTTTGATCTCTATCTTTTTAACCATCCAACAGTGGACTGCTTGATCTGCTCTGGAAATCAGAATCCCATCCCTGTGACAGGCATTCACCAGCCTGTGTTATAGCCCTGCTTTGGATCCATGGTGGATTATACAAGGTATTCTACAAGATACATCACAGAAGGTCCAGCAAAAAAAGGATGGGTGATGGTCTCTGCCAGGTGTGGTCTCTGGAATTTAGGTTCAACCAGCAATCAGTATCATGGCAAAGACAATTCCTGGGACCAATGTAAAAATGTGAGGATTTTGTTCACAAGAGTTTTATACTGTCATGCACTACAACCACAAAGATACATGAAACCACAGAAACCATCATTTAACATAAGGATTGTAACAAATTTTGTACATTATTAACTTGCTCAAAACCAACAGCTTTTCCATATTGATTTTCAAGTGTGGCACCACAGGAAGGATATAAACCCTTCTTATAGCTTAGAAAAAACTGAGCTACATCTGTTCTTTGACATTACAGGTGATAAAGCATCACTTTGATGGCTCAGCTGAGATCAGAGCATATCCTAGGTACCACATAGACACACACTAAGATACAGCATCTGCCCTGCAGAGCTTTCATTTTAAGTACTGCAAGATGCAGTGAAAAAGGAATTATTCATATTCCTGTACTATAGGTCAGAAAGCTGAACTTTGGGCTTTAAGTACAAGACTGCCCTTATTTTTTTGCATTATCAGTATAAACAAGGATTATTGTCAGTATTATTGTGACCAAATAAGAAAATCCGAGACAGCTTCAGTGAAGATTATATTGTGGTACACAAACAATTTAAAGCATTCATGGCTGTCCCACAAGCATGGAGACAGAAAATACTGATGTTACTACTGTCAAACTTTAGGTGCTGATCACAAACCCTGTGCCCTTGCTGCAGATGTTGTACATCAGACATTTACACACACCAAAAGATGGTTTCTGCTCTGGAAAGCAAAGGGTCCTGTGAGGGCAGAGCTGCAAGAGCTGTGTGTCAGTAAACACAGCAGCACAGGCTGTCACTCTCAGTGCTCAATCTGCAGGTGAAAATGCAATATAACAGAAAAGGCCACCCAGCAGACAAGTCAGGCAGGCACTCTGCAGCAAAGGGAACAGCAAATCCCCCTCACCCAGGCTGCCCTGCCACCCTCTTCAACAGAGTCACCTAAGGATTTGTGCTCTTCTCCACACTTACCTTCAAGCCTAAAGAAAGAGGTTTTTAGTGACTTATCTCAGTGAGTGGACAAAGATTCTACAAGAGCTGAGTGGTGTGCAAACACAAAACAAAAGGATACTATTGAAACTAAAGAGTTCAGAAGTTGCTTCTACATTAAAGATTATCAATGTCTATTTTTCTTAGACTTTTCTTAGACTTTTCTCAGGGGATTTAACAGGATCCCCAAGCCACCCTGTTAAACACTAGACCTTAATCACTAACTACCAAGAACAAGTAACAGACAGAAATATCAATTCCAAATATTGGCTGATTTTTCATTATTTTGTCTTGGAAAGAATGTCAATTTTCAGTTATTTTTACCCAAGGTTTTTCTGTGGAAAAATTGAAATTATCTAAAGAAATCTATGTGGGTTGTTCTTGGGTTTTGGGTTGGGTCTGGGGTCTTTTTTGGGGTGGCGAAAGAGGGGGAGGTGCAGGGAAGGAAGGGATTTCAGAGCCCATATTTGGAGCACTCATAAAAGCAAAGTTGCCTTGACAACTGTAGCCATCTTTACATAGTAATTCCCTTTGAAGAGTAGAAAGCTGTTTTAATTCCTCATTTTTCCTCTCTGTCTACAAGGAGATCTCCCCTCCCACTCCCAGGTAAGATTCTGTTGTCATACACAAGTTTCACTTCAGTGTATACCCAGAGTACAGCCTGTTCTCATTTACTAAATCTGGAGTTTTAATAGATGTTATTTGACTTTTAAAAGCATTTCATATTAAGATTTTCAGATTTAATTGACAGATATTCAATTTCAAAGTCCTACTCTCCTCTTCATAAATTGCTAATAGCATTTTATCCTAAACAGAGCTAACCTAATAAACAGATGAAACTTTGTTGTCATTTCAGCTGCTTGGGGCTCTGGGCTGTGTATAATTGCTCTCTTCATTTTACAGTTCTTCTGCTTCAGATTAAACTTTTTCAGGATGTTGCAATGCCAAAACACACGTTCTGACAGGAAACTAGCATCAAAGGTAAAGGGCTCACAGACATCTTTGGTGCTTTGAAACTGTAGGAAGAGAAGTAACTGCTTAATTTACAACAGTTATTGCAGGGGAGCAGAGGAGGGGAAGAAACAAAGCTCTGGGACTGAGGGACTCCAGGATGCTCAGCACTGGCAGTCAGTGCCACATGAACAGGCTGCCAGGAGAGTGCTGGGTGCCCCATCCATGGGAACACTGACAGGGAACTCAGCAACAAGATCTACATGAAGGTGATGGACTAGGTAGCCTTTAAAGGTCCCTTCCAACCCAAGCTGTTGTGTGATTCTCCCTGTGGTATTCTGAATATTCTTCAGATTGAAATAAACCAGTTAGGGAGGGAAATTCTTTTCTGTAACAAAATAAAGATAAGCCAAATAAAATAATTCATAGTGATAAAAACTGCTCTGTGATGGAGGTTGGGAGAGGTATGTGTGTGTGGCTTCCAATAAGGAATTTGAATTTTTCAAGGAGAACAGATATTTTTCACCAAACCTTTGATGCAATTTTCCACTCAGTAAAAAACACTTTTCACAGATTGTCTTTCAATAGCTCTAGTTATAACAACAGCACCCACACATCTTCATGCTCACCTTTACAGGAATGAAGGTATACATTTATAAAAGAGGAATAGTGGAGATGTATGTTAAACCACTCAGTCCCAACCCTTCCTGCAGCCCTCCCCAAGGAATCAGCCATGGCAGCTCTTGTTACACACACACGTGCCTCAAACACAGAGCCAGATGCTGCATTATGGGATGGGGGTACATCATTCCTTCTCCTCCACCTCCAACACACAGGGGCAGCACTGTCAGAACACATTCATGCTAAACCTGGCGCTTTTCACCTCAATATGCAGAGCTGGAAATTCAGTTTCCTCAGATTGGAGGCTTAAGGCAGACCCTTGTGGGTTAGTCAAGGGAATTTGGTGGCAAATATGGTGAAGAAGGGATGTTCTCACCACTGGCACCTGCAGCCAAAGTCACCCTGTAGTGCACTGCTGGATCCCCACGTATTATTGGAAAAATCAGTGCAGCACCAGTTGAGAATGAAGCCAAAGTAGGTTTATGAGTGTGTGTGCACATGCCTAAATGCAGACAGAAAAGCAAATATAATGATCAAGCACATGAACTTGAAATACAATTTTAAAATTATCAAGAAGAATTGTAGAATGTCCTTCTACAATGGTTAAACACCAGTTTTGTTCAATGAAATATTTTGTTGCCATCAGATTTTGAATAAGCAGAAATTTATTCATTGCTTTTTTTTCTCCGCAGTTCAGAAATTCATGGGCAAATATTCCCATTTTTCCACATTAAAAAATATGTACTCTACTTTAATTGAAATTGGTGAATAATACAGAAGTATATTTATATTTTAGTAATCATTTTTAACCACACTTTAAAATACTTGAATGAAGAGTGATCCCTAATGAACTGGATACCAATATAATTTTTTTTTTTAAATAGACTCTTTTCTAGGACCAATTCTTTGGTCAAGTGACAAGGGAATCTTTGGATGGCCTATGATCCCCTGGGGCTTTTACTTGAACATGTTGAGTAACTGCTACAGGACCCTACATCACTCTGAGCCTCAGTTTCCTTCATTGTAAAAGGCTGCAATGAGTCTGTCTTTAAAAAGCACTCTGAGGTCTGCAGATGAAGCAAACCATACGATAATTGCCATCAATCAGAGCAGCATCCAAGCAATCAACAGCGAAATGTGGCTCATCTCCCAGATTAGTATCTGGATAAACAAAGATAGAAACAAATAATTAGACAGGAGAAACCTGTTTTCATAGGAATCACATGTAATAATAAGAATATTTATTATAATTTTGGGAGGATAAAAGGAAATAAAGATGAGTGGATGGATATCTAGAGCTTTTTTTATAGAGTTGTATCTTGTTTGTAAAATCAACTGGCCCCTATTCCTCCTATTCAGAGGAATCTTTGATAATTCACATGTGAAATTAAAGGCATCTTATTTATTCAGTTATTTATTATTCTCTGTAAAATTAGTTAGGAATTTGTCCCTGTGAATAATGTTAGCCATAATAGTTAATTTACTCCTATTCATTGGCAGTAATAAAAATGTACAAGGGGATGCAGAAACATTATTATTTCTTGCTTGAAGTGCAATTTCATGTGGTGAGAAAAACATGCTAATATGCTGCAAAGTGCTACAGGAATTTAGTTCTCAAAGGAATGGTGGTATTAAATGTATTCTGACAAGAAGGGGCTTTGGAAGGGAAACATTTATCTTCATAGAGTCATTAAATTTACTGAGCAGCACCGCATTCTTACTGCAATCTGCTCACTCCATTAAAGGCAGAGCTGTGGAACAGTCTCTTCTGTATTTGGAACATTTAGGAAATATCTACATTTTTGAAAATTGTAATAATGGAGGGAAGGAAGACTCAAGGAGGAGGAAATAATATGTCCTTATTTTAAAAAAACCTTCTGCATAAAAAAACCCCAAAACCAAAACAACAAAAAAAAATCCCAAATACCAAGAACTACAAACCCATGAAAAGCCTTAGAAATCGACACTCAAAAAAACCTAGTTTCACTGCCTGCCTCTGGAAAGAAATATAGTATAGGGGAACTTTGAAAGATAAGACTTAAAAACACTGCAGTGAGGACTAATGGCTTTCAAGGCACTGGCATGTGAGGGATGCTCAAAATCAAGGGATGGGAAGAGCAGCTTTGCACATTCATATTTGGCCTATACATTCATATATGCACATTCATATTTATCTGCTCATGTCCACACTTATGGCAATGAAATAGAATTGGAGCAAGTAGACAGCTCCTGAAATTGGAGGTCCTCTTCTCAGTGACATTTCCCATGCATTTGTTTATTTCTCTTTGTCCTTGATTGTTAGGTTTATTTTAAGTGAAAAGATAAAATCTCTGTGCATATTGCAGTGTTTCAGTAACATTTTGGATGAAGCACAATGTTCAGACAGCCCAATCCAAAAGCTTGGGTCAAAGTCACACCACAATAATTTGCACAATTGAATAAGCAAATCCTTCCTCCAGAGGAAGCAGGGAACTTTCTCTGGTCAGGAGAAATCTAGAAAGGGTGTTTTGAGAGAGACATTTTGAGAGACTAACTCCAAAATGAACACAATCCTGAAATTAGCTGTGCCTCAGGTGTGGAAATGGTTGAATAAAAGGCACCAGAACCAGGACACACACATTATTCTTTTCTATTCCCGTCATAACCTCATTAATGACC
The DNA here is from genome assembly GCF_028769735.1 of Zonotrichia leucophrys gambelii. Lineage (NCBI taxonomy): Eukaryota > Metazoa > Chordata > Aves > Passeriformes > Passerellidae > Zonotrichia > Zonotrichia leucophrys. Next base: position 7,058,105 of record NC_088174.1, read on the forward strand.
TCCAATGCACCCACAGGAGAAGGAAACTACCTGTGCATGTTCTGACTATGGCAAACATCAGGAACAGAAAGTTAATTAAATACCAGTCAAATATGACAGTAATCCTGTAAAACCATATTTCTGAACAACAGCCAGAGCCATCATTACTGCAGGCTTCATGCATCAATATTACAGAGTGCCAAAGCTCTCTGGGAATTCATTCAGAAACAAAGCAGCACAAAACCTTAACAGAACCACCACAAACCCACCTGCCCTCCTAACCACAGAACGACGTGGCACAGAGAAACACCTCCACAAGAACAAATGTACAAGCTCAGTACAACAGAACGTAAAACCAAGGAAGATCAACATTCTTAGTACCTTTACACACTACAATGGGGATTATCATATGCCCCTTAATTGAATTTGTTATTATCACACCCACAGATTCTCTCAAAAACTCAGACATGTTTTTGCCTTGCTCGTGAAAGCAAACCAAGATGTTGACAGAACCAATCAATCCCATTTTCACAGGGATTGAATGCAAAAGGTTTCAAGTGGGGCAAGTAAACCTCTCCTCAAACTTTTCTTTTGTAAGCAGACAATCTTGATCAGGGCCCAGCAGTCTAAGTAGTAACTTATTTCTGGATTTAGTAGGTCTGAAGAATGACTTTCTTATGGCTTTACACCACACTTCTGCAGATTAGCATTCTTCCACACAACAACACCTGGGTTAAAGGTCTGAACCTCCTGGCTTTGTTCTGTCTCTAAATGTGCCAGATAAATATAGTGGACAGAAGTCAGACAGCCTGCAGAATAATTGTACAACCATACCAATTTCTAATATACTTGCAGCCAGTTGCAACCTTGCTGTAACACAGGAGGGGAAAAAAAAACTGCATCAGGAAACCACAGACTTCCCTAATGGGTTACAGTGCATAATTGAGTATAAAGAATAGTTATTGCCTGAACTACAGTTGAACTGAGATTTCCAGCTTCCCTAGCAATTGTTCTGCTACTGCTGCTAAGCTATAGCAATAATTTCTAATTGTGTGGGTTTTAAGTGAAAAGAGGAAGAAATGCTGTTCGATTGGTTACCGTAAACTACTCCTGCCAACAGCAGCAGGTCATTGGAACAAGCCCTGGAAATCAGAGGTCTGTTACCCAAATAACAGCAGCAGAAGCTGGAAACTAATGAAGCAGTGCTGCAGCAGCATCACGCCCATTACACGATTAGAGGGACAGCATTGGACACCACGAGATTGTCACACACCTTGCTAATGAACCATGTTTTACACACATTTAATTAATTAATTATGGCTGAAGTCATTCACTGCTAGCCAGCAACTGCTTTATTATACACAAACCTGACCACCTTACCGGAGTGCTAATGAGCTATTAAGTGGGACTGCACATTACCAGCAATTTTGTGGGAAATCAAGTAATAAGAGATCAAATATCAAATAAAAGAGCTTTTAATCCAAGTGAGATAATTAATTGCACCTCCTGTCTCACAGCTTTCCTAGTACTTTACAAGAAAAAAGAGCTTTCTCATCAAGTTAATTTGATCCTATTGCCAAAAACTTTTTTTAAATTATGAGTGCCATTTAGCATGTATGACAGGAATTATTATTATTTACATAGCAGTTTCTCCTTGGAATTCCAATATACTCCACAGCCATCACTCCAACACACATGGAAAGAAGTTCAGCAAACCCCAAGAACTGAATAGGTGTGTGAGGAAGCAAAGAGGGGAAGGTTCACTATGCTTAAAGGTCTTGTTATGTTTTAGTCCACTGCCTCATACCTTCATCCCTGTTATCCATTTCCTTTCTACATCTTGGGGTTTTTCCCCTTAAACCTTTCAGCATTCTACAGCCTATCATTAGTTAATTCCTGTTGAATTTTATCATTTGTACTGTCCTTAATTGGTTTGTCACATTCCTATTTCTTCCTCAACCCCTTTCCATTTTCCTACATTCTAGCTTCCTCATATTTATTTTCCTCCTACACAAACAATGATATTTATTGATGCTGAATTCAGCCTGCAGGCCAAAAATAATAGTCAGTCCAAAACCAAGTGGTGGCAGTTCTTCAGTTTTTCACATATTAATTTCAGAAAAGAGGTTCGATTTGGCTAAATTCCCTCTTCTATATTTCTAGCTACTGAAGAAGCTGCACATACAATAAATATTTAATAGGAAATCCCCTCCAGCTGAATTCAGGCCCCACAGCATCTCATTACCATGTCTTGGAATAGCATCCTCATTGTCACTTGCTTAATTATGCTAAGAAAGAGTTGAATTGTGTGGCTGTTAGGATCAGAAAGTGATTAAATTCACTTGGCAATACTTTGGATATCTCATTATGGTCCTCATTTAGCATTTCTAATTGAGTCCATTTTTTGGGTTTTTTTTTTTTTAGTTTTCTAGAATCATGATTTGGAAAACATATTCCCAACAACAACAAAAAATACTTCCTTAACTTTTCCTTATTTAATACAAATTTCTGCCATGAAGAAGAATCATATAAAGATTAAAAGCAATTTGATGGCCTACTGCATCACTAATCCTTTTGAAAGACTCATACCCCCACTGGAAAGGGGACAGGAACTCCCTGGAGTAGACACCTACTTTCACATGGAGTTCTCTTTCCTACCCATTACCACTTGCTGAGGATCTTGCCCTCTATAAAAGACCACAAATGACAGCTTGCTCCCAAGCAATCCCCCTGACCTCTGCTCTTCAACAGATTTGTGAGAGCTTGTCTCCTTATTTCAGGTGGGAGCATCAGCACTCTGAGGGTGAAGATGAGGATGCTTCTAGGAAGGAGATGATTTCTGTATGAGAGCTGCTACCTAGCTTGCAGGAAATTCAATTCTCTGAAGTAAACCAGTAGAAGTATTAGGTATCATCTCAATCACAATTAACATGTCAAAAGGCAAGTCGAGTGATGCACAAGTGCCAGATATCTGCACAGGGGGTTAATTTCATCCTGAGAAGTCAGATGACAAGAGAGTGCTTTATTAAAATCAACACACACACAGATTACCAGCAGAGATACAGTTCTCATGTTAGTATTGGGAAAGCCTCTTAATAGCATCATAAAACAAATTCTCATTGCAATTGTTACCTACAGTCAGAAATAGGTTGTTCACAGACTCTGATTTGTATGAAACTTTGCAAAAGCAGCATCAAGAAAACACACCTTTGCAGGTAATGTCTGGGCTGAGTCTGATGAAAGCCTCTCCCTCACAGTGAGATATAAATACCATACCTATAACCTCTGAAATTAACCATAATCAAAGAATGAAAGACTTTAAAAGTCAAAAACAAGGACTGGGTATCTTTGGACTTCTCCCTCCAAAAGAAAACAAAGGAAATAATTCCTAGAAACATCCTTACCCGTCTTTACAACCAAGCCCTTGATGTTGAACTGTGGTTGCCACAACTTCATTTTGCAGAGAGGTGAAGGTACTTTAGGAAACCCTGAAGCAATTCTTCTGCATGAATAACAAAAATAAGTTATACAAATGAAACATATCATCATCCAATAAGGATTACACATTTCTAGTTTGTAGATGCAGAAAACAGAGAGGGGAAAAGTTTATGTGACTGCTGAAGCCTACACAAAAAGGCCAATATGAAACAGGCCTTTAATTAAGCCCTGGTACATTCAGAGCCCTATTGCAAGGCACAAGCTCTGCTTCAGCACAGGACCATCACCTTTAGTCTGCTCCAAAACCTGCTGTGCTAAAATGGCCAACTCCCCTACTCCCAAGCCTCAACCAGAGAAGGGTACTTAATTTTCCAAAATCTAGTAATTTCTTTCTTTCTTGTCCTCGTAGAAAGACTTCTTTTTTTGCAGAATATCCCAAGCACATGGTTTCTTTTTCAACAAAACAAGAAACTTTACAGTTTCCTTCTTTGTGGGTATGAACTCATCCCAAGAGGGTCAATGTCTGTCCAGCACATCTGGGGATTTGACCCTGTACTTCTAGCACAATTGCCACAGAAATGTTTCTCTTCTACAGTATCCCAAAAGTGTCCTACAGACATTCTTAGCTACTGCAAGGCCTGGGTTTTGGTAGTCTTACCTAGTTTTGTGAACTGTGAAATATTTACCAGGCATAAACCTCTCTTCTACCAGCTCTTTAAAGTCTATTCAGAGAAACCAAGGAAGAAAAGAAATGGCAGAGAAAAGCTCAGAGCCTCAAGGCCACCATCAGCCCAAGGATTTGTGGTTCTCCTGAGTGCATTTTTTTAGTCTCTCCTCAAGCTGGTACAGGAGATTGACTTTTAAGGTTGATGGTATTGATCTAATTCACAGCCCTATACTCATTTATCATGATTCTTTAATCAATAGCCCAGCTACTTAAGATACTAGGAGTTTGGGTCCTTATTTATCTAGATGACATTTTGATAGCACCTATCTCCTCAGGGGCTCTTGTCTTCTAGGTCAGTGCTTCATTACACCTCATCTTCCCCCAAGGTGTGTGAGCAGGGGGAAGGCATTAATGTCTCTCACCCCAGCCCATGTTTGGGTGTGGCAGGAGCAGGTTTTGGATCCCTCAGCAGGTTTTGTCATTGTCAGGGCAGATGGATCAGGTGCTGAGCTGGTCAAAGCTGGCATTCTCTTAGCAGAGTCATTCTGATTTTCACCAGTCTGAGCTCTCTGTCTCACAATTCACACAGGTGCCTTTGCTTCTGACACAAAAGGAGCTGTTGAAGTTTAACCAAAAGACGCTCCCAAGTACAGCAGGTCTCATTGTTTCATCTCTTCACCTTTTCCTCCCTTAGCATCAAGAGTAAGCTTCAAGAGAGAGCTCACTGTCAGACTCCTCAATGAGAGCTTCAGTTCTCCAGAATGAAGCAGCCTACCTGGAGCATTCAAATGTCCCTGCTTTACACAGATCCTTTCTACCATGAAGTTCTATCAAAATACATGCTGGCAATAAGATTGTGACAAAACCACACTTGTTTGTTTAAGCACAAGTTGCTGGCTCAGTTATTAATTTTAAAGATCATTGCTATGTTCATGTTTTCTGTTAGGATGGAGGATTTTTGCTTTTCTTCCAGGAGGAGGCAAAGGTTATTTGGCTTTCATTGTAAAAGCAATGCACCTGAACTGCAAAAGACAGCTGAACACTTCAGTGAAAGCAAGCTAAGAATAAACAGAAACCTTCTGGTCCTTCATGCTGAGAAATACTCTCAGTCTCTGAGTCTTCAAAAATTTGTGTGCTGCAGCTCGGTCCCAGTGTACAGCACTGCATCTTCAGTGGGAAAATTCATTCATCCTGGAGGGAAAGCAGGGAAGCAAGTGCAGTTTCATAGAACATCTGGTTCCTCAGACAGGGTTTGCATGTCCCTGGCTGCACCTCCCTCAGCTCCTGCAGCATGCAAGGCAAATAGGACAAGGAACAGAAGTTTGGGCCTTGAATGTGGCTTTGTCATGAGCCCCCTCAAAATTTGCCCATTTCAAAACAGAATTTAAGTTTGCACATATCAGAGTAACAGAGCCAAAAATATCCTGCAGCGTTTCCCCCAGCTCAGGCCTCACCAATTGCTGCCTAAGCAATTCTCTGACTGATTGCATTCAGACCAGAGCCAACACTTCCTGGTCTCCAATCTCTTCCAAGATCAGTTGGGAACAGAACTGCTTCTCCCCAAAATTAAGCTTCACAAGCTTCCAAGACATGAAAAAATTCTGTAAGTTGCAAGGGAGAGTTTCTGGGGAGAAGGCAAGAGAGCAGAGACAATGAGTTTTCACAGCTCTAAGAAAATTGCCTTTATAAGCTTTTACTATTGCTCATGAGAAAACCTTGCTCTACAAAAGAACCCCAAACTTCCAAAAGCTTCCTTTGATTGGATAAGTGTTAAATAATCATAACTTATAAATGTAAATGTATACACAAGGATTAAAATGCTGTCAGTGGTGCTGCTGTCATTCTGAGCATTACTTTGTTTTGGAAGTAATCCCACCTGTAACACTGCAGTAACACTGCAATCCAGAGCTGAGGGATTCCTGCCTCTCCGCTTCTCCCCTGCTACAGACAAGTTTTCTCTCCAGTGTGGTGGCTGTAGAGTGTGTCTGTGTGGCTGCTGCTGAGTTTTCAATCTGTTACTATAATGGCTGTGTGCCATCACAAGGCTCACTCAGGACCAAGTGTCCACACTGCTCCCTTGGCACTCTGAAGCCTTCCTATCCCATAAACTTCTTTGTTTTCCCTCCCTGTTAATTTTAATCTCACAGCACTAGAAGGCAGGATTATTTCCACCAAGGTCTCTGAAGTGGCACAGTGTGGTCATGCTGCATCCAATCCACTTGTACCTATGAACTTCAGGTCTATTACACCTGGAAAACAGATCTATTGCCTTAGACAGAAGAGCAAACATAGTCAGTACCCACCAAGAGACTTTCCCTAAACTCACCATAATGCTGTGGATGAAATCTAATCCTGTACACAAGGTCTTCACAATCCCTTCCATCATTTAAATGGGTTTATCTGTGAGGGAAGTGGCACCTGAGCTTCTCTACAGAGGGGTGAATTTCACCAGACTCTTTACCCAAAGCCATTGCTTCCCAAATCAGTCTAAGTACAGCTGCTCCCTGACATGCAGGGAAGTGCTGTATTTCAGAAGGGCTGCTGCAGCTTGTATCTCAAAGGCAGAATAAGTAATGTGGGGTGACAGATGCTTTCAGAGCTGTTTTTGCATTGTAGAACTTACACAGCACATACATAAATATATCTACCACGCATGCAAGAAAGACTTTATTTACACATTTCCTTCTTGTCATATTTAATTCATACCCGCACACACTCAGTCTGCTGTGTTCCAACTTGGCCAAATCCTTGTTCACCAAACTATCTTCCCTCAGCACTGCAACATCCTAGGGGCACACAACTGAGAGAAGAGGGAAAGCCTATTAAGTGATGAGGATGCAGTGTTTATAAAAATTAAAATGTGAGCTGGGTGTTTGGGAAAGAATGAAAAAAATTCAAGAGCAGTATTGAAGTATGCTGAATAAATTTAAAATATTAAATCAGAGCCTTAATTACTATGTCTCTAATCTCATACAGTCACACTTCACTTTGAGGCAATTTGTGATTAAATAATAATACTTTAAGGCAAATAACAACACTTGGCACTTTTATAGTGCCTTTTGCCTAATTAGTTTGGGATTAGTTCCTTCGCATTGGGTATGGGGCTTTGAAGATATAAAGTGCTAAGTATCATTATGACCTGAGGATCTCAAAGCATTTTACCCTGCGCATTAATTAAGCCTCAGAGCGCTCCTGTAAGGTAGGTAAGTATTATTGTATCCTTCTGCATTTGGCAGGCCCAAATGGAGAGAGCCTTGGCCAGTGTTTTCAAACTTGCAGGCACATTCTGGAAGCACTTCTGTGCCCTAGCTGAGTTCCTGGGCTGGGCACTCCCATGGCCCTCAGCCAGAGCAGTGCCCACATGAGCATCCTCACATCTCACTGCAAGGCTCTCACCCCCATGAGCATCCTCACATCTCACTGCAGGGCTCCTGTAGAACACAGCCCTGCAGGGATGGCTGGGCATGCTCAGAACTTCTGGGAAATCAGATCCCACTGCACAGGAAAAAGCCATTAGAGTGCATTCCTACCTGCACAGTGAGAAAACTATCCTCAATTTCTTGGTCCAAAGAGTGAAATTGAAATACTGCAACAACTCAAGTCCAAGGATTTCTGTGGTGGAGTCAGACACAAAGTCGTGGTCCCCACTGTAGGTCATGCAGCCCTCAGACCCTCTCTAGAAACCAGTTCCTTTCCTTTTGTTTGTTTCCTCCAAACACCAAAACTCAGAGGCAGACCAGAGATCACAGGCTGTTACCAAAGCAAAAAAAGAGGCAACTTATTTCTTCTTAGTTCACCCATTATGAAAACATAAATCAGCAATAAGAAGCTACAAAATCTTCATTCTATTTATAATTAATATTGTACCTGAAGCAGTCACCTGCAGAAGAAAGAGGTTTGAAAGGATTAAAACGTACTTTGATAATTAAGGGTATTTAGTGTCCTTTAAACATAAAGTTTAAAAAAGAGGAAATCCACAATCTGCCTGAATGTTCTTAGTTCAACAAAGTCTTTGAGTTGACAGCTAATAATTAATTAACAATGAATGGTGTCTTTCAGGCTGTCACGGTGATTGACACTATCATCTTCTGAAAAGTGAAAGATTTGTTAATGTGGCAGACTACAGTCTGGGAAACATTAAACCTTCACAATTCCCACTGCTTTCAGCTAAACGCTTGACATGACAGGTTACCAGCTTGAGAAGAGGAGGAGGTGAAGAGAACAGCAGCAACCTCTGCCGGTGGAAGCTCGGTTTCCAAGCACTCATTTCCTTCAGAGGAGAAATGAGGGATAAAATCCAACGTGCTGGATCAGCAGGGCTGGGCAGCAGCAGCTCTCCCCTCGCTGTGCTGGTGCTGCCCTGGTCCTGCTCAGAAGCCAGGCAGGCTCTGGGGGGGCCCTGCAGATTCACTGGAGGGGCTGCTCCAACCACTGCTCCCCTCTGGGGTTACTGCACCAGCAATGGGCAGCGTGGCTCCAGGTTTATCCCTGCATTCACAAAGTAAACACCAAACAGCTGTCTAGGTTACTAACTGAGAGCTCATTTGCAATTATACATATTTGTTGATTTTTTAAAATCCTACTTTTACAGATACTGCCAAAAACTATGAAATATGTGTTTGAACTTAAAAAACAATTGATTAATTAAGAAGCAGAGACATACTTAATTTTTGTAAACAAGGAGTCCTGCCATCTCTCCTCCTCACTGTTGCTGTTGGCTAGCTTAAATCCAGCTTCATCATCCACCTTCCTGTCGCTGACTCTTGGCTTTCCTTCAGCTTAATTCAAGGACAGCTTCTGTACCAATGAGCTCTCTGTGCTTATTGTCACCATCTCCTTGGTCTCCCACCTGCAGGTCTGGCTTGACCCTCCTGCTGCAGAGCCCTTGTTCTACAATGCCTTCATTAGCACTATCTGCTTTCCCCACCTCTATCCCACTTCATGACTGTCATCTTTTTCACAATTCAATTGCTTCATGTGTCCAGTACACAGGAAAAACTTTTGTTTGCTTTCAGCCTCCCCCTCACTGCCTTCCTTTCCATTTATAAGAACTCTCTCACTCTTTCTCACTTAACAAGATCTCATTTTCCAAGCTTCCCTCACAGATCACCTCCATTTACACCACATCAGCTCAGTTCAGAAAAGAAAGAGGTTCCAGTAGAATCGTGGAAACCAGAATTACCTGCTCCATCAGTTTCTCTGGCATGTCTCTAACAAAGTCTGCTTTTCTGATAAAAATAAATCCACCTCCACAATTTATGTTTTATAAAATACAGGATTTTGCCAACTATCTACCAAGAAAAAGAAAGGACACCAGACTTTTAGACATTTGAATGTCTTACTCTTTCTTTTCCCTTCTTCCTTTTTTTTTTTTTTGCCATGAGACATAGAAATTACTTTGCTTCTGCCAGCTTTTAGTTCTTCAGGAATTGTTCTCATCCTCACCTCATTTCCTATTTTCCTCTGTGTCTCCTTAGACTCAGCATTACCACATTCAGTTTGTCCCTGCTCAGGAAATCTCCACTGTGATTCTGCTTGTTTCTCCACCTGTTGGTTCCTCCCTGCTCAATTTTCTTTTTCTGATTCTGTCTGCATCATGCTGGGGGTTTTCCCCTTGCTTTTTCACACAGGAATCAGTCAATCCTGTCACATCAATGTTCTTCTCTCTGGCCTTCCTAAAATGATTGCTCCCCAATACCCTTCCCTCCCAAATCTTGTGGCAAATACCTTTTTTTGAGTTCAAATCTTGCTGGTTTCCCCTTCCTCCTTCAGCTCTCCCTTCTCTATTATTTATGAATTGCTTGCCTTGAGTTTTAAGGCTGTTCATAATTTACTGACACATCCCATTTCCTCTCATCTGCTCTCAAGATGTCAGTTCTTGCCTCCAATCAGCCCTCGGCACCAAACCTCTCCATTTGCTGCTTTTAAAATCAGGCCTTTTTTTGCTTTCTTTCCTTTGTCCCCTCACACAGGAAACAATCTAAAAATTAATTCATTCTGGTTTTCAAGAACTTTCCTTTCCATTAATACCTAAAGAAAATATGAAAACAATAGATCACTTTTTGCTCAGCTCTCTTCACCTAAAATATTATTTCCTTATACTATTTACACTGCTGCCTACCAGGAATGGTCAAAATCCCTAAGTGGATTTTCTAGTTGCTATAGAAATAGAAATACTAAATAACAAAAAGAATTTGGAACTAGAGTAGGCAAAGTACACACAATTTATACCAGTTGCTCCTTGCAGAGAAAACTCCAGAGAGCACCTGCAAATAAACTAACAACCCCACATGCCTGGCAGGCTTACATGCCAATATTGATGATGGAGATGCCCAAGCTCTATACATTAGTTTACCATCCTCCTTCAGGTGTTATTTTCTTTCTCATTTTAAAGGAAGGAGTGAAGGGGAGAGAGAGGGGAGAATGTTGCAGACACCCCTCAAGACAGAGCCTCTCTGAGGATGAAACTTGGGGAGCCTTGCATTAAGCACATTCAAACCACTGTGAGATAACAGATGCACAAGAGCACAACAACTTGACTTCTGTGGGACTCCTGCAAGCACAGTCTGCTTAGTAAAGGCCTTAATTAACAACTTTGCAAAGGACAATGAGATTATAACAATTATTCACTGCAGGCAGCCTGTTTTTTCCTCCTCCAGTCTCCAGCATTTGCTTTAGCCTGCATTCCAGATAAATATTTTATTCTGTGCAGGCAGAAGGTTCATTATGTAAGTGACAAAGAGAAAGCATCAATTGCCATACACACAGATCCTAATGCACCTGGTTAATGTAGTTATAATATGTCACTGCAAAACATCTTGTCAGCATTTTGTAATTAAAAAAGAAAAGCTACTACAATAATAAAGGCAATGCATTTAACAGAGACAAATATCACATGTAAGATGATCTTTCAGAGCAAAAATAGACATTACCAAAGCAAAGCCTTGATAACCTTGCCCTACATACTCCAGTACCCTCGAATGCTCTTTGGCCCATAAAGAATCCTTTTCCTCTCCACAATAGCACTATTCAGATAAGTAACACTGACCAATCTACAGGGCTGCAACATTTTTCAAAGGACAAAAAGCATTTCTTTCCCATTGAGTCAGCAGGATATTTATTTCCTTATAACAAAGAGTTTTCTGAACTGCTGAGAGATTTGTCAAAACGGAATTACAAGTGATACATTAAACAACCAGAGGGGAGAACTTATTATTAGGCATTAAGATAGAAAGCTGCAAGTTTACAAATAAGAATAGGACTGTGTACTTGACTTTGTAAATTCTCAGTTAATGAGAAATCAAACATGAAAGGCAAACATTTAATCTAGAGTAAATTTAGTCATTTAAATCACAGCCACTCACAATCCTGCTGTCTTACACTTCATAATACACAGAAAAGGGCAACTGGCAGGGCACAAACATGTGCCTGCTCAGTGCTCTGGAATATGCTGCAGTTATTTAAATATCAGTTATCAAACCAGCAGCATAGACTGTCTAGATTTTCTATTATGAAAATGCCAGCTCCCTGCATTGCCACCCAGCCCCCCATAAAAGGCAGGTCACAGCCCTGGCCTCAGCACTCCTGTGGCAAGGCAGCCCCTTTGGTTTTCCAAGGACATGTTTGCTCACAAGGTGGGAAAGCCTCATTGCCTTCCCCCAGCATGATGACCCTGGGTGGGGAGCTGCAAACACCCAGCCAGCACAGCACACTCAGCGGGATTGAAAACTTGCTCAGGAAAGAAGAAAAGGTGGGTTTATCTTTTCACCATATCAAGTCTACACTCCAGATTGCAGCCATGAGGAGGGAAAGGCACAGTAAGTTTGTTTCCTCCATCAGAGTATCACGTACTGTATTTTAGCATGGCACAACACAATGCAGACAAGCTTCACTGTACACTGCTCTGACACTGCTGCTTTCTTGCTGCACAACTCCAGAGAAACAGAATTAAGATTTGCCCATTTTTGAGCTTTTCCCACTAGCTAAATGAAGTACCCCCCTGCTCAGCCAGCCCTGTATCCAGGGCCCACTGGGGGACATGAAGCTTTTCCTGCCCAAGCTGAGACCCCAGGGTCTGCTCAGGATTGCACCCCTGAGCCAGGCATCTCTGTGATTATCCTGACCCTCCTTACAGACAGCACAGCTCTGGAAAGGCCTCCTGGGTCACAAGCTTTCAAATTCATAGTCCTGGAAGACACCCCAGAAGGCCATTTAGTTCATCTTTCTATTCATGGTGAGATGAACTGTAAATATGGTATTTGCTCTTAAAGGTCTCCAGTGATGCAGACATTACAATTTCCCTGTGAGTCTCTCCCTTTTTCGCTGTCCTTTCCATCAGTGAGGGTTTGGTTTTTTCCTTAATATCTAGTTGGCAGTTTTAGCTTCAGTTTAAGGGTGTCACTTCGTGCCCTCTCTTCAAGGACAAGAGATACTTTTTTTGAAAATACAAGCTTAAGGACAATAGTGCACTTCTTATATAGAGAAAATGGTTTGCATAAGCAAAAGCCATAGACCTATCTTCTTCCAAATTTAACCTATTAGTTTAACACAAATGAAAGAGTCTTTTAGAATTAAAACTCTTAAACTCTTTTTTGTTTCCAAAACAAGAATTACGTGAAATGAGAACAGGATGAGGATCTGAGTGCAGAGAGGGGAAATACAAAAGGGGAAATACTAACTTCACCCTCATGTTTCCAAATGCCTGTAGATGGCAAAGACACATGCATATCTTAATGATGGAGAGCAAGATCAGCAATAACACACCATTATTGACTTGAACAGTTTCTTTTATTTAACTTTAAAAAGGGACTCATGTCACCAATTCAGAGTTTCTGTCTCTGTAGTGAACCATGCCCTCGATTATCACACAGTAACACAATTATCCTGCAGGCAGTCAAATTTAAGCCTTGCTCTCCTTTCCTGTTCATTCTCATGTACATCCATGAGCACACAGGGTGTTCCTCTCTAATCTGGTACCCCCAGCATAAGCAGTTCTTCATCTGTTTCTGCAGTCAAGGCTGGAGGATAAAACAAAGAGAAAAACCAATACTGGAGCTTGGGGAGAACCAGTCTGTGCCATGAGCATTGAATGACAACCCAAGAAGGAGGGTATTGGTATTTATTGCAATCTGCCCATGGCCACAACAGCTGAATAGTCCTTAATATATATATATATTTTAAGTGTTTTATGATTTTAAAAAAGCATTGAATATACAGGCTATTCCCAAAAAGATTAATTTAATACAGTATTATCATGTGGCAGTTGGGAACATTTCCCTGCTAGGGACTCCCTCTATCCTAGATGCTGTAACTACTCCAAGAATATTTCCTAAATGGAACACTTGTGGCTTTGTTTTGGTTTTATTGGGGTTTCTTTTCTTCTTTCTTTCTGTTTTGGGTTGGGGTATTTTGTTGTTGGTCGGGGATTTTTGGGTGGGGGGTAATGGTTTGTTTTAATTTTTTAATTCTGTCATGTCCCCACAGCAGCAGAAAGTTAATCTTTATTTGACAAATGCAAAAGCTTAGACAAATCACAAACACACTATTCAGCATGTCAGGCTTACAAAGAAAGTTCTGGTTCTATCAGGTTTCCACACCACATACAGCTGCAACATTGCCTTATATTACTAATCACTTGCAGTGTTTGTGTCTTGGGTTGTAACAGATGGTGTTTGTGAAGCATGCAAAAGCTTCAGATAGCCAAATGGTACAGCAGTTGAGATAAGGAAAAAAATCCTCAAAACAAAATACCCATCCCTACTGTGGAGGCAGGAATGTGAGCAGTGTTTAAATTATTCCTGGTCTCTGCAAGCACAGTGGATTTACAGACTCTTAACCCTAAACAGGACTAGAGTCAATCTTTCATATTTCATTACCCCGGTAAATCCACACAAGCTCGTAGATGTGATGCACAGCAACACCAAACAAACCCCAACACAGGGAAGTTCTGTTCTTGGCACTTCCTAGGCTGGGCTCCAGATCACACCAGTTCAACTCAGGTGTAGCACACAGATGTTTATGTGGCATCTCAGATCTGGTGGCAAAATGCAGTGCCCCATATGCTAGGGCACCTCAAAATTCATCAGGGATGCACTGTTAATGTTAATGCAATCCACTCCTGGGCAGAGTGTAGTAATCTGCTCCACAGTGACCCAATAAGCCATAATTCTCAGTGCTGAGGTGTTGGCAGGTAATTTTTTAGGGGACGTGTATAAGCCTCCACCTCTGGGGAACTATTTCCAGCCATGAGCTTTTTGTCTGTGTGCTGACCTGGCTTTACAGACATGGAATGGATGAGGGACACAGGGCACATCTTCACAGCAGCACTTGACTTCCTGACATCTCAGGAGACCTCTTGGCAGCTCCTCTTGTTTAACAAAGCAAGAAGGATGCTAAAGCCCAGGGGAGCTGCCAGTCAGGACCACCTAGGCTTGTTTTGAGATGAAAGAATAAAGACAACAGAACTAATTTCTGTGAATGCTTCCCCGCATTCAAGGCATTTCTAATAGCATTCTCAGATAATATGGTTAAAAATTATGACTGCCTGTTGCCTGGGGTTAATAATCATTCAACAACATAGTATGAGTATTAAATGGATGGGGAAAAGCATGCTTCTTAACTAAAAATTGTGGCTGAGACAGGATCTTTTTGGACAACAAAAAAGCCCTCCCCAGTTTTTATTGTGCTTTCTTTCTTTTGCACAAAAAATATAGGAAAAAGACAAAGATTAGTTTCTCTTCATTCAATAAAAGGGAATGTTTCTAAAAATAATTTGGAAGAAAAGTTCTTTTTTATAAATAAAACTTTTAGAAGATACTCTGACTACTGCTCAATACCATTATGCACAATTGACTCACATTATATTGAACCCAGCTGGGATCACTTATTTCTCTATTTCTGAGGGGTTTTAGCACTGAAAAACCATCCTGCATTGCTTTTAGAACTCTTCCAACATACAGGCTTCAGATTCTCTCACCACTGGCTAGTGGGCTTAATTTTATGGTGATATTCATGCTGCCTTTCCTTTTAGAGCTGCCTAGTTTTGTTTAAATGATGACAGTATTTAAGCACAATGCCAGCCTGAACAGCCCTTACTGGAGGTTTTTATGACCTTGACATGCAGCAGCATTGACATTTATTATCAGTGGCACCTGGATGATACTTTTGATGTCTCACTATCAAATTTGGAAGCACTGAAGAGAAAAAGATCTTACTATTATACTTAATTGAAGCAGGACTTGTTCCACAGAGGGATGCCCAAGAACACCACTACAGAATCTTGTTACTGCAGAACTCGAGGCACAGAAAATTAATATAGTATTAAAATACAGAAAAAATGTGTTTGACTGGGACACTTCAGATGGTGCAGAGCTGGAACACAATATTCAGGAAGGATTCATTTGAGCACCCAAAAACCCCCTTAAAAGGGCATTGAATATGTGCTGCTTTGCTCTGTGGTAGCAAAATTACAGTCACCTGCCCAGCTAATCAGCACTTGCCTTTCTTTCTCTGCATGTCAGGCCCACAAAGCAATCAGTCATTTGATGCTTCTCTGAGTGCTTTCAAAGGCCCTGATCCTGAAAGCAACAACGTCTCCTCTCCCACAGGCCAGAACAGAGCTGAGATAAACCTCAGCCCTGCACAGGCTGGGACATGATGCAGCTCTATTTGCTTCTGCTGTGCCACAAAATAATGGAGGAAGTCCATGGGAGTGGGAAAAAGAGGCTCAACATATACAGCCCACAGGGAGGCTCCCAATAATGTCAGTACCCACTCCTACAACAGCCAGAATCCTCAGGCAACTCCTCTGTCAGTCATGTCCTCCACTGCCACCATCAGTGACTGAGTGGGCATTTCAAATTTGGGTTGAAAATCTCTCTACTTGCAGAGCTGAATGTGGAAATAACCTTTTGCCTTAGAAATGCACCAAATACTGGCCAGAGGTTGTTGGCAGATCTGAACTGGAGGCTTTCCTACGTGGCGGAATCTTGCAATAGACATATCAGCATCTTGGGAGCGCCAAACTCTAGAGATGCAAAATCACATGCTATGGGAACACAAGCGACATTCTTAGTATTATTAGGCAAAATCCTGGGTAATTTGATCTCTGTTAATGGTTAAAGAAGGAAACAGCTTCTCAAAGAGGCAATCAGTCTTGCTAAAGTACATGAGCATAAATTGAATCAGAGCTTCAGAAACTCACTTTACATTTTATGTAAAAATAGAAAAAGTAATATATGCAATAGAGCCATTAAAATGCATGTGCATTTGTGTGCAAGTTCTCTTTCTTCTCTTCCTTTCCTCCCCAGCTTGATAGCTATATTGTTGATAGGAATAAAATATCAGCCTTTACTTGTACACATAGCCGAGATCTTGTAAGTCATTACAACGTGTTTTTGAGATTTGCCACTTCACTGCTCTATAAAAAGCTTCCTGAAAAAGTATTAACAGATGGCCTCTTACTCTCTGAGACTGTTCGCAATACACCAGATGGCAACCTGAAAGAGAAAATCCAACTTACATTTTCAAAACTGAAAGAAATGTGACAATATCCTCACAATAAATATACAGCATGAAGGTAGCAATAAATGATCCATTTGAAGCAAACTGGCTTTCTTTATTTAAGCAGTGAATCCAGCCCTCACTTTAAAACATATTGCAGAATGCTTCATATCCAGTGCTGGAAGTAATTTCTGATGCAAGCAGAAAGTTTGCTTTAAATGAGCAACAGATTTATGAGAGGCAAGGTTATTTGAAAGAGTGAAAAAATGGCCCAATAGCCTTGGGCATTAAGACTTACTTTACTGGATGCCTGGTCTCTGGTTTGTGTCTGAGAACTAGTCTGTAAATGGCAGCATTTTTGCTATTAATGTTGGAAGTATTAAACCAAACTTACTGGTCAGGGTCTTGTTAGGGGAGGCAGCAACTCTACCAGATCCTCACTGCTCTCAAGCTTTCGGATTCACCTGCCAGGCAGAGCTCAGCTCAGCTCACAAGGCCTGGAGAGCTCTGCTCAATGCACTCAGCCTTTCCCACTGCCAGGGGCTGCTCTCTGGGACTGGGACCACCACTGGTGCATCAGGGCATCCTTCAGACAGAGACAGCAATCCCTTCCCCACAGCAAAACCCACTGAAACACAAGGACCACCAATGGGGTTAGACATGTCTGCCAGCACACGTCAGGAAACCAAAAATAGAGGTTTTGTACTTGCACAGTATCAGCATGATGTGGCTTCTTTTCTGGATAAACTTTTGAGTTGTTGCTGCAATTTCATTAACATTGATCCAAGCTGTGATCCTATTCCTGATGCCAAAGACACAAGGTATTCTGAAGAGATTAAAACAATTCTTAAGGGGAGGGCAGGTAACTTTCCAGCTCTCTCACACTGTGGATCATTGTAATTGTTCCTAGAAAGTTCACCTTTCCCATGCAGGACACACCTGGAAATCCCACTGATCCTCTAAAGCCTCCCCACAGAGGCACCCAGGGATCTGGCACTGGAAACACAAATGCCTACACCTGCCTGCATGGAAATAGAGTGAGCAGGTTTTAAGCAGAATTCCCCATTGAAGTCAATATGCCATAAGCACAAAATTGCCTGTAGGACAAATTATAAAACTACAAGCTAGACAGATGTCCTACCATTGCCCATAAAAGGGAACCAATTCTATAAAACTGCTATTTATTATTAATAATATAAAATATTTAT
This sequence comes from Zonotrichia leucophrys gambelii, assembly GCF_028769735.1. Taxonomy (NCBI): domain Eukaryota; kingdom Metazoa; phylum Chordata; class Aves; order Passeriformes; family Passerellidae; genus Zonotrichia; species Zonotrichia leucophrys. Next base: position 7,075,898 of record NC_088174.1, read on the forward strand.
CATTATACCAGATGTATGAAAATTGTCACAGAGAGAGTTTTGCTCTTTGCTTTCACATTGGCAATAAGCCTGCTCTCAAAAGCTGTAAACAATAACGAAATGAGTCTATGGAGATAAGACAATTACAGGACTAAAGCTGGGCTTTCTGAGACAGTGCACTACCACAGACCTAAAGACCCTTCTTTGCTAGTCCAAGACAGAGGATTGTAAGAGCAGATTGTAGAGTTTCAGGGAGAAGGAGAAGAAATCTGCTAAGTTCCAAACTACAGATTCCACCTGGAGCTGGAACAACTCATTCACCCTAAAGCAAACATTGGCTTAGTTGTCTGCTAATATTATACAACTTTATAATTTTCTGATTAAACGATAGATCCATAATGGTAAAAACCATACTGTACAAAAAATAATCTTCAGAACACGGGATAAAGCAACATATTCCAATGGAAATATTAATAAATTTTTTTCAGTTGTTGTCCAAACCACCAGTAATATGCTAAAGCAGCAGTGTTTAAATGGTCTTTTATACCTGACAAAAAAGTCTGGTTTTGGATCTTGAGACTGCCAACTTTGAAAAGTGATAGTGTCACTGTATGAATAGCTCATCCAGTCCCCACCTTCTGAATTCTGGCCAGGCTACCACCTTCACCCTGGCAAGAAAATACTAATGCACATCCCAATTGCACTGCTGCCTCCATACAGCCACCACACTCCTTGCCAAGCCCTGGAAAAGTTCAGACACATTACCAGGAAAAGGAAGGCAATTGCATTTCTCTTTTTCACATAGGTGCGAAGTCCTGCAAGGCCAGAGATGTGTCTCAGGCCACTCACTCCTTTCTGCTCCAGCTCTGCTCCTACTCTGACTTACTGGTGAGCTAAAGCAACAGGAGGAAGGGGAAGAAAGTGTTTCTTGGTGGGTTATCAAGCTGAACAGGTTTCCAGGGAATCAGACATGAACCAAAAAAGGGCAGAGGCAGCCAGCTGTGAACAGCAGCTCCGAGGTGGGACAGTCCCTGGTGCTGGCAGCTGGCTCAGCCACAGCTCAGACCTCCTCCCTCCATGGTTTGTACAGTGTCTGGCACTGCAAACAGGAGATCTGAAACACTGAACATTTTCTAGGAAAAAGCCCAAACCAGAGCACCACTTAAACCTGCCTCTGAAATTTGAGTGAAACAATGCAAATCTGCAAACCCAGTGCCTTTCATGCAGTCACACAAGCAGAGAATTTTATTTATTTTATGAAGAGGCTAAAAAAAAGCAGAGTTCCCATTACATTTCATTTCCCCAACTCATTCAATGACCAAACATGTGAGAGTCCTGGATTGTACCCTGCAGCTCAGGGTTCCACTTTAAACCCCATGGAATGACAGGGTGTAACAGATGATGATGATGATGATGATGATGATGGCCTGTCACCTTTCACTGTGGAGCTGGCAGGCTGGAGGGAGCACTCTGACAATGTGCAAGCTCAAGAAACAGGGATGCCAGACCTGAAGTGATGACTGCCCTGGGCTTTTAAAAGCACTTAAACCATTCAGCCCCCAGTCAGTGACTGCTGCCTGTGAAGATTTTTTGCTTTGCTGGTGCTAAAGAGGGAGGTGCTGGTATTGCACCAAGTGGGTCAGGGTCACTGCCCAGGACATAGGGAGCATGGAAGGGCAAGCTGGCCACTGCAGTGAAGGTGCTGTGCAGCCCCAAGACTGTCTGAGAAGAGAAATGAATGAAAGGGCAAATCTTTACAGCCTGATCCCCATTCTAAATGTAACTATTGTTAATAACATCCTTAGAAAGCTAAATACCATCCCTCAAACTCATCTTCATGTCCTGCACATAACATTTCCAAGGCATAATCATTTCCTAAAATCAGCCACTGTTAGACTAATGTATTTTGCTGCTCCAGCCCAAGAGGTACCTGTGTTTTCAGTTCACAACAGGAGCCCCACTCACCTGGTTTTACTTCTTTAAATTTTCACTTCAAGATACACTGGGAGTTTTTTAATGCAAACATGACTTTATATTTTCACTATTCAACAGGTTCCCTATGACCTAATCTGTACAGATAGTACTTTTTTTGATTACTATTTTTGGTTCCACTCTTCCCAACTGTAGCATAAATGTATCATGCAAGTGTAAAAGGACTTGAGTAACAAGACTATAGAAATGCCTTGGTCTAGGTTTCTGTGTGCAGGGGAAAAAAACAACTGACACAAAAACACTGGAAACAGAGATGTCTCCTTCATAAAGACCTAGAGCACATCTCCTAGGGGTGCAGTATTCAAACAGGAATCAGCATTTTAGCTGGAGACAAATGCACTAATCACAGTCATGAACACAGCTGAACTAAATGCCTCAGCAAAACCACTCAGTAGTGGCACTAGTCATGATAAAGGAAATGAGTATTTTCAGGATAGGATGCACTCAAAGAATACAAACAGAATCCTTTGTGCCTCCTTTTATGAGGAAATAATTCAGAATATATATTTGACCAGCTTGCTATTAAAATGGCAGCACAGCTCAAGGCTGTGCTCTAAAGAAATGTGTCTGGATGAGAAAGAGATACTCCATAAATTGCTTTTAATTGTCCAGATGACCAATTCCTCTACTAGTGAGTACAAACAGTTCAGCAGGGAAAAAAATCAGAATTGAATTATTACAGAACAATAAAGGTTATTTTTAAAGTAAATTGAAACAAACAAATCTTTTACCTTTATGCATTCCTAAACCAGTCCTTTATTAAATAGTGACAGATCTATTCTACATTTGAAGCTGTAAAGACACAACAAATTGGACTCTGAGCCTATCTATAATCTACTTTTAACCACCTCTGCTTCAGACACTGGTTTTCTCTTCCAAGCTAATTAGCTAGCCCTGTCAGGAGAAAATGCCAATGCAGCTAAAGTGACTATATTAACAATAAAATTAGCATTAAAAATTTCTGAAAATCAGATTTATTTTCTAAACTACATATCAAGTCAAAATGTCCAACTTATTACATAAGACCAAGTAATATTAAAAGGGTGATAATTTTTCTTATTGTTTAAAATTTGGAAGCACTACTTACAACATACTTCTAATACCAAAAAATGAATTTAAAAAATAGAGAACAGAAGCACTCCACTACTCTTATCCCATAGCTGTAAGACTTATAGCTGCTGCTGATTAACCAAATCACAAGCCTTTATTTCAAATGCAAAATGAAATGCTTAGTGGCAGCTCATATCCCAAAGTTTCTGCTTTTCAGGTTGCTGTTCTATGATGTGTTACTGACCTCTAGTCGAGAAACTCTGGAATTACAGAGCAGAGCCGCTCCCACATTGCGGATGGCATGGAAGGAAGAACTCGTTCAACCCTGACAAAGGCGGGCACAGCCAGGGAATCCTGCCCCTAAATCCCAACAAAGCTGGGCACAGCCAGGGAATCCTGCCCCTAAACCCTAAATCCTGCCCCTGAACCCTGACAAAGCTGGGCACAGCCAGGGAATCCTGCCCCTAAACCCTAAATCCTGCCCCTAAACCCCGACAACGACGGGCACAGCGAGGGAATCCTGCCCTTCCCAGCTGTGGGATCCAGAAGGGGCGATGCAAAGCAGAGCTGGGCACTCTCTGCAGGCAGGGGGAAGGTTTACACCGGGTTTGTGGGGGAAAATTTATGTAGAACATTGTGTGTTTCCTAGTTTTCAGCTTTAATGTCTTGTGACTCATTTAAACCTCTCAGGAAAAGTGAAGTACTATGGATCTGTAATCAAGGATACAGGAAATTTTGAGAAATCCAGACCTGGCTCTTCTTTTAAACTAAAAACTATGAGCAAGTTTGAAGGGAAATAGATGTGGGAGCCTTATGAAGCCCAACTAGCACAGAAATCCCATCCTGTGCTCCCAAAACCTTGCCACATTTACCCTACACATTCCTCAAAAGTGAACAACTGACCTGAAAACACAGAGCACCAAGAGAGTTTTTCCTAGCAGATATGAAACCCTGCTGATCAACACTCAGGCAGCTCTCCTCAGCCCCTGGCTCTTTGGTGGCACTGGCATGGCTGTGCCACAGAATTCTGGCCCATCAGAGCATTTTAAACACAAACTCAGCCAACACACGTCAGTGTTCTACTGACTAGGAATGAACTGAAGTGCATGGCTCAATGCTTCACCAGGTCAGCCCTCACTGTATTTGATAAAGGTAAATGAAGGTTAGTGCTTATTTCTTTCACAAAGTCAATCTTAGAATCCTTAGACAAACCATCTCTTATTAAGGCAGTGAAATATTCAAATCTCATTTGTGTGGCTTTATATCAGAAAGAACACTGTTGCTTTAACTGAGCAAAATGGAACAAATACAGAAGATATTTGGGTGTTTCCACTAAGTATACTCTTGGAAAAGAGCAATTGCAGGCAAGAGTGGCAGTTACAGAAACAAACAACCCTCAAAAGAAATGAAAATTTGCAAATTTGTAAAATATGAAGATCCTTTTACAGAAAAACTCATCACAGCTTCCCTGACCAGAATGCTATACCTCCAAAATAAATAGCTTTAATCTCTGCTAATCTTATTTCAGCAAAGAAAAGATAAAACTGGTGACAAGAAAATTATTATTCTATCAAGTCCAATAAATCAATCTATTTTTACCATCTCTGATCTTGATTTTGTTTAGTAAAACAAGGTATCCAAGTTTTCCAGCAGAGCAGATAAAGGGAAAAGATGAGTATCCCACAGCTGCACATAATGAGGGCTCCTGAAGTAATGGATCACATCCTTCTTACTGTGAAATATTCAAGAGGGCTCAAGTAAAGAAAATCATTTCCTTCAGCACAAGATCAAACTCACTTTGAAACCAGGAAAATGTGGGAAGTATTAGGCTAGGCTGTAAGTTCAGTCAAGGACAGGTATTATACACTTCATACCTGCCAAGATTTGTCTTCTAGGAATTATGTCCTAATTCTATTACCAAGAAAATATTTCAGAAAAGGCTCTGTTCTTTAAAGCTGGAATAGCAGACTCAGAGATCAAAACAAACTTTTTCCAGACATGTGATTAATATTTGCCCTCTTATTAGGCAATTTGTTGGGGGAAAAAAAAAAAAGCCCTGCTTAAAAGTCACCACAGATCTCTTGCCAGGAGAAGCATTTTTTGGCTGTGCAGAGGCCGTGCAGCCTGGCTTTCCTGGAAGCAGAGAAGTGTCTGACAGCAGCAGGGGTGAGCTGTGAGGCACTGCAGAGAGCTGGGTGGCAGTGAGATGGAATTGGAACAAAAAGCTGCTGCTGCATTCTCAGAGAAGAATGAGAAACACACAATGCCTGAGCTGGAAGGGAGCACAGGGAACATCCAGCCCAGCTCCTGGCCCACTCTGCACAGAGCACTGCACACAGAAATGGCCTGAACCCCATTCCAGCCCTCAGCACTCTGCTAATGTGAGTAATTATTCGTGAAGCCAGATTAGAATTGGCATTTTAATACCATAAGAAGATACATGAATTGGGATTTTCCATCACTTTCTTGCTGCCAAAACTTCAAAGTTTTCCCACAAGACAAAAATCACAAAAAAAATCTGGTTCAGAAAATTGAATTGACACTTGTGAACAGAGTGGCTTCATTTTGATGCAGATGAACACTCTCCTTCAGAGATCAAAATTGTTTGTTTTGACTTTATTATTCTTACAAAGTAATTACATTCTCATTTGTTATAATACCCTTTTAAATTATGTCAAAATTATGCAATATAATAAAAATTGAAATAAAATTGAAGCAAAGGTCCTTGATCTTATCAAAGCAAAACTTTTCAATATAGCTGTCACCAAAGCAATATCTCTACATAAGACAGTTTGATTTAATCAAATCAACACTTCTCTGACAAAAAAAAAGAAAAAGGCTGCAGTCAGATAATATTCAGGCAGTTCTTATAAGGTCTGCAGAAGGTGTACAAGCAGGACTTTGTTGGTGAGATGTGCAGCCACACTTGCAGCCCAACACTGCAGCATGACCACTGATGCCATTTGTCCCCACCGTACCCAGCAGCCTCAGCAGAGTCCAACCCCAAGGCCTGCCAGACATCCAGTGCAGGGTGGCCATGGAGCACAAACCAGGGTGGGTTTGTAACCTAAGGTAACTGCTCCTCAGTCTCACAGCACACGGGGAATCTCCAGCACAAATAGCATACTAGAAATTATAGACTTCAATTCTACTGTGGCATTGGGAGCAAAAGAAAAGGGCAAGTGTTTTGAATGCATGGATAATGCCAGATTTGACATTGGGACAAAAGTCACAAGATACTAAAGCAGGTTTTCAAAAGTGCTTCAGAGATAAATTCAAAGAACTTGTGCAAACAGGTTTACAAAGCTCATAGATTTTAAACTTAAAACACAGGAGAGAATTAGAGCAGAAAGAGGAAGATCTGAGTTCCCTTAAGTGTCTGCAGAAACTAAAACCAGAGTTATAAATATTTCCCCTCCCAATCTTGTTCTCTTTAGATTTCTGTTCTGTTTTCTTGCTTGATCCTAATCTTCCAGGTCATCACTTACATCTGATTTCACTGTTCATTGCATCTTACTGTTCCTTTCTCTCCTACTTCTCTATTATCCTGCTCTCTGTCCAACTGCACCTACAGAAACATCTCAGACTTTGCCATTTCCTCCTGCTTAGTCAAAGCTCCATTATAGCTGGTGCCTTCACACACTGCTGCATAGAAATGTTCTTCTGCTACTCAGCACTGAGACAAGTTTTACAGATAGAGGGCAAAAAGCTCTTTTTGCTGCTTCATATGGTAGATCTTGACATTGGTAGTCTATCTTCTTTCATAAGCAGAGCTCCCACAGACTTTAAAAGGAGACCTGTACATTTAGGCAGAGAAGAATATTGGAGTCAAGATCCACCCATGCAGATCTGAAGATAATTTTCATTAGCTAGGAAGTCAAACACAGAGACATAAAAAGTTTTGACACAGAGTCAACTTGGTTGGGAGTTTCTGATGTGTAAAGCAAGAAGTTCTATAGCCTAGAAAACTGTAAAGTGCTGGAAAACCTAGTTACCAGGAGGGCAATTTCATTCTTTATGTAGCGTTTCACATTTGAATGCTAAGTAACCACTGGAGGGAAAAAAAAAGAAAGAATTATACATCCAACAAAGGAACTCAGCTGCACCTACCAGGCACTTCCCAAGTATATGAAACCTGAGCTGTGCACAGTGCCCTGCAAGTCTGGGTGCCAGCCATGACATTATGGTCCTTTTGCCACTGGTGATATTGCTGCCTATCACAGAAAATGCACATTAGCACCAGGAATTCAGAAACATCCCTGATACTGAACCATCACACCCACATCCCATCCTTCATGCTGTGGAACACTCGTTCCAGCAGGGGACTCCACTTGACCAAGGCAACACAGCAGCAAGTCACTAATACATAATTAACATGCAATGGTGATTAATTAGGTAACATCTGACCAATAGCTAGGACTCTCAGCTGCCTTTGCCTGCCTCAGCACACAAACACACTTGCAACTCTCACATTAGTCCAAAATGTTACCCCATTTCCCCCAGCAAGCAAGGCCAAAGGGGGGATTCCAATCTGTTGCACAGCACAGTGTGGAGCTACAGCATTTCCATCTACTCCAGTGTGCACAGCATGCCTGAAATTAGACCCAAATCTTTGCTTTGCAAACAGCATGCCATAAACATTCCTGTAGTGCTACAAAGAATACCCAGACACAGCCACCTCCATCTCTTTTTAGATTCCCATTGCTTCTGCTTTGTACATAGTGTTTATTTCACTTTCCTTCAAAAAGTTTGATTTTAGGGTTCTGTGCATCTATACACTTGAAAAAACATCATGAGTTATGACTGACTGATGTACAGCTGTTTAGGGACCAAAATCTTAATTCCATTGCTTAATCACTGCTGTACATTAGCTTATTAACAGAGCTGTGTTTATTGACTCTGCTTTGTGCCAAGTGCTTACAGAGGCTACTCTGCAGTCCCCAGTGGAGGCTCTCCATCCATGTACCACAGGTAACAATTCCTGCTGAGGCAGCATCCTGCTGTTCTTCCAGCTGTTCTGGTGCCATCCTGAGAAACAGGGTCAACACTGGCATCTCATTTATTTCCTGATGCTTGGCTTGCAACCTCTTCCCTCTAGAGACAGCGCTGCTCACAAGAGCACTTTACTTTTATTGCTCCTGTTAAGCTCTTTTGTTCTTCAGTGGAGGTTGCTCAGCCCAGCAAGACCCACAGCTCAGGTTCTCCAGCAGCTGCAGTGTTTTGGTTTGCTTGGAAAAATGGTCATTCTCTGTTTGCCACTGCTGCATTTTCCCCTTGCTCACCCAGTTCCATAACAAAACTAGCATGGCACTTACCAGGGCAGAGGATTTTTACTGCCGTGCCTCTTTGCTCCCCAGAAACACCCTGCCCCACCTCAGCAGCAGGCAGGAGGGCCCAGCTCTGCAGGTGCACTGTAGAACCCTGCTCAGGGACTTCTGCAATTCCTCAGGAACGTCCTTGCCCTGAGCGTGCAGATACATCTTGATTCACTGGCTGTCAGAGACAATTCTGTTTCATGTCTCCCCAAAAGATTACTGGATTTTGATTAAGAAAGGTCAAGGGCAGCTTTTCCCTTTCAATATAAAGAGAATGACTTGAGGAAAAAAATACTCATCACCTAGCACCAGGACTTTTATCTCCACTTGAAAAATTAAATTGCCTGAAGTGATGGAAGGCTTAGGGCAGAGTATGCACAGAAATGTTTCCATGCAAATAAAATCCTAAATAATTTATCTACACACTATAATTTTACATCCCCCAAAAAATGGGGGTTTTTTTGCAGATGTCTTAGTAGGAGAACAAAACACAAAGCTCACGTAGCCAAGTCTCAGGTAATACCCATTTGCCAGAACAATTTTAAATGCACATTGTATTACTGACCCAGCATACCAGAGATTTAGATTAATCCTTAACGCTTCAATACATTCCCCAAAATAACTTCCCCAATATTTGATTTTCCTTTGAAGGAAAGTGTGTCAGAGATATAATTAGCTCTAGCTGCAGACTCCAAATCTGTGCCTGGCACTGCTCTCAGTAAAACACACCTTCAGCAGTGTGAAATTGGTATAGCTACATTGAATCTGCTACATGCAACTGAAGTGCTTCACACCAGCTGAGGATCTAAGTATATATCCATAAATGAGGGAAAAATACATTTTTACCTGGAATAATAATGCTGCAGAACACACAGGATCTCAGGCTGAGTAAAACAAATGATGAGTTCATAAGAAATACATTCTTGTAATTGAGTTTAAGGCACTAAATAACCACTGTCTTCTAACAGAGAATCAGATGCATGGTGGGTATCCCTACATTAATTAGGAATAAGACTGTCACATGGATTTTAATGAAATAAAGTTATATCTATGCCTTTTCCAGGATATTAAAGTCAATTTATCTGAGGAAGACAAGTAATGGCTGGCTTTTTGTAGGAATTGGAGCAGTTCATTAGGGAAGGTAGCAGGAGTTAACACCATCTGAACAAGCTCTTATTTTTTATGGTACAAATTCTAAGACTCTCGATTACCAAGGCAGAATTGCAGAAATCCAGCAGGTTGATAGAAAACAACACAAATTACTGCCCTCACACTGAAGCACCATGTACCTTGTGGCTGTGAGCACAAAGTACAGACAGCACTTACATAAAATACTCAGCAAAACCGTTTTTCTCAGATACAAGCTCCCAAACATATTTACCTTAATGCATTTGGCCATCTGGACATTATCTACAGCATAGCTCAGGACAACTAATGCTCTGCATCCTGTGTTGCTAAATGCCACACTAAAAATTTAAATGGGAGGCTTTTAGTTCTCCTAGTCCAAAACAGAGAATGCCAAGCCCATTAGCACCTAGGAAGGCAAACATCCAGGTCTGTCACTGGATGTGACAACCTCAAGTGCACTGAGCAGTTCTGCAATGAGCCAGCTCCAAAAGCTGAAGGTTTCCATCTCCTCTCACCTGTGGAAACTCATTAGACCAGTCCTCAGGAAAATCCACAGAAGAGCATGTTGGTGTTACCTTAACCCCCCAGTATTATTTAGTGTTTTGGTGATGAAAGCACTCTTTCACACACATTAACTAATTAAAAATTCAGATTCTCCTGCTGTATCATAAGAAGCATGAATTCCAAATTGAAGCTTTTATTTAAAATAATTAAATTTTGGATTTAATTGCTCTTTGGGCAATAGTAAGAGGTAAGGCTAATGAGGGCAGATACCTCAGCCCTTCCCACTACCAACTGTCTGCTCGACCACTTCAGCCCCAAGTCTCCTGGGTAAAGGGGACAGGACTTGTGTCATGACTCACATTCTCCATACAGCCACTCAAACATGTGAGATTCTGGTTTTCCTCCTTTCACACCAACAGCTTCAGCACAGATAATGAAATTTAATTCTTCACTTGCTACAGAAGACCACTGAGATGTTTCACAGTATGGGCCTGATGCTCTGTGTGGCCTTTTCAGAAGTGTTACAAGCTTGTGTTTGAAAACAGCTACAGAAGTCCCCTCTGACTCCTTCAGTGCAGTAAGGGCTGCAACAAGACAAAGGCAATAGCTTGTTTTGATACAAGCAGGATTTTTATTCAATCCAAATGTTTTCTGTACAACAGAAAGATTCTATACAAAAGAAGGAAGCATTAATTCAGTTGCAAGAACAGGCACAAAGAAGTTTTTGAACCCTAGTGCTTTAGCAAGTCAGTAATTTTTTTGAAAAACCAACCTTGTGAAGTATTGTTATAGACATTATAATCCTGGTTTGGGTCATTGTCCATCATGTACAACTCTCCTGCATGGACATTCCTGAAGTCAGCACTGAAGTTGCTGGGGTCAAACTGAACCCACAGAGTGTACCTGTAGTCAATGGCACGCATGGAATAGCCCATGATCCTGATGTCCTTCAGCCTTGGCTTGTCAGAGTTCCACTGGGGAGTGTCTGCAGGCCGGGGGTACTGGCTGAGAGCAACAGGCTCTTCATTGGAACACCTCTCAGTGTCATCACTCCCTTCCTTGCCTTGCTCCACCTCTCCTTCAGAGATGTTCAAATAGTGGGCAATGCTTCTCCCCTCAGTGCACAGCACAACACCAAATGACATCTTTGGGCATGCAGGAGGGACCTGCAGGCCAGCAAGCTCTGCAAGTGTTGGAAACAGAGACACCAGCTCCACCACTGTTTTACTTTGCCCTAGAAGAAATAATACCAAAATATAAGTTATGGAACAGGGTAGTTGGACAACAACCTTTTCTAATAATTCAGCTGGTATTTTATTCAAAGTTTTATGATTTTCTAATAATTCAGCTGGTATTTTATTCAAAGTGCTCTGCACAGGATTTCTGGGGGTACCAAAATCAAGGCAATTAAGAAGTGGCAGTTAGCTGTGAAGATGCCAGTCCATGCACTTATGATGTACTTTTAACAAGAAAACTTCTGCATTTATGTTTCTCCATTAGCCTTAGAGATAATCATATCCATTCATTTGAAAAAGTGCTCTTCAGAATGACAAAGTAAATCCTCAAGGTGCCTGGAGACACATAACCACTGCAAACAAAAAATAAGCACTGGAAATTTACCTTGAGGTGATGAGCCTCCAATATGGCTAAAAGGGTCGAGGTAGGGGAACACTCTTGCTCCCTGACTGGCAGGGGAAGTTGTCATTCCTGGGACATAAAACATCAGTGGCACTCGAGTAGCAACATCAAAATTGCTGTACTTTGCCCATTCACCATGTTCTCCCAGGGACCACCCTAGGTGACAAAGAACACAATTCAAAGAATACATTGGTTTTTAATCTAGTAGTGATTTCTGCTTCATTGTATATTGACTCTGACTGCTGAGGCCATTAGTATGTTATAAAGGTCATATTAAAAGGTAAATAATCTGTATTTAGATGTAACAAGGCTTTTCTCTAATATGAAAACTATTTCAACAGCCACCTAAATCTTGCAACTTGATACTCTTTCATAAAAGAAACAATTACACCTTTCCTTATTTCTAGATTCTCAAGATTAGAAATAGGAAATCAGCATTAAAACAGCAGAAAAGAGGAACTGGGGTGTGTCACAGTGCCTGCAAGAGTCTCCAGATCAATTCCACAAAGCATTCATTTAAGTTTTGGGCAGCTGCCAGCTCTCCAATGCTCCTGTTAACACTGTAGCTGAACATCCCTTGGAGCCAAGGCTGCTCTCTATGCCAGACTGCCATATCAGGATGCTACCCCTGAGGAAGCAATAGAGACAAAACTTTTCAGCTCTTCTCTTCCTCTTGAAAGAGATGCCAACATGACTTCCTTCCAGCCAGATACACTGCCAACTTCACTTTGGGGGAAGACAAAGGAACTCTGTGACAGCTATATTAACACATGTTTTTTCTTGATCACTTTGCCTGCCATAGTACTGGAAATACCAACTGTTTACAGTTATCCAAAGCAAGGAAAAGAAAAATTCAGTTTACAAACAAGTCAGAAGGAACATCTAGAGTCACTTTAGTACCAAAAGTATTAATCCCATTGCTCTACAACTTGTAAGAGCTTTTTATACACACATGCTCACAGAAGTCAACCCAATTTAACTATACATGTGACTTTAAATTGATGTAGTTAATTCACCTCCTAACTGGTTTAAATCAGTTAAGCCATCCCACAATCAAATGGATCATGACAGGGTTATTTTAATGAATATTAGAGTATTGAAACAAGCATTAAATGCTTGAGACATTTGTCCCACAGCTCAAATTAAGTTTTTTACCATGAGGCTCCAGAGTGTGCAGGATCTCAGTTATGAGAGGGAACCATATCCCTATCAGTTTAGATGCTCTGCAAGCAGCAATGACAAGTGAAAGAAAACACACTTGAGCAGTTAATGAGAAAGCCTGTCACCCACTGTACCAGATGGCTTTCTACAAATGCTAAGGGGGAGGAGTGGTGGCTGTACTCCTAGAGCACAGTTCCCAGCAAGAGTCACTCCTTGGGTAGGGGGTGGGAACACAGCAAGCTCAGCCCTGTGTCCTGGCAGGCAGCCTCATCCCTCACCAGCAAATCCTCAACCTGATTAAAAGTGCCTGTGGGGACAGAACTGTGCAGCCACAGAAGCCAGAGCCAGTCCCCTCAATCTGGCTCAGACAAACCAGAGGGACAAGGTGTGACAGCTCTGCTTGGCACTACAGAAACACACACTGGATTAATAAGCCAGCAATGAGCAGCACAATGAAGTTCTTAACAGTAAGCTCAAGAAAGATGTAAATGCTTACCATGATCAGCAGTAAAAACTACTATAGTGTTATTTGAGAGCCCTGCATCATCCAAAGCACTCAGAAGCAGGCCAACTTGCACATCCAGGTAAGAAACTGCTGCATAGTAACTCTGACGGATCTGCCGCTGCAGGTCAAGAAAACAGGAGAGGAAAAAAAAGTTCTTCCCCAGACACATACAGCAGATCAGGGGGTGGCTGTTGAAAAGAACTAAAGAACTCTACTTCTAAAGCTTTAATTTTAATTGACTGTAGCCCAATTAATGTCCCAGAAAAGGTAAACTGGGAGGGGGCAGCTAGAAAATTCCACCTCCCAGAGGTGCTTTCAACCAAAACACTGCAAACCAACCCATTCTGCATCTCTTGGTCTAGCCAGTGCACTTGATTTTGGCATAAGCACTGGAGAGTAAAGGAAAATCTTCCAAAAGAAGATACACTGTGAACAGACTCAGATAATGAACACAAACACAGCATTGGTAGCTGCTACATTCATTCCCTCACATGCAACCTGCAGTGACAGTGAGGGTTTGCCTACAGAGCTAGAGGTGACAGTATACAAGGCAGGGAATTCATAGCTGCAAATGGGCAGGTGCTGAATAACTGGGAGCATCCAAGAGCAGCTGACTCCTCCCTTGCATTGAACAAGTGAAGGCAGTTTGACTTCAGAGCACTGTATTGGCAGCTTACCTGGAAATCATCTGGAAGTGGTCCATAAGGGAAACTAACATTTAATGCTTCCACATCATCCCTCTGCCTGATATCCATCCAGGGGTTGTATGCCACAGAAGGCAGCTTCTTAGGCACCCAGGGATCTGGGGCCAATGTGATATTTTCCAAGGGGTACAACTTGAGAAATTCCTTTACAAGAAAAAAAACATAGAAAGACTGTCTTCACCTCCAACATATACTGTGAATTTTGTGTTTAAACAGCAACCACTTTCCCTTTCAGGACCCTTTACATTACAGTTTGCAAGGCTTCACTCCCCTTCTGCCACAGTGTGAAACACAGCAATACTAGACATTCCCCAACCAATTCCTGAAAAATACTGAGTTAGTAAATCCCTAAACCCAGCTTCCTGTATCTCAAAACAACACTGCAATAAAAGATCCAACACCACTTTGAAATCAGTAGTTTTGCCACCAAGTCAAACAGTGAATGAAATGCAAGATCTTGTAAGGCCTCATTATGTCATACTCCATCAAGCTGAAGCCCATCTCATGCAACAGCAGTCACCACCATGGTGGCAGAAGCCTGGCTTTTGGCTGAGGAGTCACAAATCATTCCCATTAACTGTTCTGAAATACATCACAGGTGACTCCTGAAGTTACGCTAAATCAAGGCTGGTTTCCAACTTTCAGGAAACAGCAATAAAGCATTTGTGGGAACAGCTTTTAAAAACAAAAGCAACATTTGTCTAAGTTCCCTTTCCTGCAGGTTCCAGTCTCCTCACCTGTGGGTACCTCAGTGGGATGTGTGGTTTGTGGTAACCAACAGCCAGGAAGAACTTTTGCCTGGTGGTTTTCATGACATTCAGTAAGTGTATGGCCTCCTCAGTGCTCTGAATATCAGGCAGAGTCCCTCCAGGCATTTCTGTCACATTCACTGGGCACACCAAGTTTGCATGAAGTTTTCCATCTTTTCCCCTGCAAGTCTTCGTAAAAGAAAAAAAATAGTTCAGTAACTTCTGGTAAATACAAAGACAAAATCCTCTGTTCTGTAACTTCAAAATCAATTTGTTTCTACCAGCAAAAGAATGCAACTTCCATGCCTATGAAAATGCAGAAATCCTCTCTAAAGCTGGGTAGAAGATTAAATGTAGTCACATGGAGCAAAAGCCCACAGCTTCCATGATGAACAGAATCTCTGATCTAATGGAGATGCAGCAGCATTTGGTTCTCCTATATTTACACACATTTTAGTTCCTTCTGATCCCAAGAGTTCAGCGAAAGCTGCCTGGAAGCTACTGACTCTGTTTCTGAGCAAATGGCAGCAGTGGCTGATGTGTAATCAGTGAAGAGAGATAAATCAGACTAACCAATGGCCAGGGAAAGGTGGCCTCAGCAGGGTGTTTGGGAGGGTTGCTAAATCAACCTACTTCTCTTTCTATCATGGATGCAAATGCTGCTGTTGTTAAAACCAGCCTTTTCCAGCAGTAAACCCAAGACCAAAGCACTGCCAAGGCTGGCTGTACCCCCATGACTGCAGCTCCTGCTGGGCAGTGTGCAGACTCCAGCACACAATGCTAATGCAATGTTTGCACAAAGATAAACCAGACTCTTTTGTGTCACATTTAAGAGTAACAAACATTCTAGAAAACTGGATGAGATTATAAAGTTTCAGGTTATTTAAACATTATTTTACTTATGGCCCCTTCTCACTTAGTCCTGAGCTCTTTATCACATTAACTTTACCAAGACTACTGACAAAGCAAAGCCAGATCAGTTGCAGGTGCAAGTTGACAACCACACTTTTCAGATAAAGGAATTCATGAACTACACACAAATATGAACCATTCTTGCTTGTATCTCAATAGCTGAAGTTTTTAAATACCAATTCAGAAATACTTATAACATCTGCACATTGCTTGACAAAACACACATCTGATAATCCAGGCCTTCTTTTGGAAAGCACAGAAACAAAGCATTGAAGTGGTTACTCGTTTTCCTGCCCAAGGGTGCAGCCCAGAGGGCACAGCCTGTCCTTGATACAAAGAACTTGGTTCTATCTTGAACACCCTTCTCTGTTAGAGTGCCACAAATCACACTTACCTTATCATTCTCATGCTTTTCAGCTGAAGGATGAAAGGGTGGAATGGACCAACTGTAGGGATAGTCATCACTGTAATTGGATGAAACCCCTGGAAGAGATAAAGAAATTAAAATGCTCTAATAGTTCACTGAACCAGGAAGAGCTCAGACACAGTTTAACTTGTCTTCAATTGTTTTTTTTTTAATATGTTAAATGAAGAAATGTTTCAAATGAATCTTTGACAACTGAGGAAAAGATAACCAAGAAATAAAAGTCAAAAAGATATTTCTCCCCAAAATACACCTTGCACTATTGTGGGAGAGTCAAGCCTGTTGAAGAACCTTACTTCAGGGAACACCAACAAAAAAAACCCAAAAATCAAAAACCAAACCAAAACAAAACACAATAAATAATAAAACACCCAGGATTAATAAGTCTTCATGCACATCCTTGATTAGCTTTACTATAAACTGAAATGCATACTTAAACTATCTACAGAAGTTTATTTCTAGGATAAGGAACTGTCAAAAAGAGGATCAGTATTACAAGATTTTTCAGCTCAGTAGTGTTATTGCTTTTTAACTAGTGAACTAATTTCCTACTGAACTTAAAGCATTAGTCATACATTCTACATGCCCTAATCCAGATTTACAGCCTATTGGGAAACATGAAGCACGTACAGGCAGAACTAAGCCAAGAAGTAATTTCATTTTCAGCAGATACCTAACCTCCAGATGTATTTTTAGAATGTTAGATATTTATTCCCACAATTCCCAGAGAAGATGTGAAAACATCCATTAGATAAAAGTCATCTAATGCATTCATCTCTGATGCCCTAAGACTTAATGATAACCACTGTAAAATCTGGCTTAGGTTCTCAACATAGACGAGAATCACACATCAGTACTCATGTAAGTTTGTGAGACTATACACATCAAGCATTTCTATATTAAGCAAATGACAATTCAAACCATACCAGGATGAAAAACTTTCCCCACAGACAGGGTCACGTAGCCATTTTCCTTGAAATACTGGGGCATGGTGGAATAGTTTCCTGCATGGACTCTCCAGTAGGAGTAGAAGTCGTAGAGCCGGGTGGTGTCAGGCCTGCGGCCAGTGAGGAATGACACTCTGCTGGGAGCACACAGGGCTTGCTGCGGAGAAAGGCAGCCAAGGAGAGACATTTGGAACAAAAATCAAAACACATGCATGAACTGACTCAGGCATAGTGATGCCTTAAGTTTTAGCTTTCATATTTTCCACATTCTGTACTGCATTAGTATGTAACTCTGAACTTCATGTGTGTTAGCAAGTTGTCTTCACAGTTCAGTCAGACAAAACAATCCTTTTACAGCCTGAGAACCAAGGACATCATTGCAGCTCCAGGCCTAAAAAGTATGAACAACACTGAATTGAGGAGAGTGATCTGGGAGGAATGGGACTTCATAACCTAAAGCTGTAATTGGACAATTAACCCCAGTATGTAAATGGACCAAAACTTATAAAAGTGTGAAAACTCATGCCCCATCATTCATCTTGAGTGTAGCCTCACCTGGGCTCTTGTACTGCCCAAGGTGTATCCTTTGAATGCCTTTTAATAAATTCCTACTTTATTCCTTCAACACTGCCTAGCCTCTGTTCCATGGGAGCCTCTCAAGGCATCAATAGCTGTGTAACAACCATCTGAAAACTCGGAAATCACAGGGAATGAGTTTCACATCACCTCAGGCTGGAATGAACAGCATCCTTATTAAGCATATCAATTCCAAACTGCAAGCTTTTAAAAATGCAAGTCAAGTTCCATAAAGGCAGTGCTTTTGAAATCTGGTTGCTCACATCACACAGAATTAAGCAGCAGTGGCAGGTGGACTGTGCTGATAAAAGCCAAAAGTCTAGTTGATCTGGACTGCCTTAAGAATAAGGAAAGGATAAACACAGGAGGTCTGGGTTATGCTCCAAAGGTCTGGTCAATTCTGCTTCAGACTGACAAAAACCAAGAGTTACTGCCTTGGGCTGGAATTAGACCCAAAGTTCTAATTTCTCAGCAGAGAGGAACTTGGGAACGCAGACATCCTATACAGAGTATTCAAGGAAGAGCAATTAGTGACGTTTTCAGTTCTCTATTTTAGAGTGATGCTTACCACACAAACTGCTCCTTTACAGCAGTCTATAGAAGTGATTCCCTCAAAAGATTATAAAAATTAAAAATTAAAACATAATATTTTGTAAGCAGAAAAATAGAATTTTAATTTAGTAAAATGACATTTTTAAGCAGCACTTGGCCGCAAACAGTGAAAACACTTGAGTGGCAATCTACTCCTCCAAGGGCTACACAAATACCATAATTTAAATGCCCTGTTTTCATTTTTCTCACCTTAGTAAAGATAGGTTCACACACTGCAGTTCAGCCCAATCATTTATTTTCTGCTGAAAGTACTTCAAGTTAATAAATACTTGCTTTTTCCAGTGGCCTGCCTAACACCTACTGTGATAAAACCAGTAATTATTTTGCATAGAGAAAACATGTTTAAGTCATTTATCTCACCTGGGCATATGCATTGCTGAACACCATACTTTGGGAGGCAAGTTGATCAATGTTGGGAGATTTCACAAGCTTATCTCCATAACAGCCCAACACAGGACGCAGATCATCCACAATTATAAACAAGACATTCATGCCATCTATGAAGAAACAGAATTAGAAACAGATTAACCTGAGCGGTTACTTTATGCTGATTTATTGGTTTTTAACCCTTAAACACATTTGAGGACAAAAATAAAATTAAATAAAAAGAGCAAGAATGTATTTGTAAGGGAACACTGGGATTAATTCTACAAAGACAGAAATTCTTATTTGGCCTAGACAAAAATATAGTGGTTTTTGTTCCCTCTCCATTTCCTTGTTTGCACCCATGGTGTTTTCTCCAGGCGCTGCAGACAGCAAGTCCTGGCAGCTGGCTAAAGCAGGGTGGTGCAAAATAAAGAGGTATTTTATAGGTATAACCACTACCGAATTCTACGGCCTGCAAGCTTTGAGAAGGGTGTTAAACCACGGTAAACAACACTGCAGTCCTGTATAATTCTGCTCCCAACAGATAAAACTATTTTTCTTCAATTTATGACATACGTCTTTTTAGGACGCCATCGCAAGGCGGTGGACTGCACTGGGGGCTCGACGGGCGCAGGACCCGCTCGAAGCCGCAACCTCCCCGGGGACACAGCGAGACCGTGGGGACACACCGAGACCTAGGGACACATTGAGCCTCCGGGGACGCACCGGGCCCCCCGGGACACACTGAGCCCCTGGGGACGCACCGAACCCCTCGGCCCCGAGCTCCCGCCGGCCGTTCCCGCTCCCCCCAGCCCAGCCGCCGCCGCCAGAACGAACCCCCGGGCCCGCGCCCAGCTCCGGGCCCCGCCACCGCCGGGCGGGCCGCGAAGGCATTCCGGGGCAGCCGCAGCAGGCACAGGAACAGGCACAGGCAGAGCCGCGCCGCCGCCATGGCCCAGCGAGGCGGCGGGGCCGGGCAGAGGCGGCCCGGGGGCGGTGTCTGGAGCCATCGCCGGAGCCCGAACCAGGGCGGGAGCGGCGCTTCCCCTTTCCCGCACGGGGGCGCCGCGGCCCCGCGTTGTGGAGCTGGGCCCGGCCGGAGCGGTGCGGGGCTCAGCCCGCAGCGGGATCCAGCGCCCGCACTGTGCGGGGCTGCTCAGGGCGCAGCGTTGCTCCTGCGGTTCCTGCCGACTCTCTTCTCCCGTGGAAAGGGAATGTCAGTGGCATTCTCAACCTTATTTCTTTCTGGTGGAAATAACTTTGGGAAACGAGGAAATCAAGGTTTAGTATTGAGAGAAGCTGTCTGAATACTTCAGTGCTATTTGTGAATCAGTTAACACTCTGTTTGGTCTCTGTTCATTTGTGCGGGTGCGCAATCTGCAGAGCCAGGGAGTCGCCAACGTGTGAAAAGTTACATGAACTAAACAGCTCCCCGTGACACTTAATGGTTCATTAAGAACTAGTTTTATTAGAAGCTCAGCAATTTTTCATGGTTTATATCTTTAATTGCAGTGGAAACAATAGATTTATTGCCAGTATCCCTGTATATAATAAACTCGCTGTTAACTACACAAAACACTTCCCAGTCGGTAACTGAAAAATTATCAAAGATGCATAATAAAGCAGCTCACAGGAAGATTAAAAGAATCGAAAG
The DNA here is from genome assembly GCF_028769735.1 of Zonotrichia leucophrys gambelii. Classification (NCBI taxonomy): domain Eukaryota; kingdom Metazoa; phylum Chordata; class Aves; order Passeriformes; family Passerellidae; genus Zonotrichia; species Zonotrichia leucophrys. Next base: position 7,096,114 of record NC_088174.1, read on the forward strand.
ACTGTAACTATGTTGTCTTACACATTTGACACACAGGTAAACTGATGACAAGTATACCAATATTGAAAATAGTCAACATGAACTCACTTGGATGTGGGAACCACTATGATAATGAAACATCTGGGTTTGTGTGTTTTTCTGTTTTAGCAAGCAATAGGTGCACCTTTGAATACAAATGAAAGTTTTATAGTAAATTGTACTGGTAAATATCATTGTCTTTGGGATCAGACTACTAAAGAAGCCCAAAAACAACTTGAGAAAAAAGCCCCATTTAGAGAAAACTAATGCATCTTTAATGGGAATCTAGAATTTGATTCTTTCAGTGTCTCAGGACTGCATTGGTTGCTCTTTCTATTAGAAAGTAAAAGTTCTGAGACAAAAATGCTCTCTTTTGTCGCTTTTTTGTCACAAAGAATGGGATCAAAAATAATCTGCTTTTCTGCTCTGTAAAGATTCATACCTGAGGCCTCAAATATGCTGTGTGTGCACTCACCATGAGTTTGTCAGGAATGATGGCTCCAGTGGTCTGTCTCAATGCTATTGTTCAGTGAGATGTGTGACTCAGAAGTGCAGTACATTGTGTACTACACAGTGTGTGCATACATATTCAAGCACGTGTACTTCCTCTAAACTATTACAGTGAAGTTTATTTTGGTGTGGATCTTACACTTCCTTCCTGCACACGCTGGAAAAGCTTGAATCAAATGAAGAACACTGTTACTACAAGTTCAGCTACTACTGAGCACATGACATGCAATCAGCTCATGAATATTATTCAGTATATTTGATGTTTGCATATTTTGGAATTAATGTTGTGTATAAGCAGTATATCTCACAGGTATCAGCAACTCTCCTAACATAGATCAGCTGCTGGAAATGTATTGAACATTGCATCCCCAAGTGACACTTCTCTTCATTTGGAGAATTTTTATGCAAAAAGCTAAGGAATTATTTCACTATTGCACATGCATTTAATTACCATAATGCTTGCCTCTTTCAAATGCAAATACACTAAGTGCTACTTGATATGAATTTCCTGGTTTACCTAAGATGAATATATAGCAATCTTATTAAGTTCAGTCCAATAGAAGAACAAATTACAGAGGAAAAGTCTTTTTCAAACAGCACACACGTTCTGGTGCTAAAAAGCAAGCTGGGCTGCTGCCAGTGAATAATTGCAGACACTGAAATCACAGACCTTGGCCAAACTGGTCGCACAGCTCAGCTGTCCCCTCCACCCCAGATGTATGGGCCTTGGAGCAGCCTGTTGTTCAGCTCCTGGACTAAACCACTACTGGATTCAGTGTGATGAGCTGGGAGTGTCACAGGAAGGGTTAAACCCAAACCTTGGCTGAAGTGGCAATACCCTGTGCAGCGCTGCTCCTTAGTCACTCTGCTGGAGTCGCAGGGTCAATGTCAGCCTTCTCCACCTACCACCACCACTGAGGATCAAATCCATTTTTAGCTTAGCAATATGCCAAAGCACATACCAAAAATTCTGGGGGTCTGCCACAGTGCTGGCACAAGTGTTAATTATGTTGGTGAGGTCGCCAACATAACAGCTAAATATCTTAAAATCGGCTATTTTCTATGAAACACATTAAGCCGTGGTAAAAATTCAGCACGGCAATATTTTTAGTGGGAAAAATCCTGTAAGAAATGGCTGTACTATCAGACCCACAGCAGATCTTCTAAACTATCATTTCCATGCCTGGGACACTCTCCAATAAAGTTTCCTCTGACAAGGAAGTGTGTTTTGAAACTGAATATGATCAGGCAATATATAATAGCCCTGGTGTTGAGCTCTGCCTGCTAAGGACATCTTGACTCTTCACATGTGAAACCTGCCCTTGCACATGTTCCCCAGTGGTTTCACCAGCAGTGGCATTTGGCACAAAACCAAGTCTAAGGAATTTTTATGCATCACTTGGTAATTCTAAGAAACCAGTTTTTCACAAATGGTGAAATGTGGTCAATTTACTCAAACACCAAAAGAGCAAAGCAGTTTTCAGTGAATCAATGTAAGTAATCACAAAGTGATTATCATTTAATTCTCATGCATTATAGAAAGTGACTAATCACTACAGGAAGCTTCTGGTTGATAAATTTATTTATCTCTAAATTGATTCTTATCCAAAAAGCACTGTTTTCCTTTTCATTTTATGGACTGATGAAAATAATTTCTGTACAAGCTGCCATGAAGGAAATGAGAGAGAGATGTGTTAAAAGTATTAACACCTGCATTAATATCTGTATCCCCCTCTGGCACATACTGGGATGAAGTGAAATACTAATAGTAAACATGAACCCCTGAGAAATAATGTTGATATATCTCTAAACAGCATTTTTACCTTTAAAGAATTCCATAGCTGTACTTTCAGAATCAAACCAATCATACTTTTTAAGCCATCTGTGAACATGAGCACTCAAGGGTAAGGTACAAACACTGTATGAGAGGCATCTGCATAAACTTTTAGTTTGTTAACATTCTTATGATGAGATGCTATCATTGTAGCCCATCCTTGCAGCCTGAATTGCAAAGCTATGCACTAGAAAATACATTGGAGACTTTAATTATTAACATTCCTGATCCAAATATACTCATTATAAGCCTTCATTTCGTATACAGTCATTTCTCTACAGCTGAAGTGAGTCATGCAGATCCCTTCACCTGCAGCTTGCTCCCTCCCTGCCCAGGCCCAGGTCAGTGATCTCACACCAGGAGTTTTCCCAAGGATATCAGAGTTATTTCTAAAGTACTATTTAGGCTTCTGAGTGCTGGACAGCAACTAAGGCAGATGCTGCCATCACCACCAGAAGCAGTGGATGAAAGGCACACCTCAGTGCTGGTTTCTCACATTTCCTGTTTGGGCCTATAAACGTGGCAAATTAGACAGTGGCAGCTCCAGCCCTGATGTGCTGGCCAGAGAGCAGCTGGGTGGATGGAGGAACTGGAGTTCTTCCTGACCCTCCCTACTCCCATTTCAGGAAATGTGCCTACAACTACTGCTCAAAGGAATCACACTGTCCCAAGTGCTTAGTGAGGGCAGGCAGCACAGTGCAGAAGTAATTTCCATGCACATAAGCCCTGACACAGAGAATTTCTCAATTTACACGGTGAGTACAATAATAAGATAAGGCCCCCAAACAGGAAAGCCTGTGTAAACAATGTCGATGTCATGTAAGTCTACTGAATTCTTTAATGTGGATAGCTGGCAAGGGTTGATCTATTATTTAAACATCTAAAAATTCTGGTTTGATTGTTATTCAGGATTAATAGTTTCTGCAGATTTTAGAGGGTATTTTGAATGGCATCCTCTGCATAATAACAACATTGCAGTTGTTTAAAACCCCAAAATAACCTGTTCCCATTTATTTTTAATAGTGAAACCTATTCCCTCTTTTTCCTGTACACCCTCTCTTCCCCTTTCTACACTTGCCTTAGAGGGGAAGTGAATAAGCTCATCAGTATTCAGGTATTGCTAACAGGGAGGTCACCTTCTGTTAAGCAACTCTCAATTTCAAACTTTAAAACCTTGCAATTAGTAATTTGACAAGGACACCAAAGTACATGACTACTTTGCTCTGACTCAGGCGATGTTTTCTGAGTGTAATTCCACTTACAAAGCACGAGAGGAGGGATTCCTGTGAAGGGGCAAATTCTGCCTCTCATATGTGCAAACTGTGGGATGCAAAGCAAATGTCATGCAGGTGGAAGCACAGGGGATGATAAACAGGAATCTGTTCCTAAGCAGAGCAAGATAGAAAAAAAATTGCTCAAGGTTATGATAAAGCCTTTTAGAAATTAGCAAGGACTTGTTAATGAGGATTCTTTTAATGACACATTGTATTATGCTTGACTAGAATGACTGTAGTAAGAACAACAGACATAGAACTAACAATTGTAGTGGTGTGTAACAGTGTCTTTTTGGTAAGATCAAATTCTTCCTTTCTCTACTATCTTCTTTCTTCACAGTTCACCTTAGGGAACAGAGCTGTGAGGCAAAAGATTCAGAAGTACAAAAACATTTTTCTCACAACTGCTTTAGACATTTCCTGCACTGCTCTGAGTTTACTGTGTACACAGTAGGACACTGGTTCTGTTTGGAACATCAGTATGTTCCAAACACTGATTTGTAAGATACAAAGTGATCTACACCTACTCATGAGTAACACTGCTTCCTGTGCTGAAAATGGCCAACACCTCCCAGAGCATCCCATCAACAGGCCAGGGATGACCCCAGTGCACAGCCAGCCCCAGGGGAGGCTGTGTTCTCCTGGTTCTTGAGAAGCAGCACAGGAATCATTTCCCAAATCAATATGTAACATACCAAGATATAATCCACAGTGAATTCAGGAATTGCTGCTACTCTGTACAACTACAGGATAGAATAGCTTGTGTCTGGTTACTAAAATAATTATACTACATTTTATTCTTTTATAAATGCAAAAGCAGGAAAAAGTCAGAGATTATTTCTGTCTAACCTGCATCCTTGATCTCCTACCATAATAAGTGTAGTATTGAATCTAAAAGGCCCCATGCTGAGCTCCCTCTTTTAAGCAAGACACTTCAGCAAAGTAACCTGTCTGTTCTGATACCATCATTTTCCCAGTCAGTGACACTCAAAGGTGTTTTGCAGGAGCTGTTTGATGAACAGCTCAAACATCCTTTCCAAACACTCTTTTCCCTATAATTTGTCAATAGTATTCTACAGTTCAGAAGGTTCAGGTAAAACCCACAAAGGGACAAATGTGTTCTAGAATGTGTTAGTTCAAGTGAATAATATCTCTGATCACTTTTTATGCAAAGGACTTGCATAGGTACCATGAGATGGTACATAGTGGCAATAAGCTTTGGAAAACAGATTTGCAGAGAGAAGGTAGCCATAGTGATGGCAGGGAGCAACAGGGTATGAAAACTGCAAATATACACAAGAAATGAAAAAAAAAAAAACAAACTAGACGAGTAAAATAAAGACAAAGCACCTGCATGTCTTAAAATGTCAAGCCAAATATAAATTATAACTTTACAAGCATTAGGAACCAAAAATAAGTATGGACCTTGCTGTCACCTTCCATGAAGGTGATAATCTTATGAACCTTCATTTAAAAATAAATACATAGAAACCACTTTTCACATGCTCAGCAGAAACTCCAGCCTCAGCTGAGCAAAATTTTCTGCAGCTCCCAGCAATTGCAAGAGAGGCACAGAACCAAGCTGCTAAGAAGTGAATAGTTGTGATCTGGTTATCCTCTCTGGGGCAGTGCTCCCATCTGCCTTTGGAGGCAGGCAGGGAGTGGGGAAGTAACTGGAGGCTGAGCTATCATGCTGTCTCCATGGAGCACAGAAGTGTTCATCTCTCCACTAAGAGTATTTCATCCTTTTGATAAAAGGATGGAATTACAGAACAGAGAGAAACAGGAGACAAACAGATTTTGTCCCACTTATTTTGTCCATCTAGAACTTGATTTCCCAAACTTCCTGCTGTTACATAATCCTGTAATACAGGTTTGAATGAGCACAGGTACTCATCACTGCTGCAGGTGTGGGTGAAGTAGCTCCCAGGGTCTCCATCACAGACACCCTGTGGGTAAGAAATGCAAAGGGGAAAAAAGGACCAGTGAAGCCTGGCTTGTACTCACATAGACACAAAGTAAAATTCAATTGCCTTAAGGAAGATCATTCCTCATGAAATTCCTTGACTCCTTCACAGAACACTTTTCATCTTCAGCAGCAAAACCATACCCAAGATGATGCTTCACTAGAAAACTCCACCTTACTGCAGAAATATCTGGGGGAAAGCAGCATGGGATCTTCTTGTTGAAAGCTGCTTTGCACAGCTTGGCTGTGTGAGAATACTTAAAAATACTTATGGTTTTAGGTTGTTTTTATTTTTCCTTGTAAGATATACACATGTTCACTACAGTCCAAGTTAAAAACCAAAGAGCTGGTAGACTTGTAAAGCTGAAAGCCCAGGGAAGATTAATCACCTCACGCTGTCCTCTTACTGAAGTCATCCTTTGTGAGAGGATGTAATCCAACACTCCTCTTTGGACCACTGAGCTGAAGCTTTCTGATTTTCACTTATGTTTAAATTGGATAGCTCCTAGATGATTCCAAAATGTCATCTTGCTAGACCTCAGACCTGAAGCAAAGGTAAAAAAAAAAAAAAAAAAAAAGCTAATTCCCTTTGGTGTTGTTCACTTTCATTTCCTGTCTCCCATCCAATTTCATTAACAATTCATCTCTTACTTGATGGCTGAAACATCAGAGGCTTAAGTGAGCTGTATTATTTTTGGATATCTTTGTGTGTCTTTTCAATGTGGTGAGATGTAAGTAAGTCCTTGTCACAGAATAAAATGCAGCAAGTAGCTGCTTAAGTGTTTTATCTCTGTAAGAGCCACATAAATATGCCACAATAATATTGATATTTAACCCAGTGCTGCTTTTCCCTGAATGCATTGCAAAAGGAGCTATGATATATCCAATTTCTGATAAGATGAAGCCTCATTTATCCTTGTCTAGCATCTCTGGCTGAAGTTTGTGTTGCACAGTGTTAGTATATCAGGATGCCAGTGTTGTAACTCACATCCAACCCTGCTGCAAATGATTATAGTGCTGTGAGGCACCCTGACTGGAACTCACCTCTTGTGTCCAGCATCCAAAACCTCTTATTTAATTCGAAGGTATTTAAGCATTTATCTCATTCTATCTCACTTGACTTCTGAGAGAAGCCCAGATGAGTCAGGGACAGAAATTGCATTTGAAGTGTGTGCTATCCAAGCACACAGATCCTTGAGATTCTTGGAACACCTGATCTGTGTCAGCACTAAAGTTCTTAATCTGATTAATGCTGTAAGTAAAATTTCTACGTGCCTTTACTCAAAAAAAGGAGCCATGTAAATAGTTAGAAGCTTTGTGTTCATCTGGAACAAGCAGCTCGATTGGGCTGAAAGTAAACAACTGCAAATAAGTCTTGTTTTGTGCTGGATGGGTTTTAAGAATAGCACAATATATTAATTTTGCCAGGACAATATGCATGATCTGATCCTCCATCAAAGTCTTAAAGGAAATGAAGAAGGAAGGAACTAAGAAGAAAGAAATTAAAAAATAATTAAGACGGCCTTGAATAAAAGAATCTACTCTGATAAATCACTGCTATTAGGAAGTTTATAGGATTTATTCATAGAACAATGATCCAATGCCTTCTTTTCATGCTTTACCTTAAACAGCTACTAAGCACAGTGGAAGAAAAAATTGTGTGTAGAGCAACATAAAAAATCAATAGGAAGCTGTGGTGAGGCAGAAAAACCACACAGACTGCACAGGAAAAGAGGCATGGAACACTACTTGCTTAAATGACCTTCCTTTCAACAGGAGAACAAGCAATGAGTAAAACCAGCTGAACAGTTTAAGACAGAAACATCGACTATAAACAGACCCATCTTTTGCATGTGACATCAAATCATTGTGTCAAATCCTGCTTAGGCCAAAGAGCTCCACAAGAATGCATTTTCTGAGATCCAGCTGGCAGAACAGCCTATGAAATTCATGGTGATTAAGTATTGGAACTTGCTTCACATCACAGTCATAGCTGGCATTAATATCAACAGCAACTTGCTGAACTGCTACAGCTCTACAAAGAGGTTTCAGGCTGCAGGACTAATTTAGAGGCACAACATCCAACAGACAGAAGCAAAATTTTCAAGGGTAAAGGCTTTAAATCATTCTATCCTCCCAAGTAGGACACAAAACAATAATACTGAAAATTTCATTGAAACTGAACTCATTTCAGAACCAAGCAGCTGTGTGCAATGCCAATGACAATAACACATATATACTTATTAGATCATTACTGTTCTTAACTGTGCAAAATTACTGGCTGGTATAAATACATTATAATAGATTGAACAATCTCTTCTTTGTCAATTATTGGTCACACTCTGTTTATTCTGTGAATAAATGCTAACAGGAAGGCCTACAGCAAAATCAACTGAAATTCAAATGGGAATTTTCAAACCTGAAGATTTGTTTTTGTAAACAATTTGATGTTCTGACACAGACCATGAAAGATGATTCTAGAAACAGTTCATGGCTGCTGTCAGCCACATCAGTCAGTTATTGCTGAGCTGCTGTCCTCCCTTTAATGCTGCAGCATTCCAGTCACCTAACAGTGGCACTTGGAGAAGTCTATAAAGCAAATGGGACATGTGAATTATATGGTATGTTAGGAAGGAGTCAAGGCTGACTGTCAACAGCAAAGCAAGGTTTTCAAATTAGAAGGCTGATTCAGGTTTTATTTCCTGCATTTAACTTTGGCCTGTCAAGGATAGGGATGCTCCTAGTTTATATTTTTTAAGCAGAATGTAGATGGCTTAGAAAAGCAGTAATGGCAGTGACTGTAAAAGAGACTCTATATCTCTTCTTGAACTAATTTGAGAAAATAGATAAATGGAGTGAAACCAAAATTTGTGTTTGGTTTCCAATATAAACTGTCTCAGGGGATTCACTTCAGTTCCCAGCATTCAAGTCTCAATCAGCTGTAGACACAAGGACTTCACAGAAAGCAGATCACTTGCTGCTTCTTTTATCTGCCACCTAAATTACTCCTCCTACCCTTAAATCACTATAAAATGTAAACTTAAGATAAATCTTTTAAGTCTTTAAGTTTAGACAAGAGCTTGGATTTTCTCTGCTCTCCACTTCTCCTTAACATCACCCTCACATGTGTAGGTAGTATCTCACCGTATCCATCAGGAAATCTGAGACCACCAAAAAAATCTAAGAAAACTCCTAATATTTGCAATTATTTGACTTCAAACCAAAAAATTTCGCTCTGCTCTCCTGAGGTACCAGAACAAATTATGTTCCCTGAGCTTTTATTTCTGTAACCAGGGGTTTCTTTCCTAGTTCTTCATACCTCATAGGAACTGTTCTGCTGCTTGGGCAGTCAGCCAAACATTGTAACTGCAGAACAAATCTTTCTTGATTTACTTCTACAGAACTTCATGAATATTCTCAGAAATGCCAAGCTGCTTTATTAGCCTTCTGAATTATTAAAAGTTCTCAAGCTAATTCCTTGTTATTAATATTTTGACTTGTTTTATGATTGCATCTGGCTGCTTACAGGCCTTGTCTAGTAGCTTCTTTATGCATTGCAGTAGATGTATTTTACCTTGGACAAATACATTACACATAATTGTTCTCTCTTCCAAACCAATGAGGCTCAACTTTTTCAAAAGCATAATGAAAACCAAGGTTCTAGTTTCCAGTTGTTTAAGGCTGTTAATTCTTTGGTTCCTTACAAGCTTTTGTAGTGCCCTGGCACAGATCCTGTCATGGTCCTTTCCATCTTTCTGGAGAGTGTCCAGCCTTCATCCTTTCCCCCACATTTTTCCATTATGTGTTCTTGCTTCTTTCTTATCCTGATTTCTCCCCAGGCTCCTCACACCCTCCCCACTGCCATTCCTTGACATGTCCTTGCTTTCTTGTAGCCTTTGCCATGCCCTGGCTTCACAGGTGAATTTATTGTGTGCAAAGCTCCTGGTGTGGATGTCTGTCTGCTGTTTGTGCTCTTGCCACTGGAGTTACAGTTGGCTACAATCTGCCAGTGAGTATCTGCAGAAGAATCATCATCATACTATTGATCTGTAGTAACTAATGAGTACTGTCACGGGCTATGAGCAGCTGTGGTGTTTAACAAACCACCCTGCATGCACACCTAACTTCTTTGGTAAAAATCACCAGTCCTGCTGGCAGGTGGTGGGAGATTTGGATTATTTACTCAATTTCATCTTTCTGCAAAAACTAAAGCTTAAGATATGATTGTGGTGTTTTGTTTTGGTTTTCTGGCTTGTTTTTATTAGCTTTTCACTTGCAATATAACCCTCAGGGAGGAGCTCTGGGGATTTTCACTTCAAAAATCTGCCACCAGATAATCTGCCCTGGCATGGAGTCATCGTGTAAACTATCCTGATCTGCTGTAGAATTTCATAAGTCTTGTTACAGTCAAACTGATCAGCATGAGTTAGATTAGCATCTATCTCCCAGAGAGCCATACAGATGTTATTTAAAAGTGAAAAATCTCCTGTTTCTCACGGTCATTTGTTCCAACAGCTAATTACTTTCACTTAAACAAATGGACAAACAAAAAAACCCCTAACAACAGAAAGCCCAGTTCTCTCCTTTCTGACCACAATTTGTTTCGCTTCAGTCCATCTTGATTTTTTTTTTGCCCTTTCTTTGTCTCGAACAAGGCACATACATAGCTTGTTTGGGTTATTTCAAATTTACTTGGAATATTTCTCAGTGAATACTGGATTATGACAAACGTTTTGTAGAGCTGTCCCTAAATGCCCAGGGATTTCATTGTCCAGACATTGAAATGTCCCAGAGTTGCCCAGAGATTCTGAAACTGTCATCCAAATTCTGCTCAGTTTGGGGAAGAGAGGCTCCAGGGAGACCACGGAGCACCTTCCAGTACCTAAGGGGCTCCGAGAGAGCTGGAGAAGGACTTGTACGAGGTCATGCAGCACCAGGACCTGCACGACTGACTTCCCACTAGCAGAAACCCGATTTGGGATAGAAATGAGGGAAAAATACTTCGAGAGGGAGAAGCGCCGGGGTGGGGCCGCCCCGCCCATCTTAGCCCCGCCCATTCCACCCTAGCCCCGCCCACTACTCCCGCCCTCTGCCTTGGCTCCTCCCCGCCTGGCGCGCATGCGCAGCGCTCCTTGCGAAGGCCGGCAGTGTGGGCCGGCCCGGTTCCCGGCAGAGGCCGCGCGCATGCGCGGGGCGGCGGCGAGGCCCGGGCAGGCCAGGCCCTGGAGCGGTGGCGGGGCCGCGCCATGAGCGCCTGGTAGAGGGGCCGCGATGAACCTGCGCGGCTTCTTCCAGGACTTCAACCCCAGGTGAGTGCCGCACGGGCAGCGGCCGCTCGGCAGGGTTAGCCCGGGGTCCGGCTGGGAGCAGCGCTGGGTGCGGGACCCGGCAGCTTTGGAGCGGAGCGCGGCCTCGGGTGGCCCTTCCGCACGGCGAGCTCGGGCGGCGTTTGGAACATGCCGTTCCCGGCCTCTTTCCTGCCCGGGATCACTGAAACAGCCAGGCTTGAAAAGACCTCCGAGATGATCGAATCCAACCTTCCCATCCCCCGGGAGGCGGTGCGGGCTCCCCGCGGCTCCTTCGCCGTCCGGGCTGGGAGGACGAGCGCTGCACATCTGCTTTGCAGCCCCGCTTCCCCTCATCTGCTTTATTATTGTGTAACTCTCACATTGCTCCCAGCTCGTTCTGTGCTCCAGTGTTTCACCGCGGTGCTCTGGCCCCGCACGCCCCAGCTCGGGCTGTGACCGAGCGGCGGAGGCTCCGTGTCCCAGGTGTGAGCAGCCCTGGGCTGCACGGGGAGCACCGGGACAGGCGAGCGCTTCCCTCGGCTCCCTTTACATTAATACTGCAGCCCGGGGCTCTGCTGGCTCTCCAAGCAAGTATGGACATGTCACTTTTAAAGAAACTGAGAGAATTAGTTAAATTTTACCGGGTTTTTATTTTAAGACCACAGACTAAGGACCTGCCAAGGTGGCTTGTGATGCTGAGAGTCCTGGAAGAACCTTGCACGTGGAAGAGACTTTACATGATGCCAGTGAGAGCAAGCCGTGTTCAGTCAGTTGTTTGGACAAACAAAAGGGTAACCAAAGCTCCAGGAAGTGCATTGTAACAGAAGCTGAAACACACAATTGAAATATGTGTGGTCAGAGTAATGGCAAAGTAGGAACAGAAGTTCTAGAAGCTTATAAAGTTTTGTTGCTGCGGAGCGATGCTTGCAGCTTGTTTGGGTGCTGGGGGAATGAGCAAGCCGAATGTTGGAGTTTTGCCGGTGTCTTTATGTTTTGAGGTGCCTGGAACACCGGGGGAGCAGGGGTGTTTCACTGCTGTGTTTATTGAGGAGCCAGGGAACGTGCAAATGACACAAATATTGAATTCAGAAAAGGATGACTAGCCGAGGAGCTGAGACATCTCTTTGTTGCTGTGAGGTGTGACCGGTTTATATCATCCTATCCTGGGATGGTTTCATCAAGCATGCAGGGAGATGCTGACACAATAAATCTGTTCTTCATTAATAAGGTGCAGATAAGACACTTGTTCTGAGTAGAGACAAAACAGCTTGATATCAAACATAGCAGTCCTGGTCTGATGAATGCTTTGTTATTTGATGTGAGTTAAGGTGGGTAGTTTGAGTTGTGCTGTTGGAGAAACAGTTCTGTTCCTGACTGTTGCTGCATTATTCTGTTCCTTAGGTTATCCATGTTTTAAAACACAATTACTTCACTGAAACAGTGTTGAAACCTATTTATGTGTTTTATAAAGTAGTCTGTGAGCTTCGGGTGGATGGGTGGGAGACTTTTCCCTTCCTGTCCTTTGAGGAAATTGCCTACTGTGTAATTATTTTGTCTGATTTTTGTGGTACAAGCAGTTGCTGTGCCACTGCTCAAGTATTCAGATACGTTTATTAATTCTTAAATTGACTCTGTTATAAACTGTATCAATGTAGCTATTTTAAATTTGTAAGTATCATCCTCAATATTCCAGTGAGAAACTTCAGTGAACAATAGGTAACTTTGCTAAACATTTAACCTGTTGGGTTTTTCTTTCTAAAATACTGGTTTTTTAATGGAATGTTAATATTAAGAAAAAAATTATCTAAAGTTAGCCCTATTACAATTCATAGTAACTTGGTGTGGATAAGATTTCATAAATAATCTAACTCAATTTTGAATATAAAAGCTACTTCATTTGATTTGTATTATGGAACACATTTTTTAAAAACATGTACAGCTGGTATATTTGTGAGCCTCTAATAACAGAGCTCCTGACTGGATCCTTGTAGAAGGGAACTATTAATTTCAGTCCATTCATTGAGATTGTTATGCAGAAGTGCTTTTGCTGTGTTTCCTTGAAGCAATGGTTTAATAAATGAAATAGATGACGTATGCTGTATCTATGATGAAATACTTGATTCTTTGCAAAGAAGCTCGACACCTTTTTTATTGGGAAGTATCCCAGTGAAATTTCAGCTGTGACTGACTTTGTTGTCCTCTACAAAGTAAATGTGAAGTTGCCTGCCTTGATTCCTGACTGGGTTGTTTTCTTTGTTTGTTCAATAGCAAATTCCTTATTTATGCCTGCCTGCTGCTCTTCTCTGTGTTGCTCTCTCTGCGTCTGGATGACAAAATCCAGTGGAGTTACTGGGCTGTGTTTGCTCCAATATGGCTGTGGAAGCTGATGGTGATCGTGGGTGCCTCGGTGGGAACGGGAGTGTGGGCCCGGAACCCTCAGTACCGGTAAGTGACTGGTGCTGGTTTGGCACAACAGGGAATGTCCTGTCCTGTCAGCCTGGGACAGAATAACTTCCACAGCCTTAAACACACCAGTGTTGAGGTGTCTGGTAATTTGAGTAGATTGTGAATTTCAGGATTCCAGGGCAAAAGAAAAATGACCTTAAATGAAGTGCAATAAATGTCTTTTCTGTCTGTGGTGAATATTAAATGAAAAATCTTGGGGCACAGATTTCCTGTACACCCACATTTTTGTGTGGCTCAGGTCTTGTTTGCCCCATCTAGAAATGGGTCTAGTGGTGTAGGGAGAAGCTCTGTGTGTTGTCATTTTACTTTTAGTACCAGAAAATATCTGTTCCAATATTTTGGCTTGGATAAATAAAGAAATTTTGGAGAAAGATGTTGATTCAATGAAAGCTAGTGCAGAAATCAAACAGATCATTTTAAATTCAGCTTATTTTACAACAGCCTTTATGATAACTGACTGTTTTGATATACTACCAAAGAAATCCTCTTTTATCTGCCCAGCTATGGAGTCCTTAAAAATTTTCAAATTGTAAAAATCCCACTGCACCCTTTGAATAAAATACTTCAAACGTGCAGTTTTGTGGGAAAGAAATCCTATTAGGTCATCAGCAGTGGAGTGTAATGGGTATAATGTATACGTTTATTAAAAACAAATATTTTTATATTTATATTGTATATATATCTGAAGCTCAAGGAAATGTTCTGGGATGTTTGCAGGGTAATGTGCTTTCTTAGGCAAGTAAATTCTTCCTTATCCTCTCTTCAGAGCAGAAGGAGAAACCTGTGTGGAGTTCAAAGCAATGCTAATTGCAGTAGGCATCCACCTGCTCCTGCTGATGTTTGAAGTCCTGGTGTGTGACAGGATTGAAAGAGGAACCCATTTCTGGCTTCTGGTGTTCATGCCCCTGTTCTTTGTGTCTCCAGTCTCAGTTGCAGCTTGTGTGTGGGGATTCCGACACGACAGGTCCCTGGAGGTGAGGCTTCACTTCATGGCACTGCAGGCCTTGGGATCAGTTCTGGAGCAGTTTGTCTCTTAGAAAAGCACAATTCCGAAGGCTGCATCAGTCCAGTTAATTGCACTCACCTGCAAATGGGAGTGAAATCAGGGTCAGACTAATAGAACTTTTTCTAGTATCTTCTAGTTTTTTCAACTACCAAATTGCAGCATGTTTTGAACCTGCTTATTAATTATTTTGTGTTAAAATAAGTCACCAGGAACTCTGCAGTATAGATCAATACCAAACACTTACATGGAAACAATAGCAAAATTTCTGCTGATTTCAAGCACTGTCTCTAGGCAGAATTGAATTTCCAGAGCCCCATGTAATCAGGGCTTAATGTCTTAATGTTATGAAAATGTCTTAATATCACAGTCTGTATGTTTAATCTTTAATTTGGGAATGTGAATGGTAGGCAGGGCCATTAGGGTTTTATTTTCTGCCTTTTATCTTATCTGTAACTCCCTTTGGTTTTGGAAGAACCTTGGAAGGATTCTCAAGGTGCTTCCACAATTGTGACATTTTGGTATAAATTTAGAATTCATACTGAATTTTTTAAGGAGTTTTTCATTTTGCTATGTTCTCAAACTACCCTGAGACAATTTGAAATCTGATTTTTAGATGAGGCTCAGCTTTTTCAGGTGTTTTAATTTCAAGGGGCTGTTTCTCTAACATTAGCATAAGATGAATTTTTCACTAGAGAGAACCATTTTTGGTAAGTGATTGTTATGATGGCTGGTAAACTGATATCCTAAGTTCATTTTGCAACATTTGCCAAGAGAAATTTATTTTGCAGGGTTCTATTACTAGTTAAGTATTGCTAAAAGTAAAATTTCTGTGGAAGTGCTTGCCTTCTACTGGATGATGCTTGATTGCCCATTGATTTACAGATAACTGCACAGCTGCTAAGTGCTGGCAGAAGAAAGTGGAATCCATAAAAGGCAACAGCTGTCTCAACCCATTTTTATTTCTTTTTTTACTCTTAGTCATCTTCACCTAGTGCTGTTCTACTTTCTCTTCTTTTTACTCTGTGAAGATTTCATTATTTCCCTTTCATTTGCTAGAAACATGAGGGTCTGCCTTTAATACAGGACATCAATTTTTGACTTGAGTAATCAAAGCAGTTGTTAATCTGGTAATATTTTCATAAGTATTTAATCTGAAATACATTATCTGCTCATTCCTGTTCTGCATCTGATTAGGTGATCAGTAAGTACATGCTGGGGTTTTTGTCTCTGTGTCATGGTGGGCTCAGAAAAACCTTCCTTTTATGTGTTACACTA
This sequence comes from Zonotrichia leucophrys gambelii, assembly GCF_028769735.1. NCBI lineage: Eukaryota > Metazoa > Chordata > Aves > Passeriformes > Passerellidae > Zonotrichia > Zonotrichia leucophrys. Next base: position 7,111,751 of record NC_088174.1, read on the forward strand.
TTTTATAGTCAGTAAAGCACTATTTATTTAAAGCATGTTGAATTCATTAAGTTGTGAGCCACTGCAAATATGTGTGCACTTGCCATATAGATCTCATATGTTAACTTGATTCTATAAACTATTTACAGCAACTGATCCTCTGATTTTTATATTTTTCTCTCTTTGCTCTTGCAGCTTTCTGGTTGTTTGGTCTTATGCTTAAGGCGAGGGGGGTGTTGGTGGTTTATTCTTTTATGAAAGCCACACAATTCTTTAAAGTGGCACACAATTTATTTTAAGTGTACTTTTTCAATCTTTTTAAAGTAATTTATAGTTGAACAGTGGAGACTTTGTTGTGGTCCCTGAAGCTGGCAAGTGCCTGCTGCCTGTTGGATTTTTGACTCCCTGAACTGTAACTTTCAAAGGCATTTATCCAGATCACAGTCTACACAATCATGTGTGTTAGTGAAAAGTAGCATGTAGTGTCTGCCTTCAGAGAAATCTTACATTTGAAAGAGGCCTTACATAACTGCATGTTTTTTATTAAAATGAGTAATGTTTCTAGCTTGCATTCAAAAGCTTCAGTTAGACTTTTCAGATAATAATTCTGTGGTCTCTGAAAGCCCTATCCATTGTAGGGCTGCCCATAAACTTTGGAAGCAGAACTTGCCAAGTGTGATGGTGTTTCATTGTCTCACTTTGTTCAAGCTAGACTCAGAGTTTAAAAAAAAACATAATGAAGGGCTGTTTCTCATACTGGCAAGCAGAACTCATGAAAACTTTTCATTAAACATTTTAATGAGAAGTATTGCTTTTCTCTATTGCCACAAAGTCTGTGTCTTCAGTGTCATTTAAAATATCTCTCAATTATGCAGTAAATTATTTGAATTTGGATTTCATATTCCAATATTCCATGTATTTCTTTTCTTCTCTAGATAGAACTTTTAATTTTAATTAGGCTTTTAATTTGGACTGTTGGTAGTTTTGCCTATTAGTGGAACTACAAAATATTACAGAAGATTAATTTTGCTAATTTTAAGTTGAAGGTCTTTTTACTACTTAATTTAATTCTAGCAGTATTTATTGTATGAAAGGTACAGCTGTTTTCTGCTACTTTGCTTTTTTTCTTTCTGATCAGTTTGGCTTTTCTTATTTCTCTAATCACTCTAAGGGCCCTTTTTTTTTTTAAGGAAGATCTTGGAAACAGCAGACTCTACATTATTTGGTTGGGATCACACCCACACAAATTTAGGGGTGTTAAGTAATAGAAAATGTAAATGCAAGTAAGTTTTCATATGTCAGTGATAAGAATGGGGTCAGAGAAGTGCTTTGAGAGGTTCATTGGTTATCCTGGAAGCAAGTTTCTCATACTAAGAGTTAACTAATGTTTTTTTCTTTTTCTAGCTGGAAATCTTGTGTTCAGTCAATATTCTACAGTTCATATTTATTGCACTCAGACTAGATGAGATCATCAGATGGCCATGGCTTGTATGTAACCAGTGTTTTCTTTTTATCTTTGTTTAAATGCTGAATTTCATACAGATATTTATTGTAGGGAACAGTTAATACGTGGTCAGTCCATGATCCCATTTTTGCTCACTTAGCAATCTTTCACTGAAGGTCTGGCACACCATTCAGTGGTCATGGCAATCAGGGGCTGTTCTTTGGGCACATCATCCTCTGAGGGAGAGGAATGTGCCATCAGCTGCAGTTCATTCTGAGCAGCAGTTGAAAGAGAAATCCTCACCCAAAGTTCCCAATGGGAACACTAAACAAGCCATGACAATGATTGGTGAGTTAGAGAATTGGTAAATAACTACTTCTATTTGTTGTGTTACCATGAATGTAAATCCACTTACTGTGCAAGTAGTCTTTGTCAGAACTGCTGAGATGTCCTGTCCCAAGTGCCTTTAGAACAAAAGTGCTGTTTCTGTGTCTGGGTTTCTGCCATAAAACTGACAATCTTTCTATTGTAAAAAAAAAAAAAAACTTGAGAAAGGATTGAAACTCTTTAAAGTAAGGTAACCAATGTGGAAGTACTTACTAAAAATCAAGTACAGTTTGAGCCCACACAAAATCACAGAAGTCTTACCTAAGTTGAACTACATTGCCTTAATTTTAAATTGTTTCAGCTTGATGGGGTTTAGAAAGCTGAGAACCCCTGCCCTGAACTGATTATGTCTTGAAACAACACACATGAGCTTGATGTCTTTCTGTTAGACATTATATTAGTTAAAGAGTTCATTTTCTTGTTTAGGCTTAATATGTAGGCTCACTTTATTTTAAAAAAAAATCCTACAGCTGAAACAAATCAAATGTGTCCTTCTTTCAGGTTGTCTGTGTCCCTCTGTGGATCTTGATGTCCTTCCTGTGCCTGGTGGTGCTCTACTACATCGTGTGGTCTGTGCTGTTCCTGCGCTCCATGGACGTGATCGCTGAGCAGAGGAGGACACACATAACCATGGCTGTCAGCTGGATGACAATTGTAGTTCCACTGCTCACATTTGAGGTAGAAAAAGCCACAATGAGTTTGATGTGTCTTGTTCTTTTTTCAGTAAGAAATGAATTATGATTTATGAACTTACTGAAATTAGAATGCTGCTCTTTGTTTTGGAATAAAATATTAACAGCAAAGATGAAACATAAACAAGAATTCTATGTTCCTTTAATGTTTCTTGAGTAAAATTTGCATCACATTGGAACTATAACTACCTTCTTCTGTGAAGGCCACTTTTTCTCACAGATGTGTGAAGTTAAAGATTTCAGATCAGCATATGCTTTAAGCAGTTTGAAAGTGAGTATTGCAATTAAACTGACATTGTATAATTTTTTTTTCATTTAGATCTTGCTAGTACACAGACTGGATGGGCATAATTCTTTTTCTTTCATACCCATATTTGTTCCTCTCTGGCTTTCACTGATAACATTAATGGCAACAACATTTGGACAAAAAGGAGGCAATCACTGTAAGTATTTCAGAATCCTGGAAACAGATTAAAAATCAGTGTATTTTATTAAGATTTCTATTTTCAGAAAGGACTTTTCTATTACTACTATTTTCAGGCAGTTGTAATAAGGTGTCAGTGCTTACAGGGTCCTCCCCTGTGGCACTGTTTACTTTGGTTGAGGTGCAAAGTCTTTGTGTTTCTTCTCTGTACTGATGTGACCCAACACTGTGTTATGTGTGAAAGGAAATGGATTCTTGCAGGGGTGGTGTAGCTGTAATTTATGCAGATGGATATACACACAGGCATGCATGTGCAGACATGGAGCTGTGCAAGTGCTTGTCCAGACTGTCTGTGTGTATATAACCTGAATTGTAATGTTCTGATAGGCATAAGGAACGCTGAGAAGCAGCATTAACAAATCTTATTTATATGCAAAAAATCAAGACACCTTCAATAGTCTGTCTACTTAATTAAGTGTTCATTCTGTTAATAATGTAAAATGATTTTGTTTCTTTTAGGGTGGTTTGGAATTCGCAAAGACTTTTGCCAGTTCCTGCTTGAAATTTTCCCATTCTTGCGAGAATATGGAAATATCTCTTATGATCTTCATCATGAAGATAATGAGGAGACAGAAGAAACACCACTGCCTGAGCCACCAAAAATTGCACCAATGTTCCGAAAAAAGACTGGAGTGGTCATTACCCAGAGTCCTGGAAAATATGTGATTCCACCTCCCAAGTTAAACATTGATATGCCAGATTAAGATGACAGTAGCATATTAAACTTGAACTGGTCATCAACAGACAGATGTATTTCATCTCATGCCTTGTCCCAATTCCTTTAAAATAGGTATTGCTGAATCAGTGGCTTGGATTACACAAATCAGAAATGTTGAAGATAATCTGAGTGCTTTTCCAGAAATATGTGGTTGTCTAATTTGTGAACCTTCCTACCAGGTTGGTTGCACGCTTGCCTGTATAGTATTTATATGAACATTTTTAGCAGTGTAATATATTGTTTAAAAGTCCTGTTGTGTACAGTATAAGTATTATCTAAAAGTATTTTTTTAAAAACCCTGTATGAAATGCCTATGCTATTCCAGGTGTCTTTTAGGTCCTAAATATACACTTGTTTTCATGTCTCTTTTAAATGCTTTGGGATGCCTTAGCATAGTACCTCTTTACTTCTTTCTCTGTTCAGCTGCAATCATCAGAGGCACAAGAGTGTTGCACTTCTGAGGCAACACTGGAAACCTTTTTTTGGGAGGGGAAGTAGAATGTATGGTGACTTACATGATGCTTTTGAGTTAGCTGTGTAAATACTCATGTAAGTATTTCAACTTTTGTGCTGGCTTGGGAGTTACATGTTGTTTTTGTTGCTTTTCCAGTTTCATGTTTTGATTCTTCTTGAGCAGCATGTACCATTCTCCCATTAGACTGGCTGTTTAATAAGCTGTTTCTCACATTGTGTGGTCTGTGCCAGAAACATTTGTGGTAGGTTTCACAGCTATTGGTTAGCTGGTATAAATATCATAGCTTGGTCTTTGTTACCAGCTCTGTGTTGGTTACTGTAAATGATTAAACTTTTCAAGATAGGATCTTGTTGGTGTTGGCATAGCATTTTCTTGTCTGAAGAAAGACCTGCTTTGACAGTGTGCCTTGGATTTACAGGTGCTTTGGAGAAATGGAGTCTACAAAATGTGTAGTCCTGTAGTTTATAAAACCAGATGTCTCATACTCCCAAAACCTTGTAGCTGCTCTCTGTTTGGGTAACCCACGTTTAGATAGTTCAAATACCATGGGTCTCATTTTTTCAGTGTTAGATGGCAGGAAGAGCAAGGAGTGTGTGGACATTTCTGCATGTGGTCAAGGTGTATGCCTGTAAAACTTGGATGCAGCACTTCCATTTCTGATGCTCCAGAGCTTCCCTTTCTTGCCTGTGGACCAGCTACTGCCTGAAACCCAACCCAGCACTGTCCCATCCCACAGCTGAAATTTTGTTGCAGTTTTATTTTATATATATATATTATTTATATATATTTTATTATATTCTGGTTCAACAAGTCAAACATCAGTGGGATTGTCACTGGACATCAATTTGCCTGCACTACCATGGAGAAGAAAACCAGAGGCAGAGTTTGCATGAGAAACCACGTCCCAGGAGGAGAGCAGTCCATGCACAGCAGGGGCAAGGGAGAAGAGGCACAGCTCTGCACTGGGAAGGTCTCAGCCTCAGTGCCAAGGCAGCCCCTCGGGCAGTGCTGCCCACAGAGCTCCATCTGCTGCTGCTCAAACAGGGGGAGCTGCAGCCTCTGCACCTCCCCTTCAGCTGAGGCACAGCAGGGCCTGCATGGGGCCAGGAACTGCTCAGGGACCTTCACCCTGCCCTGCAGTCACTTCCCACCCCTGGGAAGCTCAGTCTGTCTCCAGGTCACAGCCCAGCTCCACATGGGGTTCAGAGCTGGAGCGGCAGGCACTGGCCCAGGGCCACAGCTCTGGCACAAGTGCTGTAGTCCAAGGGAACAGGTTCCCAAGTGCTCCAGTAAAGTGTCTGAATACTGAGATTGCCACTTGTGTCCTGTTCTAGGTGTGGCCTTGCTCCAGAAAATCAAAAGGATTTTCACTGTAATGTAGGGTGTGAATTTTAAAAAACTCCTGAGAGTGCCAAAGCTTAGTGGCTATTATTTATAATTCTTCACACTAGTTTTAAATTCAGTATTATATTTTCAAAGACAACTAGTATTTTTCATCTTAAATAAGAGGAAAAAAATTAATACTTGCTCAATTTCATGTTGTACAAGCACCTGCTCAAACTGGCCCTTCTGCAATGTCTGTCAGGTCACAGAGCTGTATTCATCATATGCACATCTTGTGTGCCTGAAATGTGAATGAAAAGAATCTATCCTTAAGGCAGGACAAGGAGTGGTCTGGGACAGCTGTCCTAGAAATTGTGGCAGCCTGCTTTTAAGCACCATTTTCTTATAATCAGAGATGCAGGTATCAAAAAATAATTTTAATTTACATTTAAATTGGCACACAATGTATAAATGTACATTTAAAAATGGCATTTACTTAGTTGCTTATACAGAAAGTCTAGAAAAACAATTTCATGTAATAGTCATAAAGACACATCTTGTTTGTTTTGCCTCAAAAAGCAGTTCTTCAAATGTATTTGCCATTTCAAATGGTTGTGGAATAGAATCCTAGACAGGATGCTGATGTAATTCACCAGTCAGCATCTTAAATACAAGTCTGCATTATAGGCAGGAAAAAATCATAGTAAGGGGCAACAGTTACAATTCTGAAGGGATCAGTTCTTCAGGGATGTCTACCTGCCACACCCCTGTTCTCCCTCTGGCAGGAATTGGTTCCAGGAGCCATCTGGGATTTGAAACAACAGTCAAGTATTTTTGTTCTAAATTACTGAGGACAGCTTTGTTTTCCAGCTCCAGAATCTCTTCAGGAGGCAGGTTTTCTGGATATAGTGATGTCTCTCCAACATCAATTAATCCTGTATATGACAATTAAAACACAAAATTAGTTGACAGTTTGATCTCCTAGAGAAAAGTTTTCCACAGGTAGCCCTCCCTGAGGCCACAGAACAGCCAGTTTGTTACCAGAAGGGCACAGTCAGAGGGAGGCACACCTCCCACCTGTGCTGTTTGCTGCAAAAGTCCATGTGACAACTCAGGTGGGTGAGGAAAAGAAGGAGGGAATAGTTAAAATCACCACAACCCAGTGCTGCAGAACTCCTTGAAAAGCAGCCTGCATCTAAGGAGACACAGCTGCTACCAAAACTCCTGAGCTACATTTGGACATGGAGCAGCTTCAGTAAAGCATAAAACTCTCTCTGCTCCTCTTAAGCCACTATTCTATTAACATTTTTAAATCATTGAACTATTTTGAAGTTCCTACCTACACCACAATTAAGCATGCAATTTATGTTAAGGCTGCAAACCTACATATTATGTAGGACCTTCAGTTTTTAGCACTGCAGAACCACAACGTTCAGTGTATGTGATAGAATTCATTTGTTGTGCAGGAATAGGTAAAAGTATTCAAATGACAGTGAAAGATGGTGTAACAAAGATACCTACAACAAAATAGTACAAAATGAGCACTAAAAACTTTCTAAGTGTACAGTGCACATCTGCTCTATGTCAGCACAGTTTATGCACTGAAACATCACTGCCTCTTCACTGTGTTACAGAAACAAACTTCTTCACCACCCCAATATCAAAAGCAACACAGGGGCCTTGTAAAACTGAAATAGGATTTATTTATGTAATTATTTATGTATACTTTAAAAGGGCATGCACAGTGCTGCAACATCGTGAATTTGCTTGACCACGAGTACTGCACAATGGTTCAGCAAGAGTTCCTAAGCTCAACATGCAAGAAGTGTGAAACTGACACGTATTGTGCTGAAACATACAGAATTGAAATAGACCCCGCCATCACAACTCATGCTCCACTCCTTCAAAGTGTTAAAATGTATCATAATGAGTGCAAACACATAGAGCAGATGTATATTTCAATGACTGTTAAGGGAATGAGAGTTTGTTTACAAAATATAACCCAAGGATACTTACCTGCAATAACTCCTCTGCCATATTTTTCCCCTTCATCCAACAAATCCTGCAGTTGTTTTGGTGTCATGCCGAACCTATTCAGAAGAATTTCTCTCCATGTTTCATCTTCCCAGTCCTTAACAGCTATATGAATAGCAATGGTGCTGTTCTTGTAGCCTGCTAGCAAAGGACGCCAGCGGGTCTCTACTGTTTTGACTTGGTTTAGAAGCAACCCTGCGTAGGGCTGTCGGAAGGAAAGGCAACCGAACTTCATCGTGCTCCTCGCATTAGAGGCCGCTTATTTCCTGTAAACACAGAGGCCCGGGGATCAGTCTCCAGCAGCGGCCGATGCCCGCGACAAGCTGGCGGCCCTGCAGCCGCGGAGCTGCGCGGAGGGAGCAGCGCGGCCTCCCCGGGGCGGGTCCGGCCCGCGGGCCCCGCTCTGCCCGCGCCGCGCTCCGGGCTCGGGCCGGGCCGCCCGAACAGCTGCCCCCCCGGCCGGGCACAGCCCGCTCCTGGCCGCCGCCTCACGGCCGCAGCCGCTTCCCCACAGCTCGGCCCGGCCCGGTCGCCCTGCGCTGGCTCCCGCGGGGAGCGCTCCGCCGCCGCGCGGCCATGGAGGCCCCGGGGCCGCCGCCTACCTGCGCCGCGGGCCCCTGCGCTCCGCCGGCCCGCCCGCACGGTGGGTGCCGGGAGCGGGGCGGGGCGGGCCGGGAGGCGGTGGCCCCGCGGGCCGGGGCCGGCTGCGCTGAAAGGAGCGCGGCCGTGCTGTCCCTGCGGCTTTTCGGCCGTCCCGAGAGGAGCGATGGGGTTAGGGCCTGCTCCCCGGCGATCCGGAGCGGCGGGCCCGGTGGTGGGTGCTGAGGGGGGGCGGCAGCTCCGTGTGCGCTGCCCGGTGTGGCGCTGCCGGGCTCGGGGATGCGCTCGGTGCCCTCCTGGCCCGGAGCACCGCGGGGAGCCCGTGCGGCTCTGCAGCCCGGCCGTGCGGGGCTCCCGCAGCTCTGGTCATAACTAAAATAATTCAGCACGTGAAAATTCAATGGCTCTCACCTCCCTGCTCTCTCTGGGCACTGGTTTGTTTGGGACAGAATTTCCCAAAGTGCTCTCATCCAGCCCTGCTCTCTGAGGACAGCCTTACCTGTACCATGGTGCGTTCAGTGGCGTTTTGCATCGAGGCTTTGCCTTTCTAATACCGGCGTTTTGAACAACGCAGTTTCTGTTCGACAACAGGTTTTGCATGTGCTGGTCCCGCTGTGAGCCCTGGCAACAGGAAACAAAGTGTGGGGATCTAGTAAGCGCAGTAAAATTCAGAGACCTTACAGAAAAAGGGAACTTGGAAAAGGAGAGGGTTAGAATAGTATGGTCCTGCTGGATGTGTTCAGTTTTAATGGGCAGCCTATATATATAGGCTGAAAAAACCAGTGAACACGTGTTTTTACATGATAATTTCCAAGGTATACAAATCAAAGTGACCTCATTAAAGCAGACAGTGACACTAAAGATGGCTACTGATGCAACAAATTGAAGAGTTGAGTCCTGCCTGAATTTCTTCAGGTACGGAAGAGAAAAAACTGCAGATGTCCAAATAAAAACCACGGAGATTAATCTCTCCTGTAAAGCCATAACTTTCAGCTGAGGGCAGTAAATACAAGTGTTTGGGGGGCTTTTGCCTTGCATACAGCATTTGAGAGAAAGAAAGGGACAAGAGAATGTTGACCAAAAGGAGTGAGTTAGGACAGACAGACGAGAGGAAAAATAAAAGTGTTAGAGAAGGAAAAGAAAAAATGGTAGTATTTACAAAGGGGAAAAGTAATGATGACCTTTCTTTTGTCTTTTGCTATGTTAAAACACGTTTTTAAAGCATGAGAAATCTCAAAGCTACTTTAACAATTTCAGGAACTCACAGGTGGAAAGAGTAAAGTGATCGGCTGGAATTAAACTGAGAGAGAGAGATGGGCGGATCCCATGCTTACAAGGGCGGAGGAACTTCATAGAGCAGAAGGTAGGACTAATAATGTTGTTGTTTTTTTTTTTTCTCAAGTCTTTGACTTTGTGAATAATGGATATTTATTGGCAAAACCTTACAAGTAACCTTAGTATTCTGTAGCTGCAGGGTTAAGTGATCCTTTTCTGATGATAACTTTTATGAGAGCCAGTTCTGGCATATGCTTTAATGTACCTTCAGTGAATTTTGTGTATTTTGAAGTATTTTATGGCTGACAGAATTTAACTGTTTAGACTTAGTTTTACTTATTACCGTTTTCTGAAATTTCTGCTTCATTATCCCATTTCCCCCTGAATATTTCCAATATCTTGTTCAAAATGTTCCATATAGAGTCATTCCTTTATATAAAATCATAATAAGAAGAGAAATTAATAGATTATGTGAATTTAAGTCCACTGTAGTTTTTACAGGGTTATTACTTTAAATGCTTTTTTTGCTTTAAGCTGTTCCCATCTCACTAGACGTGCATGGTTAGTACAAGAACCTGTTGAATCTGTTTAGAGTTGTGAGTAATGAGCTTTCGGGGGGGGTTGGTATTTGCTTTTGGTTATTTTTCCACTGTATAATTGTATTTTATGTGGGGGTTATTTCTTTTGGGGAAAATATAGGCCAGAATGTTCTCAGGTTGTGTAAGCATCTTTGTTTTCATTCATGTGCATTATGGCATGGTTTTGTGTCATGTGTTTCATCACATACATAAAATAGATTTTTTTTTTCCTTGATCTAAGGAAAAATCTCCAGGGTACTTAAAATCTCAAGTATAACAACTCTAAATAAAATATAAATAGCAGAAGATACGTGTGCTACTACCAAAGGTGAATTAATATGTTGAAAATCTCCTCTCACAAAATGGTGTTACTTGGTTTGTAGAAACCTTGTGCCATATATTGGAACACTCACCAGAAGACTTAACAATTTCTAGCAGCATGTAAATAAGGCTCTGTAATTAGCAATCCTTGTGTATTGTTCAGCCTTTTGTGTGATGAGTGGTAAAGGGACTCCAGTAGGTTTTCTCAGGATTGAAGATAATGGTTCAAAGTGTACATTCAAAGATAATGTACAAAGTGAATATGAAAAAGAAAATTCATTCTGATCTTAGCAGATGATCAGCTTATGCTTGGCATCTTAGATGCACTTTAATGTTTTCTGGTCACTGTGGCTTTCACATACTAGCACCAATCCCAAATTATAATACCTCACATACAATCTCACCAACAGGAAATTCTGCCACTTGTGTCTGTGCTTCCATAACCTCTACTTCATTTCAGTGCCTCTATACTAGCTTTTCTTAGGGTGTCCCTAAATTTAATTTTGATAGAACAAAACCTATGTAATTCCCAGTGCAGAATGTGTTACTGCTTTCTGTGGAGCTAAAACAATGCCTGGTACATCATTTATAAGGACTCAGCCCTGATCTCATCTAGATAGGCAAGCATTGCTTGTGCTTGTGCTCCTTGTCACATTCACTTAGCAGCTGATTTTACAGGGTTCAGTACCCAGCAATAGGGGCTGGGATATCTTGTGTCAAAATCAGGTCAAGGGACTTGATCAGCTACAGTTCATTTCCAAAGTGGGGACTGATGTGGGGCATTATGTTCCAATAAAACTGGGAGTAAAAACTGAAATTTCAGCTGTTAATAACGCATGAAATACAATTCAAGACAATTATTTGTATGGAATGGTCACTATTTTAATAGCTGACATTCGTGAGACTCTGTACTGTGTTGACATTTGAACATACACTGCATTTTAGAACATCAGACAATGTGAAATGTGATGCTGCAGCTGTATTCTTTTGGCAGTAATTCCATCATAAGGACTTCTAGCATTATTCTACATTTTCTCCCCTTTGCCTTAATCTTACTCAGTCTCTGATTCTAACATTATAGTTAAAATAATACTTATATTTTGCCATGCTGTTTTTTTATTTCTTTGTACTTATCATAAGAAATTATGACTGTCTTAAGCTTGGTTCAGTAAACATATCTCCAGTGTCTTTAGATGATTCTCTTTATTACCAGATTTGTTGCAGTACTGTGTTTTCTCTTATTTTTTACACACACCTTGCCCTCCACACTCTTCAGGTAGATCATATTTCTGGTTTGTAACACATCACTGACATCACTAGCCTTGTCAGAAATTTGGGAATTATAAATTGTCATAATCATAGATTGTTGGTGACTTACAGCAAAGTTTTATTGAATTTGAGAAATATTTTAAACAGGTATAGACAACAGGCCAAGGCATTAAGTATTCTTCTCAGTACTCTACAATGTGCTGGACACCCCTAGGCCCCCACTGCCCCCCACTTGTGCAGTGTCCTGCCCTGTCCCTTTTCCAATACATCTTGCTGCTGAATTTTCCATGTGTTTGCACTGGGCACCAGTTGTGTGAGCATGAGACAGCCAGGTCTGCTGGGCACTTCTATCTGCTAAGTGATTTCTTTCTAAACTTACAGATGGCTAATACTTAGAAACCATCCAGGTTCTTCTGCTTTTCTGAAGGTTAAAAGAAGGTTGCAGCTATCGGCTGAGCCCCAAGCTAGCTGATTTAGAAACATCTTGTGTAGCTCTCCATAGCAATCTTTTTTGATTGAGATACGTGGCTTCACGCTGAGGTAATCTGCAGGGGAAGGAGAGTTTGTAGTAATGAGCTCTCCTTCCCCTGCTGATTATTATGTCCAATCCACAGGCAACTCTGCTGTATGTGGCTGCATAAAACATTTTAAAAGATAAGACTGATCAACACCTTTTTATGGCCATAAGCCCTCAACCAGGGTTCATGCCCTCTGAAATGCTGGAAACTTCTAAAAAATTAAATTGCACTCTTGCTATAAAGGGAGCAGGTACCTTAATTCTCTAATTGATGCTGTCTGTCTAGCTTTATAATTATTTGGGGTTTTAATCTGTTTTCAGATGCAAGGTGTTACTGCAAATTTTAAAAAATCCTAAGGAGCTCTTTCTAATAGATAAGTAATAGATTGTTTGCACTACTAAACTAAAATATTAATGACTTCCTTTGTTTCCTTTGTAAAATCTACTTTTTATGACAGTTACAATGCTTGGGAGTTCTTCCATAAATTCTGCTATGTTTGGCTAAGTACCTTTTAGTTTCATCTAATCAGGAGACATTTTAAGAAAGAAGAGAAAATGAATTGCCTCACCATTTTGAATTAACCACAAAAGATACACCTGACAAGATCTGTAAGAAAAAGAATTCATATACAGAAGCAATTGCATTTTCTGACTGGTTCTGTATGTTCTTTTATGACTAAAACTTTACTTTTTGACTATTGATAAAACACTAATCAAAATGGAAAATGCAGTTTTCCTCTGAATTATCTTCCTCTCTGAGCTATCTTCCCTGAGAGAAGTGCGTCCACATCAGGGGTCAGTTCAGTTCTGTTTCTTCTTGTCTTTTTGGTGGGAAAGTTTTTTTACTTGTGTTTTGGGGGCTTTTGAGGTAACTTTTGTTTGGTTGATGTGGAATATTAGTGTCTGTATAGTCTGTTTTAGAGCAGGTTCCATTAAATGATTAGTTATATTACTGGGAAGAAAATTATGAAAGAATTCAGGGAAGATGTTGTGCCTAGCTGATACAGGTTGTTTTTCTGTTCTTTTTGTCTAAAAATTTTTGCAATAAAGGGGAAACTTAAAATATGCATATAGATGTCTGCATAGAGTTGCTGTGCATGTTTATGATTGTGATGATTTGAAAAAATGTATAAAAGTCAAATATAGAACTGTTTGGTTTGATATGTGATGATTAAAACTGGTTCTAGCATTCTAAAGTTTAGCCTATGAAAAATTGAACATTTTTAATTTATATGTTCATTGATGAAAATGCAGATGTAAGTCTGTGAAATTAGTAAGTTGGTTATATACAGAACTCAGAATCAACAAGTCTCCTGCTATGAGTCTGGTCAGAAGGTGTTGCCTCCTCTAGAAGTGTCTTTACTTTCTTGTTAACATCAACATAAATGAGGGATGGATCTGTATAAGTAAATATGCAATAATAATCCTCTGTGGCATTTAAACATCTGGCATACGAATTTAAAGTGTGAATAGAAATTACTAGAGTTAAAACTAAATACTGTTAAATCTGTGCAAAGCCTGAAAATAACAGTTCTGGATATAAATATTTAAACTTTCTTGAAGTCTGATGTATGAATTTTGGCAGTGCTGAAGACAGTAGAGCCTCCAGTGTTGTTACTGCCTGTGAAAATGGCACAGGGCAAGTGCAGTGTAATAAAGTCTTGCAACTTTAGATTCCCACATATAAATTATTTCTATGCTGAGTGCTTAAAATCTAAAGTCATGACAGTTTTTAACCTCAGGAACTATGGAATCATGTTGATGAGAAAGAGCAGGACTGTGAAGCCACTGCAGTATTTACTAATTTATTGTCTATGACATATTGTATCACTGTTTAAAATGGTTGTACAATACATCACAAGCCACCAGAAACATCATCACCCATACTGTGTGTTCTGCATAAAGAAACTGGACATCTGAAGGAACTTGTTGCTGTAGTTCTGTTTTATTTATGTTGTTAAATGCCTGCTTCCATTTTAGTAAGATAGCAGTTATTTTAGCTAATTTGGGTTCTCTTTGGTTTTAATGGCCAGTTACCACAGACAGGTAGTAATTTCCTCTGCAGCTTCAGAAACAAGAGAATAAAGAAACAGCTGATGAATACTGAGGTCTTTTCACAGAGTGGATGCTTCCCCACTCCAAACTGTAATTCTGCAGCACATCAATTTTTAGCCAATAAGTAAAAGCAACAAATGATTGATTCATCCCTATATTTTTTATTCCTGTTAATTATGAATGTAGCTGTTTGTTTTTAAACATTACTCTTTGTAAGTAAAATCATTAATTAGTAATCTTCAGCTTGTTAATAATGAGCCCTGAATTTGCATTTTTTTTCAGAATCACAGGGAAAATGTTTTTATCACTGTATGCAAATATTTATTACCTCTATTGGAATGTTGTCCTTAGCTCAGCACACTATGTTATTAAAAGTGAAAGATGTAGTGAGATGGGAGAAAACTTAACATGCTTTTCTGAATGTGCTTTGTTTCCCCACCCATTCCTGTATTTCCTGTATTAAGCAGATTTAATTTGGAGGATTTGTGGGAGGAAGGTGTAATGGATAATTTTTTTGGAGATACATGAAGAATGTTGACAGGTTTGAAATAAAGTATGCTAGTTTCCTACTGAGATTCATACTTCTACTATGTGATCTCCTGTGTTACCTGTAGAGAATGTCTTAGCACATCAGAGAAACAAAAAGATCTTCAGCAGATTATTTGAGTGAACTCATAATATATATGAAGAATCATAGCACCAGCAGTTCTGCTACATTGTTGTCACTGAATAATAAATCATTGCTGTAGCTGCACAGCGGGGTATTGGCAATGCTGATGGTGGCAGTCTAGACCTGAGCTGAAATGGATTATTTTGAAACATAGAGCAAAAAAGGTAGATAGCAGGGCTCAGCAGAACAGTTTTGGGGCTAGAACCTGGTGACTAACCACAAGAAAGGAGATAACAGAAATTATACCTAACTAAAAAAATGATGTTAATGATGTTACCTTTCGCAGTCCTTAGATCTCCTTCGTAACCTAATTATGGAACTGTCATGTGAGCATTAATGAACATATTTTCAACACTCCTGTTAGGTCTGAGATGGTCCATCCTAATATACAGATAGAAAGGGAGGGCACTGCAGGACAAGTGCCTTTATTCCAGAAATTATGACCTATCTTTTATCCCAAGAGAGGTGAGAATACATGGGGCTTGGGAAAAGGTTTTAGAGTGCATCATCCTAATGCAGTGCCTCAAGCACATAAGGTTTTGGGGGTTTGAAGCAGGATTTGCTTGTTGAGTGCATTTCCAAGGAAGCAAAGCTGTGCTTTTGTGTTCTGTGCCTGTGCCTTGTTCTTGTCCTGTCTTTGGAAGTGAGATGTGAGGGCGGAACACCTGCATGAGGGCTCCTGATCAGACAGAGGGTCTGTCTCATCTGGCTCCACACGTGACACACCCTTGAGACACTTACAGTGCTCTGGCCTCAGAGCAGCAGCTCAATAAGCAGTGATGTGTGTTGCTATATACCAATATTTGTGTGTAGCATTTGTAACATGAAAAATAGTGTGTCAGATTATTAAAGTTTAACAAATTCTTGGGATTACTTCTGAAATTAACCAAAACAATCTATTCAAAGACTATGGACTTATCAGAAATCAAGAAAAAGTGATTGTGATGAGTCCAGCAGTAAAAAGCCCCCACAAACAAACTTAATTGTTCTGTGACTTTTGTTGTTTGCTCTATGTAGCACTCTTCTGTAATGTGCCAACGTTGAATTTGTGAAACTAATTAGTACATAAAGATCCAGCTGTAATAGTAATCAAAACTTGCTGGTTCAACAGACTAAGTGGAATTTTTTTTGTATTAACACATCCTGCACATATGGCCCACAGTTGAAGATCTGGAGCTGCTCATAGCGGCCAGTTAATGTTAGGGATTTTATAAGGAAGTATTTGTTGGTGGCATTTGTGGCATCAACATGTGGTCTAAATCTGACTGATACTTCCAGTGCTGTTTGTGCTTGTAAGGGTGGAAAGGAAAAAGTGACTGATACTGCTCTCATTACCCTCATACTGTATGAAAATGAGGTACGGTGTTTTAATAATTTGTTGGCTGAGGTTCTTATTGGAGAGACCTTCAGTTGAAGAATGATGACCTTGTTAGAAGATGTAATTGCAGCAGCAAGGAAATACTGTTGGTCTCATACACTCACTATTGAGATTTACTTGCTCATATTTGTTTAATTATAGTATGTTGCTGGCATTTCCTATATGTTCTTTGTGACAGCTTCAAAGAATGAAAATCATCTTCTTTTACGTCCTTTGGAAACACAGAAAACACTTTTTAGGTTATCTATCTCACAAGTCAAAGTGGGCTATCTTGTGAAATGTACTTTAAATAATTTTAAAGCCTGTTTGTCATTGTGATTTGCAGATCATCAAGCTGGTAATCTTAGCATTTAAATGTTAAATTAGAAGTTTAGATGTTTCTGTGGAAAGAGGGACAGACTCTATTTGGTATTCTCTTAATAAATTATCTGAAGTAGGAGTGCATTTAGCAAGACAGATCAGTAGCAGCTGATGATAGGAAATAATTCTGAATTTACATTGCTAAAAATGGAAAATAATTATGCAATTATATTTTTAGTAAGAGGAAGACTTGGGTTTAAAATTCAACAGAAAATTTAAACCATCATAAATAGTCAGCAAAACCCCACAGTTCTGATGGGTGAGAGATTTTTTTGCCTGAGATCTTGGGTGCAACATTGCCTGTGCAAATCCTGTTAGCAGCAGAGTGGCAGAATTTCAACCACTACAAAGAAGAAAAGGCTTGAGGGGAAAGGTAAATGCTTGATATTTTCTAACTCTCTGCATCTGTTAAAAAGGTTGCCCTAAAATTGCTAGTGAAGTTATTTAAATGCTTGACTTAGTGCCCATATTTAGAGTATATACTTTATTGTAGGCGCCTATGGTATCACACAGGCTGTACACTTAATATAAGCTGAGCTGAAGCCTGGCCATACAGCAGTCTAAAACTTCGTAGCTGGAGTTTCAGAATTTGCCTCAATGACCCAGCAGTGCAGTTCCAGCTGCTGTGTTTCTGTGGGAGTATTTGTCTTGGTGAAAACTATGAACCTCTAGTAGTGTTAAGATGGAAGTGGAAGAATTTATGAAATAATCAGTGTGTAATAATAAGTGTAGATGACATTCCTGATGTGCTGAGAAGAATTTGATCTCCCAGAGATACATTTTCAAAATGCCACTCCATACTTTACAGTTGTTTTCCTTTTTGATAAATACTTTTTTAATTTCTACAGTCACTGCACCCTTTGTCTTTCACTCTGTAGGTTGTAAAGCTTGAGCAGGAGAACCACTGCAGGAAAGAAATATGAGAAATGTGTAGTTTTCAACTTGAGTCTTACTATTTCTTTCGTACCTGTATTTTTATGTAGCAAGTTTCCATTTAACACAGTTGTTTTTGAGCTTTTTACCTTGCCTCTGGCAAAATTGAAATGCCTCCCTTCCAGCATATGATTTAAGTTGTTCTTCACATTGAACTTCATGATTATGCTCTCAAAGTTCACTGTTCTTTAACCTTCAAAATGCCTACAGACTAATTTAGGAATGTGTGAAAACTGCTGCAGATAGCATTAAAACTACTAAAAAAAAATTCTCTCCAGTTCATCCTTGACCTATATCACATGCTTCATTAATTTAAATATGTAGTCAGCATTTGCATTCTTAAAAATAAATTCTGCCATCAGGTATAGATAAATGATATTCACTTATAGAAGAGTTTGCCTTCTATACTTTTATTTAGTATCCACTAAGATTTTAGTGGATACTAAAGTGTGATATACAGTCCTAACCATAGGAAATCGCTGTAATATATTTTTAGACTACTTTGAATATTAATCTGTATTATTTAATCTGTCTGAAACTATTGGGTTAATTGACATCCACCATGGAAGAAAAATACTGTAAAGAACTAGACCACATCTCCTGGAGTAACTCTTGCTTTCACTGACTGCACATCTGAGTAATTGAACAGATAAAATTTATCCCCAAAATGTTAAAGGGCAGGTTGTTATTTTTGGCTTAAATTAATAATTTACTCAGGTTTTACATTGCCTAGTTAGTCTTGTATACTTGTTTAGTTACTCTTTGAATGGTAAGGAATTTTTGAGGCTTATTAGCTTCTGGAAATGATTTTTAGCTGAATTACTGTTTTAGCTATTTATACAAGTAAACTGTTTTATCCCAAATAATGAGTAAAAAGGGGAAATGCAATAATTCCTCTTTTCTCTAAGTTGTTGTTGCTGCCTTTCAACAGAACTGGTGAAAAATCTCCTTCTTCCTTCTAATTCAGTGAGGCATTTACTTTTCTTTGCTGTGACTGCATAATGAGTGCCTGCTGAGACAGTGTGTGTAACACATATTTGTATGCATCAAAACCATGGGAGCTCAGACTTTAATCATAGGTCTCTGTGCGCATGGAAAAAAAATAATTTATATGGGTGTTCTGCTTATATTGTGGCATTCTCCTTGGGAGTTGCGCATTTCATATCATATGTAAAAAATAGTGATTTTTTTTTTTTAAACTTCATTTGATTGCATGTTGGTATGTGACTCAATATGAATCTCAGAAGGCACTTGAACAATTGAATATATGATTTATAAATACAGAATTATTAATTCAGGAAAAGATTCATATTCTGTTTCTTAAAACACTTGTTGCTTGATTGTGCTCAAGCATTTTGTATTTGCTCTTTGGCTTTTAAACAAAAACTTGAGCCTGCTTGATGCTTAACAGTTCTTCACAGGCTGCGTATACAGGTTTGCTGTTCACCTTCTGCCCAGGTGCAGATGACTTCTACATTCTGTAGTTCTTTTGAATTACAGGTTAAAACCAGAAAATTTCAAAATCCCATTCTAGCATGAAACCCTGCTCTTGCTCTCTGCATATGCTGATGCTGTTATGAGTGTTGAGGGCTTTCAGCCTTTATTGTATCACCTGAGGCATGATAGTGAGGGCACCATCTTGGACCTCTAGCTCCTCAAAACTGAGAAAGTGAGGAGTTGACATAAAATTTCAGCTTTCTAAGCAAAAGGCAGCTGAAAAAAAATAAATCTTAGTGTGTTCAATGCCTATGGCTTCCCTTAGAAATATCAGTAAAGATGTATCGAGTATCCCTGTCAGCCACAGAAGGTACCTTTCTAGACCTTACTGATTTCTTTGGTTAACAGGACTTAAAGAAATTAGCAAACAAACAGGCAGAGTTTCAGTTCTTAGCTACATTTCATGCTTTCTAAAGGATGTATTTTGCATTGTTTCTAAAATGTTGTCCTTTTGTGGGTTGGTCCTGTTGAGGGGACAGACACTCTGGATGAGAGCCCCCATGAATGCTGTGTGAAAAGCTGACCAACTTATGGTGTCTGCAGGAAAATAACTACCAGAATCAGTGAGCCTCTCTGAAAATACTTAAATTACTTTAGCTTTTGTAAAAGCTTTTGGTTACACAGCAGCTGCCAAGATCTAAACACCCCCACTCACTTCAAGGCAGTTTTTCTAGTTACACATTTGGCAATGTTTGTAATTTTTCATCCTTCCCCCTAGGCATAATAAAAGGGTTTGCAATCTTTTTTTTTTTTTTGGTGGGAAGAGAGGGGAAATAGCGATATTTAATTGAGAGATACCTCGGGACCAGGACAGCTTCAAAGAACTGTGTGTAAAGATAAATAAAATTGCCTTCTCTTTGCATGCTGTGACAAGCAACTATTTTGATCTTCTGGTGCCATCTATTTGGGAGCTGACTGCCATATAAATACAGCATGTTGAGTAGGTACAAGGGATGGAGTGCATTAGTAGTTTTCTCACTAATATCACTTTGTTATTTTACTGTTTTATAATCCAACTACATTTTCACCAAAACATAGGTACATATTAAGAGATATAAGATTTCTTATTGATGTTAATTAGTTTCTAGTTAGACTGTGTGGTAGGAAATTGAAACAACTGTTGGGAAATTTTATTCAGGCACTGAAGTATACCTATATTTTTCTGTCAGATTTATAGAAGCTTATATTTTCAATGCATAGAAGTTTTTGAAATTAATATAGTTATTACAGACAAATATAGTTATTACAGACAAATACTATGAGTCAGTTAACATACAGGGCATTCTAGTGTTACTTTAAATATTAGTGTTACAACAAGAAAGTTCCTGTTGGACCCCAAGTGAAAGCATTTGCAGCAGATAACAACTTCAGATGTTTATTTATCAAATGAAAGCCAAGCTCTCAGCCAGCTCCTTTTAGAGCAGTCAGGTTTCATTAGCATGATTGATATCTCACAGGTTCTTGTCTAGCTACAAATGCCTTTATGCTGAAGGCAGGCAAAGAGGCGTTGGTTTATTCTCTCACCTACATTCACAGGATGAAAGCGTGTGTGCTCAGAGATCCACTGCCTGGAGCAATGCAATGAGAGAAGTTTAAGCTCATAGCGCTGCAGTTTGGTTTAAAAAAAGGCAAAAGTAACAGCTTTTGAATATATTAAAGATGCATTTATCGCTGCTCTGCTTTAGGGATTAAGAGAATGTTATTCTAACTTGTGCACAGATCTGTGTTTGCTGTAAAAAGCCTGCTTTGTAATTTATGCACTGTCATTTTTCAGGGGAGTACTCAGTGGTGTTGCAATATGCAAATATGTTTTGACTATTTTTTAAGGAATAAAATGAAAATGAATGTGACAGGATTTTTTTTCTTAAGCTAAGATGTAAATTAATCACCTTTTGAGATGATTCTTTGAAAATTTTAAGCCGTTTTAATACAAGAACTTTTTTTTTACTTAGTACAATGAATGAGTGAACCCATTGGCAAAACTGCATTTACTATAATATGACATCCTTTTAATTCTTTGTCATCAAATTAGGATCAAATGCAGAAAGCTAATGAATATATTCAGTACTGAAGTGTATTTTCCAAGGGTGAAGTTTTCATTTCAATGGAAAAAAATTAGAGATCTGCACTCTAACACTTTAGCTCCTCCATTTCTAAACTTCCCTTTAATAAGGAAATGTCTTGTGGAATTTGGCAGATTTGTCCTTAACTATGAGATAAAAACCGTACATAAACGATAATATCCTGTTGTAGTTGGTACCAAATTAGCTGACTTTTATTGCCACTGAATAGAAATGTGTAGTCTGGCTGCTCATAGAGTTCATACTTGAAATTCCAGAAATAACAATATTGAAGTAGACCACTTCAAAGGGGGCCATTCATCATCAGAAAGCTTTTTGACTGTTTGCTGACTGTTGATCTTCACACTCTTCTACATTTGCAGGGTTCTTTGAAATCACAAAAGAGGCACATACTTTGTAAAGAAGGTATTTTATGCTTAAAAGGCAGGTGCACTGACTAAATCATCATTTTGTAATTAAGAATTTCTATTATCCTTAAGAAATATGGATTACTTTGAGTGTAAAGGAGAGATGGCTTCTAGTAAATAATGAGAAAGTATTACAGTAACACTTCACATCTTTGCTTATTGATCTGTGTCCCATGTCTTAAGTAAATAGTAACAGAATGATGCATCTTATGTCTGTACCAGTGTTGTCTGATATCACCTCTAAATTCTCAGGACCCTCTGCTAGATAAGTTTATAAGTTGTCATGGTTTAAATCCAGCTTGCAACTCAGCCCCATAGGGCCACTCATTGGAGGAGAGATTCAAAAGGATAAAAATGAGAAAACTGAGTGGGTTGGGATAAAGGCAGTTTAACAGGTGAGGCAAACCAAGGGACTCATTGCCCACTCCCCATGGCAGGCAGGGGCTCAGCCATGCCCAGCACAGCAGGGCTCCATCACCTGTGACAGTGACTGGGGAAGGCAAACACCATCACTGCAAACGTCCCCCCTTCCTCCTCCTGCCCAGGTTTCCATGCTGAGCTGGTGCCATATTATGGGATGTCCCTGGGGCAGCTGGGGGCAGCTGTCCTGGCTGTGTCCCCCCCAGCTCCTTGGGAGCCTCTTGCTGGTGGGGTGGGTGGGGAGCAGGAAAGGCCTTGGCTCTGTTAGTGCTGCTCATGATAACAAAAACAGCCCTGAATTATCAACACTGTTCTCAGCACAATTCCAAACCACATATATAGTGGCTTTCTATAAAGAAAATTAACTCTATAGAATCATCAAGGTTAGAAAATACCTCCAAGATAATCAAGTCTGGTGTTAACTCAGTACCCCATGCCCACTAAACCATATTGTGGAACCATGGGGTTTTAGTGATCCCAACCAAAAGCAGCACTCAAATGCTGTTAGTTTTGCAGCAGTGGAAATTGAGGCACACAAGGTTATTTGTGCTCAGATGGCAGAGCCAATGTGCATGCCTTCAAACCATGTACCTTCCTAGAGTAGGAAACCTGTGGTCTTGCACACTTTGGATTGCTCTTTCACTTGTCACATTATATATCGTGTCCCTCTAAAGCCCATTTTAAGGCCTTTATCTTCTTTATCTTAAGATAAAGAATAAACAGACACTGTCACCAGAGTTTATCCATCCTTAACATTTTCTCCCTGAGTTACCTTGTGGTGAGCAGCCACTCTTAATTCTGCTTGCTTTTAAAACCTCTGTTCTAAGAACTTGAGCTTTTACAGATTTCTGTTATTAACATGAGTTTTATTTCCCTGTCTATAAATTAACCTGCACGGAAATGCTTGTGCACCTCTATGATATTCAGTATGAATAATGTGAAATAGGAAAATTGTACATTGGTTTTGCTGTGCATTAGAGCATGGATTCCTTATTCAGAGAACATATCTCTTTTTTTGAAGCATATAATAAATCTGACTGTGCACTTCATTTGGTCTTTGAAAACAAAGTGGTATCCTCTAGACGTGAGTAGGTTTCATAATATAGGATGTGAAGCAGTTTGTATAAATGCTGTTTTTAAACTCTTGTCTCTGTTATTTTGATGTCTCCAAAGCTTCTGTGTCCCTTTCCTCAGCTGTCAATGCCTGGAATTCTCCTGGGTATTGTGAGAAATCAATCTACTTTGTTTCCAACACAGCAAGATGCAAGCAAGAAATTAAAATGTTTCTAAGAGAAAATATTCATGTTGGAGGTCTCTACACTCAAATGGTATATTCTGTTAATACCTGTGTACCTAGTTATCCCAACTTTGATCCAAGATGCAGTTGGAGACAGAAAAATTGAATTGAGAAAGAACATTTAAAATTAAAATTAATCATACCAGGGAAAAGGAGAAAATGGTTTTATTTAAATATATTCATGTATACACATGCATACATAAAACAGTTAAGCAGAAAATATCTAGCTGGTTTGATAGTGAAATCTTTTAGAAAAAAATTCTTCTGTAACAGTGTTTTCTCATAATCCATTTCTGCTAAAGACAAGGCACAGGTATAAAAATCCATTGAAAGTTTTCTTGGTTATCCTTTTAATTTTCCTAGTTTTTTAAAATTTATTGTTTTGAATACTATATTGATAACATGCTAAGAGTCACATGTGGTTCACAATTCTGGGAAGTAAGAGTTCTGTAAGAGAAATTCAGGATTCATTTTTTCCTATATATTTAGTATAATTTATAAGTTCCTTATGAACATATCTTTGTCTTGGAACATTGTTCTCTCCTCAGATACTGTCCACTCTCACAGGCAAGTCACCAAAAACTAGATTTAGTTTCTGATATTTCTTAGGTAAAATGCAAGAAAGAAAAAGACCTAAAAACACCTGTTATGACAAAAACAAATCTTTTAATGTCTTTTATAATTAAAGGCATGAAAGTTTACAAAATTAATGTTTAAAAGCCTTTTGCAGCTTTATTCTGCTGCTCCATGCAGGCCTGGGACACCTGAAGGACAGCATGGATGTAACCCTCTGCTTAAGATAGGACAACCTCTATTTCTTTTGGTGTATATAAAATTAGACCTGGACATACAGAAGTTTATGTTTGCTTCTAGGGTGTTTTGACAGCAGATTCTTTGTTCTTTTCTCTGAACTGCTGACTCATGGCAGTGTCTGTGGTGCTGTGGCTCAGGGAAGCTCAAGTTGAGCATTGGCAGCCAAAGAAGGGAACAGCTTTTGCCAGGCCTTCCTCTCCACCAGGGGACTCTGACAGGGATCAGTTCTCCTTGTGTCTTCCCCCAGGTCTGCTCCTCTCAGCCGAGCACTAATTAAGCAGGGCTCTTCCTTTTTTGTTCCTCCTTTGAAGTCTCTTGTTTGCCTCTGGGAGAGGCTGATTAGGTACCCAACAGCCCATGAGCTCCTTCCAGACTCATATAATGGGGTGTACAAACCCTGAATTATGCCACTGTAAAATCATCCCACAGGGAGCAAAAGGACAGAAAGGTTATGGAAAAGAGACTAATGGCCTCCTGCCCCTTTCCAGTATAGCAAATCCTCTCATCTGTACAGTCTGTCAGGCATCACTGTGACCACCCAGCACCAGCAGAGCAGAACCCTTCTGCAGTGCCTGGTTATTAGAGCTGCTGATCACAGAGGAAATCCCACTGAAGAGTAATTCAGAGAAGACTGTGTAGGAGAGAAACTTCACATCAGCAAAGTTTCCATGAATTTTAAGAATGGTTTAAAGTGCCATAAGTGACTATTCATTATATCTGAGTTAATGGTATGGCCTTTTTTATGCTTCTCTCCCCTGCTTTATTTGCCCCTTTCAGCTTTGCTGATAATACCAGAATAGAGTCAGTGAAAGATTTAGAGGTAAAGAAGTGTGGCATCATCTTAAGCAGACAGCATTGTAATATATTCAAGTGATTTTATATATGTATTTCATAAAGTATTACCTTTTCATACATTGCTGAGTGATTAAAATGCAGGGTGAGGGATCTTCTATGGGGAGGCTCTGGACTGCTCACCCTTCTATGTTCTGATTATTCCACTGTCTTGAGAATTCTGCTAAGAACTGTAGAAATTAAATTAAAATGTAGTCACTGTTTGGTTAAGCTTATCATGTATGCCATGGGATGCTGCTGAAACAAGATCTAGTAGTATGATCTCAGCATTTATAATGTTTTCCTTTCCTCTTATAAAATGCCTTTTTTCACCTTACAGTGGCAGGTTATTTATTTACAAATATATGGCAATCCTTCTCCCAAGGTTTTTGTTTCATTACTGAGACTTTAAGACAAAACCTTATACATTCTTTCTAGACATACAACATAAAGCTACTCTGGAACTATTTCATCAACTGCTCTGAATATATTTTCATTACTGTTTCATGTAATCACTTCCTTGAATGTTATTTCAACTGCCTGAAAAATAGACACTGGGAATGAATCTTCAGTTGGTTAGCAGTGAACATATTCAGTGCCTTATTTTATATTTTGTTTGTAGGCAGTTGAACTTTGTTTGACTTTGCTGTATTCATTGTAGTGTTAATTAATGATAAATCCACCTAAGTTAGCCCAGTAGAAGTCAAAATAGATAGGCTGAAGAAATACTTCTTGTGGTGTGAAGCTTGCTGTACAGCATGGCTGTGCTGCTACTGACAGAGTCTGCTCAGTGCCCTGCAAGGCCATCCAGCTGGAACAAAAAGGCAGGAGTTTGGCATCTGTATGGGCCTCTGGCCATCTGAAGCACTTGAACTAAAACTCAGTTCTGCTGTAAATATAACTTAAAATTATTACTTGACTCGTTCATATAGCTTAAAGCTGGTGTGTAATACACACTTCCAGTTCAGCATCAATTTCAAACCATTCATCTACATTTCATACCAACTGATAGAGTCATGTTTGTTGCAGCATAGTGTCAGAATCTCAGTGCTATTCTGGTTCTTTGTTTCTTAGAAAGAAAATTCAGAGAAAAGCTTTTTGGTCAGTAGTGAACACATAGTCTGAGCTGATCTTTAGTTTGTCAGTTCCAGGGTAAATCATCACAGCAAGAAAATACAGAGAATCATATATGGAAGGCCTTTGAGTTACATTTTATATTCCAAGATGTTTGGTCTGCCAGATAAACAGCAGAGGCAAATGTAAGCTGGAGAATGTACTGAATGTAGAGGACAGAATTACTTATATAAAATCATTTTCATGAGACCAGGTTGAAGGTGGTAACTGGGAGAGCTTTGTGGGGAGGGAGCACATATAGAAAAAAGGGAAGCCAGTTCTGGTAATACATAGCAATTTAGGGAAAGTGAACAGTGTCAGCAGAGGGCTTACTGTCAGCAAGAGGAGAAACAACAGATAGTGGCAGCTGAGAAACTGTTGTTCTTGCTGGGTAGATGTGATGTGTTTTCTGTTCTAGGAGCATTATCAGATCTGCACAGGCATTCTTCAGAAAGGCTTCTTTTTGTACTAAGGACAAAATAGTATTTTTCCTTGTTGATGTATCCAAATGATTAATTTTAAAACCACAGAATATAATGTAATAATTGTACGTATAACATACAAAGGGCTGGACATTAAAAGGGAAATAGATTCTTTATTAGAGGAACTAGTTGGGAGGAAATTTGTGGAAGTTTCCTGCTATGAAAAAAAGAGTTCAAGTAACAAATTATGATGTGGTTGTTTTCTGAGAAGGAGTGTGTGGCACTGTAGTTGGAGCAGTCAGTAGCAGAGGATAGACATGCAAGCAGTGAAATAATGTAGAGTTTCTGAATTGTGCTACACAAACCCTCTAAACTGTCATTCAATGTGAACAGCAATTTGCATTTTTCTGTCTTTCTACTTAACACTTCAATAGGATGTGACATGATTTTAGAGAACTGGGGAAAGCAGAGATTCTGACTGATAGTGGAGTGCAGAATATTTACAAAACCAGTTCTTTCAACCCCTGGATGAAGATTGTGTAGCCAGATGAGCCTAATTTATGCAGAAAGGAAAGTGTGCTATTTGTTGAAAGGTCTGTTCTCTGCTTCCAAGCTTGAATGATGTATTAAAGGAAGAGGAAGAATTTCTCTGAAGTCACATTTTAAAGGCACATAAAGGATACAACTCTACAAATATTTCTACTGAACAGGAGGCAGTCCACTGGGTCTGGATCTGCGTTCTGTTTTCTCTTCAGTGTAGGAAGGTGGTGAATCTTTTTCCCTAGTTTTAATGCTAGCCATTGCCAAATGCTCTGATTTCTTCTCATACAAAAAAATACACTTAGACATTTATGCACTTATTATTTATTTCCCCATGTATATCCTCTGGTGATCTTTTGTTGTGTGTTTGTACAACCATGGTAAATCTGTTCCTCTGCTTACCTTGTAAAGCAGCTTACCTTATGTGCATGGCGTTTCCAGATGGAAAGAACTTGTTGTCAGTGCCTGAGGCTGTTGTTTCTCTTTCTTGCTTCTACAACTATCCCTGTAAACAAGAACTATGTCTACACTTTTATACTTAAATTTTGCCAGAGGGCTTTTGTATTCCAATTGCAAGAATCTGTAGCTGGAACAGACCTGTAAATATATTACATAAATGCAAAATTATAATATATGATTCTGTGACTGAGCATGTAATTATTATATGTTTGGGTTTTTTCCACAGGCAGGCGCTTCTAGTACACTAAATAATTTTTTATTTTTGCTTTTTAATTTTTTTACATGTTTGAATAATGTATCTACTCTTATAGTTAATAACAGTGTATTTCAGACTATCTCCTCTTTTATATGTGCAGGTTGTGGCATACACTGTACTCCTGTCCAAGTGACCATGACTTTAATTGTTCAAAGCATTGGAAGCAGCAGCTCCCTATTCGCATCTCAGTTTGCTGTGAGCTGGACAAGGGTGTTAGTGCATCCCTGAAGCACAGACCTCAGGGCTGTGTTTGGGATCCAGTTTAACCTGAGGGATCTCATAGAAGTGCACTGTCATGGTGCTTTAGGCTTTGCCAAAGTGTGTATCCCTGCACATCCTGATGCCTGCAACATGAGTCACACTCAGCTGCACTTCCAAAGCTTCTCCCTGTAACCCTAAAAACAGACAACCAAATTACAGCTGAGCCAGCAGAGGCTTTTGCAGTAGTGGTATGAACAGGCTCCAAGGCACCAGTGGTTAGCTGGACACATGTTGAACATGTGAAAGTGTGTATGGAGAAAATGGTAGCAAGGAGATCTTCTGACTGTGTCTCTTAAAGGATAAAAGAGAGGAGGTCTGGGATATGTGTGTTAACTCTATTTCCCTATCACTAGATTTTGGCTTCTATTCACTCTTTTCAAAAATTGTTATTTCAATTCTTAGAACTTGTGTAAGTATTTTTTCAGTATGTGAGAACAGTTAAACTACATTATAGATCTGCCTTTAAATTTTTCTGATTTATTCAAAGAGTTATTTTTAAAATGAAAAAGATCTGTGTTTTATGGAATATACTGGCTGTGACTGAATTCCACTTCAGTGATTTGTAACATTTTCATTATGTTTAGTTTGTCTCTGGAGCCATTGAGTTAGTTCCAGATCCAGTATTAAATCTTTCCAGTAGTACACTCCCTAGCTAGCCTGAGATATTATCCTAAATATTTATAAGAGAGGGAACTTTTCTAAATCTTAGAAGATTTGAAGGATAATCACAAGATTTGGAGATGAACACAATTTAATTCTGCATTGGGGTTTTGGGTTTTGTTTCTAAAGCAGTAACAGGAATTTTAGAAAATCACAGCCCCACAGATGGCAGAAATGGGCAGTCACCTCTGGAGAGCAGCCACTCCATCCCTGCTCAGAGCAAGGGCAGCTAGAGCAGGATGCCCAGGGCTGAGCTGTGTTGGCTTTTCAGTGCCTCTGAGGGCAGAGACCACACAGCCCCTCCAGGGAACCTGTTCCTCTGCTCAATCAGCCTTTTCTCAGGTTTAAACTACATTTTAATGGTGTTGAATAGAATTGATGGAATGGTAAAGTTATGGAGCCTTTCACTTTCAAGTACCACTTGGTTTTTATTAACATTTAAATGTCAATCATGGTCTTATACAACACCTTATATTCAAATGAAGATTTCTGCCCATGTTGTGGCTGTTCTGAGCATAGATACTGGCCATTACATCTCCTGCAAGGAAATTGCTATAACAATATTTTTTTGTCTCATGACAATGCATGTTTTTAGTACTTGATATACTTTAAAGACTATTAAATAATTGGCATACTTGCAAGGAATTTTAATATTAGCATTTCCAGACTTGCAACAAAAACAATTTTCCTGCAGCCATACTGATCTGCTCAGTATAACACAGGAAGTACAACACCAGCCGATGGGAATGCAACCCAAGTGTCCTGATTACCTCTTTCCTTGAACTTGCTGACAAACAAAAAAAGAAGTTGTCACAGTATGGTACAAAGTTATGTGGTCTCCTTAGCATAATTTCAAAGAAATATGAAATTCCACCATGCAAAATAACCTAAAATTTAGGCATACCTTTCCTTAGCAGAAGTTATCCAAAAGTAAGTTAGAAATCTGGGGGTCCTCCACACAGAAACCTGTTGAAGCAAATCCAGAGAAGGGTACCAAGGTGATAGAGGTATGGAGCATCTCTGCTGTGAGGAAAGGCTGAGAGAATTGGGACCACTCAGCTGGAAGAAGAGAAGGCTTTGGGGTGACTGAATTGTGGCCTTGCAGAGCCCACAAGAAAGATGGAGAGGGACTTTGTACAAGGGCCTGTAGTGAAAGGACAAGGGGGAATGGCCTCAAACTAACAGGCAGTAGCTCTAAATTAGATGTTAGGTAGAAATTCTTCCCTGTGAGGACTGGAAGGCTGTGGCACAGATTGCCCAGAGAAGCTGTGGATGCACCATCCCTGAAAATGTTCAAGGCTGGATGGAGCTTTGAGCAACCTGGTCTAGTGGAATGTTCCCTGCCATGGAAGTGGGGTTGGAAGTAGATGATCTTTGAGGTCCCTTCCAACCAAAACCATTTTGGTGTTCTCTAAAAACACAGTATTTTGTTATTTCTGTATATAGACAACACTGTGTTCTTTGTATACTTAAATTTTGTTTGTGTAAAGTACTTTTCTTGGTGTTCAGTCATGGTTTAAAAAGAGGTTGCATTTGTTACTACCATGTAAGTTGTCAGCACAGATTTATATTTTAAATTTACATTATTTCCTATTTTTTCTTCAATATGGCTTTGCTACATAGTGAGATAAGTGAGCAAAATAATGATAGAAGGAGAATTTGTATGGCCAGCACTAAACACTGGTTGAGTTCCTGCAGTTAAAGCCGAAGCCATTAGATGGTGCCATGCAGTAACCAGAATTTTCTCCTCCTCTGCTTAAAGGCAGCTGTGTGTTCTATCTGGCATGATCTTAAATGGCCAGGCCTATTCTTCCAGGGCACTGCCTTGCATTGGTCAGCCTCAGTCATTATGCGCAAAACCCAGACAATAAATTAAATCTCTAGAATTTTTTTTATTTGTTTCAATGAAAAGATTGCACCATCCTGAAAATTCAACAAAAGAGAAGGCAATGGCAGGACAGATTTACTGCCCCTTTTTCAGTTGAAAGCAGTGTGCAATCTAAATGATTTACTTGTTTGCTAGCCCTGCATGGTGCTGTCTCCTGGGTTATCATTCACCTAAATGGCCAATGTAGTACAATGAAAATGATAGTGCAGTTACAAATTCACAGCAATTTACTGGTTAGAATCTCAAACTGGTAAATTATTTAATTTCCATTTTTTCACTTACTGTTCAAGGTTGAAAACTTAGACATGGAATATTAAAAAATGGAAAAGAATTCAGCAGCTTTGGAAGCTCAAGTAGTAAAATTTTGGTGATAATAGGGTGGGCTTTATTGTGTATGTAGATGTAATAGACTTAGGCTTTTGTACAGCATCTGACTTACTACTGTGTGACATTCTGATAAAAAATTAACACTACAATATCAGCAAAGCCCATCTTAAGTGGATTAAGTGCTGGATAACTAACAGTTATCAAAAAGCAGTTGCTAATAGAGAATCATCATGTAAATGGAAAAGTTTTTACCGTGTTTGTGTGGGGACAGTAGGAGGTCTGACTCTCTGCATTTCTGCATGTGAATGATAGATATAAAATCATCCTGGGGTACCTAAGGGTGATGGAAAAATTGTTTGGGTGGCAGGTCATGACCTGGTCAGGGCACCCGTGAAGAGTAGTTTGTGTTACTCTGTGACCTCAGACCGTGCAAACAAATCTACCTATTCATTTAGTACAGACAAATGCAGACTCATAAAGCTGGATAGATAGGAACAGGCAGTACAATCTATGTAAAAATGGGGGCTGTGTTCTGAGAAGTGAGAATGGAAAATCCATAGGTGAATTGGAATGATGATATTGAGACTGTGAAGTTCTTGTTCTTGGAGGAAGATTCTTTCCATTTCCATTGGCATGTGGCCATGGGGTCACCCAAATGAGGGCTTACTATTTTCTTTGGTAAGTCAGTTTTAAGCTGGATCAGTTCCCTTATCTGACTGAATGTGTGGCCTCATAAGCTCTTGTGCTTGGCATAGTTGGGAGCTAGGGAATAATTGGATTGCCTTTTTCAGTGGAATTCGTAATTGATTATGAAAGCAAACCCTGTCACCACACAATTCAGCAGCAGCTCCCACTAGGAAGCCTTGAATAGTAATACTGCAGAGTAATGCAAAGGAGCCAGGGAAAGGATTTTATAGCTGTACAAATGTATAGATATATAGATACTGCAACAGTGAGATCACTGTGATGGCAGTTCTAATTTTGTAAGATTTTAGTCTCAACCCTGATTCAGTGATTGGAGTAAAGCTTTTGGGGAGAGAGGCTTCAACTTGAGTGCCTGAAGGATGCCAAAGAAGGACTTTATTACAATGCCTATGACAGCCTGACCACTAACAAAGTTCATCTCCTTGCAGTACAACTGTCTGAATCAGGATGACATTTAGCAGTATGGTGATTGCATTTCCACCAGGCCATAAATAACAAAAGCCAGGATCCATTCACAGCAGCTGGACATGCACAGGTGCTTTTTGCAGGTCTCTGATCAAAATGCAGATCTTGCCAATCAGAAAAATACTGCTGATCTCAGAACATTTGAATGAATGTCTGGTGAAACTCTTGAAAAAAGTTCAGCAAGGTCATTTCACATGCTTTCAAGTTAATCCAGAATATGTAGTGTTTCCTCTAACAAAGAGATACCCTACATAAAATTAGAGGTATACCCTACCTAGAGGTAGGGTATACCTCTAATTTTTAGTCAGCTATCATAAAGCTATTTCTTTGAGTTTTCTTTGCATCTTCTTTAGATCTGTGTTGAGGACAGTATGACAGTTCCTGCTGTCTTGTCTTTCTCCATATTTCATATCCTATGAAGAACAAAATAAATTCAAGGTGCCATTATTATGCTTTATTTCCTGTAAAACTTGAAGATAATAAATACTTTGATTTTTTTTTCATTATTTATTATTTATTATTATATTTTCCTGTTTGGCTACCAAGCATTTTGATAAATGAGCATAAATAACTCTTAAAAGAGAGAAGCAAAATTGAAAGAAAGGAACAAATAGGTCAAGTTTTGGAGTGTGTATATTAAGTCATAACATTCTACCTCTGGTGACCTTGCTTCAGAAGCTGTCTAGGACAGGTTTAATGAGCTTGGTTTACTCAATTTGATTCCAAGAAGACATTTGTAATCCAAATTACAAAACCAAGCTGGAGTCTGGCCCAGTTTTCCCTAAGTGACAGGTTCTGACAGGAGAGGTTTGGTGGCTGAAGCTGGGGATACTGGGGGCCAGGGCTGAGGCGCCTGGGCAGAGCTGCAGGGGGAAGGGACAGTTCTTGCCTAGCTCTGGGTGCCTCTGAAATCACCATGTTGAGCTATTTCCAAAGGTGCCAAAGAGAGCTGGGAGTTGTGACCGCCTTTTCCAACATTTTGACTTTTATTCTGTTACATAACCTCAAAATAGTGGTGACAAACTGAATCTCACTAACAAAAAGACTTTCTAACAGAAGGAGTTCACACTTTCCCTGCATTTCCTGGCCAGGCAGCCTGTGTACAACTGTTAGGGTGCACAGTGTGTGACCCTCAAATAATTGTCCTTTTAAGCTATGAAACTTAAATTGATTAAATAAATGCCTTTATAAATTTGGGGGCCCTGTTTCCACATGTGGTTTGATGGATGTATTTGCATTAAATTATTAAAATTCTAACAGATTACATTCCCCATGGAAAAGTGAAGGAGGAGGATTACATCACAAAATTCTTGTCTTCCTTATAGTTTGTGAGATCTAAGAAATGCAGGAGGCAGTGCATTGAATACTCATATTACGTGATTATTCTAACAGTTGTTTGTGATATGGTTGTCTTCACTGCTTAGATTCTGCTTGTTTGAGACAATAGCTAAGCATCTGCTAGTCACTGCAGAATCCTGCAAAATAAAGACGAAAATTTTACCTCAGCTGACACCAATCAGTGAAGCAGATGCTGCAGTAACACTGAAGAGGATTTTAACATTGTTTTAATTGCATGATAGAAGTCAAATAGTGCTTTCTCAGTGGGGCAGTGAGTTAAAGGCATGGGAAAAAAGGATTTTTTTTGTCAACTATTATTCTTTTGTTCTTGGTTTTCTGGGTTTTTTGTAATTGCTCAAATATTCTATGTCTTGCAAACTGTGCTAGTTTGTTTGGAATTACTCAAGGTAATGAGAGAATGCACTGAAATGCTCATAGATTTACTATGACCAATGTGAGCACACCAGCTTTTCAGCTTGATGTTGGAATTGCTTAGTATAAACATTTGCTTTTTTTCAGTTTGAAACTTAATTACAAATGTTACAGTTCCTGCAGATTTTTAAAAATTTAAATAGGCTTATAAAAGAGTAGTTGTATTTTAGAGTCCGATAAATTAAATTTTAGAGGTGGCTTTAGTGCTTGTTAGGAAGCTTGACTTTCAAGATGAGTTTCATATCAGAGCAAATAATTTTTGTGAATATGATGTCTGTGAGAGATGTGAGCTGTGATAATGTTTATGAGCTCTGGAAGCTGAAACTGATGACAGCACCAAGTATCGACAGTGGGGCTGTATCAGATACGGATCCTATTGCAATTATAGGAAACAGAAAATGTGTTGTTGCGTAAGAGCAGCGAGTTCTCTGTATTGCTCTCCAGCCACTTCCTCCTTTCAGCGCTCTGGGCAGAACCAGCCCCAGGAACCGCGGCGTTTGCGGCTGAGTAATTCTGACATCACCAGGAGCCTCTCCTGGGCTGCTGCTGCAGAGGCTGGGCTTTCCTCAGGACTCTGGCGAGGCATTTCTCCTGGTTCTAGAAAAGAACAGAAACTAGAAAAGAAAGGAAATTCATGTGCCTTAATGCCCACATAAGGGGAGCGTTGGTTATGTCACTGCAGCTGCTGAGTTTTCGGGGGAGAGGCTCTCAGTCCCTGCTCTCAGGGCTTGCACTCCGGGTCAGATGTGAAAGTACAAGTGAGGCTGCCTTTACTGCTGCAGTTGGGTGCTTGGTAAAGTTATGAATAAAAAATTATGGGGAATTGCACTTACTTCAAAACAATACACAGTAGGAAAGCATTGTATTCCAGTGCCTCTCAACAGACTTGAAAAAGTGTATTTAGAAAAAAGAAATTACCACAAAGTTCTGATGACAGCAAAACTTTTATTATTTGTAAAACTCTGCTTGGTTTTATTAATCTACATTGCTGTGTTAATAGAATCTCTTTTTATTAATAAATATATGCTACAATTTTGTGTATTAGTAAAGTATGGTGTGGGAAAGTTAGAAAATTATCCTAGCAAATCAGGTTGATTGTTTAGATATTGCAGTGTAATTATTTATTGTAATATAATTTGAGGGCAGACTTCATCTGCTGTTTCTCCTGATGTGAGGAGCCAAGCAAGTATATGTAAGCATGTTGAACAGAGTGGGGATAGTGACAGAAAATAAAACTCCACTGTCCAGATTGGTAGCCTTTGTTTGCTAATCATCACTTTGGGATATTTTAGACTATAAACTTTCTTGGAAGAAGATCTTTGTTGACTGCATTTCTCTTTTCTTTTTACTTTTTTTCTTTTTCCTGCTGACTCAGTCTATCAGTTTCCATTTAGTTAGGCAGAAAATTCAAGTAAACAAAACATTCCAAGAACAGCTCAGAGGTACATGCCTCTTCTAAAATACTGTGAAATTAAATTAATCTGTTCTATGTTTAAAGTGAAGGCCTACTAAAAATGAGTAAATTGTAGACATTCTACAGTGTCATTCTAGACATTCTAGAAGAATTAGTTAAAATGTATTAAAACTGGAAGACAGGTCTGTAACAAACATTTAGTTAAAAACAGCAAATAAATATGACCAGGCAATGTGAGGCAGCGAAACTACTTATGCTCCACAGTAGGGCAGATGTTTGGGTTTAGTGAGATAATATTTACTGACAGGAACTCACCTCTGTATACACATGTAAACCCTTTTACAAGAAGTTTATTCGTTTGCATTTCACCAGGGATTTTACTGGCATGTTCCCAAGACGAACTGAAGTCTGTGGATCAAAGCCCAGAAGTCAAAATTCCCAAATGCAGACTGTAGAATTCATTTCACATGAGCAGTGTGTGTTGGGAAATCCTTGAAGGCACAGAAGAAATGGTGCACAATTCATAAACTCTATTCCACTTACCTGCTCCACTACAAGATGTATGCAGGAGAAAACTCATGTTCTTACCAGGTCCCATCAGAATCTCCAAAAAATGATCCAATTAATTTCAGTTTAAAATTCAAGTGTCTTTTAGTGACTCACAATGTCCCTTATAAAGACAGTGTCTACTTATAAATACACATTTGGATTATTTTACCACGAGAATTAATGGTACCCGGAAAATAAACAGAAGCATTTGCCAGGAGCTGCTTAAAGTGGTACAATCTAATGGAAACTTCTCTGCAGCTTTCCCTAAGGGTAATAAAGTTGTGAAGAAGTTGTGAAACTTCTCCTCATGAGTATCTCAATGCATAATAAATTTGGACAAAGATGGTTGATGTAAACATCAGTATTTCTGGATCATGGAAATACATAAGTGCTTTATACATGAAAGTGCAGGTAGTTTTGAACCATTTTATGTATTCTGAACACAAAAACATATTATCAAAATCTTGGGTATTTTTCTGGCATGGCTGATTAATCACAATGGGTTGGGATCATATAAGCTGCAGCATCTGTCCCATTGTTGTTATTCCAAGTACACAGAGAGCTATTCCCCTGTGTCTCTAATTCACTGATGTTTATTGCTTAGTAATGGAAAAAGTTAAGCCTGTTGCTTGACTAAAGGACTTTCTGCACGTATTTGAGTGGAACCCATCCTCCAGGTGGAAATAAGGAACATCCCTAGGAGAGAGTCACTGCCAGCCCAAAACAGTATTCAAAGACACAGTAGTGCCATTGACAGGGATCCTTCCCATCAGGATTCCAGCCTGAACAGAAGACTCCTTTGAAAGATATTCCTCTACTGCAGAGTACTGCAAATGCCCTATACATAAAATCCCATAAGCCCTGTTTGTATTTTGGACAGCAGTAAGAAAGAGAGGATTGGAGGGGAGGGTGTCTTTTTCTCTCCCCCCCCCCAAAAAAAAAGTGTAGCTCTCTCATCTAGGAGGCAGATGGTCACAGTGGTCATACTCCCTGCTTTGTAACTGGCACTTGGTTTTGGCATGCTAATGATTTATTGTTCCCAAAAATAGCTATGCAGACAGGGTCAATTATATTTTTGGATTGTACAGCATGTAGAGCAATTAGTTAGTTGCACAAGGCAGTTGGTTTATAATGCAGTACACTCCTTCTTCATAATTGGCACCTTTCTGATATGCCATTTATAATGGAGAGGTCTATCTTTAAAAACAGTGCCTTATATTAGCATGCAAATACACTGGCTCCCCCCAGATAGCTTTACACACAGAGACAATTATATTTTTGCTTTGCAAAAATGTGTGGACTAATTAGCTGTAGAGAAATGGGGCACTTGGTCTTCAGATTTGAAGATCTTACTGCATCAAGTGATTTTGAGGCACTTTTAAGGATAAACTGGTAGGTAAAATGAATAGGATGAGATTGTGCCAGCTGTCATCTCTTGCACTGTCATTTGAATGCAGAAGGAGACATTTGTAGTTCTGTTGTTTCATTGTCCCTCAGATCACTCTGCAGTGGGAAGGGTCAGATGCCACACACAGCACCGTGCAGTGAAACTGCACGTGGGGCTCAGCCAGGTGGGAAACAGCCTAGAACCGCTGGGATTAGTGGTGGGATTTAGACTCAAGTACCAGCTCAGATGTACATGTTATCAGTAACTACCCACTGATTTGTTAACTGTTTTGAAATCAACAACCACACTGATTGACATCAGTTAAAAGTTTTCATATTGAATGTAAAAATATCTTAACTACTCTCTCAGGAGAGCAGATAAACGAGGGGGGAGAAGTTTTCATACATGGTATTTATGACAAGATTTGTCCTCAAAGTATTCTGAGTCAATCTGTAGCTCTGCTAAAAACGTGGTGCCTAAATCTAGAGATGAATTTAGGGTGGCATTTTACATAATTTTTTTCTTGCAACTAGCAAGACTATAAATGAAAAAACAGAGAAAATACTAACTCTTCTGTGCTGTCTGTAGTATGTTTGACAGAATGGTCATCACTAAAGCCTTGGTCAGGGATATAGTTACTACAAATCTTTGTTGATTTGAGTGTGGTAGAAAAACACATTGTAGTGGAAATTAGCAGGTGATTTCTGAAATACTGGGGACTAGGATTAGTTTTGGGGTTTAGATAGTATCTTTTTAAAGTGAGGAATGCTTCATTCATCTGTCCACTTATTTATTTATTTTTCTAGTACCCTCTCATATGTTCTGGGGAAGCAGAGAGGAGATAAGAAATAACAATGCCAGCAGGGAATAAATGAAAATTATAGATTTGAAGCTACCCTAACACAAAGGTGCCTGCTCTAGCCTATATTGTAGGTTTGGAGACTAAGTGATTGTATGTTCTTTTCACACCAAGGAAGAAAATCACACTTGTTCTTGATATCTAATAATGATACCACACAGTATGCACAGTCTGAAATCAAGCAGAGAAAAGAGATAGGTTTTCTGCTGCCCAAGGGGACTGATGTGATTTATAAACGTTTTGGAAACATCTTTAAGAATGAATTCAGATTGTGGAATCTTCTTAAAAAACTCCAGAATCTACACAGTAAATGTTTCTGTGTAGATCAGAGTGAAAAAATATAGTAAAAAGCCCCTTTTCTTCTCAGGTGAAATGTCAAAATTATTGCCAGTGCAGTTATTTGGTAAATCTAGTTCAGTAATTTACAGATTAATTATTTACCTAATGGATTTGCAACTTCTGTTTTCTAATCAAAAGTTAAATGCTTGCACAACACTAAAAATGTAATTTCTATTCATGTGAAGTATGGAAAATATGATTTTTTAAAATAAACTTATGTAAGAAATGCAATTAGTTTGTTAGTTTTAACAAAACCCTGGAAAACTAGAAATTTTGTCTTACATCATTCTGGGTTTTTCTGGAATGTGTCTAAGACTAATATGCAAGTTTGAAAGCTATACAGGAGTTTCCAGTGAATGTCCAGTGTTCTTGTCCAATGAATTTTGTTATGTTTTTATGTGAGAAAATTAGGAAGAGTTATTTGAAAACTGAAAGTTCT
The DNA here is from genome assembly GCF_028769735.1 of Zonotrichia leucophrys gambelii. Classification (NCBI taxonomy): domain Eukaryota; kingdom Metazoa; phylum Chordata; class Aves; order Passeriformes; family Passerellidae; genus Zonotrichia; species Zonotrichia leucophrys. Next base: position 7,150,442 of record NC_088174.1, read on the forward strand.
GTATTGTTTCAAATCCTGTTTGGAGACAGTTTTTGTTCTGTTATCAGCAATGCCTTTGCTTTAGTCAGGAGAAAAGGTTAGCATAAGATATAGCTTGTTTGAGGTACATTGAGTTTATCACAAATACATTTCTCCCTCATGCCTATGAACGTGTGTTAGAAGTTTTCCTTTTTGGATTTCACAAAAGATCACTTTAGTTTCCTACTTCAGGATGTGCATTTTATCTTTATCTCTCCTGCAAAACACTCACAGATCTGTCCTCTGTGAATACAAACCTTTAATAGATTAGAACAACAGATACAAGACCACATATATCATGGGTTATGATGTATACACATTAGTCAAAATAGAAGTGCTTTAATCATAATTTGAAATAACTTTAATTAAACAAACTCTTGCACTTTCACTGATAATAATCTTAAACCAATCCCAAGCAGTGGCATCTACATCCTGGGAAATTATTGGGAATGATTACTATTTAATCAGCATATAAATAAGATGCTGTCAGACATCACTCACCCTATTTACATATTGGTGAGCACATGTGGATAAGAAACTGTGTTAGATTGACTAGGGACAGTAATTTTGGTGGAATTCAATTAACTCATGTTTTTGGTTGAAAATGTTTCTCTGTTTATGAATAGCATTACATCCCTTAACGTTTTACTGGTAGAACAGGACTAACAGCATGACAACTTGATGATCTGATTAACATAATCTATTGCACTAACTCAAAATTTACTTGCAATTTGGAAGAGACAAAATTTCTAATTTATTAAAGGAATAAATGCAGGCTACTTTTTTGTTTCAAATTATGGTGTCTCAGCTCTTGATGTCTCTTCCCAGAGACATCAAAACTGGTATGACTATATCATTTCCAAGATTAGTTAGAAAAACACCAATCCCTTGTAGGTGTCTTGAGGATGGCAGATGGTCATGTCTTTGTATCAATGTAACAAATGAACAGGCTGTGTATTTTAGTGATGTAAATTGAAAAAAAACATATCCAGGTTCTCAGGGAAAATGAGAACTTGAAGGATAGTTAGCTTGTGGTATTGGGAAATCCATTTTTAATTAAAACTTTTTTTTATGTAGAGATCTTGTCCTAAGTTATTTCTGGAAAAGAATCTATGAGATATCTATATGAATAGAATTCTGGAGCCAAGCATAAGATATTCCTTCATACCTCCCACAGCAGAAAGGCAGTGTCTCTGTGAATGTGCACATATCTCTGCTCCTCACATTAGCTCCATATAAATGTATTAATCTATAGATGTAGCTCTCAATGCCTGATGCAGCTGGTCCAGTAGAAGGGCAGTAGATTCCTGAGGCCTGGTCTTCTACAAATTGAAACCAACTCTGGAGCTTTGTTGTTTACTGATGTTTATGATGCTGTTTTATTCACTGGTGCCCAACACAATCATGAATTCTCTCTGTGCAGTCTTTCCCCCTGTCAGGATAAGCACTGTGCCCTTTCTGTGGCCCAGCACGTGCCCCTTTCTCCACAAATCTCCATCCATGTTGCCCATTTTCAGCCCCCCAAAGCAGAGAGTCTCAGATTAACTTCGCTTTCTTGGGAGAGGATTTTTCCCCCACACTTCTAAGTAGGCTCTTTTTTCTACTCCATGTTCTTATGCCATTGTATTGCACAGGATGAGCCTCTGGATGGGAACAATTGCCCTCAGGTTTCAAGGTCCATCATCCAGAAGCAGCACTCTCCAAATCATAACATGCTGGATGAGTGTGAGACAAATATAAGGACATAGCAAGAAACTGACATTTATTTCAGAGCCTTTCAGCTGTGGAATAGAATGAGCTGGTTTGTGACTCACTGGCTGGGATATCTGGGGATCTGTGGTCATACCTGTTCAGAGAAGCAGATACCATAATGTTTCAGCTGCAGACTTTTTTTTTATTCTTGCCATGTAATGTGTCTATGCATAACATAAAAGTTATTGCTCTTACTTATTAAAATGTCATTAATTTTGAGTTAACAACAGGCAAATAAGAATGTAGGGTCAAAGTAGTTTCTTTGTTTGCATCTTCGTAATTTGCAGCAGAATTTTACCCATCATTTCAAAGTCAACTAAATGAAAAGCATATGGCAGGCTGTACTTAAAGCAAAATCAAGGCAAACAAAACCAAGAATATTAGCAATGGTTCATCAAAAAGATGGATCTGTAGTATAATTACACAGCACAGCATTGCTGGATTGTCTTAAAGTGTGTATCTACCTCTCAGGCTCTAAATACAATTAATTATTGTGAGAAATAACTTCCATAGGAACTGCTTTTCTTTTGTTCAGGAAAAAAATTAAAACAGTTGGGTGTAAACTTCAGAGAAAGGTCATAGGTTAATGGAGTTCGTAAATAGAACAGCAAGGGAATCTAAACTTTAATTACTATAATGTAAATTACCTTAGAGAGCCCAAATTAGTGATCACTTAGCCTAGCCACTCCACCTTCCCAGTAGGTTCTGCTCACTTTGGGGGCTTAACCCAAATTCCCTAAATTCCATCCAGACTCCTGAGATTGTGAACAATTTGCATAGTTGCAGCTTCTTCTCCAGGAACTTTAGGATGTCTTTTTTCTTCCAAATCCCTTTCTGCCAGTTTAGTGCAACTGAAGTATCATTACCTAATAACTTTTGTTTTAAATAACATGTATAAAGAAAATGACAAAATCAACTGCATTGACTCATCCTGGGGAGAAATGCTGACATAGAGATGAGAAGAATATCAGAACAGGGTGGGTATGGCTTTGCAGTTCACATTCCTGACCTGTAATTGTACTGAGGATTCTCTTTGCTTTTAATGGCAGGCCTGAGTACATTAGAATTTACTATGCAAATAAATGTATTTAACAAGTTGTACACCAGAAACAACTTAAATACATTCCAAGTTCTCAATTCAATGAGAGGTGGAAGTCGAAACACCCATTTTGAATAATCACTTTGAAGATCAACATAAAAATGTGTTCCCACTATCATGGCTGTGAATTGTCTGGCTGAAGAGATGCCGTGTGGCAAGAGCTGGGTTAAAGGAAGAAGCTTTTTTTATGTTTGTACTTATTAGGCTTTTCTCATAATTTTAAGAAGACCCTGCATTCAAACATAATAAGCAGGTTTTCCCCAACAAGTCCTAAATTAGGTGAGCAAATGCAAATAAAAAGAAGTTTGACAAGATCTGTGAGGCCCCCATTCCAGGATTCAGCATTTCAGGGGAGAAATGGTGCCTCTTTCTTTTTATTGCCATTTTAAGTGGAGATTAATCCTTGCTAAGAGGTAACTGTGAAGTGATTTATGGTTTATGGTTGCTTCTGTTGAGAAGCAAACAACAATATCTGTGTCTGTAATCAAGATGTCTTTAAAGTTTTGGTGGCCCAGCGCTGGAATCCTGATGCCTGGTTTGATTTGTTCTGTGAGTGGTGCAAAAGGGACTGTAGAGAAACACTCCAACAATGCCTCTGCATAGAATCCAAAAAGGAAGAACGAATTTATGGAAGTGTAGCCTTTTTACTTTGAACTTCATAGAATGTACTCATTCATGAAAAATCATGGATAATGGCCAGTTAAATACAAGCATTCGTACTCCAGAGTTAGAAAGTTTTGGAGGGAGAGAAGATTTGGAAAAGGGAAATATTTCAAATTATAACAATAATAAAAAAACTTTAATATATCTATAAAAGTAATTGCATTACTTTTGAAATATTAGAGTAACATTCTTGGAGTGACATTTTCTGTGAGACTGCGTATGAGATCACTCTGTCAGTGATTGTGTCCTCCATCTAAAAAACAAAATAAAACAATCTGTACAGATTACAAGATGTCCAGGACAAGAGACTTTGTATTTTGGAGTGTATTTTACCATTCCTAGCACAGTGTGGTTTCAATTGAAATCAGGTATTATAAGTTTTGCTGAAAATATATTTAATGATAATTAAAATAATAGTAATACAATTAGCAAAAAGCCAACACCGCTGAAAAAAAAAATTAACCCTTAATATTGAAAATTTTAGGCAAGGATGTTATCTTCAACTTCTAGCCCCTCTGGTACAGAAGACTGGTTCTTAATTAGGTTAGTTCTGTTAATAAAACACCTGCAACAGACTCTTATGTACAGCTCCCTCACACAAATTGCCCTCTCCCAGGTGGCTGGGCGAGATCTCATTACTCAGAAGAGAGAGCATCCTTCCAGGAGAGGGAGCTGCTCGGCCTGGGGACTCCAGCCTTGCCTGCTCCAGTTTGATCTTGCTGTGGGGAAGGGAACTGTGACATGTTCTGAATTTATCCTTGCACGACAAGCCTGCAGCTGCTGGGCTGCTGCTTTACCCATGGCCACTACATTGCAGCCTCTGAGCAGCAAAGATGCCTCAGGAAGTCCTAAGTGGAGGTTGTGAAACAGCCTGGGAAAGGCAGTGCAGAGGAGACAGATCCTGGGAATGCCTGGGAAGGATCCCCAATATTCCCATGTCTGTCACTTCCCTGGGACATGCCAATGTGAGGCTGCTGGGCATAAAAAGGGATTAACAGAGTAAGTGAGAAATAAGCAGGAAATGCCAGGGCTAAGAGGGATCTCCAGAACACTACCAATAATTTCTTTAATGGAATTTTTCTCTTCTATAATAAAAGCACATTTATGAAAGCAATAAAACAGTAGTTGATTTATTTTAAGCACAGAACGAAAGAGTCTGAGTTATGCAACGCATTTGCTGTATATTATTGTAGTTCCAAAATGTGGTCTGTCATAGACAAGAAATAGTGTCTTTGCATGGACCAGGAAAAAAATGTACAATATTGAACTGAGCTGTGCTGATCTGGTCAGCTTCCAACCAGGAAAACAGAACATGTGCTTTTGTGGTAGCTTTACTTAATTAGTGCTGCCTTTTCCTTATTGTGACCATACTGGTGCTGCTTTCTGTTAAGATAGGATCATAATTATCAGTTTCTGAGGTAGAAAGCGAGCATTTTGCCTGATTCTTTGAAATTCCTCTAAGGAATAATATCCCCCCTCAGCAGGCATGTGCTGTTGGTCCTACTGAATCTGACATATGGGGTTGTCATTCTTGTGCTTAGCTAGCATTGATCTTTTCAGCATTGTTAATGGGGACTGTGTAGCTCTACTCACAGTCCTGTCTTCTCTCCATAACAGAACCTGTGAAATCCATATCTGGTACAAATACAAGGACAGTATTTAGTATTCTATTTTTCATCACCAGAATTAGAAGAGCTTGTTACTGCACTTTGCATGGCCAAGCACTGTTACTGTGTGCTGCTCCCACTCAGATCAAATGTAAAGATATGTTTGCTGTTGACCTCCTTTAAAAGCCCTCTAGAGGGAAAGTCTGAAAAAGTTGATACAGTTTGGCATGGTTATTCATTATGCATGGGAAGTGCATTGCTTTATTTTCATTAATTTTACATAGAAATGAGATACAGCACAACATGCTTTTCTCATTTTTGGGAGCTTCACAAAGCTTATGTTGTTATGTTCTCTTCACAGAACCACTTACAGACAGGCAAATCCAAAAGCATTCTGCTCATCAACCCATGTTTAAAGAGGATGGGGTTGTTCTTGTGTTAAATGTTGGCATTCTGTTACTTCTCCTTCATGATGTTTTTCCTGATTCTGCAGAATGAGTGGGACTGATGAAAAAAATTCAGGTGTGATAAAAATAGAAAATATTCCCTTGGTATACCACTGGAAATTGTAACTAATCACCATGATGTAACTATTGGAATATGAGAGCCAAGGTACAGAAGCCTAGTTGTAGCTGTACTGAACTATCAGTATCATTCACTAAAAAAAGATTGCTGCTCCAATACAGCCTGATTGTTGAGTTTCTAAATAGAACTGAGGATTCCTACACTGCACCTTTTTCATTAAAACCAAGTTTTTTTCTTTCTTTTTTTTCTGACTGAAGGAGATGTAAGTGAAAGGGCAGCATGTCAAATTTAGGATGATTTTAAAAAATCATATAATATAGTAGAACATAATTCATTCATTCTTGAAATGTGTGCTGCTTTTTTAAGGGTATGCAACGAAATTCAGAAAAGTCATGGGAACTCTTCAGGCAAATGTGGTGATTTACATACTGGTGAGAACATGAATGTAATTTTTTTCTAACCCTATCGAGCAGAATAATAAAAAACCATAACTTTGTCTTATGAACATAATAAATATTAAAAATATTTTAAATACTTGCATTCAAACTCAAACCTATTCACAGTGACCTTAGTTGCTAGGCTCTGTGCTTTCAGTGAGCCCAAAGGACTGCAAAGGTCTGCAAATGATGTGCAGTCCCTTTCTGTTCTGCTTCCTATTCCTCTGTGCAGCATCCCTGCAAATGTCATTGTCAATCAAATCCTGTTGTTTTTTTAATTTTCAGAATGACTGCTTTTTCTTCATAGCATACACATTATATTAGCTACAATCCTAGCAGTCCTAGCAAAAATTGCTTCTTCTGGCCCTAAAACCTTAGGTGAAATCTAGTGGTTTGGTCACAAAATTAGGAACCAGAAACTTCCTTGTAAATCCATCACCATTGCCACTTGTTTCATCCAAAGTAACCAACTCCTTAAAGCTGCTTGTGGTGTCAGTTCTTTACATGTAGTATGGTGATAATGCCTCTTTGCCTCTTAGAAGTGTAATGGAAATTATTTAAAGTCCATTATCCTGAATGACCTAGAAGTACTAAATGCTGTCATCTAAGTATAACTAGTCCTGATTATTGAATATTTGGTTATTTACAATATTTTTTTCAGAAAGTTTATGCATGCATTACATCAAATTAAATGTAGGCAATCACTTCTGTGGTTACTAAAGCTACACATCCAGCCCTTACCTGACCCTCTGTGATCCTATTGATTGTTTTGTGATTTACTTTGAAAAATAGGGTAGGGTTGGACCCAAAATGTTCACTTCTAACTCAATTTAGGTTTCGACATCAATGGAGATTTTGCTCCACACCTCTGCCTTGCAATACCTCACATTAATTCCATGCAGGGACTGGAAAAATCGAGTAAGTTGAACGTAAGTGGAATGTGTGGCGTGTGTTTTACATTGCAGTTATCCCCAATATTGCATAACCAAAGTACAGCAGAAAAAGAGAAATGATTGCTGGCACTTCACATTCTTGCTCAGATGAATAAGGAGGTTGTCAAGAGGAATATTCCTTATATGTATGTATATTAAAAAGAGGAAGTAAAGCTCTTTCTCAGTTGAAGGCTGCAGCTCCTGGTTTTCATATCCTGTCCACTCAGAACATAGTTTCCCATGTGAGTGTTGTGGTAGAAGACAAAAGCAAATGCAGCAATAGGCTTTTCTCTGTTCCAGCCACCCAGCCATCCTGAGTCCCAAGTGGTGATAGGAGCTGTTCTTTTTCCTTGCTACTTAATCCAGCCCTGAGCTGGATTAGCAATGGCGCGTTCCTTTGTCAAAGTGCAGGCTTAGGCTGGATAGCCATGGGAATCCTGCCCTAAGTACCCTCTCCTGACACACATACACACTCTCTTGGCTGCCTCAGACCCCTGCCCATCTGTTGGCGTGGCACTGTGCCCACTTGCCCAGCTCACTGCCCATTCCTGAGAGGCATCATGGGCAGCTGATTGCGAGTTTCCATGGGCAGCTGACAGCACTGCTGCCTGCTCTGAGCACAGCTGGCTTTGTACAGAAACCTCTCTCACAGGTGGATTTGGTCTTGCACTGCTCAGAGTTGTATAGGCAAAACCTGAGTCTGACTGAAGCTGGATCAGCCTTACCATAACCTGACTAGAAACAGATCTGAAAAATTGTCTGTCTCTGCACTGGAGGACAGACAGGGAGGAAAAGGGGCTCTGCCAGTGGATGCTGAGATGGCATAGAAGGTCTGCACATAAACAGCAATTCATGACAGCTGATGAAGAAAGAAGGAGCTCTGTCTCACCATGGTGATTCCAGGGGAGTTGAGGGCATGTTTTACTTTGTGTGTTTTGTTTCTGCACAATATTTGAGTCATATGTTGATTCATCTCCCTAAAAATAAGAGTATCTGACTTCTTGACCAGCTCACATTCAGTTGCTTTATGCCTTTGCAGAGATCTCACATCCCAGCCCACAGATGTGTATTCATGCTGACAGAAGAGTCTTCTGTGTTTGAGGGCATTCATAGTTTGAGAGTTTTCATAGCTTTCCCATACCTGCTTCTCTCAAAATTTAACAGTAATGAGGTTCTGATTATAGAAGAACTGACATGAAGAATTAAGAAACTGTGAAAGATAGCTTTCTGCTCAATTTCTTTTTAAAAGGCATTGGAAATATTTTAGATCTTTGGAAATGTTTGGTTTTGGTTTTTGTTTTTAATTTTTGTTCTTGTTTTGTGGGTTGAGTAACAAGGAATTCCTTTTCATTTTATGAAAGATAAATGATGAAATCCTCTCAGAAATGAAATGCCAATGCCAGTTCATTCCAGTAGAAAGAATTCCATGTTGTTTGTACCAGTTTATACTTTTATCTGACTAAGTAACACATGGAGAAAATTGGGCCTTGTGTGTTGCAGGGTGAAAGGCACAGTGGGAAGGGAAATGGGCTGAAAGTCAACCAGGACTCTTTTATTGCCCCTGCTGTTGAACTACTTTATGACCCTTAGCAAGTCACTCAGCTTCTCGGTGCCTTGGTTTTCTTTTGGTATTAATTAACTAAATTGTAAATGATTTGTCAACAAGACTTCTACACTGATCTTGGCTTGGCCTTCAGGTGCTAATGGATCAAAAGTAATAATGTTGAAAACTTCATAACCAATCCCTCATTTAGCCAAAGGCATTTTTACCTTTTTGGTAAAGTACTCATTTACTTCCATAAAGACAGGGTTCTGTAATAAAGGGAGAACATCATAGCACATATTCTTTATTGTCACTCATCTGTTTATCCTTCGATCCCGTATTCACATAGAAGCAAAGTATTTTGCAAAAAAAGTAAAAAGGATTTCTTCTAGTCATTATAGGTTTTACAATTTCCTTTATGTCTCAAAAGGAAAACCAGCTCTTTTAGCTAGTATATGTAGCTGTATAAGTATGTGCTATAATGAGTACACAATAAACAAATACTGTGTATTAACAATAAATGTATCCTTGTAATTAGATATTCACTTTTCATGGTTTCATTGTTCTGTACATGTCTTGTCTGGATATAACCAGTGCTCTCTGGAAGCCTTAGAACAGAGCTCCCTTTTGCTGAGGGGAGCAGCAGCAGCTCCAGCTCGTGTGATGAATGTAGGTCAGTTCCCGCAGAAGGAGATCTGTGCTCGCGCTGCAGCGCCCGCGCAGGGCCGGCTCCCACCAGCTCTGTGCTGCCAGCACAACTTCTTAGGCTCCTCTTCAGTTAATTATACATCTTTTCCCTTGGCTGCATGATGTGTCTGAGCTGCCTGTGGAGTATTTTCCTCCATTCTGTGTTCAGGTGCTTGACAAAAGCATTTCTGCTTTTGGAAATTTAAGGTTTTACCAATTAGAACAGATATAATGTTGTATTGTTTTCTCCTCCCCCACTGTGATTGTCTCCCTAGTATTTTTTTTAAATAATATACATGTTTTGAAGGTTTCTGAAATTAACACGAATAGAAAATTAATTATAAGGGTAGTGCAAAAGCTTTTTGTATCACAGCTCAGATATGAAAAGGTTTAAGAATGAATATTATAAAGTTCATGTAACTTTTCATTCAACATTCTTGAAGGGGGTAGACATCTTGCAAAGAATTTTAGATAAGAATTTTTTTCTTTAACATAAATAATTTAGTGGATCTATTTTATATTATTTTGGGTTTCATTTAATCTTTGGAAGTTCTAAGGATTGCTTATTCATTGAACCACTAGTCTCAGTTCAAACTCTGTAAAATTTCCCACTTACTCCTCGTTCCTTTCAAACTTTATGGAGAAGCTTCTGCAAGTTTTCATTCAGTGAGTACAAACAGTGTTACCCTGTCCATCTTTCTCCCACGTGTGACCACAGTTTAACAACAGCCCTGACGATTTTTGTCCCTGAAAGGAGGTGCCTAGTTGAGAGTATGGTGGAACAGGTATTTCATTTTGTGCTCCCTCTATGGCCATCCCAGAAAAAGGTGATTATTGGATCAAAATACTTGTGTATGTGCATATATATACACGCACACTTTTTAAAAACACACATGTATATTTATATAGAAAGATTACCCTTGAAGGGTTCTTGGTTTAAATATGAAAAATTGAACAAGGGAAAGTGTGTTCTCTGAAGGGGAAGACAGAAACAAACGTTTCATTCTGCATCACAACCAAATCCATACAATCTGCACAAATCACTAAATATACTGCTGGGGGGAGGGAGGAAGTAAACACCCCCCCTCACCGTGCACTTTTGGGAAGAAAGTGAGCTTAGTTAGTGAAATTGGAGAAACACTGCAGCACTCTCTGACTTCCACACTTGAGGGAGAATCAAATTAACCATTTACATTAAATTACAGTGTACATGCGAATTAGAGTGCTTCAAATTCATTGTTATGCAATTTGTGGAGCTTCTGCAGTACCCCAGATGCTGCTCCTGCCTCAGAATTACAGGTGTGGGCAGTGTCCAGCACAGTGTCACAGCCTCCAGTGGGAAAGGGCAGATGTTCAGGAGACAGGATGACTCTTTGAGTACCTCAGAGATGCACACTTTAGAGAGAGCCCTGTGTTAAAATCAATACACTGTGTTGAGACATTCCTAGATATTATCTCATGGAGAAAATCTGCTCTGATAACGCATTTGCTAAAGATGCCTTACAGATAATATTCAGTGTTTTTCTCTGTGTACATAAAAATGTTTGTTGCTCGGGGTCACAACTTTTACACATTGTTACGACACCAGAACTTTGCGATACACTGAACACTCTGTGTAGCTCTGAGCACTTGTTATAGATCTTTCTCACTTGCATTTGGGAACTTAAAAATCCAGGCAATTCATGGAAGTGTGAGGGGGATGTCCTGGCAAGCTAAATAAGCTAGATCAATCCCCTCTGATGGGCCCCCTTTTAAAAGGTTACACAAAAGAACTGTTTTGTTTGAGCGAATTGCTTTCTACTTGGTGAAAATCATATATAAATGAGTCCCAGATCAATACTCTTGAGGCTGCAAAAGGAACAAAAAAACTCCAACCCAACATAAAAGATAGATCAGAAGCTATATTTTAGCAAAAATGTCTCTTAAGTGCTGTTGTCTGACACTATGAACTCCAATCAATGTGTCAGTATTTTGGAATTTGAAAGGAAATAGGGATCAGACCTGACAATCCAGAGCTGAAATTTGATGCTCTGGTCTTTTTGATAAACTGACAGGCAGTGAAAATTGCACACGTCTGCAGGGAATCAGGAGAAAAAGAGAGACAGTTTTGTGGAAAGTCTGCTTATGATTCACAAAGACATGCATTTTATCAAAATGGATTGCTTCTGCAGTGTGTGGCAGGTTGCCTTCCTTTTTGAATGGAAGCTTTTGCAGGTTGTAAACTGGTAGGTTTTGTACACATCTACAATATATTCTGACTTTTGTTGGTTCACAGTTTCATTTCAATTTCTCTCCCATTCCTGCAAATGAAGCAAACTTGTTAAAAATGGGTAATCAAAAAAGAATTAGAAACTTTACCCCAAAAGCCTTTTTTCATAAATATAAGTTCAAATTTAACAAAATGGGTTTTAAAAACTCTTCTTGTCAATGCGTTAAAGTAACTGAAAATAATTTCATGTTTCATCTTCCTAAGCATTAAATCCTTTGGATTTATGTAATACTTTTCATCTGAGACTCTTAAAGCTTGCTGTAAATGCTCGGTCTTAAAATATCTTATTCACACAGACAAATACCATTAAACCCATACTGCAGGCTGGTAGACTGAAAGACTGCAAGATTGGGTGACCAGCCTGAGATCACATGGAAATGGGGAATTTACCTGGGAACAGAAGCCAGGACTCCTGACTCTCAGGATGGCATTCAACATGGTACACACATTTTACCACTTTTAAAATACCGGAACCAAATCCTGAATCCTGCATAAAAACGTGCTTAAATGTGCTTTGTGTGAGGGAACAAAGAAGTTGCCTTGTGGGACAGGTTTACTGAGCCACTGAGTTCAGTGTACTCTCTCTGCGAGCAGCTAATACTTCCAAATGCTTCACCCACTCTGTGGTGGTTTTTTGTGGTTAATTCATGCCTGGAATACAGAGATTAACCCAAATTCCCCACCCTGTTAACTCAATTTTGTTTTAGACATATAAAGTTTTGTGCATTTAGGCAGTGTGTATTGGAAGTTGAACTCCTTTGTTTTCCTGCAATCTTTGACCTTTAAAACACTTCTCTTTGTAGTTTATTTAAAATTCAAAAGGATGCCTGGCTCTGTTGCTTTTACAGACTTTACAGAAGTTACTAAAATTACATTTTCTGCTTTATGTCCTTTTAGCTTTAGTATATAGTCTTGTAAGAGAGTAAATACCACTACTTTTCTTCCTTAAAAACGTGTTACCCTGTTAGGTAAGAAAAGTTCTCACAATTTAGTCACATGTGTCCCTGTTCTCCTGGAGACATTATTAATAACAAAAAGAACTGTCAGCTCTGAAAACCTGCTTTCATAAACTTGAAGAGGGTGGCTGGACAGACAACAAAGTTTTGCTTCATGGTTTTATTGGCCATTTCTGAAGTTAGAGTGCTGTGTCATCTCGAGATGACTGCACAGCTGTGGGGACAGAAAGCAGAATGGCAGGGGTGGAGCTGCGAGGACAGGGTCCTTAAAGGGCTGGAGTTTGTCAGAACTCATCCACTCAAACATTTGTGTATCTTCAAATATCAAAACCCCTTCTGATCTCTTCATCACTAAGAAAAGATGGTACTGCACCCATGCCTTTGGTACAAAAGGGAAAAATAACCATCTTCTCTTAAAGGACTTAACTGTACCATGGGCAAAAGTGTCCAATCCAGTCCAGGCTGCTGCTGCTTCTTTACCTTGGTTGCCCACAGCAGCAGACAAAGTGAGTCTGACCATATCAGCTCCTAGAAATTCGAGTCCGACTTTATGCTCATGGATCCCCTACATAAATCAAGTGCAGTTGTGTCTGAAATAATTCTCTGCCAAGGCTAATACAGCTGTTTCACTCTGTATCAGGCAGTAAGCAGGGTATGATTGTTTATGCAGCTGGGAACCTTCTGCTTACTGGGCTCACTCCCTCTCAAGCATTGTGGAGCATAATCTAACCAGCATGTTATGTTCCATACAGGTCACTTATGTGGGAGAATCAATAAGAGAAAAGTGAGCTCTGTGTTATCAAACAGGGAAGAGTGTCAGCTGGTTTCTTACAACTATTACATCTCACACTGATGTTTCATTGGAGATAAAATCCACCTACGTTCATTGCAAGCAAGGGAAAACACCACTACTGCTATTATTACTACTACTACTTAAATAAATGTAAGGTTGTTTGGCATGGTGTCTTTTCCTCTTAATGTATATTTTCACCTTGGGGAATGGCTGCCTCTAATTGATTCATCTAGGGCAAAATATAACCCAGAATATATTAAACATGGTAGGTCCTATTCAAACTGGCAGCACATGTAAATTTTTAGCTGTTTATTGGAGGATAAAGAATTACTCACTTTCAGTTTTCTTTTTACAGATAGATTTGTTTAAAAAGGATCTGCTGTTTATGGCTATTGATTTTTCCAATGTGCTTTTAGCTGTGCCCCATCCTCTGCCTTGTTGCAGTTTATTTTAAAAAATCCTTAATGGATATGCAGAAATCTTGTCCCTTGTTATGCGAGCCTGAGTACTCTTACCTCAATAATTTTCAAGTATTTTTGTACTCATTTTTGACAATGATTTCACTCAGAGAATCTGCATTAGTTGATTAAATACTAATATGCTTTTGCTTTAATTTTGGCCAGTCTGACAAGTGAAAAATAGATGTCTGCCATGTGACAAAATGCTGAATATAAATTCTGTTACCATTTGCTCCTGAGAGGAGGATAAAAGGTGAGTCTTGAGGAGGGGGTGACAAAAGAACAGGGAATTAGAGGGGACTGGAAAAGGAAGAATGTTAGCTTCTCTGAAAAACATCAAGCCTGAAGGAGAGTTCTAACTAGGTTAGTCAGTTGTTAGAAGCCAACAAGTCATCCAGCTGTAGATATCATAAAAACACCTGCAGAAGTATACCACAATTTCAGATTGGTAAGTAAATAAAAGCAGAAAGAAGGCACATTTGTGGTGCCATGTTCAGGTAAATTGGCAAATCAATCTGATTCATGTATTAACTGCAAAGTGTACTGATACTTGACAAAAGAAGGTTATAGAAAAAATTTAATCTAAAATTCCCAGCTAACTTCTGAGTGATGGCAGACCTCTGAGGCCTGCAGCACATTCTGCTGTAAAGGTTCTCTGTTTTGTAATCACATAACTGAGAGAGGTGATCTTCTTTTAATTCTGTCACCTTATTTTGGCAGAAGGCTTTTTGCTTGTATAGAGAGCTGACACAGCTAGATATCTTTCTTAAAATATTGTACATGTTAAGACCTATTTATTTGATAGCAGACAAACAGAAAAAATCTTCTTTCTGACTGAAAGGTCAGTCCCTGTCAAAATTCAACATAACAGTACCAAGGGTGAGGATAATATGTGAGGCTGCACTCCAACGCTGTCTCTGTGATTGCCAGCATCTGTTGTGGTTTCCAGACTTGTCCAGTGAGATTTGCTAATCCAGTTGTGTGTTTGATGCCATGCTAGGGGATACAGCTCTCTGGAGCATGTAACATCCAATATAGCTCACCCTCAGGGACAGTCTTACTGCCACACCTCCCCATACAGCCCGTGCTGTATTGTGAACATGACATGGATATATAGATTACATTGAATCAAAATTCAGGTGCTGTATTTGCATCAGTAAATACAGACCTCAACTACAAAGTAGAGAACTGGATTCAGACCTCCACAAAATTCTGGCCCATTCAGATCAAAACTGAGATTAAGACTTTATGGTAATGAAGGGAAGCTTAGCAATTTTAGAGAGGATGTTGTCTCAGTTTGCCCAAATTCTGAATTTATGCTTAGGAGCAATGTTCTGTGGGGTGTGCTCTCTAGTAATCTCTGTCACTGAAGATCAAAATTATGATAGATAGCATTTGAGAATTGAAGGGTGAAATTTTTTTTTGCTTTGTATCTGCTAATAAGTGATGCTGGGAAGTTTGGTGTCTGGAGAATTAGATTTTAGCCTGGTGATTCATGCTTTTACTATCTGTTCATGGAGTGTGTGGATTTGAACTCAGTTAATGGCCTTAGTGTAATGCTGAAAAAATCAAATTGAATGTGTATTATTCCACTTGTAGCCAATGATGGTTCCTAAGAATTCATACTTTTGGTAAGAGTATGTTCCACCATTAATTTCTTGAAGGAACCAGCCAAAATCACATTTTCAGGTACTGTTAAGGGAAGTGGGATATGAAAATACAGAGGAAGGAACTCTCTCTTGGTCTTAACTCTTGTATTGTTGTAGCTTTTTTCTTTCTATTTCATCACAACTTATTTCAAGGAGTTGAAAATAAATATATTTATACAAAGAGGGATTTAAATTTTAGGCAAGTCTTGTGTGTTATTTTTTTATCAAAATGCCTGAACAGCTGTTTGAAGAGATCATAATGCACATTGTGACCACAGCATATTATAGTTTGGTTTGTATAAGAGATACATTTCTTGTAATGCTTTAACATCCTCTTTTTTATTTGAGGTACTTTCATCTTCTCTAACAGCCAGATGTTTGATTTTAGTGGGACTGAAATAATCTCTTACAGTGCTGACACTTCAGAGAAGCTTATACAAGTGTTATATGTTTTTTTAACCAAAAGTAAAACTTCATTGCTTCCCAACATTTCTGTGAGAGTCAGACAAAGTACCTACAAACAAGCTTCTACCTGCCTCTTTTCCAGAGCAGCCCAGCTCACTGTAAACCTTGCTGCTGCCCTGAAAGCAAGTAGAGCACCTGGGACTTGTCACCCTTTGTATCCACATCACTGGCCTCCTACGGAAGCTTTCTAAATAAATCTTTCCTTGAGTACTTAACAGATGACTTTCTTTGCAAGCCTCTGTGCAGCTGACCCAGAGCTCTGATCGCTGTGGATCTGCTGACCCTCCTGTGCAGGGGCTGCACGAGGTGGGCAAGCTGGGGAAATGAAGGCTCCTTCCCCTCTGGACTATTCACCTGCAAAAAAAGCAAAGTAAAATCCAGTGTGCAGTCACTAGGTGCAGTGCTAACTCTTCCAAATCTGATTTTTTATAAAACAGCAGGGGATGAAAATGACCAGGCTAAACGCAGGTGAGAAGGTCCCTAGAGAACCGTGGTGAAGCAAAGGCAAGTGAATCGATCTGTGCTGTAGGACAGCAGTGTCTGAAATGGCACAGTAATGCAGCAGCTGAAGCTCCTATCCATGCAGCATGGGATGCTTTTTGCTCCACTGATGACTGTGGTTCGGTTTCAGCAAATTAAAAATTTCATTATTAAAAATTAGCCAGAAGGTGTCTGTATATCAGGTGCAAATGTTTACAAATTGTTACAACAGTCATTTCTCTAACAGTACTCTCATCCTACCTTACATGCACAGGAAGGTCAGGGACTTATTTAACAATTGTGTTTTACTTACAGAGGAAATAGGGAAACAATGATCTAATCCATTTGGTCTTAATAGTGAAATTTACTCCAGAATATAAAAAAACGTTTTAGCCAATTTAAGTAATGGCTGTGATTATAGCACATAATGTGGTGTGTTCTATACTACATAATATGTTATGAATAGCATGCTGAGGGATTTTTTTAGTGTATGTAAATTACATAGAAGCACAAAGGATGCATCTCTGAACTGTTTTTGTCTAGCTGATTATAGGTCTAACTGCTACAGGAGGAGGCTGAAAGAGCTTTGTTGAGAGGCATTGATTGATTAATAAAGAGCGCAGCAGCAACAGACATAACATTGCAGTTATAGATTTTCCATACTTTATCTTCAGGGCTTGTAAAGATACAGTGGTGATCAGATGATGAGGCTTCCTTTCACCTTGCAGTAAGATGCAACAAATCATGGCATTCTGCAATGCCACAAAACAGCTTTTTGCAGAGCACTGAGTAAAAGAAAACTCCTCCACAATCACGACTTTACAGTTAGACATTGTCCCTTTTCCTTCTGATCTCCTTTAGGGAGAGATGCTTCAAACAATAATTTAAAGTAATGGCCCAAATTTAGAAACAAAGTGGGAACTGTACATTCAAACACTTAGGGATTCTATTTTTATTAGATTGAAAGTGAGTGGAAAGTCACATGTGAAGTCTGCACGCATTTCATTTCTGGTGATAGATATAGAAACTTTGCTAAAGAAACCTGTATTTAGATCTCAGGTTAATGAATACAACAGCCTAGAGTTAACAGTTCTGTTTGTTCAATTAAAACAATAGCTTGTGTACCTAGTTAAAAAGAAGGTGTAAGAAGACCAGAATCACTGTGTGACTAGAATATAGCAGAGTTGATATTTTTATATGAAAGCAAAACATACTATATTCATATATAGGACTGATCAAGGGGGAACTGGTGAAAATAAAGTGGATTCTCATTCATTAGCTGGCATTTTGTTGAGCCCCTGTAATAAAGGTCTAAATAGGAACAGAGAAAAGAACTGCCACAACAAGCAGATGTCTTTACCATGGAACTTCTTTTAAAGATGTGTGTTGGAATAGGTTTATTAATATTTTCACATTATTCTGTATTTTTCCAGTTAATCTAAGCAGGACCTAAGTTTTTTGAGGTTTTGTGTAATAAGAGTTTAAATGTAAGTTGTTTTGCAGTTGTTGGTAAATCCACTGATCTTGCAGTGGTTTTGAACCCATTTTTAATAACATTTTGTCTTTTGCTTGGCAATATGACAGGTCTGTAAAAATGGGATATTGAGTCTACTCATATTCACAGTGATAAAGAACAAATGGAAGACGTATGATTATATTTGATTAATAAGAACTGCCAGAAGTTTTTCTTAAAGTTGTCTGTTCTTCAGATTGCCCTTTCATGTTTACATGATTTTTTTGTCCTGACTTAAATTCACCATATATCCATTTTTTTATTTATTTACAGTGTAAATGAGGAATTTGAGCATGTGAAGTTCTTACTAAACGGTCTTTTAAATTTTTAAGTACATATATTTTAGAGATTATAATATGACATTTTTTTAAAGATAGGAACTGCTTTTAGAGGAAACATCTCCTCAAGGACAATTACCTTTTACCAAGTTGTAATTTAAATTTGTAGTATTCCTCAGCTCCTAAAACCCAGTGAAATTTTATTCTGAAATTTTTGTTTTGCTCAGTTTAAAGGATGATTTTAGTTCATTCAGGGTGAAGTGATCCCCACACATTTACCGGTTAATGTTATACAAATAACCACATGTATGTGTTGAAGTCCCTAAGTGCTTTTTCAGGATAAATATTGCACTAAGATGTGGTGAACACCTCATGTGGATATGTTTCTTTGAGGTGCAGGTAGGACACTGAGTTAGTCATTGGATTTCTATGTAGGACCTGTGCTTAAAAAACACCTGAATTCAATGTTAGGCCAGATCACTTCTCTTTGTAAAAGTTGTCACTGAAAAATGCCTCACAGTCAGAACAGCATCACTAATGATAGTTTCCATTTTCAGCATATATTAAAGAAAACCCTTTTGTTCACATACAGCCCACACACTGATGCAGCATTCAGTGATCCCCATGGTGAAACCTGAAGTGAATTTTCGTTAGGAATTTTAAAATATGTCCAGTTCTTCAGCACTTAGCATTGCTCCACAGAAGCAAGTGGAGGTATGTTAGTTAAAACAAGAGAGGATTTTAGTCTATGCTTTTAATTTTTATCATAATATGGAGTATGATGCAAAGTAAGGCCTGCATATTCCATGCATGAAATCATTGAATCATCATAGAATCACAGAATAGTTTGGGTTGGAAGGGACCTTAAAGACCATCTCATTCTGAACCTTTTGCCCTGGATAGGGACACCTTTCCCTAGACCAGATTGCTCAGAGCTCCATCCAACCTGGCCTTGAACCCTTCCAGTGATGAGGCATCCACAGCTTCTCTGGACAACCTGTACCAGGTCCCCACCACTCTCACAGGGAAGAATTTCTTCCTAATATCTAACCTAAACTTGCCATCTAGCAGTTTGAAGACATTCCTCCTTGTCCTGTCACTCCATGCCCCTGCAGAAAGTCCCTCCCTGCTCTCTTGCAGCCCCTTTGGGCACTGGAAGGTGCTCTGAGGTCTGCCAGGAGCCTTCTCTTCTCCAGGCTGAACATCCCCAGCTCTCTTAGCCTGTGTCCATGGCAGAGGAGCTCCAGCCCTTGGAGCATCTTCAGGGCCTCCTCCAAGGTCTTGGAGCATCTTCAGGACCTCACTCCAAGGTCTCTCTTATGTTGAGGGTGCCAGAGCTGCATGCAGAGCTCCTGGCAGGGTCTCAGAAGGGCAGAAGAGAAGGGGAGGAGCCCCTCCCTGGATGTGCTGGTCACACTGCTTTTGACTGAGCTCCTGAGATGAGCTGAGGTGGTCCAGTTCTCTGCTGTTCAGGTACTTAGAGCCACAAGCAGGTACCTGTGTTAAAGCTGCACTTGATTTTTGGAATCTCATAGGCATCAGAGCATCAAAGTAATACAGTTATAAATAAATAAGTGATGCTGTGTAATTAAGCTGTCTTGGTGTTATAAAAAAATGTAAGCACATGTAGGCATGATACATTCCAGACTTTGCATAGGATTTAGCAGCAGTCTGTTTCAAATATCAGCCGAGAAAATCCTTTTCTATTGACCCAACAAAAAAATAGTGTGAATTCTGAGACTGCCAACATGTTCCAGCTCTTTTTAAAAATAAATACATGGTTATTTATACTTTAAACTTTTAGGCTACTTTAATCTTATAATCTTAAGTAGATTCATAAACTTTGATTAATATGTAGGATATGGTAATTCTGGGATCTACAGGGATCAGACTCTTCCATTCTTAAGAAGATATGATGTTTGTGACAAAAGAGAGCAACTATTGTAAAGTGCACAGGAGCACTTTAAAACAGCTTAGAATGGGAAATGAAAAATTCTAGTGGAGACTTCAGGTGCATTTATTAACTACAGTGTTACTGCTGGGAATATGAACAGAATAAATATTGAAAGATTTCATATGCCACAGCCGTGTCTCTTAATGTCATCCTGAGGCATTGTTTCAGTACTGAATTCACTCTGTATCAACATTGTGTCCTGGGAAGAAATAAAAAGCCAGTTCCTCATGATAAACACTGAACACTGTAGGCTTGCCAAGTCCTCTGTGGCACTGGACTCTTAACACGGAAAGCAAATAAAACAGGAACTACTTTGCAAGTAGATCCACTCAGATTGCCTCAGCACTTTTGTATATTAGCAGGGAGTTCCAAATGCTTGCTTATGTTGGTTTCATTAAATGTATTTGAACAATTAAAAAATATAAAAACGGAAAACATATGTCTCTGACATGCTGAAAGCCCTTTTGCATCTCAACAGAGTTCAGAAAAACTCCAAAATAACTAAACTTCGCTGTTTGCCAGAATCTGCTGGAACAAGATGAAGGGGTGAGGTGGATTTATACTTTACTGCTCAACTTTATTTCTGTATCCACATCTCCTCCTTCCTCTCCTCCTTCCACTCTGCACCTGTGTGCCGCTCCTTCCCCAGCTGTCTTATATCTGTTCAGATTCACTGTGCCCTGTCAGCCTTTGATTTTAAGTTACTCCCTGGAGCTTTTGCTTTAATACAAAGAAGAGCATACAGAAAGAGCACTTTGTATTTCTGTCTCCTAATGGCACACAAACCTAGCTGATAGCTGCTGGCACTGAGACCATCTCTGCTGCTTCCTCCCTCTTGCTCTCCCATTTATCTACTGATCACATTTTACTGGGGGTGTGCAGAGCAGGTAGAATAGCCAGATTCATTGGATTGAGTAGCTGTTAAAGGAGAAAGTGTCAATAAAACGCTTAGCCTCTGCCTGTGATGTGTGGGATTCAGGAGACCTCCTTAGAATAGAAAATATTTTATTATAATGGTATCAGAGGGAAAAAAGTGGTGAGAAATGCATTTCAGTGAGAAATGAATTTTCTGCTTGTGATTTTCCGTCTGTCGAAGACTATGCAGGTCACTTCTCACTGTTCAGCTCTTACAGAAACAATATTGTATTCCTTATGCCAATTGTTAGCTGGGGAGGAACAGAAGAGGTGCTGTCTTTGGAGGTTCTTGGCACTTTGGCATATGCTTGTCACACAGACTTGATGCTGCAGCAACAAATAAATATTAGCTCAATATTCAAGAGTATGATTCTGCCATCTGTAAGAGGAGTAGGCCTCCAGTTTGTTTGTAGGGGCAATTTGCTGTGTTGATTTTTAACAGGCAGGGCTTTCATGCATGGAGTTGAACCTCAACTACAACTGCTGAAATCACGTGAGACTCTGACATTCCTATATTAGTTCTTAATTGTGGAATTTGCTGCTCTTGCTTCTCCAGTGGAATGCAAGATTTTTGACCTTCAGGGCTCACTGTGAGGCCTATCTCTTCTTTTAGGCAAAAAAAGGATTAGGTAGGAAGGGGGAGTTATTAGGAGCAGGTGAGGGATTTTATATATTTTTTAATTTGACATTGTGTCATTCTTGGCACATACTATCCAGTAAAATAATGGGTGAGAATTCATGGGTAATCATTCATGCAATTGCAGTGCCAAGAGCCTCATGTGATAATCCAAAAGCTGAAGAATTTAGAAGTATCCATTTAATTTGACTCTAGTCCCCATACTAAGTTGATGAATTAGTGAGTGTTGCTTGAGGAGGCAGTGCTTTGGACATAGAATGTGGCTGAGCATTTGACACAGAAGAGGGACCACAGAGAATGATTTTCCTGTGCAAACTTTAATGAAGATAAGGAGAGAGCAATGCATAACTCAGTCATGTACAGCAGTCAACAGGGATTTTGCTTTTCACTGCATTTGTATGGTTTTCAGTCCCTGTGTCTTTAATAATTTACATTGCTGAAAAGCTTTTTAGAACTGCACATGCAGACATTTTTCTATTGGAGCACCACCAAAAAGTCTGTGTAAGCACAATATGCAGGGAAAAACATGTCTTGAAAATATTACCCTGCACAGGAGAAAAAAACCCAAAAGCCCAAACCAAAACAAAACCCGAATTCTGACCTTTCCTGGGGTCATGAAGCTGTTAATATTAGGGCCTTCTCCTTCTTATTATTTTTTATTTACTTAAAGGACAAGTGTAAAACAATCAGCCTAGAAGCAGAATGAAAGATGGTAGGAATAATATAACCTCCAGAACAACACATATGTAACATTTCTTATCTCTTTCCTGTTCATGCTTCCTCGGTTGTCTCCATGTAGTGCAGTTAGCACTGAAACTCCCATTTTTATAAAGGGTTACTTTTTGTTCCAAAAAAGACAACATTTTGACTCAATAAGGTTATTTTATGCTCTGCTGTGAGATTTGTAGTTCTCCCCCACCTCTGCTGTTAGCTAAAGCTGCTTTGTAATACATTAAATGATACAACACAAAAGATCTAATAGAATTTGAAATAGCTTGGGTTCTTAGAAACATGTAAAACTCTGCATAAAATGAATATTGCTAAAGCTCAGTCTGATTTCCATATTCTTTCCACATTGTATTTGTGTATAATAGGCTTCCAGGAATGTTCATGACCTTACAGCTGTCCCTTTTGTTTACAGTCCAGTGCTCTGTCCTTGAGATATGTTGCACACAGAATGAAGACAAAATCATGGCTTCAGGCCTCTGTCTCCCTTCTCTGGAAAAAATAAATAAAGCCCATATAGGAGACATTCTCCAGTCAGTACTGTTCTAGCTACATGTGAGTGATTACACCCTGGGAAACAATTATAGATGGTAATAAAAAAAATTAAGCTCTAAGGGCAATACAGTTTTTCACAGGAACTTCCAGGGAAAAGCCTGCTTTGGGTTTGTTTTCTTTTGGGTTTTTTTTTTTTTTTGGTTGTTTGATTGATTGGTTTGTTTGGGGTTTTTTAATTACCAAACCCACTTATTTTTCTCACTTAAAAAATAAAAATGGACAGATCCATTTCCTAACAGTTTGACTTGATATTTTACAAGATCCTTTTCTTTTTGAAGAGACTGTGTCCTGCTCTCACACAAGCAGCCTGCTTCTTGTTTGCTGTCAGTGAGCAAACAATCACTGCACATTTACAATAGCACTTCAGCAGCATAATGGTGATGGCAATGTTTGGTTTCTTTTTGCTGCCATGCAAATTTTCATTCTCTTTGAGTAAATGTATTTTTCTGCTGATATTCTGCTTTCTGGCAGGTGCTCAAAACTTCCTTGTTCAAATGTATTTGCAGATGGCACAGCCATGGGTTCTGTGTGGTGTCTGAGTAGACAGTGCACAGCCTGGGACAAAATTACAATCACTAATTATCTTAGAAAGAAGGGCATATGTGAGATTTCAATATCAAACGCCTCGATACCAGCAGTGCTGTGCACATGCACTACCAAATGTAGCTCTGTTTAAGAAGCTTTGGGGCTGAATTTGGTGAAGTTTTTAAGTGTAGGACTTGGCAGTGAGTATCCAGAACAGCTGTGCTTTTGGCTACGGCCTCCTGATATGGAGGCTGGCCCTGAGAAATACAAACAGTGATGTGCAGGTAGAGGGCCTGTGCAGTAATACTGAGAAGTGCAGTGGATTCTTTATTTTAGATTAGGGTTTTTGCTGTTTTCTTCTTTCATTAGGAAATTTACAAAATTTGTTAAACAAATGGGATGGATGCCTGATGATTATATATTGTGAAATAATTGTATGACTCAGTGCACTCCATTAATTGAGATTACAATTCAAACTTCTAGAAAATGGCCAAGTAATTGTCCACTTCCCAAGTATTTCTGAACATTCTGATCCATGCTTTTCTGTGGGGTTTGAATTTCATGCATGTTTTGTAATTGCAGGAATGTGGAACTGCTCAAATTAATCAGTTCTTTCTGGAGACACCAAGCAGCTATTTCAAGGTGTTGTTCCATGTCTGACAGTAGTTTTATGTGTACATTCACAAGCAGCACTACTGGTGAGGATTGTTGTACAGCTCTGGTACCATTCCTGAAATTCAGCATTCAGTGGATTGTGTCTGAATTTACAGACATGACTCCAAACTTCCCCAGGATCACTTCCTATGCTCCAGGTACCACCTCTGCTATCCTCTGGAAGAGATATTCCATCTGACATCACTGCTTAAAAAGAGAGTCTTTCACTCCCCTTGCCTTAAGTTCCAGGAGCAGTTTTAACCTGCTGAGGTTCATCATCTCTTTCTCCTGTTCTTTGTCTGATGGACCAGTTTCAGTCACAAACACAGACAAGGAAGTCATCACATCCTGCAGAGGGATTTTAAGAGAAAATCCCCTTTGCTTTAGCATGAAAAATTGGCATATCCATATAGAACACTCACCTCTCCCCTGACATTTTCTGTGGCTGTTCTAAGTGCTTACAGTTATTCTTTAGGATTTGGGTATATGTCCTGCCAGGATTTGTGAGTTCCTTCTCTTTAAGTACCTCTTTAGCTAAGGCCCTGCCCTTCAAACATAGAGTGGCACTCTGACCTTTCCAGTCAGCTTCTTTCAATGTCAGGAGTTCTACAGATTAAAAACCAGTTTTCTCCTCATAGGAAAACTCTCCTTTTAAGTTTTTTTCTTGGTCCCTCCTCAACTTCAAGTAGCGTTCATAAACAGTATGTTATTGGATTTCCCAAACTATCAGAAACTCTTCCTATTATTTACTGGGTAAATAAGTACATGTATATTACATTTCAATGAGAAAAAATACAGTCCTTTTCCAAAACAACTGAAGTGACCTAAAAAATAACAGTGGGATATAAAACCACAAGCAAAAACGTCAGTAGGACAGAATAGAAAGTCCTGTCATTTGTAGTTCACCTGTATCACGTCATCTAATTTTTCTTAATAGTTTAAATAACTACATGTGTGAATTTTATATGCTGAGATAAAAACACCAAGAATTTTGTGTTAGATGAGCTTTTTTTAAGGGATAATACTATGTTTTGTCAGGTGCTGTGGTTAACAACATTATCTCCATGTTTTTCATCTTTCTCTTAATTCATACAGTGGCACTCTGGTTTTACTGCCTTTCTCCCTTGTGTGAGGACAGGACATTCACTTCCACATACCACATTGTTGAAAATAATAGTGATAAGGCACATGAACTGTAAAGATATCTCCCTTGAGGTCTTGAAGGGAAGCTCTGGGAAATTTTAGGGTGGATGTCAAGACAGATCCACACTGTATGTGCACGGGGGGGAATTACTGTCATGTGAGCCTGTGGAGCTTTAGCACAACACTTCATAATGCCACAATGGGTCCTAGCAGCTGATGCAGAACCTCTGAAGCTAAACAAAAACATGGAAAGGAAGAAAAATCAAATAGTGAGGAAAGCATCTTGGGCAAAAGGCTAATAATGAAGATCCATAGCATTCTTGCTTTCCAGTGGCTCTGCCAAGCTGTGGTGTAAAGGACTAGAAAGACCCAAATTCATGTTTCAGAGAGCAGGTTTTGAAAAAGTTTTCTTCTTCTGTAAACTGGGCAGTATGTTAGAGTCCAGTTCTTGCTGCCACAGAACTCAGAGTCAGTGTTGGAATGAGATCTTGCTGTGTGACTTTGAAATGCCTTCAAAATACCCTAATACATAGAAATATACTCCAAAGCAGATGAAGATGCTGCTTTCCTTGGAATCCTGGTTATTAGCAGTCTTATAGTGAGTGTAGGTAGGAGGTTCCTCAAATGGCAGAAAGACTAATTACATCCTCTTCGTTGTCTCCAATATTCTCCTACAGAAGGTGCAAAGATGTAGGCACACAGTTTGTGGTAATTGGGAGTGGGGCTGGCCCAGCCTCATCCCTAATGGGCTACAGCTGGGAGCAGCAGGTGAGCAGCATTGAGAGCAATGAGTGCCCAGTGCACTGACCAACCACCAAAGGGAGCAGAGGGCACACAGGTGCAGTGCATTAACAGGAGGGGATAAAAGGCTGGGCAAAGAACAAGCAGGGCAGAAGTTTGAAGCCTTCTGAGGTGGTGTGGTGTTACTCTGTGTAGCATGGCTGGCTCAACTGTGGCATATGCTGAGACACAAAGAGGTATTAGATCTGACTTATAAATGATCTTTGTAAAATATGTATCTATATTTATAAGGAGTACAAGGATCTATCCTTTCCCTACTGAGCTGAACACCTTTTATTCTCATTATGAATTTATTAGTAGTGCAGGATGTTCAGCAGTACAGAAGAATGTTCTTTTTATCAAACAGTGTTCTGGTAACTTCTGTCTTTGTTCTAAGGGAAAATACTGCTCCTCAGTTTTGGAATACAGCTCAGTGAGAAATGTTGAAAGGCAGATATCCGTGAGATATGCTACTGGCACAGGTGGAAGCTGGAGGTGGTTCAGGGATGCACTGTCAGTGTTGTTCCACAAATTCATTCATGGGGTGGTTCCAGCAGCATTCTCAGATTAACAAGCTCAAGGGTGTGGGTATCAGCCTGGACCCTCCTCACTTACAGTTAATTGGAAAGATGGAAGTTTATTTTTTCCTAGCAAAGGCATCTGGTTGAGGTAGAGATCTGTTGTCTCCTACTTTCCTTTCTCAAGGTATTTTGCCACAACTTAGCCCGAGCTGAGATAAATTACATAGTTGGGGCTCAGATTGTCAATTAGCATTTTCATTCCACAAAAGTAGTTGAAAAAAAAAAGCTAAAAATTGTATTTGTCTCAATATTCACCATACAAGTAAGGAACTGCAAAAGCTTGGTTAACTTTAGAAGCCAAATTATGCATAAACCTCTGTAGCTGTTTCTGTCAAAGGAGAAAATGGAAACTAGAAAACAGCAGCATTTTTGAGGCCAGCATAAGGATGCTTAGGATGCTGGAAAAAAAGAATAATGGACACATTTGTCATAAGCTGGAAAATAGATTTAGTGTTTATAACATGACTAAGGTAAACAAACAAGATCAAACAAGAGCTGAGCAGGCTTCTGTGTAACCCAATGCCACATGAGGTGCAACTGCTGAAAGGAATCTGTGAGAGGGGAAACGAAACTGAGCAGACGAGACAGACGGCATAGTCTGAGTTCAGCGCTTTCTGATGACACTGAAGATTTGCACTTGTTTTGGCAGCTGATTTGGTGTTTTCCCCTATTGAAAATGAGCTGGGGAAGTGCATTGTATGCATCTCTTGCATCTCTGGTGTCAGTCTGCAGATTCTAGATGAAACATGTTCTTGGCAAACAAATAATGTCCAGCTCTTTGTGCACAGTGACTCACCAGGGTGGGAGTTAGGAACAGAGTTAAGAGGTGGGGTGTTTGTATTTTTATGGAAAATGTCTCAGAGTTGGTATTTGATATTTTGCTTTTGTGGTTGCTTGCTTATTTAGTAGAGTAAATTTGCTTTTTCTTCTTTTCTTTTGTTTGCCTTCTGCAGTTTTTCTGTCTGATGAACTGTATGATATGTTTAAATGTGGACAGCACTAACTGATTGGTATTATATTCTGATATTTTCAGCTAGCAGTAAGCATAAGGGGATGTTACTCTGCAGTACACTGAGTACATGCATACATTGAAAAGTTTCTAGCACACTGTAATATGGCTTTTTATTTTTGTTGTATGTAACTTTCTCACATAAAAGAGCTCTCATTCAACTTCTTGCCATACCCAGAAGTACAGTACTACTTTGACAGTCAGGGAAATGTCATAAAAAGCACTGCTGACATGCAAATGTATTGGATGGAAGCGATAGGCACAGGAACTATCTCGATTTTCAGCATTTATTTTTCTATAATATAACTTTTAGGTGTTCCCAAGCGTATTTCCTGTCTACCCTGTGTGGTCACAGTTCTGTCACTCAGGTTTAGCTTTCTGGCATTTTTTGAACCCTGGAAGTCTTATCACTCTGGTCTAAAATTGTCCTTGCAAGGAATATATGACTCTTTTACATGTTTATTCCTGTAAGTGGAAAATTGATTACAGCAAAGTCTGCAATCATAAGGTCAGATTTCAAGATAAAAGTCGGGAATTATCAGGAAATTCTGTGGTCTTCTTTCTGCTTTATCATATATATGGCCTAGGGAAGCACAAATGTGATATCGATAATGTTCTTAGTACATCGTTAATGCTCTTATAACCTGCTAATTTTCTGATATGCCAAATACATGCAAAGCATAGTAAGATCTGAGTTGCAGGGATTGTTCTTTACTACCCTTTGGTATTTAGGCAAGGATCTGTATAAGTCATCATAGTACCTTTACATTGGTCAGTTTATATTTGATGAAAGCTAAAAATATTTTTCTAGTCCTTATCTGTAACACTGTAGTCAGGAGACACTATTTTTACAGAAGAAAGGGCCATTGATCGTGTTTAAATACCATCATAGCAAAAAGCAGTCAAAACAGAGCCTACTGAAAACTGCCTTCCAGGAACACAGGAGGAAAAACTGGTGACACAAATCCCTCCTCTGGTACCTTTGTGCTGGATTTGCAGCATTGTAGAATATATTCACTTTACTCTGCTCAGCAGCACAGCCCTGTATCCTGACAGCTGAGTAATGTTCTGCTCACGTCTTCCCTTGTAAAATGAAAAAAGTAGATAATTTAATATAGATGTGACAAGTGCAAGATAGATTTCTACCCAGCACTGTTCACTGCTGAAAACCTTCTTTAAGGACAGCCACATTCTTAAATTCTCCTCCCCCCACCTCCCCATTTTCCCTTGCCCTAATTAAACACAATACAGAGAAAACTAAAACCTAAATTTATTCTTTGATCATTTCAGTATGAAAAATCTCTTCTGTCTCCTGTTCCACAAAATAAACCAGTGTCTGTTATTTCTGCCAAAGAACAGCCTTTCTGTGAGACATATGCGATACAATGTATATACATTTCCAGTGCAGATATTTTTGGTCCATCACTGATTTTCTTAGAGTTTTTACTCTTTCCTGAATCACAGATGCAGTTTACTGCTACTTCTTGTGGCCACTGTGGTTGCGGGGCCAAATTAAGGTTATTGCCTTCTGAGGCAAAGCATGGCGAATTCTTTCAATCCAAATTACATTTCTGAGTTTGGCAGGGTTTTTGCTTGGATTACACCTGCTTTTTAAAACAAACACATTGGACAATCCCCATACAACATGTGCATTAGACATACACAGCATCGTTGGGCTGTCCTGGTGCTGCAGCAGAGGTGTTATATCCTGCTTTCTGGTCTTCAACCCATTTCTGTCCCCCTCCAGCATCAGTGCTGTCTGCTGCTCCAGAGCAGTGCCTTGGTGCTGGAGGCAAGCTCTGCTGCTCCTCTGTCCCTCTCAGCCAGCGAGGCACCTTCTTGTCTCCAGGACAGCTCAGAAGTGAAGCAGAGCTGTTGCTGGTGTGGGAAGTCTGTAAAGTCTTTGAGGGATGAGGTTGTGTTGAGGTGAGCAGAGTTTAACAAGGCACCCAGCACCACTGTGGAAGCTGCATCCTCGGTAACAGCAAAAGCAGATTGAATTGGGAAAGGTAGAGGTTAGCATGGGATTCAGCGCTTCTAAATCCCACTGAGCTTTTTCCAAAGTCTTTAATACCATCATGGATTTGTTTGTGTTCTTATACTGTCTCTTAAAGTCAGTGTTGTGAAAGATCCAAATGGTTGTGACCCATCACTTATTTGATTTTATAGTACATATTTTTGATTAAGGTTATCCAGTAGCAGAACTTGAAATTTTGGGACATTGCTTCAGACACTTTAATTCTCAGTGCTTGAGAATTGGGGTTTTTTTGTGAAATTGAGAGCGGATTCACCATGAAGCTCAATGGGTGAAATGTTAGCTTACTACCAAACATTAAATACCTACATGTTTGCTGCCATTCACCAGAGTGTACCTTTCAACCTGGAGTTTTAAATGCAAAATTATCTATGTCAAAGGAGTAACTTTTCTCCTATGCACTTGATGTGGTACATATACACTGCTTCTGTGAGATGCACCATGCTCAAATGTCCCCACACCAAGGAAGGAATACAAATTAAAAGACTGAGTACAAAAGACCTCTCTTCATGTTTTCACCAGTATCCAGCTTAGAAATTATTCAAACACACTAGTTAAGGAAAAAAACTAATCTCTTCAAACTAAAAGGAATATTTTAATCTAAAAACAACTTTAATAGCTTTAAAAATTCATAAAGATTGACTGTTTGCCCAAACTTGTAGTGCTGTTCTATTGACTCTCTGCTCAGCCCTGCACAGATGGTAACTCCCATTCACTTTGATGGGAGATTTGCCTGGGGTAGGACTGCAGAACTGATGCCCAGGATGTTAATTAAATGTACAGTCAGCTGGCCAAAAAGTAGCTGGTTGAATCATAAGGACAGCTCTTCCTGGCTTACCTAAGAATACATCTTAGCATATAATTAAACCACAAAAACTGACATCAAAGTAATGATAAGGGCCTAATGTAATGCAAGTAACTGAGGAAATTCAGGCCAACATTCCTTCCTTTGATCACCCAGCTGGGCCAGGCTAGTACACAAGTCTGGGTCTGGATACTCCCTTTCTCCAGCACTGGTAGAGGTGAAGGAGTTAAAACTGATGGAACTGGCTAGATTGGATGAAGTGGTTGGGAGGTAATAGCTTTTGTTGCACATACCTGCAGAATCCCTCCACAATTAGAAGGTGGGGACAGGAATCTTTAGGTATAAGATTTTTCCATGGTGTGAAGAAATGCTCAGAGACAGCATACTTTTATAACTTGATCTCCATATTTCACACTACTGAAAACTCCACGAATTTCTGTATCAGCTCAATGGGGTTTTTCCCCTTGGATGTGATTGCTTTACAGTGGGAGAAAGTTGGGGCAAGTGAAGGGGTAACGCCCCTGGGTGCAGAATTGCTCAGGAAGGGCTCTTTGCAGGTGCAAAGCTACTAGAAGCTTAGGAACTGTGTTTCTATCCCATATCTCTTGAAGCTGTAAGTCTTAACTTTACAGATGTTTTAACTCATTCTTGTTTCACTTAACATTGTCTTAAGCTGGAAAAACAAGATCTAGAAAAGACTTACTACTCAGTATTATCAAAATGAGCTGGGAAAACAAAGTTGAAGAATAGTTAGCAATGCTTTACTGGAAATAGAAAAGTATATATGAAATGTACTTTCACATGGATTTGTCCTGAACCAGATACTGTTAAATATTCATTAGTGACTTCATTGATTGGATAAAGAATGTTCATATGAAATTTGCAGATACCACAAAGCTTTGAAGACTCCAGGTATAGAGGAGAACATTAGAATTTCAAGGGATCTTTACAAATTAGAAAGATGATATGAAAAAAAACCAGGATGCAATTAAAAATAAGTCCAGTTTCGGTACTTAGACAAGAAGGATCATTCATAGAATCAGCTCAATGAGAAACAACCAACCAATTTGCAGTAATAAAGGAAAGGAATTAAGGGGTTTAGCTGTCTACAGCTTGAACATGAATGGGGAATGTCATACTAGTGTAAAAAAAGTGGAGGGGAGAAATTTTGCGTTCTAAAATCAGGAGCACAGTCTGCAAAATGAATGAAGTATTTCTTCTCTTTTACAGCTGTGAAAAGTTCTGAGCTAAGTTAAGTTTTAATTCTTATGTGCACCAGAACAGAGAAACCTATGAGAAAAGAGGGTTGTTTAGACTAGAGGTTAAAACACTGAGTAGAAACATGATAGCAGTCTTCAAATACAGAAGAAAGCTGGTGCAAAGCCAAAGGGAATAACCTTGTGGACAGGACAGACTGAGTGATTCAAGCACAAAACAAAATGTTTTGCTAGGCTTTAGGCAAAAGCTTTTTTTGACAATAAACACAAATTACTGTAGAGCCATTACCTTTTTTTCATTAAGCTGAGGTCAGAAAAAGTGCCTGTCTGGAATGAGAAGGATATAATTCAGGATGTCTTGGAGCAGCTTCAACTTTTCTTCTTCAAGCTCCTTCCTGTTTTGTAGCATTCACTGCTTTGTAACAAGAGGCTTTAGGAATCTCTCCAGGAGACTTGTTTCTCTGCTTACCCTGGGCTGGCCCTGACTGGTTTAAATCCCTCTCAGAGAGCCTCCTGAGGCTGGATCCATATTTTTGAGATGCAGGTTGGCCCACTGTTTCTTTGGCCAACGTTTTGGGTTGCTAGTAGCAGACTTTCCATAATTGGGATTACATGATGCACTTGGCAACTAGTTGTTGTTTTGGATTTTTCTTCAATGATGGCCTTGAAGCATTTGTGAGAAAGAATCAGTGAGACTGTTTGCCTTTAAAAGACTTGTTTGTTACACTAAATATCTGGCTGGTCTGATGTTGTCCTGGCCACGTGGGAGGCTGCTGGGTTTTCCTATGTCAAGTAGCAGCCACATGTTTTCAGTGAGAATGACCTTCCTTCCAGATCAACAGCAACAAGAACAATTGTGTTTGTCCTCAAAACCAGCCCTCAACATATTAAGTGAAAGTGGTTAAAGGTGGTTACAGCCTTTACAGCTTAAATACTGAGTTAAGTAAAAGTTGTGTAAGGTCATAGAAAAACAGTAAACACCAGAAGACTGAAATGGATGGTACTTATCACTGGATGATACCAACTCAACCAAGCATGAGACACACAAGCTGGATGTAGACAGATAATTGTATTTCTCTAGGCTCTATTTGATTTTAAAATAAAACTAAAATTAGGTTTCAGACAGTAGAAGTCAGTGGAAAGTGCTCCAGTGGTACTGTGTAGAGCCTGCTTCAAGGTCCTGGGTATAGACATTCTTCTCTAGAACAAATTATTTTTCTTCTGCTAATAAGAAAAACAAGGGGAAACAGATTGCAAGATCTTAATGGGCTTTTTTTTCCAGTGGGTTTCGTGCCAAATTCTATCCTCGCATGAGTTCTTGAAACCTCTGATTTCACAGGGACTTCATGGCTGTAAAAGAATAGATTTCTTGGTCTTCATGTCTAAAAAGCTTCCTTCTGTATAAAGTGCTTTACACATGGAATGGCTGCTGAAGCAAATTGACTAGAATGGCAGTCAATTTTACACTGCTGCCCTCCCACCTGAAAAGCACTTTCGATGCCCTACAGAGAAAAGAAATGAAAGAGGAGGGGTAGACACATGCACATACACACAGAGAGAAAAGATGCTTGCAAGGAAGGCTTTAAAAAGTGAGCAAAAATGAACTAGTACTGTCTGCTCTCTGTCCTACATTTTTGCCATACTGATCTGGAGAGGTGTTTCTACAGGGTGGAGCAACTCCAGTGAATGCACATTGAGACAAGTTCAGAAATTCAGTTCTTATCTGCACTAGGACGTTACCCTCAAATAGCTTTGCTTAAGGCCTAGAGTATTCCCAAGTTACATCTAGGGAAAGTGAAGATTTCACTTTTAAATCTGTTTCTAAAAGATGCATACCTGCCTAATGTCTTCCTATATTGTAGTTTTTAGGGACATATTTTGTACTGAAGTTAATTCAGCATATCTCTGCTGAGTATATTACTGTTATATCAGTTTTATATCAGTGGAGTTTCTAGTCCCACATCATCAAACCAATCTACAAGCTTTAACAAATATTGACCAGATGTCTTTAAAACTAAAATTGTCTTCTGTGAAGAAGGGTCCTGACAGCTCTGACCAGTAGTATTCATGAAGCTTTGACTGTAAAAGTCTATTCTAGAAAATAATCTTCAGCATATGTGGTCAAACAGAAGTGCTGCTAATGCAGCAGCTACGTTAGAGAGTGAGAACAGGAGTGATAGGAGACCATGCCAGGAAAATATGTTGATTATGCAAGGTCTCTATCTTTTGCAACAAGAATGGTGTAGTGATATGACATAAGATTGAACAGCTGTTTCTCTGAACATTTGAGAGTTTTTGGAATATATTTTAAGAATGTCTTCTGTGTCCAAAAGGCAGCCTATTTGGGGCTGTTCTTGAATACTCGGATTTTATTTTCAGGAATGTAACAGAAAGGGATACACACAATATAATGACTCCAAATGTTACCCCATCTAGAAAAAATCTATTTTCAAGGATCTTATCTGATTTCAAGAGCTCAAGAAAAATTTTAAACCCCTTCTCAGAATTTCACATCATTATGGGAAGCATTTCTTGAATTTATTTTCAGATAAATTTTCTTCTTTTACATATACTAAAGCTGTTTGAGTACTGGTTATGGTGACAGCCTTTGCGGTGTTATCTTTGATTTTCATTTTTCATCTGAAAAAGTTTTTTTTGATAGTGTCTCTAAGGAACTGTTCCTCTTTACAAATGTTGATTCTGTGTTCCTCATTGGTTGAAGATAATGAGCAGATTCTCAGATATGGTAAATTGTCATTGTTCCATCAACTCCTATGCTGATTTGGACAATCTGACTGACTAACTGTAATAACATACATTTTTTCTGATCAGTAGCAATCTTACATTTAAAAAAATTGAGATTTATATCATCAAAGCATTAGAGTTATACATTATCTTTAGAAGAACACTAATTTGTGTGTTTATTTTCATTCATAAGGAAATGTATAATCAATTCTTTCTACCCTGTTCAATTTAATTAGGTAAATGTCTGGATCTATATTAATTATGTCTAAATCTTTAATTTTATTAGTCAGATATGATCTAAACATTGCAGAATCTTGTTCATTGGAACATCTATTTAATGAAACTTCTTGTTACTGAAAACTTGGACTATGTGTCCCAATATGCATAATATGTATTGAGAATTCATTATTTATGGGTAGCATATCTCCTTCTGATCAGGGTTATAGAAGTTAAAAACATTTTACACATAAAGTATTCTCTTCTCTCTGAATTCTGCCCTGAGTTGAATGTTCTTTAATTTTTAGTCAATAATGAAATTATTTAGTATCTGTCATGTTCCTTGTTTTTCATTTGATTCCTCTTCTATTCCTTGTCACCTGTTCATCAGTCAGTACCAGAACCTGGCCTTCAAATTGCAAAGTCAGTATTTTACTAAAATCTTTGGCAAACTAAATGGAGACCTACAAGAACACTGCTCCTTGCATCAGTGGCAACTGCTAACATGCAAGTCATTTCTGTCCATGTGGATCATACCAAAGAAATTCAGACATGAGACAGGGTCACATTATACTTTTGAATTCATTTGCTATTTATGTTTTGTATTTTTCATACCCTTGGTCAACAATTTTAAAGAAAGTGATACGTGTATGATTTCAGAAGTTGCACAGCTCATTACCTGCAATATAGCTGACGATCTGATTTCAGAGACTTGTTTCTTAAGTTAGCAGATTTTTAGCACAGCCTAAGACACTTCAGGCCCCAGATGTGAGAAGGAATAAAAGAATGAGAGCACTCTTGCCTGCTCCTATTCTGGGGCTCCCCGAGGAGCAGCAGTTATCCTTGAAAGCTTCTGTGCTAATGCAGCCACTGGTATGAGGAGGAGCCTGCTCAGCTGCCCCAGGCACAGCAGAGTGAAGGCAGGCTTTCAGAAATACAGGCAGATAAGGCAAAGGAAAGGTGCTGGCAGTGATGCTTATCTTAAATTTTAGAGTTCATAAACTCAAAAAAAACCTCTAACCTGAGTGGATGTTGTAACTGATGTACACTTTCCAGAAATCTATCTAAACTGAAACCACTGAATTCAATGCAGCTCTAACAAGGACTCACTGAAGCCAGGTCAGGCTTGAAAAAGCAAAAGAATTTCAGTAGACTTGTGCCTTATGAAAGCAGGGAGCAAACTATAAATGATCAATTTTCAATCTGCAGCTGAATTAACTAGGAAAATAGAGTTTGCCAGTGATGGGCTCTCCTGAATCCAGGCTTGTCACTGTGGTGAAGAGGCTCTTTCTCAGAGGACAAGCACAGTAGAGTTAAGGGAGAATGGGTTTGTGGCTGGCCACGTGAGCTTTTGCTAAAATACCAGTTCAAGCACAGAAGCCTGACCTATGACTTTTTCTGCGAGTGTTTTTGAGGCAAAGTCATGCATATTCTGCAATGAATGGAACCTGAAATGTAGAGGCTCGGCATTGCTACTAGCAGTGAAGTGCCTGACTATAAATAGTGTATTTCAGTCGATTTTAATCCTGAGAAACAGCATTTATCTCATGACAGCCCCCTCTCTTCTTTTTTCTCCTTATGTAAACTGCTTCCTTAGAGATCAATTCAAACAGATACACAAACACATTAGCTTCCTAAGTAATAATTATGGCAATGTAAACAATATAGCAAGTGATGGAACATGTTAAGAAATATATACATCCTCATCAAATGCTGAGATTTGTAATAACCTGCTCTGACTACACTTTCATTGTAGTCATTCATTGTAGTCTCACCTGTTTTACCTGTTGCTTTTTTACTGTCATAAAATTGCAAACTACAATTATGCTTTGGTCTTCAGCCATACCATGTTATAGCACACATGCTGAGGGCATGGCACATGAGCAGAGCCCAGTCCATCTGCATATTTGCACATGTCTGCTTTTAAACATGTAAGCTTTGTGCTGACTTGCAGCCTACCTTCTCAGAAGATGTCTTAACCTCTTTGCTTGGCTGTGCTCTGAGTTTATGAAATTTATGTCTTCTGGTGAGAAAAGAAACCAAAGACTTGGGTGACATTCACACATCTGTTGTGCAAGTACTGCCTGTACCTGTGAGCTGCCTGTGCTATTGGAACTCCTGCCTTGATATCAATGTCTTTTTAGGTGCCCTAGCTGAGAAGCAACTTAGAAATTGTAAGGTAGTGCTATTGAAACCAAAAATACATAAATTGGGTGTGTTGTCAGCTGATACCTCTTGCCTTAATGCCAGTAAAGGCTGCTGACACGTGTGGTCGCAGCGAGGAGGCTCTGCAGTGTGAATGGAGCAGCTGCTGCTGATCAGGGAGGGAAATCAATGACTCAGCATTCATCAGAAGCATCCTCCTGCTGGTCACCACTGCCAAGTGCCAACTCATCGATTTTCCTCCCTGCTAGGCGAAGACTGCTCTATTTTCTTTACAGCAAGCTCTAAAATGTTTCCAGTGCACTGTGTGCAGCTGTCAGCTCCCATTGGTGGCTCTCAGTAGGAGCACCCCAACACATGAATTGCATTGGGGCTGGGGCATAAATCTCAAATTTGCCCAATGTAGTTTTTTCAAAGTGCCTGAAGCTCAGCATGTGTGAATCTACAAATCACCCTATCTGCCCCAATCAGCACAAATGAGGTGTCCTGCTTGCCATAAGCTCACTAAATATTTTTTCTTGTGAAGTGGCAAATGGAACACAATATGCATGGCTCACAGATTCACAGCCACTGAAACAAATCCAACAGCATGCAGTTGTCATCAAGAAATATGTCTAGGAAAGCCTCTCTAGCCACACAGCTTCAGCACAGCATGTGAGTACCAGCCAGTCCTTGAATATTCAGCCAAAGAGATTGCCATATATAGTGCACATGAGGAGTGCTGCCCTTTGATTTCTCCTTTTAAAAGAAATCATCCTTGCAGCTGTTCTCCATTGTTCCTCAGTCTTGAATGTCTTCTTTATTTAAAGGGACTCTGGAAATCAAAAATAGAGTCAGAAAGGGGTCTTTGTCTGCCAGCATTAAAATCTTGTGAGTCATGTTTCCTGAAATCTTTCATAAAATTCAGTCAGAATTCAGCTCAACAGCTTCAACTTCAGAAATGCTGTGAAGGTGACTACAAACAATGATATTCATTTACAATTTGAAAAACTCATTTACCCCAAAATGTGTGATATATTCACATACATCTCTTTTCCGTTTCGTTTACAAAGAGCAACAGAATTGTGGCATTGAACAATAAAGCTTGAAAGCTTTCAGTTCCATTCTGTTTTGAAAATGCAAATGAGACAAGTTCTGAAATCTGCAACCCAGCTTCTACTTGCTGATTTATATCTAAGAAATGGCATGTTTACTAGAATACCTACTGAAACAGAAGATTTACTTAAAACCAGTTTCTCACTTTATTAGAGTTACAAAGATTTTCAGACCTGTAACATCACTGTACTCTTCAGAAACAAGGAAATATGCAAATAAGTTATGTATAATAGCTGCTGCTTGCTATGTTTGTAAAATAATTATATTTACCAGTTAATTGACCTTGTGTGCACAATAGGGACAAAAATAAAGAAATGATGCATGAAAATTCAGAGTAGCACTGAATTGGATTGGTTTGGAAAAATATATTAACTGTTAATTTTCAAAAATAGCAAGCAATTAATTGCTGCTGTAATGAACATTTCTGTTTTACTCTGGCAACCATACTACGTTAACATAATACACTGCAAGTCAAGGCAGACCACTTTATTGCAGTGTTTGTGCTGCAGTAAGTACAGCTTTGGTTTAATGTTAAATTTTCATCTCAAATGTTCTTACAGGAATGCAGATGTTGTCCTATTTGTTGATCTTGTTAAGATCTCTGTCATGTGAGTGCCAGTGCGTGTAGTAACACCTAATAAATTATGTAAAGTGTTGCAGTGTACTGCACTTGTATGACCATTTCAATATACTGTAATTGTTTTCTGCACTTCCCCCACAGGTTAGTCTGGCTTCCAGCAGAGGCAGAAGTGAATAACAAGCCAATCAACATGCAAAATATTGAACAGAGCAGCTCAGCACAGAGCCATCAGCCAAACGTGAGATTAGCGTGTGGCTGCAGACAGGACGGTGAGTCTACGCTCGGCTTCCTGAGCCTTGCACGTCTCTCCCTGTATTTTCTGAATCACATTTCTGTTGTTTTCTGGTCAAAATGAGCTGTTCCTCATGTCAGCACTGATGATTAATACAGTGACAGAAGCAGGGCCAGATTGTGTTTGTTGCCAAGTACCAGTGAGGGTCTTCATTTTGCCTGTTTGGAGCTTTGGAACTTGTCCCGGGGGATAGGTGTGAGCCCCTAGTCTTGATCTGGGATGGGAAAAGCAGGTACTGTGGGGATATGACCTGGTGATCTGACTGGCCCTTGCAGTGTTCAGCACTCAGGACCCTACTCTGACATGCAAAGGCACTTGGTCTGGCTTTACCTGAGGAGCTGTGATCCCATCACAGTGTGCGATTCTGCCATGCCCTGCTGGGACATTCCCTTTTACTTCAATAGATTTGGCTTGAGGACCCCATTGTCCAAAGACATTTAGTTTGTGGCTCAAGGAGTTTTCTGTTGAGCAAACCCAGGTCTGTTATTTACAATGGTACTTGGAGGACTTTGGAAGGCTTTTGGAAGGTGTTCTGGCCTTTGCCTTTCGAGCCCACTGAGTGGGAGCCTGCTTGCACAAGGAAGGTCTTTTGTCTGATGGGAAGATCTGGCACTGGCAACTGAGCTGAGGCCACTGGGCTCCCTGTGGATGAACCACACTTCAGAGATTTTAGAAGGTGGCAAATTTCAGCCTGTGGAGTGTTTGACCAGTGATTTGAAAATTAAAACCTCTGAATTGCATCACGAATCCTCTGAGGCATCCAGCACTTTTTTTTTTTTTGATTCAACGTGTTTTTAACTCATTTTTGTAGCCTTTTTGAAATTCACATTAGCTACCATAAGACTAGATGGATGACTGCCCATAATTTGGCTCAGCTCTCAGTAGTCAGGTATCTGCAAGTTGGGAAGCATGGATTTTTGCTGTGTAGGTTGATTCCTTTCTATGAAACAAGTAGAATGTTTTTGCTGTATCTTTTCCAGAAATGAATATTTTACAATCCTCCTCTAGTGCCAGAACACCCTTATGAAAGCAGCTAACCTGTGCTAATGATTGTTTAAGAATAAAATGGAAAAAAAAAAAAACGAGCACAGGAACTTATCTTCTCTGAATTTATGGCATTGCAGTCCTTCCCATGGCAACACAGATAGTCAGATGGTTCAGTAGCAAAGTACAAGCAGGAAGAAAAGGCAAACAATGACAGAGAGGGGGAAAAAAAGGGAAAGAAAGCAATGTGATTTTCTATCTATTAGACTAGCTTTCTATTAGACTAGCTTGTCTAAAACATATACAGAAAGCCCTTTAATATCCCATTATACTGTATACTGAAGCATTCAGGTCTAATACTATTACTGATAAAGAAACCAAAAGCATATTTACAGAGACTGAATGTCTATAAAGAGCAGATCAAGCAAGTCTCTTGAGAGAAGAAAGTCCCATATCAGATTATTGTGTGAAAAAAATTAGCATGCTCATCTCAATTACAGCACCAATTTGGTTTATTTAAAAAGGAAGTAATTCTGGGTTTATATCATAAAATCACTTTTTTTAAGCCTGTAAACATCCAATAAATTAAATTTTTAGATAAGATCCATTTTGCAAAAAGCTATTTATGAAAAGCTTCAAATAATAATTAGAGAGGATTTAATAACCTAATCACTGACTAATGCTAGCACACAGTAAGTACACTGAATTAGATCCTTTTGTGGAGTTACTGTTTTACCTCATCTCATTTGGCAGCTTATTATACAATGTAAGTTGCTCAAGCCTATAATCCCTAGACCAGTGAAGGTATGTAGCAGAAAAATTCTGATTGTAGTCTCTTGAGTTAGTAAGTAAAAAATCTTTGAAAATGTTTGTCAAGATAACAATCTAGCTGAACCTAATGCAAAAGCAAAATACAGTGTTATACTGTAAATTTATGAATGTTAACATCTGAAATATAAAAGAAAGTTATGCTGCTTAGCATAAACATAGATTAAATATTGTCAGTATAGCATGGAATATTAAAGCTTTTCCTTTAAAACTATGTGCATATTTTGGCTTATGTTAACTGCAGTGCCCTGCTAAATGTTGCAGGTATTCTACTAAAGTTAATGTGAGTCCTTTTGTTTATTTTAATGCACTTTGACCCAGACTCTGGAATTAATTTAATTCCTGGTCATCCAATTTACTTCTGAATAAAAATAAGTGAAATGGCACCCTGAGCCTGGCAAGAGAGAGGGTGGGATGATGGCCCAAAATCAGAAGCATAACACCGTACAAGTTATATCCCTGAGAACTAAAACTACCCCTTTACTACTTAAATCTTTTCTAGTGAGATTTAATTTAATTTTTAAGAACTTCAGGGCAGGTTAATGAAGGTCTACTCACATAATAGACACAAGATATTTAAAATGGGTCAAACCAAAAACCCTGGACAGGCCATTGCAATACTTGGGGAGTTTAAAATCCTGAACCAAACTTCTTGTGTTAAAAATGCTTGGCCATGGTTGCTCTTAGCATTGATGCTCTCAGTGGTCACTCCTCAGTGTTCTGTCACATCTGTCTGCTGGTCAAAGACACACAACACTGAAACACAGCACACCAGGGCAGCAGCACACCCTGGACACAGTCAAGGTGCATTTCACTGTGTATACTGAAATGTAGGAGAGCACTGAAGTTAAGAGAAGGCTGGAGAGGAAAAATACAAATACAATCAAGCAGAGCTGTGTATATATATATATGCAGATTAGGGAACAGATCCTTCATATTGGAGCTGTCCTCATGGAAGAAAAAGATTAAATACTGTCAGATCAACAATGTGACCACTTCCATAGAAACTCTTCTGGTGCCATTGAAAAGTTTCCATTGAAGCTAACTATAATGATACAGTCACAAAGATCTGGCTCTTAACAGCTCTAAGTGGTGTGTGCCCTTCAAATTCCACCTGAAGGGCAATCAGGTACCCATAATGAGAAAGTGAAAAATGAGAGGGGATTTTTAGGTTTTGAACAAAAGAATTTTAAAATGTGTGTGTATATATACCTGACAGAAAGTTAGCCCTTAAAACCCTATATAATTGCATGCATTATATTTGTGGAAGTGTCTTATTGCCACTGCATTGCTATTAAAATGCAAAGCAAGTGCAAGCATGTCATGTTTATTAAACCACTAAAAAAAAAGTTCTGACAGTGTTATGACTTCACTTTTCAAAGCATATAAATGGGCAGGGCAAAAAAGGGGAAGGAATCAGAAACCAAACTCTCAGTTTACTCTTTCATGCCTCATTATTGGAACATGCAGGGTGGAATATATAGTCCTTTGAGATGTCTGCAACAATAATCTTAAGATTTAGAATAAATGATCTCAAAGTACATTGCAAATTTAACAGTTTGATATCAACTTAGGCACAAGATGATTGCAGCTATAGCTGAGATTTCCTAGGCAAAAGGCTTACAGCAAGGGAAGAACATGTTCTTTTTTTCCCCTAAGAAAAGGCAAAGGAATCATAGGTGTGCAGGGTGTAATTATGCAGGCTGAAATGAGGCCAGTTCACTACAGCTATTTCCTTATTCTTTACAAAAAGTGCTGCAGATGATTAGATTGTCAGTATCAAATATCATCTGCAAGGTGGCAGCTCCAGTAGCTTATCCAACAGTGTCCAGTTTTCAGAGCATGGGATAAATCTAGGCAGGGCAACATGGAGCATTTGCCCTTATTTTTTTGTGACCCCATGTTCCACATCAGTGGAGCTGGAGATCCAGTGCCTTCTCATTCATGCTTTCAGCTTGAAGTTTCTGTTTATTGAATCAGCCCTTCCATTATCATCATTTATGTTCTATTCATACAACATTTCTATCTATTGTAGTACCTCTTCTCAGGATTTAAATAACTCTGGCACTGAATGGCTTGTGCAATCTGAACAAATAGTCTTAAACTATCAGAATAGCTTTATCTGAAACATACTTACAAACAGATTAAAGGAAAAACATTGTTTGTGTTCTTTTTGTGTTTTGTAAGAGTTATGCAGGAATAGAGATAGTCAGCATTGAGTACTTTCTGGCAACTGACAGATGCAGTCCCAGCAGATGAAGAAAATTGCTATGACTTCAAAATGAACTCTCTGCATGTTCTGGAAATGTTCTCCACTGTCCAGTTAATTACATAGCTTTGTATTTTTTATTATATGTAAGATGTTGCTGAAGACCTGATAACCTTGGGCTTATTTTAACTTCTAGCTGTTCTGGGTAACATCCTTTACTCTACTTCAACTCTTTGTTTCACAATCTTCAGCCAGTCAGATGTTGCCAATCCAGCATCATATCCAGATTTTTAACTTGAAAAACTGCATTGCTACCATTTCTTTGCATCAGAACTGTTGGTTATTGTGCAACATCTCAAATTGTTTTGAGATCACGAGATAAAAATAGACCATTGGGAATCCAGCAGAGATTAAGCCAGTAACCACACATAATTCTTGCACTCTAAAGATTCCATTGCAGATGCAGTTTTTGAGAGAATGTACAAGAAAAATGATGTTTTTAAACTAAAGCTAGGCTCAAAATTGGAAGCTCCTCTTCAAAAAGCATAGGTCTGCTGTGTTGGGAGAGTTTTCTAGAAAAGAGTGGACATGGGGAGAATATGAGTGTCCACATGAACCTCCTTAAAGTCCCTGCTTTTCCTCAACAGCTCTAGGAGAGCTGAGAAGGGGATCTGGTCAATGCAAGTAGTGGTAGAAGGCACTTCAACTTGTTTTCTCAGATCCCAGTAGAGTAGAAGGTACAATATATCTCTCCCTCTCCTTGTGTTTGGCTAAAGATGTCATCCAGAATTTTGCTGGAAAAGTAAAATGGGAAGAACTGGCATCTGTAGTCTGATATAATGTGTAATGACCCAAATTGCATGAGCTATGGCAAGCCCTTGCTTACAGTAGGTGTGGAAAAAGGAAATAAAGAGCAGCTGCTGTTTAGGCATGTTTTACAATTACATTAGTTTTGTTTCATTTCAATTTCAAAGTGCATATTGCATGTTGAGTTGTGATGAATATATATTCAAGACAGGAATATTTCATTCATACCTTTCATATTTTAGGTAGAAGTTTGAAATGGATCATCAGAAATTACTTTTCTAAACCTGTTGGTTTGTAGGCTTCTGACAATGAAATTCTCAATCTATTTGAACCCCCTCTTTCTTTCCTTGCACTATTTTGCTGTGTGCTTCTCTGCATTCTGAAATGTTTCCTTT
The DNA here is from genome assembly GCF_028769735.1 of Zonotrichia leucophrys gambelii. Lineage (NCBI taxonomy): Eukaryota > Metazoa > Chordata > Aves > Passeriformes > Passerellidae > Zonotrichia > Zonotrichia leucophrys. The sequence goes on from NC_088174.1 coordinate 7,194,416, forward strand.
AAGAAATTATACAATTTACCTTGAAGATCTTCCTGAAGATGGTTCATAGCATGTAGGAAGTCCAAGTCTGTGTGGAAAGGAGAGCCCATTTAACAACTTTTGAGTAGGACAGAAGCATTTTTATTGTTTAATCTTTCCTTGGAAAGGTGGTAAGGCTGGCCAAACAGTGCAGCTGCCTTGGCTCTAAACCTGATATGGCACTAGTACTATAAGTAAGAGTATGTATCAGGACAAACCTGGTTTATGGTATCTAACACTTGTGTTTACCTGTTATTCAAAAGCACAAGAATTCCTTCTTGCATCTCCTATTATGAAGTTGTACCATAATAAGTTGATGCAGGCTGTGCACACCTTCCCTCTCTGGTCAGAGAACAAAGGTTTTCAATTCCCAGGAGTGCTCAGAACGGAGCCTTGCTAACCCTGTTTGCTTCTTGCTGTAGAGCTCTTGTGTCTGTGCTTTGGTGGTGTGAGAAAATGTAAGGAGGGATGTAGGAACACTCCTTCCTTGGCTCTCTGGAAGCAGGCTGGCAGTATTCAATCCTTATTACATTAAGATGATTCAAGGCTGAGAATACTGATGCCACCCTTCCCCCAGCACTCTGCAGACACACACAGACACATGCACACAGAGTATTATCTCTGTTTGCCTTACTAATGTCATTGTGCAGTATTCCATTTTCCTCTCTCTTCTTGTCCCCAGGGTCTGTAACAAACCCCTGCTGGACCTTTTATCCACCCACTAAGTCCAGATTAATTTATTATACTCCATCTAGTTTTTGAACTGTTCCTTCTAAATGTGTGATGGGGCTTAGGGCTGTGCAAAGGGGATTCAAGGATAAGGGGAGAAAACATCCTCAGGCTGTAGCTTACAGTGAAAGGTTGTGTTACAGTATGAGCACCTCTACTATAATTATGCATAGCCATGGAAGATGATGCAGGAGGAATGACTGATTAGAGCTCATATTTAGCTAAATTAACATCTCAAGTCCATTTTTTTTTTGGTGTAAATCTGAGTTCATCATAATCTAAAAGCAAATATTTGCCTTTAATATCTCTTATTTATGCACAGAATACAGTGTACTCTTCATTTCCTTCTTAATTATTATTATTTTTTTAAACAGCTTCCAGGCAGAAAGTCAAAGCCTGCTGTGTTTTATATTATACTCTGCAACTCATTTTCCTGGGTTTTTTTTAATAAAACATCTAATTAATCCATGTAATCTGAATACTGTCTGTTTAAATTCAACATGCTAGTGAAAGAACTGAATGAAAATGTAGCTAATTTGTTATACCTATGAAAGTAAAAGGTAGGTAAAAATATATAGACATAAAAAGTTGAATGCTTTATGCCCAGTGTGTGAATAGTGACTGAAAACAAATAATAATAAGGGTAACTATGAGTAGAAAATGTCTGAAAACAAGGTCTTGAGTGAAGTGAAAATTATGCTCCTCGTTGTTGCCATCTCATTTTTGCTCATTGCATAGCATGAGCTGGGGCTGATGAGCTTGCATTGGTACCAATAAAATTGCTATTTCTTTTCTATTTGTGGGAAGTCTCAATATGAGGTTTTTGCAGGATTCTGATAAAAAGAAAGCTTCTAAGACTGTTGCAACCCAACCCTCTTTATCTTGGGCTGGACACCATGGATGACTAGTTGTGTTAGAAGGTTCTTTTTCTTTATCTCTGTCTGACTCAGCATCTTTCTCTGGGGAAAATGCAAACAAGAGGAGCTGGGGCCAATCATGTATTTAGAAATTGTGTAACTTCAGGTGGCAAAGTCTGTAATAAAAGAAGGGAATTAGAAAAGAGTGCCTTTGGATGAATTATCACCAGCACAATTTTTAATGGAATGTTTGTCAGGCTTTTGCATGAAATACCAGCAGCTCTTTAACATCTTTAAAATTATTACCTAGACAATTTCCAGTAATGATGAAGTTTAAAATTGATGTAGGAAATATTACTATAGTAGAAGTAAAGAGATGCCTCCAAATGGTAATATACAAACTCTCACAAGGGAAAGCTTACTTGCATATGAAACTTTCCCAGTAGAAACATTATAAATCATACATAAGTCAGAGTATGAATGAGAAAAAGAAAAATAACTATCAAGATAAAGTTTAGAATTACATAGTGTTCATGGTTTGGCACAGACAAATGCAAAGAGAACATGTTTAAGCACGGTCAGCAGAAACTTGGCATCTCATGATATCTGAGTGGAAGCCTGGGAGTCCTGTTTTTTTGAGAAATGTATTAGATCCATTTCTTTGCCCTCTTTTGCACCTGCACCAAAATCAGTCATGACACATCACTGCTAATGGAGAGTCAGGACCATTTTTTTCCCTCAGGAAATCTCACCTTTGAGGCAGAGTGACTTTTGCATGGTCTTGCTTTTAACTATTTTTGCAATTGAGCCTACCAAAACAAAAAAGGATGTGTGGCTTCCCCTCTGGCATGGGGTTGGCCATTCACATTTAGATCCCAGCATGAAATCTCAGCCGTGTTGTACCAGTAGCAAAATTCCAAATGACTTGAACAGGAGCAGCAGCCTTCTGATCCCCATTTCGTTAACTTCAAGGAACCGTTTGTTCTTGGCGGTGACTTTTTGCACTGCAAAAACAAATGGGCACATTTTAAACTACCTAGAAATCTCAATGGTACCAAATCAGTCAGATTTTTTCCAGATCTAGTGTGAAACCATATAATGGCTGTGTCCCTGTACCCAGGATCACTTTGTGTTGTACTGAACAGTAAGAGGAAGATTGTCTCCATCCTTCTTACAGAGTTTCATAAATTACATGCTGACATTAGATAGAGCAGGTGGCAAAACAAGGACATGAGTGATGTGGGAAAATGAAATAAAAATAAAATAAATGACATTTAGCAGGGAAGCTTGGGCTACATTTTCTCAATAAAACCACTCTCATTGAGAAACTGCTAGAGCCATGCTAAGTTCTGCTGTGTAAGTACAAGTGGGACCTTGAATATGTCTGGCTCATGGGCAGTAACACAAATGGGACTGGAGACTGCATCCATTTTCCAGGAAATACATACATATTCATACTGTAACAGTTTTTATTAAGGCTCAACTCAAAAAACATCCACAATATCATAAAAGCAGCTAATAGTCAGGACTGCAGCTGCCCAGATTAGAGTCTGTTACAGCTGAACCCAAAATGACTAATGTAATACTCCATTTCAAAGGAAAGCTTTCTATAAGACAACAATGCAAATAAAGCTTTACCAAGTAGTTTAGTTTTTACATTGCCACCAAATCATGAAGAATTGTCATAGAAGTAGCTACAAAAGTCTTTCCTGTCGGTGCTTCCATATTCCAATGTCACCATATCTCACCACTGGCTACAAGTTGCTTTCATCTCTGCTATGTTTCGTGGCATGGGAGTTGGAAGATCTCAGTCACCTGACAAGGTGGCTCCACGTGGAGCCTCCAGAAGAGATTGCAGAGGACACCAGAACTGTCGTTCAAAAGGTCCCTGTTTAATTTACACAAGGACAGAGGAGTGAATACTAGGCTATTTACAAATTCAGCCGTGCCCTATTTCAGTATGAGACAAAGTCACATTGCATAAAGGTAATGCTGTGTGCCTGATTCAGGCATATCTGACAGTTTCCACTTCTCTATTCTCAGCTTGCTTTTGTGTAAAGCAAATGTTTTACAGGGGTTTGGGTTGTGTGCTCTGCCAGCACACTGCTTGGCCAAGCACAGCAAAGCTGGTAATTCCCCTACAGTGAGGGCATATCCTCTTTTTATATGGGGAGCAGGGTGGCAGTTTCCTGGTCTTTAAAGTCCTGCAAGAACAGCTGGCCAAGACTGTAAAAAGGCAGAGGTGCTGGGAATCAGCTGTGGTTCATTCCCAGCTGGCAGACTGAGCAGGCTGCCTGCCTGGATGGGTGAGGGGGTTGTGGACTGGGAGCTTTAGCAGAAGAGAAGGCAGAGGAAGGCTCTACAGACAGGGAGTTCTGGGGTGCTGGAAAGAGCTGAGTATTTCTGCCTAACTTGCAAAAGATAAGTAGCCTTGGCAATTGTGTCCTGTTCTTGGGCTGAAAATAACAACTTGTTCTAGAGGTTTTTTGCAGGAGAATGCTGGTAGCTGTCCCTGCACGGTCAGCTTAGGCATAGTTGTTAGGTATCTTTGGGTAATTTTGTTATTCTTCTTTTGCAAAGGCAAAGATTCGGCTGCTTTCTTAAATGTTTGCTGGCAGAGGTTTTTGGAGTTTTTCCACTGCATAAATGGAGAAAACCCTTACAGTGGGTCACCATAGCTATTGACACTGCAGACAGTGCTGCAGGTCTGTCCTGTGTGGTGATTTGTCTCTCCCTTGACTTGAAAAGCAAAGAAGGGGACTCCTAAAACACACTGAACTTACTGGATTTCAGGTGGAAATGCAGTGTGAGAGCTTTTATGTAACAAGACTTAGAAAGTGTAGTTTTGGATAAAAAATGTAACTTGTCTTCCTTTGCTTAACTTATATTTACCTTGACTTGGTGGATTTGAGTCTCTGTCTATTACTAGCAATTTTGGTGGCAGTAGGTAACCTCTGGTGCCAAGCACTAATAACAGAAAATCACATTCCTGCAAAAGTAGTAAAGATAAACTGTGGGGCAGTGGTTTTAGTTCATCAAAATAGGACTGCTATATCTTTCCTGTTGTACTCCCTGGCTCAGTTTCCCTTTGGGTAGGGTATGCAGATTAGTAGAGGAAAAGCTTCAGGAGAGTTCTCTAATAAAAGTAATGAGATAGAGAGGATGCTTTTGCAAGTGAGGACTGTTGTTATTTTTTCTGCCAATTGTTGTAGATTAATTCATGTAGCAACATTTTCAGTTTTGGAATTCAAATTCAAATAATACTGTTTTTCCAGCTATTGTGCTCTTGTTAATGACTAAGGCTTTCTCTGAGCCTAAGAATTTATTTATGACTTTGACCTGCTTTGAGCCCCAGTTTTCTTGGAGTCAGACTATTGCATGCAGACTATACCTTTTTAATTCAGCTAACAATCTGAATTCTCAAAGTAGATTGTTTGAAGTCTTCAACAAATATTTACTAAATGTTTGCCATTTGTGTGGGTAGAAAGGCCCTAGGAAAAAAACACTGAGATGAGCACAAAAGCTGCAGTGCACAATAATGAATGAAGACAAAGCAACATGATTTTAGTAGACAAATCTGTGCATCTGTTTGAAAGGAAAAGTCTGAAGAGGGTTACCAGTCCTACTGGCAGTCCTCACACACTAACTGTTCTCCTTCTCTATCCTACATAAAAGTTCCTGAAACTGGTCACAGAGAACAGAACTGTTCAGTGTTTACATCCAGGACCAACTGGACAGATGTGTTCAGGGAGGGTTGCTGTTGCTGCTGTGATGTGAGGGATAAACACAGCTCCAGCAGCTATTCCTGACTAAACAGGAAACAGCCAAAGCCAGGCCAGCTCTGTGCTTTGTTCTTCTACAATGTGTCACCTTTACTGAGCATAAAAGTGAGTCACATATTGAATGTCATTTTTGAAATTACTTATGTTTCTGTTAGAACAGAAATGCAAGTTTGTAGAAAATGTAGAAGTTTATCCATGTGCACACACATTATCTTTTAACATGTTTGAAGCTCTATTTTCAGAAGCCTACCTCAAGTGTACCTAATGCAGAGTCTTGCAAATAATCCTGTAAGGCACAGTTGTTTACTAATAATAGATATTCTGAGCAAAGCTGTTTGAAGTGCTGCTTTACAGTCATCTGCTGAATTGAAAAATCCTTTGCAAACAACGTTTTTACATTTCAAGGTAACAGTTAAATTACCTAGACTTGGAATCCCACACTCAAAATTCCTCTTTACACTGGCACAGGGAATACTTATTTTCAGCACATCCAGTAAAATACATATTTTAAATTATATTTTACAGTTCAGTGGTTTCTCTAACCTGAAGATCCCAAAGTGCTTCTCAGATGGAGGTGAAGTTAGCTTAAGAAGAGTCCTGTGAGCACAATTATTCCCACTTTGCATACAGAGAAAATGAGCAATGAAAACGGATGGTTTGTTGAAGGTTGCACACAGGTGCTGGCAGTAAGAATAGAACCTGCACTTCTTGCCTCCCACTCCTGTGCTTTAACTATGAAGCTGCTATTAGGCTTTCCACATCATCCTGTGATTGAGTAACTTTCATTGTATCAGTGGAGATTCAGGAATTCTGAGCTAATTAATGCTCTGGCACTTTTCAAACCCTCAGCTGCTCTTTACCTCTGATGGTTCCATAGGGCTCGATGACTTGCCGTGATGTGTCTCTGAAGAGACAACAAAGAAAGGCAAATAAAGGATGGGGATTCACTAACCTTGTCTCACAAAGGTAGGGGCTGTACTCAGAAACATTTGCTTAGGTTTTATTGGCTCCTTATTCTTTTTAAACAGAGGGTGTAAAAGCTTCTAAGAGGGACCCTGTCATGTTAAAATCTGATAATTTGAAAGATCTTCTTTATCACTGCTGGCTGCACTGCTCTTCCACTGATTACAGTAAATCATCTGAATTCTCTTTTAAAACCCTGCTTTTTCTGTGAGATCAAATTAAACCCATGATTCCTATATATGCCACAAGGAGTCAAGTATTACAAATACTCTGCCAGCTGTTCTTCTAAATAATTAGGGAGGGACATAAGCTGACACTGATCTGGATCAACACATCCCAGAAGTTTGGGTTAAAATTTTTTGGTTCAAATTTGATGACCCACTGTGTGTAGAGTTAACTCTTTCAGCTTTTCTGGTAGTAAGAAGATTAATTGTAAAGACAACAAAGAGGTTAAGCTATTAAGAGTGATGAATTTTGGAGCAAGTCATTTTTTCAGTCCAATTAACAGCACATGGCCTGTCAGTAATGGTTGAGCATCAAGAACCAGTAAGTTGCAAGCAACCAGGAGGACTTAAATACATTCATCATAAACTTGTAATGTCATCTCAATTCTCACTGTTACTCTTGATCTCTCTTCACATGGCAAAGGTTTATGTTTTGTTTATGTTTTACTTTGGTATTTTAATATGTTCCAAAAACCCTAAAGTGGGTCATGAATATTTATCTACCCAAAATATGTAACTTAGCATGTTAGAAACAAAATATACAAAACACAAGTTCTTTCTAAAACTATTTTTCTTTTGTGTCAAGCAAACTCATACAAATATGTTTTTCAAGCCAGACCTCTAAATATGACTTTAAAACTATCAATACATATACATCACTGCAGTAACTGAATGCTCTGAGTGATTAAAAAAAAAGTCAAAAAATCTATGAACAAAACATTGTGAGGAGCACAGGGATGAAATAACTTTGCAGTGTTAATGGGGTTTAATGTGTGAAGCATTAAGCACTGCTGTAGCACTCATAAAGGAGCACAGCTAATGCTTAAACTTGTTTGACATCAGAGCCTTTTTACTACTTATATTCCAACATATTTACAAATTGAGAAGAGGCTTGTTGAATCTTGTTCCACGATAGACTTCTGAAGTATTCAGGCTGGCAGTTTTCAATTACTTCATCTTGGCTGGGATTCAAAGCAGGCCGGCACACAGGGAGGGAGGGAGAGAGGGATTCAGCTGGACCAGCTGAAACACAAGGGGATAGCACATGGGCTTAAAGGGGAAGAGCCCAAAGTCTGGGCTCTTCTTGACATACATCATTAACTATTAATAGAGATTCATTATTTTGTGGATTTGTCACAATTGGCTCTTAGGACAGGGTGTCTACATGCTTTACTAATTATCCCTAACCTGCTTGGAGGCACGTTTGTGAATGCCAGTCATTTACTGCCAATTTACATACTTGGGGGAGGGGACTGGGGAGAGAGATTCATGATACAAAAACAGGTTAGAGTTAGTGCATTAATGTTTCCCTCCAGCTCACCCTGTGCCATGGCTTGACACATCCATGTCTGTCCTAAATAAACCCAACCACTTGCATCCTTCGCAAGTGACAGGAAAGCTGAACAATTTCATCAAGATTAATTCCTGGGAATAATGTCAGTCATTTTAGGGGTGTTTTTAGAGAATGAAATTATATATTTATGATACAGTCCTGATTGACTATTTTATATTAAATGTCAGTGTTTTCTCTTTGCATAACACACCTTGCAGTGTGTCAGGAAGAATATTCCTAAGGGACTCCATAAGGGAACACAGACCTCCTGTTTGAATGCATATTCATTTATTGTATTCCTTGCCTTGAGGTTAGAAGTAACTTGTTTTGACCCAGCAAGAGGGTGGGCAAAGCTCAGAGTATGGGTGTCGGGGTAGTGGCATTAGCCACCCATGGCTATGTGAGGTGTCTTTCCTGAGTGTGCTGTGCCATCATCACTGCACTGCCGTGCTTTGTCATCCTTAGGTGGGTGGCTGCTGTGGCAAGATGCTTCTGTTCAATGAATCAATTGTAAATGAATGTTAGGCTTCTGCAGGGGAAAATTTCTTGCCTCCTTCTGTGACTTCCCACCCCCAAACTTTCTCTTCCTAGTCTCCTCTGACATGCTGCAGCAGATTTATGAAAATCAAATACTTTAATTGTAAAACTGCCACTTAATTGACAACACACAGGATTTATTTAGTGCTCAGCTCCCAGAGATCACTTTATTTAGCATTCCTCTTTTTTTGTTCTCTTTCTTCATCTTACCAAGCAAATTTAATATTGAAACACATGCCACAATCTTTATGAGGTAAATGTCAGCCTCATAGTGAGCTTTAAAGATGTTGTTTGAAAATTTCACACTTTTTCAATGTTTCTTTTATCCAGGGCAGGGTTCTTTGGTCAGCTTAGGTCTAGTAGCCCTAACATGGAGGGCAGTGAGTTCTTCCTGCAGCACAGAGTTCTCCTGTGGTACCTGTCAGTACCAGCTGCCCCTTCCCAGATCCAGCAGTACAAGGAAGGGTTCTGCTCTATGCAGTCTTCAGGGACTGGAGACTTCTGAAGGTTTCACATTTGACCCTTGCAGCTCTTATTAAGGATACTGCTGCTCCAAAATATCAGCCATTAAGCTCCTCACAAGTGCTCTTGTCAAACGTACTGCAGCCTGAAAGTGATTTTAGCATGACTGGAGAAAATGTTCTGTCTCCTCTTTGTGAGCACACAGTGAAGAGGATGCTCTGTGGGCAGTCGCTGCCGTGGGGCTGCTGCTGGTATGGGGACGTCTGCAGCATGCCTGTAACTGATAAAGGGGATTCATTGCTTTTCCAGAGCAGCTCCTACATGGATCTAGGCTGAGCACAGTACAGAAATGCACCCTGATGAAGGAGTAGTTTGTCTCATTTGCTGGATGCAGAAGAGGCAGTGTCCCATCACGTAGGTCTGTGTCATACATGTCATGAGAATGTTTATAGGGACATGGGTGCTGCAGAGGATCCTTGTACTGTGGGAAGACTGTGCTCTCCAGATGAGAAGCGGAATAAGTACAAAAAAAACCCAAAAACAAACAAACCCAGAAAAAAGCAAAGTGCAAAACAAACCCAAAAAATCCCCAGGCTGGAGTGAAGCCTGGCAAGACAGAGTTTGTGCAGAATATGCTGCTTGTGGAGCTTCCCAAGTTACTGCAGAGCATTTCTGAGGGGTGTGATTGTTTTAGATGTTGCCTGATATTGATCAGTTTGGAAAGTCCCTCTCACCTTTGTCTCATAAACCTGTGGGAAGAGGGAGTCTCTCCCTAGCAGGAGCACTGCAGTGGGCAGCTCTGCCCACTGTTCAGCTGCCTGGCACTGTGTGAGACCAGGTTTTCCCTGCACTCACCTCACTGAGGCTGCCTACAGAAAAACGAGGGCCTGTTTGAGCTGTGATTTCTGAGTATCTGCCTGGGGGCTATTTATCCCATTTATTCAGAAGCGGCTTCTTTTGAAAAAGAGGAGGAGGTGAAGAGATACAGCTTCCTAGGTAGTTGTAAAGTGCATGCTGTGTGTGCATGACAATATAGGTCTCCGAGGTTTAGTGGATCTGGAATTATGCCATTTGTCTCACACTAATTGAAGCGTGTGTCTGCAAGTGTGCAGTGTAAAACATTGGATAAATGTTGATCATAAAATAAGGGTACTGCATAACCTATCTTATTATTAAACAGACAGTCACTTGCAGAGCACCTTAAAATGTATGTTTTGTGAAGCTGCTCTTTTCTGTGCATATGTGTATACATATTAAGCCAGCAGGGTGTATTTCAGCTGAGCTGATCCAAGATAACATGTAGTCTTTTACAGCTTTTCAGAATCTTTCCTCATGTCTGTAAATATACTTTGCAGTGCTTTGAAATATTGAATCCAGAGTAACCAGCATTTGACTTAAACTTATTTCTGTATGAGAAAAAGAGATCTCAAAGAGTAAGCATTGTATCTTAAGCATGATTAAACTTCATTTCTTTGTCCACTAGAGTGTCTAGAAGAAGGGCTCTGTATTGTGAAGTTTCAAGAGATAGCTGCTGAAATGAGGCTGGGCCTGGATCACAATTTGAAACAACCAGGAGGTTACTGGAAAGAATGGGCACATCTCCATGCCCCACAGAGACATTCAGTGCAATATATAGGTTAGTTTATTCTGGATAGCAATGCTATTTGTTACTACATTATATTTATTGCCATGGTGTACATGAAATCTCATTGTAAATGTTTTCAAGAAAGGGAACTAATGCTTTTTAGTTACTTGAAGTTTGGTCTCAGCAGGCAAGGCAAATAGATCTGTGATACTGGCTTGCAGATCAGACATTTGCATGTCATTTCTGTCAGTTTTAAAGTAAAAAAAATATTTTCAGTATGTCATTTATCTTCATTGCTATGTCTACAGTATTGCTCAGCTGTATTGAGCTGTGCAAGTGGGTGGGGAAAAAAATTAGAAACTTAGTCATATTCTAAAGATAGCAGACCATTAAGAGAGGAAACACTTCTGCTGTGTGTCTGATCTCTGCAAGCAACTGAAGCATCCACTCATAGACTTGGGGGAAAAAAAGAAGAAATAAAAAACCCCAGCCCCCAAAGACATTTTCTATCTGTACGCTTCAGTGCAAAGCAAGTGGTGTGTGCTTTTTAGGCATGATTCACAGGCAGATTCATGTGCAAGTGACTCCAGGTACAGCAGTGGGGGTGGATCTGGATCGTGTAAGGCCAGTGCTCAATGTGGGAAAACATCTTCCTCCCACTCTCCAGTAAACAATGTCAAATCAAAAGGTTTACATTGCAGCTTTATTGTCAAGACTAAAGATACCTGGGTCACACTAAAGGTCCATTTAATCTTATATTCTTACTAGGATAGTAGTTAGCGTCGGATAGTTAAGGAAGGGTAAGATGAGGACAAATAGAGACAGCCCTGCAAACACCAGTTTGCATTTCTCATGAGCAGAGGTAGGATTTGAACCATCGTGCTCAGAGCAGCCACTGGAGTTACTCTGTGACTTTGTCACTCTTTACATTTTACACCTACAACAGTCTGTGAAGGCGAGCCTCTGCAATTCAGTTCTGTACTGGGTGAAAAAGTACTTCTCTTTGTTTTTTGTTTTAAGCTTGCTACTTAATGGGTACACCAACAAATTCTTGGGATGCGAAGAAAAAAATTGTTCATAAGTGAGTTCTTTGGTTTATAGTCCTCCACCTTATCCATTGATTGTTATCACTCTTCCATTCTGAAAAATCCTAATTCTCTCTGTGTAAAAGGTTATTCTATACCTTTCTGCAGCATTGTTGCCATTCTTGTTACCTTTTCTGTACTTTAAAAAAACCCAAACAAACAAACAACAAACCAAGCACAAAAAACAATCCACATACAAAAACAAACCATAAAAACAAAAGAAATTATGTGGAAGCAAAGTTCATCAGAAAGGGCAGCTTGAAGCAGAAGTTAGAACCAACTCCACAGGTGAAAGACGACAAAAGTATAAGTTTGAGAAAAGGTGCTGTCAGGTGCTTGTTGTAAAATCCTAATGATTGGTCAGAAACATGAGAGATACTGTAGTGTTTTCTCTTGGCTGACAGAAAATAAGATGCAGAAGGACTAGTGAAGCTCGGGATGGAAGTTATTATCAACCTGCTCTATGAACTTTGCACTTGTTTTGCACTCATGCATTTATATTTATTTCAAATGGGTTGATGGCAGCAGCTGATAAATGAGCTGCTGCCAGTTGTAGTCCATTGTGTTTGTCATCAGTGCAAGTTCACTGTAGTCAGTGATGAAATTTCACCTGCTGTGTGAGAGAAAATAAAATGCACAGTTGTGGTTGTAATTAGGGGTGAAAATCAATAGTAAAAGATGTTTTAAAAATGAGAAAGATGGTAAAAGAGAAAATGAGGAGAATACCGTGAAGAGAGAATTAACTGGGGACAGATAAAAACAGTGAATGCAGAGATATATTGGAGGAAATGGAACATTAATCCAAGGTGGAACACCTATAACCACTTTTTGTGAGAGACTTCATTTTAGTATAAGAAAGAATTAATTTTCTAGTAAAAATCTCTTTTCCTGGGGTGGTATGTGCCTGTGTATGAACAAAAAATGGAGCTGCTAATGGTGCCTTGAAGATCCTCACATTTTTTCTGCTTCATTCCCATGGTGGCCACCATCCTGGAAAATGAAGGACTTGGATGAAACTCACTTTAGAATTCAGAAGGGGACGCACTTGAATTAGTGAGAGAGCAGCATGTCACAGTACAGTTCACAATAAAGAATGCTGCACCTAGTTTTATTTTTTTTTTCATTTGCTTTAAAACTATTCTCTAATAGCCTTTGAGACAAAGTATCTGGGGGTTTGGATATGACCAGATGGCTGAGCACTGAGTAGTCTTCTTCGAAGTCACTCATAAAAAGCACCTGTACTAAAAGGGTGGAAAATTGAAAATTCTTGTTGGCTCCACAGGGGATGACTTGTGTTTGGTTTTGATGGAGTGGAATATCTTTGACTATTGCTGATTATGAAAGGGCTTATTACTGGCTAGGGAGTAGAAAAGGCAAAGCATTTCATTCTCTGCTTTTCTTAGCTTTCACCTCAAGAGCATCAGCTTAGGAAATAGTGTGTCAGAATGTCAAAGAAATGCTCGAGCAGTTTGTTCTTTTTGTTTTATCTTTCTCTAAATATCAAAGACCCTGGTCATAGAAAAGACAGTCTTTCTCTTTAATAAGACTATTTCCAGTACCAAGCTAGTACAATATGACAGGCAAATACAATAACCTTATTAAAGCATCTTCTGTATAACACACAGATGTGTGAAATGTTTTCTCCTCAATAAATAGCCTTCAGTAAAGGATGTGTATTGTGCTTAGGTACTAGACTGCATTCTCATATCACTTTGAAGCTACATCTGCTATATTTTAAACAGTAACCAACAAAGTATGACGAGATGGCAGAACAGTTTAATATCATGGCCTTTATCTGCCCAGAGTGCATGAAAGAAAAATAAAGCAAATGCCTACCATAGGAGGGGAGAGCATGTTATTCTATCAGTGCAGACAATTCTGCTCCCATTTGGCACATCAGTGGTATAATACAGAGATAAAAATGAATCTTTGTACAGTGAATTGAATATTTCCTAGAAGCTTTTGTTGGAAATTGTTTCTGATGTTGTTAGCTAAGGAAGATTTACTTTATGCTTAAGTTATCAGACAGCAGTTTCTCAATGCACAAATCCACATGAAAGTAACATCTCTCGGGTATTGATGAACTTTTTTTTGAAGTGATGATAAATCTAACAAACAGCTGAGTTTGTAGGGCTTTGGTATACGTCATATTAAGCAAAAGTAATCAAGAAAAGGATTTTATGTGTTTTTTGTAGAAATGTACAAAGACTAGATGACATCTGACACTGCGTACACTTGTAAGGGAACAAAATGAGAACAAAAAAGTAGGCAGACAGCTGGTTAGAGCCCAGTTCAGCAAACATTACACACAAAGAGCAATGTTTGCTTTTGCATCTGGGCATAAAGGCTTCTTAAGTCAGGGAAGTGTATGGAAATACTCTTAGAAATAAATAACATCCAGTGGGACTCTGTGTCCTGCAGTAACACACAGAATGTGTAAGATGTGGTTAGAGAAGTATTGTAGCTTTCTCATACTGTTTATGGAAAGCTTGTGGGTTTGCATATCTCAAAAAATCCAGCAGTTATGGAACAGAAACAGCTTAAAATCCAAAACCTCTGTTGACTTCAGTGATGTGGTGGGTTCTGGAGCCCCTGGAGTCCCTTGTGCTGTGCACACCCCTTGCTCCAGACAAGGTGAAATGGAATTCTCAAGCTGAGTATGTGGCATCCACAGCAGTGCTTAAATGTAAATCTGAGCTGATTCTCAAGCCCCAGCTTGTTCATCATCAGTGTTGTTTATGCACAAGCCTGTGCTGAAGTGTGGATTTAGGCAGAGCTCCAGAGCACACCCAAGGGCAGCAGCCCAGCCAGGCTCAGCTCCCCACAGAGAGCGGAGCTCTGGCTCTGTCAGGATGGGATGGATCCAGGGAGGGCAGTGTGCACTACCCACACCCTGTCCAGCAGCACTGAAACCCTGCTCTCAGTTATCCTGGAGGCCAGGGAAGGTGGGCCACAGCTGGGCTGTTAGCTGGGAACGTGGCTGGGCAATGTGCACAGCTCCAGTTCCACCATGCTAAACTTCATATTTGCTCCAGTCCCACCATGCTAAACTGCATATTTTCCCTTTGGATGAACATGTGTGGCAGAGAACAACTGTGCATCTGCAGGAGTGAAGTGCCAGCCCTCTCACTGCACTGCAGGGTCCCCAGGCCAGTTCTCCACTCATCACATGCACTTTTTTTTGAAAGTAGCAGTGGCAATCAGTGAGAAATCCATTTGCTCTACAAAACTCCCAGATGGTATGAATTGGTAGTGATTTAATATTTCAGATGGTAATGGTGTGCCTTTACCCTGAATGGTAGAGTAAATGACTTCCTTATAGAAGGAGGTAACCTTTAACATTTACATTTTCTTAAATGTCAGGATGTAAAACCAATGGGAAGGTTGAAAGAGAGGGAAGAAGTATTAGCACTGCATTGTTTACATAGTGTACAGAATACAGCCCTGTAAAACCTTGATAGAAGTCTAAATCTTTTATTTATGGGAAAATATGTAAGCAATTAGCCATATCTACAAAATCAATTGCTCAGCCACCTCAGGTTGAAATTTGGCTTAAAATTAATGAGGATTTTAAAATAATATACTTCCATTTTCTATTCTTTTAGCTTTTGATTATTCTGAGATGGTTTTGTCTTATTTTCAGGATTTTTTTTTCACTAGAAGCTCTTGAATGTGACCGGATTTTTAAAGGAAAAATAATTAAAATCACCTGCTACAACACTGGGGGATTAGGGTTACAGATTTTGAGCATTACCATTACTACTTAGATAATGAAGTTTTGATTTGGTTACAAAGACCTGCGTTCTGGAAATTAAAATTTACAGAGCAGGAATTAAGTAAGAAAATATTAATAAAAATACTCAGCAAATTGAAGGATCAGTGCAGTCTTCAATAAGCCTGAAAAACATAGGCCCAGCTCCTCAGTGATGTAAACTGCCTCAGACCAGTGAAACTTCCAATAGCTGAAGAGCTCTGGCCCAGGGACCAGCAGCCTGTCTTGATCCAGTGCAGGACTCTGAACTGTATTTCTGCTTTGCAGAATTACAGTCTGTTATTAGGAGCAGCTTAAGGACTTTGTCTCTCTGGGGCAGAGTGCTCACACCTGGAGTAAATGTGTTCTGTGTGGAGTGACACCGGTGTCACTGCAGGGCTGTGCTCAGGCCCTCTGTACCTGTGGCCATCCCTCCCTGAGCTCCTGAAAGGAGCTGTTTCTGACCAAGCTCCTGTGTCTTAAAGCAGGATATAACCCAGACTCAGGTTTCAAAGAGAAATCATTTTAAGGAAAGAGTCCCCTTAGGTAATCTGGGAAAGAATTCTTAAGTAACTGATTCAAATTTGTAGGAGTAGATAGTGTTTATGACTTCTGTCTGCACAAGTTTTATTTTAAATCCAAATAAGCACCATCCTGAAACATATTTTCAGTTTTCTGTAAGCCATAAAGCACATATCAGTAAGCTTAAATGCCTAGATTATAAAATGCTTCCCCAGATGTACAAAAATCTCTAACAAGTTACAGAACTGAGCATATAGACTGTAGGGTTTTGTTCTGAGCTGATTCAAGTGACAAATTAATGTATAAAACTGGGGAAAGGACAGAGTTTCCATACAACCACATCCTCAGTCAGTGTAAAATAAGATAAACCTGTACATTTCTTAGGGACTTGTGTGAACTACAGATCTAATTCACACATTAAATATTTCATTGGGCAATAAAAGAGTATCTTGTAAAATATTCTGATAAATTACATTTTTAGGCTTAAACATCTCTGTGAAAATAGGAGGGAATTCCAAAACCTACTGCCATCCCCAAGAGTGGTGTTCCTAGTAAACATTTCCAGGCAGTTGTGCTCCTAAATTCAATTACACTGGTGGCTTCAGCATAGATCCTGCTGGACAATCATCTACATCGTAAAAAGTGCAGGTCATTTGCCACAACTGAGCAAAACTGTCATTTTCTACCTAAAAGAAGCTGAGGCTAAGCTAAGGCAGAAAATAAATCCTCTGTGACTCATAAAGAGAGCACTTTTTTAGGTCAGGTCAAGAACAAAGACACTGGCAGTGCAATGCTGAGAGGCTTAGAGTGCTGGATCCCTAAGGACAGCTCCCGACACCAATTGGAATTTTCTTCCTTGATGGGCTGAATGGTTTTTGAATGGTTTTGTAAATGCCCTTAAAATAATCAGTTTATTCAATTAGCCAATTGTCCTATTGTCCTTTAAATATGGAAGGATTTTTTAATTTTTTTTTTCCCAAATATGCTGTTTAGTGTCTGTAGCAGGAGGAGAATAGACAGAGATGGCTCTGAGAACAGGAGCAGAGTAAATGCTCTGGGGAGGGCGAGAGTGAGAGGGAACATCAGTGCTGCCCTCCCCTCTGCCAGGCACATACACACTCACACATCACAGCCACAGTCCCTTCACTGTGGAGTAGAGGAGTCAAGGTTTGCTAATACTGCTGAAATTAAATTATAATTTTGCCTCAAAGTTCAAATTTTCTTGTGGGTCTTGCTGTTTCTGAGATTTTTTGTTTGCAGAAAAGGCCCCGAATTAAACAGCTGCTTTCCTAAATTCCCACATCACATTTTCTATGTTTTTTCTTTGTGCTTGGGTTTTTCTTTCAAATCCCATGGTGCTCTGTTACAGCAACCATCTTGTGGTGTTTTCACAGTGGATCTGCATGTTGAAGGCTAATAGTAACCTAACTCAGATGGAAGGTGGGAAAATCTTTCCCAGAAAAAGAGCCAGGAGAGAGTGCAACAAAGCATGGTGTGCTTGTCTGATTTAGTCCAAGACCTCTTTTAGCCTTCGGGTTTGGATTCAGTTCACCTTGAAATGATAATTATTTATTAGAAAATAATTTCAGAGAGCAGTTTCAGGTTACCTGTTATGTTAACATTTATTTTATTTTTTCCCCTAAAGTACTGTTGTGGACAAAGAGTTGTATATATGTAAACCTTATTCATCCTTCCACTTTTGAACAAAGTTTAGAGCTGGCTGGTTTCAGAATTGACAATATACTGCCTTTCCTGCCAAAGATGTTCCTTCCACACAAACTCTTTACTTCCCCATGAACACAGGCAACTCTCCTGAAGGCTTTCATGAACACCCCATGCACACAAACACAACCCAGTAACTGAGTCACCAGGAATAATATTGATTTCACTTTCTGAGCTCCAGAAAAGTGTGGCAAAGTCCACAGGTTGTAAATGGCCACTGGAAACCTGACTCCATGACAAGCTCTGTGGGACACAGATGAAGGTAATGAGACTGCTCTGGCAAGCAAATAGCCTGGGAGTTTTAGAGTGAAGGGACCTCCAAGAAGCTCTTTATCTACTGTACTCATCCATTAATCCTTCCTTTTCCACTGAAGGATCATGAAGTGCATGGACAAAATAATCCTCAGGGTGCTGAGAATTCTGCCCTGTGTCCCCAGCAGTGGTGCTGCTCTACATGTCTGTGATGCCCTATGGCTCACTGAAAGTCTGCCTTTGAGTCTCTCTTGCTCAAAAAATGGCATTGTACAAATTTTATGTGAGTTACCTGAAAGAATTTGCTGTTAGATGCCATTACAGCTCTTGTAACATGTGTAATTCAGGGAAATTGCAACCACTCAGAAGTTCATGACCGAATAGGATAGGTGGAAACCTCCCTGGATCCCCACTGAACAAAACTGTTCTGGCATTTGTGACACGAGGAGGTCTCTCAAGGCAGCCTGACTTGCTGCCTCTGCAGGTTCCTGCAGGGTCAAGTGATTTGGCATGTGTATCATTTCCTCTAAACTTTGCTTTGAGGAAGTGAACTTAAGCCTTTTTGAGGGTCTAATATAAACTTCTGGAAAGTTTTCCATGTGCTCAGACAGGAGAATAAATGCAAAAATGCACTGTGAGGAAAGACAGTCCTCCAAAATTTTTCTTGGTCTGTGCTAGACCAAGATGTGCTGTAAATCTAACATTAAATCCTTTTTAAGTGGCATTTCTAGCCTTTTTTAGTTGAAGGACTTCATATATAAGCAGCCAACTTGTGAATCCTCATGAATCATTGTGACTCTGAAGCTTTGCCCATCGTTCATTTATCAACCCATCCATTAAAAAAATATTTTAGACATATACACCATATGCACATGCATGTGCTTCTAGAACTGTTAATAAACCAGCAATATTGTCATCTCTACATAGTTATAATCCCCACTTTATGGAATTGCCTTCCTAGTATTTGAGGTTTAAGAAATCAAATCCCCATCTCCATTGTATAAACATTTAAAAAGCATCACCTAGTTGCAAAGTATTCCCCAGATACATGTTTTTCTTTGAAGATATTCTAACTAACGATGTGTTATTAGTGTGAAGGGCCAAATTATCTACTCATCTAATTGGTTCAGCTCCACTGTGCCACAGAATTTGACATTATCATTTCTCAGGGTCTAACATAATTCATACAAAATATCAATTTGTTATACTTATCATGTTAGTATAGAGAACCCTTAATAACAGGACATTTAATGCAGCATTAGCTTTCCAGCATTTTTAGAGAAAATATCTCTTTTTTTCTTAGCATTAACTTAAGCAGCCCTTATTTAAATGGTTTTTCCCCTCTGCTTTTGTAAATTAACTAATGTAATTGTATTGTAAATATTAATCTTCTCTAAATTAATGTGAAATCAAAATTAATTAGTTTGAAAAATATGATTTGCCATTCAATATCACATATAAACTTACAACAAATTACCAGGATAATTTTTCTGCTCAGCTCCCCACGTGTGAGATCTGGCCAGTGAAAACCTTAGGATATGGTTTCCTTGTTCTCAGTTGTCATTAAGCACGGGCCGCTTTTGACAAGTTTTTGACACATTGCTCTTCCATCAGGTTCCTTACTTTCGATTGTGGAATGACAAGTCTATTTTGTGGCGGTGTGAAATGAACCATGTACTGCTACCGCTGTCTCATGTCTCATAATGGAAGGTTCACAGCATGGACAATTGGGAATTTCTCCAGGCAGGGGAAAAGCACTTACTTTCAACCCCTGGCTTTAATCAATCAAGGAGAAACTGGAAATCGCTGTAAAGTAATGAATGTCAATTTATGTACATGCTATTGATTTTAGAAATTTAATGCTCTGTTTCCCTATTTTGTGTTGACCTTATGAAGCTTTAAGATGAACACAAAAGGTGAATATTCTTGAGATAGAATTGGTTTTCCCCTGGAAATACAAACAATAGATTTTGTACTTTCTGTATATGGAAGGGAACACATAAAAAAAAAAAAGGAAGGAGAGGGGATCAGCTGGAACTTAAGCCAAAGGGCTGTACCAATTCAAGGGATTGGAGAAAACAGGGGCATGTTATTAAATCCATTTGTTGCAAAATGGACAAAACTGTTCTTGCAAGACACATCCCAGTTGTTGTGATCTTGGCATACTGAGGATCTGGGCTATTAATTTGTTTTCTTTGGTTAAATGCATTCTTGATTTAACTTTTGTTATTTTTATAGAAAGCATGAAGGTATCGTTTTGAATAATTCACTGTTTATCTACCTTGTATTTTGCATGCTTTGTGGTCCTTCATTGCACTCTGACAGAGTGAGAGAGAGAGATTAGTAAACATGACCCCAGAAGCCCTCTGTAAGTGCCTGTCTAGCATAACTTATTGGCTTCACTTTCTCTGCCTGGAGGATCCTTAGCTTGGCTGGATACATTACACACGAGTTTTGCTATTGCTTATCTTCACAAAGTTTACGTCTCACTCGTTTTCATTCCCAGATAAGAAGCTCGGGCGCTGTCAGTTAGAGAAAACTCTCTCAGGAACGCGCCCTCTCCCCTGCAGAGCAAGAAAACAATGACTTCAGAGATTATATAATTTGAACCCATGTTAAAAACCATTATTCTCATAATGTTGTTTCTCTAATTGCTCCTAAGCATAAAAACCAATTCCAGTAAGAAACTGCGTGTTACGCTGGTGTTCTAATCAGTCACAACATTCTGCCCCTACAGAAGCAGTAAGAAAACACATACAGAATGTTTTGTTCACTCTGAGGATTTCTTGTTGATCTCCACTGTATATTTGTACAAAAGCTCTCAGGGGATTTCTCATGTTCCTTCCCTGAATACACAGTAGCAGGATTGCACAGGAAAAGTGCTGTTAGTAGCAGTATGCTCTTAACCAGCATATTCTTCCACTGCTCTGACTTGTGCAAAAATTGAAGCCAGCTCTGAAAGACAGGTTTTTCCCCTCTTTGCAATAGTTTTACAAATGAAATCACAATACTCCCTGAAATTACTAGTGCACTTGACTCCACGATCAATTTACTCCATTTTCAATATAGACTTTGAAAAGAATGATTTGTTTATGCTGTCACATGAATCAGTCTCAGTAAATTAGACCTGTCAAAGTTACTTTTTCTGCACAATACAGTTTGCTTTTTCTTTGACACCTGAGCAGTTGGGAAAGCAATTGTAAATAGTGTAAAGACTTGAGTCAGAAGGTGAGCTTTTAGATCCTGCTCCCTGTCTCAGAAATACATCTCCACAGTCCCCAGGAGTATTTTTTACTTTACTTGGAATTCATAATAATAATTGATAATAATAATTACTGGATTTTGAATATACTACCTATGTGCACCAAAATGCACATGAAAGGATCTGTGAGAGTACACAGGCAGAAGAATTTTGTACTCTAGAACTGTGGAGTGACATCACCCTCAAAGTGTCTATGCAGCATGTCAGTGTGGCTGCACTGGCTCTTTTTAATTACTTTGCCCCCTTTTCCTCATTGCATTTTACCTACAGTCAAGGTCTAGATTGTGTCCTGGGGTTCAGCTGGACCTTTTGCATAGTGTTGGCATAAGTGAAGCTCAGTAAAATCTGCTTTGAGGTGAGCTCCCTGCCTGGCTCAAGCTCTTGCTGCCTGCCATGTATTGACAGATTGCTTTTGCATTTGTCCAAGGTGGAGGTAACAGCTCAATACTCAAGTACCTGAGTTTGTTCCTTCTCATGGCCTGATGCACGTGTGACCCAGATCAAAACTGAACCTTGACACTGCACCACACAGCCTGCTCCAGGGTACCAAAGGGGAATAATTGTAATGATAATTTCTTATGATAACAAAACAGCATGCAGTCTGTTTATGAAATTTGGAGTTGTTTAAATGGGCCTGTACTTATATACTAAAGTGTCAACAAAAAGAGCTCAGACTCATCTTTGTGACAAAGTTGCATCAGTTGAACGTGCGTATTTTGGTGCAAGATTCTCTTTGCCTGCCTTTTCCTGTGCCAGGGAAAACTTAGGGTTTCTTTTAGGCTGATACACAGCCACCTCGATGAAGTGACTCTAAACCCATACAGCTCAGCTCAGCTGGTTTACATAACGGGGTGTTTGTGATCTGCAGCAGCCTCTGACATCCACATTCTTGCTCACTAAACAATGGACTGATATCTGTTCAGCTTGAGCCTGAGCTTTGCACCTAAGGAAATCTTCCAAATCGAGGAGGAATAAATGTGAAAATATTGAGGTACACTGAAATCTAGTAACTGCTAAAGAAAAACACACACAACAGTGATTATCAGGGTGATCTGCTGCTAATTAACTGAAGAGCCAAATTACTTTGGCTGTCTGGTTTCTAGCTCTGCTTCTTACTTTCAATTCACCTATTTCTTTTCAATTTGAATGTTCTGCTAGAAAGTAAAACACTCAGTGCTTAACAGACCTTCATGATAGAGTTCATTTGATCCAAGCAGGCCCAATTTATAGCTGCTTTTCCCCAGAGCCTGTTCACTTTGCTAGGATTATGATTTGCTGTTGCAATATTGGGATGTCAACGAAAGAAGCCAGAGACAAATGTTATTGATTGATGGTACCCTATGTTTCTGCAAGAGGAGTACTTTATCAACATCATAAAGGACCTTATCCTTTCAAAAAACAGGGTGGTTTTTGTGGCCATGACAAACAGGAACGGTTTTATCATTAACATTGTAAGCAATTTTGTGATCAGACACATTTCTGTGTCCAAGCAATTCCTGGTGCTTATTTCAAGTGCCCCTTTTTATTTGAAATCATATTCTTATAACTGAAAGTAAAGAGGATATATAGGGTTTTTAGAAGGAAACTAATTTTTGAACAACACCATTGGCAGGCAAGTTATTGTTGCAGTTTTCCCTTTCTTCCCTCCAGTTTGCAATTTTGGATAGTCAGTGGTTTTTATTATTTTGAGAGTAGAAAAAAGTGGTCTTTGCATATTTTGTAAGACTTTGTTGCAGAAATCTGTCTCTGTAATTGGTAAAGTGTCTTGCAAGCTTCTGTAAGTAGTTTTTACCTATATGAATAATCTCATTTGCTTCCTTGGGGCAGGAATACTTAAGTAGTCTTAAAGAATATTTAAAAGATGAGGCTTTTGCTGGCAGTAGGTTTTAACTCATACCATTCTGCTTCCTTTTCTGTCCTTTAATTAAAATGTGCCTGGATCTGACCTCAGAACCAAGAGAGGCTGGATCTCACTGGCTCTAACTGGTGTAACCTGCACTCACCAGAGCAGTTCCAGTGGTTTGGAATGAGGGTCACTTGTGCCTATTAAGCTTTGCCCTTATTTCAGTGTTAGGATATGACATTCTGTTGGCATTGCTGCTGCCCTGAGCTGTGTGTGCTGGCACATTTGACAGACACCCCTCGATGGTTACCAGGGTCCCACCTGCCCCAACAATCCCCAGCAGCCCTGCCCAGCCCCTGGCAGCCTGTCCATGGCCCAGGAACCTCTGCAGCTCCTCTGGGGCTTCAGTCCCTGCAGTGTAGGTGTGCATGGCCCCAGCCCTGTCTTGGAATGTCACCTGGGTTTCAATTGACCTTGCAGTCAATGTGTAACCTACACTCCACTTGTGGCTCCCTGAGCTGTCACCAGGACCTGCTACTGTCACTGCCCTGCTCTGCTTGCTGGGCTCAGATGCCGTGGGGCTGTGCCCTGCTGCTGAGCATAATCCTGTGCTATGGCTCCATTTCCTATTCCAGAGGATGTGCCACTGCCTCTTGTCCTTATCTTGCTGGTGATGCTCAAGGTCCTTGTTTATTAAAAACAAACAAACAAAAACCCAAAAATACCCCCAAGCAACTGAAAAAACCAGATTGTTTACCACCTCAGGCAGAGTTCTCACTGAGGCTGATATTTCTTCAGCAAACCTGGTGTCAAACAGTGGCCAGGCTGCTGAAGATTCCAGCTTATCAATGCTACAATCAACTTTTCCTTTTCCACTCCACTCAAGTCTCTTCTGCTCCACGGGCTATTCCCACCCACATCAATTCCTTTTACCTCTTTGAGACATCCCTTGCCCTTGTCTCTGGCTGCAGTTGCTCATCTGCTTAAGCATCATTATCGATCCCAGGTGCCCCACTTCACTCTTTGCTAAGATAAGTGTTCCTCCTCCAGGGGATCCTTGCATTGGTTGGGGTTTTTCTGGGACCCCCAGCAGGCAAGTAGCAGTGAGGACAGAGGGAAGGTATTTTCCTGTCAGACCAGTCAGAACATGCAAGCCTTGTTATCCGGAACATGTACACGCTCTCCCAGCACCCCTGTCAGCCACAGATAACCTAAATAAATTGGACTCTTGTCTGCATTCAACCACTGAGCAACATGATGAGTGGATCTAGTCTAATATATGTGCACCCTTGGTCTGATTTTTCTGTTAGTTTATGACCACCTGCTTTCCTGCAGTTGTATTTGATTTATAGGGTGCAATAATGTGGAAGTATTGTTTGGGCAGATGGTACAACCTCAAACACTGCTCAGTAGACCTTGTGCAAAATGGGAAACTTGTTTTGAGATCCTGTAGCTGTAAGCAATTATTGGTGTTGGTGTAAGAGCTTCTGTAGCTCTTCTTCATGGCAAAGGAAAAACTAATAGTGGCAGGAGTTGTTACACCTGGGCAGTGAGTTGGGTACGGCTGTGAAGGTGTAGGGGGATAGAATATAAGAAAATAAAGATAGTGTAGAAAGTAATCTTACCCCTAAGGAGTTGCAGCTGGGCCAATTATCAAGGATTAGGAGCAGGCCTGACTTTAACAGGCCACAGCTGTAAGCAATGAGAGGAAGAGTGCTATAAAAGAGTGGGGTGGCTGGGTGAGAAGGGAATGGGAGTCAGTGGCTGCTTTGTGAAGAAGAGTCAGTGCTCTGAGGAACTGCCCACAAGAAACACCAAGAAGGTAAGGAACTTTTGTGATAAGTAGATAACAGTATGGAACACCTGTGGTAAGATGACAACATGAAGGTACAAAAGAACTTCACAGTATTCACACCATTGGTATGTGGGGAAAAAATTCAGCTGACAGCTACCATAAATCGTGTCCTGATTTATGATTATTTAGTTTTTGAACATGCACCAACCCCCTGCAGTGCTCCAGGGTCAGGGCAGAGGGGCTGGAAGGTGCCCAGAGGGCTGAAGGACCTGGGGGTGCTGGTAGAGAGCAGCTGAACAGAGCCAGGTGTGCACAGGTGCCCAGGAAGGGCAGGGGCACCTGGCCTGTGGCAGCAGCAGGGCAGGGACCATCCCCTGTGCTGGGCACTGGGCAGGGCACACCTGGAATCCTGTGCTCAGCTCTGGGCCCCTCAGGACAGGGAGAATGTCCAGAGAAGGGAATGGAGCTGGGGAAGGGGCTGGAGCCATCCAGAGAAGGGAATGGAGCTGGGGAAGGGTCTAGAGCACAAGGCTGCTGAGGAGCTGCTGAGGGGATGTGATCTTGGAGAAAAGGAGGCTGAGGAAGGATCTCATAGCTCCCTACAGCTGCCTGAAAGGAGGATGTGGTGACCTGGAGGTCTCTTGTCCCAAGAAGGAATACAACCAGGTGCCTTGAATTGTGTCAGAGGGGATTTAGGTTGGATATTAGGAAAAATTCCTTCACTGAAAGAGTTGTCAAGCACGGGAACAGGCTCCCCAAAGAATTGTTTGAGTCACCATCCCTGAAGGTATTTCAAAGATGTGTAGATGTGGCGCTTGGGCACATGGTGTTGTGGTGATTTGGTAGTGCTGGGTTAATGGTTGGACTTCCTCATCTGAGGGGTTTTTCCGATTCTGTGAAATGTTCCTTCCTAGTAATTCCATTAGGTACTGGGCCCTTCTTGTGAGGATGTTAGCATGTTCAAGGAAGGTGATAGCTTCTGGGTATCTGGCAGGATTAAATCCAGAGTTAAACTTGGAGTTTGAATTTTGGAAGCAGCAAATTTGGGCATGGCTGGCCCACAGAGAGAAGGTAAAAAGGTTTGCTAGGATTTAGGTAGTATGTAGAAGAATGAGAGTTCATGCTGGGATGGGATTTAAAGTTTCAAACCAATTAGAATTTTAATTGTTTCTTTTTTCCTGTTTGTTAGCAGTTGTGACTAACTACCCTAGGCCAATAGACAGCTAAAGCACATCCCCATGTAGGGATATCACAGTCCTACCTGTTACAGAAATTTCTAACAATGAGTCCTGAATTATCTCCAAAATATCCTCAGTGCATAGAGACTGCATGAATCTGGGAAAAGCAGTGAGTTTGTTTACGCCTAACATATTTTTGGGCAAATTGAGAATGTTTATTTTCTAAACACATTCCACCATAATTTTGAAATGATGACTTTTTTTCTTTACAAATAACGGTTTCAATATCCTTTGCTTCACAAGTGTTTGATCTAACCACAGTTGATGTTCAGCCATGGTAACACTCAGGATTTTTTTTCTCATGCCTGTTGATTTTCTGCCCTTCCCTCCACCCCCTGAGACAGATTGATTTGGAATCTATCCAAGTTCTCTCAGGAGTGGTATCAAATTTGTTCTTTTCTCTCCACACCTGACCCATTCTGGCTTCCTTTAAATGCTAAAACTAGCAAGGGCCCAGCTGTGATGGGAAAAAACCCACAACCAAACAAGAAAATCTCTTTATATGTTATTCCTATACAGGAAAGGTAGCTAATGGGGGAACAGTGTTTCAATGGATTTACAACAGACTGTGTTAAAAGGGAAGTTACCAGTCAGATTTCTTTTTGTATCAGATTATATTTAAGAAAGAGGGAAAAGTAAATGTAGGCATTGTTAGAACAGCTGTACCTATCTCTGTACCCATCCCTTTATACCCCTTTACTCAGGCAATAATGCAACAACCCTTTTCCATATTCACACTTTAAAACACACTGCAGTTCAACCTGATATTTCATGTAATAATCAAACCAATTCCCCTGCTAATAGCTGCACACACATTTGTGCGTCAGTTCTTTAAATACCCAACCTTTGGGAAATAGGCCCTGGGTTGGAGCAGGAGGCACTCAGCCTCAGCATACAACGAGTTTAAATGGAATAAGCTAATTTGTCACTGTTTTGTTATGATTGAATATATGTGTTTAGAATGAAATTTAATTTAAATCCAATTTGTAACATCTCTGTGGGTGGGACAAAGGGAAAAAAAAACCCCAAAGGATGTATTAACTGAATACTGTACTGTGAATGTAATGGGACTTCTGAGTTTAATGTTCAATTAAAAAGCCCTGCATGTTCTTATTACTGTTTACAAGAGTGGGTTTGGGGGAGATTTATGTTATCAAAAACCCACTGTACAACCCTTCTTTTTGTCACCAACTCATGCAAAGTCTTTACCTGGTACACTTAAGCCATCTGTTATTCTTGAAGGAAAATTCAGTCACAGAGGTATCAAGAGATAAAAAGCACATTTTTTATAAACATTTGCCTGAGTTGCCATGTTGGTTTTTTTACTTGAGAAAATGAAGATGAATTAGTATCACTGGCAGTTGTGGTTTGATAGGGAGCAAAGAATCCAAGTGGAATAAACAAGTGTGAGCCTTGTGGGGGCTGGTGAGTCACAGGCAGCGCTGGCAGTGCCAGGACCGGCACCAGGACCCAAGCCGGGCATCCCCTGCTCCCACAGCCCTGCCCTGGGCAGAGGAGCTGGGAAATGGGATGAAGGGTGGGAGGAGGAGCAGAGTCTTTCCTGCAGTTTATTATTGGGTGCCTGACTGGGGGCCAGAGTCTCTAGCTGGGGCCCATCTGGTAAAAGCCAGGATTGCTTGGTGGGCTGCGGTGAAATGATTCTCCTTTGCACTAGATTCTTCTATCAGTTATTTTTTCTCTCTTGTTTGCCTAAGAAAAATGTTGCAATTCTCATATTAAGAAGGATGCTTAAGAAGGTTCTGAACACGATCCTAAGCCAGGAATGATAAAGTTGGAGGAAGGGAGGGGTGGATGGGCAGACAGGTACTCACCATTCTTTATACATAAAACAGCTACAATCAAAGGTATCTAAGATTGAGTGCATTGACAATCATAAGTTCATGTCACCTTTCTATTTCCTATTTAACCTTGAATGTCTGTATTGAATATATCCTTTTATAGATATTCGTAGATACATAAATATATTCCTATGATAGATCCTGCAAAGACAGATTTATTTATTATAAACCCCTAATATACATACAAATAATTAAATACTTTCTTGCTTATGTCGTATGTAATTTCATTTGCATGGGATTTGCTTAATATAAAGTACAGACTTATTAGAAGCTCTCAAAACAGATATATCCCTTATTGGGTAATTAATACTAATCTTGCAAACACATTAACAACACAGAGGCAGTAACAGCTATCTTAGGAGCTGTTACAGTCTGTCTTGTAAATCCTGTCTTACTGTGTGGATTAGTTCATGTTCCTTTGGAGATGTGAGCGCTGATCCTGATGCCATGCATGGGGCTGGGTCTGTAGGGATCCCTTCCCCTCCAGATTTCCAGGGTTTTAAACACAGCTCTAACAATACATGTGAAGTGTATGAGTGGGTGAGAGATGTGCAAAAACCACACCTGCAAATTTTTTTAACTACTTCAGAGCTTTCCATTGTATATGTTTGGATTAGGAATAAGTGAATTAAGTCTTTAAATTAGTATTTCAAAGTTAATAGAAAAAAATTAGAAACTTTTTAAAAAAACTTTATTAAACAAAGTCAGCAAATAGTATTGTTCAATATAGGTTTTGATTATATTGTTGGGGGGGGGGTTGTTTTCAGGAATTTTTTTAAGTCTCAGAAACTTCCAAGCATGATGTTTTCCATCAGATATAAACATTCTTTCAGGCTGTGACCTCCAGAAATTACTTCCATAAAGGAAGTGCTGACTGAAATGATTGTAACCATGACTTTACTGTAACAATTTGCAAAATAGAGATGGTGCAGTAAGTGTGATGGTTTCATATACATTTACTCATGGCTTTTAAAATTACTTCTGTGACTGGATAGTAGAACCATCCTGCTTTATATTCCATATGCATATTTATATTTGGCTGTCCACAAGAACTGTATTATCCTGTCTCTGGGTAGAGAGTGCGTGGTATCTCCTGCCAGCGTTGCCTACACTGGCTGTGCTGCACCCTCACAGAGCAAGTCTTGTTACCTGCTGCCCATGCCTGCATTGAACTTCCTAGAAATATAAGAGCAATTTTATGGATGCAAAGAAGAGTGGTTTTGGTACAGTCCATGTTTACAATTCTAATTGGGATTAATAAAGAAAACACATAGCCTGAATACACACACATAAAAAGTACAGTGGCAGAGTATTGATTCAAATTAAATTAGTTCTATTCATGTTACAAAATTAACTCAAAAGTAACCTAGATCCACTTTCAAAGGCATGTAAGAACTGAAGTCATTGTGAATCCAGAACCACTTTGAGAGCTGAAATATCAAGTTACTTTAGGCATGGCAAAAATATTTATATTTACAGTCCTGTCAGTTTGAAATTTGGCTTATCATGTATTTGCCTGGACAAGAAACACTCTTACATTGATTGGCTGTATACAGCATCTCTGACATTGTCTGTCTAAGGAATGAGCATTCAATTTTCATCCTCTTTCCTCTTTATCTGCATTGGCAGATCAGTGTTTGTAGTGGCACAAAAGGGGATATGCTATGAATAGTCCAACTTCCATTACGCTGGTGCCCAGCAATGCAGGGGTGGATTTCTCTTCATCATGGGAGAGTCACTGTAATTGTCTCTGAGCTTCATTAGCTGTCACTGTCTCTGTGTCTGACATGTCAAAACCCAGAGACAACCTACTAATTTCTTGTTGAAAGCAGCCACAGTCTCTAGAGCTTGAAAAGATACACAAGCTCCTTCCTTTTATGCTAACACACCTGACAAATGCCAAATGCTCTCACCTCTGGATGAAATCTGAAATCAACAGTTTTTGTGGGTGCTCAGAGCTCTCAAGTGGTTTTTTTAAGACAGAGACCACCGTGCTTCATCTGGGCTGGGGTTTGGGGGTTTCTTGACATCCGCCTGTGACCGCATCCTGTTGACAGTGAGCAAGTCACTTAGTCCACATCCTAATTATCTTCATCTCAGAATTGAGCCCACAGCTTTTTGTATCTCATGGTGAATTCCTGAGTATTGGGAATGTGTTCAGGTTTTATGGTGATGGTTATTTTAACAAAAAATGTTGTGAATTATATTTGGATTCTTAAGGTGTTCATATGAAATTGTTCATGTTTCATCTATCCTGACTCCGCATCCAGACAACATTTAGGTCCTTCCCTGCCTTTAGTCTTGTTTCCATGAGATGGAAACTCAGAGCATGTGTTGGAACCCAGGCATGATGTGTGGTGTGTGTGGGTGCACCATGTGGGTGCACATCTACCCTGCATCTGTAAGGTGAGATGCTGTGACAGGCAACATAATTTGTCCTCTCCTGATGCCTGACTTCTCAAGGAAGTTGGAGGCAGCTTAGCAGCTCTGTTATTCCCAGCCTAGTGGATCCAGAGCATTCCTGGGGTACTTCTGAGAAGGCTCTGAGTCCTGCCTACATGGTTGCCTTCAGCAGCAACATGATAAGCAGCAGCTTGTAGCACCATCACACCCTCCCACACTGGGGATGACTAGAATGTGCAGTTGTCTTCCTTGTTTCCTAATCTAGTACATGATTTTATTGCCCTTGGATGCTGCACTGATCCCAGACAGGCAAACGGATCTCACACACTGCTACAAAGGAGGAAACCCTGAGAAATGCTGCATGTCTAGAACTTTAGCAGAGTTGCTGCTTAATGGATTCTCAGGATCACATCTGAGATGTGTGATGTACACTTATGTTGTATGCGGTCATTTTGCGCTTAAAGAAGAATTTTTATTTTGTATGAGTGGCCTTGGCCCAAAATATTGTCTAAACACACAGATGTTATACAGTCTTTACTGTGATTGCTTTCTGCAGTTTTGGAGCTGTTAATTTTAGCTCTTCATTTCCACAGCAAGACCTTTTGGCATCTTTGTGGAACAGGAGCAGGGTCCTGAATTAGCACAGCTCCATGGTACTGGCAGGGTATAACTGAAGGAAGGAAATAGCTCCCCTGGTATGTACTTTTACTGTAAGCAGCGCAGGGATATTTGTTAGGATTCATTGAGGACTAGAGGCTGTAAGAAGTGTGGTGTACTGCAGCTTCCCAGCAGAAGACAAGGGTATGGAGGCTCCAAGGGAAACAGACAACCTGTTTAATTCTCATAATGCTTACTGTCCTTTGCTTCCAGCATGAGCAAGGCAGTAAATGTTGAACAAAGCAGTAAATATCAAGCAAAAGATGTTGATTTGTATGCGCAGCAATTGTTGGAATAAAAATCAGTTCAGACCCCAGTGACTCTTGCCAGCCCTTGTTATGGCTGTAGAGATCTGAATTCACAGCAAGTAAATACAACTGAAAATTCAGGATACCATCAGGTTGTAACTCCAAATAGATCCTTCTCCTTTGCAGAATTGACTGGAAAGTTTCCATGGGAGGAGAGAGGCCTCAGGGGAGCAGGACCTGTGGAATTGTGTTGTGTGGGGAGCTGAACCCCCCACCCTGAGATGCTGCTGGCATTTTATTTGTTGTTAAGTAACACAATAATCTGTTGCAGAGAGTACAAAATGAGAACTCTGTATCAGAGTGTAGATGCCAGACATGCATTAATAAAAGAATAAATGAAATTAATAATTTATATGTGGCTGCTTTTACTTTTTGGGTGGGTTGTTTTTGTCTTTTTTTTCTTTTAACACTAGTAGAAGGACATTACCATTCAAACTGAACTGGAGTGAAATTACTTCTACTACAGATAAAACATATTCAGATGAGCAGCATGCTTTCCCCACAAAGCTAGCTGCAATCCCAATTAACACTTCTCAAAACTGAATTTTTTTTCCCCCTGCTTCCTAATGAGGTTTTTTCCTCCCTGCTGTCTTGATACAAAGCTTTATGCCGTATGAGTGTGTTCATATGGTGCTTGAGTGCGTTATCTGACCTTGATTGGTGTTTTGGGAGCCAGTTAAATAGATTACATAGAGGTTACCTTGACAACTGTCTTTGCTGATTTAGCAATGCAGTTCATTCTTGGGCACAAGACTCTCAGCAACTGTGGAATTCCACTGACTTCATATTAATCATTAACACAATGTTCTGGAGAGGCTCTGCCGAGCTAGCAATAAGGACTGTATTGAAATTATTTTTTTAGTGGGTAAATGTTATAGACCAAGATATGTTTACAGTATGAAATGTTGTTCACAGTCATAAAATGAAAATATATGTTCCTGTTTATTTTTTCTCTCTCTTCTAGTTTCAACAATAATATTGGAATAATAAATCTCCTATCATGTCTGATGGGAAAAGATGGTCTTTTAAATGAAACTCTTTCCTTAACATTGATCTTACACCATACCTTCTTTTAGGTCTGTGCTGTAACCTCGCAGGCATGACAGATAGTTAAATTCAGTGTGCAAAAGCTTATAAGCCTGGAATCTGATCTCTATTAACTTCAAGGAGATTGCTTCTGATTTACATTAGTCTTACATATTGGTCAAAACCTGATGCATTTCAAAAGATCTTGGTAGACAAGACAGGCACTTTCTTCTTGAAATCTGTTGTCCAGAATTGTTTACAATAGCTTAAGCATTAAAACTGTTGTGTGATCAGGGCTTTGGGCTTTTCCTTTAAAATTAATATTTTTGCTCTTAAGTACCCAGCTCAACCAGAATTTTGCAGGAGGATGTCAAGATTCCAGGACTGTGTTTTATTGCAAGAGACTGGAAACCTTGTGGAAATTAGACAAAGTTTTTTATGAATTAAATATGAAAATGAATAATGTAGTCAGAACAGGGGCCACACCATGGTTTTTCTTCCACTGTGATATTCAGTGTATCTTATAATGTCTTTTCCATTGTCTCCATTTTCCATCTGCAGCAGTGTATGGCAAGTCTAACTGCTTTTTTGGGTTGAAATTGCCTAATTGTGAAAGACAAAATGTCATGTACAAAGCCAGTAGAGAACAGAGTTGAGGTCTGTGACACATGGATTTCACACATGGAGGGAGATTATATGGGGCTTATGGGTAGATATATTGGGCTAAATATTTTTCTAGTGCTATCAGGTAATGAAATATGAAGCTTTTCTTTTTTAACTGCCATCATTAGGTTTCAGAGTTAGTCCATTACAAATAAAAAAGTCATTTGTATTTCCTGGAGCAGTTTCCTTTTAAAACGCAGAAAGACAGAATTAATCATGGTGTCTTCAAGTCCTGATTGTGAGTTACTGTTTGCCCAGTTTGAGAAATATTTTCTTTCAACTGTAATTATACTGAAGAATAATTTCCCCCAGATTTGTTCTCCCATTCTTTGAGCAGTTTGTTGCTGGGCCAGTGCCACAGGCATGAGCCATGTTTTTTGTTTGGGGTGAGGACAGTGCACACATGGCTGGGCCTCTGCAGCTACTGAGGATTTTTCAAGGTGTTTTCTGCAGAGTATGAAATGCAATTGGAACTCTTCTCTCAAGCAGTGTCTGAGTATGGTCTCATGCTCTGTTTACAGCCAAGAAGGACCCTTCCCTCACTTCAGCACAGAGGACTCCACATAACCACACAAAGAGGCAGCTCTATCCAAAGAGCTTTCAAATTTTTGGAGACAGGTATCTACAGTCATTCATGAATGGCTTAGTGAGAGATGATATTTGCCTTTGCACTCCTGATTTTGTGTGCCCAAAGCTTCCTTGGCATGCTGACAGCATTGAGACAAACATCAGAGGCATAAGTCAGTCAGAATAGCCAGCAGGAACTGGATTGTGTGGCTGAGTTACTGTACCCAGATAGGTGACCCTGTTCCCAAATAGGACTCTTCCCTGGCCCCCTCCAGCACAGCTCTTCTGCATGCCAAACTTCGGACTCCTTAGCATAAAAATACACAGGTCTGCAGCTGGAGCCTAATTTTAGACATGCCCCAAAGTACCTCTGATACAGTACACTGATATTTATTTTTGCTGGTGCAGGTTCAGAATCAGTCTGAAGCAGTTTGGTGGGGCTTCCTATTCAGAAGAGCGCTCAAATCCTTCACTGCAAGAGTGAGTGGAATTGCTCACAGATTGCTTAAGGAAAGAGGAACTTTGTTACTAGAGATTTTAATCTGTCACTTTAAAAGACTGATTATTTCCAATACATGCTCTAGGGTGTTTCACAATTGGCAAGGTTGATTTGTTTTGGAGGCTTGTAGCCCTGCAAGAATTCAAAAGTAGCACACTTTGGGGCTTCTAGTTTTAAGATACAGGGTATAGCTGATGGAGATTTCCTTGACACAGTTTCTTTTTTATTCACATCGAATGGGTTTGACTGTTGAGCACAGAGGTGCCCAGCTGCCAGTCACTGATTATGTGGTGCAGGAGTATTGGTCCTCATGGAGAAGGAGATGGAATAGCCAAAGTATAAATAGAGACAGGGTTGGTTTAGGGGTTTTTATCATAACTAAGTTCCTTTTATCAAAGGAACCTACAAGCAAGAAATAATTTAACTTCTACATTTTGTACTGATAGGATTTCCAACTATTTTTGACTCATTTTAAAATGCAGGGGTCAACAGAAGTCTTATTTTAGGAAAAGATCCATTGCTAACTGCATTTAGCCCTATGTAATTTTTACACCCATTTATTCATTCCTGCAAGCTGTGACCTCATGTGATCAGAATCCAATCCATTTGTCCCATCTGCACTTCTGTCACTGCAGGAAATAAGGGAAATATTTCTGTCTCTCATGATAAATAATTATTGTTCATATGTGCATGTCCTGTGGAAACCCAGTGGCCCTATGTGCTGATAATTGACACATTTCAGCATTCATAAGGAAAAAAGGGCTTCATAACTATCAAATTTCCACCGTTAGGAATTTTAAGAAAATGTGTTTTGATGCCAAGTATCTATGCATATCAAAGTTTAATGACTAGTCAAGACAAACATCCATGGTAACATCTGGGATATATTTATGCTTTAGCCATTTAACCAGTCTGGTCAGAAGTTTCAAATCTGTGTCTATCTGGGCCTGAGAAAATTTTTCCAATATTATTAGATATAGTTTGAGGTCTATAGACCTGAGATTAATGGCTGTTTAAAGCCTTTCAATTTTTGCAGAAGAACAAAAAAGCAGAAATGTTCACAGACTCAGATAATGAAAGAGTCACTCATGGATTATCAGGAGGATATTTCAGCAAGATACTGTAGAAATGATGTTAAATTATGAATAGCAGCCACTGTGGTAAATTCTCAGAAGGTATGGTCAAAACTATCAATACTGAAGTTATGCAAAGAGTTAAATAGGGTTTTCTCCAGGCTGATGAAGCAAATGGCTCTGGAACCTATTAACTCTTTTCCCAGAGAATACTCCTGTGGTATTAGTGCTTGGTGTCTGATGGGCTTTGCACTAGAACAAAAATCATGTTTAGATGCTGATGCTGGAAGCTGCTCTAACTTATGCTTTGGGACTGTCTAGCAATTAGGTTGGGATTGGGGGATTTCTAAAGTCACCTTTGCACCTCCTGTTTTGAGCTGCAGTCTGCTTTTTTATCTTGTATCACACATCATACTGGGGGCTGGGATTAGAGCAGTAATTTACTGTATTACTTTTCCCTACACACCAATAAAAAGAAAACATTTTGTATTTTTTACAGATTTACTCTTTTGAAATAACTCCAGAATTTAGGATTTATCCAATATTTGTCTGGGAGGAAAAAACCTTTGCAGACTTTTGTTGTTATATATGTTTTTCTAAAAGAGCCTTAATGGAACAAGATAATTCCACCTGTGTGTCATCATTCAGTGTAAGGGTAGAGTTGTCAACAGACTGCAGGGAGATGAGCACTCTGGTTTCCTTCATATTGAAGTAAGATATATGTGTGTTATTTCCTTACATGTCACCTGGAAGTTTTCCCCTGAGTATTGCCAAGTCATACAATTAACACTGCTGAATTCCCCACAAGAGTCTGCACTTCTGATTTTGAACCCACACCAAGACAGAGATTCCAGCCCCAGACCAGCTTCATTGACTAACACCAGGTACAGGTAAATAGAAAACTTGTACATGTTTATGTACAACAAAGGCTTTGCTAAAGCAAGACAGAGCACTAGCTTAGAATACAGAATGATTTCTCCATCTTCACTTTATTTTTCCTTTTCTCAGAGGGTGGGGAAATGGGGAAAAACAACCTCGCAGGTCAAGGTTGAAGACTTTGTAGTGCAGAACAACAAAGCTTGACTGTGATAATCTACAGAGCACCTGCCCTGAGGATAAACAAACAGTTCACATTTTTCTGCTTTCAAGTATGGTATGAGCAAAATAGCACAAGCAAAAGATTCTTTTGAACCTTATAGGAAATAAGGAAAATGGAAATCTTAAGAACAAACAAAGTATTTTATATCCTGTGCTGGATTTTGTAATAGAAGCTGCAGCATGCAAATCAAATTGATCAAAACCAACCATGTCATGAACCATGATTGGATCTGAGACATGAAGGTATTCTCCCAGTTTTTACCAACTCATTCTTGAGCTTAATTTTGTCTTCCATGCCCTGTATCTTGCTGATGGCAGAAGCACACTGCTTGCCTAGTGAACCACACCTGAGTTTAGTCCCTTAAGCAGGGTGATTTTTCCAGAAGTTTTCCTCATTGCTGTGCTTTAATATTCTTTCCTTGTACTCCAGAACATGGAACTCCAGCACTTCTTATTCTTTATAGCCTGAATAATCACATTTTTAGACTCTGCTGTTCTAAAGCCTAGTTAGTAGAATTTTCATAACTAACAAACTACACACCTGTCACATAGTCCATGCTGATCATCCCACAGACATGCATGCAGACTTTTTGTCCCTCTTTTGCATTTCTGTTGTTCAAATATGGTGTTGATGAGACTCCAGGAGAAGTCTTGCATGATCTCTTCTCTGTGCATGAGACACTCTCCAGCCTTTGTGAAAATGTTATTTGGGATAATCCTTCAAGGAAAAAGTTTCCCTTTCAAGTCTTGGACTTGGTTTCCTAGCACAAACACTGAGCAAATGGGCTTCTGATAACTTTAGTTTTACTTCAGCTGACATTCCAAATTATACAGAAATACAGAATAACTGAGAAGAGCATTGACAGACTGCATAGGGAACCATTAACCAAGAGTACATGGTTAAGCAGATATATTGAGCTGTGTGTTGCTGAAACACAAACTAAGTGAAAGGGAGCACAAACCTTAGGAGTTCACATCAGGCTGAAAAGCAACAACTGAGTCCAACAAACAGACACACTTGGATTTCAGGAGGGCAAACTTTGTCCTGTGTAGGAGACTGGTTGACTGGTCCCTTGGAAAGCAGTCCTGAAGGGGAGTCCAGGAGAGGTGGACATAGTTTAAGAAGGAAAGTGTAAATGCACAGGAGCAGGCTGTCCCCATGTACCAAAAGACTGTCCCAGCTGCACAGAGATATTTGGCTGTAATTCAGGAACAAAAGGAAAATTTATGACTTTTGGAAGAAGGGACACACAACTCAGGAAGACTACAGAGATGTCATGAGATTATGCAGGGAGAAAATTAGAAGTGCCAGTGCTTTGACACCATTTCCCACTGCATTTCCATGGAGAACCTGGTTGCTCATGCCTTGGATGGGTGTGTGTTCACTGGGTAAAAGCTGTCTGGATGGCCAGGCCCAGAGAGTGGTGAGGAATGGAGTGACATCCAGCTGGGGCTGTCACCAGTGGTGTGCACCATGGCTCAGTATTGGGGCCAGTTCTCTTATCACATCTTGACTGATGATCTGAACAAGGGGACTGAGGGCATCCTCAGACGTGGCTGGCATCAATCTGGGTGGGAGGAAGGACCAAGGCGGTGACCATCCCTTGTGCTGGGAGCTGGTCTGGCCACACCTCACATCTTGTGTTCAGTTTTGGGTCCCTCATGACAAGAAGGACATTGAGGGGCTGGAGTGTGTCCAGAGAAGGGAACAGAGCTAAGGAAGAGTCTGGAGCACAGGTGTGATGAGAAGAACCTGAGAGAGCTGGGGGTGTTTAGCCTGGAGAAAAGGAGGCTCAGGGGGAGCCTTATCACTGTACAACTGCCTAAAAACAGGTTGAAGTCAGGTGGGGGTTGGTCTCTTCTCCCAAGTAACAGGCAATAGGACAAGAGGAATTTGCCTCAAGTTGTGCCAGAGGAGCTTTAGATTGGGAAAAATTCTTTCACTGAAAGGGCTGTCAAGCACAGGCTGCCCAGAAAAGTGGTTGAGTTACAGTCCCTGAAGGTATTTAGAAGATGTGTAGATGGCAGTTAGGGTCATGGTTTAGTAGAAGACTTGGCAGTGTTGGGTTAACTGTTATACTTGGTGATCTTAGAGGTCTTTTCCATACAAAAAGATTCTATAGTTCTAGACTTACTGGTGTCCTGAAAGCTGTTACTGGTGTCCTGAAAGCTGTTACAGCCTGGCTCCATCTTGATCCCACTGGAAATCCCTAACAAAATTCCTATTCATTTCCATTGCTGAGTAATCCTGGGAATTGATGCTTTATCCTGGCCTTAGAAAATTCAGAGCCAACATGGTTAAGGGATAAGGGCTTTTACCTCAGTATTTTAATAAGGGTCCTTCTGTGCACCACTTCAGCAAGGTGGAGTGCACTGCAGTGCACACACACAGCAGATCATCTATACAATTTATAGACTTTACAGATTAGCAGATCTAACAAGGATTCCCCAATGGGAGGCCTGGATGAATGGGGTGATATTCCCCCATCTGTGGAACTCCCCCCTGGATGGGCCAAATCTCAGTTTATGGGGTATGTTCTAGAGTTGACCTTGGTTTCCCAGGATAGTGTGGGGTTTTCCAGCCTCCTGCTATGAATTAGGATGTTTGGTCTCCTGGCCTAACAGAATACTGGGGCTATGCTAAGTTATCAGACTTAAGGAGTTACAAGTATGCATGCTAAGAATACTGAGGATACATAAAAGTTATATAAAAGGTATATAAAAGAAAAGGCAAAAAATCATCTTGGCATCAGAATAATAGAAACATTTATATGCAAAGAAAATGTGTGTGTGTGTTTATGATTCTCCTCTGGGTTCTATTTTCTGTAGAATCAAAGTCCCAGTTCCCATTTCATGATGAATCTAAGTCTTCACTTCTGTTAGCACCACAGAGAAATCTCTGACAAGACAGATGTCTGCAGCCACCAGAAGCCTTAAATTGAACACCTAAAAATAGAAAGCTGCAGAATTTATAAATATTTTTGCAAATCAACCTTTTATAACTACCCTCCTTTTGTAGCAGTGGTAGTTAGCATTGAAATCCAAGTATATTTCAGCAAAAGAGAAAGCTGACCAAGCAGCCCAAGAAATTCTGCAGAGTTCTGCAAATTGCAGGAGGCCCAGGGAAGGAAATCACTGCACGCCAATTTTTCCCACTGATTTCTATTGTCTCTACTTATCATATGTAACACTAGGAATGCAGTGTGGAGCACTCTGTCTTCTCCTCTCTTCTTATGTAGCTAATAGCCTGAATATGTTTTATGACTTTGTACTCTCATTCAGCATAATTTATTTAGTTAGAAAATGCGATGTGCCCTTTATTCTGTTTGTTCACAAATTACAGTGGAGAAGGATCGGCCGGTAGTGTAGAAAGCTGGTATTGGATCTGCTAAGATCTCTTCCTGTTCAGATTTGCTTTCTGTGGCTGGAGGCTACTCTTGATAGTTATTTGGAATGAAATTTTGTTCATCCCCTTAACAAAGAGATAGTTGGTTCCATTCAGTACTGCCATGAACTTCAGACAGTGTTTATATAGTGTGTATTCAAAACACGCCAGCTATTTCTTACCATCATGTATTTTCTCTGACCATGAGCTGGGCTTCTCTTTTATCAGAGGGCTTCTGTTTACCTGGCATCTCTCTTTGTTCTTTTGGATCTTTCTCTGCATAATCATTCCCTACACTGCCTGAGCAAATATGATTGTGAAGAGGAAGAACTGCAGAATTTCCCTGCAATGGTTTCTTCAGCTTTTCTTCCAAAGACTTGCTCCTGTGTCCCTGTCTCTCACCTGAGGTTGATACTCCTTTCTCCACTTCCCTGGCTCCAGCATGTGGACATTGCTGTGGAGCCCATGAGCAAATCACTGTGGATTATTTCCATTTATATCTCATGTCTCAGCATACCTCCTCATTGGGACTTGTCTCCTCTCTTGTGCATCCCATAACCCATTTCTTCCTGGTTTCACATTGCTACTGGAGCAGTCTGTGCCAGGTAGCAACAAATTCAGGGGACCCTTTAAAGTAGAAAGTTACTTAACCCAAGAAATTTCACCTTTCAGGAGAGACCTTTGCTACTGAATAAATCTTTTTAAATTGGTCTCTGTTACCAAGACTTTGCTAGGGAAGTCAAACCAGTAAAAGCTCCTTGATAAGCATTGAGTGCTGTGTATAAAAACTGCCTGTATTGCTAACCAGACTTCTCTAATTATATAAACCATCCTGCAGAAGATTTCTTTTGCTGCTATAAATTGTGCCAGCTCAGGTGATTTCCTTTCTAAGCTATTTTGGCAAAATGCTACCTGTGCAATGCTTTGTAGGCTGAAAGGATCCCTTATAGAGGATTTTTTTGGACCAGGTGAATTTTTCTATTGGCCTAGTATGAATATCTGTGCAAATCTGACTTGGGTCATACCAAAGCCTTTGGCTTAGCTGCAGGAGGGGGAACACAAGAGAAGGAAAGCAAGAGACACTTCTATGGCAGCCAAAAAAGCCCCTGAAAGATCTCAGTATGCCCAGTCCCAATACTTTGCTAAGTACATCTACTGTCACCAGAGGATGTGAGCACTGACAGTACCTGTCCTTCCTCTGCTGGCTG
Source organism: Zonotrichia leucophrys gambelii (assembly GCF_028769735.1). Classification (NCBI taxonomy): domain Eukaryota; kingdom Metazoa; phylum Chordata; class Aves; order Passeriformes; family Passerellidae; genus Zonotrichia; species Zonotrichia leucophrys. The sequence goes on from NC_088174.1 coordinate 7,235,122, forward strand.
TTGAAGTCATCATGGACAAGACATATTTGGTATTTTCTTATGCTTATGCAGGCCATTGAAAATGCTGGGGCAGATGCACAGGTCCTTTAGATTAATGCCAGTGCACCTCTTTGCACCAGCTGACAGGCTAGCCCATAATGCACTAAATGCTATTTATTATTTTATTTTGTTTGCTAGAGCGACAATGGAAATGACAGTGATACACAGGTCAATTCAATCCTGCTGACATAGCCTTCAGGGGCTTTATGTTGGGGGTTTTTTCCCCTTCTCCCAAGAGAATCTCCCTTACAGTTTTATATTTGGTAAGGTTTATTAAATAAGCTCACCATATTAGCAGTCTCATAAGCTTGTTATTTTTTGTATCTCTTTATTTCTTTAGCTTTATTAATCATCAAGTTGCTAACATGAAAAATGCACTGTAAGAATAAATAATCATTATTATCAAAGTGCTTTTATAAAATGATCTGTAGGATTAAATCCTTATTAAAACAGCATTATTGGTCATGATTATCATTATTATTACATATTAATTAGTCGTACCAAGATAGTGCAGCTTTCAGAATTATCTTTACCAAAGTCAGTTAAATAAAGGTTTCAAATTGCAATAGATTTAGTGGTTTAGAACATAGTACTGGGATTATAGATAATATTATTTATTCAGTTCAGTACTTGCAAAGAGCTGATGATGTGCTCAATGCTGTGCACAGCAGAATTTGCTGTCTGAAACATATACTTTAAGAAAGGGAAATGATATAGTTGCATTAGAGTACAAGGGGTTTTTTTCTGAAATCTGGGAGTTCAGTGTTGTTTATGGCTCTGCTGCTTCCTGTGTCTGTTAAATTTTGTGCTTTGTCATTTATTTAATCTTTCTCTGACTCAGTGTATTGATATGCATAAAGAACATTCCACTAATTAATCTGAGTACAGCATTTTAAATTATAGGTGCCATATAAGAGTGGAGCATTTTTTCCCATACCTGAGCAGAAGCTGCAGCTGGCATGGATTGCCATGTCTGTAAACTCTCCATAGATGTGGTGCCTGCTAGGTTAATGTAACTGTGAGGTGATGTGATGGGCAGATTGTGTACAGCACACTTCCCTCTTTTTCTTTTATCTGAAGTGATGCTATTACTCCTGCCCTTTGATGGAGTAACCTAGCCAACTTCAAGAGACATGGGATAAGAAAAGACTGACAAATAAAATATTGTTATGGCAGGTGTTGCAAGATGGTACCGTTATATAAAGTCATGCCTTTTTTTATTTTTTCCCCACCTTGTTATGTGAGCAAACATTCAGTCTTGGGAAGACACAATGTGTTTGTAAATTTTCTTTTGCAAGGTCTTGGGTAGAGAAAGTCAAACAATTCATTTTGTTGCCTCAGCCTGTGGATGGAGTTGTTCTGGAGACAGATACTCTCCAACAGACAGGCATTAGTACTTGGCTAAATTCCTGAGCAGAGCCATTGCCCTCCTGCTGCCATCTTTTTTCCAGGTCTAATTTTGCTTGTTGCCTTCTCTCTTTATGTCATGCCTCAAATTTAGCATCCCAGGCTCTTCAGGGGCAGGACTCTGTGTGAGATACAGAAATCCACCTTAGGCACTGATTCTGCCTGCAAAGCTGGACCAGGTGGGGAAGTTAAAAATGCAGTCCCAGGAGCCCCCATATTGAAAAGGGAACTGGTGGGTGAGACAGGAGCAGATGCCCCAGGGAAGGACAGTTCTGAGTGCATAGGTGTCACCTGGGATTCTGAAATTTCCCTTGAAGGTTAATGCTCAAAGGAAGCTAACACTTCTCTACCAAACAGAGTGAGGAAGAAATAAGTTTTTTTTTTGGCTAATTGGACATCTTCTAGGATATGGAAAGCTAAATGTCCCTTTAATTAAATTTAGGTCTCAGAAGGGCTCTGCCCACCAGGATTTTTGGGTGCTGTGGGCTCTCTTAGCCTCTTCCAGTGTCACTGCCACAATTTGTGTTTTATGCGGTGGTTGAATTACTCGATGAGCTGTCCCAACTTTGTCGCTTGCCATGTGAGTGATATAACATTGTTTTATAGGATATTCCTGTCACAGCCTTTTCTGAATGTTTTGGAAGAGCTTGACACTCTTAAGAGATGGAAGAGATCCAGGCTGAGGTCCCCATCCAAGAGAGGAGCAGTGGGGTTTAAAATGTGCATCACCCAGGCCACATACCCCAGCTCCCACAGTCAGGGTTTAGTACTTGTTTAAAGGTATTGACTAAACTGGTCCCTGCTGGTTGGTAAATACTCTGTGGTGCTCAGTAACCTGGTCTAGATTCTTGCCATTAATGTGCCACAGGGGGCTTAACCTATTATGGACATAATGGCTCTTCCTTTAAAAGCACCAAGCTCCTCTTGCACTCAGTGTGTTTTGGGGTATGCAAGGAATGCACGAGCAGGCTGCTGAGAGCAGCAGCCAGTCATTTGAGCAGGCTGAACTTTTTGCTTGGCTGCCCTATTTAAAATGGGTACCAGTGGAGCAATAGATTGGCATCTGATGTTAGTTAGGAAAAAAGCCCTACACACTTAAGTGAAACAGTAGCAAAGTGATTTTTTTGTAAATCTCTGGAATTAATAATTACAGCTATTTGAGAAGAAAAACAGTATCATTCATACTGAAATATATTCTCTTCCTTCCCACAGGGGAAGCCTGTGTAGGTGTGGAGCTGCAGTCTGGGAAATTAAAAAATGCAAATTAAAAAATGCAAATGTAAAAGAGAGGCATTGCTTGCTGCAGTGCTCTAAGGATTTTCTTGAATAGCAGCAAATTAAAGAAATGCTATGTAATCAAAGTTTATATCAAGCCTATGGAAGAAAAGCAGCATTATCTCTAAATATAGTGATAGTACTCTGCGCCTGATCCTTTGTATTGTGTACATATTACCAGTAAATTACAAAGCTACTGTATTATGGGTTTCAACAAGTCCTTGAAGAAAATGCACATTACCCTTTTATATGCCACTTTATTCTGTTGTATTAAAACATGATGATTAGGAAGGAAAAGGTACTTGGGCTACTTATTTTTTTCAGCTCAGTTCATTCAGGTTTCTTCACTCCATTTCCCTTTGCTGTCAGTACCAACAAGTGCTTCCCAACTGGAGCTTTTTGCTGCCAGTGGTAATACAGGTCAATCAGATAAACTGCTCTGATTGTATAGAAGTTTAGATAGTAGATTGTTCTGTCTTCCACATCCCCTCTCAATTTATCTGTTTATAACACTGTGCACCTGCTATTCTCAGTTTCACATCAACAACTTCATTTGTGATCTGTTTGCAACATTTCCCACAAAAGGCCAACCCAGCCCATCTAGGGGATAAATGCACATGCAAATATTATCTGTTCAGTGTTTCAAGATAAGCACAGTGCAGTGAGAGGGAAGGTAAGCAACATGGCCACTTAGGAACTTCCCAGCACAGGGGTGCAGAATGGCAATATCCAAATGGATTAACAGCACAGAGAGTGGGCAATGTGGCTGAGGAAAAGGAGAGAGAATCAGGCAAATGGTGCATCCTAGCAACATTCAGGTAACCTGTGGTCTCCAAGGCAATATGAAACTGATTTTGAGAGGGATGAGATCATTGCCAAGTAAAATGAAAAATAAGCTGTGATGGAAACTCACATTTATTTGATTGGTAATTACAATCTACTTTCTCCAGCAGAACTCAGGATATGTTGGGCATGACTAAGAACAGAGGGCCAGCCATAAACCACATAGCTGGGAGTTTCACCAAAGGTAAGGAAACTCTCTTTAGGTTTTGCTTCCTCTGTTTGAAAGAACTTGTATTGCTTTGTGCTGTGATGATTGCACCAGTTTTGTTATTTTTTTGTGATTCTTGGTCAGCAAACTCAGTGGAGCCAGAGGTTTGCCCATGACAATCTCTGGGTTCCTGCAGAGATTGGGTGGAAAGTAAAATAGAAATGGAATGGAAGGTTGTGGAATCTTCTTCCCTCAAATGTTACAGGGGAAGTTTGCAACCACAGCAAGGTACAGAGCCTGGAAGTTGTGGAAAGTAGAGCAGATTTGTCTAAAAGCAACACAGGCTTTACACAAATGCTCGTGACCAGAGAATTCAGATTCTTTTGGCTGAAAATGTGCCTGCAGTCTGAGCTGTACACAGAATGCAGCTCTGGATTTGGCAGATTGAGTAAATGAAGACTTCAGCAGAATCTCTAGGTACTTGAAGAAACTAGGCCAAGAACAGCAAGGTAGATAGCCGCTGAATAAAATATTTTTTAGATCCTGATTTTAATTAAAATAAAGCATAACTACCCCATTGTGGCACCACTACAGTTTACAATTCTTTCTTCATTTATTTAATGAATCAAAGGAGATAAATCAGTACTTGCAAATAGTGCTTGCAAAGTCTCCTAGATTAAGAGACCAAACTCAGATAACCTTCACCAAATACATTAATAAAACCAGAATTAGCAAAATACCTCTATAGATGAAAAATACTGAAGGGATTTGAAAACTGCTCTTAACAATAGTTGTAAAAATCATATTTTTAAATTTAATACTGTAATATAGGATATGCTGCTTACTGTTCATACTCATTAGACAGGAGGCATTTGAATAAGCTATCATGCAATGGAAAAAAGGTGGCATTTTCGGAGCTATTATGACTGTATGATGTGGTGAGATGAGCAAAGATTCCTCCCAGGCATCTTCTTGAGATACTTCTTATATTTCAATAACTTTCTCTTTCTCTTGATGTGTCAAAGAGGGGATTAGAACAGAGCTACATTGGCAGTGCAAAACACTCACAGGTAGACTGTAAAAATCACTTATGATGTGACCTTTAGTAGCTCAGGAGATGAACTCCTCCAATCCCAACCGATTACTGCAAAGGACAGAAACCAGCACTGTTTCTTTACTCACTGGATCTTGACAGACATTAGTAACTAGTCTAGCTCTGCTCCCAAAGGGACAGTTTATTACAGAAGTACTTAAGTGTTTCCATAATTAGCATTCCAAATACTCCATGGTACCACATACAAAACACAGGTCTACCTCTCCTTTGACATTTCAGTCCTAAATTGAGATGGCCACTCAAATTTTACATTCTCTGCAGTGTGCATTTAGCAGCCCTGAACCTTTTCCAAATAGTCTGGCTTTAGCTGCTTAGAAGAATCCATTACTCTCAAATTCAAATACCATCATAAAAGCTGCTGTAACACCAGGGGTCCTCAAAAGGTCTTTGCCCAATTCACCTAACATTATCAAAGTGCTTGTAACTGGACATTTATGTTACATTCCTTATTTTAGCCTATTTTTAATGTAACTAGCATTGACAAAAGATGGTGATTTTCTCAAGGTCTTAAAAGAATCTAATATATCTTTACTATTGGGTCTTCTATTCCTTACAGTCATCCCTTACTCCTGACAGCTAGAGTCAACTTCTGCTACCAGTAGTTACTGGTTTTATGGGTGTCAGTATTAGCTCTTCTGAAGCCTCTAAAATGGCTAAAGAACTTACTGAAGTCATTATCATTTCTATGGCAAAACAAGTCGAGTTGTCAGGCTCATCCTTTTCAAACCAGCTAAATCATACCTTCCTGCCCTGACATCACTGGAATTACCCATCTGTTTCCTGTATTTTAGTGCCTTGTTGATTTGAGAAGTGCCTCACTCATGTTTCTAACTAAAAGTGATGTGCTGAAGCACATCTGCAGGCATTGAAGCAAGCTTGCAGCACCTATTCAGTGAATGGATTGAAGGACTTTTGCCTCTAAAGCTATTAATCTTGTACCTTCCAAGCAGAGAAATCAATAACATTTTGGAAAGTCAAATTGTTCATAACGGAACTGTGGGTGGTGTCAGTGCAGAAAAAGCTCACAGTTACTGGAAAATACAGAGGAATATATGTATTTATTTGATATTGAGTGCTATCAGAAATGTACAAAATATCTGTAGCAAGACGCAAACAAGGAAATTTTTGTAAAAGCCTTGTTGGCCAAAGAAGGGGAGAAACAGATCTAAAACCAGAAGAAGCAGGGCTGTAAGAAGTAATAATTAAATGCACATAGTAACTGGAGCTGGACTACAGTGCATAACCTTTTCCTTCAAATGTGGATTGAAATCTTTCCAAATATCAATTAATCCCTAATCTACCATGCATTTCCTAGTTGCTTCCTGTGCATTATTAATGGACTGGTCACCCTGAGATGAAGGTAGGAAGTAAAAGCAATTAAATTCCTCTCCCACCCCTGCAGATACAATTGACCTAGAGGATTCAGCTACAAGTAAAAATTAAAAAGCTCCAAAAAAGAATAAGCATAGCTTTCTTGCTTGAGACCGACTGTACAGTCTAAAAAGCTGCATGCAAGAGCAACAGCAAGCTCCCTTTATATAAAATATTAAATTCTTTGATTTGGGGCTGATCAAGGAAAAAAAGCAGGTGCCCAGTCTCTGCTGGTTTTTCCTAGTGGTGTCCTGTAGCTGAATGAAAACTTTAAACCACAACTCCAGACACAGATTCTTTTCTCAGTGTAGAAAAGAAAAGCCCATCTGTCTCCTGGGAAGTATTGATTCCATTTGAATTCAGAGAAACAATTTTAACTTCATGCTTTTGTGGAGAGTGATGGCCACAGAGTTTAGCAAGGCTTCTGACTGTGTAATACAGTTAACTCTGGCCTGAGAGGGATGCAGTCATCCTAGCCTGCAATTCCCAAACAGATCAGTCAGCAGTGGTAACAAGGAGAGCTCTGTGGCTGCTGTTTGCACTCTAAAGTTAAAGGTTTGTGTTTGTTTCCACTGTGTTGGAATGCTGAGGTGAAAGCTTATCCTTTTGCTCTGTTCAGCATCACTGCAGATAACATACTAGGCTAAAATAGGTGCATTTCTAAATCACCCCAATTATCCTTATGTGCAGGAAAAAAGTCTCCTAGCTCAGCCAAGCTGATGTTACCAAATTTGGGGTGCATGAAGAGCTGCCTGGTAAGGGAAGGAGGAGGAAAACACTGATTGTGCCTACCCAGGGAAGAAGGGGGAAGGGGTGTCATGTGGTTGTGTTAATGCACGGTCACTCTGGACGTCTGTGAGTGAGATCCTGGGCTGTGCCCAGCCTCTGTGTCACCACAAGTACTCCTCACTGTTCCCTGCCATGAGGATACACAGGGAGTGAACCAGTTCTGGCTCTCCCTGCCATGCAATCCTGCTGCAGCCAGGAGAGCACAGTGACAGAAGCCAGGGTGGGCTCCTGCTGAAAGGGGGACCTGGGCTGGCAGAGGAGCCCAGCTGAGGGTGACTGGAATGGGAAACAGGAGGGATTTGTTTTGCACTGTAATGAAAAATAGGGGTGCAGAAAGGTGGCCTATTGGCTGAGACTGAAGTGCCCATAAAACAACAGGCAGGATGCAAATTGCTCTTGTCATAAAATACACTAACAAAATGATATCAAGTATTAAAAACTCTGCTTACATGCTAGCAAGAACTGAGTAAAGCCACAGAACACAAGCTTTGCACACAACACAAGATTCTTTGCCTTTTAATGAGATCATTGTACCCATTCTTCATAACAACATAAATTAAGGAGAGACCATCCACTTAGATTTTGAATTTCCATGTTTGTCAAACTGAGTTTCTAAAGTGGGAGTTTTTTTTGCTCTTTTTCTTTTAAAAAGACAAAAAATATAGAGATCACAGTATATTCTAATCACTTGTCAAAATCCTTTTTTTTTAAATCAAAGCTGTTGAATTTTCAAGAATCCTTTTTATGCATATAAATTACTGTGTTTCACTCTTCTATGATTTAAAACTGATTTTATTAATATTAGCCAAAATGTCGTCACAGACAGACCAAACTCTTGTGCCTTAACCCAAATCCCAGCTAATTATGGCTCAGCTGTAAAGTTATAAACCCTTGAAAAACAAGGTTTATAAGAGAAGTATTGACACAGTCTTAACTATGGCCATGTGAATGGAGCCACTGTAATATTGTTTGGAAATAGTGTTCTAAAAGGGAATCTTTTATGAAAAGAGATGCCAGCTGTTCACTTTGGAAACATTTATTTCATTGGCTCGTGATAAAATTGGCTGCAAAAGATATTATTCTGGAACAGAGAAACTTCTTAATTTCATTATGACCTGAAGTCACTGAGAAAGACAGGATGCCTAAGAGCAGTGAAAAAGGATTGCCACTGATAGTGTTTCTTATATTGCTTTTCAACAAATATACACATTTTCTTAGAATAATTCATGCTGGACAGGCCCTCAGAAGGTCATCAAATAACTCCTGCTCAGAGCAGAAGAAAACAACAATATATTGTTTTTATTTCATTTTTTGCAACAAATATTTTCTTTTTATTAAAAAGAAATCCACTTGCTTTGCTTTGAGGGAGCAAAAGTCTACAAGGATGGCTGGAACCCTCTGCCAACCCCATCCATACTCCACAGCCCAGGATTGCATAGGAATAGGTGGATAGGTGGCTGTAACCACAAGAACCCAAAACCTAAAGAGATAAGTAAGAAAAAAAATTAAAGAAACAGAGGGCAATATGTCCTGTTGATTGGCTGATGATCTGCCATATGGATTGTGAGTCAAAAAGGTTGCTGGGTCAGGGGGTGAGATCCAACATCTGAGAGTTGGCAGGGCAGGTGCCACAGCTGAAAATGCTGCTCCACTGATACCTTTCTGCAGGGAACCGAACAGGAAATAGCTGCCTACCCTAATAATGAGATCTGGCAGGAGGCTCCTGTGCATCACATGGAGCTTGTTCACCTCACAGGAGAGGTGTGGAGAGGTGGATCTCTCTCTGTGCCCAGGGACACCTGGCTGTGAAGTCCTGAAACCATATTCTATATATTCTGTATTTTATTATATATATCCTATATTCCAGCACATTTTAATGGTGCAAAAACTCTTGGAAAGGCAGAGGAGGAAAGAACTCCTGTTCCCTTGAGTTATTTTTCTGTAATGTCCAGGCAGTGCTAAGACCCAGATCTGTGTGTGTTCGTTCCTTATTGCTACATCTCTTTGTCCTTGAATAGTGCTGATGAACTTCTTGTACTGGCCAGTGTCTGCTGCTATTATTGACTGCAGCCTCCATCCTCTGCCATGTCATTGAACTCCCATCACCATTGGCTTCATTAGCAATTATTGTTTTGGTGAAAAAAATCCTATACCACGTATTATGGGATGACCTGAGGCCATTATGGAACTGAACGTTCCCATAAGGATAATCTAGCCACAATATATCAAAGTGCCGAGAAAATATCCTTTGTCTCAGGTCATGTAACCAATGTGGCTGTTAAATGTTTTAAAAGCAGTTATATAACTGGCATTTAAAATGTTTTATTGAAAACCCTTAATGCTACTGTAACTAAAATGACCTTTACTAGAGTAACACACATCACATCTTAAAATGGGATTTGATTAAAAATATCAAATGTTATAATGTGCTCATGGCTCTACATGTACCATCCTGTCATACCAACCACAGAGGCAGATGTACTTGCTTTGGCTCTTCAATGTCTTCATCTTAAATTTATAACCTAGTTACTTTACAAGGAATGATTATTATAAGCTTTTAAACATTCCTTGCAATATCTGACATTTGAGCACTTTATTATTGCTATTTTTTTATGAACAGGTGGTATTTTTTAAGGCAGATGTTCCCAAACAGAGAGCATTTGATCTAGGGAGAGTTGGCTGATCAGAGGCTTCTCACTGGCTTCTCTTTCTTTCCGTGCTATGATTAGATCTTTCTGAGAAACAAAAAATGCATCCATTAATCTATACTGTCATAGAAGAAACCACAAAACTGCAAAAAGTAGAAAGGTGATTTTACATGGTAATGCAAAGCAAGGCAGCCATGATTTTTTTTTTCTTCTCTTGAAAGATTGCCCTTACTAAAAGCAATTTCAAAAGCCCAATAGAGAAATGTACACTTGAAAAAATATTAAATGTTGTGTTACAAGTCATATACTGCTGATGTCTGGAGTTTTGAACATAAAACCATCTGAATAGTAAAAGTGGAAATGTTTTTGAACCCAAGATAACAAAGCTAGAAGTAGAACAGATACACAAGTGGGGGAAAAAAAACCCAAACAAAACAGATTCCCTGAATGACAACTGAAATGAGAGATTCTTTTTAAAAATGGAGAAATGCTCTTGCTGAGACTATCTAGCCCACTGAGAAACACAATTCTTTTTTCACTTTCAAGTACTCTGAAGAGGGCTAGGTGGAAAAAAAAACCTTACTCCAACAGATGAGAGCAAAAGATCTTTTTATCTTTCTATTTACTTTCCTGTCTAGTGGCTTTTTCCCTACAACCTCACAAGCAGCAGTCATTCCAAACATCATCCTCACTATTTTACAGGTAGGAAGTTGAGTCATAAAGGAGTAAAGCAGTATCCAAGATCACCAAGAAGGCCTGTTAGAGGAAGAAATCAGGAGCTGAACAGAAATCAGAGTCTGTTACACATGCTTTCATCACATAAATATTCTTCTCACCCCAAATTTCACTCCCAGTGCCTGTGAAAGTATCTCACTCATATTAAACTGATACGTGCAGAATGGACAAGACTTGTTGTACATAGGAGCAGGATTCAGGAATCCAGAGGATGAATTTGTTGCCAAGGTGTTCATAAGCAAACTGAACAAATATGTGGCCAGAACAGACATAAAACTTTGAAAAATAGACACAGAAATACTGGGGGAAAGTTTATCAGACGTGTTAAATAAGGGACAGGATTGAAATTTAAAGTTAATAAAACAGACTTGGTAACTTTCCCATATCTGTTCATGCTTTCAGAAAGTCCCCTCTAACCCCATGAATTTAAAAGCTACAGCTACAAGCTTTTAAATACCTTGGTGCAATTCTAACAATTGATCAGTTAAAGCAGTAATTTGGCAACTGCTGTGGCAAATAAGGGAGGGTCCTGCAGGGACATGAAGCTTTTGAGGCTTCCTGGGTGTGCTGGGAAAGAGGTGAGAGGAAAGGCTGAATAAGAAGGAGCACTGGGGGTCTGGAAACAATCCAGAGCACTGGGGGAGCCTGGAACTACAATGAGGAGACATGGGAGCATGAGATGAGTAAAAAATCCCAGCTAAAGAGCTTGAGGAATGATATTTCAGGTATGAAATTTGTTTCTTTGTGGCTGGTATTTTTGACTGTGAAAATTGTAGAGGTTGGCTGGGTGAGTCAGAATTGGTGCTGTTGTTGTCAGAGATGCTGTACAAAGAATGGGGTTGATTTCTGGAGCCATGGGAGGGAGGTGCCTTAGGAGAATATTTTCAAGTTGAAGAAAGTCAAGAATCCTGTTAAATGTGTTTAAACAAAAGCACAGAGAAGGCTCTAATGTTGTTTGTAATTGCACAAAAACCCTGAAAGTTGAAACCAGCCAAGTGCTGGAAAGAGGGAAGTTTGAGGGGGTTGGAAATAACTCCAGTTGTGAGGATCATACAGAATAGTCAGATCAGCATTTGTGCTCAGTCAGCCCAGGACTTGTCTGCCAGACAGTTTGATTTTTGCAAAGGGAGAACAATGGAATCATGCATGCAAAAAATGATACTTTGTCGAGGGGAATGCTTCTTGACCAAAGGGAAAAAGGGAAGATAGTCTAAACTGATATAAAACTTAAAAATGTGAGCAAGAAAAAAATAAGATAAATAGAGAAATAGAACAAGCATAAACAATAATAAATAACTCCAAAGGCACTGGATAAAGTAGGCATAATGGTGGTAGCAGCTCCTGTGTGCTATGGGCCACGGTGGAGATATCAGTGAGCTTGTAGTGTGTTACTTATTTTGGTACTTTTGCAGTAAAAATGAGTAGAAACAAAAAAAATGTTTTAAGAAATGTCACTATGGAGCTGGGAAATCAGTTGGTTTCTCATAGAATTGCTTCTGAAGGGGAAACATGAAATAACCCCGACAACAGTAAATCCCAGTAAATGTTTATACTCTAAATTTGACTCTGATGAGCAGCTCAGGCCCCCTCTGCTACAGGGCCCTGGAGCAGAGCTGGCAATTAATCTCCAATTGCTTGGGTGGGAGCAGTTCACAGCTCAGGGGGCTCTGAGAATTATAAATCTGGCAAGCAAAATGGGAACTCGGAGAACTGGTAATGAGGGAAGTGCCAATAGTTAAAGCTATAATCACCAGAACTGCAGGGCAGATAGTCGACACCTATATGGCAATTTTCAATTCAATAACTAAAGCTAACGGAGTTGCCTAACAACACCACTGAGCTGCGATTACAACTGGCAGCATTATGTAACTGTGACAACCAGACGAAGTGAAAAAAAGAAAGAGAGAAATGCATGTATATTTCCAGTCCTAGTTACTGAGGGAGTCTGGGGGATGGAGCCCCATATTTGAAAGCTGCAGAGAGAACATACTACAACCCATTTTGGATGCTCCTCATCAATACTCTGGGGATCTGCAGACACACACAAAGAAAAGGATTAGACAAAGGCACCTTTTTTTTGTCCTTACTATGAAAGTGGCACCAGAACTATATTTTTTCCACTGATTGAATAATGCAATCCAAGTATTCCTAAAGAACCTGGAGGCATGGCTAGCTTCAGCTCTAGCCACCAGTATGGAATTTTGCACTGCAATGTTCTCATGTTCAAATTTACCATAGCAACCTCCACATCACGTTTAATACACAGAGACATCCCTCCTCTTTCCTGTTTAAAGAGCCCTTGTTAAGTGGTTTTGCTGTATTTTAGATGCCAAGATGTCGGTAAGATTGATGGAAGGGTGCACAATCAAACTTGCAAGGAGAGCCTAGCATCTAGCTCATTATGTAAGAGAATTAGCAAGGCAGTTCTTTTGACATGACAGTCCATTATGGCGGCTGTCAATCATACCTTAACATATGCTTTTTTTGTCCTCTTTGGTGATTTTTAAAAAAAAAAAAAAAGTTGTTTCATTCCTGTTCCTCAATAAGGCAGCATGTAGATGCTTTTTGTGTGTGCACAGTAGCTGTTGAAGATCTAGATGGGCAGTGCTTTCTCCACATAATTGCTGGGTAACAGATAATTATGCACGCATGTGTAATCCTGACTGGTATGGCTCTTTGTCCCAGTTATATGTGCACAGAGGCTTCAGTCTGCTGTGGCTTCTCATCCACCTCATAGTGATTTTTTGGTCCTCTCATATGAGATAGCGAGACTTAGGGATTTTGGTGTAGAAAGTCTAGGTTTGCTACCTGAGGAAAATGCACCTAGCTAGTTATATTTACTATATTTAGTTATATTTACTCATTCCCCCTTCAGGAGAGAAGATAAAATCTTGCTCTAAGACTTGACCTAAAATGATACCAGACACTGATACCATAATAATATGTGCCACTTTTCATAAAAGGACTTCCATGTAATGAATTTAGCCTGGAAGATGATTCAGTATTACAGTAGTTGGCAAGTGAAGAAGTAGATGCACGGGGAATCTCAAGTTTGACTCCAGTTCATACCCTTCCTCATATCTTCTACAACTGAGCCATTGCCTATTAGAAAAGAACAGGGATGGAAAGGAAACAACTGCTTGAAAGGCTCTTTACTTCTCTGAAAGAACATCTAAGAGGGGGAGGGAACACCAGAAGGACAGATTACCTCTGAAAAAGAAAGAAGTTAATCTGTACAGTCTCATCTTGACTGGTGTGCTCATTTGAGAGGGCTGGTTACTGGCAGTAATGCATGCTAGGAACCCTGGGAAGTTAACACATATCAAACAATAGTGCATTTGCAAACACAGAATATGTACTACAATAGAACCATATTTTCATTATATTTTTTAAAAGTCCTATATGTTAGAAGGCAGTTCTTGTAAATTATAGTTTCATCTGCTCTGATTCACACATGTTTATCAAGCAGTACAGCTGAGACTGGGAGAGCACTTTACTGGTTTGGGCTCACTCACAGGAGGAAACAGAGATAAGTTGGAAAAAGAAGCTTCATTACTGCACATCCATCCTTCTGCCACTTGTTCTTTCTGAATATCTCTCTTTTCTATCCCCTGTAAATTCCACATTCTTGCCTTCTGGGGCAACACAAAGGTAACTGCTAACACAAAGCTTCACCAATGGAAAAGAGGTAACACATCTGTGCTAGCAAAGATGAACTTCCAGAAGGGGACTAGTTCACTGGGAAAAACAAGGTTCAACCCAGTAAAAATGCCTTATCTTGGTTACAACTTTTATTGGGGTGAGGAGGAAGGTGAGATTGCATTTTAAAAGCCTAGTGGGAATACACAGGTTTGGGAAGGTTTCTTCCCAAAGTAAATGTTTTCTGAAAAAGTCCTTTAAAATATCCTCTCGTTTCCCTTCTCTTAGTTTTTCTGAGAAGAAGCTGTGTGCTTTTATGCTGTTACCTACAATCCTAGGTAGGACTAGGGTATCCATATAAATGCAGATACTTTGTATGTTCCTTGGGGCAGAGAGGGTAATGTAAGGTTTGTGTCCTGCAAATTGTGGGCTGAGGCAAATACTCTTGCTTGCATACAGTGGCAATGATTTCAAGAGGGTCCTCCAGAGACCTCCCAACAGGACAGGCCTTGGACATTTGGTGTTGTAAGCACTGGCCTCAGTCTTTCTGCACAAATGGATCAAGCATCATTGACTTGATTAGTACTGCTCAGATGTGCAGTGGTGTGCAGATGTTTGCTTCTGACCTTTTAACATTCTTTTCCATTAAAAATCAATAAATGATGCCCTAAAATACCAAGCAGGATGCACATCATTCCAGTTGATTGCAGCTTAGGTGTTTTTCCTTTCTGTGCTATCATTTCATAGTCCTTAATAACTGTTCTTTTTTTCTTTTCCTTGAGGGAGAGAATATATATATTCACAACCTGTTAAACAACTTCAAGGATGCTTCATTCTACTATTTCAGCTATTAGGTGACTCTTCCCCTGGTCTGATCTTCAATGAAATCAATGGAAAGTGTTCTGTTAAATTCATTTGGCTTCAGATCAGATGCTGCCATTGAAAACTCTAATATAGGCAGCCTGGTCTTTGTGATATCTACCATAATGGCACAGTGTGGTCCCAATCCTGCAGTCTGACTCTGGGAAAATCCCCATTGACTTCAATAAGAGCTCTCTTAAACTAAAGATTTCACAATCAGGTAATGAGAAGCAATGAGCATACACTGCCCTCTCTATTAGATCCTGTAGTCAGACTACTTCTGATGGGCTTCTATAAAGTGATTTTCTCTGGCAATCTGTGCTTGCTGCAGCACCTGCTCTGTTAGTCTCTCAATTCTTCTCTTAACAAAACAGCTTGACTCCGCAGGTGAAAGATTCTGAAATGTTTTAATTAACTAGCTTGAGCACCATTTGATTTCTATCTCCCTGGATGTTTCAGAAATTGCAAACTGCTTGGTTTTGTGACTGCCATCAAACAAGATTTGAACATATGAAATAGGCTGCTATAAGAGGAAAAGGTGCTGAGTTTATAATGTGAAGTTTATATCAGGCCACTGTAAACAGTGTGTGTACACAGCTTGTTATCACTGGGAGATTTGACTAGCAATGTTTCACAGGCTGCAGGAATAGTTCTAGAAACCATGGGCCAAATTCTACAGCTCTGATTTAGTCAAAATTCCTATTGGTCTCAGATCTTTTGAGTTGAGGCTTATCTTGAGTATTAGAGAATGAAATAAAAGATCAATGGGAAGAGCAAAAAAAAAAAAAACCACCTAGAGTTTTTTAAACTGTTCATTTTTCAGGTTACACAGGAATATGCATTTTGGTAGGCTGCTATTGTACAGAAGCAACTGGAGCTCTGGGTCTTACGATTAAATAATTACTGCAGTGTTGTGGGCACATTAGCATAGCTCAGTTCAGTAGGTCAAAGCCGTGCACCTACCACCTCTGAGAGAGGGATCAAAGGAAGGCAGCGCCGGGAATCCTTCGGAGCCATCCCACACCTCGGGCTGCCACACCCGCCCCGCGCTCCGGCAGCTGCAGACAAGGGCTCGGTGTCTGCCTGCAGTGGGGCAGGATCCTCTGAAAGCCTCACAATGCACCTGCCTTTAGCAGGGGCACAATCGAGCAGGAGTAACTATTACACCTTATTTGCATGTATCAGCCTGAGTTGCTTCCTTACAGGATTTGATATCAGGCTTCTGAAAAAATTGGGGGAAAATGGGTGTGTGAAAGGAAGGAAAGCCATCAGATGTCTGTCGTGGGCAGTGGGAACTTTTTTTAGTTCTGCCAAAATGATGAAAATATACCTTTACTAAAAAGATAAAAGCTAAAATTCTCCTGTAACAACTTGTCTTCATGATCTGAAATATCAGAAGGCTTATAAAGGGATGAAAGCTGAACAGTTTTACTAGTACAGCAGCAAAGCACAGTGTACATTTGTGGAATCCAGGATCTGACCATGATTTAGTCTATATGGAATGGGTTTAAAATGTTCTGCACACAGTAAGAAACCATTCACCAACAAATCTTTAATAATCAGTGAAGTGCTGCTGGGAGAATTTATTTATTTATTTATTATTTTTATTTGGGTTTGTTTGGTTTTTTTAGTTCAGGATTATGACACAGATATCTTTGCAAAATTACACATATTAGTATTCTGAAGTCTGAAACCTTATTCTTTAGGTTTTTTCCCTCCTCTCATTAAGCCCAGTAAGCTAAATGAAGTGTTCTGTGCTACATTGTGTCTTTTCATAGTTCCTGAACAGAAGCCAATTTAAATAGTTAAAATCCATTTACAGGTAATGTTCCTCACAAACACTGCACCACTGAGACTATTTGTCTTTCTGAACTTGTGCTAGCGCTCACTGCATTAGCAGTTTAATCAGATTTGTTAATGAATAATGTTTTGCTTGCAAAGTATATCTTACGTGCATTAAGCTCTTAATTGTGGAGTTGCCACAAGCCCTGGATAAAAGGCGCTGCAGCAGTCAGGAAATCCAGATCCCAGCTGGGCTCCTGCTCCCACTCACTCCACTGTGGGGGTCACGGACCCTGGTGAGCCCAGGGGTTCAGCTGAGCTCTCTGAGCACCATCCTGCTTCCCTCTGGTCCCTGGTGGGGCTTGGGCAGCAGGGACAAACAAGATGATTTTTCTGATGTAAGGGGTTTTTTGGTGATTTTTTTTTGGTTGTTTGTGTTTTATTTTTTGGTAACTCGAAGCAGAGGAGTGTATAGGATGTTGATTCCTGAAAATAGTAATTTAACCCCATAGAATAGTTCCTATCTTGTTGATTACTGATGTGGTTTTCCCTACTGGTGCCTTTGCTCTAGCCTTGGAGTAGTACTTTAATTCTTTGGCTTAGCACTTTAAGAAATTAACCAACAAATGGAAGTTTGACGTAAGCCTTGGGCTCTTTTAACCTTCTATTTCTTAACACCTGGTCCTTACCTTCGTGAAGTTTCATTCGTGTCTTTTTCTTGAGTGGATGTAATTTACTAGTAAAATATATTCACAGTCAGGCATCACAAAATTCCAGAGGCTGGGCAGTATTTATTAAAGCAGAAGCAGGCTTCCACATTCTGACTAGTGATAAATCACAGCACTGTGTATGAAACTTCACATTTAATTGCAATGTAGAACAGTGGGGCAGAAGTAGGAAGTGAGGTTTTATTTCTCTTTGAAGTTAAACATTCCACTTCTCATTTTCTTATCAAGTTTTCAGTTTCATATGCCTTTGAAATACAGCGATTATATAAAACACTGCTTTGAACAATGTCACAGAAAACTGTGTGCCAGATTTTTTGTAAGGCATGGAAGAACATATAAACATAAGTTGTTTCACACAGTATCTTGTTTTGTGGGTTTATTTGGAATGCAAACTAGAATACTGAATCAGTTAGGCACTTGTTTAAGGATATAATGAAATCTAGAAATTTTCAAATAGGAAATCAAGTCCTGGATCCAGGTATTAGTGATCAATTCCTTCCACAACTTGGGTGGCAAAACACTTTTGCAGTATTTTAAATACGTTCATTTTCCCCCATAGTGATTTCTTTTTTTTTTTCCCAGGGAAGTCTTGTATGGTCTCAGGCTGAACTATCCCGAATTGCCTTCCTTAAAGTATCTTTTTCAATACTGTTAATTGTAACTTTTATTGAGTCATTCTGAAATCTGTCCAGCTTTAAAGAGATGAGACAGACGTGCCTCAGCAGGGTGGTTTCGTGGCTGTCTGCTCTGTGCTTGCGCTGCTGGGCTGTGCCCCAGCAATGTGAGGAACCTCTGGCTGTGCCCGTAAAGGGCGAGCTGGGCTGAGCACGGGCAGCCTTGAGCTATCAAAGCACCTGTGGCCGTAAGCTGAGCTCGGTGTTCACTGTCCCCTACCTCAGGTGACACCTCAGGTGGCTCAGGGGTGAAGCAGTGTACATGAAAGCCACCGCAGGTCCCTGTCACCAGCACCCTTCCCCCTCAGCCCCATCCTTTGTTGCCACCCGGCCACCGAGCACTTGGTGGGAGGCAACAGCTCATGGTGCTCGGCTCCCTGAATGTCATCGGGAGCTGCCTACACACATCCTCCTCCAGCTGGCTCGGGCTCAGGTGAAAGGTGCTGCTGACAGCTGGGGCTCCTGGCAGCAGCACATGGTGCTTATTTAGATAGGCTCTCTATTAAACGTTCCCCTAAGCCTGCTTCGCTCACTTGCTCCTGCCCTTTCCCAGCTGATACTGGGAATTGCTCTGCTCCAGTGGTGCTAATTCAGGAGTATGGTGCTGGCTTGCTAGCCTGGCTCTGGGAAACTCTCTCCTGGGTTTTTTCCTCTTAAAGAGGAAAAAAAAAAAAAAAAAAAAAAAGAAGAAAAAGGAAAGGAAAAAAAATCCTCTGGACTCTTCTGCTGAGGGTTCCACAGATCGGGATTAGCTGGTGGGCACAGCAGCGATGTGCACCACAGTGGCACAGCTGCTTCCCAGGCAGGGGGGAGCTGGGGGCCCTCTCCCCATAAGGCTCCACCAGCGGTCACTGCTGCCGGCCGGCGGCGAGGGGTTGTCCCGTGTCCCCATGGGCAGGGATGGCGAGGAGCTGCCCCGTGTCCCTCCGGGCAGGGATGGCCAGGGGCTGCCCCGTGTCCCCATGGGCAGGGATGGCCAGGGGCTGCCCCGTGTCCCCCCGGGCAGGGATGGCCAGGGGCTGTCCCGTGTCCCCATGGGCAGGGATGGCCAGGGGCTGCCCCGTGTCCCCATGGGCAGGGATGGCCAGGGGCTGCCCCGTGTCCCCATGGGCAGGGATGGCCAGGGGCTGTCCCGTGTCCCCATGGGCAGGGATGGCCAGGGGCTGCCCCGTGTCCCCCGCTGGGCCCCTCCAGGGCTGATGCGCCCGGAACGCGCCGGGAGCGGCGGGCGCGGCTCCAGCCCCGAGCGGGGCCAAAGAGCGCGGACGTCACCGCTACCGACGGCTCCCCCGCCAGCCTCCAGTTCCTTCCTGGCTTTATTTATTCCTTGTGGTGAGCACCAGCTGAATGCGCCGTTTTATCCCCAGCAGGACAGGGCACACCCAGTGAGGAGAAGCAGAAAGTTCATCGCGGCTCCAGCCAAGCTGGGAGTCTCTGCGGGGTCACTGTCAACACCAGCGAGTGGGGCGCGTTTGGCTGGGGAAATGTGACGAGTAAAACTTAAGGAAGGAGGGAAAGCCAAACGTGTCAGCTCTACCCAAAGCAGAGCTAGGTAAACCTGCTGCCTATGGGGTTACACCAGCTGCTGTAGCCTGTTTCCTATAGTAAAGGCACAAAGAAACCAGATTGTGACTGAAAACCTCATCTTATATGTTTGCCACTCTGGCACTCTATTTTGGCAGTAGAAGGATTGAAATATTTGAAATTAATGTGTATGTGATTGCTTTCTTTGTGTGTACTTCTGTGATGCTTATGTATGGATGGCACCCCCCAGCATATCCCACTGATTCTGAACCTGATCCTTCTGCCTTGGGACGTCAGTGCAAGTTAATGTGACTGATCTTCCCAATCGCTGTAAGGTTTTTATTTAGCACCTAATGCTGTGTTAAATTATTTTTGTCCCTTCCCACCTTGTACTTAGGGGGCTGCTGAGCACCGCGTGCCCCAAACAGTGTCACCACTTGCCCTTCAGCTAATTCCCCTGCAGCCCCCATGGCAGAGAAGAGTATTTCAAAATGTTGCTAAGCTGACACCATTTTCCTGCACACTTCTCTCATAAAGCCAGCAGACTTGGGGGAAGTAATTGCTCCATCTTTGGCTTAAGATAACTTCTGACACCATGTAATGCTTTATAAATACTCGAGAGGCAGGTTTTTCAGGAGAGAAGGCACACTACCTATGAAGTGCATGAGCAGGCAGCTGCGGCTGATTTTACTCTGGTGCTTGGGAACTTCTGAAGTTTTACTTCATTAGAACCAGGATTTCACCTTTTTGATAGACACACAGGATGCTCTCAGTAGTTCTGTGTAATTATCAGCACAGTCACAAATTCACCAAAATTATTATCTCATTTCTTAGTCATGCTCCTGCTTGCAACCAGATGCCTCAGCCCTAACATTCTTTGGGAAGCTCTGCTATCATGTTATGTACAGTCCTATTTCCTTTGTGAACACAGCACTGAAATAAGACCGAGTGCCAAGCCATGGTGCCAAGGTCTAAAGTGCATATGAAGAGCAGACAAGCTCATCAGCAGAGCAACCAGTGCTATAGCCAGGGATTTGTGTACAGGTTACATTTTTGTGTGAACTGAATTATGCTATAAACACGAGACAGAAAAATCCCAAGTCAATGAGAATACTGTTACATAAATAAAGTCATATTTATTTCTTTGGCCTAAGAAAATGTTGTGACCAAAACGTTGAGGGAGATCAAAGAGGCAAAAAAAACCCCAAACCCCTAAGTAATAAGTGGTGAATCCAGCATCCCTCTTATAAACTGGCCAGATGTGCCAGAGCAAGTTCTTGAGCCCTTCAGTGATCATAACTGCAACAATGCTGCAGAGCACACAGGAGGGGAGGCTGCTCTTGGCCAGGTCCTGACTAACACTGACAAGTTAGCTAAGGGTGTAGCTGTGGCTAAACCACTGAGCAGCAGGGAATGCAGTGAGTGGGGCTGTACTTTGTTTGAAAATGAAGCTTCCTCTCATTAAGAACACATGGAAATATCTGAGGAAAACTGATTTTTAGAACACTTCAGGAAATGGGCAAATTAGGTCTGACAGAATAGTGATATGTAAAACAATGAATCTAATACAAAAGGTGCATCAGGGAATTCTCAAGACATCTTTCATAATAACAAAGCCAAAAGCCATGCAAGATATGGAAAGATAATTTTCTTTCAAGATACAGATTTAATTTTTTTCCTAATTTTCCATCATGCTGTTCCTATTTAGTGGCTGGGAGCCTCTCCTCCATCTGCCTGCAATGCTGGGTCTTGCTTGCACAAGACATCACCAGTGAGTAAAGTTACTCAGACTTCATGCTCCCAAACAAAGCATTGTTTTTCTGCCTGTGTGAGAAATAAAATATAGAGACCTTACTAGTATTGAAGAAAGAACAATTAAATGTTCAGAAACAGGTCATGAGCTTATCTATACTGATGTTAACCAGGATAAAAATCTTAAGAGATTTAAATGTTTATGATTCACAGCATAAGTAGTGACTGATGAGACTTAAGGAAACATTTCCCTCTAGGGCAGGCTTTGCTATAGTCAGCCATTCCAGGCACACTCCTCTGGTCCATGGTACCAGAGTACAGGGACAGCAGGTGTGACCCACAGTGGCAGCTCCCATCTTCCTGCCAGGTCACAGCTGTGGCTGACAGCCCCTGTTCTCCTGGAGCCATGCCTACTGCCAGTGTGCAGCCATTTGGGGGTTTCATCAAGGCAATGGGGGGGGGTCCACTTATTTTCATCATTATAAGCTCCTTCCCAAGTAACCTTGTTAAAAACATTTCCAAAATTGCTGTGGATTGACTGTTGATCTGATGTTACACCCAGCTAGCCAGTGCCTGGTCCAGCAAGGAGTGTTCTTATTCTTGTGTGTTGCTGTTGAAGACTGGGCTGTGGGCTAAGCAGAGTGTTATTTCAAGACAAGATAGCAGTTAGCCTGGAGGGGAAAAATATATATATATATGTGTGTGTGTGTATATGAATAGGGAAATTACTTCATGCTCTACTTTGGGCAGACTCTTGCTTCTGTAGTTACCACCTGCCTTACTTCAAGACCAGCAGACACTGTGAGTAGGTCTGCCAGGAAGGCAGGTGTGACTTTGAACAAGTATGGTCCTGTTAGATCAGCAGTGAAACCTGTCATGTCCTGCCACCAAAGCCAGAGGTCCTGTCAGGCTGCTGCTTCTGTGCTGTGAAACTCATGCATGGATGTATTTGTTGGAAAAGAGAAAACTAATGTATGGTTGTGTTTGTTGGAAAAGAGAAACTAATGTGTGGTTGTGTTTGTTGGAAAAGAGAGGGTGTCTGATGGGCACAAGTAGGGGATCAGCAGCTGGGATGGCTGCCTGAGTCTTGCACATCTGAGGGGCAGCTTTATACACTGAGTGGAACAGCTCAACATCCACCACAGTGCTGTGATCTTTAACAAGCCTCCTGTACTGGGAAGGCACTAAAAATTGAAATCAACTCCCTTTTCTGTTGACGGCTCTTTATGATCCTCTCCCTGAAGTCTGCAGTTAAAACGGAAATATGTTTAAGAAGTATACTTTTGTCTGTGTTTGCCTTGGCTAGAGGCTGAAGTGAGTACAGTGTGAAAATGTGGTGCAATAAAAGAGGCTTCAAGAAAGAAAAGAGTATGAGATGTGCATGTTATAGATGTAAATATCACTAGCAGAGCTGTGCTGCAGAATAAATTGAAAGGTTTATAATGGGTTTCTGTCAAGAGGTTGCATAATGGTTAGGAAGGCAATACATGGTTCAAGTCTAGAAATGGCAGCAGATGGAAAAGTATTGATTTATATTAGTGACAGTAGAAAAATAAAGGAAATAATTGCGCTACAACAGCTAGTTTCATGCTGAAAGAACAGTGTTCACGTTCCAGTTGCTTGCTGCTACTGTCACAGTGACTCCAGGAGAGATGCCTGTATTTCAGCCTCTCACTAGCATGTTTGAGGGCCAAATAATTTAATAGCTATCTACACTGAATTTAATGGCATTATTCTGTATTCAGCTATTGCTATTAAAAGCAGAATTTTGTCTTGATAGGAAAAAAACCAATCTGTTTTTCTACCAGATTCTAACGTAAAAGATGTAAAAGCACAATTGTGCTCAGCACTAGAGAATGGTGAAGAGGTCAAAGATGCATCTATAGCCTCTTATATGCTGATCAATCTATACTGACAGACCCTGAATGACTTAAAAAATGATCACGAGATCACTCCATTCTCCACCACTGGAATGGAGTTTACATGAAGGGGAAGATCACTGAAGCAAAGCATCCCAAATACCCCTTTGTTCCCAGCTAAAATCCTTAATGAGATTGGAAAGGCGCAGAAATCACTTCCACTTGGCTTTATCCCTGTCGTGAGGGAGGGTTTTTTCTGGTCACATAAAGCAAAACCTGTTCCTTTGTGCCACTTTTGCAGAACCAGGCATTCTAACCTGGGGTTTATAATTCACCTGTGTGGGGCTGCATTTAGACTGAATGGTCTAGGAGAGTTTCCTGGGGGCCCAAGATCCCTGGGTGTGCAAATCAAATTCCCTGGTGCCCAGGCAGCCAGGCTCCTTCCTGGGGAATGGGAGGGATGGTGGTGGGTGGCTGGGTCACCCTTGGCAGGAGCAAGCAAGAAGCTGAGGCAGGGACCTGAAATGGGAATGTGCTCCTGTGGCATAAACATGGGCAAACCTCTCACCTGAGGAGCTGCATGCAAAGGGACCCCTGCTGTCTGTGCTCCCCTTCCCTCCCTTCATCTCTCACCTCTTTTCTGAGCAGAAAAGCTGTGCTGAAACAGGCTGGGTTCCAGCTGAGTCTCAACTCCCACAGGGTACTTGTTCTCCCTGTTCTTGGAGTTTCAGGAGTGACAGAATTCCTGGATGTGGTTTCTTTTGTGAGTGTAGCTGCATGGAGAGATGTGCCTGAATGTAGGTCTACACATAACTTAGCCCTGGAACAATAAAAATTCCGTAAATTAGGATTGGGTGTTTAAATCTGAGCCAAAAAAGTATACAGGGGTCAGCTAAGGCTGTGAACTGTGTTGTGCAAAACCCTGTATTTTCATCAGCCTCCTTTGCACATTTAACCCATAAGGTACAGGTACTCCTGCAGCTGGATTTGCACTGTGCTGAGGCAGCTTTCTGGCAGAGGTGGCCACAAGTCCACATTTGCAGAGCAAGGCCTGAAGGACCCTGCTCATATTCCTTTGGAAAGATGAGGTGCCCCCAGTTCTGGGGGTGCTGCTGACACTTCCTGCCATCTTTCACTGGTCCATCTGCCCCAGTAAGTGACAGTGCAAAGCAAGAAAGAGTCTGGGGTTTCTGGAGTGACCTAGGCTTCTTCTTAAAGGACTACTAATATTGGCTGCTGCAGGAGCAGATGGGATTTGCAGGAACCCCAAGCTCCATCTGTTCACAGTAGACACAATGAGCCCAAGATCCAGGGCACAGCTGAATGTGGTGGCCAGCCCAGCACTGTCAGCTGGAGGTGAGGAACAAGTGGGTCAGAGCAGCAAGATTAGAAAACAAGCAGTAAAGGCCTCTTTCCCTAGAAAATGGCAGAAAACGCTTTTCACCACGGTTGAAATATACCTGTGGTAGAACTGAAAGTCCAGCAGAGCCACCTCCTAAACACACCTGGCTGTCCTTTGAGCAGCCTTATTTCCCCTTCTAAGCTGCCCATGGCTGTGGCTGCCCTGAAGGAGCCAGAGCTGGCTGCAGCATGCAACCTTTTACTTAGTGGGTGGAGCTGGCACAGCAGCATTTGTAACCTCAGAAGCTTGAATAACCCAGTTTCTAAAATCATCGTACTTGCCAGCCTATGCAAAGAACATATAATTAGAGCAGCTTTGACTATTTCTGTTGAAATAGCTCTTGCAGCTTCTTGTTAGTTCTGATAGCAGGAATGTTGCTGCTTCTGCACTAATTGCTGTAACAATCTTCCGAGGGCTCAGTCCTGCAGTCAGTACGAACCCTTCCTGCTGAGCATGCTGCTCTTCAGACTCAGGGACTGGCAGCCCTGGCAGAGCAGGGAGCAGTGCTGGCTGATGTTCTGCAAGATTTTCTTGCTTAAAAGGAGAAGGCATCATTACTTGTTATTGATACAGTTCTTCAGTGTAATTTGCTCAGCTAAAGTCCAGTGTAATCTGCTCTGCTTCCATCAGACTCTCCACAGCTAACTTCTTTCAATGTCCATGAACTCTGTTGTGACTCTCAGAAACAGTTTCTTACTGCTGCAAAAAAAAAAAATAGCCCCTTTGGGTAAATGGTTGGTTCATCTAAGGCAGTATCCCTTGCTAATTAAAACGTTACTTTATATGGGGAGAAGTTGCTAAAGCTGCCTTAGCTCTCTGTTACCTGTGACATGTTTACCATTCTCTACAATGGGAAAGCTTTCTCCTTGTTTTGGCTGTGATTCTTAGTTACCACCTGATATTTCCACATCTGGAGCACCAGGGCACAGTTTGCCTCTCCGCAGCATAAACTCCTAGAACTGCTCACCTCAGATGAGGCCACATCTGAAGTAGACTTGTTTTTTTCACCTATGGCAGTCTCAAACTATAGCTGTGCATGCGCAGAAGGCCAAAGAACTCTCTATCCTGGAATGGCCTGGGATCATCAGAACTTCTCACCAAAAGGCAAAGCTTCCTTTTGAGAGCCTTGGCCAGTGTTGGTGGTGTCAGGCCAAAGCATTAGCAGAGCAGGATCTTGCCTATATAACATAGATTAGAGTGGTGTATTTGAAATACTTTAACACAAATTTATCAGTCACTGCCTCTGGGGCATTTTCCTGATATCTTGCAATCATCTGGATATTTTAGCAGAGTTTCAGTAGACTTGCGTCAAAATCATTTTGCCATCATCTTGACATAGTAATGTAGTCTCCAGTGATTGCAGTGACATTATTTTGCCATCATCTTGATATCATCTATTACAGCATTGTGGTCCCCATGCTCTGGCATTGCTGAGCACTTTGCCTCATTATACTATTTTCATAAGCTTCCTCTGAAATTTGTGCAAAATAGCTCTGGTTTTCATAGTTACAAGCATGGGGGACTTCCCTACAATCAGAAATGATATTTCAAGTATACTGATTTGCTATTTTAAGAACACTCCAGATTTTTAACATTTTTCCTTTAAATGACCAAAATGTTTAATTCATACAAAACTGCCAGAAAAAATGTTCACTTAGGAGGTAAATGATGTTTTACTCAGAGTTTGGCAGGAGTACTGAAAACTGGTTCCAAATTATGCTTTGTTAAACTCTTCATCATTAAAAGCAACATAAACTTAATCTTTTTGGGGTGTACACTGGACGAAACATTGCTTATTGCAGCCTGAAATAGCCTCAGTATTCTTATGTTTATGATCCAGTGACTCCTGTGTTTGGGGTCCAGCTTATTTTGAACAAGTTCAGTCCCTTACTGAATCACTTTAAGTCTTAAGCACAAACATATCCCAAATATATTCAGACACACAGATTATTTCAGAAACTGAGATTATGGCTGAATTGGCTTGGGTAGGGAAAGGCTTGTTTCTGGGCTTAGCCTGGCCACATTTAGCTAAAGCCATCTTAAACTTGGCCCTATTCTGAGCTTAAGACAAACAGTTTCTCCAGTGGGATTGTTCATGTGAACATTAAGTACACACATAAGTGTTTGGAGAATCCGAGAGTGCAGGAGACAGATGTAAAGATTCTCACTGACTTTAGTGGCTTTAAAATGGCTTCAGGAGCTTTACACCAGGTTGCTAAAGAGCTTCTACTTCTCATATTTGCAGCAACAGGAGGAAAATTTAAGCTTGGTGCATCAGTCAGTGCACAATGGTGATCCTCTTTCAATCCTCTAAGTACTGGAGTTTGAACCTTAAGTATGGAAAATGCTGTCTGTGGTGTTTGAGCTCTCTGTAAGCACCAGGAATGCTTTCAGCAGGGGGTACAACACTGACATCACTGGAGACCCAGCTGACACAGGACTTGATGCTAAGTAGCAGTTCATATTTTGCAAGCTTTTTGTAAATTGCTGTAGGGTCCCTGGTCCATAACACCCCGCCTTGGTATTCTCATATCTTTATTCCATGGGTCTCTTTTTCACCTTTTTAGTTAATCACATTTTCTAAAGAGAACAGCAGTAAAAAATAGGTACCCAGTGAAGGCATTAATCCTGTTTTTCATGCCCTCATAGGAGGCCACCAGATTATAAACAAAATTTTTTTAAAAAAGTAGTTTGGTTATTTCTTAATCAGGAGAAAATAGCTGTGGTTTCTTTTTTTTTTCTTTTTTTTTTTTTTTTTGCTATTGATGTTACCCTTTTCAAAAGTACACACGTAGCAGGAGTTTTAAAGTTTCAGCTTTTAAACTATGTTGTCTCACATTCCAGTACTGATCCTTGCAGTATTGTCTCTTGGTTGGCTGCCCTTTCATTTCTCTTCAATTACAGCTCCCTCAAAAGCTGTATAGAAAAAGATGCAAAAGAATAACACAGGCCATTATTCTGGGCTTTCAGTGGTGATAGACTCCACTATAGCAGACATTCAAATAATGACTGAACTATCACTCCCCTCAGAAGCTGTTCTAACAAAACACCACCAACAAAATTCATGGGGTTAGTTAATGTTTTATCATGACAAGTTATGGGATTATATGGAATCACTTTTTGTTCAAACCCAGAATTACCTCATGGTTCTGTTAGCTATATTAAATCTTCATTAGTCCAAAAATGAGAAAAATGAGACTGAAATCAGGCCATTCATACACTGACATCTGCTGAGCTTGCAGATGAATAAAACTTTGTGCTTCTTCCCTACATTCAGTGGGTTGGCAAACAAATAATTATTTTCTGTTTCTATTTTGTTTATACAAAGCCACCAAATCATGGTGCAAATACATGCAATAGTAAATCTCCCATTGTCTCTAACCAGAGCCATGTCTGGGTCCATCTATATGCAAGTTGTAAAGTCTGTGCTGAAAAAAGCTGCCTGGTAACCCTGTGAGCATGCCAGCAATCATAAATGTGCTCTATTTTACAGGCATGCTGGAAAACTACTTGTGCTAGGGAGAAAGTTCCTGACAGCAGCAGCCTCTGTCCCCGGGATGGGAAAGCAGGCACGTCCATTAGTGATTCCTTTGTCACCAGGAGCAGCTTATCTTCATAATGCAGCCAGGGGAAGGCTGAATTCCTGTCAGGAAAGCAGACAAGTAGCTACTACTATGAGCTGAGTGGGAGGAGAAATAATGGGGACCACGTCGGTGGGACTGTGCTGAAGGGAGTGAGAGGGGAGTTAGATAAAGTGAAAATAGGGTCAGTGTCAAAATGTTTAATTAAGAGGCAGCAGCAGTGGAGTGAGAAGGAACAGGAGATCACAGGAGATAAAGGGATGGTGGGGAAAAGTAACAACAGCAAAAAGCTCAAGGATGGTCTTTGAATTCTCTAGGGGTTTTTCCCAAGGAGAAACATTGCTTCTGGAGAAGAATCTCCACCTGCTTTACCCTGGTGGGAGGTGCAGGTGTGAAGTCTGAGAGGGTTTCATTGATCCTCAGTGAGGAGGGTGGAGACCCCAGGGAAAGGGACACTGCTGCCAGAGGGAGGGAGATGGTGTATGAGGAGCATCTCTTCCATTTCAGTGTAGGTGAATGACAAATGGTCACACCAGGGACAGGCAGGGAGAAAGCCCCGGCACCCCAAAGCGAGGGAGGGAATGGCTTTTGTGAGCCACGTGCTGAGGCTGGTGGGATGAGATGTGTGAGGAAGAGCTCAATGGGAAGGAAAAAGGGCTTTTTCTCTGGGTGCCCCCAGGCTAAAGCCCAGCACAGAGTGCTTAAAAAGCTTCTGCCAGGCTCTGCTTGCATCTTTCATTTTAAAACAATGAATATAGCTATTCTGAATTTATTGTAGGATGCTCAGAGCTGGCAGATCACCAGCGTTGTTTCTTCTCTCCTTGGATTAACCCAGTGTTCTCTGCATTTCCCTGAGCTGCTGCCACCGGGGTTGTTGTTTTGAATCCTGCAGCACCAGCTCAGTCAATCAATCACCACAATCAGTGTTGGCATTGAGACACAAAATAACATGGAAAAAAACCCACTGTGTAACCCAGGGAAGGGCTCGGTGGCACTGTGAAATCAAGAGCAGACACATCCTGCCAGTGGCTACATCATCTCCTCATTCCCTGCTCTGTGTTTATGTGTGTGTGTGAGTATGCACATGCCTTGTGTGCCTTTATCTCCTTCCACCTACAAGCTTGAGAAACTTGGCCCAATGTGCCAGAAAAACCTACTGAAACAGCAAAATTCTTAATGGATCCTCTTTATGGCTCAAATCCAGTTCAGGCTAAGGAAAAAGGGAGAGGAAATTGTGATTAAATTATTAGTTTGATGTATTCTTAATACATGCTTTATTAGCATGTAACTAAGTGTTGTTAACTGAATGAAATGTGTTGTGTAACAGATCACACCTCCTTTACAACTGACACCCTAAGATAGAGATCAGTGTTTGTACAGGAAGGGAATGCAAGAATTCTAGTACACTTTGCCTTTTCAGCCAGCAGACAAGCTCTGTCTTCTCCTGATTTCCCCAATTTTATTATCATTTTAGCAATGTCATCTCATGCTGTGTAAGTTCAGATAAACTAACTTCCTCATTTTGTGGGAGCTGTGACTTTCGTACGGCACTGTGGCTTCAGTGGGCAGAGACAGAGTGACACGTCTGGGACTGCTGGGGGTGCTAGGAACAATATCTTTGTGACTGTGAGCTTAGTGATAGATATTCTAGTTACTATTTTATTGGAAAGCTTCAGCAACAGTGTCATTCAGAGCATTCTGCACGTGGCTAGGTCTGGGTTGAAACACGTTTGTTGTAGGATAAATTCTTGGCTAGTGGCCAGTGAATGATCTGGTGTTTTCTGTGTTACCCACAGGTTGTTGTGCAGGAGGTGCAGTGGGTAGGACCTGATCTGCTACACGAGACTCTAACTTGGATTTCAGTGTTCAGTACTTTGTTTCCCTCTGGAATGAATTCTTAGCTAGAGCACAGAGTGCAGGCTGTGGTTTTGCCCAGCAGTTCAGTTTCTCTGGAAGCACAGAGCATTGAGTGAAGTCCCTCTGTGTCCTCCAGCAGCAATTCCTGGCTGCACATTGCCACAGGTGTGAGCAGTGGATGGTGAAAGCTTGGGCAGTTGTGTTTGCACCTTGGCAGGGGAAAGGCTGCCAGCTGAGCTCCTGGTTCAGTGAAGCGCTGGGCAGTGAGCTCAGGTACAGAGGGGCCCGCAGGAGGGATCACCTCTCTGCTGGAGCTGAGGCACCGCTGACGCACCCGCGGAGCCGCTGACGCTGAGAGCGGCCCGGGGCTGCTGTGCCATTCCAGCACCAGGCACGGATCCATTCCCCTAGAGGGAATTATCCTTTCAAACTGGGGGAATAGTAGCCCTCATAAAGGGAAGTAGGTTTTTTAGAGGTCATCTCAGTCTGCCACAACTTTAAGCATAACTTCTGTTAAGTGTACATCTCACATACTCTTGGAACCTTCCAAGGAGGGCGGCTCTATGACCTCCCCAGGCGATCTTTCCCAGTGCTTAACAAGCCATATTATTACCCAGGCTTTCCTAATGTTTAACCTAAATTTCCTGTGCTCCTGTTTAACCCAATATTTCTTATCCTATCCACACTGGAAGACTACTTACTCCTTTCCTCTTTTAAGTGCACGTTACGTATGTAATCCTCAGCCCTTTCTGCAGACTATATGAGAGCATTCCTTCCAGTTCTCCTTGTGTTTGCTGGGCCTCTGGCTATTCTCTGTGCTCTCTGCTAGATCTTTTCTGTTTAGTGTTTTCTTTAAAGCTGAAAGGACTTGCTACAAACTGCCTACACTGCTCCAGCTGTGAAAAAATCACATTGTATTCTAAGCAAGCATCCTGAGAATGGCCTGGTATCACCCTGTGCAGCCCTTCTCACTTTTAGTGCATGCAGAAACTAAGTTGTTCTGATCTAACATAAAAGACTAGAGTAGAAGTATTTCATAGGAGCAAATCCAGGGCAGGTGCCTACAGAAATGTATTTAACATACTTCCAGTTTTAGAGGGAATTTTGTAGGTAGAGGGAGACTGTATTTTTCCTAGCTCACTTATGACCATGAGGAGGCTGATCCTGGAAAGCTTTAATAAAGTTGATATTTATCTGTTGCTCCTCCTCCATTCCCACTGAAGGAAATTAAATTGGTTTAACAAATCTGTGTTCTTGACAAAGCCATGCTAACTGTTACTCATCTCCTTGTTATTTCCTGAGCAGTTACAAATAATATGATTGTTTCCATATTTTTCCAAAAACTGACCTTCACTCACTGCTCTTTAATTCCCCATTACAATCTTTTCCCTCTGTGTAAGGAAACACACTATCTGCTATTTTTCTGTCTTTTGGATATTCACCCCTATCCCCTAAGATCTCCAAGAAAACCACTCATGGCCCTAGGATTGCTTCAGGTAGTTCAGTAGAGTACTTTAGGATGAATTGTAACTGACCCAGCCAATTTGAAAGATCTGATTTATCTAAGCACTATTTAATCTGTTCTTTCCCTGATTTCACTTGTGTTTCTACCTCTGTCACTATTGCTGTTTTCCACCTAACCTCATTTGACCTTTTTGGTAAAGATTGCAGGAAAAAACCTTCAAACCCTCAGCCTCTTCAGCATCACCTATCAATAGCTTTCCCTGCCTTGTACAATAGAAGGCCAACACATTTTCCTCATCTTCCTCTCTTTATGAAGTATGATTACATCCTGTTTTCTTGTTGTCCTTTCTGCACCAATGCATTTTCATTTGACCTTTGTGATTTGGGCCCTACACTCTCTTTTCTTTCCTCCTGGTCTTCAATAATCTGACCTAGGTTCAACTTTCTATGCCTTCCTCGTGTTTGAGGTCAGAGAGGAGGAGTCCATGATTTAGCTAGGATGGTTTCTTACAACACTTCAAATGGTTTTGCTGCTTTGGGATAATTTGCACTCATGCTGTTAATAGAACTATTTTAAGGAACTGTCAGCTACTCTGAGTGCATTCCCCATGAGATAATACTTAAAATTCTCTGAGTTTATTTAATCTGGCTTTTTTCAAGTTTATTGCTTCTATTTGCTATTCATTTTCCCTTCCAGGAGCAGTGAGTTTTCTCATTCCATGATCACTGTCACCAAATTGCGTTCTGTTTGCTTATTTTTAAACCTATTTCCCCTGACTCTTAAAATGAAGACTAAAGAATGTTCCCTTCAGTTGCTCCTGCAGCCTTGTCTCCCAGAAGACATTGGCAGTGTGCAGTTTGTCCTGTGATGCCTGTGTCCCAGCAGGTATCTCCGTCAGCTCCTGCCTGTGCCCCATCATCTCCAAGCCCAGTGGCCTGGATGTGTGTATGAATCATCTTCCTGCCCTCCAAAAGAAGGAGTTCTGTCCATCTGTTCTTTGTGGCTTTACTCTGTCCACCCCCTCAACCCCCCTCTGCTGTGACAGCACCTGTGCTCACTCCCTCTGTTATTATTAGCTAGGGATTTTCAGCTGGTTATCTCTTCCCATGTTTTGCACTGTGGGATGAGTGTGTCTGTGGACAGCATTTTGTCCTTCTCCCTGAACGAGCTCCATCAGATAAATTAATATTCTAGTCTTGTGAATTATCCCAACAAGTTTCTTGTGCCAATTAATTCATAATTTTGAGCACGTATTAAAACTTCCAAGTCCTCCTGTTTATTCCATGTATTTCTTGCATAAGTTCTTGTGATTACTTTTTTGTGATTGCACCCAGCATCTATCAGGAATAACTCTGTGAAGTCAGAGGGTCGTATTTTGCTGTCATTTACATGAATGTCTATCCAAATGATTCTACTGATTGGCAAGAAGCTATTTCAGATTTACTTGCATGAGGGTAAAGGAAGAATTTGGCCCCCTGAAATGAATTCTGTGTGAAATAGGTCTGGGCCAGGAGGATTAACATGTTTCTCTAATTGCTAGATGTGTTATATTGTATGTAATCAGTGTAGTGGCAATAAAATATGATTGCCACACCCAGACTATTTCATCACTGAGCTTTTTTGAATCCTTTAATTGTCCTTCATTTGTTACTGTGCTCACATTAATAAGGTGCAGAGTTTACCATAATTGAAAAAATAAATTAAAATAATTTAAAAAGAGAACTCTGAGAAGTGCATGCAAGCAGACTGTACCATGTACTTTGTGCTGCAGCAGAGCAACAGAATGAGGTAGAAAAAGTCAGCTTTTGAGGTTTTATTACTTTTTGCTTTGTGATGACTGGCTTCAAGCCCACACATTTCTTGAATACACAATAGGGAGTTGGGCAAGACTGCAGAAATAAATTTTATTAACACACAATCACTGCAGCACCAGACAGAATAATCTCCTTTAGTCTCCTCTAGCTGGCAGAGTCCTCTTTGTACCAGGTCAAGTCAATTAGCAGTATAATGTACGACAGGTTTTATTTAAAAAGGGTTTAATTAAAGTTTTGTTACAAAGCTCATACAAACTAACAATCTGTCTTTTAGGGATATGTATTATCTAGAAATTGATTTTAACTTAAACACTAATTTATAGACTGTCCCCTGTAATAAGTATAATTCCTTGGAAGATATTAAGGTCCTCCTGCCCCAAATAAATTCAGGTCCTGATTCAGCAAAACATGTAATTACTAAGGACTTCAATGAAGCCACTCATGCACTAAAAGCTGAAGGTGTGCTCCAGCACTTTGCTGAATCGGGGCCTTACTGTAAAACCCTGCCCTGATTACATGGGCCAATTCAACTTGGTCTTTGCTGAGAAAAATACTTAAAACCATTTGTGAATGTTTTTAAAATATCTCATACAGGCCAGTAAGAATGGGAGTATTTCCTTCTTCTAGATACAGATGGTTTTCTCAAGTCCTGGTATCTTCTCAGTTCTTATATCTAAACACAGTAATTTACCTGTGCCACCTGGGAATATATTTTTTAAAAACAGAAAATATTCACCCTACTAATTATTTGGGGTTTTTTCTGGTTCCGCAGAAGATGCAGCTAAGTAGAGCTGCAGTAACTTAAATGGAGCTATGTTAGGTTATGTCATTTGAGGATGGTAGCCCAAAAGTTTAGGTAGATGTTCTTAATGCAGACTAACAGTGCTACTCTAGGGATGATAACCACAAACTTTCACTTGATTGCAATCCCTATAGAATAAAAATACCCCTAAAAGCTGAAGAATATGTCACATTTCAGGATAACTGATAATTCATCATTGTATGTGACTTTCTTTTTCTTTTTATTATTATTCACAAGCTATATGATTTAGAGTCACAAACAAGTGACTAGAAGGGAATTCTGTGTAGAAAAGATCCCAGGGGTTCTTTGGCTCTCTCCTGGGCGGTGTGGTTGACTTACAGCAAAACCTCTGGGTCATGAATTTTCCCAGTGAGCAGGAGGCAGGTGAGCTGGGCTCTGCAGCCTGCCTGAGAGGATGGATGTTTCCAGCATGTGCTGGAGCCAGGAATGCTGGACCCTGCTGGGGCAGCTCCCCGTGCTGGCAGCGTGCAGCCACAGAGCCACAACAATGGCCAGAGACACCAAGAAGCCTTAGAAGGCATCTGTCTTCTCTTCCCAGCATATTTGGGAAAGCTGAGCCTTTTTGTTGGAGTGTTTATTACTAAAGCAAAGCCTCCTCATTTTTTATTTTTACTTTTTAAATCTTTTATCATTGAGACACATGTAACAGTGGGTCAGAATTTGCTTTGATTAATCTCCAATCTGGTTCTACTGTGTTCTTCCCCGTGGTGTCAATCTAGACTGCAGCTGGTAGGGGGTTGCATGCTTAAAAAGAAAAAAGCCTCAGTGCCACAACATGCAAAGTAGCAGGCTTGCATTGCCTGCTTGTATGTCTGAATAGTCTGAAAACCAAAATATAATCAAATACCACTTTTCCTGCCACCTTCTGCCTGAGCCCTCCAGAGCTGAGCAGGGAAGGCAGGTGTGTGTTTGAAATATGTGACAAGAGAATAAAATGGGGGCCAAGCAGAGGGAGAGAGAAAGAAGTGCATTCAGAAAACCTGTAGAAAAGAATAAAGGAAAACTTGAATAGAGCAATAAATTCTGTGGGACAAGTCCTACCCTGACAGCTTCAGTGACATATCCCTTGATTTCAGGGAGGCTGCCGACACCGAGCTGTTCGGGAGCTTTTGCAGGGATGGCCCTGCTTGTTTGAGCAGAGCTGTTGGGTGGGGATGCCTGCCCCAAATATACATCACAGGCTGCCTGCTAGCTAGAAGAACAGGCTTGCTCATTTAAAATTGAATCAGGCTTCAAGCTTAAGTTTGCAACAGAGAAACATAAGGAATGAAATAGTTTGCAAGGAAATTCTAAGCAATCTGATAAATTTTTAAACCAAACTGTTCAAGATGTGTCCAAGATTTATGCCCAATTCTATTACGAGTTAAACATGCTGCAATTCAACAGAAATATTTTCCATGCTTGGGTTCCTTGTTGGCCAGTTAAGAGGAACGGGGTATCTTTACTCGCCGTTTTACAAGTCTGTGTGTGACCACATTGTCCATGGTACACAGAGTTTTTTATAGGAGTGTTTAAGGACTCAGGTACTATTTCCCTGGCTCTGCATCAGTGTCCTAGGGCTGGTGGAATGGCTGTGCTGGAATGTGTGCAAAGCCTCACAGGTGTGAGCAGTAATGAAAGGAGCAGGGAGGCTGGGATGAGCTGGTGGCAGGGAGAGAGGCAGGGAATCAGGGATGAGCTGCTGGGAATGGTTGGATGTTGCAAGGTGCTGTGCACCAACCAGTGCAGGTAACTGCACTTCCCAGAACAGCAGCTTCTAAGGTCCCACAGTCTTCCAAAGTCATTTGCAGGTTTAAAGTTAAGTGTGCTTTTAGAAGTGCAGTTGAGTTTGGGGCCAAGCTGATCAGCATTTTAAGAGTTCCAGCCCAGAGCTGTAAAGCAAAATAAACCCAGGCCTCCATGTGCCAAAGCCTAATGTGTTAGCCCACTCTTTCATCCACCCCTTCCTTCCCTTCCCTCCAGAAACAGTCTCACCCAATTTTACTGTACTGTAATGGAAAATAGGAACCAGAATGCACTGGGACCTCCTTTACAATTTTTTTTTTCAGTCTAAATAGGTCCCATAGACCTCTCACCAAGTGATTTCAGTTCTCTCAGTCAAAGTAGCCACATGGGATAAAATACAAACAGCATTAATCCTAAAAGACAAAATACAGCAGAAGAAAGAGTTGCAATGAAAATTAAAATATCTGCAAATGAGTTTAGCTAGCGTCCACTGTCCTTTTTACATGCGGTGTGATCTTCCTCTGGAAAAAAATAAATTAAGGTCAACATACAAACTTCCTCTGCTTCCTGGAATTCTTACATATTTTCACTATGATAACATGATTTGTGTGTGTGTAAATGCGAGGGGAGAGGCGGGCGGGAGCTGGCAGAGAGCCCCCTCCCCCTCGGTCCTGGGAGAATGCCTGAAGCATGAGCTCAGCTGTTGGGCTCTGTGCATGGTGTCATACACTTCCACAAGCAAATTCACAGTGACATTAAGAAAAGAAGATCTGGGGCCCTAGTCTCTAAAGTGTTCACAGTGTCCACCAGACAGCTCCTACATAAAGGGCTGTTTATTTGTTGAATTAGCAAATTGGTACCCATGGAGGGGGTTGAAAATATCTGAGCAATCCTGGGGTTTTGGTACAGTTACAAAAGTGTGTTTTCTTCTATGTGAGTTTTCTCTGACAGAAACTCAGGTCTTTGCATTTCTGCTTCCTCCCCCTCCTCCCTCATAAATAAACACCCTTTAAAAAAAGGTAGCTCACGATTAGCCATTAATTAAGTCCTTTACTGGTTTAAAATAAATAGTTGCTGAAAGCCTAGGATGAGGATCTCAGCACAAAGCACATCTGTACACCATGGTGTGCTTCTGAGAAACAGAATTTAAATGATTTGCATATGGCCACCTAAATATTTAATGGGTTTGCAGTTTAGGAAAGCTGGCTTAGAACTGTGTTGTGCAGCCTATCATCTCCTCTGGCTCTGCTGGCTACCTTGGGTCAAACGTGTTGTTATTTTTAGGGCCTGATCCTGGAATTTCAGAAGCTGTTGGAGGCCTTGGCACCATTTGAAATGGGGGCTCCTCTCCAGCATTGTGTCTGCACACAGCTGAGCCTAGGACACGTTCAAGTTTCTAAAGCTGCTGGAGTGTTTGAGAATCTTTAAGCCAAAACCTGGCAGTGTTGTTCCCTTCACAAAGAAGTTTCACACTAGCATGGTATCAGTTCTCAAGCTGCCTTACAGCCCCTCTTTCTTCCCCTGCCCCATCCCCCCTCTGTGGCCCGCTATGTACACGCTCCCAAGCCCAGCTAAGCATTTCACGAGTGTGCAGGGCTGAATGCACAGTCACAGGAAACAAAACCGTGAGATACTTTCAAAAATGCAGACACACACAGAGCTTCTAGACAGCTCCAGGCAGGTGCAGTGTTTGTGCTGCAGCGACCGTCCAGTGCTGCTCTGAGGCATTCCGATGCCACCGTGCTCCAAGGCCACAGTCAAATATTAACTGAATGCAAAAGTTAAAGAAAAAGAAGCAGCTCTTCCCAGTGGAATTGTAGCATTCTCTCCTTGTCACATTCTTTTGAGCTCATTCATTCCTTTGAGCTCCAATAACAAGTCAGCTCTTTGTATATGGTGAGACTTGTAATGGAGAAGAGAGAGAAATTGCCTCAGAAGCAGAATCCTGTCTTGCACTTTTTGCAGGGATCGCTGTGCTTCTCTGCCAGCCACAGAGAGATTTCTTCCCAATTTCACTTCCAGGCAGCCTCTCTGGCACAGACCTGGTCCCTGTGCTTTAGAGATCAAGTCTCCCATCACAAACATGCATCCAAATAAGCAGCATTTCTGGAGCCCTCATTCCAAGTACTTCATCAGGTAAACACTGTGGCTGATGAGGCCAATAGCCCTGGGGATTCTTAATCTCATGCAGAATCAGGTTTTACTGGCTAAATCCCAGTAATCCAAAATTCCTGTTGACCCCAATGGGAGTTGCAGGTGCTTGAAAACCTCAGATTTATGGATCGCTTCATTCATCATTCCACTGCAGCCTTGTCTGGACAGGAAGACAGTAACCTTTAAAGAGCAACACTTCACAACCATTAAGGAACTAATATTTTATGCATTTGTATCACAGTTGGCTCCAAAGCCAACCTTGGCAAGTGTCTGGAGGTTTCTCCTGAGAGTTATTTGGTGTGTTAATACTGCTGCTCTGTTTAAGGTGTTTAAGGGTTGTTTCTCTGATCCTTCTTCATTAGAGGTAATTGAATAGTTTAGAAACCCAATCACTGTTTGGCTGAGTCTTCCAGTCAACAACCCCACTGATTGAATAATGGCTCACAAGACACAGAGGCGCAGAAAGATAAGTTTATCACAATTTTCTAGCACTCAGAACATCTTCAAAGTGCTTGACAGGCCACTAATTACTTTCTTATAAACAGCTGTGGATTCAAATCTTGCCAAAATGCAGAAAGATTCCTGTAGCTCATTATTTCAATTTCCCTACTTCACTGGTGACTTCGGCAACAACATCCTCCACACTGTTCCCTCACTTGGGGAAAAAAATTCCCTCCAGTTGCTTTGCAAGGAGGTTCTGTGCAACCCCAGGTGCCAGCCCCTTCCTCCAGGCTTCTGAGCTGCTCTGTGTTCTTTCTGTGCTAAGAGATTTCATTTCACCACCCCCAGCGAGACGGAGTCTACCTTCTGCCTGAGGCAGAGCTGCAGCTCAGCCATGCCAATTATAAAAGATGCCTCCCAAACGTGTATTCCTGGTTTCCAGAGTGACTCCAAAGTGCTACCACACCTATCTTCAGAGTGGCTAAAAGTTACCAAAAGGCAGTGTGGTCACAGGCAGTCACATACCGTGCAGATGAGCATAGCATGAATTGCTAACTAGATGGGCAGAGACACTTCAGGATTTTCCTCCTGAAGTCCCTGACAGAGACAAATCTACAAATCTCGGTGGTTTTTTTGTTTGGTTGGTTTTTGTTTTGGTTTTTTTGGGTTTTTTTTTTTTGGTTTTTTTTGTGGAGGATTTGCTCTTTGGTTCTCCATGCTTTGCTGGAACATACCACAGCTTGCTTTCCCCCTAGGCATTACACCCAAAGTTATACTTCCCTCTCTTGCCTCACCTCTGTACCAGGTGAGCCCCATCTGAGGAAACTGCTCTGATCTCTGTGCTCCATTTCATTGCCATTGACTTCAATCCTGCTGTCTCAAAGACCGTTTCCCATGGCCCCTGTGGAAGCTGTGATACCTGCTCATACCAGCATCTTTCAAAAACCCTCAAAATAATGTGAATTTTGAATATGTGATCACCTTCATCCTTGGACTGCTGACTCCCCAAAAGCCTCAGAATCACTGCACCAGAAATTGCGCTGAGATCTGTGGTTAAGTGTCCAGAGGTGCAGCTTGAGCAGAGCAGCATGGCTGCTAGTACAGTAATTCAGCAGCAGGCTAGAGTTAGGGTCACCTGCGCTCTAGATATTTCAAATCTGTCTGATTAAACAATGTTAATTAGTGGTGGTTCTTTTTTCTAGTACAGTCAGAGCTGTTTGTCCCTGTCTAGTAATGGAAGAATGCCACCACCTTCAGAAGTGATTTCTAAGGACTGATTAAAGAATATTTGTTCAACTTAGAGAAGAATGAAGTCCTACATATATGTTAATACATCCCCACTAACACAGAATGGCTTTTTGTTGTTCTCCTCTGTCTGGAACGTGAACAATTTATAGTCTCCTGCTGCATCTAATTAGTGAATCTGACCCTTAAATGGAAGCAGTAGAGGTTTGTGATTTCTAAGTCCAGCATTTCTAGGCTCTGTCATTGAAAAAGGGGCTTCATAAAAGACTCAAGAGATGCAGTAGGATGATTTTTAAAAGCCAGTCAGATACAGCCAGGAAATAAAGGCGTGCTCTGAAGCGGTTGCATGGCTGTCTTGGTTCACATTCACAACGCAGGGAAGGTAAACTGCTTTCAACATGGATATGTGGGAAGAACTTGGCCTTGTACAGCTCCCTCCCTGGTACTAGCCAAGATAAAAATACATCAGGATCACCAGCATCTAGGAAACTAGCATATGGTGCTACCACAGAATGTAATATGAATATACTTTAGAAAACCATTATTTTTCTCTTCTTGAGCAGTTTCTCATTAATCTGGGTGCCATTCATTCTCTGCCTGGATTTTTTCCACATTTTTCCCATGAAAAGAGAGGATATGCTTGAATTAATTTAATTGCCAATGTTTTTTTCAAATAGCTGTGGCAGAAATAACTTTTCCTAGCCAGGTTAAACAGCCCCTTCAGCTCAGCAGTTAACACTTATTGTTGCTGTCAGCCCCTCTGCATTGATTAGGGATCATACTGCCATTAGTGCTGAAGTGGCTTGGGAAGTTGCAGTGCTTCCTTTTCTCTCTCCTTTCTTTTTCCTGCACAAGGGCAAGATGATCTCACCATTATCTGGCAAAAAGTTGTTTTCAAATACTTTAGGAAGAGCCAGAGTGCATGAAAGGAATTCAGGGGTTCGTTTCCAGTTGAAAATTGTCCCCAAATGAGAGGGCTGCTTCCTTCACAATGTGGTGATCACTGTGGTGACTGTGGGAAACAGGCATCAGCCAGGGCTGGAAGCTCCTTTTCCACCCTGCCATGGCAAAACCCAACTTCTTCCCTCAATGTGGTGTGCAAACTGCAGGTGATGCTGTTCCAAACAGCAGTGGGTGTAGTTGGAAGGCAGAGCAGGAATGATCCCCATCACCTCTGTGAGAGGGAAGTGCCTTCCCTGTCCCAGCTGCACCAGCCACAGCAGCAGGGAGGGAGCAAAGCTGGTTCCTGTCCATCTCACAGCCTTTACCTGCAAAGGTCACACTGGCTGGTCCTGTGGGGTTGTGCCCTGTTCTCTTGTTCCCAAACTTAATCTATTCTGCACTGGACATAAACAAGTGAGAAGACAAAAGGAAATGCTATCCTGTTTATTCTGTCATTTCTGCCACCACTGTCAGCCTTGAACATTTCGTATTTTTGTAAACATGGAATTCATTAGGGCATGCAACTGACTTGAGAAAAGGGATGGTAAAACAAGGAGTTTTTTGGAGAAAAATACAGAACCATACCCCTTCTCTGAACACTGAGATGGGTATGGACCACATTCTGCATGCAGCAGAATTGTCAGCAAATTCCAAAAATGCCATTGTACCCTGTGGCACATGCTGGCAGCTCCAGCAGTAGGTGAGAGATCTGTCCCCACCCTGGAGTACTTCCCTTGGGAAGGGGAAGACAGCAGAGTGGGTAGCTGGAATTAGAGGTGTGAACACAGCACAAGGACCAAGAGAAAAGTGTTAAGGAGTAGTAGGGCTAAATGAAAGAAACACTGTGCAGGAATGCATTGGGAGACCAGGAGCAGAAGATGGGCAGAGCAGAGGGTCCTGGAAGGGGGGCAATTTGACAGGACACACATCCCAAGGGCCTTTCACAAGTGCTGGCAATGAACTGTGACTCTTGGCCCTAAGGTACAAAGAGTAACTATACTCATCATCCTTTTGCACTTGCATGCTCTGTAACTGACTTGTAAGTTATACATACCTAAAAGTTGCTCAGTTCAGGCTGTTTCTTGATTTATATGAGAAGTCTGAGGTTCCTGGTCTTGTACTTTCCTTTGGGGGACAGGGAGGGTAGTAGCACAATTTCTCTGGACTGTGCCACTGTATTGATTTGAATAACAAAATGTACAATTCTGGATGGTTTCCATAGTTTTGTATTGGACATAGAAATAGAAAAGCTATCTTAATAGCTTTTATTCATTCCTTTTTTGAAGGGAAGCAAAGCTTTATTTTTTTGGTTCAAGAAATCTGACACTAGTTGAGACACCACACATTTCCACAGAAGGCTGCAGCCTCTAGCAAACGGATGCATATTTATATGACAGGATATGCTCAGTAGCCCTGGGAAACCAAGAATTGAAATCAATAATTTCTAGTAAATCACAAACTGACATTGGCAGCATCCTAGTCTGGCTGAATATCTGTATCATCACAGACACTCTTCTTTAATAAACAGAACATACAATGTTTCATGCATTGGTTTTGCATTTTCTTGGCAACTGCATAAAAGAATAATTTCTAAGCATGATCCAAGGGATCTCTGACAAAGGAAAGAGGGTTAACATTTGTTTCTGTGAGCTTTATGGGTTTAAATCTCAGGGCCAATTCTGCCATCAGGTAGTTTATGAATATTCATGTAAATTGTTTTGAGTTGAAGAATATGTAACTTTGCCATGTATCTGGCATGGAAAGAATACTTTGACAGTCATGAAATAGAGAATGTTTTAAAAAATAGCTTCAGCAAAGAGAGAACAGCTTTAGAAATGAAAGGGAACATTAAGGAAAAAAGGTGTGTTTCCTGAGGACAGCAAAATTATGTGAATGTAGAAGCATTTTCTTATGCTTAGATATTTAAAGCAATTTGGAATATCTTGTATCAGCTATGGGTCAGATTCTGCCTTTCTGTTGACTTCCAGAAAACTGAGGGAGATCTGTATATCCCTGATCACTGCACTTGTATGTGAACTGTGTGATCCAGCAGTGAAAAACAGCAAGGCTAGAATTATTGCTATTGTTTGTGTTATTACATATTCTGAGTGGTGTCTTGCTTGCAGTTGGGTACAGGAGTCAGATTAGCATGTCCTATTGCCTAGACCTATTCTTAACCTGGAAATTTGGCAAGTGATGCCTGTCACTGTTTGCTCCTGATCCAATACCCCCATGTGCTGGGACCTGGCTTTGTGCCCATTTGGCTGCTGGAGCAATTGATAAATGAGACAAGGCTGCTGAACATTATGCTTGGAGAAAAGGCATCTCCTGGGGAGAGACAGGGGCTCCTTTAAACAATGCCCGAGTGTTTGCAGGTACCTCTCACTTCAGCAAATGACAGCTTTTGTTCTTAGATGTAACTGAAGGTGCAGGTGGGATGTGCAGCAGCCTCAGCCCTGCCATCCCACACACCTGC
This sequence comes from Zonotrichia leucophrys gambelii, assembly GCF_028769735.1. Classification (NCBI taxonomy): domain Eukaryota; kingdom Metazoa; phylum Chordata; class Aves; order Passeriformes; family Passerellidae; genus Zonotrichia; species Zonotrichia leucophrys. The sequence continues at coordinate 7,278,235 of NC_088174.1, forward strand.
AGCCCAGCACAGGGTTTGTGCTCGCTGGGCAGAGCCAGCAGCAGCCACGCTGAGTGCACACATCACAGCTCAAGAGGGAAAATGTTTTATGCACAAGTCAAAATTGGAGAAATGTCATTCATTATCAAACATTTCAATGTATTGTTGCTGACAATAGAGCTATTGAATATGATATTATGTTAATTTGTATCAGCTTCTGTGCTTTTAATGAAAAATCTTATTAGCTGCAAGGTGGTCAGAATTGAAATGTCTGTAAGTCATCTACAAAAGCAGCTCATGGAATCACAGAATGGTTTGGCTTGGAAGGGACCTTTAAAGGTCATCTGGTCCAGACCTCTGCACTGAGCAGGGACATCTTCCAACTGTATCAGGTTGCTCAGAGCCCTGTCCGACCTGACCTTGGAAGTCTCCAGAGATGGGACATCCCTCAACCCTCTGAGCAACCTGTCAGCATTTCACCACCCTGATCATCTGTGTGCTTCCCTCAGCACTTGGGTAATCCCTTCCATTCTGAGACACTCAGACATAATGTTAGCATGTGCCTAAGTGGATCTCTGAGCTATGCAAATAATTGATTTCTGAGTTTAAAAATTAAATTCAAAAGATATCAATTGGAAGCAACCATTTGGTCACTAAGCAGATATTAACAATTTGATTTTATGTGATACTTTAGTAGAAGACAGACAATGTACTTCTCTGAAAGTATGAAGAAGTTACTCACAGAATTGTCATCTCTTAACTCCTAACAGAGAGATTAGATTGGTGTCTGTTTTTCCATATAAAAGACAAAATTGTAATTCACTTCAATTTATATAATTTTCTAAGGTAGTTCATGTACCCACTGAAATGTTAGTATGGCCATCCATCCTTTGATGATTTTACCTATAGACTCCTCCATGGAACTCATGTAAATAATGACTTACAGAAGTTGAAGGACTTACAAAAAGTTGATCATACATGTTCTTTCATGTCCAGTGAAGACCATCCTGAAAACCTTTAATTAACTGCATACAATAAAAAGCTTTTTTTCTTGAAGCTTATTTTCCTAAAAGTAATGTTTCTTTAAAAGAATGAATTGCTACATTACCAATTATACACATATTTTTTTCTGTATGACTTACAGAATTACTCAATGTAGCAAGCATTACTGAGGAAATTAAAATTTACTGATGCATTTTATCTATTTTACCATATATTTCTAGTAGGAAAAAATCAAGTATTGATAGGACTGAAAAGAGAGAAATTGAAAGATGGTAGATGTAGATCAGATATTACAAAGGATTTCTTTACTGTGAGTGTTGAGGCTCAGAGAAGGTGGGGATGCCCCATCCCTGGAAGTGTTCACAGAGGGGTTGGATGGGGTCCTGAGCCACCTGGTCTGGTGGAAGGTGTCCCTGCCCATGGCAGGGGACTGGAGGTAAAGGGCCTTTAAGGCGTCTTCCAACCCAAACCATAGCAGCAAAGAATGGTTTGATTCTGTGAAAAAGGACATGCAATTAAACGCATTCAGAAATGACCTGAGATGCTGTTTTATGCCACACAATGTTACTGGTGCTGATAGTATTGTGACTTTCAGAAATGAATTGAAATTTTGCATGCATTAGTAATTTCATCCCTAGTTTATTACACTGTACTCTGGGGAAGTACCCAAAGGGCATGAGCCTTCCTGGTTCTGAGCATCAGCCAATTACAGACTGGCTTTGCTTAAAAAGAAACTTGCTAAGAGGCTTGCACCACTACCTGCAATTTCTCCTGCAGCTGCTCAGTAAAAGTTTCTTTTCTATCTTCTGTAACATCAACTATTGCCTGTGGTCAGAGACAAGATACCAAATTAGCTGGATTGCTGATCTGATCTAGCATAAGAAATGCAGTACTGACTAGTCCAACTGAAGGTTCATCTAGCCCAAGCCATTGATTTCACCTGATTTCAGGTTGCAAATGTGCAGTAGAAGGCATCACATGCTTGCCATCCATCTGGTTCTGAGGCACTGACAAACCTGTGAATCCTTCAGTGAATCTGTGGTGAATCCTTGTGCTGCTCACTTGCTGCTTCCCTTCAGTGTACAAGACATGCTGTGGGGCAGTCCCTTCTGCTCAGACTTCTGTGATCCTTTCTGGTCAGCTGGAAGTCAGGCACAGTTCTCCTGGGAGAAGAGTCCCAGCATCATGGTTACCTGGAAGCTCAGTTTTAGCATCTTTAGTTCACACCAGCCTGGAAGATGCAAACCTTTCTTTTCTCTAGCCCTTGCCATCTTCCATTGGCAGTGCCTGTTGCTGCCACAACCCATCCAGGCTGTGTCTAAGTGCACAATCCTTTTGTTTGGTGAACACAACTTGGGGCAGTTATTTAGCATATTGCAGCTTTCCAGCTAACTGTTCTCCTTGGGTAGAAAGGTACTGCTTTTTCAGAACAGTGAGTAAAGGAACATTGGTCTTGTTTGGGATATTTTTGGTTTGTTATGTTTTGGGGTTTTTGTTTTGGTTCAAGGCACTCTTCTCATCCTTTTGTTGTTTTTCAGATAAAGTTATAATTTCTCAACTCTCCAACTCTGGCTTTTCAATAAGACATCTCCATGTGGAAAGAAATTATACTAGTTTTATAAAGGAACAAAGCAAACTATATTTTCTATAGATATTAAAGATGCTAAATGAAATGTGGCAAACTACTGTAAAATTGATAAACAATGTGATTAATCAGCCAGTCAGGCCCAGGTTTGATGCCCAGCACTGAGAGAAGCATTTGAGGTGCTAGAATATGTTTTGCCAAGCCTCATGGCCATAACAGCCTTGATGTCATTAGAATCACATCTTTTCTGCAGAATCCTACAAGTCACTTTTTCAAAATAGGACAGAAGCATAGCAACAAGGTAGCTGCAAGATGCTTAGGGTAAGTCTAACCTTAGAAGATGAAATACTGCCCTGAAGAAGTCAGTGAAAGTTTTGTTATTGATTCCAGAGCAGCCAAGGATTCCCCCAGGTCAACTAGAGTAAATATGCCTAAAGAAAGGGCTCGTAATTTAATCACCAAAGACCAAAATTGCAGCCCTGAAATCCCCTGCTTAGCCATTACCTATCACTGAAAATGAGTGATCTCTGCAAGGGGTTTGTTAAATGCTTACACAGCCTGAAATTGGGGTTTTGAACACACCCAAAGCTGTCCTTGCCATTGTTGATCCATCCAGGCTGATCAGCCCAGTGCACCAGGTCTGGCAGCACAGGCACACTTGGCACTGAGCTGCTGGAGTGACATCCAAAGCCTACACAGCTTAAGCCAGCAGGTTCAGAAGGAAAATGTTGCCACAGTTCTGTCATGGACTAACTGCTAAAAGTGTCTTGATTTGATTTCCCTCTGAGAGCACACCCCACCTTACAGAGGAGAACACAAACCACTACCTGGCAAACAGATGTTCTTGACAGCTAAAGGCAGCAGCATCATTCCTGCTGCAGAGCAGGCACACACAAGACTCCTCTACCCTACCCATGTCATCTGCCTTTTGGGGGAGGCCTTTGGTCTAGTTTTATAGAGTGAACAAAGCAAATGACAGTTCTTAGAAAGTATTGTCATCTGTCAGGAACTTCAAATGTTTGGCAAGAGTCATAAATGACAAAACTTCTTGACAATAACTGGTATAGAAAAACTGACAGGGACCCACTGTTCATCATCTGATCATGGTGTTGTCAGTAGGTCCAGCTACAGCGTGTGTGAATCCCTGGGTGCCCCACGTGTTCCATACATATGTATTTTAGTTCCCAAATCTCCAGGGAGGAAGATGGGAGCCCTTACACACACATGTATTTTCAGGGGAGGGTTTCTGACATGGCACACTGGGCAGAGAGTGGCACCTCCTTCCAGTGGAGCTTCATTCAGGTATGATAAATGTGTATCTTCACTGAGCCTGCTAATTTTAGGTGACTCCTGCTCAGCATGTTGGCTCTTTTAGATCCCATGCTGATGCCCTAGTGCTGTGTTTGGGCCTCAGCACCTCAGGCAGGGCAGATTTGGTCTGGGCAGCCCAGCAAACCCAAACATTGGATGTTGATACAACTCCCCTTAGTCTCTGAAACCTTTTGAGATCTGGCCCTCAGAGGCTGTAGAATTCAGGGTGCTTACACCCACAAAAGTTTATTATTTTTGTGTTTCTTTTTTTTTCAATTGACAAAATAGATCAAAGTAATTTTAAATAATATAAAAGGCAAGAGCACTAGAAAAGCAAACCAATAAGTTTCCAAACAATGCAAGCTGAAATACCAAAAATACTGCTCAGGGAAGCGGGCCCATTGTTGCAGCTGTCACAGGCAAGCCAGAGGCTTCAGCAAAGGTAAAAAGCAATGCTTCTCTGTTGATGAACTGTTAATTGCCAATGTTTATTAGCTCAGGTACAAAGATGGGTTTGGAGGTCTATAAGTTTGCTGCAATTTGAAGGTGATTGCTGTCTGGAAAACTTTCAGGAAAACGAGGTCAGATTCTGGCTCCACTTTTATGTATTTGGTTACAGTAAAGGGTTGTATTCAAATAACTTCCTAGTTTTACAGAGCATAATTTACTCATATCACTATTTCAGGAATGATCTTAGAAACTAGACATTTTATTACAAATGCTAGTAAGTCTTCCACACCTCATCCATTGAGTCAATGTACTGGGACAGAGTTTCAAGCATCTCCAGTTTATCAGGACAGGAGTGACAATTGTAGTGATTTAGCAAGGTAATAAAATGAAATTATACCAGCAATTATTTGTGGACCCAGTGTGCTCTCCTAGCTGCCTGCAGCTTGCTCTTCCCAGTTCTTTCTTCACAGTCCAAGAGGAGGTCTGAATAGGTTCTCAGCTTTCAGTTGATGGTCTATCAAAATTAGTATTCAGAGGTTGCAGCTTGTAGCAAGCACATTTATAGTCATATGAGAAGTGCGTGGCTTTATGGGAGCTCTCTATGTGGAATTGTGTCTGTCTTCAAAAAGACATGTACATAGCACAAAAGATGAAAATGAAAGAACTCTGCTGTTTCCTTCTTGCTAACCTGGGTTCACCTGGCGAAATGAGTTTAACCCTTTTGTGTTAAGAGTGCTGAACAAACTATGTCACAAAGGGACAGGAAACTACACTCTGTAAGAATAACTCAAATCTTTACACTTCATGCTTTGGGCTCTCTTTTCAGTGATTTGAGTACTTTGATTTGGAAGGAAAAAATCTATTAATTGCCAGTAGCTTTCTGACCTATCTGACTTTGTACTAAATGAATTTGAATCTCTACCAGGAAGATGCTAAACATTCTAAGCAGCTTTTTGTGTGTTAACATTTTGACCATTGGCTGGTTAATTTTCGCCTTCGTGCACGGAGAAAAAAAAAATTAAATCCTTGGATCTGTGAGGTGTCCAATTTCTGTAGGGAAGAAAGTGTTACTTCCCCTTTAAGCCTGGCGCCGTTCGTGTGTGTGAGTGTGCGGGCTGTGTGTGTGAGTGTGTGTGTGTCTCCTCCTCTTTGAGTGACACAGCACTTAGATATGCCTATCAGTAACTTAAACCCCACAAACTCCACCTTCTAAGTGAGGAAGCTGTGGGTTGATGGAAATGTAGTGAGCAGATCGAGACAGACAGTGAATCATTAGCAAACTGCAACGCCAGGATGAACTTGTCTGGAACCTAAAAGGAGAAAACAGGCTGCGAGTCCTCTGCGGCGCTGGGTTTGCTCAATACAGCCAAAGTGGATCTAAAAGCCGGCTGATTCCCAGTCCAAGATGCTGCTGGTTTCCCAGCGGGTAGAAGCACCACGGATGGAGCCACATATTCCAGTAAGTAGCATTTGAAATCGATATGGGCTGGGAAAGTAGGAGCTGGTTTAAAAGGACTTAAACACCCTCGGAACAGTTGCTCACCGGGCTCGGCACGGTCGCAGCCAGGCTGGAAAGTTTGCAGGGGCGGTTCAAGAAAGTGCCCACCTTGGGCTGGCTCTGCCCGCCGGTCCCGTTTGCCGGGGCCGCCGGAGGGAAGGGGACAGAAACTTGAGGGGGGAAATTCGCCCTCCATTCTGGTCAGAGCTGAAGTCGGACCAAGGAGAGGAGGGCAGGAGGGAGGGGGTCCGTGGGCTTTAAAATGGTGGTGAAGAAGGTGATTTGCGGTGCGGTGCGGTCCCGGGCACGGCGGCGGGGCAGGCGGTGCGCGGCAGCGGGGGACGCTCCGAGGGTTTCCGTGTCATTGCTCGGGTGGTGACGCGCTGGGCTGCGGGCAGAGGCGCTGGATGCTGCGGGAGCAGGCGCTGGATGCTGTCGGGGGCGAGCGGGAGCGGGGAGCCGCCGGTGCGCCCGGCACCGCCAGCCCGCGGGTTCCCGTGTCAGTGCGGCCGGGCCGGCTCAGCCATGGTCCGGGGATTTCCAGCTAAACTTGGATCAGACAGGCAAGGGAAGATAAACCCGTCATCGCCCGGGGACTCCGCCGGCATGGTGTCACGCGTGGAGGGGCTAGCGGTGGTCCCTCTAGTATCATTTTTTAAGTAATTCCTGGTATTTGCGTTGGCAGCCGCGTGCCTGGTTATTTTGGGAACCTGAAGCGCACGTTCGATAGGCAGGATTGCGAACAAAAGGCTCGTCCGAGCCCCGAAGGAGCCCTGGGTTGTTGCTGACGGGAGCGTGGAGCGCGGCGCTGAGCCCGGGCTGCGGGAGCGCGTGTGCGGGAGCAGCCCCGAGTGCGGGCGCTGCTGCCGTCCGTCCGTCCGTCCGTCCGTGTGCTCGGAACAGAACGCGTGAACAAAACGCGTGCTGACTCACGCTTTAAACTGTTTTGGTTTCTGATGCTGTGGTTAAGATCGGGGCTCAGAGCAATGGCAGGGTAAACACGGCGCTCGCTGGCTCGGTCCCACGTCCCCCCCCAAGGCAGGGGCTGCCCCTCTCCCCGTCAATAGCCAGTCCCTCCTCCCGGTCCCTCCTCCGCCGCCTCTCCCGGCCTGTTGCTCGGCCCGGAGGAGCGCCGGTGCCGGGGGCACCGCGGCTTTTGTTCGTCTTTGGCTGGAGGGGGGTTGTCACCAGGGTGACTCGGAGGGATCCCGGGGAGAACGGCCGTTTCTGGGAAGAAAACGGGCTTTGATTTCCTTTCACACCGCCCCCCCCTCCGGCCTCCCCCCCGGAACAATAAATTAAAAGGCCGCTTTTGTTTTCCACGGTGCTCCCGGCGGGGGGGCGGCGGAGCCCGGGGCCGGGGAGCGGGGCGGGAGGCGCCGCGGAGCCGCGGCCTGGCGCGCCCGGGCGGGCAGGTCTGTCCCCGGTGCGGCGTGCGGGGGACGCGCGGCCGGCTCGGCTCCGCTCGCCTCGTCCCGTCGGAAGCCGCTGAACGCCGTGAGCACCGGAGGCTCGCGAGGAGCTCCTGGAAGAGCCTTCCTCCTCCGCCGCCTCCTCCTCCTCCTCGGGCAGCGGGGGCACCCCGCGGTGCCTCCCCCGCCCCGCCAGCGGGGGGATTAACTGCGTCTGGCCCCTTCCGCGGGCCGGGGGCGGAGGGAGGCGCCGGGCTCCCCCCCCCGCCGCCGCCGTGCGGCCGCCGCGGCTGGGGCGGAGGGCGGGCTGTGGGAGCGCCGTGAGGGCGGAACGCTCCCCCGGTTATATAACGCGAGTCTTCCCCTACTTAGCCCCGTAATCCCCGGGTAATGCCTAATGCCGGTGCCCCGGGGGGCTGCGGGGCAGGGGGTGGTCGCTGCTCCCGGAGCTCCCCCTCTGGGCCGAGCTGATGGGGAAATAAAGCTGCTGATGTGCAAGATGGACCATATGGTGCCTCCGGGAGACAGGGAGCCGGAACGGCCTTGAACCCGCCGGTCCCGGCAGCTGGGTGCTGCTGCCTCCCCCGGCGCACCGGCACCCCCCAAACGGGCTGCCCGGTTCTGTCCTCCCGCTCCCAGCTGGGTGCTGCTGCCTGCCCCGGTGCACCGGCACCCCCAGAACGGGCTGCCCGGTTCTGTCCTCCCGCTCCCAGCTGGGTGCTGCTGCCTCCCCCGATGCACCGGTATCCCTCCGAACGGGCTGCCCAGTCCGTGCACTCCCGCTCCCAGCTGGGTGCTGCCTGCCCGGTGCACCGGCACCCCCAGAACGGGCTGCCCGGTTCTGCCCTCCCGCTCCCGGGGCGGAGCTGCTGCCGGGAGAACCGACAGCGGCGGGAGGCAGCGGCAGTGCCCGGGGGAACCCTCGCCCCGGGAGAGGGGGAACCCCCCACGCACGGGGGGCTTTTCCCCGCGGCCGCGCTCGCCCCGTGCGAGGCAGCGTGAGCAGTTTGAGTAAGTTACACGCGAGCACCTAAAAAAGCAGCGAGCTAGTGCTGGCACTGCCCATTTTCAGTCCTCTCTCCTTGCCATATGTTTAGAAGGGAGAAAAAAAATGCGCTTTGGGAAGGATGCTCTCAGCTGAAGGAGGAGGTGGGCTGGGGGGCGAGGTACAAGGAAATTCCATGTTAGGAAAGCATTAGCAAGGGGTGACTTCTAATGTTTTCCTGCGACTGACGTTGACAGTGACACACATGTGTGGGTTGATATTGGAACGTCACAGAGTTTTTAAACTCAACCAGGAAATAGTCTGTTGCTCAGGGATAAAAAACAAATAGTCTGTACTGTAAGGCAGGTAACATGCAGTTAACAGCCCTCGAGTGAGTGAAAAGCTGTTCAGTGTTCTCAATTGAGCAGCTCAAATTCAATCCAGCTTTTTATTTTCTGAGGGTTTTTTTCTCTTTTTTTTTACATGTGGTTTTTCAGCTCTATTTTTATTCCTTTTAAGTAGTACTTCAAAATCAGAAAAGCACATATTGACAGGGCTTTGCTTTTGGTCCCTTGTAACTGAGTATTTTGAACTGTAAAGTGTCTTGGATTTTTTTAAAGCTAAATTGTTAGAGGGTTTAGAGAGGGATTAGTATTTAAAGGAGGCAGTTATATTTTTAAATATTTTTTTGTATTACTTCCTCTTAACACAGGTAGGAGTGCTTAATAAATACAATGTTTTTTACTGACCCTCTTGTAAACGTTACAGTGTGGCAGCATTTGGCGATTTAAAACGGGATTAAGAAGCTATTGTGCTAGATGGTTTCTGAATATGCAGGAAGATTTACTGCAAGAGTTCATGATCCCAGGTGCCAGGGTGATACTCTTGCCCTGACTTATGAGGTCACTAACCTGCCTGAGTGTGACTGTAGGACAAGAACTGACCCAAAAATGGGCTTCATGAGAATGACAAAAGTTAGGGAGGCAGAAGGAAACACAAGGGCAAGAATAACAGTAAGAAAAATGCCTAAGTCGTCCTGTAGGTTAAGTACAGTGCAACTCACTGGTTCCTGTGATTTAATCAATAAATGTTCTATGTTACTTGCTACTCTGATAAAAGTCGCCTTAAAATAACTTTTATGAGTACATAGCCATGGGAAAGTGAAGTAAATAGTGCAGAAGCTGTGACAAATGGGTTTGTCCAAACTGGGGTATGTAGTAGTAGAAGGTTGAGCTCCTGAAATAGGGAGAGGGGCAGAATCCCCAGGTTTTCATTGTTCTCTGGTGCTGGCTGTGTCAGCGATTTTCAGCATTTAGGCGAAGGTGACTATAAGTTATGATTCATTAGTAATTGGTATGGTCTCCAAATAAAGATAGCTAAATCAGTTTAAATGGTGCTGGCACCTCTCCAAGGAGCCCTCTTTATATCTGACACATTTGCTGCAAACTTCTTTGAGGAACAATTAATATTGTACATTGCTATATCATCCTCTGTGGGAAGACAGTGATGTAACTCACTATGAAGGCTTTCTACCTGATGTTCCAGTTTGACTTGCAGTGTTTAAAAAAAACACCCCAAAACCAGCATTTTGAACTGAAGGAAGCAGAAGACACACCAAGGCTTTGTGTTGAACTGTTTTATATCAATATTGATTTTTTAAGGGGGTTTGTGTTATAAAGAGGGAGCTTTTATCCCCCTGAGCTCTTTGGCAATTATCTTCCTGCCATAAATGTTGATACGCACATAATGGATGTAACTAAAAAATCTCCTTATCCCAGCAGAAAAGGCTGACTGTTTGTTGGAGCAGAGAGAATGCTGAGAGTGTGAATAGACAAACCCATATGTCGCTGGTGAGAGAGATAAATGATGGACGAACAGGAGTTGGTTACTATGGATCAGCACAATAAACCAATTCCCATCATACACCTCTCTTAATAATATACCAGTCTCAATGCCATTGATGGGTAACCTAGGTAGCACCAGTCAACTGTAAGTTTTTCAACTGTTCTTTTCTACATATCAAAGAACAGTTGGGACATTTCTAATTTTTTCAGATGTTTAGTGCTAAAATTACACAGAACTTCCTTCCTTGCCAGTAATTTTGAAGGGGAACTTTGGAGCACAGCTGTAAAATGCCAAATGTGCATGGTACCACTGTGTGCTTGTAGCAAGTTTTGTGTTGTGCACCCATAAAAGGGGTACCCTTGAAAAGGCAATTGCTGAAAAAATATGTGATAAAACAGGTTGGGTGTATAATACTGCTCTCATTAGGGTTGTTTCAGGATTGGATTGGCTTTTGGAAGATACTGGAATATTGTTTTAAGTGAAAATAGAAATAGAAAAGTGCTGTTTAATTTTTAAAAACAGCCCTGTAGAACAGGCGGTGATCAGTACCACAATTTTAACTTTCTGTAACCCATTTCAGGACTCCCAGCAGCTGAAGGGAAAGTGCAAAACAGTCTGTGCTTGTATTACAGTCTCCTTCTCTTGTTCTGTATTATCACTGCCAGTGCTTTGCACAGAAAATTGAAGTCTTTGTCATTTAGAGGTTTCACTTTATGTCCTTGTCTTCTGGTAGATATTTCTCATTGCAGTTGCTATGGACTGGCCTGTTAGCTCAGTTCACAATGGAAGTATATCTCAGGGTGACAGCAAAAGCAGGGCTTGTGGCTCTCAGGATGTGACTCCATGGTTTCAGAAGTCACCAGTTACACTACCAGAGAGAAGTGCAGTCAGAGTGGGATAACTTGCAAATGAGTTGGAAGGAGTACTTATTCCTCTTGGGAGCCCTTCTCACTGGTAATATTTTTCATTTTATTAAATAGAGGAAAAAGTATTACTAAGTCATTACTTTCCTTTAAGAAGAAAATACTTATTTTGTGCAGCACTTACTTGCCAAGTTGGAGTAGGTCTTTCAGAGCTGTTACCCTTGGTGTGCACCCTGGGTTAACTGCAGGCTGTTCATTGGGTTGGCTGGTAGGAGAGTACGCGCAGCTTTCTCCTTCCAGGGCCCAGCCTAGCAGTCCTTTTCTATTTTGTAGTGGATGAGGATCAGATTTGAACCAAGAATTTTGGGCTCAAGGATCAGGCCCTTCAGTACAGACAGGGAATTGTTGTGTGCCTGCACCCTGCTCATTCTCACCTGATGGGGGGAGGTAAGTGGAAGCAAAGCAGGGCTCAGTGTGCCACCTCTGATGGACGAGTTTTACCTGGCTCTTTGCTGCTGTGGAGAACCTGTTGTGCCCAAAGGGAAGAGCAGAGGAAAGAGCTGTGGGTTTCGTTCCTGCCCTCCCTACCCACTAGGCAGCTGGGCTGGCTGGAGGACATTGCTGTGCCCAGGGGGTGTGTGGCTGGAGGCTGAATCCGTGGGGCCCAGGCGTGGGAGATGCAGCGGGATGCAGGATCTCATATGGCCTTGGCTGGGAGCTGCCTCGTGGCTACAATGAGCCATTGATAAGCACTGACCTGATTAAAGGGCTGCTGCTCACGGGAGGCTGGGGTGCACCCTGGGCCTCTGGCAGGGGCTGCTGGGCTGCCCAGGATTCCTTTTGGGAATGGGTGGCCAGACTGAGGAGGGGCAGACCAGAATTCACTGGAGTGCCCTGTCCAGAGGAAGGTGCCATATTGTGACTTGTTGAGAGCCACGGCTTTTCCCTGAAGGGACTTGGCAGTTTTATTGATAAAGGAGTGTTACATAAGTACCCCATCAGGCATGTCCTGATTTGTTAATAATTGATGATCTGGGTAGTACAGAAATGCTGGTGCTGTTAAAGCATTTCCACATAGATTTGCAATCTCTGCAGGCTCCCTGCTTGACTTTTACTTTAATTGTAATACAGGCATTTTGCTTTTTACCCATTTGGTTTTGGGGTTATTTTCATTTTCTTGGCGATCACGCTGCAGGTGCCTGTCGTGCCTTCCCATTTGGTCAGGGCCAGCTGGGGACTCAGCCTGGTGCAGGCAGGCAGGAGGTTCCCCCTGCAGGGCCAGGTGTCACCCCATGTCAGGCAATTTCTGGAGTGGCAGCAGCATCAGCCCAGGGAGAATCCTGTTCCTTGCACCTTCCACCTTTGGAGGGAAGGTATCTGGTGGGAATGGAGGCAGTGGTGCCTCGGCAATTCCTGCACCAGGGTTTGCCAGCACAGGAGCCAAGATGCTTCTTGCACAGCGCTGAACAGGTGCCCTTCAGTTACCCCCCTGTTGATAACAGGCTGTGTTTGCATGGATTTAAAACCTGGCTACTTTCATGTGCCACAGCTAGAGAGATTGGGAAAAACATTTACCTCTGCTGACACACATAGAAAAGAAATACTGGGTATCATCATCATGATCTGGCTGCCTCTTTCTTCTTGCATGGTTTCTCTTTTCTGTGTAAGTTTCTTTTTCTCTAGAATTAAGTACCTCAAAACTCTGAGCAGATTTGAGAGTTACGCCTACCCCAGACCTACCTATTTATTGCTTTCAGAGTAACCCAGCACATTTACTCTGTTGAGGGCAATGAAATCCATTACCTGCATTAAAATCTGAAGCAGCAAGGTAACTTTCTAGTTATGTTGTGAAATATAATGCCATTGTTGGCTTGTATTAATGTCTCGAGGTAGATTACACGGTGGTTGGAAGCCTGTTCTGCTGGGCAAAAGACTGTCTGTAATTTCAAGTGGTTGATCCTGATCAGGCAGTTGGAGTGGCTGCAGCAACAATCCCTTGGAGCTCTAAATCACATTTGTCACAAGATCTGCCTGGTAGTATTGGCTGCTCCAAGCCTTACACCGACTTCTCAGCATTCCATCCCTTCGGTTGGATCACAGCAGTGAGGGACTTGCCAATCTTCCCTGTTCTTTGTGCCTAATTCTGAAAGACTGGCAGGCTTTATGCTCTGTTTTCTGAAGAGGGCCCAGCTTTACTAAGCTGCCTGTCTGTCAGGGATTAATTTAACCTCTAATTACTACATTTTCTTCACAGTTTGCTGCACATGAGCGTGTTGTAACAAAAGCACAAAGAAGTATGTCATTTTATTTAGCCACTACTCTGAAATTAATTTAGGGGGTACAGAGTCAGATCTGACACACTTGGTGTTAAAATAATTGTGCTGGCATTAGAATTAAAGTACATAATCTTGTTGTTTCTAATGATACAACAGTACTAGTGTAAATAGTGTTGTTAACTCGTTAGTTATAGCCACAGTAATAGAAGTGATATCTACTTACAGAGAAACACTCAAATAAGCATCCCAGCAAAAGTTTCCCCCAAATAATTCATGGTTTCCTCAAAATAATGGCATGGTTTCTGCTTGATTCCCATCTGACATTTTGGGTTAGGATTACATATCTAAGTGCAGTTTGTTGTTTTTTCTCAAAAGGTCTGCCAAATTGCAGTAAACAAACATTTATGATGGCTTGGGCTTCTTCCAGCCTGGATAATGATTTTTGATTTTTGGGTTTTTTTAACATGCGGCATCATGGGAACAGTACAAAAGGCCGTATGTCCTCTTGTCCCTGCTCACAGTGACATCAGCAGTGCCACAGTTTACACTGAGAGCAGCCTGCTGGCTTGAAGGAAGAGAGTGAGTCTGCTCCTGTTACGAAACACAGGATGACTTTCTTCTTTTCCAGTTCTGTAATATTCGCAACAAAGGTGTCAGTTGCTGTTTTTTTCCTTTTGGAAAGGTTAGGCTTGGGAAATGCAGGCTATCTCCAGTTTAGGGAAATGTGGCTAAAATGTAGCTAAAAGCTGTTGGTGTTACATCAGAAATGTGCAGTAGGGGTCTTGTCATCCAGCACCGTGTTCATCAACTCTGAGCCAGGCTTGTTAAAAAATGTAATTTTAACTTTGAAAATGTAATTTCTCATGTAAGGTTGGATTTTAAAAATCATTGGTTATGTACTAATAGTTTATTTCAAATGGAAACAGAAGATTGGTTGTATATTTTTGTGTTGTGCATTTGAGTTACAAAGCATGGGCCAAGCTCAGTAATTCTCCTTCAGTAAAAACTGTAGGTGCATTTGATGGAAAACTTCCCCTAAAGATTCCCCAAGGTCAGGTAGGACACAGTTACAGAGTCACATCTTGTATTTCCTTTCTCAAAAGGAGAATTAATGTGGCATCGTTATCCAGGCTTGTGACAACAGTGACACAGGATTGCCAAAAGACTAATAGAAGGAAAGTGATGATTGATTCTCTTTACAGTAGTAGATCAGATTATTCCTCTGAATTCTTTCTTCAGTTCTCTCAATTCCCAAACTGTAACCAGTTACTGTGGTTATTTACTCTAATTACTTCCAATCTACAAGTAAATCGAACATGAATTAAGATCGACTGATGAGAGGGCCGGGGTGATTTCATGAGCTGACAGGTTTGGAGATGCTGTCACTGGTCAGAAGTTCAGGATGGTTGGAAAGCTCTGTGGAGCAAGTGGGATTTTTTGTGGATATCAGTTTTCATATAACAAGCCAAGGCTGAGTAATGCTTATTCTAGTTTCAAAGTTGTCCACATTTTTTTTCAAAGGGCCTGAATATCTGTATGTATGCATTGCTGGAGGCAATTTTAAGAGTAAATAGTTCCTAGGTTCTATACTTGTCCATTGTAAAATGGGAATGGCAGTGTTTTACCTTTACCTTCACACTAAGTATCCTTAAATAGTTAAATAAAACATCAGTGCTTGTTACCAGCTGAGGTCTTTAGAGTCCTTTCAAATTGTTGGAAATTACATTCAAAATAAAGGCAGGGATATCCTACTGGAAATCCTCCTCACTGAAGAACATTTTTATTTCTTTGCTTTGTAATGCCAATTTAGGATTCCACCACCACCCACCCCCAATATAACACATATTGTATCTTTCTTTTTGCTGAAACTTCAGAATTTCATGTAGGGTTAAAGAAAATATTTAAAGAAAAAAATGGCATCTACCCTCAGGCATGTATTTTAATGTTTCATTCTCTGTCATGGATCTTCATGGGTTTAAGTTTTCAGCAATAGTAAAAAGGTCAATATTTTGCAAAGACATTTGTAAAAGTTCCAAACACACCAGTAGCTTTGTCCCCAAGCATTAGTATGTAAACATTCACATTAGTTTAAAGATAATTATGTATCACTCATTTCATGTGGTTATCAGAATGGATACTGAGTATAATTTCACTTTGTTTGCACTAGATACTTAAAATCTTACTAGGATTTTTACAAGTCCAAGTTTATATAAGGAAATAATTTCTGAATGTATTTGATACTTCAGTAACCCAGTAGATCTTGCTGATGGTAAGGACCTCACTTTTTCTGTTACCTTGACTTACTTATTTTCTTAATTAATTATGTTGATTTAAATAAATTCAAACAGAGAAAAACTCAGGTTTATACAGTCTTCTAGTCAGAAATACAGGCAAAAGGTTTTGATCTCTGACTGTCAAATGGTGACTCATTAAAAAGGAATTTTTGTTCCTCCCTTTTCAAAGGGTTACTCACTACCAAGCAGTAAATATCTAGTTTTGATGCTACTGCATTGAAATGCTTGACATTGTTGGTATATTAAGTCCAAAGCCTGTAAGATTGTTTGTTCACAGGCTTCATGCGTTTTTTTGTTTGTTTTTCTCGATTAAAGAAACCCATTGGGGGATTTTCTTCAAGCTTTACCCTGTCAATTTGAGTACAGACTTTGTTTGGATTTTAATAACAGAGGACCCTGTCCATACTTTAAGCAGTGGGTCATTCAAATTATTTTTAAAAACACATGACCAAGCAAGCAGTAATTTCTTTCTAATTTTGCATTGGGTAACATTAGACAAGGACATTGGAATTCATCTAAATCAAAAAAATTTTCTTTGTCTTCCACACAAGTGTTGTGTGCTAAGCATTTTCTAATACTGCATAGCGTAAAGCTGAAAATAAATTGTACTGAAGAGAGACAGACAAAATCCAGCCCAAGGCATGCCCTTTTCCTCCATTTCCATATTAATCTTGATTCTCTGAGCCATCTCTTTTGTCTTCCTGTTCTTACCTATTCTTCACGTTTGATGGAAGGGCACAAAGGCATGTTTGAATCTTCCATCTCATCTCCTCTTCGTAGGTATGAATTTGTTGGTTTGAATTTACATAGCATTGGAAAGATGTTTTCTTGGTTGCAGCAACACTTGTGTTTGACTTGAAGCAGAATGAGAGTGCATTTGAGCTTTTCAGTACTTATGAGATGTGAATCTTGGTCCCTGATCCCAGGAGGTAGATCAGACTTAATTTCAAGTGAAAGTCCTGCATCTTCAAATAACTTCCCATGTCAGTTAAAGTTCAATATTCTTGAATTCCAGAAATGTAGATGAGTCAAATCTGAAGTTTAGGGTAAGTGTGAAGGATGTAAGAGAAAATGTAGCTCTTTCTTCTGACGGAGCTCTCCCCTCCCCTTCAGGGCTCCCACAGTCTGTCAGCTGTAACAGAGTGATTTGATTACTTTGTAGTGTTAAGCTAAAAGAATAAAACTGAGAGCCTTGGGAATGGGAAGCCAATCCAACAATCAAAACCAAACAAGTTAATAAACGTGAAGCGTTTCTGCTCGGTGCTGCTGTAGAAATGGTGGTTCCAGAAATGCTTGGGGCAGCCATGGCCATGGCCCAGTCCATTAGGGTAAGTACATCCCCTGAGCACACCACCATTCGCTGCATGCTGGGGGCTCAGCTCCTGTTTTGAAGGAGAAGTGTGGTTTTTTGATGCTGTTTATAAATTATGAAGATGTTGAATGTCTCAGGATAAAGTGTTCATTGCTCACCACCTTGCTTCCCATTCTCTCTACATACCTAGAAAAAGCTTGACTTAGGGCATCTGAGTTGCCCTTTCTTTAAAAGCATTTTGGCCTTACACATTATCTACAAATTTCTATTCTCCCCTTGTCAGTTCTTCTCTCCCCCAGCCCAGCATCCCACAAACTAGCCAGAAATAGAGCATTTCAGTGACTGTCCACAGAGGTGGTTTGAAATCCAAATGCCACCCTCAGACTGGTTTCTGGTGCCCACATGCCAGGCAGAGTCATTTGGAAGACAGTATATGTAGAAATACTGTGAGCTACAACAGCAGTCTCAAGTATTGTTGAATAAGAAAACCTGTACTACTTGTCTGCATGGAACTGCCTGTGGATGTGGGTACTTCTGCAGATCAGACCTGGATTACTTACAGAGAGCCTTATGCTAGCCTGTAGCTTTAATTTTATCATATCTAAGAATGGCAGTAATGGCAAACTAGCCAGGAAATTACCAATTCTGGCTGCCCACAAGACCTCCCTGTGGAGCATCTACGTGTATGTTATTTCAGGGTATTCAGTGGCCAGCTAGTCCAGCAAACATCCATTTGTTGGTGTTCGTGCCTGGAACAGAAACAGGTACTGCCCTTTGTACAAGAATGGCAGAAAATGTGCCACTGAGTGCTTTGCCATCTGCTTCTCAAACTGTAGTGAAGCAAACTGTTAAACTTTGCATAGAGCTTAGGGCTTGATTAACTTAAATTACCATCCTGTGGTTCGTGTCTGCCATGCCAAGGGGATTAGGTGGCATGTATTTTCAAGAAATACACGTTCATTATTCAGAAGGGTTATGCAATAACATCCAGTGGTCATTTCCTTTAGGAGCATAGCTGTGTTGGTAGTGTAGCCTGTTTGTTTGTGCATTCATCCTGCTGGAGCCCGGCACTGCCAGCACTGGCCGCACGGGCTGGGGCTGCTGCAGCCACTCATGGAGAACCTCAGAGCTTGAGGTGAAGAGGTCCAAAGTGCAAGGAGGCAATGGTAGGGCAGAGAGAGCTGGGATGGGCTGGGACCAAAGGGAGGGCAAAGCCAAGGAGACAGGAGAGCTGAGGAAACTGGGCAGGTGTCTGAGAGATAATGGAGGCGCAGCAGGTCCAGAACTGCCTCAGTAAGGCTGGAATCTCTCACGTGCCTGGTCCACAAGGTCCAGCATCTCCTACGGCTTCCGTTCAAGCAGTAAGTGCTTCCTCCAAACTTGTTCTGTGCTCCTTGGACACTGACTTCCAGGCACTGCTTTTCTTTATTTCTCTTGTCTCTTTTAAGTTCGCAACCCTTGTTTTTCCCTTGTACTCTTCCCTTCATGCCTTTGTTGTGGTTGCTCTGCTCTGGGGATCTCACCTGTGTTGCCTCTCCAGAGGCAGGCAGAGCTGTGGCAAGGAACAGCACTCCCTGTGATCACAGGCATGGCTTGGTTGGGTTTGTTTTGTCAGAAGGATTTTTCTTTGGGTGAGCACAGTGCTGGGGCAGCCCAGGTATTGCACAGCTGGCTGAAACACAGCTGCTGGTCCCTGTGCAGCTGCAGGATGTGCCCCTTGGATGTGAGCTGGTGCTAACACTGGGGCAAAAGTCAAGGTATGACTGCCCTGCTGTCCTTATTCTGTGAATTTGCTGGTTCAGGCAGAAAGAGTGAGGGCAGCTTTCACCTGGCCAAACTGCAGTTCACTGCCAGCAGGACACCAATGGCTGTGTGAGCTGCGTTTGAGCTGCAGAAGTTGCTTAAGATGTTAAGTAAATAATCTGGCCCTTGACACACATGGAGCAGCAGAAGTGCCCCGAGCAGCACTGCCAGCCTGCCCCAGGCCAGCTTTCTCTGGGACAGCCTCAGGGGCATGTCTGCATGAGACCAGTGCACCTTGCTGTGCGCTGGGAAGCTAGGTCAGAAGATCATCTGAGCTGCTAGTTAAACATCTTTCCAAATCTCCTTCAACAGCAGTTTGAGATCTTAAGGTGGCCTTGGATTCTGTGAACCAAGGATGGTAATGTTCTCTTTTACAGCTGGTTCTGAAGCATTGCAGCTTCCCTGAAGTAAGGAGATGTAATTCAGTGTTTATAAAAGCAGACATGAAAGTAAAAGACTCTTTGGTTCTCTCTGAGAGCTTTTTCAAATGTAGAAAGAATGAGTCACTCGACATTTCATTACTGAATAGGAGCTGATTTACAAGTGTGCATGCCCTGAGATGAATGTCGGTGGATGAACTCCAATAGTTTCCTCCATGACCATGCTGTAAATGGGCTTCAGCCAGTTTGATGTAATTCATTTTGTGGCACTGTGCTGTCTTTTGAAATGGAAGCATCATCCTTCTTATGATCTTGTGAATGCTAGAAGGCCGATTAACATGGGAATTCCTGATTAGCTTTAATTCAGCTCTACTGCTCCAAGAAAGCATAGTTCCTGAACTGCACAAAGAAAGCCTCTTCAAGCACCGATCCAAATCAGTGTACTGAAGATCCTGTTGGTAGGTGTGGTGACTATGATTAATATTTACTTGATGTCTTTGATCTTCCAAGTACTTTACACAGAGCAAGCATTTCATCTTCACAAAAGATGTATGAGTTAGGTGAAGTAAGTTTTACTCCCTCGGCTTTATTAATAAAGGCAGGGAAACGGAAGCAAGGAGATTAAAGTAGGTTGGTCATGGTTACCAAGAAGGCCAGCATTGAAACTGTGTAATTTCAGGTTTCTATTTCTGAGTCCAGACTAATGTCTCTTCTGTGTAAGAAGAAGCACCAGGACAGACTTTGGAGTAAGAACATCATAAGAGCTCAGTGAGGGATCACTTAGGCTTGTGCCCTGCCAGCCTGTTCTCCTTCCTCCTCCCTTACAGAGGCATTCCCACAGGTTGCCACTTGAGTTGCAAAGCACCTGTGGATCTTTCCTTAGGCTTATATAATGGCCCAGTTTAGTCATTGGTCTGGTTGGACCACTGAGAAATAAGTGTATGTTGAGATTTCTGGAATAAGAGAGTCTCTGCTGAAGTGAATATGATGAGATGCATATATGATTTTAATCAATTCAATGGCTTACTGCATTAGAAAGTGCTTAAATTACATTGTTGAATTTTAAGTATGCAAGGGATCTCATTAATCTGGAAAAATTACTTGTTTACCTTTGGTTTGGATACGGCTTTGGAGTGCAGCTACTCATAGAGCTCTGTTTGAGTTTACACTGAAGTTTATTGCCACATCATGGCCCTGGTTTACAGCAAAGGCCATGTCACCCTGATCTGCAGACTGGCAGGGAGCCTCTTGAGGGCCCAAAGGTAGTTTTTGCCTTAAAGAGCTTCCTATTAAGATGAGTCAGTGGACAAAGCTTAACATGTGAGAAAGTCCTTGTCTGAGAAGGCATCTGATCTTTTGAAAGAGAAGCCTCCTTGGTAGATGCATATGAGTTCTGTGCATCCTCAATCTGGTTGTGCAGCTGGTTGACTGTAATGGAAACCCTCACCTGGGAGGCTCCCCTGGGAGCCTCTCTCCTCCTCTGTGGGGCAAAGCAATTGCCTTTTAGTTCCTCCAATCCTGCCTTTAAAGAAGAAAGAGCCCTTGGCTGAAACTGAAATCCACTCTGAGATGGTGGCCATAGAAGCCACTTCATTTTATCTAGATTTGACTGTAAATTGAGCCTCTTGTTTCACGTGGAGTAATGATTTTAATGCTGCAGTGAGGAGTCACTGGCTGAGAGAAGGGAGGCAGGAGAGCAAAGCAGTGCAGCCCCACTCCCCTTGTAAGGCCATGGTTCAAAATGCTTAATTAGTTGTTTCAAACCGGTGGCTCTTCTCTTTTGAGGCAGGAATGATGTATCAGCAAAAGCTGACCAAATTGATGTAGCAAATCAATTCTATGGTAATCCGTTTATTTAAACTTTGGTACTTAAATTTATAAGCTCTTCTCAAGTGTGCCTGTGCTGCCGTTCATTAGCCCTTATTCTTTTATGCTCTTGCTCAGAGGTTTGTGCTGCAGATAGCAAAATGGCCAGGACATGCCACTTGAAACTGCCTCCAAATGTAATTCAAGCAGGTCTGCAATAATAGTGCTAAAAGAAGAGCTATTTAGTGGCATTATTAATGGGCAAAGAGTTCAGGCAGGATTATGAAAAAGTAAATTTTTATTAAGAGTGGAGGAGCTAGAAGAATGGACTGATTGCCCTGAGTCCTCTGGGCCCTCAAGCAATCAATTTCCCTTTCTAGTATTCAGTTACTTGCTAATTGTATTGATTTTTATCAAATATGTGTACAAATCAATTTTATATTTTAGTGCTATTAAAAGCTTCCTTCCTTCCTTGCAGGCAGTGCTGCTCTGATCATTCTCTTTGTCTTCCTTTATTTTAATGCTTTTATCCTAATGCATATTTTCGTTAGGACACGCATGTTTTTCTGTAGGACATTGAACTAGGCTGGGATTTTGCCTCCATGCTCAGGGGTGGAGCAAATAGGCATCAATCAGTGCAAAGCTCTGTGAAGTCAGTGGAACTGTCTGCTTAAGGAAAAATTGCAGGAAAGGGATGTGTGGTGTCGTAAAATGGGTGGGTGCAAGTGACCACACAGTGTGACCCCCTGAAGAACAGGAAGCACGGCTGCCACCGGATGCTGCAGAAAGCTTGTAATGAGAAACAGAGGGGGTAAATGCTGAGCACGATGCACTCTAACTGAGTAAAAGGGGGAATGAAGTCAGGGTGAGAAAAATGAAACCCCTGTTTTATTAGGATGACCCCCATTGCTGCTGCAAACCAAGTCACTTAGGTACTTCAACTGAAGTGGATGCTGGAGACATCTCTGAGCAGAGTGAATGTATTGAGCTCTGAACAAAATAAAACAACATTCTCCATTTGTGTTTGTTTATGCCCATGGCAATTCAAATTGTTCCTGTCAAAAGTACCTATTTTCTGAGACAGCACATGCTTGTGCTCTCCTTTTAATGTGAGCCTCACAGTTGGGTTTGGGGAAAATCTCTCTGGCTGTGGGTGAGCCTGAGAAATGGACTCTCATAATTTAAATGTTTGGTGTATGGACAGCACTGGCAGAGATGGTGGGGGCACTTTGAACTTTCAATGGTGTGAGCAGGAGTCACAAGAACAAGAGGAGTTAGCACTCTGCTTTTCCACTTGCCTCTGACTTAATATTGAAACTGGAGAGTTTATGGTGGTGTGTTTTCTGCTCTTATGCCCAGGCACTTAAACAAAATACTTTTACACTCTTCCTCAGGAAGGAAGAGCTGCATTAGCAAGTATTTGGGTATATACACATGTGGTATAATTACATCTTACATTAAATCATCTAAAACAGTGGTACGTAGAGCATTTTATATTTTACATGGATCACTTTGGTCTTTTTGATTATGTTCTCTTCCTTGGTTCTGCTGATGTTTCTTCATCTCACAGCAAACCCATCTGGGAAACCAGCAGAAGCCACAGCTTTACAGCTTTCTCAGCCTCTCCTCCCTGCCAGTCGCTGCTGCCGAAGGCAGAGGTGCTGTGGCATGGTGAGACAAACCCAAGCTCTCCTGCCCCATCCAATGGCATAAAAGGACCGGGGTGCTGGTTCCCCAGGAGCCCCCAGAGGACGGCTCAGAGGGAGCAGCATCCCCTGTGCCCCATCGCACGGGATTGCTGCAATCCTGGCTGCCACTGGGGCTTCTCCTGCCCCTTTGGGGTGCTTGGTGTTTCAGATCCGGCGTAGGCACTGCAACCTGTAAAATTATTTAGAAGCTGGTTAGGAGAAGCCAGTGTTGTTCTCATTTGATCTCTGTGCGCAGTTAGTTCCCTCTCGCGTTGCCAGACCGAGCGGGGCCCGGACCCCGCACAGATCTCTCATAGCCCTGCTCGGGGAGCGGGGCACAGACCCCGCACAGATCCTGCACGGACCCGCACAGACCCCGCACAGACCCGTACGGCCCTGCCCGGGGAGCGGGGCACAGACCCCGCACAGACCCGCACAGACCCGCACGGCCCTGCCCGGGGAGCGGGGCACAGACCCCGCACAGACCCTCACAGACTCCGCACAGACCCGCACGGCCCTGCCCGGGGAGCGGAGCCGCTGCCCCGGCCCCGCCTGGCCAGCGGGAGCGCCTTTTGTCATTGGGGTTATACAGCACCTCTTGTACGAGAAATCACAGCCTGGCTGAGCCGTGTGAGGGGTCATTATAACACAGAGAAGATAAATGTACCGGTTCTGCTGGAGGCTGTCCTCAGGCTGTTTGTTATGTGTCTCTAACACTGTCACTACATCACACACTTCCTCGATCTCCGTATTACCCTACAAGCCTGTCTAATGGGATCCTCTGCTGCTGATTCCAGCTTACCCTGACCTACTTCTTTCTTGTGTCCCAGCAAGCTGTCAGGAGCTATCAGAGCACTGGGAGCTGAAATAAACACTCACTGAGGGGAAAAGCAAGGCTGTCTCTAGTGAATTTAATTAGCTTTGTTTAACTGGCTTGTTTGCTTTGTAAATCACATCATTTTTAGTCAAATTTAAGGGATAAAAAAATCTGTAATTAAAATCAAATGATGCACGACCTTATTAAAAGTCAAGGGTTTTAAAAGTTCTGTACAAAAAGTCATTTAGTTTGTAACACATTTGCAGTGCTCTGCATATTTTAGGGAGAAGAATGATGAAATTGAGATTCTTTTTGGTTTTGGGATGTTTCTTCAGACTGGAAGGAGATTGGGGCTTTTGAATCATTATCTTTACCTTTTCCTGAATATGGGTTAAAAAAAATTGCTTTGGTCTTTTTGTCAACATTGCAAGCTTGCTGCATAATATTTTAGAATCCAAATAAAGATTCTTACTGTTCCTTTCTTCCCTATGGCCTAAACATCAGTATATTATGCATAGTTTGAATCCTTGCTGTTGTGTGAGGCCATGGTTTAAATCCTGGCTTCCCTTTACACGTCTGTTGCATTTTTGAGTGTTGGAACAGAAGTCATTGTAATTTTGACTCTGCCAGACAAATGAAGCACTGACTCGGCAAGTCATCACTGGGTTGAATTTGAAAGTGTTTAGAGTGTTTTTATCAGACAATACATTTTGTCTTTCAGGTGCTTTACTATATTTCAGTGTGGCACATGCTTCTTCTAACAACTGATGTTCTTGCTCTTGTCAGTGTAGGGTCTAATCCTCTTGCTGTTGAAAATGATAAAAGCCCTATGAATTCCTAATATGTCTTATCAAAATCTGGCTGAAGTATAAAATGTCTGACCCCAACTTCTGATTCTTCTTCAGCAGAAATATATTTCTGCCTTGCACCGTGCATGCATATTGATAGAGCCTTCTGAGCCCATGGCTTACAGAGATACCCTCATCCCTGTGCTGAGCTGCAGCATGAACAGAAAAGGATTAAAAGACCACTGAGAAATAAATGGGTATGCATTAACTTGCAGTGTGAGAAACAGTAAAATATGGGATAAAACTACCACCCAAGAGTATGAGAGGAATTAAAAATCTGTTTCACAAAGGTGCAAAACTTTTTTGAGTCTTTTGAAGAGGATGTAAGATTGGCTAACCTGTAGTACTGCACTGAGAATTACTTGTGGTAATAATTTCATTGAGGAGTATAATGAGCAGCCTGATTGCTCAATGACTTCTGAGTAACTCACTAACTTAAGGATCACTGTGAGGTTTCATGGAAGGAAAAGAGAAATGTTCTTTTCTCAGTGGGAATTTTGGAGGTCCCTTGGCCCCACTGGAATGTGTGGTGCTGGAAGCTCTGCTGTGCCAGGAGTGGAAGTTGTATGGAAGTCTTACAAAAAGATACACAGAGGGAGACTTCAGTGGCTTGACCAAATTAAGCTGAAACAAGAATAGCCAGGTGAGAGGGGTAACCAAGCACCAAGTGCTTGAAGCCAAGTGACCAAGTTTGTGGTCTTCCAGCAGTAGGGAATGAGGCAAGGAAAGCTGAGATATCCCAGTTCAATTTCAGTATCTTCAATGGCTCCAGTGAACACAGAGCAGAAAATTTAAGGTATTATAACTTCAGAAACTTTGCTCACATTCTGTGGCTTCACCAGATCCTGTATATATCCCTTGTGGATTGAGGTCTAAAGTATTTTTGGCATCTGTAGCTGAGCTGTGTCGAGTGGGAGGAATACAAGTACTGCTCCTGGGTCATTGCTCCAGAGAAAGTGGGGCTGAGGTGCAGATTGTGGAGCTTTTATCACAGGCATGGAAGCAGACATGTTTTATGATCTGATCCAGTGTGAATAGCAAGAGAAATTCATAGTTGTGATAGCCTAGTGAGGGGTGAGTGGTGGAGCAGGGAGGTACGAGGGGGGCTGAAGCTAAATGCTCATTTGGACCCATTTAGCTGCTGAGTGCTGCTCACTGCAGCTGAGAACTGGCTGTGAGGACAAGGAGACCTCAGCACTGTGGGAAAGTGGGAATTCAGTGTGTTTGGCCACAAGCATGTGATTAATAGCTGTGTGCTGTCATCTCTGCCATGGCCCCCTCCATTCATCTCCCCTGTGCAGAGGAGGAGAGCAGGAGAGGGACGCTGCTCAGGGTGGGGGATCTGTGCTCTTGGTGGCCATCAGGAGCTGAGGAAGGGACCTGTCCCAGCACCTCCCTCTGCACTTAGAAAACTGCCTGGCATGTTCTGGGCACCACTGTAATCTGAATAATAAACATTTAATTCTGAGCTCCTCATATTTGGCTGTGGTTCTGTTCAGTGATGCTTTGCTTAGAGGACACAAAAAGGGACAAATGTTCATAAGGCTTGAATCGTTTAACTTAAATCAACCTCCTCCTACCCACTATTGACAGATCAAGAGAACCAATGAGGCATATTTAATTACACATACACCCAGTTTACAATTAGTCTGCAGACTGATTTTTTTTCCTTTTTTTTTCTCCTGACCCCACAAGGAAAAATTTGGTCCTGCAAGAGGTCTTACTGAATGTAAGACAAGCAGGGCTGCAGTGAGGTTTTTTCCCTTTTTAAATGTAAGTAGAATATCTTCTAGGTCAAATGATTTAATCTGATGCTCTAATGTGACATGGTTTAGCAATCCTTCTGCTCCCCTTCTGCTTGTAATAAGTGACAAAAATATGGCTTCTTGCTTGATAAATGGGTTAACAGTATTCACAAGGCAGGTTATAGAAATCCATATTAATAGGTGGAAATTGGCTCTTGATGCCAGGCAGGAGAGTCTAATGAAAGTATTATTGTTTTAGCTTCCAGCTCCTTTGGAAGCTGAAAGGTAAATGCCTGTATTATGTTCTTATTACCTATTTATCACACCATATAGCTGAGTGGATATTTATTAAATTACATTCATGTTTAATGCCTGTTTGTATACTTTTCACTCAGTGTGTTCTCAAAGGAAATTCTCTGGAAGTGTTTCAGAAATGCACAACTATTTTCCCATTCTCTTTTTATAAAGCAAACCCATTGTTGCCAACTGTCAATATACAATTGGCTTGGAAATTAAATTGTTTCCTGCTAAGCTGTAAGAACCAGCTAATCCTGCTCGATTTAATTTAGGAAATAAATATTTAAAAATCTGAAAAACACACGGTATTTTTGGGTAGTGTTGATTCCTTTTTAGTCTTTGAAAATACCCAAGATCCCAAGAGTTGGGCTTACCTATTTTCAGCTTTAATTTAGCATTAAATTGCTTCATCAGGGATTTTATATATGACCTTCTGTATGTTTGTGATTCTTCTGAGAATATTTAAAATAGTACTGAATACCATCAAAGATAAAAAATTAGAAACCTGTTTATTAATACACCTACTTATCGTGCTTCTGCAGTTTTACATTCTTATTTTCTTCTTAAGCAGCACTTTCAATTAATTCCATCTAGATTAAAAGGGAAAAAAAAAAAAGAAAAGGAAGAAAACTAAAAGAACAAAAAACGAAAGCCAAAAACCAGCACAGCTCAAGTATTCCCACACAGCTTTGACCTGGAGAGTGGTGGGACCTCAGGGGCTTTTCTGTACATCCTGAGAGGCAAAAAGAAAAAAAGAAAAAAAAAAGGGGGGGAAGGTGGGCTTGTATTTTCTCCCACCATATTATTTCCAGTCGGCCCCTCTTGTCAGAGCTCTGTGGTAGCCAAGGGCTCCTGCTTTTCTGTGTACCTTGTGCAGCAGTCCCAGCACTTCCTTCCTGACCCAGCATCCTGCACTCACAGGCCATGCAGGAGAGGTGCTCAGCTGGAAATCTGTGCCAGTTTATTTAAGCAATCCCAAACAGGACATTTGACTCCCACTCTTACACTGAGGAGTAGCTGTCATGTGTGGAAATCTGCAGAGTGTCATTCTCTCCCTTCACCAAGTTGTTTGCAGATGCCTCAGAAATGCCCAGGGCTTGGTGCAGGTGGCTCCAGTGCTCACACAGAGCCTCAGCAGCTCTCACAGGCACCCTGGCCAGGCATGAGACAGCCCAGGTGAAATGCAGGGGCTCCCACCCATGAAATCCTGCTGGGCGCATCAGGCTGTGAGATCTGGACTTAGAAATTACAAGAAGGCCAAGTGGTTTTTTATTTAAAGTGTTTGATAGCTCTTGTGTGCCTGAAGTTTAATTTCACTGGAATATTGTATTGATCCATCAATGCAATCTGTTGAGTACTGCTATTTGAGCCACTCTGGCTTGTTTATATTAAGGATAAATAAATAACCCAGAGCTGCTGCACACATTGCTGCTCTCTGCAGTGCAGGCAATAATGCAAACACTTCTGCAACAAGCAGGTTAATCACTTTATCACTTTTGTTAAAATTTTGTTGTCACTGCCATGTAAAGAGCTAATCTTTGTAATTAGTGGATTGTAGCAATGCCCAGTGAACATACTTTCAAGCTAGAGAGACTGAAAAAAATCTATATAAAAGAACACCACGTTATGCTTCCCTTAGTACTGATTTACATTATTAATGTAAGAGAAAAATTCAGAAAACAGTTGTAATCATGCTACCTTTTTTTTTTTAGTTGTGTGGAAAGAAACAATAAATCAGTCCTCTGGAGTATGTGCAGCATATGAGAAAGTAGCAGTTCAGCAAAGTTTAGCAGGTTTATTGGCTTTTGAAACTTTAGGCATCTTGGATCAGCAAATGTTATTAATGTTTTAAGAACCATTGCAAGCTCTTCCTTAGAATTTAAATATATATAAATATATAGAGAGTAAGAAGTTCATATATATGAGTGTATGTGTATGTAGAGAAATAGAGAAACTCCATCTCTGTTAAGCATTTTAGTTGTCGTGGGAATACGCTCTTCAAACTTATTCTTTCAGTTTTAATAATCTAAGTCCCTTTTCAGTACTTGCAGGTCTGCTTTACCTTTGTGTTCATTCAGTT
Source organism: Zonotrichia leucophrys gambelii (assembly GCF_028769735.1). NCBI lineage: Eukaryota > Metazoa > Chordata > Aves > Passeriformes > Passerellidae > Zonotrichia > Zonotrichia leucophrys. The sequence goes on from NC_088174.1 coordinate 7,306,511, forward strand.
TGATGAAGACTCTATGGGCTAATTAGTTTCATTTCTGCTTATGGCTGATATCTGATGGTTTTCATTCTTTTGGCTTCTCAGATCTTGGTCAATGCTCAGGTGTGTTTGCTGTAAGCACTGCAGGGAATGGTTGTTCTCCCTTCTGTACCCCAGTAACACATATTGCAGCATTTGAGTGATTCCCCATTTTGTAACACCTTTAAAGTATGGCTCTGTTTGAGTCAGGATTTCATAAATCATATTGATAGAAAAGTTGCATTCGATCCTTTTTCATGTAATGTGACAGTACAACAGAATTTATAGCACTGGAACTCATCTGAGAGACACCATAGTAACACTAGTATTTTCTGAGCTGCCTTAATTCTCTTCTTATTCCAGGCATCTGTAACTGACTGTGTTCATTCTTTGTGTAATAATGTTCTTTAAGATTAAATTTTGCCAATTGGTGTTCAGGCAAGTCTTTAATAAAATTTTTCATTTTCTTGATTTGTTATCTTACTCTCCAACAGTTTGAGCATATTCGAGTTATTTTGAGTTTGGATTCTGTCCTTGGAAATCAACACAAAGTGCTTAGCATGAGGCAGAGATCTTGTAGATCCTACAGTAACATGAAAGCAGCTTGTGGCACTGCAAACAGCAGCAAAACCACTTACAGGTTTAATATGTTTGGATAGGAAATGCCCAAGAAAATGTAATTCTGAGCCCTGTGTTGTTTGTTAAGTCACACTGACGCACGGCCCAGGGCCTGAGGAAAAGTTCAGGAGCGGCAGAGAGCCAGGGAGGAACTCGTTGGTGGAGAATTTCTGTGGAGATAGTTTGTGGGCTGTTTATTGATTGCTCAGGTCATTGGTGAAAGGTCAACAGCTCTGCTGTGTCGGCAGATAAAGACAGAGGAATGGCATGCTGAGGTCACATTGGAAAGGAATTCAGTTGCACTAAAGAAAGAACATTTTAAACCTTTATTTACTCAAAAAGGGTTGTGAGGTATTGAGCTTGCACATTTATGACCCTTCAGTGGAAGATTAAGAAACCTTATTCTCGGCTTTCCCTGGGAGTTTTCCCCTTGCTTTACAATCTGCTTTTAGAGTTGAACCATTTTTAGCTCATTGCTTAATTCCTTGCTCCTGGTTTTGTGTCTGGCAGAGATTACAGGCATATTTCCTTGTGCAAAGAAACACTGGTAATTTTTTCTGAACAACTAAATTTTGAAGCAATTATTCCCTATGGTTAATTTAATATTTTTCCCCCCTTTTTTTCTCAAAGTGCCTGTAGAGTGCTGAGCCCTGTTTGTGTTTATTTCTACTGTGTTTTGCTTTAACCCTATGTGAAGGTAACTATTGCACGGCAGGGCTGAGATTTAACACATCTGAAAGGTGAACTGTTCAGGGCAGAATTTAAACCAGGAGGACTCAGGTCTTGTCTGAGCAAGGTAGTGACACTGCTCATCATCTGGTGTGTGCTGGGATTCAGGCAGGCAGGGTGAAAACAATGCTTTTTATTTTATTTACCTCCATTAGGAGCCAATTTAAATGAAAGCTAATAGACCATTATTGCACTTCAGAAAAAGGATTCTTACATAAACACTTAAGTTCATGGTTTTAACTAACCCAGTGCAGAATTGTTTTGCAGTAAGCTGTAAATAGATGGGGGGCTGGTTTCCAGATTTGGGGACCAAAACTCCTGTCAATAAGCATGGTATTCTCTCTAATGCAAAGGCCTGGTCCAGACCTACCCCAGCACCAAATTCCCCTTAATCCCTGGAAGTGGTACAGGGAAGTACAGCCACACAAAGTGGGTGGCAAAGAGCATGTTTGTGTCCTTAGTCAGGTTGGGCATAAAGGCAATAAGTGAACAGGATTTGCCTGTATAGAAGATGTGAGCGAAGGTTTGTATGTTGGAAACAAGGTTGCTGTGACTGATGATTTTAATATTGTCACTCAGTTTGGGCTTCTAACTCCAAAACTCCAAAATTACAATTTAAAAAAAAATCCCTGTCTCTTTCTTCAGTGACTCAAAGCTCCTGAGTTTATGATCAAGGTAGATTTTTTAGTTTTTCATTATTAAAAATAATAAATCCTGCCTTTTAGATCTTCCAGGACTGCTCAGGTAGTTTGCTTCCCTCCTGCCAACCTTGATGCAAAGCACTGTGTAAAGTTTACCACTTCTGCTTTTGATGAAGGCACTCAGAACTGCTCAGGAGAAGATGCCAAGGAGCACCTCCAAGCTCTGGGCCTGTCCCTGCATCCTTGTGCACCTTCTGCATCACCCCTGCTAACCAGGGCTTCTCCTGCTCAGCTTTGTAGGTTGATATGTTCAGTGCAGCCACTTCTGTACCTCACAAAGAGCACAGTAAAAAATAAACATCTCACCTGTGTTTTGCAATCACCTCACCTCCGCTGTTCCAGCAGCTTGGATGTGGGTGGAAGGTGACTGTGATCCTCCAAACTGCCCATGGAGCAGGGGCCAGCCCCTGATGTGCCCTGCTCTGGCACTGTCCTAAGAGAGCAGAGCAGCAAAGGAGCTGCTTCCAGCTGTTGGTGTAAAACACCTGTAGTGGGGGCTGCATTTTGGGTGAAATGTTGATAAAATGTAGAAGAAAGCTTTTCAGAGGCTAAGCCAAATGTGATGCCAAGCAGAGGATTTTTAGCCTTATTGATGCGTGGCAATACTACAATTCCTCATAGGTTTTCTGAATTCTAAAGAGCTATGTTAGACCAGTAATGACTGTAACAAAAAATCTCAACAAAGTAAAAATGAATAAACTGATTTTTTATTTAATTTATTAAGGAAAAAAGGAGCCTTGAAGATGAAATGAGTACACTGCTACTTGCCTGTAGTTGCTGAATCACATCCTGCTCCATCCAGAAGTAACTACATGTTGGCATCTAAATGGCTGTTGAGTCACCTCTGCAATATGAACTGGTGATTTACATTCATACACCAGAAAAGTGTCTCTGTTTAATAGTGAAAAAAAAAAAAAAACCAACTGAACACCCAAACTGGTTTTTGCAAGAGAATGTCCCAGAGGAAAAATCTCTGGATGGGGTTAAGATTTCTATTGACAACAGACAGGCAAAAGCTTGCAAGGCCCCTGCCCTGTGTAGCTGCTGGGAGAAGGTGCAAAGGTGCAAATATTTCCCAGCTGCAGTGTTGGCCAGGAACTCATCCAGGAGGCTGCTGCTGGAGGTGCAGGAGCTCCAGCTCCCTCCTTTTTCTAAATGCATGGTCCCAAAACCTGAGGCAGAGCCTGGGGAGCAGAGTCCTACAACTGTTGGCAGAGCTTGGTGCCAGCTCTGTGCCCAGAACACCGTGACCGTGTTTTCTGTGTGTGCCCTCCCCTTCAGAGAATCAGCCCTTTGTCTGAACAACTCCTTTCTCCTTTGCTTTTCTTTCTGAACTTTTCAGTTGGTGACTGGGAAGCGGGGAGGGGAAAGGGGGAGGCAGCCTGCAAAGATGAAGCAGCTCATGAAAAGAAAGCTGCTGAATAGGCAGATTGTTTTATCTGGATGAGTTTTGTGTTCCTGACTCTGTGTTGCAAGGGAAGGTACAGTACAAACAGTGTTCTGGCTCACAGGCTCCTGCTTCAGCCAGGAGATCACTCCTGCTGCTGCTGCTCAAAGCCCTGAGCCTGTGTTATCTGTTCCCCCTCCCCCTGAAGGTATCTGTTTGCTGCTGATGGCATTTCTGTTTAGCCAGGGCTGTGGTGACACTGTGAGAAATGTGACCGTGTCTCAAGGATTCTGCAGCTTTGTGCACCCCCACAAAGTGGAATTTCCTATGGCTGCTGACTCCAAAAGGGTCCTGTGTTCCCAGCCTCAGCAGTCTGGAAAGAAACCTGGAAAGCTGAGGATAAAATATCTCAGTGTGGTTTAGGAGGAAATGTGGAAGCCCAGGCTTGGAGTGGGGATCCCAAATTACCCTTCAGTGGCTGAATCTTCTCCTGCTTCTCTCTTCTTCCATCAGAAAACTTTAGGAACAGCTGAGGCTCTGGTCAGCTGGTGGTTGCTTTGGCTGCCCATGTAATCCCAGGCTCCAACACGAGATGTGGTGATAGTCTTTGAAATGGAGAGGCCATGGCCTTGGAATTATTAAAGGTCATCAGGCTGTGGTACAAGCTGAAGGGACTTTGTGCAAGCAGAAGATTTCATAAATTCTATAAATATAAATTTTAAAGGAAGAAAAGAAGATGAAAAAATTATGGTAAATTTAGTGCTTCAGGTTCAACACAGCAGGGAGGGACAGGAGGTGGGATGTGTGTGTCCAGGCAAAATAATCCTGATTAAATAAGTCCTGTTGATTCAGGGCCCTTGAAAAGAAAATTCCTCCTCGAATACAAGTGGTTTGGTTTTTACACATCCTGAACTGTCAGTGAGACACTGAAACCTTCATCAGTGGGGGAGAGAGGAATGGTGCTGCTGGCCTCTTCTGTGCTGAAACTGTAATTTAAGAATGAGGGGGTTTTAGGGCTGCTGGAAGTTTTCTGGTGTTTCATCTGAGAATAAAGTGCTAATGCATCCCCCCGCTGAAAGGTAGGAAGCCAGTGAGCAGGACTCTCCTCAAACACAATGGCTCTATCTTGCTCTGTTATGCCACAAAGGAGTGGCTTGCTTAATCTCTGAAATTAATAGAGCAGAGAGGAAACGGCTCTTAAAGAGATGTGTGTCTGCTTCCTTCCTGTGCGGAGCGTGGGGAGCCTGCCTCGCCGAGGCAATGGCATTTCACATAACTAGAGGGCTCTTCTTATAAAGGACAATTACTGTAAATCTAGCAAGGCTGGAATTTTTGACTTTTCAGGTTTGTTTTTTTTTTCCCTGCTAGGGTGGAGGGGATTTTTGTTCAAAACCTGGTATATTATTTTGGTGGAAGATGATGCTGGGAGAGTTTGTCCCACATTTGCTTTCTCAAGAGATTGATGGGGTTTTTTTCGGGGGGGGGGGGAAGCAGGGGGGTGTCTGCCTGTTGTTTGGTGACATCAGAGAAACCAGCTTGCTGCTCCATTCCCTGCCACACTTTAGTACAACAGTCTAAATGTGTTTTGAGCTCTTGTCCTAGGAGAATGTCAGTTCAACCAGAATTAACGGAGTGTATTCCAGTAGAACAGCTCCTTTTTCACACTGTGTTGGCCCTTTATAGCAGTGTGTTACTCTTGGTGTGAAGCCAAATCGACTGATAAGCAATGCACTAGATTTTCCTGCACGTGGTCAAGGCTGTTCGTATCTATACAAACATTTTTAGCTTTAGGAAAAAGGCCTAGTTCTCACAAAACTAAACCCCACCTAGCCCCTCTCACTTTAGAGGGAGGGAGAGAGAAAAATTGGCTTCCCAAGAAGCCCTCAGGATTTTTGAATTTGATGGGGAGACCAGGAAGAGATGCCGTGGGGACCAGGGCTCCTGGGTACCGAGCTGCCTCCAGCCCATTTGGTGTGAGTACAGGGGGATGCTGCTCTGCATGGTTCAGGAACTGACTTTAGCTGGGCAGATGATGCTTTGCTCTGCTTTCAATCCTTAACTTTTGTTAATAATTTATATGTGATGCTGCACATTAGAAATATACCTCCAACTCTGCATTTGAAGCTGCTGTCTAGAGCAGCATAACATCATCCAGCCGTGTTGTGTATCTTGTACATTTATTAAAAAGAAAGGGGGTGTGGATTGTGTGAGTTTAGAGTCACAGTCAGGGGGAATCTGTAATAAAATGGCTATCTATAAAGTGCAGGACAGTTTGTTCCCTCCTAGCAACATGATGTATTCTACATATGAACAATAGTAGGTTGCTTTGCACAAAATGTGTTTTTGTTATTATCAGTGCTGCCACCCCTTGTCCCTCATTTATTATGGGACTCACTGCAGCAAAACTGCCAAGTTCTTGGTGCTTTTTCAGCTTTCATTCAGCCACATGATTTGTAATGACTGTGGTGAGCCGGGGAAAGGAGGAAGTTTAAATTTGGGCAGTTGTACATCTATCTGCAGCTAACGAGGCATCTAATTTCCATGCAAATCTGATACAGCTTTACCACAGCCCTGGCTGTAAGTTCAAGTATTCTGTAGTATTTTTCAATATTTTTTCTGCACTTTTGCCATTGTCAGTGTGTTTTAAGCACCATCTGTTTTGGATTTTGTTTATCCAAAAGATGAGATGGAGAATTGGCTGGTATCAGTGGTGCTCACCAGTGGTGTGGAAGGCTCAGCAACCTTTGTCTGCCTGACCCCACATTGCCCATGGCTGCTCTAACCGAGTACTGGAAAGGGCCAATATTCAGTGGGGATTGTATTGCTGCAGTGTCCTTTTCCTTTTGATGCCTTTTCAGGAGCCCTGAGCAGCTACATCCATCTATCCCCAACCACCAGTTTAGTGCCCTGCACAAAATTCCCTTTCCAAGGGGAAGCGTGGATGCTAAAGCTTAGTGTCAGAGTCCCTGCAGGCTCCTGGGGCAGGGACCAGCTTTCCTCTTGGTTTCAGGCAGGTTCCCAGCCCCAACCATTGTGACCTTGTCTGTCTTGCAAGGAATTATTGTGCTCCACGCAATGCTGCCTGAGAACAGGCGGCAGCACAGCACAAGGTGGGATGGCTACAGTTTAAAATAGAAGATGGCATAATGAAGTTCTTAGGCTAAATGCCAGTGTAAAATTAGCATTTAACTTCCCCCTTAGAATTTGCCTGTTAATTAGGTATCACTGTCTATATTGGAGTAATTTTTAGAAGTTGTTACAGTAATATTAACATGACTGAAATGGATTGCATGAAATTATATTATGCATCAAAGTTTTCTCCTGGTGGGGGCTTAGATCATCCAGCCCAGCTGGGAATGGTATTATTTTACTTGTTCTATTATAGACATCTAGACACATACACAGCCCTCAGACTTAAAGGAATGTGTCTGCAAGGTAAAATAATAAGTGTATACCAGACAGTCCACAGGATTAGAAGGCTATTTAAATGAGAAGAAAAAGTGGGGGACAGAGATGAGAAGGGAAGTAATTCTATGCCTTGTAACAATACCCTATTTACCTTCCAGTTATGACTTCTCAAACTGGATTAGGGCAGTGAACTTTTTCTTCTGAACATATCAACCTGTAAAGGCAGGTGTTAGCATCCCAGATAAGGTTGGACAGAGGATTTTTGTTACATCCTTTCTTTGGACTTTTTTTTTTTTAATAAATCTTTATGCAGAGCCTTTTGTGCATTTTGATATCAAGTTTCACCAACTTGCAAAAAGTTTCACTTCTGGATGTTTCCCCAAAATAGATGTATAGATGTGTCACTGAACTGTTGTTGTTGGGCTTCCCTCTGCTCCAGGACCTTTCTGAAATCCTGCAAAAGTCTGGGTCCCACTGTGTGCAGGGCTGCCTGTTCTTGCAATGCCTCCCATTCCCATGTAGTCCTTGTCTTTCTTTGGGGCACCCCCATGTTCTGGGGTCCCCTCCAGCTGGCCTGTGATAGCTCTGCCTGTTCATTTCCCCAGCTCTGTTTCTTTTCTTCCTCCTAACCAGCACAGAGCTAGAGGGATGCAGGCTCTGGGGTCCTGTGCATGCACCACAGGAGTACCAGAAGGCAGGCAATTTGCATTTTAATAACTCCCTCATTATGTATTTGTCTGATCCTGTCAATATTTTGCATTTTTTAAACTTTGCTGACTGCAGACATTGTGGGCTATCAAGTCAATAATTAGATTGCCTTATTTTAAGCACCTTGGTTATAAATCAGAGCAGCCCGTTTCTGTAGCCCAGTGCTGTGTCTGGAGAGCAGCTGGCCTGTATGTGAAAGGCAGAAGATTTGAGGAGAGCATTGCACACAGATTTGCTGTTGTTAGGAATGCCTTTGGGAGCATACTTAAAATGGTGGGGGGGAGGGGGTCAATCCTATTTTAGAAATAAAAATTCCAGAAATGAAATCTTCATCAGAGGACGTAGCATCACCTTTCCTGTCAAGTGAGTGTGGTTCTTCCCACACCAAGTAGGAGTGTTGTAAACCTCACCTCCATTTTATTCCACCTGCCTAATGAGGTGGGATGTTATGTTCACCCAAAGCCTGAGCTGGTGGCAGAAGCATTAAATGCAAATTGCACCTTGAGGACCCCCCTTGAATCACCCAGCACAGCTTGTACTGCCACTGATGCTGGGTTTATCTCAATTGTTGTCTAAGGCTTTGGAATTATAAATGTTTGTGTTAAACATGTACTTTCTCTTCCTTGTAATGCAGTTATTTGTATTGCACGTGGGGTTTGAAAGAAGTCAAATATGGAGACTGCAGGAACAATAAAATCTCTATTCATATCTAGATGCACAGGTATGCGGAAAGTGAGGGTGAGTGCTGGTGGTGCTGTAAAAGGTGTGGAGATCATTTCATCCTCAAAAGGGCAAACTGTGAATGGATACACAGAGAAATGCCCACTGAAATCAGCAGCAAAGGTTCCAGTTGTTTCACCAGCTCAGGTCCAGTTGCAAAACTGAATACAGATTGTTCTGAGTATAGAAAATCCTAAAGACAGATTTCAGAGAGGAAAAGCCCAAGTTCTGCTTTTATTTTAAAAAATATTACTGATGACCAATACCCAAACAGAAATGTGTTTGATGCATGGGGCAGTGGAGAGCCTGGACCCAATGAGATCTTGCAGCTGGCACTGAAATGTGGCAAAATGGGTTCTGGGAGGACATCAGCACAAAGGAACCCCCAGGAACAGGTGAGCACAGACAAGGGCAAGGTTTGCTTCTTTAAATTTGCACCAGAAATAAAGGGACACTTGTGTGCAGATGCATGGGAGAGGGAGGAAAATCATTATTAGAAGCTGTATTATTTCTCTTACTGTAAATAGTTTTTTGTTCATCATGGAAAGACAGCTCTTGCTGGGGTTGTTTGCTTTTCTTGTGTGCCTGCTTGATGGTTCAGCTTGTTAATGTACCAGGTTTCTATTAAAAGTGTTTAGTTGTTTGACAGAAGCCAGGAGCTTACTATGTGCTGGTGAAGGCTGACGCTGTTTTCTTATATGGAGATGCACATGTTTTTAAGGGGTAACAGGAATTCCTCCTGGTTCTTGGATTGCTCTTAGAGTTAGTCACAAATCATTAGAACACAGTGGAAATGTACTTGAGGTTAATTCTCCTCCCTTCCCATTCAATCCATGAGCTTCTGTACATTTTAAGGGAAAAAGAAGTTTGGCCTCTCAGAGAACCCAAAACTAATGTGGGCCAGTGAGAGATCCAGACCATGGCAATGTGCGAGCTATCTGGGACTCCCATACCAGCTTCATTTTGGCATCATGAAATGGGCAGTCCTGAAGAGCCTGTGGTTTTCAGAGTTGCTGTGAAGAGCTGCCCAAGGTGCCCTCCTATCTCAGCCCTACCCTGAGAGGCCCTGGGAGCGGGGGCACCTAGTGACAAGTAGAATCTCATCTTGGGCAAGTGCTTGGTGAGGAAAGCTGGTGACCCAGCTTCTGGCCAGCTTGTTTTTCCCAGGATTGCCCTTTTCTTGGCAGAGTTGGGAAGTGGGGCCTCGTGCTTTGCCGTGGGCGCAGTTTGCTCCCAGGAGCCAGGCAAGCTCCTTCCCCACAGTGCAGCTCCATGTCCCACACTAGAACCACTGTATTGTAAATGAGCAAAGTTTGTTTTCAGGGAGTTGCTCTTATTGACACTTCTGACTTACTGTCTGTCTTGTTACAGAGCAGATTTGTCTCACAGAAACCAGGAAATGCTGTGTAAGGCAACACGCAGCTGGGGCAGAAACTTCCGTAAATCAACAGTCTGCCCCAACGTCACCCCACTTCTCCCATGCCTTATTTTTGGTGTCTTGTTGTATACTAAGAAAAAGTAGTTCAAATTTAAGCAGAAGGAGGGTTTTTTTGCGTTGGAGGACTGATAAATTGTGGTGCGTTTTTCCTTTAAAGATACACTTGACATTTATCTGTCCCTGTTCGTATATAATGAATGGAGAAACAAAAGAGGGAAATTGTATTTCAACTTTAGGTGCTCAAGAGGAAAAAAGAGGTAGTTTTACAAGGGGAAGACATGCTGTATCTGATTACAATTCCTTATTCTTTAGGCTGTCATTTATGTCTGGATAAAGTAAATATAAAATGCTGCCAGGTTAGAACAGTGCTATTTTAAATACAGTGTCCAAACAATTGTGCAAAGAAACGAGGTGAAGGACTAATTCTGTGTTGGTGTTCTGATAAGATTTTGAAATAGAAGCAAAGTGAAGATGACTGTAAAAGGGAGAAATATAACAGCTGAAACCTCCTAACAATGTGCTTAATGATAATACACCTTTCTTGTTCATCAGCACCTCTCATGTCTGTATGGAGCCCAAATGATATCAGTTCTTTAACAGTTTTTACATCAGTATCAGAAGGAGTATAAAATAGATATATATTAATTAAAGTTGGGGTTTTTTAAATTTTGTTGATATTACCAAATTCATGCAGTTAAAAATATACAGTGCATTTTAGATTTGAGTACAAATAGGTATAAAACAGGGTGTCAGCCTTTTTCATTAAAAAAAATTAATGTGTTTGGCAATGTGTTTGGCTTTCTGTTTGGTTTTGGCTCCTGATCTGACTCAAATGTTTGTGCAAGAAGGCCTGCACTAAAAAGTGCAAGGTCAGGTTTTGGAGTGCTCAAACGTGTCATGGAGGGAGGGGGAAGAATTGCTGCCATACATAGGGTTGGTGTTTCCTGCCCATTTCCTACATCATGTCTGGTAAATGTGGTGTCTGGAGCACAGGAAACCAGGTACCTTTTCTTTGCAGTCTCTTCAGTTCAGTAGGAAGTTACTTTTGAAGGACTGGAGATCTCTTGCCCCCAGGGCTGGGTGTGTGCCATGGTGAGGAGCCAGGGCTGCTGGTGGGCACTGGGAGGGACACTGCTGAAAATTTGCTTCAGAAGAGAAGAAGGCCCTCTTATAGGAACTTGGGAATGGGAGGCTGCTGAAATGCATATTGATGGTCATGATGTGTACAGGAAATGCTGTCAAGGGCCTGGCAGAGCTTTGAATAGGTACAGATGGAGGTGAGGGGTTGCAGCTGTGGTAAGCACTTGTAAGGACTCAAGTTAGTGCATTTGAAGAAGTTTCATTTCCTTCTACAGAGCAGTACCTGCCAGCTTCTGTGCCAATGTGGGATAAAATGGTTACCCTCAGCCACTTTGTAGTGGCTCACCTCTTCTGTCTCCATTGAGTTTGCAGTCAGTCAGTGCCTCTCAGCTGGAGTTCAGCCACTTCCACCTGAGAGGCTGTCATTTCTGATAGAGGACAGTCATCTTTCTGTGCCTAAGATGTCCTTAAAGGGATGTTCTCTCAGTACAATTCCACTTAAGACTGCTGAGACTACCTGAGCACAGCACATGCATGTCCCAGCCAGGTGGGTTGCAGTAACACAGTGCCCACCCATGCTAATTGGTCCCAGAGCTAGCTCAGTGGCCTTGGCTTCAGGATCTCTGAGTCCCAGGGAAGGAATGTGGTCTGAAGTGATGAAGTCATCTCAAGCAGCTCTGTTGAAGTTAAGTGAACCTCTCCTCTCTGGATTAAACTGGCGCCCCTTCAATTCCTTGAGTGCCCTGAAACTTGAAGGTGGCACAACACAGTGTTTAGTGATAGATTTCACCTCCAGAAATCCAAACCTTAATTCCCAGTTTGCAAGGTCCTTACAGCTGCCCAGGAACACTCCATGGTGCCATCTGGACAGTCGTTTCCTGATGGTTGCAGCAGTTAAATCCTCGCTAACCCACATAACGATAGCTGAAAGAGGAAGTTCCTCCCATTCTTTCAGAAAAAAATGAAGAGCTGCTTGCCCTCCAGCTGTGTGGTTTGGGAGAATTCATAGCTGTTGGTTCAGGTTTGCACAGTTTGGGGAATGGCTGTGTGTGCTGAACTGGGCAGCAGCCAGCCAAGCCAGCCCCTCTCCCAAAGTGGACTGGGCATCCGTGTGCCTGTGTTTGCTGGTGGCTCCTCCTTTTTGGAGGAGAGGCAGAATTCTCAGTAAGTGACAGTATTCAGTGGCAGCTGTGATAAATTTGTGTCAAAAAAGAGTTTTGCCTTCACTTTCAGACACTTTTCTCGAGCTTGAAAGTTTTAGGGGAAGTAGTGTAATTCTTGTGGGTAAACTGAAATGTCGTAGCTAAAAAGCAGCAACAGGTTTGTCATCCTAAACTAGGTACACACAGTTTAAGTGTTCTGACCTTTCAAGAATGTGTTTGTTCAACTCTAGACATCATGTCTGTATTAGAAAATAGAAGGGTAATTAAGTGTTGATGTTCAAAAGCATACAGTGAGCTTTCCTGTAATATCATTGTTTCTTAGTAAAGGCCAAGTCTTGCAACCCACATTTCTCAGTTAAGGAGCCCTTACTAGGATAAGGACTATAACCCAGGATGTCAGCCTTGCTCTCTGGGTGGAGGGAAAGCCTCTACTCATTTGAAAATTTGTCCTTTAGGCAGGGGCTCAGAAAAAAAGATCAAAGTACCTGCAGGGTTTTTTGGTTTTCTCTTTAACCTGATGCTCATGTTACATAATGTGAACTCTTGGGACAAAAAAACATGAGACTCTGGATTGAATTTGTGTTATGCTTAACAGGAAAAAATAACTCTGAGCAGAACACAAAAAAAGAGCACTTGTATGTTGTAGCCATGGTGTATTGCAGCCATAGTGCATGGTACATGGTGCTGCCTGGCCACTGCCCCCTGTGCGTTTCTGCTTGCTCTGGTGCTGCTGCAGGGCCAAGGGACACCCTCCCAGCCCTGGTACTGTTCCTCAGTTCTCACCTCCCAGACATACAGGCACACCTGTGGTGGGCCAGGGGAAGCCAATGAACACAGTTTGTTTGAAAGTCCATTCGTGTTTAAAGAGTTCTAATAAGAGATTGTTTGATCACACGTAGTATTGGGAGAGAAGATAAGTGAGATGGGGAAATGAGGAGTCTGTTTGTAAAGCACTCACAAGGTCTAGGTTTTCTGAGAGTTTTCAGGTTATCTTGTCCCCTTGAAATTAAATTGCAGCCAAGTGTCTAGGCTCATCTGCAAGGCTTAGCTAAGACACTTAATGAAAAAAATAGTTTCTTTATATAATTCCCTTCCTTTCACCATTAACAGGATATATGGAATTCCATCAGTACTTCCTCTGTAAATCAAGATATTGCAGGCTATTGTCTCCATGTGCAGCTCCAGCTCAGTGTGCAAAGCATTTCATATTCAAAGCTTCAAAGGTCAATCATCTGATTAATACTCCCATTCCCCTGATGAGTCTTTTCTCTCTTTGTGGTATCCCTGTAGTTTTGAAATGCCTTGTGCAAATGACTGAAAGCATTTCCTATGCACTCAGCTCTGACCCAGCTGCTGCAGCTGCATGTTGATGCTGCACCCATTGCAAAAGTTCCTATCGGGAAGGAAGGGAGCTCCAGCCATCCAGGAGGCTTCTGTGAGCCAGTCCTACTACAGCCAGCAGTAGGTTTCAAGCTCATTTTCCTTGCTGCAATTCATCCCCCTGGAGTTTTACAAAGAGACCAGGACCATGTAAAGTATTCCCAAGTGGAGCAGCATGCTTCAGCCTGTGTATTCCAAACTACCTCCTCTGTTGTGACAGATAACTGCAGTCTGGCTACAAAGTCTGTATCAGGGATTGGTAACCCTCCAGGATGGTACTTGGCACTCAAGAGCTAACACATGTTTTTGTTACATGAGCATGAGTCTAATAAAATGGCTCAGTGGTTTAATATGCCCCTTTGTAAAAACAAGGCGCAGTTGGATTTAGAAATTGTGATGATTTGGCAAGTTCAATTATTAACTTCTCTTGCAGGGTTAAGCTTTGACCAGAAATTTGCCATGAACCCATGGGCACATCCTGCTAGGAAACAACATGCAGAAATCCTTTGCTGTCCTACTTGATTTATCTGCACAGTGCAAACTCGGAGTGCAGAGCTGTATTTTCCCCCGAGGAAGTCACAGCAAGCTCCATCACCACTCCAGAGCAGAATGTGCTGAGGTTTTATTGTTCTTGTGCTTGAAAATATTTCTGCTCTGCTCTAGACAATGCATCTTAGGAAACTGTAGCAGGTCCTGAACTGGTCTGTTTTATACTCTGCTTTCACCATGTTTTGGGAGAAAAATTGGAATGTGGTGAAGAGCCTGAGCTATGTTAGCTATGCAGTGTCCTGTGGGATTGTTTGTGAACACAGCAGCTAAAGATAGGAGTGCACCACAGAGATGCTAAAAATACTGTCCAACTCCACGGTGGTTGTTTAGCATTTGGAGCGCTATAGTTGGCCTTACACAGACAAAGGGAAGATGCAGTTTTGCAGTTTGAATATGCAAATGAAGTCCTGATCTTGCAAATGTGCAATCATATGCTCAAATCTGAAAAGGCCACTTGTATTCCTGAAGTTAAGCACTGGCACGATTAAGAGTTTAATCAGTCAAATACAGTGTCATCAGAAGTTAGTGTGATTGCAGTGCAGAGACTTTGCTTCAAAAAACAGCCCAAAAAATCACGTTGTGTGATTGAGATCAGATCTTTACATTCCACATGTTGATACTTGGAATTGTGTTGTTTTATAAATCATCTCTTATTAACGCAGTAGGTTGCAAACAGTTTCTTCTTTACATTTGTATGCATGATTTAGTAAACAGTATTTTAATATCAGTAGGAACACATGCTATGTTTCATGGCTTTCAACCATGTGACCTTTCAAGGCAGAACAAAAGCTCAGACATTGGAGTTTACATAAAACTGAGAAGTGTAGAAAGCTTAAAAGGCTGTGTAATTCACTTCTGCAGCAAGGACACCATTTTCTCTAATATTGTTTGCATAAGTCAGCATTTATGTTGTCAATTTGCAGTGATGAATGTGTGATTAACATTGCTTCTAGGACAGAGGGGAATTGGTATCTATAGCAAGTCAAGAGGTTCTCTGGTTAAAACCCAAGTAACTATGGCATTGCATATTCCGGCAGAGAGAAATTCTCCAATTCCTGTGTATTTTTAATTCACTCCTTTAGTTAGGAGGAAGGAGCAAAGAGTGAAATGTCATCCCTGATGAAGTCAGTGTCCCAAAATATTCATAGAACCATTTAGGTTGAGAAAGACCTAAGATCATCAAGTCCAACCAATTTACTTAATTGAGGCCAAGATTTCAGCAGCTTTATACAGAACGCGGGCTTCAGGACTGGAATCTGTGTTTGGTTTAGGGTTTATAGTACCACTGACATGCAGAACCCCTTTGAAGGTGCCTGGGTAAGTTCAAGAGCCATGTTCAAAGAGCAGGTACTACAGGAGCAAGAGCTGGATGCTGAGCTGCTCATCTCCCTGCTGCAGGAGGAAAGGCGTGTACAAACAGCATTTTTCCAATGAATTGTTTTCATATTCCAGCTGATGCACACTGAGAATAGCAGAGATGCTGGGTTGGTGAAGATGAAAGTGGTGGGATAACATGAAGTAGTCAGAAACAAATTAAATATTCATTCCTCATGCCTTACAAAAGATTTCTGCTTCTGGCCATTATACAGACTTCTCTCTACACCCACTTTCTGTGGGACTAGATTGATTATCTTTTTCTCTAAGTCAGGCTTGGTTTTCTGGATCTGTATTAATCAATATCCTGTTTATTGTTTCATTTTCTGAAAGACAGAGGATATCAAAGGAGCAGGAGAGGAGCTGTTCAGGATGTTTCTTTCCTTGCCCACTTGTTCCATCCTTCTTAAGAGCTGTGCTTCAGTTTTAGGTACCACTTAGGAGAAACCTCAAACTGCTCTTTTAAACGTTTTGTCCTGCCTGGGCCCAGAGGAGAGCTCTGGGCTCTGGATTCAGTAATAGATTATTTTCCAGTGCAGGCAGTCAGCAGAAGGGCCCTGGGCTGGCAGATGTGAGGGTGCTGGTCTCAGCATTCAGGGCAGCCACACACAGGAGGTTGGAGCTGTTATTCTTTGGAGGAGTAAGTGTGATTATTTCAGCTGTTGGAATAAAAATGCCCTTTTCTCAGACTGAAATCACATTGTTTCTTACTGTTCTGTGAATTTGAAAGCATTTTGTCCCTAGGTTTGACCTAATTGGAGGCTCTGCCTCCAGGCTATTAATTCCCCAACCATACCTTTTGACAGAATGGCACCTGTAGTTTGGTAAAACCACAGGACTAAGTCTTCTGAGATATTAAAAATATAATACATTATGTAGCAGAAAAGAAGTGTCAGACTGGGTTTTATCTGCTTATCTAGTAAGTGGAAAACCTACCTCATAATTTAGGAACACGTACATCCTGTTTCTTCTACTTGTGGTCATTGCATAACTGTGCCAGTGTTAGGGGCTGAAAAGGAAGAGAGAAAAGTATCTTTCAAATCCTGGGAGACCCAAGCAGCAAAAACATCACTTTTTGCTCAGTGGAGAGGATCTGCAGTTCTCCAGCCTAGACATTGCTGTGAGAAATTAATGTAGTCTACAAAATTACTGCAAAGTGTTCCATAGGACTTTGAAATTAATGGACTATAAAAAAGATATAAAACAATACTGCTGGTATTAAAACTGAGCTAAGATGAGGTAATACTGATGGAAAGGCATTGAGTCTAAGATTGATCTTGATTTACAGCCAGATATGAAAGAATTGCTCTTGTACTACAGCCTAAAACCAAGAGGCAAAGAACTTGTTCTGCCTTCAGATGTCTAGTTAATAACACTTGTCATTAAATGGAACGTGGAGCTTACAGCCAAACAATATGTGTGACGTGATTGCTGTAAGTCTTCAGATGACTAATTACAAGGCATCTGCACAGAGATCTCCTGCTAGCAGCACAACACAGGAGCAGGCACTGGTCCTGTTCTTCCAGATCCATTTGTCAATGGCAATTTTTCTCCTGGAAAAATTTCCATTTTAACAGTGACATTAATACCGAAAGCAGATGAATTGCTAAGGAAAGACAAGATGGGAAGGCTCTGAACATTTGTTTTGATAGGGCAGATCTCTGTTGGTGCCTACCAAATGAGTCTGGTAATTCTGTCTGACCTGAAAAGTATCAAAGCTGCTGGGTTTATTTCTTTTTTCATTTCTTTATAGTGAATGGTGCTTGGCCTCTTGCATGCATCTTGCTTGTGTAGGATGGCAAAATAGGTATATCCTTGGCTATGTCTTTTTTCTCCTTTCTCCTTTTTTCTTCTCTCATCCTACATTGATACCTTTATTCAGACATTAGTGATGTTTCCTGTGATTTTGCAGAGGGGTAATTAGAAAAATCTTGTTCACATACTTGCTGCTCTGTAGGGTGTAAGTTGTTCCCTTTGAAAGCCAGACATAGATCACACATATTTCTATCATTAGAAGTGTAATTGCATTCACACAAATCGGTGAATGAGAAAATCATATGTGTAGTATCTTCTTCCCCTTAATTCTTTGTTAAAATTTAGAAAAAAAGAAAGCTAATGCCTTAGGCTCATGGTAGTCCAGGTTGAATTTCCTCTTAGTTTCTGTGGCTAAGCTTATTGTAAGATCACATTATTCTGGTTTTGTGTAGTCATGATGCTTGGTGTTTGGGATTTCTGCGCTTACCAGCTAAAGGGCACCGTTCTGTGTTTTGTGGTCTCTGACAATGCACACTCAGGGGGTGTGTGAGCACAGCCCCTGGTTCCTGCAGCTTTGCACTCACAACAGGAGTGTGAGATCTATAAAGGGAAAGCACACACCTTGTTCTTTTCTTTCTCTTTTAACACAGCAAGAGGTCCCTGATTTACAGAGGGAATAACTGGGGAAGATCTCAATGTGTGGTGCAAGTAATGGGGCAGAGATCAGTGCACACTCCCATCCAGTCAACTGGTGCTGTGCACTGAGGGGAGATCAAACTCTCCACATGTAGCAGCAGTGTTTGAGAGGTGATTTACATCTGCACACCTGAGGAGCAACTTCCAATACCTGTTGTTACTATATTCGTTTTAAAGATGGGAGTTGGAAGACTCCCATCTTTAAGCTGTAGTGTCAGGTAAAACAATCCACATCATGCATACAAGGTGGCTAATAACCAACATCCTTTCATGGTTAAAGTGACTGCTTACACCCCCCATTCCTCTTCCTACATCCTCCCTTCCAGTTGCCTATTTCTATAAGCATGATGAATAGAAGGAAATCCCCCCCTGTGAATTTTCCCTATTCATAATCCTTTCTCTACTACTATACCTCATTACAAACAGATCTGCCACCTTTGCAGCCTACAAGTACCCAACAGACCAAAGTGGACTTTACTCTGGTACTCCTTACCAGAAAAATTGGGGAATTTCAATTTTTAAGCACACTGGTGCATTCCTTTGGTAGTTGGGAACTGCATTGTGACCTCTTTCCTTACACTGGAAAATGACAACTTAATGTCCATCCATGCTCAAATTGCATGAAATCAGAAGGGTCAAACAGCCCAATGTAGTAGGAAGAATGTGATTTTAGCTTATTTTTAATCTTAGTCTGGAGAAAGTGAGTGGTAGTTTTAATTGCTTGAGCCTCCTTGAGTTCTCCTTGTAGCCTGAGATATGACTTTGATAAAATGTAGTTTATGTTTCTTGTAGTCAGGTACTGCTTTGGCTGCTCTCTGGTCAGCAGGAGGCAATTTTTCTTGGATTCAGGTATATAATGTGAGTGTCTTTTACCAAACTGCAGCCAGCATGCACAAACAGAAACCTACAGATGTGCTAAATGCACTCACTGCAGTGCCAGGTCCTGCTGCACTGGAGTGGGATTGTTGCCCAGGAGCATTTGGGGTTTGCTGTTCATGTACAAGCCAGCCTAATACCAAGCACAGAGGGGCTGCAAGTAACTGCTGCTATTTAAAAGGTAATATTTTACATCAGATCCACTTTCCAGCCTTTAAACACACAGGCATATTCTCACTTCTTTTTCACCAACTGTCCCTAAACATTAGCAGGACAGTAAAATCTGTCTAGAGTGTGGATAAATGAGCAATGGAGAGCACAAAACTTTCCAAACTGTGAATTTAAGGCACAGGAGAAAAAAATGTGAAGTTTTCCTGTTTTATATGGAAAATTGCCAGTTCCATTTTCTCATTGCATGACTGTTTTTGTCAGAACAGATAGAAACATTTTGGGCTGATGGGCAGATAGGTCTCGCTGAAGCTTGTTGAAGCCACAGAGGCTGAAGTCTTGATCGCTGAATGCTGCAAACAGTTTGCCTCTGGCAAACACATACTTCCAGTTTTGGCAGTGTCTAGTGTTTGAAAGAGACAGAGACTGATAGATTCTCTGGTCAGTTCAGTTAAGCAAACCTTAGACTCAGGTTTTATACTTTGCAGAGGGAATAGTTTGCAATATGCCTTGAGAAGATACTGGGGGGAAAAATACTTCTGTTTATCTCAGGCTTCTGCCTTGCTCAGTCCTTCCACCAAAAATTAAATGTGCTCTATCTGTCAAAACAATTCAGATATGCCAGATCTTAGCAGCCTGTCAGTGACCTGGATTCCCGAGGTGTTTTGCTCTGAAAGGCTTTGTGCAAGGCTGCCACCACATTAGCAAATCTCAGGATCTGTGGGGAGACTGATGTCCTCCTCACCTGCCCCATCTCCTTTTACAATAATTTCTTTTCCTCAATGAAACAAACAGAAAAACCAACACGTGGAATTTCCCAAGGTTACAAGGGTCTTGAGGTTCTTAGTGAAAGAAGGTTATCTGACTCCCATTCTGGATATCCCAGGCATGGATCCATGAACATCAGTTCATTAAATCAGGGGAGTCTCTGGCCATGCTCTGGACACAGGGCAGCTGCTGAGGGCGGGTGTGGATGTCAGCAGCCCTCTGGTCTCAGTGCTCACTCCAAGAGGCTGTGTAGGTGTGGGAATCACTGCTGTAGGTTGGATCTGTCCGTGGCAGGGCGTGGGGTGGGATGGTGCAGATCAATAATCAGCACCCTGCGGTTGTTGTAAATCAAGGCTTGACTCTCTGACAGGCTGCAGGCACAGGAAGAGGCACTGAAATACCTTGCCTAATGTTTTTCCTCTCCCATTTCTGCAGTATGTTGGCCTAAATAGGAATCTCTGGTTAGAAGTGGCTTGTTTCTGGTGGAGGGGTCACTTGTGAGGCTGGAGGAACAAGGCTCTCCAGTGTAGGATGCAGGTGCTCCTTCCCAGGTTCCCACTGGCAGGTGAAGGAAGGCATGAGCTCCAGGAGGAGAGTTAACAGGGGTTGCCAGGAGGGCCATGGGGCAGCCTGGCTCACAGGGAGAGCTGGAGCAGCAGCTCAGGACAGCTGACATGTTACAAGAAAGAAATGCTCTGAGTGCTGGCAAAGCAAGGAGCCAGTCCAGAGATGCCCATGTGTGGTTGGTTATTAAAATCCAATGAAACTATCACAGTATGTATTTATTAACAATTTGATCACTCTGCTTCAGTTTTTGCCACTTCCTGCCTTCCTTTGTCCCTTTATTGAGTAACAGTGAGTTCCTGAAGGCAGCACCACCCCCTAAGTTTGGTGCCTGATGCCCAAGGTCACCTGCACAGCAAGCCCAGCTCGAGGAGGGCACAGCCAAGGACTGGCTTCTCCTGCTGAGGCTGCCTTTCCCTCCTTGCACAAGAGAAGCCTGTGGAGTGCTCTGCCCACATGGAGGGAATCAGTTTGGTGCAGGGAGGGAGCGTGTGACAAATTAGCTGTTTGTAACCACAGCTGTGCAGCTTCTGTGGACAGAGCAGCGTAAACAGTTATTATTTATTCTGGTTGTGCTGCCATGTCGAGCCAGCAGCGTTGCTCCTGCGTGACTTGGTCCTTCCCAGAAGGACAGCCTGCTGGTTTGGAGAGGACAGGGGTGCTGGGATCACTGCTAAAAGCAAACCTGAGATAATGGAGAACTCACAATCGGATATGCCCTGAATCGGAGAGCTGCCTTTGTTTCCCAGGTATTCCCAAACAGAAGTTAGCCTGTGCATGCCAGTGCATTTTAATGCATTTTGACAATGTCACAAGAGCCCCTTTGTTGCTTGTCTGCTTCGTCCTTGCTTGCACATGTGAATGAAGCTTTCCCATACTGAGCCATGGGCAGCCTCCAGCCAGCTCAGGAGAGAGTGTGTGTGTGTCTGTGTGTGTGTGTGTGTGTGTGCGTGTGTGATGCATTTCTAAAATATTTCCATTCACTTCTCAGGTATTCAATTTAAAACACAGCTGCCCATTATACTAATCAGCAGAGAAAGGAGAAGAACATGCTTTGGTGTTCTTCTCTTTTCTGTTGATTTTGTCAAATTGTGTAAAAAAAAAGAAGAGGAGAAAGAGTTGGAATAAACCGGGTCCTTCCTGGGGAATCTGGAACCAGATGAAGGAATGTTCTGCAGCCAGCAGCTTCTTGAATTAGTGAGGTCAGGACCTCCTGATCCTAGAAGTTGTAGTGCCTTGTTGGTGCTCTCCTGCCACCACTGTGGTTGGCGTGTCTGAGCCAGGCAGGGCCCAGTAACACTGAATTGTGTTCCTGTCCCCTGCACTGGTCAGGGCTGCCACAGCAGCACATGCATGGAGAGCAGCCACTGGGAGCTGGGGCTCCCCACAGCCAGCACCAGCCCAGAGCCTGCTGTGTGGGACAAACAACCACTGAGGTGTCAGTGGGGAACACTGAAAACAGCCTCTCAGCCAGAGCAAGGAGGGATTTCTGTGTATAATGGAAACCTCATACTTAAGTGCCTGGTGACCATGGTCTATTTTTTACACTGGTGATGTGCTTGAAGCAGAAGGATGATGGCACCCAAGTGTCCCTTTTAACCAAAATTATTCTGTGATTTGTTTAGCTGTTTTAAGGAGTGTATCTTTCTCTCTCAAGTTTGGGGCTGTAGTCAAATCTATCTTAAGCAAAAGCAATGTCACTAAATTCTGTGGAGTCATACCTGCCTGCACTGGGAGAAATTGGTCTTCGGGATTTTATGGTACTTATGCAATACTCACCTGGGAAACAGGAATCTTGCTTTTCAAGAGAACATGACACCCAGCTAATTTCACTTCCTCTCTTACAGCAAATCTTCTCGGGAGGGCTAAGCAACAGCATCCTATTTAAAAGTCCTGTCCCAGTTTTGGAATACCTGTGCCATCAGAAAGCTATGGCCTTATTTTATCTGTTTATATCTAGTAACAGCCATAGGGAAATGAAGTTTTGTTTTCCCATCACACTTATTCCCCAGTGCAGCAGTTAAAGAACTGTTTTTCAGAGTGTTTAGAAAGCCCACATTTTTCCCTGGTAACTCAGAGCATAGGAATGTCCTATGGCAAAGGAAGAGCTGGCAAGGACATGCATGCCAGCATGTCAGCTGGCCAAGGGTGGGAGATCCCCCACCACTTCCTGCCTGAAGGTTCCCAGGGTGCAACTTGGGAGCACACTCTGTTTGTTTTGGATGTGTGAAGCCCCTGTAAATACCCTCTGTACATGCCTGAGTTTTAAATATATGTAGTTAGTCTCTACCAACATGTTTCAGCCTACACAGGGCAACATCTGTTGAAACATGCAGCTCTGGCTTAATTTTAGCAGAGAAAATGAAGGAAAACTATTTCATCCATCATTAGACTAGCATTTGGGAGAAGATTTAGGCCTGGTTCCATCTCCTAAAGCTAAGCAAATTTTGGCCTCATCAGCAAATGTCTGCTGGTGCAGCAGTGTCTGGCTGTGACACTGGGACAGGCTCTCAGAGAGCAGCAATCCTGGCCCAGCACACACACTGCTGCCCAGGGAGGCTCTCAGGTGACCAGGCAATGTGCACTGGAAGCAGCTCTCCTCACTTCTCCCACATGTGGTTTTTGAGCACAGCCCATGTTGAAGCAATGTGACTGGAGAGCGCCAGAGACAAGCACTAGCAACTCTGTAAGGGAAACTCTTGGGGAGTAAAGGGAAAACACCCAAAGGTCTCTTTGCCACAGTGCCAAAGCTGCTATGTGTGTGATGGAGGGGAGATGAACACCTCCTAAAAGCTGTTCAGCAGCTCACTGTAGTCTGCAGGCCTGCTATGATGGTCATGGACAACCAGCTTGTATCCCCTCACTCTCTTCCAAATGTCTCTGTAAACTGGATAGCAGCATGGCAATGTCTGATACTAATCCCAAACTGCATCTTCACCCTCAGCAACTGTGGGCACAAATCTGCCTTTGTCCCTCTGGCCACCAGTTTAGAAATAAGTGATGAGAAGTGTGAGACCAGCTGGGCGAACCCTCTGCCATGTTCCAGGTCAGAGCCACACACGTTTGTGGGGCTGCCTGAAGATGGGCTGAATGTAGGGTGGACATCAGCTGTCTGCACAGGGCAGAGGAGCTGCACTTGGTGTGCCCCCCCTGTGCTGACAGTGCTGTGGCACTGTTCTCTGAGAGCACCAAAGTGCTGCAGTTGTGCAGTGGCTAAGGCATAACTGCAATGTGCTTAAAAATTAGTGTAAAATTTAGAAGTTGGCCATATGCAGCATAGCCCTGGAGTGGATCTGGTTATGCTGGGGTTGGCAGGGGGACTTTTCTGTTGATATGAGCTTTTATTAGATGGGATTTTTTTTTAGCACTGCATGATGGGAAGCACTTGGACTTGTAGCCCAGAGCTGGGAGATGCTTTACTGGGAGCTGGCTTAGAGGAACCAGTGTTCTTTCACTTTCCATTGGTGATCAGATACTTTTCCATATACTGCTTCCCTCTATTGATAAACAAGGTCATAATGCTTATTTTCCTTAACTTGAAGCAGCAATGTTAAGGTCTGATTAATCCTGTGCCATACAGGTCATGCTTGTTAAAATTGAAAGCCATAGATGATTTTATGTGGAAGAGATTGCCATATGCTGAAATGGTATGAGAAGCATTGTTTCTAGTTTCACTTTCTTTATATGTAGAAGGCAGGTTTCTTTTCCCTTAGACTTGTGAATTTACAGCTCCATCATTTCTTGTAGGTCAAGATATTTATAAAATTGTATTTTGAAAACATGTCCATTTTTATGAATGAGTGGCAATCCTTCAAAAGAATGAAGCTCACAATGCCTTAGACATAGAAGAATAAACAAAAATTAAGAAGTTTAGCTGTTACTTACTCTTTCTGGAATTTAAAACATCTGTGATAGGAAGTTTGAAAGTCTGTTTAGATAGATAGCTGAGAATTTGGTTTGTTTTGGTTTGTTTAGAAAGTATGCTAGTTATTTCAGATGTTTGGCCTATAAAGAATGTAAAACAATTTAATTGTCTCAGGTCTGAATTTAATTCAAGTCACTGGCAGAAGGTCACTATATTCAGTCCAGGGTATCATTCAGATTTGCCATTTAGACCTAAAAAATGTTACCATAAAAATGTTGGCATGTTTGTTATGCAGGGAGTATAATGTCTTAATTGAAATGCAACCAGAAACTATTTTAAAATCTTCTATTACAGTTCACATGACAGACAGTATTCTGTAGCTTTAGCATCTGTTTTAAAGCCAACTCATGAGATTTAGCCTTTGTCTGACTAGAACTCTTTTGATTTCGATGAAGTTGCACACATTTAAATCCTGATTGAATTTGTCTCACATGATTGGCTTTTTAATTGCATTATTTAATTTGCTTTATCTCCAACCCAGTGTTGTAATGTGGAGCTTCAGCACATGTCAGAATATGATCAATAATGGATCCTTTCTTCTTCCTTTTATATTTTCACAGTTACAGGGATCCATTAAAAGAAAACTGGAAGATGATAGCTCTCCTGCCTCCAGTGGTGTGCCTGATGTCACTTTCCCAAATGACAGTAAAAGACTTTGTCTTGATGATGTAAACCTTGCCATGGGCCAAGGCGCCAATCCGAGCATGGCGTGTCCAGAAATACAAAGTTCTCCGTTCCCCACGGGTCACAGCACTTCTTCCCTGGGAGTCACAGGGCACCCAGTGCTGCTGGAAAACAATCACATGAATGGGGGAGGCATTGGCTCCCCGTTCTCAGTGCCAGCCAACACAGAAATAAATCAGAAGGGGTCAATAGGAGGGCAAACCAACAACATTGTCCATTACGACGAGAAAGGAAACAGCTTACAGTCTGTGGACCAAGAGCTGCAAGATCTGTTGGAAGAGCTGACCAAAATGCCTGATCCTTCTCCCAATGACCTGGATCTGGAGAAGATTTTGTGCAGCAAGGCTGAAGATCCACTTGGTCTGAGTCATTCCCAACCAAACATAAGTACCACTCCAAAGTCCTCCCCGCAGACTTCCCACTTGGAGAACCATGTTGCTAACAAGGATTTTTCTCCAGGCTGCAATCCAACCAGTGGAGGATCCCCTCAGATGAGACCATCATCTGCTGGAGCTAACTTCCAGGTTCCTCCCTCAAACAAACCTGCTGCATCACCCATCTCTACAGCAGCTCAGAACAAAAACCAGCCACCACCGATGCTCCCAGTGCCCTTGCCCAACATGCCAGGCTCCAACTGGCATGCTCAGCAGCTAAAGCAGCTGGCAGCCAGCAAGCAGGTGTCTGGTACCAAGCAACAAGTACAGGCTCCCAGCTGGCCAACTATGTCTCCTCCTGGTCTCTCTCCGCCTTACAGGGCAGGATCATCCCCACACCATCAACCTTTCAGTCCTCAAAATGTTATGGTGTCTGGCATGCCTGCTAATAATTTACCAGGAAACAACATTCAGAGTCCTCAAAACACTCTGCTTTCAAGCATGACTTCCAGCAGCACCCCGTCGAATGGCCCCTCTCCCCCCTACGGCTCTGAGAAGCTCTCCAGTCCAGCTCTGAGCCAGCAGCCCTTCAGCCCTCAGAGCTCCATGCTGCCTGCTCTGACAGCAGCCAGCTTGCCAGCCAGCAGCATTAAAAGCCCACAGAACAACCTGGTTGCCAGCATGGCCTCCACAAATACTGGACCTTCTCCACCGTACAGGCCAGAGAAGCTGTCGAGCCCTGCTCTGCATCAGCAGCCCTTCAGTCCTCAAGGTACAATAATCTCCAACATCACTCCCACCAGCAATCCCACAAATATGCAGAACTCGCTTTTTAAATCAATGACTACAAACCAGACCAAAAATATGAACATAATTATGCAACAGCCATCCAGTAGCTTACAGCCAGGTCTGGTGAATGAGAGCCCTGTTAGCCAAGACCAGTTTTCTTTCAACAACACAAAACCACTGTCTCACTTTGCCTCAGAGTCAGCTACTCAAAAAATGACCCCTCTGACGGCAGGACAAGGACAGCAGTCCCTCATTCACTATCTCCAGCAGCAGCAGCAGCAGTCCCCAGCCACGCAGCAGCCCCAGCAGAACAGCAGCAGCCAGTTCCTCCAGCAGCAGTTCCGACAGCTGATGCAGCCACATCGGATGCAGAGGCAGATGCAGGCTGCCACACTGCCATCTCAAAGCAGACAGGTGAGAACCTCTCTTCTGTCTTACATGGCTCATGTGAAAATACCCAGTCATTTATTTTCTTAATTTGCTTTTCCATTTGTGTTTCAAATGCGACGTCACTAAATTTCTGAGATGTGCACAGTGCATACACGGACGAGGCAATAACAACCTCTGGTGTTATCATAGTAAATTTATTTATTTCTTCAACTAAAAAATGGACCATAATTCCACCATACATTGCTTGTTTTAGCATGGTGGAGAACTTTGTGCTATTATAAAGTAATTTTTTTACTTGTATAGGTGATAGTCACTTTTAGCTCATAGTATAATCTCCAGAGATATTCTCCTTGCATGTTTCATGTTATCCTTTCAGAGGGAATATCTTCTTTTTATCTTAGTGCCCTTCAACAAATTCATCTCTGTGTTATGCATCTGAGGCTAGAAAAGATCAGGTGGGGTGAGAAGTGAAGTTAAAATGTGTCCTTCATGGACAGCAGGTCAAACAGTACAGCTCCTGAATAGCAAAGAGGCAGACTTGAAATACCTGTTACTAGCATTTGCCAGAAGCCATTCCCTGCTTTGGATGAGGGCCATTCCCCACCCATGATGATCTGTGATACCAATCGAGCTGGTAAATGCAAAAATGCAGCTGGCAAAAGTGAGGCACAGCCCTGGTTTCTGTGCAGCGACCTCCTCCTCCCTGAGACTCAGTGAGAGGTGTGAATGTGCTACCACCCCAGATCAGAGAGATGTGCTGTGAACAGGTCCTGGGAGCAGGGAAGGGCTCAAGGATTGGGTCTGGGAGCAGCCTGGCTGTGATGAATAAACTCTTTTTATTTGGAAGAATAGTTGGAAACACCAGACCCCACCACCAAACCAAGGCTTTGTTAGGTTGAACCAACACTTTGTGAGCAGACTCCTCCAAGCTACTTAATTGTGTGCACACTCACTCCATCAGCAGCCTGGGAAGGACTGAGACACTGCTGTCCCAGCAAAGCAGAGACTGGTCACTGAAATTCTACTGGGATCTGCTTGAGAGCTGAAGTGTGAGATGCACTCCAGAGCCAGGTCTTCCTCGCCCTTCTTCCCTGCAAAGTGACTGGTTCTTAAGGAGGGGGATTTCATCAGTCTTGGTGTAACACTGGTGTAACTAAATATCAAAATGTCCTGTGACAGCAATGAGAAACAGGGGATAGTTACTGTCTATCAGTTTCTAAGGGGTAAGTCAGTGGGCTGCATTGCCCCTGTGCCTCTTCAGGATCCCCTCCTCTTTTCCAAGCTGTGCTCCCTCCGTTCTCCCTTCCTGCAGCAGGGCAGAACCGGTGCCTCACTGGGTTTGTGTGGAACAGGTAACAGGGAGGCATATCTAGTGCTCTTTGGAGGGTTACCAGTGAAAGGCCTCTTATTCAATAAAGACCTGGAGCAGTTTGTTGCTCCAGGCACACGAGGACCCTGCTTGTGTTTGGTGGGACCCAGGTTAAACAGAGAGCAGAGAGCGTTGCTGGCTGGGGATCCTGGCTGTGGATACGATTGAAAGGGAGCAAAGTGCAGCAGTTCCACAGATTACTGCCCACCAGATGTTTTACTCTGGAGGCAGGTGTGGGCGAAGAATACATTCATGGTGTTTTCCTACATCTTGCATGAGGACTAGTAAGTTGTAACCACATGTAACCACAGTGACATGATCACTTTTGATCATACCTCCATAACCTTTGAGGTTTTTATTTTGGCTTCACCACTTAGTCTATGAAGTAGGAATGTCCTTGTTGGATTCCTGAGGTTTCTATGCCCCAGTTTTCCCTGCTTTGCATTTTAGTGTTATACCTCTGAACCCCTTGCATCACTGATTAGACATTAAAAAAAAATTTCTGAAGTCAGTCTGTCTAATTGGCTGAAATATTCCTTCTTCGAGCAACTTTCCTGGTGCCTGTGCTGCATTTTCAGCTGATTCTCAGTGCCAGAGAGAGAGTTATTACAATCTTGCTGCTATCAGTAAAGATCAAGGACTGTTAAGACAATGATTACAGGTGATGAGCATTTTACATTTTCAGACTAGTTAGGTAAGCTTATGGTGCCTCCCTCATTTTACAGGGCAGACGTAGACCAATAATTACACACCAGATGACAGTGCTCCAGTTTTACAGTCTGTTGAGCTGGTCAAGAAAGATGGTGGATATTCAGGAGTGGAGCGTTTTGTAAGGTTTTGATAACTTTACTGCAAATCTCAGAAGAAAATGGATCCTGAGTGCTGAATAAAAAGATTACATAGGAAAATGATTTGCAGGAATCCTTGAGTCTGAGATGCTTAGTACATTTCATGGAATCTAGCAATTTGTCTGCAATAGATTTCTTATTTCCATTGAGAGATGGTACTGAACTGTGGACCCCACCTGCTCTGTACCAGTTTTACTCCATTAGAGTGAAGTACCCCCAGTGACTGTGGCTGTGATTTCCAGCAGTGTATCCAGAGCTGGATTTGAGCTTTGCAGAATTTCAGTGCAGTTCCCTCCTGAGGCAGGTGATGAATAGGACTTTTCAAGCAATGAGCAGTTGTTTCATTAAAAGGCACAACGTTAAAGATTCAGAAGATGGGGGAAACAACTTATGCGTCTCAAAAATTAGTAAATTTCTGGTGGAAAATTGCCCTTTTTTAGCCTCATTCACAGAAATTTGCTCAGAGAAAAATAACAGCATTCCCTGAAATGTTGTTTAGTGCTTAAAAGTCATCCCCTTACTCTGTGTGTGTGTTTGCAAATGTGACTAAAATTTATAAAAAGAAGGCATAGTTCTCTCTTCTTTGGAGCAAGAGGTGCAGCTTTGTACAGAAGAAGAATGTGGATGGTGGCCAGTTGGAGGGAGAACAATAAACCATGAAATTTGATCCTTGTAGCAGGCACAGCAACACGGGGAACAGAGCAGCAGCCGCAGACCCAGAGTGAGAGTTTTGCTGTTGTTTCACTGTGTATTAAAGCAAACACTCCACATTCCAAAGCAGGGTTACTGCTGGTGCCTCACAGCTCTGCCATTTTCGTAGTTAGTGATGTATCTTTTAAGTGCAATCAGTGTGTGTCCCAGATCCTGCCTTGCCTGGACACTGCTCCATCTGATAGGGCTAATCTCCCCCATCTGAAGCGCTGTGTCTTTATTGTTGGCCAGGACGGGTATTGATTGAGGCGCTGACAGTTTGCATTGTGTGGTACTGCAAAGCCTGCTGGGCTAACGCTGCTCTCTGGCCATGGGCAGCTTTTCATTTTATTCCTGTAGGGCTGAGACTGGTGAGTGACATTATACTCAAGGGTCTGCACTCTTAAATCCAAATATAAAGATGGTAGTAAATGCCGGAGTCAGGGGTAGTCTCCAGAACTATCACACGCTGTTTTCAGGGGTAAAGCTTCACCACTTGGCTCTGTCTGCTGTTTCTGGGTGCACAAAAAGCTGCATTTGCCCAGGCAGGTTGGCAAGTTGGGCATCTCCCTGATTTTCATGTCTAAATAGAGTTTGTACTTGCAGATTTCCTGTTCTGGAATGTCCAATACACTGGGCCCAGTTCTGCCTTCAGCAATGCTGGTACAACACCTCAGTTCAGAAAAGCTGCTCTGTCAGTCCCTGCAGTGCAAGAGCAGACAGACACAGGGCTCAGGGCAGGGAGGGAGGGATCCCCTCCTCCCCGAGGGCAGGAAAAGCAGCCGGTGATATTCACACTTTGAGTCAGGCTGGAATACAACAAACCCTTTGGGTGGCTATCTCTTTTCCAAAACCCGACCTGATCCGAGTTAAAACTTGGGAGTCTCAGGGAGGAGAGCAGGACTGCCCACTGACTGCCCCGTGTGTGAAATGCTGAGAACCAAACACAGCTGAGAAGGTTTTGTTTTGTTTTGTTGGGGGATGTAGGTGATAAACAGCCATTGTCTGGGAGGGACATGCTGTGTCTCTGGGCTCCTCTCGCACCGTAGGAACCAAATGTGCTATTCTTAGAGCTCTCTGCATTCCTGCTGACATCCCGCGAGTTGTACACTGGATTGTCGGTGAAGGGTATATTTGTTTCATCTCCATTGCCAAAAATACTGATAGAGAAAAAATGACAAGGGAAGAGACAGAGAGAAAACTTATTATTTGCAGTAAAAGTGGCTGTACTTTTACTACATATGGACTGCATATGAGATAGTCAAGAACATGCTGAGGACTAAAATATCCTTTGAAAAGCAAAGTATTTCTTTGACTGTGATAAAAGCAGCAATACATTATCTGAGTTGGAAGAATAAACTATAGGTTGCAGAGAAACACCGAAACTTCTGAGCTAGATTAAATATATTTTTTTTTTTAAAGTTAAAAAATCTTCTTTCAGAGCGTAAGTTTTCTAAATATAGAAACAAAACTAAAGAAATGTGCTGTTATGAAGAGCAAACTGACCCAGAGGTTAGATGTCAAAGGTTAAATAACTATAATGGAATACAAAATACAGCTTTTATTAATATGAAGAAATAGTAATACCATGGCCTGATTTCTGGGTGCCATATATTATGGGAAGTTATTTCTGCCTGTGAAAAGTCAGTGCACTGTGATTGTGAGGTGAGACTGTTCTGACTCAGCAGCACTTTATGAGCTCTGATGCAGGTTGATGAAGAGTTTGGGAAAGCAGAGAACACAACCTGCATCATCTGAGTACATACAGTCCTCCTGCAAGTACAGGGGAAAATAATGTTTTATTTGGGATTTCCAAGATGTCACAAGGCATCTTCCTAATGCATAAAACAATCACAGTATCATGCTTTATTAATAAACCAAAAGTACTGCCCAGATTTCATCTGCAGCTTCAATCCCCTACCCTTTTTCTTCTTATTTTTAAGAATATTCTTCTTACTCTTCTTACCCTTTCCTACTTATTTTTAAAGCCACTTTGAATGAAGTTCTGCTGGTCCTCTTCTCTTCTCTTCTCTTCTCTTCTCTTCTCTTCTCTTCTCTTCTCTTCTCTTCTCTTCTCTTCTCTTCTCTTCTCTTCTCTTCTCTTCTCTTCTCTTCTCTTCTCTTCTCTTCTCTTCTCTTCTCTTCTCCCTTTTTAAAATCTACCTTTTTTTTCTTTTACCAATGCTGTGAAGAGAAAACCAGATTTGATTTCAAAGGACAGTGGCAGCACAATACCAAAGCAAAGCCTTTGAGGGATGGAGGGCTTTTGAAGGCAAAGCAACAAGCCCTTCAGCTAATTAAGTGCCTTTGAATAGGGGAATAAAGGAAGCTGGTGATGAATCTGGATTACAGAGACCAATAAGGCTGAGCCTGGAGTTTGACATCTCCACAGATGTTAAAACATCTTCCTGAATGGTCATTTCTGAATTTGTATTTATCTGTGCATTTGCCAGTGAGTTGATATGTTTTTCAAACTTGGAGATTCTCTGTTCTCTTCTCAAGAGAGTCTGAGAGGAGCTTGACTGAAGCTATCAACTGCTTCTTCTCCCTTCCCTCCCCTGGGAATAAATGATGTCAGATAAGTTCTGGAAAGTAAGAAGTAAACTTGTGGAACAAAATGGGGTGCTTGGCCTCAACATGTCAACAGTAATACAACATTTTCAGAAGTAATCAAGATTAAAATACCTTAATTCACATCTGGTCTTCTGAGCCCATTGCTCTTTCCCAGTGTTTTTTTAAATTGCATGTGTTTTCTTCCTGTGTTCCATTTTGGGTATTTCAAAGCATTCCCCTGTTGTAGTGGAGCCCTTACAGACACAAGGACTCTGTGTCTTAACCTTCCCACTTCTTTGGCTTGTATTTTCAGATGTTTGCAGGCACTGATGGTTCCAACTGCTCTGCCTAATGCACTCATAATTCCTTCCAGTTTAGCTCTCTGTTGTGCTGATAGCACTCTTGGACACCACACAGCACATCATTAGGGCAAGCAATCTGCACAGAAGAAGCTTGTAAATAGACCAAAACCTTCTAAACACCATGTGGGGAGCATCCTCCCCCACTCTCACCATCACCCACCTTTTGGATCTGAAATTAATGCGGACACTACACCAAAGCTGCAGCACTTTGCTCCATCCAGACAGGTCTTTCCTTGGTTATGACCTGTTTAATAAAATGGAAAATGTTCAGCCACCAATTGAGCATGTAGAACACGGACAACTCTGTGGGAATCTTACACTGGACAAATTACAATCCAATTGGAAAGAAAAAAGAGGCTCAGGAGGTTCTGTAAACACCAGTGAGGGGTGCTGGAGGGTTTGAGGAAGTCTTCTCTTCCTTATGTGCAGGACAATGAAGCGATGAGGGAGGGTTGTCCAGGGTGGAGAAAGAGGAAGCAGTGCTCATGTGCTGTGAACACATACAGGGAAATGTGACTTAGCCCAGAGAAATTTGGGGCAAGGTGCTGCATTTCAGCCTGACAGGCTGCTTGCAATGTTCAGGTGCTCAGGATGGGGCTGTGTGTCCATGCTGTGTGTCCAGGCTGTGTGACAGGGCTGTGTGTCCATGCTGCCCATGTGGACAGTTCCTCTCAAGTTTTCCAGACAGCTTGGTAGCAGTTCACAAGGGTTCTGGGCTAAACATCAGCTGAATTTGGCCCCATCTCCAGATTTCCTTCTTTTTTTCTCCTCCCACAAACCCATTTTACTTTCTTTATTATCACAGATTGGAAAAAAAATCCATATGCAGAAATCTTTAATTAAAAGCAGTTGAGCAAAAGGTTTTGAACATACATACTTTCTCAACTGTGCTCTTAGATACAATGAAGTTTTAAACATCCTGGGAATCTAGGGAAGGGCTTGACAACCTTCTCACTGCTTGGCGTCAGGATGAATGCCATAACTTCCTTCTGTGTATCATTCTTAAAAATAACTACTTGTAGAGTGGTTAGTGATGGGTAAGGCGCATCCTCACTCACAAGTCAGCACACCCATAATTCTTACATTGCAAAGGTGTGTTCATGGCCAGCATGCTGAGGAATAGCAATGAGGAAATGCTTTCCATGACCCTGTTGTACACCCAACTCATTTCAACTGTGCTGTAAATCCCCATTAATATCAGAACATCTTCATTCCATTTTCCCCATGTTTTTGAAAGGTAGGGTTGTACATTGTCTGTATTTTCTGTCTCTCTCTTAGTCAATGACAGTTTGGGGAGCTTGTGTTGAACTAAAAGCAGCCTGGCTTTTGGAAAATGTGCTCACTTCCCTAAAACCATGCCCTACTTATTTCCTCAAATTTGATACCTAAATTAATAAATAATTTTAATACTTTCCAAAGTAGTACTGTTAGAGCATGGTATCTACCCTTGATTTTTGGGGTGCTTTCTACCTAGTATTGTTTTGTTATAGTCTAAAATTATATCTGTACTTCCCAAGGCAAAAATACATGCAGAAGCAAACAGAATGAAGGCAAACAAGTGTGTAGGAGAGTCCCTGGATGCAGTTAATGCCGTGCCTGGCTCCAGCAGGGCGGGCTGACAGAGCAGCCCCTTTGCCTTCCCATTCTGCTCCTCTGCCTTCCTGCCTGGCTGCATGAGCCCTGCACACCAGCTCAAAGTACAAACATGTTTTGATTCAGATGCAATACCTAGAAATAACTTTCCTGGTAAAATGAACTCGGTGGGGTTTTTTTAATTTTTTTTTTTCTTTGGGCATTTTGGAGAAATTTCAGTGTGTGGGTGGGGGAAAACAAAGCCGTGTCTGTAAACAGGAACTGATATTGTCTGTGGGACTGAATGGGGAGAGAAACTGAACTGGCCTCGGTGATTCTCTCATACATCTGTGAGTCTGGAAACACTGGGATGATTCACAGTTTGCTGATTAATACAGGAGCAAGCAAAATGGTGTGAATTAACGGCCATTACAGAGCTGCACTGGATGGCAAATATCCCCCCAGAACAAATGATGGTTCATGAAGATTGCTTAGAGGAAGAGGTAATGGGTCTTAAATACGAATTAGAAGCAGTCCCATCAAAGCTGTTAACATTAAGCTTTGAAAGGCAAACACTATTATGAGCTGTTTTCAAAAACTGTACATTTAGGAAGCCTATCAGTCTGCCCTGTTGGCTGTGTAATATTTCTGTCTCGAGCACTTGGGATATTTCAAGCAGCCAGCACTAATAATTGATAGAAATGCACAATCAGAATGCAGCAGCTCTTCTTAGGGCTTTGAAGGCTAATCACTCTATTACATGTTTTAAAGTTAAATTTTTTATAGCACATATAACGGCAAATATCATCATTATCAGTACATAATTCTGAAAAGCAGTACCATTAACAAGAAGTAATCCTGTATTACAATTTAACCCTTGGAATATAGGAATGTTAAAAGATGAAGGTAGTAAATGCATTACTTCAGTATGAATAATATTCTCTGCATAACCAGCAAAATTATTTAACATTTGTCATTGAATTAATGAAAACGCAATTCCTTGGATCAGTGTCAGGCAGATGCAGATGTGAATGCAGGTTATGCACAAGCTGTGCTGAGCTGTTTTTCCCCACTACAGAATTGATGAGAGACCCACAAGGAGGGTAAGCCCTTTAATGCAGCCAAAATAGTGTGATATCCTGGCCTAAGACATTACATTAACAGCTTGATCTTGTAAAGATGCAAACACACACACCTAAATTTACGCAGTGGGAGGTCATTCCAGGATGACTGCAGGATTATTTCTGAGAGCAGAGTGAATCATGTATGTATCTAGGCTTTGTATGCTCAAGAAAGACCAAAGGTGGAGCAGAAGGATGCAGCAAGGGGCCCAGCAGTCGTTGGCAATGCTATATTAGTGCTGCAGCAAAAAAAGAGAGGGAGTTGGAAGCTTTGATGCACTTGCTCCTGCCTCAGCTCAAGTTTACATTTGGATTATTTTTGGCTTTTCTGGTGGTGGTGTTGTTGTTGTTGTTCGTACTGGGGGTTTTTTCCCTCTAGGGGTTAGTACCAGCATTTTACAAACTTGCCAAGCTTCAAATAAATAAATGTTTTAATCAGTCCAGGGGTTACTTGAAGTCCTCTTATGTTTGTTTTTTAAAGTCATCAATTTCAGAAGGAAAATTTGCCCCTTGTAGGAAGAGAAGCTGTCCCATCCTCTCAGGCACAGCAATAAAAAAGCAAATGGGGAAAAAATATCTTAACAAAACACTTTCCCCCTCTCTTTTGTGATTAGCAGACTTCTAGTGTTAATGTGTTTCTTCCCTTTCCAGCTAGATGAGGACATACTACCCTGGAATATCAGTACTATGTATCCCTGTCATAAACAAATCAATTGCTCTTAGTGCTTAATTACTCAGGGCTTTTGAAAGCTTCTCTTTGCATAATAAATATGTTTAATATTTCCTTCACTCTGTGGCACTAAGAATAAACAGTTTCAGCGCTGGGTTGAAGGGTAGTTTACAGGACACTCGTGCTCGGGCAGTCTGTTTTCTCTCCCGGCTGCTCTGCAGGCTGTGTTTAAGCAATGAATGAGCAATCATATCAGCATTATTTTTTGTTTCGTACCACCCCCTTTTTCTCCTCCTTTGCCGCTCAGTCAGCACACTTTCTGCAGTGGCATTTTCGTTTTCTACACGGAATCGTGTTTCTCAGCATAGCTGCATGATGAGTGTGAGCCGCTTTTTTCTCCCTTCCCTCCCCTCCCCAGAGATGCCCTGTGACTTCCTCTATTAGTCCATTAATCGCCGTGGCTCAAAATTCAGTCTGATCAAAGGAGCAGAACGAGGTTGAAAAGTGCAGATTCTAGCAATTGACTTGACTGTTTAGATTCCCTGCTGAGCTCATTTAGAGCTGGAATTAGGCTGTTCCTGCTGTATCTTTCGTCCTTGGCTCGGCGCTAGCGCGCTGCGCTGCCTCGCCCAGCCCGGAGCCAGCGAGCATCCTCCCTGGCCAGCACAGCCCCACAGCCTCGGCTTGCCTCGATGAAAATATCCGTGCTCACATTTATTCAGTTACCTGACAGCAGGAAAAGTGCAGAACCAGTTCGCTGAAGGAGTAAATCTTGGTGGTTCTGGTTTTAGTGTAAGCATCGAGTTTCCATCTCTTGAAAATCTTTGCTATGGTTGTGGTGAATGATACGAGTGGGAAAGCAAGAATTAAAACAAAATGTAAACGGGAAATTTGTAAACAACGTGAAGTTTCTTGTAAAAGTTGTCTTTACACGGTAATGAGTCACTTCAGGAATACAGTTGGTGTTAATGCCTATTTATACATGCAGTTAGAAACTGGTGCTGTTTTCTCTCATTAATAGTCTTGTTTTTCTTGTTTGCTTAAGGCAAAAATGCAGACTGCCCATACCTGTGGTGTTTGCTGCAGATTAACATCTGCTTTTGCAATTCTTACACATCTCAAATTCCTGCTGATGTAACTGGGAGTACAAGCTCTCCAGGAACAGCGTTGGACTCTTGATGTCATTATTTGTGATTCTGCAGTTACCCAAAGTGTGCTAATATCTCTCAAATAGAGGTAGAGTCATTTGACATGTAAGTTCTTATCTCATTAAGGTGAATTATTGTTACTGAAATGTGAATGGTGTTCTATTATCAGAGAATATTATGTATATAATGGTTTAAGAGCACCTAAGGTCAGCAAGAGCAGAGAAATGCTGATAACATCACCACAGACTGTGTGATGGTTCTGAAATGTGAGTAAATCTTTAACTGAAAAAGGTAGACATTTCAGTGTTTTCTCATAGTTTGGGACTTGGACCAAAGTCCCCAACATTTATTTATGTTTTATTTTACTTATTTTTAAGGAAATTAGAAATTACTACTTGATAAGAACTTCTTCATAAGAAAAAATGTTGGCATTGAGGGTGAATATATACTGATCTGTTTTGTGCCCAGTCCAGAGTCTGAGCTTTTTCCTAGATAGTTGGCATATATCTATATGTCTATGAATTATATTTTTAGAAAGAACTGTGGCCTTCATGAGGGACCTGATGTGTTATAAGTTTAGTAAGGAACTTCTGTTTTCAGTGGGTTGCTCCATTCTAGGTTGACACAATATATAAAGTTAATGTGCTTTAGGTTATGAAGAGCTAAATAATAATCCTCAAATTTCATCCTTTATAAAGCATTTATCAGAATAGTGGGCTAAAATATTGCTTTCTCTATGATTTCTTTTTTTTTCCACTTATGATAATAGTATTGACAAATTTCATAAGGTGAAATGCTGTCTGGCAGCACTTAAAATACACTTTTTACATATTTCTGTCTTGATCAAGACAGGGGGAAGGTATGTACCTGCTGCCTAGATTACTGTCAAATATACCTGAAAGTAGAGTTGAATTGTACTCTGTTCTCCTAACAGACCCTGTTTGCTCCTCTGACTGGGTACTAAAAGGCTTTTATTGCCCTGCCTCACTAACATTTTCCAAATAAAACATTTTTTGCCAGTTTCTGAAGAAATAGCAGAACAAGTACCACCTTAGACAGACTGGAAGGAGTCCTGTGCTGTGGATTATAAACCAAAACAGTTGGCCAGAATAAGGAATTAAAGTAATCCCTGACATTAGGAACATGAAAATGAGATGACCTTCTGTACATGTGAGTTTCTAACCCAGCTGCACCACAGGCTCCCCTCCATCACTGTTTCCCCACACCTTTACTGGGCAGAAAACAAAAGCCCAGCCATTCAGCTGGGAAACTGGAACACATGCTTGCAAATGTTACAGCCTTTAAATGCATTGTATTTTTAACAGTAGTTCGTGATTGGAATGACAGGAAGGAAATGAGCAGAAAACATCCTATTCTATCTCTATATAAAATCTTGCTTGTCAAAGATACAGTTACTACAATAATGATGGGACGCCAATTGATTCATTGTGCTGGGAGACAAGTGCTGAGCCAGAGAGCCAGCGGGGTCATTTTCTTGCTCCAGCTCCTCTTTGGTTGTTTGCTGAGGAAGGGCAGGAGAGGGTTATAAAGCTGCTGCCACTACATTCAATTCATGTTTTTCTCAGAAGAGAAGAGACTCCACCAGCCAAGATCTCTTTCCTTTGGAAATCGTGGCTGGGAAGGGCCCCTTTGGCTCGTCAGACAAAGTGGGCAGTCAGACAGCCCCTTTCCTGAATCCCAGGCAGGCACCAGACGGCTGAAGGAAGAGAGGCACCAGGCTGAATTAGATTGCCTCCTGCTTTGGACAGTACGGCAGGGAGGCAGGCTTAATTGCTTTGCAGCTGTTCATTTTTTCCCCTTCTCCCTCCCCTGCCTCCTCTCCCTCCTCCCAGCTGACTCTGGAGGCAGCCCCTGGAAACCTCCCCAACTTGGGGGTGGAGTGTCAGAGGTTTGTGGACTCATTTTTATCAGTCTTTATACTCTTTCCTCAAGCCTAGCAGAAAATGGGAGCAGAAAGTAAAGTACTAAGGAAAACAATCGATGTAACCTGGTGGTTTGTTGTTGTTTTTTTCCTGGGTTAGTTGGTGCCCTGCTTTCTGGAAGCTGTTGGGACAGGGGCAGGGCAGCAGCAGGCAGGTGGCTTGGGTAGCTTGGGTATCAGGAGAGGCAGCAGGGTGTCATCACCAGCAGGGCTGGCATCCTGTCTGGGCAGACAAACCGGGAGAGCCTTCCAAGGAGCCCCCTGTGATGTGGCACTCCCTGCAGCAGGATTTATGAGACATTTGGGGTTTGCTGCTGCTCCCTTCACAGAGCTCTCCCAGCCTCCTGCCAGGCAGTGTGACTGTCAGCTGGGGCTGCTTTGGTGATGTTAAAGGAGCATCAACACCAAAATGGTCCAGCCGTGTCTGTTCAAGGCAAAGTTTTTGAACCTTGGAGAACACACAGAGTTCTCCAGCCTTCAAAAACTGCTCAGGCCAAACTTAGAGATTTGCATGTATCTCATAATTCCGAACTGTCTGAACCTCATGTTTGTTAAGGAAACAAAGTTTGTTTCCTTAATTGCTCTCACTGCCAGATTTAAAAATTTAAAAGGTGTTTCCATGCTGGAGCAATGAGGCTGTGGGCAGCACTGTGCTCACCTGCTCTGCAGAGGGGGGCTCTGCTCTCACTACTCAGCCAGCCTTCCCAGCTCTGTTCACCTCCAGCAGCAATGTCAAGCTAACCCAATTTTTCAGCTGGTATTGAGTGCCACGGGCAAGTTTCAGAGATGTCTCTTTAATTCCTGCACTTGTAGAATTTTGTGAATATTTTCCCTCCAGTTCTACTGACTCATGCAGTCCAGGGAGTGGAGGCAGGAGAGAACATGAACACTGTAACCCAGGCCTAATTTACTTATCTGGTAAAGGCAGTTGTCAGTAAGCCCTTCACCTCCCTGTCCACAAAGATTGCACCTCCTGTGAGACTCTCTGGCCTCCCAGGTGTGAATATGGCATCAGTAGTGCTTGACTGTCCTAGCCAAGGCAGCTCCTGTGCTGGGATGCCCTGTGTGAGTGACAGCATTCCAATGGGAAATGCTGCTGAGCCCACAGCCCGGTGCAGGGCACACAGCTCTTTGTTGTTGGGGGCACAGGCTGTTGTGGCACACTCATCTCTTGATTCTGGACCTGTTTGCTGCTTAGTTTTTATGATATCCTTAACAGCCTAAACCAGAACTTGAGATGGGCACCAGTGTGGGGTTTTGACACATTTCTTTTAAGGCACAGAGCTGTAATGGGGATCACTGCTCAGTGCCACTGGGGAGACTTGAGGGTGTCATTCCTGGAAAGGGAGGGTAGCTACGAGACGCTTCAGTGCTCAGAGAGATTTGTGTCTGTGAGAAATGGATTTAGAAATAAGTTACAGTAGCAAGTAGCAGTGACTTTTCTTTTTCCCCTAATCTGTTCAACATGCAGCTCTGATAGCTCTGCCAGCTAGATTTGAATTGAAACTGGCTCCACAAGGTACAAAGGCTCTCCAGCCTCATTGCTGGGACCGGAAATCCATTGTGGCTCCTGATTAGTGCTGGTGAAATCGGAAACCTTTCTTGGGGCAGATAATGATCTCACAAATGAAAATATAACCTGTTCATCCTGAATTTTAACAGGATAGTTATGCAACTCCAGGCCAAATCCAGGATGTGTCTTATCTGTGCACCCCTTGGTCAGAAAAGGGAAGGGTGGCTTTGGACCCCTGCAGTACCCTCTCCTCAGAGCTCCCCTGCTTAATGCCAGCAGCAGAGGGGTGATGGGGTGAGACTGAGTTAAGAAATTGGTGTTCCCATGTTGGGACCACCCCTTTGAACTTCTTGGCTGAAGATTGGGCCTCTGTTTAATGTTCCTCCCCATGACAGTCACCACTGTCAAAAGACAGGTGGTCTGGCTGGGACTATCCATGCTTTTGCAGTCCCATAATAATCCCTTTAATTATGGGTAACAATAGGTTCTGTTTTTTCCTATGTTAATAACAAGTTGCAGGGTATAAATAACTCTGCAATTAAAACACCTAACGATTTACCATTTGACACCTATGCAGGCTGCTGGAGGAGCCTTGGCTGTGCAAGGAAATTTTTTCTCCTGCCCTGAATATTTTATAATTGTTCTACAAAGAGCACATGGATGCTCCCGTCATTAAGAAATGCCAACCAAGGTACATTGTGGCACCAGGGAGCAGAGAACAAATAGCTAAGGCTGTGCTGCAGCTGGAGGGAGCACTCCTTGCAGACCTGCAGCCCTGGTTTTGTTTGACTAGTTCTGTATATTGACCTTTGTTGTTTAAGAAAAACACAAACAAACAGTATGGCTTTCTTATAGGACCCATTAACTCCTTCAGAGGCTTTGTGGTGCCTGTTGATGAGAGCAGCAGACGTGTGGCTGTGTACTGCAGCCTCGAACACCTCTGGTGTTTGCTGTCCTTGGGTGTGTGCAGAGACAACCTGCCCGGCCCCTCCTTTGTGCCTGTGGAAGAGGCAGTCTGTATGTAAATACATGGAAATAGGCCCGGTCACAATTGCCAAGGAGATGGGGGTGATGGGGAGAGGGAAATTCACCTCAGCTCTCCGAGGGGAGGCACAGTCCCGAGTGTCACTTCCGAGCCCGCCCGTGATGGGTTTGATGTGGAGCCTGCGAATGGAGCTGCTTAAACATAGCAGTGTGCCTAAAAATGTAAAAATAAAAGCAGTGCTATTTTAAGCCTCGAGAATGAGGGATTATAAATAGCCCAACTGGTGTGTTACTCCTGGCTGGGTGTGTCGGTGCTGGAACATCAGCACAGCTGTCACTTCCCTTTGAAGCGGTCTGTCGCTAATGACCGCAGCGGGAGCCTCCTCCTCCTTCCCTGTTCCCCGATAAACACAGGGCACTGATAAGGTGCTCAGGGCACTGATAAGGCTCTCCAGGCCGGGGCCATCACACCAGCCCTCAAGCACAGCCGAATGGGAGCTGTGGAGCTCATGGAGGGAGGCAGTGCTGGCCCAGTGCAGCTGAGGGGGTTCTGCTGAGAACAGGCTGTGGAGCTGGGGCTGCTGAACCCCGAAAAAAGGCAAAACAGGTGTGTGGATAAACACTGGTTTGGGCCTTGTGAGCTGTGGATTTAGAGCTCTCTGTTGTCAGTCTTGCTCTGTGCCTGATTGGGATACATCTTTCTGCTCCCATCAGACTTCTCCTGTGGCCAGTGGAGGAAAAGAAGTTTTGAGAGTAATTTCAGCTCACCTTACTGTGCACCTCCAAGGTGAGGTGGGCAGGCTGCAGTGAGGGAAGCTGGAAAACACACCGAGGCTTGCCCTTGCCTGCCTGTATTCCCAATCTGCGGAGGCAACAGCAGCTGTGGTGATCCAGTACATAAAGTAAATTAAGTTGAAAGTCACACAAGTACCTTAAATAGCTGACTTTTTACTTTCTGACTTTCAAAAATGGTTTTAGTTTCTGTCTGTTATTGCAGTGTGGTGGCTGGAAAGAAGCACCTTTGATGCTGTGTTCCACTGCCTCCACACTGCAGTGAGAGGCAGGGGGACAGGCTCTTTCTTGGAGGCTGTTTCCAAGAGGAATTCTGGCTGACTCTTGCACCAAGTAATGATATGTTATTTGCAATATATGGAGCCAGGAGCCGTCTCTGGGTGATAGGGATCTGGAGACTAGTAAACAAAAAAAGGCAAGGTTGGAACTCAAACTGTAAGAAGAGTTGTTTGGGTCTAAAGAAAGCAACTATAAACCAAATAATGATGATGTTCAAAAAGGTCTGGAGTGGTGTGTGTCAGGACAAGGTGCAAATGTATCTGCCAAGCCCCTGCACTGGTAGGATGCTAAAATCTGGGTTATTCTCACAGGGAGCTGTGAGCAGCTTGTACCCAGAAGGCAAAGCAAAGGGAGTTTGTGGGCCATTTCTTCTTTTCATAACAAATAGAAATGGGCCAGGAATCTCTCCTGGTGTAGCTGAGTCTTCCCCAAAGAGGGGGAGCTTATTTCATGTTCTTGCACTGGAGGAAAGCTGGCAAATAGGCATCAGTAAAAGAGGCAAAACACCCTGATGGGTGTCTGAACAACCTGTCTGAAGGTTTCCAGGAGCTCATGTTGAATTCCTACTCAGTAGCCTGCTAGTAACACATATACCTGTGTCCTGATGGGATGCTCCACTAGCACAGGCACCAAGCCATTGGTGAGAGAAAAGATGATTTCCATCAAAATGAACAGGAATAACAGCAGTGACAAATAAAGATCTTACAGGTTCAAACCTGATAAGCTGACAGCTCCATTTCCAAAGCTGGATGTTTTCAACTAACCACCTAGAAACAGTATTTTAGTAATGTGCTGACTGTGGTGGACCACGTGCATTCTCCACACTACTGACAGTCAGGGAGCTTCTGGGGGTCCTGAACAGGATCTGAAAAGCTGCAGTTAAGTGCCAGGCCAAAGATGAAAGCCTTTTTCTGAAAGTGAAGTTGTTAGCTCAGTCTGAGAGCAGAGACTTCTCCCATGGCTCTGTGTGGTCAGAGCTGCTCCTGGAGGGCAGTGGAAGGACTGATTTAATGCTCCTTGTCTCCTTGCTTTTATGCTGAACTCTAAATCATGCCTGTGTTTGGCGGCAGCTTAGCAGAGCCTGAGACCCCTCGGGTGCCACAAGCACCCAGATCTCCTCTGCCCTGGCCTGGGAGATGTTTGCAGCTGAGGTCTGTGGCTGTGTGAGGGTGCACAACACACACGGACACGGACACAGACACAGACACAGACACACACCTCCCCCCATTACGGTATGAAGAAGCTCAGCTTGCTTTTTATTGCCTCTCCCCACTCCCCCCTTCTTCTTTTCTATAATCATTGCAAAACAGGAACAAATGAGTGTGTCACTTTAAACCATGAAACCACTTAGTCCATAAAGACAGATTTGGCGTCTTTGTGCTGCAGTGACAGGCCAGCGTTGCTCCATAGTGATCCCACTGTTCTCCTCGGCCCCGCACCCCCCTGCCCTCCCCACCCCCTCCCAGATTTGCTCCGTGTTTGCCTGCCTCTGTTTTTGTGGTTGGTAACCAGCAGAAGAATGGAATGGATTTAATGATTTGTTGGCTGCGGTGCTGGCATGATTAAGTCAATAAAGCTGCAAGCTGAAAACAGTGTAGTTACAGTATATGACTTTAACCTTGTTAATGCATGTTTACGTCCCCCTGCCCAATGTATGGCTGGATATTGCATAAAGAAGATCTGACCAATCTTTAACCCATTAAATAATTCATAAAGTGAGAGCAGACATCAGCTACTTGCCGAGCGGATCAGTAACCATGGGGTCAGCAATAACTTTGGCTCCCTGGACCATATCCAGCATGTTTAAACTCTGGTGATGTCACCAGGCAAGCTTCTAAGCTTAATCATTTGGATGGGAACAAAGGGAAGTTAACTGTTGACATGCAGTGTCTCTGCAGAAGAGACACGTGCAGTGCTCTGCAACATCCCAGCCTGGCAGGGAGCGTGGCTGGGCTCCAGCTCTGAGCCTCTCGTTCATGTCCCTCTGTCCCCCTCTCCTTACAGCAAAAGTGTGGCTGGCCACATGTTCAAGGGCATGTGCTTCCTAAACTCCTTTTAGCTTCAGTGACAGAGACACCAGAATCCCACAGAATTTCAGGGAAATGTTGGCTGGTGTGAGAAGATGGTATTTGGAGGCACTTGGAAGGTTTTCTCATCATGGGTGAATTTTGAATGAAAAACATCTGCAATGGAAATGACACAGAGGGACATATAATGCAGATAGAACAGGGTGAAGACAGGGATGTGTGAGAGGATGTGGAGTTAAACTGGACTGTTCTCCCTGCAGTAAAAGTTGTCATAATAAAGTATCAAGCAGGACTTGCAGGAAGATCCCAAGATTTTCACAGGAAACTACCTCAGCCAGTCTCTTATTTTCGTAAAGACAAAACATAGGGCTGACTTTTCCCAGCACCAAGCTCTCCTCACACAGCTTCCAGCTGGGCACTGAGGGATTTTCCAGGTGCTGCCATGTCTGAAGCTGCTGCATGCAGAGTGTTTTGAGGACTTCAGGGGCAGATCATGGGGCATGTGGCTGGGACATGCTGCACTCACTGGGCTGTGCAGCCAGGTTAGAGGCCCTGGGGACCATTACAGCTCTGTGTAGTTTAGTGTTGTTCTGAGATGCAGCCAGCTGTGGCCAGACCTGGAGGAGAGGTGCAGAGAGGAGAACATGACAATGACTTGTATGTGGAGTGACACAGGAAAAGCCCTTCCACCTCTCACTGGTGAGCAACAAGGAAAGCAGCTCTGCCAGGTCTGTGGGGTCATGACACCAGGGCAAGGGAGAGGCAGGTTTCAGATGTA
Organism: Zonotrichia leucophrys gambelii; assembly: GCF_028769735.1. Lineage (NCBI taxonomy): Eukaryota > Metazoa > Chordata > Aves > Passeriformes > Passerellidae > Zonotrichia > Zonotrichia leucophrys. Next base: position 7,351,418 of record NC_088174.1, read on the forward strand.
AACCCTCACATTGCCTCAGGAAATTTCCCTCATTCTTTCTGGGAGGAACTTTAATTCCTTTTGGAGGGAAACTGAGACAGGGAGTAATGAAGTTGTTTGTCCATAGTCAGTGAAGAATCTCTGTATGACAGAACTGGAAACTGGAGCTGGTTAAGTAAGCCCAAATCCATAGGAACGGCTCTTGTTCTCTGACTCAGTAAAGGAGCAAAGGCTTTAGAGGCTTGGGCATTCACCTGTAATGATCCCAGCTTCCACTTCTCCTTCTGACAAATTGCATGCTTACACTCTCATGAGCTCACCCCAGCTGTGTGTCCAAAGGGACACTTGTATGTCTGAACTCCTCGGAGCCTTGCATGCACAGCACAGAGCCAGGGGTGTTTGCAAACACACCCCAGTTTCTTCATGTCTCCATGGCTAGGACTGCTGGGGCTGTCAGAGGCACCAGGTAAAAGCTCTCACGTGGTTATTTGTGAGGCAGATGGCTGCATACAGCAGAGCATATCTCAGAATCCACCACATCCGCTCAGTAATGAATTTTCCAGTGCCAAAAGATAGGCACCTTGTGTTGGAGATTAGAGCCAGGACCTTCAGTCTGCTGTTGCCAGCATCTGCAGGCAGAGATCGGGGGCAAGGCCGACCCCCAGAGCAAATGCTGATTATTCTCAGTCACTCAGTTACTCCCTGTTTCTTTTTGGTGGTTCTTTTGATGATTCTCAATTTAATTTACCCTGCCTTTTTGTTTTGTTTTGTTTTGTTTTCTTGGTTTGGTTTTTGCTGTAATCCAGAACAGCAGTTTGCTTCAGAGAAGGTGCTCCAGAATTTATGGCAAGTCATATCTGATCTGTGCAGGAATTCCATGTTCAGTTTTCTTTGTTTTTAGCTTGGAACATTGTGCAACGCGCCTGAAAATCTTTCTTTACCGGTCTGTTGATTTCGATTAATGAACCCACATACACCTAGTGATGTTTTATTATCACTCACCCATCATATGGTGTTATAGCAGCTGGTAATTTTTGTGCATTGACTGCATTTTCTTTTCTGCTTGATAGAAAACAGAGTTGCTCCAAGCATATGATAATGCTGAATGGGGGGATCCCAACTTCTGACCCATAGCTAATATCCTGCAAGTCACATGGAGCTACCGGGGATTCTTGAGCTGGAGCTCCAAATGCCTGTGTTATCAGCAAATAAACACCATTAATTGCTTCTAATATGACATGCAGTGGTTAAATGACAAGATCCTTATTAATATGTGTGTATATCAGCCTTTCAGTGTGGATGAGGGGGAGTATGAAGTAGTAAAATTATTTAAAATTAGTAGGGAGTATTTACAGGAAGACATAAAGAACTGTCAGTTGAGGAAAGCAGAATTTTATGTTCTTGTTCTGGATGACCTTGCTCCAAGGACAAATCAGAGCTTTATGAAATGAAGCTGCAGATGGCTAGTCTCAACTCTGTAATAATGAAATGACACAAGAAAAAAATGAGACATCTAACAGTTTGTAAATACAATCTGAATGGAAAGGGAGAAAAGGGATTTTTTTAAGGGGAGACTGAGTTGACTTGGTTACAACAGTTCAGCTTCAGGTGTTTTAATAATAATTTCCATCTAAAAACATAATGGAATTGCTCCTTGTTCCCCATACTCAAGGTCACCTTAACACATTTTTCATTTTTAACATGTCAATATCTTGGTTTTAAAAATTTGATCAGGAGAACTACCTAGTCACAGCCTTCCTTGTATCCATTATTTTAGCATATTATTGATCACTGCCTTTTGTTTTGTCAGTTACGGTGATTTTTGACACCTGATTTTTGACACCTGGCAGAGGATCTGATGAAACCCTTTTTAGGTTTTGGGCTAGTTTCATGTGTTAGGAAAGAGTAAGGGTGTGAGAAGTTCAATACTGAAAAAGTGATGTGATACTTTGTGCCAGAGCATGCTTTGTTTGTGCAGTTACATGAGACATCAGGAGTAATTATGCTGGGTTTTGCATGTGGGGAGGTTTTCATGCAAAGGGCTTCTCAGAAGTTGTTAGAGAGCCAGCTACTACTGCAAGTGAAGAAGACTTGGGCATCTGCCTCTGCAAATTGATCCTTTGCATGACAAGGAAAAAGAAATTAATGGAAATGTTAACTTGGAGAAAGCAGGGGATTTTCAAAATCTCAGTGATCCAGACCACCTCACTGCAGTTCACAGAGCTTTTCAGAAATGGGCAGCTAGAGAACTGATTTATCCCATTAGCTCAAGATTTTCTGACTTTCACTTTACTGGTGTGAAATCTTCTGTATTTCTTTTATCAGATCTCTCTGCTCTCCCTAATACATAAATTTACCAGCCAGTCATTGCCCTCCCCTGTAGCAGCTTCTGCTGGGTGTTGAGCTCACTTGACTCCTTTGGAATCTCATTGACACCTCTGAGAGCATGACTTGACATAACACAAGGATTGCTCGAGTCAAACCACTTTATAAGACACAAGATATTGTAGTTTGTCATCACAGCTAGCACAACCTTGCAGAGACAGGCAGGACTACCGGCTGAAATTAGGTGAGATAAGTACAGTTTTAGAGTATCTCATTCAATTTATAGGCAAGCTGCCCTCCATGGGAACAAGAGCGTGGTGTCAAGGGTTGGAGAATCATGGCAGCTGTACAACCCAGTATAAATATATGTTCTGTGCAGAGAATTCAGTTTTGGATTGTGACTATGTGTTATACAGAGAGGTTTGCCTTGCATTCGGGGTGGTGGATCAAAGGCTACACTCACCCATGGCCTGGGAGTTTATCTGGGCCAAAGGAACTACTTTCAAGGGAGCTGCTGTTGCTGAAATCTTGATCACACCTCTCTACAAGCACTGCAGTCCCTGGAAGGTTGTGTCTGTCTGTTACACACCAGCTCCTCCATTCTCAAGCTCTTATCTGCTCCCAAAGCTGTTTCCCATGTTCCTTATTACTAGATTGATAACACCAATGATTTCCACATGCCTGCTAAAGGATGTATTTTTGTCTAAGAGAAAAATCCCCATTGCAATAATTCATTCTGGATTTTCTATCTTTTGGTTGCTCTGGTTGCTGTTGCTCTTTAAGGGCATGTTTTGATGGAAGAAACCAGCTCTGACAATATTGGTAAAGTCTTTGCACAACAGCTTTATCTAATTCAATTAATTTTTTTTTAAGAGAGGAAGTTGAGTCAGTTTCCATCATATTAGAATTTTGAGTCCATTTTAAAAGCACTTAGGATACTTTGATGGAATTTTGTTTTGCTTTGAACTGCATGAAGTATAAGAACAACTACAGGGAAATTGGTGTTTCAACTGCTTTGCTTGAAGGCAGGAGGAAGATCCTGATAAAATTGCTAGCCAGGTGTGGTAATCTTGTCACTGCTCCTAGCAAGGAAGGAGGACTGCCTTTCAAGGAAACTGTACATGCTCATGCTGTATGAAAAGAACAAAAATCTTGGAAGATTGTTTTTTAACCAAACCATATACCCACGGATCACTTACAGTCTTCAAACAAAGCCTTTTCCTGACTGACAGCCCCCAAGATAAGCTTAGAAACTTGAGTCTGGCAGTATTTCACATGCTTGTGTATCAAGTAAATGGTTGAAAGATGGGTAAAAAAAGCCCAGATCCACCGAACTGCACAGTTTGTTTTATCAATGTTCATACATTGTGCTAAAGCAAACACGCAAACAAACAGAAAGCTTTGGAGCATTTCTGAACTGGAAGGCTGTTTTATCTTGAAGAGCATCTCTGAATTGTGAGTAGAATAGAGGAGAAAAAAAGACAGAAAACTTTCAAAGAGCAGATGGAGAGTTTTGTTAACGCCAAGGAGCAGAGGCAAGAAGCACAGGTAGCCCAGAGTTCTGCATGGAGCAAATGACAGGGACATCTCACAGACATCACACTCTTGGGGGGGCTGACATGATCCTTTTGACAAACTGACCCTGGATTTTGTTTGCTTTATTTGTATGCATAAGTCACTATCTTAGTGTCTAAGTGCATTAACTGCTGTGAAGGCCATGAGCCTTCTTTGGAAAGGTGGCATCAAGGTTTCCTGTGGGTATGCACAATGTCCCCACACACCAGGAGTCTGCATGTGGCTTCTCTGTCATTCTAAGTCATGAAACTTAAAACCATGAAGTTGGGTGAGACAGCTTTAATACTGCTGGTGTTTAATTGCTTAGTCTGTAGTATTGGCAGTGTGGTTGTGCCGGGGTCTCAGTCCTGGGCTTCAAAATGAAGCGTTGCCCAAGCTTGAAGTCCCCAGCAAAGAGAAGCAGCACAGCTCCTGGATGAAAGAGGGGCAGGTGGGAGTGCAGAGAAATGCAGGGCCATTCGTTTGAAACTAGTATTTGCATTTTCTCAGCAGAGTACAGAACTCCCTGTTTGTAACAGATGTTCTAAAAATACAGAACAAAACTTGGTTTGTGAAACTTCACCCCACCCCCAGGGAATAGCTGTCCCTGCCACGAGCACGGATCGCCCACGAGTCCCCAGCCCAGGAGCCAGGCCCTTAGAGCAGGTCAGGAGTGGCTCTGCTCAAGTCCTGTAGCCATGGTTTTCTGGTTACTTCTTGTGTTTCTTATTTGCTATGTGATATCATGATATATACTTCAAACTAAGTTACCTTTGGTTGCCAAAAAAACCCCAAACCTGGTGGAAAAAGCAGTTTGTGCCATTCATGTACATGGAGCTAACATCCACCCTGGCTGCCCCATTTTCTTAAGTCTTTTGTTTTTATGCTGTGGCCCATCTCAACAGCCCTTCTGGTTTAAGCTCTGAAATCACTGGATTCAGCTGGATGCCCCAATATTTCTCAAATCAGCAGCGTCTTTTGAAATGGAATAAACTTTTTAAATTCAGGTACTAGGGGTATTTTAAATGAGCCCTTTCTCTGTTCCTCTACTACTGCTAATGCTTTCAGTTAGGAAGTACAGCTCTTCCCCAACTCTGCAAATATCTACTGAAATTTGCAGTGCTGCTTGCCTCTCTCTCAGTAACCTTGCTGTGACCTGGTTATCTATTAGAACCACAAAGAATTCAGTCTCTAATTAGTCCATCTGTTAACTATTCAAATTCATGACTTAGTTTTATTGTCTGAGCCTTTAACATAATGCTGAATAGTCTCACCTGGCAGCTTATTTCTTATAAAGCAAATGTGCCTTTCAGAGAGCCATTTTGGTGCAGATAACTGTCTTTTCAGCATTGGACAAATGAGACTGTCTAGCAGCCTGCAGTCCCCTTCCTGCCCTCACTGAAAAAAATTGTACATCTCCAATAGCTCTGGGCTTAAGTCAATACAGTTTAACATGTACAATTTCTTTGTTATATTCTTTGGAGTTACACCATAAGAGCAGATGGGAAAGTTTAATAATGATGAATTAGTTTACTCATTTTCACATAGTATTTTCACATAGTCCTAAAAACAATGAATGCTCTTTATTAAAGATTAGAGGGTTTTTTACATACTTACCAAAGAGTGATTACAGCTCTGGTTCAGCTCCTCAGAAAGTCTTGCTTTTAAATTCTTTTTGGACTGTTTGTTAATGAGGATTCAGAGGAATTAGGGGCCATAAATTTACTCATTCTTGCTTAAGTGAAGCCACAAAGTGATTACTGGATATATCACTGAGTATTGAGGACTGAAGTTTATCAACCACATTCACACAGAACTGTTCATCTACAGGCTTATTTGCTGCAGCTGTGCATTTTCTGCGTAGTCAGGTGATGGGGCTTGAGCTTGTCAGTGATTTTTGGAAGGATGTAGATTAATAAATGTCCATGGCAGGGCTCAGTGGCACTGTGTGCACACACTTTCCGTCCAGCAGTGCCTCAGTGGCTGTTGGAGCAGCCCAGGCTGGCCCAGCTGGGTGCGGTGAGCAGGGATGTGCCACGGAGCCCAGTGGGGCAGCCAAGGGCACTGGTGCCACTGGTGCCACTGGGGGGGCCATGGCCTTCACAGGGGCGCTCAGTGCCTCAACACTGACAGGAGCATTGCGCATTCCTGCAAGCCTGGGGATTGACTTTTTTCTGCCCGCTGTTGGAACCAGTGCATGAGACACTAAGTCAGAACTGTGAGGTTTTCCCCAAGGCCTTTCTGAGCAGAAATTGCCCCGATGGGGAGCCTGGGGAGCGCTGCAGGAGCTCTGGGCCTGCTGTGACACTTTGCCTGGCAACAGGAACGCGTACTCAAACTCACTCTCCAGTTCCAGAGTTCCTGTGTGGTGTGCCATTTAGTTAGGGATTCTGCTCATTTTAATATGACTTTTGAGAGGAGAAAACAGAGAAAAAAACATGATATCTACATACATTTTTTTTTTTTTTAAGTCAAGGAGTCAGAACCTCCCATAGCTCTCTCCACCCTCCAGCGTAAGGCACAGCTCAGCCACACAGACCCTTGGGTGGGAACATCCACTCCAACATTCCCAGCTTTGGCAGCAGAATCCTCCTCTCTTTGCTGTCTTCCTGGATTTATAATGGGATAAAATCAAACTACAGACGAGTTAAGATTGTGGCTGCTTTGGCTTGGTTTTACTAGGAGAAGGAAAGTGATTTTTCTTGGGAAGTGATGAAAAGGAAAAATGTTTAAAGTTCATTAACCTTTGGTACAGATTGCAGTGTCCTTTAGACTACACCATAGCTATTCTTAGTCATGACGTGCGAGTGGTTATTTTTTGTTGTACAGGAATACAGTAGTTCCCACTAGTGGTGAGAAGACAGATTTTTTTTCCTTTTCCTTTCTGTTTTTCTTTTTTGTCTTAACCTAAACGTGAACTTGTAGAAGTCAGGATTTCTAACTCACTCTTTGGCTTCTCAGTTATGCTATTTTGTCCTAATTTCCCCAAAAGCAAACTGCATATCTCTAGATTGTTTCTTTACTGGCTAATTAAGTGTTACACAACTTTGCTCTGAAAAACTCAGCAACCCATTCAGTGTATTTGCAAATGAACTTTGCTGATTGTCATTATTGCTATAGGGTGCCTGCAGAAAATCCCATATAATTAAGCAGTTGTACCGCCACAGCACAAGAGCTGCAATTAGTAATGTGATTTACACTTCTTTACCATTAATAATATGGAAACATCAACATTATTTTCTTGATGATGTTTAGGAGAAATTAGAATGAGGTGGACATGATTAGGAAAAGAGACTTTTATGTTATGACTTGTTAATGCAATAGCCCAGAGCAAGACATCAGAATGATTGTCCTTGCACTAAAACTCCTTTGCTTCAGTAAGCACAGACCCTCTGTGCACCACAAGACAAGTTTGGAGGAAATTGGATAGATGGCAGGGATTTTGGTGGTACGAACATTTCAGCGTCTTTCATGTGCAGAGTACACAAACTGAATCTCTCCACTTTCAAATATTCCCCCAGAGGCAATCTGCATTATTCAAAGCTTAACTGTGGTTGCAGAATCCTGTCTGACATGAAAGCAGACTGCCAGCTTAAAATGAACTTTCATATTTACATCTGTAGTAAATCATATTTACTTTTTCATCCCCTCCTCTTTTTCTGTGGGAGAGATGGAGTCAAATGGGTAGGAGGGAAGGGGGAGGAGAAGAGATGTCCAGCAGAATTGTAAGCAAAGCACCAGTAATAAAATCTAGTCTTACGAGACTGCCCATGAATAGGAATGATAATGAGAGCAGTGATGAGCTGCAGGTTTGTGTCTTTTAGTAAATTATCTAGCAGGCATTTACATTTCATCAATTGTGCTTTTGCATAATAGACCAAAGTGCTACAACAAAAGGAGGCACCATAAAAATGAGTAATTTCAGTGACCTTCTTGGTAATCCCTCTTAGAAAGAATGTCTTGGAAGGAGTTGGATGATTCCTCATGGTGAAGCCTCTGTGGAAAGGTGCCCCAGGCTCAAGGAGCTTTCCTGGTGACAAATGCCTTTCAAGGCTTCCTTCTGGCCCCTCTGAAACATGGCTCGTATCCTGTTTTCTCCATCTGAGCATGCTTCTAATTGTCAGATGTCAGAAGGCAACAACCATTTTCTTCTTGCTTATCTCCTGATAACATTGATTCTCAAACAAAGGATGTGGGCTTCCACTCTGAAAACAAAGGAAGCATGGCCCAGCTAAGGATGCTGGATATAATATACATACTTCTCCCTTCCAATAATAACAATACATCATAAATAATGTAGAAGCTGGATGTGAAAACAGAGAACGGGGAATATGCTGGTGTTGCTGTTCCTGGGTACAGCACTCACAGGATCTTGTCCTTAGCAAGGCCTTGACTTCTTCCCTCATTTTTCTCTTGTATTTCCCTGAATACTTGCCTGCTCCTAAGATGTTTAGAATTCAGTATTTTTTAAATTCTTTTTCCATTTTGGGTTGTGTCTTCATCATGTTCTGGTGAATTATTTTTCTCTCCTCCCCATCGTACTCTTTCTTTGGAGGCAAAAGCTCAGCTGTCAAAGTCAATTTGGATCTTTCACTGAGGACTTAGAAAGAGGCTGGTTTGTGCCAGGCAGGAGCAGGGCTCACTGCATTTATTACTGATTTGTGCCTAGGCATGACCTGACCCTGAATTTTTGTATGTTCTTCTCTCCTTTCACAGTGACCTCTTGTTCATCTGATCTTGAAATCCACAAGAACCACTTTAATCCCAGGCCCACATCTTCCTTATCTCTCTGGATCCTGGATCTGATGGCACCCTTTCCTTTCCTTTGCCTTTAGTTTGCTCTTTCCCTGTAGGTATTTCCTCTACATTCACATGCTAAATCCCAACCTGATGCAACTTTCCTTTCCTTCTGTCTTTCAGTATAACAGTTGGAGAAGTTGTGAGAAATGTGATGCTTTACTCCCACCCCTTCTGCCAGCCAGGCAGTCCTGTGACTGCAGCACTGGTAGTGAATGGGTCCTCATGGCCCTGGGCAGCACAGGAGGAATTTTGGTTTAACCTTTAGCTTCTCTCACTTCTTCTTGTGCTGATCCTTAGAAATCAGAGCACTCCCCCACCTCTCACTGTCCCCACTGGAGCACACAGGGCCATGTGAGTCCATGAGGTGCTTTGGCTTTGGGACAGCTGAAAACTGAAGAGAGGGCATCAGTAGAGAGGATAAGGGCTTCTGTTGTTACCTCCCTGATGAGATTAATTTCCTTTTTTTCTCTCTCTTGGCAGGATCAAAGCCCTGGCATCGTTGCCAGGGTGCAGGAGCCGGGCTCCATCCCGAGCGGCGGCTCCGTGCCGGCACCGGCCACGGTCAATGGGTACACGATGAGGAACCATCTCCTGAAGCAGCAGATCATGAAACGGCAGCTGATGCAGGTACAGGGGGGATGCCCCTGTGGGCTGCTGTGCTCTCACCTCACTGGGAGGGACAGGACTAACTGGAATGAGGAAATCATCAGTCAGCAAACGCTAAGGGTGACTCTGGAATTGCTAGGCTGAGTCAGACTAGGCTGTGGTGAGTCTAGCACGGAGCCAAGAGAGGCCAAGGCCAAGTGCTGCTCTGCCAGAGCTGAGTGCAGATCTGTCCCCTCATATGCAAGGGAAGGATTTGGTCACCTCCATATCTCTGATGTCATTTTTGGTCAGCCACAGAGTTGGGAAGGAAGATGCAGAGAAGGGAGGCTTGGAAAGTGAACCAGCCCCAGAGAGATGTTCTCCATGCTTGCCTTTCTCTCTGGTTCCCTGGGGATTTAGCAGAGCAGATGTTAGGCTCCAGTTTGTCCAGGACTTGACTGGTCTCTCTAGCAACAGAGGCCCCTGTAGGAGGTTTGCCACAGGCTGTGTGAGGAAGCTGGGATGGGGAAATCCCACAAATTAATTGGGCCTGACCATGTGCCTCTGACTTCTTGAATGTGCTACTGGATTTGGGTCAAGGAGGCTCATTTCTGTGGATGGGAAATGAGATGAGACGTAGCTCAAAAACCCTCAATGAAGTCCTGAGCTGCTCCTTGATCGGACTCCCTTTCAAACCCAAATCTACCTCCCTGCCATCACTTGGCTTTAACTTTTTCTGGGCCTCTCTAAGACAAGGGGAGCTCCACCATCCCCAGAGAGCTCCCCAGGTCACAGCTGCTGCCCACAGCAGGGATGTGAGTGCAGTGCTGGGTTCTGGGGCTAAATGGTGGGAGACTCAAATCAGTCACCTGGACTAGCCCAGCAATGCCTTGCTCAGGGAGCACCTGCTGTGGATCCCTGGCTCCTGTGTTCTGGTTACAAGTGGCAAAAAGCACTCAAGGGGATGGTGCACCTGGGCAGAGCTTCCAGCAGCAGCACACTTGACTCATAAGCTGGTGAACACAGGAGTCACCATATTTGTCCAGCTCCCCTTTGGCTGCCTGCACAGCATCTGCTGAAGGTTGCAGTTCCCAGTGCTGGGCTGGCATCAGGACACCTCTGCAAGAAGAGGAATGTGAGAAATTAAAATTCATTTTGGAATGAACTGTCTGGGTTGAGTCTTATCAGAGGATGGGGGGTAAAGAGTGTATGGGAGTGGTTGTTAATGACAGTGGCTACACTTCAAGTGTCTGCTGCTTTTTTGGTTGTCAAGAGACTTCAACTTCACTGTTACTCCTCTTGTTTTCCAGGAAAAGCAGAGACAAAATATGCTGGGAGTAACATCTGAACAGAGGAACTTGTTTGCAGCTCAGCAGATAAACCAGTTTCAAGGTAAGGAAGGAAATTACCAGAAAATGGTCTGAAAATCCTTGAGGTGCCAAGACCTGGTATCTGGTTAAATAGAGACACTTATTGATTCTCTGCCCCAAATTAAAAGTATTTTGCATTTTATCACATATTGTGAGATTCCCATTTCCTTATGGCTCCATAGAACTATGTTACAAAGAACACAAAGAGAAGCCCCCATGACATGAAAGAAAGAGCAGCAGTTTTAAAGGTTTAGCCATGTTTCCAGGGTGAATCCGTGCTCACCAGCTAACGTGTCTCTTTGTCCACAGCCGTGCAGCAGCCCATCCCTGCTGACTGCAACCAGGTGCTTCCCGCTCCTCCGCCCAACCACCGCATGCTGCCGTCAAACCCAGCCATGCTCCAGAGCACCCTGGGCTCTGCCATGGCCTCAGCCCCCGCCAGCCAGAGCAGTGGGACCATGGTGATGATGCCACACAACCCTGGCAAGCAGCAGGGGATTTTCTCACCTAATTCTGACTTTAACATCCCGCTGCGGCCAAGCCAGAACTCGCTAGGCATGAACTCGGGGTGCCAAACTGGTCACAGCCACTCCTCTGTGAGGCCGGGAATGCCCATGGGAGGCTTCAGTTCTGGCTCCTTAGCAAATCACTCTGCCACACAGCAGCACCTGAGGCAGCCGAGCATGCCAAGAATCCCCAACGTCTACCCCAACTCATCTGCCCAGATGTGGACACCCACTACTGTGCCAAGAATGCCAAATCAAAGCCAAATGGATACCAGCATGCAGCAGTTTTCTGGGAACACGGTGTTCTCCAAACAGGGCGTGAGGCCGAGCACACCGGGGCAGGCGTTCTCCCAGCAGGCTGTGGTGCCACCAAACCAGATCGCTCCTGGCATCCAGGTCAGGCAGATGCAGAAACTGAGCATGGGACAGTCTGGCCAGGGCTTGAGCTCAATGAGTAATCAAAACTTGAGACACAATTTAACCAGGGGACCGTTGCCAGCTATGAATGTTATGAAATCGTTGCCCCAAGGAGTGTCCAGTTTTAACCACCTCAATCCTGCCCCGGGGCTGGGCCCGCCCAGCTACCCCTCCACGGGCCAGCCCGACGCCTTCAGCAGGATGAGCGGCGCTGCTGAGCTGCCCCAGTACGACTTTGTGTCCCAGCACAGCAATTCCATCATGCCTGCCAACTGCAGCGACACCGACTTCCTCGACTCCCTCATGAAGAACAGCAGCAGCAGCAACGACGAGGAGTGGTTGAACAATCTGACAATGATAGATGACATTTTGGGACAGCATGCTCAAAGCTCTGGACACGTTTAGCTCGGAGAGAAGCAGCCTCGTTGTAAATAACACACGTATGTCTTTGAGCAGAACAGACAACCCGTGAAAGCCACTGCCTCGTTCAATACAGAGGAAATGGACTCAGCCAATTCTTTGCTTGCATCAAAGTTTAATATTGGCAGTTTTTCAGATGACTGTATATATTTGAATATTTTGTAAATTATGTTTTCCTAAACCTTAAATGTAGAAGTATTTATACTTCTTTGCTGGACTCTTTGTAAATAAATCTATAGCATAACTTTTGGTTTTATTATAGGGATTTCATTATACCTTGTTATAAATATGCAAATAATATTGTTAGTTTCAGTAATACTGTGTATTACAGCATAAAATACTTATGTTTTTGACATAACTTAACACATGATCTAGGGGTGTAATTGCAACCAGACTAAGCAGCAATCAAATGTGGCGTTTATTCTCTCATATCAAGAGGAAAGATTGAAAAGTTGCATTAAAAAATAAAGAAATAAAAACCCTAAAAGGAGCTGCTGATTCCCTCATCACTTGGTCTTGTAGACCAAGCCTGGTACACAGGTCCCATCCAGGCACCCAGTGCATTCAGGGATCTGCTTGCAGAGATGCATTTGCCAGATCCCGGGCATGTTGTCAGCCTGACACACCCCAGTGGGTCACTGTCCTGCAGGGAGTGTGTGCTGGTGCCCTTCAGTGCTGGGCTGTGTGCCTGGGGCGCAGGCTCGGCGTGGTGTGGCCCATGCTGGCCAGCCTGGACAGGAGGTGCTGGGCAGGCACTGCCCAGTTCCAGCCACTGAACCCCTCAGCAAAAAGGTAGCTCTGGGTTGTGCACCTCTACCATGTATATTTGTAGTGTACAGGTGATTTGTTCCTGGTTTTAAGGCTTTTCATAATTTCTGTTTTAATGTAAGACTTTTTTCAGGGGAAAAGTCTACAAACATTAATAGTTAATTTTTGATGTTTTTCTGTCAGCTACTATTGTCCTCTGTATATTTAAGAGTCTGTTTATAAAAGATTCGCTGTACTGTAAACTTCTTAAAATGTTCATACTTTGTGTAATCATATTTTAACAGTCACGTCATACTTCGCAATACATTTGTAATATAACGTCAGCTTCAAGCACAGAATGTTTTTTTCTTCATACCATAATAAACTGCCAGGGGAAAATTGCATATCTTTATGTGCTCATTTTTCAGCTACAGTGTTTTGTACCCACAGATATTTGAATTAATTTGATTTGTCCAGGATGCTACAACGTCAATCTAATAACATGTACAAATGCATGTGTGCTGTTGGTAGGAGCACTGGGCCAGACAGAGAGTTTAAGCAGGCTTTAATTTTATTTTAAGGTGGGAGTGCTGAGGCCCACTGTCCTTTTCAAGTATAATTATAGGTGAATGTGAAATTAATCTCTGTTGGGTTTTTTTTTAACATAGCACCATGTTTATTTAAGTGACAGTTCTTGTGTGTAAATGCCAAGTGTGGGGCAGTGAGAAGGGGACCTTGCTCATTCTGTGGCACCTGCAAGGGCAGTGGTCAGTACAGAATGTTCTCCTTTGACACAGAAATTGTCTTATGGGAGAGCTGGTGCCTGTCCTGGGGGAGGCCAGGCTGAGAGGAGGGGTAGGAAAGAACAGGAAAACTTCAGCAATGTTAAATAAATGCACAAATAGAATCTGGAGCTAAAATTGCCTCCATTTAACTGAGCCAGACTCCCCAGCTTCCTGGTGGAGATGTGTTGTTGCTGCCCTTTGTCCAAAGCCTGAGGAAATCTCCTGGGGGGATTCCTTGCTGGAGGGAGGGGCTTGGCAAGGACACATTCCTGTCCTGAGTGGGTCCTTCCAGGAGCCTGTTCTCCAGAGCCAAAGGGCAGAAAAGAGCTCCTGAAGTCAAAAATGAGAGGGAACAGTCGGGGTTTAAAGCAGCCAGGCACATGCTCTGCTGCTGGTGCACAGATCTTTGTGGCTTCCTGATGGCAAAGGCTGATCCCACAGAGCCAGAGGTTCTGAGGGGAATGATCCCTAACCAGCTTCATCTCCAGTTTGACGTGTACTTGTATGAAACCAGGGTGAGGACAAAAAAATCCAGTTTTTCCAGCAAAGGAAACCAAAGCATTGCTTAAACTATACTGTAGAACTCAGCAAGTGTCTGAGTAAGGCAGAAATGCTGACTTGCCTCTGGACAGCAGAGAGGGGGAGAAATGCCCATGGGTGAGTCTGTGGTGAGGACAAAGGTGAGTTTGTTTGGCTGTGAAAACTGGCACCATTTCAGCAGCTTTTCTGTCGTGAGCTGTATCCTGCCAGGGCACAGGGAGCTTCAGGGAGTGGCAGGTCTGACACAGGTCTGGGATCCAGAGGCGCTCAAGCCTCCAGGCTGGCAGCACAGCAGCCACTGATGGCAGAGAAGGCTCCTGCCCGCATGGTCCTCTTGGGAATATTAATAAAAACAGCAAAAATGTCCCCTTTTCGTTCTTCATTTTGTTTGTGTCAATACACACTTCATCTTTTCAGTTCTGCATGATTTGGGTTACAAACACTGTGGGGAGGATGTCTTCAAAAGCCAACTGTTTCCAACAGAATTTTTGTAAAACAGTTTATCTTGTACCTCTGTTATGTATGCACTTGTTTTTACTCTGGTTTTTTTTTGTCTACCTTTTCAGCTGCTGGAGCTTTTCACCCCTCCATATCCCATTCCTCATGCCTCAAGAGGGAATGATGATCCTTTCTTGCCACAGAGGTGTTGTTGGAAGAAGAACTGGACTGAGTATAATTATTATTGTCTTGCTGGTTGTGTTTGTAAGTACTCCTTAGTAAACATGTCTTTTGGGGAGTTGGCACAAAACCACAATGACCAATGCCCTGCTTGGGTTGCAGCCCAAGCACAAGGCTGCTGCCTCTCCCTGGGTCAGCTTGGGCTGCAGCACAGGCACAGGGAACTCAGGGCAAAGGCATGATGACCACAGACAAACATTGCAGCAGCTGGAGTGCCAGCACTGCAGTCCTGGCTGGTGTCAGTTCATGTAAATAGTAACTGTTAATGAGTTAACTTTGTCTGTACTTTTGCCTTGCCTTTTCTTCTCTCTATTTAAAGTGTGAAAATGCTCAGAGTGTAATCCTGCCTTCACTCTGACAGTCTGTGTCATTAAGGCAAATAGTTACAGCTGTAAGGGCTAGTGAACTGTAGGACTAAACACATCTGCACGGTTCTCCTGCTGTATTTACTGGACCAGCAGATCACCCCACAAGATGTACATGGGCTTACACCATGAGCCAAGTTCTGCCACCATGCAGAGTAAACACACAACAGATCTCCTGAAGGCAGTGGTACAGTATGGGATTTATACAAACATAAATAAGAGCAGCATGTGGTGCTCTGGCAGTGCAAACTGAATTTGGATTTCTAAAATAGTTACAAGGAACAAAGTGTCTGACAGCACTCACTGTTGAATGCCATCATTTATTTTCCATCCAAGTTACGTCACCAGACTGCCCTCATAATTATGGCCATGAAAAAACAGAGGTGAGGCAGTAAGCTTTTCCTCTTGGATTCTAAAATAACATCAAATGCCTATAAAGTCCAGAATTTCCAAAGACCTGAGCTCACTGAAAGCCTCTCTCACTGAAAGATTAGTAGCATAGGTAAACCACACTTACTATGGAAAAATTCTCTTTGTGGATTGTATTAATCTAAAGCAGCCCATTTATAACAAAGAAAAAACAGAAAAACACACTCTTTCCTATTAGACAGTAGGAATAGATGTCATGGGAGCCTGGATCAGACAATTTCCCTGGGAAGCATAGCCCTGACTTATGCAGAACCTGAGCCCTGCTGCTCAGAGGCTCTACAGGATTGATTACATGTCTGTCTTAAGAAGCTTTCAACAAAGGAAGCTGCACTGATGTTGAAGTGTAAGGTCAAGCTCTCCTCTTGTGTAGGATGTTGTAAATCAGGAGCTATTCCACTGCCTGCTGCAGGGTAACCCCTGATTTACACCTCTCTGGGAGCACAGCAAGCACCTGGCAAGGAGCTGGCACTTGTCTCATGGTCCTGCCTGGATGACCCTCATGGTGGGAGAGGCCACAGATGTGCAGGGTGGCCCCAGGGGAGGAGTTGCTCCCTGCTGGTGCTGCAGGGCAGCAGGGACACAGGGAGGAACGAGGCAAGTGGCCACTGCCCTGCTCTGCCTCTCTGCTGCTGCACCTGCACTGACAGGCAGGTGGCACCTGCTCCTGGGGGACACTGGCCCTGGCACATCTGCCCAGACACTTATTCAGGATGAGCTCAGGTTTTGGTGCTAAACTCCAGATTAATGCCTGTTTCCTTCTACTCCCTGGTATAGATAGATATAGATATAAATATAGCTATATAGGGATATATAGATATATAGATAGATAGATAGATAGATAGATAGATAGATAGATAGATAGATAGATAGATAGATTAGCAAATTTTGAAAAATAATAAAAAAGCCTAGAAAAGAGTGAGAGGTTTTAAACACCAATAAGGGTCTCTCCTGGGCAAGGTAAAACAGAAGTACTGGTTGGCAGATGCAGGAGTTCCTGAGAACTTAAGACTGTGCCTGGGCAAGAGGCCTCCTGTGTACAATCCTGCATGAAACCAGGCACAGACAGGTTATTAAAGCAGTCAGGCTGAAACCACTGGAGCTGTAGTTAATCACAGCCATGGCTGTGCTATAGGTGAGTAATGACTCTCACAGTTAAAGGGAAAATATTATGTACATGTGTAATGGTTTAGGGCAAGTTAAGAGAAGTTTTGTAGATGTATTGTTATGTTTGCCCCCCTTTCATTGTTATCAGGGATGGCCTGGCCAGTCAGGCATTTGGGAGGGTCAGTTTGTCACTGTGGCAGCACCTGGGCTCCAGCCAGGTGTAAGATGTAAGAAAGTGATCTCCACCCCTGCACAGCAAAGGAGTCGATTGACAAGACTTTGGGAGGGGCTAAAGGTTTAAAGGGCAGAACATCCATTGTGTGGGTGAGCACATGGTGGTGCAATTCTTTGCTTCTGTGGCTGTACTATCGTCTCTATTCAGCCTTCTGCTGTTTGATAAGGCTATAATAAATTAAACCTTCTAAATTTTTTGAAAGTGAGTATCATTCTCTCAACAGCTGTGTGCTGATTAAAACTACCCCCTGCCACAGCAGTGATTTGTCCCCACAGCCCAAAGGGCCCATGGCTGAACCCTGCTGCCACTCTCAATGTGTGCCAAAGCTAAGGACCACTGAGAAGCTCCTGAGGTTTGTGCATCTCATTGTTTTTGTCCTTATCAAAGCTTTTGATGCTGCAATTTAATGAATTTAACCAACTTGGCTGGAGAAGAAAAAAGAAATGCCCTTTTAAGCTTAAAGTTGGATTTGTATTTAAAAAGGACATTTTAATTGTTCTGGTGTTGCCTTAATCCCTTTTCAAGGAGTGAAAAGATGTGTGCTGACCCTGCTGGGTTCCCTGTCCTGGAGCTGTGCTGTGTTTGATGGATGACTGGGACAGACAAGACCTGGGGCAGTAGCAGGGGTGGTGAGACTGGCCTATTTTCACTCTCTGAGGGGAAGCCAGCCCAAAGCTATAAAGTTGTGAAATCTCTTTTTTGTTTTGCTGATGTAGAGCTGTGCTTGGCTATGGAGCTGCAGAAACATGCTTTGTTTCAAGTTTACAGACTGCTCCTTGTCAACTCTGCTGGCTTTGTATGGCAGCCAGGGAGAGAATTACCTGGCAGCCCCTTGTTCCTTTCCTTTTCTGGGCCCATAAATTACTATTCTCTCTCACCTATTAGCTGACTGCACTATTTGCCTAAGCAGTTCCCATTAACCCCCTGTTTGAGCCTTACAATCCTTAATAATATATATATATTCCTGTGCTCTTTCAGGATAGTTGATGATGTCCATTAGCAGTGGGGGACCAGAGGCAGGAAAGGCTCAAGACTCAAATCCCAAAGATATTTAGGTGCCTAATGAGGCAGGCAGACACCAGTAGGATTTTTCAAGTGTAGTTAAGCAGGACTAGCAGCCACATCTCATGGGCAGTGGGTTGAGTATTACCACCAGTAGGTCCAGGAGGAAAAGCTGGTTGTTTCTGTATGGCTTGTTGTGAGTCAGGCCCCTTGGTGTCTTAATTTTCCGACCTTAAGAGTCAGTTGGCTAATTCTGGCAGGGATAGCATGCAGCCTGGCAGGTAGGCAGTGGAGGATGAGCCACGGATTCCAGTTCTCCTCTGTGCAAGTTCTTTGCTTTACTCAATCCCTGTTCCCACCTCTGTGATGTGGCACATCTGGCCCTGCCACAGGGCTTGGGCTCACACAGCAAACATGAGCAGGTCACTCTTCTTGGCCAATATTCCTGCCAACAACCTCTTCAAAAGTGCCACCTGTGCATCTTGAGGTGCATCCTACTCCTGCTTCAAACCTGCAACTCAAACCTGACACCTCCTGAGCTTCTAATGGCTCATTAATGTACCCAAGATGTAGTGAGACACCATCTGCATCCATGCTTGTCCTGGCATGAAATCAGGCAGGGAGACTCTTTTCATCTTCTTGCACCTAGAAGTTTGATCCCAGAATGATACTTCCATTTTAATTGTCTGTCAATTGGTAATTTTATTCCTCTTGTCAGCATCCACAATAAGCATGAGAAGTTTTTCCTCTGGCTGTGGCAGCATTTATAGCTGTAGTACCTCTTGTCCACATCCTGAAATCATCCTCAAACTTAAACTCTGAGCTATCCTAGAGAGCAAATATATTCTTTTATGTATTTTTGTGTATTTTATGCAGTGCCCAAACAGTGAGGCTCTAGCCTCTAGATGCTACCATAAGTCTACTAATAAATAATAGCTCAACACTGAGATTAACACTGCTACACAGAGACCTGATTTGGTACATTAACTTCTTATTCTTTTCATGCTGTGAATGTAAGCTGTAGCTGGAGATAAAAAGTGCTGTGAAGATTATTGTAAGTGCTCTGATCTTCTGAACCCTGAATGAGGGTCACTGTTGTATAATAAATTGCATTAAAATATAAATGAAAAGAAATCGTGTACAATTTTCCCAGCAAGAATTATTCACGAGAAGCTTCATGGAAGAAATGACTGCATTAGCTCCAATAAAAGCCATTATTTCTTTCAGGTGGCTGCTTGAAGATTTGCTAATTGTCTGAAGAACCTATATCAGCACCTGATGTGATATTCAAGGCTGCTGAGACCCCACTTTCTCAGTGATTTTGCAGAGCTGAGAGAGGGTTTGTTCCACTCATTAGAGCAACCACAGAAATTCTGCTTCATAATAAAATTATTTTCTCCTATTCACCAGAGTGTGAAGATTTGGCCAGGCCAAATGATCCCCAGCAGTATGGCTTTTTCAGTCCCACAGGAATGATCCTTGGTCTCACAGGACTTAAGAGAAAGATTTTCATTGATTGCTGCAGTGAAGGTTCCTGCTAACACCATGAGTGCCAGTTGGTTTTAATCCCGGCCATAAATGGTAATTTTCTCTAACAATGGGAAAGAAAACTGCATTTCAAACACGGTTTCTCTTCTTCCCACCGTGACATATTTAGGCAAACTATGGTGGTGTGTTTTCTTTTTTCATTATAAAGATCAATACCCCACAATAACAAGATTAGATCCATTTTGCCTATAAAACATGGTAAAGGAAAATTTGAATTAAACCAGAATCAATAAAGCATGAGCTTTGGAGAACTCAAAGCTTCTTTCAGTTCCTTGAGCTATGCACTGGCAGCCTCTGCTGACAGAGGCTTGAATGCTTCACTAACACCTGATAGCGAAGAATTTCTTCCAAATTATTGGATCAAGTGGGCTTTAGAGAAACAGAAATCAGTAAAGCTCTGGTGAGCAGCAGTGCCTGAAACAGCTTGCCCACCACTGATTGCCTGTGGTGCAGAAGCACTCACTGCTGTTGGCAATATGACAGCAAATACTATCATGGAAATCAAACAAAAATATGATCTGGTCTAAATAGATGCACTATTCTGAAGAGAAAAGGCTTTCAAAATGTTGGTCTTTCTGCAGGCTCTCTAGCTGGTCTGTGACCTTGGGACTCTTTGCATTCAGCAACTGCAATCTGCTGTCTGGAGCTTGTCTGAATTTTGAAGCTCCCTCCTCTTTGTTGTGGGATGACAGCTGAAAGGGGCTGTGCTGTGTTTTCAAAATTCACAGATATTCCACTGTGAGTAGGAAATGCTGGCTTCCTGTCCTGCCCTATCAGCTGCAGTGACTCTTGAGCTATAAAACAAAGAGTATTTCTGAATGGAGCATGTATTAACTCTGCTGTGACAGCCTGTCTCTGTCACACTCATTCACGTTCTAAAAATGATGCTTAAAATAATTCTTACATGCTGAATTGTGAGTGATTCAGACACTACTGTAAAAGCTTCAGATGTTAAACCTTCACATGTGTGGACCTTGACAATAGGAGGGGGGTGTTTGGGGGTCCATCTTGCACGGTTTTCTTTTCCCTGATAAAACCGTTTGATGCCAAGATGCTTTTGCTTTTACAAGGTGTTTTAACTTCAACCACTTCACTCCTGCACTCTCAGCTGCCTGAGTTGTGTCACTGGAGTTCTTTCAGGATTTGAATGAAACCTCAGCCCTTCACAGAACTTCAGAGCACAGAGCAAAAGCAAAGCACTTAACAGGTATTAGACTAAAGGGTCCTTCTCTTTTACAAGCTATATTTATACATTTAACAGATCATTTTCTATTGCACTTTGCAATAGAAGAAAGTGTACTGGAAGCTTACGCTTTTGTGTGCTATTTGCTTTAAGAAGATTTCCTTGTATTTCTCTTAATTTGTAGCATTGTTCTACTAGGATTAATTCCACTAACAGATCAGGTAATTCAGTGGGTATTCAATTTCTTTGGTTCTTCTAATCCAAATACTCCAGTTCGCTTAAAACCTTTATGTACTATGCAAATGAGATATGATACATGTGAGAATGAGTTTGCTTTTCTGTGAAATGCAGCTATTTCTCAAATAAAACATACTAACTGCTGCTAATATTTGCATAGGGAATATAAGGGGGGGGTGGTTCCTACATAAATATAGGATCAACACATACCTGATACTAATTTTCCTTGTCTCTGAAGACAAGGAGTCAGTGTGTGCCTGGTGGTGACAGCAGATGTGTGTATTTATGTACATACACACAGACAGGTATAGATTGGATGCATCAGTTGCCAAGTGCCAGGTCTTGGTGACAGCAGTGCTGTGTATGCAAACCCAGGTATCCAAAAGCGAGCTATCATCTGCCTGAAATCACAATAACAAGTATCCAGTCAGTGCTTCTGAAAGTGCTTCCCAAAATACAATTGCTATTTCCAGCCCCTGGGAGTCGCAGGATCCAGAAATACAAGAAACCTCTTATATAACTCACCTTATTGCTATTGTGAGTCAAGCAGAAAGTGCCAGATTGTTTTTTAGGGTGCTTTATGTGTTTTATTTGGTGGCATGTTACTTGATAAAGAAACAATTAGGCTAATTGAGGGGAAAGCTAGGCAGAAATAGGTTAAAGAGGTCTTAAAGTACAGCTTAAAAGAATTAAATCTGGAGGTCTTTATTTAGCAGAGACAAAAATAAACATCAGGTTAGCAAACAAAGAACAATGACAGGAAACAAAGGGTGTAAGTAGCACTGTGCTAGAAAAGCAAAAGAATCACTGATATACCATATCTTTTCTAATATCTAACTTGTAAAAGGGGAAAAAATGTGCACATGTGAACATACAGACACATCTATGGATTTGTGATGTTTAACACTGCATTGTCCTTTCCATTTTATCTGTCACAACAGCAACTGAAAACAGCAACAGGAAATTATTGTGTAGTAAATTGACATAAGTGATCTTTAACTTGACCTATGGGCTTGATTTAAAGATGCAGATTCCTCACCTCCATTTAGTTTTTTTCTCCAGACTAGGAGGAAAATGAGTTAATATTATTATCAGGTATTGTTGTGCTCTCAAACGGCAATTTTCTATCATCAATCTCATAATACCTTAGTTCCCCCTGGCATCTCAGTTCTACATGGGTATTTATTATTTGCATTACCATAGTGCTACAAGGGCTGGGTGTGTATCAGGGTCAATACTTTTTATACTTTACAAAGTATGAGATTAGAGAACTGAGCAATACAAGCAGGAGAGGCAGCATAATGAACTGTGATCCTCTGTTGTAGACACTACAGGAAGGAGAGGTTTTAAGGAAAATTACCAGTAACTTTTGGGCCATTTATACGATCTTTGGAAATAAAAGGCAGCAATGAGAATGCACCAAAGAACATGTTTAAATGTATTACAAGTGGGCTGTGAAAGCTGGCATGGTGAGCTGATTGGAGCTGCATGTCAGCAGGGAATGGAAATGGCAAGGGGACAGGCTGCCAAGGCCTTCCAAAGCAAAGACAGGTAGGAAGGATCCACATGATAGAGTAGGCTGAGCCAGCACAGGGATGAAAAGAGTGGAATAACACGGTGAGAATGACAGACTTAGAAAAATGGTCACTGGAGTAGTGTTCTCAATAAATATGAGTAAGACAAGGTTATATTTTTCAAGGCCAAGGGAAAGGATGTTGCAGTAATTGAGATTTGAGACGATGGGAGTTTTAGCTGTATGGACAGATTTAGACATAGTCTGACCATAAAGGGCTAGGGAAAGGTCTGAGTCAAAGATGATTACATACAGGCAGATAATAGCGTAATAGATAAAGTAGAGAGTACTTGTGGGAGAAGGCTTGACACTATTTTAACTGTACTGAGCTGAAAATTACATTAGCATTGTCAATTAACCAGTTTTTATCCAGATGGTGCAGGGATTGGAGGGTGGAGTATTTGTGTGCTGTCTGGGCTGATTACAGTGGAGGCACCACATCCTGCAGTACAGCAGTGTGCCACAACAAGGACAGGCTCAGAAATACACAGAGAGCCTAAACATCCCCACACGCCACTCATTATTAACAAAATGTCAATAATGTTAATAATTTATGCTCTTGTAGATCATCAGTCAGGGGACTAAGGACATTTCTTCCAGTTCACACCACTTGGGGTGCCTGACCATGCATGTGTGGGATTCACAGGTCAATTGTGACTGAGTGCAGTGGAAGATGAAGTCACACAGAAGAGTCACAGGAAAGTACTAGAGATACAAAGTAAAGGTTTTTAGGAAAGCAAGTCAATCTATATTGAGGAGGCATAGCTGGGGGAAAAAAGAGTGGAAAAGGTCCACTCTTTGAGCTGTGGTCACACTACAAATTATCTGGGGATAAAGTGGCTGGAGCAGAGACCCAAGGAGAAAGGTCTGGTTAATGCTGACTGGAAGCCAGAAGGCATGTAAAAAACAGTCCCTCAAAAATGTGCCAGTAGGTGTCTTAAAAATGTAGGAGGAAAAAAAGGGACAGGTCAGTCACTGAACAAGGGTGAGTATTTCACTTGACAGATTCAGGTGGAATAATAGTTGTGATCATTAAAGGTCATCTGAGCAAGAGGCTGTTTGAGACTTTGTTGTCTGAAAGAAATGCAAAGGGCGTAAGCCAGGTTGGGAGAAATCTAGGACAAAACTGATGGAGATAAATTTATGAGAACATTTGGGCAGAGCACTTTTAGTGATCTGAGTCATGATGTGTCAGAAAGGAGTTCTAGTTCTCATGATGACAGAGAAAAACCTTTAAAATGTGATTTGAATGAAGTCTTGAAAGAATGATCAAGTAAAGGATCCTCTGTGTGCGCACACACGTATGAATGTAGACCTGTGCATACATATATATATACACCACACTGGAATACATCAAAGCAAGACTTCAAAACTGCATCAGTGGATTTTTTAGCTAATCTTTGCTGAGAGGATAATGTCAGAGGCAAAGGTATGTCATACCAGAAGACAGCAGACAAGACTGCTGTGAACATTTCATCTCTTTTTGCTCACTGCTTACTCCTGCTGCTTATTAATATAAAACACACAGTTCCATGCTTATTGTGGGAAAATATATTTCACCCCAGAAACTTTTTTTTCTGTTATAAGAGGCATCAGCCCAGTTCTCCTGTGTTTTTCTGGTTTTGATTTTCTATAGTTTTTGGAATTCCAGATGTAAATTGTTGATAATAAAGGTGACACCTAAAAGTAATGCATAAAATTATTGTTAAAATTTTTGTCTTGTGGCTTCAAAGTACTTCTCACCTTGTACAAATGCATGGTTCACCTCAAGGAGCCTTTAGGCCAGAGTCAGCTCTTCAGATGGTGTAACTATTTGTTCGCAGAGAAGAAATAATGTACATACACATGCCAAAATTAAACTGGACTAAGACTTTTCCAAGAAGACATGGGAAAGCAGAAGTGATATGGTGTCTTTGATATAGTTGTTGGTATGATGCTTGTGAATCAGTAGGGGATGATCTTTCCCTAGAGGAGCCAGAGCCGGCCCTGCACAGGGGAGCACTGCTGGGTCTGTGAGAGCTGCTTAAACAGAGTACGGAGCTCCTCATTGCTCACAAAGGAACAGAAGCTGTATTTTTTTTTTTAAATTTTTTCTTTGATCAGCTCTTCTGTGGTATCCAGTCCTGCAAGCAGGGAAGAATTGTCCTTCCACTGATGGGGGCTCAAGTTAGTGTCCACATCACTGGAGAAGTTGGACACTGCTGTTTTGTAAAGCACAAAAATGTGTTTTGTGACATTAGAAAGGCTTGGCAATATCACAAACCCCCTTTCCTGCGAGCAGAGACCATCAGGCCACAGAGAGTGCCTGATCTCCGCCCTGCCCTCCAGACACACACAGCTGCTCCCTGTGCAGGGCCAACAGGCCATTTTATGGACAATTTTAATTTCATTTTAATTTTATATTAATTATACCATTTGCATCACCAATTCTTTTACTTCCTTCAGCACAGTGTTTATTCTTATCGTTTACTCCTTTTATTATAGTGTTCATTGGTGTCCAGAGGGTATCCAGAATGCTTGGGCTGTCTGATCACTCCATCAGCTTGATCCTTTTCACTCTGGCCGTATGTCCCTTTCCTCCCCTCCCCTTTCCCCGGGTGCTTCCTTCGGGCCCGCGCCATGGAGCCCCGCCCGCCCTCACGGCCTGAGGGGCCGCTCCGCCCCGCCCCTCGGGGCAGCCCCGCCCCCAGGGGTGACCGGACCCGCCCCTCCGTGAGGCTCCGCCCCGTTCCCCACAGCCCCGCCCCTCGGCCGCAGCGGCTCCCGGCAGCCCCCGCGGTGTGGGAGGGGCGCGGGCCCGTCACGTGAGCGCCGTGTTCGGGCCCGCGGCGGCGGCACGGGAAGTGTCGGTGAGTGCCGGTGTGGGGCTGCTGTATGTTATTGGGGCACGGGGGCGCCGGTGCGGGGCTGCTGTGTGTAATTGGGGCCAAGGAATGCCGGTGCGGGGCTGCAGTATGTTATTGGGGCACGGGGGCGCCGGTGCGGGGCTGCTGTGTGTTATTGGGGCCCGGGAGTGCCGGTGCGGGGCTGCTGTGTGTTATTGGGGCCCGGGAGTGTCGGTGAGTGTTGGTGCGCGGCTGCTTGGTGTTGTTGGGGCCCGGGGGTGCCGGTGTATGCTGGTGCGGGACTGCTGTGTGTTATTGGGGCCCGGGAGTGCCGGTGCGGGGCTGCTGTGTGTTATTGGGGCCCGGGGGTGCCGGTGAGTGCCGGTGCGGGGCTGCTGTGTGTTATTGGGGCCCGGGGGTGCCGGTGAGTGGCGGTGTGTGCCGGTGCGGGGCTGCTGTGTGTTATTGGGGCCCGGGGGTGCCGGTCAGTGCCGGTGCGGGGCTGCTGTGTGTCGTTGGGGTCCCGGCGTTGTCGGTGTGTGCGGGGCCCGGGCAGTGTCCGGCCCGTGGCTCCCGGCAGTGTCGGTGGGCCCGCGGCTGGCGGGGCTCGGTTGCCCGCGTTGTTTGTGGCCGCTGAGCTCCGGCTTCTCCTGATTCCCACCCCGGTGCGCAGCATCCGTCTGGGAGCGAGATGTTGCCAAAGTGTGGCTCAGCAAAGTCACCTCTGAAGTGTAATTTTTACCTTTCCTGTTCAGTCCTCTCCGCGATGTCCCGAGTGCTCTTGATTCGCTTTCAGACCTTTAAGCCGGTTCATTTCTGACCGGCTTAAATGTTGTTCTGAGGCATGTGACTTCTTTCAGTGTTCACGACTAAAGAGCTGAAACCTTCCTTTCAGAGGAAACTTTTTAGTTGATTTAAAGCACGACATTATTCTTGAAGATAACAAATCTTCTTGCTGGTTTTTGTGTTGTGGCAGTCAAAAGGCATGTTTTCTGCTTTGTGTGGTTGGTGGATTTTGTTTTGTTGGTGTTGGATTTTTTCAGATGTGCATGTTTTAAGAGCGTAAGAAAGGTGTTAGCTTTTTTCACAGAAAACCCCAGTGCTACCTTAGTGCTATAAAAGCAGCATAGGCAAACTCAGTGTTAAAATTGTGAGAATGTTTTTTTTGTGGGTCTGTAGATTTGCTTGCCACAATAGGCACTGACAAAAACTGGGTGTTTAAAAAGTAGCTTGGCTCTATGGCATAGCTTCTTTTCTAGGGCAGGAATTGTGCCCATTTCTTGCTAGTGGTCATAAATCTGTTTATCATTAGCCATATTCAAAGAACCAGATATCTGATGGTACAGGAACAGTATGATGTGAAACCAGAACCTCTTCCTTGCTTCAGTTTTCTTTTTAAAGTTAATTTTTATTTAGGTAGTTAAAAAGGTTAGGCTGTACAGTTATTAACAGAGCCTTAACACACAGAATTTCTGACACTGTGACTGCATTGCGTGGCAAGTGTCCCAGGAGATGAGCTATAGAGCTGGTTTCAATAAAATGCAGAATTCTCCCTCTTTGCATTGTTTATCATTCTGTGCTTGGTCAGAAGGAAACTTGCAGAAAACACTCTCACTGAAGACATGGGCATGTAGCATCATCAAGTGTGATCAAACCCTGTGCTATTGTATTGCTGTGTGTAGAGTTACAGAGTTAATTCAGACTGCACAGCTGATTTAATAAGTAACTGTAAAACTGTGGGTGTTGTGTGAGTTGTTTCAAAGGACACAAAATACTAGTTTCTCTAAGAACCTGAATTGGGTAGAAATAAGTTTTTTGTTTCATGGTCTATTGCTTCTGACTTTGCATAGCTTTTCATATGAAAGACATTCCTAAGTGTGTTTGGGAAAAGAAACTGGTTAACAACATTTTAAAACCAGTTTTAGAAGAGAAAGTTCTCAATTCCACCTACCTGATGCCAAACATCCTGACATAAAAAGAACTAGTACTGTTTGTTTCCTTTCTCCAGATTGTTTTTGATAGCACTGTTCTGGGATTTTGCTTCCTTTCTGAAGTTTTCAAAAGTAATGTCAATTGAAATTTTCTGGCAATGCTAACAATGTCTTCCTACCTGTTCCATTCCTGTTAGGGGCCAGCTACAGCAAAAATCTCAAATGTTGTTGTAAAGCTGAAGGAATGAACCCAAGTTTCCTGACATCTGACACTGAAGTGGGCATCTGTATTTTATACAAGTGAAATGACTGGTTGAATCTGGACACTTCTGAGCAAGAGAGAACAAAAGTAAGTGCCTTTCAGTAGAGTGTAGTGCACTTTTGTGTAAGATAGAATGTGGGTTTTCCAAGCCATATCTAAGTAACTCATGTTAGTGCATGTAGTGAGTGGAAAGGCTGTACAGCAGAGACTGGGATGTCACTGGGCCCATCAGTGTGGGAAGTATCCAGGTTTCTATGCCCAGCAAAGGCCCTGCTGTTGCTTGAAAGAGAGCACCTCCAGAGGTGTGGTGCTGCCCTGTGAGTGACTTAGGGCCATTCATTGGGCAGGGTAGTCCCAGTGTCTCCTTTCTTAGGGATGGAATCCAGCAATGATTTGTAAATGACTTTGTCATACTCTATAAAATCATAGTCCACTTAAAGCACTTTTTAAAGTGCAGACCAGCTCAGAATGGTACTTTCTCCTTGGCATTGTGAGTATTCATGTAGTGGAAGAGGAACTAAACAGCAGATGGCAGAGGATGAGTCTGATGGGTTGAACATGGTCTTAAAGGAAAGTTGGGAGGAAATTCTGAGTAGGGGGATGTAGTTTTAACTGTTACAGTGTCATTTTTGAATGCAGTGTATCATTGCATAACAGATGCAATTTCCATTTCTCCTGTGGAATCATCACTTAGATCTTTAGCAACAGAACTACAGCGGCCTAAGGGGATGTCTTTCAAGAAGAATGAGCAGAGAGCAACTGAAGGCTTTCTTAATAGGAGACTGGGAAGCTGTGTGTGCTGTCCCATAGGCTTTCCTGTCAACTGCATCAGCTTCTGACAATGTGGGAGGTATGCATTCCCTGCAGGGGATGAGAGGCAGTGAAAATAGACTGGGTGGGTTTAGAAAGCCACGGATCAGCCTTCAGGCATAGTTTTCTTACAGATGTAATGTTGATTCTAGAGGTAATCTGACAAATGCTTTCTTAAAAAACCCACTCACTTCTGTCATGCCACCTAATCTAGGTAGATTTAGCTGTTAGAGGAAAAGTGCTTCCTTTGATCCACTCACAGAACTGAACTTCCACTTAAGAACTCAGCTACCAGAATGCATATTAAGAAGCAGTCCAGGAAAAATGATAATCATGGCAAGGGAAAGGTAGTACACGTAGAACAAATACAAGATTAGTAATAAGTGAGTACAAATGGACAGAAATGATTGTTAGCATAGATTGCAAGGAATAGAACTATTGCTGGTATACAGGCCCTAGAAAATAATTATATGTATTACCACTAAAGAAGGTGCTGCTTTTATTTGTAATGATTATACAAAGCACAAAACTTATCTAACTATAAGATCCATGATGGCATGTGTTCTACTCTGTCACCTCTCCTTGTGAGAGGGACTTGTAATTCTCTTAAAAGAAAGCTTGCCAGGATAAAAGCTAGGATGTCACCCTAAGCTGTATTTTCAATATAATATGAAAGGAGTAAGCAATTGGGTTGATAATTAGAAAAAGTAACGTTATAGACATTTATGTTGTGTCTTGTTGAAAGTTGTGATTTACTTTGAAAATAGGGTGGGAGTTAAATTCCACGTTAAGACAGCAAAACAAAAAACTTCAATTGCAGACAGGGGTAATATCAATCAAGACATAATTGAGAATTTTTTGCTTCCTCCAACTATTCTGTGTTCAATACCTGCCTTCCATATACAGACTACAAGAAGTTTTTCTTTTGAAGAACTTATTCCTAGAAGTGTGTAGGATCTGGTGGCACTGAGAAACTTTCTGCCAAACTTTCTGCCGAGTTTTTTCTTTGGCTGTCATTTGTAGATTTCTATTGTCAGGGTACTAGTTATTGTTAGTATGAGGTCTGCCTTCTAATATCCTGAAAACTCCCTACTATAGTGAGCCTGTACAATCTGAGTGGGCAGGCAGCTGCCACACTTGTAATTGGTTTGGTGAGTTAGCAGTCACTTGACTGTTGTGAATTTTGTTTGTTTGGATTTGTTTGTGTTGAATCCTTTGGGGACAATGACTGACCTGTCAAATGCAGGGCTCATTAGGGAACAAGAGAATGCTTTTTCTGGGAGAGGGAGCGTTTCTGGCTCTTGACAAACAAATTCATCAGTCTGTGTTGAGTTGTGCAGCTGCTGTACAGTTGAGCAGAGAATTGGCAACAATTCTGGAGTGCATTTTCCTTAGGGATGGGAAGCCTGGTGTAGAATTGGTGCTCAGCAAACAGCTTCAGATTGAGAGGGTTTTTGTGATACTGTTTTTGAAGGATACAGATTTTTTTAATATAGTGATTATTGATGAATTTGATTTAACTGACTTGGGAACCTTGGTGTAGAAGGGCAGATAAATTTTGTGTGGACAGTATTCCATTGAGGCTTGCACTGCTGGCTAGCTTTGTGTGCTCTGGTTACACTTGATGTGCTAAGACTTTCAGAGAGACTTGAAAGCTCATATGGCTTCCCTGGAAAATGTAGATGTAGTAAGTACATGTGAATAGGCAATGTTATTTAGACATTAAGGGAGAAGACCCACTAGTGGCATAATCTGGTCTCAGATCAGCAGAATCATGAGGATCCACTTGAGGGAAGGTGGGGGCTGTGACCTGCATTACACAGAGGTTGTGCTTGGAAGGATTTCAGACTCTGTAGCAGTGATGGTAAAGCAGAAATAGGAGATTCTGTGATCTGCCAATTGAGATAAGAGAGCACAAACAACATCATTGTGGTTAATGATTTTGGACTGGAACATCTCTCCTGTGAAGACAGGCTGAGAGTCAGGGATGTTCAGCCTGGAGAAGGCTCCAGGAAGACCTTGTAGCACTTTCCAGTACCTGAAGGGAGTCTAACTGAAAGATGGGCACAAGGTTTTTATCAGGGCCTATTTTGGTAGGACAAGGGTGATGATTTAATGTAAAAGAGTGTCAGTTTAGACTAGTTAAAGGAAAAAGCTTTTCAGGAGGGTGCTGAAACACTGTCACAGGTTGCTCAGACAGGATGCCTCATCCCTGGAAATGTTTGAGGGGAGGCTGGACAGGGCTCTGAGTGACCTGATGTACTTAAAGAGATGCCCCTGCTCACTGCAGGAGGATTGGACCAGGTGACTTTGAGAGGTCCCTTCCAGCCCAAGCAGTTTTGCTTCTAAATCTCCCCTGCATTGGTATCTTTCACTATTGCAGGAAATTTTTGTTGGGTTTCTATCCTTTAGAAATATATATCAGGAAGTATTTCTCTGGTGTGGGTTTTCTGTGGGGTTTTAGTTGTTTGCATATTTTAACTTCTTTGAAGTTGGAATGCTCTGCTTTATGCTACTTCTTTTTTTTGTAGCATTGTAACTTTGGAGACTTCTGCTACCTTACCTTTGTTTCTGAGTATAGTTCCTTTGTGCTAAAATACAACTGGTTAAATGAGCTTGAAAGAGATGTATTTATTTCTGTGGACTTAGTTGTTGTGGCACTGTTGTTTCATTTTGTTTGGTATGGGACAGCTGATGTCTGGAAAACTGCCTTCATTGCCTTAGATCATTCTTCTGTCCTTTTTTGTACTCCTGTATGTCTTTATATCTTATCCTAAAATTTTATTAAGCTTTATTGAGATGAATGGCTACTCTTGACTTCATTGGATTAAACACCTATTTACTAGTGTTAGGATGCTGGTGCTTACTTTGGTGACTGATAACTTAGATGCTGCTGTTGGCTTGGCACTTCAGGACTGCTGCTTTTCCATATGTATTTTGTAAAGGATTTATGTTCTTTTCTGCTTAATACTTTTTTTTGTGAGTGAAATACTTTTTTTTGCCTTTTTCCTTCATGGTTGTCCTAGTTTAACTTTGATACTGTCTTAGAAATTCCTGGAGTTCTGTGCTGTTCTGTGTGTTATTTCTGAAATCCTACCTATTGTGTATTCCTCATCTGTGCAGTTGTGGTTCTGACAGTTGTGCCTTTGGTTTTAGGACTTTGTATTTTATGCTTTTAGTTTTGTATGGGAAACACAAGGCAGTATGTTCACACTGGCTCTGTATAATGTTACTATAACAAGGAAAACTCTACCAGCACACCTTTCAAACATTGCTGTGTCTCCATTCCCATCAATGCTAGGAAGCACAAGTATAAATATCATGTTTAATGAAAACACTGATTCCAAGTAGTTTGTTATTGTAAGATCACCAGAGCCTCCATTTCTTGATAGTGTTACTATATTAAGTTCTCATAACTTTAACAAAGCTTTGTTTATCAGCTCAAGTTAAATCCAGTAAAATTGCTTTGTCTCTTTGCTATTCTAGATTCAGGAATCAATGTTCAACTATTGCTAACTGCAGAATATCACAAACAAAGTTGCCTGATTTGTTTTAAATTTGCAGAGTAATTTTCTTTCTGTTCAGCTGCTGAACTTTGTATGGCTACCAATTTTTTTTCAAGTCTAGAAGTACACATGAGTACTGGGGAATAAAATGTGCTTGCAGTGGAAAACTACTTGAAAGGTGTCTCCCTGTGTGGAAGGACTACTGCTGCTCTGTGATAATGAGAAAGTTGGAGCTATTTTAAGACTGTGGTGGAGTATGTTTTTTTTTAATTGTTCATGGCAATATTATTTTGGGTGGTTGCCAAAAGCTGCTTCTACAATTAGACAGATTAAGAAATAATATAAAAAAGTAAATATTTCATGCTAGTTTTAAATGTTTTTGAAAACTTGTTTTCTCTTGTTATAGAGAAGTCCACTTCCTTAAGGGTGTGTCCTTGTTTGAGGGACACTTTTAATGAGAACTTAATCTTGTCTGTTGCCTGAAGATCACAGATGCATAATCCAGGTTGGTAGGGACTTCAGGAGGCCTCCAGTTCAACCTCTTGCTCAGAGCAGGATCAGAACCAGCTTTTCACAGCCCTGTCCAGCTGGGTCTTAGAAACCTCTGAGGATGAAGACTGCAACTTCCCTGGGGCCTGTTTTCACAGCCTGCCTGCCTTACCGTGCAAAAGAAGGGCTTTGTTGTTCTTTTTGCCCGGAAATCAAGCTGCAATCTAGTTTGTTTTGATTTCTGTTGTATCTTGTCACTCAGCACTTTGAAGACCCTGGCTCTGCCTTCTCAGCAAGTGCCTCCAAGGCTGAGTGAGCAGCTGTGAGGTCCCACTGAAGCTGTCTCCTCTTCAGGCTGGACAATTCCCAGCTCCTGCAGCCTCTCACTGTAGGAGGGCAGGTGCTCTGTGTTCTGCTCCTCCTGGGGAACCTCAGGCAATTTATCCATGCCTGTCTTGTACTGGGGTCCAAAACACTGTTCTAAATGCTGTCTAATGAGTGCTCTGTAACTAATTACTAGGACTTAGTTTACTTATGGAAATGTGGGTGGTTATAAATATGCTTATTAGTATTTGGGATTTTTAGGTATGACTAGATTTCAAAGCAAAATTCTTTAGCATTAGAAGTATTCTTCCACTTGCATACTGATGAAATTAACTCACATTAATTTTAGTGAAAATGTTTGATGGATTTAAAAAATACTGTCACAGATAACACCTTATCTTCATTACATATTTATTCAACTTGATTAGCTCTGAATAGGTCTAATTTGCATCACTGAAGTGTTGGAAATGAAACAGAGTAGTTGGTTGTAATTCTAGAGTGAAGTTTTCTATAGAAATTGAAGACAGATAATGAATTTATTTTCACTTTCAAGTATGTTTAAAGAAATGGGTCTCAGGGAGACTTGGGGGAGTCTTATACAAGGTAAACTTGCATCCACAGAAACATAAACATCTGCAGCAAGACCACACACATGTTGTTTGCTGGAAGTGGCCTGGTGGGGTGGCAGCTTGGGGGGAACGGGAGCTCTGTCCTGCTGTGTTGTCAGCTTCCTCAAAGAGAATTTTTTTCTGAGAACCTGACAGGATCTCTGCCTATATATTTTAACTTTTCCACATCTCAGTGTGAGTTATAGTCAGATTGTTTCAGAATCTTACCTCATGTAGTGCTGCAGTTCAGCCCAAACTTAGTGACTGTGCAGTGAGGGAAGGAAATAATAAAGAAAGCAAAGGAGCAAACAGAAGGCTTTTAAAACACTGGGTGCTGTTCCCTGTGTGAGCAGCAGGAGTGCACTGTGATTGGGAGGCATGGGGAGTGTCCAAACCAGTTTTTGTTTTCCTGAGCTCTGGCAGTGGGCTGGCTCTGAGGTGAGTGCCCAGGTCCTGCTGGGCTCTGGCTGAGCCTTTGCTGCTGGAGCAGCTGTGTAAGATCAGCCAGCTCGGGGGTGCCGGTACCTGCTGCAGTCACTGTTTCCATTCTGCAGTGCAGAGCTATTCAGGGCTGTCACATCCTTTAAAAGGCACTTTGCTAGGGCTTGTTTGTGCTCACTTGTCTCTTGTGGTTGGTGCAGCCTTAATTTAAATTTACGTGAGCACCAGTTAAAAGCTGTAGTTATTGCTGACATAGAAAAACTGGGGCTGTTGTCTCACCTGGCATTTCTCATTTAAAATATGGAAAAAAGGACACTTCATATGGAAATTTTTTTTAAAACAACCTTCTGAGTAAATATGCTTTTTACATTTATAAAATCTTAAACTTCTGTAAATTGAAGAATCTTATCTGAGCAAGTATTGGATGCTGACTAGTTGGCATGACAATATAGCAAAAGTTGAATCTACTTTTAAGTTAATATGTAAGAGATTGCAAGGAAGGAAAAGCTGTGAAAATATCTTAATACTCTATGGGCAAAATATTAGACTCCAGTGTTGTAACAGTATTTCTGTGTAGTTTGAAAGGATGATGATTTAATTTTAAATGCTGATAGCTTTTCATTGAAATTGTTGGCATTGCACTAGAAGTAGTTCAGGGCCTCTGTTTCAGTGTTTGGAGGAAGTTAAGATAGCTGGACACCCAGAAGGGAGGCAGTAACCTCTGTGTGCAGGGTCACACAGGCTCTGTGGCATTCAAAGCTTTTTTGTCTTCATTTCTTCAGCTGAATGTCTTTTTTTTTTTTTTTTGGTGGAGGGATGTGATTTTTTACTGATAAACTGTATCACTGAATATTGCAGTTTTAAACACAATGTCAAGTTTTCTGTGTTCTTAATGAGAGATGAAAGACTTGGGTGACAACCCTGTAGAACCCACAGGATGTGGTGTTCCACTTTATTCCTGCACAGACCCATTGGTGTGCTGTTACAGTAATGTCAAAGCATTTTTCCCCTTGCAGTTGAATGTGTCTCTGTCCCAGGACTGTTGCAGTGTCACTGTCAGCCCTCCTGTGACACAGGAGCATGGGCTGCTTTTCCTGGTGCAGAGATCTGGCCAAACTTTCCCGTGCTGAGAGGGGAGAGACTGCTTTTTAAAGACTACAAATTTGTGCAATAGAAACAAAGACTCTGTAGTCTGTAATTGTCTCTTCTCCTCCAAACAAACAGAATCTCTTCAAGACTGCTGTGTGATGTCAGATCAGTTGATGAAGGGTGTGTGAGTAGTGAAAGGGAAGTGTTTTTCCCAGTGTTAGTTCTAAAATTCCCTTGTGCAGTGTTGTGAAATTAGGATGATGAATCCTCTGTCACACAAGATTCTGTCTTTAATTAATACCATTTAAAAAATAAAGAACATCCTTTACCTTTAAATACATGAAGGTTGTTCAGAACAGAAGGCTGGACCCTCATTCTTTTGGTGTACTGGCTGCAGCTTCAGTTAGGAAATGGGGGATTGTTTTTAAACAGAAAAGTACTGTGGAAGTCCTTCTTTTTCTTGTGTTTTTTAAACTTGAACCACATGAGTGTATTGACATGCTTGTGACTTCAAGAGCTGTGCAATAATGCTCCAAGTAGGTAGCATTTCATAATGTGTGTATACGGTGACTTAAAACAAGCACTCTAATGTCTGTTTACTGAACCAATACTTGTATTCCAACATTGGAATTCCATTAGAGAATTGAGTCAGAATATTCCTTATAATAAGAGCCAATTGCAAAGCTAGAGATGAATTTCTTGTTAGATTTGGATGTTTTTGAATAGTAACCTTCAATTATGAGGGATTGTGTAATTTTTTGAATTACTGGTAGCTTGCAAAACATTCTTTTAAGTTCTTCATGTCTACCTGTGGACCTCAAAAGTCTAAAATCTCTCCTGGAAATAGTCTTGCAGCTCAGGAGGTAGTTTAAGTCTTCAATTTGTGTTTACTTGTCAGATACCCGGCATGGCCTCATCATCAACATCTAAATATAATTCAAACTCCTTGGAGAACTCCTCAAGCAAACAGGTAAGTGTAACTTTTTCCATATTTTGGTTTTCTACATCAGAGTTCCCAGAGAGCAATGTCTTGCATATTTGGTTAGAAAAACAAGCATTTAAATAGCTTCTTGAATGTGTAAACTTACCTTTATTGCTGAAATTCTA
Organism: Zonotrichia leucophrys gambelii; assembly: GCF_028769735.1. NCBI lineage: Eukaryota > Metazoa > Chordata > Aves > Passeriformes > Passerellidae > Zonotrichia > Zonotrichia leucophrys. The sequence goes on from NC_088174.1 coordinate 7,387,192, forward strand.
ATGCAGTTAACTGAGATGATTTAAATATCTTTTGGGGTGGATGGGCAAAGTATTTGCTATCATAGCTAACAAGATACTCCCTAAAATCAGTTCTAATGTACTTACTCTTATCCTTGCTTTCTACCTTAAAATAGTCTGTGGCATCCCTGAAAATTTTGGGCACTTTGTTGCCTTTGATTCTGTATTGCAATTGCTAAATTATACCTTGCTATGTTTGTCTGGCTCAGTTTTAAGATGTTCATCTAGAGTGAAAAATCTATTGAAACAATGTAAGTGACATGTCCCTCTGCTTTCTAATGCTGTGCAGCTGAAGAAAATGTAACCAGGGTGCAAGAAAACAGTAGATTGTGTGTGATAGTTGTGAGTACGTTGCTTAAGTAATTGCAGCTGATTTGTTCTTCCAAGCCCAATGTACTTGGAAGAATAAATGCACACAACTTCCAGAGAACTTGTAGTAGAGAGGTTTAATTCCAATTTAATGCAAATAACTGACTATTCTTTTAGGGGAAAGATTAAAACCTGCTTATGTTTCAGATCTGTTCAACCTTTAAACATTTCATAGTTGCATTGTAAGATAGTTGTGTGTTTTCCTGTTTTGGTTCAATCAGTGAATTCCTACTTTAGCAAGACCTGTTCTTTCCCAAGCAGGAATTACCTTTAACTGTGGTTGGTTTTATTTTTAATCTGATTGAAATTGTAAATAAACTGTGATGTGCTGTTGTGCTTCTCTTCTTTAGAATCTAAAAGATGGAACTAGTTGGGAACAAAATGAAGAAATACCTCGTCTGCCAGGGGAGACCAGGGTCACAGGTATGAAGCTCAGTAGTGCCTGATGCAGTGATGTTCAGCAGTCTGAAGATACAAACACTTGTATCTTACTGAATTGTCTTGTAATTTGGACTGGGGCAAAGGTCAGTCATGCTGAAATGTCAGGAGTTTTTCAAAGAAATTGTGACAGATTCTTTTTATTACATATCACAACTTTCAAGTGTTTAAAATCTTGGTTTCTACACAGGACAGATTTTCCCATAGAAAGAAATTGCAAGTTGTGTCCTGATTGTATCTACAGATTAATCAGCACATATTGAGTGATAAGAGCTCCTCCAAGCTTCCTGAAGTCAAGAGAATTCTATGTTCTACCCACTATGCATTGATACCTTGTAGAGTGGTGTGGAATTTAAGCCTAAATGTGAATTCCCAAAGTACCATCTTAGGCTTCCTTGACACAAGAGGGCACAAGCAGGGCTTCTCTGCTCTTGCTGGCTTTTACATACACTGTAGCATGAGGGAGATTAATGTACTGTGTAGTTTTCTTTTCTTGATGGAGACTCTTCCTGAAAGAAAGTCTCTGTTGGAGTCTTTTACTTGTGCAGCTTCTCCCCTATGGCCAGATTTGTTGGGTGCATTTGTAAACAAGATTGGCTTGTGGTGATTCAGAGTGGTGATTCAGAGGAAGTAGTTTTGTTTTTAAGGAAGAAAGTGTGAGGGAGAGGGTGTGGGACTAAGATGGATGTATGATGTGATCCTTATGGAAATTGTCTGTGCTTTGGGGCCCTGCACTGGATTAGGGCCCTTTTTGTGGAGGGCAGATAAATAGATTGGGCTAAAGAAATAAGTGGACAGGAGGAAATAAATGGAAGTCTTTAATGTCATGGTTAGACTCAATGATCTTGAGATATCTTTTCCAGCCTTAACAATTCTGTGATTGTACTTGCATTGCTTCACTTAAATCTTTTTGAGTGGTATGTGTTAGTGTCTGTTCTGTTGCTGTCCTTGCTGAAGCACTGATGGCCCTACTCTGTTTAATTGCCTCAAATTGAAATGTAATGTTTCTCTGTAGCATGGTGAGTTCCCTAAACACTCTTCAACTTGAACTACTACTCCAGCAGAGAGTTGTTTACAGAGTGGTGTAATAGTATCAACAACGTATTTGTTCTGGGGTGGTAAACAGACTGTGGTGCAGTAATAACAGTACTCCCTGTTCTGTCCCCCTGTGTAGTGCTGAGAAAGAAAACACAAATGTAACTGGGGAAGGCTACTGGAATCTGTGCACTTAATTTGGACAAGTTTAGTATATGAGTCTTTCACATTTTCTTAATAATTCAAAAATTAAAGATAAAACTCAGATGTATTACTTTCTAAATTAATTCACCTCTGAGTACAGCTCTTGTTTTATTTTACTGCTACTTAAGTAATACTGTCCTCAGCTCTCATTTTGTCTTTTCACAATCTTTTAAGAAATACTACATTTCTTACAGACAAGGATGTTATTTATATGTGTCCATTTAATGGCCCCGTTAAAGGAAGAGTGTACATCACAAACTACAGGCTGTACCTCAGAAGTGTGGAAAATGTGAGTAACATGCCACAGTTACTTCATGGGATGAATTGGCTTTAAACTCTCTTCTGTTCCCCCCCACTGCCTTTGATTTATTTTGTGGCCAGTTCATTTGTTTTAGTTTTGGCACACATATGCTTGTGGGATTGCATAGGAGGCTTTTTGCTTGAAATGGTCTGTAATGTTAGTAATAACCATATCTTAATTCTGTAATGACTAAATAGTAATTGCCTATGTGCCACTGAGGTATCTGTATTATAATATAAGTTCTTTAAAATTAGTTGTGTTGTAAAAGTGTGATTTTTGCCTGGTGAAATTACAGTTCAATCACTTAGACTGAACTGATACCTTTATCTTTTGTCTGTCAGAGCCTTTTTGATAGCTGTTCCCTTTACACTTTAATCTGCAATAGATCAAGGGCAGTAACTAATGATGTGCAATAGTTCTTAAAATGGCTCTCAGTAAACCAAGACTTTGATTGTCCTTACTGTTAGAAAAGAAAAATACTTTGATCAGTAGAACTGTATATGGGTGGGGATAGTGGTAATGTGTTTGATAAGCAGTGACATGGAAGAGAATAAAATGTGCTTGTGATCTCTTTCATAATGTTTTGTTGGGTTTTTTTTTTAAATAAGGATTTGGGACTATTGAACTGAGGCCTTTCTGGCTGTAGCTAACTGTACTAGTAATGTCTTTTTTCATTTAGCTCTGCTTTATGCTGTATATCAATAAAGCAGGATAAACCAGCAGTATAAACCAGTGTGGAGCAGAAGGCATCTCTTAGGGTGTTGCCACTGTTTTCTCTGCATACTGAACAAGGCATGAAATATTTTTGTAGCATGTTAAACTGGATGGTGCTCCAGGCTGTAGAGTGACTGTACAGACTTCATAACATGCTGGCAGAGGAGACTCAAAGGCAGAAACATGCTTTTGTTTCCTGTATGTATTTCATGTCTGCTTTCTATTCTGGAATGCATAAGAACATTTTGCTTGAGTCTTCTTTTCACATTAATCTTTTCCTTACTCAAACTTTTCTTGCAGGATCCAGTTGTGATATTGGATGTTCCCTTGGGGGTAATTTCCAGGATTGAAAAAATGGGAGGAGCTTCAAGCAGAGGAGAGAACTCTTATGGATTAGATATAACCTGTAAAGTAAGACTTCCCAATAATTCAGTAGGAAATGAAATCTAGAGGGTTTTTTTCCTCAGTGATTACCTCTTTATAGGAAGGGAAAGTACATGCTTATGGATGAATTTAAAAAGAGCTTTTTGAAACTGGACAGAGAAATAACTTTTGTATGAAGGGCTGTTTAACTGTCCTACCTGCATGCAAGGAGAGGGATTGGTCTTGCTTTCCAGATCACTAATTGACAAGATTTTGCACATCAGTTGTATTTTAGGGCATTATTACTGCACTGCTTTGTTATTTCATTTGTTCTAAAATGAATATTTTTAATAATTCTGGTATCTTTGAAGAACATCTCAAACAAGGTCTTTGTAAACTATAAAGTCAGTGAAAAGTTTATGTAAAAAATATCTATAGTATCACAAAAAATTGTCACCATGGAAAACTGTGGTCATATGGGAGTTCCCAGTGGATAACTCAGAGTCCTTTACTGGATTCACTGAGTGTGTGCACATTTCATTCTTAGCAGCTAATGCACAGATTGCTTATTTTTGACCCCAGTGATGAGAACATAGGAACAATGTATTCTACACAGATTATTGGCAAATCTTTCTTTCAAAAACAGAGTAATTCCCATCCTGCAAACTTTCAATAGCTCATGAGACTCTTCAGTGAATAAAATAGAGCCATTTCTGATGCTTCATGCCAAAGGATTGTTTGCAGCACGCAGAGTGTGGTACTGCTGTATTTGTACAATTCTTACACTCCATTCTATTTTATGGGATAAGAAATAAACCTGAACATTCACAAGGGTTTGAGGTGTTACAAGCAGATTCTAAATCATGTTTAGTGTATAATATAGCACTTGTACAAAGAGAAGTATCTTACAGCTTTGGTTCACCTAACAAGTTATGGCTTTGTTTCAGGATATGAGGAATTTACGGTTTGCATTAAAACAAGAAGGGCACAGTAGAAGAGATATATTTGAACTCCTCACAAAATATGCTTTTCCCCAGTCACATAACTTGGTAAGTTGCATCATTTCTATTGCTGAGTTGTATTAATGCAGAGTTCTTGCCAATTAACTAGCTATTTGAACTAGTAATGGCTACATCATAGCTGATATAAAAGTGTAACAACAGAATCTGGGGTCAGCATAAACTAAACAGCAGCTTTTATTTTGTGTATTTACAACACTTAAATCTATATATTTTGTAAAATTATGGATGTACTCCATATACACTACAGATCACCTCTGCTCCATACAGACTTCATTGCTTAGAAACTACAAGTTGTCTTCCCTAATTTGGGAGTATAGGGAATACATGCCTAACTTGATTTCCTGAAAACATTAATTAATCAAGCAGTCTCCAAGGCAATGGTAAGTATGAATCACCAAGGGTTTTACTTCAGGAGAAAAAGATATGGTAAGACAACACTTGTTTTATTGATTAAACTAATGAAAAATATAACAGGAATGCATTTATGAATTTACAGATTTGTTTCAGAGTAAAAAAGTGTCTTATGGAAGAAATTGAGCAACAATGATGAAAGCTGATCATTATCTTCAATTTTTTTGAAATCCATGCACTGTCCTTATTGTGAGTGGTTTGACATCTCTTTAGTAAATGCTTTATTTTGTCCATTGTAAAACTCAATTTACACTTTATTGGTGTGCTTTAATTTGGGATAATTGTATAAGAGCACTGTTCACAAAGTATTGGGTGCTTCTGCTCTGAATTTTAAGAACTTTGTTCAAAGAAATGTTGAGTATACAAGGCTGCAGCAAGAATCTTACTTTTTTCCAGGAATGTATGTATCAGTCAATGGGATAGACTTTATAAACATTTAATTCTTTAAAATTGCTCTGCAGATATTTTCATTCTATACACAAACTGTGGAGTGAAAGCATAAGGGAAAAGAAATGCTTTTGCTTAGGGTATTTTGTATTGTTAACAAATAGACCTTCCGAAATGAAACAGATTTTTACATTTGAGTAGGTGTGAGGAGCTGTAATCACAAATAAGATAGTTGTTAAAGAAGGGAATATATCTAATTCTTCTGTTGCCATTTTATCCATTTTAAAATAGAGAATGATTGAAAGGATGACAGGATATGTGAACCTTGAAAGTATGATGGAAAAGAAGAAGCTGTATGTGCAAATACCAAGTTATGGAGAGGTTCAGGTCAAAAGTGTCTTCTAGACATCACAAGGTTCTGGCTTCTGTTGCAAGAGGGTTGTGGATTGGGTTATCCAGGGCACAGTCAAGTGTATTGTTGAGTATTTCCTGTATTGTAGATTCCATCATGCCCATGCAATCTCATCCACATTATCATGAGGAAGAGTGGTTTTTATTTTGAGGCTTGTATGTAGTGAATATGGGCAAATCAAGTTGTAGCTGATTAATAGAGTGTCTTGTGGGATAATCCAGCTATGGGGCACGAATACCTTGGTGATGAGATGTGCACTTGTATTAGGTTTGTCATCCAAAAGGACCCAGAGATCCTGTCTGGTGATGGCAGTGAGTGATGTGTGGAGTTGGCCACTTCCTGCTTGATTTGCTGGACATGTTGAACTTAATAAAGCTCATCATTATATGGCCTGTGTGAAGGCCACTTGCCAACAGAAATTAAGCTTAATAACAAAAGTCTTGGTTGAGGAAGTAGTAATTTGGCCCTTGGATTCAGTAAAGCATGGAAGTTGGGGAGATGGTGACAGTGTGGAGGAAGAGTGGCTGTACTTTGTCTCATAGCTATGTCTGAAGCAGGGCATGCCTGTTAGAAACCAGGATTACTTTGGAGGGAAATAAAGTGAGCCTGTGTTCCATCTGAAGTTGCAGCTGTCCTCATTTTCTAATGTCACAGTGTTGATGAGCCCTTAACTTCAGCATGAGCTAAGCAAGTGTGTGATTTTTTTGGTGTGCTTTCCTTGTATTTTGGCAAGCAGTGTAAACTGATCCTGCCAAAGGTGAGTGTTTCTGCCTGGTTTTCCATTCCTGACTTGCTTTTTGCTGCATGAGTTTGAGGCTGCATGATGAACCAGATAGGGAAGTGAAAGGAAGTAAAGCTAACAAGGAGATAAAAATAAAAGCTTTACTCTGAGTTACTTCCTCTGAGTGAGTCCAAAGTGAAAGTGGTGTCAAAGCATCTCTGGGTGGATGTGAATGAGGAGGGATGATGGCACTGCTCCTTTCAGTGGCTGCTTCAGATGAAGGTTTCACTGTGTGCCTGGCAGTGTTGGGACTGTGCATGCCTGCCTTCCCCTTGGAGTGCAGCCAGCTCACTCAGGGAGGTGTTCTGCAGAGAATGTGCTGCAGTTCCCCATGACAGCTGAGGGGAGATGGAAGCCCTCTGATGCTCAAATCTGAGCTCTTGTTCTTCTCTGGTCTCCTCTCTACCTTTCAGTTGTGTGGTTGATTATTCTTCTAATATCAAACTGATATTTGTATAATCACTGAGCCAGCATAACTCACTTACCCAGCACAAAATATTCTGGTTAGCCCTGTGCTGCTTTGGGTGATTTGGGAAGACCTGGTTTGAAATCAGTGTGCATCAGAACCAGTGCAAGAGTGGACATGTGAGTGGAGCAGGGAGAAGACAGGAGAGAAAATAGGGGGGTGTCCTGGTTTTAGCAATGATTAAATGTTAATTTAGCTCAGACAATCTTGTGGAATTGCATCCTGGATGTTTAGCTGGTTCAGCAGCACTGATGCATGTACATCTTTGCAGTGGAAAGAAGATCTCATCAGACAATAAAGTTCTAATGCTTTACTGTCCTGATTTTTATCTGTATTTTTATATTTTATATCATATTTTTATATGATTGATTTTCAGCTGTAGTGGAACTTTATCCTTAGAGCTGATCCTAAACAGGAACTGGTAGAGATGCCTTGCTTCTGTTTTCTTCATGTTGTTCCATTCTCGTACAAATGGATGGTAAATAAAACCCAAAAGATAATTTCTGAGTGCAGCGTACTTACTGTTTTCAAGATTTGTCTCCATCACCATCCCAACAGCAGTGTTTGAGAGCCTGTGATAAATCACAACTGTTCCTCTGTGCCTCAGCATTGTCCTTGGTGCTTACTTCCAGAAGCTGATTCTTGTTTGCCTCCAGTTTGAGCATAGGTTGGGTTCAGATATCCTTGAATCAGTAACACAAAGTAAAATCTGATAGCTCATCTGACTGACAGCTTAGTTGATGGGAAGCAAGCAGCTGCTGTTGCTATTTGCACACTTGTGCTAATTGAAAGAAAATTGTTGCTGAAAGTGTTTGCTTTTTTTTAATGTTTGAAAAAATAAAATAGCCAACCTCCCCCCCAAATGAGGTGTTTTAGTACACCACAAAAGATGAGATATATTTGTCTCTGTAGTTTAGTTTCTACATAGCAGCTGCTTCACTTCCTGATCTTACCATGAAAGTACACATCATCATTTTTACAAGATTGGTCAGCACCAGGGTATCTGCAAGTCTGTGTTTGTTCCTAACCCCAGTAGGTCTGTGGGAATGCCCATTTTGGTGAGGCTCTGGTGGCTGTGCTGGATGACTGGAACTGCTCTGATGTCACTGCTCCTCCTGGCCATGTAAAATGTCTGAGGGTTGGCTCACACCAGTGCTGCTGCTGGATCTGCAGAGATGGCTTCAGCTGGAGCAAGGCTGGCAAAGGGGTGGCAAGCTCTGACAGAGCACCTGAATTGGCAAAGAGCCCCTTGGCTTGAGGCTTTGTTCCCCATGTCACATCAGAGCCAGGGCAGCAGTGGTGTGAGGTGACAGCGTTCACAAAGTTATACCAGCACTACAATGCCTGACCTTAGTTTTTACATCAACAGGTAAGGTGTAACTGGTTAGGTTGTAGTAATGGCATACTAAACACCATTAATAATGGCAAGGATAATGATATATTTATTTTTGAATACACTGAGAAACTGTCAGCCTTTACAGTAAAGGCTGAGTAACAGCATAGTAATTTATTATATGTAAAAAGGATACATCAGTGAGTTAGAAATAGAAAATGCCGCTGATTTTCTTCAGAAGGTGTGTGGCACCTTGTTATACTAGTTTTGCTGCTTTCTTCCTTCGCAATGCATAAAGATTGGTGAAATATTTCCTAAATTGTATATACACTATATATTCATGTACAAGTATAACATGTATTTATATGCTGTGATTCCATAAATAGTAAATATGTAGCTATTGTATTTATATTGATATTTATATATTTACATTACATTTATATTGCCAGACTGCTCATTAAGCTGTAATTGTCAGATTGCAGATGCTTTCTCCTTTACCTCACAGAACAATGTTGTGTTTTGAGCAACCAGTGTATTACATATTATTTTTGTGCACTACATGGGAAGGAGAAATTGAATGTTAAAGACAAGCACTCTGTCTGTAGGAGGATTAAAAATAGAGACTGTATTGAAATTGTGGGTTAACACCTGCAAGGAAGTAAACTATTATTTGCACAGTGAAGCATAAAAAGTAGTGTACCAAAAATGTTACACCTTGTCTGTATCCTTCTCTTTTTTTAGTATAGTTTTAGTATAGTATTCTTTAATATAATATCATAAAATAATAAATCAGCCTTCTGAGAACATGGAGTCAGATTCTCATCTCTCACCTTGTCCTGAGGACCCTCACAAGCACCACAAGGCAGGACTAACAATGATAAAAAGGAATTGAATTCTGTGTGTGTAGAGGGAAGAAAAAATGAATGGAGGTCAGGGTGTAGACTGAGTACCTAAAGTATTATTTGGGGAGAAAGAGCATCTAGGAGGGATGTACCATAGATTAGAAGGGAAGATGTGTGGAGAAGGCATAGAACCAATCAACTTTTAATTAGTGTGGTATTTGAAAGGCTTTCCTGTGTGAGTGATGGTGCCCTGAGAGGGGCTGGCAGGGTTCCTGCCTTGGGGGCCATCCCATCCAAGTGCTGCTCGTGTCGCTCTGCTCTGACCTTGCTCTGCCCTCTGCATCTGAGGGCTATAAATAAAATACCCACCAGCTGCTCTGTGCCCAGTGTGAGACCTCCCTGCTTCCCTCCCCACATGCAAGTGTGTGTGTGTGAGGGGCTCTAATGTGAAGGAGCCTGTATCCACAAAAAGCTAAGCCATGGAATTTTACTAAGATAGCACCTCTCAAATTTTACATCAAGTGATAAAGAGAACCTATGCATGTTGTATTGTGAATGGCATAGTTTCTCCTTCCTGTTTATTTCTGTTCCATTTGCCTGCTGCACTGTAGAATTGCACTCAGATTTCATGTACTGTGAGGTGAAAGCTTCAGCAGTGTCGAGTCAATCAAGACATAAATATACAAACATACTGCATTTAATCTGTAATCTTGGATTATTTAGGACAAAAGTAGAAATATGTGGGTCATTAGTGCAGATATGAAGCTAACCTGCACTATAGCAAACTCTCCTGGGATCTAACTAATGTATTTATCACATTTACTTGTTCACTATAATGTGGTTTATCAGTTTGGTTGCATTAGAATAATAAAATACCCAATTCAATAAAAAATGTTATTCAGTAGAAATTGCTTCATATTACTCATTATCATATTTTCTTTCAAACAAAAATAAGTCATGTCCAAACGTGCTAAATAAGGCTTGTACTGACACAGGTCAGAAAATGTAAATGTATCCAAGCATATATCTTATGTTAAGTATATGATTCTAATGGTTATAAATGTGGGTTGCTTGTTACAGTCAAGGTAAACTGTAGTTCAAAATTAAATAGACCTTTATGAATTGAGTATGACTGTATATAGAGTATTACATCTGTGTATCTCCTACTCTGTTTTAATGACAGCATAACACAGCAATAATTGTGTATTTTGTTGGGAGAAGTGGGCCTGAGGTAGGGTCATGATTTTACTGTATTTCAGACTCCAGCAGTTAGGCTGGACTAAAGCTCAGGCCATCTTCACTGAGTGTTTCAAGTCTTAGAAGCTATTGGGTGGTGGGAATGGAATTCAGATCTTGAATCTTTTGGTACAGTGAGTAAGAATTTCAGTAGTCACCAGATTAACTGTGCAGTCTGTACACAATGGTGCACATCCGTGTGTGTGTGTCAACCTTTTGCTAAAATTTCGTTAATGCTTGCAGAAGAAAAATAATTTTTAGTCATCAGATTTTAGAGATTGGTAATTTTAAAATACTATTCTTGGGTAGTATAATGCAGGAGTTTTCTCTGAATTGTTCGCATAAAAGTCTGAGTCCAAATTTTTCTCCATATACCTTTGCACTCTTGGCAGTGTTCTGTGATTTGTGAAGACTTGAGGTTTTTGCTGGTTGATCTATTCTACTAAAGATTTTTTTTTATTATTGAGCAACATAGGAGGAATTTTTAATACCTAAAATATCAACAAAACTGATGAAGAATAATTGTGCACCTAAACAGCTAAGGGCTGTGTGACTGTAAGCTTTGGTAGCAGATGTGGTAAAGCTGCTGTAGCCAAGCATTTGAAATGAATCATGGTGTACATAGTAGGATATTAGTCTTTCAGAAAGGATTCAACCCATCCCCTCATGCATAATAAATTTAACCCTAGTTTTTAAAAGATGAAAATAAAATGCACTTTTTCCTCTGTCCTGTGGATTTTTTGTGGGTGGCATGAGCAGCATACCTGCCATTTATTTTTAGTTCAGAACAACATCTTTTTTATTTTTGTCGGTAAAACCCTGTTCTGTGTACCAGCTATCACAGTGCACTGTAATAAACTCATGAGTTTTACTTACCAAAGCTTCAGATGGGTAATTTTTACTTTCTCATGAGGAAACTTGCAGTTAGTAGGAAATTAAATAAAAGACTTATTCCTGCCTTCTAGACATCTTAGGTGACCTGTTAGGATTCCAGTGTTTCTGTTTTGTGCTGTTTTAAGATTCTCCTTTGTCTCTGGGTCTCTGGTGAATTCTTAGCATAGTTGCTCTTTGGGGTATAGCAAATTCCTTTGGGAGGAGGGGATGGCTCTTGTGTGTGGCTGTGTATTAATAGTTCAGCAAATCACTTGCATCTACTGCTTCAGATAGTGATACTCCCATTTTGCTGTATTCCTTGTTTGCAATTAAACAACCTTTTTCATGTTTTTAAATAACTTTTGATACTTGCATCTACTATTAATGAAATGGAGCTTTTTTCTGATAGAGTAGATGTCCACCTCTTCATCTTTTCCCTCTGTACCACTTGACCACTTGAGGGCAGTTTACTTAGTAAAAATAATTTGTAATATTTGCTTGCACTGAAGGTCTGCCTCTTTAAAAATTGTAAAGACATTCAGAAAACAAAACTAGGCAATGCAGTGTTTACTTCTGCAAACTTGCCAATGAGTTCACTTGCTCTAAAATAGAAATCTAAAAATTCTAATTTGTAAAACTAGTGACATAAAGCATCTTGAGTGAGCAGTAACATATTTTTAAAATATTTGTTTACTTGAACTACATGAGGAATAACCTTCTGCTTTTGAGGGGGATTCAGTTTTGTGTTTTGATGTTCAGTGTTTAAAGCAGTGTAACTTATTGGGCTGAGCAGGATTGCCCAGAGCCTTCCTAAGGTTCAAAGCCTCCTCTTGGGGGTGGGGGTGGTGCAGGTTTGAGGAATTGCCTTCTCTCTGGAGCTTTGTAGCTGGAATCCCAGCACCTTAGACCACAAGGTTTTTTTCGTGCTTACTGGGTTTTCTGCATGTGTTGGATGTTCAGTTTAGTGCTTGGTTTCCCCTTTTAAGGTTTTTTAATAGCTCAGGGACTTTCAGCTGTTTTATTACAGATGGGCCATGATGGGCTCTGCACTGTTTCTGCTCTGGATGCTGTTGCTCAGTTAGCTCAGGACAACACATTCTCTGCTGTGTTTTCTTTTTTTGTTTTTTTTTGTTTGAAACAACTTGGTTTCATGCTCCTTTTGGTGTCTGGAGAGTTTTTAGGCCACCAAAATAAATTTTCTCTCGTTACTTTTGCATTCATCCTAAACTATAGAAACAAACCAAGGGAGGGGAAAGGGGTTAGTTAAAGCCCAAAAGCCCATTTGGAATTTGTTAGAAGGAGAAGGAAGGTAAAAGGTATGAGGACTTGCTGGAATGATCAGTGAGGCTGCTCTGCTATGTTAATGAGTTGTGAGAGCAAGCAATAAAGCAAGTAATGTAAGCAGCTAACAACTTCTTTTTCAATGGCAACTTTTTCACTTTTGTGGAGTTTTACAGTAATTGGGATTTCTTTTAGTAAGTATCAGTTGGCAGGAGGATGCAGAAGGGCAGCTGCTTCCTTATGGCAATGAATAGCAATTAAAACCTTTTTCCACTTTGAATTTAGCATCTAATGTTGTATGTTGTAATTGAGGCTGTGCCTATTGGAGAAATTTGGTGAGAAGACAGTGATTTATTTAGTGATAATGTGAAATTTGGGAACAAAACCATTCTAAAATATTTCAATCTCCTCACAGTAAGAAAGAAAAAAAAATCAACCAGTTAAACTTGATAATTTCTTTTTTTATTTTCTTGTTACTTGTTCTTTGCTCCATAGTCTTTCACATACTGGATAGAAATGGAGAGAGTGGGGCTGCCGTGGAGCAGTCAGTCCTATTTTGTAGTGAGCATTGGGGTAAAACTGATGATGAGGCCTCATATTTGCCATTTGCAGTCAGTGTTTGGTGTAAGAAGCTTCTTTTATATCTTACAGCCTTTTTTTGCCTTTGTAAATGAAGAAAAGTTTCCTGAAAATGGGTGGATGGTGTACAACCCAATGTCTGAATACAGGAGGCAGGTGAGTTATTACAGCTGCCATTGCCTGGTGCCTTCACATCTCCCAACTTGTATAGAGGAACTGCTGTTTGTACATTTCTCTTATCAGCTGTTGGGAGAGGATGGAATTGCAACTTGAGGAAAAGTAAAGGAAGGAAATAAAGCTCTTGAGCCTTTAAAAAAACACTAGAATGTCACAGGAAGGTAATCTTTGCTCTTTGAAGGAAGTTAGTGATGCCTCTTTCAATGTGCCACTGCTAAGTGAGCACAGGTGGGGGGAATGTGCCAAATATGTAACTGTAGTGTCCTAAACATAGATTGAAATTGTTCCTCTTCCCAAAATGAAGTGGGGAAAAAAATCCAGCTTGTTTTAGAAACAGCATTGCTTTACAGAAATTACAGATGTCTTTTTTATAATATATAAAATACAGATGAGTATTCTTCCTTGCTCTTTATGTGATCTTGGGAAAATATCAATGAAAGAGGATGATATTTCATTTTAAAATATCTGTTAGATAACTGAAGTATGACATTAAAAAAATGAAATAGCGAACAATAAGAACTTCCTTAATTTTTTTACCCTCTGTAGTTTTTTTGGTTCATGGTTAGAAGCCTAAGGCCCAAAAAAGGTAAAATACAAACACCCACACAAACCCCACTGTGCATATGTGGAGGACTTATCAGTATTTCTCCTGGAAATGCCTTACTGGTCAGAGTGCAACTAGATGATGTTCTTTCTCAGTAAGAAAGTTACCCTGAATCTTACTTTTAACTTGATGATAGTACCAGGCTACAGGGAAGAAAGGTTATAGTGTGACTTTCTCCTCCACAGTCTTCACCAGGCAAGGTGGAAAAGCAGAGCTTTAGGCAAGGAGAGAAGGTAATTTTCTTTCCTCAATCCCACATTTAAAGAAATACATCTCCTAGTTTCAATAACTGTTTTGGAAGTTACTGTAAGGCTAGAATTGTGTGCATAAGGGTATGAGATGGCTCTGCAGCTGTTTTAGGCTGAATCCATCTGCAATGAGCTGGTAATCTTTTTTGCTTCTATTCCTTTCACATGGTACTTAGTTAAATTGTTGCTGTGTGGCCATAATGTCATGTAAAATTCAGAAGCAGAATTATTACTTGTTCAGCCAAAACCACATGGACTAAGTGCACGTTGTGTTTTAGGGGCTGCCCAACGAGCGGTGGCGGGTGACTTTCATTAACGAGCACTACGGGCTGTGTGACACCTACCCCTCGCTCCTGGTCGTGCCCTACAACGCCACAGATGAGGATCTCAAGAAAGTTGCTGCCTTTAGGTCCCGAAATAGAATCCCAGTGAGTATTGGCTGATGGAACTTGTCTGAAAGTGTAGCTAGTTCTAAGTTACATCCAGACAACTTCCTGGCGAACATGACGCAGAGGATGCTTTTTTTTTTTGGAAATGGTTGTGGCAAAATAGTTTTGATTGGCTGGTGGTTTTCACTGCTTGAAACTGGTATCTTGGTCAAACCACATTTCCGTTTTTCCCCGTCACCCATGACAGCTTCATTGGTTTTAACTTGACTTGCCCAGTAACAGTGGCCAGCAGTGCAGTTTGCCTTGATGAGGAATGAGCCTTACTGCCATATGCACTGGTTACTGTTGCTGAGTGCCCATAAAAAGTAATCACAAATGTTGTCCTACAAGCAAACCACATGGTATTTAAACATAGTTCCACTGGTCAGTCCTAAAATAAGGCCTCATGCATAGTCTCTTGTGAATTCTTGGGCTTTTTAATCTGTTGAATAAGAGAAACCCATTTGGCTTCTTAAGTTTCTGTAATGAAAATTCTGTTTCATTACAGTAATAGAATTTTATGTATCAGCCCTTTACAGTACTATAGAAAATACTAATTTCTAACCCAATTCTTGTTTTAACTGGTATTTCCCTTTAACAAACTTGGAAGACGTGCTAGATTCTCAGACAGTATCAGAAAGCTGCTTCAAATCTGTTTCAAACAGATGCACAGCTCAATATGACACATATTTATTAGATATGGTATTTACTGACAGACTAGGTATATAATTATAAATTTACTATATATACACATATATCTGTATAATATGTAATGTGTATAGAATACATATGTGTAATGTATAGCCTGGGCATATAATTCTAATAACCTAATGGTGTCATCCCTGTCACCCCAAAATTCATGACAGGCCTTTTGGTATGCGTGGACAGTGAGTAATTACCTTGATAATAGTAATTTTATTAAAATAGTAATTTTAAATAGTCATTTCATTCTTGTCAAGAAATAGCCACTTATCCTCACCCCTCCTCCCCCTCTGGCAGATCTTGTTTCTGATCTACACCTCAGGAATGAACAGTTTCTGAGAATTGAATTTTGGGGGGTTTTTTGTTTGAACTCTGATCTTCTTTTAGTCTGTAACCCACAACCTGTGGAGTGGGTGAGAATACTGTTTCTTAATGTTTTTCAACAATGAAATTGCAATTTTTTGCCTGTTTCTTGTGTTTCTTGCTTATCTGTAATCATCTGTTCCCTGGGCAGCTCACTGTCTTTTGTGGCTGGTCCTCTCTGGCTCTGAACAACAAAGACAGCGTGTGCTTTGCTCCAGTGCCTTCTCTTTGTAAAGAGGGCTGAGGAACAAAATGTGCTTTAAAGAGAAGAGAAAACATTCAAGATACTGCAGGAAGGTTCAACTTCCCTTCCTTTTCCAAAAAGGGGAAAAGTTGTTCTTGTAGAAT
This sequence comes from Zonotrichia leucophrys gambelii, assembly GCF_028769735.1. Lineage (NCBI taxonomy): Eukaryota > Metazoa > Chordata > Aves > Passeriformes > Passerellidae > Zonotrichia > Zonotrichia leucophrys. Next base: position 7,403,127 of record NC_088174.1, read on the forward strand.
TGGAGCATCTTAGTCACCATTTCTACAATCAGTTCATTTTCCTGGGTTGATTTTAGTTTCAGCAGAGATTGCTGTGTTTGTTACTAGTTTACTTTTAAGGATATTTGTGTAACCTAAGACTTGTAGGAAAATATAAAATACATTGGATTATATAGGTAAGTATGATTTCAGTAAGCATTAGATATGTAAGAAAACTCTTTAGAAGATTATTATTAAATCTTATAAGACTAGAAGCAGTTGAGATGTCAAGGGATTGTATTTTGAAGAAATAAAAAGAAAGGTGTTAATTTTCATGCTGTGTATTTTAAAGAATATAGCTTTAAGCTATGATTTTGTACTGAAATGAGTTTCCTGTGCTGTGTGTTTGCCCTGTGGCCAGGTTCTCTCGTGGGTTCACCCAGAGAGCCAGGCTGTGATCATGCGCTGCAGTCAGCCCCTGGTGGGAATGAGCGGCAAGCGGAACAAGGATGATGAAAGGTACCTCGATATCATCAGGGAGGCCAACGGGCAGATCTCCAAACTGACCATCTATGATGCAAGGCCCAATGTCAATGCTGTTGCAAACAAGGTAAACAGATGCTTCTAATATCTTCATTTTGAAGAGAATGAGGAGGAGACTTATTTCACAGTTGTCTGTGAGGAGGTTTTGGGGAATAGTAGTAATCTTAATATAGATAAATTTACATAATCAACTACTGAGCCTCAAGGCCATGAAAGGACATGGGTGTCTAAAGTCCCTAAGCAGAGTTTCAGGACCATATGTGGATTTCCAGACATGCTTTACTTTATCTATTCTCAGCCAAGCACAGATCTTAGCTTGGGACTGAAGTTAGGCATGGCTCCACTCTGCACTGGTCTGTAGAGCATGTCCCCTGTTGGAATGATAGGCAACCTGCAGATGCTCTGGGAAAACTCCTTCCTAGAAAGGATGTGTGCATAAAGCCAAGCTCACTGACAGGCATCCTTTGTTTGGGTCTTGCTAACTGTTACATGGTCTACTTCAGACCTATCCTGGCATCCATCAAATAAAGAGAAAGTGATAAATAGGTTAATTGGGTGTTTGCAGTGTAAACAGCAGTATGGGTATGATCTTGGATGCCTTGGTACCTGTTGTTCTTCCCCAGGTGCTTGCAGTTGGTAAGTACAGAAACAATACTTTCATTGGGTAGGGTGGCTGTTTGTTATCTGTAATCAAAACCTAAATGGGATCAGAATCATATATCAGCCCAGGCTGGAACACATCCTGAAAAATCATCTCTATCCTGTCAGGAAGAGCAGGTATCCCTGTGGATTGCTTTCTTCTTTGCTTCCCCTTCAGCTCTGTTGAGGATTAGATTATTTAGGCAAGCTCAGATAATGCCAGTACACTGTGTCAGTGTTGTTTTTGGCATGGAGCACAGTAGACAGGGATGTGCTCCATCTTTATATGCAGAAACCATGTTAGGGAGTGGTGGTGAAGGAGACAAGTGTAATGCTTTTGTCTTAAGAGAATGTGCCACGCCTGGGGATAGTCCCTTGGCAAACACAAATGAAGAGACATGCTCTTCTGTGCTTACTAGTGAAGGTGTGTACAGCAAAGAGCTTGAGGGCTGAGCTCAAGGGGGTTTGAGACCTGAGTGAAATTACAAGTGTGCTTACCTGGAGAGAAGGAATTCCAGCTTCCAAATAGTTCTGTGAAACAAAGCAAACACCAGTTTAGTGAAATGAGTCCTCTTCAGTGTTTGTGCTGAAAGGAATATGAAATGGTAAAACTTGTTTGCATCTAAGAGGTTTATGTGTAACAAATGTTAAGTTGCTTTCAAGAATAGCAATAATAATTCAAGGGGGACAATAATACTGGCAGTTTGCTCTGTGCGGGTTGGGTGCACCTATTTGTACCTGTACAGCCTTCTCTCTAATACAGAATGTAGTTTGTTAAGCTTTGATACTGTGTTTGTGTGTATAGCACACATTCTTTCAGAGACTCTGTCCTAGGGGCTGTTTTAACCTGATGGTTTGTATTTTGAGGGTGTGCCTCAATTGTTTGCATTTAACTGTACAAATCCCATTATCCTCTGCACACTGGATTTTTATGGGTGAGCAAAACATGTCATCATTCTGTTTACCTTGTGGAAAGATTGTCAGTTGCAACTTTGAAACAAGTGGGGTAAAAAATTGAGTTTGTCCAAGAACTGCAGAAAAATTTAAGGTAGTGTCTTATAGACAAACTTGATATGTACATGTTTTAATTAACTCTTCATATACCTAAATATGAAATGCTCAATCAGAGCAGTAGACACAGTTGGGTACATTTCTGGGTCTGAGGAAGAATGACGTAAAAAGTGCAAATCAGTCCTGATCAGTACTGAAAATATTTTGTGAACATCTGTGAAGATTTGTCTAAGCAAAATCTTGGGCTGTGCTACTCATGCACTGCTGTGTTCCTTGTACATGGGTCAAGACAGTCAGGAGCTGCAGCAGCCCTGATGCTGAAATTGCAGTCATTCCTCACAAAGACTTCATAACAATCAAAGGAAAGAAAAAATACACTCATTGCTTCTTTCACTGCAGAACCTGACAGTTCCACATCTCAGAAAAGTAATAGAATAGAATAGAGGTCCTGTGCTGCTGTACAGCAGTGTAGGTGGCACTCATGGGGAGAGGCTACACTGTGCTTTAGGCTCTGGTCTGATGTACAGCTGGTGCCTGCAATGGCATATAAAGGCAAAATTTATTTATCCAAATTCATGGCATCTTTTTGCTGTCTGCCTTAAATGTTGCAATTTTGCAGCACTCTGAGCTTGAGGGAGCTGGTGATGTTTAGTCTGGAGAAAAGGAGGCTCAGGAGGGACCTTATCACTTTATACAACTGCCTGAAAGGAGGTTGTAGCCAGGTGGGGATCAGGCTCTTCTCCCGAGTAGCAAGTGATGGGGCAAGAGTAAATGGCCTCAAGTTGCACCAGGAGAGGTTTAAATTGGATATCAGGGAAATTTTATTTCTAGAAAGGCTGTCCAGGGAAGTGGTTGAATCACTGTCCCTTGAAGTATTTAAAAGATGTGGCACTTGGGGGTGTGGTTTACTGGTGAGCTTGGCACTGCTGGATTAATGCTTGGACTCAATGATTTTAAAGGTCTTTTCCAACCCAAACAATTTCATGTTTATCTTTGGAAAGTCTCATTGGTGGCTTTGTGCCCTAAAATATGTGTGGGTTTTCTGCTTCCTTTTGTGACCAGGCACATCCTCTGTAGTGGTGATGGTGAAATGTTTAGAAAGAGCAGCAGCAGAGCAGACTTTTCACTTATGTGGCTCTTTAATATCTTAACAGTCTAAATATGTGTTTAGTCTTCAGCACTAAAATGAAGTTTTAGAAAGTTTAAAGTAAGCTTTAATGTTGTTGCTAATTTACTTCTTAAAGACAGAATCTAAGATTCTTGAACATAATTTTTAAATTAAAGCTATCTTATTCTTAACTGAACTCTTAAATTTAAATTTACTTGGGCAAACATTTTATCACTTTTGTCTATTTCCATGTCAAATGGCATTCATTCTTTCTAGCTCTGTTGAAAAGAGTGTATATATGACTAAAGTTAATTTCAGATCTCTTGTTTGTAGGCAACTGGGGGAGGATATGAAGGTGAAGATGCATATCCCAATGCAGAACTTACCTTCTTGGACATCCATAACATTCATGTCATGCGGGAATCTTTGAAGAAGCTGAAGGACATTGTTTATCCTAATGTGGAAGAATCACACTGGTTGTCAAGTCTGGAATCAACCCATTGGTTAGAACATATAAAGGTAACTTTTCCTTGATTGTTTGAAAGATGTTTGTCCAAATCTGTCATGTCATACTTACTTTCTTTGCTAAGCTTTGAAATAGTCCTAGAACACATTTGGACTACAAAAACAATATCTCTTGAGTGTTGGCTTTTTTTTTTGCCAGCTAATCTTAGAGTATGTTATGAGACTCATAACTCAGCAACAGGTGAAACTGAGTGTTTGTTACATGCCTCAAGTTAAGAGTCTTTAGTAGAAGAATTCATTCTTAGTCTGATTGGCTTTACATGCATGAGAACTGATTTATTTTGGTTTCTTGCAGTACAGGCCTGCAAATGACTGTCATTGTGAGATATTAGTAAATACTTTAGTTGTCAGTGTGTATGTGACTTTATTTTATGAATTACAGTTTTGTAAATAAATCTTGTAAATTTATTTGTAAATTTGTAATTTTCATCTGGTAGCACAAATAAAATACTTGAGCTGGTAATTCACCAGTGTTCTTGCTAGTTGACCTTTGGATCTTTTGTCTCAAGTACAGCTGTGCAAAAGTAATTAGAGTATTATGTAATGAATCCTACTTGATAAAATTTTCCTCTTAATTTAATATTTAGAAAATAAGTATATTAGAAGGGTGCGAGCTCCTTTTCCCAACAACTGAGATAATTCAGTCATTTGGTTCAAAGAAAGGAGTCAAATGAAATAACACTGAATTTTTAGAGAGTATATCCTATGGTAAATCCCCTCTTTCTTTGAAAAAGAAGCTTATGTTCTTTGGTTTATCAAGGTTACTGTTTTCTGCCCCATTTTTTAAGAATTTGCTGCGAGATAAATTTGATCTTACTAAGGGATTAGGGAACCAATCTGTTCCTCTATTTTTATGCAAGAAATTCACTTGATCTCCTAGAAAATTCTTTTCCAATTAACTACACTGCTCTTTTCAGGCCTTTTAATGGAAACAGCATTATTTCAGATACAAAGAAATGAGCCCAGAGTTAGCATTAGAGCAGAAATAAGCTGTGTGTGTTTGGTGTGTTTTGCCTGGCCAGCTGGTGCTGACAGGAGCCATCCAGGTGGCAGACAAGGTGTCGTCGGGCCGGAGCTCGGTGCTGGTTCACTGCAGCGACGGCTGGGACCGCACGGCCCAGCTCACCTCCCTGGCCATGCTCATGCTGGACAGCTACTACAGAACCATAGAAGGCTTTGAGGTTCTGGTGCAGAAAGAGTGGATCAGCTTTGGACACAAGTTTGCATCGGTAAGAATTAGAAGATAATTGCAAAGACTGTGCTGTATTAACTTTTTTAAATGCTTCCAGTGTTAAACTGCTCACTTTGTGTCAGGGTTTGATGATTCCTTTCATTATTTTGAACTTAGATTTAGAACATTTCCAGGTAAACTGAGCAGAACTGTTAGGTTTGGACCTGTTTGATCAATATTTTTCTTGCTATTCTTTCTCTGAGAACTCATGTTGTCTTTTAAAGCATGGAATTGTGACGGTGTTTGCAGGGGTCTTAGGATGAGGGAAGAGATGAGGATCTGACTCCATGTTTCAGAAGGCTTGATTTATTATTTGGTGATATATATTATATTAAAACTATACTAAAAGAATAGAAGAAAGGATTTCAACAGAAGGCTGACTAAGAATAGAAAAGTGCCAGAACGGAATGATAACAAAGGCTTGTGTGTCAGAGAGTCCAAGCCAGCTGACTGTGATTGGCCATTAATTAGAAACAACCACATGAGACCAATCACAGATGCACCTGTTGCATTCCACAGCAGCAGATAATCATTGTTTACATTTTGTTCCTGAGGCCTCTCAGCTTGTCAGGAGAAAAACCCCTAAGGAAAGGATTTTTCAGAAAATATCATAGCTACATGGAATTGCTATGGTCACAGTGGTTATTGAGAAAATGCAGAGACAGAAAGAAAGGAAGGAGGCAGAAAAATTGTGTCCTCTCAAATTCTTCAGATGAAGAACAGCTAAAGCTGGGACATGAGGTTCTCCATCACTCTTTCTTTGGACTGTTTTGAATGTCACAAGGAGCAGATGAATGAGTCTGACCAGTGCCTTATAAGAGAGATTTTGTATGCTGATTCCCAAATATTCTAAACTGGTTGTAACAGCTAAACTGGTAATGCTGGCTCAGCTTCTATTCAGTTGTCTTCTGAGCAGAAGGTTAGAAGCTCAGAAGGTTCAAGTAGTTGCTTCCATGGGCAGTCCTTAATATTTCACAGGTATGTGAATAATTTTCACGGAAAATTCACAGAAATATTCTGAGTTGGAAGGGACCCTGTTCATCCTTTTTGTGTTAGAAAACTTTTCACAGTCTTAGTGGAACTTTTTCTAAATGTGGCAGCTAACCATTTAAGCAGGAAATCTACATGAGGAACCTGGAGGAGCAGAGTAGGTTGCTGTGGAAACTGTGCTGTTACTTACTATAAACATTACAACAGTGTTGTTTGTTGGAGCTGAACCCTGAAATCCACAGTAAGACGTTTCTACAACTTCAGTAGAAGTTACTTGCATGGATATTTTGTCCCTAGTGGAATATTCTAAAGATATTAATATTGCTAAAATTCGGAAAATAGGCAATCTAGAAAAAAATCAAGAAATGGAAAAATATACCTACCTGTGTGTTTCATGGCCATTTTACATTTGCAAACACGTAGGAGTGTTGTAGTCATTTGGAAATCCATGTATAGCTACTCAGCATAAATCACCTCACCATTTACATGTGCTTGTAGGCTGTGACATTTTCTCATCTGACATTCAAAAGGTGCTTTGAGGCTCAGGAGGTTTGTATTTTGGGTGTTGGGAGTGATAGCTGATGTAGTCTGGTTTTTTGTGTACTTACTTGTGGTCCTTTAGCAGTGATATGTTCTATTAACCTTTAAGTATTCTGTCTTGGTACAGCCATGGGAAAATGTGAAGCCAATGGCTTGACTTTTTTTTTTTCTCACGTTTTATTTTGTACTTCAAAAAGTTAAGAGTCAGGATGCAGATAAAATTAGATGGTATAACTAGGGCACTTGAAGTCAAAAACATGTGTTATGGTTTACCACAGAGCTTAAAAAGAGATCTCTGTGTTCTTCATCATTATTAATAAATTCAAATAATCTATGTTTCTTTTTGTTAAACCATTCATTTTAGTTGGATAATCAAAGGATTTTGTTCTCCTTCAACAGATGTTTTTTTCCAAATAATGAGGCAGGACTTGGCATCCCTTCCAGATGATTCACTCAGTCCATTGGTTCATGTCTGACAATGTAGCAGCAATAAGAGTGATTTAAGTAGTTGCTTTTGCTTAAACTGCTATTTTCCCAACTTGCTCAGTCAAGTAGCAATCTTTGGAAATGTTTGAAGCCACTCTTCAGCCATCTGCTATAATCTGAGAGTACTGTAAATTTTTATTTGATGGGTTATTTAGCTTATAGTGAAAGTCAGTCTTTTCTGGAGTGTTCTGTAGAAGTGGTGGCATCACCATCCCTGGGGAGGTTTAAGACATGTGATGTGTTGCTTGGGGACGTGGCTTAGTGGTGGGCTTGTCACTTCTGGGTTAACAGTTGGACCCCGTGATCTCAAAGGGCTTGTCCAAACTTAACTATTCTATGATAAAAAAATTAAAATGCAAGCAGAAAATATTATGATAATTCATACTCCTTTTTAACTTGGTAATTATGTGATAGAATTGTGACTTTGAATAGTAAGAAGTAGACATTTAGTGCAGCTAGAGCAGCTCCTGAACCTCATCTCTGAAACTGTTGTTGTTTCATTTTCCTTTAGTAGGGAGTTGAAGAGTAGAGCATTATTTTAATTGTCTGGGTTGGTGTTTTTATGATACCAGGGTTGCAATTTGGATTATTTAATATCAAATAACCAAATATTAGACCACTTAATAGTTCCTCTCTATATTTTTTATCAAATGACGTGAGCAATAAATTTCCTTGTTGTAAAGGAATTCCCTACCCCAACTTTTCTATATGTGCTGAATTTAGTGCACTCTCCAGATGATAAATTTGCTTATGTGGAATTTAATTCTAATTATGCATTCAAATATGAGACATAATTATAGATGGAAAATAGACATCCTGAAACTGCTAACTAGAGTGGAAGTGGACAGACTTTCACTCCTTACTAAACACATATATGACTCTTAATGGATATTGAGTATTGCAAACCATGAAAACTGAAGAGCAAGGAAGCCAATTTTGTTTTCTTCTTTATAGCCCTTTTTGAGTCATTTGTTACTGTTGACTGAGTTCAGCTGCAATTCCTCATTTCCCTCTATTTCCTCCCATTCAATTCTATTATTTTAAACTGTCTTGGAAGCCATTGTACAGAGTAGTGTACTGCTCTTATGATTTTTCATGTCCTTGAGGCATTAAGCTTGCTATTTTGCAGGCAGATATGGGTCAACATACCTGCTTTTCTTTTGTCTCCTCCAGCAAGTACATTCAAACAGAATTAGGGAAGGAAAAGAAACTCTTTTTCCCTGAATCTCTTACCTGTTCTCAGCTATCAAATGCAAAAAGGAAGTAAAACAGCTTTTACCCAATCTACTTTTTGTCTGTGGGGCAAATTCCTTTGATTGTTACTTTGGGCACCTCAGAATAAGGGGCTCACCCGAACTTAAACAATCTATTAATTTTGTGTCAAGAACATGATTTTTTTTTTTATCTTGTTCGTGTTTGCTTGCTATCTCAGGGTGAATATTAAGGTTCAAGTATGGAGGAGAAAGAGAAGATTATGTGTGGATAATTTGATGATCTAGGTCCTGCAGTGGCGTAAAATAAAAAGGAAGACAAAGTATGCAGCTTGGCTTTTGACAGACTTTCCATGTAAATGTAGTTCAGAATATGTCTTGACTATTTAAGTAATGGATGCTTCCACAGTTCTGCTTGTCTAAAAATCAACAGGTTTTTATAACCGGACCAGTTATCAGTTTGGAATTTATTTCGGATATCTTTGGAACAGCTTTGCAGGGTTTCTATGTCTGAATCTCTCCTCCTTGGTGCAGTAACTAATTTTGAAATTTTAACAGTGGGTTGCTTTATTGCAGAAGAATCAATGCTCTAGTACCAAATAAGAAACCATGTCTGTTGCCACAAAATAGCCTGTTTTAGTTAACAGGAGGCTGCTTTGCTTCATTTCAGAGAATAGGCCACGGTGATAAAAATCATGCTGATACTGACAGGTCGCCCATCTTTCTGCAGTTCATTGATTGTGTGTGGCAGATGTCTAAACAGGTACGTGGTGATGTTCTTCAGAAGGTAACAGTGTGAAGAGATTACTGAGCTAAAACCCTACATCCTTATTTTTTTGAAAAAAGTATTTGAAGAGGACAGCATACCCCTCTGCTCTGACCTGTAGTAAAAAAGAGTGTATTTATTTTTGTGAAAGTGATATAACCACAGGCTGTGGTTATGTTGATGGACATGGGACTGTCCATGCAGGCATGGCTGGTGTTCCTGGGTATGGGATTCTCAGACACATTCTGAGGGTTGTTTCATACTGGCAGAAAGCTTTTGGAATTGCACCCAGCTGTCTTAATGGGGTCTGTTGTTTTGTTTGACCATTTTGTGAAGCTGTCCCTTGAACTGCAGGGACACCTGTTGTCTTATCTATGCTTAAAAAGGAAGCTAGGGAGCTTCTGAGTGCTGTGATTTAAGTATTGTAATGTCAGTAAGTAATGAAACAAAGCAGTGAACTTAGTCCACTTAGGGCTAAGGATCAGGAGCTTTATTTTCCTGTGTGGTGCTGGACTCCAAGAATGCACTGAAGAGATCTTATTCTGTCTAGATAGTAAAAGTATATGTGTAACTATTCTGTACTTTATTCTTTTTATAAATTAAAAGTAGGTAGAACAATTTGAGAAGAGATTTTTCAGTGACTAGTTTGAGAAAGTTGAACACCTTGTGTCATTGGAACACGTAGTCTGCTATACTGTACATGAAAGCATTATCTTAAAAATTATTTGTAGATGTATCCACACTTCTAAACTACTTTCAGTGTTTCAACCAGGGCATGTGCATATCCCCCTGTGTTTTCCATGTAAACAATGAGTTTGTCTTTCCTGGTTTTAGTTTCCTACAGCTTTTGAATTCAATGAGCAGTTCCTGATCACAATCCTGGATCACTTGTACAGCTGCCGCTTTGGCACTTTCCTGTATAACAGCGAGTTCCTCAGAGAAAAAGAGGTTGGTCAAACCACTCCTTGTGTCATTGCATTGCTGTCTTTACTCTAGGTGATTAGAGAATTTTTTGGTTGGACTCTATGTGGTTATAGTCCTTGCAGGCAGTGATTTTGAACTGGCTCTTATAGAATAGTGCCATGCAGTCACTAAAATACTTCTCAAGCACTGAGTTGGGAATCTTTATAATACAGAAATGTTTTATGCTTCTAAGTAAACCAGAAGTGTACTAATTTTGGAATGTAACAGTGGCTTCTATGATGGATTTCTTGATGTTATGCATATATTTACTGTTCTTATTTTGATTTCATTTTAGAAAGTGACTGAGAGAACGTTATCCTTATGGTCTTTGATAAACAGTGACAAATCTAAATACACCAATGCTTTTTATAGTAAAGAGCTAAATCGAGCACTCTATCCTGTAGCCAGCATGCGGCATTTAGAGCTCTGGGTTAATTACTACATCAGGTGGAACCCCAGGATTCGGCAGCAAGTAAGTAAATTCTCTGTAACATACTAAAAATGCTCTTAGAGACAGGAAATAAGGATTTTGTAGAGTACTACCTGTAATCTGTTCAGGTTTTTAATGCTTTATTTGTTAAGATGGAGGAAAAAGTGTAAGCAATTATTTAGCTGTCTCTTAGCTCATTGAACTTATTTGTCTGTTTAGTGGCAAGTCATCCTTGTGCTCTTTCTAGCCCTTTTTCTTGTACACATGTCTAAGGGCATTTGATGCTACTAAATCCTGAATGACAAAGCTTAGAAATGGGGCTTGCTGATCCCTGAAGAGTTGGGACATTAGCAACACAAACACAGTTGCATCTGCTTGGTCTTTCTCCTATTGCTTAGAGAGGGTATGAAACAATTTACAAATGAAATGACCTGCTGAGTCCTTTCTCTTTCAAAGCTATATGAATTGATGGTAAGATTTAATATTTTTATGTAACACTGATGACCCAGCATTGTTTACACTGTGGGTGAAAGCTGTTATTGAAAATTGTACAAGTAGATAAGATTGGAAGTCCAGAAAAGCTTTTATCAAATGACACATAGTTCAGTTCTGTGGTTTTAATCCATATGGACACTCAGTGTTTGTTACAGTCTTGCTGGAAATCTCCACCATGTGGCACATAAAGATTTTGTATAGAGACTTTTTTGTCCTTTTTAACAGCTTATGGAGATTTGAGTAGAAGATAGAGGAGCAATTTGCTTGACAGAAGCAGTCTTCACAGTCCAGCCCTTGGAATGAGTCAGTAGTTTTGAAGCAATACACTTCCTTTTGCACAGCTGATCTCCTGTATTATTTACAGCACTTTAGAGGCTTCAGGAAAGCCTGGCAGTTTGCTATGGCTTTTTACAAGTACATTGCCTATTGGAATTGGAAGTCCTGGTTTTAAAGCTTTTGTTGCTTGTTGTGAAATATAAGGGTGTTTTGCAAAAGGTGAATATAAAGATTTATTTTAGAAAATAAAGAATTATAAGACATGCAAATTAGCTATAGATCTACTTAAAAATGCAGTTTGCCTATTGGGAGAGCTTTTTGGCAGGAGTTTCTCCTTGTAAATGCAAACCCAAGTTTGCACTTCCTACAACAGTCTGCTGCTTCTACTGGTCCCTAATTTTCACCATTTTTGTCCACAAAATGTTACTTTTTCCTGCAGATAAAATTTATGCTTCATGTTCAGTTAAGCAACTGAATAATGAACATGTGGCCTGAATCATTTTTTTGATGACCTTTCTTAGTCCATTTCTTAGAATTATGTTCTGCTAGCAAAACTATTATCCTACATCACCAGTCACCTTAGTACCCACACCAGCACTGATCCAACTTCCACAGCTGCCTCAGCAATTCACCATGATCCTCTGATAGGAGCACAGTGAGTGGTGCAGCTCAGAGTGCTGGTTCAACTGGTCTTGAACTGGTGGGGTGTTCAACCATTTGCTGCTAAAACTCCACTGCTGGTAGGTTTGAATGACAGGCAGTTAACTGTGAAACAGCAACAGCTTCTAGACAGGTGTATTCAGCTGAAGGTAACTTCAGGCTCTCTCTCTGCTTTGGACGTTTGTAATAGTTCTTTTCCATTTGTTTCATTAGTCTGAAAAGGAAGTCAAGCTCAAAGTGGAAAGAGTTAAAAGGCTCTTTCTGAGTAATCTCTTGAAAGCCAGAGCAGTTGATTATAAACAGGTGCAAATTTACTTAGACAATTCACTTAAAAATGTTTTTTCACTTATTTACACCAAGTTGCAAATTAACTATTAAAAATTCCAGTAAATTTCATCAGTGAGAGAAGTTATTTAAACTGAAGACATGGATCTTAATCTGATCAGTGTAGCTAAGAGAATCTGGCTAAACACTGTGTTTTCTGGAAGATGCTGAGACATTTGGCTTCTGGACTCTAAAACCTTTTAGTAAGTCAGGAAAAAAGCTTTGCTCAAGGTATACAAGTAACTATCTTGCACACAATATTAAATAAGAAAATAAAATCCATATGTTCCAGGAAGTGGCGGCCGATTTTACTGAGTTAGGACAAAGGATTTTGTGCCAAGATGGGCTTTGGGGGAGGCAGCTGGAAGACAGAGGGCTCTCAGGTCACAGCAGTGAGTGGTTCTGTTTAGCTCTGATGTGCTACACCTGCCAGGGAGCCCTGGATACTCGAGCAGCCTGTGTGCAAGTGAAGTGCTCACACTCACCTGGGTCTGTGAAGTGCTCACACTCACCTGGGGCTGTGAAGTGCTCACACTCACCTGGGTCTGTGAAGTGCTCACACTCACCTGGGGCTGTGAAGTGCTCACACTAACCTGGATCTCTTCCTAGCAGCCAAACCCCGTGGAGCAGCGTTACCTGGAGCTCCTTGCCTTGCGTGATGATTATATCAGGAGACTTGAAGAGCTTCAGATCACAAATAATGCTAAGATATCCAATTCATCAGCCTCATCAACATCTCCCTCACAAATGGTGTCCCAAGTACAAACACAATTTTGAAGAAAATGTTGGCTTCTTCCCATACTGTAATAGCAAGTGGTGCTTAACATAGATCTCTAAAGAGGAATATTCTAATGCCTTACACTAGACTGTCCTAACACAAATTATTATAAACTGTCTTCATTTGAGGAGGACTTCAGAACAAACCCAGCTCTTCGATTACGTGCCTTTCAGAACCTGTGGACTGGGAACATTATTAATCAACTCGTAGCTATGGAGGGCTTTAAGAGTTATTTTGGTAGGTCTGGTACAAGTTAAATTGATTATATTGTTTTCATAAGAATGCTTTAATTTATTACATTTTAGGTCATGTTTTTGTAAGGAAATTCATGCTCAGTCTTACCTGTCATGAATAAACACAATAATGGCAATAGGAATATTAACATTGTATATAATTAGGTATGTCTGTATTCCTGTTAGGAATACATTCATGGAGTTCATGAGAGAAAAATAAATTATATTGCAAGATGTCAGAGAGAAGTGTTGAAACTTTCTGATTACCCAAGAATTCCAAATTTTACTTTTTTTTTAATAAATAGAAATATGGAAGGCATTTCAGTGATGTGCTTCTAAATAAAAAATTCAAATAGCTCAGTAGATATCAAAATAAAAGGAACTTTTTTATTGTAAATTGATTTTATTTTTTTTTTAAAAAACAAATGAAAGTTGTACTGGTTTCTGAGAAGTTCTGTTTGGGTTAGCTGTTCAGCACTAAAGTACAGTACAAATTATCACTGTGGACAGTATTGATTCTTTGGATTAATACAGAATTAAATGTTTCCAAAAGAAAGTTTATAAAATGAAGAACAGAACTACAGAGACATTGCTTAAATATCCAGCAATAGCCATAGTATTAAAGCTTCTGTTTGTCTTTTAAAAATAAATGTGCCTGTTTAAAGGAGCTTTTATACCAAAGTAGACAAAAATTCTCAGTTATAAATAATTTTGAAAGCTTGTACATTTATACTTTACTGTTTAATTTAACTCCTGTTCAGCAAATTTATTCTAACATATTTAAGGGGCTTCAGTATCCAAGATTTGCATATAGTGTCTGCACTTACATTGAACATTCAAGTGAGCTCTAGTTTCAAGCCTACCTTTCAGAGGCTTTTTGTAAATCTTTAATTTGTTTCTTTCGGGTAATTTTTAAATAGTTGCAAGCATTTCTTATGACAGTACAAATTTTGCTCTTGATATTTAATTAAAATTTTGCATATTCTCATAAGTTTAATGATATTCAAGCAATCCAGGAAATACTGCAAGTCAGAATCTGTAAAGGACTCTAATATTGTTATTTTAAAGGAGATATTTTGATGCTTGAGGCTTCTGTCATTGTAAATTATTGTACATGTGGTGAGTTTTGATCTGCAAGATATAATAGGATTATATATAAATTAAGTTTTGTGTAAGTGTATATAATATAGTTTATTAGAAATTCTGCAAGTTTATAAAGTGTAAATATTTTGCATATGAAAACTAAATTTAAAGGTATAGTTCCATAAAATAAGTCAAAGTTTAGAGGACATTGAATATTTAAAACAGTATTTTTTCAAAGGAATAAAAATATACTGCCTCTGGATTTAATTCAGTATATGCACTGAGTTGCACTGTGTTTTCAGGGAAGTTCAGAGCATACAGCATGTGTGCTCTAAATATGCAGAATTATATGACTTTTGTCCTCTAAATTTCATTCTCCCATCTATGCTCTCCAGTATGTGTATCCAAAATAACAATGTTGTCCCCCAATCTTGACTTGTTAAGATTCATTACATCAGATAAATGAAGAAGGATACTCAGTTGTTCATGATATATTTTACATTTTGAAAGCTATGCATACTCTGGTATATTTGCCTTCTACTTACTTGTGGTTTATTTAAAGAAAAAAGCGCTATTTTTATTAGAATATTTAAAGTTTCTGTATTTGAGTTTAACATATTGGTGACATCTCTGAGCGGTGTGATAAAGTTCTGAAAATCTAATCGTTTTTACTGTGTAAACACTACATGATAACCTGTTACATTTGGGAAAGTGTCATGTAATGGAAAGGATCTTTTTGCACTTACTTCATTACATATTACTTTGTATTATTCTTCAGCTGAATTTGTCTTTGAAGCTCTCTAACATGGCTCACTGCAGGCTTGCAATTTTTCAAGCCAGCAGATAGGATGTGTGTTTTAATTGTTTTTACATATGAGACCAACATAAAGGTGATTTTAATCCAGTCTGTTCTGGAAAATACTACTTGTGAATGTAGGCATCCAGATTTATCAGTGCTAGCAGAACATCTCTGTCCTTCCCCCAGTCTGGGCTGTTCTGCACAGCCCTCCTGAGCTCTGTGCACAGCGGTCCCTGCCAGGAGCACGCCTGGGGAAGCTTCTGAGCTCATGAGGATGAGACTTGCAGGCGCTGAGTGCCTTTTCAAGGAGGGGTGAAAAGCAGAGCTGGGGTGTCAGCATCACCAGCAATGAATGCCCAATATCCCATAAGAAGTGTCAGTCTTGGAATGCTAGTTTAGGTTTTTTGTATTCTTCCTTCCATGGACATGAGGAGAATAAGCTAGGTTTTGTGCTGGGTTTCTGTTACTTATTTAGAAAGGTTATTTGTTGAATGCCTTCTTTTATTTGCTCATGCCTTACCCTTCCCCCCAGCATCAGTTATGGCTGTACCTAAGACATGACTTGTGTGCTACCTCCTTTTGATGTATTGTTAACCTCTGCCTTGAGTTCAGATGTTGTGTCGCAACGAGCATTCTGTCATGCATGAGAACACGATCAGTGTGATCAGTACCAGCGCAGGTCTCCTCAGTGCTGCCGCTTCCTCACTAACCGTGTCGGCCGCTCTCCTTGGATGCCGCGGGACTGCTCTGGAGCCGGGCCCTACGTGCCAGGCCGTGGGTCGGGGGAGAGCAGTGAACATTATCCGTCTGCCGTGTCTGTGCGGGGAGGGGAAAATAAAGATGTCAGTGCTGAACTCTGTGCCTCCACCAGCCCTTTTCCTGCCGCGTCTCCGCGCTGGGGCCGGAACGGGCGGCGGGCGGGAGTTGCCGTCCCTCGGCCCGGCCCTCCCTCAGCCGGGCCCGGCCCCGCCTTCCCGCGGGGGCCTCTGGGAAGGCGCCGCCGCCAGGTGACAGCCCTCGGCGCTGCCGGGGCCCCAGCGGGCTGGGCTGTGGCGGCCGGGCCGGGCGCCGCGGAGAGGCGGGAGACCGCCCGCCATCCCGGCGGCGCGGCCGGAACCATGGAGCGAGCGGCGGCGGCGGCGGGGCCGGCGGTGGAGGGCGGCGGCGTGAGCCGGAGAGCCGTGCGGGCGGGGGGCGCCGCGGCGGCGGGCGCGGGGTCGCGGCAGCCCAGCACCGAGACCCTGGACAGGTGAGCGGGGCCGGCGGCCGGGGACGGCCCCGGGCGGAGCGGGCGGCGGGAGAGGGGGCGCCGCGGCCTGCGGGGCCCGGCGGGGGAGGCGGCGGGCGCCCCTCGGCCCGAGCCTCGGCCGAGCGCGGTCCCCCGGTCTCAGGGCGGCCTCCCCGACCCCTCCGGCCCCAGAAGCTGCAGTCTGAGGGCGGCAGTTGTGCAGCGGCGGATGGTCCGCGGCGGGAACCGGCCGTTGTCAAAGTTTCCTCCTGCGCTTGCCGTGTGCCGGCAGTGCCGCCGCCGGCTTGGCCGAGGCTGAGGCGGCCCGGGGGCTTTGGCCCGGGGATTGGAGCAGCGTCCTGCAAACCTGAGCTGAGACCGTCCGCGGGTTTTGAGTCTCTTCCTGATTGGTTTGGGGTTTTTTCCGTGCGTGTATTTAATCTGCAGAGGTGGGACTGTCCCCAAGCACCGCTGTGCCCTCTCGATGTGCGGTGTGTCCCTGGTGTGTGTCTATGTGTGCAGTGTCCCGGAATGCTGTCTGTGTGTCCCTGGTGTGTGTCTGTAAGTGTGTGCGGTGTGTATGTGTGTGTGCGTTATGTGTCTGTGTGCGCTGTGTGTGTGTCTGTGTGTCCCTGGTGTATGTCCGTAAGTGTGTGCGGTGTGTGTCTTATGTGTCCCGTGTGTGTCTGTGTGTCCCTGGTGTGTCTGTGTGTGCGTTATGTGTTTGTGTGTGTCTGTGTGTGCGGTGGGTGCGCAGGGTCTCACCAGAGCGGTGCCAGGTGGGACCGCATCTCCTCCGGCAGCCGCTGGCAGAGACATTACTTCACTCAGAAGTTTCCAGCTGAAGGTGGGCTTCAGAATTGAGCTTAAAAATCCTTAAGCAAGAGTAGAAGTGAATGGAAATCTCACCCTGATGAAAACTAAATAAAAAATAATATTTAAAATCAGTCCTAGGTTCCAGTCTCTGTATTCTCTTTTTTCTCTCAATAGAAACCTGGGGATTTCCATCATTCTAGTGAGGATGGAAATCAAATGTCCATTTTCTGTCATCAAGATGTGCACCTTTGTGTTCCTTATTTAATGCACTTTCTTATCCTAATTTTCATCTTCTCTTCTTCTGATCTTGCTCTTTCCTGTCCCAGTTATGTCCATTTGTCATACAGTTCACTTGTTTGCCGGTAGGGTTGTGCCAGGCCAGGCTGATATGTGGCTGCAGATGAGATAGAATGCAAAGGCAGTGAGTTCTGCTGTGTGCCCCGCTGGTGCATGGGGACAAGGCACCTCGGTGTGATCAGTGTTCTCTGGAACGCTGTCACATCCCCTGCACTGGCCTCAGGGGATGGTCCTGCATTCATATTTGTTTTCCTGCTGTTACTAGCTCTGTTGATATAGTGATTCCTTGTGAAGATAAGCCATAGAAAAATAAATACTTTACTTAATTAACAAGTGAGTGCTCATTTGAAAACAAACTTAGGCAAACCCTGAAGAGCTATACTGGAAATTAAAGAGATGTGAGAGAAGGAGAAATAAATTAGGTAAGAAAAGGATTTCTGTAGGATTTCAGCGTTGGGCTCTTTTGCAGAACTCACGTGAGGAGTTCTCTAAGTAAATCTGGGTTTAAGTTCAGTGCTAACCTGAGAGTTGTCCTTGTTCTTCAAGCAGGACTATCATAGATGTGTTTTAGTTGCAAAACAAGGTTGTGAGATCTAGTCCTGTGTAGAATGTGCAGGTGGGAAGAAAGCGATTAAAATTTATCAGAAAATTTTTGAAAGATCTTCCATTTGGGGTATGACATTGTTGCATAGATCTGTGCCTTATACTTAGCTATAGTGGCAGAGTTAATGTAAGGAAAGATCTCTTTTTCAGTAGTAATTGGTCATCTAAGGTGACCAATCCTTACCCCACCCTCTTAATGTCTGAGGTGTGGTGCACCTGCTGGGTATGTGTAAGTATATTCACTTCAATGTCATGGAGCATTCATAGAATCCAAAGCTAGTTTATAAATTAACTTTAAAAAAATAACATTTTCTTTCTCTATTTGACTTCTGAATAAGCATTCAGTCTATAGATGAGCACAGCAGAATGGTGTGAAGAAAAGTGGCAGTTATCTGAGATACCATCTGAGGCTGTGGTAATGCTCAGTTCCCTCTGGCATTCCCAGTTTTTCCTTGGATACCAGTGGGTGTTGAGCAGCCCTAGTGCACTTCAGACTGTCATTGCTTCTCCCTCTCAGTGGGGCATTACCTGTGGGCAGCTCCAGTTCAGGGGGCTGTTCTGAAATGCCATCACCTGGGCTTTAGTGCAGTTCAGGTGCTTTAGGGTTCTTGTAAACACCCTATGCTGTGCAATTCAGTGCTGTGGCATGTGAAAGATTATCCAGGGTTTATTTCATTAATTGGAAAAAGCTGCAGCCAGCTAGAAGTTACCCTTTAGACAACATGTATTTTTAACATTGAATACAGAATACAACATTAGCATAGTTAAATTTTTTTTAATACTAGCACAAAGTAATTTAATTCTGAGGCTTTACAGAATAATCAGGACATATTAATAAGGACAGTATAGGGAGTTTCCTGTTACTTGGCAAAACTCATGCCATGGATGGATTTAAGAAAGAAGCACATGAATGGTAAAAATTACACTGGATAAGGAGCAGAACGTTTTTCAAGTTCCTAGGACCCTAACCTCACTTTTAACATCCTGACAGCTCTGTGTCTCTGACATGATCTAGTAAAATTCTTTCATGGAATTTGATCAATAAAATAGTTGCATACTGCCCACAAAGCAAACGAAGTTTTATTATGTTATTGATCATTTACAGTGTTGCTTTCTGGATCTGTGCTGTTCAAAATACACATTTTGAATTACTGCTAAATAATTTGAAATTTCTGGTTTTGTAGCCCGACTGGATCCCACGTGGAATGGTGTAAACAGCTGATAGCTGCGACCATTTCCAGTCAGATTTCAGGGTCTGTCCCATCAGAGGGTGTGTCCAGAGACTACAGGGTAAGTGACTTGAAGAATGCATTGATTTGTTTTAAGATACAAGGGTGGAAGATGGGGAGGGTCCTTGCTATCTTGATTAGCCAATGGTAAGTACTTGAGTGATCACTGAGTGTTTCAGAGCTAGAAACATCTCATTATCCAGAGGAGTCTCTTGAATTTGCTTCCTGTTTTCCCCTATATTTTGAGTAGTGCCATTGAAGTCTAGAGAATAAAAATTAACAGAGATGTGAAAGGAAATTTTAGAAGTCAATGTTTTGAATAAAACATCAAAAGTGAGTTTTCTTTTGATTACTCTATAAAATAATTGGTAAAGTAGATTATAGTTATAGGTTGAAACGGTTTCTGGTGTGTGTTATTCAGAGTGCAGAATTGAGCTCCTCAGATTCCACAAAAAATAAATTAATGTCTTTGTTACTGTGTAGGGAACATAATTGAGTATCATTTTTGATGGGGTTTCTCCAGAGACACAGAATTTAACATCAAACGAACAAGTCACCTTTGTCATTCCTTCCCAGCAGCATTTTTGTCACAAAGGTAATGATGCACAGTATGGTTTCTCTGAGTTCCACTGTGCTTTTGTGCCCCTGTTCTTTCACCCTCACTGGCTGTTCCCTTCATGCAGCCGCTCAGCTCAGCTGTCAGGAATGGAGCATGGGCAGTTTTTCTCTTCTCACAACGTGACTAAACTTACCCTTGTTTTTCAATTCCCTTTAAGAAGCCCAACTTGCTGCTGTTTAGATCCCTTTTTCTTCCTAGATTTGTAACAGTTTTATTGTTCATAGAGAATGGCCACTGGAAAGTTTTTATGTCTTTCTCTTGTTTTGTTTAACTTGATTTTAATTCACATATGCTCTGTGATTACAAAGTATGTTGTCAGGAAACAGCACATTTTAGATTGAGTGACAGCAGGTCAGATTCAGCCTGAGTCTGAGATGTGTCCACAAAATGTTTTTGACTGTAGTGTGTTTAAAAGTTCGACAGAGTTTCACACAGTTGGCACAGTCAGCACTTTGTACAGAGTAGCTCTCCCATTCTACAGCAGCTGAATTGCAAATGCTTGCTCCAGGTCAAGGCCATCATTTTTGGTGAAACACTGTGGGAAAGCTTGCATTGCATCTGTTGATGTTGCATTTGCCAAGGATTTCATTTTAGGTAAAATCCATGTGTGTAAGCCTGGTGTTCAGTTTATCTCTGAGTAAAGTGCATTCCTCTGGAATGAAGAGCACTGTTTAATTTTGAATAGCTTCCATCTCTATACCAAACTCATCTCAGATATTATTTAACAGGAATAAATTTTTTAAGGCCTAATTAAAATTCTATTTCATTCTCTCTGAGAAGTGAAAGAAAAGGATTTAAGCCTGATGGTTTAAATGAAGAATTTTTGTGGATAAATTGTATTTGGCATCACTGCATTGCTGTGATTTGAAATCCCATATTTGTATATAACGTGATGGAATTTTTTATAGTTGCTTACTCAGTACCACTAACAGGTTGTGTTTGTTCATTATTACTGTGGAATCCACACATGAAAAGCTCAGTTTTCCTTTGAGACATCTTTCTCTTTTGATGCCCTTTCCTGGGTCTTCATTACTTTGGTTACCTCGAATTGCTGCATTTAGAGACTATGTTACAACTCAGAGCCTTCAGAACAGCTCAGATGTGTGTGCTTGCTCCTGGAACTGGTCAGGCAGTTCTGTTACTTTGTGCTGGATTTACCAGGAAATCATTGCTTTATTCTTTCTTTTTTCTTGTTTAAATTAATATGCTTGCAAAACCAAGTAAATATATTGATTCTTGTATCTAGCAGTGTTACTCACGTTAGTCTTACATGACTTACAGGGAGGAGGGAAGCAAGGGGGCAGCTGATGGAATGGTCAGAACTGGAGAGCACTGGGGGAGCTCTTGCTTGCTAAACCCTCCAGCAGCAGCGATCTCAGGCTGAGCTCAGCGCTCTGCTCTGTGTGTCCTCTCTGACACATGCTCTGCCTGCAGAGTGTTCTTGAATGAGGGCCTCATATAAATGAAAATGGCTCAGATTGTAGCTGCTGGCTACAAGCACCTTCAGAAGCTGAGAAGAGTTGTCTTTTTCTGAAAGGTCCTGTGCCTCTCCTTCATGGTTGTTAGTGCAGGCTTATTGTCTTCCACCTAGAAGGATTACCAGGCTCTTTCTTCTCTTTCAACAATAGCACAGTGTAGCAGGATAAAAGGGTGATTAGGAATGAATGTTTTCAAAGAGCTTGGAATTTGTTACATCACTAAAATCAAGTGGCTGATTTTTTTTTTAGACCAAAAAAATCTGCAAATGAGAGTTATTAGTTCTACATAGTTTTGTTTTGTTCTTTCAAAACCCAGCTATAATTAAAATGTTTGGAAGTAGAGTTCTTTTGAAAATCTGGTGAAATAAGATACAGTATCTTTAACAAATCAAACCCATGTGTTTCATTGGATAATATTTTATATTTTAACTAACAGGTGTACAGGAGGCCAGTAATACGGGTAAGATTCCCTTTGGCTAGCAGTGAACTGCCTCCTACCTGTGTGTCTCTTGTGCTGTGTGAGATCTTGGTGTGTCAAGCGTTCTTTACCTCATTAATGGGTTTTATGGAGCAGTCAGGCCATTTTGCTATGCAGTGCAACAGCTTCTTTGCCACAAAAATGCTTTATATACATTACAATGTTTTCATGAGCAATGAAAGTCAGTATGTAAGAGAGCAATATTTTAAAATTGTGTTATGAATGTGCAATACTAACTTCAGTTTTATTACATTAATTTTGACAAAATGGATGCTTGCAATTCAGGTTTACATGCTTCAGAGTGCAGAGTACTGTGCTAGCAGCTCTAACATGTCTGTGCTAAAGAATACCAGTGGTAAAAGCATTTTGTCTGTGTCTGTCCTATTTAAGTAAGTTCCAAATTCATGCTTGCCTTTGTACTTGTTTTAAATTAGTTGCTACCAAGCTGTAATAGGATTGAAAGTTAGGTTTGAAGTTAGGCACTAGTGCAATGACCTACATCTTTTTAATGATAATTTTGAGACCAGGGCTTGCCCATTGTCCATTGAAGATTAAAAAGGGCATGCCTTGTTTTCTTGCCCCTCTCTCTTGGTAACATTTATGGAGTGAGAAATGATCTGGATAGTGTTCTGACATTGTTCATGAAATGTGTCCAACACTTTTATTCAAACAAAGACCTCTTGTTCAGTCTGAAACCAAGAGATGAAGTCTGAATGGATTCTTTTTCTCATCTGTTGTTTACCTATTTAAAAATTATGTGTTTAGTCCAATCATACAAATCCACAAATTGATATTTTTTTGCTTTTGAATCAATAGCACTTCAAATAATTGGTCTTAGTTGAGTAACAAAAAGTGGTTTTGTTCAGTTGTTCCCAGTTCTGTGTAAAGGCTTTGATATTTGAATGGTCTGCTCTGCTTCTTTGTCTTTCATATATTTAAATTTTTTGGTGTATTTGCTCATTGTCCTGCTGGTTTTCTTCCAGAGATCACAGTGTCTACTTTTCTTTGATTTCAGAAACAATATAATTGTGATCTGAAATTTAAGTAATTTCTGTATGACAGAATTCTACCCATACCAAAATGTTAGTAACATAATAGCTTGAAAAGGTTTTTTCATTACATACAACTTTTTAAACTCATGTAGAGTTCAAATTATCTGAAGATATCTGAAGTCCTTTTTCTAAGCTTGTTCTTGAGGGTTTCTTGTAGAAATACTGTAAAAAGAAAAATTGACTTCTAACACCACTTGTAAATTTAGACTGAGGCTGATTTTCCAGTCTGACCAAGTGAGTTCTTTGCAGTTGAACTGGGAGTGATGGACTGTCATGAGCACAACTTCTCTCCAGCTGTTAAAGGAAGAAGACGGAAGAACATTTTTGGCTGAACATGTTAAAATAATTCCTTCAGCTGACCCAGTGACATTTGTGCTTCTCTCCAGTGTGCAAAAGGACCTTATGTTTATTAAGGAAATTGAACTAATGTTCAGGATTTGCTGCCAATGATGCAAAAATAAATTACCATGAAAATGTGAATTGTTTGCATATTTTGCTGTGGGTAGTAATTTTAGTTTCTGTAAAGTTACTGGCCAAGTTTCAAACAACAACATAGAAGTTGTTAGAAAGATATGTAAAACTATAAGATTGAGATTTCAATTACAACATGTTTTACACAGCAAAGCTTTTTTTAAAATGTCTAGGTACTTCTATTTGATGTCAATCTATTTTTTTCTGTAAAAGATTGCATGAGTTTTCCCATAATGCTGCCATTGCAAGTTGTACTCAATTTCTTCTATTGATAAGCATGTGGCATACTGAAATTAATTTTCTTCATTGTAAGGTTATTTGTCTTAAAAAGACAGTACATACTTTTATGTTCTTATCTTCCAGCACTGACTCTTTTGTGAAAAAGGGAGTAAATTTTTCATTTTGTGTTGTGCCAAGTAACATTTAAAGGATGGTGCTAATAGCTTGGATTCCCTTCTGTGGAAAGTAGTGTGTGCCAGGAGTGGAAGATTTTGGAAAGCTAAACTGGAGTTAAAGTATATGCTGTCTTTTTAAGGAAATTTTTAAAAGGGAAACAAGAAAAAGATAAGATTCTGTCCTTTCACCTGTTGTCTGCAATTTTTTTGCTGTTACTTCTCTCTTGCCCTACTGCTGCCTCATGCAAAGCAGGAGATTCAGGATGGACACAATGGCTATCATTCTGAAGCAGAACCTGATCAGGTGGCAAGTTTTACTCATCTTTCATTCATTAACTATGTAGCAAGGTACTATAAAGTAGTATTCATACAGTGCATACAAATCTTACTTTTCTTACTCAAGAGAAGCCCTAGAAAGCATTTAGTTGTAACTGGTTATGTGCCAGACAGAGTTTTCTTGTAAGGTCATGTAGTCTAAAATATAATACTGAACATAAGCCTGGCTTACAGAGCACATCCACCCTCAGTCTGTAAGCACATTATTTTTTTGTGATTGACTGCTGAATGTAAAATTCCAAAATTTTCCAAGGAAATCTCAAGCCAGAGATCAGCTGAAATATTTTTAGAAATTATTTATTAGGGAGAGCTTGGGGTAGTCTGTGTGGAAGCAGAGAGATCCTGCCAGTTACTTCTGTGTGGGTCAGAGCTGCAATACTAGGGGAGGATTAGTTGTTTATTGTAACAAGTTACCCCATTATATTTATTCAGGATGTAAAAAATGGAGACCCTAATGTCTCATCATTTTGACCTGAGACAGATCACTTTATTACATGGTCCTTAACAGTCCCACAAACTGTTTTATGCTTTATTACAATCTTTAGTACTTTGTAAATCTTAGCTGCCAGCAAAGGACCCTAAGAATCCATCATGTATCATTCAGCAATGAAGCCATTTACCTCAATGAAAATTTATTAAACTAACTCTTATTTTAAAATTGCTAATTGTCCTTCTATATTTTGTTATTACTTCATTCTTAATCTGACCATCTGGATCCAAAATTCCTATAGTGAACCTGTTCCATAACCTGTGGCACTCTTAGTGTAAGGTATTGATTGAAATAGAGCATTGTGGGGTGCTTCTTACTATCAAAATCACAAAGTCAAAATGTTTAAATAAAGTTTCTGCCATATAATTCTCTCAGATGAAGATACTCAAATATTAAATAAGCAGCATTAGAATTTTTTAAAAAAATAAAAGAGCTTTAAAATGTTCTCAAATAGATAAAATACCCCAAATAATACCTGCATTCAGCAAAACACTAACAAATTATTAATTTATAATTTGGGCTGATCTTATTGTTCTTATTTTTGTATGCTGTATATAGCTAGCATGTGAAACTAATTGTTGCATGAATGCTTTGTTACTAATACGTAATAACATGTATGTCTGTGTTAAACTTATAATGCTTAGTTTTGTGTTTGGTTGTTGTTTTGTTTTTTTCTTTTACTGTGGTACTGTTTAGTACAGTTGTGTGATTTTAAAAAAGACACACTTCTTGTGTTCCAGTAATCTGGTAGTAAAAGCACTTTACATCAAAATATATCGATGTGGTACAGATGGAGAGTGAGATTTACTCATGATTTTGGATTTTTGCCAGGCACTGCGGGATGGAAACAAACTGGCACAGATGGAAGAGGCTCCACTTTTTCCTGGAGAATCAATCAAAGTTATTGGTAAGTGTACCACTGAGTGCTGCACTGAATACTGGTAAATTGCTGCTTTATTTAAAAACAGAATATGACTTCTTTTTGACTTTTGGTATTGCATTTAATGCCACTTAAAATTAGATGTGCATTTCTTTTCTTAGTCTTGTAAATCCAAATGTAGGAAAGATAAATCAGATCCAGAGGATGACTTGCTACATACAGATAATACTTCTTTTCCTAAGGATTTTTTGTTCTATAAGGATGTATGTATTGTATTTCTGCTTGGAGGTGCTAAGGATATATCACAGCTTCAAAATTCTATTCTTCAAAAAAGATGAAGTTGTGGTGAATTAGTTTCCAGTACTTAGTGGGATTTATTTCACTCTGGCATGTGACAACAAGCTCTGTGCTAGCAGTGCAGTACTTGGCTAGGAAAGAATACCAGCAAATAAAAGTGAAAACAAAGCTATGGGCATAGAACTGAATTACTTGGAGATTGAGTGCCTGTGGATCAGTAATTGCCACTTTGGATGCTCTGTCTTTGGGGTGAGTGTGGCTGCTCTGCACCTGGGTACCTGCAGATGCTGGGGACCTGCCTGCCCTTGCTCAGCCCTGCCCCAATTGCTCAGGAGCAGCAGGGGAATACCTTTCATTGTTGAGATAAAGATAACTCTGCAAGAATAGACTTTCCTAAAGAGGTCAGGCATCAAAATCTTATGGAGCTGCCAAAATCTTGTGAGTTTCAAATGAAAATAGATTGTTATGCAACAAATGTCTGTAATAGTAAAGCAAAGCTCTGATTGATCTGTTTTCCAGCTAAGGACGTTATGTATATCTGCCCATTTATGGGAGCAGTCAGTGGCACACTCACAGTGACGGACTTCAGAATGTTCATCAAAAGTGTGGAGAGGGTAAGACTTCACCATTATCTGCCTCTAGTTTCAGGTAGGAATGTTGCTGAAGTAGATTTCAGAAAGTGACAAATTCCATGAAGTGTGATATTTCACAGCAATTTACTAAACTGGAATTACTGTTGGCTCTAATGAAACACACACGAATAGTAGTAATTTGTATTTCTTCTAACGTAATAAAGTCTATTTGTTTTATATACAAATTACAGGATCCACCTTTTGTTGTTGATGTTCCCCTTGGAGTTATAAGTAGGGTTGAAAAAATTGGAGTACAGAGCCATGGAGACAATTCTTGTGGTATAGAAATAGTTTGCAAGGTAAGGCATGGTAGAGATTTATTAATAGTAAATTATTTTCATTTCATTTTTCTGTAAGAAGAATCTGCCAGCCCATGTGCTGTTTTTCTGTCTGATCAGTTCCCTGTATTTGAATCGTGCTTCATTTGTTTCAATTCCTCTATGATACTTGCAGTCTAAAACACTTCTGCCTTTTGTCTGAAGAGTGAATTGAAAGAAAAAGGGGCAGTTTTTATATCAAGCATCTCTACTGACAGTTCTAGTTACCTCATGAATGCTTACACAACTCTGTTCTGTTGGGGGTTAGATGATGTCAGTGACTTAGTGTTCCATATATGCCTTCATTCAATCAGGTGTCTTAGAACTGCTTTTTCTTTCTTTAAGTTATCATAGAGTAAAACTGTCACTTATTTTTGACAGGATATGAGAAATTTGCGGCTGGCCTATAAACAGGAAGAGCAGAACAGACTGGAGATCTTTGAAAACCTTGTAATACGTGCATTTCCTGTTTCTAATGGGCTGGTAAGTCTTGAGATGGAGAGAGGCTGTCACTGGCTCTCCTCTTTTGGGAGAGTGTAGGGGGGGAAATACAAGGGCTGCATAACAAACTTTGAAGTGTTGATTCATAAAATGTGTTGCAGAGCGGGCAGGCCACTCTGACCCTGTGTGATTTTTGCATTAATTCATCAAACACAGCTGTGTCTGCTATTGGTGAAATTAATTTATGCATAACCCTTGAGATCTAGGTTTGCCTAATGTTGCTGATTAAAAATATGTATGTGTTGACTCTTGTTTTCTGCAGTAGATAATTAAATCTAGAAGTTCTATCTAATACAACAAATAGGTACAATTAATCTTGTTATTAGCTGCAGAATCCTATTTTGTTTGCTTGTGTGGGTAAGGAACTGGTTGGTGGGTAGGAAAACAATTTTCTAATCTTGCATTGCCATTGATGTGTTGTGTGATCAGAGGCAAGTACCTTCAATTTTCTGTTTCCTATGTTGGTTTTTTGAACTTTAAACTCATGCTTAATGGAACTCATACTTAATGGAAAAAACCATCTTTTTTCTAGCTCAGTGTTTTCCAGTCTTGACTGAAGGTGTTATGTCTGCTTGATATTTGAAATTCTGGAGTGTTGACTGTTTTGGAGTTACTGTGCTTACAACCTGTCAGGCAGTAATTTATGATTTTGTTTTGTTGTTTTTAGCCTCTTTTTGCATTCAGCTATAAAGAAAAGTTTGCTGTTAATGGCTGGAAAGTGTATGATCCAATGGCAGAATATAAGAGGCAGGTAAGTTATAGAATAATTGGTGTATTTTTTTTTCTCCATCTCCCCCAGAGCCATTTAAACAAAGAAAAAATGTTACAGAAAATGCATCATTTTCAGTCTATGTAGCTCTTGCTACATTGACTGTCTGCATCTCATGTTTAGATAATAAAATGCAAGTGGCCTGAGTTTGAGTGTGTTGAGCACCTGCTAAATTTGGTGGAGATACAGGTGCTGAGTGCTTGAGTGAATTGGTCTAACTTAACATGATTTTGAAATCCACATTTTTCAAGTGCTGTTTCTACAAAACACGGGCTTTATAAAAAATTGAATTTGAATAAACATCACTAAACAGAAGAGTAACTGTAATTTGTAATTTTAAGTCTGCATTGTCCATATGGTTATTTTCCTTATCAGTTTAATAGGAAAGACTTCCAGTGGTTTATGATTCAGCATGAAGACCTAAGTTTATAGCTTATTTAAAAAAAAAAGAAAAAAAAAAGTGGGCATGCCTTTTTTTAAAAGCATGCAGCACATAAAATTTGTCATTGCCCCAAACTGAGATGTATAAAGGTCTAACCTGAAAAATGCAAGATTGTTTTGTTTCCACACAGGGCTTGCCCAATGAGAGTTGGAAGATATCCAAAATTAACAGCACCTATGAGCTGTGTGATACATACCCTGCTGTTCTTGTTGTGCCAACCAGTGTGAAGGACGATGACCTCTCAAAAGTGGCAGCATTTAGAGCAAAAGGGAGAGTTCCTGTAAGTGAAATTTGTACAAGAGAATAAAAGTATTTTAGAAATTTGTAACTTTAAAAAAATTATTAGTGTTCTTTTAGGCTTCGTTTTTTAAACAACAGTGGGGTGGCTTCCTTCCTGAGTTGGGGGGTGGGGAAAAGAAAGAAGAATTAGACTCAATGGATTTAGAACTGAAGGGAGCAACTCAAGTATGAGTATAATTGCACAATTATTGTGCTATGTAGTGAGTTTTTTGTTTGGATTAGCACTTCTAGGCCACAGTGGTATCTCATGCTCTGGCATGTATTAGCTTGTGTTCTTATTTGGAGTAGAATGTGTCATAGCCATAGTGCTTTGCTTGAGAATAGACAAGGTAGCTTTAGAACCACTTTAAATATGTTAGATTGTGTTGGTTTTCATGCTTAGCAAGGTAGTATATAGGTCCATATTCTTCCACATGGAAGCAGATTTTATTCCTCCATTGCCCTTTTTATTTTCCAATTAGAATAATACAGGCTTAGTTGCTGTTAGAAATAACAGCTAAGATGTTCAGAATCACTCTGTATTTCAGGCTCAGATTTGGGATGAGCAGTCAGTGCTAGTGTGCTGTCAATATGTTTTTGCATCAGCCTGTCCTTAAACTTGCATTTGTTGATTTGCCAGGAAATAATGCCAGATAGGCAATGTGATTGTCTGGTTGTTCTCTGGCCTGCTGCTTTTATAGTAGTGTAGTGAATTAAATACTTTTCTCTTGTTGCAGGTGTTATCCTGGATCCATCCTGAGAGTCAAGCAACAATCACACGATGCAGCCAGCCATCAGTTGGCCCAAATGATAAACGTTGCAAGGAAGATGAAAAATATTTGCAGACAATTATGGATGCCAATGCTCAGTCACATAAACTTATCATCTTTGATGCCAGGCAGAATAGTGTTGCAGATACAAACAAGGTAGGTTTGTACATAACTGGCATTAGTTCATCAGCCTTATCACAAAGCTGAAGCTTGAGCCAGGTGTCAGAATGTGGAGAATCTGATGTTGAAAAGAGATAAGAAAGGGTGCCTAAAGAGGGCAGGAAGGTAAGTTGCTTGTACATTTTAGAAAGGCTGGCAGGAATAAAAGGCAGCATGAAGATATTGTTACTGTCATATTTTCTGAAAAATCCCTTTGCCAGGATTTCTTCTCCTGAGAAACTGAGAAGCTCCAGAGAAAACTCAAAACAATAATTATCTGATTCCTGTGTTTTGCTGCTTTGGAATGTAGTTGGAGATTGTTTTATCCAACAGGTGGTTGTTTGATTGGTTTCATGTGAATTGTTTTGACTTAATGACCAATCACTGTCCATCTGTGTCAGGACTCTGGAAGCAGTCAGGAGTTTTCATTATCATTCTTTTATAACCTTCTGTCTCTATCCTTTCCCTATTCTTTAGTATAGTTTTAGTATAGCATTCTTTAATATAATATAAGTACATAATATAATAAATTAGCCTTCTAAGAACATGGAGTCAGATTTTCAATTCCTCCTTGATCCTGGGGATCCAAAAGATACCACAAATGGTGACCTCAGGCGTTGGCTGTAGCCTGAGCTGAGGAACAGACCCACAGATAGAGCTGAGAAATTATGCAGTAAAGCTCACAGAAGACCAGAACTTTCATTGATAAAGCAGTGAAGGTATTGGCTGTACTATCAAATGTAGCCTGTTACAATTACAGTTTCTTTCACCTAAAAAAACCTCCACATTTTTTAGAAAATCAGAAGCCAAAAATATGTTTTTATCAGCACTAAAATAATCTCTTCTCTCAGAAAATTCTGAAACTTGAATAAAATAACTCTCTCTGCCTTATATTGAAGTCCTATACATGTTCTTCTCATTGTCTGTTTTTACCTTTTGAATGACAGGCTAAAGGTGGGGGATATGAAAGTGAAAGTGCCTACCCAAATGCAGAGCTGGTCTTTCTGGAGATTCACAATATCCATGTCATGAGAGAATCCCTGAGGAAACTGAAAGAAATTGTTTATCCTACTATTGATGAGACTCGGTGGCTGTCAAACGTGGACTCCACACACTGGCTGGAATATATAAGGGTAAAATGCTTTTGATGTGGAAAATCAATTACTTTTTTAAACCATGCTTTTAACTTGCACTTCCAAAAATCATGCTGAAATCATGCTGAAACTCAAGAATAATCTTGTGAATCAGAATAATCTTGTGAAAAAGTGTAATTTTTAAATAATCGCTTAGAACGCAGCATTTCAAGCATTCCATAATAACACAGTATTTGTAGTTTTATGTACTGGGAGATGGTGAGTTAATTCCCAATAATACAGTATCATATTTACTGCTGTGTTTTACTTTCTTGAGAAGGAATGTTTGTGGGCAGTCCAGGATTATCCCTCTTGTTTGGAAGAATGCACTGGGAACTTCAGAGTATATTTGAGCCACTGCCAAAACAACTTGACTGTGAATTCCACAGTCTTTCTCATCCTTCCCTCCTTTAGTGCAATGTTGCAGTTCTTGTGATGGGCACCTACATTTTCATGAGCTGTTTGTAACCACTGATCTATCAGATTAGTATCTGCCCTATTATTTAACATAATATTAAAATAAATCACTACCACACTCAGTTTTACAGTCAGTTTCACTAACCTTTGAAATTATTGTAGAGTAGATTATTTCATTACCACATTCAATCCTCTGTTTATGAATAATATAGATGGAGTGTAATTTGTTTTATTAGCAGCTGGCTCAAATGTCACTCATGCAAAACATGTTTGGGATCATTCATTAGTTTGACTCTTAAACAGTCTCTGACAACTGCAGCAGAGCCAGTAGAGGGAGCAAACACAAAATTAGGAGCCAAATTTAATGATATTTTGGGAACACTTTAATTTTTTTGTTCACTTGAATTTGAACTATTTGAAACAGCATTGGGAATCTAATTCTAACAGCATTGAGTATCTGGAACACTTTTCTTATCAGCCTGGCCTTTTACAATTGTCTGTTTTGTGTTTGTGGTCACCTTTCATTGGTGACCACTATAGTGGGGTTCTTGGATCAGGCAGTGTCAGGAGTGAACTTTGATACCCCTGTCAGACAGGTGACAATAGCATAGCAATTGGAAATGTCTTTTAAATTATTTTGAAGAGTTGATGCATGTGTGACATTCTTCATGGATCTGTCCCTTACATGCTACTTCACTTTAAGGGTACTGACAGCAGAAACTGCAGGCTGATTCCTTGAAGGCTGCCATTATTGTGTTAACAGTGTTGATAGTGTCTCTCTGAGATTTCTTCCAAGAGTTCTTTGCCTTTTGATTTAGCTTGCTATAGCACTAACACTGCACAGCTTTACTCTAAACACATCTGCTGTTTTCTGGGCCCAGACCAGTGTGGCCGTGTCCCAGTTGAATGCAATGCATCACTGGAAATTCACCTTCCAGCCCTGGCACTCACAGTGCTCCAGAGGTGCTCTGGGAGTGAAGGCAGCAGTAACTCAGTGTGTGCAGACAGGAATAACAACATGAGTAGAGGCACTTGGTGCTTATTGCATACCTGGAGTATTTTCTGTCTGAGGGTAGAACTTCTGCTATTAACTATTTTTCAATTCTCATTTTGGAAACCAGTCCAAAGCCAGTTATTTGTTAGGAGCCCTAACTGAAATACTGTGATGGTTACCAAGTTTTGAAAAATCTGTAAAGAATAATAAATTTGTAGAGGAAGCTGTTTTCTAAAGGCTGTTGTCCGCAGTGGAATAAAGTGCTTCACATACTCCACAGATATCTGCTGAATTAATAGTAAATGTGGTTTCTGTCTCCCATTCCCTGCTCATTTCCTGTACCTGTTCTGTTGTTTGTTTCCAGCTGCTTTCCTTCAGAGGCATCTGTGTTCTCTTTAAAGCAAGCTATTGCATACCTGTATGTTAAATAGATTTGTTTTCTGCTTTTATTGAAGACCAAACTGTGTTAATATTAATGCAATAGAGCTTTCCAACTGAAATAATTTGCAGTTAACTAGTTCATACCACAAACTCTGTTCTCTCATAGACACTTCTGTGTTGTTTCTTGGTAT
Organism: Zonotrichia leucophrys gambelii; assembly: GCF_028769735.1. Classification (NCBI taxonomy): domain Eukaryota; kingdom Metazoa; phylum Chordata; class Aves; order Passeriformes; family Passerellidae; genus Zonotrichia; species Zonotrichia leucophrys. The sequence continues at coordinate 7,435,830 of NC_088174.1, forward strand.
TTCCCCTCTGGCATCCTTCAGTTCTACCATTATAGCAAATCCAGGCTGTTGAATATCGTGTATACTTTGTGCAGCAGCAAATCAGAACTGGCTACCAGCCAAGGGTTTCTGGGTTTGTTTGGGTTCTGTTTTGGTACAGACTAGCTGGATGCTTTGTCCTTTTCTCTAAACTCAGTAGTTTCAGTTGAACTTGAAAATGAAGCAAGAAAGAGTGATTGATTAATGTGAAATGAACTTTTGAAAACCTCGAAACGTCAGCCTTTGGAATAGATTACAGTATTTCTGTCTTTTCATCCTAATACAGAATATCAATTAATTTAGAGAAGGGATTCCCAGGTTCATTTGTTGTGTGCTCCTAGTTATGGAGAGCTGGTAAGCTCTCTGTCTGAACAAGAGAGTGCACACAGTGTTTGTACCTCTAGGAGCATGCACACCACTGGTTGGAAATCTCTAATTTAAAGCATTGTCATCAGGATGATTGTGTAATTAATCTGAAATTTTAAAACACGACTTAAAGAGTATAAAATCTTAATTTTTTTGGGTAGAGTTTTGGTAGTATTTAATACACTTGTTTCTTCATTTTTTTAAAGATGCTTCTTGCTGGAGCGGTCAGAATTGCAGATAAAATTGAGTCTGGTAAAACGTCTGTAGTGGTGCACTGCAGTGATGGCTGGGACCGGACTGCACAGCTCACTGCTCTGGCCATGCTCATGCTGGACAGCTACTACAGGACCATCAAGGGCTTTGAAGTGCTTGTAGAGAAAGAGTGGATAAGTTTTGGACATCGATTTGCAATGGTAAGCTGGAAAATGTAGTGTGCAGTTTGTCACCTTCAGGGCTTTTACTTTGAATAGCAGTTTTTTCACTGCTGCATTTTAGTTATTGTCTCTGGTGTCTTTTTAATGATCTGAGTGTGTCAGAGAACTGTGACCCATTCATTTTTAACCAGAAACCTCTATGTGATGTATAATATAAAGTAAAAAAAATGAAGTGGTTGAGTGTAATAATGAGAAAAAGTCATGTGGTTTTTTTATGAGAATGAGGGATTGTAACTTATGTTATGGAGAACCAAGGAAAACAATTAAGGTTTCTAAAGTGTAAAATGGCTGGAGTTATTACTCTGATTTAAGGTGGAAGTGTTTATTTAACACATGGGTTAGTGGGGAATTAGAATAAATTGTTATGACATTCTGTGGGCTCTGACTCTTAGGATTATTTAGTAGAAATGGCATGTAGTTATGACAGGTGGATATGAAATAACCATTTTTACAGTTCAGTCTTAATAAATTCCTACCAGTTTCAACCACTGGTAGAAATCAGTGGCTGTGCAGTAGAAGATGGAGAGGCAACAGGTAGAGCTTTCCAGCTCTGCTGAATGCTGAAGGCATGTCCCTAATTTAATATTGGGAGGCATTTTTAGTAGTTGAAAAATGCAGGTTAATGTTATGGAAGACTTGCTTGTCTTGTTCACTCCTGGAACATATGTAAGAGTTCCTGAGCTGTGCAGAGCTGGGAAGGCACTGCAGGCCAGGCTGAAATCAGTGTGCTCTGACTTGCAGCGAGTGGGACACGGAGATGACGATCACGCCGATGCTGACAGGTCTCCCATCTTCCTGCAGTTCATTGACTGTGTTTGGCAGATGACAAGGCAGGTAAGATGCTGAAGAGTGCATTTCTGTGAGGCATCAGTCTTTATCTTGGAAACATAATTTGTGTAGGAGAACACATTCCTGTACAGAGTAGTAGCACATTTACCTGAAGTTGGTTGCTCTGTGGCTGCAGAGAGAAATTTCTGTTGAAAGTGAGGTACAGGGAGCTAGAGTAGAGATCCTGTCTTGAAACCAGCAATTTTTTTTTCTATTTAAAACAGGCTTACAAAGGGTTTACTGTTTATATAAATAAGAGTTGTTGATGAAATAGATTATTTGTGTTGCATGTTCACTGGTGGAGTAAATGTTTGTATGGATTTAGATTGTCCTTAAGAAACAGCAAAAATCTGGGCTGATTGTGACCTGAGGGTAGTAGAGAGTTCTTTTATATATGTCTCAAATGTGAACATTTTCATCCTTCTGTATACAGGACAGCATTTATACCACACAAGCCTATTCTCTGATAAGTTTTCTTACTTCCATCACTGCTCTTACTTCTAGATCAGGGGAGATCTCTGAAATTAGTGATTCTTAAGATACCAAAATATTCAGATTCTCATTTTTGTTCTGAAATGTTAAGTTATTGAATAGATTTAGTCTTTGTTTTCCTTATTTGTGCCTCCATGAGCAAAAACCTAAGCTTTTTTTTGTGGTTTTATATTGCCATTCTTTAATGGGGTTATTGAAATGGGTCCACCTGCAGGCTCTATTTCCAAGTGATTTAGAAGTTCTTGGTGCTTGATTCCTTTGGTTTTTACCTTCCCCTCAATCTTTTCCTTTTTTCTTCTTTCCTTTTTTTACCTCCTTGAAGCCTAACAATGATCTGTGCTTTTATGGTGAGAGCTCTTACAGTGAGGTCTCTGTAGTTTGTGATTTGTTTTGAAGGGAGGAGGGTAACAGTCTGGTTCCATTTGATCCTGGCACTCCCAGATCTCTTACTTAGTCTTCTTGTTCTGAGCATGGTTCTTAAAACTTACATCATACTTTCCAAAACTTGTATTCAAAACAGTCATCTTTGGTGCTTTATGAAAGTTCCCTGCTGTTATACTGGGCTCTTCTCCAGGGGGTCTTGCAGACTTTCTGTGTATCTATATTTCAGCATTAATGTGCTGTTTAGTATGGCTGGAGAAAATAAATGAAAAATTCTGTCCCTCTTTCAGAGGAAAGCTAATAACAATAGCAAAGAGGAGCAGTTCTGAACACCTGGTAGGAACAAAAGTCCTCTGGGGAGATCCTTAATTGAGAGCAGCCTCCTCTGTTTTTGTGATCTCCCTTGCTGCCTCCTATTTCTTGCTATAAACAGTTTAGTTGCCTCTAGTTTAAAAAAGAGAAAGGGATGGGGGCAGGGGGGAATCTATGAAACATTTTGCCAGTACCACATCTGTTCAAAACCTGGATCCAGAAATTGTTAGGAAACTCATGAATAGCAGTGATATTGAAAAATCATTAATGTTGTACAGGAAAAAAAAAAAATAGAAATGGTTAATCTTGAACAGTCCTTGCCTACTTATTTTAATTTTTCAGTTGACTTGAACACTCAGAGAATAGATGTGAGGACTGTGATTACCTTGACACAGACCTTTGAAAAACAGGATTCTGTTTTATCATTGTGTAGATCATTTGCTCATAAAACAGTGATAGTTTTGTGCTTTAAAATTCATGGTAAACATATGTGAAATGTTCCAAAGCTTAAGTAAGTGTTAATGACTGGAGGGTGTAAGGGCTCTGGTTTGGGCATGGGCTAAAAGCAAGCAAATAAGCTCTTTTGGGGTCTAAGAGTTACATTCTTAAAGCAGTCACCTTAACTGAGAGAATCTCTAACTTCCCACTGAGATACAAATTTCCAGATAGCTTCAGGCAATGAAATACAGGCCTTGACAGCCTTTTCTTTTCCCTTGGGTTTATGGTCTTCATGACACACAAATAAAATAACAGAGAACTTGAGAGAAGTACATTGACATCAGATTTTAATAAAAAACCTCATGGTGAAGTGATTTCCCTCTTCTGTTAGTAAATTCTGGTGAAACTGAGTAGCAGATGTCAAACTGGAAAGGCCACGTGTGAGCTGGTGAAATACTGATGCCTGGTTAAAAATGAAACAGAACTGTAAAATTTGCATGTAGCACTGCAGTTTAACTTCCTACCTTTCATGCACTGAACCCTCACAGGAGGAAGGTCTGCACAAAGTCAGCACAAAGTTTCATCCTGTTTGTTACTGGGTGTCAGCTGTTGCTGTAGATGCATTTTTCACTGGATTCAGCAGTGCACTGTTCCTCTGCCTAGGCTTCAGTTAACCATTATTGTCCATTGCACAGTTGTTCTGCCAAGTGTTTCAATGTTGCTGTAGTATAGAACAAGTTCATTGATTAAAAAGCAAGTGTATTTTGCATGTGTCTGAATCAAATGCCACTTCTCACCATCAGACTTAAACAAGATAATTTCTTTTTTTAAATGCCACTTTACAAAAACCCCCAACAACTCCCACAGCAACAAGTGGGGGATTTTAATGACCCATGTGTTTTCTCATAATTAGTGGATTTGAGAAGAAGTAAATTTCCATTTGGGGAATTTTTCCACCTGAATCTTCAGGCAGACACTAATAGGCTTGGAACTACAGAGAAAGGCATTTTTAGGTCAGTGATTTTTCAGCAGCAGTAATAGAAGCTCTGCAGTCTTGATACATCAGCTCCAACAGTACACTCTTGTATCCAAAGACTGGGTTTCAATAAAGTGCTATCACTTATTAATAAACTAGTTGGAGAGCAAGCACTGATGTATGGAGCTTTGAATATGCTTCACTGGATTGGAATAGTGGCCATGTCGGCCTCCTTCTCATTAGGATGGACCTGTCACAACACAGAACCCTGATGTGACAGGGCTCATTAAATGCTTTCAGTTAAAGAGAGTCCCTCTAGGAGACACTTTGTCTTCAAAGTTTTTTCCAAATATCATTTTGATGCTTTGCAAATTATTTTGGCTCTCTGTGTCTGATTGCTGCTTTGAGTTGGACACAGCAGGCTGAGATCTGAGACCCAGTGAATTTTCTCCTGACTTAGTTCAGCACACCTGCTTGTCAAGTTCTGTTCATGCTTCCTTAAAGTAATAGCTGTGTTTTTAACATCATTGTTTTGTAATTAAGTTTTGGCATGACTTCCTAGAGAGAAGGAAGTTCAAAAGTAAACTTATGAACATGACTGAAAAAGAGATTTTGATAATCTTAGTTTCCTCTGTGCCTTATGAAAACAAATGGTGAGGAGGTTGAAAACAATCCATGATTTGCAAGAGAAGCCCCAGTGTGAGCACACTGTGCTGGTGAACAGTGCACAATTGTAGCAGAGTCATAGAAGAAAAGACTCCCCTTCATTTTCTGTGTCATGGTGCTGATAATCTCCCTACTCAAAATTTTCAGCTGAGAGATGGTATATATTAGCTAGAAAAGTCTTGGAAAGGGAATGCTTTTACAATGTTTGTCTTAGATCAGTCTTGTTTTTTATGAAACATTGTTTAAAACTTAGCTCTTTCTGGGTTCAATACAAGCACACCCATTGTGTGTTATTCAACTCTTTACTTTCAACATGAATAAACATTTGCCCTTCATAAATCACAGCTGACACTGAAGAGGAATTTCTGGATCAGCTAGTTCACCCACAGTCCCAATTGCTGTTATTCCTCCTAACTATAGGAGTCATCTTCATTTTAAGTAGCTCTTGAGGCACTTGCCAAGGTATTCAGTGTTCTTCAGTGGCACAAACAGAAACCAGTCCTCTTAAGAAGGACTGTTCTTGCTTTCTGCACATCTGAAACACTGACTTAAGGTTTCTCCATGTAGCAGGAAATTCTGCCTTGCAGATCTAAAACTTTGCCTTTTAGACTTCTGTGAAGATGTGCTCTTTTAGAGGGAATGCACAAAGTTTATTTCATTTGTCCTGGACATTATTCTCTTATTACATGCTCTTTATTGTTAATGAGGGAAATGCTACTTCTAGGTTTTCCTTAAGTCTTCTCAATTTGTTATTCTTCTAAATGTCTATCATTCCATGTCTGTATTTGCTACCCTTGTCATACTGGACACAAAGTTATTTTGGCACATCAAGCAGTTGCCACAGGTAGTCTTACCATAAAATTTGATTGAAGAAAGATTTTTTCCATCTGAATGGGCAGCAGCCCATGCATTTTGCAGTAATTTCTTCCTTTATGAATTTTTAGAGCTCTACAGATTAGGAGAAACATTTTCAGATTTCTGACTGTTTGTCTTAGGATATATCAAGTAACCTGTGCTCGTGAATAAAATACCTAATGGTGCTCAGGGGAATAAGAGTTCTTTCATTTCAGATGTACAGGATTTACTTTCCCATGCAGAAGAAGAGAGATTCAAGGCTTATTGTATATAGCTGATGCTAAACTCAGGGTGAAATGGAGAAAAGTAACTTACTTGAGTAGAAACTGAAAGAAAAGTTTTAATTAAATGTTAAGCACAATGTATGTGTGGTAGTCATTACTATTCAATTCATTGCATATTGAAATAGGAAATAAAACTCTTAAATGCCATTATCTTATTTTTTCTTTTTTTTCTCCCCAGAATGTTTTCTTGTTCTGTAGTAAAAGATCTAAAGCATATGTTTAAGAGGGCTTGGGGTAGAACAGAACACTGTTAGAGCTTCTTAAAATTAATTGCTTTATATCACCAGTTTCACATCAGCTAATGTTTGTATTCTGGTATACTTGGATAATGAATGTAAAGTATAACTCTGAGAAGTATTTGTAGAGGAGTACGTAGGTGAAATGAATTATTGAAGTGGGAGTTATTGAAATTGCTGAGTTTTCCTGCAAATAATCCCTAAATAGGACAAAAATTTCACCTGGATTATTTGGTTATTTCTTATGTCTGGTTTTCTTCCTTTCTACGCTGCTTAAAATAATGCTTAAAGTAATTTTACCCTTTTTTTTAATACCAGTTTCCTGCAGCCTTTGAATTCAATGAGCTATTTTTGATCACCATTCTGGATCACCTTTATAGTTGTCTCTTCGGGACTTTCTTATGCAACTGTGAAAAAGAGAGATTAAAAGAGGTAAATAATTAGTATAATGCACATTCTTGGTTTTCTGATTTTTTTGTATTAAAATGCATAGAAAACTACCTAAGATTGTCTGAGCTGTCACTCATTTGTCACATAGTCTTAAAAAACAGTGCAGACATTAAATTTCATGGTATGAGAAATATATACTGAATGCCCTGCTATTAAGTGAGGTGGCACTTAGGTGATAATTCTTTAGTTATCATCTGTCTGGGGGGTTAAGGATTTTAATAAGTCCTCTTGCAGGTGTTTTCAGCCAAAACACAAAATTTTTAATAGTAGTAATTATCAAATAATATTAGCATTTCTTTTACTATTCCTGAAGGAACTCCTACAGATGGAGTTACTATAGGACATAACTGGATGGAACTTGTGGCTGAGGACTACAGAAATTAAAATTATCTAAATGAATGAAGTTAGGATTCAATGAAATATTATGTGTTTGTGAAGAAAAAATAGAAGTTCATTGCTATTCCAAGAGCACTTTTGCTTACTTGTGGGTTTTTGCTTTTACTGCCTCATTTTTTTGAGCAAGTTACAACTCCTTGTTATATTTAGTTCTGCCTTTTTTTTTTTTCCCCAATTTTTCTCTGCTGCTTCTGCAGGGGAAAAGTTGCATGTAAATACCACAAGATGGAGCTGAATAACATGTTCTCAGCAAATGCAGGGTTTCCAGACAGCATTCTTTCATAAATAAATAGTCAGATGCAATTCTCAATAGAGAAATGCAGTAGTAGAAACACATGCTTTACAATACTGAAGGAGTTTAAATTTGGAAGATGAATCTGATGTAAGTTCAGATTTCCAATCTTTGATCCAATCATTATTGCTGATTAAATTTAGAATAATGCAACTTTCAGAAGTGCAAATAAATGTGCAAGGAGTCAGTTTAAAGCATAATACCAATTATTTGTTAGAAGCAAATGCTATGAGTGGGAAGACTGAAAAATTGCTTTTCACAGACAGTGTTTTGGATCTTCCAAACTCCCTGTCTCTTCACTGATATTCTTGTTAAAGCTAATCTTTTTAATTCAGTTTATCAGTGTGTAAGCATGTATTTAAGTACTGTATATATTGCTGTAAATTCTGACCAGTACAGGTTGCTTTTGCTCAGCTAGCCTTTAGTGTCTCTGAAGATAATATGTCTAAATCTCCTTTCTCTGTTAGCCTTGTACCAAAATAAATGTTCACGTGTTTTGCTAAAGTTTTAAGGCTGTTCAGTGAACAGCTACTGGAAGTGTCTCAGCCTGCATGTAGTTTTCTAGTTGATTAGACAAAATTCTGACAGAATTACTGATATGCAGATGTTAACATCATATTTTAAAATTTTGCAATCCTTGTCATGAATTTATTTTTTTTTTTACTTTTTTCAATCAGGAGGTGAGCACAAAGACTGTATCTCTGTGGTCCTATATAAACAGCCAGTTAGAGGAATTCACAAATCCCTTCTATGTAAACTATGAAAACCACGTCCTGTATCCTGTTGCCAGCCTGAACCATTTGGAGCTGTGGGTGAATTACTACATCAGGTGGAACCCCAGGATGAGGCCTCAGGTAGGAGCTCTCACACATCTTTATATTTTATTGAAGGTCACAGAAATAAGAGAAATTATTATTTTTCCTAGTGTCAAATGCAGAATTTAATACAAAAATGCTCATTTGTTGCACTTATTTCAGCTGATAGGGAAAAAGGTGTTTGTAATGAAGATAGTGCAGGATGTGGTCAAACATGGAAAAAGGATGTTTTCCTTTTTCTGCTGTCACAAACTTGGTAGTTACAGTATCACTGTATTGACTTGCAGTGATTAACAGTCTTTTTTTGGCAGGAGATTACTTTTATAATACTTTGTAACACTTTTTAATACTTTTATTGCCTTGACCTTCTCCTAGTTTTTGTGTACCTTTGTTTTAATCATGTTTTGCCCTTTCCCCAGCACTGACAATAAATTACAGCAGCAGTTTCTGAAAGAAGTGGATATACCAACTCATTTTGCTGGCTCTCTATACTAAGCATCCCATGGATGCTTGTCTTCAATTGACTTTTGTAGTTTTAAGCTGGCATACTAAAGATTAAACACTCCCCATACATGCTCCTTGATTCATTCAGTATTTGTTCTTATAAGTAATGTCTGCTATTGAGATAAATCTCTAAATCTCATCAGACAAATGCTCCATATGTTCTCATGCTTAGAAGTCTGAAGAAAGAACATTCAGATTGTGTCACAACCATAATATATCTGTGTGCTACACCATCTCTTTATTAAGGTAACATTCCAAGGTACCTCCAAGCATATTATGATGAATTACCTGTATTAAGTGATTGCTCAAAAGGTGCTTTCATCTTCTAGCAGTTAGAATGAGATGTGAGTTTCAGATTTATTACACATCCACAAGTCAGAAGCTGTTGTAAAAGATGGTTTTCCATGGTAAGTTTCAAGGCCACTACACTGGTGGAAGTCCAGGTTTCTGAGAAATACCCTTTAAGGTCCTGGAAAAGTCTGGATTGTTTGCTTTTCTCACTGAGGTGTTTTCTCTGAGCTGCTTTGTTTCTCTTACTTGTTAAAACTTTGAAAGATGATATATTTTAGGTTATATAATTTTCAAGTGAAATTGTCAGCTGCTTTTTAGCAAAATGCCATCTTTCCTTCAGCCTGTTTGCTGAACTCCATTTGGGAGGTGTTTGCACTAGCTGCAGTAGTGTTGGTTTATGGCTTGGATTTGATGAAGATCTCCAGGCCCTGAGATCAAGCAGGCTTTGTGAACCACATGAAAGCCAGTCCTGCTCCAAAAGAGGGAGGGTGGGGAAGAGATGACACAATAAGGAAACAGCAGAGCTGGCATCTCTTAGTGAAAGCTCTGCTCACTGCAGTGCTCTGCCTGCTCCTGTGGGAGATGCTCCTCAGCCCCTCTGCACATGAGACTCAGTCACTGTGAGAGCAGGTCCCTCCATCAGCAGCTGAAGGGAGCAAAATGTGCTGCTGCTGGCAACTGCCTTAGCTCTCCTGCACCTGCTTCTCTTCAAGTACTTAAAAAGTGTTTCAGCTTTTTAATTCTGCCATGTAAGTTTTGCCTTGATACATCATCCCTTTCCTCTTGTCTCTGGCCTGAATTTATGTTTGTAACCAACATTTGGGAGTGTTTCAAATCTACTTGGATAAATTAGCAGCAGAAATTGCAAGTTGGTTTTTTTTTTTTCAGAATTGCATTCACCAGTCTAATTATGAAAGCACAAACTCATACAAGCAAATGAATAAACAATTTCTGCAATCATAGAATATACTAAGTGCAATAAGAATATACTAATCACAATATAATAAGTTTGCTTTCCTCTGTGTTTGCATTGTCTGGTGTCACACCCTGTTAACCAATTCAGTAACATTCAGATGCATTCAGTGACAGAAAAAAAGGCTGTGACCCCTGTGACACCCAGCAGGTCTTCACTTATCTTCAGTGAAAAAATTTCTTAATCAGTGGATTTATTAAAAGAATGGGCATCCCTGCATACTGGTAAAAGGTGATTTTGTTGAATACCTTTTAATGTGTTATCTTGGTTTTCAACTAAATATAAGAGAAAATTAAACATTGAACATGAATAAGTTGTCTGATGATTACTTCAAGGCAACCTTGTAGTGTTTTATCAGCTGAAAAAACATCTTTAAAAACCAAACCATGTTTATTGGTTTTGAGGTGCTCACCAAAAAGGAGAAAAAGCCCAATAGGTGAATTTAAGGGAAGATGAATAATAGCACTTTGAATATAATCAGAATGCATCTTTGATAACTGTTTTGAGAAATCTCACAGGAGCAGAAGGGCAGGTTTTGGTTGGATGCAATATTTTAGGTTTTCTCATTTCCACTTGATTAGTGAGCTTGATTTTCAAATGGACTGAGAGAAGTTTCATTGCACTTCATTGCCTTTTCTATTGGAATGAGCATATATGACCTATAATTTTTTTTATTTGAAAATTACTGAATGCTAACTTGATATACCGATTTATTTGTTTTTGTATTATTGTACTCTGTCTTCAAATATCTGTGTCTCAGCCTTTACCAGTGAGGTACAGTCTGAGCATATTCTTCATTGCCCTAGGACATACAGAATTTAGCATTATTCTTATGTTCTATAAAGATTGCTTAGAATGATATAACTTCAGTTCTGTCTGAGCTTTGTAGAAGCCTGACATGGTGGTTTTGATCATGATTATTTGCATCAAGAGCCCTGTTTATTTTGTATTGCAGTAGATCATGTGCACTTAAGGACACACAGCCTTTCCATAGGGGTCAGAGCTCAGGAGTCTGAGAACTGAACACTGTGGAAAATTCTAGGTTAAATGTGGACATCTCTTGTTGCTAAATTGTGCTTCAGCAAGGTCATTCTAATTCTTAAGTGAAATAAAATGTTCTTTGGTTTGAGTTTGGAGGTGTTATCATTATTGGCTTCTTGTCCCAAGAAAATTAGATAGATCTAAGTTCTGTCTTATTAGAATTCATTGACTGAGAAGACCTTTTTCAGATTTGCCTTTTCTTTGAGTTGGAGAAATGTGTATTTGTATGTGACATGTGGAAGAGAAGCCCTTCCATTCTGTCACAGAGAGGTGTGGGAGCTGTGGGTATGGCCTTACAGGTGACCCTGCTAGTCTGGAATACATCAGATAATATGATACTTTTGAATCTTTTCAGTTGATACATATTTTTCCCTCTTCTGTGTAATCATTTCATCCTCTTCTTGACACTGATTTGAGGAGTTTTGGCTGCCAGATGTCATTAGGTATCTGCTTGGGCATCTCTGGAAGGTGGGGAGGACACAGCCATGCACATGATCTCTGCAGGGGCAGTAGTTTTGAACTCACACACCCCATCATTCATATATACAGAGCATGAGTGAAAGTTCCAGTCCTTTCCAGCCAAAATAATGCATTTTAGTCACCAAACTTTGCCCAGTCCATTAGGATATGTTCAGTTCTTTTTATGCTTTCTTGGAAATTATGTTTTAACACTTGGAGGACAGGGCTTAGTTTAGTTTTAGTTTTATGTTGTTTTTTTTTTTATTTTTCTATGCTTGGTAATTTTTCTTCAAGCTCTGTTCTGTATATCTGGCCACAGTGCTCATGTTGAAGCTACAGAAATCCTTGTAATTTTTCAAATTCATTATTTCCTTCATGTGTGTGGACTGTCATCCAGAGTAAATAGCTAGCCCCATCTATCACCTAGAAATTCAGTTCAGCTTCTGTGGTGGGATCATCTGCTAAAAGCAATCTCAAAACTTCTGTGCAAGTCAGGAAATTCTGTTGGCTGGTTAGCAGCTCTTAAAGATGTGAGAGGGAAAGGTAGGAATAAGTAAAGCTTTTTGTTCAGTATGTACAGAAATGGCTGTAAAGTATATAAATAGCTTACAATTGCTGCTTTTATTTGATGCTATTGCCAAAGGATTTGATGTGTTGAACAGTTGAGCAATCAGATGTCAGCTGTGCTTCAGTGTCAATAAACACAGAATATTGTATAGTGGAAACAACAAATAAGATCCTGAGTGTCACTGGGAAAATTGCTGACAATAAACTGGAAAACATAATTACTGAAATGCTTTATCCTGCATGTAATGGGATAATGTGTAACTTACTGTTACAAGTTACTGCATGTAACTTACTGCTGGCACATGGAGTGTTCATGGATTTATCCCTGCCTTCAGTCACACTGCTGGTGTGTTCCCCTCCCAGCAAGTTGCCACTGGGATATTTTTGAGAGTTCACACATTTGATTCACCACCAGGACAGAGCTGTCACACAGCTCTGGAACTGCTTGGCACTGCTGGTCCTGAGTCCCTGATTTTGGATGAAAGAGTGAGGCAGGAGATGTCAGGAGAAGGAATTGTGACCTTAGCAAAGCAGATTTCATCCCAGCAATAAACAGAGTTTCTTGTGAGATGAGGCAGGTTTTGGCCAGTACTTGGTAGTTTCTCTCTAGTTCAGTGTCAAGTAAAGATTTCCAGACTCTAGTTTACTGCAGATAGTTTTCATCTGCAGATAAAAGTCTCAGTATTCAATCAGTATAGAATAAAATAGAGACTAACTGCTTATGCTGGATGCTGAAAGAAACTGTAGTTACCTAAGAAAAATAAATTGGTATCCTGTAGTGGGCATCAGAACGTGCACAGAATGGGAGAAGCTGGTACTGTGCAAATAATCTTCATTTTGGGAGTTTCTAACACATTCTGAAGGGCAAACAGTCCATTTCTCTCACTCATGTCTCAGATGTCTAAATCTAAGTGGGCTGTAGGTTTTAACAAGCAATGGCATCAGCTGGTAGCATGAACAGTTTCCTGAGTCTGGAAATCCATCAGTTGTTCCAGTTCCCACCTGATAGCTGTGGGGAAGTTATGGGTTTTGCTATCCAAAATTCATAATTTTTGCCCTTGTTTTTCCAGGAGGCCAGGGCTTTTTGCTTGATTTCTCAGGAGTAAGAAGTGTGGAAGTATTGACTATTACTGAAAATTGCTGTCTTCATCATCTGAGATTGCCTTTTGCTACAGGTGTCCTGTTCTCTAGGCTGTCAGAGTTCCAGTTCTTCACAGAGAGGAACAAAAAGCTCCAGTGAAAGAAAGATATTGTTGTCTTTCCAAAGCACAGAGTAGGTTTTTGGAAAACTGACAGTCTTAAGCTGAGCAATGAATTTAAAATAACCATTTTCTTCTGCAGCTTTTCTTCCCTGTTGCTAAAATAGATAAAGTGTGCTCACTGAACAAGGCAAAATGCATTCACTGTTGAACAATTTTCATGTGAATGGCTGTCCTTGAGCTAGTGGAGTAATACACACTAGATATCCATCCAATTAAGACTTGGTGGTATTATAAGTGAGTAACTACTATAATTTCTCTTTTATCCATCCTTGTGTTGACAAATTTTGCTATCCAAAAGGACTTCAGGATCCTGAAAGATTCCTTTGGAATGAAAACCTGAAAATCAATACTGAAAGTGAACTATAGTAATTCTGCGAAGAGGAAGGCTTGAATTTCTGAGGAAATGAAGCTGTCTATGTGGGATGTAGTATGTATATGGTGTAGCATAACTATAGTTTCTCTAGTGGGTATAGTTTAAAAATAAACACTTTATTTTTCTTTAAATCCTTCCCCAGCAGGAATAATTCATCATAACTGTGGAGTGGCATGTGCTCAGCATTACACTGCACCAGCTTCTGCTTTTGATATACATGGATAATTCAGTTTAAAAAATGGTTTTATATCAATGGTATTTTAGTAATAAAGAATGTTTTTAGCAGTGTTGTAAATATTTTTCTGCTCAGTGTAGGCAGTAGGTACCCTGCTGTTAAGGTGGAGGAAAAGTACCTGCTTTTGAATGAAATAGGAAGGCAAAGGGAGAAGAAGCAAGTAACAGGGAAGAATTGCAGAAGTTGAAGGCAGCTACAGGTGAAGGTTGTATGAGGAGGGAATCAGGTCTTATGTTGAATTGTGCCTTGGTGGAGAGAAGTTGAACTAAACACTTAAGAGAAATGTTGAAATGGAAGAAACAGGAAAAAATGTGAGCTTCCCTAAATAAAATCTTCCTGATGAGTTGAATATTCTTTTTACTTTCTGTTTACAAAAAAAAAAAGTTAGTTTTTTAAAGATAATTTAGTGAAATAGAGGTAATGGAATAAAACTAGGAGTTTGAATGTGATGGTACCAAATTTGGTTAGAGCTTGAAGCCAAACAGAAAGATGCCAGAATAGTGGACCACAGGGAGAAGTTTGTAAAACTTATATTTAATGCTGAGGGTATTGCTCAGGACAGGTAAAAGAACTTGGGGCTCAGGATTTGGGTAAGTGGTGGGAGAGGTAGGGGAGCAGCATGTAGTCTGACTTCCTGAGTCACTATTACAGTAACAATTAAAAAAAAACTAAAAAAACCCCACAAAACAAAAAATAGGGGGGAAGGGGAAGAAAACAAAAAAGCCCCAACACTGAAAAGTCTTTTTGAAGCATTGTAGACAGATTCTTCTGCAGCTTTTCCTGGGCCAGCTTTTGGGTTAATGCCTGGAGTGAGGGTCACACTTCCCAAGGATCCAGGCCCTTTTCTCCACTACTTAGTGCTGCTGGCAAACTCCATATTTGTGTCCCTCTTTGGTTCTGTTGCTAGCTGTATTAGATGCAAGTGCCAATTTTGTTTCGGGGTGATCAGCTTCTAACTGTTCACAGTAAATTTTATGTGACTAGAGAAATCTATTTCTACTTCTTGTAAATAGTAAATAGCAGATTTTTTTTTTTTATGAAGTTCACCCTCCAAAATCCATGAAAAGGTATGTAGTACTTTCACCTTTATGTTTCTACTTATTTTTACTGGGCTATTGTGTTAAATCACAGAAATGAAATGTACTGTTTTTTTACCTCATTGAGATAATAGTTTAAATAGCACATGAAAAACATCCTGAAGAGCAATGGCCCAGGACATTTCCCAGCCCAGTCAAGCTGTAGATGCTGGGTAGAGTTTCATCTGTGTAGGCTCCTGTCATGCAGCAGAAATAGTTCTGTGCTTTTAGCTGGGTTATGGACAGAAATGATGGTGTAGAAGCTGAGTGTTGCCTGGCAGCATCACTGTGGGGACACTGGTGTGACAAAGGAAAGGATGCATACTCTGCTGAGAATCTGTGGACTAGAGCAGCAAAAATAAGTTAAATGCAGCTGGGTGATAGGTCCAGAGTCATCTTTTGAGCTTCCACTCCTAATTGAGAGGCAGAATGAGAGAGTAGAAAGCAGTACAGCTGCTGTCAGCTTCCCAACAAATTCATCTCAGGCAAACCAATTACATGATTTCTTAACAAGACAGTAATAAAAGCTTGCCTTGGAGATGCTACTTGTGCTGTGCAAGTACACAGTGCTAGGGTTAAGGTGGTAACAAGATCTTGTAATAAACAATCTTCTTCAAACTTCTTGTTCCTTACAGAATCTGTCACTCTTCCTCTTCCTTTCATCCTAAACAGTGGCAGAGTGAAGGAGAGCCTCGTTCACAGCAAGCCATTACAGGTGTTATTGTGGAGGTTGTTGGACCCATTTCCTTCTGAAGAAGGTTTAATTGAGAGAGAAATCTCATGATGAAATAGAACAGGGTGAAGTGACAAAAATGGAGATGGTTATCTGTGAGAATTTGTACAGGATGGTTTGAGGATACACTGACAGCAACAGGTCTCCCTGGGAATAAGCCTTCAGGAAGTGTGGAAATGAACTGACTTTTCAATTTTAATGTTTTTCATGACAGAATTTAATTCATGATGTTTCATCTTTTTACTCTTCTTCCTTCATCTTTGTGCCAGGCTGATTTTCAGGTCTTCTTGTAGGAATTTCTGTGATACTTAGCTGCCTATACCACCTTTTCCTTACCCCATGATAATGTAATTGGAACATGAACCTTTTGTTACTAAAAAATCAGCTATTGTCAGCTGCTTGAAAATTGAGCTGCTTGAGATTTTTCTGGACTGAATTTGGCATGTTATTTCATGAAATTGAAGTGTGTATTGGAAGTTTAATGTGTGAAAACTATTTCTGGAATTTTATTGTTTATTGTGTGCATCTACATGATGCTGTGTTAATGGCAATCAAAAAGAATCTTTTCCTGGGAAAGGCATCATATCAGAAACCCCTTCTGTTGTGTTTGCACTGCCAGATGAAATGGCATGATGATATTTATGTGGGACTGTCCTGCAGTGTTTAAATCTAGCATGCCCTTACTGAAAGATGGCCAATATTTTGAAGGTGACCCCTTTTTTCCCCCTACTAGGAGACCCTACTCTGCCTTGCTCACAGCTTAGCTGGGCTCTGCTGGTTTGCATTGAGTCCCCAGGTTTGAGTGTCTGACTGAATTGTTTTGTAAAACTTAATCCAAGAAGGCTCTGTTGCTTATGAGACTGTGACTAAGAAAAATGTTTTCCCATCTGAAAATATTGGGAAACTTACAGGACTTCTGTTGGGGCAAGGGGCTGTTTTTCTATAAATGCTCAATCTCTAGGGAAAACATGAGGTTTTAGCGAGATTATATTTCAGAAACCGTCCTGCTCATATGCTGGAAGAAATTCCTCCAGTTTGGAGGTCTGAGGCTGCAATAATCTCAATGAATTCTCAAGAACTGAGAGGAAATCAAAGGACTGAGAGATGGATTTTATACAGAGTCTGTGAGAGAGTTGTGTCTAGCAGGGAATAGGAGTGAATAATGCTCTGAGAGCTGGAGGTGTTGGCTTTTGTTCAACCCATGGAACAGAGTCTGGGAGAGTCTGGAGGGGGCATGGCTGCAGGCAGAGAAGGAGTCATCCCCTGAGAGAAATGACATTTCTCCCTGCCTTTTCACAGGATTCCTCTGTTGTCAGGGAGCTCACCTGGAACAGAGTGATCCCTCTTTTTGTCCTTATTTACTGGGTGTCCTGCTTGATGCCCACATGCCCCAGCTGCAGAATTCCCAAGTTCCCTGTTAAATTAGGAGGTGCTGGCTTCAGATCCTTGTTTGTAAAAGTAGAGTGTTAATAGTCCCATACCTCATTAGGGTGCTGCAGAAATAAATTTGTTTCTTGACATGAGATGAAAGTACAGAAAAGGAAACTTTAGCATTTTAAATTCAGAACAATAAATAAAAGATGAGGTCAGACACTGCAAAGAAAACTAAATATTGAATAACTTCTCATTAATTAAGTAGCATCAGTCTGTGCACCGAGTAAATGAGGAATACAAGGGGAAAGCTAGTATTTTAATATTTATTTGACCAATGATTTTATACAGATGTACAGGAAGGCTGAATTGAGGCTGGAGAAGTAATCTTCATTCTGACACCTCCTAATTCTTTGAGAGTGTAATTTTGCAATCTTAATGTTGAAGAGTTTTGTGTGTGAGTTGAATATACACAGGCTTTTTAAATGTCATTATTGTTATTTAGCTAAGTTATTGAGAGGCAGCTCTGCTCTTCAGGATGGACCTGTGGGGAGAGCAGCTCTTGCGTCAGGGCTGGAGCAGGAGCTGCTCAGTGAGGCTCTGGGCATGCAGAGGGATGAGAGTGCAGCCACGCTTTCCTCCCCCAGAGCACTTTGCCAGCTCCTGCAGCAGCTTTTGTGTGCTGTACCCTGGAAAGATTTGTGGTAGATTCCCCAAAAGCCAGTTCTGTGGAGCTGCTTTCTGAGGGTGAGTGAGCTCTGCAGTGACCCCAGCAGCTGATGCCCGTGTGAAATCGGCCCTGGTTTGCTGAGTCGTGGTTAGGCTGTGCAGAGTGTACAGGTCTCCAATGACCAGGGAGCCATTGTGGGACTGATGGTTCCAGTGGTAAATCATTCTCTTAGGGACCCACATGTTTCAGGAAAATGTCTTCCTAAAGAAATCTAAAGTAGGAGTCTGTGAGAAAGTGTTCTTTTATTGAGGGGAAAAAATAAATACAGGGGATGCTAATTCCAGAAAATCTCAATCTTTACTAAAATTTGAAGTTTCCACAGTGTGTATTACAGCATCTTGGACAGTCTTTATCAGCAGGCTCAGTTTTGCCATTTTTGTAGGTGTTCTACTTTCTGTAATCTACCTGAGAAAAACGAGATTGGCTTTCTGGAGGGTGTGCTTTGTGTTTGATGAGTGAAGGAGAGCTGTAGATTTGTGGCCTCACTTGCTGAAGTTTCTATAGAGGATGGAGGGTACAACTGCAAGGGAGGGGATTCATTCACAGTGAGGGCAGAGCTCCAGGGTCACTGGGAGCTGGTGCTGTGCAGCAATTGTTCTGCAGAAGACTCCAAAAGTTGTGCTTTTAAAATTGCTATAGATGACATGCTGCATGAATTTATGACTCCCAGGGTACTGGGAGCAGCACTTTCTCAATACACTGAAGTTTCTGTTCATGGGCTAAGCCACAAACAGGAAAAAACTAAATGGCCAAAAAATTAGAGACCTAAAAAGACCTTTGGTACTATTTAATTGTTTTAAGTTAGAACAAGAGTTAAA
Organism: Zonotrichia leucophrys gambelii; assembly: GCF_028769735.1. NCBI lineage: Eukaryota > Metazoa > Chordata > Aves > Passeriformes > Passerellidae > Zonotrichia > Zonotrichia leucophrys. The sequence continues at coordinate 7,454,502 of NC_088174.1, forward strand.
AATTAATGGTATCTTTCTGTGTTAGGTTTTGAAAATATCAATATCAAATGCATGGATTTTGGATGTATGTTCTTTAAAAAGTGAGAATTCACAAAAATATAAGTTCTGACTCAGTTGTGTATTGCTAGCAAGTTAAACCCTTTCTGGTTTTTGCTGTTTCCTTCACGTAGCACCACGTGCAGGTGGCAGGCTCAGGGGTGCATCCCAGCCTTAGCAGTCACTGCTGGGCAGCAGGAGCTGGTGGTGGGAGAATGCAATTCCCTGGCATTCCAGAAGCCCAGGGTATAAATTACTCATCTAGCAATCCCAGAGCTGCATTTCCCCATGATGGTTGCATCAGTGCAATTAAATTCTTTTCCCCTCTTGCTCTTTCCAAAAGCTATAAACAATTAGAGTTTGTACAGGATAAAATAAATTAAAAGCCACTTACAGTAAAACTTTTTTGGCCTTGTTGTGGAATCTGGAAGAGGGGGAGGGTTCTCTCTGCTTATCTGAGATAACAAATCCAGCTGCAAGATCCAGCATGGCTTGAATCTTCCTTTGGCCACAATATGATTGAATGTTTCAGGTGAAATGAAAAGGCTCTGATGCAGAGTGGTGCATCTCTGATGTGTGTTGGGTAATGTCAGAAGCAGAAACCTGTACACTGCACTTCTGTGACAGATTTACTGGAGTAAGACTCTGGGAGGTCCAGGCACCACTCACTTGGCTGCTGCACTTTCTCACTGGAAGGGGTCAGGCTCCTGGAAGGATGCCTGGTTAGAAGAGTAATGAGATGCTCCATATGGAACCAGCTTTTTTAACTCCATGTATAAAGTCCTGTCCCAACAGGCCAAAGAAATCATTCCCAGGAAAGGCATTTTGAGTTCAGCTGACAGTGGTATTGATAAGGGATACAGGTACATTTATTGGAGTGTATTTGGTATCCCATCAGAACCATTTGCAAACACTTTTTAATAGGTTTCCTGCCAATTGTGTTGTTAGAAAGGGACAGTTTCCTGCAATGTTTCATTTCAAATGACTAAAGAAACACTTTCCCTAAATGTTGACAAACTGAAATTCACAAGTGTTGAGTTCCTTGTTATTGAAAGCAAGAGCAGATGCATTGCTGGAAGGATAACTCACCATGAGAGCCACAGTAAGCCTTTTGTTTCTTTACCTGGCAGGTTCCAATCCACCAGAACCTCAAAGAGCTGCTGGCCATCAGGACAGAGCTCCAGAAGAAGGTTGAGGATTTGCAGCGGGAAGCTGCCACGCGTTCCATTTCCTCCTCCTCGGACAGAGGCTCCTCTCCCTCCCATTCTGCCACCCCAGTGCACACCTCTGTGTGATGTGGAACTAAAGCCATGTGAAAAATCAGTGTCAGGTAACAGAGGAGGGTGAAATGCTTCTCCCATCACAAAAGGATTGTGAGTGACTCGTGATTGCTGTGATCTCCATGCCTTACTCTGTGTCTGATACTATCACAATGAGGCCAAAAAGAGCTTCAGTAGATGTGATGTATTTTCTTGTTGGCAGTTCCCACATGTGTTTTGACACTCTAGCTAAGTCACCAATCGTGAAATTAAACTTTGTTTTGAGCAACTAACAATTTAACCATTCTAAAAAGGAATCCATCTGCCAAGCAGAGAGAAAAATGCCTCACACATTGTCTAGAGTACTATGCCTGGTTGAGAGAATCAGATGAAATGCCACATGATGCTTACACAGAACACAAAATGTTTTTCTGAATGGGAGCTCCTTATTTCACTCAGTAATATATATATATATTTCTATTTTTTTTTTTGCTAGAGCAATTTATTTTTTTTAGGTAATGCACTTGGAAATTGATTTTAAAATAAATGTTTTCCAGTGTAGTCAGTTTTACATTTCGAACTAAATATGCCATTAAAAGTGGATGAAGTTGAGCTGGGTTTATCAAGTACACCACACTGACTTGTATGATGTAATATATTTGGTAAAGCATGTATTTTAGGTTTTTTAATGCCTTTTGTACAAGTTGAAATAAAGTCTTTTGACTGTTTAGCTTATTGTTCAGGTTCAGCCTCCTGAGCGAGGGGTAAACTTGCTCATGTCAAGGTCTTGTACAAAGTAAAAGTTTGTTTTCTAGCAAATGGTAATATTTGGGGTTGGAATGACACCCAGCTGTGTAAATTGTATAGTCTGTATAGCTGCACATTGTAAGTGTGTTTTGTTTCTAAGTGTACACACAAAATGCAAAGCTGTGTGCGTTTACACCCATGTGTATGTGATGTGGAACATTTGCATCCTCCCATGGGTTTAAGCTGTACCTTCAGAACATGGATCCTGCCTGTCCAAACCCTTCTGAGGACCTTAACTTGCAATGACTTTGTTTGACAAAGTTTTTTGAATAATATGATATTAATTGTTTTTCTTGAAATAAAGCCTCTTGGCTTTTTGTTTTTTAAATTCCTACTAGCATTTTTTCTGTAATAATTTAACTGTGTTGTCATGTTAAATATACATTCCCAACTTTCTTGCATCTCCTCCCAGAAATACTCATATTGGAGAGATTTGATTTCTGTAACATTCCTCCTTTTAGAAAACTACTCACTGGCATTCTTGGAAGGCTAGAAATGGTGCATGCTGCAGATTTTCCCTGGATTGTTTTCCTGCTGTGTTTCATGCAAATCTGGTTCTTCTCCTTAGGAAACGTAAATATTGCAGCTCTGCTTTTTGACTCTTGTATTGCTCCAGGTTCTGCTGGTGGGAATTAAGCCCCATTTTTAAGAGCCATTTGATTCTCTGTGGTGACTGTGGGTTTTCCTGACTGTGAGTATTCACTTGTTGCTGCACTTTTGTTCCCAACCCACAAGAGTGCTTTCTGTGTCTCTGCATTAACTCTGCCCAGCACACAGTGAATGAGCCAGGTGAGCTGCTGAGCACCCTCCTGACCCCACTCTTACACGTTTACTGTGCAGTGCAGGGTACTTCAACATGTCCTTTTACTGTGGTGAATGCTTTTTATGATAAATATTCACCTGCACAAACACAGTCTGGGAAGGCTTGCAGTGTTGCATCTCTTAATCAACCTCAGGCTTTTTATAAATAGATGAAAGATGTTTTCCTGTAAAAATGGTTCTGCTGAACAGTGTGCCAGCAGTGAATTTTACATTGCCAAAATATGTTGAGCTGGTGTTGAATTAAACTCTTCTGTACTTCAGATTTCCTTGACATTTCTACTGTATATTAAAGTAAAGCACATTATCTCCAAAATGCAGTGCTAAAGAAAATCTTTTGAAGTTTTTCTCTATATTTGTGCTAATAATCACAACATTTTCTCTATAATTATTGCAAAAGCGATGACTGGATTAGCTTGGGCATTCTGAGATTTTTAAGCTTGGATTTTTAAAGCTAAACTCTGAGAATTTGGTTTTGCATAGAGGAATATCAGTTCTTTCAGCTGACTGGCTGTGTATCCACCAGTTTCAGCAGAGCTCAGTGAGACCCTGATGTGCAGGGAGAGCTCTGGGGAGGGTCCTGCTGTCCCATGTGTCAGCACAATGGATGTGTTTGTACACACTTAGCACAGAAATATTCAGAGGTATCCTGTAGCTCATATGGGTGAGTTAGAGCATAGCTTTACACTGAAGAGATGACTGTGGTTGTACTCACTCTGTTTCCTGAAAATCAGATTTTTTCCTATTGATTTAACAACTAATTCTGTCTTTTTCAATAAGGCAGTATTGAGCTAGCTAAGGGATGAGCAGAATCCTGTTCCCTGTCTGCACCTTGGACAGAGCTGTTAACTTCTGGTTCTAACACTGCAGCTTCTGCTTTGGGTTTTGGTTTTGACTGCTCAGTATAAAGGGAATGTGCAAAGACAGCAAGCAGTCACATTTGGCTTGCAGGATTTTCCTATTCTCAGTGGCATGTGAGAGGGGGTACAGCCTGAATCCAGTGTCCCAGAAGGGGAGGAAGCCTTGGTAACCAGCTGACACATTTTTGCTTGTAAAGTAAGTTAAGTGAATCATCAGCATCAGAGATGATGCCATTTTAAGTCCTGTTTCACAGCTCAATTTACACTTCTTTCCCCTGTATAGATAAGTAATTTTTTTGCTGTTTCCTTGAAATGGAAGAAGGTTTTTAAAAGCAGTAAACACTCCTAACTGCCTGGTTCTGTTCCCTCCTTCTCAAGGAGTTAGAGCTTTAAACAAGAAGTGTTTCATTGCTTTCATTTCCAAGAGAAGCTGTACTAATTCGTGGGCTGTGTGTAGTAACACCAAGAACATCTGGTTCTCTGAAAGCTGAAAACAAGGAATCAAGAGCTCTCATTCATGTGCTCTAAGCCTCACAACAGAGGACACAGTAAAATGGGCAATTCAGACTATTCCCCAGGTGAAACATTTATGGTAAAAAGCAAAAAGGAATGTCCATTTGCTGAGACTGTATCTGCTGAACTAAGAGGGCATTGATAGCTTTCAACTGCCAGACCTTGGGCAGCTGGGAGGAAGGAGTTAAGAAACATGAGTCAGAAGTAGTTAGTTTGAAATATAAACCACCTTTTTTGACTGTGGTCAAAAATCACATCATGATACAAAGCTCAGTTTGCACCGCACGGGAGATTTATCCTACTGGTGTGAAAATGTAAAGAAAAACTGCAGGAAACCTCAGGCACTGCCTTGAGTGTAGCTGCTGATGACCTGAGGAGAGAGTGAGTGTGTGTGCATGCAAATACTCCATTTTTACCATTAAAGTTTTCATAGTGGTATTTGTTTTCTCACTATCTAGTTCTTATTGCTTTTTTAAATGAAGAATTCAGTGTACTTAGAGAAGAGGTGATGTACCATAAGGATATAGCCAAACACTTGCAGCTTATTTCCAATGTAAAAAAAAAAAAACCCACAAAAAAAAAATCAAGTCTAAAATGTCTTTCTAGTCAACTTGGTTTATTTGGTGTTTTCAAAGGTAGTTAAATTCTGGTTTTTACCCCCGTGACCCTGACACACACATTAACAAAATGTATTTTGTTACAGTAACATTCAACCTTCCTTTGGTACAGGTCACTTCTTCAGCAGCAAGGAATCTGTCTTGCTTTTAAGTTAGAACTTCACTCAAAAGAAAGAGTTCTCTAATTTCACAGCTCTCTTGTTTCTGAACTTCATTTGTTCCTCAACCTCATCTGTTAGAGAAGCAATTTTTAAAGCTCAGCCTGCCGACTCATCCTTCTTTTTCAGAGTCTGAAGCAGCATTATGGACTAATTCCACTTTTATCACAACAAATGAGTAGTTAAGGATGACAGTAGAGCACTTGTAAGGGTTCGTTAGTGGGTTGCTTGAAAATGACTGAGTTTATAGTGCCAGAAAGATCTGAAATTTGTGTCAGAGTATTCTCAGCTGAGGAATCTGAAACGAAGTACTGCCAAAGGAAAATGCAAGTAATTGAAAGAAAAAACACGAAAAGAGCCAGATGAATTCTTTCAATTCTCTCTTTTCTCTGTCAAACCTTTGACAAACCTTTTCTGAATCATTTTATTGCCATTTAAAATAGCTTCAGAAGTGAGGTGTCATAAGAAAAAAGCTCACAACATACACAGTACAAAAACTCTCAGGACATCTATATATAGGTTTTGGACTCATGAAAAAAAAGCAAACCAATTTTCTAGTGGTTTATTGCCTTTTTTAATAAAGGACGAGAAAGTTCATGCCATGTATACAGAACTTAAATGCAGGATTTTTTAAAAATCCATATCCCAATTTAAAGTGAATAAATAGTAATTAAATGAAAGTGGAGGTCAGTGCTGGGTCAGCTGTTCCAGAACTTGGATCACTACCAGGAAAATACACAGGAAACCTCTCAGTTGCTATAATGACTAAAATATAGATGATATAAACTCCCTGTTTTTCAGAGACTGGTGGCAGTTCAGATGGAAGAGGGGACAAACAGCAATAAAAAATCATTTGAGCCTTTGCTGACATTTACCACCAAGACTCTGACTTTTGTTCAGTTTTGAAGAGAAGGCCAAGCCTAATTTCTCTACTGCAGAATTTGCAAGTATTTTCCTATTTGAAATGCTAGAGAAAGAAATCTTGAATTCTGTCACTATTCACTTTGGAAGTTCTCTTTCACTGTGCATTTGTGGATTTCCACACACCTACACACTACAGTAACTTTTAAGCAGTCACCAGCATTATAGAAGAGCCTTGAGCAAAGCAGCAGCTTCTGAGTCCCAAACCTGGGGTGGGTGTTCCAGTGAAACACCTTGCTGCCTTTCCTTGTTAAATCTGTGACCTGTAGTATTTTAAATTAGACTTGTGCTCCCTCTGTGCCCTAGTGGAAGAGTCCCCAAGGGAGGGGTAGGTGCTGTACTCTTTAAACCACACTGACTATTGACGGTCACTGGCAAAGGGAGAGGAGGAATTACGGGCACTAGATCTAAGCTGGGCAAACAGCTCCTGTGATCATCAATGCCCTTCATCTACAATAACTTACAGAAAACACATTCCATGCTACAGATTTCAATTGTGTTTGGCTAAGAACAAAAAACAAGTGCTGGTGCTTGGGACTGGAGATACACAAACTCAGCTGTGTGGCTTTGATGGCACCTGAGCTCCTGCTGCAAACTCTTCAGGATGCACTTCCTCCATGAGAACCTTCTCTGGGAGTAAGCAAACAGTGCATCCCATCTCTTTCCTGTGCTTCCATTATCTCAGCCAATCATTAACATTTCTTTCCTATTCCAAACGTTCATAAAACAAAGCAGCAGTAGTTCAGAGTAGTTTTGTTGTAGCCTAAGCATTCTGAATAGTTGTGAAGCACCTTATAAACCACTGTAGCTGTTCTGCCAGAGCTAGTATAAGGCTTTAAAAATGCAAGTGTTCAAAAGAGCATAAAGAATTGTGCAGCTATTGCAAAATACTTAACCAAGTTACTAGGCAATTTCACTCCAAATGGAGCTGTTAGACAGCGATGCTCCTGGGCTCATTCACCTCCTGGCAAGGCCTTCTGAAGTCATGTCTACCTGAAAGCTGTGGATTTGTACATTGGTTTTCTTAATACACATTCATAAAACACAGAATTTGCAAACCTGTACAAAATGCTCCCATTTCAGGTTTGTATATAAATAGTGAGTACCTGTTACACAATGTGAAGTGAAATCTCCTTCACTTGAGAGCATGCTTTTTAAGCAACCATTGATTTGGAAAAATGTACTGGAAAGTGGCAGTTATCCATATTTTAGCAGCAGTCAGAAAGGTTGCTGGGGAGGGATTAGAAATCTAAACAGACATTCTTGCAAGGTAGTGAAGGTCAGTTCTAGGCAGCAGTTCAGCAGGGTGGCAGGGGCTGTGTGAGCACTGTCCCAGTGCAGCCCAGTGCTCCCAGGCAGCTGCAGGAGCCCCATGCAGGACAGGGATGGAGGATTTGTCCTCTCAGGAGGCACTGCCTATTTTAAAGGTTAGCCAGTGACACAAAGTGAAGCTTAAATCCTTTTCCTGCCTCTGGGTGCCTGGGAGCACTCCTGATAGTTGCTGATAAAAAGGAGGGGACTGCATCTTGTTAAGCTTGAGTTCTGTTGTACTGAGCATTACAGGTCTTAACAGATTTGTTTATTTTCTTTTGGGTTAAATGAGTCACTTGTTCTGGTGTGACTGAGATCTGAACCTGTCCTTGAAAGCATCCATATGCACACAGCTTTAATTGGGGTGACAATGTGGGTCTCTCAAGCCACAGAGACAGAATCACAGAATGAACTAGGTTGGAGAAGACCTTTGAGATCATCAAGTCCAACCTATGACCTAACCTAGCACCTCCTCATCAATGAGTGCCACATCCTGTGGGGGGATAGAATATAGGAAAATAAAGATAGTGTAGAAAGTAATCTCACCCCTAAGGAGTTGCAGCTGGGCCAATTATCAAGGATTAGGAGCAGGCCTGACTTTAACAGGCCACAGCTGTAAGCAATAAGAGGAAAAGTGCTATAAAAGAGTGAGGTGGTTGGGTGAGAAGGGAACTGGAGTCAGTGGCTGCTTTGTGAAGAAGAAAGAGTCAGTGCTCTGAGGAGCTGCCCACGAGAAACACCAAGAAGATATGGAACTTTTGTGATAAGGAGACAGCAGCATGGAACCCCTGCAATAAGGTAGCAACAACATCCAGTCTTTTTTAAACAAGTCCAGGGATAGTGACTCCACCACCTCCCTGGGTAGACAATTCCAGTGCCCAGTCACTCTTTCAGTGGATTTTTTCCTGATGTCTAACCTAAACTTCCCCTGGTGCAGCTTAAGACAAACTGTATCACTTCAGTTCCATTCTGATCTGCAGCACAGTGGAGCATTCCAATGGCATTTGCTAGAAGTGAACACTGCACACACATTATCAACTGTATTTGTGACTTGGTGTGAAAATCAGGTCCTTTGGTTGCAAGCTGAGCTCTGGGTGGTGGTGGTGAAGCATCCCCAACTCCTGATCTGGGAGCAGGGAGTCACCTGGCTCAGCCCAAGGCCCCACACAAGGACCCACCATAGGCACTTCATTTTAGGTGTAGCTACACAAAGGACTGTGATCCACCCTCAGGGAATGTGCAGCTTTGTCCCCACCACTGAAGTGACACTGCCCGGAGCTGAAGGCAGAAGGTGGCTGAGGCGCTTTGCAGGGTTTGGCTTTGGATTGCTATTTACAGGCACTTCACTGCCCTCACACCTGTAAGCTCTTGAAAAGTGACCACAGCTGAAGCACCTTCTGTGGATTTCCATCCACCTGCACACCAATCCTACACTACTGCTTCAATGTAAACATAAACCTCTTCACAAAAAATAAACACATGCTACCAGTCTAACCCTAAAGCCTAGAGCAATAAAAAGCCAGTTCAAGCTTAAATACACATTAAATAGCTTTGGAGTCAAATTAAATTAAAAGCTAAATTACAAGCACGTTAAGATCTCTGTTGCTGCTGACTGATTCTTTTCTAGCCCTGGGTCATGCTTTATATCTTCGCACTGTCTTGTTTTGGTGGTTCTGCTGACTGCGTTTCCAGGACTGAATATTTAACTGGGGAGAAAGAAAAAAACCCATGAGTACAATAGCACACGGTGGAACCAGGGCACAAGCAGCCCCAGCACTGGCTGATTGTGTGTGACACTGGAAAAGCCTTTGCAGCAGCTTTGATTGTCTGTCACTGACAGAAGGATCATGCTTCCCTGGTGCCAGACTCTCAGTGGCTGTTACATGAAAGCTCCATGTTAACTGCCATCATTTGCAGCAGAGCTCCTTGGGCTCTTTGCAGCCTTTTCTTTGTGTGCACTAAAGGGGTAAAGCTCGGTGGTGGGTGTTCCACAAAAGCTGCAGCATCACCTAAGCATGCCAGCATCAAAGGGACACAGCAGCTCCGGCAGCAGCGGGGACTTTGGGGAAGTGCCTGGGGGAAGCTGTTTTAGGGGAGGGAGGCAGGCAGGTAAGGGATGCAAGGCTCTCACCCTGGGGTTCCTCGCTCACGACGGCTTCCATGTTTTCTCCTTTCACGTACTCGGCGTTCAGTCCCTCTGAGGAACACAATAAACACAGTGAGAGGGGAAGGGTAGAAAGTGAAATTATTTGCTTTGATGTCTTAAAAACTCTGGTAATGGGCACAGAGCTGTAACAGCTGAGATGCCTTTTTGAAACCTCCTCTGCAGTGAAGGCAGCACAGAAGCCTCCATAACTTACAGCCAGTGCTGAGACTTGCTGGGTTTCAAAGTGCCCATGCAGCTCCTGGCAGGCACAGCTCCAGCAGCAGCTCTTTTGTCTGAGGCTCCTGCTTCATCTTTATCACGAGAGACAGCCCAGCTAATTCCTGTCTGAGGAGCTGAGCTCTGAGGAGTGCGGGAGGGGAAGGGAGGAAGGCTTCCCGGACAGGACTGCTCTGTGCCTCAGCACAGAGATGTGCCACAGCCTCATTAAGAGCTAAGTTATGCAGAGCTTCAAGCAGCAGTTCAGAGCAGGGCCGTGGTGATGAAGCAGGATCCCAGTGGGGTGTCAAATCCCGAGTAAGTCCCTTATTTAAATGCAAAGAAGTTCCCAACGTTATCAACAAGTGGAGCCGAGGCCATGAAGCAAGGCTGGGCAAGGGTGGGCAGGGCTGGCTGCAGGAGGGTGGGCAGGAGAAAGGGGGCTGCAGGAGAAAGGGATGGTCTAGCTCAGAGCTGGAGGTGAATCAAGAGAGGCTGGGGTGTGCCAGGACCTCAGGCATCCTCAGCAGCTCCTCTGAGGGACAGCTGTGGGGAAAGGCAGAGGTGGGAGTGCTGTGCTAGCTGTTGCATCCATTGGAGAAGGACCAGGGAAGGGGATTCCGGTGCTGGTCTGCAAATGAAGCCTGAGGCAATCAGGCCATGCAGCACACACTTTACAGGCATCTATAACTTGTTTGCACATATAAATATAGCTCAGGGTGTGGCAGGTACTGGCTGTGCCCCACCACCAGCTCAAGACAGGGCTCGCTGGTATCTCCCAGTGAAGGAGGGAGGCAGGGAATGGTGCCAGGACCAGGCCAAGGGAGTGTGGTGGGAGCCTTGGGCAGCAATGGGGCAGCTGCTGCCTCCAGGACACAGGAGAAAAGGGTTCTGCACCCCATAAAGCCCCCATGGCAGCAGGGACACTGCAGGCAGCAGCTGGCCAAGCTGTGGAGGCAGCAGAGGCACAGCTGCCACCCTGCCCAGGCACAGGAGGACGCTGAGCCACAACCAGGGCATGGCTGGTGAGTACCAGGTGAGGTGTAAGAAAACAAAGTGGGATGCAGAGTTCTAGGCAGTGCTGTGCATCTGCTTTATAGAAATCACCAGCAAATGCTCCTTGAAGAGACTCAAAGCTGAAGGACAGAGAAAGAAGCGAGGCTGTTCCTCTGTGCATCAAGTGAGTGGTCAGATGTGTTTTGCTGGACTAACAGCAAATGCAATTTATGTTTTTCAATAAAAAGCAGTGGCTGACAACTCTTAGATTTCTGTCATGCACTGCAATGCATCTAAGGCCTGACATTAGCCCAGCATGCCATGTCTGATGGCTTAAATTAATCCTCCTTTATAATTAACTTTAATTTCCTGCTGCCTTTCTGGGGCTTTGTGTCTCTCAGCTCCCTCCTCATCAAAGCCTTTACTCCATTTCTTTTATTATTTATTCTTGCCAAAATATCATTTAAGTGGGGGGAATGTACAAAAGTGTTTCATTCCATCACATTCATTTGACTTTTCCTGCTGATCTAATTTACCAAAATGCTGTTTGTTTCAGGCACAACTGGGAAAATAACACGATCCCAACAGAAATTTCCAACCCCAAACACCCTTTCCCTAGAGCAAATGGGACTCACAGGAGATTTCAATTGATTAATTTAGAAAAAGAGCTTGTAACTCAGCTGCCTGTAACTTCCCTCTCATAAAGAGCTGCAGGAGCCCAGCATGGTCAGGTGAGTGTTGTGGGCTGAGGCTGTGAGGACTCTCCTGCAATGCTTGCACCAAGCAGCTCAAAGGGGCAGCTCATGCAATAGGTGTTTTATGGTGAGTTTTGCTGCTTAATTTGCAGTTTACTACAATGATTGTCACACACCTGCTGAGGGTGCAGTGGGCTGAAGCCTCAGATGCAGACACTGCCCCTGTTCCCTTCCCTGCATCCCAGTGAGTTTTTACTGCTTCCTGAGGTTTGGGGGGGTTGGTTTGTTTATTTTGGGGTGGGTTTTCTTTTTTTTCATATTTTCTGTGTTTGGTATTGATGGTTTGGCCTTGGGCTGTGTTTGTGTGGGGTGTGAGAGCAGTGTGAGCCCTGGGGGTGGCAGTGGGTCCTGGGGCTGCCACTGCTGCTGGGCTCCTGTCTGTGCAAAGGCTGACATGGGGAGCTCAGTGACCTGTGCTGGGGCTTTGTTCTGCCAGCTGGGGGCACTGGGTGGGGATGGCAGCGGGGCTCAGCGTGGGACAGGTGTGTGCTGGGGGAAGGACTCACGCTGGATGCTGAAGCAGAACTTCTTCTGCTGGTAGGAGATGTAGCTGGAGACGGCCCCGATGAGCGCCATGGCCAGGCCGCTGGCGATGCCGGCGATTGTCCCGGTCTCTGCCACTGTGGGGCACACGGAGAGCTCAGGGACGGGCGCTCGCCCACGGCTCCCTCCCGCCCCACCTTCCCCGGACACACCCACCTCCGCTGTAGTCGTTGTTGTCGGTGTTGCCGCTGGCACCTGCAGAGACGATCCATCCATCAGTGCCCTGCACCTCCCTGCCCTCTGCTCCCCACACTGCCGGGCTCACAGGAGGGGACACACAGGACAGGGGGGACAGATGCCTCCATGGGCTGCAGCATTTCTGCTGCCCCACACTCCACTGGGCTGCTTGGTTTTGCTTCTGGGGGCGGCTTTGAAGCTGCTCCTGTCCCTCTGGGTGTGCATGGGGATCCCCTGCATGGGACACCTCTGCCTGTGTCTGACAATTACCCTCACCCCACTGCTGACTGGCTGAGCTCCATCACATCAGGGAACCCTCAATTGGATTGAAGTCTGTTTTGATATCACCTTCCCTGGAGAAACTGGGCTGGGAGGAGAAGCTGCTCCCCCTGGAAGGCGCAGTCCTTGCCGAGTCACTTCCATGTGAATTTATGGAAGCAGGTCAGCATTGTGTTAATGCCTCTGATGCGTCTTGTCCTTGGCACGGGGATTTATTAAATGTTGATTAGGCTCATGGTGTTCAGCTCTTTATGTGACTGCTTTTAATATTTAATGCTGTGGATCCTTGTGAACAGCTTATCCGGTTGTTGTTGGATTTCCCCCTTGCTCCAGACATTGGTGGTCATGTGGTGAAAAGCAAGCAAGGGCATGTAGCCATGCATGGCACCAGAGTGTCCTCAGGGTGATGGGGAGACACAGGTCCTGTCTGCCCTGGTGGCAGCTGGAGCTGAAGAGCCTCCATGGAATCAAACACAAGCATCTCCAGAGGCTGGCACCAGGAGTGACCACAGAAGACAAGAGCTTCTCCCTTGGCTCCATGGCTGAGACCCCTTTTGCCCCCAGCATGGAGGTGAGCACAGCTCTGCACAGGGCCCCTTCCAGGAGCTGGGGTAACCCTGAGCCATGACTGCTAAAGAAAACAACCATACCTAGGTCAGCACTTACCCTTCTTCTTGTCTGGGCTGTAGCCGCCGTCCACGATGCTGGCCAGGTCATCGTCTGAAAACCCTTTAAAAGGAACAGGAACAAACAGTGCTGGCACCTGAGGGAGCCACAGCTGTGCCAGAGGTTGGGATCACAGGCTGCTCCATCCCCCCTTGGCAACTGGGACTGGTCAAAAAGTAGTACTGCTTCTCTCACAGTTACCAGATGTTAACCCTGAATTACTTTAAGGTCATAGAAGAGGTAATAACTGACTAGTTTAAATGCTACTGTATTTTTTTTTTTACTGAAATGAGTGATTTTTAGGAGTGAGGATGACTGATAATCACAGATGATGATAATTCAAGAGTTCATTAAATGTTTTGGTGGTCAGCCTTGGCTGAGAGTGGGGGAGGCAGGAAGAAGTGGTTTGTGTGTGCTGTGGATCAGTGAGCCCCTGGCTGCACAAGCTGGGCCCGGAGTCCTGCAGGCAGGAGCTGACCCTTATCCTTCCCAGAGAGACATAACGGTCCAGGGGAAAATCTGAGCACCAGCATGTTTTGGTACACATGAAAAAGTTACCTTGTAGTGGGCAAGTCTAATTAATGCAGGATAAGTACAGAGAAATGGGGTCTGTGAACCTGCAGCTGAATGAGTGGTGCTGTTGAAGGTCTCAGCTGCAGCCCCAGAGGGAGCCCTGGGGTGCAGAAGGTGAGTGATGGGAGCAGAGACCCAACAGTGAGACAGCAAAAGGCTCCTCCTCTGATGCTGTGCATTGGGAAGGATTTCCTTTGCCTCAACTGGAAGAGACTGCCTTATTCATCAGCTTACCACAAAAACCAGATTTATGGGCTCAGTAATGAGTGTGAAAAGAATGAAAGCCCTGACTATGCCAGAGCCTGGAGAGATCCCAGGCAGTCCATGGAGCAGCAGTGCTGGGGGAATGTGTGTGCTGGTTTGTGGCCAGTGCCACGTTCCAGCAGTTCAACACCTCCACCTTTCCTGCAGGAGCCTGGAAGCTCAGCAAGCCCAGAATACCAAAGTGCAGACAAGTCACCCAGTTAATACAATGTAATAAAATACCTGCCTGTTAATTAGGCGTGTGAGCAGGGTGTACAGCCATCCCAACATCAATAAAGCAGCCGTGCAAAGTCTGCTTCCCAGCTCCAGTGCTCAGGGGAACAATCCTCACAGACAAATGATTCATTCACTGGAGTACTTCAGAGATGGAAAAAGATCCCTCCCAGCCCACAGGGTGTGTTAGGCCAGGACCTGAGCCTGCTCCAGATTTACACCTTGGCAGTGAGTGTGAACCCCAGCAGCCCAGGCCCTTGGCTAAAGAGCTGTTGGGTTTGGGGGAACTCAACACAACCACTACAACTTAATGGATCAGAAGAGACCCTGAGGGGAAAAACCTGCACACAGACATGGAGCAAGTTGTTAGGAGGAGACCCCCTCTGCCAGGGACCACTGAGGAACAGGCTCCTTCCCTCCCCAGGATGAAGTTGCCTCTGGAAATGTCCCCACTCTGAGCAGGCAGGACAGGACATTGGATCAGGCAGCACCTGTTTCTCTTTATCACATCTTTTAGGGGGAATGGTGTCAGGCTGGGAAGGATCTCCTGCAGGTCTCAGGGAACAGCAGGGCTGGAGCAAGCAGGACAGAGAGGAGAGGTCAGCCTACCTTCACCTGGCCTTACATCTGGCCTCCCAGGATCCTTCCTATCGTTCTTATCATCAAGGGCATCAGCCAAGTCAAAATCCATAGGATCCTTTTCTAGAAAACAAGACCAGGGTTAGCAATGTGGTGATAGGCCGAGGAGCTCTGAAATTAATTAATTAATCAGGGAAAAACACTGTTGGAAGAGATGAAGCTCCAGACACAAGCATTTCCCAATTCTGCTATGGGGCCTCATGGCAGATCTTCCAAACCCATCCTGTTCCATGTCCCCACGTTGCTGTGCTAGGGAATACCTTGTCCTTCCTGCAGGAACAGGGTCCCCATGGCTGGAGTGCCAGGCAATCAGATAAATGAGGCCAGGAGGACAAGTCAGAGCCAAACTGGTGCCCTGAGGGCCCAGCCAGTGAAGGGAGGGAGGTGGCTGTACCATGCTCACATGCTGGCTGGAATGGCTGTGGCTTGATTCTTTGGAGTTATTTTCCTCTGTGAATGCTCAGCTGGTCCTCTGAGCTGCCTGGCTGACAGAGGATATTGTCTCTGACAAACAGCAGCTCAAAGCCCAGTACAGAGCCAACTGTGCCCTCCCACCAGTGCTCTCCTGAGTTTCTGATTCAAACCAAAACCCAGCCTGGGCAGGCAGCAAAATGCCCAGCTGACAGGGTGCACAGGGTATCTGCCAGTGGAGCCCAACAGGGCTGTGCCATGACAGGGAGCACAACCAGCCCACAGCCTTCCAGCAAGCATGGGAATGAAGCAGGGTCCAGAGAGCACTGAGGTCCCCCGGGAAATGCAGGGTAATGCTCAGATGTCCTGTCCTCTCTGTGGTTTTTGGTATTTGGTTTTTTTTTTGAGGGGTCTCAGGTGAGCAAACAGACCAGGGGCTGTAAGTACCAGGACGAGGGCAATGCCACCATCCTGGAACATCCCAAATCCTCCCCTGTGCCAGCAGCAGAGCTGGAGTGAAGCAGCAGGGGCTGTGGAGATGATGCTCACCTGGGTTACGCTTAGGAGGGGCTCTTGTAGTTTTTGGCTGCTTGGTCGTGGTGGTGCGAATGACATCCCAAAAGCCAGTGTCTGAGGAGGAAAAAAAACCCCAAATGCTGTTACCCTCTGAAAGGTGGGTGCAGATGAGTGCTGAGGGGAAACCCCCACCCTGCTGGGACACTGGGGCTGCCTGGGCCAGCTCAGAGCTCTGGTGTTCACACAATCCCAGCTGGCATGGGGACAGCCCTCCCTCGGGGTGCCCTGGGGATGGATGCAGGGAGGGGGCTCTGCCTTACCCGGCTTCCCTGGCCTGGGGAAGGGCTTGGGAGTGGGCCTGGCTGGCTTGGTGGTTGTCTCCACAGGCGTGTCAAAGAAATCAGCCAGATCCAAGTCTGCAGGAGAGAAGGGATGGTCACACTCCTGTTTGTGGGGGCAGCACAAGGCTGCTGGCACACACCCTGCTCTGTGGGTGTTGTGCAATGGTGCTGCACCACTGCCAGGGCCTCCCATGCCAGGCTGGAGCTGGAAAGGGCATCCAGCCACTCTGCTGCTCAATCGTGACCTATCACAAAGGCTTCAGAGAAGCCTGGCACCATTCCAGTGTCCCCATCCAAGCTGTGGCTGCTGCCCAGCTCCAGCAATCCCAAAGTCTTTCACTTCTAGGGGAGTCCTGCTGGTACCTGCAGCATCTCCTGAGGGCTGGGGAGATGAGAAGGGGCAGTGGAACTGAGCCAGTGGCTGGGACACTGCTCCCTGTGCAGCTGCCCATGAGTGACCTTGAGCTGAGCAGGGCATGCACAGAGAGGGGCCAGGGCACAGGAATCTACTGCAGGAGCCTCCCAGTGCTATCACTCACACAAAAACACTCCCTGGGAAGAAGGAACTGGCTGACACAAAGCCTCAGCCTCCACACGTGTCCATTTCCCAGAGGGAGTTCACTGGATGGAACAACCTCTCTTTTGGGCTGCAATCCAAGCACTGAAGCCCTGTGTGTGCCTCTGGCACTTGGCTCTTCTTGTCCCTACCAAAGACCATGGTGGCCAAGAAGCCAGACAGTTGAATTTGCTTAAATCTGTGCCAAGACCCTCATGCAGGGGTGAGTGGATTTACTTCTTAGCACTCCTCTGATGCAGTTTATTGCAGGCTCCCCCAGTGGGACTGAGCAACCCTTCAGCTCCTGTGGCTGTGCTATATTTAACAGGGACTCTGTGGCCAGAATTCAGCCAGAGGAGCTGCTGGCAACAAAACTTGTGTGAATTGCAGGGAGCTTCCTCAACCATGGCACTGCTGGGAGCTGGCCAGACCACATTTGATGTGCACCAACAGTGAGAGACCCATTCTCCTCTGGACGTGTATATGTCACCAAGATGGTACTTTCATGGAGGCTGGGGCTATCTTGGAATAAAAAAAAAGGAAGGAAAGCTAGCAGGTGCCATGCAGATAGGAACAAAAGCTCTTGTGTAGCTGAGCAGTGATTTGTGTCTTCTCCATTAGGATACTGCAAAGTGTGCAAAATTCTGCCTTGGTTGTAAATTCCACTTAGCCTCAGCATGGACAGAAATATCAATATTGCATTTCTCTGGTCACACAGGAACAGTGCAGGTGCACACACAGCTCCAGCTTCCCCACGGGCAAGTGAAGGGGTCCCAAAGCAGCTGCTGAGGCAGCAGCACTCAGCCACACAGGGGCAGCCCATGGGGGCTCACAGTTCAGCCCCAGGGGAAGTGCACCCCCCACTGAGCTGACATGGGAGCATGCCAGGAGGTCTCACCTGTCCCACCTGTCCCACCTGCTGGCTTCCTGGGGCCCTTGGGAGTGGCTGTGACAAAAGAGATGGGGAGGAAAAGTGTTAGTCACAGGCATCACCAAAAATGTCACCTCTGGATTGAGAATGAATGGCAAAGATTTCAGCACAGCTTTCTGACATCTGCATTTGTAAACTTAGGGCACAGGGCCATGAACACCCTGCACACAGTGTGTGGCCACAGGGACCAGGACAGCCCATGGGTGAAATGGAGCCCAGTGCTGCCTTGAGCTGAGCCAGCACCCCAGCCCAGCTGGAGGGGAGCAGGGAGCTGCAGCAATCTGCCCCAAGGCTCTGGGATGAGCAGCAGGCAGGGAAGGGCAGGTACTGCACAGAGCAGTGTGGAAACCAGCAGGGAGGTGCCAGTGCTCTGGTGTCCCTGGCTGGTCAGGCAGCCCAATGACAGATAATCTCCTGTGCTGTGCTGTGCTCAGGAGGTTCCCTGTCAGCTGGAGGGCTATCAGTGACACCCTGATACTCAGATCCCAGGCCCCCAGGTACTCCTGGGCTAAAACAAGCTACAGCCACTGAGGGGGGAGGGAAGGAGCAATATGGGAACCACTGCCTATTAATAGTGGCTGGCATTACCAAGTATATGAATAAATGATGAGCAAGAGCTGTGGCTGCTCCATTCCCATTAATTTCCATTACACTGCAGTGGTGTTGCTGGGCTTCACTTCCGGTGTGCTGGTGTGGTTTGATGTGACCCAAGTCCAGACCCTTGGTTTGCTTTTTTCTGGGGCTGACATGAATGCAGAGTGGGATGCAGCATGTGGGGAGGCCATGGGGACAGTGCTGCCTCTTCCCTCCCTCACTGCAGGGACTCCAGCCTGGAGAACACCCCCCTCCCTCCACTTGAGGTGGCCCTTACATTAGTCATTACATTAGTCTAACCAGCTCTCCTCACATGCTGCATTAAATGGCTTTGCAAAATCCTAGAGGAGCTGCATGAGCCCTGTGACCAAGTCTGATACCCCATGGCCTATCCCATGCAGGACAGCTGCAGAGAGCACCCTCTATTCCACATAAACTCCAAGGTAAAGCAGCACAAGTGTCCCTCTGCTGTTAGACTACAGCACAAGAGGTTGCAAACAGTGTTACAGCTTTCCCTTCCATACAGGTGGGTATGTTCTGCCCCATCCCAGAGCCTGGCATCACTCATGGAGCATTTCCCACTGCTGCCCTGCCAGGTGCTGGGTCTGGGGACAGCCACCATGAGCTGTGTGGGGAGTGCTGGGCAGTGAGGGGTTTCTGGGTGCTGGCATTTGCAGCTCTGCCACAGCATCCCCATGGCTGGGGAGCAAATGGAGCCAGAGATGTGTGTGGGTGCAGAGTGGCCTTGGGCTCAGCACTGGGGTAAGGCAGGTGCCATTTCCCAGGGAGGGACATGAGCCTCCTCCCATCCCTCAGCTGCTGTGCTGGCAGTTAGATTTGTCCTTGGGGTGTAAAACACTAAAATACTGAATGCTGCTTGCCAGCAGTGGGGCACCCCGGGGAAGTGAGTTTGCTTTGACACTGGAACCCCAGTGAGGCAGTGAGGCCCCTGGGCACCGTGAGCTTTCCTGGGCACCACACTGCAGTGGCAGCAGGGCAGGGGCCAGCGAGCTGGGAGGGGCTGTATGATGGCTCCAGGGCTGCTGGTAGGCACTGCTGAGGCAGGCAAGGGAGCCAGAAGGGCAAGCTCCGTGCCACTGCTGCCTCAGAGCACTGTGTGCTGGGCCTCTGTGGCTCTCACAGGAGCCAGCAAGCAAAGGGCAGCAGGCAGCTTCTCCAGGACTGTCCCCAGCTCCCCCTGTGCAACCCAGACCCTGAGTCTCCCAGGCAGAAAGGATGAGGCAGCTGTATCCTCTACCACCCTCCCAGCAGCATCAGATCCCAAAGAACAAATTGCATCTGTTCACATCTATTTGTTTTCCCCTCTTTAGAGCAGTGCAGAAATGTGACTTACGTCTCCTGGTGACGGGGTCCAACAGGGCATCCTCTAGGTTGAAGTCATCTGTGCCATCCCCGTGACCTGGAGACAAAGCATCAGCACTGGCTGTACTCACTCCACACACAGTAATCCACCTCTAAATAAGGCATGGCTAGACTTGTTTGCTCAAATTGCTTTGTTTTTTTGCTGTCTTTTTTTCCAAGCCTGACCCAACACAGATGATGAGGAAGACATCAGCCCTCTCCAAATGCCGTGACTGTTAAATGCAGAGCAGCCATCTCTGGATTTTCCATTTGTCTGCCCTAATGGATGTGGTACAAAGACACATGTTAGGCTTAGATTTGTCAAGGAGAACCTACCAATTCATCTCTTGAGCTGCCACTCATCTCTGGCTGCGCTCACAATTATATGATTGCTGAACTCCATTAAAACATTGGGACAGTGCAGACAAATTCGGTGGCAAACAAAAAAGCCCCATGCCCCTCTTCTTCTCAAGTGCCTTCCAACATCAAAGGCTTTGCATAAAAAAGCTGTTGCTGGCTGCCAAGCACGACTTAGCATTTCAGAGGCAGCCTGCATCATTCTGCCTTGGAAATGTGAACGAGGATGAAACCCCCATCCCAGGGATATACGTGACAGGCACAGGCAGATTTTTTTGTTAGAGATGCCTCACCACAACTCCAGTCCCATAGCCCAGGGATAACTCAGGGCTACATCATGTTCTCCTGCAACAGGGCCAGCTAATCCTTCCTTTCTCAGTCTCTTTTTTGCATGGCATTAATTACTGTTGACTTACCCTAGTTCTGAATGTATTTGTCTTGATAAATTCATGCTTTTACATCTCGGAGCATGCTGAGTAATTAATATCCTTTGGGTTTGCTAAGTACTGCAGCACTGCAAGAGAACATTAAAATGGCTTTCCTCTTATTCCTACTGCTAAATGGATTTAGCTATTGCCACCTGAGCTCCAGCGTGCTTCATGAATAAATTTAAAGCTTTACTGACAAGGACAATAACAATGGGGAGGCACCAGTCCATCACAAAGCAGGTATCAGCGTTTCAGTGAAAAACTTCACCGAGAGTGGTCACTAAGTACTGCAGCAGCTGCAGCTCGGGTTCCTCTCACTCACACATCACCTCCCATCTCATCTGCTGCCTGTGAAACCCTCGGCAGCCCTGAGGGGATGGATGTGAGCTGTGAGCAGGGGCAGGGGCTGGGAAGGCGCTGTGGGTTTCTCCCCTTGGCAAAGGCTGGAGTTAGGAGCTGCTGGAGGGGATGTGTACAGAGTGAGTGTCCCAGCCCACGCTGGGTTTCCCATCGAGCTGAATGACGCCAGCACCTCCCTGTGAGCCTGGAGGAACAGCCAGCAGCAGGTGAGGCAGGGAACGTGCCTGGGAAACCCACAGGGAGAGGCACAGGGAAGAGCTCCTGCTCAGCACAGCAGGGCTCTGTCTGCCACCCTCAGCCTCCCTCCAGGCCTCTCTCCTCCCTTCCCAAAATCTCTCCCTCTTGGGCCTTATTGCTGGTGAAATGGTGGCACTGTGAGACAGGCATTGCTCTCCTGCTCTGACAGCCTGAGGGAAGCTGCAGAGCTAACAAGTGGTCTGTCAGTGTGAAGGAGCACAGTCAAAAACGTGCAAGGCCATCCACAGTCCTGGAAAACACCTGCCCAGCTCCAGGGCTTGCAGGGGGGGCTGCCAAACCACCAACAGCCCTGCTGAGACTCAACACACTGATCACTGTGCTGGCCAACTGCCCCAGCCTTGTCAGTCTGACAATTCTGTGCAGTCTTCCTTCTCCAGAATGGCTTTTCCCCAGTCTTTACTGGATTTCCAGGAACTAACAGGACTCCACCATTTGTTTCTTTCTATATAAAAGCATGCTTAAAAATAGGCAGAAGGGGAAACCCACGTTGCCTCTCTGGTGGGATGAGAAGTGTTCCCAGCCCGAAGGAGGAAAATGTTCTGTCACCGTGTGAGCTGGCAGGAGGGATGTGGTGGCAGCACCAACTCACAGCAGAATGCCAGGAGCCTCCCTTCCCTCTCCCTCTGCTCTCCATGATTAAATCAATATCAAGGCACTGACTTGCTGCACGCTGAGCCCTGTGTCAGTGTATCCTGCCCAGGCTTTGCCTCAGTGCAGGAGGGGGCAGCTGTGGGGTGTGTGCAGCTCATGCGCTCCAATGGAGGGCTCTGGGGGTTGTGGGGCTGCACAGAGATGTCCCCCCTGTGGGGACAGGGGCCCAGCAGGGAATACAGCATCCCAAAAAATGGGGTCTCTCCACTTGGCTTTGGGGGGTTCACTGGACCTGCCAGCTGAGAAGCACTTAGAGCCCCCCTGGGTTTGGTGACAGCTCCCTTGGCAACTCTCCCCAGGATGAGAGGAGGGTGCCCCTTCCAAAACCCCTCTCCAAAGAGCCAGCTGGCCCCAAGGGGGAGAGGTGTTCAGGGCCCTCCATCCTATGGGGCTGAGCCAAACAACAACAACTGGAGAGTCCTGGGCTGGAGCTGCATCCTGGGGGCTTTCCCTGCCCTGGTGGGAGAGGTGGCAATGCTGCCCAAGTGAGGGCTGGGCAAACTGTGGATGCACTGAACTGCCCAGTAAAACCCTCCCGTTGAGCAGCAGTGCTTGGCACAGCCTGGTACCCAGGGCTTCCCCAACGCTGCCCTGGCAAATCCTTTTCCAGATTCCCCCAGGTGTTAGCAAGGATTAATAAGAGATTGCCAGTTAATTGAAGCTAACATCTGTATTTCATGCAAAGGGTGTTGCAGAGATGTATTAGACCTTTTATAGATCAATACCTGAGCTCTGCTGTCACAGGCACACAAACAGATTGCTCCAACAGATAAGACTGGAATGCTCTCCTCATTCTTTTACTCTGTTATTGAGTGGTAACAAATCCGGTACTTCATGGCCAGACACTGGAAACCCCACCAGCTCTTGGTAGGTGTGTTTACAGTGCACGTGCAGTTTTTTGGAGGCAGCACTGCCACTCCCTGGTCTGTCCTGTGCAATCCCTTTGCTCCTGGGGCCCTGACACTGCTCCACAGTCACTGCAGGAGTGGAGCTTCCAAAGCCCTCTGATGGGAACTCAGGCACAGCACAGAGTATATTTACAGTAAGGGTTTATACTTTTCAGGAGAGCTCGGGGCCCATTCCTACACATCAGCACTCAGAAGCCACTGAGCTGCAGCAGAGTTTTGTCTGTGATGCCCATGAAGCAGAGTCAGGGTTGTGTATGCCCTGACATGTCACCTTCCCCACAGGACATGCCCACCCCCAACCTGTTACAGGGCCACAACAGCAGTGGTACACAAACCCCCCTTTGCTGGCTGCTCAGTGCTAGAGCAGTAAGGGATCCTTGTCAGGGCTGATGACCAGGCTAGTTTGGGTAATTTTTCCCCTACCCTTGCACTGGGTCTTTGGAAGAACTCTGCTCTTTGGCTGCTGGGAGAAAACACACATCCCCTGGGGCAACTGGGGGCAATTTCAGCCCTGAGTGCCCCCAGCCAAGGGCAGTGGAGCACCCAAAGGACTGCATCTCTATGGTGAGGGGGAGTAGGCAAATGAGGTATGTTTTCCATATTTTTACTTAATCTGGCAATCCACAGAGACCAAGCTGGGACATCACATGGCACCCAATATGAATCTCCCAAAGCCAGAATGGGGAGGTGGGGGGACCCCAAGGCTGCAGCTGTGTCCAGCAGAAGCTGTGTAACAGGGGTGAGAGTTATGGCCAAGCCAGCACTGCAGACTCCCCCACCTCTTGCTGAGTCCCCTTGCCTTGCCAGGGGTATTTTTAATCAGAGCTAGCTGCTCTTTGAAGGTAGAAGGTTTTTGTGCCTTAATGTATTCTCTCCTCATTATTTTCTGTAGCAGGCAGCTCAAACACACAATTGTACTCGTCAGCTTTTTAGTTTTTACAATTATATATATATTCTAATTAAGCCCCTCTATTTGACAAAGCTTGAATTACAGTATCATAATTCACACCCAGGATATTGCCAGGCCGTCTGCAGCTCTCAGAGCGAGGTGTTTTCCATTTTTAGCAGCAGCCCACGGATCTCTTTGTGCAGGATATGTGTGTTTGGCTTCCCTGGGAATAGAGAGCTGCAACAGCACGAGATTGACAGCCCGGGAGATTACGGGAGAATGCAAAGCAGGTACAAGGGCAGCAGAAAGTAATTCCAAGTGCCTGACTGCCATGGTGCAGCTGGGTGGGCACTGCAGCCACCTCAGGAGCAACACAGAGGGTGGGGGAGCAGGAGGAAAGCAGCAGAGCAAGAACTGTGGTAGCCAAAGGGTGTCCCCAGTGACCAACCCCTTCTCTTTGCTCCAAGTTATGATGATGGCACACACAGGTGGGTGGGTGGGCCTGAGGCTGGGCACCCACAGCTGTGCTGGGACCTGTGGGCAGGGCACTGGGGAAGGAGGGTTTGGGGGCAGAGCGGTGCTGCTGCACCTCTGGGCAGCATTTTCACAGTGGGGTTTCTGCCATTTCAGCACAGACACAGCCCAAAAGTCTGTGGGGAGTAAATGGCTGCTCCCCCACAGGCATGGGTCTGGGCATGGGTCTGCCCTGCTGTAGCACTGAGTGTGCCCAGGGACCTCTCCTGGGGCAGGTGACACCACAACACCACCAGCCAGGACAGAGCACAGCTTTGGAATCACCAATGCCTCCCCCACTGCTGTCTGGGCACTGGTCCCAGCCACTGCCAAATGGGAGGGAAATTTACTCGTGAATCCCAAATTCTTGTTGGCTGCTAAGGCCAAAGCGCAGCTCCATGTGTGTAGGGAGAGCAGTGCTCCTCAGAGCTGGGGTGTCACGGTCAGTCTCTGGTCACAGCACTGCTGCTGGAGCAGGTGGCTAAGGGCAGCTCCTGTGCAGCTGCACTGCTCCCTGCAGAGAGGCCAGGCTGCCTCAGCACACACCTCCTCCTCAGGGTAGCTCTGCCTTGAAAAGCAGACTTTGAACTTCCAATCTATCTCTCAGCTGCTGCCAGGGAAGACTGGCTGCCCTGCACAAACAAGCTGTCAGCAGCCCACCAGGGCAAGGGGTGGAGGGGCTCTGCTGGGAAGCAAAGTGTGGGAGAAACAGCCCCTTGCACTCACCCCAGCAGCGGGACCAACAGCTGATGCTGAGGTACAGCAATCCTGCCCAGGGCACGACCAGTCAAGAGCCGTGGGACACATTCCCCCAGCTGGGATTGACCCCTGCTCCTTGCAGGGGATGAGGGAATGCTGCTGTCCTTGCTCTCTATTCTCAGTGAAACATTTTGATTTTCAGAAGTACTAATCAAAAATCACTCTTGATTATGGCAAAAACAACCTCTGCTGAATTTTTTTTTTAATGCAATTAACAAGGGTGTATGGTAATTCCAAGCAATCTCGCTCTTGAGATTAAAGGAAAGCCTGCCAGGAAGCACATGAATAAAGCTTTAAGATGAGAATTTGCATAATGAAGACTTTCTCTTTGTGGAGGGACTGATGGTGGTTGTGTTTGAAACCTATTAAGGGAAATGCCTAAAAGCCTCCACTACAGCCAGGGCTCTGCTGCCCTGACCTGTGGGCCCCTGCTGGGAAGCTGAGCCCCACCACAACCCCAGCTCTGTCCCTTCCTCCAGCCAGTGCCCCAGGACAGGCCAGGAGAGACAGCCCCGTGCAAGCTCTGAAGTCTGCAGCTCAGGGTAACACACCTCACCTGGGCCCTGAGGCACAGCACAACACCGTGGTTCTGGGGCAGCTGCGTGAGAAGCAGGTGTCTGGTGCACCTTGATTTCAAGGCTTACTAGGAATGATATCAGTTATTTGGCAGTGGTACCCAGTAAGCTCTACACCCAGCAGGAGTGATGGAGCTGATGAGGAAACCAGCCTGCAGCAGGCTCCTTCCAGCAGACATCACTGGCACCACGATGTGGGGCAGGGCCAGAAGGGATCTTTGGTGGGCAGGGGAGCCGTGCTGGGACCTGCCTGGCCACGCTCTGGATGCCCAAGGGATGCAGTGCCCCTCCAGCCTGCACATGCTGAGGGCTGCACGAGGTCTGAAGGCATCCTCTCCCCACCTGCTGTGGAGGGACAGACCTGCAGCTTGCCTGCAAAGCACCTGAAGAAGCAGCACCACCGTGCATGCCCTGCCACGTCCCACAGCCCTGGGGAGCAGCTGGGGGCTCAGGCTGTGCTGCCATGGCCACACCAGGAGCTGCCAGCAGGTCCCTCTGCAGACACCAGACCAAAAACACAGCAGGGAGGAGTTTACATCTGCTGCCCTCTTGCACAGCCTTTCCACTCCTCCACAGCAAGATTTAAAACCCCAGAGGGAAGCACCCTTGCCTTGTCTTTGCCAACAGCTGCATCTGGTCACTGGCTGGCACAGAGCCTGCCCTATTTACCAGCACAGAGGCTGCAAGGAACCTTGGAAAGCTGAGGGTCCCTGCCACAGACAGACAAACACCTCCCAGCGCCAGCAGCAACTCTGAACAGCTCGGAGGGAAAGCAAAGCCCATCCAGGTCAGCAGGACCAAAGCCAGGAAAGGCTTTGCACGGGGGTTTCCCATGGAATGCCTTGGGCTGGCAGCTGATGGCCAGCTCTGTCCCATCCCTGGCTCCACAGCAGTGTCCTCTCTCTGACCCCACGTGAAACAAATGTTTCAGCAGCTCTTCCATCACAGGATGGCCCCAGACCAGGTAGTCCTGCTCTGGCAACACAAGATAAACAGTTTTCTTCAGTATGGGCACTCAAAGCTTTCCAGGTTTCCAGGGCTCTCTGCCATCTCAGTGCATGGAGCAGGTGATGTTTTCTAAGCAACTTTAATATGATAGCTGCTGTTTGAGGTTTGTGTCAGAGGGCTCTGCCACAGCACTGCCAAAACCTGCTTTCAATTAGCCCCAAATCAATTGCACCCGGAGCAAAAGGCTGAAAGGTTTAGAGCAGATATATTTAAGGTTCCTCCCCTTCTGGGCATGCCTGACCCCGGTCCTGTAGCTGTGCTGAGGATGGGGTGATGCCCAACTTTTTGTGCCTGGAGTGGATACCAGGACACTGCAGCCAAGGGCTAGGGGAGGACAGGAAGAGTTCAGCCTGTCCCAGACCTCACAGGAGCTCTGCAAATTTCTGACCCTCTCTGGCAAAATGCCCCAGGTATAACCCTTAATAACTTAAAGGTATATAAGAAAGGGAGCTGGTTTTCTTTTCCATTTTCTTGCAGCTTGTTTGGGGATTTTTAAAGGAAGGACAAGGCATATACCTAAAGGGGAAAGAATGTCACAGCATCATTATTTTATTCCCACACCCCAACCACTTCAGAAGAGGTCAAGGGGAAATTAGCACTGAACAAACTGCACAGGATGAATGGTTAAAGATGACTTTCCAGTGATGAAAAAAACCAACAGTGTCACCCTGGGCTCAGGTTTGTCCCCACAGATGCTGTGTGCAGGTCTCTGGTGTGGACAAACTGGAGGGTGAGCTGCACCCCCATCCTGATGAGGAGCAGGAAAGAGCCAAGGCCTTTCCTGCTCCTCACCCACCCCACCAGCAAGAGGCTCCCAAGGAGCTGGGGGGGGGGCACAGCCAGGACAGCTGCCCCAGGGACATCCCATAATATGGCACCAGCTCAGCATGGAAACCTGGGCAGGAGGAGGAAGGGGGGACGTTTGCAGTGATGGTGTTTGCCTTCCCCAGTCACTGTCACAGGTGATGGAGCCCTGCTGTGCTGGGCATGGCTGAGCCCCTGCCTGCCATGGGGAGTGGGCAATGAGTCCCTTGGTTTGCCTCACCTGTTAAACTGCCTTTATCCCAACCCAGGAGTTTTCTCACTTTTACCCTTTCAGTTCTCTTCCCCATCGTGGGGGGAGTGAGCAAATGGCTGTGTGGGGCTGAGCTGCCAGCTGGGGTTGCACCACCACAGCTGCTTCCATGTTTTCCTGCCTGCTGTCCACCCAGAAAGATCACAATGTACATTCACATTAGCCATATGATTTCTACTTACACATTAACTAATGGCTATGAATTTGTCTATTACCAAAGATGCCTGCTCTCAACCAAACAACAAATTGTGGCATGAAAGCATTTTGCTCATAACTCAGTGCAGGAACAACTGATGACAAAGTCAGTGATGCAGGAGCCCAAAGAAACTGAAGCAGGAGATGAAATGCTTATCGCCTGATTCCCGGTGGAAAAAGATTGCTCTCATCAGATAAAGATCAAGAGGAGGTGCTGTAGTTAAAAGTAGGTAAATAGGGAATTACACAGTAAAAATGCTGGTTCATCACCTGGGGTGTGATGCTCCTGTCATACTGTGCTATTTAAAATCAGCAGAGCAGCAGTGGGAGGAAGACTCGGGTAATGCTGACAGATGGAGCAGGGCTCTGGGAGAGCACGGGGGGCTCCTGTGGCTCCTGTGGCTGAGAGCATCTGTCTGCGGTGTCACCGCAGGGCTCCCGCCTGGTCACCGCTGTCCCCGCCTCCCCACAGCCCCTCCCGTGCAAACGGGAATGTTCGGGTCGGGTGGGAGGGCTGAGAGCCCAGCCCGTGCTGCTGCCGCCTGCACCCTCCTGGCCCACCCACACCCGCCGGGCTCCGGGAGCATCCCTGGGCCGGGTGGGGCTGCCATGGAAGGAACAGCACGGACAGACAGCAGGGCGGGGCTGCACCCTCCAAGGAGGAAGCACGAACAGAGACCTGCAGGAGATCATTCTGAGCAGCTGGTGCAGGAGCTGGCGGTGGTTTTTAACCGCCCAGCGGCAGCTGTGAGACCACCCCCCCTCCTGGCTCACCCACAGCGAGGGAAGCTGTGCCACAGCCCCAGCCTTTCCCAACAGCTTCTCTTCAATAAGGTGAGTTGGCTCCTTGCTTTCACACAGGGGTCTGGAGAAGTCTCTGAAAAGGGGAGTTTGGGGTGTGTATCCAGCTTCTGCTGCTTCCCATGCCCAGCACAAGCTGCATCCCCATCACCTGGGGACCACGTGCTGTATAAACAGAGCACTCTGTGCTATTAATGTGGCATGAAAGAATTTAAACATAAAACTATGCTCACTGAGTTCAAAGAGAAGTCCAGCAACAGGTCTTTTGCTCTCTCTGACCCTACTTGGAGAGGAAATAGCACCAACACTTGCAAACCCAACTGTCTGCAAGCTGTTGTGGTTCTGAGATTTTCTCTATGAAAGCATAAATAATTCACTCAGTTAAGACCATCATTACAAAAAAGAAGGAATACACGGTCTTTTCAAATATATGTTTAACCTCACTTTAAAATGCTCTATTTTCTGCACATGGTGAAAGACATGTTTGGGATCTGTGGGTGTTTTTAAAAGCATAATGAGGTCAAGGCTCAGTGCTGTCCTGGGGTGGGGAGGTGCTGATTGGAAATAACACATTCCAGTTTCCTCAAATAATTACACAGAACTGCATGCCATGGGCTCAGTGTCTGCACAGGGCAAGGGATGGCACCAGCAGCAGTAGCTGGGGCCTGGTGAGTGGGGCCAGGCTGAACACCCACCCCAGGGGAAGCACCTGGGGCTGAAGCCAGACTGTGGCTGGGTCACAAAGCAGGGGCTCAGAGCAGGCTGGCAGCAGCTGGAAACAGAACATGGGATGGGATAGTTTGATTTTGGGGGTGCAGCCTCTTCTGCCCAGCACTGCATTGGTATAAGGCTGCATGGTGATTTTAGGTTGCACTTTAGGAGGAATTTCTTCACTGCAAGGGTGATGAAACATTGGGATGGATTGCCCAAGGAGATGGCGGAAGCACTGTCCCTGGAGATGTTTAAGAGACTGGATGTGGCACTCAGTGCCACTGTGTGGCTGACATGGTGGTCTTTGGTCACAGGTTGGACTCAAGGACCTCACAGGTCTTTTCTGACCTAATTGATTCTGTGATTTTCTGGCCAAAAGAACCTCCAGGGTGAGAAAACGTGCCAGGGTGAAGTTGTACCAATACTGAGTCTTTCTACTTGTTCAGGTTCTGTAGTGGAAACTCAGCAAAGCTCCAAGAGGAAGGCTGTGTTCCAGATGGCAGGAGGGGACCTGGGGAGGTTTTTACTCTAAATGAGTCTGCATTAGCCTGGCATTATTTTCACTCAGATTTTACTGTCTGCAAAGATGACCCAAGTCCTGCAGTGGCAGGAACACCTGATTGGAGGTGTCTGGTCACCACAGAGATGTCCCACCAAGCTGCTCAAGCTCAGCCCACAGCAAGTTCATACAGAGATCAGGCATTCCCCAAGCTCCTACCCCTACAAGAACACTTTTGCCTGCAGACAAAGCTTTAGGGACACAGACTAATGTGCTGCTCAAAATCTCATCAGCTATCTAACATCTGTTCTGCAGCACAAGCACCTCTTTTGCCATCCACAGCTGGGGCTGGAAACCTCTTCTGCTTGTTCAGCTTTTGCCTTCTACTCTCCCAGAGCCAGGGCTACAGTTACCCCTGAACACCCAACCTGCAGCATGATCTTCTGAAGCAGGATTTCAGTAAGATTATTCCAACTTTGGCAAGTTCTTTTCACTCAGATTTCTCTGTGCATAGGCAAAAAGAGCATTTCAAAGGGCAAGCAAAATTCTGTGCAGCTCTCTTTCCCCAGCACCTTGTTTGCTGGAGACAATCCTGTACCAGCCTGCAGAGCCTTGCAACAGCAGAATGCTGCTGTTCTCAGTGTCCCTCCTCCCTGTCTGAGCCACCAGCTCCAAAATCTTGCAATGCCTCTGGTTTCACTTGCTTTGGTTTTTCACACATGTATGTGGTGATTGCACCAGACCCTACAGCAACCTGGCCATCTCCTTCCCTGGAGATGCTGCTCATGTGCCTGGGAAACAGAGCTCACACTCAGCATCAGCTTTCTGCCTGTGGCCCCAGCTCTCCTCCCACAATAAGTTTCTGGTTTTCCTAGACAAGACTGAAAAGCAAAGGAAAAGGATTTTGGAGTGACTGCAAGGCAGTTTCATAAATATGTATTAGCATTAACTTCACCCCATCACAGCAGCAGGCTGAGCTCTCAGAAGATCAAACCCAAAGCTGACCCTGAGCAGCTCCACTGAAGCCCCTGTGACTGCAAGGCAGCACTCACCTCTCTGTGCCATGGCTTGTATCAGGACTCTGCTTCCTTCTCAAAAACATTGTTCCCACAGCAGTCACGTTCCTGTGCTCACATCCTAAATCACAGCTAGTGATTCCAGCATCTGGATCCCTAACTTTGAAGTTTCCCTTTCAAAGTCCTTTCATGTTCTACATTTTGATGTGCCACGTTCATCTTCTCCTGCTTTCCTCTATCTGAGCACTTCCCCTGATTGTGAATTGTATCAACCAGCTTACAAAGGAATTATTGCAAAGCTTTTCTCCTTGCCATCAGTGTTATGTAGTTTATTAAGCATATGTTTTGTTACTAGAGTGGCTTCAGAAGCAATGTCTAATAAAACCCCAGTTTTTCCTTTAGTTAATTGTAAAGTTAATGCCTTAAACCTCCAGGAGATATTCCTCCAAGAAGAAAACAAATTTGGGTTTAAACCGAGTAGTTTTAAAGGTTTATTCTAGTCAGCTCAGGAGATCAATAGACACTTCTGTTTTATGTGCTTTAAGGGCTGAAACACTTGCAACAGATGTAAGAAAAAAATCACATTTTTGTAGAGGGGGAAAAAAACCCTCAAGAGTTAAACAGCAATTTCCAAGCGTGTTTATCACTAGGCTGGTAGAAGAAAAAAAACTAAATACAAGTAGAACCATGGAAATTAATTATTTCCACAGTTATGTACATAAATATCTGAGCATGGCACATTTAATTAATGCATATGTGTTCAAAGATGAGAGATAATTTGTAAGAAAACCAATTTGGCTTCTCCTCCTTTGTCATACACACTGAAGACAGTATCTAAGTAAAAATTATTCTTTAAATGTATTACTTTGACTTGCCACTGATACCTGGTAATTATAACTTTAATAACACAATAATGTATTATAAGAAAGATTTTTAGGAGCTTTATACAATGCTGCTATCTCCTTTAGTTTCTACAACAATGCCAAACCCAGCTTTTCTGTTGTACTCCAAATAATTCCTCCTTGCATCCCTTCTGGAACATCCATGGTGAGTGATCCTAGCAAGTGGTGGGGCACAGAGACACGGGGTCACCTGGCACTGGCAGCCCTGTTCTGCCAGCTGCATCCACAGCTGCCCAGTGCTAAACAGAGCCCAGACAGCTGAAAACACCTGGAAAAGAGATGGCTCCCTCCTGCTTTGCCCATGCCCTCTGTTGGTGTGGAGGGGTGCAGGGGAGCAGCCGCAGGGACAGTGGCCATCTGTGCACCAGTTACACCGAGCTAAGTGCACCGTCTGATATCGCCCTCAGATTTCAGCAATTACTGTGATTGCTGCTGGGCACTGTAGCCACTCTCAGAAGAGGTGATTTGTGAGATGCTGCCGAGTGACAACACAGCTTGACATGCTGAGGTGGCAACTTTGGAGGACACACCCAATTGCTCTTATGCTTGCAGAGAGGTTTTCTTCAACCTTTTCTTAGAAAAGATAAAGCACAAAACCTGCCCGTGCCCCTTCTGCCTGGCCTGCGAGAGGAAACCTTGTGCTCCCTCCAACAAGCCCTCAGATGTCGAAGTTGCCACCTTTCAAAGAAAACACATCAATGCATTTCTGTACTGGCTTATGAGACTGAGGACAGGAGAGGGGAAAACAACAATTCTGGTAAGTTTCTTGCTCGTCTCTTACTGTTTTCCAGAAGCATGTGGTTAACCCTGAATGACTCATAAACACGAAACATTCTGGAAAAGTCATGGATCTGTGAATTTCAAGCACCATGCAAGGTGCTGGCATGGGGAATGCCTGCTCTGGCTACAGCCAATAGGCTTTGCAGGGTGTTTGGTTTTCTCCACTACCTCAAAATACTTTAATGCTCCTGTCTCCAACACCCTGGGAATAGGGCAGAGTTTAGCAGCACTGGCAAAGGGGTTGGTGCCCTACAAGCAGCGCCTGTTTCCAGCACTGCAGCCACAGGCAGAGGCTGTGGGCAGAGGCAGCTTGGAGGCACAGACAGATGTGGCACAGCTGTGTCTGACAGCCCAGACAGGGCACTGAAGCACACATCCATCAATGAACGGAAATGCACTAGAACGTGATCAAAGAGAAACCCAAACCCATTCATTTCCAATTAAAAAGTCAAGTTTGCTCCTGCTTTACTGGACAGTCACAGACAACACACACATCAGTCTTGTGTCAGTAGTGGAGGTGGACCATGGCTGCAAGAATCACACTAAGTACTGATTTTGTTGTTTGTTATTCTTAGTTCTTGGTAATTAGTAAATCTCTCCGCTTCCAAGAGACTGGGCTGCCCACAGCCTGCCTTCAGCACTACTGGAGCAGCTGTTTCAGAACAAGAAGCCAAAAAAACCCCAACAACCCGCTGGGGAACAGAGGCAATGCAGATGGCAATGCAGTGATTTCTGTCGCTGCTGTTCTGAAGAAATGGCAGAGAATGCCCTGCCTGGGAAACCACTGCCTTGGCACCACCCGTTACCTTGCCGTGGGTACAGGAGGATGGCAGGGAGGCTGTGCTCAGGTGGGGAAGGGCTCCCAGGGCTCTCTCGGGGTGTTGCAAGGCTGTTCCAACACATCTGGGAGAGGGAGGGAGGAGCAGGCACCCACGCACGGGCTGGGAGAGCCGCTGCCGGGATACCCGGGGGAGGGAGCAGAGGCCCGGGGAAAGGCTGTACCACAGCTCGGTGTGCCCCGTGCGGCAAGGCCCTGCACGGGACGGGAGCCAGGAGCTGGGAACTCCCCCTGGCACAGTGATTGCCACGGAGAGGCAATTTACAACAGTTCAGAGAGGAGACAAACTTAATGTTGTTCAATTACCTGTGAAGCCTCACGCTGGCAGGAATGATTTATGAATGTTTCAGTAAAATTCATTCTGATACAAACACAGCCAAGGATATTTAAGAG
The DNA here is from genome assembly GCF_028769735.1 of Zonotrichia leucophrys gambelii. NCBI lineage: Eukaryota > Metazoa > Chordata > Aves > Passeriformes > Passerellidae > Zonotrichia > Zonotrichia leucophrys. Next base: position 7,487,897 of record NC_088174.1, read on the forward strand.
CTGGACTCTGCAGCCCAAGGGCTCCAAAACAGCATTTTTATTTACCCACATTGCGAAAAACACAAAATGCAAATAGCTTTAGTACTGACTAACCAGATTTTTTTTTAACCCAAAATCAAGATTTTATGCACCATCTCAGCTCAGCCTGTCAAACTGAAATCCATCAATTAAAAATGCAGCTGCTAACCTGGTCAGCATAACCAACTCTGTACCACACTGTTACCAGCACAAACAGGTGCACAAACAGGTAAGTGCCAAATGCAAACAAACTAATTCCAGGCTGACTCATGGAAAACCTAATCTGTTCCAACAGGAAGAGCTCCTTGGGTTTCAGTTTGCTATCTGCTTTGATGCTGTTACCTTCTAATCAGTCTGTGCTTGCCGGGTGCCTCCTGGTTAATAGCAGATTTTGTTTAGAAAAACTTTCCTGAGATTTTTTACATAAGTCTTGTATAATCTTTAGAAGGACGTTTCTTTTGAATTCAAACACACAGCTTTTTAAAAGTACGCTTGAGTTTTTTTAAGGAGACAAAGAGTTGTGGTAAACTTCACATTGATTTTAATTTCTTCCTTCCTACTCTCCTATAAACAGTATTTAATTTTTTCCTTCCTAGTTGCTGCTTAGCTGGGAATGATTTCTGGGTTAGACTGTTCTGATCTGCAGAAATAACAGTGAGACCAAAAAAAAGAGTGAGAATACAACCAGCAGCCCGACAAATTTGGGTCACAAAGAGAATCCTCTAATCCAGCAGCTCAGCGAGCAGACAGACAAACCCAAACTCCTTTGGCGGTGACTCCATGGCTACCTCTGTTTAGGATTAACTGAGCCCCAGGCTGCTCCAGAGCATTATACCTGCGGCATGGCGCTTCCTAAGCATCGCTGTCACACTGTCACCCGAAGGCAGCCGCGATGCGTCCGTCAGCAGCATCACTGTCACCTCGGGCAGGCTGGAGCCGCCCCACCTGCGGGCACGGCTGCGGTGCCGGGGCAAGGCCCGGGCAGAGCCCGGGGGGGGGAGGTCGGGGAAAGGAGGGGGACAAGGACGGTCTGCGGCCCGGCCCGATGCACCGGCTGGCACCCCGCCATCGCTGCGGGCTCGGGGTGCTCTGCGCAGGGTGGGGCCCGAAGGGGGCAGCCCCCTCCCCGGGGCGATCCCAGGGCTGCACCCTCCCAGCCGGGGCCTCTCCTGGGGGCGCATCCCTCCGGCCCCGTGAGTCCCCCGGGGCAGGCTCCGTGCTACCGGGGGAACATCCAGCCCGAGAAGCCGCCACGGCGAGGGGGCCGCACCGCCTGCATTCCTGGCGGACAGCATCCCTCAGGGGCAGCGTCCCGCGGGGTGACCCCGGCCGGGGTCCGCCGTTCCAGGGCCGAGCCCGTTGCCGCGATAATGCGCACAGCTCCCCGCGGCCCCGGGCCCGAGCCCCCGGGCCGCCCCCTCCCGCCGCGCCCACCCGGCCCGGCCGCCCTACCTGCGCCCAGCAGCGCGGCGAAGGCCAGCAGCAGCCCCAGGAGGCGGCGGCCGGCCATGGCGCGGCACGGCTGCGTCTGCCGCGGGCTCGGCTCCCGACTCCGCCGGGGCGGGACGCGGCCGTGAGGGGCGGGCGCTGCGCGCCACCGCCCCCCGCCCTCCCCGCCGGGCCGCGCCCCTGCCCGGCCCCGCGCAGCCCAGGGGTGTGTGCAGGGGACCCGAGAGGTGTCCGGAGGAGACCCGCGGGCCCCGGAGCACGGCCGAGCCCCGGCACCCGCCGCCCTTTGCCGAAACGCGGCCCCAGCGCGCATCTTTCCGTCATATCGGCATCAGTGCCGCATCTGCTCACCCGAGAGGCGGGCGGCAAACAGGGATGGGGGACGCGCAGGGAACGAGGGAGGGTTTGGGACTGCCGCTGTCAGCCCCGGCACCGGGGGAGCCCCGTGTGCCCGCCGCCCCGGGCACGGACGGCCGCGCGTTCCCGCTGGGATGGGGCGGTGGCGCGGCCTGGGAGCTGTGCCCTGCTCCGGGGACAGTGCAGCAGTACAGGGGAAGGAGCTGCTGCAGTTTCACCCTTTAATGCCAGGTGTTTCACGTGGAGGTTACGGAGCTATGGAATTGTTGGCTGGAAGCGACCTCTGGAGGTCTCCAGCCCAAAGGCCCCATCGGAGCGGCACCCATGGACACCAGGTTACATCAGCCACAGCCACCTCTGAAAAGCTCCAGAGCTGAAAGCTCCCGTGCCCCCCCCCCAGAGATGACCAGTGGCCGTGCTGGTCACTACCTTGGCAAGAAGATTCCCCTGGGTTCAGGCTGCCCCTCCCACTGACCCTTTAGCCATCACCCCCAGCTGTGCTGGCTCTGGCGCGTTAGTAACTGCGCTTGAGTAGCTGCAAACTGCCCTTGGATTTGCCTCAGCCGCCTTCTCGCCAAAGCAAACAGGTTACTCCTTGTGCGCCGGCTGCTGGACCCTCTTCTCTATGGCTCTTTTGAACGGGGGTAGGAATTTGTTTATAACAGGGTAAACATCTTCTTTGTGATATTTATAGGTTGTTTTGCTGCAGAAAAGGGGATGAGGATGCAGCCTATTTTTAGGAGGTATTCCTGCAGCTTTACTGGGGACTGAGAGGCTGAAGATGTGTCTGGGTCATCGTAGTCCCATGCCACCTCACAGCATGGTACACGCTGCTGTTCGCGGCTGCTCCAGCCGAGTGTCAGGACCGCCTTGGGTCCAGAAAGCCCTTTTGTTGTCCTCGGTGCCTGAAAAGACCATGATGGGGCGGGGGGCAGGGAGGGGGTCCTGGCCCCAGTGGAAGCGCCTGGGCTGAAGGATGCGGTGGGGTAGCAGGGAGAGGGACGCTGTATTTCTGACTTTCATCTGTGGCCATAGAGCAAACTGCAGGCTCCACAGTGCCCTGCCTTGTGGGGGCGAGACCTTTCACACCCACACTGCGCGCGTTTCTGTGAGTTTGTGAGGTTGGGCACGCTGGTATTACCGGAGCTACAGACACTTTTGTGCTGAGTCTCTGCTCCTGCAGCAGCTGAGGGGAGTAACAGGGGTCCCAGATAAGAGAAGCCGTGCTGGAGAAGATGCACTTCAGCTCCTACCCTTGGCCGTCTGTACATCCACGATATTGCCTCTCTCTCCCTGTTTATACAAAGAGAAATTCAGGACTACAGTCCCGTTACGTGTCAAACTAAAGGAAACTAGCGGGACAGCATTTGTACCTTCCCAGCCTGGTTCCCAATAACCTCTCCATGTGCTATTTGCATTTCAATGGCTTTCCAAGCCTCCGGTAATTGTTGGGGGAGGAGGCGGGTAAAAAGGCTATTATTATATTAGCGTTGGATCAGCTTTAGCAAGCCTGAAGGCATGAGAGAGCATCGTGCAGCTGATGCAACCCGTGACAGTACATTGTTTGCCGTTCTGTGTGAGCCTGGGGTGTGCACCGATGCCTGCGAGTTGATTCATAATTACAAAGAGATGTATGAATGTAGCTTTGAATGGGCAGGAAGGCAGCAGCAGCGCTGCGCTCCGGAGCTGGAGGGAAACTGGGCGGCACGAACCAGGATTTCGTACTGGAATGAAGCATCTGGCTAAACCCCGGCATCCAGGGGTGCCAGCCCTGGCTGGCCGTTCCCAGCTGGAGCTGGGCTGCGTGCGGCAGGCACAAGTTGTGTCTTTAAGGAGGCCGAGCCCAAGGCAGCTGGAAAGCCTGGGCCCCGGCCAGCAAGTGACTCAGCATCGCCTGACCTGTGCCCGGGAGCCGAGGCTATTCTTGGTTCGGGCTGTGTTTGAGGCAGCTGAGTTTAAATGGTTCCAAATTGCAGCACAGAGGATGTGTTGTGAGGCTGGAGCCTGGAGCACAGCGTGTTGTACGGCTGCCGTCTGCCCGCGGATCGCTCCGAGCTCCACGGAGCTGTGACCTTTCCGTTTTCTGCTCCTGAGCGAGATTAAAGCTGTAATCTTTAAACAGCGGAATAAACAGTCATCAGAGAAACTCTCGGTGGAAAAATATACTCGCTTTCTATTATATATTAACAGGTGTCATGTTCAACTCTTCTTGCTCCCTGGGCTTAGCACACTTGTTTTGTAACTGAGCCAAAATATGGGAAGGGGAAATGCTGATTGGGAAAGGTAATACTGGATCACACAAAATTCTGAATCTTTTTCTTCCTAAATCTATTCAAATAATTTAGCAGGCTCAGAACACGTAATCTGTTAGATCTCAGAGCCCCTCACAGCCGCTAATCAATTACCCTCGGGAAGTGATGGACCCATAAAAGGCATCAATTTAGCTACTACTGAAGGGCTGCTGTTTTAAAAGCAGAACGAGCTGTCATGTAGCAAATGCACAGCCTTGCCACACAGTTATCTGAGATGGAAAATGAAAATACACAATTTAAAGCGAGTAATTTCAGGGGCTGAACTATGTTTCAACCTTAGTCTATCTCCGGCCTGAGATATTATTTTATGGCAGTATTTTCAAAAGAACATTTGTTTTTAAAGTTAAAAAATATTATAATCTGGGGGGAGGGGAGGGAAACTTTTAACTTCTTTAATGAAGCTGGAATGCATTTGACCAAATTTTCTAGATGCCTTGTTTTCTAAAGATTTGATTAAAGTTATGATCCAAGAGGTTCCTTAAAAACAAAAAAAGGGAAGCAGTAGTAGGAGATAGATGAGGGCTGCAAGCAGTAGTAGGAAATGAGAGGTACAAGCAGTAGTAGGAGATAGATGAGAGCTGCCAGCAGCCTGCCCCACGCAGCATCCCGCGGCTGCAGGACCGGAGGATGGACATTCCCGGGTTCCCCAGCTGCACGCCCGTGCCGAAGGAAGGAGCAGGTTTCAGCAGGTTTTCCCGAGCAGCGGGCTGGCCACGCTGCCGGCCCTGGTGCCGAGCCAGAGCTGACATCCAGCAGCCTTTGCTCTGCGGTGCCAGCGCAGGAGCCGCTCGGGGCTCCGGACCCGGCTCGCTCAGCCCGCGGCGCTCCGGGCTGGGCGCGGGGAGATCCCGGTGGAAGCCACGGCTGAGCGGAGCTCCCTGTGAGCAGCCTTACCTGCTCCTCACTGCTGCCAAGTGACGAGTGCTGCTCGGTGTAACCCTCTTCCCAGAGAGCCTCCGGTCTGTTTCCTTGCATAACCGATGCATTGGGGAATTTTTGTACAAGGTAATTTTAAGTCTTGTCGGTTCTCTGCCAACACTGGCTGTCTAGACTACTGCTATAATCAAAGGTGAGAGGTAGGTTCCTAATTACAGTTAATCACACCCTAAAAGATGCCTTGTCTGTATGGAGAGCGCGGGCACCTTACAGAGGTGATTGAACTGGGTTTGACTGTTCCCTGTTGTGTGCTGGGTCTGCCGGGGACTGCAAACAAACGCTTCACCTTGTGTAAATCAAATGTTGCAGCCGCACTCTTAAAGGAGAAATGTTAGTAGCACTCGGATGGACGTTAACTAGAGAGTGCAGTTATTTTTGGCCAGTCCTCTGGGAGCACCTGCCAAGCATTTTCTCTCATTTCAAACCTGGTTGTTCCTGCTGAGAAAGTCTGGGTCAAGGTGAGTGCCTGGCTCTTCCTCGGCTGTCTGTGCCATTTAAAAGGGAAAGAAGAAAGGAAGCCAAGCAGCAGGCTGGGTGTGAGGAGTGGTGTACTGCTGCAGGAGCACACAGGGGTGAGAACAGGACTGCTTGGGATGGTTTGTGTACCAATGAAATGCACCTGGTACCTAAGCATCCACGTACAGTTTTAGAATAAAAATGTTGAAACATAAGCTAAACAGAGAAGATTAATGCTGGCCTCATTCACTGTGGATGATAGCCAGTTGGTCAAACCAAGGGGTTTGTGCACCTGTCTGAAACTGAGGGAGCAGCACAAGCCGTGGTCCCTGTGTGAAAAGTTTCTGAGAGTTATTAAAGCTGTTGTGTGGACAGGATCAAGCATCAGTGTGGGGACTCCAGCATCAGGGGAGCTGGCTGTCCCCTTCTGTGGGAGCAGGACTGGATGTGCACAGGGATGGGCTCTCAGGGTGCCACATGGGAGCTGCCATGGCCAGGCTGCTCCTCTCCCACTCCCCAGCTCTGTGTGTCTGGGAGCACTGGTCCCGAGCCAGGCCCTGCTGGATTTTGTCAGAATAATAACTGTGATCTTCCATGCTGGGGCTTTGGGCTCAGTTCACATCCCTTGCAAATGCCTTAGGAACTCATATTTGTTCTCTGGATTCCTAAAAAGCAGACAAACCTGGTGCGTTCTGTGAGTGTTTTTTGTTTTGTTTTGGTAGTGATTTGTGGGGGATTTTTCTTGGTTTGTTTTTATTTGGGTTTTTGGTTTGGGTTTTTGTTTTGTTTTTGGTTGGGTTTAGGGATTTTTTTTTGTTTTGTTTAATTTGTTTTGTTTCACTGTTTTGGGGGGTTTTGTTTCGTTTTTTTAATTTCCACCAGGGACAGAAATTGCTGGCAGAGAATCTGAGGCCTGAACCCAAAAAACCCCCATGTCTCAAGAAGCAGTGTAACTGCTCTGGCCAAGATTTTTGTTTTTTCTTAGCCTACTCCAGAAGTCTGCAGACTCCAAAAGGGCTATAGAGTGTAAGGTGACGTTCAGTGCATCAATGAACAGCTGTAAAAAAGCTTTTCTGCCTTTCCCAGCAGTTAATAACTTCATTGCACAGAACTTAGTTTTTCAGAAAGACCTCATGTGATTTTTGGCTGACTGAGGTGAGGACTGCTGAGGAATGTTCATAGTTACAAGTGGGGAGAATTTTTTTTTTTTTACGGGAAAAACCCCAAAACCCTCAGACAAACAAGCTTGCTTTCACCAAAGTCTTTGTCCCTCTTGCTGAGAGTGTGCAGCATTACCTGAAGTAATAAAACAGTGCATAAAGCAGCCTTATTTGGACTGAGAAGTGTGGAAGTTGGAGTGCAGAACAGGTAGTGTCAGGGCAGCCAAGGTGTCTGTGTGGGGTTTTCCCTCAGACTGGACAGGGCTGATTTATGTGCCTGGGTTGGTGTAATGGCAAAGAGCAGGTACAGCTCAGGGCTGACACTGCCTGGGAGCAAAGTGTGGTTGTTGCCAAGTTCTGGACGCTGGCTCTTGCAAAGAGAGATGAGTCTGTCTTCTTGGCTCCTAAACCTAAGGGAGACTTATCACAGCTAAATTGTACGTGTCCCTTGGGAAGGCTTTTGAGGCCAAAACCACTAAAAACTCAGATTCTTTCATCTAAAAACAGTCCTAGGAAGTTACCACAGTCTCAATCTTATATGCACTCTCCCTTGGACAATGTTACCTCTCTTTTGTAAATAAAGGTTTGCTTGTTTACTCATTCTTCTACCTGCAATGGAAAAGCTCCAATGAGTATAATAAAAGTTATGTACAAAAAGGGAAACTAACATTTTATTCCTAAATTATTGCATGTGGGTTGCTTGGGTTTTCTTTAACCACAGCACAGAATTTTATAATAGGGCAGTAATTTTATAGCAAATATTGTTACAGGTTCAAAGTCCTGTTGAAAAGCAGTGTGTGACACTCATATGTCATGTTCTTTGTGAATCTTCTGTAAATGAGGGAGTTAAGAACCCCAAGTGCTGGAGAGGAGAAATTCTTCTCAGAATGCACAGATGTTCCCTAGCTGGGACCATTCCTCACCACAGGCTGGTGATCTCTACCACATTAGCTGGACAGATATGAATTTGATGCTTTTAATTTAGTATTATAGGGATGATTTTCTTTTTATCAAACTCTGGGGACAAATAAGTCCTCAGAGCTTGATAAAGTGCTGTTACATGTGACTTAAAACTAGGAAAAATTGTTAAAATTAAGGCCATTTTCCCACTGTTTCTGTTGTGCTTGAGCTGCTCTCCACCACCTGGGGTCTGTGACCTGACCCCTGCTCATGGCCCTCATGGTGACACGAGTGGAAGGGGTCACTCAGCCTGCTCATGAATGAGGTTATCTGCTGACAAACCCAGTTGTTTCTACTGCTGATGCCACAGAGAGGTTCTCCAGGTGCAGCAGAACTCCAGGGCTAGTAAAAAGCAGAGCTGGTGGGTGTTTAACTGTTGACTTAATGAACAGAGAGAAATCTGACACTATTTTGACACATGCCTGAAGTGATGCTGTCTTACACTCGTGCGCCTTTGAATTTTGTTCCTGTCTTCATTTTAACTCTTTTCCCTCTTACTGTTGCTGTATCATAATGCTTTCCTTCTCCCCTTCCCTCCTCCCTGTATTCCTTAACATCTTCATGATTTTGGGAGAAATTAGCAGCCCAGTTCTGGTCAGCATCTGAGCCGTAACAAAGCAGCTGAGATGCAAAAAGGCAGCAGAGCAGGCTGACACGTCAGGCAGCCCTCCAGCTTGCAAAGCATAAATAAACCCTGCCTGCAGTGGAGAGCAGAGCCAGCTCCTCAGCAGCACAAGCCTTGGCAGAAAGCATGTGAGTGCACAGATGTGTTCAAGTTTTGTCCTCAGCTTGTCAGTCCAGGTGCTCTGGGCAGGCATAGAAGGGAATGGTGCTAAACATCTGACAATCAAAACAGACTCTTACTGCTGGATCATAGTACAACAACCAGCTTTTATGCCCAGACAGAATTCCCACTGGTGTCAAAGGTTTTATTTCCACTGAGAAATTGGTAAGCGCTGTGGATTTTGGAATATTATCAACATTAAAACAACAGTCTGGACTGTGTTTTCCCTGCTGTTGTCATGTGAAACACTTAGGGGTGACTATGAGTGTAAGTCTCTGGTACTGTTTAATTTTGTTCATTTGATGGCAGAATAGCTGTCTGCTCTGTTAATTAATTTCTCCTGCTGTGCTTGGGTCTTTCACGCAACACTGGGGAAAAAAAGGTCTTCAGGAGTGAGACAATGTAGCACAAACCCACAAAAGTTGTTAGAGGGACCCAGGGGAGGTGAGAGGTTTGGAAAGCTGGATTTATTGTTTAAAAATGGTTTTCCCGTAGAACGCAAGTGTGTGTGTCACTGCAGAGCACTGAATGGCAGCAGTCTGCCTGACCTGCAAACTGGAAATCCACTACAAAATTCTGTGATAATTCACTATAAACAAGTACATAAGGATGGGGAAGCTGTTCCTCTCCCATTCAAAGCTGCCACACCTTTTTACCACTGGGATGAGATTTGTGCTGTCTCCTGCAGCTCCACTCTGGGTTCCTCATTCCTCCTGTGGTCAGGCTGGGAGCTGTTCCTCGCAGGTGAATAGCACTGATGATAATTAAATTTTCATTCCACATCTTGAGCCAACTGCAGAAGTGTAAATATTGTTACTGCTGTTTTACAGGTGAGGGGAAGGCGTGTGGGGAGGAATGTGATTAGTCTGGAGAGCTCAGCCCCATGCTCTCACTGTGAACTCGGAGCAGCTTGCACTGAGGGGAGACCTGAGAGAGGCTGAAGAAAAAGTCCCCCTGTGTTATTGCTTCTCTGTGAGAGGCTGGGGGCCCCAAAAATCATAGAATGATTTGGGTTGGAAGGTACCTTTTAAAGGTTATATAGTTCAGGCTAAACATCAGGCTGTTCACAGCCCCATCTGACCTGACCTTGCATGCTTCCAGGGATGAAGCATTTCCCACCTCTCTGTGCCAGTGTTTCTACACCCTCATTGTAAAAAAACCTTTCCTTGCATCTAGTTAAAGTCAACTCTTCTAGTTAAAACCATTACCCCTTGTCCTATCACAACAGGCCCTGGTAAGATGTTTGTCACCATCTTTCTTGTAGCCCCTCTAGGTACAGGAAGGTGTTTTAAAGTCTCCCTGGACCTTTTCCCTCTGGTCCTGTTCCAGCAGGTCTGTGTCCTTGCTGTGCTGAGGACCCCAGATCTGGACAGAGTGTTTCAGGTGCTGTTTTCCTGGCTCCATGCAGAACACCACCAGCTTTGATTCGTGTGTCTGAGCTGTGGCATGTCTGGTGTGGTGGGCAGTGCTGGTGGGGCTCTCACAATGCTCTTTCCAGCTGTTGGAGCCAACACTCACCACAATTCTTTCCTTCTCAGCATCTCTCATGGCCTGGCTCAGTTCTTGGCCCCTTGCTGCTGCTTGCATGAAGACTATGGGATGGTCTGTGTGTCTGGCATGTTTGTGTGTGTTGTGGCTCTTTGGAAGAGCTCAGTGCTTTGAGCCTACTGTTTTCCAGATGCAGTGTCTGCCATGCCTCTTCCTCCTGGTGCTGTCCCTGGTGGAGTGGTTGCTACATCAAAGCCCAGTTTGTGCTGCGAGCCCATGATTTCTCTGGTATATTTACACTTGTAAAGGAAGATTTTTTTTTTCCCTTGTAAATATCACGGCACTTCTGTTGCTTGTGTGCTGGCCCATCTGTGCACCATTTTCACTTGTACTGACTCATGTTCACAGAGTAGTAAGAACTGTCTAAAAGTGTTTTAATTTCTTAGTTAGAGTGGGGCCATTTTGCTTTCCTGCTTACCTTGGAGGCAGATGTGTGCTGGGGTTTCTTTTTCCTAATGACATCTCTGGACTCATATTGAATTGGTAAAAAATTTAATTAAGTAATTTTCACTTTTCAGTTCAGATTTTTCGAGACTTCCTGATGTGTTTCTAGGGTTTGTTCTCTGCAGCCAGGTGTGCTTTCTGCCTGTCTTTGCATGGCCAGAAATCACTGGGTGTGCATCCCCTCTGAAAGTGGGTACAACATCTTTAGCCTGTCATAAGATTTTAACTTCAGATATTTCTGAAGAAGGAAGCTTTAGTTGTTCGTGCAGGTTACATTCAGCCCCCTTGCACTGTGCTGTGCTCTTTATCATGAGTGATCACATGCTCATTTTCTCCAGTTCTCTCTCACTGTAGAACAGCCCTCTGCAGAGACCCCTCTGGCTGTTCTCAGAGTAGACAGAAGCTCTTTACTGAGCTGCTTTTGAACATTTTGAACATTGTCTTTGCTGCTCCATGTGCACCCAGGGTTATCTTCACTGCCTGCAGGTCAGACCTTGCTCTTGGCCAGGCTCATCACAGGCTCATTTCAGTGCCTGCTTCTCCTGTGTTCCCTGAGATGTCATGTCTGTGTCCTGCTCAGCTTGACCTGCCCCCAGCTCTCTCCTGGCCTGGTACCCCAGAGAACCTGCAGCAAAGGGCACATTTGCAGTGAAAGCTCTGCAGGCCCTGGAGCTGCAGAGGTGTCCTTGGTCTCTGCTGGATTCTGTGTTTGTCCCCTCACTGCTGTGTCTGGCACGGTGGGGCACCAGGCTTGCTCAGCACTGAGTTAAATATATGTGTGTATGTATCTACATACCTATACATGTTTATATATATTAAAGCCTGAGGCTGAAAACGGCCAAATTGTGATCCCTCTCTCCCCCTGACAATATGAAGAGACATGTCTCACAACAGTCAAGTCTGCCAGTATTTCAAAGTGCTGCTTTTAGAAGCATGTATTTGTGAGAACATTTCAGTAAATTACAAAAGGACCCTTTTAACAGGGGCAAAAGAGAGTTTTTTCCTTAAATATATTCTTGGGAGAGACACAAGCCATTTCAGCCAAAATGAGAGTTTAGCCTGAGGCTGAATCCAGCTGGAGAAATTTTCAGCCTAAACAATTAATTATAGATGAAGTTATGAGCAACCAAAACTGGAGTTTGTACAACAGTGTAATTACAGCAGCACTTTCAGCTCTGGAACACTGGCACTGGTGTCAGTGCAGGTTCTGGGGTGACTCTCGGGAAGGACTTGCAGAGCTGTCCTTCACACCAGATAAACTCTGGCTTGCTTTGTTGAGGGAATAGGAGCAAACATTTCACATCAGAAATAATCTGCTGCTGAAAGATGAATTAACTGGTGACCTTCAGAGCACTGTCTTGTCTGTATTTGGAGTTTACCCAGGTCAGGTTTAAGCAGGCTATTATGTTCCAGTTGCACGTGGGAGGTTGTGATGGAGAGGGAGACTCTTGTGACAGGGAACAGCTCAGGCAGAAGGAAGGGGATGGCAGAGATTAATGGGGCTGCATCCTGCTAGCAATATCTCCATCTGAGCAAGGCTTTCCTGGGAAAATGGAAGGTAACCTCCTGCTGGTGGAGGTTGTTCTGTTGAGAAGGAAGCTCCTTGCTTAGCAGGGAGAGCACATTCAGACTGCAAGTGTGTCCTGAATGAGGGATTCCTCATGGAGATGCTCATGCCACACACAAACACGTTTTAGAGGCTTGCACATGGGGAAATATTCTTGACTCTGGCTGCTAAATTGAGCTGCTTGTGAACCCTTTCAGCAGCAGAGATAGTGCTGACAAATAGTCATCTTTGGTGATGAAAGGAGTGCAGGTGAGAGGAAATTTTGTGGGAGGAGATCCTGCTCTGAATTTCTTGTGGAAACCGTAATTATGTGATTCAGTGTAGAAAGGTATGAGGGTTTCCAGTGAAAGCTATGAAAAACACTTAGGGAAGCAGCCTGCAGATGAGGCTGCTCATTCAGACCTTATCTATTCATGTGGGAGCTGGAAACCTTAGCACTCTGCCTTATCTGCTCTCCCCGGGGAGATCAGTGTGGAGAGAGCCTGACCTCTCCCTCAGCGTTTCAAATCAAACTTGCTGTAATAGTGCCTTTGGTCATGCACTGCCTCAGTCTCTTAATGAAATAATCTTTTTCCCTGCCCTTCTGGGCAGAAATATGTCTTGCCCAAATTCCAGCTAAGTGATACCTGGAGGATAGCTGTAACTGAGCAGAGCAGTGGCAGGAACACCCTCCCTCACTCCCTGCAGCCTTTCCCTGCAGGTGCAGAGCTCGGGATCTGCAAGGCAGTGGAAGTTTTTTCTCTCTCACTGGGGCAGTTCCTGTGTTTATGAAGAGGATCCCTGTTTTCCTTTGCTCCTGGGCTTCTGCAGAGTTCCCTGCAGGTTTAAATTAACTTTGATTCAGTGTTTATTAAAAGCAGTCAGTGCAAGGAGAGTCTCAGATCTGGAATGGATGTTCTCCAAAAACAAGAGCACCTCGGTGCCAGCACAGGGGTATCCACACAAACAGCTCTCAGCCAGAGCTGGCCAGAATCTGTTTTGCTTTCTCACACTTGGAGCTGGGCTATTTTAAAGGATATCAAGCAGTAAATGCTGCAAAGGGGAAAAATTGTTGCAGACTGTATTTGGCAGGAACCCAGCAAAGATAAAATACCATACGTTCTGTGCAATGAGCTCCTACATAAATGATTCATTCACCAGAACACAGCTGGGGTCAATGTCTTCTATTTGAATAGCCCAAAGTTATGCAAATATTTTATGTTGATTTTCTAAAAAAGAAAGAAAAAGAAAAGACAATATATAATGTTCCAATAAAAAAGCTCTTTATCTAAGTAACTTTTAAGAATCAAAATCCCACAAGAACAGTGTCACTAAGTTACACACATATATACAGCAGCAAATGACAAGATATGCCCTAGAGATGCAAACTATGAAAAGATTGCTTGTTTTCCTTTGTTTTGCCAGCCAAGTCTGTGTTACAAATTGTGTGTTGTGGAGATCACACTATTTCAAAATATCAAACTGCTAATTAAAGAAACTACTCAAGGAAACTTTCCAGTAGAACAATATATGCTGTGGGATAATAGTAGTCACTATTTCTTTAATGAGTTTCTTGCCTAACCAGAATTTCTTACAATACATTCAGTGCAGCCATTCAGTTAGATTATTATGAATCACATGTGTATTATTTCTGATTTGGTATTAACATAAAAACTTCTGATGAACCATAGTATTACAAAAACAGGTCTAGTGTACAGAATGGCAATATCATTCCTGCTGATAAAAGTCTGGAAATGAAGGTCCTTATGCAGCAATACAATTTAATGCTTTCTAGACTTAATTTGCAGAGGTGCTGGGAAACTACAGGTCCAGCTGAAGCCAGGAAGGGCAGGGTGTCTCTGGATGGTCAGGTATGTCAATCCACTGAGCATTGCATTCTTTGGGATCTGAATCAGCAAGAGCTCATGGGAGGGAGAAATCTTTCTTGGCGGTGTTCTCGTAACATGGCTGGTTAGGACAGCAACTTGAGATTTTCTTAAACACTTAAATTTTCCTATAGTGAAGGAATTTAGCAATGCCATCCAAGGAAACAGTGTGTACAAGACCTGTGAAGTGATGCAGGTAGAGCAAGTCAAGGAAAGAACTGTTTAGTTGTGTAGCAGAGATAAGAGTGGAGAACATAAGATACCTCTTAAATCCCCTCTTCCCCATTCTGTGAGAGCATGGTGGTGAAGATACTCCTTTCAGGCTCTGAATACAAGTTGACATAATGAGGTGATTTTCCAAAAATATTCCAAGAAGGTGTGTAGCTTTTTCAGTGGTTTGTTGGTGGTATCTAGGTGCTTCATTTGGTATTCTTGAAAATCCTTACTTCCTTCTAAAGAGCTTCCCTAGTGTCTATTTTATTTTCCCTGGTGAACAAGAATGACTCCTTGATCTTGGGTTTTGCATTTACAAATAGCCATTCTTTGTATTCCCCTCAGATGAAGAGAGCAAACAACTATTTAAAGCAAAGAATGCAAGAGCTTGTGAAGTATAAAAGTGAGCTTTTCCTCCTCATATGTTTGGAGAGGTTACCAGGCATTGGATAAGTAGTCCTTGATGAGTCCTTGGTTTGAATTGTAGCATCTGACCACACAGCCACATTCCACCTGTGGGAGGATTGTTCTCCATCTGCCTTAAAAATCTCTCTTGTGGCCTCTGAATGATTTAGGCTTTCCTTTATCATCAGATGAAATGATAATTCTCATGTTGGGATAATGGCTTTGGATGGTTCATGCACAGCAGGTCCTCACCCTCACTCTGTTATTACCATGACTTTCACTAATTGGAGCCAGACTTGGCTCTGGTGTTTAACAGGCAAGCCAAAATCTCAGTCCAGTCACTCTGCCCTGAGCAATTCCAAAATGTGGGTTGGATGTAGATTGTCTCTGCTGAGCAAATCATTAGTTAGTGTTTCAAGAAGCAAATAATGGTGAGACTCCTCCATCACAGAAGACAAATCAGGGAAGAAAAATGGAAAGGCTCAAAGACCAGTATACCAGTCTGCCCTCACTGGAGCCATCTTCAGGTGGCTTCTCTCCTCTCAGTGTGGCAGGCAAAGCATTGGATCTGAGAGTTACTGCTCTTGGGAAGCTGTTGACATCTGGATGGTGGAAAGTGTAGAGTGAGAAGTTGGTGAAGGGCAGCAGGGACCACAGAGTCCCTCCTCACTGCCCATGGACTCCCTTGTTGTCCTTTGTTTAGTGATGGTTATTCCTGCACCTCCTCAGATGCCCTCCCTCTCCTGCCGTCCAGAGCATTGCTCTTTGCATCTCAGTGGATTTATTCTCCTCCTTATCTAATTTTAATTAAAGCTCCTATCTCCCCCCCACCACATAATCAACTGAAGAAAAATGAGCTGGTAAGTCATTGTTTTTACCACTTTGGCAGCAAACAAATGTTATGTCTGGCATGCTCGGCACCAAGTCAGAAAATGAATCAGCAGCTGTTGTGACAGAAGCTTTTTCCTGAATGGGGAAACAGAGAAAGAAAGAGAACAGGCCAGGGAAAGGTTTGTGCAGTGGGCACTGCCAGTCCCCATCACCATGAGGAATGTCTCTGCCCTTCCCTGGGGAGGGTGACCCTGGAGAGGCCCCCTGAGCCCAGCAGGGGCCAGGAGGAGCTGTTTGTCACTGGGCTGGAGGGGCTCTGATGGCCCTGGCTGTGCCTGGGAGGGCAGCAGGGGATGGGGTGGTTGAGGGAAACCAAGAGTGACCCAAATCTTTGCAGGCCTTCCTGAAAGCCCACTTCAGGTAGGCAGGCAGGCAGTGAGAGTCCATCCAGATGCATGGAACAAGAAACACCTATTTGTCCTGGATGGCACTATGGCATGCTTTGTTTTGTGCCCATCCATGGGAAAGGGATGAATTATTTCTTTGTGTCTGGATGGACTTGGATCATACTGAATTGATTTAAGCAATAACCTTGCATGCATTATACACAGCATGCTGTGAGCTGCAAGGTCCTGGAGGAGAGAGTGGTTTATGGTACCCCTGATCACCCCCATCCTTCTGTTTTACCTATTGGTTAACTTGTCATCTTTGGCATCTGCTGGTTCTTTTGCACCAAACATTTGGGGGCACATGAAAAATGCTTTTTACTAATATTAGGGCCTTGTTAATATATTGCAAACCATTTCTACAGGAGCAGCATTAAAGTTTTATCTGCTAAATAAATATTGCCAGGCTAAGCTAATATACAGAGGAGGTCTGGAAAAATTACAACCAAGAAGCAGGCACAGGGTCCAGCTGGAGAGCTCTACTGTTCAACTGGATGATGATCAGCACTGGAGCTGCAGCAGGTTTGTCTGAGGCAGAGAACCAGCCTCTGGCTCTCCTTGGAAAAGGCAGCTTTTGCTAGAGCAGTTTTAAAGGCAATAACAGACAAGTGAGCCAGCTGAGCTGGTGACTGCAACCTGCATGGCATCAGTAAAGTCCAAAGGGACAGTGTGTGGCTGCTAATCAGGGCAGAGGTTGTCCTGGGTTTCTGGAGACAATTGTCAGACTATTTATAGCTTCCTTCATGCCAAACAGACAAGCAATATGTTTGTGCTTTCCCTGTACCTATAAATTCCCTCCTCACCTCTGAAAAATATGCCCCCCTGTCACATGCCACATGGGTCAGAGCAGGGATCTCTTGTATGACACAGCTGCAGGGACTCTCTCTGCCTCTGGTTTCCTCTTGCTGACTGTGCAATGTTGTTTACAGTGCAGGACAAGGCCATGGCAGAGACCCCTCCT
The DNA here is from genome assembly GCF_028769735.1 of Zonotrichia leucophrys gambelii. Classification (NCBI taxonomy): domain Eukaryota; kingdom Metazoa; phylum Chordata; class Aves; order Passeriformes; family Passerellidae; genus Zonotrichia; species Zonotrichia leucophrys. The sequence continues at coordinate 7,504,609 of NC_088174.1, forward strand.
GGTTTGGGTTGGGTTGGTTCAGGGTGGGATGGGCTGGTTTATGTTAGCATGACAGAGTACAGTGATTGTGAGAAGAATAACGCTGTAGGCCAGGTCTGTCTGACATTTTGTGTATGGACTGACAAGGTTTTTGGTGAAGCTCCAAATTTCCCTTTCAGCTCCCTTTACACCAGTAATTCTGATCCAGTGAAGCACTGGTTTGTCTGAGTCATAAAAAACCTGAATTCCTGTGAAAACACCAGGCACAAAGCACCCACAGCTCCTCCTGGTCACCAGCCAGAGGAGCAGAATGTGGTACTGAGAGCCTGTCCCACCGCAGCCACAGAAAGGTGTTTTTACAGAGATTTGTTATTCACTGATGGAAGCACTGAAGCCACAGTCACAGCCTCACACATGCCAATACTTTGAGTCCTCAATTACCTAGTTTATGTAGGAAAAGAACTTGAGGAAGATTGCTCTAGTAGGCATGTGGTTATTTAATTTTGGTTTTGTGTTATGCCATGTATGGCTGCTGGATTTATAATCCACCAAGAGGAACCCATTAGACCTCACTTTCTAGGAACACTGCTTTTTATTATCTTACTATATCATTTCTTTTCTCACCCTGATCCTGCAAAACTTTTACATCCAGATGCTGTGGTGCTCTTGTTGCTTGTGCGGCAGCAGCTCAAGGGACTGGGCCCAGCCCTGCTGGAGGAGAACAGGACCAGTGACAGCCTGACATTGCCCCAGAGGCTTCTCAACTCCTGGGTAACTTCATCCTCAGCTGCTGAAGGTAATGGGAAGTGGAGCAGTCCTTCAGAGTAATTTCACCTGAATCATTCCTGAGTGGGTTTTAAGGTAATTGATTCTGTTTGCAAAGGTGAAAAGGAGGGAAAGGTATATATATATATATACATACATATATACACTTGGTGTATATATAGGTGTATATCTATCTATCTATCTATCTATCTATATATATATATATACATACACATACTTGGTGAACATGTGCTGTGCCTGCAGAGGTGGTGTGGAGACACCTTTTCCAACCTGTATTTAAAATACATTGTGTCTGATGCTGAAGGTGTACATGCAGCTTGCTTTACAGGGTTTACTGAAGTCACTCCTGATTTGCTCCAGGCCGTGATTATGTGAGAGGTAAGTGAAGTTCATGGCTTGCCCTAAGAATCAAAATCCAAGCTAAAGGCAGGGAAGGTGCAGTGAGGTTTTGGGACTGACTGGCTGTGAGCCCCAGCTCTCTCCTGACCAAAGGCAGAGTCCATCTCCTCCAGACTGGCTGTGCTGGCAGCCCTGGGCTCTCTCACAGCACCCAGGGCATGGCTCTGCCATTTTTAAGGGATTCAGGATCAGGCTGGGGCTCCTGCACAGCTGCAGTGCCTTGCCCCTATTTTATGTCCCCTGAAAGATTTTTGAATGGACTTCAGAAGCCATTAGGAACCCAAATGTCGACTTACACTTGCAAAATGTCTCTGGTTAATGTTTTCCTACCGACGCTCTGCTCTGCTCCCCGCCTGCCAGAGTTTCCTGTGACCTATTTGAAATATCACTCTCCTAAGTGAAAATGTGCCTCTCTTTTTCAAACTTGCAAAACTCACAAAAATAAATAGCCTAATTTGGCCAGTTAATAGCCCTCTCCTGGGGCTCCTCTCAGCAACTAAGAGGCCTTTTAAATACAACATTTGTGACTGCGTCATTAAAGCTCTGCATGATCCAAGCAGACTAAACCAAAAAGAAAGAAATGCCTTATTTGATCTAAGTTTTCTTTTCTTTTAAATAGTGACACTAGAGACCCATTTATTTTTAATTACACAATTGCTTTATTAAAAGCCTAAATCCTGCAGTCCCTAGTCATTGCTCAGGCAAAACTGTTATCATTGAAGGAAGGACCTGTAGGAGTCAATCCTAAAAATAGGGCAGCTGACAAAGTGCCTTTCAAAATGAGTTTGCTTTATTTTTGAAGTATTTCCCAAGTCAAAGAGAACTTGCCTTTGCTTTGCTTTTCAGCTATGCTGAGATTTGAAAACTGAATCTAGGAAAACAGTCACTCCAGAAAGCAAAATCACTCCCAGTTTTCCTTTCAGACTGGCTCTGCTGCCCTTTTTACCCTGAAACACCACCCTCTACAGAGCCACAGTAGTATTTACTGGCCCGAGATACGCATGAGAGTCCATAGAATCTCCTGCATTGGAAGAGACCCACGAGGATCATTAAGTCCAACCCCTGACCCTGCACAGGAGAACCCCAGAATCACACCATGCTCCTGAGAGCATCATTCAAATGCCTCTTGAACCCTGTCAGGCTGGTGCTGTGACCATGAGGAGCCTGTTCCCTCTGGGTTTGGGAAGCCAGCTTTGAGTCCTGCAGCACCTGTGGGGAGCAAATCCAGCTGCTGGCAGTCTGGCAGAGGGCAGGATTGTCCTGTGCCACTGATCCTGTGCTACACAAATGCATTTCTGTGCTGGGACTCTGAAGGACAGGTCTCCTTGCTGGGTTAAGACAGTGCTGCCAGCAGCAGGAGAGTGAGCAGGCTGGCCAGCCACATACACTGGGTTATATTTCTGGGCTAAACTCCAGAGCCTTCAATTTTATTATCTAATTACCCAACCAAACTCATTCATCTTTATTTTTCAGCCTTTCCCACAGATCCCAGTTAAAATGCAGCTTTGCTATCTGAAGTGCTGCCCAGGCACTGTCTGCTTGGAAAAATTCATGGTTTCTCAGCTTTATTCACTCAGACTGTGTTTTCTTAGTGTAAAGGATGAATGGCAGCAATCCCAGCCCTGATCCGCAGCAGAGGTCTGCATCAGGCTGTGCTGAGAGGAAGGTGGCTGCATTGTCATGGCCAGCTGGACCAGGGGAAGCAAGAGGAAGAAAATAAGCCTCTGCTGAAATGTAGGCTTCATCCCCAGTGTGATATGTCATTAGATTGCACTCAGGGCTTTGTGGCATGGCTCGCTGCAATGCCTTTATTGCAAAGTACAAACACCAAGAGTTAGTAAATAAAAGCAACAGGGGGAAAAACTGCCCCCCAGAAGTTAATGAGACATCAGGAATACATCCCTGGACAATGGAGTCCAAGGGGGAAAAATCCTGGTGTCCCATCCTTTTTCTCTGCAGGACACGAGCCCTCCTCTCCATATGTTGCTGTGTGTAGCTGTAATCCACGGCCCATGCTGGGGCAGAGGCTCCTGCTTAGCATAACCCTGCCCCTGGGAGGGGCTTATCCTGCAAATACTCCGTGTGTCCTGTGCTCCCTGCCTTTATTTCCTAGGGGAATGCACATGCTGGCAGGTTCGGTGGGCATTCAGACATGGTAAATTGCTGCAAAGCAGGAAAGCAGTATTGCTGTTTGCTCTCCAGGTGCCAAGGACTGGGCAGGGCAGAGAGGGGAAGGTGGCAGATGCTGTGGAGCTGCTGCTTGCCAGCTTGCTCTGGTCTGAGGGAGGGGACACGGCAGGGAAACCCCCATGCACCCTTCTCCCTTTCTCCCTTGCACACAGAGTCCTCCTGGTGCTGCCTCCCAGCACAAACCCCCCTGGATTTGGGAGCTGTGCCTCACACAGGGCTGGGGCAGAGGCACAGATGCTCTGTGCTCACTCCTGGCCATCAGCAGAGCCAGGATGAGCACAGCAGGATCACACAGGGATATGCTGGTACTGAGCTGGACCTGCTCAGCAGGGCAGGGAGGTGTGCTGCAACCCAGGTAGGTGTGTGCAGGGAAGGACAAGCCTAAATCCATGCTGAAGGGAGCAACCCTCTGGAGCAGAGCATAGCAAGACACCAGGGCACAGAGCAGATGGGTTTGGTCTGGAGAAGGGAATGGGCATGGTCAGGGAGAGCTGCTGCCTGTGGTGATGGAGTGCTGGACCCTCAGTGTGCCTGGTAAAAGCCATGGAGCTCCCAGGGTGTGCTGTGCTCTTGCAGGCTCCACTCAGGGACTCTCTCACACGAGGCCACAATTCCACTCGTCCTGCACCTCTGTGGCAGTGGAACTTCTCACTTCACCTGCTAGGCTTTCTCCAACCACACACCAGCTGACTTTATCTTCCCAGATGTTTCATGTGATCTCTCCCATTCTAGCTGGTACCCTTGACCACAAGCAGCACTTGGAACAATTAACACCTTGTGCTCCTACCATCTCATGGTTTACAAGGCAGCTGGTTACTAGGGCAACAACTGCACCTTTTTCTTTCGGTGTATTGACTGAAAATCAACATTTTATATTAAAGGAAAAGAAAAATAATATTCTCTCAAGCCACAGTGAGTTACAACACCATCTCTCCTGTAATCAAGATATTGCTGAATTATGGTGCTATAAACAAACACTTCTGATATAACCACAAACACTGTGGGACATGTAACACATTGGCAGTATATTTCAAGTGACAAACTCATTTATTGTTGGGAGTGGAGAGAGAAAAACACCTTTCCAGAAGCCACAGCAAGGAATTACAGCAAAGAATGACCAGAGCTTAAGGGTACAGGCACAAAGTAATTCTAACAACCTGCCTGGAATGAAGCACTTGGAAGTATGAACAAGATTAGAGCAGTACCAGTGGTACAGGAGGTGAGGATACAGGTTATTCTCTCCTTTCAACTGGCATAAATCATGATTAATTCCATAGCACTTAATAGAACTGCCATGATGTGGGACTGGTGTAAGGAAGTAGCTCCCAGCAGGGGCTGGGGAGGGGAGCCCCTGCTATCCCATAACCTTTGCAGGATGGTGTGGAGTCTCCCTGCCTGCAGGTGGGACTCATGTAACAATCATGAATCATTAAGGTCCATTCCTATCTGGGAGATCAGGGGCTTGGGGTGAAAGTAGCTGCTGCCAGATGCTGTGGAGGCAGAGGACAGGCTGGGAGCTGCTTGCCAGAGATTTCATCTCTTGCTGTGTTCCAGGTGGCTGCTGGGTCACTTTTGTCAGTGGGACTGGAAGGGAGCCATCACCTGCCTCCTGGATGGCCTGCCAGCCCTGGTGTGTGGTGAGTTCCAGCTCAAACAGGATGATTTTTGTGTTGTTTTACTGTGCCACAGGGTGCTGGGACGTTTTGGTGCTGCCCGAGTTGTTAAATACACGTGAGCTGTCAGTGGTGCCTCTCTCAGCTGAGTGGGACCACGGATGGAGTGGGGAAGCAGGATGGGCTGGGCAGCTGGGCAGTGTCTGCCAGACACAAAGGACATCTGTGCTGTGCAATGGGAAACAGGAGTATTGCCTCCCTTAGTGAACCTGGCCCTGGAAAAGAGAATGTAAATAACCATCTCTGGTGTGCTGCATGCATGGGTCTGATCATGGCAGAACACTGGTGAGCAGGAACCCTCACTGCTCAAAGCTGATCGTCTGCCTTGTGCCTTCTGCATTTATACCAACATGCAGGGCATTAACAGGTTATTCAAAGCTCACCTGGGGTTTGCAGGCCTGACTTTGAAGTAAAAAAAATCAGCTAGATAGACTGTGATGTTTTAAGTGACCTAGCTGACAATATAGGTGTCAATATAGCCTTCTGTAAGGCTGGGTTTCCAAACATGCCTTTGCAAGAACACTGGGGTTCCCTGGCTTTAGTTTTAAGGGAGTTTCAAGCTGAGGGGAATAAAGCTTCAAGCAATTCCACTGCAGAGTTTGTAAATGAGCACAAAAATGCATTGAATGGGAGCTGTGCAGTGTACAGACTTCTGATGGGCTTGGCAGCAAAGCTCAAAAGTTCCTTAAATAATAAGTCTGTGATTTCTGGCAGCCTGGAAATGCTGAACTTCTTTGGATATCAAAGCAAATAGATACATCTTAACAAAGACCACCTCTTGTCAGCTATCCTTAAAATTATAGCAGAGAGACTGAAATAAAATGTGTGTACTTGTGTCTCCTGGGACATGACGGAAGGGGAAAGCATTATCAGAATTCTTTAAACTCATCTTAACAGTATTGAACCAATTATTTTGTTAAATCTGGGTTTGTTTTCTGCCTCTCAATGAGAACATTTGAAGTCTATCATCTCCACCATTTACGAGTTACCAGTCTGCAAGTGTAAAATTTCCAACTGGAACATATGGTATCAGAGGGAACAAGGGGGAAATATCTGATTGCTCATGCTCCCCAAACTCCAAATCTACTCCATTTAGTATTTTGCTCACAGTTCCTGTAGGGGAAAATAAAAGAAATCATCTCTGATCTGAGACCAAGCACTGAACATTTCACCCTGAATAGGAATCTGTTTGAAAAACTTATAAGCAGCTGAAAAGGGAATAGAATAGAAACTACATTTCTGTTTCTTCACAATGGGCAGAACTTAGCAATGCTGATAAAACCTCTTTGAACCTTCTTCTCTAAGTTCTGACACCTGATTTGGGGCCTTGCCTCCAGCCAGCACATAGGGACAGAGCAAGCAGCAGTTCAGAGACCACTTGTTCTCTTTCCTGAGGGTGTCAGTGGGGCTGGGTGTGCAGCAGTGGGGCTGCTGTGGTCTCTGCACAGGGCTGGGGATGTGCTCTGCCTCTGAGCCCCATGGCACTGGCAGGCTGTGCAGGACACCCTGCTGGCCATGCTGCCTGGGTTAGCCCCACTGCGAGTTTGGAACTGCTCTGGGGATCACTGCAGTGACACAGGACCTTTGAAATCAGCAGGCAGCACCAGCTCTTGGGCACAGGGCAGCCACAATGCTCATGTAACCTGTCAGCTCCTTGCTGGCCTCTTGGTACTCCCTGGGCTGAGCCATTCTTGCATGGGCAGAGTGACCATGCCCACCTTCCCTCTGTGCAGGGCAGCAAGCATCCCCTTCCTCTGCTTTCCTGCAGAGCAGAGGCTGAGCCCTGAGCCCCCAGGCTGTGAGGTGTAAGAATCAGGCCCCTCACTCTCCTTCCTGGCACAACAAGGAGGCCCCAAGCCTGCAGCCCTGGAGCCTGATGTGGCCAAATCCAAGAGGAGCCTTTCCCTTGGCAGCACGGTGGTCGTGTGGTGCCACATGTACAACCAAAGCTCTCCTCCCTGCCATTCAGACAGAAAGCAGCTTGTTTTGGAGCAACTTCCCTGGGAGGGGGAGGAACAGATGTTTGAACCAGAAGCGTGTGTGACAGTTGGGAGAGACAGCGTGGAAACGCACAGTTGAAAGGAGAAGTCTGATGGGAGTGTGATGACAGCAGCAGGACTTCAGTGACAAGGAGTGGGAAGGAGAACAAGCAGGGAGGAGTGTTACTTCAAAAGCTGAGCAAAGTGCACAAGAAGATATGTCAGGAAAGCGTCAGAGAAGGGAAGAGAGGAAATGTGAGAGTAGAGACAGGCTTTGGGATCTGTCTGCAAGCATGTGTGACCTGTTGCCTGACAAACAGAGAAAGGAAGGCCTTTTATGCCTCTGCCTCCTTCCACCCAGTTAACTCTTCCTGCAGGCAAGCTGGCTGCCAGCTCTGCTGGAATGCTCCTGAAAGGTAGAGCTGCCTGTGCTGCTCCAGAGCACAGGGATTGAGGGGTACTGTGTGAAGGCACTCTATCAGGGATGCCCCAGCCCTTCCTCTGCCTTTGTAGGGTGGCACAGTAGCCACAAGCCCTGGGACTTCTGGGCACTGCCAGAGTCTGAGGAGAAGAGGTGAACAATCTCGTAGCAGAGGTGACAGTCTCGTAGCAGAGGTGACAGTCTCATAGCAGGCTTTGCCTGTAGCTGTGCTGTGATCCCCGGGGCAGGATGTGTGAGCAGAGAGAGGAGTGTGCAGGAGTGTTTCTCCTGCAGCAGGGAGGGCCCTCCCCAGCAGTGCCCTGCCCTGGTGACATCAATCCCAGCTCTGCAGTGTCTGTTTTTGCCCTGGCTCAGCAGATGTGCAAGGCAGCCCAGGAACACGCTGCTGGAGCTGGGGAAGGGGGCACAGTCCCTTCTACTCCTCAGGGATTCACTGGGGCAGTTTGGCACAACACTTCCCTCACTTCTCAGGGTGCTTTGGGAAACACAAACTGGTCTGTTCTGCTTTGTGTCCTCTTGTAGGGAGGGGAGAACTTCCTTAAGTACAGGGTGAGCCCTGGCATGTAATAATGAGGGATTGCAAGGTGGATGCCAGCCACAGCCAGCTGGGCCAGGAGCTGCAGTCTGACAGTGGATGTTGCACAGCTGGTGGCTTTCACCCTGCACACAAACACTGGCATTCATTTCTTGGTGTGAAATCCCAGCAAATCAGAGGCAGGCAATATCCCTTATGTGGGTGTGCAACGGGGAAGGCTGAAGCAGGGTGATGGAGCCAGGTCAGGGTGTCCAGCAGCTCTGGGGAGAGGAGTCTCCAGCAGGGACTGTCAGTAACGTGGGCTGTGCAGGGCTGAGGCTCAGCCAGCAATGCCTTCTCTCATTTATTTATTTTAAGGATGAAATGGATGGAGAGGAACATGAGGGGAAAAGTGCCAGGACACTACAGCAGTGCAAGGTGTGGAGCACTGTTGTGGAAACAGCTTGATGGAGGTGTGAAAGCCTGAAGGATCTGTCCTTCCTCACCAGGAGAAGCAATGCAGGCTCCTGGTAAGGAAGGAAATTTTGGGCACCATCGAATCAATGCACAGGTGATGTTGGGAGTGTGAAGATGAGGAAAGCCTCTCTGGTGCCTGCTGTACTGATGGTCTGGGCTGCAGGAGCTGGTCTGAGGGGAGCAGCCATGGGCGCTTCTCCTGTGTGGCTGTGCTGGCTGTCCTCACTCCAGAGCTGTGGTGTGGGTCTGTGCTGAGGGCAGAGGGGTCCTGCAGGGGTGGCCTCGGCCAGAAGGAGCACAGAGCAGCAGGTGCCTCGGTGTTTTCGCCCAGGAGTGATGTACTTTGTAGCAGGATAGGGTTGAGGATCCCCCAGATGCTCGGCTTTGTAGCAGAATTACACCTTTCTTCTAATTAACTTGCACAGGATCTTGTGCAAGTTAATTGTAAGAGTCAGGGTCAGACCCATGTTGCATTTTTTGAAGGTAGTAGTGAAGGTACTGAAATTAAATTCTCCTGAGTGAAGACCTGTTTTCCCTGCAGTCTAAGCTCAGAACAACAGAGCAATCTTTAGTCTCTGGAGAAGGTTTAAAAATCTTCCAGGTCTGTGTTCCTTGTAAAAAAAAAAAATTTAGTCAGCACTTGACACATCTGACAGTTGCCAGCCCTTGTTCAGTGTGATCAGGGCACTGTGTACTGAATTAATCAGGGAACTCCATTCTGCCTTGTGGCTGGGCAATGCTTCATCACCAACCCTGCAGAGCTGCTGGAGTGGCTCTGGAAAGCAGTGGCAGGAGAGCACAGGTGATTTCTGCCTCTGCCCTCCCAGCATAGGCTGGCAGAGAACGTTCCTTAGGACCAGCAGCCTGACTTGCTCAGGCTTTGCTGCAGCCACAGTGCTGGTGGAGCAGAGCCCTGCATCACCCAGCACTTTATGTGTGCCTAGGAAAAGGAGCCTGAATCCCCTTCCTGCACTGGAGCTGCCAGGCTGGATGCCAACACACAACCCTCAGCATTTTTTTATTTACTATAAACCTCTTAAATGAAGGCTGGGGGATGTTTTTCATTTACCGTGTTACTGTATGGAACCAATCACTATAAATTTAAATAGAGAGCTGGTGGGAGCACACTTACCTTTTATATCATAATTGTGCGAGTGCTGCTGCCTAACTGCTATTAGGATTATTCAGAGCTTCTCAGATTTCATTGTAAAACATTAGGCTGTGAGAGGTACTGTAAGGGTGTGATTATCCAAAGAGGGTAAGTAGTAGTGGGGGTTGTTGGCCAGAATTGCTACAAGAAGGAAGAAATGCTTTGTAGCTGGAAGTAGAGGAACTTGAGGAGCATAATCTGCCGTTCAGAAATACAGAATGATCTGTGCATGGGGAAATCCCACCTGACTTCTCTCTGGATCTGCACTGGCTGGACAAGTGTGACTCAAATTGTCACCAGGTGTGATTCAGATCGTTGGCTGAGTGTAGGTGTCCTGTGCTGCCCTGAAGAAGCCCTGACAGCACAGAGTCCCAGTGCCGTGCTGCAGAGTCCTGCTGCTGTGGAACAGGCAGCAGAGAGTGCCCAGCTCCTTTGGTGGGCTCCAGGGGCCTGGCTGTGCTGGGAGCCCTCAGCTGGGGCTGGGAGGGTGCCCTGTCCCCCTGGCTGCCCCTGCTGTGGCTCAGCTCCCCTGAGCAATGCCCCGAGCTGGCAGAGGCACAGATGGAGATGGAGAGGAGCAGCACCCAGGCTGGGGAGCTCGGGGCACTGGGGCTGGCTGGAGACTGGGGAGGAGGGCCCTGAGCAGAGCCAAGGATGGACACAGTGCTGGGGGTGCTCCACTGCCCTGCCCTGGGCACTGGGCACCTCCCAGAGTCACCTCTGCAGGGACAGGGCCCTGCCAGCTGTTCCTAGCAGCAGGGACAAAAGAGCAGTGCAAGAGTTCTGTGTATGCACTCCTCTCCTGCCTTGATTCGCACCTGTGACTGCGATTTTAATTTTGCATCCCATGTGATTTTCCTATTGTAACACACTTGTCATTGCAACAATGCTTTTTCTTGGTATGGAAGGCAAATGTGAAAGGAAGCCCTTGAGCACTCTGCTGTGTGAGTTTCTCAAATGATGGCTGTGTTTCTCTCTTCCACCCATTTTCAAATCATTTTCATGCTGGGAATAAATCTGAGTGCAGAACAATCATGTTCAGCATATGATAACCAGACACAATTGTAAGTACACGAGCAGCCACGTGGAAAACAAGTGAGCTGATGGCAGGACAGAAAGAATACAAGACAACCCAGGCACCAGTTACCATGTTCACTGTAAGATCAATAACTCTGCCATTTACATGTAATTATCTTTTTTTTTTCCTTAGTAAAGTAGGATATTGGAAAACATTTTTAGTGACTAAATTTTTATCTTCCCAGTTTGTGTAGTGGTGGGAAAAAAAAATCTCCCAACAACAAACATAGTATGGGCCAATTAAAATTAAGCAGCTCAAAGCTGATTTTTGTCCTGAACTTCATCTGTGAAATTCTAGTGAATTCAGTGGGGTTTTGTATCTGGAGGTCAGGATTTGGACACTAATTTATAAATCAAAGAACAGCAGGGGCTGTGCAGGGTCTAAGCTATTTGGATATTCTTAAATGCCACACTAGGCTGCTGTTGATATCCTGGAAGTGTGTTGTCACTGATGATACTGGGAAGGAAGTTTGGCAGATTTTTAAATTTTTATTTTGTTTTAATATTTTCAATATGTTTGTCTTTCTTTTGTCATTGAGGCTGTTTTTCTTTGAAAAGCATCTACTTTTAGTTGGGGAAAAGCAGACAGCTGAGATATTTGGAGGAATTTTATTCAACACTTGTCTTGATATGAAAAGTTGTAGTTAATAGAAAAGTTAATTATAGATATACAACACGCTCCCCAATCTCAATAGACAATGTCTTTTAAACCTAAAATGGGTTAACAAGCCTAAAAGAAAATTTAAATAGCACAGTTTTTGGGGGGAAGTTCATCTTCCTTTAAAGCAATTCTTAATGTGTCTTCTATGCATATGTATGTCTTTAAAAAGAATGTGCCTAAATGAAACAATTTAAAAAACATTTTCAATGTATTTTTCAAAGCATTTTCAATATATATTTCAAATATATTTTTTAATTCATTCACTGTAATGTTCCTACACTCCAAAGCAAAACAGGAATCAAATATGTTAACAAAACCTGATGTCCAATGAATTTAAAGCAAGAAGAATGCAGGAGCACTTGACAGAAATCTACACCCTTTATTATTTAATTTCTCCCCAAAACAATTGTTCCTTCATCATCATCAAGGATCTGTGTAAGCACTTGTTGGTAGCAACCTGAGTTAGGTACCTTGTCACAGTTTGTGACTTTACTGAGCTTTTCAGTGATGTAGAGATAGTCATGCACGTCCCAACTGTGCCTTGTAAAACTTCTCTTCCTCTCCTTCATCCTCCTGTTGACCTCTTCCTGCTGACCTGCCAAAACACCTGCATGCTCCAGGATCAGGTTTGAGCCTCTTTGAGCCTTGTGTGCTTCAGTTTTTGCTGCAGTGTCCCGGCTCAGATCCCTTCTCCCCGCTGGGCACTGCTCGGGAGGCAGCTGGGTTTGGATCTCTCACAAAGCTCCCCCCAGCCCCTGGTGCCTTGCTGGCCGTGTGCCCAGTGCCAGCACAGAGCTGTGGGCAGGGGAACTGCCCAGGATGGCACCTGGGGGGCTTGTGGCCCTGTCTGTGCCCAGAACTTGGGGTGGTTACCCTAAAATCAGCCTGGTGTGCTGCAGTCACAGTGTAGCTGTATACAGGTGCAGTACTGAAAATATCCCTGCCTCATTGATAGTTTAATTGGTAGCATTTAGTTAATTGTGCGTGTTCTCTTTTAGTGGAAATAAACCTGCAACTGATTGTTTTTCCAAAAGCAGGGAGTCACTCAGGGCTGCTGCAGCAGGGGAGCCTACCTGAGCAAGCCAGCAACTTCACTTGCTGGAACTGCTGTTTGCTGTCTGTTGCTATGGTGAAGTGATGGCACAAAACTGATACCAAAAAGGAAACAATATTTTCTGAACAGATTTATAAGAAGAAAAAAAAGTATAGGGGACAGAGAGGTCATGGGGAAGAGCGGGGAAAGCTTAAGGGGCTTTGAGCGCTTTCCTGAGCCAGTTTTTCACCTTCCTATTTTAACTGAAGGTCCACTTGACCCTTTGAAGGCAAGACTCATCCTGTGCAGTGTCACCCCCATGGGTTTTTTACAAACAATTAAATATTCCCCTAAACTGTAAACACTTTTAACTTCAATTCACCTTTTTTCCTTTGCTTCTGCATCTACAGGCATGGGCACTGTATTCTTTTCCTATCTTTACAGTCAGTTTTGGAGATCTTAAGTCCCAGCAGTGTAGTGCAGGTGATAGATCAAGAAAAGCTGCTTTCCCCTCCACCTTTGCAGCACCTATGCTGTATATGTCTTTTCTGAGAATTAGATGTTTAACCCTGTTTTGCTAGCAGTGTGTTTCCCCACCAGCTGGAATCCCCCAGTGTTCCCTGTATTTCCTGCACCCAGACCTTCAGCCTGGTTCAGCTGCCAGCTGGAGAGGCTGGACTGTGCAGGGCAGCCCTGCAGCTGATTGCTGGGCAGCCTGACTGGGTGGGGAGGGGACCAAGCCCTCAGTTCACAGCTCCTGTGGAGAGAACTCATCTTTCCTTCTCTCTAGCCAAGGATTTTGTTCGTCACTCCCTGTCTCACTGTGACACTGCAGACAGGAGCTTATCTTGATAAGTTGGAAACCATGGCCAGACTCAAAGCTTCATTCAGACACGTGTGAGATGGAGTAGCACCAAGATTATGCTTATTGGAGAACATTCTCCTCTTTCATTCATCTGAATGTGAGTGCTTTTGGAGCATCATGTTGTCAGTATGCTGTGTGCTGCCATGGTCCTGTTTGGGGCTGTGCACAGTGGCAGGATGGCCAAAGAGGAGAGGATGCACACTGGAGTGCAGATTCTGCTGGGTGTGGGGTGGGAGCAGGTATTCCTGGCTTTGGGAGCAGTTACTTAGTGATGTGAGTCCTGAAATAAGTATCCAGTGCAGCTTTCCTGTTCCAGCCCCAGACGTTCTGATTGCTTTGCTCAGTGTCACATCCGTGGTGCCTGAACTACACCTCAGTTGTATCATCACTGACTCCTCTCTAATGTGGGGTCATGCCTCCCTTTATATCCAGCTCTTTGCTGGACTGCTGGTGGGTTGTAATTGCATTGGATTCTTAATAGAGTTTCTTGGTCTGCTGTCACAGCGTGATTGCAAGAACTTGTGTTGCATTGAATGTGGTCTTGATTACTTGCCAATTAAAGTGCAAGGGAAACACTTACAATCTTCTCCTTTAAAATTGCATCTCGATTCCACCTTCTCTGAAGGCTGTGGGAAACTTGCAGAGGTTGTTTCCAGTTGCCCTGTCTTTCTACTTTTGGTTTTTGGCTTGGTGGGATAGGTAGGTAAATGTGCTTTTATTTTTTTTTTTCTTTTTTGCATTCATTAAATGTCTTTTTTTTTTTGTGGAGGTTTGTTTGTTTGTTTGTTTTTGTTAGTTTGTTTGGGGTTTTGGGGTGGTTTTTTTTTGTTTTGTTTTGGTTTTTTTGTTGTAGTTCTGTGCATGTGAAGCAGAAGCAGAAAGACCCCTCTGAAGCTGAGCGTTGCTCATTGCTCTCATGCCAGGTCGCTTAGGCATTACAAGGCTTGGGATAGTGCATCTTTAAAAAGAAAATACACGATGAAAGCAGATGGCCCTGTGGTAGCTGAGCATGGAAGGAGACGCCTGAAGAAGGAGTGTTGTGGCAGGAGGATGTGTTAGATGAGGGAGCAGAGACAAGCCAGGAACGCAGGGACACACCACTTCCAGCAGCCTGGGAGCGTGGGAGGTGCTGTGCTCCGTGGCACATCTCGTGGAGCAGGTGTGCAGGGGCACATTGCCTGCCTGCCACCCCCTGGGCATCCTGGCAGCGTGTGCTGGGAAACAGCCAGGGCCAAGGTGTGAAGAGAAGCACAAACAGGGAGAGGAGAAAGAAAAGGAAGGGAAAAGCCCCAAGAGGAATGAGGACAATATGACAAGACACAGGGGGAGCCACCTGTGAAGGTAACCGTGAGTTTCTGTTTATCTTGCCTGTGGTTAGACTGCAAGGAGGTTTTGAACTGCTGCCTAGCATGACTGTCAATTATTCTAACTTGTATTTCTCACCTCAGTCCCCATGAAGTGCATTTGACAATAATTAATTTTGTGTGTGCAACTGAGAGTGTATCCTGCTCCTGCAGAGGTGTCAGCTTAATGGGATATGGCTACAGGGGATAACAGGCTGTGCCACCCCATCAGGGAATTTGGGGGGTCACCTGGTCATTTAGACTAATATTTTAATTGTTGAAACATAAGGTTTCTCATAGTTGAATTGGGAACAGATTAACCTCTGTCTCTGTGAACTTGCATGCTGCCAAGCTCCTTAAACACCATTGCTAATTTTATTTTCTACTTTCAGCGTGTATTTAAGATAATTCTTTTTGTTTCATAGGTTAAAGAGGAAATATTCTAACTGGCTGGGATCCCAGTGAGCAATTACAAATATTTTATTATAGTTAAAGGACTTGGAATTCAGCCTCAGGCTGTGGGCATCAGAAAATCCATGTGTGGAAATCCCAAGTGTTGTAAGCAGCCTGGGAGGGTTTTATATAGAGGGATTCCTTCTCATTTTACTGAAGTTACACTCGTGGTTTAAAAATAAAATAAAAAGCTTGGACTTGCAAATGAAACCTCTTCAATCAGCTTTTGACTATACCAGTTAGAGAAGGGTTAATTGAGCCTCTTCATCTCCATTGCATGTTAGCACAGAAGGTCAGTGGTGGGAGAAGCCAGGTCCCCACTGAAGGCTTTTGAAATAGCCCCCTAACTAGCCTAATGAATATGCTGGGGAGATAAACAGGTCATTTAACACTTTTCATGTCGCTATTGTCCATCCAACCTTAAATGTCAACTCTGTCACTCTGATAGGCTGGTTCTGCTTAAAAAGGTTTCCTGGCTTTGTTAGATTCCTAGGAGGGATTTTCCCCCCATCCTTACTCCTAATTGCTGGCAGAACCCCACGGATGTATTTATATCAGCCTTTTCATTCGGGTCAAGTCTCCACTGGAGGGTTTTGCCGAGAGTTGAAGAGATGCAATGAAGACAGAAGTGGAAGCCCAAGTGCAGTTGTAATTATCCTGCTGGAACTGCAGCCCAGTGACCACAATGGAAGGACTGGCCGAGGGCAGGGTGGTTTGGTAGCTCTGCTGATGTGCTGGGACGGCTGTGCCCAGGCCAGGACAGACTCACAGGGCACTGAGAGGGAGCTCAGCTGTCTGTGACCATCCTCGGGAAGGGCTGGGGAGGGTGCCCTGTGCTGGCCCTGCCTTGCAGCTAAACCCTGGTGACAGAGGGAGTGTCCCTGATGTGGTGTTTCTGTTTCTGGTGAGCACATCTTTGGTGTGCTGATGTTGGATGTCCAGGTTGCTGGAAGCAGCATCTCATGGGAACCAAGCTGCATGCCTGAGAGAGCTGAGTGTTTTTCACACATGTTTTCTGGAACTTCCTCACCCTGTGAACAGTGAGTTTCTTCTTTGGAATTCAGCCTCAGGTTGTGAGCATCAGAAAATCCATGTGTGGAAATCATGTGCAACACTTCTGATTTCTTCTGTGACCCATGGCATTCTGTGGCCTAGAAGGCCTCAGAAAATTAATTCTTATCTCAGGAGGACTGCAGACAGCTTTCCTGTGAGATTTCTTGAAGGCTCCTCTACTCCTCACCTTGAATAAGCTCCCCAGTGCCACAGTCAGGAGTACAACAGCATAGGTGCTTCTGATTTAACATCACAATCATGGGCTCAACACATTCCAATGGTGGGTAAAGAGCAAATGGACTGATGATGTATTGGTATCCAATACCTCATTGCAGCTATTTGCCCCGGCAAACTTTCTTGGCTTTCTGATACCTGCATCAGCTTTTAGATAAAAAAGGTGGAAATTCAGGTATCAGCACTGAAAAGTGAAGGCTGATGGGCTCAAATAGCACATATCCAAGCATGCATGCTACAGACCAGAGGAGTTAATGTGGCTTTTCTCAGAAATGGTGCCAAATCTGAGCCCAAGAAGCCCCTCAGTAAGGGAACTGCTTTGACTCTGCACTGTGTATTTGAGCTACCCCTCCAAAACAGGAACCAGACACATTTTATTCCTCCTGGAAATTATGGTGTATGTTTGGGAAGCTTTTCAGCACAGTAGCTCATTTTGGGGACATCATTGTATTTAAGGTCCAAATAATTTTTCTGTGACTGGTGTACTTCCAATTCACTGAGATGCTTTACAATTTCAATGTGTGAAGTCACACCAGCATCTTCCTAGCTACTAGTAGGTGATGCTGCCCATGAGGAAGATACCCAACACAGCAAGCACAACATGCTCTGACCAATACTGGACAAGGCCAGTAAAGACATCACATCAACTCTTTGGCTGAAATCAGCGCAGGTGTGGCACAGTGCAACCAGCAAAAGCTCGAGCACAGGTTAATGTCAGGCCAGCTTCCTACATCAAGGCAATCTGGATTCATACTGGGAAGCTTGTTAAAGGTCTTGGGGATTAACCTTTGACATACAGTTCTTGTCCTCCATAATCCTTCCAAGGCATCCATGGTCTCACTGATGGGAATGAGAGGGTGGAGGGACATTGTGAGAATGACTGGATGAGCTGTGGAGCTGATCAGTGTTCAGTGTTCCACAAAGCTCCCTCACAGCTCTGGTCCTTTTCAGCACTTTTATTTCTGAATAGCTGAAGTACACAGTGGGCCTTCATTTGCTGCCCTCTGGCACCACAGAAGATGGACAGGGCTGTCAGAAGGCCAATCCCACCAAGCTGTGACTGATGTCCAGATGAGATGTGGCTGTTGGCGAGTATTATATGAACTTACTACAGACTTTAGGCAGTTACATGGAACAGAAGAAGGCAGTTTCATCTGTGGATGACTTTACTGAATTTAAGGTATGTTTATGTAGTCTATTGATGTGTTGGAGGGGTCCTCAGTGGCTCCAGATTTTTTCACAGCTGCCTCCCTGTTCCATCATCTCTAGTGGAAGAGAAGAGACTGGTTCATCTTGGCAGGTAAGAGCATGGACCCAGCTGCTTGTACCTCTGCTGTCTCTTGGACAGCACCAACGTGGAGTACATGGGCCAGGAGCCTCCAGTGTTTGTGACTCTGCCTGGGACAGTCTTTGCCATTCATCTTCTCAGTAACAAGTACTGCAAGTATTGGGAGCTCTCTGCTTGCTATGGGACCTGGGCCAACATTTTAGGCCTCAGTCCTTATATCCAAGGGTGACTGACCTGGGTCCCTGCTGTAGGATGTAGGGTAAGGCTGACAGTTGCTTAAAAATGTGTTTGCAAACAAAATTCTGCCTGGTGGGGATCAGGTCAGGACTTTCTGAAGGGAAGGTACAGAACTATGTGTTGAGCTCTCTGCAGCATCAGTGCAAACATTGCTGCCTGCTATGCCAAAAGCCAGGCATCCTAAAGCTTCTTTAAGTTGTGGTTTTTTTCTCATGCTTCCTATAGTTAAATACATGGTAATATGTAATATTAAAAAAACCCCACCAAAACAACCCCAAAAGTCCCTAAACTTTTCCAAACCCACACTTGGGAGTGTCTCTGCTGCTGTCTGTATCTTTCTGCACACTCCTTTCTTTGCCTTGGCTCTAGTAGTGACCTCACTCCTTGGTACACTGGTTCAGTCCACTAACCCAGCATTAAAGGAGGTAGAATTTTGGGCTTTGTTTACTTTTTGCTGGGTTAGTGAGCTGCCTTGTCTCCAGAAGGGCCAGGAGAGAAGTGAGCTGCATGGGCTGAAAGAGGTTGCAGTGAAGAGTTGGATTTGCTCAGCCAGCTTTCTGTGGTTTTCTTGGTGCATGGCAGGAAAGGGCTCAGACACAGGTGCAATGTGTGGAGCTGAGGGCACCACAGGAGAATTGCAGCAGTGGCACTCCTGGGGGTGAGTAGAAGCTTTCCCTCTGGGGGTTATGTTCACCCATTTGCTACTCAGCCCTCTCCTTTCAAAAGCATGCTGCAAGTGCTAGGATAAAACCTGCAACCCAGCTGTCTCTCAGCTACCAAAATATCTCCTTTGCCCCTTGGCCAGCTGTCAAAACTCTCCTGGCCCTCCTAGAACAAGTGTCTTAGGGGATGTTTCCTTTGGCTGATGGGAACTCGGGGGGATGCTCTGGAGATGACTGTGGGACAGCATGGTCAATGCCAGGTGTCTCTCCTAAGCCAGCTCCATCCCCTGCGCTGCCTGTCCATCCCCTCAGGAATGCTCTCTGCTTGGTGGGCTCTGGAGGGTGAGATGGTGGTTTGTGGAACAAAGTGCTCCAGAATAAAAAAATTGTGCGACTCAAGAGCCAAGAAAAAAGCCTTAATTATTCAACTAGTTTGGAACACTTGAAAGTATCCCTAAAAATAGGTGAAAGGGATGTTTGTCAGCTACAAAGAGATTTTCCTGCAGTAGTATTGCTTGTCTTATTTTATGATGATGCTACAGAATACAGTCCCTCAGGTAACCTCATTAATGTTTATGAACGAACCCCTTGTTTTATACTTTGGGTTTGAGAAGGCAGAAATAGGGCAAGAGGCTAGTAAGACTGATTTTATCGTATTTGAAAAGCCCAAAGGCATGGCTGTAAGGTCTGTATAAGTATTTAATGTACATGGGCCAGCAATTGGATTGGGTGCTTGCTAGAGATGTACCCTGAGGGAGAATGCAGGCAGGACTCTGGTAAAACCCCGGGTGAAATTGTGCGTGCTTCCCAGTGCCTCTGTCAGCAGCAGGCTGGCACTCTGGTGTCTCCTCAGCCGTGCTGTTCTGATCTCTCCCGGCAAAGGCAACCTGTGGCCATGTGTTGTTATAGCCACAAGGCTTCCACAGGGCGGTATCTGGTGAGCCCTGCTGCCTGCCAGCGCCTCAGCCCAGGGTGGAGGCTCCTTTTCACTATCTGTTCCCCAAAGAGAGCAACTGTTTCTTCTGGCTATCACAGCGGGGCGGCAGTTACCAACAGCCCACAACAGCACGGGCTGGTTGCTGAGTCTCACCGCTCCATCCTCAAAAATAACAGCTCTTTTTTCCGAGCCAACCAACAATTGTGGTCAGCCACGAATGCCAGTTTAACCATTTGGCAGCCGCCCTATAGGAAACAGGTCTTTGCAGAGAGCCAAAGCAGCCCTACAGTCACGCTGGGCTGGTTTGAGTCAGCAGGGCACACTTAGCAGATTTCCTTGTATGCAACCAGCCTCTTTAACAACACGCAAATCCTGGAAAGTTAATACCAAACAAACTGTAGAAGTGTGTAAGAACTAGTAATTCAAATGGATTCTTTATTTGATGAACGAGCGGGTAAAACCCTGTTCCTCCGCACACAAACACGCACTTTCTTGCTCTGTAGTTCCTTCTCCACCCGTTGTGAGTTGGGACTGTCAGCAGAGTTTATTTTGGGCTCGGTTTCACTACGCGCAGTAGTAGCCGGCTTCGCAAACAGTGCACTGCTACCGGAGCCGCACTTACGCCTTTAGGGCAGAAACCGGCACTAACGGGGCTGCTGCCGGCCGGGGCTCCCGGGAATACTGCCGGGGCTGCCCCCGTGCCGCTGGCAGCGGGGCCGGCCCGGGGCTGGGGCTGTCACAGCCGGAGCCCCGCGGTGCCCGCTCAGTACCCGCTTAGTGCCGGGGGTCCCATTCGGTTTCCCTGTTCCCCGGGGGTCCCCGCTCAGTTTCCCGTTTTCTCGAGGGCTTCCCGGCTCCGCCGCATGAGGCGGGGGCTCCGCGGGGCGCGCGCCCCTCCCGCGCCCCGGCACGCGCTGCCCGCGCGGCGCGGTCCCCCCGGCGGGCGCTCTTTTTGAATGAATGACCTCACCCGCGCCGGCCAACCGCCGCGCGGCCGCGCTTAATATTCATGAGGCGCCGCGCCAATGAGCGGGCGAGGAGGTTGTTTTAAACGGCAGAGCCCCGCAGCCAATCAGGCCGCTCTCGTAGGCAGCCAACGCGAGGCTGAGCCGCGCCGAGCCCCGCGTCGTGCCCTGCGCTCCGCTCCTGTCCACACTACCGCGAACAATACAGGTACGTGCAGCCCCGCCGCAACTTTTCGGGGGGCGGCTGCCCCCTCCCCGCCCTGCCCCCGCGCCTTCGTCCCTCTGTCCTGCCCGCCCCAGCATGCTTTTTTTTTTTCTCTTTTTTTTTTTATTTTTCAATGTTGCGTTCCGTTTCTCCTTAGCTCCGAGTTTTTGATTTTTTATTTTTTTCTAATTGGAAAGAAATCGGGAAATTCACCCAAAACTTTGTTTCGCCGCTCTGGCGGGGATCGGTGGTGCTGGGGCAGATGCTGTGCGCAGCTGGCGGGGCGGTGGGCAGCGGGCGAGGCGCAGCGTTTGTCCCCCGTGGTCCTGCCCTGCCCCGGCGGGAGCTCCCCCCGCCGCCGAGGGGCCACCTGCCCCCGGTGCAGCCCCGTAGCTCCGCGCTGGGCTCCCGTGCCGCCGAGAGTAATATGGCTGGTGCAGCAACTACACCGGGACTAACTCCTCTTCTCCCCCGCATGGGCAGGGATTTTTCTCTGCCGCCTCCTAATGTCGCACGGCAAAACGCGCGGCGCCCTCGGCTTTTATGTGCCCCTTTCCCAGGGTGGGCTCGGTGGGGCTGGTGGCGGTGGGAAAGTTGTCGGCCGTGCGCAGTGCCGTGCCCGCTGTTTATTCTGCATTAATATGGCTGTCGCTTTAGCATCTGACAGGGATAAACCCTGCGCGCTGCGCCCGGCGGTCCCGGCCAAGCAGTTTTTTTCTCGCCGCCGCCGCCTCCAAACTCCCCCGATCCCTTCGCTTCTGCCTCCGCCGCTCTTCCCCTGCCCGAGAAGGTGTCTCTGGTGGGGCTGCGCCCGCGGCGGGGCCCCGCATCGCCTTTTCCCCGCGCCGCGCCGCCCGTGCTGTGGGCATTAATATGGCTGGCGCTGGAGAGCCCCGGCGAAGGGAAGAAAGACGTGTGAGCGGCACAGGGATGGGGAGGGGGGTCGCGGCCGGGAAAATCTCCTTCCCCGTGCCCCGCCGGGGGCTCAAACCTTTCGCTTTCGCCCCGGCTCCTCTCCCCCCACCTTCCCGTGTCCTCGGCCGGGCGCTGGGGGGCCGCCCCGGGGCTCCCCGCACTCTTTTTCTGGCAGCGCGGAGGAGCGTAGCGGCGGCGGTAATGGCTGCACGGGAGCCTTTGTTAGAGAGCGCTGCGCTAGGCAGGGGCCGGGGGGGGGGGCTCCCGCCCGCGCCCCGGCCCCGACGCCCCCGCCGCCCGCCGGGGGGCCAGCGGGGAGCCCCTCGGCGGCGGGGGCGGCGTTTTGGCGGGGCCGGCTGCCGGGGGCGGCGGGCGCGGGGGGCCGAGCGCGGCGGAGGGGGAACGCGGCTTTGTTCGGCGGCGCGGCGGCGGCGGCGCCGGGAGAAGCCATCTTAGCGAGCGGGGCCGGCCCTGGGCGCGGAGCGCGGCCGCCGCCGCTCCCGCTGCCGCTTGCCCCGGCCGCCCGGGGCCGGCCCGGCGCCCCGCGCCCCCGGCCGCCGCCCGGCCCCCCGGCGCCCCCCGCCCGCCGCCCCACCGCATTTCAGGGGCACTTTCTTTCATCAGGAGGCGTTTCACAAAATGGAAGATGAATTATTGGCGTCTGGCGGAGCCGCCGCTGCCCCCGCCGGCCCCGGCCCCGCCGCAGGTGCCCGCGCCGCGGAGCGCGGCCGCCGCGGTGACCTTGGGGGGGCGCAGATGCGGGAGGGGCGCGGAGCGGCGCCGGGCTGGGCTGGGCTGGACCGGACCGGACCGGCCGCCGCGGGCCGCTCGCCCCCAACTTCGGAGCGGGGCCGGCTCCGCGCCCCGGGCCCGGCACCACCGCGCGTTTTCCGCCCCCGCGGGGGCAGCGCTGTCCCGGCAGCGGCCGGAGCGCCCAGGGCGGCTCACGGCCACTTGGGCTGCACCTGGCAGGTTAATGGGCGCAATTAAATATTAACGCTCTGCTAATAAAAATTAAATTTTTAAGGGACTTAGAAGATGTAAATAGAAAATACTATTGCGGGCTTATGACCTTTTTTATTAAGAGGGGAAAATTTTACACGGAAGCAGGAAAAGAAATGGAGCCCAAAAGTTAGCACCGTCGTTTCGGTAACTTGCCGATTGCATCTTTGCGCTGACCACTATGGCTCAAACATGTGTCACTTGGTGGAGCAAGAGCAAGCACAGCTCACCTCGCAGAGCTCCACGGGTCCTATTGTGGTTAAAGTCAGCCTGTGTTTGTGCCCTTTTTATATATAAAAGGTTATTGCATTTTTTCGGGGCAACTAATTTGTCCTGCCTGCTTACCTGGACAGCAGCTGCTGAGACACACACTCCGGCTCCTGAAGGGATCAGTCACTGCCTGGCACTGTGCATGCCACTCCAGCCCCAGTGTGGTAGCCAACTTAAACAGATACTTTATATTAGTTCATATATATGGCTTAATAGGCAGAAGTATGTATATTTAATAGTCTGTCTCCAGTCTTTGGGCATGATGTAAATATGTATTAATCTAACACTTAAATCCACTGACTGGTTTCTCTTGGCTTGTCTACAACCCAAGTATCAAGGGAGAATAATTTAACTCTCTGTATTGGGGATGGTAAGAGGTGACAGGGGAAAGAAAGGGGTGTCTTTCTGATGGGACATCACGTCAGAAGATGATGAGGGGGTGTGTGTGTGTGTATAAATATATGCACACCATATGTGTATGCATACATTGGTGTGTGCATTCATCTAAATATCATTTATTTGTTATTTTTTCCTCTGTCCCTACAGAGTCAAGATGGCTAAAGGTGATCCGAAGAAGCCCAAGGGCAAGATGTCTGCCTATGCCTTCTTTGTGCAGACGTGCCGTGAGGAACATAAGAAAAAGAACCCAGAGGTTCCAGTCAACTTTGCAGAGTTTTCCAAGAAGTGCTCAGAGAGGTGGAAGGTACTTTAATTTGTGACTTCCTGAAGGGACCTCTTACAGTATCTGCTAGGATGATGTGTGTGTGTGTCTGAACATGAAGGGAGCTGGTGCTGTTTTGGTCTGTGTGCTGTTCTTGGCAAGCTGACCTGGCCATTGGTCAGGTGCTGCTGGAGCCTGTAGCAATACTGAGTATTTTAGCCTTGTGTATCTGCCCATTTAGATGCTTCTGCTAGGGTCTGGCATTTTTTACTATTCCCAAGCAATGCCTTTCAGCAGCTGCTTCCTTCCAGGTGTGTGTCCTAAGGAGGACTCTGACTGTGCTTGTCTCATTTCTGTTGCTTCCTTGTTGCTGAGTGTGTCTGTGGTGGCTGTGCTTTCCCGTACAGGACAGTCCAGTTAAAAAAACAAACAAATTCTGAAACTCCCCTATTGAGTTGATATGTGTTGGCTTGTTTACTTAAAGTTTGCCAGCTATTGAACAGTTGGGTAATCACAAGTTTGCTGTCTCGTGTTTTGGTTTTTTAGACTATGTCAAGCAAGGAAAAGGCTAAATTTGATGAAATGGCAAAGGCTGATAAGGTACGATATGATAGAGAAATGAAGGACTATGGACCAGCTAAGGGTGGCAAGAAGAAGAAGGACCCCAATGCCCCTAAACGACCACCGTAAGTAGCTTGTAGACATGAAATGCATAAATGTTTTGGTTCATTTTCACACCCTGTATGTAACGTGGGTTTCCAGGAAGGAGGTAGATGGGGGACACAGTGTTGGTAGTGATACTGTCTTGTAAACTTTCTAGGCAGCTTGTGGTTTTGAGCATGTACTGACACAAACTGTCAATACTTGGTGCTCTTAAACTCATAGTGATAGGAGTGTCTCATAGGAAGACACAGGTGGTTGAGTCACAGTGAGACTTGTGTATTGAAGATGAAATTGGGTGAGGGGATACAAAACAATAAAGAGCATTGAGTGAAGGAGGCTGCCGGTCTGAGCCTCAGTAAAATCAAAGCACGTTTCAGCTTGAATTTTGTAAGTTAAAGGAAAGTTTCTGCTCTGTGTGCTCTGCATGTGTCAGTGCTGTAGGGATGGAGGAAGGGGTGCTGCTGCAAATGCTGACTGTCCTCTGCTATTTCTTCCCAAGGTCTGGCTTCTTCCTCTTCTGTTCAGAGTTTCGCCCCAAGATCAAGTCCACAAACCCTGGCATATCTATTGGGGACGTAGCGAAGAAACTGGGTGAAATGTGGAACAACCTCAGTGATGGTGAAAAGCAGCCTTACAATAATAAGGCAGCTAAACTGAAGGAGAAGTATGAGAAGGTAAGGAGAGTTGTCACTTGTGCCTCCTCTGTACCAGCTCTTCTGTTGCTGTGCCTTTTGTAAATAGGCCCAGCCCAGTTGGCCCCAGCATAGTTACAGCTGAGCTTTGCACAGGTTGGGGCAGAGCAGGATGGAGATCCACAGGCAGATTTCAGCAAGGAGGGGGAGCTCTCCCCGGTGATGTGCAGCAGGGGCTGCTCGTGGTGCTTCAGAAAGGGTCTGCTGTGCTGTACTGGAGCTTTGTCCCATTATCAGGAAACTTTGAGAGGCTGGCTTCTCTTCTCCTCCTCAGAGAAATGGCCATGGTGCAGGGCTCCAGACCTCATGGTTCATGAGCACGCTGAGGTGTCTGCATAGCTGTGTCCCCCTGGGGTGCAGCTGGGCAGCCCAGTCCCTTTACCTTAGCACCTGCTGCTGTACAAATGCTGTGTGTGTTTGCTGCTTAGAGCAAATTAAGACATCCCCTTGACTTTGCAGGATGTTGCAGACTACAAGTCTAAAGGAAAGTTTGATGGCGCAAAGGGAGCAGCGACCAAAGCTGCTCGGAAAAAGGTAGAGGAAGAAGACGAAGAGGAGGAGGAGGATGAAGAAGAGGAGGATGAAGATGATGATGATGAATAAAACTGTACAATACTTGTCTCCATGTGAATACCATAGAGTAGGGGAAACACCATAAATGAAGCACCTCTTATTTGAGATGGTGTCTCTTGCCCTTATTAGGCTTAATTAAAAAAAAATTGGATTCCGATCGCGTTGTAGTTTCTAAAAGTGCTCTAGAAATTGTAACTGGTTTACATGAAGTGGCCATGGGTGTAGTGAGCACCCTGAAACTGTATCAAAGTTGTACATATTTCCAAACATTTTTAAAATGAAAAGGCGCTCTAGTGTTCTCCTAACTCTGTGCACTTTGCTGTTGGTGTAACAAAGCATTTAAAAATGTTTCAAGCATTTTTTTAATTTGTAAGGTGGTGTTACTATATGGTTATTGGCTAGAAAATCCTGGGTTATAAACTGTACATATCTATAGTTTGTAAAAACTAGACAGATTCTTGTGGTACATGCTTAGAGTGATGATGCCTTAGAGGAGCAGTGATGACTTGGAGAGGCTGTTTGTTCCCCGGGGTGCCATGGCCCAAAGCATGCACTGTGAGGGTAGATCTATTTACACTACAGTGGGCGTCCATTTAGCTTAAAGTTGTCTTTCTGTATATAGTGAAATAGCATTCTGCTGCCATTCTTAGTTGTGGAAGGGGGTTCAGCTGGCATGAGAAGTGTATGGGTTTTTTTAGTTAAGTGCGGTAGTTTTTAAACTGAAACTGTAGACATCTCTTCATCGTCAACTAAGTGAAGAGCCAGTGCAGCAACTGAAGTTCAAAAACACTCTGTACTTAAACAAATTTGCAACGTTCTGTTTTTTTTGTATGTTTAGAATGCTGAAATGTTTTTGAAGCAAAATAAACAGTATTACATTTTTAAAACTGTTCTTGACAACACTCTAAATTTCTGGTTTAAGAGGATCTTAACAACAGCAAGAGGTTCATTTTGAAGTCTGTGGCATCCCTCAGGGCTGGTGACTTAGGAAACATTCTGACTCAAGGATTAAAAAAAATAATTTAAAAAAAAATTAAAAAATGGTGGCCAGCCAAAACTGGCTGAATTGAAAGAGATGGCTGCTCCAGCTAATATGCAATCGTAACTGTTTATGGCTGAGTGGCATAAGATGCTATGCAAGTTTGAACTTTATTACTTGAACTTGGGAGCCTAAATGAACATTCATGACGTAATTGTTTGTTTGTGTGTGTATATAGCAGCATTCAGAGATGCAGAGAAAGGTAGGTGGCTAGGAATGAGGCTGACACCATGGAATAAGTATAAAAGCATAGTTTGGTTTTTTTTTTCAGTTGTGTTGGGTAAATTTATAGCCCAAATGCATTGCTGTACATATTAAAATGTGCCTTTTTTGTCCTGTGTTCAACTGTTTCAGACTTGTGGTTTTTTCTAGCCTCTTGTTTCGTGGCAGGAGCCAGGTGCCTCTGTGACTCCCTGCTGCAGTAGGAGTGTGGCACAGGTACTTGCTGTGTCCTGTCTCTGGTGACACAGGGTTCAGCAGGAGCTGGGGCTGTCAGCTGGGCTGGGGAGCAACAGGTTCCTTTCCCCTCTGGTCACCAGCTGGCTGTGTCACAGTCTTGCCTTCTTTCCAGATCCAAGCTGGGGGTGTTTTGTGGCGCTTGAAAGATAATTCCTGGTCTCTAACTGGTGACTTTCACCTTGGTTTTCCTTGGCATGGGAACATCAGGAGTTGGGAAAGCTACAGCAGCCCACAGTACCCTGAATTCCTTCCTGGCTGGCTCCAGCAGTCAGTGCTTGCTTGCTGGGGAGTAGATGGGGGTGTGAGGGCACTTGCGTTAGCAGCAAGGCAAAGCTGTGGGCTGTTGTGTCCAGGTGGCTTCAGAGGACTCAGGAACTCACAGGTGCAAACACTGAGTATGGGCTGCTGCCACCTCTGCTTTTGAGCCAACTTTGAGATTAATGGGGTCCAGGCATACAGGCAGTAACATCAGAATGTGGTTAAAACTGCTGAGTTGCCCAATTGGGTAGCACTTCTGGCTTCCTCTGTCTTCTCAACAGCACGACAACGTACCACCAGCAACAGCTTGGCAGAAGAGTCTGGTCTAGTGTTGAGGTGAACTAAAATCTGAAAGCAAAATTTTCAGAATGGAGCAAGCTAAAAAACTTTCATGAAGCATAGCAACATGTAGCAACTTTTGTTTTTAAGGCTAAGTGACAGTTGAGTCACTCAGAAGTACTTTTGTAGTTGCTTAATTATGGTCATTTTTAGTATCTTAATTGCACAAAAAGATGGTATTTGCCCCTATTTTATGGGCAGTTACATTTTAAAAGCCTCAATAAAGCTGCATCTGGAAAAGAAATAGGTACTTCTGTATTTGCTACCCTTTCTGCATGTCTTCTGATGCAAGGGAGTAGGCAGCTGGAGATCCCAGCCTGTGGAAATTTGATGGGGAAGTGGTGGAGCAAAAAAAAAAGTGATGGCATCAGTTCAGGAGCTGTAATGCTGTTTCTATTGTCTAGTTGGCAAAATCTCCCCTTAGCCACATATGGGACTTGGTGTAGATCACTGTTGTGTAAATTGAGCTTGGCTTTGAATTAACTGCTAGTGAGCTGAGCCCCTATTGATGGTATCAGCAAATGAGGGCTGGAGCTGACACCTCTTTGTCTTCATTGTATTGGAAATCCATTTAAGTTGCAGAGCTTGATCAAGGTCTCACACCTTACAGTGCACTACCTGCTGCTGCTCTGCACACACCTCAAATATGGCATTCCTGGGGCATCTGTTCAATGCAGCCCCAGTGCAGGATTCTAGGGACTCACTTGGATACTGCAGATGTAGTGGTGATATTCCTTCCCTGAATAGTCTGCTGTTGATGAATGCCATAGTGTGAATGCATATAAATAACACATAATAATTTCCCCCCCACTGTTTTGTGTTCTGACATGCCATCTCAAATATTGGGAACTGCTTAATTTCACCCAGCTCCGTTAAATTCGTAGAACACCCTCTAAATGCTCTTTTTTCCCTCCGCTTTGAAATGCTTGTGGTGTTTCAGAGAAGACTTTTCTGCTTTGTGCTGCTGCACAACTCAAACTTCTAGTTCAACTT
The DNA here is from genome assembly GCF_028769735.1 of Zonotrichia leucophrys gambelii. Classification (NCBI taxonomy): domain Eukaryota; kingdom Metazoa; phylum Chordata; class Aves; order Passeriformes; family Passerellidae; genus Zonotrichia; species Zonotrichia leucophrys. The sequence continues at coordinate 7,533,075 of NC_088174.1, forward strand.
TAGTCCCAAGTAAATATGTCCCTTATTAACTCCATGATGTGTATAGAAGGGTAAGGATAAAGTAGATTGGGCAAAGGGAGGGGATGGATGAAGAGACTTTTGAATTTGAGAGAACTGACTGTGAGACTGCTTGTGTTTCCAAAATGATGTAAAATTAATGATGTATTGGTGCCCCTCTCCCTGCTGAAGCTGGGCTGAGGGACCAGGGCTCAGCTGAGAAAAAGGGATGGTGCTGTTTCTGCAGCTGTTAAAACCACTTAGTGCTGGGGGGAGGCAGAGCAGGGCTTGGCTCTGTAGGATGGTCCCTCTGGGTGCCTAAAGGGGTGTCAGAGGGCTGAGAACTTTTGCTCAGGAGAAGGAATCTGATGGTGGTGTGGGCAGGGACAGCACTGACCATGTCCTGCAGGTCATTTCCCGTGGTCAGTGCTGTTTGGTTTGCACTCAGGACTGTCCAGAGAACACAGCTGCTCCCAAGGGGCATCACAGTGCTCTGGGATCAAATATCAGGGGGCAGTGGGGTGAGCCAGGCTGGTGGGCTGCCCTGGGCAGGGAGAATCTCCCTCTCCTGGAAATGAGCCTGGGAGTGTGAGCACGACCCAGAGAGTCACAGACCCACTGCTCTGCAGCCTGAATATGCCAGAATTCAGTTGAGAGATGGGAAATAGTTGGTGTGAGCCAAATCTGAGCACTTAAACTGGGAGGAAGGGGCTGCATCAGGGAGTCCCAGCATGGCTGTGGCAGTCATGTGGCACTCCCCACAAGTAGTCACAAGGAAAAAACTGCTTTGCAGGATGGTTCCTACTGCTGGGTCAGGCTCTAACACATCTGTGGGGAAGGGGTGTGTTAATTTTCTATAGTAAAATTAATTAAAAACCCTAGTACAAATGCATATCTCCCTAGGACAGGGAGAGTGTTCTTTGGGGGTGAGACTGAGGATACAAACACAGTCAAAGCATCTCTCACACCTTCTCCCTTTGAATAGCTCTTTTTTAGGTAATTTTACTCCTAATAAGCCCTGCAGGAGCAGCAGCAAGGTGCAAGGGCTTCTCTTGCTCCTGGCTCAGCAGGTGAATGCCTTTTTACTTCCAGCACAATCCTGGCAGCCACCTTGAGTTTGTTTTCCCTCTGCTGGCTCGGGCTCCTGTTCCACAAGCAGAGGAACGTGTCCCCAGTAAGCTGACATCTGCTGCAGAGTTTAGGGAGCTTGGAGAGGAGATAGGATGATTCCAGTGGGGTGAGAGCAGGACTCTGCATTTCTGGCAGTGCTTTCTGACAAGCCCTGACTCCCCTCTATGAAAGCTCACCCAAGCTCACTTTGCTCTAAAAGATAATGAGAGGAACTGAGACAAGTGGCATGTTTATTTCTTTCTAGGGCTATGGCTGCACCACATTTTAATGCAATAAATGAATTGCAAATCACAGCAGTGCTGCAAACAAAGTGTGCTGGGGACCCTGTTACCGAGCAGTTGCTCTCTAAATGTGTCAGATGCAGTGGGGAAGGGACTGAACAGCCAGCATGCCTGATGGGGTTTTGTGCCCTACGAAGTGTCTTCATCCCCTTTTGCAGGCTGGGCTCTGGTGTGTGCCCTGCTTGGGCAGCATTTGATAACCTGTGTTCAAAGCACTCTGCAAGCATCTCACCCTTCCACAGATCTGATCTCTGTGTGTGGATGGGGGGCATGTCTCCTTGCATGTGCTAATGCTCTTGATTGGAGCTGTCTGCTGCTAAGAGCTCTTTCCTGAGTGCCCTCCTGCACCTGGATCCCTAAATGAGGCAGGAGGAAGCAGCACAGCCGTGCTGGAGGTGACAGCTCTGTGTGCTGGGTGAACTCCTCCTGCTCCTGGATGGGGCTGAGCCAGGCTGCAGGGTGAGCCAGGGCTGGGCTGCAGGGTGCCCTCCCCAGGAGAGGGGAGCCTGAACGATGTGTGCAGGAGCAAACTGTTGCTGGGGTGGTGCTATGACCCTTGGAGGCTGGGATGAATAGAGCAGACATTTGTTTTGTTGAGATGAAAATGCATTAACTGTGGTGAGGGGATGCCTGTCCTGTAACTGTGTCCCCTGAATTCAGCAGCCAGGTAAACCACAGCTGGGAGCCCATGTGGGGCTGGGTGTTTGGATGGTGTTTGTGGTTGGTTTGAGTGCTGCTGCTCTGCCTCCATTCCTGCCACCTGCTCTGTCCCCGTGGGACACCTGGGGAGCCAGAGGAGCCCCTCTGCCCTGGTGTCACACACCACTGCAGCCAAACCTGTGTGATGCTGTCAGTGATAGAGTTACTTCTTCTTCCCAGCCCTTTCACTTGTAAAGCTCCCTCACGTATTTCAAGTCAGAAGAATGCTCTTTTTAAAAATATTAATCAAACACGGCCTGGCTTTGTTGTTGTAAGAGCTTATAGCTTGTAAGTGTTTTTAACTGCTTCTTTGTGGAGCTTAAAATTTGCTTTATTTAGTTTAGAAAATTAATACCCATAGCAGGATGAAGTGATTTGAGGGATTGCTTGAGACAAATGCCTCTTTTCTGCTGCTAATGAGTGTGTGATTGCTCTTTTGCTGTGTGTTACCTGGCTGTGCCAGCAGTAATACATGGTCCTGCAAAAGAAGCTGGAGAAAGGTGTAAGCAGGGTCAATTCGGTCTCCCACTTTCTTACAAGATATGTTGGTTGAGTTTTGTTCTTTTTAGTTTTAGAGCTCAGGCTGGGGATCCTCCCTGGGCTTGGCTTCTGCAGTTGTTTAAGGCATTACTACCTGTAGGTCCTGGCTGGGATTTCTCCCCAGGAGCAGGGAGAGCAGAAGCAAATATGCTGGGTCTTCTGTTGCTTTATTTGTTGCTTCATATAGTAACTTAATTTTTGCAAGCTGCTGGGAGGTTTTTCAAACCAAGCTCAAAGATCAAGATGTCAGTAAAACTCTTAAAGAGAACCCTTTCTTCAAAGGATGTGTCTGAAAGTGGAATAGAACCTGACCAAATAGAATCACAGAATCTTTGAATTGTTTGGGTAGGAAGGGACTTTCAAGATCATCTTATTCAAACCCCCTGCCATAGCAGGAGCGCCTTCCCCTAGACAAGGTTGGTGTTAGACTGTCTAATTGCTTACTGTCACTTGTGCTCCGTTTGTGATTCCCACCAGAGCTGCCTAGCAAAAAAATCCACATAGACCACGTATTTTGAGCCTTGAGGGTGAGTCACAAAAGCCTTTCAGTGGTTTTGAACCAGAAGGACTTGGCCTTGTTTGTTTTGTATTCTTCCAATGCATCTCTGCTAAGAGGGAGCAAATGGGCCTGTCCCCGTTTAGGGCTTGGGGAGGATGCAAAGCTCAGCCCTTTGAGTTTCCATTAACCATGCTTAAAGGGGCTTATGAAGAAGAGGGAGAGTGACATTTTACACTGGTAGATAGTGATTGGACAAGGAGGAAATGATTTTAAACTACAGAGAGTAGGTTTAGATCAGAAGTTAGGAAGAAGTGGTGAGGCACTGGCCCATGGGAAGCTGTGGCTGCCCTACCCTCTCCTCCTGTTCCAAAGGCTCCCTTCAGATGGTGTGGTTTGCATTTCAGTTTTGGGGCAGCCTGGACTGTGTTTTCCCAGCAGTCAGGTGTTTAGGGAAGCCATTCCACTGTCATGGGCTGTTCTCTGTGCCAGCTCAGACCCACTGTTGCTGTTCCCTGAGATTTCTGAGATTTAGGATGGGGATGGAGGTTATGGGGCTGCAGGAGCTGCTGCTGAGCAGGGAGGGGAGAGCAGTTGCAATGGAGGTGGGAAACAGGAGCAGGAGGCAGCTGAGGGCTGGGGGTCCCCGGGTCCTGAGCAGACGGCGTGCAGCCCACAGGGTCCCTGCCTGTGCAGGCAGCAGATGGTGCTGGGTTTCACAGCCCGAGCACGAGGCTCAGCACTCACTGTGGCTCACAGGGAAGGGCTGCTCTCAGAAATGTCTGCTGCTGCTGTTTGTGCCCAGGGCTTTCATGGAGCGACTGTTGGGCTGTGCTGGGCACTCCTCTCATGGCAGGGACACAAACAGGCTGCTAGTGAATGTGCAGGTGGGAAGAACATCTATTTCATATATATTCTCATCCTGCCAAACACAAGGTTCCTGCCCATCAGAGGTGCTCTGCTAGGATCTCTTTTCCATTCATCCCTTCCAGGCCATGCTTGGTTGGTGGGGCTGTGCCAGGGCAGGTGGCAGAACCCTGTAGCAGGAGCCTGTCCCAGAGCAGAGCTGCAGACCCCTGTGGTCTGGAGCAGGATTGCCTCTGGCCCTGTAGCCCCAGGGGAGTGAGAATCCCCCAGGGAGGGTTCTGTGGGCAGCCCACCCTGACAAGGGCTTAGGGTGCCCATGGTGGGAGAGGGGATCCTGCCAGAGGAGCTGCTGGTTTGCTAGAAGCCTTCTCCTAAATATGGACATGATTATTTTTAATTTTTTATTTGCTTGCTCTGGAATCCTTTGCATTTTTCCCTTAATCCTGGAGAAGAATCAGCGGTGCCCTGTGTGCATGTGACATGGCTGTGCACAAACTCCCTTTGTGACTTCTTTCTTTCACGGGAGAGAAACACATTCAGGAAAAGCAGGGCCCTGACAACAGGAATCAAGTGTTTCTAAATATGGACATCCTTTTTTGGACTAAAAAGTCTTTTTGTACCATGCATATTTCCCCTGTTAATCATTTCCTTTTGTTCCTTGCAAACTTGGGTCCTCCAATGTTATAGGAGGAATTATAGCTGCTCTGTTTGTAAACTTTTTGTTATGATCCATGAACTGCCTTGTACATTGCTCTGATTTGCTAGGTTTTCTTTTTAATGTGGTTGGAAAGGCCAGCACTCTGGTTTACTCACCCTAGGCTTTCCCTTTTTTTAAAAAACAGTCATATTTGTCCTAAGCCCATCTCGAAATATTGGGGATTTTACAGGCCATTGAGCTTTGCCTGGTCCTATTCACTACTTTTTTGTTGCACTAATTGGCTTGATAAAGAAGGGCCTGGGCTCTGTGGAGTGCTTCTCCTCCAAGGTGAAATGTGAGATGGAGGGGGAAATATTCAGATGTTCACTAGCAGTTATGCTCGCTGGATAATCTGAATGCATCAGAAATGAGCTAGAGCTCAGACAAAGTAGGGGATTAGGAGTCTGAGATGGGCGAGCGGGTGGACATCTGGAAGCCTGCTGTTGAGCTGTCTGCTGGGCTGGGCTGTGTCCCACAATGTGGGTTATGGCACTGCAAATGGACAGCACTGGGCTCACGGTGCCTCTCTGTGCCTGTGCTCCAAAATAACAATCGCTGCTGTTCTTTGGGACCCCACCCTCCGTTCAGCTCCCCTGTGACCCTGCAGGGACAGGCTCTGCTCTGGTGGCAGTGTGCCTGCTCTGCCTGCTGCTCTGGGGTTCTGGGGAAGCCTCACCCATCCCGGGGCTGGTGGTGCACAGCAGATGCTCAGGGCCTTGCTTGCACAGTGCCCCTGTGATTCTGGGCAGGGGCAGCTCTGCAGGGCCCACCAGAAAAGCCAAATGCATGGGGGAGGAGGAGAAAACCCAGCCCGGGACTTCTGAGCCCTTCCCATGTGCAGAGCCCAGCTCTCCCAAAGCTGAGCCCGTGGCTGCAGGGCAGGGCTGCCTGTGCCACCAGCAGCATCTGCTCTGAGCACTGGCTGCCCTTCCTCCATCCCTCCTTCATTCCCAGCCCCTCACCCTCACCCCTGCAGGCCAAGGTTCATGTCCTGGTCATCAGTGTGGATGGGTCAGGGTCTTCTTCATTTGATGATAAAATAGGAGTTCAAAATTCCTTCTGCTCTTTTGAAAACAGTGTTGGAGAAGGAATTACAAATATGTTGTGAACAGAAATAACTGAATAGTGGTTTGGTTTGTTTTCTCCCAAAAAGTAATTTCTTTCCCAGCCTCTCTGCATGTGCTCCCTTTCTGCTCCTCCCTCTCCAGCACCTTGCTCATGTTTCCATCCTTTTCCTGCATACCCTGCCCTGGCAGCTTCAATTTTGGCCACAGCTGTGAGTACCCAAAGGTGGCTGTGCACAGCTGGAGCCTCTCAGTGCTCCCAGCACACATCCCCTGCTGCTGGAGCAGCACTGTGCCTGCCACAGGTGGGAGCATCACCTGAGCCAGCCAGCACTGAGGGGTTTCTTGTTCAGGAGCAGATAATTCCCACCCTGCTCTGATTCTGGCACTGCCACCACTGCTGGATCCATGTCCCAGGAATTAAAGCAGGACCGAGGACTGAGCTGGGTGCCAGTGTCACTGAAAGTTCTGACTCAGCAGGACGTGGCCAGGTTGTGTGAAAGCCCTGCAAAATGTGTAATTTGTGGAGGATGGTCTTGTTTTACCTGTCAGCTCCACACACACTAACCTGACCCATGAGGCTCTCAATGGCCAGTGGCTCCTGCTGTGCTGCCTTGTCTTCTTGTCTTTTTCTGGCAAATCTGCTTTTTTTTTGCTTGAGGGAGCAGAGCTGGGTCCCAGTAGGCACTGGCAGCATTTTTACTTTTTGAGTACTTCTGTGTTCTGCTGGGTTGAGATGTAGTTGTACATTTTTTCTGGGTAGAAGCTTAGGGAGCTTCTGCTGAGGGTGATTTCTTGGCACTGGGTGGAGTGTGAGCACACAGGTAAAACAGCTCCTTTGCTGGGACCAGTGTACCAGGGATCCTGCCTCTTGGTCTGTGCCAGCAGCACCTTTTGGCTGGGGAAATGCAGGTCTGGAGGAGTGGAGCAACACTGCTGTGGTCACCTGTGGGCACCCTGGAAGCCAAAACTCTGGTAAGCTGGATTCAAAATACTCCTTTTTGCCCCAGAGTAGGAGGAGGCATGTATTTTGCCAGAAAAGCAGGCCCAGAAAGGTTTTTTGTGTGCTGAGGGGGCTCTAGGTTAGGTGACCTGCCTGATTTTATGCACGCTGAATGCAGTTAAGCACCCCAGTCCCAATTCTTCCTCCACTGTAATGTCACTTTTCAGAAGTGTTGGCAGCACAAAACATTGGAACTGCTCCATACCGGGGGAGAGCCTGAGGGCTGCCCAAGGCTTTGGGATCCCCAGGGCAGGACAGGGCACCCTGCAGCTCCCTGATATTCTTCTGGGCTGTCAAAGCCTTTGCTGTGAGGTGGAGAGCCCAGGTTTGGAGGAGGCAGCCCTGAGCCCTGTGCCAGTTCCTGGGTTCAGGGGGGGATGCTCCTGCAAACAGCAGTGCTGGGAGTTTGCATTCCCCTCGGCCTCAGCCCTGAAGGAAGCCTAAAGCCTGGGTCAATAATAAGCTTATAAGACAGTAAATCTTGGTAATGAGAAAAACAGAAGACGGCATCTGCTCAGCACAATGGCGCTGTGTATGGTCTGGTAAACAGCTATTGAAAGGAGATGCCTGTTGTGGAAGGGGTTACAGCTGAACAGCCCAATTTCCATGCAGGACTGGGGGGTTTCACTGCCCCAGCCCTGCTGGGGCTGAGCACAGGCAGAGCTGACCTGTTGCCCATGAGGCTCTGTGCTTTCCACAGGTGCAGCAGCCCCTGCCACAAAACAGAGCCCAGCTGCCACTGTCCTGCACGTGTGGAGCTGGAGATGAGATGGGACTGTCACAGTGGCTGTGTGCCCCTCCTCCTGTGCCCCTCCAGGGCCTCCTTGCAATGCCTGCACTGGGAGATTGCATACTCCAGAGGGTACTCTGCTGCAAAGAGGGGTCGGGGTAAAGATGGGAAACAGCTTCTTCTGTTGTCTTTGGAGGTGCCAGAGTGAGATGAGCTGATGGGCAACAGGCACCTGGGGATGAAAGAGTTGGGCAGGAAGGGAGAAGAGGCTGGGTCTTCACCTGACACTCACTTCACCTGAGGAGCCTGGTGCCCGTGGGTGGGAGCTGGCAGTGCTCCTGCTCCAGCTGTGTGAAGCCAGGTCTGCAAAATGGGGAGGAGGAGGAGAAGGGGGGAGTTAAGGGGAAGAAATCTGCATATGGTGTGTAATGCGTTTATGAATTGGGTCTTTAATAATTTACATTACCAGTTTAATACTTTGAATACAAATTATCTTGCCCATATGCTGTGCTGACAAACATAAAAATGGAGTAATCAAAGCTGTAATAGCACTACAGCAAAAAGACATAAAATGCCACTAGAAGGCTTAGGATAAATTATTGCATGCACACACCAGCTCTATGGCTCCCTGGTGCCAAAGGATGCATTGCAATTTCTTCCTCAGACTTTGCATTTGGGCTTGAGGACTGATGCAGTACCAGGAGCACTGCTCAAAATTCTGCAAGACGGGCAGCATTTAACAAAGGAGAGGGAAGAAAAAAAGGCTCAGACTTGTTTGATAAACACGGCAATTTAAATTCTGCTCTGGCATTCCATGGGCTGCCAAGAAAATATAGCCCTCTTATTTGTAGGGAGCCCCTTTCTCCCTCCAGCAGGGTTATTTGCATGTATTATAAACTGCAGTGCTGGCTTGCCATCTTCAGGCAGCTGCCACACACTGCACAGCATCCCTGTGCATCCCTGTCCATCCTGTGCTGCTTGGAGGGGCTGGGTGCAGCCTGGGCCCACGAGGGATGCCCAAAGGAAGAGGCACCAGGGGACCCAGGCAAAGGGCAGCATCAGTGAAACACAGGTGTCACCTCTTCCCACTTGAATGTGTTCCCCTCTGATGCCTGAGCTCTGAGGGGCTGGAGGAGGTGGAGAGGATGAAACAGCCCCTGGTGCTGCCTCTTGGCCCCTCCTGGGCTGCAGTTTAGGTACATGGAACAGCTTGGGAGGCTTTGGGAGCTCACAGATGCTGCACTTAGGGTTTGTTTTTAGCAGTCTTTTGGTGCACGTGTGTGTGTGTGTGCTGGGCACGGGGTTCTGCAGCAAAAGAAGCAGGTTTGCAAAACAGAGATGCAAGTTGTGCTCACAGGGAGCAGCTGCATCTGTAAATGTCAGCAGAGCTTGTGTTGTACCTTGTGGCAGAGCCTCTGCTTTGAAATAAATACCAGCCTATTCATTGGTGCCACATCTCCAACACATCCCAGCTACAGGCAGTCTTTCACAGAAAGAGCCATTTAAGGCTCCCATTTGCATACACTGAATTTCTCAGCTATCAGGGCTACTCCATGCTGTAATCCATTCTGGGCTTCTAATACGATCAGTGAAAAATGAGGCTTCTTCCCAAATAAATCATCACCAGTGAAGGAAATGGTGGCTTTTCCACAAGGCCTGAGGCTCCTGCAGCAGCAATGTCTTTTTCCAAAAGGCAGAGAACTCTGGGCAGGCTCATTCTGTGCTGCATGAGCTCATTGCCACTCTCCCCAGGATCTAAGCCCTTTGCATATGAATGAGTTTTTCCTGTCTTTGCCTCTCCCAGGATCTGCTGCTGTCTGTCTCCCTGGAATGTGGTGCCAGCAGCTCAGGAATAGTGCACTCACAGACTGGGGTTGCCCCTCTTTGTCTCATCCTTTATTCCATGCACTGGTGCACCTCCCTCTCATATGCTAAGGGAAGAGGAGTGAATGCCAGTGTTTGGCATCCTGGCAAGGTGGGTGCTCAGGGCTGCAAGGAGTCAGAGAGAGAAGAGGGCACTTTCCACCTGCCTAGCCTGCCAGTTCCTCTGTTCCACCTTGCTCTGCTCCTTGTCTTCCTCCAAAGCCTGATTTTGCCTGTGAGCAGGGGGTTTTGGAGGAGCCCCACTCCATCCCCTGCCCCTGGGGAGCAACCCCATGACAGAGCAGGCTTGTTACTGCAGCCAAAAACCCTCAGTGCAAAGAAGCAACCAGAGCTTTTCCTGCCAGAGCAGAGAGACCTGTGTGAGTCAGGATGGGGAGAAACAGGTGGGCATCCAGCCCCCACTGAAAGAACTTTTCCCATTGCCAGGTCTTCTGCAGAATTAGGCCCTCACTGATCCTTTTGATCCACAGATAAATTGGATGGATCAAGATGACAATGAGAAATATCCCGATTCTCATCCAGAAGGGATTTTCAGCATAAAAAGGCTTTATGTGACTCATAAACTTTAACATTTATTTCTTCACGCGAGGTAAATATTTCCCCCTCTGAACGTCTAAGCAATGCAATTTTGTTTGAAGCCTCTATTTGTTTAAGTCTGAAGGTGACAATAATTCACCTGTTTTCCCTTCCTGTATTTCCCCAAGCAGTGGCACGAGCCAAAATAGAGCAAACTCAGCTTTGGCTGTTTGTCACCTGTCAGCTCTGTCCCTCAAATGTGCTCAGACAAGCTTTGTCCTGGAGTTTACATCTGGGCACCTTCTGACCTCTAGCTGCTGGTAAATGGCCCCATGTTCTCCTGCTTAGAGGAAGAAATACAGCATACCTGCAAGCAGCCACTGCCAGGGCAGGCAGGAGAGAGAGTCATAACTTAATCTAACTCCAGATAAATCATGATTTCACAGCGATCTGCCTGCCACAGGCAGTTGGGAGTCCCATCTCCTTGGCACTGTAGCATCACTTGTCATCCAATGTCCCAAAGAGACCCGCTCATGGCCAGAGATCACAGATGACTGGGAAGATGCCTGGAGTTGTAAACACCATCAATCTGGAGAAAACAAACACTCCTGGGAGCCGGTGTCAGGTGGGGATGTTCGAAGTCAGCGCTTGTCTCTGCAGAGCCCAGGATGTGCACATGGGCTGAATGGATCCACACCTCACACCTCCCCAGGTCTGGAGCTCCAGCAAATCCAGGAGACAAAGTGCTGTCTGTCCTCTTCCCTGGGAGGGCTTGGGTCCCCAGATTGGAGGCTGCAGCCCCGCATGCAGCTCACAGAAGGGGACCAAGGTGAGCTGCTGTGGGGCAGAAGGGGTGGCTTTGGGGCTGCCATGTGGCTGTGTGCAGGTGCTGTGGGGTGTTGGGGGTGGCTTTGGGGCTGTGGCAGCTGCTGGGGGGCAGAGGGGGTGGCTTTGGGTTGGCCATGTGGCTGTGTGCAGCTGCTGGGCTGCTGCCCCATGCCTGCCAGGTGCGCTTTGCCACCCTCCTACCTGAGAGGGAGGCTGATTTGGGAGAGGTGTTAAAGTTTTTGGTTTTAGTTCCCCACTTACAGACCCCCATTGTGGGCAGAGAGCCCCTTGTCCCACAGCAGCTTTTGGAGAAGCTCCCCATCTCATCACAGGCAGTGTGTTTGCAGCACAGGTACCTCACTTGATTTTTATCCTTTTTGGTGTCCCTTTGGTGCCTTTCCTGGCTTTGGAGGAGCCACTTTGATGTACAGCTGGTGTCACATGAAATCTGAAGCAGGTGCTCTCCTTCTGCCCTGCTCCCACCCAGGACTCCCCTGCTCCCCCTGCAGCTCCCAGTGTCCCCCTGGGTCTCTGTCTGTCCTCAAGGACATCTTCATGTCCAAGCCTAAATTCAATGCTAACATGCACAGGCTGTTTCTTTATCTGTCTGCCCTTTTTTCTTTTCCTTTTTTTTTAAAAGGAAACTGAATCCAAGGCTGCCATGTAATGATGACATTATTGTTAGCAGTTATTTCTATTTCCATAGTTCCAAGAGGTAGAGAACAGAGTCCCACTGGGTTAAATGCAGCACATGTTATAACAAAAAGACAGTCTGAGTGCCAAACAACTTGCAATCTTCTTTTTAATGCAAGGAATGTAAAATTAAGATTACTATAGCAACATCTTGCCCACGATGAACACAGTAGGATTTGTTGGTCTTTATAAATATATATGAGTGTGTGTATGTGTATATATATGTAATGTACACATACAAATCCTAAATATCTCTGGCAACCTTTTCTGTAGTTGAATTTATATTTAATTTCAAGCTCTCTGTATTACAGATCTAATTTGCATCCAGCTTTCTTTTTCCATAACTTCAGCAGCCTTGCCTTTTCGCTTCAGGCTCTTTTGTGCACACTGCATGGCAGGCTGGAGTGCCCACTGCCTGGGGAGAGTGCTTGCTCCCTTCCTGGGAGCAGGGACTAACTGACTGGGGGACCTAATCCATCTACTGGGGTTTCATTTTAACTGTGTACAACCCTGTTAAACCTTATAACTGACTTAACATCTCCAAATTTGCTTTCTTCAATCAGATTTTAGGAAAGTGGGGTGAACCTGAGACATGCACATCCTTCCTTTTTCTTCCCATTTCTCTTCTCTGAAGTTATTCCTTCAACTTTCAATGAATTTCCTATAAGGTATGAACTGAAGCTCTCATTTCTTCCCCATGACTGAATAAAACCTGGGCCTGGTTTTATTAAGAAATGCCTGTGGGAAGGACAGAGCACAACCAGGAGTGAGGAGCTGAGGGAAAGGCAGCAGGAGGATGGATGCTCCTACAGCTCAGTGCCACTTAAATTCTCTAGGAAAGCAGCAGAAATTCAAGCACTGTTTTCACCTTGTTGCAGAGGTAAGTGGAGTTACTGTTAAAGAAGAGCTTTAACATCACCAGATCTGAAGAGAACTGTCTGCTAATGAGCCTGCAATTGGGGAGGAGGGGAAAACCAGGCACCAAACTGTGCTAAGGAGAGCTGGAGGATACCACTCTCTGCCAAAGACAGACACACTGGAGGGATACCCTCTTCTCTCGAGGAGCAGGAGGAACTTGCAGCTCACTTGTAGCAGCTTTAAGGCTGTGGAGTTGAACGTGCACAGTTGGAGGGTTGGTGGATCCACTGTTTTGAGACCAGACTGTAATGGAGATCTGAGAACCAAAACTGAAAACGTCTGCTGGCAGGTCTGGATGGAGAAGCTGGAAAGCAGCCTGGAGTTGCCAGCTGCAGATTTCTGGTGCCTATGACTTAGCAGAATTAAATACAAGGAAATAAATCACAGGCAGCTCTGCCTGCAGGGTGTAGAAGGAAAGCAAAGGGGCTGGGGTGAGGAGGGTGAGCAACCCCAGTGGGTCTGTGGGGACGGCAGGAGCGGAAAGGTGAATGGATCTGCAGGGCACAGAGAGGCCCACTTTCAAAGCCCAGCCAGGCAAAACCAATAGGTTTCCTTCAGACAGAACTGCTCTGTGAGCAGGAATCAATGCCCTCCTGCAGAGCCTGCAAAGACACTGACAGGAGTAAGTGTGCAGGGCTGATGCCCAGAGGAGGTTACTGGGTGCAGTTATTGCAGAGATGGGTGGGACAGAGCAAACACAAGGGGCTCTTCACACGTGCATTGGGTGTTGGTGTGCACCTTGCAGTGGCAGCTGAAGATCAGACCAGGCAATGGGGAGTCAGTTGGAGACCAGTGTAAGTTCATGAGCAGTGATGTATTATAGGGCAGAGCAAAGTGATTTTTGTAAGATGGGCACTCAGCTGTTTGCTGCAGGAAAGTTGCTCCTTTGCTTCAATGTCCCTGACCCTGAGCCGACCTCTAGGCAGAAGAGACATTGCCACCTCCTTGCCCAAAGGAAGGAGTAAAGGCAGGCTCCAGGGGTCCAGCAGGGCAGTGAAACAGGCCCAGGAGGAGTCAGCAAGGTCTGTAGGGCTGAATAAACCATCTTCAAGACCATTGGTTAAAATCCACACACACTTTCTCACCCTGTTCTCTGGAATGGGCACCCAGCAGGACAAGAGTCTGTTTATGCTGGAAGTTAACCCTGGGCTCCCTCAGGTAAGAGCAGCTGCAATGGGCAGTGTGAGCCAGTGCTGTGCACGGAGTAAAGGTTTGTGTGCAACCTCAGCCCAGGGACCTGTTGCTCACTCTTGGAAATGCTGCAGAGCTGTGCAGGTGTGCTGGATGGTCCAGAGAAATCAGAGCTTTTAGTGGGAGTACAGCAAGAGAAGAGAATCATTTCCCATCTATGGGCTGCACATTGCTGATCTGTACCAAAGTGATAGCCTGAGGAAAGGGAATCTCTTTACTGCAGAAAAAGCTTTTGTTGTGGAGTCAGCTGGCTGCAGCCCCTCTGTGAACTCCCAGCACTCTGGCACTGTGGGTGGCTGCACTTGTGCAGGGGCAGGTAGGTACCACATCCCCCTTGGCTCCACAGCACTGCTGTGCCAGCCACCGCCACCTCTCTGCTTTTTACTACTCATGACCCTCCTGTTCCCATCAGGTGTTTTTAGCAGGCCTGCCACCAAGGCTGTAATCGGTTCTCATGTGCTCCTATTTATGCTCTCACCCAGCAATTTGCACAGGGCTGTCGAGCTCTCTGCTGGTAATTGACAGGGGAAGGCAATCTGCTTCATGAGAGGAAACATCTCCACGGCTGCTGGATCTGAGCAGGCCATTTCCCATAATGAGGGTGAGGTAAAACAGGATCTCACTAAATGCCGTGCATGTAGCTGAGCCCTCATTACTGCAGGCACGGAGGTGATGCTTGGGACATAATTAAGAGCTCAAAAGTGTGGCACTGTCCTTCCCACACTGCTGCCCCAAAGCAAGATGCTTAGTGCCAAGTGCTCCTGAAGTTTGCTCAAGTCACAATCCAGGCTGCAGGAGGGGCTGCTCCAGCAAAGGGAAAGCTCCTTGTCTTCTTTCTTAAGGCAGCTCTTGAAGAGGAATTTCAGCCTTAGTATTGGAAAGCAACTGCCAGTGGCAATGGCTTGTGCCATTCCCAGCTGGAGCAGCAGCTTGGACGTGGTGTGGGCAGAATGTTTGCAGGTGGGTGTGCATCCAAACACAAATGGGGGCTGGGGAGGCAGGGAATGTGAAGGGGAGAGTCCCCAGAGCATCTCAGCAGGGATGCAGAGCTGGGTTCAAGGCACTGATGATGCTGCAGGAAGAAGCCTGAGTTTCTCCACACGTATTTATTTGCCAGCAGAGACTGTACAAATCCCATGCATAATTCAGCCACTGCCATACAAATCATCCCACCAGCAAAAGCCTTTTCACAAAGCACGATTTGATTGCAACAAACTTTGACCTAAATGTGCTGCAGCCCCGTATGACAGGTTTTAAACTTTTGCCGTCACTTCCTTCCGAGAGGCAGAGTGAATCTAGGTCAGCCCCCCTTGTTTGTTTGTAATGAGGCTAATTCTGATTTCATTCATGTTGCATCCTCGAGTTTGAGATGGGGGAAAAACGGGATATTTGAAAAGGCAAGTCAGCCTCAAAGTCATTCTTAAATCTCATCTTGGAGCAAAGGAAGTGCAATCGCAAGGCAACATTGATGGTGTCATTTATTATTCAGGGTGCGAAAGGCAGACAGAGTTTTCCTTCTTTCCCTTTTCATTTCGATTGCAGCGCTAAGCTGGGCTGAATGAGCGGGCCTGTGTCGGGTTTCTGGCGCTGATTAGCAGCCAGGGCTGCTCTGGCCAGCGGGCTGTGTGCGCTGCTCGCTGCTGCTGCCCGGGGACAAAGGAACAACACGAGGTTCCCTGTTTGTCTGGAGCTCCTGGGCAAGCTCCACAGCATAAACAGAGCCGCTGGTTTGTTGATCTCTGCGATGGCAGCTCAGGGCAAGCTGCTGCTTTCATCTGTTTGCTGCTGAAGCAGCCAGTGCTGCTTTTCCCCGGACTGGGATTCCCTTATACATGCACAGAACAGCTGTGCTGCCTCTCTGTACCACAGAAAAGTTTGGGAGAGAGAAACAACTGCTGAATATGTTTGGCTAAAGAACTGCAGGTGGGGAATAGTGATTCCCCCTGCACAATAGTGATTCTGCCTCCTGGCCACGTGCTGGATTTAAGGGCAGAATTGAGATAAGGGGTAGGGGGTGGAAAGTGTTTGTCCTTATTTTTATGCTAATAGTCATGATGCATGGCAGGACTAAATGACTTATTTTAGCCGTGTTTGTGGGCTCAGTGAGTCTTAGACTGCACTGAGGAATGAACCTCCACTGTCTGGGAGGTCTAGATCAGAATCTTGAGAAAATAAACCAGATTGTACTGGAAAGGCATGTGCTAAAGCTCTCCACTGGCTGAGCACTGCATCCTTGTGGCATTCAACACCTGTGGGCTGCTGCTATCGATATGGGAGGCAGCAGAAACCTCTACACTCTCACCTAGTCTATTCAGAGGTGGAGGAAACCTGCTCTGCCCATCACCAGGAGCAGCCTAAAGAGTGCAGGGGCTGAAGAGTGTGGAAATAGTCCATGTGGCAAAGGATTTATCAGCCTTATTTCTGCTTCTGCTTCGTGTGTCTCCCAAAGGCCATTGCTTGAGTCAAAATGCCCATGTGTTGAGAAACTACAACTTTCATTTGTTTTTGTTAGAAATAAATACAGGCACTTGGCTAGGCTGGTGTGGTGGGAGAAGAGGGGTTCAGCTTCATTCAGCATCTTTGCCCTGCATGTGTGGATCTGGGGAACAGAGCAGGTGTTTGGTGGGACATGGGCAAGGGAGACAACTGAGTGTTACTGCTTGGGGACCTCAGTGTCAGGAGTGACTATAAAACTGCCCTTGCAGCTCACTGGGAGTTATTTTCAGTGATGAAACCACTAACCTGCCCCATGGTTCTGGTGGTCCCTGGGGTCCTCGTACTGCTTTTGCAAGGAGGGAGTTACAGATCAAAGATGGCTTGCCTGTGCCCTGTCTGCAACTGAGACAGGCAGCGTGGAAATTGAGACTCTGATTTTGTATCTCTCTCCTTTCTTTTCATGTCTCCTCCCTCCTTTGAAGTGGGACACCAAGATACCTTTGAATGAGCTCATGTTGGAATTCTGAAATTTCCAACCTGGTGTTCCTGATTCAGTGCTAACCTACCTGTTCCAGCCTATGCCCAGGGGGCCACTAATCATCATGAGGAGTTCCCCAGTTCTGGCTAAAGGGAATGGGTATGTCACTGTCACTAAGCATGCTTAGTCAAAACAGCAAGAAAAATTTGCCTTAAATATGCCAAATTCGGTATAGTAGTATTTGTAGAGAACAGCTATTATCTTTGTATATTTGACAAAAGTTAATTGTCTCTGTGACAATCAGGGTAGTAGTCAGCCTGTCCCTGTAAAGGAGGGGAAAAAAATTCTTCATTTATAAGCGATTCATTAAGTAGCATTAAAGCTGTCTCTGAAGACAAAATAATCTTTTTAAAGAGGACTCAAGGTAGCGAGAAGGAAGATTAATGCCTCAGCTATTTTTCAATTATGTAAGCTTCCATTTATTGCAGTATACCTGGATTAACTCTTACTAAGCTGTGTGCCCTGGTAGGTAGGGGTGTGAAATGGGGGTGTTTTGTGCCACTGGACGTGCTCAGGGAGGGATGAGAGATGCTCTGCACAGGGCTGCTGTGATGGGCATGGCAGGAGGGTGCCAGGCACTGCCCCTCCCAGCCTCCCTGTCAGCAAAGCTCTGACAATTGTGCACGTGCAGAGTGTGCATTTATGGTGCTGGAATATTTTGCACTGATTACATTCTACTTGGTCTTCCTGTCTGCATGCATGTACCTACTCTCCCTGGTGTAGTTCAGGTACTGAAGGGTTCTGGTTTCTGGCCCTAATTCAGGTGCCTTCTCCTGTGATCATGTTCATGATCCTTTCAAATGAGCCTAAATTCTTCTAACACACTGGGGATACTCTTATTTCAGTGTGATTTATGTCAGCAGTTCTGGTAAAGTGTAATTAAAAGGGTCTCATTGATACCTCTACCTTAATTTTTTTCCCTTGCCACTGCTTGCCTTGTCTTAATTGAAGCAGTGAAGAGTCCATTTAGCAGGAAGGTGGGAGGAAACAGCCTGAAGATCATTCATCTAAATCACTCCAGTGATGAAAACAGTTGCTCACTACATCTATCATAATTTCTTCTAAGTTTCTTATGGAAGATTAGTTGCTGCAGCTATGCAGATGCACACATGCCTGGTGGAGCTCTGCAGACCTGCCTGTCTAGGGCAGTCACCCCAGGCTGTGGAAAAAGAGCTGCTTTTTGCAGGTATAAATTACACACCAAAAAAAGTGTCCAGATTAAAAGCCCTTTTAATGTTTTTCCAGTTGCATTTGTTTAATGAAATGTTACACCCCCTTTACCTTGCACTGCTCTGTGAACAAGGTTTTTTTAAGTCTGAGGCCAAAATCTTTTTTGGGTAGCTTTGGTGCTCTTGCCAAGACACTTTTATGTAAAGTTCAGGTCCTTTGAAGTCACATCCACATTCTCCACAGCTGAAACACTCCTGAGAGCATCTTATACATGGTGCAAAACTGACAGAGAAGAGCAGAATGAAGGTGAAAGGGACTGAAAGGATATGTCCATGAGACTTCACCTTACTCCTGTCTGCAGGTAAGACAGGAGAACAGAGCAGCTGAAAGTCCATGAACAAAATTATTTGATTTACACGGAGAAAATATTTTCAAAATTATGCAGAATTCAGTGCAGAAGGTCAAAAGGAAGCCAAAAGAAGCTACATGTCAAGGCAAAATGCTGTCTTTAACAACTCAAGGATTTTGATAGCTCTGACCCTGGGCCACCAGGCCACGGCAGGCCCTGTTTGCTGCTGGTCTCTGCTGGCAGGGAATGAGCCACCAAAGGCTTTGCTTTTTGCTCTGTTATTGACTCACTCGACCGGGCAGCAATAAAACGCCCATGGTGGGTTGTGACACAACATTAATGTTTGCTTGGACACTTTGACCTGCACACAGAGGGGAGGCTTTGGGCAGGAGCTGGAGGTGGTGCTGGACAGCCTGAGCATGGTCCTGCCCTCTGTCCTGCCCATGGCTGGTGCTGAGCACCTCTGCTGTGAACACAGGCTGAGAGAGCTGGGCTGCTCAACCTGGAGAAGAGAAAGTGTCAGGAACACCTTACAGCACCTTCCAGTCCCTAAAGGGTCAAGAGAGCTGGAGAAGGACTTTAGACAAGGGCAGGGAATGGCTATAAACTGACAGAGGGTGGGTTTAGATTAGATTCAAGGAAGAAATTTTTGACTATTGGGGATGATGAGACACAGGTCGCCCAGAGTAGCTGTGAATGCCCCATCACTTGAAATGTTCCAGGCCAGGCTGGATGGAGCTCTGAGCACCCTGGTGCTCCTGAAGGTGTCCCTGCCCACAGCACGGGGAATTGGAACGGAATGATCTTTAAGGTCCTTTCCAACTCAAACCATTCCATGCTTCTATAGTATCCTTATTTTCACTTTTCTGATTTTGTTTTCCATACAAAGCTGAGAGCTCGTGTGGTTGCGGTATTGCAGCCACAGCCTGACCACAATGGTTTGGTGTCCTCTTGCTCATGGTGGTGTGGGATAAAGCACAAAAAGTGCCTGGAAGCCCCAGCCATGGGGCTGGGCTGTGGGAACTGGGTATTCTGGCTATGGGAGCTGGGTATCCCGGCTGAGAAGCCGCTGAGTGAGGAGGCTGCTGTTTAAATTACTGCTGGGGATTCTGCAGTGCGCACGTTACAATCGGTTAAAAGTACTAAACCGAAAGTGAATGGTCTTATTCTGGCGTAATGTGTTGAAAAAGTCCCTGTGGGGATGGGTTTGCCTGAGGGGTGGCTGGCTGGGAGCGGAGCCGCGAGGCGATGGGAAGCAAAGGCACCGTGAAAGGCTTCAGCGACTCGAGGTGCGAAACTTCGCCTCGTGATCTCTCCCTGCCGGCACCTGTGCCCGAGGGCGGAGACGGGCGAGCGTCCCGGCGGCAGCGGAGCCGGGCGGGGTGCGGGTCCCGCGGAGAGGGCGGGCGGGGCTCCGGGGCGGTGGGTTGTGGGCCGGCGGGGCTGTGGGCCCGGCGTAGCCGCGGGGCGGGCGGGGTTGTGGGCCCAGCGGCGCTGCGGGTCCCGGCGGGGTTGTGGGCCCGGCGGCTCCGAGCGGGGACCCCCGGCCGCCCCCGCCCCGCCCCGCGCCGCCCGCCGCCGCCGCGCGGTGGCGCCATCGGCCCAGAGAGCGCCTCAGTGCCCCCGGCGCGCACCGGGCACCCCCGCCCGGCCCCCCCGCTCCGCCCCGGGCAGGGCGGCGGCACCGTCGGGGAGGGGGCGGCGGGCTCGCCCCGGGACGGGCCGGGCCGGGCCGGGCCCGGGGGTGAGAGCTGCCGTCGGGGCGGGAGGAGGAGGAGGGGCCCCGGCGGCGGTGGGCAGAGGCGCGCATGGAGCGGCCGGGGAGCAACGGCAGCTGCCCAGGCTGCCGGCTGGAGGGGGGCCCGGCGGCGGGAGCCGCCACCGGCCTGGCGGCCGTGCTTATCTTCACCATCGTGGTGGACGTGCTGGGCAACGCGCTGGTCATCCTGTCTGTGCTGCGGAACAAGAAGCTCCGCAACGCCGGTGAGCGCGAGGCGGGCGCGGGGCGGGCGCGAGGGGCGGGCGGAGCGGAGCGGCCCCAGCGGAGCGGAGTGGCCCCGCACCTCACCGCACCGCACCTCACCGCACCGCTCCGCTCCGCGCCCCGGGCTCCGCCGGCCCGGCCCCGCACGGCCCCGCTGCTGGCGGGACAGGAGCCCGCGGGCGGCGGCGAGAGCAGAACGGCACCGGGGCGGTGAGGGCACCTCCGCTGGGGAGCCCCGGGTGCGCTCTGCCCCGGCCGAGGGCTCCGAGCTGCCGCTGAGCCGCAGCAGTGCCCGCCCGTCGCTTCCCTCCGGTGGCCGGGCTGCCGCGGGGCTCCCGGCTCGCTCTCTGCCCGTCCCGTCCCGCTGCTGCTGCTGTCCTCCGACTTTTCGAAACTTTTGTTCCCCAGAGGCAGCTGCAGACGGAGGAGCCAGCTCAGGTAAAACCCACGTCCCTTCAGCGAGCCGCGCTGGAAGGAGCGGGGCAGAGGTGCAGGTGAGGACGACTCCGAGTGCCGCGTCAGGTGCTGAGCAGGAGAGCTCGGGTTTTTAAGACAAGTCCATTACAACGTTGTACACTTGCTTTTGTGTTCCAGCCTTTCAGTGTTTTAGTATTTTTATTACAAACCTGCTATGCTGAAAGCACAGTGAAGAATTTACGTCTTTTTTCCACGGGTAACTTGGAAGTCTGCCTTGTAGCCTTATGTATTGACCTCCCTAATGAATTCATCTAGAAAAATTGTTAAACTGATACTATTCAGTATTTTCAAGAAGGCTGTATTGTTTGAGGATGTCAATTTCTTTCCTTCAAAGTCTTGTTATTTTAGCAAAGAAATACTGGATATCAGTATTAACAGAGAACTTATCCTGGATATAAGTTGCTCTGTAAGGAGTTTCAAGTAGTCTGTGTAGTGCTGCTTATATTGTACCATAGAGTATGTTTTACTGAGGACTATATCACTGTCTGCTTTTATAGAGAGAGACATAAAATGACCTTCAGTTTTATAGCTTGTAAAGTGGCTTTAATGAAATATCTGTGGTGTTTACGATGTGCAAGTTGCAAGTATTTTGAGATGCTGATGTCTCACTGTCCCTCTCAGTCTCCTGTAAATAAGCAGTAACTCAGCAAGGTTCAGTAAAAGTACCGGATAGATAAGGCTGAGAGGACGATTTCACTCCAGTGCCTCTAACATTTGATTGATTTATTAATGAAAGAAAGCACAGAAATGGCCATTGGCTTGGGCAGGCACTGGATGCAGTGACCCTGAATAGTGAGTTGCTTTTTAACTCGTACATAAAACGCTGCCCAGAGCTACACAGACAGGCTGTGCTGGGTTTATGAGAAACTGCAGTGTAGCTGGAAAAGCGCTTCTCTTCAGCTTTGCTTTAAAATGTGGGTCCTGCGAGCGGAAGAAAAGCACCCTGCCCTTCTCCCAAGATAACTAGCTGTTTATGTTATCTGGCTGCCAGCAGATTTGAAGCTATTAACAGCTTTTATTACCTTTCAATTCGTTGATCACTTGAATGCATTTCATGTTTCGAGACTGCCTCCACTGTGAGCTGAGTTAAAGCTCCCGTGAAAGTGAAAAAGAACAGCTTTGTGTTGAAGTGATCCCGGAGATATTTTCCAGATCTTAGTCCTTGTCAGTAGCCTGTTGTCTGCTCTCTGTACGAGCTGTCGGTGTGTAGGAATAAAGTCAACACAAGTGCAAACAGTGCTAACCTTCCTGATCTGAGGGGACGTGGCTCTTGTAGACAGAACGTGAGTGTGACTAGTGGGGAATTCAGTGTGACAGACTTTGAAGCTGTGGCAAGTCCCAAGACCCATCCTGTTTTGTTCACCTGAGCACTGTTCCTGCTTCAGTCACAGCCTAAACTGGGAATTCCTATGCTAAATCGCAAAGGGGTTCAGCAGCAGGGGAGTGAGGTGGTCAGGCCAGTGGTGGTGGTTTGATTCAGTAAAGTAAAATGTCTAACCTGCATCTGAGTGTTGTCATCTTGTGTTGCTAAAAAGGTCATATGTGCTTAGGGTATTCAGACAGTCCTGCATCTCTCTGTGTTGGGATGTAAGCAGTCTGCCAGCCTCCCTGGATGCAGGACAAAAAGTCAGGGATCTCAGCTCAGTTCATGCTCCTCCTGGCATGTGAGCAGCCATGTGAATGAGAGGGGCTCATCTGGAGCCCAGCAGCCAGATTGAAGTCCTTTGGACAAAGAGTTTATCTGCTCATGTGCAAATACAGCCTAAGCCAGTTCAATAAATGAAAAGGGGCGCCTGTGATGGCTGTGTCAGCTCTTGCCAAATCCTGGAAGGACCAAGTCTTCTGTTTCTGGAGCAAGCTCACGCAAGGTCACCCAGCTGGTGCTAAAACTGTATTGTCAGGATAAGCTGGGTTCAGGCTGGGGTGTGTAACTGGCACTGCTTCAGTGGCTGTGGTGGGTGATCTCTCTTGTGAGGTGGGGTTTTTGGTCTGTTACCCTGGATGCTTTTGAAGAACTTGTCCCTTGTCACTTCAGCACTGCCCACAGCTGCAATGGCACATAGCTACAGGAGTGTGACTGTTGGGCAGCACCTCACATCAGCATTTGCCTGGAACTGAACAAAGAGAAGGAGGTGAGTGTTGCCTGTGGGCAGAGGAAACTGGGATTCACTGAAAGCCCCAGGTGTGCTCTGTGGTAGACAGCTCACATCCACAGCTGGCTGTTCAGCCAGTCATGCTGGAGAATGTCTGGTGTTGGGCTTCCCTACATCCAGGGTTACCTGGACACTTGGAGATATTTGTGTGGTCAGAGAGGTTCAAAAAAAGCTCCAGGCTTTGGTTTGTATGTCCTCAGTGCAGGGCAGTGACATGATTGAGGGTGAGGGGTGTGAGGAATAACCCTGCTCCTCTCACAGGAAAGATGTCTCTATGTTTCTATGGGAGGGGTGAAGTTTTTTGGCAGCTGAAATCTTTGACAAACCTAATCATCCTTCTATTGCTCTGGACACTGCGGGAGTTGGGAAGAACTTGCTCTTTCCAGAGAAATCACACTGCTTCTCTTTCCATCTGGGAAAGTGTAAGGTAAGTTGATGTGCCCCGTGTTGTTACTGGGAAGTGCTCAGAGTGCTGAGCACAGACTGGGACCCAAGTAAGAAACAATGGTAGTGAGCTGTGTACAATGGGGCACGTGCGGGATCAGGACCCGCCAAGGGCTGCTGGCATGGCTGAGTTTACAGCTTTCCATTCTGCCTCTGGCCAGCTTTACAAGTGTGAAAATCAGCTCTAAAACCAGCCAATATTTTTCAATGAGCTAGCCTGCTCCCTAGGCAGAGGCTCTGGCAATACCCTCCTCTAGTTCTTCTGAACTCAGTGCAAACTCAGGCACAGAGCCCAAACATGCATTCCCTGGAAACCCATGTCTCCCAGCAGTGCTGCCTGGAGCTTTGTGTGCAGAGAGCAATTTCTGCTGCCTCACAGGCCCTTTTTGCTCTTGGGAATGTCATTTCTAGGGATCCAAACCCTCTCTAGGGGCAGGCAGAGCAGGTACAACTCTAATGAGGTCAGTGGCTTTTAATCCTTTGGATATACACTATACAGGGCTGTTTGCATAGCGAGGGGATTTTGTTCTTGAACTGTCACCCTGGCCAAAGTCGGGCGTCACACACAAGTCTGGATGTATTATGTCAACAGTTACCTTTGTCAGCCAAATGCAAACTCTCAGAAGAAATCCTAGATCTGTTTGACAAGCCCTCCAGCCAGAAAACTGTGTTGACTAACAGGAGTTGTGTTTCCATCCCTGAGCACGGGCAGGGTGACCAGCCTGCACTGCCGGGTCAGCTGTTTGCCCTCTGGAAACGCTGGCACTGGGCTAAGTTTTTGTTTGCTTGAGCAGGGCTTTTTATTTATTATCCCAAGACCTCTGGAACTTCCTGGCTGGCCTGGGACAGGCTTCTGGTTTGTTTTTTTTTTTTGAAGTCAATGTTAGGAATTTGGGTGAGCTCCTTCATAGGCTCTGAGTCCAGGTTTTCTCATTACAGATGTGAGGATGGTTAGCAGATGGTGCTGGGGATCTTCCCAACTTGCTTCTCAGAGAATTTTGCTATAGCTGAGATTTAAGTCATCCTTATTTGCAAAGATAAGAAGTAATACTTATACTTTCTGTATCATCTATATCAGGATACTTTCCCTGTACTTTTTTAGCATCAAGCCTAATGTATTGATTGATTGTTGCTTTTTTCCTGATAGAACTATTGCCTCTGTTTTTTTAATATCCTTTAGCTTTCTTTATAAAATGTGTTGAATTCTATAAAATTGGCTCTAATTTTATAGTAGATTTAAATTTTTTACTTTTTTTTTAAATTTGGCTCTTTTCTTAATTTCTATTTTAAACCAAATATTTTCTAAAAAATATACTGTTGCTTTTTTTGGTGGGAAAGAGGGCTCTACTAAGGCATCTTTAAACATCCTCCAATAAGCATTGTCACACTTACTTATATTTAGATGTTTTCTCTCAGTTATTTTTGTGTCTGGTTCTTTCTAGTTTTGTGAAACTGACCTTTAGGAGATGTTGTTTTGGACCGTGTTCTGTTTCCTTACCTCAAATGTAATTGGGAACTGTGATTGGTTTTCTTCCAGCTACTGCAGGATTTCCTTGTCCTAGAAAGCTATCTATTATATGTAGGTGTTGAGATTTATTTTTTAAAATTTTTTTTAGCACCACGAACCCTCCAGCATCTGCCATAAGCCTGAAATTCCATCTCTTCTTGCTGTACACTGTGGGTAGATGCTTCAGGAGCTGCTCATCTGTTGCACTGATTCACTTGTCTACAGCAAACTCCTACCAGTGCTGCTGGTGCACCCAGCCCATGCCCCTGAAGTGAGGGGGGCCCTGCTGCAGGTGGCTGGGCTTTCTGGGGGGCTCTGCTGAGGGGAGCAGCCTGTGTGTTGGGTAAACTGTCAGAAGGTTTGCTGGCACTCCAGGGTCTCCCCTTCCCCACCTCTGCTGTGAAAGGGTGGCACCCAGCGCCCCTTGCCCTTCAGCGGGGATGGCACCTGTGGCATCGGAGGGGTGACCTGCTGGCAGATGTCTCTGCTCCAGAGGGGGGCTGTCCATGCCAGGGGTTGTTCTTGGCTTTGTTACTGAAGCACCAAGAGCTCGCTGAGGAGTTTGCCATACCAAGCTGACTCCCCCTGTGCCCCAGCCATGGGAGTGGTACCTGCAGCACTGGGGCTGCAGAGGAGCCTGGCTGGGGCTGGGGCTCAGCACAGCGAGGGCCTGGGCTGCAGGGCTGCTGCAGAGAAGTGTTGAGAGTGGTCTCTTGGGGGTGTGGTGGGCTCTGGGAGCAAGAGGGCAGGGGGGGATGGATCTGTCCCTCTGCTGCAGCCCTCTGCTCTGCAGTGGGTGCTGGAGTGGGGCTGCTGGCTGTGGGAGGGAGGTGGGAGAAGCAGGAGTGACAGTGGGATGAAACCTGTGGGAAAATCAATTTGGATTGAGGTGAACTGTGAACTTTGAGTGTAATAGGTGTAATAAAGTGGAGAACAGTCTTGACCTGTCTTTTCCTAGAAGATGTCTTGCACAGTGAGACACAGAGACAGGGCATTTGTTTGGGCTGTGCTGGAGCCACAGGCACAGCCCCATGGCCAGACTGATTTGGAGAGGTCTCTGATGGCATCACCTTCACCTGCTCCTGCATTGGTGAGCGTTCAGGCTGCGTTCCCATCCAGGCCCTGGCACATCCCTCCTTCCAGCAGTGCTGCTCTGGGCTCCTCCTGGGCCGTGTCCAGAGTGCCAAGGAGGGGGCTCAGCCCCTGCCCTGTCTTGCACCAAGTGGCATTTCTGGTCCCATGCTGTGCTGCTCCCATGCTGTGCTCCCAGGGCTCCAGAGGAAGCAGCAGCTCACTCAGCCATCAGCAGCTCCTAAGTTGCTTTGTAGCACAGTAGCTCCAGAAACATTTCTAAATTGGTCCTTCATGTAGCTCCTTTGGGGTTCCCAAGGGGATTCCATCCCATCAACTCTGTGAGGTCAAAGCTTCCAATATTTGGGTTTGGTCTTTTTTTCTTTTCTATTTTTTTTCCAGGGAAAAATGTCTTTATGTAGATGTGAGTATTTTTAGGAATGCTGGATCTCAGGAGCCCCTTTGTGAAACTCTGTGTAACTCCCAGCAGAAATTTTTGCTCCTCCCACTCCCAAACCCGGGGTTGGAGCAGGACTTGAACACAGCACTGTAAATCATGGATGTGTGGCTGGGGAGTGGAGCTGAAGCACTGTTAGTCATTCAGTAAGTCAGCAGTGCTCAGCATGCACTTCAGGTGTACCAGTGGTTTGGGAGCCAGATGGTATGTGGTCAAGTGATAAATACATGATTCGAGAGGAATTGTCATGGTTTGATGCTGGCCCAGTGCCAGGCACCCACAAGAGTCTTTTGCTCACCCTCCCCTGCTACAGCTGGGCAGTGGAGAGGGGGAAAAATAATTGACAAACATTTCGTGAGTGAGATAAGGACCAGGAAAAACACTTAAAGGACAAAACAGGCTCAACTTAAGGTTCCAAAATGAATTTATTACTGACAAGATCAGAGGAGGATAATGAGAAGTAAAATAAACCCCTAAAACACTGCTTCCCCCCCAGCCTCTGGCTCCTTCCAACTGACAGGGCAGGGAGACAGGGCTTGGGGGTTTGTTCAGCTCATCACTGAGATTTTCTTCCACTGCTCAGGGAGAGGAATCCTTCCCCTGTGAGACTGTGGGGTCACTCCGCCGGGAGACAGTTCTCCCTGAACTTCTCCAGAGTGGGTCCACTTTCATGAGCAGCAGCCACACCACACCTGCTGCAACGTGAACTCCCCTATGGGCAACAGCCCTCCCAAAACTGCTGTGATGTGGCTCTCTCTTTCCACAAGGTGCTGTCCTCTAAGGAAAGGCTGCTCCAGCCTGCAAGAAAGGTCCCTCTTTCTCCATCAGGTCTTCCACTGGATCACAGCCTCCTCCAGGCATCCACCTGCTCTGGTGTGGGCACCTTCCCCCATGGGCTGTGGGGGAATCTCTGCATCCCCCTGGATCCCCACAGGCTCTGGATGGGTCTCTGCATCCTCAGGGGCTGTGGGTGGGTCTCTGCATCCCCCTGGATCCCCATGGGCTGTGGGTGGGTCTCTGCATCCCCCTGGATCCCCAGGGGCTGTGGGTGGGTCTCTGCATCCCCCTGGATCCCCAGGGGCTGTGGGTGGGTCTCTGCATCCCCCTGGATCCCCAGGGTCTGTGGGTGGGTTTCTGCAGCCCCCTGGGTCCCCACAGGCTGCAGGGGCTCAGCTGCTTCACCCTGGTCTCGCCATGGCTGCAGAGGAATCTCAGCTCCCATGCCTGGAGCACCTCCTCCCCCTCCTTCTCCACTGACCTTGGTGTCTCCATCTTGTTTTCCCTCACATGTTCTCACCTCCTCCTCTGACTAGAAGCAAAACCTGTGACTTTGTTTTGATTTCATTCTTAAATGTGTCATCACAGAGGCATTACCAGCCTCTCTCATTGGCCCAGTTTTGGCCAGCAGCCTGTCCATCTTCAGAGCCGTCAGAGATTGGCTCTGTTGGACATGGTGGTAGCTTCCAGGAGCTTTTCACAGGAGCCATCTTTGTGGCTCCCCTGCTACCAAAAACCAGGCTGTGCAAAACCAATGCACCATGAATCAATCAGGTTTCCACTAGAAACAGTAATTCTGGCATTTCTGAACTGAAGATTATTTGTCTTTGCAGTGTTTGACAAAAGTTCTGTTACACATGGGTAACAAGTTGAAATTAGTTGAAACAAAACTCCTATTATTAGGTTGATCTGTGCAGGTTTGTGTTGTATCATGTCAAATAACACCCTGCCTCCCCAGATGGCCACCCTATGGACAAGAGAGCAAGCCATGCTCAGCACACTGCTGAGCTGCTGTTCTCCCTTTCTCAGTCCCTCCTAGCCCTGTGCCCTTCCCTGTCTACCAAAGGCTCTTCTTTTCTTTTCAGCCCCAAAGAGCATTGCTGCCCAAGGACTTGATGTTCCTAAAAAATCTCAAGAGCCAAGTACTGGCGTAGATAATGGTAAATAATTAATTACCTTGCAGACAGTCCTTCAATATGAGCTGGAACATCTTTCAGGAAAAGGGAAGGTGGGCATATGTGCTCAAAGTAACTGTTCCCTGTGATTAATTAAAAGGCTTAGAAGGACAACTGTCATGTCATGGCCTATAAATAAAATGGAAATTAATTCAGAGGTGGGTTTTGTATACTTTTATCTTTTTTTCATTTTGTTTGCATTTTGTTGCTTGCCTTTTGTTTACTTTTGTCTCTCTGTGCAGGATGTTTAATTCCAAGTCTGCCCCACAGCAGAGAGCAGGGGTGGAGGAGGACAGGACAGTCCTTAGGAGAAGGCTGTGCCCCAATCCCAGGACAGTTATGTCTGATGGGACTGCTTTTTCTGGTGCTGGGCAGGCACACAGCCCATGGGCTTTATGAGCTGTAACTTAAATGCAGTTTAACATATTTCACCTTACTCTTAGCCTGTTGTGTGGCCTTCAGATCTCAGCTGTGAATTTTATTTCTGCAGGTACTGCAATAGAAAATAGATCAAATTGAATCTGAATGGGATGGGAATGATGGGAAATCCACAGCAGCATTGCATTTGGATGCATTAGGAAATGGAGCCCTGGCTGTGCTGCCCAGGGAATGCTGCCTGACAGCCAGGTGGGAGGGAGCAGCCTTCCAGGGTGCCCACAGCATGAGCCAGGATGGGGCACAAGGCTCCTCTCGTGGCCTCAGCTCTGTCCTACTCGTGAGGAGATTCAGAAGGAGCGATTTAGGAAAGGGAGATGTTCTCCAGGTGGTCCAGGATTTTCCAATGACTTGTGCAGAGTTACTAACTTTCTGTCCTATGTCTCTGAGGTGAGGAGACACTGTTCCTTTAGGTGACCGCTGCAGCTTAGGCTGTCCCTGGACTTGCTCACCAACATGGCATAGGAGGGTTTGTGGAGTGAACAGCACGTAGAAGGTAAGAGAGAGTAGAAGACTGGAGTCCTGGTGCCTGGGTATGGATTTGGGCTCTGCTTTTAGGGTAGAACTATGGGAGACTGGGAGATGCTGATCTCTGCTCAGAGGTGGTTCTGCAGCCACCCAAACCACCTGCTTGTCTCCTGCTTTCATCTGCTGGCCAGTTTCAATGGCAACAGCCATCCAGATCTCAGTGGGTCAGTTCTTTGGCCCTCAGTCCCACCTGCAGGTTGCTGAAATACCCCTGCCCAGTCCTTTTTAGTGGCTTGCATTGGCAGCACTCAGCTTTGGGGCTTCATGGGCCGATGGAGGGTCCCTAGCTCATAGGGGAGCAGGGTCAGGATCAGCAGGAAGGATCCAGGCTTGATGGGAGCTGTGTTTTTAAGGCACACTGATGAAGGAGGGAGGCGTGTGAGGCTCCTGCTGGTGTCCCTGAGGGAGCAGTGAGACAGGGATGGCAGCATGGTGGCACTTCCCTTGTGCTGCTGTCAGTTTTTCTTGGCTGGTTTCTAGGAAAATGGATTATACCACATTCAAAATACTCACTACTGGATTTAATAATATCTCAAAAATAACTTAAATGTATTTCTTTCAGAAGTGGTATTCCATGGAAATCCTTTCTATTTATCTGCTGGCATTGCCAAGCACGTACTCCAAGGCCAGCATCCACACAAGTCATTGCTTTTTTAAACAGAATGGGAGAACAATAGCCTGTGTCATTAGCTGGCCCCGAGCTGTCTGAGGACAAGGGCTGTGCATTGTGTCGTTCCCTACCTGCAGCTTTTCCCTGAAGTTGTCTGGGTCATATCTCTCTGCTGGCTCTGCCAGAGGTGCCTCAGGGAGCAGAGCCAGGGCTGAATGGCTGGGCAGTCTCCCTCTACCTCTGCACCTTTGCCAGCTGTGTTTGTTCTTCAGCCTCAGTACCTCAAGAGACAATTCTTCAGTCTCTACATGTCAAGGTCCTCCCTCCTCATCTTTGAGATCCTCTGGAACTTTCTGAAGTGTCTCAATTGTGGATTTCTGGGAAGGTGGTGGTCTCTCAACACTGGCCTGATGGCTTCTTTGCAGAGCTGACATGAGCCAGCCCAAATAACAGCAAACCCCCAGGCCCTGTGGCTGATTGCCCAGCCAGGTGAAGAGTTGCCCAGCCTTACATCACCCCAGGACACTCCTGTGGCTTCTCTGTGTGTCAAGGAAGGAGGTCAGAGCTGAAACTCAGAGTTTGGCCAGTGGTGCCATGAAGATGTGGGCGTGAGGTGCATTAGCTTTACCTCAAGTGTAGTAAACACCCTTTCCAATTCCTGGTACAGAGATAGAAAACAAGTCATGACAACACAGAATATTCCTGGAAGAGGTTTCCAGTAGCATTTGGAGTAGTCTGGAGTTGCCAAGGTTAGTATTCCTGCTGTTCTCTCAAGCTCCTCTCTCACCTCCACTCTTCTGACTCCGGTGGAAGGCAGATTGTGCTCACACTGGCAGTATCTGTTAATATCTGACTGAAAATATCTGTCTCTACTGAGTGTGGCACCATTAGCTTATTTACAAATGGTCAGTATGATCTCAGCACCTCAATAAACAGCACTAGCAAAGATCGTAGAATTCACAGATTGGTTTAGATTGAAAGGGATGCTTAAAGGTCATCTGGTCCAGGCCTCCTTCATGGAGCAAGGACATCTTCAACCAGATCAGGTCACTCAGAGCTCTGTCCAACCTGGCCTTGAATGTTGCAGGAATGGGGCACCTACTACCTCTCTGGGCAGCCCCTACCAGTGGCTCACTAGCCACATTATAAAAAACTTTTTCCTAATATTTCATCCAAATCCACCTTCCTTTAATTTAAACCCATTATTCCTTGGTCCTAGTGCAACAACCCTTGGTAAAATGTCTGTCTCCATCTTTCTTACAGACCTCTTTAGGTACGAGGAGATGCTGTAGAGTTTCCCTGGAACCTTCTCCAGGCTGAACACCCCCAAGAATTTGAATGAACATCCAACCTTTCCTTCATTGGAGAGGTGTTCCAAAATGAGGATGAGTTGAAGAGTTAGCTATCCTCTGCTTTCCACCACTAGTTCTGTCTGTTTTCTTTCTGGCCTTTCCAAAAATATTGGCAGCATCTCTGGAGTTTTCAGTGCTCTGCTTTGCAGGGAGAAATTAAGCTAGAATAAAGTATACTGGTGCCTTTATGTAGAAGTACATGTTGAAAAGGCAGAGATTTCATCTTGGCTATTTCAAGGGAAGACTAGACATTAAAAGAAAATATTTTTCTGCTGTACCTAAGATGTGAGCATTAAGTCAGCGGTGAGCTCTACCATTATGGCTTGTGTCTTAAACAGTCTTTCTACTAACCAAAAGGGATTAGTCAAAATTAATTGGACTGAGTGGAAAGCTTGCTGACAAAACACTTCAAGAGTAGGTGTAGCTGACAGGCACCAAAATGGTCAGACATTAAAATGTGGATTGCAAA
Source organism: Zonotrichia leucophrys gambelii (assembly GCF_028769735.1). NCBI lineage: Eukaryota > Metazoa > Chordata > Aves > Passeriformes > Passerellidae > Zonotrichia > Zonotrichia leucophrys. Next base: position 7,564,542 of record NC_088174.1, read on the forward strand.
CTCTGCCTCTGCCGTGCTCATCGTGGGAGTTTCTGTAGGGAAGAGAGAAGTGTGGTGTGAGGATTGCAGAAAAACTCAGGTGTGATGGGAGAAGGAGGGGCATGTGTGATGGGAACAGGAGGGATGCTTGTGGTGGGAGGCTGCGGGTGAATCCCTGCCTTGGCAGAGGCAGTCCTGGCTGCTGAGAGTTAATGCCATGGCCAGCAGTCAGAGCAGGGAGGAGCAGCAGCAGCAGAGCTCTGCTGGCTCTGACCAGGCACAGGTTTGCAGCTCCTGCACAGGATCCACCTGCACTCCTTGCTGAGATACATTTGGGCCCAGAGCAGATCAGCAAACCCAGCCTGCTGGAAGGTGCCTGACCTCAGGTCACTCCTCACCTAGGTTAGGAGCATTGAGCATCTCAGCACATGTACTGCTCTTCAGGCCCTTCGGGGATAGAATTAGACAATGCTTTGTTTTGGAGGGGATTTTAAAGGTCATCTCATTCCAACCCCACTGGCACTGCTGTTACCCTCTTAGGAAAACAGAGAATTTGTAAGACAATGGACACTTGTTCCTGACAGATGCTGATGAGCCAGTTCCTAATGACCCAAGACCTTGCTGGGGACTCGAGGGGGCCCTGTTTTCACAACAGCTGCAGTGAACAAAACATTCCCTGCCTGCTCTAGGCTCGCATGGAAAGGTGAGGCAATGCTGTCTGCCTGCACCTTGCTCTAAGTCCTTCCAAAAAGCGAGGACAGAGAAGCCAGGAACTGACTTGAGGGAAAACCTAGGTGGGAAAACCAGGGTTTCCCATGCAAGGCAATGAGGAAGTAAAACTGACTTGCCTAATTAAGACAATAGACTAATTAGCTAATGAGAGAAGTCTTTCCAGTGTGGATGTACCATTGGAAGCCATTAATTAAAAGTCTTGCTAAATCCCAGACTAGGCAAAGCCTTTGATAATAGGGAAGAGGAAGAAATAGTTAGCACTGTGTCCCTTAGCACACACAAAGCCTTCTCCATGGAGTCTTTAAAATAATAAATTTGCTTTGGAATAAATGATACAGATATGGAAACAGAGGAGTAGAGAAGCAACAAACAGGGCTTACAAGGAGCTAGACTCTTTCAGTCTTGCTGTGGCAGCATCTGTTCTTCCTTACTGGTATTCTGACTCCAGTTCTCTCATTTGTTATTTCCTTTTTGAGACAAATTTCTCCCAGGAGAGGTTTGATTTCTCCTGATTGATCGTTGCATTACAAAACCAGTTGCTGCTGCTGGGCTGTTTCCATTGCTTTGGCAGACCAGTCTTTTACAGTTTCCTCTTACCTTTAAAAGTGATTATTTTAATCATTTCTAACAAATCTATAAAGATACCCGTTTTTCCTCCCATATGGAATGAAGACAAATGATCAAACTCTGACACCTTTTTCCTGGAATATGATCCTGGTTTGTAATCAACTCTTCTATTTTTCTCTTCCCTGTTTTTAAATGAGTTTCAGTTCCTGGTACTCAACAAAACTGTCCATGGCCTGCAAGAGGACTCGAGAGGGACTTTTACAGGGGCTGTAGGGACAGGAGAAGGCAGAAGGGCTTCATGCTGACAGAAGGCTGGTTTGGATGAGATACTAAGACAAAATTCTTCACTATGAGGATCTAGTGGGATAGAATATAAGAAAATAAAGATGGTGTAGAAAGTAATCTCACCCCTAAGGAGTTGCAGCTGGGCCAATTATCAAAGATTAGGAACAGGCCTGACTTTAACAGGCCACAGCTGTAACCAGTGAGAAGAAGAGTGCTATAAAAGAGTGGGGTGGCTGGGTGAGAAGGGGTCAGGAGTCAGTGGCTGCTTTGTGAAGGAGAAAGAGTCAGTGCTCTGAGGAGCTGACCATGAGAAACACCAGGAAGGTATGGAACCCCTGTGATAAGATGACAATATGAGGATGGTGAGACACTGGCACAGGTTGCCCAGAGAAGCTGTGGATGCCCCATCCCTGGAACTGTTCAAGGCCAGTTTGGACTTGGCTTGGAACAAATGGCTCTAGTGGAAGATGTCCCTGCCTGGGGAGCTGTTGTGTAAAGCCCTTGGCCACAAGTTTTCCTTACCTGGGCTAAAATTGTCCCCAAACTAGAATGGGAGGATACAGCATGTCAATGAAGAGGAAGTGCTGAGCAGCCCTCTGTTGAGTTTAACTTTCTGCCATGGACACATAAGACAATTCATTCTAAAATAGAAAGCTGAACAGTTATTCTGCACTGTGTTGTTCTAGAAAAGCACTTCTTTTTTAAAAGAACAGACAGAGAAGCCAATTCCTGCTAAGCATTCATTTTGTATTTGTCCTTTCACTCACCCTGGCTTCTCTAATTCTGCTGAGACTGATCTTTCACCAGGAAATGAGGAAGGTTGGGGAAAGGTGCTGTGTGGGGCATCTAAATGCACTTGGTTGCTGACTGCAGGTGGATGAGGATGCCAGCACAGACGAGCGCGTGGCAGTGGCTTGCACTTCTTCAGAAACCAGTTGCCCTTTTTGTTTAGAGGGATCTGTTTTAACTCCTGGACTTTCTTGAAAGCAGGGTTCTTAGTGTGTGCTGAATCCCTTTTAAAGTAACTGTGTTGGATTTGAATTGGGAGCCCTCTAAATACTGTGAGGAGCTGGTGGTACAGCTCTATTTGTAGTGGCATCCTGGCTGCAATGCCATAGATCTGAGCTGCCACACCAGCAGGGACTGCAGGGCTTGGGAACTCCCTGTTGGGAACAAAGGCATTGGGCACAGTGGGTGTTGTGTCTCTGTAGGGTGTTGAGTGTCTGTCCTGTTCTCCCACTGTATTGAGTGGTCCTTGGGGGCAGGAGAGAGGGGAAAACAGTGGAACCAGGAGAGAGAATGACTCCAGTCATCCAAGAGCTCAAAGTAGAATTGGAAAATCTCCAGGATCACTGAGTCTTACCATTGACCTAACACTGCCAGGTCCATCATTAATCCTGTCCCTAAGTGTCACATTTACACATTTTTTTAACGTTTCCACCAGCCTCCTTGTCCTTCTTTGGACACAAATCACTTGAACATTACTTGAACAGCTCTGCTCTAATAGGAAGATAGATATTTTGCAATCATGCTAAAACAAGACTCTGTAAAAGTCTTCTGATTCTGGACCTTTTGGCCTGGCTGGTGCTGACTTTAAAGGTGAGGTCTCTGCTGAAGTGGCCCAGGAATAGAACAGGGGAAGCTGTTGTGGAAGTTCCCTGCAGTGTTGGTAAAAGGACAGTCTGAGCTGAAGTGTCCTTCAGTGGCAAAAGAGATGAAAGTAGCTTTGGCTTGTGTACAGCCCCTTTCATATGCCTCTGCCTGTGATCTCTGTGCCTGTGTGCTTGTCAAAAACAGTGTTCAGTTTCCTTTTGTGGAGGGTGTGAGTGGTAAGAAAGCACTTGTGCTGGCTTTCTGGGCAGCTGTGAACAAACCCCAGTGCTGTTGATATCCCTTCCACAAAACTGGGCCTGGTAATGTTTATCTTTCACCCTTGTCAAAGGAAGACAGAAGATGGGATTTCTTTAGGATGGTGATGAGCTGTGGACAGTAAAAAGAGCCTCCTTTCCAGGGACTGGTGCCAGACCAGTACACTTCAGACAGACTATGTGCTGCTTTCTCTGTCCTAGACAAGGAGATTTTTAGCGCTGTGGTACCTGAAAGAAGCTAAGGTGTGTTTGTGTCCATCTGTCCTGGTTTCAGCTGGGATGGGGTTAATTGGAGCCCAGTGCTGGGTGCTGGATTTAGGATGAGAATAGTGTTGATAACACACTGATGTTTCAGCTGCTGCTAGGTGTTAGTGTTTACACTAACTCAAGGACTTTTCAGCTTCTCATGCAGCCCTGCCAGCATGGGGGGCATAAGGAGCCAGAAGGGGCATGGCCAGGGCAGCTGACCCCAACTGACCACAGGGATATTCCAGACTGTGTGCTGTCATGCTCAGCCTATAAATTATGGGCAAAGCTGGCCAGGGGCTGCTGCTCAGGGACTGGCTGGGCATCAGTTGTCAGGTGGTGAGCAATTGCATTGTGTATAATTGGTTTTGCATATTCTAATTCTATTATTGTTATTACTTCCTTTCCATTTCTGTGCTATGAAACTGTCTTTTTCTCAACACACCAATTTTACTTCCCTCCCATTCACTCTCCCATTCCACTGGAAGGAGATGAGTGAGCAGCTCTGTGGTGTTTAGTTACTTGCTGAGGTAAAGCATGACACTGTCCCATCATCTGGTTTACTTTATTTCTGTCAGAAGTGCCCAGTTTGCATTTTAGGAGCTGCATCAGGGACAATGCTTCTTCCTTGTGAGAAGTGCTGGTGGTGGGATGTGAGACCTGTGGAGCTGTAGTTTCCCCTCACATTGTATTAGTTTCTTTGTCTCATTCTTTCTCCCTTCTATTTTAGCTTTTAAGTGCATTTCCAAGCTGTGGAAAGCTACTGACATTCAGAAACTCTCAATCTCCACCACCAAGGGCAGAATTCTTCTGCATTTTCTATCAAAAAGTGTATTATAACTCATCAGTCCAGTAACACCTAAGTTTGCAAAGGTTTATGGGTTGTTTAAATATGTTACGTCTATGAATCCAAAAAGTAGATATCTGCTAATGCATCAGATCTGTTCCTTATGCCTCTTGTACTTCCTTGCCTTCCTCACAATCCTGCTGTAGTAATTTTTTCAGGGACTAACAGTGTCTGCCTGTAATTGTGTTGTGAGCATCTTGAGAAGTAAGAAGCCAGATAAAATTCAAAGCAGGACAAGGCAATCTTCCTACAGATTTTGAAAGTGCTGCAGAATTGTGCATTAAAGATATCAAGCACCTCTGCTTTTGCCCTTTCCCTTCTGCCTGGGTGGTAAATGACCTGCATTAAAACAGTTTAGCAGAGCAACAAAACACAGCTAGTTTTAAGCAGCAAAAAGGCAGAAATAGAGCCAAAAGAGTCCAAAATTAATTTGGGAAGCAGCTTGTTGCCTTCTGACTTAAGATCTGTGTTCTGAATCATTGTACAGAAACAGAAGCCGGTGTCCATGTGAGTGGATTTACGTTGGGTTTAAAAGGAAAGGATGAGATTGAGTCTGGTGTTTAGGTTTGCCTGCCATGAGTCTTCATCTCAGTTTCCCTCTCCTGTGACACTCCCATGGAAGTAGGCCAAGAGAGTTTCACTCTGGGAAGCAATGTAAAGCCAATGGAAAATATTTGCTCTCTTCTGCCAGTCTTCTTCCTTAATCTCTGAATATCTCCATGCACAACCTTGTCTGTAATTACAGCTGCACTGGAACCTGAGAGTGTGACACCTATAAGTTACTTACTTTATATTTATTTATTCATATAACTTTTATTGTCTTTTATCTGTGTTGAAAACCAGGTTTTTATTTTCAATTGTTCGAACTCAAGTGTTTAAAAAACACAAACCCAATCCTGTTGGCCCAGGCACTCATACACCAATACAAGTGTATCATGTGCCTTGTCATCTTACCAAAAGCTGCAACTTCTAAAAAAAGTAAATTGTTTTATCAGTGATTCTGGCAGCTCAGGCAGGGGTTTGTATGAGCAGATACTTTAAAGGCTAAAGGGACCAAACAAGGGTGCTTGTTTCAGTGTTGTTCTGAGACAATGGAGATATGGCCAGCCAAGCTGTTTGAGTTAAACAATGGACTTTTTGCATACTAATTGATAGCCTGATGTTTTCTTGAAATGTGCTGGTTAACAAAAATAATGACTGCATCACTAGGATACCAGTACATCAGAGAATCATAGAGTTGTCTAGTTGGAAAAGACCTCCAAGATTCAGCCATTAACCCAGCACTGCCATGTTCATCACTAAACCACGTCCTAAATGCCACATCTACATGTCTTTTAAATCCCTGACAGGATAATGACTTTACTATGTCCCTGGGCAGCGTGTTCCAAAGGTTGGCCACCCTCTTGGTAAAGAAATTTTTCATAATATTCAATACAAACTTACCCTGGAGAACTTGAAGCCATTTCCTCTTGTCCGCTGCTTCTTACCTGGGAGAAGAGCCTGACTCCCACCTGGGTACAACCTCTTTTCAGGCACTTGTGCAGAGTGATAAGGTCCCTCCTGAGCCTCTTTTTCTCTGGGATAAACATCCCCAGCTCCCTCAGCTGCTTCTCATCAGCCTTGTGCCCCAGACCCTTCCCCAGCTCCATTGTCCTTCTCTGGACACACTGCAGCCCCTCAATGTCCTTGTGAGGGGCCCAAAACTGAGCTCAGCATTCCAGGTGTGCCCTCAGCAGTGCCCCATCATTCCAGCTTATGGCTTTATCTAATTCATGTTTGATTTAGATTCTAATTTTTCACATCATTCAGGAAAAAAAGGTTTTAAACAAGCAGTGCCTCTTAACATACGTGTAATTTCATCTTCTGCTCTGAGTAAGGGAGTATAACAGGGAGCAGGTGTTGCTTCTCCCAGCTTTATACATACTTGACTGTGATGCTTCTTTTAGAAATATTTCCTTCTCCAAAGAGCCCAGTAAAAACTGTCATCCTGAAAACGATGACCAATTAAGAAAAGGCAACATGGAAATTTCAGGAGAGGGAACAGCATATGACCCTTATAAAGTGCTGTAAGCACTGTGGAAAGCAAACAACTGTACTTGGTTCCTGGCAATATCTTAAAAAATTGAAATATGAGGTAGCCCAAGAGGAGCTGGTTGTAGAGCTCTGTAAACCATCAGTGGTGTAGTGTGGGTTTTCTCTAACACCTTCAAGCCAGAACTTTGGAAGAATTTCAGTAAATAAACTATATTTTAATTTCACAGTGATTAAAAAGGTATCATTTCTTGACAAAAGCGTGTGTAGCCAAATTTTAAAGACTTTTTTTCTCTTCTTCCATGGCTAATTTTGATTAAGACCTGCTTTGCAACAATGCCAGTAAAGCCAAAGCTTTTTTACTTCAGAACATGGAGAAAGGTACAGCAGATTTATTGGCAAGGCTGGATGTATTTTATTAACACCACAATGGGGAAGTCTGATTCTGATTTATTTGCAGAAATTTCACAGTTTGGCAGTGCTGTCTGGCAGACTTTCTCTTGATCGTTAATTGTCTGAATATTAGGATTGGCTTGAATAGAAAGTTTTGTTTGAATGGGAACTTCAGTGTGTGCTGAATCCTTTTTAGAACCTGTGAACATTTTTTGAGAACCTAAGGCACAAAGGTAAATGTTAGAGAGTTTAGAAGGAACCAGTAGTTCCTGATCACAATGCAGTTCTAATTCACATATCTGTTAGAAATAGAACTTTTCCAAAAGCTTCTGTCTAAATTTAAATGGACTGTTTATAGCAACCAGCCAGTAATACAATATACTGAGCAAAATGTGCTGAGCATGTGGAGCAAACAGGGTTATTAAGCCATGAATAAATCATTGGTTCAAATCAACTTGCACTAACGATGGTGCCCATTTTAAGAAAATGTACCTTGTAATCCAAAGTGTTTCAGAATTTATAATAATAATTACAGTCTTAATCACCAGGAGGCAATGTTTCTTTCCCTTGGTGGCAGAGGAAACCTTACTAATGTAGGGCTTCTTCTTCTCTAGGTATAAGACTCTAATTTCCCCATGAAAATCATATCAGACATGTGCCATTGTATGGGATTATTCCTCTCTGCCAAATGGGGAAAGGGAGAGAAAGATGAGAAATTTGGCCTTGTATATTGTTTTAGGGAGTGAATGCCTTTGACTCTTAATTTCTGTACTATGGGGAATTGTCATGTCCAGATTTGGGTTTTGGTGTTTAAAATTGGAACAAAAAGTCAAAATTCACTGAGGACTGGAGGTCGATTGCAGCTTGTCAAAACACTCTTATTAGTGCTGAAAAATGTAAATGTGCATATAAGGTAAAATGGAACTTTTCCATGAGGCAGCTCCTTCTGGCAGTGGTGGTGCAGGGCATGGCACCAGATGACCCTCAGGTCTGCTTTGATGTGGCTGTTCTCAGGCTCAGAGCATTCCTCAGCCCTTTGGTCTCCACGAGGTATGAGAGAACACTCCCCTAACAGACCTCTGTGCATTAATTCAGTGTGGCAAATACTGACCTTATTTACCTGGCTTTCTGAAAACTTTTTGCTTCTGGTGGCACTCAAAGTCCAAGGCATTTTTTATAGAGACCTGAAAATGCAGGGTACTGAACCAAAAGGAAAACAGTCAAAATGTAAGCTTTCTACAGCTCCATATATTGCAACCCCTTGCATTAGTAAACCTTTCATTTATTACATCAGACATAGCTGTGTGAATTCCTACACTTCAGGTGTAGACAAGTATATTCCCAATGAACAGGAAGAATTTTAAGTTACTTTATGAGTGAGTAAGTTTTTATTTTTTTTATGGTGCTTGATGCTCTTTATCCTCCTAAAACTTGAAACCAGGACAGTTAATGCTGTGAGATGGGATGAGAGGGAGTTTGAAGAATGGAAAAGCACCAGAAACAGTTTCTTATAAGGTTACCTGTAATCCCCTGCTAAATCCACCCTTCAGAAGCATTTTGAAAGGGATGGTGCTGATGTTGTTGCCACAGAAGCAGTGCGAGTGCTCATGCTTCCTTCAGTACACCAGGATCAGCCCTGTTGGGAATGTCCCTTCCCATAAAGAGAAAGGAGGGAATTTACCCTTGAGACTTGCCAGTAGTGGGAAGGGAAGTACCAAGTGGGTTAGTTTTCCTACCACATGAGGTTTCCCACTGCACTCACTTTTCTTATTTTTTGCTGAAAAATAGAAGAAAAGCACCAAGGGAGTGGGGTAGAAATGAGAAAGAGAGGAATAGTAAGGATTCCCTTGTCTGTGGGATGTGGATTTATGAGTCTCATAAAATGCTTTTCTGCTTTTCCTAGCGAGAAATAATCATGCAATTCTGTTGTTATCTTTTAGAGCATGATGATTTATGATTTTAGAATGAGTGTTCTTTCCAGTTTTCCACATCTTTTCAGTGCTTCAACAATGTCTTGGGGAGATTTCTTTTTCCCAAGAAAGGGTGGACCAGATGGTCCTTGGGGCCCCTTTCCAGCCTGATTTTCTATGATTCTATGAAAAAGTGTGTTTGATTTTTTTGTTATTTTTTCCATATGTAGTTGTGTGGTGTTCTCCATTAAGGGCTCTGTGATTGTGTCTCTGGGAAATGTGTTTAGATAGATAATCATTCACATGATTTTGCCAGAGTCAAAATCTGTATAATTATCTAAACAACTGCATACCCTGCAGAGTTGGGTTGAAATTCATGGCTTCCAACCTGGGTTTACGAACTATCTAGTTTTGTCTTTGATATTATGTGGGTAATTCATATGTTGTCATTCAAGTTTGCAAAATACATCTCCAGAGTACTGGTTCTGGGATCATTAGTAATGACCATTAATCATAATTAAAGGAATGTCATTATTTGAACTTTTGCATTTTTGTCCTTTCAATGTTTATATGACTGTTGCACCAGCTGCAAATATTGTTGTAAACATCTGACCACATCCATGGAAAGAAATCTGTAAATGATCAAAGACTACTAAAGTTAGGGCTTTCTTTTCCTGGACTTTAAATGGTGTCAGCAGCATAGTTACCTTCCCAACGTGTTTTCCCTTTTCTTCCTAATACAGAGAGGAGCCAGTTTTGCCTTCCTTTAAAACCCCTGTCCATAGCTAACAATCCAAATTAATCCTGATCCCATCTTTATACACCATTTGCACATTGCAGGAGAATGTGTAAGTGAGGGAGGGTGAATATTTAGAGCAGGTACTGTCACAGCGTGCAGCCAGTGGGTGTGGGCTGGGGACACGTCACCCCAAAACGTGTTGTAGGATGCACTGTGGTGAGGTAAGGCACAAAGCATCTTTCTTATCATGTGCCCAAAGGGGCTGGACCCAGCACATCCAGGAAATAGCAAGGTTGGGTTTGTTTCCAGAGGGCTTGTTCCCATGCAGTCTCCAGCACGCTCACCCTGGCTCAGGCTGCGTGCACTGGACAGAGCATTTCAGTTTCCAGCTCTGCCTGTAGGGAAATGAAGGAGCATTCTAAGACCTACAGCTTCTCCTTGCAGAGGTCACACTAGTTCAGTGAGAACTGGGTTTGTCTTCCCATGACACAGCAATCTGAGGGGAAAAAATATGTGAATCCTGGCTTAAATGGATAATGTGAAATGCAGATGTGTCATTATGCCTTGCCCTGCTGTCTGCAGGGGCAGGGCTGAGCCTTGTGCTTCTGCTGACAGGGGTCTTGCATGGTTCCCAAAGTGTCAAAAGTTGAAGACAACTGTACTTTTTGGGTCTCTAGAGAGAGTGTGCAGTGCCCCCACCCCAACTTCCCCAGCATTCCATCCATCCTGGTCCCCTTCCTCCCTCTCAGCTGCCTCCTGGGCTTTGTCTGCCTTCAGCCCAATCCTGTAGGAAAACAACAGAGGGAGTTGGCAGGGGCTGTCATTTTCCTTCTGCTGTCACATCCACCCCAGAATGAATCTGAGGGTGACTTATGGGTTTAAAGTGAACTAGCAGCAGTTTTCAGCAGTATCCTCCTGCGTGTTCTGCTCTTATTCCTGATTTTTCTCTACTTGTTGAATGCAGCCTCTCGTTAGAGAGGGAGCTGTCCTGCTGGCTGCAGCAAGCAGGCACTACAGAACGAGGGGACACTGCCCATGAGCTCCCACTGCTTTCAAGGGTGATGCCAGGCCTTGCAGTCACATCTCTGAGTTTTGCAGGAGGGTGGGAATTCCACTGAGTTGTATTGATGTAGGCATATAGTGCAACCTATGTGTTCTCATCAGCCTTTTTCTCACTTAAAACCCTTTTAATTGAACTCTTTTTTAAATTCTTGAGCATGTTTCCTCCTGCCCTACTTCATGTCCCAAGTTAAAAATTACCATTAAAGGTTTTACAGATAATTGTATCTTTATTGCATCCTGCAGGCAGAGCTCAAAGGTTGAGAGGAATGATGTGCCAAGCTGGGCTTTCCCTGAGGGGATTTTCTTTGTGATGGAGCATTCTGGCTCCAGCAGCTCCTTCAGCCAAATTTTCTTTGTCAGCCTTCATTTTAGAATGTGACCAGGTAATACTAGAAGAAAATATGGCCTTTAATTCTTACTCTTAGGTTTTTCCCTGCTGGCTTTCAAACCAATGTTGTTTCCGAAATGCTGAGATGCAGATTTGTTTCCATGTTTTCTTCCAGGGAGTGAGCAATGGCAGCCCTGCAGGTCCTCAAATGAGTGCAAGATGATAATGTTTTGCAGAAGAAACCTTTGTTGGTGAAAAATTATGTAATCAATTTCCTAGATTCTTTTTTGCAGAAAACATTTTTTTGTGTTGTGAGGAAGAACAAAATAGTGGTTTTGACATCTTCAGAATTTAAGGTTTTCATGTAAAACTTTCTTGAAAAAAGCCCCAACCCAACACTTCAGTTTTATAATGAAAGTAAAAGAGCTTGAAGTCACAGTGAAATATTCTGCTCCCAAGTTTCTTCTTGTTTGATGCACTGGAAATTAAATTTTCTGAGGTAATGAAGAACAAATTGTGTTGTAGCAGGAGCCAAACATTCTTGTTCCAAACAAAAGGTTATTTGTACAACCTGTGTGCTGGAGTGTGCCAGGAAGTGTGTGAGGAAAGAGCAGTGGCACTCCAGATGCCACACTTTACCAATCCTTCCATTTTCAGGTTTTTTTGAATTGCAAAGTTTATTGTTTATCTTGTGTTTTGGATGGAAAATACAGATCCAGATCCAACAAGCAGTCTGTCTTCAGTGACTTGATAAATTGTTCTTAATTTTCTGGAATAGGTTAATTTCATTTAGGTAAGGGAAGGCAAAAAAGCAGGCTTTTCAGGGCACTGCCAAAAAGAAGATTAAGTCAGCATCAAATGCATTAGTCAACCAATTTATCTGTGTTGGCTAACACCATTTTAGCCTCTTTGTCTGTCTTTTTCTTTTCTCCTTAGGTGACAGTTTAGGTAACTTTTCACTGCAGTATTGCAGCATTACCTGGTGGTTGCTCTGCATAAAACTAGGTTTACTGCCCTCTTAAATTTTTTTTAAAGTAGATTTTTTTTAGTTTTATTTTTTTCATGGCAGCTTTTTCTTCTTCTGTGAAAGTACCAGTTCTTTGAAAACTGATTTCTGGGACTGTGCAATCCTAATCATTGTGTAGACTGCTGCAGAACATGCCTGTAGTAGAAGTTGCCTCTATCAATTGTGCATTTTTGTGTCCATCATTATTCAGTGCCAGCTCTGGGTTTCCTTTCAGGATACCTGTTCCAGGCTCCAGGGTGTGCTTGCTTGGGGTTGTCTTGGCAGCCTTTGTTTTCCTCATTTGAGTTTCCTATGACAGAGGATTGGAGATTCCTCATAGACAGAGGTTCTGGTGTTAGTTTAAGTCCATCCAGTGGTGGAGGCTTTTTTCACCTTTGGAATATTTCTAACATGTCCATCTTTTGAGGATTCTGTGCTAATTCCCTGGTGTTATATTTTTCAAATTCTTCCAAAAAACATGTATGCCAGCTATTATCCCTGCCTTTGCTGGTGTCACTGAAGCCATTAGGGACTTAGGGGAAAATACTGGTTTAGAGGAGACTTCTGCTAATAACTTCTTGCCCACAATGAGTTTTCATCTTCTAACCTGAGACATTGAAGGTGTGTTAATTTCACTTGAAGTCAGCATCATCCTCTCAACAGGAAATGTTCCTCTGGTACCATGGTGGGGGAATGACTCCACAGAGTTGTGGGAAGAGTGTTGCCTATGGAATTTAAAGTTGCATGTGCTGCATTCAGCATTTCTCATCTAAACTCCTCTCAGTGTGGGGGATTGTGGGGAACTCCAGGACTGGTGAACAGGGATGTGCTTCTGCCAGTTATATCCCATTTCTTTGATTGTTGTTGCTGTCACAGGCACTGAGCCCACTGTGCACAGAGCTGTTCAAAGTGCTCAGTGAGGGAGGACTCCCCAGAGGCAGAAGGTGAGCATGCTGGAAATGTTTCAATTTGTGTTCTGCCTTCCAGTCAATGACATCCTCGTGCTCACAGATAGCAGTGAATCCACTGGAGGCAGAGCTTTGCTGGCAGAGCAGGAAGCTGGAACATGCAGAGGCAGCGGTTTGCTCGTGCTGCGTGGCGATTGACTGGAAAAGTCCTTGCTTGGAACAAGGATGTGCCTCTCATTTGTCCTTATATTCAGTTCTCCAGTATAAGACTAGCTCTTACTAATTAAATGCAGAATTACACAGTGCAGTCACCTTCTGTCCTCTGAAGAAATAGAGAACAAAACGTGTCAGCACTGCACTCTCCTGCTGTGGGGTAATCTGGAACTGGCTGTTGGTTATGTACTTAATTTGTTTGGTTTGTCAGTGTTTATTAGGAGCCTGATTAAAGCAAAATCATCCCATCCCCTCTGGAAATCAGCATCCTTCCAGCTGTACAGCAAAATGTACAGCTTGGCTTGCAGGATACTTTTTAGTCCCAAGTATTTCCCTGTGGTTTCTGTGGTACCTCTACAAAATCAGCTCCAGGTGTGACTTAAACAGTCCCGTTCCCCCAGCAATCCCAGCTGCTTTCATGGTGTAGTCACCAGTGCCTGGTGGCATAGAGAATTTGGGAGTGCTGAAAGGTGGTGACAGGAGTGGCCTTGACCTCTCTGGGAAGAAGGAAATGTGTGGTTTGTTCTACAGGCCCATCAGCATCCTCCATGTTGAATACTGCCATGTCGTAATGGAATATTGTAACACCAAGTGAACAGCAGTAAAATTCAGTCTGGTAAGATTTATTACTTTAATATTGGAGGGCTTAAGCTGATACCAGATTAACATATTCATAGGGTTTTAGGAACTGCTTGGGTATTAACTGCTTCCTTTTAAACTGAAAACTTTGCAAGGGTGTCGCATCTCTTCTGCGCTAATGACTCAGTCTGTCTTTGTAAGAGGTTGAATTTCTTTACATGATGTTTTGAGACTAAATATGAAAGAGGGGAAATGGCCCTTAATTTTAACAAGTTCCCATTTGGTTTAACAGCTGCTGTGAGATCTCTCTTGTCTTTTTGGCTGTATTTGCCACTTAGGCAGTGTGTTTCTGGTTGTCAGAGTCATACAGAGTTCTAATGAAGTGCAACACTTTTTTCTTTTCCCTACAGCTGTTATTTGTCATTTGATATAACTCTGCCTTGTGAGAGTTTTATTCCTGAATAGATGATAAAAGGACAGCTAGTATCAGAAGGCAGTGCTGGCATGAGAGTCTCTGCTTTGTTGCTAACATAGAAGAAGCCATTGCTCTCCTTTTAGAGGATGTGTTATGTGGCTGAATTTGGGAAAGCCTTTCAACTCCTGAGGGAGCCAAAGCCAGCCTCTTCCCCTGTTCTCCCCCTTGCTGCTGTCCTGTCCTAATTAGCAGTTAGACTCCACGCCCTGTGCTCCCAGTGCCAAGACACTGACTTCTGGCAGTCATGGGAGGTTTGTTTTTCACTGCAGTGCAGTAAACACTCTGTGTTTGTGCTCTGTGCTCCCAGATGAAGGCTGTGAGATCTGCTGAGTCAGCAGACACGGCCCACGTTCCTTGGGGCTCATCCTGCTCTGCCCCAGAGGAGGGAGATGTGACAGCCAGGGCTGGGTGACGTGATGGCCTGGGCACGGTGGGACCCTGGGGAGGCTCTTGGGTGGTCCAGACTGGAGAGTTTGCTGCAAGAGCTGGGCTCTGCTATTTTGTGTAAATCTGTTATTGAAGCTGCAAATCCTGGTTCTGCTAGCTCTGACGTTACAGATAACCCCCTGATTCCTTAGAGTACGCACAGAGCTCAGCTTTTATTTCAGTGTTGGACATTTCATGTGGCTGTTGTACCATCTGCTGGGCTGAAGGTGACTCCCATACTCTCAAGATGTTTCTTGAGCTCCCTAAATGCATGTGCAACCAACACTGGTGTGCTCCCATGCCTGACGGGGAAATACACACCATATCATTGCATGCTGCCAGCTCTGCTTGGGAAGCAGAGACTGTTTGCTGGACTCCACTCATTCATGTGCAAAGCTCTCATCCATTGCCAGCAACGTGCCAAGCAAATTTTTGGATGGAATTTCTGTGAAGCTCTTTGTAATGCACACTAACCTTGCCTTATGTCTCCCTGTCCTCTCTGTGTTTGTGTGCTTTTGGGGTTCCCTTTGGAGGAGGAGGTGGGAAACATGCTGTGAGTTTCCATTCCCTACCTGGATATGTCTGTGTTACACTGCTGCTGAGGACTCGACCCCCTCATCCTTTCTAACCCTGCCAAATCAACCCCCACTTAGAAAAGTATCTTTAATGATATGTAAAGATTTCATGGTGAATGTATGGCATTGGTATTTGTTACAAATACTTCTCCCTAGAAGACTCTGTATTAAGCCCACGCTTCATTTAATCCTTAAAACTTCTCTTACTTTGGAGTTAGTTCATAAGCAAAATTACTGTATTGGGGACAGATAACAACATGGGGTTTCAGCAATTAAATGAAAAGTAGCAGGGAATCCTAAGGAGAGGAAATGGAGGGTCATAAATGGCTCTGAAGAGACTTGAAGGCAGGAATTAATATCTATGCTTAATGAATGACAGCCCTTCAAAAAATGCTGTTAGATAAAGCAATATAAAGAGGACTTTTCAGCAATTGCACAGACTGATAGATGGTTTTTCTTTTAGAAATTTCACAAACTTGACCATTTCTCTTGTCTTTGGAGAGGGTGGCAAATGAAAGCATGACCTCTAAAACTGATAGAAATTCCAACACTTCAGGAGCAAAAGGCAGTGTGAAAAGCTATAGCTTTTTCCTCTATTTTGCCCCTGCCAGAGGAGAAATCTCGCACTGACTGAAGGTGCTGAGTTATTTCTTTGTTTCTGAGTTTACTCAACCAGCACATGCCTAAAGCATTTTTTATGGTAGCAAGCAGGGTGGAAGGTGTAGCTTGGATTTGAGTAAGGGCAATGTAGTTATAGAAATCATAGAATCTTTGATTCATTAAGGTTGGGAAAGAACTCTAAGGTCATCAAGTCTAACCATTAGCCCAGCACTGCCATGTTCTCCACTGAGCTATATCCCCCCAGTGCCACATCCTCACACTTTTGGAATGCTTGAAGGGATGGTGATTCCACCATTTACCTAGGCAGCCTGTCTCAAGTGAAGAAAGGCTCCTCCTTTTAGCAGTTTTTAAGAACTGTGGCTGAGGGGGATGTTCAATTGACCTCCCAGGGTCCCTCCAGCTCTGTTGTTGCTGATGGATTTTATAGTCACACCCTTGGCTGCACAAACATGGAGGTGGAGAGCAGAGTCTCCTTTACCAACCTCCAACTAGCTTGGAAGGTCACTCAGGGTTAGCATTAAAGGGCTGCATCCTCCTGGCTTCCTGGTGGGAATCATGAGGCTCAAGTGAACACATTTCCGCTTTGAAGTATGGAGGTGTGGATGTGGATGCTAAGTAGTTTCAGAGAGAAGAAATGTCTGTGATTTATTTCTTGCTGAGAAATTTCATTAGGGAGAAAAAGTGAAAGGAGGAGAAAATTTTTAAGGGGACACTGAAAGCATCATCAATTAATGGTGGTTATACAGCTCTAAAAGTAGGCCTACCCTTATCACTACAGATTAGAGAGTAGGACTCAGGGGTATTCCAGGATTAGGCAATTTAGCTAAATACGTCAGAGTTTCTTTGCCTTATGTGGATGGTCTTATTTACAGCATCTTTTATTCTTTCTGGAGCTTTTTTTTTCTTTTTTTGCTGAGGGCAAAACATAGTTTGTAAAAGCAGAATCCAGCAGTGCTCTTCTACTGGAAGCTGTTGATAGCAAAGTGTCTGCCAGCCTCTTCAAGTATCATCCACAGGTGTGAGATCTGCCCTTGAACGTGTGTATTGGTGCCTGTGAGTCTGACTACTTACTGCCTTCAGTAATTCAGGTGTCACTGTCCCATGGAGTCCTATCTGCCTTCAAGCCACTTGGACATTATCCACACTAGACTCCCGTTGAGATCGGTGTTGGAGCACACCCACTTGAGCCATTTGTTCACACAGGCTCATGCTGGAACTCATTTATTCTGGACTTTACTGCAAAAACATCTTTTCTCCTTTTACAGACCCACACATGGCGCCTCAGTGTTTTGTAAGTCATGAGGAAAAGAACAGTAGCAGATGCCATCCAGCAATACATTTGGGACTCCCTAGTCCAAGTTTCTCATATCATTGATCGTTTCTTCTTGTTCATCCTGTACCCAGGCTTGACATGAGCTCTGTAAACCCTGTGGAATATCTGGAGTGAAACTTTTGCTGATGTTCTGGGAAACAATGTTTTTGGACTCCTTTCTGGGAAAATGAGGACACGAGAGTTTTTTTATTTTCCAGTATCATTATATTCTTACTGAACCAACTTTAACTGTTTGCATTGGACTTTTGCCTGTGTAATTGTATCAGAGTCCCTAAAGTGTTTCCAGGTGAAAGTAACTCTCCATTTCCTGTGGGATTAGTAAGTAGTTATGAATGATCCAGGAGGTCCAGAACAGATTTTCTTTTACTTTCTTTTACTTTCTTTTCTCCTGCTTGCATTCACTGTGTCTCTCACAGTTCACACAGTCTTGATGAAGCCATGACATCTTGGGATTCTTTCTTTGCCTGTCCATTTTGTAAGGCCTCTTCTAGCAGATTGTGAAAGCTGCATGAGCAGTTCTTCAGGTATCTCAGCCTTTTCCATTGCCCTTGGTCATGCTGCTTTCCTGTCCCTCATGGCATCATTTCTCTTCCAGCCTCACCTCCAGTGCTTGTGTGTACTGTGGCTGTACCTGCTTCATGCCAGCTTCAGTGTGAGGCCACAGGAGAGAAAATGGGCTCTAGGGAATTCTATGATCGAAATCTAGCCCATGGGGTGTTGGTGGTTTTTTTTTTTTTTTTTTTTTTAAATATGTTAAGGTCTTCTGAAGAAAGCCAATCATTTGGGGCACAGCATTGTATGGCATACCAGGTTTGTGCTGTAGCCTACAACTGGGCTATCACCTTGGAGATAATTTGGTTTCAAAGTATGTTTCTTTTTCCTAAGTCTAGTGGCAAATGCTGTGCAGAAGCACAGGTGATCATTACCCTGCTACTGCCCTAACACTCAAGCCTTCATTCAGGAAACCTAGAATTGGTTCAGAATGAGTTAAACACTGAATGGTCTTCATCAATGGAAACATTTTTGTATGGTGACTGTTTCTTTAGTGGCTTCATTATTTCCATATGCAATTCAAAAGAATTGTAGGGAAAAAACACCTCCCATTCTCCCCAGCTAAGCAGGAAGAGCTGGGACTGGAGAGAGAATCATCCCTGGTATGTCAAGACAAGTTGTTAATTGTGGCATCTGCTCCTTTGCAGTGCATGTCCATGGTTGTAGTGACTGGTGCTGGCACTAAGGTTTAGTCAACAAACTGTGCTGGTGAGGCACAAGGAGGAGCAGGAGCAGCTCCCAGGCTCAGCTGTGGTGGTTCAGCAGGGCTCTCCAGGGCAGTCAGGCAAGATTTTTATCACTAAAATGAGCTCTGTGTTCATATCTGACTGTATGCTCTGCCTGACAGCTGCCTAGGAGTTGGTTGCTTGCACACAGCTCCTTTCTGGGGGCACACTTTGACCAACACCAATAGCAAAAGAGCATTATTAAGTCTATTAAGCCTGAGTTGGCAGATTTTTTTTCTAGAATAGTAACAGATGGCAAATGCTGGTGGTGCAGCTGCTAGGACTGGGAGAGGATGGATGTTGGTTTGTCATTTCAGTGGATGCTGGCAATAATTCATATTTGTGTTTATACAGGGTCTTTCCTCTTTGAGAGCACTTTACAAACCAGGTGATAAATAATGGCCTGGAGTAACATGGGCTAGTAGAGCTCATCCCTGAGCCCATGTGGCCACTGTGGGAGGGTAAACATAAGGGCAGTGGTCTCTGCTTCCTACACAGCCTGGATGTGGATGGGGCAGCTGCTTTACATAACATAGTGGGTTATGGGGGCTTCAGGCAGAAAAGGAGGGCAAACAGCTGGAATTCAGGGGGTGACACTGGTGTCCAGGGTATCAGGTGCTACTGTGGGTACCTGGACTGACCTCTGGCTGTGTGGAGTTTTGTGTAGACTCTTCCCAAAGACACCTGTGTCCCTCAAGAAGCTGCCTTAGGGGTCGGTGGCCCCCAGCCATGCTGTCCTTGCAGAGTCAGACACAGCAGATCACCTGGCACTGGCAGAGGTGCTCAGGCTCCCTCTCACTCTGTGCAAGTTGGAACATGGCCCCAAGGCCCTCTTGACTCTGACACTTGCTCTCCATCAGCCTTGCTGGGATGTGCTGTGAAGGCAGGCAGGATTTCCAGGCCCATCTCTAGTCCAGGCATTTGGAATTGATTCGAGAAGGAGTCAGGATTTTGTGTGGATGGGCTCACTGTCTCACAGTGTTACTGCAGATGATGAGTTTGGTGGATGTAACAGTGAAAGGACAGAAATCTGGGGCTCATAAGCAGAAAGGGCACTTTTTAGCACTTCTTTTGTATTTTTTAGGAGCTGGATCAGGACCACCGCTTACTCCTCCTCCATTACTAGCAGATTCAGTTGCCATAATTGCATTCAGGAATAACATCCCACTAGCAAGAGCTAAGTATAGAAATCCAAAAGAATTACAGAACTGTGGTTTTCCCTAATGCGAAGGGTCAGAACTTCCAGGAAAACACAGGAAGAAATCATTAAAAGACACTTAAATGAACATTAAATGGTTTTTTAGAAATTTGAAAAATGTTGAAGGTAGGTAAAATGTCAACTTTATATCATTTTTCCTTTCTTTATATTATATTCAGAGGACATTTTCAGGAAGGAGTGCCTGAGGTGAGCAGGATGTGTGAGGATTAATGGGTAACAACATTTGGAAACTTGCCAAATAGTTTCCCTAGGATGATGTAAAAACTTTATTTATAAAGTATTTAAAATTCTGAAGATGGGGAAGTTGTTCTGCATTGGTACCAAAAGAGGGCTGACCACTTTTTAGGTGTTCAGAAGAAGATAGAATTTAATAATTTTTATTCATATGAGAGTGAATGTCCAGCTACCATTTGTGTAACAGCAAAAGAAAAATCCTCCCCTTTACATTGCTTCCAGTGTAATTGTAAGTGATATAAGGAAGGATATGAAATCATGTGAACAGGGTGTTCTCTAATTTCTAGCTCATTTCCACAGATTTCTGAGCTCAGCTAAGGCTGTGAATTTGGCTGATCTTAGCCAAATGAAACTTATGAATCTCTGGGGTGTGAACACTGCCAACTATTGCCCTTTTCTGCATTCAGTTAGAGTGGCTGAAGGCACGGCTCAAATATGATTTTGGCAGCAAGACAATTAGAAAGTCATGACTTAAAAGTTTAAAATCCAGTAAATCCAGTCCTTCACCTGGCAATGTAAACAATTCTTGAGCCATCAGCCATGATAATATATGGTGCATAACAAATGTAATTGAAGCCCTACAGGGCTGGTCCTTTCTTCTCCAGTAAATCTCTGAGGTTTTTCTCCTCCTTTCTCAGAGATCCAGGGGGAAGGGCAGCTTTCAGATCTGGAGTGATGTACTGATGAGAGGGCTCACGGAGTCAGGGATGCCAAAGAGCCTGGTCACAGCAAGGCAGAGGAGGAGGAGGAGAGTTTGCTTTATGGACTGCCTTGGCCTTGCTCTGTGCATCTGCAGGGCTGGCACAAGGCAGGAGCAGCTCTATGTGCCCCCAGTTTTCCCATAGGGAATGATGCCAGCAAACCAGCTAATAGTTGGTAGCCCATTGCATACTGCTGTTTTCTGGCTTTGTGGTTGTGCTGAGGGATCTCAAAGGATTGTTTTCAGGAGTTAAATTATTCTAGAGTTTAATGTATTGTTTAGGACTTTCATAATGTCCTTAAATTGGATATTTCCACATTGTCTAATCTTATATGCTAAGAATGCTGTGGGTTGGCAATACCTCCTGCCCTTTTTGTTATTATCTGTGTATCATTTTGTGCAGCACAGTCAGGATTTGAGAGCAGCTGACAGCCCAACTGCACTGTCTGTTTAACTGCAGGAAACCACACTTTATCCCTGTCTGAATGCTAATGGAGTAATGATAGCAGATAATTGAATGCCTTTTCCTTTCTTTTGTTTATTCCTCTCTTTGAACATACTCCCTCAATACAAATAAAATCCTCGATTAAAATTTATGGATTAATGAATTGAACAACATATTTTTTCTTTTTTTTTTCTTTTTGCCTGGATCTCAGTGAGAATTTTGCTGATTTTCACTTGTGCTCTTCTGTCAAACATTTTCAGTTGTCAAAATGGGTAAGTATACACTGGGCTGTCATGTGGGTACATCAGTGCTTATCAGTGCTTATCAGAATGGTGGAAAGAGATGACAACAGCCTGGGATTCCTCCTGTGTCATTGTGTGTGGTGTGGAAGCCAGGAGCTTGTAAGGATCAGTGCAATGGTCCCACTCCCCTACAGAAGGATTGTTCTTAATGCACTTTGATGGGGTAAATATTGTCTACCCAGGAATGACCCTTCAGAGTTTGTGATGTAAGAAATGCTTCTCAGAGTGAGGGCTGCAGGCTCAGCATCCCCCCATGACTACAGCATCCCCTTAATTACAGCTGTGCATGATCAGTAGGATTGCACATGCTCAGTGGTATCTTTATGTCATAAAAGCAGAAAATTGATCTGAAAGCGTTTCCTATGAACTGCCACTTAGCAGAACTGAGCACACACTTTACATCTGCAGGCTGGAGGTTAGTGACACACAAGCAATCACACAGCAAGTGGCAGGTAAAAACAAACAGGAAAAAGAGGCCATCACAGCTAATAAAGAGTCTTCTTGCATGCTGAATAAAGCTTTTTATGACTTTATTTTTTTGCTTGAAGCAAATAGTGCATTTTGTTTCTGTTTTGCAGTGAGCATAAGCTTTGGAAGGTTAAACAGAGAGTATTAGATTATGGTAAGTGGTCATCAGAGGCTTGCTTTACAGTCATGGCCTGTTAAATTGTTTACTAAACCTCATTTTATATATGTCTCTGAGGCTGATGTGAGTCTTAAATCCCATTTATTTGGAAGACCTGAGTCTGTTGATTTTTTCATAAAGCCTGAATGAACAAACATAAAATTTAAGATTCTCTTTATTATAAGCTGTGGTTTATAGTATAATTACAGTAGTAAGGAGTCACTGCAAACATACCAGTTGCATCAATAAACTTTCAGCATTTTGTTTAATATCTTCATTGACGATCTGGATGAGGGGATTGAGTCCACCATCAGTGGACTCAAATCTCAAATTTGCAGATGGCACCAAGCTGGGAGGATGTGTCAGCCTGCTGGAGGGTAGGAGGGCTCTGCAATGGGCCCTGGACAGGCTGGATGGATGGATGGATGGGTCAAGTCCAACAACATTAAGTTTAATAAGTCCAAGTGCCAAGTCCTGCACTTTGGCCACAACAACCCCTGCAGTGCTGGAGTGGCTGGACAATGCCCAGGTAAAAAGGGACCTGGATGTGCTGGACAGCAGACTGAACATGAGCCAGCAGTGTGCCCAGGTGGCCAGAAAGACCAAGGGCTCCTGGCCTGTGTCAGGAATGGTGTGGCCAGCAGGAGCAGGGAGCTCACTGTGCCCCTGTACCTGCCACTGGTGAGGGCACACCCTGAGTGCTGTGTCCAGCTCTGGGCCCTCAGTTTGGGGAAGACTTTGGGACACTGAGCACATCCAGAGGGGACAATGAGACTGGAGAGGGGCTGGGAACACAAACCCTGAGAGGAACCACTGAGGGAGCTGGGGGTGCTCAGCCTAGAGAAAAAGAGACTCAGAGTGACCTTATCACTCTCTACAACTCCCTGAAAGATGGTTGTAGTCAGGTTCGGATTGTCTCTTTCTCTAGGCAGCAGCTGACAGAACAAGAGGACGCAGTCTTAAGCTGTGCTAAGGGAGGTTTAGGTTAAATGTCAGAAAGAAATTCTCCACTGAAAGAGTGATTGTGTGCTGGAACCATCTGCCCAGGGAGGTGGTGGAGTCACTGTCCCTGGAGGTGTTTAAAAAAAGACTGGACATGGCACTCAGTGCCTCCTAGCATCAGGAGGTATTAGGTCATAGGTTGGAATAGATGATCTTAAAGATCTTTTCCAACCCAGCTCATTCTGTGATTCTGTAATCCTGTTATTGTGTATCTTAGCACATTTTTATAATACAGGTTTTTAGACCTGCTTTTCTACAGCTGTCAGTTAATCTGGCAGAAGCTGGACAGACACCAGGGTCTGATCTCACTGCTGGGAAGAGGCTGGAACAGCAAGGTGACCAGTCATGCAGTGAGCCCCATGGCACTCATCCGTTGTGCTCATGGGTCAGCTTCTCACTTGCTGCCTCTGAAGCTGTTGTGTGTGGTTTTGTTTGCCTCAAAATGCTGTGCTGGGCACTGTCTATTTGGGAACAACGCAAATCTCTGAACAGAGTGGGGAGGAAGCAGCAGCTGGGACAGCAGGCTCACTTGGAGTTAGACTGTTCCAGGTGAGCAGAAGTTGGTCCACAACTGTGTTTCTGCTTTGGTGCAAATCCTGTCGCTCAGGACAGTTCAGTTTCAGCACTGGGTGTACAGGTAACAGTGCTGACTTCAGGTTGCATTGAGCATCTCTGTCTTGTTCACCTGAAGGAAACAGTTTTGTAGTTCTGTAATACTTCTGTAAAAGAACGTCATATGAATAACAAAGGAACAAGAGGTTTGGATGTTTGGACGTTTTGAGATGTACAAAAAGTGACAACTTTCAGAAAAATATTTTATCTCCTTCTCCCCCCTCAACTTTTAATTCTGGTTCTCAGTTCAGGATATGCTAAACCACAGCCTGTAAAGGACAGCTGCTGTGTGGGAAAAACAGGGAGAGGCTGGATCTGTGCAACAGGAGCTTGGGCACCAGGGGATTTCCAACAGCCTCTTGAGGCAAGCAGTGCCAGTGACCCTGGTGTTTGTACAGTGATGCTCAGTTAGGCTCTGTAGAACGATACCTGTTTGGATGAGTCAGGTGCTGTTGGGGCAGCCTGCCAGTAAAGACTTTTGCGTATGTGGTTTATTGATTTGCAGAATTCATTGAGGTAGTTCCACATTTCCTAGAACCAGGGCTTGGTATGTCCTCAGATAACCTGTGTTGTTGGATAATCCAGGCAGAATGAGAGGTAAGGCCAGGCAACTGCTGGAGTACAGGAGCAGACTGCTGGAGTGGGCACAAATAGGTTTATGGGAGCAGAGGGAGAACTCAAAGAAGTGCTAAGGCATGAGATGTTCTGGAATAAATTCCCTTTTGCATCACTTGCACATGCCTGTAATCTGCTCTGCAGCTGGGCTTCAGGTTGCTTGGAGTTGGGTTTTTTTTTCCCTAAGCAATTGTGGAGTACACTGTGTTGTACCTCTGTAATTTGTAGCTTTGTGTTGGACTTCTGTAATGTAGAAGAATTTGTAATTTCTCTGAAAATGTGGAGAAGTCTGTATTACCAGTGTTACACTTGCCTTTCTCCCCCATTCCTGCCTCTTCATGTATGACTCTGTAACTGAGGGATGGAGCACAGTGGCACATGAGCCAGTTTATAATAAGTAGAAATTTAAAAAGGGATGGAAAATATGAAAGCTAATGAGGAAATATAGTCACATGCCAACAAAGAGAAAAAGATACATCTGAAAATATTGTTGCAGAAGCAGATAAAATTAAATTGGAGATAAAGCCCTACTGGTATTATTTATGGGCCAGGCTCCTTTGTTTTATAGTGGGAAAATGTAAAAAAAGGAGTAATGAAGGTCATTGGCAGGAGACTGCTCTTTACCTTTTCTAAAAGCCACATATATTAGATGGCTTCCCATTCTGCAGTGTCTCTGGGAAGGGGGTCCAACCTCATCCTACAGAGGGAAGGACACAAGCTGTTGGTGCAGGGCTCAGCACACGGTGGTCTCACAGCAAACCAGGGACTGCAAGGCTAAAGCAATGTTTAACTCAGATTACTCCTATTTTAATAATTAGCCAATAGCCAGTTCCCATGCTTTGAAGGGAATGTTCTGCTTTGGTGGCATGCAACGTGCCCCCTCTTTTCAGTACTCACCATTAAAAATGCACTGATTTCCAGGACTGACCTGCAAGTGGCTGTTTTATGGGTCTGCCTTGCCCCTTCACCTCACCAGAAGAAAGGGATGAAGTTGAGCACATTGCCACATAAACTGGGAGATGGGCTTGTTTCTGTGGAGCAGCGCTGAGTGAATCTTTCTGGCTGGATTGCAGGCACCCAGCACCCTCCTGGGCCATAGGCTTGGTGGGTAGGAGAGGTGAGACTGCACCAATGAAGGTACAGAGCAGGGCAGGTTTGCTCCCTGAGTGGAGGAGGAGATGATTATTTTCTTGATAAAACCATCTCATTTTCTCCTTGCAATGAAGTTGTGTCAAAATAATACACACAATACTGTGCTCTTGGATTGAATCCAAACTATGAAATTCATCCTGTGAATATTATTTCTATAGATTTTTTTTCCTTATATTTTTACTTTCAAATATTCAAGTTGGGTAAGAAAGACCAGCAGAGACTGCTTATTTCTTCCAGCAGCTGGCAGGAAGGTGAGACTAGTAATTTTCCCTATGATTTTCCTAAGCTTTGGATTAAATCCATGGATGTGGTGTTTTAAGTAGGGAATATTCAGCTTTGTTCTGCTCTGCCTGGTTCAGAACTGCACACGTTGAATGTGTTTCTTTCATGCCCAGCAAAGGCAGAGACTTGCTTTCTAGCTGCTTGTGTATAAATGTGTATCCAGGTTGGACAGGTCTGGTGAACAGGGAGAGTTGTGGTCCAGTTATTGGAGTCTGTCTCCAGTATCCTCTGGAAGTCTCCTAAACTGGATTGCTGATACCTCTCTGTCTCTGTTTCACTCTCTTGAAAATTGTTTTAGAAAAGGAAATTCTGGTGCTGGGGTCACATTTTCTTTTTGTTGAAGTGCATGTTTTTGATCGAGTGAATAAAAGTTTTGCTGCAGAAGAGCATTCCCTCTCTGGGGTGCCTGCAGCCTCACTAAACCTGGCAACAGTTGGTTCTGCCCTTGAAAATGGGCATAAATGGAATTAATTATATGGGGACCAGGTTCAGTAACTGCATTTTAAAAGGCTCTCAGTAAGTTATTAAATCAGCAAGAAAGCAGCACTGAAGCCCAGCAGATGCAGAAGCTGTGTGCTGTGGCAAACCTATGTATGTAAAATTTCTCTCTAAAAAGATTTTAGCACTTCACATGACCTCTGCTAATACTTATTTTGAAGTGACAGTCTGTGTGAGCTGCCTCAGCTGCACACTGCCAGGGGCTATTCTTCAGTCTGAACTGCTTTCTGGTCAGCATGAAGTGCCCTGATATGAGCTGTTGACTTGTCCTGATAGTTTTTGTTGGCACAAACACAGCCATGACCCAACTGCAATACCAATGCAGCCATGCTTTCCAACAGCCCTTGCATGTTTTTTCCAAATGCTAAAAAGCCTGTGACCTGGTTGAATCGAGGTGTAAGAGAGTCCTTTCAGGGATACTACATAAAAATACCTCTTTTTAGTAATTTTAAAGTAGGTATCTACTCCCCTAGACAGCAGGATATGAGGATTTTTGAGGAGGAGGTGTAGGTGTGATCAGTTGGATGGGATGTTGCCTGCATCACATAGGGGCACAGGTCTTCACACCTCAAATGTGTTACATTCAACTGTATTCTCTATATATACTCTCTCTGTGTGTATATATATCTGCTGTCTAGTAATATTTTTCTTCCCACTGCTGCAGATACACCTGAAAGTTGCAGAGTTAGGAAAACCAACTGTTTTCTCTAGTGTGCTGTCCTCTAATGGAAGTGTTGAGCTCCTGCTGACATGACACTCTTTGTGGTCATTGAAATGCTGAGTATTGACAGGTGTCCTTTTCCACATTGTAGCTACTCCTGTAGTTACACCAGTTCCCACAAGACCTTGGGGTCCTTTTCTTTATGCAGTCCTCCATGCTGACTGGCAGACTGAACAGAAAGGCTTTTTGCCTGCCTGAAAATACACCAGACTCATGAAATGAGCAGCAAGCGCTGTTAGAAGGTCACTGGTCACCCAGGTCATTGGAGGCTGCTCCTCACAGTGGAGCTGTCAGGTGTTGTCTCACACAATGCAGCATTTTCAGTCCAATAAGGCTTAAATTATTTTATACTTGCTGAGACTCTCAACTCTCTGTTGTAGAGCCTAAATGAACAAGCTGCAGCACATAGTCTGCAGAGATGACTGACTGCAGATTATTAATCACATTCTCTGCCCAGGACCAGACAGTGAAGCAGTGACTGACCTTCCATACTGAACTGGACAACTTCAACATTAAAAAGACAGGAAAATATACCAAATAAGATAAGCACATCAAGGCTGCCTGCACCATGATTCCTCGAAGAACACTCAATCATTAGCATGAGCAGTGCAGAAATTCTGGTGAATGCATACCTGCTTACATGCAAGAGAACAAAAGAGACTTTTCCTGTGCATTTGCTGTCCATGAAATTAATAAACCACTGAAAACATAACCTGCCTACCACACTCCTTTGGCCCATGATGGTCAGAGAGAGCACCTTCCCTCCTGCACAACTTAGAGGACCACAGGTACCTGACTCCCAGCTGTAGCCAAGTTACAGGTAACACTTCTAGTGCAGAGTGTTCCTAAGAAGGAACATGCAGGTAATCATGCCTAGTTACTCTCCCTTGCCGTCACTAGTAGAGCAAAGTCTTCTTTTCTAGGGTTTCACATTCCAAGTGGACAGCAGAGTGAAGCCCATCAGCGGACTTAGGCCTAAAGAGGAGTTTTGAGTTGCAAGTTGTACATCTGGACCTACACTAACCTCTCGTGGTCTCTTCTTTTTTGTAGGCAACATCTTTGTTGTCAGCTTGTCCGTTGCAGACCTCGTGGTTGCAGTTTATCCGTACCCCCTGATCTTAAGTGCCATCTTCCACAATGGATGGACCATGGGAAACGTCCACTGCCAGATAAGTGGGTTCCTGATGGGCTTGAGTGTCATCGGGTCCATTTTCAACATCACGGCGATCGCCATCAACCGCTACTGCTACATCTGCCACAGCCTTCGGTACGACAAGCTCTTCAACCTGAAGAACACCTGCTGCTATCTCTGCCTCACCTGGACGCTCACGGTGGTGGCAATTGTGCCAAACTTCTTTGTTGGCTCCCTGCAGTATGACCCGCGGATTTACTCGTGCACCTTTGCCCAGACAGTGAGCACATCGTACACCATCACGGTGGTGGTGGTTCACTTCATCGTCCCGCTCTCCGTCGTGACCTTCTGCTACCTGCGCATCTGGATCCTGGTGATTCAGGTCAAACACCGCGTGAGACAAGACTGCAAGCAGAAACTCAGGGCGGCTGACATCCGAAACTTCTTGACTATGTTTGTGGTTTTTGTCCTTTTTGCTGTGTGCTGGGGACCATTAAATTTTATTGGCCTTGCTGTTTCAATTAATCCTTCAAAAGTGCAGCCACACATTCCGGAATGGCTTTTTGTCCTGAGCTATTTTATGGCCTATTTTAACAGCTGCCTCAATGCTGTGATCTATGGACTTCTTAACCAGAATTTTCGGAAGGAATACAAAAGGATATTGCTGACACTGTGGACTCCCAGGCTGCTGTTCATTGATGTGTCCAAGGGCGGGACAGAAGGGGTGAAAAGCAAGCATTCTCCAGCCATAACAACCAACAACAACCACGCTGAAATACACCTATGAGTCAGGACTACTATTTATTCTGGATTACAGTTGTATATATAATACATAAGAGCCTTGCTAGCTGTGTGCATTGCACAGCTGGTGTTGCCCTCATGCAAGGAAGGAGTCTGCAACCTTTCATGCTTAGCTTATTGCTGTGACATCAAGGCTTTGAATAAGGATTTCCAGAAGGGAAATAACTGATTTTTTTTTAATATGTCATCTTTCACTGTGTGCCTAATTAATCGGTTTGGTTGCTTTTGCCACGAGCATGCCAATACCCGAAAAGGGAAGCGTTCAGAGTGCATGGAGAAATGCAGTTATGCTTGAAATGCAACCTTCGAGAGGCAGAAAAATTGCCATTTATTACACACAAACCTTTTTCCCCTCCCTCTGAATTCTATTTTTCTAGCATTAACTTAACCTGAACTGTATCAAACAAAGTGTAAACTGCATGGCTTTTTACATTATAGATAAGTAACCGTATTAGCCAGCAGGTGTATGTATGGGCATGGTGTGTGTTTTCCTTTTTCTTTTCTCTTAAGGTTTAGGAGCTAGCCTGGGCTAGATGTGAGGCAGGCAGAAGCCAGACCAGTGTGTGTCTGATGCACTCATTTTAATTGAGTATCTACAGACATTAAGTACCCCTGCACTCTCCTTCCCAGGCCATGAGTAAGTTTATGACATATGACATAATCTAATTGCAGTAAGATACTTGGAGCCTGATTCTAATTTAGGCAGTATCCTATCATGGCCAGCAGTCATTCCAAACATCTTTCAATAGTCACTGCTACATGAACATCACAGTAAAAAAGATGAACATAGCACGGTCCCATCTGTGTAACACAGATTGCGACTTTTAAGTTCCAGTAACATTTACACTTGCAGACGAAGGCAGAAGGGGAAGGCAGTGTTGTTACAAAAATCCTTTTTTTTGCACATCACAGAACATGAATTTGCTGATGGGAGAAAAAGTGGAGGTTGTTTTCCCATTTTATTCACGTACAGAACTGTAATTAACTCACAGAGTGGGGAGACGAAAGCTGCTTAAGCATAATTATGCATCAGTTCTGTTTAAGCCTGGACTGTGCTATCTGTATCACTGGAAACCATGTCATGAAGTTCTGGGGAAGCCAGTATCACATTAGACATAAGCACATGGGCAAAGATAAGGCTGTTTTTTAATGGACTATGAAAGGGGTGTGTGTGTGTGATGGCAGCTGTCTATAGGTAGGACTTCTTTGTTTCCTTAGCTTCATTGTGAATTCATCTCTTTATGGCTTTAAATGTGGATCCTGCTTTGAAACAATCCCATAAAATGACCAGGTAAGACTCCCCTGGTGCAACTGTACCTTCAGGTGAGCAGCCCTGCCTCAAATCTGGTGTGCTGAGGGGCACAGCAGGGAGAGGGGCAGCTCTGAGCCCTGGGGGTCTAACGAGGACAGCAGGCAGCCCTGCCCCTGCTCCAGGACTGCACTCTTCTCTCTTTGGTTCTAGTCAGGACTAGTTCCCAGCACTGAGCCTGAAAGACTGAGACCAGACTTCGCAGGCTCCTGGAGACGTATGTAGGATTTCCCCAAAGCCTGAGCAGGCAGTGTGCCTAATCCTTGGTGAAAATAATAAGCCATTTGTGCACTGCTTTCTGAAACCAACTTGCTGCTGAATGTCCCTTCTGCTGATTTTTTTTTGGGGAAGAGGAATTGAGAGAAATTAAGGCTCTTTCTGAAATGGGCCAAGGAACTTTGCATGCTGCGTTGCCTCCATGAGGACCGAGTGTCTCTGCTGCCATGTGGTGAAGGTCACTGCAGTAACAGGGGGGCCCTGCATTAATAGGGTGCCCTGGCACTTAGGAAGTTTCAAACTTGAACATCTCCGCCACTTCAGATGAATGTTGTTTTAAAATGCACTGCAGCCAGCCTCCCATAATAGGAATCAAACTGAGTTCTGTTTTGGCCTCTTAATCTGTCTCAGCATGGCCAAATAAAGGTATTTTGACCCTCAGAAATAACTGTTGTCTGTTCGCCTTCCAGAAAAACCACCCTGGATGAATTCACACCATTCCATGCAAGCAAAATCATTTTGAATTAAACTTGGATAAGAAAAGCACTGAGGGCACATAGCTGCAGGGAGTGTTTGTCCCATCACGCCTGGGAGATGTCCCGTGTTCCATGACTTGCCTTCAAAGTCATTTGCAATTAGCCACAACAGTGTTAGTTAGAATCACATTAGCAAATTATTTGAAGCATCTAGTGCCAAGTGAAATATTCTGCTTTAAGACAATTGTGAAGAATCTTGTGCAAGTTTGCCAAATATCTCAAATATCCCAAAGCTGGGGTTTCATTTTAGGATTCTTGTCTTTTTAACTGAATGTTCAGTGGAGGAAATGTGGGGGGGGTTTATTATTATTTTATTCCTTAAGCTTGTATTTGCACTATTTCCTATTCAGGCTCCAAAGTTAACAGCCAGCAAGTATTTGAACCAAACCAAGTCCAAAGAGGTCCTGAACAGGCAAGCTGTGAGAGTCCCTTCTCCAGCTGGCAGGAATGGGAGCAGCAGGAGCACGATAGGGCATCTCCCCAGGACTCACAGAGTCACCACTCAACCAAACTATGCAAAATGATCTGCTCCTGTTGTGCCACAGGCTCTGAGCCCAGCTGCTGCCCAGATCTCTGCCAGGTGAGGTACCAGGGGCCAGGTGAGGTACCTGCAGTGCTGGGGTGGCTCTGGCACGGCCTGCTCAGAAGGCTCTGGCTGTCCCAGGGAGGTGCCAGGGCTGGGCTGGTTCAGCCACCGTGGCTGGAGGCTTGAGCTCAGTCTGCTGGAGCTGAGGTTTGCCATATGAACCATGGGAAGCAGGGAATGTAGCCTCAAAGAGGAAACACTGTGCAGTTTGTTAGCACTTTGAGAGAGGCAGCGCTTAGGATAGCATGGAGTTTTATATTGACTTATTAAACTACCCAAGCAGCTCCTTATTTTTATGTTAGGAAATGGTTAACAGGGTACAGAGAGTTTATTTTTGTTAGCATTTGTTTACAGAAAAAGGGAAGTGTGTATTAGCTGAGAATTCTGAGCAGTGTCACAGTTTCCCTATGGGAATCTAGCTTTAGTCCAAATTTGAGATTTCAGTGAGATCCTACAATTTTAATTGCATTCTGCCAGTTCCACCTGTTGCATATCTGGCCTTAAGTCTCATTGAGATTTCATAAACTAGTTTCAAATCACTTGCTCTGGGTTTGATATGGTGTGTTGAATATCTATTCTAGTCTCAAGCTCTAAAATTGTTGTGGTGGAAACTTATGGAGAGGAAGTATTGCTGTGAAGAAAGATTAATCTCTTGCCACAAAGAAATATTTTTGGATGTTGCTAATGAATGTTGTTTCATCAATTTAAGAAGAATGTAACCAATATATTTATATATAAATGTATATTGTATATACTGTTTCCACTTTAATGTTTAATTGAGAATCCTTCAATATACTTTCCTCTTGCCATTTTTGTTCATAAAATAGATTAATTCCCTTTACCTGTTAAAAGTGTAATAAATCTGCCATTGGACTATTTACTGATTTTTTTTTCTCCAGTAGCAGTTACTTTTTAATAAATATTTGGAACATCACCTTGAGTTTTGTTGACTCACAGAATGCAGATTGAATTGACAAACATGTTTGAGTTCACACATATCTCAGCAGCCCAGCTTGGACCTGGAGGTGAATGGCCAAGGCATCTGAGACATCTCCTTGGATTCACATGTTTTCTTCCTCTTGCCTGTGGGCCAGCTGCCTCATGCACTCTGGCCTTCCTCATCAGGGAAGAAACTTTCTCCACACAGCCATTGCTCTTCTCACTGTGTGCCCCTGCAATGTCCTTTGCCTTTCTTGTCCCTGCCCATGCCTACCCTTGTGTCTGTCCAGGGGTGCTGTGGGAGCAGAGTTTGTCACATCCCTTCCCTTGCTCCTTCCTGGGAAGGACAGCACAGCTGAGCTGTCGGCAGGAGGGTGTGGGAGCCAGGGGGGCTGTAAGCCAGGGCACAAGGTGGTGCTGGCTGGTGGGGAAGGGATAGGACAGAGAGGGTCACCCCGGGCTGGGGGCACAGGGAGGGCTGGCACACACTTGGTCTGCGTCAGGGAGCTTTGTGAGGATGCTGTATCCAGGATGTTCTGTTTGTGCTCTTTCCCCCACCTCTGTTTTGGGGCAGGTTTTGCTGTACTCCTTGAGTTCTTCAGCCATTAGGTTCTATCCACAGCTTGCACTGATTATATTCCTGTGCTCACTTCACTGGAGCTGTTCTGGGGGAGTCCCTGAGCTGGTTGTGAAGCAGGGAATGTGGGAGTATGGAGGGGCCCAATGGTAACTGCAACTTGAGCTCCTGTTTCCTAACCAGATGTCACATAGAACCATGGTGTTAAGGTACTAGAGGCTGAGATTATCCAGGAAAACAAAGAACATCTGTTAAACCAAAGAACTGCTAAAAAGCCATGGAGCACACGTGTTGAATGAACCAGGAATATTCATTCAATTACATCCCCAAGCAGTTTTGTTACTTTTTTTCCCTAATCTTTTCCAACAGGCACTGGACTTCACCTGCTGCTTCTACAATGAAGCCTGAAATGCTTGGTATTGTGACATGCTAAAAGCAGTTTTTATGACAGTGGCAAATCTCAAATTGTTTCTCTGTGCAGAGCTGCCAGAAAACCCTTTCATGGACTTGTACCTGCTGTTTCTACCATGTGGAACAGAATAAATTGAACTGTCAGAAGTAAGGCAGTGTTATTTATTTACTTACTTGTCAAAAAGTATAGTAACTGGGAGATAAGACAGAGATATAAAACACAAGAGGTGTGGAAATTTAATACCAGGATAAAATGTCACTCATGGTGACTATTTAGAAACCAATATTTTTCCTAATGTATTTACCTCCAAGCTTATAATTTATAACATGAAACCAGTCAGTAAAGAGCTACTGCATATGGATTTAGAATTTTATTGAAAAAATGTAAATCACTGGACTTAATGTAATACTTCTTACCACAAAAACCCTGAGATAAGAAATGCAGAATAGGTTCTTGTAAGAACTCTGTGATGGAATATGCAAATTTTTTTCATTGGTGATAAGAACCATAAAATTCATATCACTCATGAACTACACTTGTGAATGGAAGCTCCATAATATTGTTAACTGAATTTTCATTTTCAAGTGCTTGTTCATAATATCCATTATTCATGGGCTATAAGTACTGTACAGCAGAGATAGAATTTACAGTACAGGGTCGATTTCCAGAGCAAACAAGGTAGGTCTGAACCATTAACTGAAATATGTTTCTATATTTTCTGCCAAGCATGGGTCTCCTGATAAGGTTTTTAACTCAAATGATTGCTTCTAAGAGTTCAGGGAAACTTTAATGTCTTTTAGATTAGGTGCAATGTCTGCACAGTCACGGCTTGCTTAGATTACCTTCTAAATAGACTTGAGCCATCAAACATTTTGTGTCTGTCCAGTTGAAGCACATAATTTATTTTGTAAGTGGAGTATTTTATACATAGCACATTTAATAAACTGTTATGTCCTTCCTTCATCATTGTGCTTCTCCTGCAAGCAAAATTTCTGAATTTCACTGGAAATAGGATGCAACATTGTTTTCTCAACTGTAAGCAGGTTGCTTTGCCTCGAGGTAGGTTTCCACTGGTTTTTATAAGTGTGTTAGATAGAGGTTTAATGTGGCATCAAAATACAACCATCTTCTGGCTGAAAAGAGACAGCTGGTTTGCAATTTTTAAAAAAAGGGCATGGAAAAAGCACCAAAACAATTTGTAGGAAGTAATTGTAATAGACATTTCTGGTTGAAATAAGAGAGAAATATTTGAAGGGATTGTACTAAACTGGGACCTGGCCAGGACAATGAAGTTAAGAGACCCTGTAATATAAAAAATGACCCAAGGATTTTTATGGCACAGGGACATGCAGGTGGCAGGGAATGGGTGTCTGGCTACAGAGAAACAGTCAATACAGTAAGGAAAATGAAAGAAACCTAGAGTAAACCAGAGCACAGTTTGGAAACTATTCAATGAACATATGTATTGGTAGTTTAGTAAGATTTTGCTTTTGGTCTTTTTTCCTCCCCAGCTATGATTTTGTTGTAAATAAAATGAAGTTAGTCACTGACAAGTGCTCCCAAAGGACAATTTGCTTTTGGTTTGTGTTTGGCTGTAGGGAGCCCCAAGCTGTAGGAATGGCAACCTGGTCACAGCTTGGCCAGCAGGGGTAGGATGGGGCTAATGAGCTGGCCCTGGGCAGAGTGGAGCCCTCAAGGGCTAAAATCCCCCTGGGGAGAGGCTCTGCTTTCCCAGGCAGGGAATGGCTGGGAGAGGAGGATGCTGTTGGGCTGTGGTTGCTGTGGGAGGATGGATTGTAGAAGAATAAGAGATTGAAGACTGAAGAACAAGAGCTAGTGCAGCAGGCAATCTCACCCCTGAGGAGTTGCAGCTGTGCTAATTACCATGGATTGGGAACAGGCCTGCCCTTAATAGGCACAGGTGTATCCAATGAGGCTGAGTGTTATAAAGGTGGGCTGGGGAGCTCAGGGAGAGTTGGAGTCGCTTGGCAGTGCTGTGGTGAGGAGGAAGGAGCCAGCTGGGTGTGAGGAGCTACCCATAAGACTTCACAAAGAAGGTATGGAAGTTTTGCAATCAGAAGACGATGACAGGTTGCTGTGCCAGCCCCAGGGGCACTGCAGGGCTCCAGCACCTTGAGGTGGTGCAACCTGGGGCCACATCCAGTTCCAGTTGGGTCTGGTGAGACTAAACCAGAAGAGAACCACACTGAGGCAGGCTGGGGCAGTTCTGCTGGGGGTGGGAGGGAGGATTTCTTCCTTGGCACAATGCTCTTTGTGGGAAAGTCAAAAGATGTGCAGAAAGCAGATACCTCCTGTGGGAAACAGAGCTGCTCTGTGCTTGTAGCCTGTGGCTGTCTCTGCCCTGCTGGTGGTGGTAGAGGAATTACAGTGGTGACAAGGGGTGTTTGTCACACCCAGGACCTGTCCTTGCTGCTGTGCCCTCCCAGCCCTCCTGTCCTCACAGAGCTGCTGTGCTCCTGGCTGAGCTGGTGACACCAAGTACACCTAGCCCTGCCTGGGGGTGTGAGAAACGTTAAATATTTAGGCAATGACACAGGTTAAACCCTGCCTGGGTTAGTCATAATCAAGCCCTGCATGAGAGCAGTAGCAGGGCCTTTGTCTGCAAACCTTGAGTGCAAATGATTACACTTGAGACTCTCCTGATGTCTCCTAGACCAGAAATTCCCCTCCTTCCCGGGCTCATCCCTTCCCTGTAGGTCATCACTGAAAAAGAATAATAGACAGATGAAGGAAAAAGAACTGTACTTTGACTTGAAGCCCTTTGGAATCTGGAGTAGACCTTATACTGCTTTCCTCATTGTATAGAAGTGTGTATATGTATGATTATTTATTTATTGACACAGCCTTGGTTTTCCTAGAGGAATCAAGACCAGACATACATTTAAAATAATTTGCTACACAAAAGTTCTGGGGTTTTTTCCTCCTGGGCACTTCAGAACAGATGGAAAATGCAGCAGGTGCTGCTAATGTTTTTCTACCCTTGGGAAAACTTGTCACAGTTACCTGTTTATCTTGTTTATTTTGACATTTTGCAGGGTGGTTAGAGGTGAACTCTTACAGATTCACATATTGTTGAACAATTGAAAACCAATAACTTACAAGCAACAAAGAAAAATGTGGGGTTTGGTGCATGTGGCAGACGGCTGGTATTTTTATTTTTACTGAGGAAATGCCATGGAATTATTTGTGTTGGAAGGGACTATAAAGCTCATTCAATCTCAGCTCCCCTGCCATGGGCAGGGACACCTTCCACTGCACCAGGTTGCTCAAAGCCCCATCGTGTCCTTGAACACTTCTAGGGATGGGGCAGCCACAACCTCTCTGGATTACCTGTACCAGGGCCTCACCACCCTCACAGGGAAGAATTTCTTCCTTATATCTAATCTAACCCTGTCCTCTATCAGTTTGGAGCTATTATTCCTTGTCCTGTTATTCCATGCCCTTGTACAAATCCCTCTCCAGTCTCTTGTGGCTCCTGTAAGTGCTGGGAAGTGCTGTAAGGTCACCCTGGAGCCCCTGTATTTCCATCAGAGAATGCAGGGGTTTGCACTTTGTGTATCACTGACTGAAAAGTGTAAAATGAGCTTTGCTTTAGTTGCCATGCACAAGCTTTTCCTTTGCTTTTCAACAGGAAGCTGAAGCCTCAGTTTATTTTTGCCATGTTCTTAGGACTGTGCAGAAGAAGAATGAGGAGGTTGCTAACACAGACACTGGAGGGTTTCCTGTGCTCAGCATGTTTAAAAAGTGGAGTTTGTAGATGAAAGCCAGGCCAGTTGTGCTGGCTTCTGCTGAGTCCTGTTCAGCTGCAGTGTCTTTGTAAGAGCTCAGGAGTGGGGATGCTTCTCCCCTGCTGATCCCTCTGAGGCCTGGAGAGATTTGGCCAGGCTTTGTTCCCAGAAGGAAATAAAGACTTTGTTTTTAATTGCAGGTCCTTGGGCTGACAGAATGTGTCATTTCAGGTGACAGGCCTTTCCCTCACTCTGTTTTCTGGTGCTGAAATTTTGGAAAACAATGAATAGTCTTTACTGCTCTCACCCTAAGAGGCAGCATCTTGTGAATGCCTGGAGCTGGTTGTTTGCCTTGGGGTGTGTTTGTGGGTGTTGTTCTTTGAGGAATTGCTGTTACCCTTTGAAGGGGCACGGGGCTGGGCTGGAGCAGCACAGCTGGTGATAACAGCTGGGATTGGCACAGTGTCTCCATCTCCATGCCTTGTGGAGTATGGTAATCAGACTTCTGGGTAATTGCACCTCTCTAACTTCACTGTCCCATGGGCTGCAGCAGACAATACCCATTACAGCCTGAGATGGAGGTGGGATGGCCACTTTGGAGCCATCTCTGTAGAGCTTCTCAATTCTGAGTGTTGGTCTCTTAACTCAGACTTCTTAGTTGTGCAGTTTCATCTGAAATTTGCCTTTGAAGTGAAATGAATCCTGAGCTACTGTCTGAATTCAGAGCTTTCAGCTGAGTTATGTCTCAGTGTTTAACACAAATTAATACTGGCCATTAAACATCTCAGCTGCTAATTAAATGGAATATTTCTATGTTATATGTAAATCCATCCATATCTTGACTTTGCAGCCAAATAGAATTTCATTAAGGTACTTCAGTAACTGTAAAGGGACAGAAACAGCATTTTGGGGTATTTTGTGTTTAGTGAATTATGTAACTGTCTTGTAGTGATTACTAAATACCTTAATGATGTCTGGTGGAATTTATTCTAGTTTTGGCAGGGCCATTAGGATGATAAAGAGCTCAGCAAGGAAGAGTAAATTACAGCTGAGTTCAGAAATGGTGCTTGAATCTTTAAAGTCCATAGATGCTGTAAGTTTTTACAAGGATGTGTAAAAAGAGCTAGCTAGCTTTGTACGCAAGTCTATTTGTCAGACATACTGCACATCAAACACTGCCTTAAGCTGCAGTTCCTTTGTGTGACCAGTGTGGAAAGGCTCCTTTTCCCAGGCTCTGTTCTCATATTTTCAGTTATCAGCTTGCACTGGCCTTGGTGTCCTGGGGTTTGTGTCAGCTTGAGGAGTGGATGCTACCTAGTGGCTGAAGCAGGGGACTGAGTGGAGGTGACAAGTCAGGACATTCGCCTCTGTTCTTGCCTCTCTCTATTTGTTTTGTGACCTTGAACTGAAGTGTGATTTACCTTTGGTTCTGAGATGTAGTTAATTACACTGCACAACACTGCCGATGAGACAATTAAGTTATCTAAGGGAATTGCACAATGATTAATCCTTAATTTGCTTTGTGGTTTCTTTGTTTCTCATTAAGCCTGCTGAAGCAGGACCTTTGAAGTGAAAAATCAAAGGTGAGTATTGGTTTTAGAAGTGCAGAGGACTGAATAAGTCAGCTGTGGCATAGCTTTGCAGAGCCCATGGTTTTATACTGGCCTGGGGCAAACCCCAGGGCTGGGTGTGTGTAACAGGTCGGCACCTGCTGCGGTCCCTGATTTTTATTTTTATTTTTCCTGTAACAGAACAACTGTTGTGAGAACAGTCAAAAGCAGTGGGGGAAAGATCAGATCTGCTGTGCTTGATTTGCTTGGATGTGCAATTATCTGTAACACATTAGAGTCCAGTCAAGCTCATTTATCATTTCCCTTGTGGGATTTGTGGAGTTGTTTCAATGCAGATGTAGGACTGATTTTATTTTGGTTTATTTGGTGTTCATACTAAAGTATACTGTCTAATTCTAGTGTCTGCAAGTGGTGTGATAACTGAAATGAGCCAGTTTTCTTGGTGAAAACACTTAGTAACAATGAAACTTCAGATTTGCTGCAATATTCTTTGGCCACACTGATTAATTCTCCCTCCAGCATTGGGTCATGCATATGTGTTTGTGGCCTAAACTCCTCCTGTAAGTGTATTAGGGAGGAAACAGTAGGACTGATTCTTTTTCTTTGTTTCCCAGCAAAGTGAATAAGACTAATTTCACTGAAAGCTGTAGTTATGCTAATGTAACATTGGTGTAGGAGGAGAACTGTGCCCAATCCAGAATGATTTGGTTTTATCAGTTAAAAATTAGGACTGTTGGTGGTAAAAGTAGCAATAAAAAATGAAAGTGAGAAGTGATTTAATGATAGAAATATAAATAGATCTTTTTAAAAAACTGGAGATTGCTCCAGCAGTCCACATGTAGGCAAAATTAACAATATCCATGATTTCTCACTATGCCATTAAAAAATGGTGTATATAAGAAAGGTATTAAAAATTATTTCTATGCTCTACAAAACTATATCATGTCTGTACTGAATATTCTTAAGTGCAATGAAAGACTGTATTTGGAGAGAGAAATCAGAGATATTACATTAATATATATATATATATACACACATATAAACTCACACAGGTAGTATTGTTACTGCTAGAGTCTCTTAATTTAAGGAAAAATAGCAGTGGCTGTGTGCACTGGTGAGAGATATATTCATGTAGAAAATGTGTATTTTAAGCTACAGTGAAAGCCTGTCAAAACTGAGGCATAGTAGCTTGTGTTCTCAACAAGAATATCTCATCACTTAGATTAGAACCATGGAATAATCATGGAAACCATTAGAACTTGGAAAAGACCAAATCCAACCAAGCTCTGCCAAGTCCAGCACTAATCCATGTCCCCAGGTGCCACATCTGTGTGTCTTTTAAATCCCTCCAGGAATGGTTGTGTTGGAGGTTTTCACAAACAGGACAGGACTGCTGGGATAAATTCTTTAGGTTTTATTGTGGTATCAGTCTCATTATGTGGTTGAGACAGCTGAAAGATGGCAACAGCTCATGCCTTGCTAAAGATTTCTTTGTTATAGAGTGTTTTAAAAACTTTCTAGCCAGCAGCACATTGTTAAAGCCTGCAGATGATTGTTCTAGCTAATCACTAAAAGCTCACGTACACTTGCTTCAAACAATGCTTGCTTGTCTGCTTTTCCATTAACAATACACAATACTCTATTATTAAGTTTAAAACCTACTTCTATCTTGTTAGGCATATTTTTCTACAGTCTTAAGGTCTATCTTAGCTGAACCTAAAACTCAAACTATTGTTTCATGTCCTTGCTTGCTACACTGTTGTAACTTTTCTGTTTCATACTTTGCAGCTCGAAGTTCTCTGCTCTTTCTGAGGCCTACTTTTACAGCTATTTACTATGTTTCCCACAGTGGTGACTCCACCACTTCCCTGTTCCAGTGCTTGACAGCCCTTCCACTAAAGGAATTTCTCCTAATATCCAATCTAACGTCCCCTGGAGCATCCTGAGTCCATTTCCTCTTCTGTTGCTTGTAACCTGGGAAAAGAGTGTGTCCAACTGCCTGAAAGGAGCTTGTAGCCAGGTGGGAGTCAGAGTGATCAGGTCCCCCTTGAGCTTCTTTTTCTCCAGGCCAAACACCCTCAGCTGCTCCTCATCAGCACCAGCCCCTTCCCCAGCTCCATTCCCTTCTCTGGACAGGCCCCAGACCCTTCCCCAGCTCCATTCCCTTCTCTGGACAGGCCCCAGACCCTTCCCCAGCTCCATTCCCTTCTCTGGATGGCTCCAGACCCTTCCCCAGCTCCATTCCCTTCTCTGGACATTCTCCCTGTCCCGAGGGGCCCAGAGCTGAGCACAGGATTCCAGGTGTGCCCTGCCCAGTGCCCAGCACAGGGGATGGTCCCTGCCCTGCTGCTGCCACAGGCCAGGCGCCCCTGCCCTTCCTGGCCACCTGTGCACACCTGGCTCTGTTCAGCTGCTCTCTACCAGCACCCCCAGGTCCTTCAGCCCTCTGGGCACCTTCCAGCCCCTCTGCCCTGACCCTGGAGCACTGCAGGGGTTGCTGTGTGTGTGGGATCCAGCCCTTTGCCTTGCTGAGCCTTCTGCAGTTGCTCTAGACTCCCAACCCAGCCTGCCCAGAGCCTTCCTGCCCTCCCTGCCAGCTGGGTGTCATAGGCAAACTGAGTGTGCTCTTGATCCCCTCACCCAGATAACTGATAAAGAACATAAACAGGACTGGCCCAAACAGAATTTGTCACAATTAACTGTAAAGTTGCATCCACTGCTTTGGTTTGTCAGCTAGACGGAGTTTCTGCTGCTTCTAAGTCACTTGGGGTTGATTTTATGTATTTGGGATGAGACACACGAGGGGTAAATGTTTTGCAGATGATTTCACAGCTGCTGTGAAATTAGCTATTCAATTATATTATCTGCTGGGTTTCATTATTCAGAAAGATAGTCAGAGCTCTTGTATTCATCCTTTTCTAAATAATTTAACTGATTTTAGGACTGTTGTTGGCTGTGTGAAATTCCACCTAAATGCTCATCCCTGGGCCAGCTTCAGGTGAGCAGCTTGTGCAGTGACATCTTGACTCTTTGCCCTTAGATATCTGTTTCCTGTTTTGTCACTGGGGCATGGGTGATTCAGTGCTCAAATACAGCCCTAAAGTGATATATGGAGTTAGGCAGGAATTATAAGCCTGAATTAGGACCACGTCAGCACTGGACTAGGCTGGGCATGGGGATCTTTGAGCACCGGCCTGGTTCCCACTGCACTGCCTTTGGCCTAGGTGAGATATCAGAATATTATTTTGTCAGTAAAGAATAATTGCTGTGGTGCTATTTCTTTTTGTAAAGGGAAATGCAATCACTTCTTCATTGGACTTATTTCTAATTAGCTGGTTAAATCAGGTGAAATGAGGATATTGTGTTTTAGGTTTTTTAGGTCTGTTTGAAATTCTGTTAACAGTGTGGAAGGTGTGATCAAAAGGGAAGGGTAACACCATGAAGTCTGCACAGAGGATGGTTTACAGTGATTGCTCTGAGGGCTCCCTGGCCATGGGACCCATGTGCTCAGCCAGGCAGAGCTCTGCAGCCACGTGTGCCAGGAGCACCATCACCACTGGCCTGGCCTGTGGGATGCAGTTGTGCACAGGGTCCTCTGCAGGGCCCAGCAGTTCTTGGCAAAGTCTGGAAGAGGCTTTGGTAGCCAGCCAAGCCCTGGTCAGCCCCCACCTGATGTATATTTTTGGGTATTTTTTTGTTGGAATTAAATATGCTTGGGAGTCTAGTGATAGGAAATGGGGCTGAGGAGTCTGATGGAAAGACTGAAACATAGCAGGATTACTGCTGCTGTCTTTCCTTGTTTCTCCATCTGTCCCAGGCCATTTGCAGATTGAGGGGGTGCCTAAAGCATCTGTGACCGGGTGGGTCACTGTGGTAGGACTCCAGCAAAGCTGAGTGCAGGAAAAGCTAAAAAATACCAAGCAACTGTGTGCAGTGATGAAGTGAAAAAATGTATTTATTGATTACTTTTTAAGGTGAATCAATTCTAAAAAGAAGAGCCATAAAAACTCTTTTTATTATAACATTATTAAGCTTTAATGTGGGCATGCTGCCATTATAGCAATTACTGTACTTTGGTACACTTAAGGCTGCCTATGAGACTGGTTTAAGAGGTGAAACCATTTGTTATTTCTTCCTCTACCCAAATATAAATTATATGTCCTGTAACATTTGGTAAGGCTAGATTTTCAGAGAAATCAGGAGCTCAATTATTCATGTCCCACATTAACAGCAGTATTTCATGGTTAAGAAGAGGCATTTATGTGAGCCTGGTGAGATTTCTAAGCCTCTTTTATTTTGTGTTGTGTTTAGGGAAAGACTTTAACTCTGGAAGCAGACCAGTAGGCTGATGCATGGGCTTAATTTGTGTGAAGTTGTTCTGCTCAGCTGGAGCTTTAACAAAAGATGGTGTGGCCATGCTGTGCTTGCTCCTCACCCTGCTGCAAATCCCTTTGTGGCTATGGCATGGGACATGGAGCCCTTGGGAGATGATGGGGAGTCTTGCTGTGAACCTGTTGGGATGCTGGAGCAGGTCCCACCCTGGGTGATGGCAGCTCAGCTCCTCAGCTTTGAGGATTTTGTGCACACAGCTGCAGATGGTGAAGGTGCACTGAGGGACAGGTCACAGAGCCCAGCAGTCTCACTTAGCCTTGCCCTGTTCATCTTTGGGCTCTAGCCCTGGAGAGTACCTTGGTTCCCATCTGAACCTTGGTTCCCATCTGAAAAATGAGATGGAGTTAGTTGCTCTGCCCATGTACAAAGATGCTCAGACCCATCTGTGTTTAAATTTATAGCCCTGAACTTGAGTTTGAGTACCTCCTGTGAGGAGAGATTTAAACACCTGGGGTAGCCTGAATTTGTCTGTGGGTGAGCACCATAATCAGGTTTAGATAAAAGCAAAGAGCA
The DNA here is from genome assembly GCF_028769735.1 of Zonotrichia leucophrys gambelii. NCBI lineage: Eukaryota > Metazoa > Chordata > Aves > Passeriformes > Passerellidae > Zonotrichia > Zonotrichia leucophrys. Next base: position 7,608,082 of record NC_088174.1, read on the forward strand.
TTTCAGAAAACCCAGGGGGACTAAAACCTGGTGATTTCTACAGGGGCAAGGTTCCTGGAGGTGGTCAGAGCTCTCACTGCAGGGCTTGTTTTGGTGTCTTATCCCTGCCGTGAGCATGTCTGCCCTTTGGCAAGCCTTGGTCCTACCACAGTGACATGTTGAGGGGACAGCTTGTGACACAAGAGGGAGACGAACCAAAGCACTTGGTCTCTTCTACTGAAACACTCCAGCATTTCTATTAATGCAAATATTTCCCTTTTTTGAGTTACATTTCTTGTCTGCACTCTTCTCTGTTATATTAAGGAAAAAACCCACCAACTGCTTTTTGGCTAATTTGATTATAATCAGATCACAGCCATTCAAAAAACAAAACAACAAAAGCCAAAACAAATCCTCTATTTGAAATCTTCTCTTTGTGGCATGGTTCAGCTTTGATTTTGATGTTTTATTAGAGCAGCAGAGCTCACACTGCTGTAATCAGAGGCCAATTGCTACTTCAGTAAAAGCTTCATTCCCAAGAGTCTCATAACTTGCCTGTACAACAAGTAAATAGCTGTTGTCCTGCAAAACTGAGGTATTGTCTTAAATGTATTCATGCCTTCTCCTCCCTTCTCTTTGTTGTTCACCCCACCCCTTCTACCACCAAGGCTTCCCCAATACTCTTGCTCAAATTCAAGCTACTTCAAGCCATCAGTTGATGCTGGCACAAGGAATGTACATGAGGTCACCCTGGCCATGGGTCCTGCCTGTGTCCCCAGCACTCACCACTGCGTCCAGCTGTGTCACACAAACTGTCACAGGAAGAACAAAACTCCATCTTAAACCCAGAAAGGCGACTCCAGCCCTTTCTAGCTCCTAGAAGGCTCTTCTAGTGACTCTCTTAGTTCCCAGTGAAAATCCCCTGCATGTCAGTGTTTGGTAGGTTTTGCACTGTTCATCTTACCTAGATTTTCCTCCTTCAGTGAGGTTGTCTTTGTGCTGAATTCCAATAAAGTTACTGTTGCTATCCTTACTCAAGCCTTGGTTAATACCGGCAGGTTCTGCTTCCAGCTCAGGTGATGCCAGAAGTACAAAACAGGAGAGTGAAGCTCTTGTGCTGTCCCTGTGCTGTGGGAAGCCTTGCTGGGAGCAGAGTCTTCTCCTGCCTTTGGGAGCAGGTGAGGGAACAAAGGGGAATACATACAGCTGGAAATGTTTCTGTTCAGTAGAGCTTTCCTGTGCACATTTCACTTGGTTTAAAACCTCAATGGCATCTAAACAATTTATGGCAAGCAGAAAAACAATTCAAACTTGAATATTGCTCTAGGACTGATAATGGCTTCTATCTTTTGGGTCCTCTTCCTTCTGTAAGAGCTGAAGGCTCCTCAAAGGGTTGGAGAAGAACCTCCCAGTGTGCTTTGACTTCTCAGTGATACTCCTCAATGCTCTACATCATTTACGCTTATAACATTCTGCAGTGTCAGAAATGGCACTAAACATTAAACAGTTTGCATACAAGTTTACCCTGACTGCACACTTCACCTGTAAGTTTGGTTAGGTTAGATGCTTCAAAAAAAGAAAAAAAATTGTTCTGTCAGTCTGCTTCAGAGTCAACTAAAATGTCTAATAAGTCAAATAACTTTTAAAAAATTATCCTTATTTCCGCTGGTGTCCCTGGGGTTATATCTGTATGCAATACTGACTGACTACAGCAGTGCAGTCTAGAGAATCTGCGCTTTTTTGTCAGTTTTCTATTCATTAGCTGTTGCTGCTAACAACACTTTCTTCACATCCTTGTCTTGAGTCACTACACTCTATTATTTGAAATAGGGATTGATTCTTGATGTGTTTTTGCAGCAATATCCAGTGTCATTAGGCTTGAACTTAGCTACAAGTCTTGGTCTGTGTTCCATTGCTGGCACTAATTGATGTCAGTTTTAATTCTGTGAATCCCTGATATTTGACTTTGTCTGTACATATACAAATACAAAGAATGCCTGTCTAAAACATCATGTACTGGTGTATGTGGGAAGCGCTGGGATCTCCTGTGAAGCATCTTAATTAGTTTTGCCTTTCATGTTGACATCCTAAATTCTAGGCTTGATTTATGGATCAGATTTTTTTCTCCCTTGTTTGTCAAAACAGAACAACTTCTTTAGAGCAGAACATAATGCAAATACTAATTAAAACTGACAAGTCAAATTGATGTCACCTATTTTTAAGCGGAAGAAAAAACCGACTAAGAAAAATCTCTTCTGCCCTTGTTGAATTTGGCTGAAACGTGATTACTGAAATCAGTGAGCCCAGAATGAATGTTCAGGTTTTGCTGTTCCTTGAGGCAGGATCAGCCATCCAAGGGCTGAGACAGCAGAGCTGTTGCCCATGGGGCAGGACAGCAATGCCAGCTTCTCTCCAAGCTGCTGCGCTGCTCTTGCTGACAGCTGGCTGGGTGCTCTCTGCTCTGGCCGGATGTGATCCCAGATGTGATCTCTGCAGATGGCAGCTGTGGGCACCGAGGCTGGCACTCATCAGCCCTGTCTCTCCAAAGTGCTCTGGAGGCTGCTGGGATGAGCTCCTCAGTGTGAGCCTGGCAGCTTTGCTGTGCAGGAGGGTGGCCCATGCCAGGGGGCTGAAGCAGCCTCGCTCAGCTGCTGTTTGGCAGGGATGGGACAGGTGCTGCCCACAGAGAACTGGCTCTTGTCACCGATGACAGCAGCGTGGGAGCCCTCTTTGTGTAGCAGGGAGTTTGGATGGCTGATAATTACTTCTTTCCCTCCCTCCCTGGGAGGCAGGAGATGTTACAGGCACCTAATTATCATGAAAACTTCAGAAGTTTTTTGGTTTAGATCTGGTTTTCTTCCAACAGAGAGCACTGCATCATTTCCAGAGCATCCTGGTGATGTGCTGGTGGTGTTCTGCTGCTGAATAGCCCAATAAGAAATAAATACCCACACTTACTGGGTGAGGTGCATTTTCTGGATGGTGAGATGCATAGATGCTAACAGCAAAAATATTTCCTGTGTGGACAGACATCCACTAGGGTACAGTGCAACCATAGTATGCATAAACCTTTATAAAATGGAAATATGTCAGATATATTCTCATCACATCTTAAAATAGCATTTGTGGTATGGTGCATTGCATTCCCTTTCAGTCTGTATGCATCTGCTAATGATAGCTGCTATTTATATGCTTCTCCCCCAAGTCTTGTGAAGATTCTTCTACTGCTCTCCAAAAGCCTGAGTTCTTCCTGATGGCCCCACTCCTTTAACCTCCCCTAGGACCCATCAGTCGGTGAGTGCAGCCTCAGTGCTCAGGAGGTTGCTGAGTGCTGGAACTGTCCTTAGCTCAGTGGGTGTTTTCTTATTCTCCTCCCATCTCTCTTTGCTTAGGGAAGTAAAGGCTGCTAGAAAATAAAGCCATTTTACTTCCTCCAAATCAAACCCTGTTTTTTCATTGGAATGATGGAGTATTACCCAAGAAATATTAATTTTTCATGTTTGGCTTTTATGGTTGAAAAAATCCACCCCCCCCTTTTTTTCCTCCTGAACCCTTGTAGCTAGTTGTCCTGGCTGAGATGGGTTGGCTGTCTGTAGCTTGAGAGTGAATTTCAGACAAATATCTGAGTATCTTTTTAACTAGAACTTGTACTTTTGTCCAAAGATTTTTACAAGAGTTTTAGACTAAAATTCTTGTAAACAAGCTTTCCAGAGCTGCTCTTGCTGAGAGCTGGCTTGGTGCTATCTGCTGGTAGATGGGCTTTGGCCAACAAAACACTTGAGAGAGGCTCCATGACCCTCCAGGGAAGCAGACTGGTGTAATCCATTTCCAGGGATGACACTCGGAGGGCAATAAGGAGGCAATCTGCTGCTGAAGGCAAATAATGGCTCACATGTTCTTTAATGTTTGGGCTTCTGTGGGGTGAATGGAGTATCTGTGTTTTTCAGATGAGAAATGAAGGCCAGATGCAGGGCTGGGCTGGTGCCAGTTGCAGTTTCTATAGTTTTGGTCTGGAGCATGAGATGAGCTGCAGTGAGGCTTGTGGAAAATCAGACATCTGCCAAGGCAAAGTGGTGATCAGTAACCTGATTAGAGTGAGACCATGGGAGGTGTTGGGGGCACTGAGATGGCAATCCTCTCTCTGTGGAAGGCAACCACCCATGGTTATTAATTGTTGTGGTGTTGTTGTGGGTCCCAGGACAAGGTGAGAGATGAGAATTGACTCCAAGTTCTCAGAAGGCTGATTTATTTTATTAAAAGAAAATTATATACTGAAACTATACTAAAGAAAGAGAGAATAGACATCAGAAGGCTAGAAAAGAATCATAATAAATCCATGACTGACCAGAATCCCAACACAGCTGGACTGGGGTTGGTCATTAAGTAAAAACAATTCACATGGAACCAAGCAAAGATGCACCTGTTGGTAAGCAACCTCCAGACCACATTCCAAGCAATCAGATAATTATTGTTTACACTTCATTTCTGAGGCTTCTCAGCTTCTCATGAGAAAAATCCTGACAAAGGGATGTTTGATAAAATAAGCCAGTGACAGCCCCCATTCTGGAGCAGCAGGAGCAGCTCTCTGCTGGGACATGAGGCCTGTCTGCATGTGCACAACTCAGGCACAACTCAGCTCTTCCCACCAGCCAGGCTACCTGAGTGAGGCACTGTCAGGGATGTGACCAGGCAGATGTGAAGCACCTGATGTCAGCCAGCATGAATTCACCTCTGGAAATGCAGCAGTGAAATTCAGGAAGAGGTAGCTAGGTGTTCAATGACACCTCCTTTAGGGCATGGCGATGATGCTACAGCTGATGATGTTCATGGGGTAAGATGTGGTGATAAGAGGCACTGGGGAGAAGGAGGAAGAGCAAATGGCCCTGAGAACTGGAACATACATGAGCAGGTTGATGGGTCTGTAAGGACCTTCCCAATGGTTTGTGTTTATAACCCGCAAACTGCTCCAGCAGCAGCAGGAGGATGGAATACTGAGTACAGAGCTAAGGAGAAAAAAACATTTACTGCAAATGTACTCTTTGTGATCCTCAGGGAGCTGATTTGTTCCTGAGTGAAGTCCCATGAGACCTGGATCCATCTCCAGGGAATCACTGCAGTACAAATGTACCAGACTTGATGTGCTGATCACCAGAGGACTGGTGACATCAGCTGTGGGAACTGGTAAAGACCTGATCCCTCTTTACTGGAATAAAGTGACAGTGCAGCCACTATTCTTTACATTTTTGAAATAGGTGAGCACAGATGTGGGAATTGTCTGTGCACTTCCAGCTTCCCATCTGTATTTTCCCAGCTTCAGCAATGAGAAGTAAAAGCCTTTTCATTGTTTGGTAGCAGTTACCAGTGTGATGTGAGCCTGTGTGACTCTAACAATTAGTATCACATTAAAACCAACAGGCAAGAAACCCGTTTTATGTAAGAGTGAGATGTCTGGTGAAAGTTATTGTGACAAAAACTTTGTTCTTTCATCACCATCTGGGTAGGGGCTGGATGCCCACACACGACACAGGCCTGCACACTCTGGCCTGAGCAGGTGACTGATGATGAGTGGAGCTGTTGGCAGGGCCAGTCATAGGACTGATGGAGGAGCTGCTGCTGTGTCAGAGCAGGGCAGGCTGGGCTCTGCCTGCTTTCCCCACCAATCCTGTCCTCCTGCCTCCAGCCCAGCCATGGCCAATGGCAGCTGAGTGCTTCTGCACCACAAACATGTCCTGGGGAGCCTGGATATTATCACAGCAATGGCTGTGAGCCCACAGCTCTCCCCAGGGCTGGGGCATTTTCTGGATGATAATAATAACAATAACTGGGTGAGGCGGGGAGAGGGCAGGTCTAGTGCAAGGAGAGCTCCATGGCAGAGCATGGCTGCTGTGGCCCAGGTGCTGGACCCAGCGCCTGTTTTATCCCAGGACATTTTTCCAGGCTCTCTGGCCCATTGTGGTGGTGCCATGCAGCTGACAGGTCCCACTGGGATGCAGATAGATTTGTCTGAAGCTGCACTTAGTGAGTGCTTTGCTGTGAATGAGTGCTGGCAGGCAGCCCATTGCTGTGACTTGGCCAGCTGACAGCAGGCTCAGTGTGTGTCAGCTGCCTGGGTTAAACCTCAGCAAAAGCAACTGGAGATGTTCCTAGGACATACACAGGAGAAACTCATTTTCCCATGGAATTGCAGAGAAAAGCAAGATTCTTCGGCTCAATTTCCCAAAATATGAAATTCTGAAGTGTTGTCATTGCTGATTATTTTTGAGTAGCTCAGACCACCTATTGTCAGCCCTCCCTTTTTGCCAAAGTAGTACCAGCACCTTGGTGAAGATCTTGGTTTGTGACTGGGTGAACCAGGGAATCCATTTACCAGAAGCAGAAAAGATGTGTTCCAACATCTGTCCAGCATGCCAGTCACACAAAGCAGATGGAAATCACATAGCTTATTTAACTGCACTGGGTAAAGTACAGTTATATTGCCAAAATATACACCCAGCTTTGCACTTCATGCTGTTTTTCAAGGTTAATATTTCTTCTGTTGTATTTGATTGCTAGAGGTAGTGAAGCAAAGATTATCTAAACCTGCAACATTTTCTGTTTTAATCATCTTTGACAATTTGCAAGTAATACTGGAGATATGAGACTACTGAAATGTAGTTGCATTTTTAAATCATTGTTTCATAACCAGCTTTGCACATGTAGCCCTACTAACAGCCAAGATACTAAAAGTTTTATGTAGTGATGTCTTCTTAGAGGTGGGGGGTGTGTAGTTACACTGTAGGTTGGATGCTGTTATTTTCTAACTGCTGTTCAATTACAAATTCTCTGATTCTCTTAGCACTGCTTGCTGCTTTTCTTGCTCTCTGATGTTTTACCTGGCAGAAACCTCCAGCTTTCTTTGCTTAACAGCTCAAGTAATGTTCAAAGTCAAATACTGTTAATAATGACACCAGGGATGTATCTTTCTGAAGGCAGATACTGAAAATTCAGAATTAGAAGACACAAGGAGAAACCAGCAGTATTTGAATCCAAACTCTGGCATCAGTTTAGATGATGGCTTTATTGCTGATAATCTCTCAGCATTGTCAAATGTGGAGTCCTTGAGAGTAGTTTTCCTTTTACTGGAGATGAAGTAAGGGACAGGTTTGGAAATTGAGTGCTTAAATCTTCAGTACTGATTCATACATTGTTTTTTGAAATGAGAGGCATTTAATATCTTATTTTTGCTGATGTGTACTAGTGCTATACAGGTGAAATCCAACTTCCATCTGCCAAACCGAGAAAGCTGCTTTAGCAGTCAGTGTTGGCAGCTGCTGAGGCCCCAGCGAGCCACAGCAGGAGCTGGGGCAGCCCAATAAACATCATTGAGGAGCTGTTCAGCACCTGGAGCTGCTTCCAGGAGGCTCTGCTAGGCTGAGACATCCCAATGACGCCACCTCAGCGCAGCTTTTAAAGCCTTCTGGCCCAGGATCAAGGGTGGGTGTTGTTTTGCCCTCAGAATGCCTGAGTTACGTCAATGGCTTGGATTTAGCTGAAAACTTCGGAAGGAAATGGAGCAGTAGCAAGGGGAAAGGCAGCTGAAAAATAAGGATATGGCCAAGGGTCAGTGAGATGTAGAGCTAATCAAGATAATATTTTTGAGATTACTATCAATGCTAGAAAGCTGTGTGTAAATGAAGACTGCACTGACCCTGGTAGTTAACCCCCGAATCCCGCAGTAAATCAGGACGCTGCGTTTGCTGACGTGCTGCACAATGGGGTCAGGGATCCCTGACTGACCAGGGGTCTCAGAGCTGCCTCATGCTCAGCCTGGGCTCAGCAGAGGATGGTCATGCCCCAGTGATTCAAAAATGAGGTTAATGGAAATCAACAGGAACAGATTTTGTTGTTCTATGGTTTTATTTTTCCCCCTTGGCTCTTCTATGAGGAATTGAAGCATCAGGAAGTGGCTTGGTTTCTCTGAAGGAAATTCACAGCACAGACATTTCTTTTGCAGGGCACATAATTGTCATTTCAGCCAGCTCTGCCTTTGAATGTCACAAACATCCAGAACCTGTCTTCACTACCTGGAGTTTGCAGGGTCTCTCTGCAGAGTACACGTGCCCTGTGCCTCAGAGAGGGTTTGTTTAGACTGAACTCATAGAAAACAATAAAAGGAGCTGAGCTTATGATGTGAATGCCTTGTAGTTTACATCCACTGCATGTCTGCAGTGAAGGGTCAGGCTTGGGTGGAATCACTTGACCGGGTTAATGAGGCTAAAATCATCTTTTAGTCACAGGTCAGAATTCTGGGCAAACTTTCTGCAAATGAATTCTCTGTAGCTTCTCCACACAAGGGGTTGGAAGCTTAGAGTGGCCTGGTCTGCCAGTCTGTTCCTTAAGAATTATTGAAGCCATACAATCAAATCCTTGATTCAATTTCCTCCCATTTGGCTCTACTGGTTCTATCCCTGGGCTCAACCAGGGACCAGCAGTGATGGAGATGGAGATTAGTGGTGATCAATCTAATTTACTGGTTGGCCCATTTCCAGTGAGCTCAAATGGACTGCAGTTAATGTAGTTTTCAACTATGTATGCTTGTGTTGTGAGTGCAAGTTAAAATTTGCTTTATATCCCTCTTACCAGATGGCCTTACAGCTAAAAGTATCAGAGTGGGAGGAAGGAGATCTGGCATTAGTTTGTAGCTTTTCTGCAGCTTTTCTATATCATCCTGGCATGCCTCTGTGAGGAATTCTCCCCAACACACTGACTGAAACCTTCTATTTTTTTTTTTTTTTAATAAGAGCAGCACATACTGGTACCACAGCTCATCTTGCATGAAGTCAAGGGTTTGGGTTGAAAAGACCTCAAAGATCATCCTGTTCCAGCCCCTCAGTGCCCTGGGCAGGGACACCTTGCCCTAGACCACATTGCTCAGAGCCTCCTCCAGCTTGACCTGGAGCACTTTGAGGAATGAATGGGGCACCCACAGCTTGTCTGGACAGTGCCAGTGCCTCAGCACCCTCACAGCGAGGATTTTGTTCCAATTGTCCAATCTGAGCCTGCTCTCTATCAGTGTGAAGCCATTTCTCTTGTACTGTCACTCCTTGCCCAAAGCTCTTCTCTAACTCTCTTGGAGCTCCTTTAGGTGCTGGAAGTTGCTCTCAGGTGTCCCTGGACCTTTTTATTCTGAGATGTGTGGCACCATGCCCATGTGCAGCACAGGGTGGCCCTCTAGTAAGGGGGAGTTTGCACTTTGCACTTGATTCTGCATCAGATAAGTTATCTTGTAGTGCTAGTAGGTGATATATTTAATTATTTTATTATTCCTATTTTTTAAAATTACATATGCTCTCAGATAAACCTGGAATTAACCTAGATCATCTTATAAACATTCAAGGCTGGGTTGGGTGAGGCTCTGAGCAGCCTGATCTAGTTTCAGATGTCCCTGTTTATGGCAGTGAGATTGAAAGGGATCTTTAAAGGTCATCTGGTTCAATCCAAACCATTCTGTGATTTCTGTGTTGCTCTGAGTTAGCTCAGTGAGGGGAGGATTAAATCCTGGAGATGCCAGCAGGGTCACCTCTGAAGCCTTGCAAAACTTGGTCTTTGTGTCTGGCTTTCCAGAACTGCCAGATGGGAATGAGAACCATAAGAGCTCTTCATTCCCTTTGTTTAGCAGCCCCTGTCAAGGACTGGGATGAGTAAACCACTCCCATGCATCCATAAAGGTGCTAAAGCAATGTGGGGCTTGGCTCCATCTGGTAGCAGATGCCTGCATGTGTGTAAGCACTGTGGAAAGAACAATGTCCTTTGAGTGCTGAAAATGAAATTCTATATTGGAAACAAAAGTTGTCATGGAAGTTGCTGTTCCCCAGTGCAGCTCAGTCATTCCTGTGCTCCTGGCTGAGGAGTGACTCACAGCTCCCATGCAGCCCCAGCAGCAGAGCCTGGTGATGACATCTGAGTATTGTTTTATTTAAACTCTTTTCTCCTGCTGCTTTTCAGCAAGAAAAATGAAGGGTTCGTGTCAGTGCATGTGTCAGGCATGGGGGTGGGGGCAGTGGGCTTGTTTGCCCTCTAACATTTCTCACTATACAGAAAATACTGTCTTTCCTGGAAGATGCTTCATGTCCTCCTGGGTTTTTTTTTTTAAGAATCACTTGAGATCCACAGAACAATGGGCTTTGGCAGTTTGTTTGGAAGGAAGCTCCATCAGGCAGGAGAAATGTGGATTTATGAGCTTCTTTGGAGCCTGCTGTTTGGGGGCAGGGCTTTCCAGGCACTGGGATATCCCAAGGAGCAGCACAAGTTCTCTGTGCAGGTGTGTGGGGGACCAGCCCTGCCTGCCCACCCTTCCCAGGCTGCATTTCCAGGATGGATTTGTAGGAAAGCCTCCACTCTTCCTGCAGGCTCTGATGAGGTGGAGGATGGCCAAGCTGCCAGGCATGGCTGCTGTGTCCATCCAAGGCATCCTCTTGGGCAGTGTGGAGGAAGGCTTTGATATGGGCTACCCTCCATTTCTGATATTTTCTATTATCTTTTTCAAACGAACAGTTAAATCACTGGGTAATGGCACTGGGTGTGCACATGGATTTTCCTCAAGCTCACCTAGATGACAATTTACTGTCAGGTGTTTTGTACATTTTACCTTGTTCTTGAATATTCACTTTGTTATCCATCAGTTATAAAAAAACCCATAATACATTAGTTATTCTGCTGCTTTGGGGGTTCAGAGCCAGGTAAGGAAAAAGCTGACAATTGTCCAACCATAAATTCTCTTAATACTCAGTCAGTATTATTTAAAATATTTAAAAATAAACCTCCACCATATCATTCATTTTAACTATATCTCATATGTCATGATTTGGTGCTCATGTCTTCCTTCTCAGCAGCAAGTCTTTACATTTTATTGTTTAGGTCAGAAGGGAGTAATAAAATAAAATCTTTTTTCCAAAATAACTGGATTGTATCATAAGACTATCAGCTCTGATTTGCTTTATGGCTAACCTTACTGAAAGTCACTGTTTCAAATAGTGGCATGAATTACAACAGCAAAAAGAAAAAGGATGTCCTGAGGATAGCAAAAAAATGAGGGCATGTAAAATGTTGCTGGGAATTAATTTACTGACGTTGTGTCATCTTTCAATAAAATATAAATCATGTGTCTAATATAAAAATATTGCAAAGCATGCAAATGATTATGAAATCCAAATCTTGTGTATTGATTCTGATCTGTTATATGGTTGAAAGGGTCTGGAAAGCTTAACAAAGATAGTTGATAGTGATGAACTTCAAAGTCTCAACCTTTGCTAAGATTTCCCTTGTGAATTGTATGTGATTCAGAATTTACCACCTTAAAGAGATTTTTCACCTGAAAAAACATTTACATGTAACATTTAGGGGGTTCTCTATGCTGAGAAGGCTTCTTCCAGGCTTTTGTTTCTGCATGTAAACTCCTTTTTGGTTCATGGAAATGGTATCAGTAACTCCAGCTCCCCTTCTTCCCTCTGAATCTCTGTCACCCCCTCAGTGCCCACAGCCCTGGGCTGTGCTGTGTCCCTGGGTGGGCAGTGCTGAGTTCCAACATGTTGTACCACATCCATTCTGACATTTTAATTATGTATTATTCACATTGTCGAAGAAATTAACAATTGGAGCAGTTGAAGCTTTTCAGGATATTTTTCCCCAAATAACAATTTTGTATTTTGAGCACCAGCCAGATTCTCCATATGGCTAAAATGTGCTAGAACAGAAAGACATTAGCATGGCTTAATAAACTTCATGCATGGTTTGTTATTGCAATATCAGAAAGAAAACAAATATAGCCACTACTTCTTGGAATAACTCTGTTAAATTATTGTTGTTTGAAATGAGCTCTTTTATGGCTGATGTAATTTGCATTGTGATAAGTAAAGCAGCATTCTGTATGTTTAATACCTTTCAATTTGACATAGGCCTGCTTGGGTCTTGCATAAATCTTCTCCCCAGTGGGAGGGGAAGGCAATATATTGAGTTTAGATATGCATCAGGAAGCAATGGGTTTGGGAGACACTCAGGCTCTATTCCAAACTCTATCATGCAGCACAAGTTTTGTTGATAGACTTTTAGCCTGTTTTCAGTCTTTGTCCATTTACCTTTCTTGGTTAAGTGTTCTGAGAGCCAGATCTAGCTGGGCACACAGACTGGCTTTGCTCCTGTGTTTCACCAAAAGCTGCAGTGCCCATGGTCACATTTGTGCAGGGGCATTTTGTCTGTCAGCAGAGGATCCTGCTGAGCACCCTGCTGCTCATTGCTCCTGGATCAGCCCCTGGGTCTGGTATGTGCAGTGTAGCACTGGGGAAAAGGTGATCCCTGTGTGTCTGAGCTGTGTGACTCAAATGAGCTTCACACAGAGGAGTCTGGCACTCCACTGCTGGTGAAAGCTCATGTTTGGGTTTTAGGCATGCATGATTTGGAGACAGCTTTGTGTGTGTGTGTGAGATTTGCAGGGCTCAGGGTGTTCTCCGGTATGTTGTGGCCATGAGGGTCCTGTGAGATTCAGGGATAAATTACTGTGCCCTTGGGACATCCCTGACCCCCTGAACGTGGCCTGCCCATGTTCAGGCCATGCTCTGCTAGGAAAACCTGCTCTGCTCATTACAGTGCACTCCTTGATGATGCTGACTGTGGGCTACACACAAGGAGCTTCTAGTGGTGAGTCCCACAGCAGAGCTGATGCTGGACCTTGTGCTCCCAAACCCCTTTTCAGGAATTGGCACTGGAGGAGGATGAGCTTGGGCTTTTTCCACCTAAATGAATGGCAGATATCTCCTTGCTGCTGATGCAGTCTGTCTTCTATGTTTTCATGAATGAGAGTATCTATGAAAACTATTTATTTACAGGCCACTGGCTTGGAGGCACTTGATGTTTTAATTAACTTGGAGGGGTTATGGTCAGAATGGCTCACACAGCTATTCCCAGTCTGATCTGCATCTCTCTGGATTCAGAGCACATCCACCCAATGCCTTCAGAGCACACGAGTGAGTTTGGATTGCTGATGTGCACAGGATGAATGTTTCTATTGCCCCATCATCGTTACCATCAGCATTTTACTCCTTGCTGGAGCAGTGCCAGTGTGGCTGTAATTAGCTGTGATTGTGCAGGATGGCAGCAGTAATTGGGAAGGTGTTGCAGGAGAGGGGCAGGCTGTTCCTGCCTTCCCCTCTTGCTGCTGGCAGTCTGTGAGTGCTGTGCTATTTGCATTTGTATATTTAAAAATGAGGAGGAAAATGCTGCTAGAAAGCAATCTTCCCTGGGAACACGTTTTCTGGGCTTTGGAGTTCACAGTTCAGCCCTGGCAGGATGTGAGACTCTGGCTGCCACCCACACCATGGGCTTAGGAGTGTTACTCTGCTGATTTCTGTTCTGCAAAGGAAAACACTGCAGGTAGGAAAATATCTGTGTGGATACAGAAACTGTGTAAGGTTTCTTACCTCAGCATGCTGAAGGCCTATCCCAGGCTGGTTTTCTTGGGCTGGAGATCTGCCCTGTTTCCATGCTGTGCCTGCTCACATCCTGGTGAGAAGTCTGGTAGCTTTTCCCTGCACCAATTGTATCCTGATGCTTCATAATACATTTGGTAGCTTCATTCCTACTGAACAAGTAACAATAGCAAAGTGTTTTCTTTTCCTGCAGGGAAGGCAAGCTGGCACCCCAGCTCTGCACTGTCTGAGCTTAACTGCTCACCCCTTTGCAGCTGCTCTTGAAAATGCTGCTTTGGCACCAAAAAACCATGTGCTTGCCACATGGGCAAACCTGTAGTGAGAGCCCAGAGCTCTCAAGCTCTGTCTCTGGGCCTCAGCTGTAGCCATGATATTTTCTGAAAATTCCCTTTGCCAGGATTTTTTTCTCCTGAGAAGCTGGGAGGCCTCAGAAACAAAATGTAAACAATGGTTATCTGCTGCTGTGGAATGCAACAGATGCATCTGTGATTAGTATCATGTGGTTGTTTTTAATTAATTGCCAATCACAGTCCACTGGTCTCAGACTGTCTGGTCACTCACAAGATTATATTATCATTCCATTCCTTGCTAGCCCTCTGATGAAATCCTTTCTTCTATTCTTTTAGTATAGTTTTAATGTATCATTTAATTTTAATATAATATATCATAAAATAATAAATCAGCTTCTGGAGTCAAGATTCTCATCTCTTCCCATGTCAGGGCTGCCTGCAAACTTCCCCACTCAGCCTCAATGAGTCATTTAGAGGTGGCAGGTGGTGGAGGAGAACCCCTCTGGCTTCAGGCAAAAGCAAGGAGAAAGCAGAGCTGTGGGGAGGAGAGGCCAGCCAGTGAAGCTGGAGAGGCTCCTGTGGCAGTGCTGGGCTGAAATCTGCCTTCACTGCCTTGGCATGGCTCAGCAGAGCTGCAGGATGGATCAGAGCTGGTGCAAACCAGAGCAAAGTGTGGCTGAGTGTGTGTTGGCTGCCTCTGTGAGCCACAAACCTGCTGGATGGAGAGCAGGGAGATAAATGGCATGTCTGAACACAGAGCATAAATAATTGTATGGGAAGCTTAGTGCTCCCATGCCAGCGTGTATAAATATTCATATTATTCCATGAATCTGTCATTATGTGCAAGTGCTTCATCTTTCCAACTTTACTCCTGCCAAAAGTCCTCACTCATGGAAACACTGGAGGCAATCAGATGATTGATGTGAGTAAAGGGCTGGGGGAGCTCTTCTAACAGCCTGATTTACAGCAGTATTTCATTCCTAATTTCTGCACACTGGGAAGCAAAACCCAAACACAAACTCAGCTGTTTTTGAGAGACTTTCTCACTGTGGGGTTCGTACTTCATGAGGGCTGAATGAAACCACAGAGCTTTTTCCCAGTCACTAATCATCTGCATCTCCTTATTATTATCAGTGATGCTGGTGAAGGAATTCTGGGGGCTGAATTGTCTCCTGAGCTGCTGCTTTCCACAGTCTCAGCCAGGCTTCTGGCATGGCTCACAGCCCACAGGAGTGGCTGAGTGGCTCCCCTGTTATGGCTTGTTATAGTTGTTAGTGCAGAGCAAAACAGCTCTGAACTCTGATATCTCAGGAGCATTTATAGGCACAAGAATGCTAAAGCTTCTCTCACTCCTGCTTAGTTCAGAGCAGAGCAAAGGTTGGCATATTCCAGCAGGTGGCTTCTCTTTGAGGCTGGCAGGCACAGAGGCTGCGGTGGATGCTGTCCCCAGGCTCCATCCATGCCTAGAGAGGGGGTGAGGACCAGACCTTCTGTTCTCTTGCCTGCTGTTGACAGCAGAGCTTGAGCAGACCCCTGCCTGCCATCCTGGACATGGCATTTTGAACATAAGTTGGTCCAGCCACATTCTAAACGATGGCATGGGAGCAGAGCAGGTGTCACTGCTGTCAGCTGAGGTGCAGCATGAGTGTCTGTGCACTCCTGACTGACTGCAAATACCATCTTTGCTGCCTTTGTGTAAGCCTTGCGTTGCAGCAGAGACACTGGAATAAATGCAGGCTGGGACTAGAGAGAGAAGGGCTCAGCACTCTCCCATATGGCTTTCATGCTCACATGCCTCTCTGTACCATTTCTACGCCTTCTCGTGCTTCGATATCGGTGTTGAGTGTAGAAAAGTGTGGCTCAAAATGAGCACAAATGCTGGTGCCAATTAAAAGTCTCATTGGAGATAAAGGGTGTTGGCAGTTCTCCCAAAAGTATCCTTTTCTCTGTTTTCATGGTTGTATAGGGCTGCTAATTTTCCTGTGATGAGTCATTGAAAGAATTTATAGAGGTAAGAGGGATTTCATGCTCTAAATATAGCCTCAAGTCAGCCCACAAGGAGCAGCCACAGGAGCTGGCTGCTGAGCTAGTAAATACAACTCAGGGCTGCTCCAGCTCCTCCTGACTGATGGAGCTGGGAGGGAGGGAATGGAGAGTGAGAGCAGGAAGAGTCAGCATGTGTAGGCTGGGGCCACAAGGCCTGAGATGACAACGTGGTGAGGTCAATCACAAGTGCAGATGAAAGTGCAACAATGGGACACTGTAGGAGCATTGGGGGGTAGGACAGATGGCCAGGATGGATGGAGATGAGAGATTGCTGCAGCCAGGGCTGGAACTTGGGGTTTATTGCAAAGGGCCTGGGTGCAGGGCCCTGCTGGGAGCTGCCAGCCACAGCTCAGAGCAGGCTGAGAGAAGAGAGGGGGAGAGAGGATGAGAGAGGTAAAGGGTAAGAGAGCAAAGTTCTCATTACAATACAATAAATCTTCTTCTGTATTGAATATTCTGATTCTCACTAACTAATTTAGTACAATATACAAATCTTATAGCATTTCTATACAGCCTATAAGGATCACTACATTACCATACTATATTACATTTTAAACCCTGAAGACTCCTGTTTGCGCCCTTTCTGCCAAGCTGGCAGGGTCTGCTCTGACTCTTGGGCCTGTCTGCAAGCCGAGAGTGTTGTTCCATCAAAAGGGGATTACTTTCAGCCAGCTACACCATTGTTTTCCAGTTGTTCAGTAACTAAGGGATCTAAAAGCTTGCTTTCATTTCAATCTCGTTTATGGTTTCTATATTCTCAAAACCTTTTGCCAGACAATCACATTTACAAGGCTTTCCTGTTTCATCTTCCCCAACAGGACACCTTTATAGATAGTCTGTTCCCAGCTCCCCATTCTAGCTGGCCCCACCTTTCTTGGCAGTAGCTGTTACTTTCTGTAGTTTATTTGGAAGGAATGAATAAGGTGATTCCTTACCAGTTGACTCAGTACCTGCTTGGATTTTGGTTTTGGTAGTCCAAAACTTTTCCTAAGTGTTTTATTCACTGTGATTTCATTGCAGCTGCTTGCTCACATTCCCTACATTGGGATGGGGGAGAGAACTGAAAGGGTAAAAGTGAGAACTCCTGGGTTAGGATAAAGGCAGTTTAACAGGTGAGGCAAACCAAGGGACTCATTGCCCACTCCCCATGGCAGGCAGGGGCTCAGCCATGCCCAGCACAGCAGGGCTCCATCACCTGTGACAGTGACTGGGGAAGGCAAACACCATCACTGCAAACGTCCCCCCTTCCTCCTCCTGCCCAGGTTTCCATGCTGAGCTGGTGCCATATTATGGGATATCCCTGGGGCAGCTGGGGGCAGCTGTCCTGGCTGTGTCCCCCCCCAGCTCCTTGGGAGCCTCTTGCTGGTGGGGTGGGTGAGGAGCAGGAAAGGCCTTGGCTCTGTTAGTGCTGCTCGTGATAACGAAAGCAGCCCTGAATTATCAACACTGTTCTCAGCACAAATCCAAACCCAGCTTCTACTATGAAGATAAAGAACTCTACCACAGCTAAAACCAGCACAACAAGACTAAGGGTGATCTGAAGACTTTTTTTTGCATCAGCTTTAATGGACTTTTCAAAGTTACCTTGAACTTAGTGCAGGTAAAAAATTGGCTGCTTGCTTTATACTATCTGAAATCCATATGATGATTTTGACCAATTTAGAAGTCGTTTAGGCAGAACTGGCTGTAAAATAAGCTAGAAATATTTCTGAGTTTAGGCAGAGCCTTAAAATCAATTTATAGGAGCATTTATCAATGCAGAAATTATCTACTTGTGAACAGCCCCAAAAAATGCACAGAACTTTCTTGCCAATAGGAAAAAATGAAACTGTGCATTAAAGTAGTGCTTTATTCTTCATTAGTGCTGCTGCATTTTCATTCCTTCCCTGTGACTGCTCCTCCCAGGGCAGGGCTGGGCACAGACAGCTCCTCCATCTCCACCTGCATAGCTGAGCTCACTTTCCCAAACAGGAGTTGCTGTGATCATGTGAAATCTGTGAGCCAGAACAGACGATTACACAGGCATTTGCACACATCAGCTCCTCCAAGAACATCATTGTTGCTGTGCATCTACTGGAGGGAAGAGAGGGTTTGGAAGTACTTAGTGAAGTACCTGATGTGGGGGACAAAGCCAAGCCACTGCTTTTCCCATTCTCCTATCCCTGGTGGTGATAGCTGTGATGTGTGAGCTGTCTGCAGCTGTGGTGGTGCTTATTTTGGTTTTCCTAATCAATTTGCTTACCCTTTGGCTGTGTAACCACGTGGGTCTCGGTGCTTTTCCAAAGAGGCTCTCTCCAGGCTGCTCTTTGTTTGCTGGTACAAGGTCTCTGGGCTCCTGTGCCTGTCAGGATGGGATGCTTGTCCCCAGCCCTTTGGGGTGCAGGCTGTGTTTTGTAAGATATAATCAATGTTCTTCAGCAGAGTTGCTGGCCAAGGCAAGCACATTTGCTTTTTTCTTTGAGACCTCAGATCAGACCCTTTTGATGCTGAAAGTCCTGAGTTGTGAGCTCTGGTGAGACAACACTTGCTCTGCTTTCACTGACCCCTTCCCCAACATGTGGCTGGCTTCACACCCCAGGTCTGAGCCACTCCCTGCCTGCAGAGCAAGTGAAACCAATGATTCATTGATGTGTTTAATTTCAGATGAAGCCAAGCAGCTCAGATGGGAGAACCTAGCAAGCTGTGAACACACTGTGCGGAGGAATGTTCCACCCAAAGGTGTATTGTGCTAGCTCAGGTTTAGTGCCAGGAGATGTACCTGCTGTTGGATCTGTGTCCTGGGGAGCTTTGAGCCTCCAGACTTGTTTGAATTTTGAGCCTAGTGCTGTGTTACAGTTACCACTTCAGTTGAGGGTAACACCTGTGTCTTGGTTAGACAAAAGGTAAAGGAGGGAAAAGCATTTTATTCTTCAGCTTATTTTTCAGGCAGTCTGGTGTTGGCACAGAGACAATGCTGGAAACAGAGGTGGGGATGTGGGGTTCCTGTTCCAGCAGGGAGGGCAGCCAAGGTCAGCTGAAAGCAATGTCAAAGCTCAGAGTGGGAAGCCTGCCAAGCCTGTTCTTCACTGCCCATGCTGCTCATCCCTGCCCTGGGCTGCCCTGGCACTGGCAGAGCTGTTGGGAGGCTGGGCAGGGCAGGGCTGCGCTGAGACTACTGCGAACCAGCCTGCAGTGAAACAGCTGTGATCTAAAGCAACCCTTCAGTGCTGCTGTTCTCAGAGTGCAGCAGGGAAGGACAGGAGCAGAGAGAAACCAGCTCTTTCCTTGGGTGCTGCTTTGTGTCACTCATGGAAGTCCAGGGCAGCAAATGCAGGTGGCTGTGATGGGAGCTGCCAGCACAGGACAGGGACCAAGGAAATGTGCAAGAAATGTCATTTTGGGGAGGATTAGGGAGGTCTGTGGTGGCCTTTGTAGGTGTGCTGCTCATGCCCCAGTGTGTGCAAGGGCTGGAAATGTCCCCTCTGATCCAGCACTGATAGGGTCCCTTGCTGCCTGGGCAGGCTACTGTGACTGTTGACAGGGGTCTGAGGATGAGGGAAGAGATGAGGACCTGACTCCATGTTTCAGAAGGCTTGATTTAATATTTTATTATATATATTATATTAAAACTATACTAAAATAATAGAAGAAAGGATTTCATTAGAAGGCTGGCTAAGAATAGAAAAAGAACAAATGACAAAGGCTTGTGTCTCAGACAGAGAGTCCAAGCCAGCTGACTGTGATTGGCCATTAATTAGAAACAACCACATGAGACCAATCACAGATGCACCTGTTGCATTCCACAGCAGCAGATAACCATTGTTTACATTTTGTTCCTGAGGCCTCTCAGCTTCTCAGGAGGAAAAATCCTAAGGAAAGGATTTTCTAGACAATCTCATGGCTCCAGGTGCCCCACTAGTGGCATGGGCACAGGTGAAGTCCTTGAGCTGCAGGACTTGGGGGCTGGCCTGTAACTGCAGAGCAGGACCAGGGAGAGCTCTGGTCATACTTGGCATTTATGGCTGAAAACACACAAAAGAATAAGAAATACATCCCTCTAATTACATCAAAAATGAACACAGCTTTTCGTGGCACCCTTGCATGTTAAAATGGGTACACAAATTTCTAGGAGTCATGGTTTTATTTTCAGAACAATTCAGAGCAAGAGAAAGAAAAGGTTAAATCTCTTTAATTTGATAAAACTGCCAGGGAACCTGCTTTGTTTTTAGCACATCCTGGCTTCTGTTTACGTGGGTTTTCCCTGTATGGTTTGGGGAGTGTGCTCAGAGTGCAGATCATAAAAGCAAAGGTCACCATCCTTCCGTGAGAGGGCTCTTCCCACCCTCTGCAGCCTTTGCTGCGTTGCACAAACGCTGTGTTTGCTCTTAGTGTGGAACAACTTGTTACTTTCTGGGAAATCAAAGAGCTGCTCTGCTTCCAGAGGCACAGGTTATACTCTGCTTTTCCTTTAATTGCCTTTTCATTCTGAACTGCCTTAATTTTCATTTAATTGCCTTTTAATTCTTAACTTCAGCCAGCTCAAGTCTGAGAGATTTGTGCCTGGGTTGGAAGGGTTTGCAGTGAGCCTGTGGCTGTCCCCAGCCCTGGCTGTCCTGAGCAGGGTCAGGCTGTCCCTGTCACAGCAGGACCAAGTGCCAGCTCTTGGGAAGGGCATCCTGAGGGCTGTGCAGATGCTGGACAAAGCCTGACTGGCTGCCCAGGCTGCACCTGACTTCCAGGTGAGCTCTGCTTTGCCCTCCTCCCCTTGCCCCCAGCAGCAGCCTGGTCATTTCCCCTGCCCAGCAGGGCCAGAGGGGCTGTGCTGCCACTCTGACCTGGGATTGCTCCCCCTGCCCTCCTGGGATGGGGGAAAGCAGGGACACGGAGGCTCCATTAATTCTGCCCAAATGTGATAGTCCTGTTACTTCTCCTCCTTCCTCTTACTTTCATCTTGTAACAACCTCCTGATGTGTTTCCCTTGTGTGGACCAGTGTGGAGAAGGTTCCATCCTCAGAAGGATGTTGCAAATCACTTTGGGGGATGGGTGCATCCCCATTAGGTTGTGCTAACCAGTCCTCAGCATGGAACTTCTGAAAACTTAAAAAGTAAAATAATTGCAAATACTGCACCTCAATACTTTTCCTTTCAAGTTTTTTACCCAATTTTGCATCCAAGTCCTGAATCAAATCCACTTTACTGGGTTGTATCCAGATAGTGCTGTTATGATGTTGTCATTTTTTCTCTTTAAATCAAATTACTTCAAAGTGGTGGCCTGTTGCCTGAACACAAATATTCTGAAGTTACTTTGGAAGAATTTTTGGGTTTTTGGCAAAAACACTTCCCACAGAGAGTATTTTCTTTTCTCCCAAGTAAAAGTCACTTTTTTATGGCTCAGAGTAACTGTAGCAAGTCAGAAAATAAATATTGTCAGTAGTCCAAAGTATAATTAACAAAAAACAATCAAGTGATGGCTGGAAATATTTTTGTGCTGATGACTGGGATTTTTGTTGTTGTTATTGCTCCTGTTGTGTTTAGAAAGCTGCATCCATGAGTTACACTGGGAATATTCAAGGTCAGGCTGGCTCTGGCTCTGAGGTGTTCTGGTTGGAGATGTCCCTGCTCATTGCAGGGGGGTTGGACTGGGAGCTCCAAAGTTCTGTTCCAACCCAAACCATTCTGGTTCTGTGATCCACTGGTAAAACACAGGTGGTGCAAGTGGCAGTATTTACTTCAGAAATGGAACCAGACTGTTTTCCCAACACTGAAATTTATTTAGGAATAGATAATGTCAATTTTTCTTCCCTCTAGTTCTTTGGTAAATATATCATCATGTTAATTATTGGCTTTATAGCCTTCTCTTTGGGGGGAGACAAAGCATTTAGCAGCAGGTCTCAATCTTAATATATGAGAGTCAATTCAGCTTAGAAGCATTCCCTTTTGCTAAATGAGTCTGTAATGTTTATTGTCTCCTGAGAAATTTGCTCAAGTAATTTCATTAGTAAGAAATTTCAGGGAGAGCCAAGCTCAGGAAAAAAAAAATTAAAAATAAGCGCTGCTGTCTTAATTTAACACAGTTTGTGTGTCTATATTTTTAAGTCACATTTTTGATGTCTGAGGCCATTTTTCAAATGTGGGGACTGTTTCCCAGGAGTGCCAGGCTGGTACATCCAGCTGCCAAAAACATGTTGGCATGAGGCAGGTCAGGTCTGGGACTGCAAACTGAATTGTGTGCCAGCAGCACAGAGCTGCTCTTGAGCATCAGAGCAATGTTTCACCAATCAGACAGGTCTTTGAACTGGGTGGGTTGGTTGAGCAGTTGGTCCCTGGTTCCTGGAAACCTCTTGGGGAAGAAGGAAAAGCCTGAGCTGCTGCCTTGGCTCTCTGTGGGTCCCTGACCCTTCCTGGTGTATCCCTGTGTTCTGGGTGCAAACAGGCTGGACTGGCTCCCCCATCACCAAAATTGCTGTGCCCAGTGCTCTGCCAGCAGAGGCACCTCTGGGGTTTGGAAAAAGGGGAGGATGGAGCCCTTGTGGAATTTGCAGGCAGCCCCAGTGAGGGAAGAGATGAGAATTTTGACTCCATGTTTCAGAAGGTTGATTTATTATTTTATGATATATTATATTAAAAGAAAATTACATATTAAAACTATAATAAAGGGAAAGGAGACATCAGAAAGCTAGAAAAGAAAGCTAATAAAATCCTGTGACTGCTCACAGCCTCGACACAGCTAGCTATGATTGGCCATTAATTAAAAACAATTCACATGCAACCAATTAAAGATGCAGCTGTTGGTAAACCATCTCCAGACCACATTCCACAGCCATCAGAGAGTAATTGTTTACAGTTCTTTTCTGAGGCTTCTCAGGAGAAAAATCTTAGCAAAACGATTGTTCAGAAAATCTGTCTGTGCCATCCCTCCCTGGGCTGAGGGGCTTTCACTGTGCCACCTGTGGCTGGTGACACCAGCAAGGCAGGGATGGGGTAAGGAGCAGGAAATAGAGGTGATAAACCATCAATTTGTCATCACCCTTAATTCAGATTGTGAAGGGGCTGCCCCTTCATCCTCCCTGCCACGAGAAATGTTTCACAACCCCTCTGCAACTCGCCGTATTTAGTGGTGAATTAAAAATGGAAATGGAAAGAATTTGCTGAGGCTCTCAAGAAGATGAATGATTGTTTCATGTGTTAGCTCTCCTCTTTCAGCCATGCTCTCCCTTTTATTGGTACTTACTGCTGGAGTGATGTAGGGTGGGAAACCCCAGAGCTGGAGGGGAGACCTCAGGTGTGGTGGTGCCACAGCATGTGGACCCTGGCACCTGGCACAACCTTGGGTTTTCATGAGTGCAACTACAGAGCTGTATCCTTCCCTCTTTTAATTTGGGTAGATTTCTCAGCTCTCTGTTCTCTGTATACAAAGATATTTTTGGAATTAAGTTCATGAAATGGTATTTTCTTTGGTGATTGATAGATCCATATCACAAGCTTCCCAGCAAATAAGTTCCCCCCTCCTCTTTCCCTGCTCAGCAGTCAGCCAGAGGACTCATGCTGCTGCATTAATCTGTATGCAAGCAATCAGGCTGGTAATCTGTGCCAATAAAGGGATTTATGGTCTCTCAGAGCACAGAGACTACATTCAATCTTGCTGACAGCCCTAGGGTATGCCCCATTTAGTTGTTGGAAGACAGCAGGGTGTTTTTTCCTTGCTGACTTGAAAGTGATTTCTGTGACCTAAAGGACATGAGTGTGAGGAGGACTAAAGACTTTTAAAGCCCTTGCTAGAGAATCTGTTTTGGAGTGCAGAAGGGATCTCTAACACCTGCATGAAACCAATAACAATAGTCCTTTACGTCCCTGGAACTAATCCTTAAATATGATCTGATGCCTGTACTTGCTGTGCTTGTCTATTCTCTTTTGATCTCTGCCTGTTACACCTTGCTCTTATGGTTCTCTGCCATTCCCAAACCAAACTCCACATTAGGCAGGTTCCCCAGCCTGGTTTCAGTCATGTCCTTCAGCCTTCCAGCTCTTTTTTTTAATTACAAAAAACATTTATTTATTACAAAAATTCCTTTGGGCCCTACAGTGCTTGCTGGTGAGTTGGTTCTCCAGGGAGCCCAGACCCCATTTACATTTGGGATATGGGCAAGGAACCACTCATCCCATGCCATGTCAAAGATATGGTTTCTGGTTTTTTGGCTGCCCTGGAAATATAATTTCACCTGAAGTACAAGCTTGCACAGGAAATATTTTATTTCTCCACATTTGTTAAACTGGTATTCAAGCTGTTAAAACTTTGCCTACACTATTTCAGGTTCATTCAGGCTGGGATGTGACTTTAAGGTAGCTCAAAGTGTTGCATTAATATTGACCTGCCGTGATTGCTGCACTAAGGCTGGGTTCACTAGTTTGTTATTTGGAAGAAACTGGGAAAGTCTCTCCATGTCCTCTGGAGATCCCATGAGGAGATGGTAGGATGGCCAACACTGAGGAGATGTCGCAGCTCAGGAGGATCATCCGCCTGACATGTGTCACTGGGGACAGCTCCCATCAACAGTGGGCTCACTACAGTGGGGAGTGACATTGTGTCCTGCAAATCCAAATTTAATCTAGGTGACATTTAAATGGAAACAGTTTTTAATGCCTTTGAGATTGAAGGTATATCAGAATGCTCTTGGAGTGACCAAACTGTCTGGAACAGGGGAAAGGCTGTGTCTGAGAAGGACAAGTCAAACTAAAAAAGGATGGTGACATTTTTTCATTTTCCTGTCAGCAGCAGGGATGTGGGAGTCCAGCCCCACGGCAGACTCTTGTAGAGATCTGTTATTCCATGCAATTTCACCTGTAACCATTGTGTCCAACACATAAATCCTAACATCCCCTTATACTCCATTACCAGAGTACCTGCTTCACAGATTCTTTGCTGTGAAAACACAACCGAACTGAGCAAAAAGAATAAAATATCTAGAATTTCCTTGGTGTCATCCCTCCGTGCTTCATCCCATGCAGGATGCAGCTCCTGCAAGCTTTACCTCCTGCTTCAGCACACAATCACTCCTTCCTCATGTTGACCTTTTCATTTAAACTACCAGGAAGCCCCAAGACTTTAGTTAGGACAGAGCCCTCCTGTGTCTATAAACAGTTTAAGAAAAATGAAAAGCAAAGGTTAGCAAGAGGCTTGCAGAGACTTGGTTAAACAGGTGGCCATGTCATGGTTTCTTATTAAATAAACAGAGCGGGTCTGGAAATCATCCAAGAGACAAAGAGGTGTTGACATTCTCATTTTCATTGCTGCAATTCAGGTTTTAACTGTTTCTTACTGCTGAAAAAATGGGACTGTGTGCTTTTTGAGCATTAGGGACAGCACAGTGTTACTGAGCAGATTTTCCATCCAAGTGCTTCCAGTGACTGTTCCTCCAGACCTGTGCCTTCATGTGGGAAACAGATGAGGGGAGAGATTCCCCATGCAGGGTTAATTCAACAGGAATGAAAGATCGAGTTCTGGAAGATATCTCACAATGTTAAGGGTCTCAGAGCAGTTGAACTTTCATAGCTCTAAGAAGAGGAGTGAAACCAGAACTTGCCAGTACAGGCAGCACATAAACCCAGGGCAGACAGACTACCTGGGACAACAGCTTCATCACTGCAGTGGGAGAGATGTGTATTGAAAATAAAATGAGCACTCCAGAGAGGCAGAGGCGTCGCTAATGGCCCAAAGCTAAGACAGTGGTTAACACAGCATTCATTTTATTTGCATTTTATCCTATTCTTTTCAAGCTATACGGGAAGAGAAATGTCTGGGGTCAGAATGAGGAGCAGATTTTCAGTACCATGCTCAGTTGAATGGATGCATAAATCCCATTAGCAGTAATGGAAATCAGTTGTCTAACCCAAGTAATTGAAGTTGTGTGCTGAATTTGCTTTCTTCCACAGTAGTGGGTCTGAATTCTGCCTCTTAGCTTGCTGCGGGTAAATAAAATGTGTTTTGTTGCTACCAGGACTATGCATAAGGGAAATATAATCTTCCAGATTTGATGGTGTAGTGCAGGTTTGCAGGTGCAAATTCATCAGGACTTCTTGGAAAAAGTCATTTGCCTGAGGAAGGTGGGGACAGGGGAATGTGGCCATAAGGGAGGTGCCAGGGACAGGTGTGTGTGGAGCACTGGTTGGTGTCCAGGACATTGTATTTACATGGCTCATCTTTGTTTCTTGCTGAGGCAGGATTACATGTGTTTTCTAAGACACTAGCGTTGTGCTGTCCTGCTGTGATAAGGACAGGAGCTTCCAAGCTAGGCATGAAATTCCTCCAGGCCAAGAATTGCTACTTTAAAAAATGTTAACTAGATTTAACTGGCCACCTTCTTCTTTTGGTAAAACTGGTTCTTCCTTTGAATTTGCTCTCAGCTTCCAGTGGGATTTTGATGTAGGCCAGGCTTATGTGAGTAGAGGAGGACATTTGGGTATGACTGGGAAATTTTTTACCTTTCTCCCTCCTAGTTTATAAACCTGGAAATGAGAGTAGGAATATGTATAGAAGTTAACAACCCCTGTCAGCCTATTCTGCAGAAGCATGCAGGGCAAGATCATATTTTGCAAGCTGGAAGGAAGTCATTGTTAGTGATCCAGACATGGAACAACCACCCAGATGACAATGCTCGTTAGGTGAAGGTATAGAAGAATCTGTGCACTGAGTTTATCCTGAAAGAGTTTGCAGGATTACAGCACAGTTTGACTGTGAGAACACAGCAAATTCATAAAGGGCCATATTATGACCAATTAGAAGGGGGACTGATCCCAGTGTGCCTTTGTATCTTCAGGTGGAAGGAAAGGAGGAAAACAAGTGGGCTGGGCAAGGAGAGAATCCACTCAACCCTTCATCCAGCACATCTCTAGGAAGAGAAGCCAGCCAGTTACTCTCTGTAGAAGTTCCTCCACTGGCAACACAGCTGGGAGGGACAGATGAATGTCCTTTTTCTGCAGAAGGATTGGATCAAATACCAGCTTTGTAAACATGTTGTCTTAATTGCAGCTCTAATGTGATTCTTTGGCCAGGGATTCACTGACCTAACGAGGCTCCAGCTACCTGCAGCTGTTGGTGTCTGTGAATCTCCCCATTGCTGGGAAATCAAGAGGGACTTGTCTGAGCTCCCCTTGCAGTGTGAGTGGGTTTATAATGTTACAACTGCTGGTTGGGGTTTATCAGTTAATGGTCTTTCAGTTAAATTTGATCTACATTGGTGTATCCATAGGGCTGACTTTAGACCATATTGTCCTGCAACACCAGCAAGCTTAAAGCCACTCACTTGAGTAAAAAACCTTACAGAAGCATGTTGAACCAGCAGGGTCATCTCTATCAGCCAGAGCTGAGACTTTCACAGCACAGTTATCTTGATGGGACATTCTGTTATGGTATAATCTTCATTCTTTTGTGTTTATGTGGCACATTAGCCTATCTGTGGTTTTGCTTGGGTTCATGCAAGAGTATGGTTTCATGTTCATCTGCTTATTCTGGCCATCTATTTTTTTCCAGTCCTCTGGAACACCCATAGCATTCCATTTGTCAGAAGTCAGCACTGAATGATGCTGTGGGTGTCAGGGAAAATGGAACAGAAACTCTTGCCTGGTGCTTTCTCTCTCCAGCCACATTTTTCTGCTGTGGGATCCAGGAATGATCAGGTGCAGTAAAAAGTGCTGTTTGCAAAGTCCTGTTTTACAGACCCTTGTGCAAAGAGAGCTCTCCAGAAGCTCATAGACTTCACAGCTCTCTCTTGATTTGGGGCATTGGTGATCAATGCCAATGTCAACTTTCCCAAGGCAGTTTTTTTAAGCTTCTATTTTTCTTGCAATTCTAGCTTATCAACTTTATAAGGATGCTTGTGTTCCAAGTTTGACACTTATTTTCCATGGATTAATGTTATTTCTTCACAGCAGCCTGAAGCTGAGTGTAGGAGATTTTTTAGATCATTACATTTAGCGAAGACTTTGACTCATGTGTGGTAGTTGAGGAGACAATGCCTGTCCCTGGCTGCCCACAGATTTATTTAGGCTGAGATGCTGGCATCCCTTTGGCTATGGCTAGGTGTTAGAGGTCAGGAGTGAGCTGCCCCCCTTGTGCAGGCCCTGCTAACAGAAATATCTGCCTTGCCCACCCTATTCAGCTCCTCAGGAGTCCCAGGCTGGCCCTGTGTATACAGCTGTAAACAACCAAATAACTGAGTGTGACTAAGAGGCAAATGAGTGACTGCTTGGCTCACCCCAAGCACTCAAGACCTTCTGTGCCCTTAGCACAACAGTTTGTGTTGTTTTGGTATAACTGCATTGAGGGTAGAGAATGTGCAGCAATGGGGAATGGCTGAACCCAAAGGACTCTCTGTACCTTACTAAAAACAGCTCATTTATCAAAAAAACCTGTATTTTTGCAGTTCTGTTAGGGGAATGATAGGACAACTTGACCAAACATGTTTGAAATGTGGATTTTGGGATGGGGCTGGAGGACAGAAGGCACCTTGTTCCTCGTTGCAGTGGATCCAAATGAACACTTGGCATAAATAATCACAGAACCACAGAATGGCTTGGGTTCAAAGGGACCTTAAGAATAATACAGTCCCACACTCCTTGCCATGGGCAGGGACACCTTCCAGCAGACAAATCACACCCAGCAAATCCATGTTTCTCCAATTCAGAAACACGGATGCTGTGCAGAACAGTGTCAAACACTTTGCACAAGTCCAGGTAGATGCCAGCTGCTCTTCCCTTGTGCACCAGTGCTGTAATCCCATCCTGGAAGGCCACAATTTGTCAGGCATGATTTGTCATTAGTGATGCTGTGTTGGCTGTCACCAATCATTCCTTATTTTCCGTGTGCCTTGGCACAAAAAGGAGCATCTGCTCCATGGTCTTGAGGCACACCAAGGTGACACTGACTGTTCCTGTAGTTCCCTGTGACCTTTTTTTTTAACCTTTCTGAAAATGGGGGTTATGTTTCCCTTTTATAAATAGTGGGAGCTTCAGTGGAGTGCCACAGCTTCTCAAATATGAGGGACAGTGGCTTAGGCACTCCCTCTGCCAGTTCCCTCAGTGAATATGTTCTCAGCTAAATGAATGCAGAGGACAGATTGTGCAATTACCTATCTCTAGGAAGGACAGAATTGGAAAATTAGTGTGATTTTTAAATATAGAGGGGAAGATTATTTTGATAGTAAAAGTTGAGAAATCAAGCACCAAAATACAGAGCTAAGATCAAATTTATTCTTTTCAGTACTTAGAATTTGGAGAGGTTTGCCTTCATTTCTATCTTCATTTAATAATTTGCATAGCACAACACAAGGTAGAGGTGTTTATGGAACCCTCAGATGTTGTAAATTATCAGGCAATGCTAATTTATCTTGATTAAATCGATATGAAGTCTAAGTACAAAAGATGAAACTTTGCTTCTGGCACTGTCCTTTGGTGTTCTGATTTGAACTGAAACATTTTGGCTGAAAAAACCACCCTGAATATTTGACAGGTCTGTAACAGGGTGTTGTGCTCCACTCCCATTGCTCCATGTGGCTTTCTATTTTAAACGGGGTTGAATTTCAGTGCAGGGTACTAAATACATGTGGTATCACTTCACACTCAGGGAAGATGCCTCTATATTTTCTTATGCATTAAAAGAAAGTTAATTGCATTGCCAGCTGCTTCATTTGATCTTTTTAAAGGATAAACACAGTCCATTGTGGCTCACACTACAGAGTGAATCAGGATTTTTATGAATGTGAACAAGATATCTTAGTCACTTAAGAATGAAGGTCAGCATTTCTCAAACCCATTGAAGAATATGGGTGTGTTTTCAAAGCTCAAAATTTAAAAGCTGCAATTAAAATATTGTCCTCAATGTAATTTTTTTAAATCTGTCATCCCTCCCTTCCTCAACTCTAAAAAGAATGAAAAAATAAAATAACAGAGCAGTAGATCTTTCAGAGTGAACCCATGTCCCTAAAGCAGGCATGATTTAATGCTTATTGTTTCTTATGCCAACTTAATTCTTCTAACTTTTGCTATGTCCAGAGTGTGAAGTCAGTCCAGATTCCAAATGCTTTTTCATTTCCAAAAGGGTGCGTGATTTATATGTCCAACAATGGCTAGCAGAGCTAGGCTCAGGTATGGGAGAGGTAAAATGAGGATACACTCTCAGCAGACAGCTGTTGCTGTAAGGGCAGGTTGTTTGTCCAAGTCAGCAGCTGGGAGGATCTGAAGCTGCTTGGTGCTCTTAGTATAGAAGAAAATGTTGGAGTCTTAATGAAATGCCTGTGAGAAGTACTAAGTTATGTGCAGGCTTTCTGTTGTGTCTTTTAAGCAGTGTCCTAGGTAGCTGCACACACAAATTACTCTGCCTTCACTTCTCCACAGTCCTGCCCACACACTTGCAGTGGTGCATTGCAAGTAGGTGCTGATGGCACCATGTGAGAGGAGAGAAGCCTTTGCAGGAATGGCTTCTGAGCACTACAGCTAAAATGCCCCAAATAATTATCATCATTGTTTTTCTGTAGAGGACGGGCATTGCAGCAAGCAGGTTTGTACAGATAACCTCCAGCTCCCTGCAGACACTGAATCATTTTTGTGGGCGTTCTCACTGAAGGTTTTAAGTTCTGTTTGAGATTTGCTTTCTGCAGGGAGTAAATCCCTTGTTTTAATCAAATGCCAAAAACGTCAAAACTTTTTGGGGGAAAAAATAAATCTAAGCATTTTTTAGTTAAGAATAAACTTTTCAGGAGTGCCTAAAGGGAGATGCCGTGGGTTTGATTTACAAAGGTGCTGAACTGGTTAAATTAGGGAGGGGGAGAGTGAGAGTTACAGAAATGCAAAGGTGCTTCCTTCTCCTGGCAGTCACACTTGCTGCGATGTTTTGACTTTTCCCTGTCATTCTTACTGAGCACTGCTGTGACCCTTGAGGGACTGAAATCCTTTTTGCAGCAGCAGCCCAAAGCTCTGCAGGCACAACAGCAAATTCAGCCAGCTAGGCAGCTCCTGCTGAGAGCAGCCTCCTACAGCTTGTCTCAGCAGTAGTATTTGCTGAGGGATGTCTTGGTGGGTGATGTTCACAGGCACACTGGCCTACACTTTGTGTAGCTTGCATTCTGCTCAGATGGCTTTCTCCTGATTGTTTGCTTCTTTGGAAGTGTGTCAGGTTTTGTTTTTCACTCTGCAGACAACTCCATGTGCCGTGGGAAATCACTGCATAAAGATGTCCCTGCAAAGCCAAGTGCTATAGTCCCTACAGCTGTTTCTCACTTGAGTAATACCTTCACTGCCCTTAAAAGCATTGGTGTTCCACACAGACACTTTATTTAGGTGTCCTGGATCATCAGTGGGAGGTAATTTCACCCACTAGATAGTACTGCATGTTGAAAAGTGCTGATCTCCAGAACACTGCCTGCCAAGCACGTGAGCAGGAGCGCAGAGCTGCTGGAGATAGCAAGGTATATCCATGCCATCTACAGGTAGAAGAATGAAGCTGGCAATGTGCAGCTCTGGCATCTCCCCTGCTCCAGGTTCGCTCTCTTGGCCCCTGCTGAGGTGGCCATGAGCTCTGCCATGCAGGGACAGGCAAGGACAGGGCTCTGGGGACAGACCCCTCCATCCTCCTCTGGCAGGGGCAGCAGGGAAACAGCGACTTTGTGCATGGCTGAGCCTCCTGTGTGAGTGAGAGCAGCTGTGGCACTCATGTCCCTGTGTCACCTTGGCAGGAGGTATGAGCAGTGCCTAGATGTGGGTGTTGTGGTGCTGCTCCATGGTTCAGGGGAGCTTGGAGAAAACCCTTGTGTACCATGAGGATCACCAGAGCACCCACAAAGAGCTTGGAGAAAGCCCTTCTGAACCATGGAGGAGCACCAGAGCACCCACAAAGAGCTTGGAGAAAGCCCTTCTGAACCATGGAGGAGCACCAGAGCACCCACAAAGAGCTTGGAGAAAGCCCTTCTGAACCATGGAGCAGCACCACAGCACCCACAAAGAGCCTGGAGAAAGCCCTTCTGTACCATGAGGAGCACCAGAGCACCCACAAAGCTCCTCCCAAAACAGGCTGCTGAGAGAGGGAGCTCATAAAACCCCTGTGGTCAAGGGGACAGTGTGAAGGTGTTTTATCAGCAGCCAAGGGGCAGGAGGAAGTGGAGCCCAACAGTTTGTCAGGGAAGAGAGAACTTTTAAATTGTCTGT
Organism: Zonotrichia leucophrys gambelii; assembly: GCF_028769735.1. Classification (NCBI taxonomy): domain Eukaryota; kingdom Metazoa; phylum Chordata; class Aves; order Passeriformes; family Passerellidae; genus Zonotrichia; species Zonotrichia leucophrys. The sequence goes on from NC_088174.1 coordinate 7,640,030, forward strand.
CAAACCATAATCATGGAAACCTGAGGAGGAGAGGCATCAGCAGGTATGTCAGCACAGATAGGCATCAATCTTCCCTGGCTAGACAGCAACATGATTACTTCTGGAATACTGTCAACAACCTGGAAGTGCAGAAAGCTGATTTGGTCTGTTTCAAATGAAGGGAGGAGGTGGGATGCACCTCCTCCCTTAGATTGTTTACAGCTATTTTTTAATTAGGAACAATTTAAACCTGTACCTCTATTTTGAAAGATTTACATTTATTTTGTTATGGCCTGTTCCAAAATAAGGTCAAACTTAGGACAAATACCATCTTAGCCATTTTCTTTCTGTTTCTTAATGTTTTTGTGATTTCCTTCACCTTAGCTTAGGAGATCCAAGCAAAAGTTATGGAGCAGTTGATAGGAAATACTACTAAATAGCTTAAATTTTATCAGAAAAAAAAGATGATTTTTCATGTTATCAGGAAAATTTTATTTAGGAACAGTTCAGTAAGTGCAAACCATTTGGAACCAGTCAGCAATGCTGCTCAAGCCATGGTGGGACCTCATCTCCTGACCAGCATTCAGTGCTGCTGATGGGGCACCCGGCAGGACATCTGTCCCCTCTGCATGGATGTGTCACCAGTGCCAGTGGTTTGGCTGATCCACAGCTGTTGGGTTTAGCTTTGGGGCTTTTGTCACCCTGCTTGTTATGCTCCAGATACAGCAGTTCTTCTGCAGGGGAAAATGCACTGAGCTGCTGAAAAACCTTGGACAGACAAGATTAGAGATGTAATGTACAGTTACTGTGTGACATGAGATTTCTACTGCTGTTGTTCTGCCTCAGGACTGTTTTCTGCTACTGGAATGTAACTATTGGTGAGCATGGTCTCTGCAATCTCTTCAGTTCTGCAATCTCTCCTTGGTTTTGGAACACCTCTCTTTTCCTGTGTAATGGCAAGGGCCATGCAAATGAGGTGCATTTTTAAAGTGAGATTATGTCAAGATACTGTGATTTATAACCACAATATCACAGTCTTGTCTCAACTTCTTCGCACAACTTATCCTAATGGCATCTGCTGTTATCTGGGAGGAGAAACAGAACCTTAGCTTACAGCTCAATTTATATTAATTGCGTTTCCTTCTTATGTGTCTGGACCAAACTTTTGCTGTTTGTTTTGCAGGAGTTTAGGGGAAGGCAATCAGCAATACCATGGCCTGCTGTACAGCACATATCAAACAATTAATATGACGTTTTCTGAATTAAAAATTACTAGTAGCATAAATGATCAAAGTGGTTTGTCAGAGAAGAAACATCTGTGCTGACTGCAAACCTTTGAAGGCACCAGCCCATTAACACCCATTAAATTGATGATTTATGGGGCTGTGCTGGAGAGGAGTCTTTCTCCAAACACCTTGGGGTATGTAAATTTTATCCCCGAGGTGCTGACAATCAGTTAAAAATCCCTTTGGTGTATCTTACCTTCTTTATCCCCCTCTGTTCTGCTTTTGGAAGGGCAGTGCTTTGGCTGGAGGCTCCAGAGTGTGCAGGTACTGTGTCCAGAGATGATGGGAGGGTGTGAGCATGGCCTGACTCTGATTTTATTCCCAGCTGCAGGCTCTAATAGGCAACTTCTGCTTCTTCAAGCTCATCTTCAGTTGCCTTCCCTGCTGCTGGTGGAAAGAGGAGGTGAATGGCTGGACACAGCAACCATCAGTGACAGAGGATTTAGCAGAAGACCTCAGACAGCCAACAAACACCTGGTGAAGAAAGCAATAGAAAAACAGAGCTTTAGCCCCAAACTCTAGGTATGTTGTGCTATTAAGACATTTTTATTCTATCTGCTCAGCTCTATCTCCACTGCATTAAAATTCCTACCACCCCTTTTAAATTTAGGGGAATTAAGGGCACACACTGAACTACTTGTTATTAATATCTCAGCACTATTTTCTAATTCCCAATTCATACTTGAAATGGATTAAAACCGCTAATCCTTGACAAGGCAGCAAAATGTGATGCTAATTTATTGATATGCTCTTTGAAGAAACTTTGGGTTTCTTGTCTATAAATTAAATTTCACCAGAGCATTCAGGGCCCTTTGCAGGCTGGAGAGTGGAGCTCTGTGTGCTGACACACCACGTCCTTGGGCTGAGCATGGCTGGGAGGGCTGGCTTTTTTCTGCAAGGGTGTGTTTGTGCCTTGTTGGCTTTCTCCTAAGGCTGGCTGTGCCCGTGGTTCAGCTCATTCCCTATCAGCTCACCCTGGACAGGGCTGTGACCTCTTCTGCTCCATCCCTGGCCAGGCTCTGTCTGCACCGAGGGTGTTTTCAGTGAGCTGTGGGATGGCACTGCTGAGCCTGGCAGAGCCTGGGTTCTTCTGCTGGGAATTATTTCGAGTCCTTGCACATTTTTCATTACCTTGCAGCTTAATTTCAATCTTCCCCCTGTAGGTTTGTTTGTAACACTCTCCTTTATCAAAGGGAGTGGATTATTTTCAGAATATTGCAATTATGTGGCAGTTGTTGCTTTCCTTGGTGGTCGTTCTCTTGTCTGGGAAGGAGTGAACACTGGAAGCTTAGAGAAAGCCTGCCACAGGAATCTGTGCTCTGTGTCCTTCTCAGAGCTGAGCAGAGCTGCCCCTGCTGGAGCCAGCCTTGTCCAGGCACAGGGCCCTTTCACAGCTCTGGAAAGGCAGCCAGAACAGTTTGTGCATCCATGCCAGGCTCCAGAGCCCTGCTGGCTGCTGGGGTGGGCTGTCACAGAGAGCGCACCCTGTTTGTGCTGGAGTGGAGTCACTGGGACTTTGGGTAAAGCAGGTTTTCAACAGCAGCATCCTGGCCATGGCTGATGTTACAGCGAGCCCTGCGTGGGCATTAAGGCATCAACACAGCTTCCTGTGGGTTGTTTGATTTCTTGTCAAACCCAGTTCTCAGGGTTTGACATTTCTGCCTTGTGTAAGGTCAAGAGCATTAAATTTTTGAAGTCATTTTATGCTACCATGCCTCCTTCATTCTCTCTGTTATACCAGATATTTTTTGTTTGAAAACATAAAAAAAAGGAGTTGCTGGTCTTAAAAACATCTCATAATATGAAAAATTTAAATGAAAGTTCTTCTGAAGAATATTTTTAAAATGGCCATTATCACTCCAAACATTTCTGGAAAACTGACAACAAGTTTTATCAAATTTAAATTATTTGCAATTAAAAAGGGCAAATTGCTAATGAATCCAAACAAAAGTTTCTGACAAATACCAGCCCCTGTTTCTGTCCTTTTATCACACTCTCTGCACCACTGCTGTGCAGAACTTCTATCTGACTGTCCTTCAAGGGCTCTCAATTAGTCAATTAAGTTTTGGAAATTCAGAGGAGAGTGAGATTTGTGATTCCCAGATACTGAGGCTGGGTTAATGGGGTTGGTGACTGGTGACACTAATGGTTGCACAGGGCTCTTTTGGTGTTGGATGGGAGTTCCTGGCAGTCATTTTTCATCCCGACTCCAAACACTTTCCCATCTGCATCAAGCCCAGAGTGAGCTCAGCTGAGTTGCCTGGAGTGCATTGTCCTCTCCCCAGACAAATTTTTTAAATGGAAAAAGCAAAATGGTGTCACAGCCTGTGTGGCAGGGGTGGGAGTGAGGGCTGGGAAGTGATTCCTGCCAGGATCCTCAGCCTGGAGAGTTAAATGCACACTGAATTGTCTCAATGTGGTGTTTGTTTCACTGCTGCATGCCAGGCAGAGGACAAGACTGGATCTGCCTGGCATTTGAGGCAGGTTCTCACAGCAGGCAGAGCTGGCTCCCATTTACACTGCTGAACATTCTCTGTCAAAAAGCCACTGGCTAAGACACGTAGTGTTAATTACAGATAATGTCAGCTGAAATACCTGGAGGAGACAGGCAATAGCTGCAGTCTGCAGAATCCAAGGGGACTTGTTCTGAGTGGCATTAATTTTTAATGCTTTAATCAGGATAAAATCCCTCTACAAAGTCTTAAGGGGGAGTAGGAGTAGTCTGTTTAATTTTTTTAATATGACCTGAAGGAGAAAGCAATAATTTCAACAATCTCTAGTGATGACAAATTTCTTAACTGGACAACAGGAAAAAGAAACCTTTCAGTTTTACCCAAGACATTTAAAATTCAGCTGAAGGCATACAGAGAACACCAATTCCACTATCTTTATAAGCCATTCTGTAAGATTTAAATCTCTTGCATGCTCTTTTTTTTTTTCCTTTTTCTAAGTGAGATTTCATGCTGGCCTGATAGACAATTCCCTGCTAAATCTGAAGGGTTTTTGCCCAGGAAAAGGCAGGTTTCTCCCCTCCCCTGGTGCTAACCTTGTGTACCAGCCCTGGGTGAGCTGTGCAGGGGAGCAGTGGCAGGGGACCCAGTGCACCCCCAGCAGCTCTTCACCCTGCTCTGATCACACCCTCCCTCCCCAGAACACAATGGTGCATTAACAACCTTTCAAAACCCAGAGCTGTATTCTACAGGTGTGCAAGGCATATGGCTTCTCCCCTATTAGCAATGCAAATTTAATCAACTGGAATAATATTCAAAGGGTTGGCTCAGCACGAGCCAGCAGCCAACAAGCAGTTGTCATTTTCCCCTGCTTTTGACAAACATGAGAAAGATCTTTGATTAAAACTTCAATTCTCCTTAAAACCGATATCCCTTTGGATGAAAGGAAGCAACATCCTCTAGAAGTTCTATTGTATTTCTGCTGTCACTTCCTAAGCAAACTGCTTTTTATGTCCAGATTTCAGCAACATCAGAGAGAAAAAATCTGTTACTTTCCAGTTGAAAAGCAATCCCTGTCACCAAACGTGCTGGAATTCAGCAAAGTGACAAAGTTCAGGATGATCTGCATATTTTCCCATGTGAGAGTTCCATTGCATTTCAATTTAGTTTCCTAGCACGACACTGTTTGTTGTCCCTGGCGCTTGCTAACAGCTCCAATATGCTGGGTGTCTCCTCCCCTGCCTGTCAGGCAGTGCCAGGTCACTGGGTTCACTGCAGAGCAGGGGTCTGGAGGGCTCCAGTGCCCTCCTGGCTGCAGCAGCACAGCCTTGGTGGCCATGGTGGAGGCAGCAGCAGGGTCACCTTTCATCTGTGTCACATCACAGGCACCACAACCCAGCAGGAGATGCCCTTCACTGACCCTTTCCCAGTTTAGCAGAGTGGCAGGATGCTGGAAGGGGATGTCCTTGTTCCTCTGGGGTTTGGGGGACTTTCCAGTGTTTGAGCCACGCAGGTGAGGCATTGAGCACCTGTAACTAATGAACCTGCTCCTTTTCTTCTGGCTGACACTAGGTTTGGCCTGATGGCACTTCACTGGGGCTCATTGATGTTGGTGATGACAAGATCTGGTCCTTGCCTATGAAGTAGCTGTATCCTCATCCTGTGGTAGGTAAAACTGCCTCTCCTTTGTTTTGGCATGTATACATTGCACATGGTGCTGCACCCCAGGGTGGCCTCTTCTTACATCTGTGCAGTTGGAGGAATCCCTATAGTGTCACACAGTCAAATGGGCTGGGAGACCTCACTAGGAATCTCAGATAATTGTGGTCACTTTATTTTTCATTCACTTAATAAAAGAAAATGTTAAATTACCATGGCAGATAATTATGGTAGTATTTTTCTCATATTCTGGTTCATTAAATGCTGATTGGCAAGGGCTTGCTAACAACTTTCCTGTTTCAAAAAATGTCATCATTTACAGGACTCAAAACAGTTATTTTCATTGAAACCACTTTATCTAGAAGGGCCCTGCTTGACACATGTATTTGACCATAAAAAGCATCCAAGTCCATCTGACTACAGCAGAAACCCAAAATCCACATTGTCTGAAGATGAAACCCAAAATCCACATTGTCTGAAGATGGGGAGGTGAATCCTGTGGTGGGCAATGAGGTTGGGCTTGTCCTGTTGAGGATCCTTTGTGCTCCAGCACTGAGGGTTTGTACCCCTGTGCTGCCTTCCATGACCAGCTGGGCACAGTGACTCAGTCTGCAGCAGTGGCTGAGGGCTGCACGGGGGATATGAAGGTGTTGGGGATGTGGGACAAACCTTGGAGCTGTGTTTTCATGAGGGAAATAAGAACAAGGCCAGCTAAGGAAAATCCAAAGCTAAACCAGGAATGCTGGAGTCCAGCAGGCAGAGTTCCATGTGTGCCAGCAGCAGAAGGGGCAAGCAGGCTCTGGGATGCCTCCTGCTCCTCTGCCCTGCTGCTCCTGGGGCTGTGCTGCACCCAGTGCCCTGTGCTGCTGTCAGCACCCCAGCCCTGCCTAGAAAACAGCATTTCCCTGCCCTGGGCTCTGTGGAAGGGGTTCCTCCCTGTCTGAGGCTCTTGGATCAATGCAGAGCTTGCCTGCAGGCTGGTTGCTGGGGTGGCTGCTGCTGCTAAGTTGGTGTGGTGGCCAGTGTGTCTCTGGCTCCTGGCCAGGTGCATGAGGAGCTTTCTGAGACACCATCTGCTCCTTGCCTGAGTGTTTGAGTGCTGCCACTCAGCCCTGGAGTGCCACCACCCTGCCCCCTCACATGCATGGCCCCCAACCCAATTCCAGTAGTTCTGGGAGGGCTGCAGGGAATTGTCCAAGAGCTCCATGGGGCCTTCTAGGGCAGGGTGACACCTGTGGCCCTGCCAGGCCCTGCCTGGGCTGCGGGGGTGATCAGAGGGTCTGGGAGAGCACAGTGACCCTGGAAGGCTGGGGCGGGACTCCACCACCTGCAGAGGAAGGCAGAGGGTTGAGCAATGTCACAGCTGCCAGGGGTGCTGCAGGAGGCAGAGGGAGCAGGGCTGCATGGGGAGGGAGGCAAACATCAGCCCTCAGAGCAGGAGGCAAAGCCCTGGGGCTCCTGGTGCATCATCACACGGGACAAGCAATGCCCCTGCTGTGCTGCGAAGGGTGCAGGTCTTGAATGTGTCTCTCACAGAGCTTTTATTTTTGTTTTCCTGGAGGAAAGTACACTTCAGCATCTCTTCTTGCTATGTCACTTGTTCCTCTTGTAGCCAGGCAGGGAAGTGTGAGTGCCTGAACATCTGTTGTGATTCTGGGGTTGTGGCTTGGTTTGGATTTTTGGTTTTAATAAAACTTGTTCAGCACTGAGAAGCAGTGAGCAAAGACTCTTTGGGCACTTTGATTCCCTTGATTGCTGATTTTTGTTTACTTCAACCTCTTGAAAAGCAAAGCACTTCTTATCTCTTCACAAGAAATGAAGCCATTTCTTCAGCTGCAGCCTACTTAAGGGTGTTTTTCTGATGCCTGTGCTTTCCCCTGAGAAAACATGAAACACAATGCAAGGAGTTTAAGCAAAAAGCCAAAGTCCTTGGACTCCAAAGGCATCAAAGCTGAGCTACTTTCCTTTGAAAATAATCTTGGGTGGGCTGAGATTATTCCTAGGCATTTATAATGCCACCCATCACACAGGTTTTATCCTAGCTAATTTTGTCTTGCATTTCTTGATGTTTTTCTCTTAGTTTTTACTTTTGATGCTAAATAAGCTCAAATATGCTCCCAGGAGAAAATGCAGCTCTGGGAGGTGGTGCAGCTTGGGATCATGCTGTGCAGGCAGCCCAGTCTTCCCCAGGCCAGCAGAGTTCTGCATTGGTTGTACCAGCAGGTCTGTGTGTCTGTCCCCTTACTGCCACCACCCTGGGTCCCCTGTGCTCTAAATGGACTCCTAAACACCCTTGCAATAGACTTTCCCCCTGTGCTTGGATGGCTGCAAACACAAATGGCCCTGGCTGCTCTCAAGGTGCTCTGGTGAGCCTTGATCAGGCAGCACAAGGAGATGGTTATGATATTTCATCTCCTGAGCAAAACCAAAGGAGTCCTGCAGCTGAGACACTCACCTGCTGCTGGACTGGCATGTGCCCAGCTCATTTGGACCTGGGAAGGAAACCTGGACTGCTGCAATAGCGTGGCAGAAAGGAGGAGTGAAAGGTTAGTGGGGTCCCTCTGCACGGAGCTGAGCAGCTGCTGTCTGTCAGTCTGTCTGGGGAAGGTGGCCTGCAGAAAAGACTTCAGCTTTAGCTGAGCCTGTGTCCTGTGGGGGCGGGCTGAACTCTGCAAACCCAGCTGCTTTTTGGGGTGGATGTGGCATGCAGCAGTGACAGGGCATGAAAAGCCACGACCCTGGTGGGCTCAACCATCTCAGAGATGACCAGACTGGCTTGAGGCAGTGATCCCACAAAGGGCTGTGCAGAACTGCCTGCTTTTAGTGAAATTCAAACATGAATCCAGTCACTGCCTGCTTTTAGTGAAATTCAAACATGAATCCAGTCCCAAGGGAAAACCATCTGTAAGTCAGTGTTGAGCTGTGCGCAGCCAGTCCCTGCAGGTGGCTTTGGGAAGCACCAAACACTTCAAAAACACTTTGGGCAGGAGGAGGCATCAGAAACATGCCAGTGTGCTGCAGGGCTGAAGGGAGGTGTGTGGCCAGGCTGCCTGGATGCGCTTCCATGCAATGCCTGGAGCAGCCTCATCCCTCCCTTCACCTGGCTCTTGGTGACTTAGACTGAACAAGGGACATTGAGGATTTGCTGCAGAAATTGTGTTCTCAAAGTCACATCTTGAAGTGGGGTTTTCTTATGGGCTTCACTCCTGCTGGGGCAAAATCCTCATGTTCCAAAACCTCTCCTGTCCAACTGGCCTCTAAATACCTATCAGGTAAAAAGTTTTCTCTTTTCCTACCTAAGTTACCAAAGCAGCTTTTCCTATTACTGCTTCTTTTCTTAATATTCTGTCTCCCTGTCAGCTACCTATGCAATCTGCTTGTTTGCATATAATTACTTCATTAGACCTTTTTTGCTCAGATTGCTACTTTTTAGTTTTGAGGTAGTTTTTTTAACATTAAATTTTTAATCTTGTAAGTTGGCTGTTGTCAGGATAGCTTCAGACCAAGTGAAAGTAATGAGTTCCAGAACAGAAATAACGAGATCAGAAGAAAAATAATCCCAGCAAGACAAACAGTGTCAAAAGCCCCACAAAGGGCAGATTTTATTATTTTTATCTCACTGCTGATCATGAATTTGTCCTGCAGGAAACCTTGCTGGTATCAATGGAGTGAGTATGGTGGGTGTAAGCTGACCTACAGAAGAAGATGCTTCTACTTTCATTGTTTGGAGTTCCTTGGCTTCCAGAAGCCTTTCTGAGTATGGTGATTCCCTCTGTCAGTATATCAGGGGTTGGAAGTCTCCAGAGCTGCTCCCTGTGACTGTGGGTGAGCGATATCCCTGCCTGTGCATATCAGTTCTCTCTCATTCCTCTGTAAATGGCAGGGGGCTCTTGGGGGTTGCATCAGCATGAATGTTTGCTGTCTTCTCCAGGGCCATGGGCAGTGCTCTGGCACCTGAGGAAGTAGAAATGCTTCCAGGCAGCTGCTGTGAGGATTCTTCCTTCTGGATGTGCCCCTTTGTGCCCACGATGCTCAGTGGAGGAGAGACATGATCCCAACAGGTCCCTTCTAGAAAAGCCAGACTGGGCTGTGAGGAACATGTGGCTTGGCTAAAATATTCTGTGGTAAAACAAAGGAGCAGCACACCTTGGGCAGCTGACTGTGATGTTTGATCCAGTGAGGGCATCAGTGAAAAAGGGAGCTCTCAGGGAAGTTTAAGCTGAAGCTGGGGGTGCACTGGGTTTTACAGCTCCAAACACAGTGAGCTCCTGATAGCTAAAACAATGAAGGGTGTAAAAACAGCCACTTTAGGAAGTACCCATGACTTCATCACCCAGCCATCTGTGCCAAAAAAAAAAAAGGGAAAACAGGCAAATTGAAAAAAGTTGTTACTGCTGGTGAGTGACACCGATGCTGGGTTTGTTTAGAGCCTGGAACAAGGAGCTGTGCTGAATGATACACAGCTGATCTTGGTGGTGCATGAATACAACCCAAGTTCAAACATTTCACAAGACAGTTTCCAAGGCAGAAATGGTTGAGGGGTGCCCTTTACACATCACCAGCTAAATGGTGTGTGCTCACTGTGTGAGAGCTCCTGTGCCAGCTGGACAGCTGCCAGCCTTGTAATGCTGCTCTAAAAGGGAGCACTTGCCATGCAGAGATTCTGCTTTTTCTGCCATCCAAGCAGACTCACTTGAATGTTAATTTGTTCCCAGCTGCCTGAGACCCATTTCTGCAAGGAGCTGAGCCCTGTGCCTGCTGAAGGGCTTGTTCCATCCCTGCTCCATGGGGCAGGAGCCAGTGACAGTGGCTTGCTGCACTCAGGGAGCAGTGTGGCACTGGGGTGTGACACCTCTGGCCACAAACACATTTCCTTCCCTCAGAGTCCAGTGTGTGGCCTTGGCAAGAAAAAGGACAGCAGCTTTTCTGTCTCATGGGAGGTGACACCTGGAGAGGGCACATGGGAGTGTTTGGAAAGGAAAAAGCCCCTTGGGGTTTTGGAGCTGGGCTGTGTGATGTGCTCTGGTCCTTGGCCAGGGGACAGCAGTGACATTGGGAGTGTGGCACTTGGGTGTGGGTGATCCAGCCCTGCTGGGCTCCAAGCTAAAGCCACCAGGGCTCCTGTGCCACCAGCTCACTGCTCCCACAGTGTCTGGGCACACCCTGCTCCTTCAGGGGCAGGCTGGGGATCCTCTGGCTCAGAGAGGCCCCCAGAAAATTATTTACTCCTTCTTTTGCCTTGTCATATTCAACGTGGCAAAATAGCAGACAATGGCCTTGGCCTGGGTTCCAACAGGACTGTTTGACATTCCCTTTCCAGCTCTTTTAAATGTTTGCTGTATCTTTTGATGGAAATCTATAGGTTTTTCAATTCCACGTGGCAGAAGGAAGACAACCAGGGGATGTCCTGAACTGCTCAGGGGCTCCATCAATATTTAGGGGAGACCAAAGCAGGGTGGGAGAGGGCAGCAGTGCAGAAGGTTTGATGAGAGGCAGAGGCTGCCTGTGGTGAGTGCACAGTGTGTTTGTTGTCATGCCAGCCTCATGCCAGGGCTCTCAGGTCTCTGGGCATGCTGGTGAGAGGACTCCAGGCTGTGGTGATGGTGCCACACTGCTTGGTGTGAGGGGCCATGGGCATGCAAGGGAAGAATCCCCCTCCTTGTGTCACTTGTGGGTGTGTAAACCATTGGAAAAGGCACTGGCAGATCTCTGTTGGGTGATGTGTTTGACAGGGAGCTGGGATCTGCACTGAAGCTTTACTGCTTTGATTAGAAGGAACCTAAATAGTTTCATATTTACCTAAATCTTCCTTCTTCAGCTTAATTTCTCTGTCAATATTTTTGGATGCTTAAAGAAAAATGTAGTTTTTTGGTGTCTTCTTTTAGAGAAGGAAAAAAAAATGGAAGACTGCTCAAAATTTGATTAAATATTTAAAGCACAGTTTTATTTAGAAACCGGCACTTTATCAAATTAAACAACCCATTAAGCTTGTAATCATGCTCTGTGTTTTGGGGCACAATATCTTTTGCATCCTTTGAAAGGAGAATTTGTGTCATCACTCAGCACGTGCAGAGGAGAAAATAATCTTCCATTGCATTGTTTCATTTTAATGCTGTCTGAAATAATATTTTCAATATCTTTTTTCATTGTTTATTTGCATTCTTTTTCTGACACACGACTTACAGAGGAAATTTGAAATCAAGTCACAAAATTTAGATCGCTGATAAGCTTCTGAAACTCCTTAAGTATTCAGCTTGAATATTCTTTCATCAGTTGGTTTGAGTAATTGCTTTTTCACTGCCAACAGAGGCAGTCATGGCAGCTTTGAGCATTGCTGGGGTCTTGAGGCTGTTTTAAGGTGATCAAATACCTCAAGGTGTGGCTCTTGCACAGCAGCAGTGTCAGCTCTGGGGGATGGTGCCCACAGAAAGGCCAGTGAAGGCCAGAAGGAGGAATTGAGTCCTGGATTTCTGTAGGGAGCAGGGATGTCAGAGCCCCTCCCAAACCCTGGATGGGAGAGGGGATCCCTGAGCCACAGCCTCTGCTGCAGAGTGCTGTCCCCACAGTCGAGGCTGTGCCTGCCACATCCCCAGGGTGGGAATTGAGTCCTCTCCCACATTCCTCATGCCAAGCAAGGACCCTCCCTGTGTGAGCCAGGTGATCACTGCAGGGCTGCTTGGTAAGTCAGGGTACACTTTTATTTATTATTTATTGCCATTCATCAGCATTGCTCAGTGCGCAGTAACAGTGTTTGAGCAGAATTGTGCTCCTCCCCAGTGTGATATTCAAGGGAAGTTCTCCTGTTTTTGTTACCTCTAAAACTAAGAGAGGAGGGCTGCTGGTTTTTTGAATGATGTTTTTTGAATGGTGTTTTTTGAATGGTCTGCTTCCTATGAAAAGCAGACTTAGAAATGCATTGCATTCATAGGCTGCAAGATGTGACAACGTTTTAAAGCCCTGTATCCTTCTGCAAATGTCATCTTTTTCATGGAATGACTACAAAAAGTGGGTTATTTGCATTAAGAGATTCACAATGAACGTCTGCAGATCAATCTTACAGCATATTGTCACTTGGGGATGACCAAAGACAGACCCAACACCTCCAAGTTGAAGTGGCAAAAGCAGAATCTTTATTACACACAGCTTATATTTAGATGATATTTAGATTATTATTTAGATGATTTATGAATATTATATTTATATGGTTATCAGAGGGCACCAAGATTAATTCCAGTTGCTCAGCAGCTCCTTGTAATTCATTCCATTCGTTGGTAATGGCCAGTGTAGATGTTCATCAAAACTTCTCTCTAGCCATGTTTACATGTTTGTTAGGTTTTGCCTCTGTGTGACAGCAGGTGAGTGTGGCTGTAAAGGAGGGTGACTGCAGCAGCAAAGCCATCACTGCACTTTGTGTGTTGGGAGAGATAAGGTTCTATCAGCAGAGCAAGCAACTGAGCAAAACCTATTGTTGTTTGTGGGTTGGAAGGCAGTTTGATATCGAAACATAAAAAGCCATGCAACCAGATCATTCTTTGCTCTGTGCCTCATTCTTGGAATTAGTGCCCAGCTTTTCAAAGTTGTTTTCTGTTACTGCTGACAGTTCATTTGCCATGAGGAGCCCAGGCATTTCCTGGCATCCTCATCCTCAGATCAGCTCCGGGGTCAGAGCCTCTGAGGATCACTGTAACTGCTGGTACTAATTCAGTTTCTTTATTCCTATTAATGACAAGTAATGGAGCTTCCTGCTTTGCTTCTCATGTTGCCATTGACTACTTCCAGGTTCTCGTACTGGTTTTCCACAAACCTCATTTTTCCCTGCAATATAATAGTCATACACAAATCTTTCCAGTGAGCAGTGTGCAAGAAAATATGATCCGAAAAATACCCAGAGCACAGGCCAAGTCTCTTACACATGCAGTGCAGTTTGGTTTCTTTCTGAGCTAATTCCCAGTTCACAGAGTAGGAGGAATATTCACAGGTGTCACTGTAATGTGCTGGTTCTTGGAAATTCAAAATTATGTTCTTTCTCATAAACTGGGGATAGCATATGTAACCTTATGCTAAAATTATGCAATGCATCAGTGAGCTATTCTTTTTTTTCAGAAATGAATATTGTTTATTAGATGAGGTATTTCTTCATCCCAAATTTTCAGAGCACAGTTATTTCCTTGGTGAATATGAGTAATTCACACATATTCTGCTACATTTCCTGTTTGATTCTAAGGGAAATACTTGCAGCATCCAGCTTAGAGGGTCTGATCCCTAGTGGGAGGCTGACATGACTTGAAATACCAAAGAACTGAGGAAAAGATAAGAAATATGTAAATATTGCAGTTGTTGCTGTCAAAACTCATAGACTCATTTAGACTGGAAATTATCATTGAGTTCAAACATCAGCACTGCCAAGGCCACCACTTTTTGTCCTCAAGCACAACATCCAATGTGCTTTAAACCCCTCCAGGGATGGTGACCCCACCCCTGCCCTGAGCAGCCTGTCCAGTGCTGGGTAACCTTTTATGTGAAGAATTTCTTCCTAATATCTAACCCAAACCTGCCCTGGCACAGCTTGAGGCTATTTCCTCTTGCCCTAATACTTGTGAGAAGAGACCAACCCCACCTTGTCCCACCATCCTTTTGGGTACTTGTGGAGAGCAGGAGGGTCCCCCCCAAGCCTCCTTTTCTCCAGGATAAACAACTCCAGCTCCCTCTCCCTTACACTGCTGTAGGATGCTACTAAACACTGAAATGACTGGGGTGAGGTGAAGTGTTAGCAGCACATTTGCATGGGTGGGAAAACCAAATGAGCACTGTTAAAATTGAAATGAAACCACCAGTGATGCAGCAGATTGTAGTGGGTTACAAAACAGGAGAAAGCTTAAACATGTATGGATATTTTATAACTCCATCATTGGGTATTTTAAAGCACAGGGCAAGCAGCAGTGAGTAAATATTAAGGGCTATAATTTTTGCACAGTGTTTAGTCATATATTAAATGTTTACAATATACTTCTCTCCCAAAATTCAGCCTACAGGGAAGAATATTCTGTTTTTCTGGAAAGTGCTTGTCCAAGTCATAGAACAGGTTGGGATGTGCTTATTTGCCCTTTCTACAAAGATTGCAATGCTTGCCAGGAGGGGCAGGTGGGGAGGGGGTTTGTCTGGACCAGCCAGGTGATGACTGGAGGTTGTAAATGAACAAGTCCTGGAATTTGTTCCAACAGTGACTATGTTGTGAATTGGGCACTAAAGCAGGAGTTGTGGGTGCCCATAAACAAGCCCAGCTCTGAGAGCTGAGTGCAGGGATGTGCCTGCAGCTGTGCCTCAGCTGTGCACAGGGGGTGGGAGTGCTTCTGGTGCCTCACACTCACTCCTGCTTCCTGTTCTCCTCCTACTTGAGGTGGCCTTTCAAGCAGATTTACTTCCTAAATAAAAAGTGCTGGACAGTAAATGTGAATTGCAGTAATAAAGTAATTTACTCACTCTTGTTCTGTCTGCTATAGACCTTGAATAAAAATGGATGTGCATTTAGAAAGCCTGACTGCTTCCTAAATCCTGAGAATGTGGGATTCTGTTGGGTGCTAAATACTGCAAATTAGAGCATGCATTTTCTATAAATGTTCAACAGTTTCAGATTGGCCATGATTTGCCTTTATTTTGACTGCTACCAGCCAGGACTGGACAGCACACAGACACTTCTTCCATTTGATCTGCAAACTCAGATGCAACAACTACTTTGTTGGAGGGACAACATGACCAAGTCTTTCTCACCCAACAGCTGACTGAAGGACCCAGCAAGCTGCTCCTGGATGCAGTGGAAGGTTGGATTGCTTCAGCAGCCCTGAACTGCCTCAGCTCCCCAGCATGGTGATGCTTGGAAGGAAATCCTACAACCTTGAGCACACACCCAGCTTCTCCCAGTCACGCTGTCCTGCATAAAGGTATGCTGCTCTTTTACACCCTTGTCACTGCAGTTATGTGGATATGTTATACCCACCCTCTCTGCTTTTCATCTGTCTGTCACCAACTAGCAGTTGTTGATGATTTATAGGATTAGATTTCAGAGCTCATTAACCAACATAAGAGCATCTATGTGCTAATTTCATCCTGTCAAATATTATTTGTAATAAACATGCTGATAATTTCACCCAGTGGGGTTTATTGACTAAAACAGCAATGAGGCAGTGCCCACACACTGCTCTGCTGGGTCTGTCATTAGTGAGCAGGCTGGGTGGCACAGCCCCATGTGCTCCTGGAACCCTGCTCAGCATTTGTCAGATGGGAGAGCCTGATTCAGCAATCCCTGCTGCTGTCAGTGGAATGGTGACACTTAGAGCCCTTCCTTTCCCTGGTAATTCCAATGTCTTTAAAAGCATCCTCAGAACACAGGCCTGTACATGGGTATTTTCTTTTTACCTGAAAGCTCATGCCAGCATTTATAGCTTAGGCAACAAATGTTATTTATTTTGAGAGCCTAAGGGACCATCTGTTAGCAAAGCAAGGAAAATAAAAGGATCTGAAGGCACAGTTGGTCCCATGGCTCCAGGCTTTGGATGCTGGGACCCAAAGTTCCTTTCAGTAATGTTCCACACTTGCTCTAAGCTATGGAATGCTTGGAGGTGGCGTTCTCAACCTGCCTGATGTTCTTCATGCCACCCAAGCCCACCTCTGTTGTGTGGTTTCTCTTCCTTTCAGGAAGCAAGGCAAGGTTCTTAATCCCACATCCCTGCTTAGGGCAAATGACTATTGACAGGAAAAGCTGCATTAAAGCAGTGCTTGTCTTACAGCCAACTCCAGAGAGTCAAAAATCAGTGAGTAGAAACTCCAGAGAGAAATAAGGACATACCTTGTGAGGCTGGATGCTGAGAGCTTGGGATGGGACTGTATTGTGACAATTGTGACGCTTGTGACAACTGTAAAACTAGAAGACAATCCAAATTCTCCATGGTGGGAGTGCTGGGGTGAAGGAAAGAAGGTGGAGCTGGAGAAGGCTGTGCATGCAGGGCCAGGGGTACATGGGATGCACGTGAGCCCCAGGCTGTGCCTGTACAGCCACAGGGAAGGGTTCTGGAGAGAGCTGTCTCCTCTCCAGGCTGCTGCTGGGGTTGTTTGGGGCAGGAGCCACCTCCACCACATCCCACACTCCCACTTTCCCTGGGCACAGAGTGAGGAATGGGCATCAAGCACCAAGGATTTGTTACAGGACTCACCACTGTTGTGCCAGCCTGGGGTGTTCTGTTACAAAGGCAGGCTGGTGGTGCAATATAAACAACAATAAACCCTGCTGGCATAGCAATTCTGTGGTTAGGCCAATTCCCCATATTTAGAGAAAATGATTTCTATGTATTTATTAAAGTCTGTAGCTGCTGTGCTGAGGATTGATAGCACTGGTACCCACTAGATGAACAGATGGTGCTTCTCCTGTGTTTTGTTACTGCTGTCACAGATGGGAGAGCTCCTGCTTGAGGAAAGCCCTGCTTGGCAAGTGCTACCTGCTGGGGGCTGGGATGAGGAGAGCAGCCTGGATGTCAGGTCCTGGAGTCTCCATCCAGGAGCCCATGGTCATTGCAAGCCTCCCCAGTGGTCAGGGCAAAGCTGGCTTAAGAGGAAAGTGCCATGAACCTTCTGTGCTTCTCTTTGACACCTCTGGTCTTCCACCCCAGCCCAGGCAGATTTACAGAGTGAGGGAGAGAGGCTTTTTCAGTGGTGGAAGCTTCTACAGTGCTTCCCTGCCGTGGTGCACCCTCCACCTGCAGGGCAGGGTGTGTGCCACCAGTGCTGTGTGCCCAGGTCCTGTTCATCCATCCAAGTACAGCCCAGTGCTGTATGAGCAGGGCCCAGTGCTGTGTGTCCAGTGCTGTCCATCCATCCCAGCAGAGCCCAGTGCTGTGTGTGCACAGTGCTGTTTCTCCATCCCAGCAGAGCCCAGTGCTGTGTGAGCAGGTCCTGTTCCTCCATCCCAGCAGATCCCAGAGCTGTGTGCACAGCCCTGTCCATCCATCCCAGCAGAGCCCATGGGACCCAGCCAGGGCAGCCTTGCCTTGCCCCTGCTATTCCTCCTTGGCATTAACCCACCAGACTTGGCTGCCATGCCCTGGGTTTTCCCAGATATTAACACTGAGGGCACATCTATCCTGAAATTATCTGTCCTGAGCCCTTAACTTGCAAGCCAGGCAGGCTGAGCTTTTGTACTGCAAAGGCACATGTGGCTTTCACCTGAGCAGACTTGTTTTAGAGTAGCCAGAGCTGCTGGGGATTGCATTGGGAAGGAAGTTTTGTGAAGTTTTTTACAGGTTCCTCTCCATTCTGCTCCCTGAGCAGCTCTATAAGCTTTGTTTGGCACATGATAAAAGCTCTTGTGTGGTTTGGCAGCCAGTTGTCTTGTCCCAGTGGCCAGGCCTGCAGCAGCAGCTCCCAGCTTAGCTCCTGTGCTGGCTGGGGGCATCTCCTCACTGGAGCTGTCACACTGCCAGAAAAATGCTTCAGCAGCTGCAGTCTGACTCCAACTGCTCTTAAAATCCCATTTACAGGATTTCCTCTCTGCTTTGCCGGGAGACAGTCCTGAGCAATGTGCTTAGCTGTTTGACAGGCTCTGCTGGCAGCTTCAGCAGTGAAACATGGCAGGAAAAGGGCAGGATGGCCCGTGACCCTAAAATGTTCTTGCTCCTCTGTGCTTGCCATTGATTCTGCTGCTCAATTTCCCAGCAAGACTAAGTCTAAATCATTTATAGGTAGGCATCTTTCCTGCTCTGAAAAGCTTCTTAATAGATTTGTAACTTGAAGGAACATTTTCCATTTTTTTAATGATAAAAAAACCGTTCAGGAGATGATCACCAATATCAGCATTTCTCCAAAGGTCACAAGCCTAAAACTGTTCAGGATTAATTTTTATTTTTACTTAATATATAATTTGAATGCAGAAGCAAAATAATGACAATGAAATTCAGAAGAATTTAAGCAAAATGACTTTGTTTCTATAGAAGCCTGTTAATGAGCAGAGTATTGATATTCACTTTAGGAGTGGGCCTTGAAAAGTTCAGTAATAGGATTTCTATTTTAACTCTACTGCTTTGAAGCTTAATTTACCTCTGCAGCATGTTCAGCTTTGAGGTGAACAAGCAGTAAAGAGGTTGTTCTTTGCTGGGAAATGCTTCTGATATTTCTGCATGGTGACAGGGGGACACCCAAGATCCTCAAGGGGACACTGTCCCTGCACTGACACCCAAACTCCTGAGTGTTCCAAGCTGGCCATGCAGGTGCTCAGGGTGCTCACCTGGCTCAGTTACAGCTTGCCAGCTCTGCACCACCTTGGACCCACAGGCTCCTATTTTCATAGATTGTTTTATTTCTTAGCTGAATGGAAGTGTATTTAATTCCAGGATTGTTTCTCTTTTCTGGAGAGGTTCACCAACCATTTTTAACCAAAGCCCTGGCTGCCCCTGCATCACCCCCAGCAGTCCCTGCTCTCTGCTCAGCTGTGTGTGTGGCACTGAGCTCAGGCACAAAGTGACACCCACTGCCCAAAGCAGTGCTCTCCAGCCAGCTGTGCCAGGGGCTGTGCCAGGGGGATCCATCTGGGTGTGGTGACAGGAGGGATCAATCTGGGTGTGGTACCAGAGGGATCCATCTGGGCGTGGTGCCAGGAGGGATCCGTCTGGGCGTGGTGCCAGGAGATCAGAGTGGGTATGGTGCCAGGGGAACCCATCTGGGTGTGGTGCCAGGAGAACCAATCATGGTGTGGTGCCAGGGGAACCAACCTGGCTGTGTTGCCAGTGCCCCCACAGTGGCCAGAGTGGGATGTGTGTCCCGAGCTGCAGTGCCCACTCCTGCCTTCTCCTGTCTCCCAAAGGTCCCCACCACCTCACCATGACAATTTAAAGAATGACACTCAGATGATTCTCAGTACCATCTGCCTAAACAGTGCTTTTTCTAGAAAGTCAATTAAGCTACAGTGCTTCTTTGCTGAGAATGATGGCTGCACTCTGATGAGAAATGCACTTGATAATTTAATAGGCATTTTGTCTTTTTCCTAACAAGATGTGTTGATTTCTGAGAGGTCTGTTATTCACAAAGAGAGGAAAATATATGAACTGAAGTAAAACATAGAATATTTATTAAGGTGAAGGATGTTTAATCTCTCTGAGCTAAAAATAAAACTTGTGAGCTATTCAGACTATTGGCATTTCCTAAATTTCTTTATCATTCAGATGTTGGGACAGTGGGTGGGGAAAATGGAAGCTCTTTAAATTAAAAAGAATTGTTATGAAATAATGGAAATAATAATGTTTTGAATTTTGAAGTAAAAAAAGAGTAATTTCAAGGTCAAAGTCAAAATGTTCAATAATTTTTTAGGGCTCCAGTTTGAATGAATCAGTCCCAATCTGCAGGAGGATTCTTGACATTTCAGTTCACAGAAGTTTCTGATTGTCTTTGGTGCTGGAATATAGAACATTTTCCGAGTCTTAAATGCAATATGATTGGAAAACACTTTTCCACTCAGCCCTGGTAAAACCTCCAAGGAAGGGGGTGAAGACACAGGCTCCCTGCCAGAGAACATGAGCTTTGCTAGACCAGCATCTCCATATTCTTTCTCTTAGAAAATGCTTTTTCCTCCACTCCAAATAGTGGAGGGCTGGAGGGAAGAGCAGGAGACACAATGACACTGTTCCATGCTGGCTGGAAACCCTGTGGTGCCTCTGGGGCACAGAAGGTCTGAATTTAAATCTTCCTCTGGTTTGGATCTGCTTCAAACAAATACCTGAAAGCACTGCCCTCCCCAGGGCCTCTCTGCCCAGATCTTGCAGGCAGACTCAGAAGAATTTGACTTTATCAGTGATTTATGCCTTGGAATGGAGACTGAGAGCAGGTGAGTGTGGGGCAGAGTGTGGGGAGAGGGAGAGGCTGGGAATGAGCCACACCAGGAGCTGACCAAGCAGGGCCATGGCAGGAACCAAAAGAACAGGCAGGAGGAAGAAAGCCACAGGCTTTCATCTGGCAAATCCTTGTTTTGCCTCATCCTGTTTTCCTAAAAAAAGTTAAATATGGAAAGTGGCATGTCCTCTAGATGGGACCACACTTCTGTATTTACTGTAAACGCACCTGTGCAGCTGGTAGTCAGTCCCTGCATGGCTGCAGGGCTGGAGCTGCCTTGGTTTGGTGCCTGGTACCAGAACTGAACTGAAATCCTGCAGAAAGCAAGCAGCCTGTCACTGCCCTGCCACAGCACTGCTGCAGGGGCTGCAGGTCTGAGACTGGCACAGGGTGCCTGCAAGCAGCCCCTGCTCACCAGGTGATGCAGCGTCTGCAGGGGCCAGCAGAGGAGATGAACAGCTCTGCTGCCTCATGGGGAATGCTTCAGCAAAGCCAGAATGCACTCTCTGAAACTGAGCTTCCACCCCACACAAACTGGTATAAGCTTTAGGGTTTATAAACTTTATAAGGTTTTATAGGTTTTATTATTATTATTTATACAATTATATAATATTATATAACTATATCATATTAATTATATAATTTTATATGTATATTAAATATATTATAAATATATTGTATGTATAATATATAATAATATAATTATGCATATTATATATAGTATATTATATATTATACATAATATTATATAATTATATAATATTTTTTTATCCCTTATTATTTATAAGGCTTTAAGGTTTTTATTAGATTTTATAAACTTTAGGGACCTCTGCTGTATGTGGTCCAGGATCCCCCAGCACAGCTGGAGCCCTGTCAGTGCTTGCACAGGCACCACCATGGGCACCATCCCAGCACCAGGCCAGAGCCCTTCCTGGTGAGCCTCTCATCCTGATGTCCCAGGACATGAGCACAGTGTCCCACAGTGGTCTGCTCCTCTTTCTGCCCTTCCCTGCCTTGTGAGTACATTTTTCTTTTGTCTCTTTGAATCTTCTCTAAGCCCCATTTAGAGAAAGAAATCTGTTATAGATCTTAAACCAAGCAATACTGTACTAGGATTACCACATTTTCCCTTGGACCAAGCACATGCAGAGAGAAGAGAGATAAAAATCACACACAGCTGTTCTGCAGAAATGGGCTTAATTTGCCCTTTGTTGTTGAAGAAGGTTTGGGGCGTTCTGACATTTTATGGGTTTGACTGATGACTCACCTCCATTTGCTCTCAAGTCTGGAATCTTGTCTCTCTGCAGCAGAAAGATGCCTGAAAGATCAACCTCTTATCTCAGGGGCTGAGTTCAAGGTGTCCCAGGATGGAAACCTACTTGTTCCAGAGCTGCTCCTGGACATCTCCTGCTGGGCCACCAAACATCCCATTGCTCTGCTTTCCCTGGCAGAAAGGTGTTCCCTGGCAGAAAGGTGTTCCCTGGCAGAAGGATTATTGGGCTGGGAAAGGCACAATAATCCAGCTGGTGTGGCACAGTCAGTAAAAGACAGAGCACACTTCATAAAGGACACCAGGTTTAAGATGTTTTCAGGTAACTCGAGACCAATGTAAGGTTTTTGTAGCAGTTAATAATGTGATATAGGCTCCTTAGAAGTTTTCTGGTCTCTATATTCTTGAAGTTATAGTTCTTCCTACTGAGTGGGAAGCTCTGAATATAATGTCCTGAGACTAAAGTGATGTTTTTTCAAAGTGTGTTTATGTAAATGCCAGAGAGAGGAACAGAGATTAAAAGTGCTGAGATTATGCCTGCAGCAAGAGCAAACAGGCGGATTTCATTTTTGGGACACTGAAGAAATGCAAAGTGGCCATCTGCCAAAGGTTCCTGTGAGCTCTCAAACAGTACTGTGAGGTAAAACAATATTGTAATTTAACTAGAGGGTGACTAATGCTGCTTCTGGCAGCTGCACAGGGGCTGGAAATATTTGCACAGCCTACACCTATGGATCTCCTCAGGATCCTGTTGGCAGTGATGCTGTGGGAAGGTCAGTTCCTGGGCAGGGACCCAACTGTTGTGTTCTGGGGCTTCAGGATCAATGTTATTCTGGTATTGACAGACATTCCTCACCTGAGCAACACCCAACAGAAGCCCCTGGAACCATCCCAAGTACCCTTTAATTGGAATGTATGATTTGTTTTTTAAAAAACCCAGTGTGTTAAATTACTGCAGTGGTTCAGGCAAGGACTGAATGAAATGGAGCTTCTTCTTTTGATTAAAAGGTGTAAATTAGTTTTGGAACAGGCTTGAATCTTGTGGCTGGATGAGACAAAACTCTCAATCCCTTTGCTGGTGTGTGCCACAGGACTGGTTGGCACCACAGGGCTTTGTGCTGAGCTTGCATGACATGCCTAATCTGCATTTTCTATGGAAAATCCTCTCCCTGCCCCTGCCCTCCCTACCTGGGAAATTGCATCTCTGAGTTTAGATAAAGGCTGTAATTCCTGTGTTTCCAAAAGGCCCTCCTGAAACATAAGCAGCATTCAAACAGTGCTTTGAGCCATCCCTTCCCAGGGCACAGCCACAGCTCAAGGCCAACCTCACAGCATTGTAATTCCAAGTGATTGGAATTTATGGTGGCTAATCTGTCACAGAGCATATGTTGGAGCAGTGTTCAGCTGATCAAGTGCATCAGCTGATAACTGCTGGTACCTCTGCTGTGTGATCTACAGCCTGATTCTGAGAGGAAGGTGTTTAGCCTGTGGCAGATTATGAGGCTAGAAAGAAGTAATAAAACCCAGTGAAGATTTAGGAGGAAAAGATAAAAGTTATTGAAAAGCAATTATCAAAAAGCAGCTGATGAAATGGTTCAGGTGTTACAGCACCAGCAGCAGTAATCAAGAGCCCTGCTGAATTGTTGGGCTGCTGCTCCATTCCAGATCTGGCTGGAAGCAGATGTTGAATGAAGGTGCCCAGCTCAGGGTAGCAAAAATGCAGGCAAATGAGGGGATAAAATAGCAGCCCTTTAAAAGTGATCCTGTTCAAGGGTACCACAAGGGATTTCCAAGGCAATTTTTTGCAGAATTTAATTAAAGTGCTTTGAAATTTCTGGGAAGTGAGAAATTGCTTGGCAGGATTGTTGGATTTTGGCACTGTGGAGGCTGAAGAGTGAGCCCTCACTGGTGGCCAGGCAGTGGAAATGTGCTTGGCTGGGTCTCATTTTGGAAAGTCTGAGGATTGTCATCAGCAATGTGGGCATCCCAGGCATGGAGGGATGGTAGGAGGAAGGGATCAGCAGCCAGGCATAGACAGGCTTGGCCTTGGTGCTGAGGAGCATTCCTCTTTCTCACCCTGCTCACATGTAAGGTTACTTGACTCATCTCAAAAATGTTCTGGAGATTGTGTTAGCAATCCAAGCTCGCTCTGTGGGGAAGTATCAATGACTTTATGCACTTTATTAATCAGTTTATGCACTTTTCCTCCAGCCTGCCATGATGCTGTGCATGCTCCCATTTCTGCTGCTGGGGCTGTCTGAGGGTTTGGACTCTGTTCTTCCCCAGCCACACCCAGTGAGGACAGGGCACAGGGACCTTCCCACCCCTCTGTCACTGTGTGCTGCTGTCAGGTCCCTGAGCAGGTGTCTCCTAGGTCAGGCTGCAGTTCACCCAGAGATTCAT
The DNA here is from genome assembly GCF_028769735.1 of Zonotrichia leucophrys gambelii. Taxonomy (NCBI): domain Eukaryota; kingdom Metazoa; phylum Chordata; class Aves; order Passeriformes; family Passerellidae; genus Zonotrichia; species Zonotrichia leucophrys. The sequence goes on from NC_088174.1 coordinate 7,663,945, forward strand.
TCACCAATGGCCCTTGCAGTGCCAGCCTCAGGATGAGACTCATCCCCACCTTCAGGCAATGAGTCCAGCAGATTTTGCCGTCACTGCTCACTGTGTCTCACTGAGAAGTGCTGGGGTAGCTTTGCTTTAGAAAGAGGAAATGTGCTGATGAATTAGGAGCGGTGCCAGGCTCCCAAAAGGACTTGTCCTTTCTTTTTAATAAGGTGTTTTTCCTTGTAACCTCCCCATCATTTCTAATAAGCTCTTGTACTGTCAGAGCCACACTTTGCTTTCTTTCTCATTTTCCATCTCCTTATGAGAAGGGCTTATGGGAGATGAACATGTAACAGGAGGTTCTGCTGAGCATGGCTGACCTGTGCAAACAGGTGGGGCTCCCATCTGGCTTTCTTTGGGCTTTATTGGTTGGGTTTTCCAGAATAATGCTTCTGAAATAGGGAGTAGACCCTGGCACACATATATGGCCACGGTTCCTTTCCAAAGGGGGTTTGGGGTGGAGGACAAGAGAGTTGTCATGGTGAGAACTGAGGTAGCAAAGCAAGGTTTATCCCATAAATTTAATTTTCTATCCCTTCTTGTGCCTACTGGAACTGTACCTGTACTGTTAAGTGGGAACACGGCAGTGCTGCCTAGGTGTGATCACATCAGTCAATCTTTTTATAGCAAACTTCCTTCAAAAGGCTTAAGTGTGATATCAAAACAATTAATCTTTAAATGTGATCTGAATGCTTGATCATGCTAAACTGGAAACTCTTGCGCAAACCTTTCCCAAACAGTCCTGTGAAAGGCAGAAATTGCCCAGCAGATTGTCCTTACCATGCCTGCCTTGGAGTGATTTGTTACAGTAAAATAAAAATGTCCAAAAGTAATAAATTAAAAAAGAAACCCTCTTCATCAGTGCAAGGAGAATGTAGTCTGTAATTTATTATGGCAGTGACAAAGAAGTCTGTTGCACAAGTCTAACTTTTGGAGCCCATAGAGATTTCCTACAGCCTCTGTTCTCCTACTTCTTGCAAGGCATTAGACTGGTACAGAGATATTGGCTGTGTGCTCCAGATCCCGATCCCACAGGGACCAACAGGAGCTGTGGTTTTGGCTCAGAGAGACAAAAAGCCAGCTTATTTTTAGCCATATGTATGGCAGCTGCCTCTGAGTGTCCATGAGTGCTCACCAGTCAGGATGAATCCCAGTTGGGGATTCAAAGCTGGCATGAGGGAGCCTTTCTGCCCCAGCACCTTGTTAAAGTGCAAATCTCTCCCAGATCATGAGAGGAACTGTGCAGTCAATGCAGCAGAGTTGGTGTCACAGTGTGCAGGAGTGTTTTCACTTGCCTGTGGGGTGAGTGTGTTGCAGCCCTGTAACTCATACAGGGTGTTCAAACCAGAGGGGGCTCCTGTGAATTCCTGCTTCTCTGCTCTCAGTGAATGACCAGTCTGACTTAATTAAACTCAGCTAAACCTAACAAGTGTTGGTCAATGATAGTTCATAAAGCTTTGTCTGGGTAAGTTTATGTATTTTGCAGTTCTAGGAATAGCTCAAATAAAAAATGGAGCTTCTTTAGCCACTATTTTTGCTTCTAAGGGTCTGAAACATATTTTTTGTCCAAAAATAGCAATGAGCTTTATGAGGGACTGCAGTACATTCAAAACAGTTTCTGGTGGCTTTTCAAATGCAATATTCCATCTTGTCTTGGGGTGACTTTATCATGCTGTATCCCTCATTGTCTGCTTTGTGCTCAGACAGAGGTCCTGAAACTTTAAGCTCAAAGAGGGGGCAGCCAGGGGAATTCCTCAGTGCCAGATTTGTGTTCAGCTCTCACAGACTCCCCTGGTTCTCTCTGAGCTGGGTTGTCTAGCACAGACAGAGGGGGTACATCTTTGCTTTTAGTTAGCTTCTTGTTCTTTAGCTGAGGCAAGAAGCTTCTTTTCCCAGGACTGTGGGTGCTTCATCTGGAACTGTTCAGCTTTGCTCTGGTGCAGAACACCAGACCATCACTGGGAGCCCCACGCTGCATCCTGCCTCTGGACCTCAGGAGAAGCCCAGCAGCACTCCAAAAGTCCACCAGTTTTCTCCACAATGAGGTTTGTTATCTAACTTTTTCTTTTCTTTTTTTTTTTTTTTTTTTTTTTTTTTTTTTGTTCCTGGGTGCACTCCGCTTGTTAAATAATCCAGCTTTTATACTTTCCTCCAAGAAATTATTTTCAAAACTGTGGGGGAGAGGCTGCTGAAACCTACCTCTCTTTAGAGGAGATACCCTTTCAGGAAGTTTCCTCCTGATTTGTCTCCAAACCGAGACACTTCTCCTCTTCACATTGCCCCAGACCTTTTGTAAGCTTGCCAGGCTTTTATCTCCCACTGCTTGGGAAAGCTGCTGTGTCTCCCTGGAAGGGGAAATGAGCTCTGTGCCCCAAACCAGCCTGCCCTGCTCTGTCCTTGCCTGGTCCTCTGTGCCCAGATCTGCCCCAAGATTCCTCTGTGCCCAGATCTGCCCCAAGACTCCTCTGTGCCCAGATCTGCCCCAAGACTCCTCTGTGCCCAGATCTGCCCCAAGACTCCTCTGTGCCCAGATCTGCCCCAAGACTCCTCTGTGCCCAGATCTGCCCCAAGACTCCTCTGTGCCCAGATCTGCCCCAAGACTCCTCTGTGCCCAGATCTGCCCCAAGATTCACCTACAGCCAGCTGGGGGCTGTGGCAGCTGCCACAGGGCCCTGGGGGAGATGCTGCCATCAGGAAAGGCACCAAGCCCCACTGTCCCCTCTCACTCCCTGCACATCACCTGCATTTTCTCTGCATCCCCTTGAGGCAAGGGGGAAAAGCCCCTGAGTGTCCAGGCTGGATGGGGCCATGCAGCCACGCAGCCATGGGTAACTCACACTCTGGAGTAGAAATAATGCCACCTCCAACCATAAACTGCCCTTGAAATTTTAATTGGGTTGTTACTGAGATGAAATGTGCTTTCTAGTTTTTAATGTGTTTATTAAGTTGGCATATATGATTTGTTATATCCTTAATTATTAATTTTCTTGCTCGTAAGTGTCTGGATTTTTGTAAATTATGAGATAGGGAAGGGTAATGCTATCACAGGGGAACCTTAAGTGAAATGAAGGGTTTGGCTTTTTAATGCAATTTATATTTATGAGAAACTAATAGAAGATAATTTTATATTATCAAAGTAATATAACTAATCCAAGATGATTTAAGGAATGATGATCAGACAGGTCTGTGAAGTGATGAGAGCAGAAACTGAACAGCTGAAGGATTTAGGTCCTCATTTTGTGAAATACTTTAAAACTCACTTTTGTTGGTAGGGAGGTTGTCCTGCATTAAGCCCTAAGCATGAAGAATGTTACTAAGCATTGCTCAAGGCTGCCCAATATTCTGTTTTCTGTGAGGTAGGGTTTGATCTAGGGCAAAATTGAATATGAGATGAATTCAAGCACAATTTTTGTTTGGATTCATTCTCATGAAGCTTCATCTGCTGAGCGTTTGCAGATTATGCCTGTCAAGAATGAGGTGAGCAAGGCTGGGTTAAATTGGTTTAATTCAAGTTCATAATTTCTGGTGGATTTTTATTGCACGGTGGGTGAAAGGAGAGCTCAATTTGTGGATCAAGTTGTAACAGCAGCAAGTGTCATTCAGCCAAGGAATGAGTATTATACCACTTCAGTAAGTCACAAGCACAGGGTACAATCAACATTCCTATTAATTCAGGTGAGAAGTTCTGAGCCTGCTTGTAAGTGAGCAGTAGTTACTCATGCACTTCAGAGTTCCTTAGTCAGTGCTGTGTCTGCCTGTGAAGTTTCATATTGAAGTAATTCTGAATCAACAAGTCATTGCAAGTAAATAAAATTAATCCATCTGAATCCCTTGCATTAAATGTTCTTTTAATTCACAGCAATTTAATTGTTTTTTTAGGTACAGCATGTGCTGTAAGAGGACAGTAATGCTTTTATTCTGTAATCCTCGTTCAAGATGGGGAAAAGCAACAGTATTTGAATCCCTGTTTCAAACTGCTTCCTGACAAATAAGCTTTTCCTGATATAAATGAAGGAATTGTCAGAATCCACTTTTCTCAAATGTCAAGGTCATCTAGATGTTTTTAAATTAGTTCATGCCAAGAGAAATTAATGAACCAGCAAAAAAGACAGATACAGAGGTTTGGCTCTGTGAACATGTTGGTTAAATCATCTGAGAGCCCACTAAATATGCTTCTGATTACTTTCTTGACTTTATTTCTTCATACAATTTGAATAAATCTTAGTCACACCTCAGTTTGCTAGGAGATATATCTCCACTTAGCTCTTCTTGGAACCTTTTTTAGTTTTATATTAAGCAAATATAAAGTTCTATAACCAGTATGTGGAATAATGATAGCAGTTATTCTGCAGACACTTTAGCTACATCAATAGAGGTATGACATAAACCAGGAATACAGGTTAAAGGGGTTTTTTAAGGAGTAATTATTGAAGTGAATGGGTAGCTCTGGTGGACTTTGCAAGTGCTACAGGGTGATAATTCCCCAAAGATTAATTCCCCAGATGCTGCCACAACTACTAAAACTTCCCACCCACATTCTGGAGAAAAGAGGAATAAGGATTCAGTTCCTGGCATCCATGGAAACTCCATCATCTCAGAGCTCTGAGGATCCCAGCAGGGCCAGGCCAGGCCCAGAGCAGGCAGAGTCCCTGCCAGGAGCAGGGTGCTGGGCACAAACCAGCAGCAGGAACAATGAGGTCTCTTTCCTCAGCTAGCTCAGTTTTCTGACTTATTTTTAATTCTGTGTCATCACATTGATGTCTTTTCATGGGTTGTTTTGCATTGCCTCTCACTGGAGAGATAACAGCAGATTTGCAGAGGCTACACAACTTGTGCCTAAGATTTTCCTGGTGACAACTTCAGGACTGGGCTCTTTCCTCTCCTGGTTTATTGCACTGCATTCATCTGCACACCGAAAAATCAAAGGCACTGACTCATGAAAATGCAAATTTCTTTTCCTCTTCCAATTCCAGGCTTCATTCTTTCATAAGAGGGGAACTGAGGTTTTAAGTCAATAGCTTGACTACATCTAATGTGAATTGATGGTAGGTGCAAGAAGCTTAATACAGCATTGCAGCTCCTTCACTTCTGCTGTGAACTCAAGAATATTCCTCAAAAGGACTGTCCCCCAGGCATGCTCTGCTGACACCCCAGGAGATGAGCTGCTGCCTTTGGCTGTGAATCACAGCAGCCCCAGAGGTGCCAGGAGGGGAAGAGTCTGGCTGAGGATCAGGAGGTGTGAGAATGGGTAAGTGCAGACCATGAGAACCCTCTTCCACACCCTCAGCAAGGGACACGGCCAGCACCCTCAGGAAGGGACATGGCCAGCACCCTCAGCAAGGGGACACGGCCAGCACTGGCCTGAGGGAGGCTGCCCTGCACAGCTCTCAGAAAGGGCAGCCCAGGGAGGCAAAGACAGGAGGAATTTGTCCCTTTCCCCATCCTTGTGGATGTGGCACCGGGGCTGGACCTGGCAGACCTGGCCAGGACTCCCCAGGAGAGGATTCCCAGTCCCTCCAGGAGGTTGGTGGCCACAGAGGGACACCCCCTCCCAGGGACCCCTGTTCCAGCTCCCTCCCTTTCTCAGATCAAAATTCCCACTAACCTCAGACTGCCGGCCCATTCAAAGACTTGCAGAAGGAATGAGTTAAATACACACAAGATCTGACCTCCCAGAGGAGGGCAGATAATTGAGCACTAATTGGAGCAACATTTGAAAAGCCATTATGGATTTTATTTGCAGTTCAGTAACTGCTTAAATGCCTGGCTCTAGGGCAAGGGGGTGATGCTCTTCCTTCCTGGGCTGGTAAGGAGCTCTCTGTGGGCAGTGGTGTTTGGCACTTTCTGGTTGTGTTTCTGAGAGCTGAAGGAGATGCTGGTTCAGTGATAGCCTGGTTTTGCAACACAGGCTTTTTAAAATCAGGGCTAAATTGCTGACAGCTTATTTGAACATGATGATCACATATTTGTTTCACTCATCACCAACACAACTGGTAAAACCAAAGCAGATAACTAGAGCCCAAAATAAAACAAAGGCATGTACAGCAGGTACTGCTAGAGGAGCAAGTGGATCTCATTCCTAATCACAGAATCATTAAAGTTGGAAAAGATCTTTAAATTCATCAAGTCCAACCATCAGCCTAGCACTAGCACCATGTTCACCACTAAACCATGTCCTAAAGTACCAAATCCAAATGGTTTTTGAACACTTCCAGGGGTAAGTGACATTAAGGTCCCTCAACCCCACGTGACACTGGAGATGTGGTCTCTCCAGTGTCCTTATCTCTTAGATAAGGATGGTGGGCAAATCCCAGAAAAAAAAAAATCCCAAATCTACACCCTGTTGCATTCATCTGATCTTGTCCTCTCTTGGTGCTCCCCAGAGGGCATTCCTGCATTGCCTCACAGTTCAAAGACAGCCAATTATTTAACAGACAAGCAAAAACATTTCCCTTGTTCAAGTAATTCAATTTTGAAGCAACTGAAAGAAAGCAGAAAGTTTCACTGTACAGCATCAAAAAAAATTTCAGCTAAGAGATGGCAAAAAAACCCAAAGAAAAATAATGCCAGGTACAGTTTTATTTATCTGTCTAAGGGCAGCAGGGAAATACTGATGTCAGTGATGTTCTGATTACAAAACACGGTGCAGTCTATGAAGGGTCAGTGAGCTGCTGGCCCCCAGTGCCCCTCTGCCCCATGGCCTGCCCTGCCAGCACAGCTCACCAGAGGGACAGACTCACCTTCTGCCCTCTTCTGCTCCACAACCTAGGAGCAGATACTTCTTTTGGAATATAAAGCTTACAGGGCTTCAGATGTTTTCAGAGCCCAGACAAATGTTGTGCCCATTAGTCAGAGAAATATTTCTTCCTTCTCTGAAATCCTGAATTGGCTTTTGGTCTCAGATCTTATGCCAGAGATTGCCACTGGTTAATTGTGTTGGTTTTCAGTAGTTCTCCCTCTAGCTGCATGTCCAACAGTGAATTGCCGAGTTTATCTCTGCAGTAACCCACATTCCAACTCTGCTATGTTACATTAAACCATAAAAAAGAGCACAGGAATGACAGCAAAAACAACAAAAATGTGGCTGCATCCTCAGGAGCTCTGAGACCCGTTAACTGAGGTGTGATTAACCACCTGATTTGTGCAGTACTCAGCAAGAGCACTCAGGGAAGAATTAGCATCCTGAGGAGAGCACAATAACATCTTAAATCTTGGCCCTGGCTGAGTAGCAACTTACATTAATATTATAGTAGTGGAAGTTAAACCTAGGAACATAAATAGGAAGGACTACATCACATTGGTTTCCACATGGATCCAGAAAAAATTAAATACATTTTTGGATTTGGAAAACAACTTAATTAAGATCAACTTTGCCTTGAAAGGCATATCATACCTGCTCATATTAATAACTATTGGCTTTTACATGTAATAAAACATATTTGGATTATTTTTTAGTTATTCTGTAATTGTAGTAGAAAAAAAATGAAGAGAACTATATATCTATGCTAAAAGTGTACCATGACACTGAACATCTGTGAACTCCTGGTCAGGCAACATGAGCAGGTGACAGACTAGAAGTGCATTTTTGGGGCTGATAGCTGTTCCATGGGAGAGTCATCACCTGGAATTTCAGCACTTTTCAGTGGGGCAGCAGGTGAGATGCATGGCAGTGCAGGAAGCAGGGAGGTGGGAATCTGGGCATGGTTTTGGGCATGCTGAGCTGGACCCATGGCTGGCAGGGACCTGCACTTGCCCTGTGGCAGAGTGTGTGCAGGCTGGGCTCCACACGTGACTCCACATGTGACAGTGCAAGGGCAAATTTCTCACTGATAAAAGGATGATTGGATAAACAGTTCTCAGTGAAAACCCACTGTGGAAACCACTCTGAAGAGGCTCTACTCGACAGAAAGACACTGAAGGATCAAGTAAGTGTTGCCAGAGGCATGGTAAGAGCTCTGCTGTGTTCTTATAGGAAGGGCTGGGTTCTCTGGGCAGCCCAAATCCTTGTGGGAAAGCCAGAACTGGCGAGACACACAGATTTTCAAGCAAATGCTCAATTACATCAGCATTAGCCTCTGATAGGTGCCCAAATGACTCCAACTGGCCAGCTCTTCCTCACTGCCTCCCTGACTCACACCACTGCCCCAATTAGCCTAACTGGGACCCAGCCAATTCCCCACTGCCCCTAGTTAAATCAGCTCCCCTCCACAGATGGAGATGGCCTTAGCAGGGGGTTGCCTTTTGGCTTTGCTCTCCCTGCTCTGTCACAGGGCTGATTTTGGTGGGTGGGCTCTGCAGAGCTGGGGGAGGCTGAATCTGCTCCAAGGCCCCTGCAGGCTCTGGGGGCTTCCACACCCGCCCTCCTGTGAGAATGGGGCACTTCCTGCTCCTGTCTCTCTGCAGGGAGAGGCAGAGGCACAAGGCCTGTAAAGCCTTTCTTATAATCTTCCTTTCTGGTTTGTGTTCATCTGGAGTGAATTCAGCTGCAAAGAGAGAGATGGAGCATGGAGCTCTTGTAGTTTAATTTGAGATTGTCACCCAGAGGTATTGGGGTAATTATCTTCCTAAATCTGTGTGTTTTGACAATGTAGAAAACAATTTGGAGTCAAACAGGGGTCATTGACTTGTTTTGTTCTTGTTCAAGAATGACAGATTATTACACCAACAGTGTGCCAAGGTTGATGGTAAGCACAGAAATGTGTCATTTCTCTGTCCTGCCTGGAATGAAGATTTCACCCTTGTGTGCTCTGGGTTCAGTTTATTGAAATACAGCAAGCAGCATGGAAAACCAAATAGGAGCTATGCACTAGTTGTGCACTGGTTTTGCAAAAAGACACAGGTGGAAACCAAACTGCAGGTGAGAGAAGAGCTGAACTGGCTCAGCATGCAGAGGGGCTCCTGGCTCTGCTGCAGGGTGTAGGTGACAGAGAAGGTGAGAGAACAAGGGTGCCTGAGCAGAGCTAGGGATTGATTTGTGTAGAAAGTGTGTTTGCAAAGGCTAATCTCTGAGAGTAATTGGCATGATGAAATCTAGCTCTCAATTCATGTACAGTCAGGCTACTGCCTGGTATATCCTGCCCATCTCACTTAACACCCAGGAGCTAGCAGCAGTTTGTGCCAGGAATATGGGATGACTCATTTGAGCTGTTTTGTTTGAAGAAATCAGGTCCCTGATTGCTCTGGTTATTCTGAAGCCTTTCTCACTGAGAGGAACAAAGTATGCCCAGAAGATGTGGAAGGTTTCTTTTTTAGTATGCAAATGATGTCCTTCACTAAGTTTATTCTTTGTCTTATTCTTTGAGGTGAGGGGTGCCCTCCATGCCCTGACAAAAGGTGGTACAGCACACACACAGCAGGCTGTTCTTAGGCTGGCTGTTCTTGTCTAATTGATCATCAGGGGACAGCAGGGGTAGCAGGCACCTCTGGAGATCACAGAGTCCAGCCCTGCTGGCAGCAGAACCAGCCAGAACAGGCTGTCCAGGGCTAGCCCTGCTTGTGCTTTGACTATCTGCAAGAACAGAGAGTCCACAACTTCTCTGGGCAACCTCATTCTTGTGTTTGACTACCCTCACAGTAAAAAAAGTAAACAAAAAGCTTTTACTTTTTGCCAGTATTTCAATATTTCCCTGTCACTGTGCTCAGAAGAGTCCATGATGGAGAGTTTTTTGCTGTCATTCCATCAGGTATAAGATCCCCAGAGAGACATTTTAAGCCTGGATGTATTCTTATCTTTTCCAAAGTATGTGGTTCAGCTGCCAAACTTGTGAAAACACAGACTGTTATATCCATCTTTTTCTGTCTCATCCCCCAACACCACATTTTTATTGGTCTGTTCTTGCCAGCTGTTGCTCTGTTTGCCATCATCCTCTTCTGGAGAGCTGGATGTTTTCCCTGGATGCCAGTCAGCCTCTTTTGCCCTTCTCATTGTCCTCTGTCCCATGGCATGCTGGCTCCCAGGATGAAGGGTGGTGGTCGTTGGTGGCCTGCATCAAGTTGGTACCCACAAGGTGGCCAGCCTTTGGGCCTAGAATCCAGGGAGATTTTTTCTGAGGAGAAAAAAAGGAGATAAACTTGATTTTCCCTAGTACATATGTTCAGTAAGGCAGCAGCTGTAGAGCTGCCAAGAGGAACTCAGGAGAAAAGTGAAATATATGGGTTTGGGGGTTGGTTTTTTCTGTTTTCTAATACAAGAAGGCATTATTCATCCAGCACAGTAAATTGCTAAGCTTCTAGTTCATAAACAAAATAAATAGTTTAAATAATGAAATGATCCTTTTAGGGCAGGCCCAGAGCTGGCACTGCAGCCCTGCCTCTGAGATCTCAGTGAGCGCCCTGGAGCCAGCACTCCCTGAGCTCCATTGCTCCAACAAACACCCAGAGCAGGAATTGGCCCCTGGAAAGAGTGGTGGGAATCAGGGCTGGAGCTGGCAGGCTCAGCCAAGCAGGATGGCCTCCTTCCAGGCTGAATCCTGTGGTAGATGGGGCAGGTGGGTTGGGAACAAGCTGGACATATCCAATTTCCAAGTGTGCTCCTCCTCAGCTCTCAAATGAGCAAACTGTTCACAGCTCCATGACCTCCACAGCTCCTTCTACCCCAGGGTCAGAGAGAAAAAGCAGAGGTTCAGGATTCACAATCATATTCCTTTAGAGCTGCAGAATTTCTATTCAGACAAGGAACGTAGAAGTAAAACCTAAAAATATACAGGTTTTATCCTTTCATATCTAAATATTGTCCTTTCTCTCACAAACAAACAGTCTCTTTTACATGTAAACACCAATATTTTCTTCAATAAACTTCCAGCAGAGGTCTGAAATAGCCATGTCTCTCCAGAAAGTCACATTATTTGAATAATTCCTGCTTCAGATAGGCATTTAGGAAACAGAACTGTCTGTGAGTAAAGCACCCCTTCTTCTCACAGTGAAAGAAACAGTACTTCAAAGATTAAGACTCTCAAAGATTCATGTGTTTTTACTGCTGAACTTATGCTGCATTCATATTTCTACTGGAAATGACAATTCTGTGTTTAAAGGGTTGGCAGACTGTTTACAGCAAGACAAATTTTGATGTTGCAAGTTGCATAGGAAAAGTAGGAAATGAAGCTCTAAACCACAGGATAATTGGCAGAGTTTTGATATGTCTTGTGGGGTGGGAAAAGTGTAAAAGTTCTTACCTGTTGTGGGAAGCAAAATATCCAGAAAGGTTCTATTTCAAGGGAATCCACTTTCTGATTGGCACATCCCTCAGAATCACCCACTTTTATCTGACTGAAGCCACATGCTCAGAATCATAGAATCATTTAGGTCAAAAAAGACTTTTAAAATTGTTGAGCCCAGCCACTCATCCAGCACTGCCAAACCCACCACTAACTCATCCCCAAGTGCCACATCTACACATCTTTTAAATCCCTCCAGGGATGGTGACTCCACCACTGCCCTGGGCAGCCTCTTCCAATGTTCTACAATGCTTTTGGTGAAGAAATTTTTCCTGATATCCAATCTAAACTTCCAATGGCACAACCAGAGGCCATTTCCTCCTGTCCTATTGCTTGTCACTTGGGAGAAGAGGCCAACCATCACCTGGCTACAAGCTCCTTTGAAATAAGGTTCCTGTGAGCCCCCCATCTCCCTTAGCTGCCCCTCCTCAGACCCTTCTGGAACTGCAGCTTCCTGCACTCACCACAGGGTTTTGTTGAGGTAAGGAGGAACCTTCCTGATAGAGGCTTTTGGCTGTAAGGCCCTCCATCCTCTCTGATACATGGGATCTGCGCACCACTTAGGTTATGCTGAATGCAGCCCTTCCCTATCCCAGCAGCTGCTCTGAATTTCTGTGTTTTGGGGATTTTGTAACTATTTGAAGAATCTCTCTGTAATCCTATATCATCAAGCACACTGATCTGGTTTTCTGCTTATTTGCTTAATATATCCTGCAGGTGGGTGTTTTTATTTCATTGCAAGTCAGGCTGGAACTGCCAAGCTTCTCCTTCCCTGTTTGTGGCTGTTCTAACCACGAAGAAATAAATTTTGCTCACTCTAACAGCCATGACCTTTTCAATCTCAAGTGCTTGCACTGAATTCCATTTGAGTTAGCAATTTTTCCTCCAGCACCCAGAAAAAAAAACTCTTCACCCTACAAATAACTTTCACAAATGCAAAAACTCACTGCTAATCAGTCAGGAGAAACGTCTGGCATTTGGTGAGACTCGTTAAGCTGGTGGCTCCCAACATGTGCACTGCTGTTAAAGGGCAGCAGGAAGGAGGGGAGATGGTGTTTGCAGCCAGCCTCTGCTGCTGCTGGGGCATCTGGGGCAGGGAGGTGATTGATCAGTCGAGCTTAAGCAGCACTTAATTTGCTGTTATTGATCTTCCACCACAGGCAACAGATACCATGATCCAAACCAGGCTGTTGGGCCAAGATAAAAGGTACCTGCTTCTAATTCCTTTGCTGACAACATGGCTGGGCTCATTGTGGTGGAGAAACCAACCCTACACGACGTGGGAAGAAGGCAAAGGAGAATCCCTTGGTTTTCAGGGTGAGTGGACAGTGAGGTGGAATGAGAGCAGGATGAATGTCAGATCCAGGAGGGGCAGTGGCACAGGATCTGGCTGGGGGCCTGTCACTGCTGGTGTCCCCAAGGTTCAATACTGTGCCTGGTGTTGTTTAACTGGTTGGACAAACATTGGATGAAGGGTAGATGCCTCCTCAGCAGCTCTGCTGACAACACAAAGCTGGGAGGAGAGGCCAATAGCCCAGAGGGCTGGGCAGCCCTTCAGAGGGACCCGAACAGGCTGGAGAGGTGGCAGAGAGCTGTCCCAAGTTCAGCAAAGGGAAATGCAGGTCCTGCACCGGGGGAGGAATAACCCCAGCCACCAGTACAGGTTGGGGGTGACTGCTGAGCTTGACTTGTACCAGGATAACTGGAAACTGGACTGGAGAGCAAGAGGAAGTTGAACCAGCGTTTGGCTGGAGGGAAATTGGTCTGACAGGGGGAGATGAAGCCATCAGAGGCACCCCCTCTGTCCTAAGCTGGCTGAGACACTGCATGTTTGTTTTCATAGCCTTACACAGGAAAAAAAGACTAGTTATTGAGAGAAACGTGCCATATGCTGCTGCATATGGCTGAAACATCTGCATATGTACCCAGGGATCTGATATATGTGATGAGCTTCTGTTACAAATCCAACAGTGAAGAAATTATCTTTTGGAATTTTTTAAAATTCATTTTTTAAAACTATCTCTAAGGCTCTTGGAAGGAAGTCAGCCTCCTGGCTTTGTCTTGGTGGGATTTCATGGAACCTGCAGGGTGCAGTGAAGATAGACAGTGCTTACAGTTGTTTGTTGAAGAGTTACCAACACTCCTTCCATCCCCAGGGATGTCTGAAGGCTGAGTGAGTTGTCCCAAACTTTTCCATTGGCCACTGCTCCCAAACAAGCAGCAGAAGAGTGAAGTAGATGAAGGAATCTCCCATCCTGGAAAAAGTTGTTAGACAAGAAGGATTATGGAAAATACCATATATGGGGTAACAAAGTGGTATTTGTCTAGTTCCCCACTGAGCTAGAAGGATGCCATAGAGGTCTGAGACACAAAGTGCTTCTGGACATAGCTCTTCATGAGAAAGCAAAACATTCCAGCTCATTCAGTTGAAGTTGTGGTGCAAAATTCTCAATCACATGTAAATTCCCAGAACTTTTAAGGCAGAAGTCACAGAACCACAGAATCATTTAGGCTGGAAAAGAGCTCTAAGATGATCAAGTTCAGCTGATAACCCTGCACTGCCTTGCTCACCAACACACCCTGTCCCTCAGTTTCCCATGCAAAGTCTGTGGATCTTTGTTTTTTCCATTCTCAGCTGGAGCCACTGAGTGCCTTTGTGTCTTTGAGCCCCTTAAACTTTCAGGTTTTGCATTTGCTGCAGGGAAACTGCCTGTGGGCTCAGATGGGGTGAGGGGGTGACAGGGAGATTGGAGGCATTTCCAGGCTCCTGAAATGCTCCACTTGTAGCAGTGCCCAGAGGGAAGCAATGAATGAAATTTCTTCATAATGAGGTTAGTCACTTCTTAATTCAGTATTAAAACGATCTGTTTCAATATTGAATCAACATTTAAGAAAAATCAATGAAAAATAGATTGTAAAACCATCTGATTTGTGGATGGTCTTAGGTGACAACTACTGAAAAATGAAAGAGCCCAGACTGAAGCCCTGTGCTTCAATATAACACAAAGTAAGAAATAATATATCAGTATTGCCTGCAACCTGCTCTTTTGTACCAGAGATATACGAACATAAGATTCCTACAGAAGGTTTCTTGGATGGCAAAAATTCCTAGATACTGCTTGAATTATGTGCCAATAGCTCAGCATTTGTGGAAGGTGTCATCTAATTAAACCAGAATTTTTAAGTACCAGACAGCATGAAGACCAGTAATAAGAGAGCAAAATCCATCTGTATTACAGATGGGATATGCAACTCTAATAGTATGGCTTTAGGCAATGTTTAATTGAGTAGTTAAATTATCTTTTCCAGACGGGAAAATAAATTACTGCTCATCTCTCCAATTTATTTTAGCTTCTCCACATTCTGTTTCCTGAGGGAGTGGTGAGAGAGTGTGGGACATCCCCAGATATGCCTGGGATGATTTATTCACCCCATGTACCATAATTTCCCCTTCAAGGAGAATGTCTTATATGCATGTGGAAGTTGGTGTGTATGTAACTGGCTGTATTCTGCTCTTTTCTTGCAAAGAATCTCTGCTAATCACTGTGGTGCTAATCACAGCTGTATGTCACATGCATGTGTTTGTGTGGTTTTAAGTATATTCTTTCTAAAAAGGCAAGAGAGAGGATTGCTGGTTCACCATCCTTCAGTCAAATCAGGAGTGTGTATCTCAGCAGAGCCATGCAATTTGCCTTTGAAGTTTTCTCAAGCTTTGGGATAGCCTGAAAATCTTCACATTGTCTCACAGCATTTTGTAGAATGGGATCATTTGTGTCAAATATCCTGAGGACTGTTACTCCTCAGGTTGCCTAAATTCAACCAGATGAGCAGACAGCAATGCATGATACCCTCTGTGGCACATAGGAGCAGAACTGAGAATGTTGGACTATTTCAGTTAATTAAGCATTGGATCCATGTGATTCCATCTGCCTGAATGGGTCAAATGTCTGCACACAGGCACAGCCATGCTAGAGTATGCTAGCTTGTGTGCTTTATGCTGGCTACAGGAGCACATCAGGTGTTCCATCTGGGGTGGAAGTTTCTGCCCCAAAGTCACTCCTTGTGAAGCCTGGAGCAGATCTGAGTTGGTTGCTTGGGTTGGTACCTGACTCTGGGCTGGGTTGTGTGACTGTGATGTTTTTGGTTGAGTGCTCTGAGCCTAAAAACAAATTTCTCACATCTTGCAGAACTACAACCCAAATCCCTCATGATGTCTGAATATTTGTGAATGTAGTAACAGGCCTCTGTGCAGGGCAGACAGCTGGGCTCAGTCTGCCCCTTTCCAAATAAAATCATGACTTGCTTTTCATTTGGTCACATCCTAGCCATGGTCTTGGCTGTGAGCTGGATGAGATAACCGTATTCCCCTTGTGTGGCCCAAAACTGCTGAAATTCTGGGAGACAGAGAAGGGTGAAACAGGTTTAAAAGCACTTGGGGAGGAAAGGCTCTGTAGTAGCGCAGGAGAATCTTGTTGCTATTGGAGTATTCATACCTCTGAGAATAACTGATGGGACTAGAGAAAATTACTTTTAAAATTACAGGTGGTCTATTTTTCCCCTTGGTAAAAGTTTTTTTCTAGCAAAGTTAATAAAAGATTGTTTTAATGAATATGGATGCTTATTGCCCAGAAGCTCCATAGGTTTTAGAAGAAGCCCTCAGGGGAAAATGCTGACTGGAAGAGCTGAGGGTGCAAAGTTGATACCTCAAATGTTTCTCTGCAGACATGTTGAGTTCAGAGTGCTTCCAGGCTGTAGAGGTGCAGCATGGTCAGTGTGAGCCCTGAGAAACTCCTTTGCTTGCTGTGAGCTGTCACAATTTAATTTTAAAAATGAAGGTGCACAGATGCTTTTTAGGCTGCCTGGAACACAAATCTAACACACACAGCTGTGAAAGGACTTTACTAGCCACTGCTTTTCAATAAGCCTGTCTCTCTTAGACCAGTCCAAGTTTAGGGCTTTCAAGCGAACAGCCCTGAGGCACTGCTCTGTGAGGATGAAAGGCTTGTTCTCCACTCGGGACTGTGTGGAGCAGTAAATTCATGTTTTACTGCATGTCTCTGCACATCCTTAAATGATTCCACATTGCAGTGCTTGGAGGGATCAGAGCATTGTGTACCAACTCAGACAGGCACTGATCCAGGCATGGGGCACGTGCAGCTCTCCCAGGGGACAAAGTCAGTCAGGAAAATGCATGGAGCAAGTGGCTGAGGCTCCTGCAACCCCACCTCCATCTCCCCACAGTCAGGTGCTCACAGCTGCACCTTCCCCACTGCTGCAGTAATTTTTTCCACATGGAGCATCACCAGTTGTCTCTGAGAACCTGAATCTGCCTTCTGCAAGTTGTGCCTGGTACCAAAACAAACTGCACAGTGCTGGCTTGCTGTTTGCTGCCCAGTGCATCCACCTGCCATTGCCTGGGGGTTTGACCCACCTCTGAGCCAATTGTTACCTCCTCATTTGGGGTGATGAGTTTCTCAGGGCCAAAACATCACCTGAACAGAAAAGACAGTGTGATTTTAGAGTAGATGCACACCCAGGGCCTTGCTTCTCTATGCTTACTCCTCAGTGTCCCCAGTTTAGCTCTTGCACCCTAATCTGAGTTCTCCTTTTCATTGTGCTGTCACATCCCAGGTGAGAAGAAGAATGATGCTTCAGTTCATAACCCTGCCCTTCTTAGTGACACTTCAAAGAAATCAGTGTAGTGATACAAGTGATTTTATTGAGTTGTAGGACTGTATTTTATGCTCTGAAGGAACACTTACTTCACATAAAGGCTTTGACATTTTTATAGAAATGGCTATAACTGTGTTATTCTATACGAGGAAGAATTTATTAAGCCTCGATCTGGATCTCCTTTTATGTTATGCAAATGACTAATAACAACCCTTCTTCATTACCAGCTCAGTGCCCAGGCCAGGGTTATTAAATCCCCCCTTCCCTTCCCTTCCCTTCCTTCAGCCTGCATCTATCAGGCTGCCACATTAGGCTGCAACACATCAGAATTCATAAAACCAGCCCAGACTTGTACAGGGACATGAGGCTGCAAAATTAAAGCCCAAGTTGCAGAGCACTGTGGGTTTTTGCCTGCTGTGAGAGGAGCAATCCAAGGGATTTTGGGACATGGCATGTGGAGTGAGGCACAACACCACCTTGTTTACTTGTGACTGTGAAAAATTTCACATCCACCATATAGTGGGGGGGGAAAGTAAGGGTTCATTTCCCTCACT
Organism: Zonotrichia leucophrys gambelii; assembly: GCF_028769735.1. Lineage (NCBI taxonomy): Eukaryota > Metazoa > Chordata > Aves > Passeriformes > Passerellidae > Zonotrichia > Zonotrichia leucophrys. The sequence continues at coordinate 7,681,418 of NC_088174.1, forward strand.
AGCAGATAACACATCCTGCTTTTTGAATTTTCAGGAGTGGTTTCCACTGTGTTCCATCCAGACGTGCAACCATCCCCTACTACTCCCTGCTCTGATCTCATCCTGGAGCCGGCTACAGGGGGCTGCCTGTGACACCAAGCAGGGCTGAGAAGGTGTTTCTGCATTCTGGGTGATGTTTAGACATTCACACTTGTAAGAATAATATTATTTCTCCAAAAAATCTTTGAGTGTGTTGGAGATTAGTTTGGGTTTTGTGATATGCTGAAAGTTGGAAAGCAATAAAGACTTTTCATTGTGTAAAGTCAACAGACTAAGAAAGTAGCCATCCCAGACTCATTTGATGCTAGATAGTTGGGGGCAGTCCCCTGGGAGGCAGACATGAATTAAATTTTAAAGGTGCATCCCAGAAGTACACCCCGTTTCTCAGTCTGAGATGACCACACAACCACTGAAACTGGGTAAATGGGCTGAGGACAGTAGTTGCTTCTCTGGCTCTGCATGCTCTGTAAATATCAGCTGAATCAAGTGCTGTAGGTGAGAAAAGTGAAGGAAAACCTTGTTTTGTGGATATGGATGGGATTTTGTGTGGGCTAAACACCAACTGTTCAGCATCTTTTGTGGATGGATCTAGCCCAACTGATCAGAAGTGGCATGTGCTGAGTGAAAAAATACATGTCTGAGGGAGTTCCTGGCCATCATTTTATGGATGAAAGGGAGAAGAAAAAGACATTCCTGTGAGATTCATTTTCTTAGCAGGAAAAAGTTACCAGTGTTCTTCCCAGAGCCGTTTCAGGAGCCGTAATTATGCTTTTGTGTATCAAAGGAGAAGAATGTTTACACCTGACCAAGCCTCTGGGTAGATGAGATGTTCTGTCTTGGGAAATTGTCACCTTCAGGGTGGCTGCTCTCACACAGCTAATGCAGAGCACAATTTTTCCCTGCAGTGTAGTTGTAGCAACCTGCCAGTGTTCACCCAAGGCTACAGCAGTTTTCTCTGCTTCCATAGCCTGTAGGTCAGACTCTGGCCTGACAAAAAGTGCTAATGTGGATTCTCCAGAGCTCAGTCTGTGATTTCTGCTATATACCATTGACTTCTTAAAGAAAGAAAAGTATTTGTATCCCAGCAAAACACATAATAAAAGTTATAATTTAGATAGAATTTTAGGGTAATTACCTATAGTGAGGGTTGGATTGGTGTGAGCATCACCAGCTCCTGCTCTTTCTGAACTCATGTGCAGCCTTTTCTTGCACCCCTGGACCTGCAGAAAGGGCTGTGATGTGCACCAGAGGTCCCAGTGCAAGGACAGCCATGTGCTGGGGGCTCTGCTGCTGCTGGGTCCCCACAGGTGCTGCTGTGGTTTGAGCCTCTGTTCAGGTATCTCACAGCTCACTGAGGAGCAGAGCAAGTAAAGACTACAAAGCTGCAGTCTGGAAATGAGAAATAGATGTTGAGTTATAAAATATTATGCAAGTAAACTAACACCCCCCTTTAACAGCCAGAAATAAACTTCTTTGATGAGGGCTTAGCTATGATTCCTTCTATACTGAAATAATTTCAGAAGAGTGCAGCTTCTAGAAAAGGCTTAAAACATGGGATTTAATGAAACAGAGTTTAAAAACCGCCAGAGCCAGCCATTCTTCCAGGGCTGCGGGGGGTCGGCTGAGCTTTCCCAGCACCCCGAGACAGATGTGGGGCTCAGCACAGCGGTGCTGAACGCGGAGCCCGCAGCCGGGGGTCGCGGACAGGGTGGGTGGGATGGTGTCGGATGGGCGCCCATTCCCTGCTGTGCAGCTCCATCTAGGGGCTGCTCCTGCCTGGGAGCAGCCGGAGCCGGGCATTCCCGGGCAGGATCCCGGGAAATGGGCTGATCCCAGCAGGGACATGCCGGGGATGCAGGACCCCCAGCCTGTGCCGTCTGTCCCACCGCTCCCCAGCAGGGCTGAGGGCAGCTCCGGAGAAGTCCTGGACCAGCAGGGACTGAGCCTGGTCAGTGCAAAAAGGATTTGGTGCTTTGGGCAGGCAGAGGTGACTCCTCTTTGCAATGGCACTGGACACCAGGCTCTTAGCAGCATCCACTTTTCATCGGGTGCCTTCTCGAGCTTAACCTGATTAAATTTCTTCAGTGAAAGGGTGATCATACATTGGAAGAGGCTGGCCAGGAAAGAAATGGAATCACCATGCCTGGAAGTTAAAAAACCTGCAGATGTGGTGTGTGGGGACATGGTTTACTCAAGGACCTGGCAGTGTTGGGTTAATGGTTGGACTTGCTGGTCTTAGAAGGTTCTTTCAACCTTAATGATTCTGCACTTCTGAATCAACTCAGGCTTACCTCGATTTAAGCCTCATTTGGTGCAATTCACTCTGGTTCACTGATCCTCATCCCTGTGGTGAAAGGTGCTGTGAACCCCAGGGCTGGGAGCAGGCTCAGGACACTTGCAGTTCCCCCTCAGTGGAGGAATTGCTCACAGGGAGGAAGGGAAGAGCAGCAGCTGGGCTGGGAGAGCAGAGCAGCCAGGCACTACCCTGCCTCTGGGAGCTCAGGATGAGAGGGAGCTCTGCTGTCTTCTGGGCCACCTCTCTGCAGGCAGTAGTGACCTACAGTTAATCAGATGGGATGGGATCTGCAGTTAATAAGGCTTGGGATGCTGACAGGGCAAGTTTCTGGGATGGTTTTCTGTGTTGAATTACACAGAAAGGACTTTGGTGAGGTTCTCTGAGGAGGGCCTTGTTTTCTAGCTCCTCAGGAGGCTCTGCATTGCTCATGTCTCATGAAGTCCCTCAGGTGGGAGGAAAACACATGAACAACCTTGCTCTGGGAAGGAGTGGGGCATTGCAGCCTTCATATGTGTCATGAAGGAGGGTAAAAAAAGAAGGCTGACCCTGTGGCATTATGCATTATCCTTTACAGAAGAGGTAAACCTAGAAGCATGCAGATTCTGAATGCCTAACATAGAGAAAGGACAGGGGATCTCAAACTGTGAGTGAAGGTGCTCTGCTCCAGGCTTGCTGGGGATCTGATGAGTGGTAATATATGATCAAACACTAATTGCCTTCAAATAAGAGGAAAACCAGCTCCAGGCCAGCTGACAGGGAACCTGCTGGCTCCATCTGATGCATATTCAGAAGCACATCAGCAGCAGAGAGAGTCAGCACATAAAGTCAAGACTCTCAAGTATTTGCTAGTTAATGATCCCAGGGGAAAGATCACAGTTTTGCCACAGCAGTGAAAGAACACCCTAATCATTAACTGAGTTTACAGGTAATCACAGTTACATCATACTTAGCCATTTTCCAATATATAAGAATCATTTTGAGGGAGGTCCTTCTAAGCTGAGGAAGAATTGACCACAAAACCAGACTTTTCCTGCTCTGTATTCAAGAGTCAACGTGTCTTAACATGACATTTCATTAAAGGCCAAATTTCTACTAAACTCAGCAGAAACAGTAACAAGCAAAGGGAAGACCAGCAAATGAAACATCTTCTGGCAATAAAGACGCAGCAAGATTCAATGAAATGTGAATATTATTTATTTAAAGAGTGATTGCCATATCATTGGTGGATGCCAGTAAAACAGGAACATCTGTCACCTGGCCTGGAGCTAATGCTCCCATGCTTATGTGCTGTCCTCCATGTAATCAGTGTTTGACATTTGCTGCAGTCTTGAAGCAGAGGTTTTAGTGTTATATATTTTCCAACATGCTTAATTAGCAGCTTTAGTACTTGTCTATAAATTTCACCATGAGGGGATGATTGAGCAGAGACCTTTCACACAGCACCAAATGGATAACTACTGTGGGCCTGCCACTGCTGCTGAAGCAGCCAGTTCAGCTCTGGGTGAGGGAGAAGAAGGGGATGCAGTCCTTTGGTGCAATGGTGAAAAGCCTGACAGAGAGAAAGTGGTGTTTTCTCATTTTCACACAGAGAACAGGAATGTGTAAATGTGTGGGGAGAGCAGTCATGGGGCAGAGACATGAGGTAATGGAAAGTCATGACAATGGAAAGAAGTAGAACCCTGCCCAGACCTTCTGCACCTTCAGATCCTCCAAGGCTCTCTGTTCTCCAGCAGCTTCTCACAATACACAAGTACCTACATGCAGACTAATTAGAGCAGCACTGATGTGCTTTCCTGAAAAGACTGGAGGTAATAAGAAGTCTGAAAGGAGGGGCCACCCTGTCAAAAGGAAAGGCTGGGAAACACTGGTCTCTGCAGCTCACAGGGGGCTTTGCACCCTTCATGTCTCCCTGTGGCTGCATCTCATCCAGCCAGGGTCTGTGAAGCTGGGTCCTTCACTGCCTGCCAGAGAGCCACTACAAGAATCCCTATCTGTCCCTATGTTCACCAAGGGGTCTTTGGTAGCAGGCTTGAGATTTTTGTCTCTTTGTTGCTAGTTTATGCAAAAAATCAGAAAAAAAAATAAGCCTAAGTCCTGAAAACCTTCAAAAGCGTCAGCTGTTTACCCATGTGAGTTTTAAAGGCTGTAACTTGTGGCCCTGGTGGGGTCTCAGAGGAGCTTCAGGCAGGGTTTCCACATGCCTAAGAAGAGGATCACCAGTTTTGGTCTGCAGAGGAGCTGGTGACTTTCTCCAATCTTTTTGATGTCTTCAGATATGAAAATCTCCAAAGCTGCAGACTTTCATATCCCATATCCTTCATGTGGGTAAAGACAAAACAGATCTCTATTTGCATTTTTAACGTGTAGAAATGAACCATCCTCATAGATATTTGATTACATAGTTGAACAGCAACTGCTGCTCAGTGACATGTGCTGCACTGCCCATTTTCCCAGAGCAAAGCTGCCATGGGTGCTTTGGATAAAGCAAAGCTCTTCACTGAGAGCCTTCCCTGAGTGAGGATGCTCTGTTGATTCACTCTGCAGCATCTCCTGGTGACTTTCTCCTCTTTGTGCCTATGGGAAAGCTGGGCAAAGAGAAAAGCCTGACTTGCAGCTCTCCATCCTTCTTGGTGGAGAAAATATGAAGCATGCTACTCAGTAAATTAAATCTGTATATTCCTAGTGTCCTTTGAGCAGTGTTCATTCACCTGAAAGCCAAACTAAGTCTCTGGCTGGATTCAGATGTCTTTTGGGTGAGTACTGGATCCAACAAAATAACTCCTGTCACTGTAGCTGACCTTGGAGAATTTTATTAGTTAGTGAAGATGCCAAATGCAAAGAACAAAACTGAAGCCACAGTGTCAGTTAAAAATTAGCTACTCTATTAATTAAGTCTTGCTTACATCCTAAGCTGCTGGTATCCTGTATGGCTATAAGCATATTACCATTCATTTTATGTAGAATGCAAATGACATCGCTGTAATACTGATGGATGGCTTAGTATGTAACAGGATGGTAGAAAAGCTGTAATTTTATAAAAGTATAAATTTTGTTGTGTGGATGGCCCAATGTGCTGGATCTCTGCAATGCTTTCCAGGACACAGGATGAACAGGGACTATTTTTTGTGTCAGCTGCAATGAAAATAAAATAGAGATTTTTAGGAGCAGTGGGAAGGGGAAGCAATTTTCATGTAACTGATGTTATGAAGCTCATCAGAAATTCTTCACTTTTAAGGCTGTTTCAACAATGAAATGACAGGTTTTTAAATCCTCCCACACAATGCAGTCATATAGTAGTATCACTAATTGTTGCACTATAGTATTATTTACTCCCAAGCACTGTCTTTCTTATTGCTGGTTTAAAGTACATGTGTATGTATGTGTTCCTATCTATCAATCTTCTTTTTAAACCAAAACTTTCTGTTTTCTGTCTGCAAACAGCATCACCCTGTTTTCATCTGACCCCACGTGCTGAGGAAGGTGGTAATGTAAGTACTTGATCAACCTGACTGCCAGGAATTTTCCTCTACAACAAAAGGAAAGCCACATGGGCATGGCTGTGACCCTGCCTCTGCAAAGGACCCTTTCCCTCTTATTCTCCACAAATATTGATCTGAAAGCCAAAGGGGAATGCTTCACACCAGGCCCTACTGAAGAATTTATTGGAGACCCAAGTTTCTTTGTGCTTCTTCTCACCTGCAAGCAAGGAACAGCTGAGGGCAATTCTGCTGCTGAGGACAATTCTGCTGCTGAGGGCATCTTTTGAAGGAAAAGGGCTGTCAGCCCTGAGCCAGCAGGCATAAAGTATTACAGTTCCCATTGCATTGAACAGCATCCTTTTATGAGCTGACAGTATGCAAGCCATAAAATCCATGGATGTTTCTGTACTCTGTAAAATGTGTCTTTAGATCTGTCCAGGGAACAACAGCTTTTCCAGTTTATTTGTATGGGTGGAGTTGAGGAATGCATTCAATGTTTGTTACACAATCCCCTGCTACTGTGGCTGAGGGATTGCTCTTCCCCTGCTACTCCCAGTGCACTGAGCCCTCCCTGGTCTAGAGGTTAATGTGCCAACCCCAAAACCTGGTCTGCTGATCCAGGTTATTGCCTAGTTGCATTTGCTCTAGCCATTCTCTTGCTTCCAGTGGTGCCTGTGAGCTCAGAAAGAGGACAGGGCTTTGTCTCCTGCTGGGTTCTGGTGCTGCCCAGCTGTCCCCACTCAGAGCCTGCAGGGCCCTGGCTGCCACAGGACAAATCCACTCCAGGAACAAGCCAAAAAGGGGGAATGGGCATGGTGGCAGGTAGAGCTCATGCCTGTGCCTCAACCCTAATTGGTTTTCTAATATATGTTCAGGTAGTATTCCTTAGAGAGTCAGAAAAGAAAAATAAATACCAAACATAGAATAAATGCAGAAGACACCACATAACCCTAGATGAACAGTTTAGTGCTTCTGTGTTGGTATACAAAAGTAGAAGCATCCCCAGGTTTTTATGGTTTTCCTCTAAGGGCAGTCCAATGTTCTGTCTTCATTGATTTTTTTTTTCTTACAAAATTTCTGTTGTAAACTAGAAAACAATCTCCCTTTTGTGACCCTTTCGGCTAAGGTGGAAAGTGTTTGTGGTCTGCCTCAACTAAAACAATAATGTGAAATTTTATCTAATCATCTAGTCTGAAATTAGTCAGATGTGACATTTTTGCCCTTGTGATCAACTTGCAATCAAGGAATATACTTTCAGTAAATGAACAGATAGAATTTCTCTAAATTTATTTGTCATTGCAGCCTTCTATCTTGCTATGGTGGCAAATAAGTTAGAGAATTATCCACAGTCCACCCACCCCCTCTTTCTGTCCCACAAAGAGAGTTACACTTATGGCAAAAGGATAAATATAGCCAGAAGCTGGGGATAATGAGCTGAGCCATAGTCCATCCATTGGAAGATCCTTGAAGAGAATGCTTTGATCCATAACAGCATTCCTGGTGAGAAAAGAGGCACACCTGAGTTCCTGCATAGCCAGAGCCAGGTGCTGGTTTGATGTTTTTGCGCTTAGATGGGAACAATCCCTCAGGGAAAGGGTGCAATGAAAACAGCCCATGAACTAGTGGAATGAGGTCATGTGTAGGGAGCTCAAAAACAGAAACTGTGGCCATGCAATGTAAAGAATCCATTAGTTAAAGACCCATAGTGGGGATCTTTAACTAGAATCCATTAGTTAAAGACCCCACTGAAACTTCTGTCATGCCTTATCAATACTAAGATTTCTTCTGTTTCAAGAGCTTTGTTGTGGTCTCCTTTAGGCTGTGAGTTTCCTTTCATGTATTGGATATTCCTGCTAATGTCAAAGCTAATTGTCATGACTTTTTAAATTGTTTAATGGTGACTGTATTGGAGTTTAAATAATTCTGTACTGTATTGGGTTTTGTGGCAAGGCTTTGGTGGAGGTTGAGAAGACACCAGAAGCCTCCCCTTTGTCAGACAAAGTCAATGTCACCTGGCAACAAAATGAACCCATCACTGGTTGAGGATGAGGCCATCAGAAACACCACCCTTATAAACACCACCCCCATCCTCACAAAAACCTTCTGCATTTTCTGCAGCTAACTATAGCCCAAATAGCACTGGGAAGGGAATAAGTTTTCCATGCATTTGTGCTAACATACACTACTTTTTGGAAAAGTACTCCTTCAAACCTGCAAAAAAATTTGACCTTACCCACTTTGTAGTCAGCACCATTTGTCTGGGCAAGGGTATAGAATGTCTCAGACTGGTCAAACTGCATATAGCTTGTAAAACTTTGTTTACTTTTGCCTCTACAGAAAAAGCATCTGTTTCCCTCAGCATCTAGAGTTTCAGCTGAAATTGGTAAGTATTGGTTGACTTGTATCAGTTGTGGGAATGAAGCCTTTCCTACTCTGTTTTTGAAGGTGCCAGAGGTGTTACACAATGCATGTGGAAGGCAGCTCTATGTTTTCGTTGCAAAATGACAGCAATATTAGAGAGAGATGAAAATTACACTGTGATACTTCCAAGTTCTATTAGCTAATAGGGGTGTCTGAGCTCTTTGTTCTACCTTATCTTGGGCTGTGCAGTAACAGGGAGTACAGCCCCATAATGCCCAGATAAATGCTCTCTTTGCCAACCCAAGCATTGATGTCCTGTGGTTCTATTCCCACAGAAGATGGGTGGCCAGCTGTGTAACATGCTCTGTGGTTGTTGGGCTTTCAACCTGGACTATCATGGAGAATTCCAGAGTTAGCCAATCCATCATCTCATCTTTCTTGAAACATCTTTTCTGGGGCGTAGAGGTTCACAGAACAGATAAATATTTATTTGTAGATCATCCTTTTTGATACATTACCATGGAAACAAGTAATGAAAAAAAATACTCTCAAGCAAGTGGTTTTGTTTTCAAATATTATCTTTTCAACTTTCACCTTTCCAGCTCTGCTCCTGTTGGGAGATTGGATTCTCTTTCTGCATCTGCCACTAGATGGTATTGCTTTAACAGGCACCTTCCTGCCTCTTCTGCACCCTTGAGACACAGACCCCAGAAAAGCAGGGGCTGCCTGTGTTTTCAATGTTCTTCAAGCATCTCCTAGCAAATGTTGAGGACACAGAATAGCAGATATTTAGTCCCACAGCTGGCAGCTTCTTGTGCTTGCAGCTCAGTTTCTGCTTAAGGACAAGTTTTATATTTGCTCTATAATCCACAAGGTAAGAAAGGTCTTTGTTCATACTGAAATTTCAGAATACCTGATGTATAAAATCTGAAGCAAACAGATAAAACTTTGTATCCTCCAAGTCTTTTAGCTAATACAAAAATGCAAATAAAAGGCTTCTTTTTCTTTCACAATTGTAAAATTTTTCCAACAGTTTTGTATTTCCTTTATGTGCACACAAAAGAAAAGCAGCTAATATGCAGGAAGTCATTCAGCAAAATTGTTATTATTCAAGGAGATAAAAACATCAGTGTGGTGAGATATGAAGTAACTTTATATTAAAAGTTAATGACTTGGACTGTTCAGTCTAAATTATTTGTTATTTCCTAATCCTTGATATGCATCTTTATGGTAAGTTTATATGATGTGAGACTTATTCCACTTTTATATTTCCTTGTTTTGTTGTTCTGTTATTAAACTTTCTTATGTCATTGCTTTCCCTACTGGGGAAACTATCAAGAAAGTCAAAAACTTTCCACCAAAAGTGGAAAGAACATCCTCTAGTGATTAGATGTTCTCTGTACCCACATTCATAATTTTTCAGCAATCCAATTTCTATCTTAAATTAACTTTCTGTCTTAAATTAACAACTCTAAATTAACTTCATTGATTTGCTAAAATGATTTGTAATTGCTTTAATTGTTTATAAGTAAACAAAATCTGTTCCCACATTTAGGTTTAATGTTGGGATTGGCTAGCTGAAATTTTATTGGGTGTTTTGAAGAACTCTTTGGCAGTTTTAAGCTTGAGTCACATAGCAAACCTTCCTTGCTGTGTAGGGGCTACAAAGGCCCTCCCTGGTCCATGCCAGCCCCTGCTGCCCCCTCATGCAAGCTGTCACTTTGCTGGCTCAGGCAGCAGTGGATTCAAAGATGAGGAGGGCTCTTCTGTTTTAAAAGAACATAAAATTCGTTGCTTTACACTGAAAGCATGACCCCAAGAGCCAGACCCAACCCCATAAGTGCTGAACAGCTTGAACTGTGCTGCATCTTAACAAACACAAGGGAGCTGCCAGCTGAGCTGTGTTCATTGCTGGGGGGAAAAAAGTGCTTTTAACAAAATTCACCTTCTTTCTCATGCATGTTGGAGAAAACAAAATGAAATGCCTCAGTATTTGTAATCAGAGTGTAGAAAATCAACGTTGCCGACAGTTCTGCTCCTTGCCTTCCACTACAGCTGCTGGTGCCCGTGTAGTGTCCTCCAGCCCAGGTGAAGGAAACTCAAACTCTGAGTAAACTCTGAGAGGCAATATCACAGCAGGAACTACCAGAACCTAAGTGCTTATTTCCTCATTTTACTGATTGTAAGGAAAGCAACCATGCCATATTTCTTCTCTTCCAGGGTAGCAGGGTGCCAAGGTGGCTCAGGGGGGAAGGAAGAGGCCACTGTGCCATGCCATGTGCTGTTTGGCACTGCAGCCAGGAGCAGGGCAGGGGCTGCAGGAATGCTGGAAGGCTGCACCCTGCAGGAAAAGATGAGGAAGGATTCGTGCGGAGTTAGTGACTCACACAGTTAAGGTTTGGTGTGGCTGTGGCAAGGTATCAACGTGATTTTACCATAAAAGGGGCAAATATGTAATTACTGTGGTATATGAGATTCAATTAAATGGCAACATCAATTAAACAGCTTCCAGAGTGTTTGGAAGCTTGCAAGGCTTTATTTCCTGCAAAAGCTGTTCATTGAGTGTCAACAATTATTTCCCCTGCAAATGAGACTGATTGCACAGCAGAGACTGTAACATTCTGGGCATCTGTTGGAAAGCTGGGTTCAAGTCCATCCTTTGGTGAGTATTTAAGCAGAGTAGCTTCAGCAGGAATGTGAATGAATAGCTTGAACAGAGCATAACCTTGGAAATGCTTAGTGCTCAATCAGGCTGGAGGAGAGTGAACTCTGCAGGAGTCCTTGGACTCTCATTTGCAGAACCTGTTAGTTATGATGGGGATGGTTTCTTTCAGATTTTGATCAGAATGTTTTTCTTTGGCTGGAGAAGGAATTTCAATTTAGTGGCAGGAGAGCAGAAAACCTTTAAGTGAACAAGCCTCCCTCCTAACAGGATGACATAGAGACAATTTGCAGCCTCCCTTTCAGAGAACGCCTTGGCCCTGTGTTATTTCATTTGAAGTGTTTTGTACTGATGAGTTCATCAAAACATCAATACCACAGGTTTTGCTGCTCTGAGACCACAGCCATTTCCTGGAAAGCTTCAGCCTTCACCCAAGACATCTGACTGCAGTTTTGCCATACACAAACACTCTCCATATCCCTCAAGGAAAGCACCTGTAAGAAGCACAGATGGCACCACTGTTCCAAGCTGGCAGTGAGCCTGCTCAGGGCAGTTTCCCTGTAGAGATGATGACTTTGCTCAAGCCCAGCTGAAGCCACTGGTGCGGTCCAGGTCCCAGGCTGCCCTCCATTATCACATCTCTCTTGCCCCCATCATTCTATCCTTCTGTTCCTTCATCCCTCAGTCCCTCTGTCTCTCCTTCCCTCAGTGCCTCCATCTTTCCATCCCTCCGTCCCTTCATCCCTCAGTCCCTCCATCTTTCCATCCCTCCATCCCTCAGTGCCTCCATCTTTCCATCCCTCTGTCCCTTCATCCCTCAGTCCCTCCATCTTTCCATCCCTCCATCCCTCTGTCCTTTCATCCCTGCATCCTTCTATTCCTCTGTCCCTTCATTCCTCATTTCCTCCATCTCTCAGGCCATTCATCTCTCCTTCCCTCCAACCCTCCATTTTTCTTGTCCCTTTATTTCTCATTCCCTTCATCCCGCAGTCTCTCAGTCTCTCTTTCCTTCCATCCCTCAGTCTCTCCATCCCTCCATCCGTCTTGTCCCTTCTTCCCTCCATCCTCCTTGTCCTTTCTTCCCTCCACCCCTCTTTCCTTCCATCCCTCAGTCATTCCATTTCTCCTTCCCTCCATTTCTCACTCTCTCTGTCCCTCTGTCCTTCCATCCCTCACTCTCTGTCCCTCCATCCCTCAGTCTCTCCGTCCCTCTGTCCCTCCATCCCTCACTCTATCCCTCGGTCCCGCTGCAGTACTCACCTCCCGCCGCTAGGCCGCGCCAGCCCAGTGGTTGCTATGGCGACGGCGGCGGCGCTCCGCGCGCATGCGCGCCCATAGCCGGTGTTTCCGGCGGGCCGAGGCGGCGGTGGCGATGGAGCGGTATGGGCCGGGTCCCGTCAGCGCCGTGCCCGTGGCCGAGTTCAGGCCGTGAGTCCCGGGGCGGCCGGGAGATGGGCTCGGGGGCGGGAGGGCGCGGCGGTGGGCGCGGGGAGGGCAGCGCGCCCGGCTCCATCAGCCCGTGCTGGGGCTGCAGCCCCGGGGAGGAGCGGGAGGGAGAGGGGCTCGGGCCCGGAGGAGCCGGAGCGGGAGGATGAGGATGAGGAGGGCCCCGGTTGGCCTGGGTCACGCTGTGTAACCCCGGGCCACCCCCAGTGCCGAGCGTGGCGGCTGCCGGCCGTGGGGAAACGTGCCGAGCTCGACTGAGCTTATACACGAATGTTTGTTTTTGCCGCGTAGGGAAGCGATGAGAGTATGTCAGTGTAAGGAAAGTATTTGTCAACAGTGGAGTTTTTAACTTTGCTATTAAGCTGGAGGTCATCTTACTCTTCTGTGGGTAAGTGTTGATAGAATGGTTTCTAATTTCCCTAGGGAAATTTTGAATGCCGTTTTGTCCTCCACCCTGACAGTCCTTCAGGCAAACGCTGATAAAGGAAAAAAATTCAGATGCTTTTCGTTTTTAAAGCTGCTTAAATGTATGGCAGTACATGAGGAGCCAGCAGGGCTGTTGGCTGCAGTGTAGAAGCTGTGCGTGGCTGCACATAGCTGTTAGAGAATAAAACCATTTTTTCCCTATTTCCAATTCTTTTTTCAAAGAAAAACACATATATTTGTGTTTCAACACCCTAAGAACTCATATCTTTGAAAGTCAGAAGGGTATTGCCTGGCTTACATGTTTACTCAATCATAAAATAATGCAGTCAGCCAGGCAGAGTGAGTGAGAACTGGTGGAAACACACAGAGCCAGGCTGCGTGTGGTGTTTTGTAAACACAACACCTGTTCTAGCAGGTCAAGTTCAAGGAGACCCTACCAAGTACATAAAATTTCATAAGCCCTCCCTTGTTAAAGTCTTCCAGGTTTAGGTCTGTGAAGGCAAAGTTTTGGTGTAGTGGGTCTGTGTTGTGACTGTAACTACACTTAGTCCAGTTTCTTAGTTAAAAGCTGAGAAATTATTTTTAAATAGAGGAAGAAGACCTAATAAAAAGGAACTTGGAGTAGTAAGCTGTTAAATTCATTCAGTGTACTTCCCTTTCTATCCTGGCCTGTAGGATTTGTCATTTTCCTGGACTTGTAGTTACTTTACCAAAAAAAAGGAACTTGGCAAGTTTTAATGCAGGATACTGTCATATGACATGTGCATGTGTAACTAATATTAGATATTTAATAAATATGCAGTAATGCACTGATAAACATATTAACATAACCTCTATATGTTATAATGCTTGCAAAACAGTACCAGGAAAAAGTCTAAAGATTTAATTTTTAATTTTAGGTTGGTTTTTTTTTTTGTGAGCTTAGACTGGCAGAATCATTACATTGTTTTGAATACTCTCATTTTTATTGCAGCCAACAAATACATACTTCAGTCTTTATTGCTTCCAAACAATACACTTGCTCAGTTCTTGAAAAGTAATCAGCTTCTGTTTGGAATAAGTTCTTATCCTGTTTCAGGAATATATATTGTGTTTTTTCTTTTGTCTATAACTTCTCTTATTTATTTCAGAAATGAGGGTTCATTAACATCAACTTTAAGAACACTTCTATTCTTCACAGCTCTAATGATTACATTACCTGTTGGGCTATATTTTTCATCAAAGGCTTATGTATTTGAAGGTAATTTTGTTTCTACCAATTAACATTATTATTACAAAAATACAGGAGAAGCACAGTCCTCTAATAGCATCTTTGTTCTTCCTGTTTTGAATATTTGTTTCCATATGTATACAAAAGATCCTGTAATGTCTTAATTAGAACAGAAAATTATATAAATGGTCAACGTATCTTTCCCTGCATTGTGGTCTGCAATCCAAAATTTGCTGTTTATTATACAATGATTTATATTGCATAGAAGTGCATTATTCCCCTTACCTAAAGGGTGTTTAACGCTACTGTGCAGAAGACCTATCAGAATCATCAGAGTTATGTTTCCTGCAGGTATTGCAAACTAAGCATGTGTTTGAGACAGAATAATGTTGTTTCTGAGGTTTATATTTTGTTTTTGAAACGTGTGCATTTAAACAAGTTATATGCAATTTCAAATATTGAATGTGGTTGCTTCTGGAGCTTTCTTTCAATTAAAAAAAAAGGAAGAGAGATTATGGCTGTTTGTTTGAACAATCAGCCATGCTGTAGTCCTGATTCTGCAAGGCTTTAATACTCACCTCCTGCAGTTCTAGAAAGTTCTCCTTCACAGGTGGGGAGGAGGAAGGGAGAAAGCAGCTGCTTTATGAGCAGTTTATGAGTGTGTAACCAAGTTGCTCTGAGATGATTCTCCTTTGGTGTGTACTGCTGTATGTAGTACATGAAGGCTCAAAGGTAGTTAAGTAACTTTCAAGATACTTTTTAGCTTTTTTTTCTTAATTTGAGGTGCAGCAAGCTGAGCTTTAACTTTGCTGTGTCAGTTAATGGCAAGATCTGTTGGCACTGAAAGGATTGCCTGTGCAGGGTGATGGTTTTGGAGTGCTGTTATGTGTAGGTTTTGTTTGCTTTTGGGGTGCCTTTGTTGGGTTTTTTAAATTAATTAAGGGAAACAATATTTCAGTGTTTGGTCTTTAGATAGTTCAAAGCTTATTTTATATGAGGTGCATTCATGTATCTTAATTGGTGGGGCATTACTGTTTTACAGTCTAAATACAGAAGGTAATACTCTTCTAAATTTAATTGTTCTTCTACTGTTTTCTCCTGTTTTAGTGGCAAATTATTACAGAATTCTCCCCTTTCTTCCTCCCACCTCCCTCCCCCATGTTATTGCCCCACAAAGAGAGTTACATTTAGGAAAAAAGCATGTTGAGGTTTGTTTGGTGCTGAAAGGTACTATCAGAAAAAGTGAATATTGTAGAACTCTAAGCTGTTGACATCAAATCTAGCTTATTTTGTCTTAAATATTGAATACTGCAGTGTTGCTTTGCTCCAAAAATGGTTTCAAGGCCTTTAACTGTCCCAATGAATTGTTTCCTGTCAATTGTTTTGAGCTCAGACTTTTGATACAGGAGCAAATGAAACTTTGGTCTGTAGGGAGAATTGTGACTTGCCACGTCAGAGTTCCTAGCTCATAACTAATATTCTTTCTTTGTTTTCTCAGGTTCCTTGGGGATGTCTGACAGGGACAGCTATTTCTATGCTGCCATAGTAGCTGTGGTCACTGTCCATGTGGTGCTTGCTCTCTTTGTTTACGTGGCCTGGAACGAGGGCTCGCGGCAGTGGCGCGAGGGCAAACAGGACTGAAGTGAAGATCCTCCGTGTCTGGTGTCCACAGACTGTAAAGCAGATTTTTTGTGAGCTGAAGGAAAAGCATTCTTCCAAATGTGTAATACACATGCACTAAGAGGAGGCTGGTGCCTCAGCTGTGGTTAAAATAAGATTTGTGCCCATCTTGACTGTGTACTGGTGTTTTCTGTAATGGTGATGGAAGTTGTTCTTTAGCCAGCTTCTACTATGTTGAGCAGAGGAGGCCTTAACTTGCAATTAAAGTGGAATAATTATTTTCTTTTGAAAACTCCTGTAGCTACTTTTGCCATGCCTAGTATTTTTCTGGCTTGCTCTGAAAATAATATTGGCATGAAGCAAGCATTTTCAAGGAATTAAACTGCTGTTTAAAAAAGCTACACTACTTACTATGCAGCTACAGTGTAAAAGATGGAATTTCACTTTGCTGTGAATAGTTTCCTGATTTATATGTGTTGTGATTTAACTCCAGCCAGCATGCTGCTCACTCACTGTGACCCCTCAGTGGGATGAGTGGGGGAATCAGGAGAGCAAAGTGAGAAAACTCATGGGTCAAGATAAAGATGGTTTAATAAGTAAAACAAAAGCTGCACATGTAAGTGTGCTGGTTTTCAGTACAAATTCAAACGATAGCCCCATAGTAGCTATTATGAAGAAAACTACCTCTATCCCAGCACAAACCAACACAGTGGGATAGGCATAGTTAATGTATTTCTGTATTTAGAAGTAATTTCAAATCCAGAATTGTTTAGAAACTCAGGTGATGTCTTTCTAATGTGAAGTACAATTTTTTTTTTCAAATATATTTTTATTGCAGTGTAAAATTCAATCTTTAATTTCCTTTTGGGAGGACTGGTATTACACATTGCTCATCTTTCTCCTTTTCTACAGTTTATCCTGGTAATGCAAAGGAAAGGGCATAGTATATTTTTTGTATGTCTTTAGACAGGTATGTATCTCCTTGATATTTGCTGAAGTGTGCACTTGGATTTCCTATGGTAAAAGCAGTGTCAGTAGCAGTTATAAGCTGCTGTAATGGCTGGTAGGGGAAGGAGCAAGGGAAAACAAGCTGTAGTTGTCTGCAAATGGTGTTCTTTTTGAAGCAGAGGACAGAAAAATGACCACATGGAAAATTGACTTCTCTTCATAACTACTTACTTGTACACTGTGAAATGGTACAATATGTTGATTATTTTCTTTTTTCCTTGGTTTTGTGTAGAACTTCTGTAGTCAAACCTTAGTGAGATTCTTGTGCTGTAAGATAACATGAATTTCATTCCACTGTTGTGCTGTTGTTAGCAAGCTTTTTAATCTCTGGCTAAAACATTTTTCCTAAAGTTCCAGCAAAGCAAACTTTCTTAACCCTAATGATGGCTGCTAAGCTGCTGTGCTTGAGGTCATTCTGTTAATTTGAATTCTCCAGTTTATTGTATTCGTTTAGCCTTTCTTGGAAGTTTTTTGCTTAATACAGGGCTTGGCGTGGTTTTGGTGCTGCATGTGTCTGTGTAAAACTTAGGTATAAATGAGGCAAAAATTGGTTATCTGTGCCCAGTGGCTTGAGAATTATGTCCCCAAGCCTCATTCCTGTCTTGTCTACCGCAGTCCCAGGTGTGCACAAGCATATGCACCATGGCACACTAATGCAAATCAGTTTTTACTCTTTGCTTCTGCTCTGTTACCTTTCCTCATCCAGAGCCCCCTTGTCAGGCTGCTGCTGGCAAACTGGAGAATCTTCTCAGAGTACTTGAAGTGCAAAGTTAGTTTGTACATGGGCAATTGGCTTCCTGTTCTCCAGTGTCTGATGTGTACCTTGTGGAACAAATATTGCCTTTTAATAAAGACCTACCCTGCAATACGAGATCCAGTGAACATGTGCTGAACACTTTTTAAATAATGTCCTTAATATTCCATGTGTAGAGTACAGCTAATATAAGCAAATATATAGCCCTACTCAATAGCTTAGCTTTTTTTTTAACTTATTCACAGTGGAGAATAAATGAAGAGTTACACTTATGAAATAAGGATGTTTATTTGGTGCTAGAAGAGAATTGCAGAAAAAATGAATGTTACAGAAGCCTAAGATGTTGACTACAAGGGGGACACACCTGTTATGCTCTATTAGCTGGGTCCTTTGCTGTGTCTGTTTTATATTTCATGTAGCAGAATCCCTAGACACAAAGTTAATTTCCTAGAGATAACAGGAAAATAATTCCTTATAACTGTTGAGTTAAAAAAATCTGACAAGTTTGGCCTCTGCTGTACATTCAGGCACTGCATGTCTCAGCAGCTGGGGGTAATGAGCTGAGCATTAATCCATCCATTGGAAGATCTTTGAAGGTAATACTTTGATCCACCACAATGTTCCTGGTGAGAAAAGAGGCACTGCCTGAGTCTGCCCAGACAGAGCCAGGTGCTGGTTTGATGCTGCCTGTGCTTGTGAGTGGGAACAATCTCTCGGGGAAAGGCTGCAATGAAAACAGCCCGGGAAGGGTTGTCCCCGTGGAGCCCAGGGAGCTCCATGGGGAGCATTGTGTCCCCTCCCTCCTTGCAGCAGTGAGGAGCCACTCTGGAGGATGCACCCTGTGGGAGGAACCCACACTCAGCAGTTTGTGAGGGACTGTCCTGGGGAGGAAGGAGGGCAGGAGCTGTGTGAAGAACTGACCGCAGCACCCACTCCCTGTCCCCCTGTGCCATTGTGGGTGGAGGTAGAGAACTTGGGAGTAAAGTTGAACCTGGGAAGAAGGAAGTGCTGGGGGGAAGGGGGTTTTGTTTAACATCACCCTGTTCTGATTTGATGGGTAATAAATTAATTTCCTCAAACTGGGTCTGTTTTTCCCATGATTGTAATTAGTAAATTACTTCCCTGTGCTTTTCTCAACACGGGAGCCTTTTGTTACATTTTCTGTCCCCATCCAGCTAGAAAGGGGAGTGTTACCAGGATTTTGATGGGCATTTGGTGCCCAGCCAAGGTCAGCCCACCACATTTAAACTGATAAAAGTTGTGGAGAGATCAGCATTCTTCTTGGTTCGATTTTTTTATTTTCTATAGACTGGTGATGTAAACTTTTTAGCAGTGTGGTATTCTAAAGTGGTGCTATAAGCTTGTTAATTTTACTACTAGGAATGGATTTGAGACAGTTCTTAAAAAGACAACTGGGAAAACTGTCTACATAAGTCTTTCAGTACTTCACAGTTCTCTCTCACTTAATGGTCTATCCTGTGTTTGCATAGGTTGACAATTAATTTAGCTAAAGCAAGCAGTTGTGTCTCACTGTGAGGAAATACCTCGAGACAGATTTTAACAGAAAATTTCCAGAACATTTTCCAAGAGTGAATAGACAGTGAATTGGGAAGTGGGAAATGAGTGACTTTTCATTAGTTTTTGTCTTCTGTACTTAATATCTCTGTTTTTTCAAATGCCTGCAGGACACACTGGTGGTAGGTACCCAGGCTGTGACTGTGCAGGTGAGTGAGCAGCTTTGGTTTGTGCTTAGGGATGCCCGACTAAACTCCTTATTAACTGCCAGCACTGAGTAAGAAGTGTCCAGAGCAAATGGTGGTGCTGGTGATCATGCTGCTAACAGGAATTATCACTGATTAAGGTATATGAACTTGAAACAGTCTTTATAGTATATTTGAAACAAAACACTGCCTACTTGTTTCTTGCATTGTAAGAAAGGTCCTAGTAATAACACTCAACATTAAAAAAAAACCAAAACCCCAAGAAATAGCCAAACACAAAACCAGCCCTGCCCTCCAAAGGCCCAAGCTCCTGTGCTATTTTCACCCTCAGGCAGAGGGCAGGCTGTGCTGCCTGATCACTGATGGGCCAGGGGAGGGTGTGGTGCTCACTGAGAAATTCTCTTCTCACCTCGTGCGTTGGTGAACAATAAAATGTTTGGTGTTACTGCAAGTTTGGTGGGGTTTGCGTGCTGTGACTACTGTAGTTCAACAAAATGTGCTGAGGCTTCTGACAGCCCTGGCAGCTGGACAGGGTGCATTGAGAGCATCAGACAGGGCTGTGGTTGTACCAGTTCAGGTGAGTAAGAGATGAGAAAGCAAAGGGCCCTTAAATAACCAACTGAGCCATACTTTGTGGTATTACAAAATACCATCTTTTGGGTATGGCACGTGTAGAGAGGGTCCAGCCCAAAGGAGTGACTTGGGGAGGTGGAGTGAGGGCTGGAATGTGCTAGCATGGCTTGATATATGACGGCAGAGGCACCAAATGTTTTGTTTTGAAATGTTTATTCCACTGTTTTTCAAGGTATTGTGCATAACCATTGGTCTGTAATATTGAATGTAAATAATACAAAATAGTAAGCTAATTCCATTTTAAACTTCCAACTAAAGTTTTTCATAGGTTGACAGCTTTGCTATGTGAGATCTGGGACACATTTATTTACTTTGTCTTGTACAAACCTGCATTGTTACTGGCTCTGAGTCATCTCACAGGGCATGGTCAAACCCTTGGAGTGTAAATATTTCTTTAAAAATACCAAAGAGCAACTGCCACTCTAATGTTCCATTAGCTCCATTCAACTGTCAGTTTAAGAGTAATACAGAAGCTGCTTGTTTGAAGGTGACAGAAAGCAGAGCTTCTTGTGTCCCTGTAAGAGGAGGCCCTCAGGTACTTGAATGGGTCTTGCAAGAAGAAATTGCTGTGTGATTCAGGGCCCCCACAGTCATTCTCTTATCTGAAGGTACACCAGTGTCTGAATTTCTGAGCTGTTGGTATAGAGCTTGATTCTCTTTGTTAGGAGAAGCAGTGTTGTGTAACAATAA
Source organism: Zonotrichia leucophrys gambelii (assembly GCF_028769735.1). Classification (NCBI taxonomy): domain Eukaryota; kingdom Metazoa; phylum Chordata; class Aves; order Passeriformes; family Passerellidae; genus Zonotrichia; species Zonotrichia leucophrys. Next base: position 7,701,763 of record NC_088174.1, read on the forward strand.
AAGGGGAAATGGAGGTAAGCTCTTGGGACTTGAGCTCTGTTTCAACCTAAGGCAGTAAGAAAAGGGATGGAGAAGATGCATGTGGATTCCTGTAGAAAGCAGCTTTTTTAGGTGCTGGTGTCCTAGTTCTGAAACCATGAGACAGAGCCAATTGAGGTCCTGTTTCAAAAGGCAGGGATACAGACTCAGAAGTTTTGTGGGGAATGATGCCCAGGGTGAAGAGCTAGGAAAGTTGAGCAGTTAATTTGGTGACTGGCTGGCTGAATGCCTGGGATGGAGATTTTTTTAGTGCAGGTTTGCTGTCATGCTTCACAACCCTTTTGTCCTACCAGCTTTGGATGGTTCTTGCTGAGATGATTCCCAGTTTGGAGGGGTGATCAGTTGCTTACCTGCAGCTGTGCTCTGAGCACAGTACAGACTGCTCACAGGCCTGGAAAAAAATCTGTTGCTGCTTTTAGTTGCCACATGAGACACTCTGGTTTAATAGTTTAAGTGGAAATGGCCCAGGGCATAGGCACAGGGGGTATGTTATTAATTAAAACTGTTTGTAATTGAAGAAGGATTTATGAGCGAGAGTAATAGCAGTCACAGATTAAGAACAAACACCTCTGTGGGTGTGGGCCCATGCTGCAGGCACCATGGAGGAGATGTTTAATACCTTTGCATTCTTCATCCTCAAGATGCAGTTTTCCTACCATGCTTAAGTCATTAATGTGGCTCTGCTAATGTTAGAGATCAACTGGAAGTTTGGCTTCACAGCTGGAATGCTGCTCATTTCAGGGAATGAGTCTTTGATGTGTAGCTGGTTTTGTGTCTGACTGAGAACACAGAAGAACCCACTTTACCCTCAAACCATGTCACACTTTGAGACCATTCCTAGAATAATTCCTACAGAATTAGCAAGTGTTGGGTGATTCTTAATGTGAAGCATTATGATAGAGCATAGAGTTTCCTTTACAAACTTGTATTATGCAATGCTTTTTTCTCCAGAGTCAAGTACGCCCTCACCAAAAAATTCAAACCACAGGTGATTTTGATGCTCTGGGTGTTGGAACTATTTTGATGGCTGTTTGTGTTAGGTGCAGCTGCCTGTTCAAATGTGGAATGGCTGTAGCTCATCATCTGCAGGTTTTGCTCAGTATCCCTGAGACTTGGGTAGGTACCAAATCCTGTGTTTCATAGAAATTCCTCTGCTGGCCTTAATGCTTAGGGGCTCCAACCCAGCTCTCAGTTTTACTTGGTGAAAATGGGGCCTTGGGTTTTATATTTGAATTGTGATGCCCTCTTTCTATATGGTGATGACTGACTCATCATTAAGCCAGTTCCTTTATTCCTATCTAGCATTTATTTTTAACCTGTTACAGTTCTGCAAACAGCAGCAAGTCACTCACTCCTTTTAGTACTTCTCCCTCTTCACCTTTCCTTAGTAAGTGCTTTCCATGGAAGCAAATATGGCCTGTAGTGAGATATCTCTTGTGATCCCTAGTTAAGGTTGAGCTTTGTAGGGCAAGATGAGGCTTTTATAACACTTGGTAGGTATTTTGCTTTCCTACCCATGTATTTTTAGAATTGTTTTTTCTATCACCTCTGATACTTAACGCATGAAAACAGTGATTTCAGAGGAAAAAATTTCCAGTTTTATAGACAATTCCTGTATCAGTTATTTATTTGTCATGGGCCTTTGGGAGGAGTTATTAACAACACCAAAATAGCAGCATTTTTCTGTGTTGTCAGATACTTACTAGGTTCAGAACAGTGCTCAAACAGTGGTTCAAACTCTGCAGTCAAATGTAGTTTTATTTTAGAATATTACAGGACTCAAGAATATTTAAGTACACTGAGTAGCACCGGCAGTGGGATCCAGGCTGCTTTCATTTCTCCAGCCCTAAAAGAAAACTACATTGAGCCTTTAGGTCAGGAAATGTTAGAGATCCCCTCAGGAATATGTGATGGATGCAGCTCTTCAGGATACCTACCCATGCCAAAATGCTGTGTTTGCTTTACATCAAGTTTATGCAAGGGATTCATTTGGAAGAAGAGCTGAGTGACTTGAGAACTTTCTACCTCAGCTCAGCTGTGCTCTAACTGCATGGTCCAAATTGCTATTTGATGGGATAAATGATTTTTGTGTGCTTTTTATGGACTTTGTTCAAAAAGTGAACAAGTAATTAATCTCAGCAGGTAATTCTGCAGAGCACCAGAGCTAATTTGCTGCAGTTCTATTCAGTTACAGATGAAGCAATGGAGTAATGTGGCTGATTACATAAGCATGAGCCCAGTTGATCATATCTGTGTGTGGATATAATTCATGAACTCATTGACTAGTAAAGCAGACCAGAGTAATTTATTTTGTGTTTTCTCCTTGATTTGTGACAAGACAGTTTTCCTTCAGTTCAAACTCAGCAGTTTGCTCATCTCAGAGATTCATGTACAGGCTGATTGACCAGTAAGAGGAACTGGTATGTTTGTAGAAGCCAGTGTGCTTCAGATTCCTGTGAAAAGCAGGTGAGGCTTTGCATTGTAAGGGAAGTCCCCTTGCCTGCAATCCTGGCTTTTGGAGAATTAACAAGGACTGGTCCTGAATCAGATGATAATTGAAATGCAGAAAATGAGGTACTGGAGGTAACTGTGCCAGGACTGCTGTGGTTTGAGTGGGTAAGACTTATCCATCAGTAACAGAATGTCAACTGACTCTGCTTTTTCTCATTTGCATTCCTAGCACTGGGAAATCAGTATAAAGCCATCATTTGCTCTTAACAGTCTTTGAAAAACACAATCTGTCTGTAACATTTCCTCAGGAAAAAAATTGTGCTTTAAACTAGGCTTTTGAGACTTGCTACAAATTTAAGCTGCTTTAGCCAAAAAAAAAGCTTTTGGATAAAACTGCTGTTGTTGATGGATTTTCCTCTCCAGAATACACTACATATTTCTTTTGTGCTAAAAACAAAGGTGAATGTTATAGAATACTGTATATGGCACGTTGTACAGTATCCAGGTACCACTTGCCTTGCATGTGCATGCTCTTCTTGCAGCTATTTCCAAAGAACAAGGCAGGATCCAGCTGCACTCCTCTGTATGAGCACACAGGAGAACTCTGTCCCAGAGAAGTCACCACACAGCAAGATCAGTCTGGCTGAAGGGATTGCCAACACACACAGCAAATGTGTGCAAGTGGAAGTGTTAGTGCAGTTAGCACAGGATAGCTCCTGGAGTTGTTGGACCTGGCCTTGGAGCTATGGCACAGGTACCCTTGGAGAGGTAAAGAGATTCACTTTGCTGGCTGTGGCAGATCACAGGGTCAGAACTGGAGGGCAGGTGGGGGAAGAGACTGGAACTTGAATTTTTTTTACCCACTGCCAGCGATATCTGCTATTTACTACCACCCATCCACAGGGATTTTCTAGGGATTTTTTCTAGTGAGAACTTGAATCAGTGGATACCTGGACTTTTACTTAATTTTGCATAGCTTGATGCTGTCGTCAGGTTCTGCAGACATTGTAGCCCATGCTTTCCTTTCTTATCAGTTCTTCTGAATATTCCATTAAATCCCCTTTTCAGTACTTTTTTGCCTTTGTTCAGCTGGCTTTAGACTTTTCTGGGTTTCCTTCAGGTACACCTTTTCCCTGTCTCATCATTTCCTTCCACATCTAAAAACTTAAAGTAATAAAAAAGGCTCATTGAAATTTGCACACCGCTGGAGGATGGTGCTGCACTTGAACAATGCCATTCCATTATCTTTTCCATGGTGTTAGTGCTGGACTTTTGCCCTGCTCCACACTTCAAGAGCATGTCCCTTCATTTTGGCACAAGGTTCAGCTGGGAATGAGTTCAGTGGTCAGGATGCAGAATATGCATATGGTGCTATCCAGGGCAAGGCTTAGCATGAGACAGGAAAATGCAGCAGTGAGCAAATGATAAAGGAATTAAACTAATATACATTCCCTGTTCTATCATGTGTGCCTTGGGGTATGTGCATGTCTTAGTGTTAGCTCTAAGCAGTGCATTGTTTGGGAAAGTACATCCAAGCATGACTAATCTGCGTTTGTCTCCCTCTCCCAAAACATTGTTTCATTTGAAATGCTTTATTTCTCCATATTTAAAGAATATTCTTTCATAATGCAAAAGCTATTTTTCATTTTTCTAGAACAATTGGTTGAAGTGTTTCTATTAATCTTTCTATTATTTAAGCACTTCTATCTGCAATACACAATAGAAATGAATTTATTTTGTTTGAGACAAGCTTGCTTTTTATCCTACAGAAACAATGACTCATGAGATTCATCCAACCCTCATCTGTATTCCTCCCCCAACTAATAAGTTAAATGTAAGTTTTGTGTTTGTATTAAAAGCCAGCCTGTGCATACCTCACCAGGGAGCTTGTTTGAACATGGAGTTCACAAGAGGAAAATTCCTTGCCACAGTAAAACTGCTTCATTGGGCATTAAGGAGATTTGCAAAGTTCGCTCCTGAAGTGGAGAAACAGCATTAGATTTAATTCATTGCTCACACTTTCAGTGACCCTGGTCTGGTGTGCACTTCACCAGGATGCCAGAAGGTTTGTGGTGCTGATACATAAGGAGATTACAGAAGGCAGAGACCTGTAATGCTTTGTCTTTGGGCCTGTTAGTCCTGCAGATGGAGAGCATCAGGATGTCAGATTCTACACTGATCTAGGATAAAAACACCCTCTGTTTTCATTCTGACACAGCCCTGCAATGGTTGAGCTGGTCTAACAAGAAGGGAGTGTGAATGATGGCAGGCACTTGTAGTCAGTGTAGCTGCTGGAGCCCCATGTGGTGGGGAGACCCTGAGCTGGAGCTGCCTGCACATGCATGCAGAGAAGCTAAAATGAGGTATGGGCTTGCAACTCCACAGTGTGGATGGACCATGGGGATTTAGCTGGGAGGAAATAGACCCTGATCTGTACAGTTCATGCATGAAAAATAGCTAATTTCTCTGCAAAGCTGTGGATTTTGCATTGGGCTTCTTAACTGAGCAAAGTCTTCTGGATATCCAAGTACTTCATTTTGGTGAAATCTGGAGAGGATTGCAAAAAAAGATTTCAAAAAATAAATTTATATCCTGTACATCAACTTGTTCCTGTTTGGACACAGCTCACAAAACACTGCCTTGCAGATATTGGGATAACTGGTACTTAAGTAAGAAAAGACTCATGAGATTGATTTTCTAGGAACAATAAAAACTTCACACATAATTATCTCCTCCCTTCACCTTTCCCTAGGAATGGCCTGTATTTGCAGAGGCTGCACAACAGGCATGTCTTATTCTCTTTGCTAGCCAGAGCTAAAAGCCTCTTTCTGTATAACCCTCAGGCCAGGCTATCTATGGATTCCTATTAAAAAGATTTTTGAGATTTTGCAGCACTTCTGTTTTCCTGGAACTCTCCAAAGCAAGCGTGCTTCTGTGAATGGAGTTCTTGATAGGTGAACCTGCAGAACTGCAAGTGACCCTGACCTGTACAGCAAAGGGTTAAGAAAACATACATCTGCAAAACTGGAAGATGAAAGCAGCCTAGACCATTAATTTCACATTTTCTTATGGAGAAAAACACTTTCAGCTTTCAGCATGTGAAATAAAGAAGAAAACCACCACTGGCAGAACTGGGAAGTTGAACTATGTGTTGGAGCACAGAGATTGAAGGCTCCAGAGGGTAATTCATACTCCTGCCTTCCAGCTCAGAATTATGGCTGCAAGTGCAGTGAGCACCAGAAGCTTACAAGAGAATTCTTCCAGAAAGATGTTGGGCAGTTCTGTGAATAGGCAAGGAATGTCTTTAGTTTGACAGGTAATATTTACTTTCTCCGATCCCATCTCCAGACAACTGCAAGAGAAAACTACTGTGACTCACTGCAGGGCAGTAGGCCGAGAGATTTTTACATTTCTCTGACAGAGTGGATTTCAGTTGGCTTTGATGGATGTGGTTTCATGGGCACTTCAGCACTAGGGCTGACCTAAGTTCAAGTCAGGCAGGGTTTTCTTTTGGGTGGATTTCTCTTGGCTGTTATTGACAGCTTTCCTTAATTTGATTTTCATGAGTGATGTGTTGATTTGACATAGTCCTATGCATGAGCTGAATGTAATATTCCAAATTTGGCTGCAAGGTAAACAAATTCCCATTGCAAAAGGCAGTCTCAAAGACTTCCAAAGTCTTCTCATGATGAAAGTAATTTCAAAGTAAAAATCTGTGTGCTGAAAAATATTTAATTTCACAGAAAAGTAATTTAAGCAGCATGTATTTTGCAGTTTGATGGTTTCCATACAACACAGTATTAGTTTCCTTGTTCATTTGTAGGTGTCTGCTCATTAAGTAAGATCTTCTTCAGAAAGTGTAGGGGCTGTTTAAATGCTTTAGGGGATGAGGATATTTATTATGAGCTGATAATCCTTGTAACTTGTTACATTAAAATATAAATGGATTATATTTCAATGAGAGGCATGAAAGTGATTACTAAACTATGGAAATAAATGTGTTAGAACCCTAAATAGTGTAATAATCCTCTAAGGGGAAATTGCACCTCATTCATTTATAATGGTATTGTGATTGGCTTTGTTTTAGCCCAACTTTTGAGTCAATGCTTCCATGAAATTCTCATGACTTGCCTTCCAAAATGACATCAAAGACAAAAGGAGAAAAACAGTCTTGACAAAACCAGGTCACTACATCAGCAAGAGCAGAGTGGGCTGAGCAGCTCTGCTTCCTAAATCAAAGCCTTGCTGCAGGAGCACTGCTGTGCTCCCATTAGTGTGTCACAAACGCTGTTCTCAGCAGTGAGGGACCAAAAAGTGTCACAACTACAGAAAAAAGGCTGAAGGCTTTGGCCAAAGCCTGGTGCCCATCTCCTCAGAGCGCTGCTGTGCTGAAATGAGGATGTGGAGTTCCTCAAGGTGTGGCTTTTGGGGGATGTCCTGGTCCCAGCTATACCTTGTAGCCAGGAATGCATGAGGAATGAGGGGGAGTAGTGAGTCCTTGGTGCTTAAATCAAGCAAAAATCCCAGGAAGGGATCTGAGGTGTTCTGCCAGCCCTGTCCTTCCAGAGGTCCTTTCATAGTCTTGGCCAAACTGCCAGGTGTGGGAGAGACTAAGGCTCTTCCAGAGGAGACTGGACTGTGAGTCCAGACATCTGGACTGTGAGGGAAATTTGTGGACCTCAATCTGCCTGCAGAGCAAGGAGCTGTCCAGGAACCATCATCTCCCTCTCCTGCCTCGGCTCCTGTGTGTCCCCAGAAGAGCTGTCCATTAAGGGACACTTAAGGGACACAGAGGGGGATTTGGATACATATACAGGACCATAGAGGCTGCTTTGAAATTTTCATTTCATCAAAATAACTCCAGGACCATGCAGGCTGCTTTGATATTGCCATTTCATCAGAATAACTCCATGTACAGTTTGGCTGTCTGCAGTGTTGGGGTGGAACCCAGAGTACACTCCAGAAAAGGACTCTCCTTTTGGATCCTGTGTGGCTGTATCCTCCAGGCTTCTTTGTAAAGGGCCAATATAGTGTCTATAGCCAAAACTCATTGAGATAATTATAGCTGGAGGGCTTGGTAATTAATGTCTAGTACAGCCTACTGTAACATGCTGCTGCTTTACGTGTGTTTTGTGCAAAGTGGGAGTGCTGAGGTGTGCTCGTTTGCTGCTGTCTGACGGGGAGAGGGTGACAAATCCTACAGGAAGAAGGAAATGTGCCTCCCATCTTTTGGATTTTTAATTAAATTAACTGCAGTGGCAGAAATGGCAAGGTGCCAGGGCTTCTCCTGTGACTGAGCAAGCACTTTGCAGAGAGGGAACCTGGGCACGGGAGGCTCACACAGGTGTCTGTGCTCAAGAACAGCATCTGTTCTGGCTAACAAGCCTCACTCTGTGTTGCTGATTTGGTTAATGAAGAAAAGACCTTCACCTGTGTCTGTGCCCACGTGGGTGCAGGGATTTGGTGTTTCCGGTGAGTAGCAATACCAGCACACAGTCTCTGGCAGGTTTCACTAAAGCCATCCAACAGAATTTGTAGCAAATGCCAATGAAAGCCACATGGCACAAGCTTTGCTCTTTCTATGGAATACCTCAGAGAAGATTTAGCAGAAGTGAAGACCTGTCCTGTGGTTGGAATGTCATGCTGTGCAATGTCTCCTAATGGGGCTGCTATTGCCTGCTGAAACCTGGAGTCTGCTCCTGCACTTGAGATCCAGAGTTTCCCTGGCTGCACCTTGCACAGACATCCCAGTTTCCAGGTGATGTAGCTCACAGAGAGGTTCAGATCAGCTGCCTCTCCCCACACCCTTCTGATGCCCTGCAGGGGCACGCACAGGAGGCACCTGGGCATGTGGGTCTGTGTCCCAGGGGAGGCTGTGATTGTACACGGCAAATGCCAAGCACAAGCTGGCATCTGCTCTGACCCAATGGGTCATCCAGAGGAGGAGACTAGGGAAGGAAAAGAGAAACGTACTTTTTTAACATTAGGAAGACCTGCCTGTATTTATATCCATGCAAAATAGATGACTTCTATCACCTGGGACTTCTCTGTGTAGGATTTTGAGCAGAGCAAGCTAATAATGACTGAGTCTTATTGGGGTTTAAAATGGAATTCTTGCTTCTTGTTGTAAATAGGAAGTGATAGTGTAGCATGTAGAAGGTCTTTAATCTTCTAGATTTATTACATTTTGTAGGATTATAATTTTTTTAAAGCCTTTTGTTTCATCTTGAGCACTGATAGAGACAAGCAGGTAACTGAAGGGACACACAGAGCATTTTAATGGGGCTTTTTCCTGAATTCACTTGAAGCCAAGCCCCCTCTGACCACAGCCCCACCCTCTCATCTGCATTTCGTAAGGGTATTACCACTGTAATTAATAGGACTTGTATAACAGTACCTAATTAAACTCTGATCATATAGTGTAAATTTAACTTGATTATCATTAGCCTCAGTGAACTCTGCAGGAGATTAATCCCAGTGATTCACTCAGCACAGAGAGCAGCAGCTCTGCGCAGGACCCAAACATTGGTGAACAGCAATGCTCTGTGCCCCCACACCCTGCAAGGTAGGTCTGGGTACCAGCAGCAGCACTGGGGTCAGGGAGGGGGTGGGACAGGAGTCTCCCCATTTTCAAATTGCTTAAAAGCCCCTGGAATGCCAGCAGGCTTCTACGGCGCCGTTCTTAAAATCACTGAATAAGGAGTCTGTGAGAGGATTATGGCTTACATAAGAGTTTTATGTCTGTCCTAAAGCTACAGCCCCTATGCATTTGTCCACTGCACAGGGTGTCTGCCAGTGATTCATGGACACCAGAATGTCCTGAATGACTACGAGCCACCTTTTGTTTACAATTATTACAAATGCAGGACCTGCTCCCAGTCTTATGAAAGCTGATTAGGTTTAGTCTGTGGGAAGAGAGCAGAGGCAATAATGTTCTATTTCTTTATATTAATTCCTGCATGTCGAAATGCTGTATACTTTGCTTCTGCACATTGTGCTGGAGAATCCTCTGCTAAAAAAACAGAAGTAAGCCTTTATATAGTGGGGGTTTTTCTGTTTGTAGTCCTGAAGTACAGGGCATGGGATTTGTCCTGTCTTTGGCTGAACACATCTGTTTGTTTGCTGCTAATAATAGTTTAATCAATGGGGCTGATTCCTGCATATTCTCTGTCTGACAGTAGCCCAGAAGACCCAGATGACAGCACAAAAAGGTGTTTTGTGTATGTCACTTTTTCATTCTTTTTTGTTGTTGTGATGCTGTTGCTTAATTAAAAGCAAAGAGAAAGTTTTACTCCTGTTTGCATGAATGGTCACATCAAACAGTACAGGAAAATCTAGGCCAAGCTGCTTTCAGTGGGCTAAGGAACATTATACCATTGCACCACTTCCTTTCATAGTAGCAATGCCTCTTCATAAACATCAGGCACCTTTTGAACTTTGTTTGAAACCGCTGGTTTTGCTTCCCCCAAGTGCCCGTGGCCCACCTTGCCCCGCTGTGGCTGTGGCCCAGCTGTGTTTGGGAGCTGTGTCCGTGTGGGATGGGGAGGAGAGGGATGTGCGCGGGGCGCATCCCCGCTGCCGGCAGAAACCGTGCTGGTTATGTAACAGCCTCGCTGCCTAACGAGGTGAAACTCTGTCAACTCTTCTGCAGGAGCTTTCAGAGGGTCTGGGGCTGCTGCTGGCTGAAGGGTAAGTCAGGGATGTGCTCCTCAGGGGGGGCTGTGTGTTGGGGTGCACAGGCAGGTGTGGTGTGTGCAGGGCTGCAGCATTAGTGACTGAGATGTAGGCAATGGTACCTCGAGCAAACACAGCACTCAGCACCTCACCTGAAATAGATCATTTTAGGGCACTGGCACTTTGTGAAACAGCTCTGTAATTTGTCTGTGCTGTTTGTCTGTTTTTTGTCTAACATGTCTCAAACACAATTAAATATAAGCTGTGCTAAAGCCACAATGGCTTTCCTTTAATTGTGGTAATAATATTTTGTGAGAGAAGTCTGTGCTCAGGCAGTGATATGCTTTATATCAAATGATCCAAGCTGCTGTTACTATTCAGAATGTGATTTGCTGGGGCTTTGCTGTTGCTCTTTGCATTTACTATTGTTTCTTGCACTTGCAGACTTGTACCTGTTTGCAGCACAGTTGCTGTGTTTGCTTGTCCAAGTGCAAATGTTCACGTTGACTGATGAGTGCATGGTGGATAATTGTGTCCATGAGTGCTGGATGTCTGTGTCTGTTTTGAGACTGGGGCTGTAGGTCTGGATGTGCTTGCCACTGTCATGGAAGAGTTACTCTTAGGCATAGCACTCTCATGGAGCTACTGTCAAATGTGTGTCTCCGAGCAGAAAGTAATCTCGGTTTGCAGCAAGATGAACAAAAGGAATGCCTGAGCTTTTCAGGGTGATATTGTGGAAGCTGTGCTTGCACTGTAAGTACTGTATGTACTTCAAGTACCTGGGAGCTACTGGGGGAGCTGGTTCCCTTATAGACACAGAAGGGCTGTGAGGAGAGGCTATGCACACACAGCACAGGCTGCTGTGAACTCAAAAGGTTCCAATAGCAAGAAACGGAGCCCAAATGAACCTAAATAAGCAAGGGTTCTGAATTATTCACAAACAGAAATGCTTGTTCCTGAGCAGTCAGGTGTCTGAATCCAGAGCAGCCTCAGGCCATGGGACTGGCATTGTGAGGGTGAGCGTTGTCCTAAAATGAACTGTGCAACAAAAAAGCATTTGGTATGAGATACAGGCTCGTATTCCCCTGGGACTGAGAATCTCTTGTACTCAATTTTTAGATTCTTTTTGTTACTGTCTAAAAGGCACTTGATGTCACAATTCCTGTCACTTTGGCTTTTGCATTTGTTCCTTGCAATATTCAGCTGGAATAGCAGCCTGCCAGGGCCCACAGCCTATATCCCATTGCATCTTTGTTCTCTTTCTATTGCTGTGCTTGAGTCCAATGGGCTCATAGATCTGGCTGGTCCCTGGCTGGTTGTGTGGCCTTTTTGTGAGGAGATGAGTGTAAATACAGGGGCTTAACCTGAGGGCAGTCTCTCCTCCAGACTCAGGGGAGCTGCACAAGGACTGGTTGCCATGCTGAACCTCTGGGGTCACGGGTAGCCAGATATGTGGTGGCCATTTCGTTTGCTTCTCCCCATTTCTAGGGCTTCTGGTGTGCTGCTAAAGCTTTGCAGGGAGCAGCTCCCCAATGTTTTGTATCCCCACCCAGGCACCTGGGAGGGCTGTGGTGAGGGCAGCAAGGTTGTCCAGGCCTCGGACCCCAGGAGGGCAAATGAGCTGATGAAATCTCATCTTGGGGACAGGTGTGGCATATAACCATCTTTGCACCAGGGGAGGTGGCTTCTCTGTGCTGCAGAAACGCTCTGTGAGCTGGGGAGGATCAGGAGAAGATCCCAGCATGGCAAAGACAGCAATGGGGTTGGGCCATCCAGTGCTGTGAGCTCCCAAGCGTTGTGTGCATCAGTGAAGACAGGCAGATTGCCAGAAGTTATCACTGGTAGAGAAATATCACTGCTGCATAGTTTTAGTTTTTCTTTTCTTAGTCTCTCACAGTTTTTCTCACGTGATCCCTGAGGTGCTGGTGGCTTTGTAACCTTTGCAGCCCCACACCTGAGCCTGCAGGGTTGCTGCCCACAGATGGCAAGCCTTGCCCCATATATCAAGCAGACTTCACTGTGCACACACCTGTGTTTAATTGCCATCATGAAATGGTAATAAAGAAATCTAAAATGTCATTAAAATGTGGAATGGGGCTGGGATTTGCAATCTAACTGCAAGCCTCCTGCTGGCAAAACTGCTCCAGGTTTGTCTGAACACTGGACGGTTGTTGCCCTCTGTGAGCTGCTCTCTAAGCTCTCTCTGATGGCTTGTTGTGTTTGTCACTGACTTGCCCGGATATGTTGGTGTCAGCACCTCTCCTGAGCCTTTCCTATGGTGGAAATTATGCCTGGTTAAAGCTCCTACCAGCCAGATGGCTCAGCAACAGCAGTGCTAGGCATGCTTTGCCCAAGGAATAGCTTCCTGCTTGAAGGAGAGTCATTTTGACATAGGCAAGGGTCATTATGACTGCCCTGACTCCCTGATGCTGGTACCTGTTCTGAGAATGGGCACTGATCCCACCTTACCAATGTAAAGCCTTTCAATGCACTTTGCAGTAAAATGACTCCCTGGTGCTTATAAACCACAATAGACCTTAAACCCTGTTGTGTTTCTTGCTTTAGCTTTGAGCTGGCCCAGAGCTGGGTTTGACTGGCAGCTCAGTCACTGCTTGCAGTTAAGTTCCTTGGGATGGGGTGATGGATCCCTGCCCTGTCCCAGTCCTGTTGCCCTGCTTGCCTTGGTGCAGGCTGGCCCTGAGAGTTCAGCTCCAAGCTGCAGCCAGTGACAGTGGCCACATGCAAACCTCAGCAGCAGGACCAGAGCCACGTTTCTCAAACTGACAGGAAAAATAAAGGCTTTTATTCTGTGGGGAGGAGAGGACAAGAATTATTTCAAACATTCTAATTAGCCCCTAAAGTAAATATCTAAATGTTCTTCCATTTCGGTGTAGCTCTTGGAAAATTTCCCAGGATGTCTTTAAAGAGCTCATTGTAAAATAGTGAGGTGTTCTTTACCCACAGGTGTATGTTAAAACAAAAACATTTCACTTGGAATTATTACAGAATTACCTGGTCTTGGGATTCCTGTGAGGAGCTTTGGGCAATCATTCACCTGGGCTGTATTATGTGAGAGGTGCTGCTGTGCAGGTCCATGGTGTGTGTAGAGCGGAGGCAGAGGTTCAGAACATGATCCTGCCTGCCTGGCTTTAAATGGGAAATTGCAGGGGTCCTTTTTCAGCACTGGAATTGGTTCTGCTCTTTAACTTTTTAGCATAAAAGGGAGGCCTTACTAGAAATAGTGTGGTTTGCAACAACCTCATGGACTATGCCAGTTGTTTTGTTTTTTTCTAGCTGAAGTGTTTTGTTGCAGGAATCAACAGAGAATTACTTCCAAACTTGTTTTAACATTGTAACACAAACACCTGTACATAGGAAGCAGAGGTTTTCCTCTTCCTTTGCATCCTTTTCTGTGTACCTGGGAGAGTAGTGTGGTCCTTACCTGCTGCCACAGAGCACCTTGGGGCAGGTGCTGAGCCCTGTCAGGGAAAAGGAGATCCTGACTCCTTGGGGAGCTGAGCCCAAGGCACACCAATAAATTGCATTGTTTTCATTGACTCAGGTAACCTTTTTATTAGATTACCATTCCCTTCACAGACTCAGGGACCAGAGTAATAAAGGTAATGAAGGATGAGTAATAAAGGCAAGCACAGATGCTTATCTATCCTAGTCCCTCTGACATGCCAGTCCATTGAACCTGTTGGCTGTTTGAACCTCATCTTAGTTAGAATTCAATTTTGAATCTTTGTCAATTGGGAATTGGGAACTCCCCTGCTCAAGGCCCTGCTTCAGCTGTATGGAAAATTCTGTGCCAGGCTGTATGGTTATTAATAAGCTGATTTTGTTAGAGAATGGAGCACCATGTCTGAGCTCTTGTGGCAGGCAGGCTAATGATATTGGACAGCGAGCAACTGTCACTTTTGCTAAATCTGTCATATTGCAAGTAATCTGCTTACAGCATGCAGTGAGGGTGGGCAGAAAGACAGGCTAATCCACCTTGGGGCTCTACCCAAAGTAAAATTTGGAGTCTGCTTTTCTCAAGAGCACAGTTATCCCTTGGAAACTGTTGTCTCAGAAGCACAGAAAAAGCTAAAAACCTAAACAGGCATCAATTTAGCTGAATAAACTCCATCTGTGTGTCTACTCCAGGTCTTCTAGACCCTCATTCCTGAGCAATGATAAAATAGGACTTCTGAGGAACAGAAGTGACATAGAATTTGTCAGAAAATGTGTCCTTGCACATTGCTTAAAAATGCAGCACAGGTTTGGAAGCAAATCTGAGTATTCTCTACTATAGAAAAGGAGAATTAGACTTGGTCAACAGTAATGGACCCTCAACAAAGCTTTCATGGGTGGCAGCTGTGGAAGTAGCACACAAGGAGGCCCTTGGTTATCTCCTTGTGTTTGCAGTGCAGCCAGATGCCAATTCCTAATCTAGGGACCCTGCTGGGACCTCACCTGCAGCAGTGTGAGCACAGTCCATGGGCTCTGGGATGGGTTTGGAGAGGCAGGAAGGAGGTGCAGGCCCCCATTTCTGCTAACAAACCCCTTCCTGCACCTCCTTCTGCTTATGTCCAGCCCTAGCTTGTTCTTGCCTGTTGCTGCATTAGACATGACTGTCTCTGCAGGCCTCTGTGTAGGAAAGCAGTGTATTTCTCCCAGGTCTCTCTCTCTCTTTTTACAAGTGAGACTTCACCTGTGCACAACATGTTTTTCAGAAACAATCCCCCATTTTGGCCTCGTTTGGCCAAAGTGCGTAGCAGTTCCTTGAATTGGAGTAGATAAATAATCATGTTGATGGAGGTGCTGCTTAATATTAAACTAAGTCTGTTGCTGAATCAGGTCCTTGATCTTTGGCAACCTTTGTGCTACAAAAGTATTTATGCGTGTAAACATTAAATTGTAGATGCAGTTTCTTCAGATAACACTGCAGCATATGGGGCACAGGGCTGGATTTTATGGGGCAATAAAGCTCAATGCTAAACACTGGGAATTGTTTCCTCTTCACAGGCCTTTATATCCTCTTTTAACAACTGCTCCTCCATGGCATTTAGTACTTCTTAAGAGTATCTTCGCTCCCCTAAAATTGTCCTGTCACCTATGCAGTGCTGCACAGGAAGATGTTTGCTAGTATTATTGTCTTTCCTGTGGTGGCATGAGAAGTTCCACATGAGATTGGAATACTGTATTAATCTGGAACAGTAGATCATGCATAGGGTTTGGAGGCTGTCAATTAGAATATGCATTTTGCAATTATGAGGCTGTACAAAATATGCTTGCAGTGAGCTTCAGCAGATCCCCAAGTTTGTGACTCACCACAAGGGGATCCACAACAGTCAGAGGTAGAGAGATGCCTACATGACTTACAGCTTAAGAAATTATAGTTTAGGAAAACCAGGCAGGAAAGTAGGTTTAAATCCTATCAGAAAAAGGAGGTGGGACATAAGCTAAATGGGTTATTAAAATAATTCAGTGGCAGGGCTCTAGGTTCAGTGTAGAATTCCTGGCTTGCACTCCACCAATGCTAACAATAATCCCAAGCCTCCAAAGTTCAGAGTTGAGGTCCCCCTGTTTCCTGCAGGTGCCAGGTGAGACTCATTGATGGCTGTCACAACAATAGGTTGTGCCACCAAGGATAACAACTGTCTTGGGGTGACTGTATCCCTTATCATCTGTTTTATGCCCAGACATGGCTGCTGCAACTTTAGGCCAGGCCTGGGGCAGGGGGAGCCCCTTCTTTCAGTGTGATTTCACACAGCTCCTGTACTTGGCTCTGCAGGGAGGATGTGTGTGCTTGGCTTTTAGCAGGCTCTTGTTTGTGAGCTGAGGCAGGGGGTTTCCTGGGACACCATGCAGCTTCTCCTGTCATTTCTGTGGCTTCTTCTGGAGCTGTTCAGCTTAGCTCCAGTCCAAGACACCAGACCTTCACTGGAGGGCTGCAGGGGCTCCACGTCCTGAATCTTGGGAGAAGCCAAGCATGACCCTAATGTCCACAGAGAGAAGGTTTTAATATCTAACATTATTCATTCATTTTCCCATGCCTGCCTGCACTCTGTGTGTTAAATAAATAGTTTTTTCATTTTCCTCCAAGATATTCCTTTGTTTGGTGGGGGTAGGGACTGTGAAACCTGACTTTTTTCAGAGGAGACGTTCATTCCAGGACATTTCCTCCTAACTTGTCTCAAACTGAGGCAAATCCATGAGGAGCTGGTTTGAGACTAAAGAAGGCAGTTCTGTCTTCTGCTCCCTGCAATCTCTGCTGCGTTGGCACAGTAGTGGCAAAGTAGTTGAAAGCTGAACTTTATAAAATGCCTCTCCAAGCAGTAGCTTTCAACCATGCAAGCCTGATTTTTCACACAGAGGAGGTTGGGAGTAGCAGAAGTGCCTTTTCAAGGATGAGTTTTGCTTGAGCTGGTCATGAAACTGCACCCTGAGGGCTGCTGAATCAGGTTGCTTGTAAAAGTCAAGAGCATTTTGATATACAAGATATTTATGTTCCTCTTGAAGTGTTATAATGAGGATAGAGTGATAACATCAGGGAAATGGGGTCACAGAGCAGAGCCCTGGGGAAGTGCATGCCTGGCTCCTCTGGTGCTCACCTGGGGATGTGTTTTGGTTACCAGCTGCTAAACATAGCAAAGCTGGAGCTGCAGGATCATTCTACTGAATGTCAAAAAGTTTGTTGTGCCTTGCTGGAGAGCATATCTCTGTAGCCTTAATCAGATGTAATAGTGAAGCTGTTGAAAAGCACAGCTCTGTTACCATCGCGGTGCTTTTATTTGATTTTACATTCAGGAGGAAGTATTTGTTGAAATTAGGCTTTAGTTCCCAAAGATGAAGATGTTTCTAGCTGGAATGGTATCTATGAGTATGTGTAAGTATTTTTGAGGATAGAAAAATGTTTTCTGGTAGGGTTATACATTTCATGTGTGTTCTCTGCAGTCTTCACCACCACAGAATTGGGGTAGGGGTTTCAGATGGTTTTAACAATTACCTAGGAGGTAATGGAAGGTCTAAGGTTTTGAACACTCTTTAGATGATACTTTTGGTATGAGGCCTATGAGGATGAGAATGCTGCACTGTCACTGGAAAGATCCAATGAGGAATTTATGCCTGAAAAAACACTCCCCAAACTGGCCCACCTACCAGACAGGGGCTCCACCTTGAAGGCATTGTTGGGGAGCCCATGAAAAGTGCTGGCGAGCCAGACGAGTGGTCTCTTGGAAACTGGATCCTTTTCAGGCATTTCAGTTTGGATGTCCTGAGCCACTTTTCAGAAGTTTAATAGTATTTATCTCAAGTTCATCTGGTCATGGGTGTTGGGGTTTTTTTGAGGATTTTGTGGAGGGATAGAATGTAAGAAAATAGAGATAGTGCAGAAGGTAATCTCACCCCTGAGGAGTTGCAGCTGTGCTAATCACCAACGATTGGGAACAGGCCTGCCCTTAACAAGCCACAGCTGTGGCCAATAATGATGAGTGCTACAAAAGAGTGGGTTAGCTGAGTGAGGAGAGTGCTGGAGTTGGTTGTGCTGTGAAGAAGGAGTCAGTGCTGTGAGGAGGTGCCCATGAGAAATCACCAAGAAGGTATGGGAGCTTTGCAATATGATGACAACAGAATTTAGTTTTAAATAACATTTTCCCTGTCTAGATCTTTATTATTGTTAGAAGGCATCTCACTTTGCATGTGTGCTATTGCTGGCTCTCACAGGCATGGCTGTTTTACACAAGTGAGGATTTTTTCCTGGAGGGTGGAAAGGTAAGCATTGCTGCCCCTGGCACATTATAGGGATACTTCTGCAGCCTGGCTTTGTCCTGCTCACTTACCTGTGAGCTCTCATTGGGCTCTACCAGAGGGCATTTCTGCAGCTCTGACAATCTGACATCCTCCATGTCAGGCTAAAGCTGTTAAATTTATTAGTGGTGGTTTTGTTTGGTTGGTTTTGGGGAGGAGATCTGGGGTGGGTTTGATCTTTTTGAGCTGGACACTGGGGGTAAGGCTTCTTCCTGAAGGTGCTAACCAAGGGAACTGAGCCATGTTGGAAATAACACAGGTACCATTTGCAGTCTTTTTCTGGTGAGGGATAAGTACCGGAACACAAAACCTGTGATTGAATTTTTCAGTTGTGCAGCAGCACTTTGTTGAACAGGGATGAACCTAAGCATGAATTTAGTTTCAGCGCTTGCTGAATAAGGGTCTAAGTTAATAAAATCAAGTAATAGCTGGTGCCAGAACTGCCTTCAGCTGTGTAGGAAATCCAAGGCTATATTTCTCAAACACACAAGCCCAGTGCACTGCGATGCCAAAAGGAAAAATTCAGTTTGTATTGACCAAAGCTGAAATTTGGTGGTTGTGATGGATCTGCTTTGCAGTTACAATGCACTGGGTGGCAGTGCTGTTGGAACAGAAGCTACCATTGGTGTTTGGAAACAGCTCTTGCATGGAAGGAAAAAATGTGCTCTTAAGATATTTTTCTGTGCAATAGCTTTAGACAAAGCACTGAGCACACAGCAGTGTGTAGGAGAAGAAAAATGTGCATTAAGTCTTCTTTATCTGTTGCATGAGTAATCAAAACTTATGTAAATATGCCTTCTTATGAATTTATTCTTATAGAGGAAGCAATGGTAATGCCTCTGTCTTTCAGATGTAGGTATGGAGTGTAGATAAGTAGCATTACATGTCCATTATCCCTGTGAATATGGAAGAAAAGAAACCAACTAAAAGCAATTCCCCATGACTGTTCCTTGGAAACTTGAACAGAGTCCCAGACCCTCTAATCCAGGATGGTAATGCGATCAAATCTGTATTTGAAAGACAGCTATGAGAGTGTGAATAAACTGTCAGTTTAAGATGATCTTCTTTTTATTTTTTTTTTTACTGGTACATTCTGCCTGTGCTTCAGTGGGAAGATGATGTGAAGGTTAAGAAGCTTTGTAGTATAGCTGCAACTTACTTGAAATGTATCTGAAGTGGCCAGTGAGAAAAGGATTTCAGATTATGTTGATTCAAATTCAGAAAAGTGCTGTGACAGCCTGCTAGCATGAGTCATGTCTTTTGGGAGTGTTTGTACTTCATAGGCTGCTCCCCAGCAGAAGACACTTCTCTTTTGGACAACTTTCAGCCTTGTGCAATCAGTCCATCTGCTCTAAAGATAAATATATATTAATAATGAGAAGGGTCCTAACAGATTGACATTTCATGGGATTTTAGGGATGAACCTCTGTCTGCTAAAGTCAGAGGCAGCTTTGCCATTAACAAGTGTTTGGTCACTGTCTAGTCTAAGAGTGCAGTTGCCTTTATAGACCAGAGTTATCCAAAGGCATTCTGTAAATGTCATACAGTGTTTGACTGGGAGTTCCTTGTGCTTTATTTTGTGAGTTATTAGGGTTTGGAAACTAGATTTCAGAAGTCTATCCATGTGTGGAATACTTTAGAAATTCACCTAAAGATAAATGAGTAACAGACCTGATATTCCTTGAATTCTGGTGCCTGGATTTTGACAGCTGCAGTCTGTTAAAGGGCTGGCAAATAAAAGAAGACTTTTTGCTCTGATGTACACTGAGCTTTGGAGATGATCTTGTATTTGAACCATCCTTTCAACCACTGACATAGCCCTGTGCTATAGCTCATAAATCAACCAGGAAAAAGCAGGAGGTGTTTGATGTTGTACCAAAGTTCTCTGGTGTCGCAGAGCTGGCCTCAGACCTGTGGGTTTTATCCCAGCTCTTTCCTTCCTGGTGCGTTTGCCTGGTGTTTGAACTCTGTAAGTTGACTCAGAGGGTCCTGGAGTTTCAGCTCTGGAGTCCAGGAGAGCAGAAAGGATGCTCCTGGCTCTGGTGCCCTAACTGGCTTGTCCTTTGTCTAGGATAGTGCAAATTATTCTTCCCAAGCAAATATTTACTGAGTAAACAGCGGGGGAGAGTTCCTATACAATTTGTTGCCATTACGTCAATAAAGATTTGTTCTGTTGTGTGTTTTAGAGGTTTAATTAACGTGAGCTTTGCAATATGTGCTGGAAAGTAAATAACAGGCACATTTACTTGGCAGAAGAGTACTGCTTCTTGAGAGAAATGTATGAAAGCTTTTCCTAGTGCATGCAACTCTGTTCACTGGTGCCATGCAGGCCATTCCTCAGGGCACACACTTGTTAAATCCCCTCTGTACCAGGTTTAGGGGGCACTGAAGTGCTGTACAGATCTCACAGTGAGCCTTTGCACAGGGAATGAGTTTTATCCCACTATCTGGACACCATGCAAACAAGCAGTGAGACCTGAGACTCAAGATGATCAATTCCATCACAGTTGGAGTTTGCAAAGTTTGGCTGTTGTGCAGAGCTGTTCATGGAAAACATAGATGCACAGGCTGATGCTACTTTGTAGATTTTATCATGTTAGTGATCAAAAATAT
This sequence comes from Zonotrichia leucophrys gambelii, assembly GCF_028769735.1. Classification (NCBI taxonomy): domain Eukaryota; kingdom Metazoa; phylum Chordata; class Aves; order Passeriformes; family Passerellidae; genus Zonotrichia; species Zonotrichia leucophrys. Next base: position 7,722,334 of record NC_088174.1, read on the forward strand.
CCAACATGAGCAGAGTCCCCACAACTGAGCTGTTTTCATTTGGAAGGATTCTTGGCTGTCCACTGAATTATAAATCCCAGCCAGCAACATTTTACAACAGAGTCCTGATATAACCTTTAGCAGAGAACCACAGATGGCAACCATGTGAGGAGGTTATTGTGTCCTACCCTATAAGTGATACATCATTCTCTGATGTCTCATCCATTGCCTGTTCTGGGGCCTTGCAGATTATTTAAATGTGAGGTTTCCATTGGGGATTCCAAGGCACAGGCTGATCAGTGGTGAGAAGTCACTGCCAGCAATGGGAGCTCTAGTTAGAGGTGAGGAATCACACCTCACTGTGGCTGTCAGCCCTGTGAACCCTGCTCTGTGAACTTTTGACTATCTGACCCAGGAACCCTCATTAGATGCCCTGGAATTGCCTGCGTGCTCAGGGCCAGGTATAGGTGTGCATGGCTTCAGCACTTGTACAGGGCTCAGCTGGAAAGGAGGAAAGTCCTGTCCTGGAGAGCTCTCTCCAATGTGATCATATCCTGGGCTCACAGACAAGCTCTCTTCTTACCAGACTGCATCCCCCAGTCCACTGGAAATGTTCTCAAGCTTCTCCTGGTCCTTTTGATGTGACATCTCACATCTGGGATAGTGGTGTCTTTGAACTCCCGTTTTTCCAAGACAACTTTCATAATTTCATAAGCAGCTAAAATGTGCATGGGCACTAACTTCACCATTAACACAACATTTACAACAGGCCTGACAAGGAACAGATTTCTTGTTCCTGGTCAGCCCTGTTTGGCTGAACTGAACACAGCAGTCAAACGTCTCTTACTTTTCTCAATACTTCTATTAGTGTGCAGCTGACCTTTCCCCCTGCTTCATTCCTATTCCTCTTCCTGTTTTGTTCTTCAGATATCATTTATATGATGTTTGATGCAAGTTAAATTCTACAGAAATGCTGTTGACTTCTCTTCTGTTCAGATTTGTCCACCCTGTTATTCTAAGGCATCAGATTCTTAAACAGGTTTACAACACCCTGAGGCAATGGCTATTTTTCCAGGTTGACACTGTAGAAGAGTAGAGTAGAAATATATTTTTTCCAAGGTTGTACAAGAATAGGCACAGTGTTTGTTAATTGTCTCTCATCTCCCCATACATCTTCATTGCTCTGCTGCTGTGACTGGGCTGTTACTGCTTGGTTTGTTTGGAGCCATCCCCTGCACTTTGACAGAGAAATTGCACTGGGTGATAGTTTTTTCTCTGGACCTCTTTAAAACTCTTCTTTCATCTGCTTCCTGATTTTGCTCTGCCTATTGAAATTTCATGTATTCTGGGAGGCTGGCAGTCCAGATGTTTTCATGACAATGGTGTCTTTATCATCAGGATTTCATAATTAAGCAATTATTTTTTTTACAATACAGTCATTCTGAGATTTTTGTGTAATAAGCAGTTAGATACTATAATTTGCTAGAAATGCCTTTTTTGTGTAAGTATGGGTTAGAATAGATTTTAATTTTACAATTTCAGAGATCTAAATTAGACATTGTAGTAAAGAAAAATTACTTCTTATGTCTATTAGAACATTTACGTTTGTGTTGTGCTTATGCCAGCCAGAGTAAAATAGTTCCATGGTTTTAATCTTAGTTTAAGATAAAACTGAGGGTAGAAGAAATGGTTGGATAATGGATTGTGATGATGCAAGAAAATGTAGCTAGAATCTAGAATTTTTAAGATACTGCAGTGCCCTGTCCCCTCTGGCTCTGCAATGGGAAGTTCAAGTGTCAATAGAAATGAAATCATGGTCATTTTGAGCCAGCTGGAAGGTGGAATAACTTCAAGACTCTTTGTTCTGATTACTTCAACCACTTCTTTTTGCATGCAGCTGAATATTCAACCAAAAGTAATTTCCTTTCTACCTCTTCCTATTTTTTTTGTGTGTGTTTCAGCTGAGAGATGCAGTGGAAGCACTTGCCTGCAAAAATGGGCATATTTTGGTACAGAATAACTTCCCATCATTTCCCTAAAGAGCTCCCTTTGTAATGTCTCTCATTCTATTTTACCACACTTATTTCTTTTCCCTGATGTGCAGTAAAGTATTAATCCTTCCAAGTGTTAAGCCTGAGTTTAGTCTTAGTTTATATTTTACTTCCTAATGGCAAGTGTTAAATCCTGATTTCTAAGGACGTTCACAGTGGCAGATGGAGTTGCAAAGAACACTAGATGAGTATGATTTCAGTTTTTCTTTGTAGTAGAAAACTGCCTGAAAACTTTATTCCTAGTCTGTCTCCATTTATGTTTTGATGGGAAGACTCCTGATGGCTTTAGGCAAATAATGCTTTGAAAATGTTTTGCTGAACTTAAGCAACTGTTAAGCTTAACTCTTAAGCTTAACCATTTCTTAAGCAGGGACTGTCTGAGGATGACAAGTGCCACAGGTTTCTTCTCTGCAGGCTGGCAATGCTGTCCAGGTGCATTTCAACCAGTAATGCCACTAAAAAAGAAAGAAGATAAACTATGTATAATTTGCAGGAGAAAATTCCTAGTAGCCCATGAATTGTCTTGGAGAAAAAGGATGCTGCACATCTTTAAGAACATATTTTTTCCTGCCCTATTTAGCATTCCCCAAAATCCTCATCAGAGGTAAAAAAGTATGTGAACATGGGGTCAGCTTTGCTGATTGAAGGAAGGACTGTGGTGGGGGAGAATTCTTGGAAGGGGAAGACAGATGCCATCCCAGAGGTGGTGAGTGTTGATTGCTGCTGTTGTTGCCCTGTTGAAGGGAGAATAGGTATAGAGAGCAGTTTTGGCTATTATATCTTTGGCTGTATCTTAAGTCTTTTGTGCCTTTAGAAACTAAACTGTGTGCTCTCTGTGCTCTCATCAGCCAGACTGAGGGAGCTGGAATGAAAACAGCTAGAGCAGCAGTGCAGAGGTAAAACAGGGGTCCTTCATGAAGGGTTCCCTGGGGCAATTTCTTTGCCTGTGAAGCTGATGGTGGCACTAGTGCTGTAGACAGAATTTCGGGTTGCTCTGTGTGTCAGCACGATGGACTCCACTGTCCAAACTGTGCATGGAACTTGTGTGCTCAGGTGGTGGCTGTGAATCACTTGAGGTTGGAAACCACTCACTCTGTGCCTTCCTGTCTAAACTAAGCAGATCTTTGTGGTCAGCATGAAGTAAATGGTGACCACGTCCTGTCTCACTCTTTCCAACCAGCCCCACTGTTTGCCTCTGAGAAGTTAAGTAAGAGGTGACGTCGCAGTCTGAGCCAGGGATGGCTTTCGTGTTACGTGGTGCTCTAAAGTAGGTTACTGGGTCAGGAACAGCAAGTTCTGACTGTTTGCCAGCTCGGCCCTTTTTTTTCCCCTGTGATGTTTATACTGCTGTGACCTGCCACGCTGAAATGAGTCTAAAATGAGCAGGAGCAGAGCTCCAGAGCAGCGAGATGGGCTTGATTGAACTCGTGCTTCTGTACCTGCATCCCATTATCAACCTGCAGGATGCTTGCTGTATGGGGCTCCCTTTTTGAAGAGAAAAGTAAAGCTAATTGGAATCCAGTGGCTAGGAAAAAAGACAGTCATTTTTAAATTATTAGCTTGAAGCCAAAAATCTTTCAAAACTCATTGAAGAGTGAAGAGATGCAGTCTCATAAATTCAGTACTTGAGAATTCGCTCCCAAATCCAGGATTATGTTAGAGAAGATCCCTTGGGACATCTGGAAAATTTGAGTCTAGCTCACAAAAGTGAATCTTGGCATAACTGAGTTTTGATTCCAGCTGTGATCAGTTTGAAATACCTCTGGCTGTTTGCTCTGCTTCGTCCAAATCTGGTCACTCCCTCCCTCTCCCTGCCCCTCCCCACCTCCACCCCCTCTCCGTGTTCTGTCCCTTTAAGCCTCCACAAAGGCAGAGCTCAAGATCTGCTGCAGGCCATGGGGACAGAGGGTAGCTGCTGCCAGGAGTCCCTGCAAGGGAGGGGAGTGCCAGGCTGAGGGTGGGACACCTGACAGAGAATTCATCCTCCTGACCAGACAGAGCACAGGGGCAGGATCATGGTGGGACTCGGAGATCTTAGAGGTCTGGAACAGCATCCTGAGCACTGCTGTGATTTTGTATTTCTGTGATTGCCGAGGGAAAGCTGCCTCAGGCTGCATGGGGGTGTGTACCTGTCCCAATTGTGGGACCCCACAGCCCATCCTGTGCTGAGTGATGGGAACCTGGAGCAGATCACTCATCCACTGCTGCCATGAGCTCCACCCCATGAGTGCAGCATGAAGGCAGCAGCAGTGGTTCCTTCCTTTGCAGGGCTGGCACGAGCCCTTTCTGCTCCTGGTGACACCCAGCTGCCCTTCACACCAGCTGCACACAGCTGCACTGCCCCAGCCTTGCAGCTGGACATACAATGTTTTATCCAAAGGGAAATTCCTTTGGGTTGGAGGCAAGCTTTCCTCTTGCTCAATGCCTTTGTGCCCAGATTTCTACAGCATGATACTCCAGCTCTCCTCCCCCTAGTTAAGTGCAAAGAGTGGGGTACACAAGCAATGGGTGGCCTGGCTTCAAATATTTGAATAATCTCACCAATTAAAATATTACTCAAAGGAAAGCCTCAAGATGTGTTTAGTGGCTCATTACCAAAGCTGACTTAAGAGCAAACTATGTGGGCCATTCAGTCAAGTGATTTGTCAAGCTTTCAGTGCTCCTGAAAACTCTTCTAGAAGGAATTAAAGTTAAGGGGAAAAAAAAAAAAAAGGCAGGATTCAAAGAGAGATTGCACCTCACAAAATCTCTCTCTTAAATCACAGAGAGCTTTCTGCAGCTAGACCTGATGTAGCAGGGCAGAGAAAGAGCAGCATTGATAAATGCTCATTGCTGAGTTAAAATGGCACCTAATCACTCTGCATCAGCAGCACTCCCAGAAAATGTTCCATGCAGCCTGCAAAGGCCACCCTCAGCACTCTGGTTTGCATGTACCTCTTCATGTTCCTTGTCCATTACTTGAAAATATCTGCAACTGGAGAAAACTGTTGCTCAAAGGTGGGCAATGCAGCCAATACACACGCAAATCTCCATATTTTAAAGCAAGGATCCGCTCATCTCCTTCCTTTTTAATGAAATGCAGTGAGAGTGCAGTATCTCATAGAAGACCTGTTATTTATGAGACTATCAACCTCTCAGAGCTGCAAAGGTTCCCCACTGGTGATGGCTCAGCAGGGCCCTGGTTATCACTGCTGGCTTACAGTTCCCTCTCTGCTGGCAACCCGTGCAGCCACTGCCAGGGAATAGATGTTCAGCTCACCCCAAAGACCCCAGTCCTGCACGGTGCCAAGTGTTTGGTGTGGGAAGCAGCATTAAAGAGGCAGGAAAGCTCTCCCCCTGTGTGCCCCCTCTTCTGAGAAGGCTGGATCAGATTCTTAGCTGATAAAAGTAAACGTGGCTTTGTTGCCTAGAAGCTACAGGTTTAAGGAGAGGTGTGCATTTAAAACACAGATTAAGGCCTTGCTCGCCTTGTTTCTTAGGGGATTGTGTTGATATTAAATTGTCCTGGAAGTTGACCTGTATAAAAATCCACATCTTTCTGTGGTGTGCCATCCTTGGGGGGTTTGCAGGCGCTGCACAGCTCCATCCTGCCTTTCCCTCCCTGGTTAGCAGAGGAGGTGATGGTGTTTTGGTTAGAGAGAGCTGCACATCACATGTGCTCACTTCTGCTTCTGCCCTTGCACTGCTTTGGGGTGTGATCTGGGGCAAATCCTGTAGCTGTGCCTGGCCTTGATTTCTGTCTCTGAAAAACAATGACAACAGCACTATCTGAATGCTTTTACCTATCTTTTCTTATTTTCTGGAGGGTGTAAAGTGACACAAAAGACCAGAAATCTGTGTCTGCTCTTCATTCCCTGCTGCACAAATGGCTTTCCAGTCCAGCTTTGTCACCTCAACAGCTGAAGCATTAAAGCAAAAATAGAGCCTGATATTGGGCTTCTGCTTTGGAACTCACAAACCATTATTACAGCAGTGGAATGCCCTGGTAATACTCCGCTTCCAGTCAAAGATCTGATGGAACTGCATGGTCTTTAAGGTTCCTTCACAACCCAAATTATTCTATGGTACCATGATACTCTCCATGTACGGGGTTCTGATCTGCGAATATATAGTTACACTTAATGAGATGTAGCAGTTGCTCAGGAGACTGATAATAGGATACAGAGTCCTTTATCTCTGATTCATGTGTTGAAATCCAGACCAGGCCATTAGCAATTAAAAGGTCTTACCATCTGATATCTGTCCAGTGACCTGTGCAAGAGGAGCCTCAGCTCAGCAGTCAGTGCATAAACTCTTCAAGTTTTAGATTGCTGGAGTTTCTTTTCTCTTTTCTTTTTTCTTTTGAAGGAGGAAAGTGTCTCTTACAGCCCCATCCCTGCCTTCTTTAGCACCATGACCAGCTGTTTGTAGGCAGGCAAGGAGCCAGGCAGACATGGGGCTGTGGTGTTTCCCCTCCCTAAAGATGGTTTTCCAAACCAAAGCTGAAGTGTGTTAGACCAAGACCCTTGGGAAAGCAGCCAGCACTGGCTCTGCTCATACTGAGTTTGTTTTGGGACTGAATACACAGTTGCTTTTTTTTGACATCTTAATGCAGCAGCTATTTAGACATATAAAAATAATAGCTCATAAAGTAAGATTAATGGGTTTCCTCTCTTTCTGTCTATATGAAAAATACACCAAATATTTATTTTCAAGAGTATTTGAAAAATGGAAAAGAAAGATGAAAACATTTACTTATTGCTGCATTTTTATTCAGACACAGACATGCTTGTATTCCGTTAATTTATGGTGAGACTTTATATTACATATTTATATCTTTTCTATTTATTTATACCTGCTAAGATTTATTTTTCCATCTGAAAACCGACAAGTGTGAAAGATTCCATAGTTACCATTCATTGTAACAAGTGTTGTGGGAAAGGAGGTATTTTCTTTTTCTGTCCTCCAAACAAGGCCGTGCTAATGTTAACACACAGGTGTTTGTGTTTGAGAGAGTTTTATAGCAGGAAAGACCATTGTTACAATGGCTGGCCAAGCACAGAATTCAAATTCTCAGTGAGCTGAACCCAGGTCTGTGATTTCCAGCTGGGGTTTGAGCAGTCCCCTCTAGGGGACAGGGGCTGGGGCTCAGGGGCTGGGGGGCAGCCCCATCGTGGTGCCCCTGTGGGACCAGTGAGACCGGCTGGTTCCTCTGCCCCCCTCCCTCACCCCGCTGGGAGCACCAGGGAGGATCCTTGGCTGCCCTTCCCTGCAGGACTCAGATCTGGCACTGACCTCCCCAACCACAGCCAGCCTCTGCCATGGTCCCCACCAATCCCCCACCTTCAGGCTCTTGTGGAACATCACCACTTTTGGAGGAGAATGGAAAGCAGAGGAGAGGACACAACTGAACCCTAAATGCCTGGAATATTTTAGCAAAGACTGCAACTCCAAGCTGCTCTTGAGCCATGTCTTGATGGAGATCTGAGTCCTGGAAGATTCCCTCCAATGGAAAATATTGCAGAGACAGATCATTGCTCCTCTTTTCTCTGATCTGAAAAGTGCCCCTACTCCCAAACAGGTCCTAAGGAACACTTGCCAAATGGCCTGCCAGAACAGCAGGGGTAGGAATCTCCCACTTCCCTTTTCTCAGTATCTCTGAGAGCTTTTAATTCTTTCCTCAGAGTTTACCCTTCTTGGACAGCCACTGCCATATCCATCAGCACAGCCTTTATCTCTTGGGAAGGAGATGCAGACTCAGAGCCAGGTTGCTGGCTGATGTGCATTGCTGTTGGTCTGCTGCTGGTGCTTCACACAAATCATGGCACAGCAGGCCCTGCAGCAGTCCAGAAAGCTCCACAATTATTTAGGTGTTACCTTTTAGTCATCCCAGGATGACAAAAATCTAAAATTTTGGCCCAGAACCTTTAGTTTCATGAAAACCAATCAGGAGAACTGGGTATTTCTCCCATTATCATGCATTTATAACACATTGTGATGTTCCCAAAATAGGCAAGTGTTTTCTTTCTCCTTTTAAGGAGGACCCCTGTTATACCAAGAGAAGGCTGGCAGTACAATCTCCCTAAGCTTGTAGAAGGCAGTTTGTTACAAATTCCTTCAGGTCATCTCTTTATGTAAGTTCTGACCTGGTGCACCTGCCTGATCCAGGTGGAAAGATTAGCTCATATGCAGAGCACAGTGGCACTGGAGTTATGTGAGCTGTTCTCACATGAAGAAACCCTGCCCTACATTAGACCCCCAGAAGGAATCCTGGGCTCACTTGGAGACTTTTGCAGAAATCAAGGTTGGATCCAGCCTTGCTTATCAAGCTCAGTGGTGGCCACACAAAATCTGTGCTGCTTCTATGCCTCCCTTACCTCTGCACTGCCCCCACTCACTGCTCCTGTTCCACCTCTCCAGGACTCTGCATTTGGTGTAGATAAACTCTTTAAAGAAGCTAAGTTGAACCTGATCCAGATTCCCCAGGCAGACCCCAGTTCTGTTGCCTCCATCACCATGGCATGGCTAATCCCAAACCTGGTGTGGTGCTGATGGAGCTCCTGGAGACAGGGATGGTGCTGATGGAGCTCCTTACTCAGAGCCCAGGGCTGTCAGTAGTCCCACTATGTCCATTCCCTCTCTGGTGTCTGAAATGAAGTCAGCTAACACCTGGAATACCTGTGATATGGGAGGTGGTTTGCAGAATTTACATCACGATATGATTAGTGTATTTTCAGGGAGAATTCCTCACTGAATATTTTTGTTTCAGATTTTGCAACTTGCCAAAGGTGACGAAAAGGAGAATCTCCACTTGAATGAACTAGAGATTTGAATTTTCCTCCTTTGTGGGTTTGCTATCCACACAGATGGATCCATACTCTTCTTCTTAGCCTGTTCTTGTGTTTTTCCCTTTTTGTGTTGAGCAGCCTGAGCTGCTGGTGGACAGAGATGCCATTAAGATAAGCACATGTACTGCACACAGCAGGATCACAAGCATCCTCTTGAACGCCCCTAATGAAATGTTCAGCTCTTCTGAAGGTCAGAGAAGGCTGTGATACAGATCAAATCCTCAGATCAGCTCTTGACATGCTCACTTCTCAGCAGCTTCCCACATGCTCAGTGCTGCTACTCCAGGTGAATTAAGTGGGCAAAATCAAGCTTGAGCATTAGCCATGTTTTCTTAATTGCAGCAAAATATGGTGGAGTTGTGGTTTTGGTTTTTGTTATGAATAGGAGCTGATCAAGGCAAATTAATGCTAGAGTAGGCCTTATTTTTTTTTTTTTCATTTTTTTGGCCACCACAGGGAGTAATTAACCTTGTAAATACTAGACTCATAGAAAATCTTAAGAGCTCACAGCAGGCTATCTTCTTGCCTGTTGCTCCTGGCTATTTAATTGTCCCCCATGAAGCACCATGATAGGCAGGTCATCTGGAAATTGGGAAAATCAACCATTTTCGGGGAGAATTTGAGCATGGTTGCAGCATTTAGTCACCTAGCTCCAAGATTTGCCAAAGATCACAGTGAAGGAGTAGTGAACAAGTGAACACAGTGAGCCCTGAGTAGCCTCTTCCCTGGGCTGTGTGGCAACAAAAATTGGCTTTATCTATATTTCACCTGAAATTACATAAGTGATTTTTATTTCTACTCCTTGTTCCCATGCCTTTCAACTTTGTGTTACCTGACAGCAAGGTCTGAGATGGGGCTGGCATTGCAGGGGCTATGTCCAAGGGGGCTGCCCAGCTCAGGGCTCTCTGCCTGCCTGTGGGGTTTGATGGCTGAGGGAGGGGCACTCATTCCAGCTCCACAGCTGAATCCCAATAGGAATAACTGCACAATACCCACCTGTAGAACCCCCTGTGATTTTGGTGGGCTCTCCTGCACCTCCTGCCCTGAGTCAGTCTGTTCTGCTACTTCCCTGCTGCCTTTTCCCCCAGGATTGGCTGGGCTTGCCCTAGGGATGATTGGTTCTCCATCCATCTGGATTTGTCATTGCCCTCTGGGTCTCCCTCAGATGAAAGGCTCTGCTTCAGTCCTTTAGGACTTTATTTCATTCCTCTGTGGCTTGGGGCTTTTTGCAGGCAGGGCACTTGCCACTTGTGCTCTGACACAAGCAGGCAGGGGTTACTTAACTACCCACATCCTCTCAAAATAGCAATTCACAGCCCTGCAGTACTTAGGCACAGTTTCATTAGTGTATACAGAGAGCTTTCTTCCAGCTATACCAGCCTATTAATAACAGCTCCAAAGCTTTGCTTTGCCCAGGCATTTAGGAAAATTCACTTTTTCCAGACAGGGTATTTCTGTACCCTGAGATCAGAGGTGCCATCCTGTTCAAATGCTTGGTGATGGAGAGAGGGTACATGGCTCACTCACCCAGCTCTTTCTTTCCTCTGATCTGCTCTTTCCCAAGGAGTATAAAAATACATGTCTTGTACTTAGCCTTTAACTAAAAGCTGACCACAGAGAAGGGGACAGAGAGGAAAATTTGGATATACATTAAAGTGTAGGAAATGGCAGGGAGATAGAAAAAATAGCAGAGACGAAAAAGTGGAAAGGAGGTGCCTTTTTTGTTGTGAAGGGATTAGCTGAGAGTCAGCTTTTCAGATGCTTTTTGAATAAGGCATTCTCCTGGAAAATACAGATCCTGATCGATTCCAAAAGCCTCAGGGATTTTTGAGGTCAGAGCTCCCCTGGGAAAGGGGACAAATTAAACTGAGCAGCGGTGCCTTTTGCACATGAACTTGTTACTTTTCAGTGAGAAATGCAACCTAAAGGTTTCATAGAGTTCAACCTGAAGTTTCAAGTAAAATGTTCTTTTGTTACTTGCCCCATGAATAAGGAGAGGTTATTCAAGGGTGGATAAAGAGGCTTGCCTTGAGTGGTTCATACAGGGAGAAATGCATGGATGATGCAGGGAGAAGCAGCTCTGCAGGGGGTGAGATCCACATGGACCCTTCTGCTCCACAGGCTGTTCTGAGCATCCTGCAGCCCCACAGTGCCACCGTGCCCCTGCTCCCAAATACAGGTGCTAGGGTGAGCACTTGGTTGTGCTGAGGAAGGGATGGAGCTCCTTCTCTGCTGTGGAAATCACCTCAGCCTGCTGGGTTCATCTCAGTTGGTTCCCCTGAGGATAATTTTAGGAGACCCTCTGAAAGTCCTTTCTCCTTGGCACTTTTTTAAACAGCCTTCATGCCACCAAAAATGAACTTCAGCACCTGCCACAGATTTTGTGTTTCATGTTTTTCAGTCTTTTAGTGTCCAGTCAATGGAGACAGTTTGGGTACCCGTGATCTACAGTGAACACCTAAATTAGCATACAGACCATGTGCTTTGGGGGATTTCATGTCTTTGTTGCTGAGCAGGGAGGTAAGAGGGTGCAGCCCTGGGCTGATGATCCCCTCAGGCTTGGCACAGCAGATGCCCAAAGCCTCTCCACACTCTGGATCTGCCAGTGCCCAGGGAGGGTCCCTTTGCAGGCTCCCCTGGTTCATCCCTGCCAGGTGACCACAGGAGACAGCTCAGGCACTCAAACCTTCCCACTGAGGGATGGATTGTTTCCTCCATTTAAATCCCAAGGCATGGCCTGGCCACATGCTGCTCACCAGCTGGGGCAGTCTGAGACAGACCCAGGTTTGGGAATGCTGCCGAAACCCCTAGTGAGAACTTACAGAACATGGTTTAAATTTCCTCAGGCTTGTCACTGCAGGTTCCTCCCTGTGGTGGGTGCTGTGGCAGTGATGTTCTTGCAGGGGGCAGCTCCTCAGGGCTGTTCTTGGCAGTGCTCTGGTGTGGTACCCCCAGCCCTGCTCACTGAGCTGCCACTGGCAATTGGGACTGCTCCACTACATTTTAAAAAGCTGGTTAGAGCCTGATTTATAAAACACTAATCTGTCACATTGGCAATGTCGATTTTTAGTATGCTCAAGCTTTGAAATTCTGTTTTGACTTTTTTGAAAGTTTTCTTTTTGGCAGCTCAATTGCAGTGCTCCCTGCTGGGGCTGACTTATGGGGAAGTTAGGACATAATGTACTCACAAGTGTAAATGGTGTATGTTTATTCCCCTGAATAGAGTAAGTGACAAACCCAGAGGTTGAATAAGATAAGTTCATCAGCTATGTACTTGTAACTTTCTTTACACCAATTATGAGGAAGTTTTGTACTTTTGTGTCAGTTTTGACATATAATAATAGTGGGTAGTCATGTGGCTTTTATACTAACTGCAGAGAGTGAGGGCACTTATCCCAGCTCTGAACTACAGAGCTCATTTAAATTGAATTGAAGGCATTTAATATCAATTGTTATAGTTTCTATTTGTATTCAAAATGGCCAGCTTCATTATATGGGGAAAATTCAAAATACCTCTGCTGAAGTCACAAAGCCCAAATTTACACCCTCAGAAACACAAAATCAGTCTCTCCTAAGTGTTCTCGGAAAACTTGAGTTTCTTGTTTCTAGATGAGGTTATTTACATTATTTCAGAAGCAATTTCTTACAAATACAGAAAAAGAGAGGGAAGGAGAGTTCCTCTTTCCTACCCCATAACCCCAAGAGACTGAGCAAGTGGGGGCCCAGGGTCGGACACAGCCCACAGTGCATGGGATGGGTCAGGATGCACAGAGATTTGGGGACTGGACTCTGGCACGGCCCAAGGTCCCAGTGGAGGTGCCAGTAGTGCTTTGATCAGTCCCTCAGTGCTGCTCATCCATCCACCTAAGCCAGCACAGTGTCCTGCCCGCTGCTGCCATCTCCAGCTCTGCAGAGAGCTCTCACGACCAACCAGCTGTGGTTTGGCCGCTGCAGGGCTGCTCTGCCTCCATCCCATCTTCCATTCATCCTGGTGCTCATCTCTGCTGTTGTGGCATCATTTCTGTCAGCTTGAGCTCTGCATGTACCCTTTTTCCCTTCAGAGCTTAGAGATCCATGTTTTGGCACATCCTCTTGAACAGCTTTGCCCAAGCATGAAGGGAGGCATGGTGCTGCTCTGCAGGGCTGCAGTGCCAAGGGACAGGCGACAGCAGCTCTGACCCTGCAGCTTCCCACACAGCTGGGTTTGCATCAGCTGCTCCAAACCCCTTTTGCTCAGCACTGGAGTCCATCTGCTGCTGGGATATGCTGACTGTGTAGTACAGACTGGCCTGGGACATGATGAACTTCTGTCCTTCTCAGTTGGTTTGTAACTGGTCACCGAGATCTGCACTCCCTTCTGGCAGTTTGCAGGAGGTTGTTTTTTCACTTAGTGACCAGCTTGTTTGTTTGGTTTTGGTTTCAGTGCTGAAGGTTTCACATTGATCCCTGGTTATAAGGATTACAGTCATCAGGCTCAGGGCTGTATTTTCACCACACAGAAAATGCAGTGCCAGGGCACAGCGAACACTGAATGCACAAAGTGCATCCTCCTCCCATTCCCTGACCTGTCTCAGCTACTCTGTGCAAGAGCAGAACAGGATTTGCTGGGTGCAAGTGGCTGGCAGATCTATGAGGCATGGGGGACATTCCTCTGAATTTCCCAGCATGAGATTTAACCCTGAGCCCAGCAGTGCTGCAACTCCAGTCCTTACAGCTCTCCCATTGCCAGAAGTCAGAGTTATGGTTATAACTGAAAGGCTCCTGACCTTGGAGTCAATGCTGGCAGAGTTTGGGTGTCCCTCCAAAGGCTGCTCTCGGGGCTGGCTGCCTGCTGTCAGCACGGTGCCACTCCTCCAGCCCTCACATAGATTAATCAACAAAAATAATACCAGAAAAGGCTTCTAGAGCCTTCATAGGTGCAGTCCCAAGGGTGCTGCAGGTGGCACAGGGATGCTCAGGAATGGCTTCTGCTCCCATTTACCAACTCCATGGGACATTTGGGTTGGTTGGTACAATCAGCAAATGAGGAAAATCTGCTGAATCTCACTTGAGACTTCTTTCATCTTCATAGTTGCAGCTCATATGCACTTTTGTCCCTGTATAACTCACTGAGAATTTGATTAAGGGAAGACATACTTTGCTGCCAGACCATTAGAGAGAAATAAGAATTAAGATGCTACCAGTGTACTCATTTCTTGTCTCTGACAGTGAGTACTGGGCTATGCTGAAGCCCACACACTGCTCAATTCTTTTACCTACCTGCCTGCAGACCTGTCTCCACTCTGAAAAGGCAGCTCAGAAGAGGGACACAAATTGTCCTTCTGCCTGGTGAAGCCCAGCAACAGTCTTGGCCTCTTTGTGCCTTTGAGAGGTACAAAGATCTGCATGCAAATTCCTTAAAAGTGGGCTTAAAAGTTCATTAACAGGAATTCAGTTCTTTCCTCACTTGTTATTTATGCTACATTTTCCTCACTTCATAATTTATGTTATATTTTCCTCATTTCATAATTTATGTTATGTGAACATAGAGAATTGTGGTTAAGAACATATCTTAAACACCAAAAATCAAATAAATGTAACCCAAGAAGGAAAGATCACAGCATTCAGCTGGGGCTGCATTGTGTCCCCTTTCTCTTTCCCAGTTGCATTTTTAAGTCACCAACAAAATACTAGGCTATTCATTAGTCAGATGTCTTCTCTTTTTCTAGGAAGGCAATGCAGGAAAATAAGATGTTTCTTCCTTTTCCAAATTAGAGAAGAAAAACATGCTGCCTTTATGCAAGCTGACTAGTAAAGTTTTGCAAGGCTGCTACTGCTCAAAAAGGGTACTCCCAGCTTTGGGAGTACCCTTTTTATATACATATGATGTATATGTAGATGTATAATATATATATATATATGTATATGTGTGTGTATCTATATATACACACATATATATGTTATATATATGTTTTATGTTCATTACCATTTAAACTCACAAGTGCAGTGCGCATTTCAAAACAAAATCCACTGTCAAAGAACAATTTCCTGCCCATTGTGGAGGGTCTGTGAAGATAATGAAATAAACCCAGTTGCAATTGTTGTTTTGCAGCAAGTGCTGGTACATTTTTTAAGCTACTGACAAGCCAGTTAAATAACTGGCCATCTTTTAAGCTCAGGCACCCTGGAGTGTAGGAGGCGAATAATTCTCAGGGGGGATTTAACACAGTTATGTAAAATAATCTGAAGCCATCCTGGTTGCTCCAGAAAGATTATAATTAAGCATGGGGTTGTTTTTTAAATGTCTGCTATCATCAGTTGATTTTCCTTTGCAACAAAGCAAAACAAAAGTCCTTTTCTCATTTGTTTGAGAAGCAGTTTCTGTTCCTCTCCTGAAGAGGAAAATGATTCGGACATGTTGCTGAGTGCTCTGCTGTCAGTCTGGGTATTTATGTCACAGAATATCTTTTGAATAGTAATTTTTAACATCTGATTAATCTTCCATTCTGTTTGAGCAGAGAAGCACCATCATGCTGGGCTAGATGCAGACAGGTTTCAGCTCTCACCAGCCAGTGCTGTCCTCTGTAAGGGCTTGCAAGCAAAATCCCAGGGCTTGTGTTCAGCCTTGCCAGTCAGGAGCCTGGCAGCTGCTTAGCTCAAAGTTGGGAAAACAGATTTTTTCCATAGGATCCTATGGCAAGTAGATTTTACAGCAATCTTCTGGTATCCTAACGTGTACCTGGGATACACACAGAGAGCAACTTGTGTGCCCTCATGTACTGTGTCCCTGTGTGGGGTGAGGAGGGGACCTCTGGACCAAGCTGTGCCTTGTGCATTTTGTTACCTTCTGTTTTAACCCATTTCTCTCCTGTGTCCCTTCACTATGTGTCTTCTGCTTCCTTCCCTTCCACGTTACACGTTTTTTTACATCCTGGATAAAATAGCTTTTGAATTAACTTGGGCATGTCATGATTTAAAGAGAAAATCCATCTCCGTGCCAGCTGGTTGGGCTGGGAGTTTGGCTATCTATGCCATTGCATCAGCTGCCACCTGTGCCACACATCTGAGAAGGAAACCCTCAGCTTGTGTTTGATAAGCTCCTAGCCAAGGCAGATAAGCCACTGTGCTGCTGACAGTCTCCCACAGCTGCATGGTTTAACCACAGTGGCCAGAGTGCAGGGAAAATTGTGGAAGTTATTAGCTGGTCCCCAGTTTTTTTTAATGATGCTGTCATTTTTTTATTTCACTATAACTAAAGCAGAACTTCCCATAGATGACTGTATTTAGGGTCATTTGGGTGCCCTGCAATATGTTCACATATTTTCCACTGCTGAATGAAAAGGAGAAAGCGAATGTGATACTTGTTGTGGGTGTCTGTCTTGCTTGCAGATTTCTGCACAGCTCCTTTTCTGTTACATGGGGCTTTCAGATTCCACTATTGATTAGAGTGGTTGCTTTCCTAATTAAAAGAATTCCCAAGTCTAACTATTGACTTGGACAGTAAATGTGCCGGGTTATTAAAGATAAGAGGCTTTAGTCAGAAAATATCGTACCCTCTCTCACAAAAGAGGTCAGTGTAACTTGAGCAAAAGAGTGTCCTAAAAATCAGAGAACAAGCAAAGGAAATGGGAAAGTAGGAGCCAGGCAAATGCTGCTTATGTAATGACAGCAAAGCAAGTAGGACAGAGGAGAGAGCGGGGAGCCAAGCTCAGCCTCCTCCTGCCTGCTGCTCAGGGCAAGGCAGCCCTGCCTGTGTGGCTGCTGCTCCTGCTGCAGGGTTCCTTCTCTCTCCCCCAGAGAGCTGCATGGCCAGACACAGAGTTCATGGACGTGCCCCAGGTGAAGGGACAGTGATGGCAAAGTGTCTCTTTTTGGGATTAACTTTCACAGCTGCTCCTGGTAGTAGGTTCAAGGGGGTTTGAAGGTACATTTCAACCCCTTCTGTAAAATATTCCTTCTCAGCTCTTGACGCACCTCCCCAAAATATTACAACAGCACAACCATTTCCAGAAAACAGAATTTCCTGCAATGGGGTTGAAGTCACTGGGCAGCCTCCCATGCCTTGCCCAACAAGCTGCTATGGCAAGAGAAGTTGCAAGCAATGCTTGTGCCTCTGAGTCAAAGCCTTTGAAGGAACCTTTCTCCCTCTACTGTTTCTAGAAACAAGTCAGCACAATTAACTGGGAGGAAGCATTGAGTTCTTAAATAATTCAGTTTGGTTGAGATGAATCCTGCCCTGGGGAGCCTGAATTCCTTGAGGTAATGCATAATTGCCCTTGCTGGAAGTTATTCACACCTCTGGGCACAGGTCCTGTATGAGGTTCTCAGTGTGTTGTGACAGTTACAGGACTTGCAGCATTTTATTTGTATACTCACATCCATCTCCTGGGGACTTGAAATTCCTGCTTATAAGGGCCAATAGACAGGTATTTGCTGCTGGGCAAACAAATGTGTGCAGTCAGCAGTGATGGTTATAAGACCCATCCTTGGCACTGGGGGTGTGATTTGTAGCTCTGCTTGGTCTCAGGCTCATGGAGGCACTGGGCCCTGTTGGTGCTGAGCACACAGATCTCAGGCTAATGGAGGCACTGGGTCCTTTGGATGGTGAGCACACAGATCTCAGGCCCATGGAGGCACTGGGCCCTGTTGATGCTGAGCACACACAGATCTCAGGCCCATGGAGGCACTGGATCCTGTTGATGCTGAGCACACACAGATCTCAGGCCCATGGAGGCACTGGATCCTGTTGATGCTGAGCACACACAGATCTCAGGCCCATGGAGGCACTGGATCCTGTTGATGCTGAGCACACACAGATCTCAGGCCCATGGAGGCACTGGATCCTGTTGATGCTGAGCACACACAGATCTCAGGCCCATGGAGGCACTGGATCCTGTTGATGCTGAGCACACACAGATCTCAGGCCCATGGAGGCACTGGATCCTGTTGATGCTGAGCACACACAGATCTCAGGCCCATGGAGGCACTGGATCCTGTTGATGCTGAGCACACACAGATCTCAGGCCCATGGAGGCACTGGATCCTGTTGATGCTGAGCACACACAGATCTCAGGCCCATGGAGGCACTAGGTCCTGTTGTTGCTGAGCAAACAGAGATCTCAGGCCCATGGAGGCACTGGATCCTGTTGATGCTGAGCACACACAGATCTCAGGCCCATGGAGGCACTGGATCCTGTTGATGCTGAGCACACACAGATCTCAGGCCCATGGAGGCACTGGATCCTGTTGTTGCTGAGCACACAGAGAGCAGCAGTCAGGACCCTCAGCAGGGGAGTGCAGGATGGTGCTGGGGCAGGGGTGCAGCCTCCAGCAATGTGAGCAGCCAGGACCCTCAGCAGGGGAGTGAGCAGGATGACCAGGAGGTGTTGCCAGGGTGGCTCTGAAGGGTGTCTGGGGTGTTGTGATGCACTCTTTCTCAGTGACAGCAGGTTTGTGAACAGTAAGGTTTTAGTAAACACACACCCATACATGTAAGAACCAAACTTGGTTTTGGTCTTGCTCTCTTCACACAATTAACTGGTCTTTCTATTTTCCACCTCAAATTTTTCCATTTCCCTATGCTTTTCAAGAGCTTTACCTTACATCAGATAATTTTTTTCCCACTTTCTTGTATAAATTTTACCCTTGTCTCCAGTCCTGAAGTATTTATAGCTCAATGGCACACATAACCATTTGGTATACAGTAATTTCTCTTTGAATACTTTCCATATTTCTCCTGTGTGCTTTTCCACCCACACATGTTCCATTGCCTTATCCCAAAGGATGTCTTTATTCCTCCTTTATGCTTCTGGTATCTATTGTTTTTTTCATGTCTTTCTTCTTGATGGGTTGAGTGTTTTTGCACATCACACAGCTTGAAAAAATTTTCCCTTCAGACTCTTTCATTGAACCAAATCTTACTCATCTGATATGCACACAGACTGAAATTCAATCCTGAGTAAAAGAGCAGCCTAGCTGCTGCTGAGAACCTGTTTTTGAAGAATTTTTGTGACAGAGGCCTCAGATTGGCCTCTGCACAGGGAGGAACTTCACCCACAAGAGTCCCACTGGCCATAGTACTGTTGTGACCTTGAGGGTTGTAATTGTACCTCAATTTTTCCTGTTGGCATTTTCTTTCCTATGGTATTTTTGCATCAAAGCAGAATGATTTTTTTTTTAATGTTGACAATTTTTTTTCTGGTGGAAAGCAAGTGTAATAGTGATTCAAATTGTGCAGTTATTTTTTTCCTGTTTTTATTTAGCCCTGTAAGGTAATACATAAGGAATAGCTGCCTGTGGCAAGCACGTGGGTGAGGGCTGATAGAGAATCAGGCATCAAAATACACAGATGGGAAGGGAAACTCACAGGATTGAAAGTAATGATCTGGATGAGACTTTAGGAGTCACAGTTAAATAGTCACAGTGCATTAGTTAGAAGGACTGCAGTCAGGGATATTAAAAGATATTACTTCTGTTCATACAAGCCTTTAGTTCAAGAAGGATGATGAAAGTCTGAAGAGGAGGAGCAAGAGTGACAGAAGGATTGGAAAATGCATGGGTTGGTAAAGTGTCCACAAGTTCCACCAGCTGTGCTTGCCAAAGAAGAGGCTTAGGGCTGATTTGACTGCAGAAAGGGCTGATAGTCCCTCCAAGGAACATTTCTGAGTAGGGATTCCTCCTGTTTAGCACATAAAGGCATTATGAGAGTCAGTGTCCAGAAGCTGAAGTTCTCTATTCAATTTGCACAGATCCTTGTGGCTCATCAGAGATCAGACCCTCCTGTGCAGGACAGTTCCAAGTTTCAGACTTTAATGTTCTGGTGGCCAGCCCAGACGTGCCCCAGGCTCTGGCAGCCCCTCCTTGGGTACCCACACAGGGACAATGGGGTGGCCAGCAGTGACAGGACACACAGGCACATCTCATGCTCTGTATGCTCCAGCACCAGCTCAGGGGCAGTCACTGCAGACACAGTATGGGCTGCATCACTGCCCAGAGCCCTGATGAGATGGCCAAGGTACATTTAGCTTGTAAGGGCAATTGTCTTTATAAAGAACTGCTGCAAGAAATATAACACTCTTTGGCCGTACTTTTCAAAGATAAAGAGTGCCAAGAATGAGTTGAAATTTCTGAAAATCAAGCCATAACTAATTAACCCCTGCATTACTTTTCTCCACTTGATTTAGAAGAGGAAAGGAGAAACTTCGGACTTGCCAAAACTTTGCAGCAAGTTTGTGGTAAGAACTTGATAGATTCTGAATTAGCACCCCATCACTACTTTTTTCCCCCTTTCTAACTGAATTAGCTTTTACCATGACCAGTGCAATCTATTGTATAGCATAGACCATGCAAGCTACAGGACAAACTGCAGGAATACCCCTGAGTGCATTCCCATTCAGGGCTGGGATATGCCAGCCAGGAGCACATCCTGCCTTTAATTACACTGGAGAGGTCTTGGTGATTTGGTGTCCTACATCAGTATTAGGAAGCTTGGGCATTGAATTGCTATAAATCAGGAGCTTTGCTGCTCTCACAACAAGCCCAGTGGGAGCCTGACTTTCTCAAAGAGCTTAATTAAAGAGTGCTTATTGTCAGCTCACCCCTGCAGCCCATTAGAGCTCCACAGAGATTTCTGGTCTCCAACATCACTGTGAAAAGTGGGACAGTCCTTGCTTCTGAGGAAGCTCTGTGTTCATAATCACTTCCTAGCATGTCAATACAGTCCTGGTGATCTGATAGTCATGTTGCAATTAGTTGGTGATAGTTGTCAACAGGGCATATCTGAATAACTCTTTATGGAGATCTTATTGGCCAGACAGTTATCCAACAGAGCCATAATTTTCCTTGTAGCTAGTACTTTCTCTGGCTGTATCTCAGTGTGCTTGAAAAGGTGAAAGTAATGTGTGACATTTCCAAAAAACAACAATTTTCTTTCTTCAGAAGCACGTACAACCCTGCCCTCTGAAGGATGCAGCCCCTTGTGATTTACAGACAGAACCCAAGCTCCCCTGTCATTAAGGCCCTTCAAAACATTACTTACTTTTGGCTTGAAATCCATGTCAAGGTAGAGTTGCACTGTAGTTACATGAATTATTCAGACTGTGACCTCTGCTGCTTGGCAGAACCAGCTTCAGTTTTTTCTGTGCATAGGGCTAGTGTACCTGAGCCCCCATTAGTCCCATCCACCTTCAGCAGGCTACTGTGTGCATTTTATTACTGAAGCAAGAGCTGCTCTCAGGCACCAGGAACCCAGGTGCACGGTCAGGGGGTGGGTGAGAACAGAGGGGTGCTGTCCCCCCAGCCATGCTGCAGGGCCTCCCGTGGGCCAGCTCCTTCCTGGGCTCGTCCCCCCCAGCTGAAGCCACCAGGCACAGTCATCACCATGTGTGCCCCAGGAGTGCTGAGAAAGAGCTTTTAGATTTGATTCAGAATGGGCACTTCCCCCATTGCACAGGCACAAACAGGCACCTCCCTGCATGCTGGATGGGGCAGTGCTGGAGCCAGGCAAGCAGGGATTGTGCAACTTCTGCCTTGGCTGGCTCGCCCATCCCAAAGGAGCTGAGAGGACACATTGATTCAGGCTTGTCCACTACTCAGTATGATTTCCCAATGCGTTTAGGGAGCCATCCTACCTCCAAACTTCAGCCTGGAGAGGTCAGAGATGTTTGAAGGCTCCAAAAGAAATTTTGGACAGCAAAAAAATGAGAGGAAATCTTATGGATCTAGACTTTGCAAGTCATTCTTAGAACTTTCACATCCTTCATGATTGCAGCTATAAACAGATCTAGTATTAATCAAAACCATGCCAACTAAATGTGCCAGTAAAATTAAGGAACAAAATGTAGGCTGTCATCCTGCCAGTGGCTATTCCCAGTGCAAAACTGACTTCAACAGAGCCATCTGAGAGGTGGGAAGCTTTTATACAGTGATACCACAAGGAAAAGGCTCCTCTGACTTGTGTTCTTTGTTTTTGCAGTAGTGTTTAAAACTTGCTGAGCTCTTGTGTTCTTCTCTCTGTGCTAAGCAATCTCTGAATTGTTTTCATTATGTTGTGTCATCATTGTCCTCCTGATGGCTGCTTCCCCACCCAGGAAGTGTTTACAGAATCCTCATGGAGGGCAGGAGTTTATCCCAGAGAATAAACAAGTGGCCCTGAGAGGGAAGTTTTGCCTGTCAGTAAGTGATATATTGTGATATGTAAAGCTGGCAGCCACTTGCTGATGGCTCATGGCTCGTGTGGTGGTTTGTCCACAGTCCCTCACCCTGCTGTTTCATCATGATGGCTTCTGTGCAGATATAGATCTGTCCAAACACAAACTCTGCAACTTTCTTGTGGCACAGGTGAAGCACTGCAAACCCCACCTGCACACCATGCCTCAAATGCCTGCAAAAACAAGTGGTTTTCTGGCAGGAAGCAAACCCTTTCCTCCTTGGCTCTCTGCACACAGCAGAGCTACAGGCTCAGGGGGCAGCTCAGAGAGCCAGGTTTGGGAACCAGCCCAGGCTATGGAGCAAGGGAAGTGCCACCCCTGGGCAGGGACAGGGCCTGAGCAGGGATACCAGGGAGGCAGGATTTCCCCATGCTGCACAATCACTTTGCTCAGTGGAACTGGGGAGCAACTTTGGCTCATCAGGCACGGGGAGAGCCCAGAGCCCTGGCAAGGGGAAAGGAAATGCAGCTCCACTCCCCCTGGCATGAAAGTGGTCTGGGTTTGCAGGTGGGCTCCTGGCTTTGGAGAAGGGATGTTTATCAGCAAAGTTCCTCAGCCCTCTGAAGCCCTCTGAAGTTTTGTGTATCACCTTCCACTGAACATTAGCACCTGATAATTTTCACTGAAAATTCTATCTGAATAGTTCTTCAGTTCTAACTGAAGAAGTTTCAAACTTCTGGAGTTTAGCTGTTCCTTTCCTCCAAAAAGGATTAACACTGAAAGCTCTGCTCAATTGGCTAACCATAGAACCAAGAATTAAGATCTAAAAGTTAGAGGACACTACATGTCACAGTACTTCCTATGAATGCACACTCACAGCTACACCTTCACCCCCATTTAAACCAGATTATCTATGACAGTAAGTAGGATAATATTTTCTTCCTTATTTACTAAAATAATACTGGCAAGGAAAATGTATTTTGCATGATCACTTCTCAGTCTGAAACACTTCTAGGCTAAATATATTCATCTAAGATATGTGCTTTGGGCATCTGTTTTCAGGCTGCATTCTCCCTGCAAGCAGCACAGAAGATGCTGTTCTTTGCCATCCCTGTGTGCAGCATGGGTAGATGTAAGAACGGAATTCTGCCTGAAGGTTTCTGTTCTCTTTTTGTTCAGTCAGAGGATATAGCTCTACTTACTCCCATTTTAAATTGCGTGTAAGATGCAGTCATACACTTACCTGGCTGAAAACCTTGGTGATACCTTCCAAGTTAATCTTAAAATACAGCTCAGGCCCTGCAGTCCCAAAAAATAAAATCCAGTGCTCCAACGTGCAGGGCTGTCGAGAGAGCCTGTCCTTCACAGCACACAGTTATCTCTCCCAGAAGAGAACTGGTATTCACAAACGCTTATTTCCCTTTAAAATTTTGCCCATTATATGTTTTATGAGCACACAGAAGCAAAGGTCCCTCCTTATTACCATTCTGAGAGGATTTTAAGAAAATGTGATTAAGTTCTCTCCCCACCAGATTTCATGAATGAAGGGACATCTCACCCTCTGGGAAGTGTAAGCAACAATTTTTGTAGTAAAAATACTGCCTGCTTGTTCAGCTTTATCTTTACCAGTGTCAGACTTATGCAAAGTTCATCTTTACTGGGCCACAGTGCATATCACTCCAAAACACTCTCCAAGGCAGCTCTTTTCATCTTTAGAGGTTGTGTTGAAATGAGCTGCCATGGCAAAGCTGAGTCCCACCCTGGCAGTTTTTTCTGTGAAAAATTCCACATTTGTTTCTAGCATTTGTGTCTGGGCTCTTGTTTGTTAGATCAAGGAAAATGCTCATTTGCTTACATTTGTCTGGGTGAGGAAAGGTCATGATACAGTCATTAAGTCATAGAATCATTGAATCATGGAATAGTTTGGGTTGGAGAAGACTTTTAAAGGTCATCTGGCCCAACTCCCCTGTACTAAGCAGGGACATCTCCAACTGGATCAGTTTGGTCAGAGCCCAACTTAACCCTGAATGTTCCTGGGGGCAGGGCATCCACCACCTCTTTGGGAAACCTGCCAGTGTTTCACCATCCTTTTGGTAAAAAATTGTAGTCTAAATCAACATTTTTTTCATTTAAAGTCTTGTTCCATCACAGCAGGCCCTGCTAAAAGGGCCATCCCTTTGTAGCTGTGAACAGCAGAAAAGCTACACAAAGGAGGAAATTATTCTTCCAAGGATGACAAATAAGCACTATCTGGGATGCCTTGGCTCTGCCAGCCAGTCTCAGGGTAAGGAGTCTGTCCTGTGGGTACCCACATTTCCAGCACTCCAATACCCACTCACACTTCTTTCTGTGACTGTGCAGGGTGTTGGTGCCCAGCCACTGTGGGCAGGGGAAGCTGCACATCAAACCCAGCTTTGGCCTGGCCAGGGGAAAGCTTGCATTGCTCCTGGTAAAGGGGCAGCTTCTGAAATCCACTCTCTGGATGACTTGGAAAGACCCATGTTCAAAAGAATGGGCTCCACCTTCTGGTCCAGAAAAGCAGCCCAACAAAAAGCAAACAGACCATCTTTCATTCTTCTTATATTAATTGATGGGCAGGAGCCACTCTGGGTGTGGAAATCTGAACAGGAAAAAGCAAGCTATTGTCACAGAGAGCAGAAGTTCTCCCAGCTCCCCCTCTTCCCCAGGCTGTCAGCACAACCTCAGGCTTATCTGGGCTGGGTCACAGCCAGCTTGTCCTCATTCAGGCCCTGATCCTGGCAAGACAGCAGGTAAGCTGATCAACTGCTCCAGCCAGCTCCAGCGGCTGAGACCTGAAATAGAAACACTCAGCTGCATGTTGGCCATGCACAGGGACATCTCCAGGCCTTCATGGAGGGAGGAGGAGGAGATGCTCCTCAGAGATCATTGCACTGCTCCCTGGCCCCTGTGCGTTCTGATCAGGGATAGCAAAGCACCTGATGTTCATGTGAGTAATGGGTTTTGCCTGTGATTAGCAGGAAATTACAAATTCAATTGGTTCAGCACTTCAAAATTTAAGTCCTCCTTTTAGGGGAAACCTGTTGAAAAGTTCAGGTTTGCCCATCTTCACCAGCAGCTGTAACTCTAACCTGTACTGACTATGAAGATTTAAAAACCCCATCCAGAGCTGTAGTCTCACAGTGACTAATCTGTGATGAAAGCTGCTTTTCAGAAAGGACTGATCTGACTTCTGTGAAATGAAGAAACGCTCTCCCAGCTCTTGGGGGCTGTGATGAAACCCTGAGCCATGCGCTGAGAAGTTCAGGAGCTGTGTGAGACCATGTGCTGCATCCTCCCACCAGGAGGGCAGGAGCTGCAGGCCTGGGTGAATTGGGAGAGATTTTGCTCCCAACCAGGCAGCAGCAGTGAGTCCCAGGCATACACAGGCAGGAACTAAAAATCTTAGGCTGTGATAAACTCCTTGTTCCCTCCTAGCATAAAGGTCATGTTTTTAATCTCTCTTCTCATTTGGTCCCATCACTGAGGCCCCTGAGCTCTCAGCCTATCAATGCATTGAGCAGTGCCCCTGCAGCACCCACCTGGAGCAGCCAGGATCTGCAGGGTGGTGAGACACAGAGTGTGCTTGTTGAGGGTTTATGAAAGACACATGCAACAGGAACAGCCTGTTCCTTTCTCACCTTTACAGATGAAAGTGTAATCTGCCCCCCTAGAATGAAATACTGATTTTTAGTGAAAAAATCTTTGGAACTTCTTAGCACTTTTAAGTATTTCAACTTGTCTGCAGCTTTTTTTGTACTAGTTCTCATACCTCAACCATTCTTAAGAGGCTTCTTCAGTCTGATAAGGCTTTGTTCACAAGAAGCTACATATTTATTTACTGAGAAGACAGCCAGAAATGTTTCTGAGCAGATACAAATGCATGAACAGTGAGGCAGAGACTCAGAGAACAGCTTGTGTGACAGCATGACTGATGGACAGGTAACATTGGCAGCCACCTGCATGGGGAGCTGGGATGGAGAGCACTTCACCCAGCACTGCTGAGGCATGGAAATCACACAGGCTGCTGCTGCCAGGGTTTGTGGGTGCCCAAAAGTACTTCTCCTGTCATCTTTCCTCTTTAGTGCAAAGCTGCTCTGTCCAGGGAAGACAAGTTGAAGAAAATACACAGAGCTAGTGGCAGCCATTATGCAAAATGGAAAAAACCCAACCCTTCAATCTGAGCAAGGGCCTGAATTCACTGTTAATTCTTTGCAAAATCTACCTCCCATGTGAGCAAGGAGGGTTAAAGACACCAATCAGGCAAAACTTTCCTGGCCATTAAGGCCACCATAACCAGCTGAAATACCCAGGTGATTTATCTGGTGCTGTTACTTATTCAGGGCTGCACATGAGCAGTGGTGCCTAAGATGCCATTAAAGGATATGCTGGCTCCTTGCTGTACATATTGGAGTCCATATCTTAAGAAACAATTTCAAGTAGAATACCAAAAAAAAAATTGGAAAGGAAGCTATTGCCTCCATATGCGAATGGAAATTAATTTAATTATGAAACATAACTTCTATGCAGCACTGCCAAAAGGGCAAACAACTGAGAACTTAACTAAAAGGAGAAAATTGACAGTCTTTCAGCACATAACCATTTTGATCTGAACAGCAATAATTATGAAAATGGGCAGAAGACTGTTTGACTGATGATAAATCTGCAACATGCCAAGCAATATTTGAAGATTCATATTTAATTACTGTGACTACACAAATTAAACGGTGGAAAAAAGTTGTCAGGGCTGTTTTTGAAAGCAGGCAAATGGATCCAAAGCCAAAAGCAACATCGTTAACGTCGGAAACTCAAAGAGAGAGAGTTTCCCTCTAGGCTAAATCTTGTGATAAAGGAGAGATGTCACTTATTATGCACTTTTGAACGTGTCTGGCAAGGTTAAGAGGTAAATAGCCAGAATAATTATTGTCTGGGTTGGTAATAGTTTTCTCAGTTGCATATTTACTCCAAGCACATTCTTGGTGTTCCAGGTTACTCATAACTCTTGATCACAATTTGTTTTCTCTTTCTTCTTTTTCCCATCCAGAAATTACTTTAAGGTAAATACTTGTAGAAAACTCCATGCTCCACTAGAGGACCAGGCATGGCAGGGCCTCAGTGAGCTCTCAGGATGCAGTGAGTGCAGCCTGGCCCCCCCAGCTGGGGGCATTGGCTCGCCCTGTGTCACCAGCTGTGCCTGTTGGGGAGCAGCACCAGCTCTGGCATGGGGAAACCCATCTGCCAAAGGGCACTGCAGGTTTGCAGGGTGCTTGGAGCTGCAGGGTGACCAGGGTGGACTCAGCAAAGACACTGTGTGCTTTGTTTTCGTGTGTGCTTTATTTTAGTGTGCAGTATCTTTCCCCATTCACAGCTCTGATCAGCAGCAGCACGCACAGCTCCATTGTGTGGATGGGGAAAGATGTTTTCAGGAGCATCTTCTGGGACAAAATGCTACACAGAGCACAGTCCTTTCTCTGCAGTGCTCTGGCTGGCACAGGGAGTGCCCTCCATGCCCAAACTGCCCACAGTGTCCAGCAGTCATGCAGACCCCAGGTGCAGCCCAAACCAGGGCTCAAGGTGATCACTGTGGCATGTAATTCCTGTCTGATCAGAGGCACAGATGCCCTGGGCTCACTGAATTTTCCCCCAGCAGCTGTTCTGTTCTGATGGTGCAGATTTTGGCTGCAGAGTTCATCCCATCTCTTTGCAATGCTCCTGTCCCTGGCCCAAGTGATGTGGGTACAAACACCAGTCTTGATCCTGCTCTTCTGTGAGGACTCGTGTGATTTTTTTTTTTCTCTGAATTTCTCATCTGTAAGATAAACAGAGAAGTTTTTGTAGAGATTACCTTTGCAAAGTGCTTTCAGATGTATTACTGAAAGAGATAGGTAAGAACCAAGTATTAAATAGTAATAGACACAAAGAAATATGCCACAGTAAAGTGCAGATTAACTAACCACTGTGCCTGAAAAACACACACTGAATTGCTTTCAAGGACACAGAATTTTGTAGGATGTATGAATGGGAGTGGTTGCTTTGGAAGATGCTCTGTGTGAAGTGGATTATGTGCCACATTCTGCTGCAGTTGTCATGGCAAGTATTCCTATTTCCCATGGCAACAGAACCTTCAACTTTTTATGCAGTAAATAACTGCATAAACAGCTACATTTAGTGACCAGGGCACAAGTTCATTCTCTCACCAGCTTCCCTAACGTCAGCCCTTGTATGGAGATGAAACACTCCACTGAAATCAAGTGTTTCCTTGGGCTTGTGACAGGTTTCCTCTTCATGGTTTCATTATGATTCAGCCACCAGTTGCTGTGCTAGTGACACTATCTGTGCTGGGTATGTGGTGCTGCATGGTGTCTGAATTCACTGAAGGAGATGATGACAAGGCAGCAAACCCACAGGGAGTGCTGCTTTTGTAGTGCTCTGTGCCAGTGCTGGCTAATGCAGGTCACCCAAAGTGCTGCCACTGAAAGGACTGAAGCTCCAGAGAAACAATGCACTTTTAAAGATTTATTTTTGGGATATCTTGATTGTGTTTTTCCTTAGCTGAAATTATTTATTCTGCAAACTAGCACCACCACCAGGGTTAAGGGCAAGCATATGTGTTAAATGGACATGGGAAGGATGAAAAAACAGGGAAACAAGATGTCACAATGACAGCAGTGATGGTCCAAAGGACAACCTTTTGCTTTATTGAAATGAAGTTTGTTGTAAGCTAGAATTTTCCTAAAAATGGTTTCCAGTGCTCTGAGAGCCCTCAGGCTGTGTTCTGCAGAACTAAATTGTTTGCATTCTGTCCTGAAATTTAAAAAAGCCAAACCCACCAAAAAAAAAAAAAACAAAAAACAAAACCAACCAACCAACAAACAAAAAACAACCAAAACCAAAAAAACACAAAAAAAAAAAAAAAAGAAAAAAAAACACCACTAAAAAAAAAAATCTGAAGAAAACAGATCCACACCACAAACCTTATCAGACTCATCTGGCTGCCTGCAATGTGCTGGGAAGGTGCTGCTTGGCTTGCTAGACAAGGAGCACCAGGAGATGCTCTCCTGGAATAAGAAGTGAGAGGGGGTTTCTTAATGAAGAGAGAACCTGAAGCTGTTTCTAAGACAGTCAGGGGAGCAGTGGAGGTTTGGGGCCAGGGTGAGAAGTGTGGTAGTACATGACTGCCCTCACGATCACCTCCAGATCTGGGCCAAGTAAGGAGCCAAGTCCAAAGACCAGAAATGCAATCCGTTTTTCATGGGTCTTACTTCTGCAGAACACTTCCTGACTTCCATGAAAACATGCTCACTAGATAGCTCCTCTCTTCAATCACAAGCCCTGACCAAAACTGATCTTGATATTCCCATTTAGATGAGGAAATTCCAGCTGTCTCCTATACTCATTTTCTATAGACACACAAAAATGTCATTGCTTAGAGCTGCATAATAAACCTGATTTCCCCAGGGAAAATCAGAGACACAGGTTCATTTCCTGTTATTAGGGATGACTTTTTGCAACACTGCTTGTAGACAAAATCTGTCACATAATACTAGTTTCCAGTACCATAATAATTCACTGATGATGCTCAGCACCTCCCCTGTGCCCAGGAAAACCATGTGCTTTTCTGTGAGTAGAGAGTGCAGTAACATCCCACGCAGTTCTGAATATCTTTTGGCACATTTCAGTATCATTTTGTGGTAAAACAGTGATAAAATCTCATAGACTTGCAATTTAACTTGCTTTTGTTTATGTATGAGCAGAGTGGCACAGCCTCAGCAACACACGAGGCTTTCAGCTCACCCTG
This sequence comes from Zonotrichia leucophrys gambelii, assembly GCF_028769735.1. Lineage (NCBI taxonomy): Eukaryota > Metazoa > Chordata > Aves > Passeriformes > Passerellidae > Zonotrichia > Zonotrichia leucophrys. The sequence goes on from NC_088174.1 coordinate 7,752,134, forward strand.
CTCCCTGGGCAAAATCTCTGTTGGATATCAGTCCACCTGTTTTATGCATTCAGGAAATTATTTAGAACATTTCAGTGTTTTTAAAGAAAGGCAGAAGGAAAACAGTGGAAATTACCCAAGAACCCTGTTGATTTTGGCGCAGGGATGAAGGACACGTTTTTTGGGGTTTTTTTTCTGTGTATCCTAACAGACCACTAAGGAAGGTGTTTGGGGAGCTCTGTCCTGAGGCTTGTTCTTCAGGCTTCTGTCCTTTCCAGTGTCTGGGTTGTGTTGTCAGTGGTCTCTTGAGACCCTCAGGCTGCTTAGTTCTTCTAAAGAACCACTGGTACAACTTATGCCTAAAAATCCACTGCTTGACATTTATAATCTGACTGTCAAACTATGCCTGGCCTTTCCACAGTGGTTGTTTGAGGTGAGTGAGTTTGCATGATATCAGGTACATACACAGATATATTTGTATTGTTTTTTCAGTATTTTCCAATCAGGGTGTAGTAGAATTGTCAACCCTACTGTCTTCTCCACACAAATGCCCTGTCTGCTTTCTGCTGCATCCTTATCCATCTTAAATAATCTTGATTTAAGTGTCTTCTTGTACAGAGCTGGGAAAGGGCCAGTCAGGTCTCTTGGCCATGAAAAGGAAGATTTTGCTTTCCTTACCAAGTGAAATCAGCAGTAGTTTCTCTCAGCACCCCATTGCAGGTGGGTCTGCAGGGGAAGGCTGCACAGGGGCCTGCAGGGCACAGCCACCCTAATGCCACTTTCTGACCCACTTACCCAGTTTGGAGAGGAGATTAGGATATATCTGAGATCCCTCTGGGAATAGCCCAGTCCAGACACAACAGAGGAGGAGAATGACAGCAAGAAAGATGGGGAGGTATGGACGGAGCAGCTCCTGTGCAGCAGAGCCTTCCCAACCAGTCCTCTGTCACCCACAGGCACAACCTGGGGGTCTGCTCGGACCCTGGGCTGGAGTAGGAAGTCCAGGTGACCAGGGGGAACTTTCCATCTGGCATGTTTGGCCAGAAGCCCATTGGGTTTTATCTTGGAGTCAGCAGCTGCTGCTCTAATCCAATATGTTGAAAACTCTAAGATTATAATGTTACCTTTGCACGTGCCCTGAGTAAAGGCCCAAGAGGGAAAGGGGAAACCTTCAGTGCAAGGAATATTTGACCTACACAATTCCAACAGCTGTGAATGGGATCAAGTAACTATGAATGGACAAGTACCAGAGAGAAGCTTTAAAGTAACTATGAGTGGACAAGTACCAGAGAGAAGCTTTAAAGTGTTACCACCTCGTATGAATAAATTTCAGTGAAGTATTAATAGGAAATATCAATGTTATCAATGTCGATTATTTCATGTGCTAACTAGTAACCACTGATTTATTAGGAAGGATGCACTTGCAGATGATGGACAGTAATTCTGCACTGACTTGTCTGTTCTTCCTCTGTGCTCCATCCAAGGGCAGTACTGCAGCTGCTGCCTGCTGCTCCCTCTGCTCATTTGTCCTCTGCCTGCTGAATTCAGTGGGATTTGTGCCTTTAACATAATTATTATTAAGTTTCTATTTTATGTCCCTGTTCAAGAGGCTCTTTGGTAGCTGATTATACTAATCAGAGGTGACTTAACCCATATTTGAATGCAGCAGTCTGAATTTGTCTTCAGCGCAGTCTCCAGAAGATATGAACCAAGCATCAAAGAAAATTAATTCATAGGTACATTATCCTGTGGGATCAAGCTAAAATGTGGTCAAAGAGCTTTAGCTTGTGTGCTCTCATGTAAGGATATGGGCAGAAGAAAGCAGGCAGGCTCTTGTTTGTGCAAGTTCCCCCCCTCCCTTCTTTGAGTTAGGCAGAATAACAGATCACAAGAATACTTATCAGAGAATATTTTACTGCAGTTAAGTCAGAACACTTTATTCCTTTACAAAAATAATAATTATTTTTGGAAGTACGATCAGCCACATGAAAAGTATTCTTTAATCTTTTTCTGGGCCAAAATTATGACTTGGGTACTTCTCAGCTTTTCAAATAAATACATTAATTTATCTGGCCAAGGTATTACTCCAGCACGAGGCAATACAGGACCTTAAACACACACAAAATTTGGGTACTTCTGTTGCCTCTGGAAGAACCATCTTAAACCATTTTCTACAAAATAAGGTCCTGGATGATGGAAATGAAATAATTCCAGCTGGTTCTCAAAAGCTTAGGCGGAAGTTTGTCCTAGATGGTGATTAACTCATTCATGTATGTTCATAATCCTTTAAAGCAGTTGCATAATATTCCAAGTGGCCCTCAAAGATGCTGTGTAGGACAGTGAGTAGCTCATTTCAGCCCACAGGAATGCAAGATCTTATGCTAGGGGGGAAATACTGTTCACACTGGAGTAAATGTGTTTTTTGTTTTGCCTTTAATAGTGTTTCTGTTCCTTTTTCTGAACTTAATTGAGAATGGGATTTTACCCATCTCCCCACATGATTCTGGCTCAAACCTGAATTCTAGCTTTGAGCATTTTTAAATGGGGAAAATTAAAGTGAAACTAAATAAACGCAGTGAATAGATCCATCTCCAGGTGGAGAAGGACTCTGATAACCTTCCTGCAGCAGAGGTGTGCTCTGAGCAAACAGTCCCTCAGTGCTGCAGGTCCTGGGGAGCAGCTGTGCCACCTGCCCTGCTCCTGCAGGTGGCCAAAGGGCCCTTCCTCCTCCCACAGCAAACACAAAAGGGGATCTCTAAGGTGAGGAGAAGGTCAGAGAAGGGAAAAATGTTCTATTTCCAGGAACTTTCAGTGAAACTTCAGACTTGACAAAGATAAGGCTAGATAAGGAATTTCAGGGACAGAGTTCACACGGGTAAACTCTCAGGCAGTATATTTTTATGTTGCCAAGTGAGAATAAAATATTCCATAAACTTTCACTGTATTCTTTGCATTAAATCCGATAATTAGTTATTCATCTCCCAGCTTTGATTTTGTTAAGTAACCAATACCCTAATTCAGAGGGAAGAATTTAATCCATAGAAAATTCTGTCCTGGGAGAAGATCAAAGTGAGTCCCGTGGTGTTAAGCACACACCTACAGGACTTGATCCTGAAAAAAAAAATTAGGTGCACGTTTCAATCAGCCTATCCCTTCTTACTGGCTCCCATGCATTAACCTAAGCCTCTGCTGGAGCATTTTTGGGGTCAGGATCAAGAACCTGTGGAGAAGCCCACAATGAGAGAGCAGGGCTCTGAAAAGGTAGCAAGCAAACAGGTGAGAACACAGCAGGCTGTGATGGTAATGCCTCCTCATTCCTCTGCACCTACCAACGCTACAGGAAGAGATTGAAAGTCTCTTGGGCGACATAAATACGCGCGATAAGCTCGAACAGAAAACACAAAGGTGAAATGGCCCTGCTTATCAGGCACAATTAAAATGAATAGAGGATGACTAATAAAGAGGCAGTTTAAAATCTTTACATGACACAGTGTCAAGGCAACAGCGTTGTGCAATAGCACTGACACAATTAACGCTGTGTCCCTGCTTTGGGCTGCCGCCCGCAGCCTCCGATGGCGAGCGCGGGGTGCGCGCTGCCGCTCTGCGCTCCGGGGCCGCCGCGGGACCGCGCACCAGCCGCGCTCCGGACCCAGGCAAGGCTGCTCTTCCCTCTCTGCCGTCTCTATCCCCTCTTTCCTTCTCGCTTGCGCGATCCCAACCCCCGCGGTTACTGCTGCGTGAGAAGGGGAAAACATCTCGTTGGATTTCTGGGCGCACTCCGGAGGGACACAAGGCTGAGGTGCCCGATCCTGACCCGGGGCTGGCTGTTGACTTAGCGCCGAGGAATGCAAGCGTTTCCTGCGTAGGAATTTTTGCAGTGTGTAATTTACTAGTTTGGACAACCCTTTGCTCGGGATGATGGATGGTGAATGGGAGCGTGATCTTCCAAAATACAGCTCAAGGTATCCTTCTAGTTCTTCATTTAATTATGTCGCTCCTTAGTGGTGCCTGTCAGGCTGCAGGATCTCCCAGTCCACCGAGTGAGTGCAGCAGGCTGGGTTTTATATACATATATATAACATGAATATACATGTATGTACATATTTACATATATACATAGATTATATGTATATATTAAACACTGTTCTAATATATATATTATACACTGTTCTATTCACACAAAAGAACATCTATAAAACCATATGCAATAATATTTATAAGAACAACAAAGATAATTTTCTTTCTTTGATGTTCTTATTTTCTGGCCAAAACCAGCTCTCTCTTGGTTTTATTGCTGCTGGCATGTCTTTGCAATGCAGCACTGTCAAAAATTAACAATATAAATAAATTTGAGGCCACGCCAACCATCGCTGAGCACAGCCAAAGCTGCCCAATGCCACAACTTGCTGAACAATGTGTGAATTTTGCAGTGGCAGAAATGTCTGTTTCCCTGTTCTTTCTTAACTTTTGGAAAGATCTTGGTGGAAAGTATGTTTTTCTAAATGAGATAATTAAAGTAATTGATATGAAAACTCCTTCACCATTGCTGCAGGAGGAGGGTTCCCTGTATTTGCCCAGCCTGCTAGCTCTACCTGCCAGGGGCTGCAGGGGAGTTGATTGGAACACTTCAAATAAGACATGATTTCTGGTCAGCAAACAATGGTTTTTTATGAGGTCAAGTGGTACTTCTGAACAGTTTGGTTTATTAGAAGGCAGTGTTGATGCTGTTTCCTGTGCCTGTCAGTCTTGTGGGATGGGGGGCGGCCAAGGAAGTGTCCCAGCAGTGCCAGCACCCCTGGCCAGCTGGTAGCACAGCTCAGGGCAATGGCTGTGGCACTTGTACCTTGAGGGGAAACCTACCACAGCCTCTTCGGGGCCACATCCTGCTTGCCTGTGCTTCCCACCCATCCGTCTGGGGTTGCTGAACCTTCAAGTGCCTCAGACACAAGAGTCTGATGTTTTCATCATTCCCCATCTACTTCCCCAAATGTGTATCTGCCTGTCCATGTAGGGAGGCAGTGACATCCATCCATCCCATTGGTGATGGTCCCTGCTGTCAGGGCTGCAGGGGCACACCTGAACCCAGGTAAAAGCGGAGAGAAATACTGCATTTGATATCTGTTGGTGTCTTGCCTGAAAGTGAGCAGGAAGGATTTTTACCACATGAATGAGGGAAGGGTTGCTGTGTTTCGCATGACCCACTCTAAGTGAGAAAAAGAGATTTGCCACTTGTGGCAGGCAGCACAACCAAGCTATTTTCTTTGCCTCTGATAGCAAAGTAAATAAGAAATATTAACTGTGTGCAAAGGTGCCCTTTTACTAGTGCTCATCAATAACAGCTGATGTTCCTCGGGGTTATTGCTGTAACGTCACTTTCCTTTCCTCACTGGCATCAGGTTCATGTTAAAAACCTCATAGGGCCTCATAGGAAAGTCTCTTGTCCCCTGCCCTGTTTGTGGGTTCTGCTTTTGTCCCCCGTGCTGTGCTTTGGGGCACTGGCACATGTGGGGCTGGGGCTGTGCAGGCTGCTTGCGTGCCTGCCCTTTTCCTCCTGCAGAACGAGGGCTGGGAGAGGAACAGGAATTTTGGCTGAGCCAAGAAAGCCAGCAGTGAGAATGCCAGCTGTGGGAAAGGGCTGCTAGGCAGTAACATACTCCCAGAGGGAGCAGATCCCCCAGCATTGCATAGGTGAAGGAACAGTTTCCAAGAGGAAGCTGCTTGGAGTGGAGAGGGGGCGAAAAGGACCCCAAAAAATGAACTTGCTGGTAAGGGAGTGCACTCGGTTTTGAAAGCTGCTTGGAGTAGCCCGGGGCTGGAGTCAGGGACCCACCGATGTTCTCCCAAGCCGTCCCAGCTGTGGCGTCAACCAGTGGTGTCCCAGCGCAGCGCTAGTCCCCAGCCGGCGGTGCCTTGAGCAGAGAGAGGAAGAGACTCCAGAACAGCCTTAACGCCCCAGCTTTGTTACCTGCGGCTTCCAGATACAAGAGGAGCTTAAAGCAAACTCTGGCGATGGGCAGGACCGCAGCGGCCCCGGTCCGACTGTCCGGCCGCACCGTGGCAGCGCAGGCGGGACCCCGGGGCTCCTGCACAGGCTGCGGCTCTGCAGTCACGGGCAGGGAAAGGAGCTGCCCGCTCTCCTTGGACAGGAGGGTAAACAGTTACACTGGAGAAAGGGAATTCAAAAAACCCCAAAAAACCTATGAGGAAGGAAGCGGCAAATGTTAAATGGGTGACTCACGATGCGGGATGACTAATCCCGTCAGGGCACAGCTCGTGCTGCGCAGGGAGCCGGTGCCGCGCTCCGGGCGGGGAGCGCAGAGCGGCTGCGGCTCCGTCGGGGCAGCCGGGCCGGGCCTCGCTCCGCACGGAGGGAGAACGGGCCGGTCCCGGCGGGAGTCCGCGGCCACCCCGCGGCCGGTACCCGCGCATCGGCGGCGTGACCCACTTTCCACTTTCCGCCGCTTCCTCCCGGCGCACGACACCGCCGCTGCCGCGCCACCTGCCCGGCCCCGTCCGGGCCCCGCGCCCGCCGAGGTGCGCGGCTCCTCCCGTGCGGGGCTCCTCCCGTGCGGGGCGCTCCGCTCCGCTCCGCCCCGCGCTCTGCCCGCGGCTGCCGGTGGCGGTGCCGGTGGCGGCGGGGCGGGGAAGCAGCGCGCCTGTGCAGTGCCGGGGGCCGGGCCCAGCCCGCCGCGTTACACAACCGGCCGCCGCCACAGCCGAGTTTCACAAGTCCCGCAGCCCGCGCCCCCCGTGCGCCCACCGCCGCACCGCCGGCACTGCCCCCGGCCCGCCGCGCTCATGCCATGTCCCCGCCGGGCAGCGGGACCCCGCGGGCAGCGGTAACCCCTGCGGCCGGGGGGGCACCGCGCCAGGGCTGGGCATGGCACTGAGAGCGGCTCCGGGACGCGCATCTTCCTAGGCGGTACGTACGGCCCGGGACCGCCAACCCTGCCCGGCTCGGGAGGGAGGGAGGGAGGGAAGAAGGGGACCCTCACCTGCAGCCCGTGGGAAGAGCCCCCGCTGCAGGGCTGGGACGCGGCACTCGCCGCTCCGCCCTACCTTCTTCGGACACTGCCAGGACGGTCCCAGGTAAGTTCTGAAAAGGAAAAACTGACAGCTGCAAGTCCTCTGTTTTTTTTCCTTTAAAAATCTGTGTACCGTCAAGACGGGCAGAGGACGCAGCGCAGGGTGTCCGGGGGGCTCTGGCTGTAGAGGGCAGGCGGGAAGGGGACCCCGGGGCCGGGATGCAGGAGCGCATCCCGAAGCCGGCACCGGCATCCCCGTCCCGCAGCGCCCGCGGACCGCGGCGCTCGGAGCCGCCGCGGGCTGAGCGCGGCTGAGTGCCGTGATTTGGGATTGAGGGAAGCTGATTTTCAGGAGACTGGAATGGGTCTGATCGCAGGCTTCTCGTTCTGGCTTAAAGTTCGTCGTTCGTGGAATGTATTTGACTGAAATAGGTTGGAGAAAAACCTCTGAAATGAGTCTTGCACCTAAAAAGATAGCATCTAAAATCCAGGTTGAAAAGTCATTCTTCCCACCAGGGTTGTGTCATTTTACAGAATGTTTACATTATGAGTGGGGAAATAAGAAGGCTTTGAAAGTCCCCCACATGTTTCAGCCACGGATTTGTGAATGGTAACTCCACGCCTTGGTCCTTAGTGGCAGAAATTGTGAAGTGATTGCTCTGGGTAGCTCGCACTGGAAGCGCAGGTCGGAGCTGAGCCCTGTGTGATTCATCAGTGAGGTGTCGCACGCGGTTTGCTGTAGTCCTTTGTGAAGTGCCACAGTCCCCGAGGGCAGGAGGCAGGTCCCTGCTCAGTGGATTTTGGAGAAGTCCAGCACAGCAGTGCCTTTGCGGAGACAGAACTGGCACCCGAGTGCCAAGCTGGGGCACTTCATCCTGATCCGTGGATGAAGTTGTCCCCTTCAGCAGGGGGGTGGCTCCGGAAATAATGCCCTGAAATCAAAGCTGTTGAGCTGCCCCACGCCTTACCTGCCTGGGGAGGGTAGGGTTATTTATTAGCTGAAGTTTATTTTGCTGTGTGCAGTGAAAGCTGTGGTGCTGATTTCACTACAGGGATTAGACTTTCTGGTGTATCCATGAGAAAATCTTAGGAGTCGCTTCCTTCATTTTTGAGCAGAATGCCAGTGCTCCCTGTCCTTATTTTGTTGGATCACTGCTGGCTAATCCCTAGCTCTGGAAATGTGAATTTGGCTTAAAGAGACAGCTAGCTCTTCATGGGTTTGATGTGTAGGCTTCACAGTCCTCAGAGATGTAAGGGATGTTGTTTGAAGCTGCAGACACTTTCAAGAGTACGCAGTGTGCAGTGGTAGTGAGTGTCTGACAATGTGGTGTTTTGGTTGGGAATTTGTCATTTTTATAAATTTCCTAGGCTGTAGTCCCTCACCATAGTTATTCAGTCAGAATAATACATTCTGACTGAATTTCATGTATTTCAGAAAAATACATTGGATTTTGGGTTTTTAGAAACTGTATTTAAAAAAAAAAGTAGATCATTCTCCTGTAATGTGCTAATCAGAGTAAGCCTGAGTGTCAGTGTTGCACCAGGGAGGACCAGAACAAGTGCACTTGGGACTCTGCAGCTGATGGAGCCCTGACAAACACAGCAGGCACTAATGAGGACAGGAAGCTCCAGGAGAAGCCAAAAGTTGAAATTTGTGTGGAAAGGAGGCGTTCGTATCTCTTGGGTTAAACATGTGTAGTACCAAATCTAGAATTTTTCTGGAAGAGGTAATAGGAAAAATGAACATGGCTTTAGGAGTGGTTGCTTGCTGCTCACTTATCCTGATTGTTCCATGTTGTGGATTACAATTAATTGATTTAAAGGAAAAAGTTAAATTGGCTTGAAATGTGTTTATAAACTGCAAACTTCAGTAAGATATGTGATGGTTCTTGGGTTTTAGCCACTGAGACTATATCTGTATTAAATTATTTTTCTGGTTTAAGACATACATCAAGTACACAAAAATAGCTCAGAGTTAAAGATTAAAATTAGCAAATGAGTAGTTCATAATTAAAGTCTCATGATAGAGGAAGTGGCATTGCACTGCAGAGATCCTGATGTCAAATCCAACTTCTGCTCATTAGTAGTATCAAAATATTGGTAGGATGTCTTTACAGTTCGGAGCCAGGGCTTGTCTGTGAACAGAAGTTGCTTTGTTTTGTCCTAAATTACTCAACCTCCCAAGATTCACATGTAATGGTACAAAGGTTTTAGTGCAACATAGATCATTCTTTCAAGACTGAAATAAGCTGTGTGCCTACATCGGAGTGACTGAATTTAGGCTTGTCCTGGAACACTTAGAGATCCTAGTGAAATAATATGGCTTTAAACAGAACAGTAAAACTTACAAACACCAAAATATATGAACCAATGCTTTCTGGTATTATTGAAATGATAGACCTCTCTACCACTCCAGTTACAAGTCTCTGTCAGGGAAGTCAGGCAGGTAAAGAACTGTATTTATTTGTTAGTACCTGGATGACCCCCTTCTTTGAGTGAGTCCTGGCTCAGCTGGGGCCGTACTCTGCTGCAGCAGCAGCTCTGTGCCCACCACAATGGCCCTGGGGATTTGCTTTCCTGCCTGCAGCTCCACCAGCTCTGTCCCATCCTCAGCCCAGGCTGAGGCCATTCTGGGCTTTTTGCCTTGTTTCACTGCTACTTTGGTGTGACCAAAAGTATATGGCCAATATGCCCTGTGACCATAAGCTGAAGGAGCAATGTCCCTGTAGAAAAGTCCTGCAAGACCCGACTTGTTGTTACTCCAGTCTCAGTTAAACCCAGATTTAAGGGGGGCTGAGGTGGTGGGAGGCCCCAACAAGAGCTCTGTGCACAGCTGGGTGTGCTGCCTGCACATCTGGCCAGCCTCAGAATCACCAGATTCAGTCAAACCACAAAGGTGTGTGCGATTAATGAGAGACTTTGACCTATTTCATATTCCTTTATTGTCTTTGGCCTTGTCTACATGGGGAAATTACACCAATTTAGTTTAAGTCTGTTTTAAAAGTGATTTGATTAACCTGATGTGACCTTGTGTATGGACATTCTTATTTAGGTTCAAATGAGCTTATTTTGGTTCAACCAAAGCCTGCACTTAGTCAATTTGCACAGAACTGAAATTAGACATGCCTAAACTGGAAGGGGAACTGATGTCTCTAAATAATGACACAACTTTCTCATGAAAGCAGAACCTTCTGTAGAATCTGGAACAGAGTGTAATTACTGACAAATCTGCAGGCAAGTGAAAGCTATTCATAGCAAAGGTTTCAAAAAAACCCAGGAAAAACAGGCAAAACTTAAATATCTTGGTGAGACAAACGAAGAAGTGCCAATAATCCCAGTCCTGGAATACTGAAAGCAGAGCCACAAGGCTTGCATAGCTGGCAGCAAGGCTCTCCCATGGCTCTTCAGATGCAGAAGAGGGCAAGCATTTGTGTCCTTTACAGGGAGTCCCTAGAGACTCAGAAAATAAAAAAGCAATGCAGGAAATGTTAGGCCAGCTGGTTTGAACACAACAGTACCCAGCATCTTATGACGTATTTTGTAGGAAAGAATAATTAGGAGTGGGAATAATGAGGAAGCAGGGTAAATTACAACGAGATTTTATCAAAGATGGATTGTGCTAGACTAATCTAACATCTTTTTCATATAACAGATTATTTAGATGGGGTAGGGTAGGAATGCCATTTATCTAAAGCCAAGTATGTGATACCATGCCCCACAGGATGTTACGGCTTAAAATGAGAATGGTGGTTCAAGACAAGAATTGAAAGGTAGAAAATAATCTGGCCAAAGAGAAGATACAACCATTGCATGCAAATAAAGTTCTCTGAATGGAAAGAGGTACTGAGAGAAAGTCACCACGATGGAGGGAGATTGGTGGTGCTGCTCCCTTGGGTCCAGGCTTGGGCCTGTGGGATGGATCCACTCTGACCTGTGTGCAGGGTGTGGGTGTGTGCCCAGGAGCTGTATGGGATGACAAAAACTTGGGAGGAATTGTCAGTACAGAGGAGGGTCACATTATCACATGAAAGGTATTTAGATTACTTTGTTGATTGGGAGTGATAGACATAAAATGGCATTTAATAATGCTGAGTGCAAAGTCAAGTAAAGTCGTAAGCATGGAGAGCAGTAACAAGAATTTCCAGTGTGAAATAGGAGCTTATCCGTTGTCCATGACAGAAGGGAGAAATGTGGATGCACTGGCTGTTCAGAAGATACCTGGGAGCAAGCACTGAGATACATCTGGGAAGGAGACCACTGATGTCTTGGATACCAAAGGAAAATAATGTGAGAAATTCAAGGAAATGTGATAACAATCATTGTACAGATCGTCATACAGGGTGCCAATACAAGAGCTCCGGATGTTTTTGGAGTGGTTTACTGATGTTTTGCATAGTTCCAGACACCCCTGCCAAGAAAACGTTGAATTCCAGCAGTAGGAGGGTGAGAGATGTGGTTACACAAACACATCTGTTGTACAAAGTGAGGTTAAAGAGCATCATCTCTTTAGCTCTGGCCAGGTGAACCAGTGAAGGGACAGGCTACACTGGGGTGTTTTACACACAATTGGCACTGTATGGAAAGAGGGCAGGAAAAAAATAAGCTAACAGATAGCATCTGCACTAGGTCAAATTTTCTAAATTGGTCATGAATAAATTTGGGTGGAGAATTAGAAGAAAGCTTGTATCTACCCAAAGATTGAAGTTGCATAAGAGTCTTTCAATTAGGGTAGTTTTGAGATAGATCTTGATAATCTTATGAAAGAGGTTATACAATTAAATTAGAGAGTTCCTGGAGATAGGAAATTACATTTGCAGAATTAGTTCTTTGCTCTGCAGTGTAGCCATATTTTTAATGTATGCTTGAAGGAGAATGGATCTTGTTTGTTTACACTTTTAACCCCATGTCTCAAGTCTTCTGCTGTTTTCTTGGGAGATGAGGCAAGAAATATTATTCTCTGTTGCTGCAGGTTTGAATCTTTTTTCTCCCACATCTGAGTTCCTCTCAACACTAGACATTGAAAACGTACAGTGCAGATTCCTTGTAGCATTAAACAGACACAATTGCCTTCAGATTTTTCTGGCGTGCTCCCTGGTTCAACCTGTTCATCATACTTTGGGCCAGAGACGTTTTTCCTTCAGCCTGTGTTGCCAGTGACCATATTACACTCCATGGTGTTATTTTCTGGGATCTGTTGCTGGCATAAATGAACTCTGTGTGGCTCCATGGCCTGCAATACTGGCAGGGATCTTCACCTGCCCTTTGCTGTGTCACAGAACAGTTTAATCTTACCTGCTTCTTATGTGAATCATAAGTTTACTGTATGACATGAGGATGTGTTCTTGGGCTTCTGGTGCCCCTTGGCAGGTTGAAGAGTTGTTGTTGTTTTCCAGTATTGTCTTCCAAGACAATGAGTGCTGGATTAGGGTTCCCTTTTAACCTGGTATTGCTAAAGTAAGTTAGGAACCTGGACTTAGTATCAGCTCTGCTCTGGTGCTGATCAGAGCAAAATTCTCTAAATCATGCAAGATAAAATCTAGAAGAAAGAAGTGACTGCTGACCACTAATGATGAATTAGTCACTTTAAAAACAGTGTGGTTAGTGTAAAGTTGAATGTATGATGTCTATCTTATTGCAAGAAGGAGAGAAGGAAGTAGATAAAACAAGACAGAAATGAAGCAGGCAAGGAAGAAGGAAAACAGCTCAACTTAGCCTGCAGCAGAGATCGCCTACCTGCCAATGTGTCTGTAAAGGGAAATTGAAATATTGAAAAATGTCAGCGCCAATAAGCGTAACACCGAGGTGGTAGAAGAGGAAGTACGTTAACCAAACTCCATGGAGCTGTTGAAATGCATTGAATCATCTGACTGACTTGTATTCTTAGGCAAACACAATCATACAATTGATTAATTTGTCGACATTCCTTTAGTGCATAACGCTATGGTAACCGGGAGGCTCGCTAAACATTGCTGTGGAGAGAGCTGCAAAACATCTTTGTTTGGGGGAGAGGGAGGGGGCAGAGCCAGGCCTTGGAGCCCGGGCTTTGGAGGACTGCTGCAGACACACAGACACACACACAAACACACACAGCTGCGCACTGGAGCTGGGCTCCTGTTGCAGGTGGTGGAAGGTGAACATCGGGTGGTTTGCAGGTCACACACATGTTCTGGGATGATCAGAGAGGTGTCCCTGGCTAACAACTGCCTTCAACACATTTGCTCCCTGATGTTTGCAGAGCTGACAGGCTGTACCACCCTCCTGCTGGGTCCCTGTCACCTGCTGTGACAGCAGGCAGGGACAGCAAAGGGTTTGGTGTTTCCTGCACCGCTCTCCCATGGCACGCAGGGCTCTGCCACCCTGCACATCACCTTCCAGCAGCTCCTGGCACCTCAGTTCTTCAGGGCTGCTCTGCAGGGGCCCGTTGTGTGAAATTGTGTTTTCAGTTTTACACCGAGTTCCCAGGTTTTGGCTGGCTGCTGTGTGGTACCTGCTTGTACCTGCCTGTTCTCTGTGTCCTGGCTCTGGGCAGAGGCTTCACCTCTCTTTATCCATCATGGCTCAGCAGAGACCTGCACTGGGCCTCTGCCTCCCATGATTGTGGAATATTCTGAGTTGGAAGGATCATCCAGGTGTTCCCCCTCACCTGTAAGTAAATGTGAGGTGGTTTGCTGAGTGTCAGTTATAAGGAGATTGGCTGATGGACTAATAGATAAATGCAAAGATATTTGTAGGTGTGTTTATTCTTGTTTACAAAGTGCCAAAGCCTAGGCAAGATTTTCGAGTATGTAGCAATGGCAGGAATCATATCTATAAAAATGCTAATCTCCTCTCTTGCTTCATCTGTTCAGCCCACAAACACATGCATGCACACATGCTTAAAGGAAACTAATAAAAGGTTTGTTGGTTCTTTTCTGGGCTCAGCCTACTTTAATCTTGGTTTAATGCAGAGCACAATGCAGTGCATTGCTTCCGCACAATAAAGATTTGATCATAAACAACGAACTAAGTAAACCATTTTTTGGGGTAATTAATGAGCAATAGATGAGCTGATAAGAGTTCCCATTGCTGATAGGTATTTTGCATAGATATGGCAGCATTATAGGAAGATTTTCAAGCCAGTGCAGAGGCTTTATCTGAAGGGGATGAGATAAAACCCTGGCTCTGATGAAGGCAAAGGTTGAGCTTCCACCAGCTTCTTTGTGGGGACCTTTCCCAAAGTATCAACTGAAGAGGAAAAATAGGAGTCAGTCCTTGTTTTTAGGCTGTTCAAAGCTCTGCTGCACAAACTGCAAATAGGTGTTTATGTATAGAGGAGGATGCTGTGTGTTTGGTCCACTGGTGGCTCGTCACAGCCAAGGCAGTAATTAGGGAGGCTCTAATGGCTGGGGAGGGTTACACCCCTTGCTGAGGAAGTTTGACCATAAACCTGTTTGTCCTGTCTCTGAGTGCAATGTACACTGGCTGAATTTACAGTAACTTAAAAACATTCACTCTGATCAAACTGCTTCCAATCAAATTTTATTAAGTGATGTGTTAAGTGTGTGTGTTAAATGACTCACATGAGACAAAAAGGTGGGACTTGGGCTGACTCTGCTACTGATATATATATTAAAGATGAGTATTAATAGTTTGCTTTTACTCTTGAATAATTCTAATGGCTTCCTTTTGGGGCAGGCTTTCTGTCCAAAGGGCATAGCAGGAAGTATTAATAAAACAAACTCTTTGTGCTAATCTTGACACCTACATTTTCTGTTTAATTTTGCTTATGCAGAGGGCTGAGCCTTCTCATTAGTGGAGACAATGTGTCAACAGAGGAAAAGTGAGTTACTGTATTTTCTTTCCATCATAAACGCTGGGGTTAACCTCCCACACTCAGCTGTGTAATTGCACAGGGAGCTTGCACTGGCCTTGGTGCCAGTCCTGGGGCTGGCAATTCTCATTGCTCATCCTGCTGCAACGTGGGCTCCTGAGAAAGCACTTTCTTATCTGAGCCATCTGCACATCTCATGGGACTTGGCCTTTCAACTTGGCCTTTCAATGGACTTCAGCTCTGTTGTGGTGTTCGCAGGGGAATGAGGGAAGAGATGAGGATTTGACTCCGTGTTTCAGAAGGCTGATTTATTATTTTATCATATATATTACATTAAAACTATACTAAAAGAATAGAAGAAAGGTTTCATCAGAAGGCTGGCTAAGAATAGAATAAGAAAGAATGATAAAGGTTTGTGGCTCGGCTCTCTGTCTGCCCCAGCTGGGCTGTGATTGGCCATTAATTACAAACATCCAACATGGGCTGATCAAAGATCCACTTGTTACATTCCACAGCAGCAGATAACCATTGTTTACATTTTGTTCCTGAGGCTTCTCAGCTTCTCAGGAGGAAAAATCCTAAGGAAAGGATTTTCCATAAAAGATGTCTGTGACACAGCTCCAGTCCAGGGAGACCTCCAGGTGTCTGTGTCTCACTGGACTGGAGCTGAAGTCCATTATTTGGGGAAGGTTGCACCACTCAGGAAGCCTTGCTGAAAATTATTTTGCATGGGAAAATTGTCTGCAATTCTGTTTTTCGACTTTCTGGAGATAATTCAGAGTATGGAAGGAGAGGCTTCCAGAAGAAGGTGGTTAGAAGGAAAGTGTATATGATTCTGCAGTAATCCTGGTGTGTTGTCTGGAAAGGGCAAAAATCCGCTGCCTAAAATGGGAGAAGAATAATTGCAAAAAAATGGACTAAAATTGCCACTAAGCCATTTGTAAACCTGAAATGGGGCTGAGTCAGAGTTTTGTCTTATCCAGGGTACATGTTTTGAATCTGGAGCTGAATTCCTTATATTGGGTATATTCATAATTAAAAGGGCAAGGAGTGTTCAAATGGAGTCTGAAGTGTTAGAATGATGAGTTTGTTGGTAGTACGCTGTTGTGACTAGAGCAGAATTTCTGTTTTCACTTGGGGGATGAAAAAAGACTAATGCTAACAAGAACAGCTTCTGTGTTGTGATTTTTTTTTGAAGGAAAGCATGTCAATATTAATAAATGATCCAGCTAGGATAGCATCTTTCTTTAAAATTGTCCTTAGAGATAGTGCATTATATTAACAAACATGAATTTAGTTGTTCAGTAAGTAAAATTTTATAAATATAAATCATCAACTTATTTCAAAAGTTGCAGTGCTGAGGAAATTTTTCTGGGATTTTCTAATATAGGCTGGTTTGAATTGTTTGAATAAGAAGAGATATTGGTGAATAAATCAGATAATGGGCTGCTTTACACAGAAGGCATAATGCCTATTTATGATGTATAGAAGTCCTAAGAGAGATGAATTGCCAGTTTAATCTTCTTTGGATTGTGTTTGAAATCTACTTTTATGCAGCATTTCTGACTGCTTTAGAGATTACTCTTCAGACACTTACAAAGACTTCATTTCTATTTGAATTACAGCTCTACAAGGTCACTGGCAGGCCAATGTTCATTTATTTCACTTGGTTTTTAGTCCCTTGACCTTCAGGTAATACTTGTTAAGTGTTGCCAAAATTTTTATTCTGTTCTAGTTGCTCTGGCCAGAACTTAGGAAGCTGAGTTATCACTCTTACCAGGAGTAATAGAGACCAACTCCTCTGCCTTTGGAGTATTTGCTTTTATTTGTGAAAAAATTTGGAATTAATATATGTCTTTCCTGACGTGAACATCATGCTTTGTGAGGGTAAAATGTCAACCAGCTTTAGTGGCAGCTGATTTTTCTCACAACCTTGCAACACTTGCAGCAGCTTCCATCAAAGGGCCCTGATGGGGAAACATTGGTGAAAGGATGACGTGCAATACTGGAGAGGGGAGGAGCAGGATTGCTACTCTGCATAAAGGCAGCAAGCATCTGGGAGATATTAAAAACTTCTGGCAGGGATAGGAAGATAATTCTCAAGATAATTCTGCATTGAGCTCTGCTCTAGCTTCTGTCTCCTGCCAGGCTTCCCAAGCCCTGGGTCACATTGATGGCACCAGGGCAAATTCTGAGAGAACTGGGCTGGTTGTGTCACCCTTCAGCTGCAGATGCAGCAGAGCTCCCCCATTGCAGTGCAGCACCAGCAGACCCAGTCTGTTATCACCCTCCTATTGAGGATGATGGTTTCTAAAGCATTAACATTCATGTCAGGTCTAGATAGGGATCAGCAGAGGCTTAAATCATTGTCAGGAACAGATGTGAGACACCTAATCAGTTATTTCCTAAGGAAAATGAGTTTGATTGCATGAATAGTTGTAAATATTTCATTCAGCAGCTCAGCTACTACAGCAATGGTAAACAAGCTTCTGAGGCTGAAGAGAAGCATTTTGTGGCACTGTACTTGATTTCTTATTCATTTTAACTTCAGTGTAGAAGAAATAAGTTTAGGTACTTTGGATTACATTTTGTGGCAGCACTGATTGTAGCCAGGGGCTCACTTTGAAGACAGCCAAAGAGAATCATTGAAAGGTTTAGGTTGGAAGAGACCTTAAAGATCATCTGATTCCAGATGGCAGGGACACCTTCCACCAGACGTGGTTGCTCAGAGTCGCATCCAACCTGGCCTTGAACACTTCCAGGGATGGGCATCCACAGCCTCTCTGGGCAACCTGTGCCAGGGCTTCACCACCCTCACAGCAAAGGATTCCCTCCTCACATCTAATATAAATCTAATCTCATTTAGTTTAAAACCATTCCCCCTTTTCCTATAAATATCTACCGATGTAAAAAGTGTCTCTCCCTCTTTTTTATAAGTTTCCTTTAGTCTTTGCATGTCACAGTGAGGTCTCCCCAGAGGCATCTCAAAAACCCCAGCTCTCTCAGCCTGTCTCCACAGCAGAGGTGCCCCAGCCCTCATCGTTTTTGTGGTCCCTTCTCTGGACTTCCTGCAGCAGGTCCACGTCTTTCTTGTGCTGAAGACCCCGGAGCTGGATGCAGAACTCCAGGTGGGCTCTCATGAGGGCAGAGCAGAGGGGGAGAAGCACAATCCTTAACATCCCTAACCCGATAACCATACAGCACTCATCCTCGGGATGAGCGCAGAGCTGGAGATCCTGCCCCTGGTAGGTGTTCATGGCACCAGGGTAAATTCTGGCTTTGGGAGGAAGATGACAGCCTGAGCACCCATCCCCTGCCTCAGCTTTTGCAGTTGGTGCCAGGCTGTGAGGGGAGCACAGCCAATGTGGTGGCTGGGCCAGGATCAGGTGCTCTGTGCCCCTTCGGGCAGTGCAGCCTCAAACCTCTGCTGGCTCTTTGGAGAACTTGCTCTATGTAAGCAATAATTCGGGACACAGATTTAATTCCTTCTTTGTTTTGTACTTCTCACTTGTTAAAACCAAATTAAATTGGAAGAAATTTTGCCATTAAATCAGGGCGGGTGTAAAACCAGTTTCAAAGTAGATAAGAGTGTCAGTAGTGATCTCTTGCAGAAAGGCTGCTGAGAGGAAGGAGAGGAAGGAGGAAGTTAGCTTTTCTCTCTGCCTAATTGAATGTTTTCCCTGTTTGAGTTTCAGTTAAACTACTGTGTATTTTGCTTGTGATTTTCAGCAGATGTGCACGTAAGCAGTGCACTAAAGGAGCCTGGCAGTGCAGATGATGTTTACCTCTCAAACCTGGTGTGGAATTCTGAGCAAACTGGGACTGCCAGCTAAAGGTCATGGGCATTTTTAACTTCTGCTGCTGGCTTCATGCTCCTGTGTAGATGTTGGTCAGGAATCTTGCTGGTCTTGGTGGTCTTCTGTAGTCAGATTATCACAGAAATAAGCTCCATATGATTTTTATGCATGTACATTAAAATATGATTCCTTTCATCAACTAATTTTAATGTGGGTTTTCTCAGCCAGCCTAATTTTGTTTGGTTAAATACAGTAACAGACAATATTAGTATATGGTTACTCAATTTAAGGTGCTTTAGTCAGGAAAACCCTAGGTAAAAAACTCATGTTTACCCTAATTCTGGAAAACACAAATATATCCTGCTTCTTTCACCCATGAATTACACAGATGGTTAAAAATAGAGACATGTGCCAATGGATCTGGCTGAATGGAGGGCCAAGCTCTGAATGCTATTTCCACTCTATCCCAGGTGAAATATGTTCTCACACTGCTGCCTTTTCTGCTGGGCTAGTCTCTTACTTGAAAACCAGGGACCAGAGGTGTCAAACATTCAGATTCACCATCTTTGTCAGTCACATTCATGCAGCCAGGATTGCTCAGCAGGGTGGCAGTGCCCACTGCTACTGCCATTAACTTACTTAAGTAGAGAAGAGTTATTCTTTGGGAGAGAGGGACCCACATATTTCATTTAATGGTCATGCTGGAGTGTTGATTTAGACTGATACTAGGAGGATTCTTGGTACTGGACTGTTGCAGATCTGAAATAAATCCTATTTTAAAATATTCCGTGTGCTTGCACAATTGTAATAACCCACAGACAGAATTTAGATGTCCAGAAAAGTACATATGTCCTTAATATCAAGGATGTCCATCCTTGAGGAACATGACCAGTTCTCTGTCCTGCATCTTCCACCCTGAGGAGGGGATTTTGGGACAAATCCCCCTGTCCATGCTGCAGTGGGGGACAAGGGACCCTGCAGCATGGTCAGAGCCTCTTTGAGGACAGGGCAGTAGAAATGTTGCTGTTTGATCCACTCCCCTTCCACTGACCTCTGTGTTTAATCAAATCTCTTTTACATTAACATTATCTGGGAGGGACACATCTTTTCTGGTCTTCAATAGTTAAAAAAAAAAAAAACCTCCAAGAAAATCCCCAAAGTGAATTGGACATTCAGCCATGCTGAGTCATATTTTGTTATTATGAGTGATTATCCAGCCAGCCATGCAAATAAACTGTAAGGGGAAAAAAGGATGTGTGTGAATAGCTTATCTATGACAGAATGAGGCCTTGGGTCTTTGTGCATAATACGTGTAACAATAATGACCTAGTATGAAAGTGTTCCAGTGACTGACATATTTGCAGTCTAAAAAAGATAAGAAAGTAATGAGAGAGAGATCTGTGGATGTTTATCTTCTCTTTTCTTTTTCTTGAAGGAAAGTTTTACTTACTCATTATATTTCTAGTGCATATCCATGGTACCATGCTGGATGATGAATATGATTGCAGTTAATTGTTTAAATATTCCTTTAATCCTGAAGCTTTCAAAACAAGTATCCATCTTTTGAGGAGCTAGTTGAGAAGTGATGTGGGCAAGATAGTGCAAAAAGAGAATATTGGATGTGAAGTTAAAAGTGCCTCAGAGAAGAGAAGCATGTGGGGGTGTTTTACAAAAAGGAGAAAATACCCCAGATATATTATTACCAAGATCAGTTATATTATTAGCAATACCAGCATAAGTGGCAACGATTCTTCTTGAAAATAACTTGTAAACTTCAGTAGTTCATCCTTGGTGAACCAGAGAAGGAATTACAGTTGGGCCAACATCTTTTCTGCTGCATAAGTCTTCTAGTGTTACTTAATGCAAATACTACAGATGAGTACAACTTTGTCCAAAATACATTTGCTGACTATATTTATCATCTGCCTTCTTCATAGTAAACAAGAAGAGACATCTGTGGAGAAGGTCTGGTGGCCACAGAAAATATTTTGCATCACAGTCTCTAAGTGGTGCCATTGTGAGCTATTCTCAGCTCAAAGAGCTGTTCTCCAGGGCAGCTGAAACACAGATGGATGTTTGGTGTTTGTGCCCCTTGGTGACTGCATTATATATTGGTAATGCAAGGAGTAAAACACTGGGTGGAAAGTGCCACTTCAAGAGACCTGAGAGTGTGATTTTGGGAATTGCAATAATGTAGTAGGTTTTCTCACAATAATGCTCAAGTCTAGCCCTTAATCATGCACTTGAAAGAAGTGGGCTCAGGCCTTATGAAAGGTGTTTACTTACTCAGCTTTAAGGCACAGGCCAAGAAATAACTTGATCGGATTAGCCGAGTTTGAATAGGAGCAGCAGCAAATGGAATCAGATGAGTGTGAACCATGTTGCTGTGCTCTCTGTTAGAAAAATATCTGCCAGCTGCCATTGCAGAGAGTAATCCTGCAAGGTGCTGACACCTCCAGTCCACATTGCCCAGGGGAGCTGGGCCAGGGCACTTCAGGCGTGCAGCTCCCAATACTCACCTTAGCTGAACAGTGTTTTTTCTGTGAAATCCTACTTTTCCCTGTTATATAAAGGCTGGCTCTTCTCTGCCTCCTCCTCCTTGAAAGGCTCTTGATGCTCACAGGGACTGAGTGCATTGCTGGTTATTCTCAGCTGCATGATTACAGAGATGGCAGTGCTCAGGTCAGTGGGGCATGAACGTGGCTCAGCTGGAGCACAGATGTGAGCAGATCATGTAAGGAAAGCAGCTGAAATTCTGGGAGCCAAATGAGGATAAGACAAATTTTGAAATCTAAGGGCTTTGTTTAAAAGCCTTTTGACTTAGGTGCAGATTATACCTGAAATGCTCTAGAATTAAACAGACCAAGAGGGTAAGGATGTTTCTTATGCTTGAACTTGAATGCATGAAGGCAAAGATGGAAAATGAGGTCACTTAGCTCAGCTGCAGTGAATCCTTTGATATTCATTTAATGGATAAGTAGATATAACTGAGCTTGCAGTGAAGACTTTGAATTTTAACTACTAAAGCTCCTTATAATTTTCTCACAAGTCTTTTACATAAACTGGACATTGGGAAGCCTTTCTTTAAAGAGAGGGTGGTCAAAAACTGAAACAGGCTTCCTCGAGAGGAACTGTCAATTTCCCAAGCCTGACAGCATTTAGGACGCATTTGGACAGTGTCCATAATACCATTCTTTAACTTCTGGTCAGCTCTGGTCAGGCAGATGGACTGGTCATTGTAGGTCCCTTCCAACTGAAATATTCTGTTTTATTCTCTTCTGCCAAGCAGTTAAACTGTACAGACAGGTAGTGCTGGTCCACTTCTGCTGCAATACCACACAGGTCTCCTCAACTTGTTCCCCCTTTTCTTCTGCCCCTGCACCAGAGGTGAGAGGTGGTCTGGTTCTGGGAGATCCATTGTTTTTGCAGTGTTTGGTTTGAGATACTGGTCAAAATGGAAAAGTTGAACTCTGGATGAGGAACTGGATTCTTCTCTGATAGAGGGAGTCTTTCAGTCTGAGTCAGATCTATCTCTAATCCTTTTGTCCTAGTATTTCCTTCTATTGAATAGCTTCCTTATGTATTGAGTTCCAGAAATTCCAGGTTGCTGATACACATGGGAAACAGATTGCAACAGAGAGCAGATTTAATTATTCAGGTCTAGAATTAATGAGGCAGAACATTTTTTCTTCATGCTGTTTGAAAAGGGAGAAGAATCTTCCCTTTTTTATTTATAGGAAGAAGTTTGAGATCAAATGACTCTGAGCTGCCCTTTGATTGGTCATTCAGTGATCACTTGAGGAAAGAATAATGAACTGGGTTTTTCCCCCCCTTCTTCATTTGAAAATCAGGTCTTACCAGTGCTGGGTGTTCAGGGGAGTTCTAAGACCATAGTCTTAAATGCTTCAGGAAGCTTATTTTAGGAGGGAAGACTTGACTGAATGCCAGTAGACAGAGCTAATCATGGGGACATCTGGATTCACTTCTTAACTCTGCTGCATGACCTTGGGTCAATGATTTAGGTCGAGTCTTTCCAAAATGTTCAGTGTTTGTAGGTGCTTATGCTGGATTTCAGCATTACTGAAAATTAGGCTGTAACTGCATTCACTGTTTCAAATTCAGCTTTCCAAAACTGGGACACTTGTAAAAAGGAGACAGAAGTAAAATGTGTGCCCCTGTGTCCTCATTTGTACAACAAGGATGGATAACTTTTTTGTAGAGTGTGCTGAGACTTCCTGAGGTAAAAGCACTAGACAGGAGAAAGGATGGCAGCAAGCTGCTTGCAAAGAGTCAGAAAAGCAGACATTGTTCAGCAGAAATCAAAGGATGCTGAACAAGAACCAACTTTGCCAGAGTTCACCAGCTGAAGGGCTCCCCAGAGTGTCAGAGGACCAAGCAGATCTAAGGAAGGGCAGAAGTTATGAGGCCAGAGGTTGCTGGCTGTCTGCAGACTGAGTGTGCAGCCTCCAGCCCATCCAGCTGCCTCCCACCTGCTCCCACAGCAGCAGAGCAGCAGCTGAATTGTCCTTCCTGGGAAGGGGCATCCAGAGGCACAGGGCTGATCACAGGCAGGGTGATGCAGGTGGAGCAAGGTGTGGGTTGCTAACAGACTCTGGTCTGTGTCACACACAGTCACTCCAGGCATGCCAGACGGGGCACGCCTGATGTGCAGGTGTGGAGCAGCTGTGCTGAACCTCTGCTCAGACAGTGAAGAGCCCTGGCAGTGCCCAGCTCCTCTCCTGAGCAGGGCTGGGGCTGCTGGGCTCTGCCTGCTGTCAGGGCTGTGAGTGCATCACTTCCATTGTGCATCCTGGCTCCTGCCGGCCTTTGAAATGAGCTGAGGCACACTTGCAGAGCAATGGCCAGGGAGCAATGCTTGCAGGCAGAGGACACTTTTGAAGGGAAATCCTCCAGCCCACAAACAGCTCCTACCCTCACTGGTCCTGCAGGATGGGAGTAGATGCACCACGGAGCCAAGTCACACACAGTGGTTTTGCCCCACTTCTGCAGGGCGGTCCTGAAACCACCTGGGACCCATCTCTGACCCAGTTGAAGGCCCCTGCTTCCACTGTGCAGAGCAAGCAGCCCCTCAGGCCTTACATTTTATTTTTGCAACATGAGTTCAACCTCCAGCACAAGCAAACACAAAGCACAATGCTCATCTCCTTATCTGTGCCATCCTTGAGCATCTGAAATGCATTTTATGTACAAGATAGAGAAAGGCAAAGAAAAACAATGCAAAAAATGTATTTTTTGAGGAGAAAAAGAGAACAACTGAGGACATAATTGCTATTATTGCCTTTTTCAATGAACTGGTAGTTGCTAGGAGTGTTCTCTTACTCAGAAAAGTAAAGAAGGTATTTAGTTTAATTAGATCACTGATTTTCTTTGCTGTCTAATGATTGCATTTATTCTGTGGACAGGGAGAGCTCAAGGTATAAAGGTAGGCAGTTTAATGAAACATAGACTCCATGTAGCTCTCTGCTTAGGATGAATTTCACCCACAGTAAATGGAAGAGGAATTACAAGAGGATTTCAGGGTGATGCATCCAAACAGGCAGCTTTGACATGTTTGTCCTTGTACCCACCTTGTTGCCAAAACAAAATCCAAGACCAAAACAGGACCCAACGAGCTCAGTTATGCCCCCAGTGCAGGTGATGTGAGCTGTGCCCTCTGGGTGGGAGCAATGCACAGCAGCACCTCCAGGGAGCCTGGTGATCCCTGCTCCAGCTGGCACCCCCTGAAAGTGGAGCAGGAGGGGTCAGGGTGCCCAGCAGCAGCGTGGCAGGCAGATAACCCTGCAGAAGATAACCCTGCCAGCAGAGCAGAGTGCTGCCTTCTTTAAAACTGACCTTTGCTGGCTGGCTCTGATAGTGTTAGAACTCTTCTGAATGAAGCCCTGAAATGAGCCAGAATTTCAACACCAGGTTTGTGATCAGATGGTGTAATTTTTTTTTTAAGCTGGAGAATCAATAGCTTTGGGAGGAATGATTTTAGCTTGTTAAGTCACTG
This sequence comes from Zonotrichia leucophrys gambelii, assembly GCF_028769735.1. Taxonomy (NCBI): domain Eukaryota; kingdom Metazoa; phylum Chordata; class Aves; order Passeriformes; family Passerellidae; genus Zonotrichia; species Zonotrichia leucophrys. Next base: position 7,776,758 of record NC_088174.1, read on the forward strand.
TTTTCATTGCTGAAATTTATTGGGTTAACCTCCCCACACCCCCTACTCCTTTGTGATTTGCCAGAAAAGTGAATGTGATAGGGAGTGACCTGAGGCAGAGAAAGGGCTCTGTGCTCACCTCCCCTCCCATGCACCCAGCAGCAATGGTTACTAAACTCCCAAAATCAGGAGGTGAGCACTGCAGGAGTCACCTGAATGTCACCCCTGCTTTCCTGGGCAGAAATGGCTCTCGGTATTTTTTGCAAATTGCTCTGAAGTAAAATGTGTGTTTATGCACTCACCCCCACACACATGCATTTGCATCATTTAGATCAGCCAGAAACAGAAACGGAGCTTTAAGAGCTATGAGTTTTGGAGAACATTCTGTTCAAAAGACTTCTGACCATTCACTTTCAATATTCTTGCCCTGAAAATACACAATCTCAGCTGCTGCTGAAGGATTGACTGTGAACAACTACCTTTGCTCTCATCCTACTTGAGGGAGTGTCATGTTATTATTTGAGGATTATTTGGCTCTTTGTCTGAGTCAGGTATGGTAAAGAATTGTTTATAGGTTGAATATCATCATTTCATATCACAACACACATTTATTTACCTTTCCTGTAGTAACTGAATAGCAACAAATGAACACAGGTAAGCACCCAAGACTGCAGAAGAAATGTTGTTTTGCTTGTGCTAAAAGTACAGTTTTGTATTTCCTAGGGTTGTGAATCAGCATTCTGCTTTTTGCCATGTTTTGGTAATTTTAAGGGGCCATTAGACAAATTGGTAGAATTAATTAGATGCATGTTGTTCTTGTTACAGAAACCCCAGAGACATTTTGAATAATATTCGACAATGTTGTATCTTTACTCTGCAAGGTTCAGCAATTTGCTAGAACAGAGCAAACTTGGACAGCTATTTTCTCCAGGATTTGACAAAAATCCTAGAGAACAAAATGTTCCAGTAGTCATCTTTTCTTTTTAAAAATCTGCTAGTTTTTAATCCTTTTCCGCCTTTCATTTTGCAGAAGCAGTGTGTATTGGTTGAAAACAAAACCAAACCAAAGCAAAAAACAATAACCAAAACAAAAACAAACAAACAAACAAAAAAAACCCCACAAAAACCAACCACATCTCCATTGTTCCTTCTGTGCTGAATCACAGTGTTCCATTACAGCCTTTTTTATGGTGTAATTGTTTTGTATAATCCATTTTCTTTGGACACTTTTTAGCTTCTGTCTGAAGCTGTTCCTGCTGTAATGAATGTTGTCGTAAATCTGTCACAGGTAACCAGCTAAATTTAGAGCTCAATAAACCTGAGGAGAGTGTGCTGTAGATAAGAGCATTGGGATGCAAAAGTCACAGTAGTAGCACAAAAAGTCCACTTGTGGCAGGTGACAAGGGGGAAGCACAGAACATTTGGTTCCCACTGAGCAGCATCACCCACGTTGTGGCAAACAAAGATGCTGTGAGGGTTCAGGTGCAGGCACAGCAGCCCCAGAGAGCTTCAGGGTGTACTGCTGCTGCTGCTGAGGAGGGCTGGGCTGTGCTGGGGCACTCAGTGGGCATGCAGGGTGGTGTTTGTGCCAGGCTTGGAGCTGCACAGCTCTGGGACAGGGAGCTGTGAGACAGGAGAGGACCCAGAGCTCCTGGAGCTGGACATTGGAGCCAAACCCCATCAGATCCCCAGCCTGATTCCTCAGGCAGTGTGTCCCTAAAGAGAACCTGTCAGGTATGGGGGGCTCAGACCTGGGAAGCCAAGTTCCCACAGTGGAATGGCTGGGTGATTGTCAAAACTGACATCATTGTGCATTTTCTCTCTTTTGAGAAGAAGAAAGTGAGGAATGTGGAGGAGAAAATTAATGGAAAGATGAAGGCAGGTGGTATAAGAAACAGCAAGATGGAGAGAAACCATATTCAAAGGAGATCCAATTCTCTGAATTGTGGTCCTATGGGTGTTAAGTACAGGGGATAAGTGAGGGAAGGGCAGAAAAGAGTGAAGAACAGCAGGAGGCAAGGCATGGCAAGGAAAGGAGAGGGTGAAGTGGAGGCAGAAAATCTTAAGCAAGCAGGTCAAATAACACAGATATGCAACTCCTTTGGCACACCTGGTTTGGTGTCTGTGTTTCTGTGTGATGCCTCCCTGCTGGGCTGGGGCACAGCAGAGGTGAGGCCGTGCCCGTGGGGCGCTCTGGCAGATGGGGATGGCCCAGCTGAGCTGAGCTGCTGTCACCCAGTCACTGTGACACTGGGGCAAACATCTGTCCCTGTGTGACAGAGCATGGAGCATGGGGTGGGTGGCACAGCAGGGCCAGGGCTTCGGCAGAGCTGCTGATCCTTCCTGTGCTAAACAACCACAGGGACTCAGCCACACTGTTTATCTACATAAACATCAACTATGAACCAGCACTTTACTGAAGAGGTTAAATTCTGCCTTTTAAAGATGAAATCAGCTGTTTTGCTGCCAGGGAGTTGTGCCCTCCTGTTGCCTCAAGAATAATGGAACATTGGCATACTGACATGTAAATCATATTGCTGGAGAATGTGTTATCTCTCTTATTTGTGACTGCATCATGCCACAAAGTGCTGCATCTTGTAATTGGGGGCTCTCTGGTGAATTCATTGCATGCAAAGTCTGTGAAAATTATTAGCACAGCATAATTAAAGTGTTTCCTATGGTATAGGTTTGAAGACTCCCTAACTGCTGTATGTTACTTTAATGCAAAATTCTATGAAAACTCAAATACAAGCAGAACAAAGCTTCTATGCATAGAGAATGTTTTTCATTAGACCAGTTGTTGTAGCTGGGAAAAGCAATCAAATCATCCTGGTTCAGGGACACTTTTAGGTGATGGATGAAAGCTTTATTCATTGCTGATCACAAAGAAATGGGCAGCATCTCTCACAGAAATATCTTTGCCCTGCCATGAGTGACATAACCAAATAACTAAAATTTAACCTATAATGAAACATTCATAGGAATTGCTGGTTTCAGGACACAAGTCTGACTGTTCCATTAAGAATTATCCTAAGGTAATGTTAATATTTTGATGGTTTGCAGCAAGTCAATAAATAAACATTTTCTTTACTCACAGGTTTGCAGTTTTAGATAGCTCCTGGAGTCAGATAGTTCTGTGAAACAGAAAATTCCTTCTGCTGTTCTCCCTTCAGTAAAAAATGTGCCAGAATATAGCAGATAGCTTGGAATAATACTTTAACTATTAGTTGTTGACTGCAAAGTCCATTTGTCTTGTTGAGGCTGTCATTTGGCTACATTACCCTTTCTGTAACCCTGGAAACAACTTCAAATACTGTGATGCTTGAAAAGTCTGAAGTTTAATGTACTCTTAAAATGCTATGAGTGGTTTTTGAGACTCCCTGTACAAAGGAAGGAAAAAATAATTTCCCTTTACAGAGGGCATTAAGCAGTGATGGATGTGCATTGCTTTGTGAGAAAGCTGATCCTCACCTGTTGTAGGTGGGGTGAGAAACGATGCCAGCAGCACTGACAAGTTTCCTCTTTACCTGCCCACAGAGTTCAGGAATCCCTCTCTCAAAGTGTTTCAGAAGGGGATTTTCAGGAGGCAATAAATAAATTTTGATCCCTCTGGTTAATGCAGTTAAGGTCAAAGAGATTCTATCTGGATCTATTTAAAATACTCTTAACCTGCAGACATACTGCTGTCAGTGGTGCTAAGTGTCTTAGCTGGCTGAGCAATGTATACAACCCTTATGAAACTATTCTTAAGTATTCTGGTTACTATATTTAGCTCTGTCTTATAACAAGACAAAAAGCACTTAGCTAAATGCAGTCCTGAAGTGCTTAATCCAGTTAAGATTATTTTGTCCTTAGGTGTCTTCTGCTAAGACTTTTTCTTGCTCACTGTCCTGCTGCATCATGCAGAAAGCTGCTCTGGGTGGTTGGGCCTGTGAATTCTTTTATGGGCGTTTATTCTGTGAGCTCCTCCAGGTCTGCTGCTGGCTGAGGGCATTGCTCACATTCATTAGAGAGCCTCACTCCTCTGGCAGCCCAGATCTGCTGCCCTGCAGCAGTGACAACTCCTCCTGGGCACTGGGGAGCCCAGTTTGGGCTTCATTTCCCAGTTTGGGCTCAGTGAGCATCAGCTGGGCTGTTGGCACTCTTGGTGACCAGGACTTCCCTCAGCTTCTCAACAGTTGTTCAGTCCCAGAAGTCAGAGAAGTCTGACTCCTCAACAGACTTCTTCTGTTCTGGCTGGGTGGGAGGGAGGCCAACAATTCTAATGAGGCAGGAAACCCATCAGGCTTCCTGGGAGCTTTCAGTTGTAGACAACCTGTGGGCAAAGTTTCTATAAAATAATTCTTTGCACTCCAAGCTTGGGAAAAATCCTTTTCTTTAGCTGAATTTTTGCATGGTCAAGTCTGACACAAAGAACAATTTTTCCCTGATAAATTTTATAGAACTTTCTGTATATCCACAAGAATTTTTTCATAATTTAAGCCATTGCTTTAAAAAGCCTTTTCTTTATACCTGTGCATCTCTGAACTTATCCCCAGTCACCAAATCTTCTGTAGGGGGCATTCTTCTATAGAAGAAACAACTGAGCGATTTTGACAGAACAGCACTGAGGGGATGAGCAGTGGGGATAAGAGCCTCAGCTCAATAGGGTAACAAATAAAATCACACACTCCTTTTGAACTGGAATAAAGCATGAGTGGGGTAGCACTGCTGTGAGAGCAGAGACAGAGCAGATCCACTGAGTTTAAGTTTGCTGTGCAGGTGTTGTTTCCAGTTACAGCATCACTGGGGTGTCAGGAGTTCCATGTTATTTTCCCTAGATTTTGTGTGTCCCATCAGTAGCAAGTATTAGGAAGCCTTGAGTCCATTCACAGCTGGGTGCTTGTGACTTGGGCTGACTTTGCTGATGATGTTTGTCTTGAAGGAGGTTTTGGTTGCAGGATTTGATAGATGAGGTACAGGTCATACTTCTGGTTTTCACAGCACACCAGGTAAACTGTCATATTTGGAAGAGGTCCACCTGCTCCTTGGTAGCTCCTGGCCAGTGGGGCCATTCTCCCACCTGCTGGCTCACACAGCTTTTTGGGCACGAGAGCTCACATTGGCCTTCCCAGGCTGCTTCTGTGGCAGTAGGTGGTGCCCACAGAGCCAGGAGCTTGGTTGAACTTGGTCCAACTCCCATTGCTCTGCTGAGCTTTCATTAGTCATACTTGAACATGGTTCTAATTTGTGGTGGCAGATTTTTCTCAGCTTGAAGTGATTGCAGCTATCCAGACTGTCTTACCTGCAACTGTGTTTTAACTGGACTTGCTTTTCCTTGCAGGATTAATTTTTCTCCGTCTCTATTTACATGGTGATAAGAAGTGCTAATCCCACTCTGTCAGTCTGGACTGATGAATCTGAGGAATAGAACAGGTAATTTCTAATTTGGCTTGTAGCTTTTGGTGACTCAGACAATGAGAACCACTCCCTCTCTTTGGAGTGCATTCATAACAAAAGAATTCATACAGTATCTCCTGCCCAGGTCATCTGCTGGGAGGGAGATCCTTGCCCTGGAGCAGGGAAGGAAGGATAAAATTTTGTGGCTGTTGCTGTGAGCAGCATCCTTGACTTCCTGTCAGTTGTGGGTGGTTCTGGTTTGTGTTACTTTTATAGCTACCAACATGTTTGAGTTTGGAGTAGTCTCTAAACAGAGAAAGTCTTTTGGGTGTACCTATTGAAAAATGCCCCTAGAGTTCTGGGCAGCATGGGGTGTTTTGCAGGGCAAGTGCTCAGTGGAGATGGTGGGCAGATTGGTTCTGAGTGTGGGGATGGGTGTGATTTCCTCTTTGGAGGTGTCTGAAGGGCAATCCAGCAGAGCTGAACTGGGCAACGTGGTGTGGAGTGACAGCAGCTGCCTCACCTGCACCTCCCTGGCTCCTGTCCCTCAGCCCATCTGAGTCACAGAAAGTCACCAGTGAAGAAGTTACCTTTGACTTGAATTTTCCATCATTTAATGGAGCTTTAGAGTACTGTGTCCTTACTGGGAGTTGTTGTCACTTTTCTCCTTCCCTGGTTAGTGCCTGGTGAGGATATTTAAATTGAAGCCTTGGGTATGAGTCCCAGGACATAGCTCAGATGATGTGGGAGCAGTCCAGCAGGGCAAGCAGCAGTCACTGGCTGCAGGATGCTCTGGATGGACCTGTCTATCACATCATCTCTTAGATATCCTGATAACATGGTGCCTCTGTTGCCTAATGCCAGTCCTTTAGGGGATTAGCACAGTTCCTCTCTCCTCTGTCTTTCCACTGGAAGTCTCAGATATGTTTCAAGCAGGGCAGGCAGTGACTGAAATCAAGCAGTAACCTCTGTGATTTCCCAGAACAGGACCAGCTGTGATGCTCCTGCTGCAGACACCAGGGCAGATTTCTCTCTTTTTGGCTCTTGCATTTGGCAGGAAGATGCTGATTCCTGTGCAGAAATGGGTGCTTCAGCAGGATTCCCTGTCCTCAGAGGGCAGGACAAAGGCAGGCTGAGGGGCTGCTAGCTTTTAATCTTTCCCTTTAAAGTCCTTGTAGGTGGATGTTTGTAACAGCAGTCCCACTTCTCATGCCTCAGTAGCTGACTGAACACGCAAGGAAAGACAAACTAAGAGTAGAATTTCGGAAAGGGAAGACTGAAACATCCAGGAAGTACATCTTTAAGTACAAACCACTACACTCCATGTTTTGACATTCTGAGCAAGATAGGGAGTGTGTCTCAGTAACTGCTTCTGTCTTTCCCTTGCAGAGCCCTGTGTTGTGTAAACGAACTGATGGATGAAGATGAGAAGGACAGGGCAAAGAGGTATGACAGCATGCACTCCTGGGGGAGAACTGTAAATGCTGTGTTGTCCAGTGCTTGACAATGAACTTGACCCCACTGATGTCAGAGGCAAAGCTCCCACACAGTTTACAGGCTGTGTATAGCTGACCACAAGCAGCACAATTTAAGTTCAGGCTTCTTACAGAGTTTGGCCACCCCTACAATGGGTTATCTGCCTGAGTGGGCCTTAAATTCCACTGCTGTGCCCTCAGGATCTCATGCTATCCCATGGCTATTTATTATCTTGAAGCAGGATTCCTGACCTGTGATTTTATTGGCACCAAGCAGTGCTGCCCACCTGGGGTAGAGCTCCCTTTGCAGTTCTGCTTTAGCCCAGGCCTGAGTTAATCTCTGTCAGAGAAGCTCTTGGCTCAGTTCTGTTCAGTCATTGCACACTAGTGCCAAAACAGAGATGGCTGTGAATGCTGGATCTGAGAACATCCAAATGCCAACCTGAGTATGAATGGAAATGCTTTCTGCATACCACCCTCAGTCTGGATCACAGCAAGTATGCATCATCGTGAATACACTTGTAAAGCAAATTAATCACTACTGGAAGAGGTTGTATGAAAATGTTATCTCAGATATGAGCACTGGAAAGAAAACTTTGGAAGGAACTGAATGGGTTTGCTTTCTCCTCTACTGTTTTTAATGGAGGGGGAAAGCCTAATAAATATTCTTGATTTGTGAACTGAAACTAGTTGTAGTTCTGCAGCCAGACCTGTAACATTCCCAGTTTCATACATCACAGCAGTAGATTTTCAAGACCACATACAAGATTTTATTCTGCAGTTCAGTTGCCTTGCACAGTGCTGTCCTTGATAAGCTCCTTTTGTAAGTGCAAATCAGAGAAATCCTTCACATTTTGACGTTTATATGTTTGTGTACTAACTGCAAAACAAAAGTTCATAAAAATTAAGTGAGCAAAACATGAATGTGCATGAACACACTTTTCTCTTACTGGAGGAATTTGTCCCATAACACCTTCACTATCACTGCTTTTGAAACAGTGGGAAATGAAATGTATGAAATGTGTATCAGGATATGATCTTTCCCAAATGAGCCCAAATATGTGTTACCTCCAGATGTTCCTTGCTGCTGGTGAGTTCAGTCTTGCTACCAGCAAAATCTTTGTGTGCAAGCCCAATTTTAAACAAATAAACATTCCCAGCAGAGTTTAGATTCTTTATTTGAAGTGTTTTTGTGGGGCAAGATAGATACCTCACCCTGGTTTGTGCTGTAGCTCCTTCATTCTGCTGAGTCGCATTTGTGCTTTTGTCCCCAGGGCATCACGCAACAAATCTGAGAAGAAGAGGAGAGACCAGTTCAATGTCCTCATTAAGGAGCTTTGCACCATGCTGCAGGGCCATGGCCACCCTCTCAAGATGGACAAGTCCACAATCCTGCAGAGGACCATCGACTTCCTACAGAAACAGAAAGGTACTGGGGGTGCTGCCCTGCAGCTGCCAGAAAATGCAGATCCCAAGCATCTCAGGTGCCACCCAGAGAGGACAGGAGCCTGAGTGAGGGGCAGAATAAGGGACAGTTGGCCTCAGGAGGTGGCTAGGGCTGAATACATTGCTGACCAGTTAAACGCAGATTTGAAAAGATGCAGTGCTGTGTGCCTTTTACTGTGGCTACATCATTACCCTCACTGGCCTCCACATCCCCTGGCCTGCTTTGTGCTCTCTCAAACAGAAAAGCTGAGGAACAGCACCCATGACAAAGTCAGGGGAAAGAATATTCTATGCCATCTTCCCAGGTCTCTTGGATTAGGAGATGATAAACCTGTCCTGCTGCCTGGGCACTCACAACAGCAGCTTGTGAAACAGCTCCAGAGTTGAAGGGCACAGCTCCAGAATTGCAGATACCCTTTGCTCATAGGAATGCTCTACTACTCTAAAAATAGCCCATTGATCTTAATTTTTAAGGTTATCTTCAGGCCACCTAAAATGTCTCCATTTCCCTTTCTTGATTTCTAATGCATTTGTATTATGATTGCATGAAAAATGACTGTTGCATGCAAGAAGGCTTTGTGTGAAGAATGATATAAGGATTATTCCTCTAACAGCTTCTTTAAAGAAATCTTACTTGAAAACGAAAAAAAAAATCCAAGTAGCATGAGTCATGTTGCTTTTTTGATATTTTCTCTTTAAGAAATCACAGCACAGACAGAAGCCTGTCAGATTAGACAAGACTGGAAGCCTTCATTTCTTAGCAACGAGGAGTTCACCCAGTTGATGTTAGAGGTAAGAAGAAATTAAATAGATTAGTGAGAAATAATCAGTTCAGTGGAGTAGATCAGGGATATACAGTTCTTTTTCACCTGGGGGTCCCAATGTTAATGATTTCTACTCTGCTGGCACACACAATGCAAACCTGACAGAGGCCAATGTTGTACTAAATGCTTTGCAGACACAGAATTAAAAATAAGATTGCTTCCCCTTGGAGATAAATGGCTTTTCGTTTGGGAATCAAGGCTGATTTGGCCTGGTGAGAGAGGGAAAAGAGAATTTCCTTTTCTCAGAAGAGCCACTAGAGCTGGCAGTTTTAGGAAAAACTTGAAAGGGCCTGAAAGAAGCAGAGCAGCTCTGTTCCTCCCACATGCCATTAGGCAGCAGCACTGCCTGTGCTGCCTCTGCAGCTGCTGTCCTCTCTCTGGGAGTGCTGCCTCTTCTGCTCGAATTGCCTTCAAGTGCATTCAGGAAAACAGCTCTTACACTCCCACCTCTGAAATGCTGTGCTGATCTAGAAACATCCCCCAAACCCACATTTCTGCCCTGGCTCTGTGCTGCAGGCTCCTGTGGCAGGGACACCTCCTGCCCTGCGTGGGCAGCGCTGCTCTTTGCCCCACCAAAAGCAGGGTGGATGCTGGGCTGAGCTGGGAGGTGCTGCTGTGTCTCAGCTACTCCTTTTCATCAGGATGTCATGACTCACCTCTCTGGAAAAGTCTGTTCATTCTTTCTGGGAATCTCTCTTGCCAAACAAGCCGGCTTGTTCCAGCTGAATCCAAACAAATTCCCCCCTTAGGCTGGAAGTGATGGGGGAGAGCCACCCCTCTAATAACTGCTGGCTGGCTGGACTCTGGCAGACCAGTGAACAGTTTGCTTAAAATCAGTGGCATTTTCCCAGAGAGGACCCAATTTGAGCAAAGGCAGAGTGTGGCAGTGAGGTGAGGGGATGGGGAATGCTGCATCCTTGGTCCCTGTAGCTGAGCTGCAGAGCAGCCTAACAGTGTCTTTAGAAGAGCTGGCTTTCTGCACAGTGCTGACCAGCTATTAAACCTCCCAGATCTTGATGTTAGGGAAGAATAAGGACAGACACTGCATAAATGGTACAAGGAGATACTGTGAAGAATAGGGAGAACACAACATCCAAGGGGAAGAGTGCAGGCAGTGACTTAAAAGGGACAGAGAGGTTTAACTTTGGGACAGAAACCACTGTGAATGAGAAAGGGGAAACAGAACAAGCCTAAAAATTGTTTTGTCACTAACCTTACAAATCAGTGCTTTAAGCAAACTAAATAAGGCTTTTCATATTGTCCATAAACTGCTAAAAATACATAATTGTATAGTTTTTCTGTCTCTGCTTATCCATCCACAAAGCTGGATTTACCATGATGATATCTGACATCTCCTTACGCACTGAGTTTGTTAACTATTGTGTAATTCAGAACACATAATGAAGTGACTGAAGTCAGCAGGATTGTGTGGGTGTTGAAATTCTAAGCATCACTGTCTCACTTCATGTTAAATAAATACTCACTGGGTGAAAAATACAAGTCAATTTAATAATAATGAGAATGAGAAAATAAGAATATAAAAAGAATGTTGAATTAGATGGCATGTGTAATTTTTATTTTTCCACATTGAACTGTCATTTCTTTGATTAATTTCTGCTAGGTTTAAGCTGCTAGAAGCATCACTAAAGAATCAACAAATCTAAAATACTTTAAGTTTTTCAATTGTATAATTCTGTTTTGTTTTTTTTTTCTTGTTTTTTTTTCTGTCTATTATCATTAGGCACTGGATGGCTTTCTCATTGCTCTTACCACTGATGGGATTATTATTTATGTGTCTGACAGTGTTTCATCTCTGCTGGGACACTTACCGGTAAGTTCTGACCATGCAATACCCTGAGGCCCATCCCCCTCCTCAGTGCAAATCAGTCAGTGCAGGTTTTGTCCAGCCAAAGAGGGAATTGACTGTGGGTGGGAGGTCAACCAACAAACTCCTGTGGAGTTTCTCAAGTTCCTGTGAATAACAGATTCTCTCCCAGGGTCTGTGAATTAGCTTAAAAAAAGCCCAACTATGCAAAATCTCTGTGCTCACAGCTCATCACTTGGCTGTCCATCTAAAGGTCTGGGAGGTGTTTGACCCTCCAGGTTAATGGAAAATCTTATGATTGTGAAATGAGTGCTGGAGCTCCTCTTAGATAATGTAAATATTATTTCAGAACTGAATTTATGCTCTTTGAATGAGATTGGGTTTTTCTACTTTGAGCCCATAGTCTTCAGTAACAAATGTGTGGCCTCAGAGTTTTCTGGGAGAACTTCTAGAAACTAGTTAGTTGTCAGGTGCAGAAATTTCAGCTTGGCCCCTCAAAAACATTTTTCTCTTTTTCTGGTTCCAAGCATGAAGCACCAAGGATGTCCTAAATGAGGGAAAATTCAAGCACACAGTTACCTGAATGTCATGTGTGCAAAGAACAAATCTGTGCTGACATTTTGGTAGAAACCCTTTAATCAGGATGTGTGGGTTGATGAGCACTGAATCACTTGCAGGTCAAGCTGATTTTGCCAGATGTTCAGCCTAGAAGACAAATGGAGGATGTAGGGAGGAGCTCTCCTTCTGTGTCCTGCTTTCAAAGAAAAATGTTTCACTTCTCATCATGTTATATTCCTGTGGTACCTGGGTTTCTTCTCCAGCCTGTACCAGTCTAAACTGAAGGGAAACCTCTGGGACTTATTTAACCTTTTGCAAATAGACAGTAATCCTGGGGTAAAATAGTCTAAGGGTTACATTCTGCCCCAGATCCATCTGCAGATTGACTGGGCTTCCTTGTCTTGGACATCTGCACCAGACCAGCAGTGTCAGTGCTCTGCTGAGGGTGAAAAGGCATGTGGTTGTGTCAGGCTGTACTGCTGAACATGACAAAGCATTCTTTTGTATCAGTCAGATTTGGTGGACCAAAATATATTGAACTTTCTGCCTGAGGGGGAGCAGAGCGAGGTATACAAGCTGCTTTCTCCACATGTGCTCATGACAGATCCTGTTGCAGCTGATTTTCTCAATGGTAAGCTCTGCTCTTGTCTGTTGGTCAGAGGAGTTTGCCAGAGGTGAACAGCTCCCAGGGAAGTCTGCACAGAGCTCTCCAGCTGTTTAATGCTCTTGTCTGCCACTTCTGTCTTGCTGCATTTGTGGGTTTTAGTGGATCACATCTCTAATGTTCCTATGTGCTTCCTGTACTTGCTTTTTGATTAAGACAGTCTTTGTTTTACCATCTGCTTTGCCCCTTGGGTGGTAGATGCTTTTCCCCAGATGGGATGCTGGACTAACCCTGAGAAAGGAGTGAAGGCTCAGGGGGAAAAAAATTGGAGAAATCCCAAACAGTTTTGGCAGAGCCCTTATTCCTTAGGTAGCTTGCATGTCTCAGGATACAAGAGAAGCCCTAATGTAACTTAAGCAACTTCCTACCTGAACAGTCCATCAGGATCTGTACTGCAGGCTGCTGTCCCATGTCCCCTTCCCTCAGAAAATGTCCCCAGGGCCAGAGCAGGCAGGAGCATCTTCCCAACACCTGTGTTTCATTGATGAATGTTTCAGCCTGTGCTGAGCCCCCATCCCTTTCCCAGTGGGTTTAGCAAAGCCACCGAGCAGCACTGGGCTCCCCTCCTGCTGCCCCACGAGCACCAGTGGGAGCTGAGCAGCCTGAGGATGCTCTGAGCAACCTCTTGATGCTCTGAGCAGCCTGGTGATGCTCTGAGCAGCCTCTTGGTGCTCTGAGCAACTTCTTGATGCTCTGAGCACCCTGATGGTGCTCTGAGCAGCCTGGTGATGCTCTGAGCAGCCTCTTGATGCTCTGAGCAGCCTGGTGATGCTCTGAGCAGCCTCTTGGTGCTCTGAGCAACCTCTTGATGGTCTGAGCAACCTCTTGGTGCTCTGAGCAGCCTCTTGGTGCTCTGAGCAGCCTGGTGATGCTCTGAGCAGCCTCTTGATGCTCTGAGCAACTTCTTGGTGCTCTGAGCAGCCTGGTGATGCTCTTAGCAGCCTGGTGATGCTCTGAGCACCCTGATTGTGCTCTGAGCAGCCTCTTGGTGCTCTTAGCAGCCTGGTGATGCTCTAAGCAGCCTGGTGATGCTCTGAGCAGCCTGATGATGCTCTGCCTGGGGGTGGTTTCCCTCAGGCCGAAGGCCATATGGTCTAATCCATAGAGTTCAGACTTGGGGCAGAAAACTGGATTAGAGCTTGGCCCAGTGCCCTCCGGTGTTAATGGAAGGGCTCAGGGTGAGTTCAGTGCCCTTTGGTTCCACTGAGCAGTGCCAGAGCACAGTGCTGCAATACCCTGTACCTGCCCTGCATGAAATCCTGCATCCATCCATGGAGTCAGGGGAAAATCCTGCTGGCCAGTGCAGCCAGGGCTTCCTGCTCAGCTCACTGGGGTGACTGCAAAGACAGGAAAAAAGGGTGAGAATACATTTCCTTAAGCAGAAACAGATGATAATTGCTCCTAGTAGTTATATATTTACTTCTGAGTATCAGAATCTTCCTAGCAGGGTGTGCTCAGATAGCACTTGGTAGATAAATTAAATATGTGAGTGAGCTAAAGTGCAGACTTCTAATAGCATTGTCTGTGTCTCCCTCTCTTTCTCTCATTTCAGCAGAAAAACAAATAGAGTTTTTTTGCCATTTAGCAAGAGGCAGCTTAGATCCAAATGAACCCCTGATGTATGAATATGTGAAATTTGTAGTGGATTTTAAATATTTTACTCATGGTAAGTTACTGTTCCAGCCTACCTTTGTCTCTCCAACTCTCTCCTTTAATTTGTCTTGACCTGTAGCATCTTAAAGGCTCTGTTTCTGCTGAAATTGCCCCGTAATTGTCAGGGATGGAATGGGCTGTGCATACATTGGATATATTTTTCATACAAATGTGGTGGGGAGTCTGTTGATCAGAAGAGTGCACTCTCCTGCATGTTGTGCCTAAAGCTGTTACCAGACTGAAAATGCCTCTGTTGGACCCACTGCCAATTGTAAAGCAGCCTCCTTATTCAAATAGCCAGTAAAATATGTATTCTGTTTCACTTGTGGCAGTGAAATGACACTTTACAGAGATTAAATACTTTGAGGTGCCTGTAAAATCCCGAATCTTGCAAATGTTGGCCTGGAGAAAGACTGACAAGGAGACTGCAGCTGCACACTGTGAGCTGCTCTGAGCTTACAAAGCTGCCCTGGGTGGGGGTTACAGCTGTGTACCTTGGAGCCTACAGGGTCGTGCTTTAAATAACACCAGCATGGATCAGCATGGACCTTGTGGTTGCTGGGTTTCTCCACTCACTGTACTTGTTTTAACACGGGGAGAAACTTCTCCTTCCTCTTCTTAAATAAACTGTCTGGTTGCTCCTAGTGCCTACACCCTCCTGTAATGGCTTTGAGTCAGCTATTGCACGGGCTTTCAGGTCAGCCCCGGAGGAGCAGATCTGCCTGGTGGCCACCGTGCGCCTGGTCACGCCACAGTTCCTCAAGGTGAGCCCTGAGCACCCACAGCACCAGGGGCAGCAGCACGGAGGTGGTGGAGGAGGAGAGGACGTGGCTGTGGCTGGGTATTGGAATAAGTACCAATATTGCTGGACAGGACGTGCCTGAGCTTGTCTGGCCCTTGCTGCTGAACCAAACAACGACACTGTGGTGTTTCACTCACAGACACTTTTGGCTGGCTGGCTGTGTGGTGTTTCACCCCAGAGACACCTTTCGCTGGCTGGATGCTGCAGCTGGGTGCTTGGAGACAAGTCCAGGCCTGCAGGAGCTCTGGTGGTGCTGGGATGGAGCTTCCCCCCATAACAGGGGCTGCTCCTCAGGTTTCCCTCTGTGGAGAAGCTTTAAGGTGATGGTGAAGGAAAGGAGTCAGTTCTGATGGAGGGTTTGGATCCAGAGCTTTATTCTGGCCCACAGCCCTCTGAATGCAGCACCAGCTCCAACAGAACTCTCTCACCCCATGGTTGCTGTTCCTTTGAACTCCGGGGAGAGGGACAGGGAAGGGGTAGGGAGCCACCAACCAGGGACAGGAGAGGAGGTCTCAAGGGACAAAGGACACCAGGATGGCCCAATGCCCCCCAGGGGTAGGGGGCATCCTTTGGATCTGCCAATCCCTCAATGCCCTTCTGGAATGCCAGGACTGACAGACAGTGCTGGGAGAGGGCAAGGGATGGGGAGGGAAAGGTGACTGACATATCTGGCAGGGAGTTACCAGGGAGGGATCTGGGGTTCTGGAGTAAACCCTGAAATCACAACGCAGCAAGTGGGAGTGGGAGATGACATAAGTCTGTATTTTGGTAAGATAAGGGATGAAGCAGGAGCTGCTCTTGAGAAGAGGTGGGTTTGTGGTGGGGTGTCTCGGAGGGAACTCCAGGACAAGGTGACCAGCTGCACCACTTGGGAATTTGCAGCCTTCAAAGATGAGCATCCACCACTCCTTTGTGTGAGGATCTGCATCTTGGAACATTGAAAATGTGTGTCATGGCCTCTTGCTGCTGGTCTGTGAGTGTCCCATGGCACTGATGGCAGGGATAACAACCCTAGTGCTGCTTGCTCAAGAGGGCATTACCAGCTCAGTTAGAGCCTGGGCCTGGAGCTGCCATCCATATTCAAATATCAGTATTTGCAAAAAGATGGGGAATTTTGCCCAGAGTGCAAGATGAGACTCTGACTATTTATCCTAGGTCTGAAATTCCGCTCAAGGTAAACTTTCCAGCCATTTTTCATCAGTTCATGCACCTATGACACAAGTCTTACACATTCCTTAGAGGAAAATAAGTCAAGTGCTTTAAAAGCACTGTATTTTGCTATGGTTTATTATATCAGCAAGATGCATGCTAGGTTTTGATAGCAGGCTGCTTTTGTCATTTCACAGAATTAAATGTCTGAATGTACCCACTCTTTTGCAGGAGCTCTGCAACGTTGAAGAGCCGTGTGAAGAATTTACATCGAGGCATAGTTTAGAATGGAAGTTTTTATTCTTGGACCACAGGTAAGAGATTTGGGTTTAGTCATTGAAAAATAAATAAACTGTAGCTTAAAAATAGAAAAATTTGTATACCTATTGCCTGAGATCCCAAATGGAATAGTTCTAATTACGTGCAACTTAGTGAATAGCAGTACTCTGAACTTAGCTATTAGGCATCCTTAAATGCTTCACTATTTTCCATATTTTAGGCAAGTAAGAAACCATGGAAAATGTCTAGAAGAATGTTTATCTCCTAACCAAGATAGTAAGTCATTGAAAGTGAGCAGTGTGGGTAGCAATACGTTCCCCATATTGGTTTAGCTCCTCTATTCTACAATTACAGCTTCCAGAATCCTTCTAAATCTTTTGCTGTGTCAATAAACTTTTGACTTTTCAGCTTGAGAAAGGATAGAATTTCTAAAACCAAAATAAAAAACAGTGAATTTTGTTATTTAATTGTAGATTAGTTTTTGACAATACAATATGATGGGCTAGAATTCAGCTTCATGAATGAAGCAGACTGGAACCAGTTTATTAAGCTGCTTAATTTAGGATTAATTTTCTTCAAAAGAAGCTGGTGGGTTTTATTCACTCTCTCACTTCTCTGTATTTGACATATGTGCATAAGTATGTTGCAAAATCCTACCCTCTTCATTATCCCTCCCCTTGTGAGCTGTGCAGAGTAAAAACAGAAGACTAGTAAATAAGGCTGTAAGGGAAAAAATATTGGTGAGGAAAAAAATCTAAATATCATCGCCATTTAGAGCAAGAAAGAGAGAGCAAATAAAAATGAGTAATAACTTTCATTTCTATAGAACAGAAGGTGTGTGGCTCACATCATACCTCGATGCATGGAGGAACTGACCCTGTGACACCCCTACATTGATTATGTGTGGTTTGGGACAGCCAGATAATTATTAATTCAGAGGAGATCTTGCTGGAGTGGCTTTGTTAGACTTTATTGGCCTGTCTGATAATGCACATTTTTAGAATCAGCTGATTGATGTTGAGATTTGTAAAAGAGCCTCGAGCCCCTCACGTCACTGATGAAGTGAGCTGCTTCTCCTCAGGGCTGTGTCCAGCAGCTCCTGTGAAAGAGCTGAGTAGGAGCTGCTTTGAAACTTGTCAAAGAGCCTTTTGATGAATGTGGGTTATGACTCAGAGAGGAATCTCTGTGCTGGGTGCTTGCAGACACTTCAGTCCCTCTGATATCCCCAGAGAGGAGGCCATTGCTACTGAGAGGAAATTGGGATGATGCAGATGCTGAGGCAGAGTTTGTGACAGATCCAGATGCAAGCAGTGAGCTCAGACCCAAGAATGAGAGGAGATTGTGGGAGTTGTCTCATTTAATCACTGATTCCAAGCTCCCTCCAGTACAGTCTGCAGGACACTGAAATGTTGCTGTTTCTTGCTGATTTGCATCAGCACAGCCTGCCTGGCACTGAGGTGTGCCATCAGCAGGGCAGAGGGTACCCAGCAGCAGCTGGAATCAGGAACTTTACTGTCATGATCACAATTCAAATCAAAGATAGATACAATAAAAACATTCCATAGATGTGGATAAACATGAGAAAGATAGGAAAAATTTGTATTCTGGGTCTCTGTGTAAATATGTGTAGAGGAAGAGAAACCCATCAACTTTGATAATGATTTGTTTCTCTTCTGCACTGTGGTACTGTTCTTATTTTCCCTTCATTTATTAAAAGACTGCACCCAAAAGACTCTCTAAAGACTGTGCATTCCCATTGCACAGCAAGCTGCAGATCTCAGGACTGGAACTTGAGCTAACAAGACATTTTAAATTGCTCCACAAGGCATCTCCTTGTTAAATGACAGATGAGGAGCATTTTGTGGTTTCTTTCTTTTATGAAGAGCTCTGGTGATATTCAGGAAAGCATAATAATTTCCTGATCAGCTTAAATGTTTATCTGATGTGCATCTGAAAGACACTATTGTCTTGAATATAAGCAGTAGGAGAAACAGTGATTCTGCCAAAGAGACAGCAAGGACACTTTAATAAATACACATATTATCATCATTAACAGAAATCTGGGTCACATGAAGAAAAGGAGCGGAGTGCTGTGAAAAGTTACTTAAATAAATGAAGCTGTATTGTGACAGAGACCACATGTGTGCTCAGCACATTCTGTTCCAGGGGATTTGCTGTCAAGGGGAGGCCTGGCTCTCCCAGCCAGTCCCTTGTGCTGGGATCAGGAGCTCCTGCTCGCACCTTGCTCCTCCTGGCACTGCTGCCAGGCACATTGTCCTTCTCCCGCATTCCTTGGTGCCACAGCTGTGGGGAGGAGAGAGCTTACAGACCTGCCTGGGCTCTCTGTGGCTGAATAACCAATGCCCACTGTGCCTCTCAACGGGAGAAATGTGGCACAGCCAAGAGGGAATTTCACACAGTAATAACCAAGAAACTCAGGACTGATACATCCAAACACATGTGTAATACACTGAAATAGCTTTTTCCTTGTAGTCTTGGCCACTTCATGGCCTTCTTCCTTAAGAGCACAGCTGAGCAGGACAGGGGCAGCAGGAGAGGCAGGTTTGATAGGCACCATCACCTCCAGCCTGCCCCATTTTGAGTTATTTACTATTTTGCCCAAACTGAACTTGGCAGGTGAACACTGCCAGCACATCCTTCAGCCACATCAGCACAGGTCCTGCTCCACTGAGTGCTTGAGTTGGTGCAGACAGGGTAGGACCTGAGCTCTGGGAGATGGAGAGTGACAGGTTGGTACAGGGAGCAGAGACAAAACCAATGGTTTTCTCCCCACATTTCAGTGTTGTTTCATAATCATAAGCTGTCAGGCTGTGTTAGGATGCCTGCTTTAAAAAAAAAAAAATCTCATGTTTTGCCTAGAAAAAGGAAAATCTAGAATTGATAGCAGATTAGTGAGGTAAGTCATTGCAATGTGCCTGTCTAGATACTTCATCAATTCAACCAAAGCACAAACAGCCTTAAATCAGCCCCATGCCCATGGCTATCTGCACTACCAGCCCAGAAAGTTTTGGTGGCTGTAGTTTCCCAAGCTTTTCCAGGGGAGCAATTACTTTTTCCCAAGCTGCAGCTTCCCACTTATTCTCTCTTCTCCAGTTACTACCCAGATGACACTTATATCCAACCTACTGGATAATTTTACTCGGGCTCCAAGTTGTCGTGTGCAGGATCAGCCATAGCATTTCTCAAGCTGTGTCTCACAAGCATCCTTAATGAATTGAGTCACTCACATATGTACATGCCTTTCTCTACACCCACATAATGAATAGGCTGTGGAACAGTAAACACACACCTTTTCATTTTCTCAATTTGTACCTCTCCCTTGCTGTCAGTTTTTGGTTTGTATATGAAAATGCATCACTGCCTAGATGAAAACCCACTCCAGATTTCCCTGCCAAGTGAATGATGGTGTTTGTTGCTGCATCACAGCTTATCTGCAGCATGTCAGAGTCAAGTTTTGTGCTCACTCCCTGCCCTTTGCTTCCTTTCTAGGGCTCCACCTATTATAGGATATTTGCCCTTTGAGGTTCTGGGAACGTCAGGGTATGATTACTACCACGCAGACGACCTGGAGCTTCTTGCTAGGTGCCATGAACACTGTAAGTTGCCCTGCCTCTGCAACGTGTCTCTGATCTCCTTTGTCACTTGTGCAAAACCTTTTCCTGTCATTGCAAAAGGCTTCTTCTTCAGGAACATGTGGGATCTCTCCCTGTCCATGTCAGGCTGTCACAGCTGACACTTACCTGGGAGGTTGGAATCTGCAGAATTCCCTCAGATCAGGAGCTGTTAGTGCAGGTTTTCTGAATTAGCAGATACCTTGTTTGAGCACAGGCTGTCTCAGAGTGAAATGAGATTAGAAGTTGGGAGTCAGAGCTATCCCCCCTCTGCCCTGTGAGTTTTGTTGATTTGTCACAGTTCATGGTCTTGCCATCCCCCTGGGCTCTGGAGTTAACCAGGAGGCTCAGCTCACCAAAACACCTTTTGAGAGCATCATTTGGATCACCTCCCTGTGCAATTAGGTGCTGTGAACCTCGCTTACTCATTAGCAAAATGCTTCTGGAGGTTCAGAATTATTTTACATAAAAGCACTGAACACAGTTTCCCTGTGGGTGAAGATGGCTCATGTTTGGTCAACCTGAAAGGAAAACAACAAAGCAGAAGAGTCAAGTTCAGGCTAATGTGTGAACACCAGAGGAGGTCCATGAAGAAATATTACTTACAGGTTTTTTGTGGGGGACACTGTCTCTCTGCTATCTCCACTTGAGAGGAGAGTGTTTTGTTCAAAGGAAACAAGGGCACCCCAGAGAGGGGAGCAAGCAGGAAGCTGTAATTGCTCTGAGATGCAGAGCAGCACGAGGCTGGGACCAAGGAACTCCACCAAGAAGCCGCACAGCCCACTGGAGAAAAGCTGCAAACCACCCCCATCTCTACCACAGACCCTCTGAGGGGTCCAGAAGAGAATGGGGAATAATACATGTCTGCATGTCAGGTTTCCCTCCTCCCCTTCCCTGCTGGCTGCCCTGCCCTGCCCAGGTTGCCTGGCTGAGCACAGAGAGGAAGCTGTGACAGGGGGACACAAAGTTATGTCAAATGCAGCAAAAGTGAATATTAACAGAGTATTTTAACTGCTCTCAAGTACAATACTTCTTAATGTTGTTTGCTTAAAAGACAATTCAGATACAAATGAGATCCGTTTGGTGCATGTGCAGTTTGGTATAGACACAAATTGTACTGAGAGTGGGTCAGATTGTTCAGCAGAGAATCAATTTGATTATTTAAATTTTACATCTCTATCATCCAGGCATTTCTCTTACCTATTAGAAGAATATTTTCACAACACACCTGTAGGAAAGGATTTTTTTGTTTTAGTGCACAGGGAAACAAAGTAAAGTGCTGGCAAAGTGACTTAGAGAAGTGCTTCAGGACATGTGTGCCAGGACCAGGAACTGTGGGATCCCCAGCATGTCATGTTAGCCAGAAAATCTCTGCTAAGTGCTTCATCTAAAGCCCATCACTGTTAATGGGCTCGATAAAGAAATCAGTCCTTATATTTTAACAAAATAGAAGTGTGCAGGTGAGTAAAAAACCACTTGGGTTAGTTTGGCTTGCTAGGTTCCTGTTTGTCACATTGACACTTTGGGCAGACATCTTGCCTACTGTCGAGTGAAATGCGTTTGTTTAAACCATGTTTGTATTTTACTTTGCATTAATTGTGGGTACTTAAGTGAGCATGTTTCAGTTTGTACTCCCAGCAGTCTGGAACAATTAGTGTGGTTATTTAATGTGGTTCTCCTCACTATTCTCCAGTTGTATTACAGCACCTGCGATTTTTCTGGACATAGCCTGATAATACATACCAGGTTGGAGTAGGCCAGGTCTTAGGAGAAAACTCTCAACTAAAATCCACTATCTTGTTTTGTGCCATTATTAGGATTCTTACTTCACATTTTCAGTCTTTGAAATGCATTCTCATGTACTTATGAAAGGCAAATAATTTGTTCAATTAATGTTATTCATGATTATTTCAGGGAACTCATAAGTTATAAGAAAGTTACATAGTTATACCAGTTATAAGAGAAATCTCAAAATAGCAAAGGGCACTCCTGAAAGTCAGCAGGAATGACCCCAGACAAAAGCTGAGTACCTGGTTATGTATCATCTGTCTTGCTTATAAAGCTCAGGAACCATTTTAGCACTGCCCCAGTCTGGAAGAGGGGTGTGGGACCTTTGCACCATAAAATTCCTGTTTGCTATAAATTGTTTTCTCTTTCTGTTCAACAGTGATGCAGTTTGGAAAAGGCAAATCCTGTTACTATAGGTTCTTGACCAAAGGGCAGCAGTGGATATGGCTGCAGACTCACTACTACATCACCTACCACCAGTGGAACTCCAAGCCTGAGTTCATTGTTTGCACTCATCTGGTAGTTAGGTAAGCACCATTATGTGAAATTGTGTTCTATTTACTTTTTTTTTTTACTTTTCTTTTTTACTTTTTTTTTTTAGCAACTGAGGCAAAAGCCTGGAAACCAGCTTTGGCCAAATCTATTGGTGTGCTCCATTCCCCTTTTGTCCCTAGTGATGACATGGCCATAGAAAGAATTAAAGCTGTTGGGAATCAGACATATCTTTCTGGGCATGAATGAGATCATATAACTCCTGCAAAACCTTTTGATCAGAGCTTTAAATATTTATGACTTGAAGTTAGCTGGTGGCTTGCTGGCCTTATTCCTCACCCAAATCCAGCCCTGGATCCCCCCCTAGTGGGAAGCTGCTGGTGCTGAGCTCCAGCCCGTGCTGGAAGGCAGCACATGTGTAGGATGTTCTGTGAATGCACCTTCTGGAGGGGAATCTGCTGGATTACCACCACCATCTCAAAAAAGACTATGTGAAGAGTAAGAATATATTTTCTGAAGGGCTTTAAAAAGTAGTGACACACTGGTTTGCTCTATTAACTTGAATAAACTTATTGCTCACTGTATTTTTGTAGTGTCAAGAATCAACTTTTTTTACTAGTCCCCCTCTTTTCCTGTCAAACATCTGGAAAAGCAAACAGTAGTAAATGTGAAATATATGGGTGTGTTGCAGTGAGCCAGAGGAGGCCATGAAGATGCTCAGAGGGCTGGAGCACCTCTCCTGTTAGGACAGGAAGAGAGAGCTGGGGTTGTTCAGCCTGGAGAGGAAAAGGCTCCAGATAAAGAGGCTCCTTAGAGCCTCTTCCAGTGCCTAAGGGAGCTCCAAGAGAGCTGGAGAAGGAATTATGGAATTGTAGACAAGGGGGAATGGCTTCAAACTCTCAGAGATAGGTTTAGATCAGATCTTAGGTAGAAATCCTTCCCTGTGGGAATGGTGAGGCACTGGAAGCCCAGAGAAGCTGTGGCTGCCCCATCCCTGGAAGCGTTCAAGGCCAGGTTGACTGGGGCCCTGAACAGCCTGGACTAGTGGGAGGTGCTCTGCCCACAGTTGAGGGCTTGGAACCAGATAATCTTTTAGGCCCCTTTCAACCCAAATTCTATTGATTCTGATTCTGTGATCTGTGGTATAAACTACATATAAAATGCTAACATAAGCAAATGTTACACAGAGAGATTACTTCTCAGTAGTCTTACTTCTGCCATCCTTCAGGGGATTCAGCTTCACTTTAAGGGCTGAATTTATTGTGCATGAACTTGTTTCTTCTTTCTGCTTCCAGTGCCTCTTAAACCTAATGATGTAGTCCTAAATAGGTTTTGAAATTCAATTCTGTCTCAGATAGTTAAGGCTTAAAATATGTTACTGAAGCACACAAGTTAAAATGTTCTTTCAGGAAAATTCATTACCACAATGATATAAGTGAGGTCGGTTCAGCAGCTTCTCTTGCCTCCCACAAAGGTTGCAGCTCATTAATATTTCATCACCCTAAAGTCTGGCACCTCTCAGTGCCCACGATGCATGAGCACTCAGAGAGTCTTTGAAACATCCTCTCCAATTTATCCCAGTGGTGAATCATGGGGCATTTGTTACTGTAAATATTTCATTATTTCAGAGGAAAAAAAGTAAGGAAAGAAAATATACAGTTCCAGAGGCACCTGAGGCACCTTGTAGGGGTTCCTGCACTTCACATTGCACTTGTGTAGCTGCCTGTTTGTATTTGGAGCTTCCACTGGAGTGCAGGATGTTAACTCTGATGCATGCACAGTTCTGTGCACCCTCAGAAGGAGGGACCTGCCCAAGGCACTGTCATAGGGATCACTGAACTACCATACAAAAAAAAGGATGCTTGTTCATCATCATCAGGTTAGAAAATGAATGTACACTTGTTGTGGTAGGATACATGCACAGAAGCTGTAAAATAATTTTTTGTCATTTTTGGGGGGGTTTGTTTTTTGGTTTTTTTGGTTTTTTATTTTTGGTTTTGTTTTAGTTACGCAGAGGTTCGGGCTGAGAGAAGACGAGATCTTGGCCTCGAAGAGTCATCAATTGAACTGGCATCCTCTTCTCTAAAGGTACCACGTTCCTTCACAGCTGAGTGAGGAGATGTTTAAACCAAACTGAGTCATAGCTTACCAGTCTGAGGGAAATATCTGTTCCTCTCCATTTTCTTTGCTCCCATCTCATTCCAAGCCTTGAACTGGGTCATGATTTAGGCAGGCCCTAAGAAGCTTTCTGGTGCGTGGCTCCAAATTGTCCATGTTGGTTTAGGACAGGCCGGATGAGCTTTGAACCACCTGATCTAGTGACATGGCAGGGGGATTGGAACTAGATGATCTGTAACACCAAGCATTCTCTGATTCCACAATAGCTGTGAATTCAGCAGTTGCATTCTCTGTTCTGGTCCCTGTAATCTTTCTGAGACCAGGACACAAACCTCAGCTCAGAAGCAGAGAAGCAGAGCTGGAGCTGGAGGCCAGATTGCTGTACCTGTCACCCTTAGCAAGGCACAGAGGATCCAAGGGTAGGGCAGTACCACAGGGTACCTGTATTGCTTGTGCCAGCTCATCACTGATACTCAGATGAAGATGGGAAGGCAAGGGAAAACACCTACCTAGATTTCAGTTCAGTTGCTGGATCACATCGAGCGATTGTGACCTATAACTTCCATGAGCAATAATTTCCATGGCTTGAGTCAGGGTCATTTTAACTACTTTCAAGTTTCTCCTCTTGGTAGTTTACCAATAAGACCAGCAATCAAAGTCATTTCAAGTGGGCTATTGTGTGGCTGTCATTCCATCAGCCTCATTGCCTTTCAGACATTATTTTATGGGGCCTCAGGCTGTTCCCCTCTGCTGCCCAGAACAGATTGCTGGAGCCACTGCTGCCCAGGGAGCAATGAGTGGGATTGCAGCTCTCAGCACTGCCCAGTGCCTGTCCTCCTCAGGAGACATTTGCTGTAGGTCCCCTTGGGGCTCTAACTGGTCCCTGTCCCTTTCCAGTTGTCTCTCTCCATCTCTTTCATGGATAAAACCATTCCCCAGGTAGCACCTCCTGCCACCACCCCCAGTGCACCACAGCCAGCCAGCTGTGACATCCCTGAAGAGATCAGTCAGAAAGAGGCTGCCAATAGCAATTTCGCGTTGCCCACAGCTCTGTGGGCAGGGTTGAAGGAGCTGGCACAGCAGAGTTCGGGCCATGGGCAGCAATGACAATGAGGAGCAATCCTCCAGTGCTGCTGGCTGCCATCGGGTGGGTGCCCAGGGCCGGAGGGAGGTTCCTTAGTGCCCGCAGGCTTTGGGGTGAGCGCAGCGGGGCAGGGGAGCAGGGTTTGCTGATGTGCACGCCCAGGTGCTGGGTTTGTCTGCAGACAAGGGCTCCAGGAGGCAGAGGTCCCTTCCAGGGCCGTTCCCTGCTGCTGAGGGTCTCACCGTTGTGCTTCGCTCCCGCAGAGCCACAGCAGCTACCTGGAGGTGGGGCAGTGCGGCAGCAGCCAGGACGCCAGCCGGGAGGGAGTGTCGCTGTCCTCGCACAGCTCCCGGCGCTCCTCGCACACCACCCTGTCCGACTCCACCTGTACGTGCCGGGGCAGCCCCGCTGGGGGGATGGAGGGAGGAGCAGCCTCCCAAATGCTGGGGTTGGGCTGGGAGGGATGGTGGCGGTGGGAGGGGGATGCTCAGCGCTGGGAGTGACACAGCGAGTCATGGCAGGTCACAGAGCAGCAACAGAGCCACAGCCACCTGCCCTGCCACCTCCTCCCTCTAACCCACCCCCTGTGTGAGAGCCATTTCCCCGGGCTTGTCGCCAGCTGAGGGTCACGGCTGTTGCTGTGCTTCTGGGGACGAGAGGGGACTCGCTGGCTTGATTGAACCAAGCTCACTGACCAAAGTTTCATGCTGGGAATAATATAATTTTACTGTGGGGTCTCTCATGTGAAATCCCTGCAGAAGGAGCACAGAAGGATGCTTGCCTTGCTGGCAGCTTCATCCCAGCTCCCAACAGTGCCCTCCTTGCCCTGGGCGAGGCTGCAAGATGACTGCAGTGCTCTGTGTGGGGCGATGGGGAGGAAACTCAGGGGACTTTTCTTGCTGTGGGGAGAGGGATCTCATCCGGATACACCGTGGAGGGCACGCTGAATAGGGGGTTAGCATCAGGTGGGGAGCCAGAGGGACCACAGAGGGGCAGGTTGAGGACCCACTTTGGCGCTGTTTGGGTCAGTGCCCATCTGCACAGGGGGATCTCGGGCTCAGCCGGTGCCCAGGCAGGCCGTGCTGTGTCTCAGTGAGCGTCTCTCCCGCAGCCACATCGTCCATGCGGCGCACGGACACCAGCACCCCCACGCGGCCCGGGGCTCCGGGGGACAAGGCGGCGCTGCGGCTGGCGGCGCCCGGCGGCGCCCAGGTCAGTGCTGAGCCCGCTGGGGCTGCGGGAAATGGGCACAGCCAGCACTGATCCCACCCTCAGAGAGGCTGCATGCCACACTCTGGGTGTTCCTGGGGAGCGCCACTGGCTGGCACAGCCATGGAGAGACACCAGAGGCTCCTCTGCTGCCTTCTTTCAGCATTTGGTTTGCTCCTCCAGGCTAAATGCCTTTTCACACCACCAGCCCTCCTCTCTTGGGGTTTATACACATGAGGTGGCCTTTATCCAAAAAGGGTGCTGACACCAAGGACTTGAAATTATCAGGGGCATGCAGGAACCTAAATTCTCCTTTCAGACTTATCCTTGGCCAATTCCCTGCACTTGCTCATCCCTGGTATGAGCTGTTCAAGCACCAGCTCTGCACTAGAGGTCCTATGGGCCTACAGTAAGGCGCAGTTTTCATTTCCAGGCCATAGCCACTCCTCAGCCCCTCTGTCAGCACCCCATGGCTCAGCTGGCAGTGCCCTCCCAGCACCCTGTGATGGTATGTGCTTCGCTTTTGGTCAGTGCCCTGCTGTGTCCTGTCAGCAGGGCAGCCCAGGTGCCTTTGGTTCACTGCCCTCACGTCCTTGCTGGCTCATCCCAGAGTGGGGACAAGGTTTCTGTGCCCTTTCTGTTGCTGAGATTTGCCTGCAACAACCTTATGGCAACCACTTGTTTCAGAGAGCAGAGAGAGCAGGTGGGACACCCAAGGAAATAGCATAGGAGAAGGTTTACACTTGTAGAAAGTGTTGTGGGCTGCTGAAGGCTTCTCCCTAAATCTCTAGCAGCTACCTACAGGCTGATACAATGCTGAAGAAGGGATGTCATGGAAGGTTTGAGTTAGGCCAGGTGTCATGGTTTGAGCCTGGCACAGAGCCAGTGCCCCCATGAAAATGCCTCACCCTGGTGTCTGCTGTGAGATGTGACTAGGAATAAGCAAAACAGGCTCTAACTTAAACATAAAGACCACTTTATTACTTAAACTACAGGAAAAATAGGGAGAGACTATAAAGAAAAGAAAAAAAAAATTGAAAACTTTACAAAACTACTTTTCCTCCTCCCCACTCTCTGACTTTCTCAATCCAATATATTCTCTCAAAAAATACCAACTGCCCAGCCCGGCACGACACTTTAGTATACTCAAACTGCAGTTCATGAAGAGGAAAAGGAGTCCTTCTTGTTCCATAGGCTTCTGGAAACACACTGAAAACTTCGGATGCTTCTTTGTCACTTCGGCACCGCCCGGAAAGTCTATTTGCCGCTTGTGACATGTTCCTTCTATGCTCAGTGCTCTCACCACCGAGACATGGCCAGAGCTGCTTTTAGGGTGGTCTTTCAAGGATGCCTTGTCTCACTCTAAAAAGGCACAGTCTCTGCTTTTGGGACAACTGTCCCCCCCATATTTTTCTAACCCCCTGGGGCCGGGGGGTCCTCACAAATGAACCCTCCTGGTTTTGAGGCACTGCCTCCCCCTAAATGCAGTCTGTGTCACAGGAACAACTGAGTCCATGGCTACAAGAAAAAGTCCAGCCAAAAGGCCACTCCAAATCATCTCTCCCCATCCAATCATCTCCACAATCTCCGGGCCAAAGTCCTTATCTCATCTCATCTCTCATCTCCCTTCTTATTCAGCTTCGAGGAGGATTAGCATTTTTGCAAGGCCCCAGTCATGAAAAGAAGGGGTTAAAACTTTCAGTCTCTGTCTGTCCAGGACGATGATACTCCCACACGTGCTGCTGCTGCGGCCGGCCGGGCTCCCTCCCCCCTTCTCCTCCTGGCTGGCTGCCATCACATTCGGCGCCGCCGGCTCTCTCTCTCCGGGGGGGGGAGCCGGCTGCCCGAGGGCTCGATGTCTCTTGGGGCTCCGCCACCCTTCCATCCTTGGAGCCCCCCCCCGAAGCCCCCTCAACCCCATCTCTGTCCAGGCCCCGGGCCTACCACTACCGCATGGCCGGCCCCTCCCCCGCCCAGCAGCAACAGGCTGGGCGGGAGAGAGAGATCTGAACTCCTCGCCCGACGATGTCCAAAAGAGGAAGTGCCAGGGCAGTGCCCTGCTTTTAACCCCTGTGTATTCTCGGAGGTGTGTCCAAACCCCACTGGCTACACCAGGTGTCAGTATGAAACCCAAAACCTTCATTGGTTTGACCACAGCTTCCCAGAATTCCCACTTCTTCCTGGTCAAACCATGACACCAGGTAAAGAAAAGAAAACAAAAACCCCAAGAAAAATTAGTCATAAACCACAATGACAAGGTCTGTCCTTACAGGGCTTTGATATCAGTGAGGTAATTGTTCAGACTATAAAACAGAGATTGAAAATGGCCACTGTAGGTGTGAAGGATGGATCCCCAGGTGGATTGCAGCCCATCTTGGGCCTGGCATCTGCCAAATATCATTATCAGCACAACTGAATGCTCAGCCAGGAGGTGTGCAAGGGTTTGGATGCAGTGTCTGCCCCAAAACACAGCTGGGCCCAAACCAGCCCTGAGGGGACAGGAGAGTCCCATGTATAGACACTTCCTCCATGCAGAAATTATAGAGACCAACCCCTGCAGGGAGGCACTGTAAGCCAGATGTGCTGGTGGTCTGGAACTGCAGTGGCACTTTGGTTAAATATGCGATTGCCAGTTTTTGTCAGCATCGTATTTTTTATGGCAAAAGCTGAAAAGCAGTCATTTTTCTGAATCCAGCATTGCAATGGATGTGAGTAGCAGAGCTGGTCCTACCATGTGGTCCCTTTTCTCTGTTCTCTGCAGCCAGTGTACCATTTCCCCACGCAGCTGGGGATGATGCACCAGCTGAAAGAGCAGCTGGAGGAGAGGACTCGCATCCTGCAGGCTGACATCAAAACACAGCAAGAGGAGCTCCATGTCATCAAGGAGCAGCTCCAGCTCGTGCAGGACTCCAACCTGCAGGTACCTGCTGCCCCTGGTGCCCCCAAACTCACCAAACATTTGCTTTTCCTTCAAGCACACAGAGCAGTAACAAAATTGTCTGTGGCAAAATCTTTTGGGAATGAACTCTTGACAAATTGGTAACTTGGTTTTGGATGTGGGAGTGGTGTTTCCCAAGAGATGAGTGATGTCAATATCTGGCTGAGTATTGAATCAGTAATTTCTATGATTTAGAAAAAGGCAATCCCAAATTAATCCAAAGTCTCCCATGCATAAAAAAGCTTGGTGGTTCCATGTCTGGTTAGTGCTGCTGTATCCCACTGCCACTCCTGCAGAACACAGCAAGCACAACGGAGCTGGAACATTCCTGGCTCTGAATAAATACTTGACACAAGCTAACATTTGATTTTCTGTTACTCATTTTGCCCCTGGATTTAGAGACAGTGCCGCTGCTGCAGTGCTGTTCCTGCCAGGCAGCACAGCCAGCAGCTCCTGTGCCTCTCTCCCCGCAGATGCTGATGCAGCAGCCGATCCCCGTCATCCTGAACGCGGCCGTGCAGCAGCCCGGCCCCCGGCGGCCCCAGGGCACGCCCCGGCACAGCACGGCCAAGAAGGCCCAGCAGCCAGCCCTGCCCGGGACAAAGCAGCACTGCAGCCCCCAGCTGCTGTCACCGCAGCCATTCCTCAGGGACCCCTGTGGCACTGCCCCCCAGGTCACCGCCTGCTCCATCTCCTCATCATCCCTTCTCCAGCTGCTGAATGCTTGTCTGCCGTGGTCCCGTGGTCCCTGCCATGGTGCATCCCCTCTGTGCTGGCTGCACTGAGGAGTTTGTGTCAGGAGTCACTTGTGAACACTTGTGAACAGGTGTCTCCTGACACAAATGTCATTCAACTGTAATAAAAACCAGATAGTCACAAAGCATTTAAACCCCAGAGAGTTCTGGAGCTCTCCTGGTGCCCGGGGAGGATGTGAATGGGAGGTCTGGGCTCTCATCAACACCATGCTTGTTATTCATGGCCAGTGAGAGTTGTGGTTTCATAGCACAGGAGTAGGTATCATTTTAAAAGATTACTTTTGCTCTGCCTGAGGAGTCTTGGAAGGCAGCATTGAAAAAACAATTTTGTCACCACTAGACCTAAATCCACTATTAAGATGGGAAAAACTTGAGTTGTTCAAAAACAAAAAAGCCAACACTGCTGCTTTAAAGGACCCACGAGATACTTTCCTTGGAGACTTCAGACTTCCCCTCTTAAGCTGTTCTCTTCCTCCTCAAGCCTTGTGCCCTTACCCTTGTACTCTAATTTCTCAAAAGACTGTCTGGGGATGCCAGGGACAATAAATGCTAAGGGGTTGGTGGTCTTGAATAGATATACTGTTCCTACTACAGTTCAGGGACAGTATCCTATTGTTCCTTCTCCTTTTCCCACCTGCCCACTGTGAGTGGTTATTTTATCCTTCCATTAGGGAGCTTTAAAACTTACATGGGTACCTCTGTCTTCATTCCAGGTACAGCAGCAGAAGCAGCAGCACCCCATGAGAGGAAGCCAAGGCCAGCAAACGTGTGTGCCAGGGCAGGGCAGCATCCCAGTGCCCTTCTACAACAGCCCCATGGTGTTCTCCCAGGCTCACCCCATCGCCGTGGCTGCACAGGTGCCCGCTGACAGCACTGAGAGGCAAACACCAGCTGAGTACAGCCAGGACAGGAGCCTCAGGTACCAGAGCCCTGCTGGACCTTCCTGGGGCAGGGACAGGAACAGCAGCGAGGGGGGCAGGCGTGGCTGGGCTCAGGGCTTGGGGTGCCACAGCCAGAGTGAGGATGTTCCCTCTGTGGGGTGAGCCCAGTGTGCAGGCAGGCAGGGTGCTGTGCACATCCTGCTGTGTCATCAGGGGCCTTAAATCCTCTTCTCACCATATTTCCATAAATTATTGTAACCCTACCTCTGCCAATTTAAAGTCAGTCCCTCATGCCCTTGCCAAAAGTCCCTCTCCCGTTCTCTTTTAGCCCCTTTAGGTGCTGGAAGGTGCTATAAGATGTCCCTGGAGCCTTCTCCAGTCTCAACAATCCCAATCTTCTCAGCAAGTACTCACAGGAGAAGTGTGAGGTGATAAGAAGCATCCTATTTCATTAGTTTGTTTTCTAGGTAGTGGTTTCATGGAGGTAGTGGTTTCTAGCCTGCTTTCAAGGAGCATTTTCAAGGAGTTGTTTCTAGAGACTGACAGGACCGTGGACCCTGGACCTCTCCCTTCCCTGACCATCCTCTGTTTTCCTTCCACCCCAGGATGCTGCTGGATCAGTCCATCCAAGCCATGATGCCCACAGCCAACAGCAGCTGCCAGCCCGTGCAGAGCAGTGCCAGCAGGCAGCAAGGAAAGTGAGTCTCTGTGGCCCCTGTTTTCCTGCAGTGCCTTAGCAGGACCCTTTATGGCATTGAAAAAGACATGAAGAAACTTGTACCTGGTCATGCAAACACAAACAGCCTCAGTCTGAAGTGAAACAAAAGTTTAGCCCGTTAGGAAAAAATGAGAATATTTTTTAATTACGAAGAACTTTATGATAAATGAAGTGCATTTAAAATTAACTATTTTCTGGCCTTTGCAAAGCATAAAATGCTTGACCAAGACATAGAAAAAAATGTACAACCTTAAAAACCTTAATTTTCAGTCTGTGCTTTGTGGGCAGAAGAGAATCAGGGACCAGGGGCTGCAAGGTTTGATCAGCCTTGCTCCAGGCAGGTTCTGCAGCAGCTGGGCCCCCCAGTGCCCGTTCTGAGGGAGGGTCTGGGTGTGTGTTCTCATGCCTGGTTTCCCCCTGTGGCAGGTTTGTTGCAGAGCAGCAGAGCCTGGCTCCCCCAGCAGCACAGCCGGCCACCTGCAGCCCCGCCCGGCCTGCGGCCCCGCCGCCCATCTTCTCCCCGTCCCTCCTTGTCCCACACTCCAGCTTCACCTCTCACCAGCCCAGCACACCCCTGCACCTGCACCAGTGGCCACAGCAGCAGGTTCAGCAGCACCGCCTCTACCTTCAGGTACTGGAGCAGGAGCAGCTTCCTGAGGGATGGGTTGGGGTTTTTGAAAGCAGTGGGGCTTATCTGGCTCATCCAGCCTGGTCAGGGCCCTTGCACATCCTCTATTCCCATTGTATCTCCACACAGCCAGGTGCTCAGCCTTTCCAGGCTGACTCTGCACCTCCTCAGGGCCATATTATCACACAGTGCACAGAAGAAATACCCAGTTTTTCAAACATAGCTTTTCATGCAGAGGAGCTCTGGTGGGAAGCTTGCTGTAGTCATGAAAAATGATAAGAGAGAAGGTCTTTGGGAAACACACCTCCTGCTGTTACATCTCATCAGAGCAAGATTTTTATCAGCTGCCATCACAGTTTTCTTTTAAAGAAGGGGTATTTCACAACACGCATCTCTGGACTAGGTGATTTTGGCTTTTTAGCACACAGTTTACATCAGTACATGCTGAACTAGTGACACCACCAAGGAGAGGCGTTGTTGGAACTAATAATTCATCAGTAACACACTCTCCAAGCCTTGCCTGGATGGCAGAGGTTAAGTTACAGTCCTCCAGGCAAAGGTAGAAAAGAAAGCAAGAGGAGGAGGTTCAGCTGAAAGCAGCCACACAGCAGGACTGGATTTAAAGTGAGAAATGAATTGCTGAATTCAGGAGCCAGGAGCTGTCCCTGCTTTGGGTGAGTCCTCATGGGCTGCATTGCTGTCCTGAGGACCAGCAGTGTGCACAGCAGAATGATGATGCTGGAACAGATAAACAGCTCCAGGGCCACAGTAAAGCAGAGTTTGATGACACAGTGCCTTTAACAGGGGTGAAACAGCAGGTCCAGGTCTTTGAGGTACCAGCCATGGGTGGGTATATGGTTACCCTAGGACCTCTTCCTTGGTTGTCTGAAGATCTTTCCGGTGAAAGATTAAAGTTGCACATCCTGCAGATTGTACCTCCAAGTAGCTTCTGGAGATGTCCATTCCTGCTGGGCTCCCCAGGGGCCTGTTAGGACAGATGGGTCTGAGCTCTCCAGGCATTGTTGGTTTTGCTGACAGCAGCAGCATCCTGAGGGGCACAGCTCGCACCCTCAGGTTCAGGACTTGGGGCACACTCTGGGGCATGAGTCTCAGCATCAGCAGGAGGGACAGCTGGGTGCTGGGGCAGGTCTGACTGCTCAGGTTTGTGTCT
Organism: Zonotrichia leucophrys gambelii; assembly: GCF_028769735.1. Classification (NCBI taxonomy): domain Eukaryota; kingdom Metazoa; phylum Chordata; class Aves; order Passeriformes; family Passerellidae; genus Zonotrichia; species Zonotrichia leucophrys. Next base: position 7,810,205 of record NC_088174.1, read on the forward strand.
CCCAACAGATGCAGGGTCCCGAGCTGGTGCCTGGGGCTCCGACGCAGCGCATTTTCCAGCCGCCCCACGCCCCGCAGCAGAACCCCCTGAGCTACTTCCTGCACCCCCAGCAGCAGAGCCACCACACACAGGGCCAGCCCTGCAACCTGCCTGACCTGCCCGAGATGCAGCTGCCCTGAGGTCACTTGTGGGGACAAGGAGCACACGGCGCAGCCGCCGCGCCCGGCGCGCACGAGAGCACGGAGCTGTCAGAGCACGGCACCGGAGAGGTCGGGCTCATGGGGAGGTGTGCCTGCAGGGATGGATGGTCTCTGACAGGAGTGCATGGCTGCAGGGGCCTGCTTTGGGGGGATTGCCATGCAGCCAGATGCATGGGATGTATTCCATGATGCTGTTCCAGCAGCAGGGTGTGCCCTGGCCCAGCACCATGGTGCCACTGGGAGTGGTGCCTATTGCTGCAGGGACAGCAGGTATCGGCATCAGGCCGTCATGGAGCTTGGTTTGCAATGGAAAACAACCTTTTTCCATTCAGGACTTCAATGCTGAAAGTCACTGTGAATTTAAGCCCAGCATTTGGAGCACATAGACTGTACCAGTCCACAGGACACCATTGGATTTCTGTGTACATAACTCGTTTTGCTGTAGTAGGTCCATTGTGAATTCTTTTTCCTTTTTCTATACCTCAGTCCCGCAGGTTTTTTTTCCAGGAGTTTGGATAATGCTGCTAATTTACATAACACCACTTTTGCCTGAATTTCTTACTGTTGTTATACCAGCTCACATCGCAGCTAGTTCAATATTTGTCGTGTTTTATTTTTGGTTAACAAGTGAAGATAAATTTGTATGGTTTTTACTCCCTGTAGCCAAATATTTTTCAGGTTACAGACAAAGAATCTTTACTCCTTTTTTTTTGTTGTTGTTTCAAGTGATGTAGTTGTAAATGTTTCTATTCGTAAAAACAAACAAACAAACATGCATAGAACAGCATATGACAGCAAACTTTGTGGTTTTGCTAGGTCATATTTCAATTTGGCAAACCCAAAATGTATAATCACAACACACGATGTTACAAGCCCATAGGGTCAGCAATAAATTGTATTTTTGTAAATTGTCACTTTTTAACTGTAAGTTTATATTTATGAATTGAAAAGCCAGTTTATTCCTCAGTGGGTGTATAGTTAAGTGTCCCTACTGTTTGTGTCTTTCCAAAGGAAAACTTTAAAAGTACATTTTTGGAGTGTTAGTAGCTGAGTACTAACTTTGGGCATTGTTAGAGCCCAAATGTAGATGGGTTTGGCCATTACTATAAACTTTGCAAGGCAGTGAAGGCAGTGGTTAGTTAGGATCAGGGAGCAGAGGACCATTAGGACCAGAGCAGTAAAGCTCTAGCTGGCAGACAGAGCAAGGCTTAGAGAGGAGTTAGTTCCTGATGTTTAGTTCCTAATGTCTGTTGAAACCAAGTGAAGAGTGCTTGGTTTTGCCTTTTTTTTTTTTTTTTTTTTTTTTAATATGGTGTTTGGGGTTTTTTTTTTTGTTTCCTTCTTTTCCTTCTGCACGCCTGTTTCTGGGCCCTTGCAGCACTGCAGCAGCTGGTGTTCCTGGTGTTCCTGGCAGGGCAGCTTTTGGCACAAGCAGCTGCCAGTAGCCCTGTGTTTCAGAAAGGGGCACAGCAGGGCTCCCCAGCCCCCAGGGGCTGTTCCCAGCAGCTCCTCCTGGGCAGGAGATGGGGTTTTGCTGTGCCACATTGCCTGGGGCAGTGGCAGTGGCAGGACAGGCTGCTGGAGCTGGGGTCAGCCAGGTGCTTTCAGGGACTGGTGCAGGGCCCTGAGGTGCTTTGGTGTTTGGCCAGGGCAGAGGTGGATTTGTGAAAAAGCTGTGCCAACCCCTGGCTATTCATGGGCAAAAGCAGCTGCATGGTTGGCTTTGACTGGGACACTGAATGCATAGCTCCCAGACACGATGGATCCTGGGTTCAGAGCAGCATAAAGACGTTTTTCCCCACATGAAGCGTGCTGGGGAATGTGGCTGCCCACAGGATGGAGGCAATGAGGTGCCCAACAGCCTGTGTCCAATACCAGGGCTCAGCACAGACCCTGCCTGGGCCCCTGCCCACACAGCACATGCAGCCTCTGGGTGCTTGGACACTGAGCCTGCCCCTCCATTTCAAACCAGGACAAGAAATCGTGGCTACAGCAGAGCCATGGGCCAGGGCCACCTCACTGCTGGTACTGGGATTTGGAACACCTGCCTTTGTGGGGCAATCTGGGGCTGAAATATTATCACCTGGGGCTTCCCTGCTCTGCAGGTTTGTTCTGCAGGAAGGGCCAGCACAGAGCCTTCAGGGTAGGAAACACTTGTTTTTAAAGCACTCTTAGATTTAGGGTCTCCTTTCCCCATTGTAAGGCAGCTGGGTTGCTCATGAGGATGCAGTAGGAGGGAGTTGTATTTTTGGGAGTTGTTAGTGGGATTTTTTTTTCCACCATAGCCTTGGCACATAACATTAGAGGAGAGGCAAACATATATCTGTGTTAGGGCTCCAGCATTGCACAGTTTGTGGCTGGCTGGAGGGAAAGGCTGTGGTTTCCCTGGCTTCCCCATTAAATCTGCATCAGCCCAGCATCCCCATGGCTGCTCTGCAGTGTCCCAGCACCACACGGCCCAGCCATGGCAGGTGGCACTCACAGACATCTCAGAGGTGGTGGTGGATGGGGTCAGGGCCTTGAGGGGTGTATTTTTTAACAGGGCTTGGTAGGGAGGAAGCTGAGGCAGAGCAGTTTTCTGGCATTGCTGTGGCATTGACAGTGAGTCCTAAAAATAAATGGGGTTGGGAAGGGGTTTGGGGGGATGTGGGGGTGGTGGGTGTGCCAGATGGGGCCCAGCCCTGCTGATGGCAGCCCTGGGCTGCAGGGACACGGCTGGGGCACAGCCCCTGCTCACAGCTCCCAGCCAGGAGCACAGGAGCTTGGTGAGGATGTTTACATGTTAGACCAGCCTTGCTAAAAGCGGAGACCTAAAAATGCACTTTATCACGTGCCCCCTTATTCTCAGAGCCCCCCCAGCCACTGGCCTCGCTGCTGGTGGGTGGGGGCTGCACAGACCCAGGCTCTGCCTCAGGGCAGGGCCTTGTTTTCTCAACATGTTCCAAAGGACAAAATCCCACCGACCCTTGCTGGGGCTTGCTTGGTCTTTGCTCAGTCTGCCTCCAGCCAAGGGCAAGGCTGAGTCAGGGCCAGGGGGGTTTTGCCTTATATTGTCACTCTCAAAAAAACAGATGGATGAAATTGTCTTTATTCAGGTTGATTTTATTTGTTTACCTCGGTGTTAGCTATGACCTGTGCTTTTATGACTCATTTGGAATTGAGGGTTGCTGGTGGGTTTGGTTCATGCCCCCCCAGCCTCCTACAAGAAAACAAAAGTGTGACTTGTTGGTGATGAGCAGAGGGCAGGGACGTGACTGATGGCAGCAGGGTTGGCCTCCAGTGTTGGTGTTGACCTATCAGTCATAAATGTTCTGAGGTTTTCTAGTACACAAGTACCTATATACCATGACTATATATAGATATACATATTTTTAATGTACATTTATATGTATGCAGATGTATATCTATATATAAATATATATAGGCCACACAATTCCAGACCTCTGAAAACACAGGCAGCTTTAAATAATAAAGTCTTGCACTTTTAGCATATTTGTACATATAAGCTAAAGCCTGGTGGGTATAATCAGGCTGATTTGACAAACACAATGAGGAGTTACTGTATATATTGTATATAGTCCATGCAAGTAAAAAAAAAAGAAAATAAGAAAAACTCTAGAATTGAGTATAAATCTTGGTTTATTTTATATGATGTTGAATATAAATACATTTATAAATGTTATTATTCTTAAAAGTATTTTGTAATGGGAAAAAGTAAGTGTCTTATGAAGATGAACAGTAAAGATTTTATTCTTGTTTTGAATCTATGTCCCTGCACAGCTCCATTGAATTGGAGCCCATGCATTTTGACAAGCTTTAAACAGATTGTACATAGTATTTAAAAAAAATTAAGAAGAAATAAAATAATACTTGTAGGACCTCTTACACACTATGTATCTTGTTATTCCCTGGGTGGTGTGGGTCTGTTAGGGATCTGATCCCTGCTCTCCAGGAGAGACAAGAGCAGCAGCCATTGTGTCCATGTGCATGGACAGCTGCAGGGATGGGGCTCAGGACAAGGACTGGGATTGCTGTGACCAGTGCCAGAGGCAATAGGAGCAACACATAAATTAGAAAGAACAAGGCATCAGGGTCTGCACACTGTGTTTTAATTTGGATGGACAAAGCAAGTGCCAGTACTCTGCAGCCCAGCACTGCAGCCAGCTCAGGCTTCAAAATCTGGATCTCTATTTTTCCTCCTCCTCTGGGAGGCTGCTGTACCAGCAGGGGCTTTGGCTCGCTCCTTGTTTTGCAAAGCACTGACTAAATGTGGCTTTAACATGACCCACACTCTTGAAGGAACTTCCACAGCAGGCCATCACAGGAAATAATAATGCCTCAGACACAGAGGTTTTTTACTGAAGGGAAACAATATTTTATTTAACACCCCATTTGTCTTACAGTACCTCTGCATACAACAAATTGTATAAAAGCCAATCTGTCAACACAAACATGTGCTGCCGTCTTGGTAAAGTGACAAAGCTATAGCAAAAATGACAAAATAGCCTGTTTTTCTGGAAACAAACCAGAGTTATTTCCTTCTGTTTTAGTCCAGAGAACAACAGCAATCACAATCAAGAACCTTGTATGGTACAATTGGATGAGAAAATTCTGATAAAATCAACACACAGCAATTTCTTAGTCACTAGGGTAGCAAACTCTTCTAAAATTACATTATTATTTAGCCATTAGAGTGATGAACAAGTGGCTTGTTTTAGGAATGGATGGAAACAGAAAGTGATTTTTCTGTATCACATGGCAGCAGCCATTTCCACGTCCTGGAAAATGCTACCGGTTTAGTTACCATCAGTTGTCCCCCATGGTGGAAAGAGCTGGTACTTTTATTATTTGAGCTATTCCCTGCCCTGAGCTGGGCACACAGAGGCCAAGCAGGCAGTTCCTTGTGGGTGTCAGGGCTGTCACTGGTCACCCAGAGCACAGGGAGCAGCCAGGCTCCAGAGCAGCACATTCCATATGGCAAGAGCAGGAACTTCCCAGCTCTGCTGGCTGTATCCCCAGGCACAGCTCTGACAAAAGGCATCTTAGCAACAATGGCCCAGCCACAAGCAGGGCAAACAGCATCAGTGGCTGTAGCAATCCACAGCTGTTTTGTACTGAATTATGCACCTTCATTTATTTCCTATGACTGAACCGGAAAATAAAGGTGTAAAACTTCATGGAAACTTACAGAAAAAAAGTAACACAAGTGAGTGAAATGACACAACAGAATTCACTTAACCAAGCTGCTTCCTGTTCATGTGCACACCCAGCACCCTCAGGGGATGTGATGGGAGCCTGGGGCCATCTCTGTAACACCAACTTCACCTGGCCAAGAAGCAGCACAGCCCAGGGATCTCTGTCCTTAACTGTGCAGGGCTGTGAAGTCAAGGCATCATTCTCCAGGACTGAAGGAAAGGAACGAGCTGCTGTTGCTCTAGCTCCACCAGTCCCAGCTAAACCTGCATCTATTTGTCAGCCTGTCTGGAGTAGGGATGGAAGGAGCTGGAATAGGAGAGGGAAGGAAAGAAGCTAGCCACTAACTCCAGAGTTCCTCTGTCACAAGCAGAGCTCAGCTTATGGTGCACTGAGGAAGCAGCTCAGCAAATAAAACCTCTGGGCTACACTCCTTGGAAATCATTGGCACTTGCTGCAGCCACCTCTCCCCAGACAACCAGCCCATGATCCAGAGGTTCCAAAAGGAAGAACCTGCCAGCTGAGCCATTGCCTGAATGCTGCCAGCCTCCATCCTGCTGACACTGGATGCCTGGTCACTGTGACTACTCTACCTGGATCAGCCTGCATCTGTATTACAGGGACAATTTAAAGACACCACCCCTTTTGGAAAAAAATATAAATAAATTTAACAAAAAAAATCCATGCAGTTAATAAAAGTTAGTGTTCCCCCCTACATCATCACCTTAAATCTATTTTGATATATGTGCTCTTCATACATGGATACAACATCTGACAAGAGCTACTGCCCAGCTGGCAAAGGCTCTGCAGTCTCTTGGGTGGGCACTAATAGAAAAGGGCATTGTACAGACTGAGCACCTTTTTACAGCCAGGTAACAACAGAAGGTTGCTGTACTCTGCAAGTTCCTTCACCTTCTTCTGCACTTCAATCGTCACATCTTGGCTCTCAATCAAAAAATTCCTTGAGTTTTAAGACTTTTATATCTCTGTTACTTTCATTAGCAAATAGTTTACAGCTTTGACTACTTGTTGACATAAACAATATCTCCCATAAACCTACAAAAAAAGCTTTTGGTAGGGGCAGCTGTATCTCATAAGGCTCCATTAATTTCATCATGGCTATTTGCAGAATTACTCACTGATCAAACCTTATCTGGATACATCCTGGACTAGAAAAACATCATCTGCTTTGTATTTCTGAACAACTTTGTGAAAACATTTTTAAAAGGTAATACAGAGTGGCCCTACCCATATCCACATAAATGGATAAATTCAGATTTTTTTTTATTTTATACATAAAAATACAAATCAGCAGTATATTGTATCAGCTGCAATTACTTTGTGAAGGCTTCTGTAAAAAGCTTCCTCATTCTCCACATATATGATACAGCTTTTGGACTTTTTCAGTCAAATTTTATTTTACATTAATACCTGAGAGTGTTGAGGAGAGTGTAAGACATAATTCATAAATTTAACACCAACTGCAATGATGGCATTTCACAAAGTGCCTGTAATACAAGTCAGAAATTTGTTTTATTCTTCATTCACACTAGTATTGCACAAAAAGCCTCTGAAATATACCATCATCCCCATTCTGCTTCTTTAAAAAACATGCACATATAAAAATAATGCTGCTCTGCAGAGAAAGATTGTCATACAGGCTTTGGAAAGAGATGTTTTAAACTAGTTTAGCAAGACTCCCCACTTACTTTGCTGTTGTTGTTAAAATACAAGCTCTTACCTTCCTTCTCTAAATTCCTTCTAGCATCAGCTACCAAAGATTCAAGGTCAATATTTCTCAGCTTTTACACTGGCAGAGCTTTCCTCCACAGGATCTCTATTCTATCGTATTTTATATATTAAAAATTTCAAGTCAGATTCAAGGGGATTTTCTTGTTGCCTTGAATCCTGACAGAGGGAAAATATTACAGCAGCAACAATCCACAGTGCTATAGAAAAGCAATAGCAATTACTGGGTTGAGATATGAACTCAGGGTAGGCAAAGAAGCAACTGCAATCTGTCCCTAAGCAGCTCAATAGTCAACACTCAGCTACAGAGGGCCTGTGCTTGGGCTTTCCAAACACCAGCAAAACTCCACATTTCATCAACATGCTCCTAAGAAGCCAACCATGGCTCCTCTTGCCAGACAAACTACAACCACCATGTGGTCAGAGTGATTCAGCCACTGCTTTCCCTTGATTTTAAACAATCAGTATTAGTTTCTGCATCCTTGTGTAGTCTGGATGACCAAATAAACTTCCATCCTTTTCACCTTTTCTTTGTAGGAGGATTGGTATGAAAATGGGAAAGAGGGGCTGGAATCTACTGGAGTCCAGACCCATGGGTAACATCAAAGCAGAGGAATTGTGAGCAGAGCAACTTCCTTTTCTAATCTCATGGTCCTGTCATGCTACCACAGCCTCTGGTCTTAGTCTTCACCCTGCTTTGGCCCCAGTCCACAAGCAATGTGGAAATAACTAATTAATGTGGAAGACAACCTCCAAGCAGTTGACACTCCTTTAAAGTGAAAATGGGAAAAAGTCATTCCTTTTATCACAGTAATAGAAAAAAACCTGGAGAACACCTAGTGTAAGAGTGATTCAGACAGGTTTGCAACAGGTACACACATCCAGTATCTCCAAGCAATGCTGCATGTTTTAATAACATGGTAAAGGCAGTTCATTATTCAGTCCCTATTTTGGAGTGAAACTCATGAACAATGCAAGAAAGTGACTGTGCTTCAAACTATTTTTATTTACATTACATACCAGTAATCTGATACTTGAAGCTAATTCTTCAAACTTCATTTCCTATGTCAACACCAGACTTGATTTCCATAGTTACAGCCTTCATTTGTAAGCACTTTATGTGATTAATTCAGAATCAAATGTACAGAAAATTACACTCTGGTTCTTGCTTTAAGTTGTAAATTTTTAGCACTCTCTATTTTAGCTTTTATGTCATGAGGTTTTTCAAAAAATCTCACAAAGGCTGGCTCATTTAATAAGGATGCCAGAATCTGTTCAAAGGCAAAAGACCATTCATGGTTCCCTTCCAAACTCTGTGCTCTACTGCCTTCAGTCTGCTCAGAGCTGCTTTCCTCCTGCCTCTCTCTGGGCACCTCAGCAGCCACTTCTGTAACAGCAACTGGACTTGTGACAGGTGACATGGGACTCTGCAGCCTTCTGCCAACTTCTTCCATTTTCAGCAGGAGGCTGGTCACCACCGCGATGGCGCGGTACAGGAGCTCCTCCTCAGGATCCCCATGGAACAGATTGTAGAGAGTTTTTGAGAACTGGATGAACTGAGACTACAGAGAGATACAGAGGAGACTGCTCAGAGAAGAGCAACACAACCTTTCTGTTTCCCTGCTGCTGCCTGGCACCTGGTGCAGCAGCTCTAACAACAGCATGGACTAGCCCTGAGAAACCTACGTGTGTCTCACAGTCCCTCCCTTGATACATCACAGCAGTTTTACAAAGCCACAGCCTAATGATTGATGTGAAGATTTGAAATTAAAGGGATCCTAAAAATCCTTCAGAAATATGGTAATAGGACTTAAAGGGTCCTAAAAGAGATTTAAATAAGACTCAAACAGTTTACCTGATTCATTCTTGGCAAATCCTTGACATTTTCTTCTTTTTTAAGAAGTTCATCTTGCCATTGCTTCAGATATGCCTGAATGTCAACCTTCCCCTTACCTTTTTGAAGTGGAAGAAGTGCAAAAAAAAAAAAAAAAAAAAAGTGAACAAACAAGAACTGGGACCTTCCCATGAGGGATGATAAGCAAAAGAACTGGCATCTTCAATGTCACTCCTTCTCAACAGAGTGGTGGGGCCAAGGACATACAGAGGACCAGAGTTTACTTTTGCCCTTTTGCTCCCATGACTACCCTTACATAAGAGGACAGAAGTTAGCAGCACGCTAAGGTTGATGTTACTTAATATACTCTGCCACCACACACTTTCCCAGCTCTACTCCCCCAAAAGACACAGTTACCAAATATGCCACCAGGATTCTTTTACCTTTTTCTGGGCTGCTCTTCAAAGAACCACTTTCGAGATTATCCCCAACAGATGAAACTACAATTTATGGGGAAAAAAAAGTTACTTATTTCAGAAAAAAGGACCAATGTTTCATTTCCCTTATCAAAAATTCCTTCCCTAAGGCACAAGACCCTCAATGTTCTCAGCACAGATTAGGTCAAGAAGAAACCACATGGCAAAATCTGCATACTTTCTATAGAAATAGAAGCCACTGTGACGCAGAAGATCACCAATGAAACTGCTATCAATTAAATAATCTTTATAATGTTCACGGTGCACAACTTGAAGAGCAGCAGGAACAGCACCTATATATTGTCTACTTTAGGCAGATTTTAAAACCAAAAAGGGATCTGTCTTCCCTATAAAAATTCCACAGATTTCAAGAGTATTTGAAACAGATTTTTTTATCAATTCCATAAATTTACTAAAGCTTTTTCAGCTCACATGGTCTAAAATGAAAGCAAATAATTTTGAAACGCTTAGCACCTCAAAGTAAGTATGGATTTGGTATTTTAATTCTTTTATGCTCAGGATGCAGAAATGAAACAGCCATCACTTCAACACTGCAACAGGCTGCCCACAATGCTGACAAATGCCAACCAAATACACCCCCCTATTTCCATGTAACACCCAGGGGCCTTTGAATTCAACAATCAGAAGAGCTATCCACAACTTGTGCACAAGTTTATTAAATTGTAACTATCTACAGAAGATCTTCACAAGGGATTCTGTTAACGGGGGTATGATTTACTGGATTTACTCATTTTCAGAAGAAAGCTCCCCATTTTTCACAGGATAATTAATAGATTTCTTCTAGTATTCTGCAGGCAAAACCTGACACTCTGGAGCTTACCACTGAGCTGGCTGAAGTGCATCAGTTCTTCTTTTGAAAGATCATCCCCTTTGGAAGGGCTTAGAGATTCTACTTCAGTAAAAGCTGCAATAAATGATTAAATAAAGTGGGTTCATGGTGCCCAGGCATTACCAAAGCAGTGATAACAATAACAAAAACCAAATGCCACTGTTTCTTACTTACCTGGAGGGATGTGCAACTTAAAAAGAAACTTGAGTTTGTCAGTGAAGCTTCCATTATACATCGTATCTGTTAGGGGAAAGGACAGTCCATTCAACTGGACCAAACTTTAAAACAGCCTCTTAACTTAAATAAATACAATCCAGAGAGGTTGGAACTGGACATGTGCCCTACCTTACAGGGAGTATAATTAGATATGAAGTTTAAAGAAAGCTCTATCACCTGTGGCTGAGCCTGGGGTTAGCCTACACTGAGGAAAGAACACTAATAATGTCTATGACTTACTAAAACAAAACCACAGCACCAAAAGAAATAAAGCACTAATGTCTCAGCATTTCCCTTAAATTTTTTTTCCTGACCATACCACTTTGAAAACAAGATGAAAGAGAGCAGTGAGCCAAGAAAACTTTCAGTTTCCCAGAGAAATAAAGCATTGGTCATCCTGCACAATCAGTGTAAAAGATGACTTAGTATGAAGAATTATCATAAACCAAACAGGCTGGGCAATGAGATCAGACCATTCTTCATTTGTGGATATATTGATGGCCAACCCATATTAAATTTAATCTCCAAGAGGAAATTATTCTGCCTGCAACAAAAATCACATTATTTGACCCTGTGTTAAGAGACTCAATCTCCTCAGCTTTTTGTACAGAGTATGGAAGGTGATGCACCCCAGGACTACTCCCAGGAGCCATGTGAATGTGCTCATGTGTGTTTTGCTGCCATACCAAGAACACAGGCAAATTGTTTGAAGTTTATAAGGCAGTTGGAAGTCTCATCCATCAGTCGGAATGTCCAGAGAGCCAGGGAGTCTCTGTTGGCACAGTGGGACCAGGGGCTCAGGAGGTGGCACAGAACCCTGAACTGCTGGCAATCAAGCCGGTACTGCTCAAGGTAGGGCAGGCTGGCATCGTGGTGCTGCAGCACAGGACTATTTACACTCCAGTAACAGGAGAGGAAATGCTCCTTCTGCAAAGCAAAGATAAAACATGAGGTTTCAGGAAACAACATGTCTCTCTGGGGGAAAGATGTGAGGAGTTTACTATAATGAGTAGTACAGCTGGCATATAAAACATATATTGAGTCCAACCTTTATTTACTAAAAGCATTTCAAAGTCTACTGTTAAGATGGCTGTTTGGTCAGTGAGGAAAATGGCACATTACCTTGAATAATTCATAAAGCTCTTCAAGATCACTAGGACTGAATCTTACTTCTTGAGACACAACACGTAGCTGAAACAAAATCAAGAAAAAATTAATTAATGTGTCTTCCCTCTTTAGAATAACATTATGGGAGACTTAACATTACACACTGCTTGCATGTTCCAGGTTTTGGCATGTGTTACAATTAGAAGTAAGAACAGCACTTCTTTTAAAAAGTAATCAGAAGATTATAGATTAAAATAAATAATTTCTCAAAAAAAAATACAAGCTTAAGGCTAGTCATTTTACTAACATACATGGAGCCTACACTATGGAACCCAGGAGATAAAACTCAATTATTTATAATGACATAGCATACAGCTTCCTTTAAATGGGCAAATGCATGTTCAGCTTCAACAGTGAAGCTGAATTCTCATTTTTTTTAATTAAAAAAAATCGTTCACAGTTTTTAAAAAAGTTTGCTGTAAGACCAGCTTCTAACTTCACAGTATATATGTTTTGTAAAATTAAATACACAATACCATATTAGCATAACCGCCAGTACATAGCTTCTGTTGCTACAAGCTACATTTACTACAGAAAGAAGCATTGGTGGTGGACAGACTAGCATTATCATCAGGTATTGGAAATGAGCCACTGCAGAAAACAGGCAAACAAAGGAAGCTCCTCACAATCTCCACCTTCACTGAGCACTCTGCATTGAAAGGATGAGATAGGCAGATAGAGAGCTGCCACATTACCAGACATTCACACATAACACAGACAAAAAGCAACCCCTATTGAATGCACCACAATAACCTCTTCAGTGCTGCTTCCTGGAGTAAAAATGCAGGTGCTTAATTGTTTTACTGTATGGTGCTCTATGCCTCTGAGAGAACAGTATTAACATCAGCAGATAGAAATATAGGTCAGCCTGTTCCAATCCACACAAAGTGTGAGAGATGCACCAGCCTTTTGAAGTGGCTGGCAATGGTGCTGCTTGTAAAGAGACCAGAAGGTCATGCTGTGATTTACAGCCTGAAAACATCACAGGCCAAGCCTCAGTTAAAAGACACCCTGCAGACATGAGGGGGTTCAGTATAAAATCATATATTTGGCCTGGAAACTGCAGCTCTTCTCAGAACCACCCAATAGGGAATGGATTTTATCAGGGAGAAGGCTGAAACTCTTGCAAGTCACTCACCACATTCTGCTTGGTCGTAGCTTCCAAGGTCTGGATCACATAAAGGCGGTTCCGGCAGCGCAAGCTCTCCACGTCCTCATAGCGAATGTCACCGTACCTCTGAGGAGAAAGGCACCAGTCCATGCAATCAGCTGCTGGGAGACACATCTAAAAAACACCTTTGTCTCTCTTGCATCTAATAGGCACATTACAGGCATGGACACAAAAGAAGATCAAAGAAACTCTGAGGAAGAAATAATTTATTAGAGCACTAACATTCTCCTTAACCAGCGTAACTCTTAAAAGGGTGTTTGAAAGGGTGTTTCAGAGAGAGATGGAGAAAGAAGAAACTGGAGTAGTTCCCTGTGTGGGAAGAAAAAGGAAGGGATTTTACTGTGTGTTGGCTCTATACCCAACTCTGTTATCACATGGTGACTACTTCTGCAAGGCAGCAAAGTCTAAGATGTGCATGTTTTCAGGGACTGAAGTTCACTCTAGTGAAATTAAGAAATCAGCTAAGTAATTTCTGAATCATTCCTGACTACTCCTGTAATTTCTGAAGGACATGAAAGGTGTCTGAACACTGGAGTGAATAAGTGCATTTATCTTCAAGGAAAAGTGGGATAGGAGGCAAGAACTGGAAACAAATTACCAGAAATCATGGAGAAAAATTATACGAGAAAAATTATTATACGAGAAATCATGGAACAAATTATTAAACAATTAAAATCTAAACAGAAACCAGTTGATCAAAACAGGATAACACTATTTATCAAGACCACGTCAAATCAATTAAATTTCCTTTATGAGGAAATTCAATAGATTTAACTTCTCTTCTGTAAGTTTTTTGACACTTTTCAGCAGCACAGGCAATTAGGAAGACATGGCCTAACCATGACCACCTTGCACCATGAGCAAAACTGCTTCTAAGAACAAACTTTGAGAACAAATGAGTGATAAACAAACAAATTAGGTAGGACTTCCAGAAGCTCTTCTGCAGTGTGTTTATCCCCTTGTCAGCAATGCCCTTTAAACAAGATATGAAAAACTGCAACACAGACAAAAGACTCTGAGCACATTAACTTTGATGAAAGGTTAAAGGAACTGGTTGTATTAAACCTAGCAAAAGAACAGATCCGGCAACTCCCTTTTAGGAGAGCAATCTGTTAAAATTCATTCTTCTCACTTAGAGTTATGATGGGGCTGGACTCCAACTGAGCAGCCTGATCTAGTTGTCCCTGCTTACTGCAGGGGATTGGATTAGATGGTCTTTAAAAGCCCCTGTCAACCCAAACTATTCTATAACTGATTCTATGATCAGACTTGAAAGGGTAAATGATGAATAAACACCTAACAGCAACAAGGAGCTATGGAGAAAACTACAGCCAACTCTCCTCAATAGTGCTTTATGAACATCTGAGAGAAATTAACTCGATATTTTCCCACATGCAGACAAAACCTATGATGGACTAGAGTTTCTGCAGATTTTCTGTTGTAGAACTGTTTTAACAACACTAGACTTTTTAGAGCATGATCTGGGAGGATGCTGGACAGGAAGCTGAACTGGATAAGCTGTTGAGTTTTCTTCCAGAACTGTCTTTCTGTGTTCCTGTGAAGACCGCTACCAGCATCCCTCTGGTTTGAAACAAAGTGGAAGCAGAGAGAACTGCATCTCTGAATTGTAACTCATTCACTGAGTCTGGCTACTGAGCACTGATAATGGGCAATGGCCTTAGGTAGAATATATATACAATATATAATGAAAATCTGAATTAACTTCATGTGATAAAATGTTATACAGTCTTCCATTCTCTAGGTACACGACTTCTTCATGCCTGATTAGACTGGCAAAGAATCTGCATTTGTGCATGAGTTAAAGGAATGAAACTGAACTACATTTTAAAATTCAAAAAAGAGCCAAATTTCTCCCAATCCAGGCAGATTTTCTAACCTAGTTTGTACAATGCAACTGCACTGTTTCAAAGTAGCCCATGAAACATTAACCCTGCACAGGATGCAAAAACATGCCCACAGAACACATACTTCATTTGACTCTCGGATCAGATCAGTGATGTCCACTTTTGGATGGTCACTCTTTGTATCACTGAGGTTGGAGCCCTGCTGCACAGCTGGAGGTAAAGGACTGTCTTTGTTAGTGACACTGTCAAAAAATCTGCACAAAGCAAACACATGAGAAATCAGCAGGAACCAGTTTATCACAATAAAACAATAACATTGGCATCTACTGAAGAAAAAGTGAGCAGAGAATAGAAAAAAACCAAAGAATATCAGAGTCAGTAGCACAAATGTGCTATAATAGTAACAAAGATACATAAACATTGGAACTGCCCACCCAGAGAAGGTTGTAGAACACCTAACCTTGGGAGATTTTAGGACTGAGCTTATGTGATCTAGTGCTAGCAGCAATCCCCTTTTGAGTGGGAAGTCAAACTAGACTCTTTCCAAAGTCTGTTCCACTTGGCAATCCCCTGGTTTTCTAATTCATATAGCAAAGTTGTGCTAACTGGGACAGAGAAAAAGGCTTGTCCTCAACTGTGAACAAGATAATCTTAATTCCTCCAGATGTACAAGACAAAGACATGCCTGATCTGTACCTGCTTATCTCATTCACATAACCAGACTAAATATATCCACCGGGGAAGCCAGATTTTACAATAAACACCAGACTGCATGGTCTCATAACAAAAACTACATTTTCTTCAATAATTCTGTAGCTCCTACCCCATTCAAACATGCAACATGTAAAAGCCTCACTAAACAGAAATTCTTATTATCTGTTCTTAACAGTCATAACTCATTAACTGCTATAGAACAGTAATTTTGCTGTTAAATTTTGCTGTAATATTTGTTCTAATACTCCATGATACACAACCACAGCATCAACAAGAGAATTTAGTTAGTGAAGAAAAAACAGTACAAGTTTTGTTTGCAGTACAGTTTAAAGTCAGTTAAAAGTACACTTCACGTTGCTAACATCGAACAAACATCTCATCATGACTGATGAGCTCATCACATTTTTTTGGTCTAATTTCTGTTTTAAACCATTAACATCAGAGGATTCAGCAGCCTAAACTACAAGAACTAAGCTGAAGAATTTGCTGCTGTAAGTTGAAGCCTGAACTGATGTCTGGAACAGTCATAACGGACTTTAGATATTCTCATCAAGGCAATCTGCCTTCTATACATGATACAAGTTCAAGGTTAAAAGCACATAGCTCTTTTTTTTAAATTCACAAAACAGTTATGGTTTTAGTAGAACTTTAGGATGGGATGTTCAGAGGATCCAGGCCCACTTTCCAGCCACCTCTTCCAGAATTTCAGCCTGAGATAAGCACTAATTCCTTTGAAGCCTTTGGAAGTCTTGGCTAGCTAGATGTCTTCTCAGCTACCTCAGGATGACTTATCTATATGCAATTATAGCAGCTGCTATGTAGCCTGAATGAGTAAACAGTTACACTGATACCTGTTGAGAACAGTGACTGCTTCTGCATCATCCTTACAAGTGAGCAACTTCTCCATGTTGTATTCCAGCACTGCAAGGCCCAGCTGCAAGATTGCCTTTATTCCATCATAGAAGAAGCAGTCCACCACATTGACTGCACATTCAATTGGCAGCACGCTGATAAAAAGGGTAAGGAACCAGGAGAGAGAGACCGAGGAGAAAAAAGTCATGTCCGTCATGTGGTCTGTCAGCTGAGGCAGGTGAACCTTGATGAGCTCCTCAAACACTGCCTGATCTACCAAGGCACCTGCAGGGAAAGGATAACAAAACCACCACCCAAATCTTAATACACAGAAACACACCTCTCAGAGCACCAGCCAGAAACAGAGTTCCTGTCCTAGTGCAGCTTTGTTGCATGAGCACACCCAGCTGGAAGCTGTGCTCTCCATGCCTGGGGACAGAGCCTTGGGCATGCTCCAAGTGTGCTGGCACTTTGGTGAGCACATGGCTGCTTCCAGTGACTCTCCTGACAGTCAGTACAATCCCTCTGCAACAAAAAAATTCACACCATTTTCTTCTAACATATACACCTGTAAGAACTGCGTATGAGACCAAAGTCCAAGTCTGGACCTGAAGTAACTCCTTTTTCTTTATCTAAACTGGCTAAGTATCAAATAAATAGTATGAACTGCACTTGTAATTCCAAAAGAACAGTATAATAGTCTAACTATTTCCTGAATAGCTATGCCCAGAATACTGACAATATCTGAAAATCACATCCATGCCTATTTAAGGAGAAGTCATGGGATGTTCTCCATTTTCTACTCCACAGTACCGAAACAAATGCAATGGTTTCTCTCCACTGCTCAGTCTTTAGCTTACATTTGTTCTTAATGAATAACCATTGATACTCAATACAGGCAGACATTCAGTTCAAGATGGATAAAAGCAGATGGATGTTACCAATGATTCGGCGATTGAAATAATCAGGGAGCATCCTTTCACACACAGCAACCAAAAGCCAGAATGCTTCCTCCTCTTTAGCATACAGCAGAAGCACTGATGTCAGAATGTTCATTGCCTGCAACATTTAAACAAGAAAGGAAACACTTAAGAGAAAAGACAGAGAAAACGCAACTGGTATTATTTCTTAGAGTTTATATTTCTCTAAGCACTTTACAGCATATTTTTAAAGTGCTGGGATAACCTTCAGCCATATCCAGGACAGGAGTTTTACTTCTATGTTATTAAACACAGAAAAGAGTATCTAAAGCACATAAAAATATTTTGAAGTGCTGTATGTCTTGTTAGAATGCAAATGCATATATGAAGTAGACATGACAGCATTTATAAGCTAATCCAAGTACAATGTAAAAACTCATTTTACACAATGGTATTAAATAAGCAAAGTAAGTGAGCCACTAAGCAAGAAACCATTCCACATTTCTTTAACAGATTTCATGAGATGCTACCATACTGCCATCATGAGAAAATATTTCAACAACCAACACTAAGACTCTCAAATCTTCTATACCTGACAATATCCGATTTGTGGATTCCTGAATGCATAAGCTGTAAGAACTCTCCTGAGGGCAGAAATTCCTGTGTCACTTTGAAAAGCAGGATGCTCAGGTAAGGAGCGACGTAAATCTCGTTCGATTTCATCCGTAGCCAAAGTGCACGTTCCTAAGGACTTCTCCACCAGCTCAGTGTAATAACCAGGGTTGGATGCCATATCATTTACAGCACCTGCCAATACATTGCATTGCACAGTATTAGAGGACAACAGTAAAGCAGCAATTTGATTGTTTGCAATTTGTACACAAATTTTGGTGACTACTGAGGTACCTCATGAATCTGCAGATATTACTGAAGTAATGTGTCGGAGTAATTCTACTGGAATTAATGGAAACACTCAGCAATGAAAATTGCCAATGATGACTCCCAAAATGAACCAATTACACTTGTAATGCAATACCTGAGAAGAGTAACCAGAGTTCTCCTCTTAATGCCTCTGGGATGCCTCTCACAACCAGGTCTCGAGTCTTCTTTGTCCGAAACATACTGACCCCATGGCCCCGTTCTGCAAACAGGATGTTCCACGACTGCTCCTTCATTTTTTCTTTCAACTACCAAAAGCAGAAGATAACAAGCATTAAATATACTGGTAGATTCTCCTCAAGTGTCAGAGAACAGAAGTCAATTTTGCTCCCAGTTATATTCATATAAACTGGAAACTGCAGCGTTGGCATCCGTATTGATGTGTGAAATAAGCACTGAAGCAAATCAGAGCAAAATCCAGCCCATGCAGAGCACAAATTTAGCATGAAATGCCATCTCATACATGACCTACTATTCTTTAAAGTATGTTTATACAAGATGAGACAGAAGGTAGATCTAATTCAGTATCCCATCTGACAGAAGCCAACAAGTGCCACACAGACATTTCTCTGAAGCAAAGCAATTGTTGATCAGGTGCTCCAGCTCATGTGAGGCTCCAGGGCTGACACAGAGTGAATGTCATCACTACAATTTCTGTGCATGCAGAACTTAGATTTAACATTGTTAAAGCAATCAAAGGTACTGAAAGGAAAAGTAGATTTTGTTCACTTTTGTTCACCATACTATAAAAAGCAGCATTTAAAAGTCTGGACTCCCTTTTGTCCTGCCCAAAGGGTATTTGTTTTCTGGTATTTCTAATATAAAAAATTTAATATCCTAATTTACTCTGTTCTGCTGAAAGATTTATTTTGAAATAAAACCTGTCTTCTTTCACATACTATGGAGAAGCAAAAATTGGATGATCTGCTGCAAAAACAACTACATAAATATTCTCCAGAGCCTGTTAGACAGTGGTGCAGAAAAAAGAATCAAGAAAGAAGTTAAATCAATTTCTTAGAACATTCTCCTTGCTCCCACAGTTTGTAGTGACTTTGTATCTTGAAAATTCAGACAGAAATGCAACATGTTCACTATCATAAAACAAACAGCAACTCTTCCCTGAGGGGTAGAAGAGCAGGAAAAACTAAGTCCATGAAGATAAGGCATATCATTATTAAACAAGATGAGCAGAAAATTGAATGGAGCTATGAAGAAGCACCCTGTGGACTCCAAATACAGAAAATGGAGATGAAAGAATACTGGCAAAGTCCTCAAGGAAATCAGCAGCCTGGCTGGAACTCATTTTGATATACTTCACTCCTTTCCAATTCAATTCCAAAACCTGTTGGCCATTTTATCCCTTACCATTTTAGAGTCCAGGTTCTCAGCATCCTGAGGATGGTAGACAGTCATAAGGGCTTCTGTACTGACAGTTTTGCTGTTATCTCTCTGGCCCATCTTTGACTGTCCTGCACCAAAATCCTTTGGACTGTCAGTGGCAGAACCAGCTGGAACCTTAAAAAAAATTTAACAGTGGTACTTGTAAATAACAAACAATCCTCCAAGAAGCAGCACTGATATCAGACCATTATTGCTCATTATATTAAGTTACAGGTGCCAGATACAGACTTCTAAAATAAATGATAAACAACAGTCCCTACTCTGCACAGCTGGGCTTTCAGGAGGCTGCACTTGGGAAAAAAAGGCATCTCTCAAGCAAAAAAAACCTAAATTATGAAAGGACAAATATTCACAATGAAAACTGAGAATAGGAGGATAAGGGGGCCTGACCATTCATCACCACCAAAAAAAAACCCATTCATACAGTGAACTATACAGAAAACCTGAGAGCACTTAAAAACCAGCATTACAGCTGGAGTTGTTTTTCAAAACCTGATGAAAAACAAGGTAAAAGAACCCAAACAGGAATGCATTCACAGTAGCACCATTGCCCAACTCATTCTCTTTCACATGGGCAGAGTAATTTATTTTTCTAAACCTTAAAACCAGAGGTTCATGACTTATTCCTATGAGCAAATTTCAAGAAATTAGAATTGCCAGAGCAGTTACCTCAGTACTTATGATGTGTTGTGGACTTGCAGTTGCATTGCATTTCATCCTGAGCTTTGCCACAAGCAGTTCAAAATCTCTCACCTCTGTGAAACGAAAAGCTGTTTTCCCTTTGGTACTAATGCTGACTCCTCTGTTGGCTGGATCTCCTTTATCCACCCCTGTGACCTATGGAACCAAGGACACAGAAATTAAGCAAGGAATTTTACCTGCTTACGTATAAAAGAGAAAACCTGGTAGGAATACATGTGTAAATGGAACAGTGGATGAAGCACACAAGCAGACAAGGTAACACAAGGCACAAGTTGAAAGCTCAACTGCCTGTAGCTATTTTAGCAAAAGGCACTAAGTATTATGCAACAGATTTTTGACAGAGTACCAGAAATCTTCAAAAAGGTTTTCCCAGCTGTGAGTGCTCAGCTTCTTTGAAAAACCTTGTCACCTTCTACCCACTGAAGCAGTTGCTTTTTTTCTTACCATCCAAAAGCAGAGAAAACATGACTTTTGTAAGTAATCAAATAAAACAAGTTTTACAAGACTGAATTTCCACTGAGAGTACCCTGTCAAAACAGCTGTCATAACACCTGACAGCTAGAGCTGACTTTAATTGCCATGATGGAACAGTTACAGACTAGAGCAGTTAAAACAGTTTAATCATGCAAGTTCAAGTGTGACAATCATGAGAATCTAGACTGGCTGGCATTGCAGATGTATTCATGTTGTTAAAGAATGGAAAACCACTGAGCACATTGTTGTAGGTAAAGAAGGAAAGACCATTTAAATGAGGTAACTGCAGTCCTGCAGAACTAAGAGTGAGGGTCTGACAGCCCACAAGAATAAATGTAGAGGTAGCTCCTTTAACACAGCCTCTTATGTTATGGAAGTCTCTATTATTTGCAGCACTATTTATAGGTAATCAAATAAATTGTTTTATATAGGTGGGGAACACCAAGTGTACTGCTGAGATTAGTACAGCTCACCCCCTGTTACAGAGCAATTATAGAACCTGGCTTATTTGTGTCTGGTGTTGATGAAAAGCTTTTAACACTGGACAACTGAAATCTGGCAATATCCCAGATCACACGAAGTCAAGACAGAAATGAAGAGGGTTGGTTCTGCAGTATACTGCAGAAATTGAAATTTCAAAGCTGTGCCCTTTGCTATATGGTCTTCATTCTGTCCTTATAGTCTGTTGAGATTACCAGCTGTAATGGCTGCTTGCTCAACACCTGGATTTTCCCAGACTTTTGAACAGACAGCACTGCTCAACTGCTGCAAAAAGCTGCACTACTGAGCTAAGAAACATAGCAGCATTACTGATCTTCAAAGTCCTCTACCCACTACAATTCTTTACTTCTTACCTTGAGAATGTCTCATTAACTCACCTACAAGCACTAAGAAAAAGCTTTTTCATTTAATTAAAAAAAAAAAAGTATTCTGTAAAAGGATTCTGCACTGAGTTACAAAAATAAGCGTAAATAGAAAAGGGAAAGAAGGCAGAGAAGCAAGTCTGAAACATGAAAGCAGTTCCAGAAACCTACAAACAGAATTCCTATATGGAGTATCCAGGGTAGGGGGAAATACATGACATCACATAAAATAAGGAGATTCTAATGAAAATCTGCTAAAGTGGCATTAATCTACACAAGTGCAAAACTGCTGGTAGAAGTGACTCTGATTTGTAGTTTGCATTACCTCTCTCAATGGAATGATCACACTGCACAGGCTGCCATCCTGGCTAGCAAAGCAGATGTAGTTTTCTGAAATGCACATTTTCCCATGGGTGTTATAATGACTGAAAGGAACCCATAAGAAGCACTCATGAACTTCCTTCAAGGACTCTTCTTTAGGTAGCCTGAAGAATGCACTAAAATGCTTACTGTGGGCATAGCTCTCCAAGCCTCTGGATTAAAAACAGAACACATGGGTAGGAAAGAGAAAAGAAAAATTAAGTAAGTTTTAAATGTCTTAACAAATACAAAAGGATCTTGGGAAAAGGCAGTAAAATATCATGCTCTCCTCTCCCATAATCTAGGGCACCAGTTTGAAGGGTTCAATGTTTTTCTTGAAGAGGCAACAAAGGGCAAGACCACACCTACCTGTACACTCACTTAACAAAATATTTAAATATGTCACTAAACAAGGCCAGATTCAATAATGTTCTTACACAGTAGAGCACTGCAGGGCTACAGGTAGTGCAGAAAAGATACTAATAGCATTATGTGCTCTATTTCCCCACACACGAGAATAATCCCTTTAAAACTAGAACAAATTTTGGCTTGATGGAGGGTTAATTAGCTAGAAATGCAGCACATGTTGTAAACATCTGCCAGGAGCTAATTTTTCACAGGTAACTGCAGCCAGAAACAGTATTTTGGTTGTAGAGCAGCACCCCTCTCCAGCATTGCTACCAAACTGAGGAATCAAAGGAAAAGGAAGGACCTTAACCATTAAATTACTGGTATTCATCTCTTTCCCACCACCCAAAATAATGCTGTACCTCAGGAAAGCCATGCACCCATCAGTTATCATTTATCATACAACCCATGCAGCTATCATTTACACATATCTATTAAATTATTTCTTCCCCACCTTATCCTTCCTCATCAGGTATCTCTGGAGACACTGCAGCTATAATCTGAATTTTCTAATCCTAAATGCTGCAAGAACACCTTTTCAAAATTCAAACTAATATAAACCTTTTAGTTAAAAGACCAGAACTGAAAATTTGATCACCTCTTGCCTTCATACAGACTTTACATCCTGACAAGTAACAACAAATCACAATACCTCACATGGCTTTGGTCCAACATTTTAATGATTCACTTGGTTAAGAAAATATCAGCTTTGCTAATATTTACAATCTCCTTGAGACAAGGATTCTCTTCCTCTTTTGCCTAAACAAATCCTGGGCCCAGAACAGATGAACTATAAGCAATGCATTACCTCTTGGTGATCTGCAGAGGGTCATGAAGGACTGGATCATTCTCAAATGTCTCCTTGTCAAAAAGTCTCCTAACTGCATAGTTTGCCAGCTGCTCCATGAGCAGGAATGTTTCACTAATGTGCAAAAACATGGAAAAATAATGATCTTCCCCATGGGAGCACACATGAATGCTCTCTGTCAGAATCACATTGGAAGTTTTCTCAAGTTTTGATATTTCATCCCAGGAGATAATAAGTTTTACTGAAAATAAAAATGTAAGGACATATGAGTCAGTTCTCAATATCTGCCAGTATTAAAAAAGAAATGCAGTAGTAGCAGCTTTAATAAAGTAAAATTAAACAACATAATCAAATAACACACTTGGAAAGGACTACAAACTAATAAGCACAAAATGCATTCTCTTCATATTTCCTAAAAATTAATTCCATTAGAAAGAATTTCATAGAAAAGCATTAAAACACAGACTATGTATGACAACACAAGTTTACATCTCCTTTTCCTTGCTCTTATGTGAAACTGCAAACAGCAAATAAATACCATCATACAAGCCAACCCTCTTCAACAGCTCACCAATAAGGCTTCTTAAATTAAATCCATCATGTGTTGGCATGTAGAGGAACTGGGCCTTTTAGCTATGGCATTTCTCAGATCAAAATCAGCCTTGAAAGGATCCTATTTTCTGTATGTTTTCCATTTTTTACATAAATACAGTTATAGTACACACTATTAGAAGCATTTATTTGGGCATTTCAAACTAATGTTACACAGGGAAAAGAAGAGTTATATGCAATTATCACCAGTGTGTAGTGCAGCCATGTGAAATATTAAGCCTGTGTGTGAAGAAATAACTGTAATCCTCCTAGAGTTAATATTGTAGCACGAACTAAAGGTGATGAACAACTTTTAGCTACAGTCAACTTCTGGAAGTCTGCCTTCTCTCTGAAGCTTGAATTAAGGAAGCATAATAATGGATATTGAGTAGTATGTTACACAAATGTATGCATTTCCATAAATTATGTTGGCAGTTTCTGCTCATCTCTGTGGACATCTGCTCACATGCCAAAACAGCTCCCTTAGCACACAGGAAGAATTCCTACTAATCTGAAAGATGAGCAGTGCAGCACGAAGGGACACAGCTCAGCATCAAGGCTTACTTACCTTCTGCTCCAAGCAAAAAGGAATAAAAGCTCAGGAAGTTGGTACTAAGGTACAGCCATCCTTGGCAGGGCACTCTGCCCTTCCAGTAACTGCATGAGTAGTAGGTAATCAACTTCTCCTGCTCTGGTAACCCAAAGCACTTCTCAAACTTCATGAGACCTTCACGAAACTTCTCAGGATCATCTTCTCTTACAAAAGAATATTTTCCCTCTTCAGCAATCAAACCCTACAACAAAAAAATCACATTACTTTATGCATGTGTCCATGTGGGTGGTTGTCATATATGCACCTGCATGCACACAGCACAGTTCCTGTTCTCCCAATAGGAGAGCAAGTTTTAGAAGGGGAAGAAGAGACTGAGGATCAAATCATAGGTCACAAATAAAATGTGCTATTTCAGACTCATCCACCAAGTCTCCAAAACAGCTTAAGCAAGACACACATTCCTGTGTCTCCTCCTCTGAAACAGATATATTTTCCTCACTTAATCCCAAGAGTTCCTGGGCTAAATATTTAGCATATATGGAGCAAAAAAAAAAAAAAAAGAGACCATATGCTTCCCAGGCACTGTTAAAATTACTGTGAAATAATTTATCAACAGTTTTAGATCACTATCTAAAGGCATTTGATGTGTCATTTACTAAGTGGAGTTTATGTCCAACAATCTTACTTAGTTGTGGGGCAGAGACACAGGAACAATGGCACATGTTAAAGTGAACAGTCACACACTGCTCAGTCAGAATAGGGAGCATTACAATGCTGTCCTTGAATATTCTATAGAGAACATATTATTTGTGTACAGTTAAAGGAAAAAGAATACTTAGCCTTTCCCAATTATGCCAGTTACTTACTCTTATCTTTCCCTGGACAAAGCTCGTAATGTCTTCATTTGAATCAAACACTGATAAAGTCTTCATAACATTGTGTTCTAGCCACTCCCAATGTTCTGTTATTTCTTCTCTGCTGGATCCTATTGAAAAAGAAAGTATTGCTTTAAATTAGGACAGACTTAATCATTTCACCAAAACTATTCATCAAGAGAATATTTAGCAAATTCCTGAGTCACAGAGCAATTTAGACACACAAGTCAAAATCACAAGTCCTAAATTTCTTGTTACCCCTTGTGAACACTGAAAATGTATTCAGTGTACATGAAACATATGCACTGCTGTGTTTTTATCTATCAAGTCCTTTATGCAGCTCTATTTCTGGCCATTAAATCCAAAAGCATCTCAGCTTTGTCAACATTATGTGGCTCAGTGCTGAAGCCTGAGTTGGACTGACAGTTCCTTCCTGTCAGCAGCACCTCCCCAACACAGACAGCACAGCAGCACTGCAACACTCCCAGTTTAACAGGCCAGAATGTGGGAAATGTGAGACCAAACCCATGAGGCTCAGCAGGAAATTAAATCTGTGCCTTTGATATCCTCAGCTTTGATCACTGGCCCACAACAGTTTCCAGAGCAGAACTTCAAGACCAGGGCCTGCTGTGCAAAATCCCTTACACGTGTGAGGATGCAAAGCAAACACCACTGGAACCAGGGAGGCAGCAAGGACTGAGATGCTATGAGTGAAACTGCAGGGTTTCAGCAATTTCAAAGCAGTCAGTGCTTTAAAGAAAGTGACTCCCCATCAGATGCTGGGGGACAGAGAGAGTGCAAGAACTTACACAGGTTTGACTAAATTTATATTCTAGAATATAAATTAATTGGCAGCTTCATCCTCCACAAGAATGCTCACCAATCAAAGCAGGCAGTGTGATCACATATTGTTGATACCCTCAAGCAAGAACACACCTTGAACAATTGCTTTTTTCTCAGCTTACTTTGTAAAGGGTAATTAACCAACTTTCAATAAACTCCATAGAAATAAAGTGGCCCTGTGAATGAATAAAAATTGCTCTAAATATAGTTAAATAGACTGTATTACACTGGGTGGATTTGCAGCTACACTTAACAAATTATATGAAGAGTAATTAACATAGCAATTACATCTCAAAAGTAATTCTTTTTCTCAGACTACACGTGTAGGCCAACTATTTGAGTCACAATGCGAATCAGAGGCACAGAGGTGACCTAGAAATAATGAAACTTTGTTGTAATTGTTTAAATGGTTTAAGAGCACTGTTTCAGACACTTAATATGTAATAGCAGGAGCAAAGTGACAACCCTTGAATTTCTTAACTGAAGAAACAATCTAACACAATTAGGACAATTATATTATGTAGCTTTCTGTTGTAAAGTGTATCTATGCCTCACAAAATCTATATAAACTCAGTCCTAAAATGAAGATTACACTTTGTATTTTGCCAAAGGCTGACCTAATGGCAGTAGAATTCCCCAGAGTACACTTCCAACATACATATTAAAGTACTTTTTTGATAGCCTCTCATCAGGTCTGACTTCTTCTGAAATGGCCCTGAAATGTTATTTATTGTCAATTCACAAACTGTTCAAATTCTTTAAGGCTGCCCTTTTAAAGTGACATGCAATTACATTAAATTAAAGCTACAAGAACAAATGTGTATTTACTTTTCCATTCCCTGTTGATTAGTAGCACAACATGAGAAAGAGATAGAACTTGTACTACAAGAGCAACAGATACAAGGAAGAATTCATCTGTGACCATGACTGTGAACCTGCATGTTTTAACATGAAGAGACAAAGCAAACAAAAATATTGGGATAAGCATCTATTGTTATTCCTGCCTACAGCACAGTTTGGAATAAGCAGAGATGAGCTGGGAGCTCATCCTGAGCTGTGTCAAGTTATCCTTGCACCTTACAAAGAAAAAGATTGTGCCTCTGTCACTGACACAGTGCCCAAAGGCTTTGGTACCTGAAGGGCTCCTGCAGTAAGCAGGCAATCAGAAGGTGTGACAGGAAGAGTCCATAGATCTATTCTGAAAAACCAGAACCACACTCTGCTGTCCAGCTCAGGCTTGCAAATGCTTGTAAACCATTTAGAGGTGATGAGAATGAGTGACAGTGTGAGAGGATGAAGGCACAGATGGGCCCACACTTTGCAGCCCCCCTGTCGCTGTACGTACCGCAGGCGATGGACCAGTACACCTGCGAGTCGGGCGTCTGGTGCAGGATGCGGAACGGGGCCACCTTCGACGTGGAGTCCAGCACTGCATCCAGTGTTCCCACAAGGAGACCTGGGGTGGCCAAGAAAAGTACACAGCACAGTGAAACTCGAGTTCTGAAATGCACACTCCCCTCCGATTCCTTCCTTGGGGAGCAGGAACGCTGCCCAAGTAAGGACTAATGAACTCTGAGAAAATAAAAAGCACAATTGAGAAGAGCACAGAGTATTCCCAGAGGAACTTCTCTGAGATGTGATATTTTGATCTAGTAAAAGCCACATGGCACAAATGAGGATGAAGAAGTTTCTAGAGATGGCCCCTGTGGAAGTGACAGCCATGCAGTCTGTGTGAAACCAGAGCACAACCAGGGCAGCCCCAGCCTTCAGTGAGCACAAGCAGTAATTGAACTACCTCTTAATTAGTCATTTACTGTTGTTCTGTTTTCCAGGCACAGGAAAGAGCCCTTCAAGACCATAATTGGCTGTCACCTCCCTGCCACTAAGTATTGAATTAGCTCCCATTAAATAGGGTTCAGATGAAAATATATTAATTTCACTAAAAAGACAAACTTCATCTCTCCAGAACAAGGACAAAAACATTGTCTGGGAAAATGAGGGTGCATTTCATAATGACTCAAAACCATTCTCTCTCGCTGTACAGTAATAAAGATATTAGCCCAGATATCTTAACTGATCCTTTAAAATCTAAAATCAGGAAATTCTAAAAGAAGAAAAATCAATACTTAAGAAACAATTGAAACTTTTGGTTCCTGATGCACCACAAAATCTTTTCTTGTTACAAAAGAAACAAAAATACAATCAACAGGATCTTAAGCTTCATTCCTGCATTTCCTATGTTTGCACTCTCCTAGCATGGCCATAGAAACAGAAAATTCAATTGAAGTAATGTTACCAAAGCAATCACACTGGGCTCTTAGTCTCCTACAGAAGAACAGAAAAATAAGAAATGAGATTACCCAAAAACTCATAACACAATTACTCAAGGAGCTGCTGTAAAGTCTGTTTCAGAAACCTCTAGAGATTATGGAGGGAAAGCATTCCCAATAAATGCCAGTAGAGAGCTGAAATACAAAACTAACATAGCTCTTGTAGAACCTTTATATCTTTAAATACCCTTCCCTGTTTAACAGAAAATGATTTTTTGATTATTAATATTTTGTAGAAGCACTAGATTTAGACAGCTTCAAATGCATCCTCAAAAGTTATTTTGGAATTTTTTGGTTGGCTGCTTTGGTACTTTGGGTTTCACTTTCTTTCCATTAACACCCCCCCCCAAATTATGAAAAATATAAATTGTGAAAGAAGACAAGGAAACAAAATAAAGCAGAATTTATAAGTCTAGACACTCATCCACAGAGCATGCTCTTTCTGAGGATACACTTTCAGCATAGAGCCTGTGGGACTACCTCACTGTGGCTATTCAAGTTTCAAATGGTTATGCTTCTCCTCAAAAACATGGAAGTAAATAATTACAACAAACCACACAAAAAACCCCAAAACCAACCACAAGAAAAACAAAACCACACCAAAAACCAAACAAAAACCCCACAACCAGAGCAATACATTACATCTCTAGTTTTGTCTGCAATTAAGAGATTGTAAATTGCTGTTGGAAAGTAGAATTATTTTGTAGTTCCTGACTGAAGACAGACATTGAATAAGTAACAACATTTATGTCTGTTTAAGCGGCTTTTGCTTACTGAATGAGTCATGACACTGAGCTGATCTCAAAGATGGCTTTGCTTCAGCAAATATTGCATTATTTCATTCACAAATCTCCTAATAACATTTTCTGTTATACAGTACAAGGATATCATTCACCATTTATAAGGCTAACTCAGCTGGAGGCAATGGTGAGCCCAGTGCACTAGAAAGGAGCACTCCTCAAAGTGCCATCACAGCTCCTGTCTCCTTGGAAGGTCATCAGATTTCAGACACAATGAACTGTCCCAGGTGAGCATCCATCACCTGAGCATTGCCACAGGCCATGCATGGGATCAGGACTACAGGTTTGAGCCTAAGGCAATAAACACCCCCTCAGTGCAACACACACCAATTCCAGGCTATGGACCCTGCCTTAACTGTGGGGAACAAGCAGAGGCTCACTCATCTTCTCATCCTAGTCCTGAAACTCCTCCACGAGCTGCCAGTGTTTGGAGTTCTGCATTATTGGGCAGGGTTGCTGTACCCTCAGGTCCTTGTGTGTTTCTCCCCAGGCATTCCCTTGGATTGCTATTTCTCAATGGGAACCAAGGGACAACTTACAGAGGGTCCCCCACTTCCATCTCTGCTTAAAACTGGCGTTTTTCCTGGGGATTCCACCTAATCATCCTCCTGCTTTGTTTAGAGAAAGACTTCAACTGCATCTATGAAAAGTGATGGACATTTACATGGAAAAAAGGCTCTGCTTTTAGAAAACATCAGTTTCATAGCTGCCTGAGTAAAACTACTGGGAAATATCCTAGATGTTTAACTAAATAGGGTAAAATACTCTAGAAACCAAAATAAAGGACAAAGATTCAGAACAGCTTTGAAATACAGATGTGTCATTCCCAAGATGTCTCTAAAAGACTTGGTGAGAAAAATATCAACATTAGCTCAGAGACATGCCACAGAAAACCAGCACTGAAATTTCAGTGAAAGGTTGAAACTTTATGACACCAAATACTCATTTGCATCACTACTCCCTGCATACCCATCTCCTAATCAAGGTCCTTCCTAAACCAGAACCAAAGCTAGAGCTCTGTGACCAGCATGCTTCATCTCACCAGACCTTAGTTACAGCACACATATTCACAACTATATTCTTATCCATCCACTCTGAAAACCTGATCAGCTCTCCCAGAGAGGCTCTGCAGGAGACAGAACAACCAGAGGACATGGAGTCACACAGCTGCATTGTCAGACAGCACACTTTGGGACAGCCCACTGCATGATGAATGAATTACCCAAGGGAGCACCACTCAGACAGGTTACAGCATCTGAATCCCTCAGGAGCTCTAAAACAGAGAATGAAGTGTGGAGCTCAGCAGGGAGGGAGGCAAGGCTGAGCACAGCCAGCTCAAGGTTGCTGAACCTGTTCACAAGTGATCCACACAAGCAAACTCAGAAGGGTGGTGTGTGTGCACACAGGCCACAACAGCTCCCTGTGTCACCTACAGACCACAAACCAGCCCTGCCCCTGGGTCATACAAACAAATCCAACTGCAGGCTCCATTCTATTCCTAGGACAGCACCAGAATCCCCAGCCTTCTCCAGGCAAGCACCTCTGTTGGCATCTATCTTTTGCTCCTTTGTCTGTACCTTTCTCCAGGTACTGGCTGCTTCCTCAAAACTTCCCCCCTTAGAGCCTGTCTTACCAACTGTACTCCTGTATTTTTGGGAATCCTTTGTCCTGTCCCCATTAGTGCTTTTCAAACCCTGCAGCACTGCCCATCTTTGTTTCCACTCCTGTCCTGAGGCATTGTGACTCTTCCCTTGTGACTCTTGCACTGCTGCCTCCCTCTTTTCACTCCTCAGTGCTGGCAGTCACCTCAGGCCTTGTCTCACCAGCTGTAAACGCTCTCCAGGAGAACAGGATTGTACATTTGGGATGATTTCATAACACAGCAGCTGTGCTTTGCTTTTTTCCTAAAGAAGTGCTAATTTTCTCAAGAGACGCGCAGCAATATCAAATTAATGCTGGCTTATACCTAGGAGGTTTGAATATTTCCAAACCTGCTAACACAAATGTAATTGCAGTTTTATGCAATTGTCTTGTTAATCTTTCTTAATCACAATTTTAATTCAAGAACATCTCACTCCTTTTGTTTCTGTCCAGGGAAAAAGGTAACTTGCACACAAGAATCTGTAAGAATTTACAAGAAAAGTTACAGAAATAAAATGTGCAATGCCACACCAAAAAAAGCATACTACAGCAACTTATCCCATCCAAGTGTTTTTCCCACACTGTCAACAAACACCAAGAGCAGGAGAGCAGTTACAGAAGCCTCACCTTCACCAAAACCCAAAGGGCACTTGCAGGGCCAGCTGTCTACCCAGCTGTAAGCCTATGAGGAGGTTTTCAGAAGAACAACTTATTCCAGTTCTCATTGTTCCACTTTAATGACAATACCTCAATGAATTTTATCATGCAGAAAATCAACCTTCATAGCAACTTGGTTTCCTTGGCTTCCAAATAAATCAAGGTAGAGAACAGGCCATCAAATCTGATCCCCACAAGACTTCCAAGCTCACAATGTATTACCTTTAGTTCTAAGCCAAGGCCTGACATCACCTATCTGCTTATAATACTATGAAATGCATAGCAACCTGGGATTTTAGGATGCTTTCTTTCACACTTTCCATGTGTCCTGCCAGTGGTTCAGGTGCCAATGAAGTATGCCCCACATCCAGCTGCAAGGGCCATTTCTATACCTGAAATTCACCAGCCAGAAGTTTGAACCTTGTGGTTTTATTCAATAAAATAAATAATATGTTCCCACACGACAATTATGCCTTATGTTTAACACAGCTTGCTTTAGGATAACACGAATTAGAGAGAGCCTAGAAAAGCTACAGAAATACAAAACACTCGAGAACCACATCCCACTGGGGAATGACTTTATGCTGATTCCCTGTAGATTTCTCCTTGACAGGGTCAATGGCAGACGCCACCAGTCTCTGAAGGAGTCAGTCAGAATAGCTGCCACCATCACAGAGGTCTCAGCAGACGCTGGGGCCCCTGCAGTGCCTGATGATACAATCAGGCAAGAATTATAAATAGAAACTCAGCTCCATACCTTGAAGTTCTCATGGAATAAACTTTATTATACGATGATCAATTTCCTGTCCCACCCGTCTATCACTCTCCTGACCCACCACTGCTGACAAGCCCCACCAAATCATATGCTTGCTTTTAAAACCAGCAATCCGAAACGCCTGAGCAGGAGTTCATCTCAAGCAGCCCCAGAGAAAAAGGGATTTGGAAACGAACATCTTGCCAACAAAGCAAGACAGATCAGTCCTTCTTCAGACGCGTCCACTTCCACCGAGCTGCCCATGAGCCGTGCGGGCTCCGCCGGAGCCGGGCCGGGGCTGCGCTGCCCACGGTGCCCCGGGCATGCGGAGCGCCCGCCGCCCCAGCCCTGCCCGCTGCCCGTGCCCACCGGCCCCTGCTGCCCTGGCAAAGGACGGCGGGAAGAGCCCCACGAGGAACCCAGGAAGGGCCGGGACTCCAGAACCTGAGCGGGTCCCCGGGTCCCCTTCCCGCCCCTCTGGCAGGGAGTCCTAGGGCTGACAGACCCCCGTCCTCCCGCTCCAGCCCTGCCCCGGCCCCACGGGGGCAGTACCTGCCAGCCCGCCTCCGCCCTCCTCGCCATAGCCCCGCCGCCTCTGCAGCACGAAGTACTGGTTGGAGCGCTCCTGCACCCACAGCTTGAGGGCATTTTTCAGCAGCACCTCCTCGGGCTTCAGCCACATCGCGCGGCCCCTCGCGGCGCAGCGCTTCCAGCGCCGTGCCCGCTCCGCGTTCGCAGCCGCGGTGCCAGGCAGGGGAGGGCGGCTCTCCTAAAGCATGCTGGGAGCTGTAGTCCTTGCCGCCAGGGGGCCGCGCTGCGCTGCCGCGCTAGGACTGCAACTCCCGTCGGCTGTTCCCTCCCCTGCCTCGGAACTACAGCTCCCGTCGGGCCCTGCGCGCTCCGTGCCGCGTGGCGGGGCGGGGCTGCTCAGCCCCGTTAGCGCCGGCGGCCTGTTCCGGATCGGGGATCCCGGTTGTGTGTGCCCCGGAGCAGGGATCGGGGGTCCCTAGTCCCAGCCGTGTGTGCCCCGGAGCGGAGCCGGGGGTCAGGGCTGTGCGGTGCCCCGGAGCAGGGAGCGGGGCCAGGGTCCCTAGTCTCGGCTGTGTGCCCAGAGAACGGATCGGGGGTCCCTAGCCCCGGCTGTGTGCCCGGAGCGGCTCTCGTGCTCTCCCGCACCCAGCCGTGCCCCGCTGTCCCTGCCCTGCCCCGGCGCGGCAGAAGCCGCCGTGCCCGCTCTGCCCATGGCGCGAGTCCCGCTCTCAGTTCTGGCCAAGCCTGACCCCATTCTCAGCCCACGGACAGACAGACAGACGTCACTGGGGACGGGATTGGCGCCCAGGTGTGTTTTGCACTGCAGGTGGGGTTTGGCGTGCACAGAGAGGCTGACAAAAATCAAACAAAGTTTCAGAGGGCTGGATGCCCCACTGCCTGCCCTGCTCAGTCTCTGGTGCCCAGGACTTCCCAGAGCTGCAATCTTTTACCACTTCCATGTAAGAGCCACTCCTGCTCCTTACACAATCTGCCATTCAGTACAATGGAGTGAGCGGGTCTTCCTGATTCCCAGGAACTTTTGTGCACTTTCCTTAGCACTCTATTTCCAGCATAATTGACCTTCCTAAGATTTTCAAGGATAATGCTGTATTGATTGTATGGCATACAAAAAATACAGCAGACAGTTGTTTAAATTCAGCCTCTGCTTTGAGCTCTTTCTAAAAAAAAATTATGCCCATTATGCACTAATTGTACATTGCAACCTTGGCACTTTTGCTTTATACTGCCTTCCTTCATGCTTTTCAATAGTACTTCACTACCAAAAATGCTGCTGCCAGCACTGGGCTATTTGTGAGCACAGGCGCAATGAGGTTTTGCCAAACAGTCACAGAAATTATTGGGCAGTGCCCATCTGCTTCCAGCTGCCCAAGCAATCACCTACGAAAGGAGCAGTGTGAAAGCAGACCCAAGTGTGCAATCCCATTTAACTCACAGGAAGCTTCAAAATTGGGTGAATTTTTTCCTTTTCAGTCACTCATTGCACCACAGCAATGGAAGCTGTAGAATTGAAGAGCTGTACTTTGGGGACTGGATATAAATTTAACTATTGCAATTCTTTTACTTGTTTTTATAACAGAAAAGGAAACAACAGATTTCTGGTGGTCTGTCTTTACTAGAATGGAAAAATAAAATAAAAGTCATTAGCCAGCACTTGGTAACTAACACAAATCAAACATTAATGAGAGTCCCTGATACCCTGGCACCCAGCTCCTCATGAGGCAGAGTCTCCAATCCCCCCCTGGAGCCACAGTAACAGACATTGCTGGGGATTTACCAGCTGAACTGACTGAGTGGTTCCTGCATGGATCCTGCTCCTCTAAGGGCATTCCCACAAAGGGTGTTTACCATTTAATTTTCCCCAATTAGACAAGCCCCTGGATACAGGAAATTAAGGACCTAACACAGATCTTCTAATTCTGATGCTAATTTTAAGGAGAGATGCCCTTGGCATTTCCTACCTTGCTTTTTGGTGACTCACACACACACTAGACACGTTAGGACATGTGTTACTTGCTTATATAACATTCAAACTTTGTTAATTGGTTAATATTTAACAGTAAAATGGTATTGCTTGGAAAATGTCTGTTTTGTATTTCTCACCATGTTTCAAAGTCTTGAATGTCTTTCTCTTTTCCAGTTTCCTCAGGCACTGGATTTTTAATCAATTACTGTTCAGATGCAAAGAGTGCTCCTCTATGGGCATGGAGGAATTTATTTATAGCCACTTGAAAACCTTAATCAGTGCACAATCGTGCTACAGTGTAATCAATGCCTTCTGCAGCAACACAGATCTATTTAGTGCTGCAGAATTTTTCTTTCACTTATTCAAGACTTATCCTAGAAATAATAAATTACTTCCCTCAAATAACTGTGTCAAGATTACATAAATAAATAGCTAAATAAATAAATGTTGGCTTTGCTCTGTATTACCTGCAGTTGAACAACCAGTGCAGAGTTGCTCTAGGAGTATTAATTAATTTTTAGTTCACACTGCATGAACACTACAATTTGATTTCAATTTTCTCTTGAAACCAAAATTAATTGCTGAAGCCAGTAGATCGATTTCCTTTATTCTTTTCCAAACTGCAGACATGACACCCCTGCAGGAGAGGAGCCCCATTCACATGTGCACAAGAAAGGCATCTGTCTAAACTTGAGGGAAAAGGCAGGGCTACCTTCTGTGCTGGTGTGTTAAACATGGAAAGAAATTACATTAAATCACACAGCCAAGGTAGATGTCTTTATTTATTATGTCCAACTGTTAGGTCACTTGAGAAGTGCAGAATTCTCCCTCTGAAGACTGAGATGGACTAAATCTCTCCATTTTGTGAAGAGTCCAACTGCCCTGATGGCTCAAACTGCTTTTATATGTTTGCAGTCCTCATCACAAGTCCTGCTTTTCCCTTTAACCAAAATCCTCACCTGAAACTGTTTCTATAGGGACACCTGAAAAATTTCCTCAAGATGAGAAAACTGTATTATTTTGATTTGAAATTTAGAATGAAGCCCTTTTGTAAAGCCTGAATTACAAGAGAGCACAATAATCCAGCACCAAGGCTTCCTCTCCTGCGGGGATAAAAAAACTTTCTCAGTCCCTCTTTGAGAGCACACAAGTGTTTGACTGAAGTGTTTAGATCAGAGCATTCCTGAGGGACAGGGGTAACTCCCTCCCTTTCCCTGAAGGAGTGAGCAAACACTTGAAGTGATGCCAGAGCCTGTTCAGTTTGCTCTTTGGGGACAGAAGGATTGACATGTCTGTGTGACTCAGAGGGAATATTAACACAGTCAACAGGCAGACATTTTAGCAACCGCACCACCTGTGGGCTTATTATGTCCATTTTCTTACACATGAGCAATAGCATATCTATAGAAAACCCCAAAGCTATTGCACAATAACAGCAGGTTTTTATTGCTTTTCAGGAACAACCCTAGCCCCAGGCACACTCCCATTGGCTTCTTGCTCAGAGGAAAGAGTCTGTCATGCCACAGCACACACATACACACACAAGCATAAATACACATGACCCAGAGACATCCTAACCTGTGGCATCACCAAAAACAAGGGAATATTTTGCTGCACAGTCCCCTAAGTAGGGTTGGTAAAGACAGGTGCTATCCATGGAACTTGGAAATACAAAAAAGTGACAGTGGACCTTTGAAATTTCTTTAAGGCAGTCTGGCAGCAACGGACCCAGGTTTAGTATCAAAATGGTGCTCGTGAAGGTGTTCACCCAAGTTTAGTATCAAGGTGGTGTTCACTTTCATTTTTAAACCAAATCCCTTGCATAGCTACTAACTACAAACCAATCTGCACAGATATGGACGCGGCAGACTTGCAGTAGCTCACACACTGCTCAGGCACTGACGCTGCACATGTTCCTTTAGCAGTGGTCACATTTGATATGAGAATCCCTCTGAAAATTTCCCTCTGAAATGAATCTCTCTCTGAAAATTAGTGTAAGTGCCCTGAGCAAGCAAGCCTGCCTAGAGAGATCACATGGACTTCATCTCATGCTACAGATGACAGGTTCAGCCATGGGAGCTTCTGCACCCCCCAGTTCTCCCCTGGTGCATCTCTTGAGAAAGGGCTGTGCATTCACTTTACCCTTAGAAATCAAGTCCTGGGAAAAGGCAGTTTGTTGCTCTAAAAAGGCAGCAAATGTAAAGCTTGAATTCTATAAACAAAGCAACCCAAAAAGTGCCTTTCAATGTATTGAATTAACCGGAATCCCTTCCCTTTTTCCCTCAAACATCAGATTTTGCTCCTATTGAACACAAAACTGGCAGATGATTTCTTGAGTCTGTACCCTCATAAGATTCTACTGCATTGCAGCTTACACACCACAATAAATTTATACCAACTTTGTGAAATAGAAATGGAATGAAATGATCAGGGGCTACATATTTGCTGCTTGGCTGTTCCTTTCACTGCTCTGCACTTCAGAGGTAGAATAAAAAGACAATCACAGCAAATGACAGCTTCAGAGTGGATTATAGTCAGCTTTGCAACTGGAGCTGAGAGCCAACTGGTATCTTCTAGACTAGACTTGGAACTGAGCTATAAGGAAATACAAGAATTAACTGCTCCCAAACCAGCCAGAAAAGAAGACAAGAAATAATTTTTAAATGTTTTTTCCTCAAAGCAAGCATAGACTTTGGAGTAAGGAAGGGATGCTGAGCAACCTGACAAAGGAAAAGTGAGATGCAGCCAGTCTGGTCTGAAGTTCACATGGCAGACTGCCTTGTGCTGAACTTGCCTACCAGCACAATTCAGCAGCTCACTGAACACATCCTAAGGTGGCTGGATTTTCCTTACAGCTACTAGGTTTCAGCATCTCAACACAATTTCAATCCATGTAACAGTAGCATCCTGCAGGTAACAAGCACTCCTTATTCCAATTACTTTGAGCAAACACTGCTTCTATTTGGCCTCCCAGAAGGATGTGTTTCAAGGTTGTGGGACAGGGCAAATTCAGCATCTGCTTCCATGAGAGCTGATAATATTTTATGTCAGTCGGGATCATCAAAAATAGTGTTTTATTTACATTTACATTTTCATATTCAAATTCAATACAAATTACGAAATATTTACAACCATTGCATTTGTACTATAGCTAAGAAAATGCATTGCTTTTCCCCCCAGATTCTTAAGGTATTTATTGGAGGCTCTAAGACAAAATCCTACTAAACAATAGAAACTAGTCAAAGATGCAGAGGTAAAAAAATAAAGTGCATTTAGAAGATGTCCTTAGTTACCTTCCCTGGACAAGCCAAGTCAGTTCTATTGAGGCACCCAGTGTTCCTACTTGACCCCATCTCAACTCCACAGAGGACAGACAGCTTCTCCAGCCCTCTGTTACACTCACAGGACATCAGCTCTCCCTGCAGCTTGTGCACTTGAGCAAGACAACGTACAGCAACAGTCAGCATTTTTCAGAGACTGGATCATTTCTGAGCAAAACACACCAGATCCTTTCGTAAGAACTATCTTTTCATCTTCAGCTGAGTCTTTCCTGAAGTCATCCCAGACTCTCACAAAGCCAGGACTCTGCCACATTGCTGGTGCTAGAGATGGTCACAGGCTCCTCAAATCACTTGAGGATCTTTCAGACAAACTAACGAGGTTTGAAAAGTTCCTGCAGTTGTTCCCTTTACAGTAAGTGAGATTTGGCCTGTCAGCTTGCAGCTCTCTTTTCTTCCCCTTTAGGAATGTGTGGTTGGCAGGCTGGAGTTGAGAGGTAGAGAATCAGTCGGTTACTAGAGAACCAAAGACACTGTGGACAAAATCCAGTTTGACAAGCATTAGTTTGCACTTTCTCCTATCAAAATAGTGCACTGAAACATTAAATACCATGTTGCTTTAAACAAAACTGTCTCATAAATAAGTATCAGAACAATCAAAATAAATTTGTTGACAATGAAAATCCACTTGAATGAAAATAACAAACAACAAAAAGCCCCAACTCAAAACAATTCCCAGTGGAGACAACTAAGAAACGTAAAAAATCTTCTCACTTAAACATGGTAGAAAAGCTTTGCTGAAGATGGAATTTTTGTTTTAGTTAAAATCTGCTGGTTTTCTTTATATTTAAGACAGCTTTATCTGGAGAGCGTTAAGACTCCTGTGGGAAATACAGTTTTAAGAAAGGCAAACCATACAATTACAATTTGGACAGGTCTATTTATCTAAACATTGCCAATGCAGTATTTTCTGCAGCAGTCTTGCAACTTTTGGTTTATATGGAATGGCAGTAGGCAGCTCCTTGCAGAAGGCTTGCACCACGAGGCTGGGCATGTTCTTAGGACGTGGCTTCATGAGCAACTCTGCTCTCAGAAACTTGTGTTTCATCTCCCTCAAAACCTGGGTTGTCACCATGTGAAAGGACAGTCACAGTGGAGGGCTGGGGTTCTTCACTCACAGGATGTGTGTTGTCACCTGTCCAGAAGAAAACCAAGCCAAGACAGGTTAAAAAGTGCTGCAGCCAAGTGTTACCATCCTAAAGCAAACCACACAAACTTGATTTGCACAAGTTCAAAACCCTGCATTTTCCTGCAGAGATGGAAATCCAAGGCCATACTCCAACCACCTCTCTCCTGGTGCCCCTTGTTACTTTGGGAGCCACTGCCTGTCCTTTCTGGAGATGCTTGCTCAGCTCAGTAGTGCTGAGCAAGCTCAAGTTGTGTGCATAAGCCACAGAATCCAACTAGGAGCATATTAGCTGCTCTTGCACCCTAAGGCTGCTGAAGGCAGGCATCAAGAGCAACTCCTAGAGACCATGCTCAGGATAAACTGGGGGGAACCTGTGCTGACTTGGAGAAGGCTTTCTCCCTGCAGACTAACCTTGTCTGGCTGATGTCCCTGGGTGTCCTTCCCACTTCAAGTGAGAATGACCCATGACATGTAATGGTCCAGCATGCCCCGAGTTGTTTAGAGGGATGCAAATTCAACTTCTGATGTTTAGCTCAAAGGAAGTGTCCTCTTCCCTACTGGGTACTTCAACAGGGCACTCCCAAACACACACCATTGCTGCAGCAACACATCCTGCAGGAGACAGGCAGCAAATCCCAAATTTTCCCATCAGCTAGCCTTCCCATGGGAAATGGAGCATCCCCTTCCTAAGGCCATGCCACAACTCAGGGGATAGTTACTTTCCTTTGTTTATCTGCAATCTTTTAATTTTTGAAGCCAAGAGCAACACTGAGGATGTGTGTGTGTAAAGCTGAGCACTAAAAAGACATTTCCAATTTGTTTGCTCTTGTTCAAAAAGATAAAGTATTTGGAAAATCTGATATTCTTTACAAATTAACACTCTCTAAAACCAAGGATGACTCAGCCTTGGTGAATCTGAAATTCAATTGAATTATCTGTCTTCCCTATCTTGCACCATCTAAGCTAGAGCAAGAGTGACTCCCCACAAGTTTTTTTAAGTAACTACTTACAGCAGACAGATCTAGTAGCAAAGCAATACTCACTCATCCAAATGAAATCTCCAAAGAGACAAAGGGACAAGGGACATCTTTGGAAAAATCTTTTTGCTCTTGAAGTAGTAAGCCTCTGACTTTGAACTAGATCTTTCATAGACTTTGGCTTTTAATTCACATTAAAGTTGTGTTTCATTTGAAAACAAAGACCAAGTGTCAGAGCTAAGGGCTAAAACAAAATGGAAGACTAAGATAACCCTGAAAAACAAACTATTCAAGCCCTGTGAGATGCTATGAAGGCAACTCCCCCTAACTCACAGCCTAAGCAGCCAAGTGCAAATGATGTAGCAAGGCAGATGAAAGAGCAGACATACTTTCTGATGGTGCCTGTGCCTCCTGAGCAGATTCATCTGGTCCCTGTACAGAATCATATCCAGATGATGCTGTTTCACTAAGATTGTCCTCTTCAGTAACTATAGTGACAGTGGATAGAGGTCTCTGGCCACTGGATCCTGAGGCTTGCACAGGCTCAGACCGTGGTTCTACATCCATCTATGTGAAAAAAAAGAGAAAATGGTTAAGTTACAACTTGGCAGAAGGGTGCATCTTTCTGGGAGAACAATGCCTGCAAGGACAGAGTCCGGAGCACTTTTACACAGAGGGAAAAACGTGAAAAGGAATAAAAGCTCTGCTTATCAGAGGGGAAATCCAGTTACTGCCTAATTGAGTGGGAAGCTCAGACACAGCTTTGCATTTTTACCCAGTATCAGGAAAAGGCTTCCTTCCACTCTCAGTGCAGATCTGCCCCTCCAGACAAATGCTGGCTCACAGTTTAACTGGTCCAGGCAGCATCAGGCACTGGCAACAGCATCTTCCTCTGGCACTTGCAACAACGAGCAATTACAGAGCAAATCAAACTCCTGATGTATCCTAGGAAGTCATGCAGTTCCAGAAATGTCATACCTGCTAACACATTCACTTTTCAAGGGTTCTGGGTACTGAGCAACTAAGAGAGGCTGGTTTCAGGGACAGTATGAGTTGTCAAAGCCTGCCTGGAGATTTGAGAAACACCCTTAGCTGTGAGCACAAGAATTAAGAGCAATTTTTCCATCGGGCATGAGTCAGCTCTGGCTGACATTCTGCCCAAGCCTTTAGGTGACACCAACTCACCAGGTCAGCTGCAGGCTTCCCTAAAAGGGACACCACAATTACTCCTGCAGCATCTGGCCACAGACATGGCACACCTGTGTTATCACCTGCACTCTAGAGACAGCATGAAAAAGCTGAAGGAGTGGCACAACACCAGTGTAACACTGCAACTGGCAGCTGCCACCATGGCAGGCTGCTGGCTTACCTCAACACCCAGCACTTTGAGGATGTCACATTTGCACAGAGGACACGTCCCGTGCTCCAGAAGCCAGGGGTCAATGCAGGTCTTGTGGAAGACATGGCTGGGAGAAGAAGGCAGCCAACAGGTTAGGTTTCATTCTAGGAAGATTGCTCATGTGCCAGCTATGAAGGACCCTTTTGTAACACCAAGGATTTATTCCTTCTAGAATGGATGACCTTATTTTGCCACAAGTTTCAGCTGAAAGTTATGGATAGTTGATCTTTCAACCTGTAGCTGGTTTGTGCTTATTAGTACCCCAATACAACTTGCTATAATTCAGCATTAACATTTTTGTTACACCTCAACAGTCTAAAGCTGTTTTTCCAAAACTGTGTACAATACATTTCCAGATAATTTAAATGATACAGCTATGGACATCTCAGCCTTAGCTTTAAAGTTAACTTCTGTCATACAGATGTAGACAAAATAGCATTTGTTTCTGTTGTAATTACATAGGCAAATCATCTCACAGAGTTATGTCCTGAAGATAAACTGTACTCCCACCCATTTACTGTGTCTGTGCAACCACTGTGTATTCTAAGTGGATATTTGGCAGGCTCTACACTCAAGAAAGTAAATATAGCTCAGCCATCACAGATGCAAATGTGTGCTTCTATTAAGACACTCAGTTCCACAATGGGTTTAAATTAGGCCACAGATTTAGGAGGATGACTTGAAATCCTGTGATCTGCCTGTCCACTCAGCCTGAATAGAAACAGCAAGGCAAACAAGCACTGCTCAGTATTAATCAACCCTATTATGAGGTAAGTGCAAAGATCCAGTGCTCAGCAGCCTACACTCCAGCAGGATCCAAGGATTCTCCAATTCAACTCACACCACTGCCACTTCCTTCCAGCTGCATCCACATAATTTTTGGTATAAAACCTGAAACTTTCTTAATGCCCAACTATTTCAAGTCCTTGAACTTAATACTGGACTTGTGCACCTCTGCAACTATAAATGCCTTCAGTTTGACTCTCTGGGCAAGAATGCCCTTGGCAAATACCCACACCCCAGGGACTCAGATACCATCAATGTGATTCATAGGAACATTCCTTTGATTGGTTCTTTCATAGATACAGTTAAATGCTTCCAGCAAGTAGGGTCTCAGTGTTGAAATCAACCACCAAAATCAAGCATGTTCTTGCAGTAAATATTAGTTTATCTCTCACATAAGGGAAAATTTAATATAGTTGATACTGGCAGATATCACCACTTGTGAAGATTATCAGGTCCATAAGTAATTTTAAGCTAGCATGCCTCTGAGAGCTGCATTTGGGCCACAGAGGAAGGAAACATCACAAATGTATGTAAAAGCAGTCTCAAGAGGAAATGGAGCAAATTTGTGTACAAAGAACACAATCAAAAAATGTTACTCCACTCTTACCCAAATAAGTCATGCTTTGTTTGCAGGTTCATACCAAGATTAGAAGGGTTTATAGGGAAATAATGAGAAGTCAGGTTTCCTATCAGGCAAAGTGTCTGAAGCCTGTCTACAAGTTTCTGTACTCGTGGCATTTAGTCCATTACTAAACAAAACTACCTACGAGTATAAACATGACAACTGGATAATCATTAACATACATGCCTGAAAGGTTATTCAGTTTTGGGGTTTTTTTAAAGTATTAAGTATTACATCAAGGGAGTTGGTTGATAACACCTTAGCAGACCAACTTTGTATTACCAAAACAGCTTAGAGGTCCTACAGGTTGTGAGCAGAGAAAGCCTTTGCAAAGCTGAAACCTGGTGCACAGGTAACTGCAGCTGAGATCTGCCAGTGTTTGACAGCACTGCTCAGCACACAACAGCAGATACCCATTTCTCTATTCTTCAGAACTTCATTTCCTACATCAAAATATTTTCAAGTACTTTCTGTAACCCTCCCTGAAGGTCATGACACCTCTTCCTTTGCACAATTCAGGCAGTTCATGTGGCAGCCCTCTGATTTTAGAAGCTTGGCCAGAGCAGTCCCAGCCAGCAGGCACAGAGGGAAATCCCACAGAACAAGTTTCCTTAAGCCCTGGGGCAGCTTCACTGCTCACCTTAGGAGCAATCACATTACAGCCTTAGTGCTTCACTACTGGGCTTCCACAGCAGCACAGCAGTGAGGTACAACAGGAGA
This sequence comes from Zonotrichia leucophrys gambelii, assembly GCF_028769735.1. NCBI lineage: Eukaryota > Metazoa > Chordata > Aves > Passeriformes > Passerellidae > Zonotrichia > Zonotrichia leucophrys. Next base: position 7,853,897 of record NC_088174.1, read on the forward strand.
GAACTGCAGAAAAATAAACTGCTATAGCTCTATTTTGGTCTCTGTTTCAGAGGATGCACACAAGAATAGAAATGCTTTCTTCTAAACTACAAAAGCCAGCATGTTTTAACAAATTTAGCAGAACCACAACCCTAGCAGTGAACAGTAATTTAAGGGACAAGAAACAGGCAACATTTTGCCAATTACCTGCAAGTTAGTGGTAACATTCTGATACACCAGCAAAGGAATAGATCTTTAAAAAGTCCTGGCATCCCACTGAGGGACACTGTGGCCTGCTAAGTTATGTGTGTCAATCCAGTCACACAGGGAAAGTGATGAACAGAGGCCATGGGGGCACACTGCAATTGTATATTCACACTGTTTCTGTCATTCAAAACATTGTTTTGATAGATATTCAAGAATTCTCATGGTACAACAACTTGGGGAAAGCTTGTTAACAAACATGGCAGAATTTTGGATAAACGGCCAGCCTGGAAGACAACTTACTTGCAAGTCAGAACACGCATCACATCATTTGGCTTGTACTGCTCAAAGCACACGACACAGGAATCTCCATCTGGACCAGTTTCCTAAAACAGTGAAATGAAGTTACAGCTTTAACACACTTTGAAAGCTTCCTCTGAACTCCAGATAGATTTACTTTATGAAGGGGGCTAGCTAGAGTCATCCACGATGCTCCCAAATGTAATCTTACATAAACACACTTTGTGGATTACTCACAGTCAAGCTGACACTTCAAAAGAAGGACTGAAAGCTTAAACCCATGGTTTAGAATTCCAGCTGAAACTGTTATTGGATTACTGGAGGCACCAGTGTAGAGGTTTAGAAACTGCTGCCTCCAGTTTTAGTTACAAGAAGAGCTAGGGAAGCTGATTAGATTTTAGTTTATGTTTAAGCCTTCATGCCAGCAAATTAGGTCCTCTCACATCAGCAAGACTACAAGCAAGCAGCTAACAAAATAAACGGGTTTATATTGAATAGAAGCCTTGAGGCCTGGAAAAGGACCTGGTCTGAAGGAGGAACTGTGTCTGCCACCAAGAGTTACAGGCTCAGAGAGGCCTCTGCCTCCTGCTCCAGGGCTAGGGAGCTGCCCGGGTTTCATGCCAGGCTGTGCTGAACGCAGGGGGGTCTCAGGGTCAGTCCTACCTTGTCCCCTTCTTTCAGGGTGCGCAGCTGCATCTGCTCAATGGCCTTCTTGGCCCTGGCCCTCAGCCGCCGCTGTGACACAAAGCAGTCCTGGTCAGACACTGCCCTCCCACTGTTCATTTACTAATACTTACCCAGGTGCCTACAGCAACAGTTTAAAAACCCAGATGTTATCAGAATAAGCCAAGTAAGCATGACCGTACTGTTTGAAGTCAACATGAAATGGAGTTTTGGGACATACGGATGCAGCTCCTGACTGGATGACACACCAGACACACATTTATGTCAGCTTTGGTTGTAGCTAACCTTCTCACAAAGCACAGGAATTATAAGTGTTTTTTAGTTTGAGAAGATGCAAGATAATACCTTGATCACTTAGATCCAGCCAAAACAAACTGAAGCTTTCAAACTGACTTGGAACCGAAGACTGAACGTGGAGTTCAACAATCAATTGTTTATGTTATACTCACCTTAGGACACCTTCCTGCCACAATCAATCTGAGGAAAGGTGAAAGATTCTTTACCAATCTGCCCACTTAGCACCATACACCCTGAACTGCTCCTCCGCTCCCACTGCTTTACAGCTTGCCTGGCAACTGTTGCTGTCCAGGTGCCACTGCAGCACCTGGGGTTAGCCCAGAGCCGAGCTCTGTGTACGGGTCACAGGTTGGTGTTCCTGACTCCAAGGATGGGACTGTCCTCTCCCTGCCTGGTGCACTTCAGCAGCTCTGGCAGTGCCATCCCCAGCACAGCACTAACCTCAGGGACAGACCAGACTCGAGTTTTGCAGCTAACCAAAAAGCCTCTTTCCAATTCCACTGCTCCATGCAGGAGCCCCACATGGCTGCCATTCCAGTATTCCATCTCCTTAGGCATTGTAGCTCAGTTACAGGAAACTTTGCCATGCACTTTTCCAAGTGCAGTACTGGCGGCACAAGTACACAAGGACAAGTGGGACAAGGGCTTTGGCTGACACCAAACAATCTTGCAAGGACTGGCCATTCGAGTCTGCACAAGATTCCTTGTGCTAAAGCAGTTACTAGCAAACAAGTTGATTTATACATCCCCCTGGGAACCTGTCAAATAGTCCTAGCACAAAATGAGCTACTTTTGTATTAGTATTGGTTTTAGGAGTTTAATAGCTAGCAGCTACTAACAACTATCAAGGAAGAGACACATACAATCCAAAGGTGAGGGATGCAGACATGCATATTTGTTTAAACAAGAACTACTGAGACTTTCTTGCAAGTTTGTGAAGTTCTGCTGAAGGCATCAATATATGTTTCTGTATGTCACTTATGGTTAACTTTGAAATGATGTTGCCCTTGTCAAGGTTTGAGGCTGAAGCCAAGGGCAGCAGCCACAATACTGCTGCTTGCTGAGGGCCCCAAAAGTCTGAGCAGCAAACGGGGAAACATCAACTGAGCAGGAATGCAGCAATGCAAGCACTTCTCATACATGGCCAGCACTGTCACCACCACTTGTTATTAACTGAAAACGAAACTTTCTAGGAATGTACTCCCTCAGACAATATCTCATCTACACATCTATGTCAGGCCAAGCATATTAGACAGGACCCAACTGGCTGCACTGTTAATAATTTACTTGAAATAATATTTTAAGTTTTGCATGGGCACCAGTTTAATTGCTCCTCATTAAATGCATCAATGACAAAGTCACCTTTAACATTGATTTTGGCAAGAACACAGCAGAACACCCCTCCAGGGCATGGAGAAAGGTTGCAGAAGAAGCTTTATGTGGAATAGTCTACCAAGATATTCGAGCTTGGAATGTCAAAGCATTTTGTGAAGCCAGGTTTTTCAAGAGAATGCAAAACATTAATTATATTAGAACTATAAAATCCCCAACACAGAAAGAGCTAGAAAAAAAAAGCTAAGTTGAAGAAATAGAATCAAGATATCACAAAACAGGTCAGGTCCCAACTCTTATCAGGCTCTGGCAGGTAGAAGTAGTGAGGTATCCAAATGGGAAAATTAGGTTTGGAGTCACTCAGTCCTAAGTCTTCCTTGTTGAAGCTGCCAATTTTACCTCCAGCCCTGTCTGAAAAAGGTGCCTTCCTGGCAGCCTGGGAGCACAGCCATGGCAGTGCAGACCAGGCAGCTCTGAGGAGGCTGGAACTCCTGCTTTTCTCCTGTCAGCTAAGGAAGTTCTTCCCCACAGGTGGCTATTGCCATTGAAGCAGTTTTGAATTGTTGGAAAGTTGAGCAATTTACGTCCTCCAAAGCCATTAATTAGGTAATTTCTCAGCTGCAACATCTAATCTTTATGAAATCAAAGGAAGCAAAGACTTGAGCTGAAATTAGAAACCAGGCCACAGATAACATCATGGGTCATTTTGCTCTATTAAGAAAGGTTACTATATTGAGAACTGAATTTGTCAGTACTCCACTGACTAGAAAGGTAGAAAGCCACCTACCACATTTACCTCAATTCTCCACCTTCCTGCTACTGACCTCCCAATGCAGGAAGAAACTGCAGAGGAGGAGACTGGAATTTCAGGCCCAGGAGAAAAGAGGCATTCAAGAAGGAACTAGCAGGTTGCACAGTGTAGCTTGCTCAAGAGGAAAGAACTGCTCTGGTTTAACTGTTGGGTTAGGACAGATGTGCTACCAAACTTCTCTTTTCACTTGGATCAGAAGCTGACATGACTGGCTTTTCTCAATATTCACTCAGGGCCAAGCACAGGGCTGCATGGTGACAGGAAAGCCACCAAGATGTACCACACAAGCCAGGAGGTTGTTTGACTAATATTCAGTATTCCTGGAGCCAAAGCACTTAGAACTCTCAAACTGGGATCTACACTAAAATCCAGTCAGCAGCTAACAGGGCACATGGCAGCATCACCTTTTTCTAGTTCACCTGAACTAACAGGCATTTTCTTGTTATTCCTTCCTTACCTAATCACTGTGAGATGAGTCTGAGATGTCAGGGTATAAAAACAATTGAAAACAATTCTGGATGGTCTTTGAGTTTCCCTTTGACAGAACAGTATATTTTTACACCCTGACAGTAGAGAAGGTTTCTTGTACTCTTATACTCCACAAAGCACTTCTTGGGGCTCCTTGATTTCAGTTCTGCTGAAATCATGTGGAACTGGCATGTCACTATCAATGCTATTTTGTCAATCTGCAGCAAGCTGCTTGTGCACATGGAACCCAAGACTGCTAGCCAAGCAGACTGGATTTTCCCAGACCCAGCTATCACTGAGGCATTAATAACATCTGCAGTTTCTTGAAAGAGCTCACAACTGCACTCTTAAGTACCTTCAAAGGAGGAAACATTTACATGTGATTTAATGAACAGTGCATAGGGCACCCAGATTTTCCTGCTCAGATTTGTTTAGCATTATTAAACAGAGCTGTGAGACTAGGATAGATGGCAGGGTATTGAAGGAGGGGATTCATCAGCAGGAGACTGCATCTCTGTCCACAAATGCCAGCAAGAGAACAGCATCAGCTTAGAGACAACTCCACACTTCATCCAGGAATGGCAATGCTACATCTCGCAGGCAGATGACAACTTCCAGTATTTCCAACCCTGAGTCTGCCACTGTAATTCTCAGAAAGCTTCCAGTCAGAAAGCAGCTTTCAGCAAGCAGCAGCCTCCCAGCCTGTAGTAAAGTCATGCCCCATTTTGCAGACACACTTGCAGTCGTGTCTCCTGTTGTGGCAAGCACATAGGCAGTGCTGTGTGGGAAGGATGAGGGTCAGCTAAAAGCAGTTTTGCTCTCTCACAGCCCCCACCACATCAGCATTAGGGCTACACTGCAGTTCAGGGAGTATTTGTAGGAAACACAGTTAGCTGAGTACAATCAACTTTTCTCCATGCAGTTTACTCTTGGCTGCTCTTTAGGAAAGTTTTAAGCTGAGCAAAGATGTATCTCTTAGCATTTTAAAGATCAAACAAATTCAGTAATTTTGGTACTTAACCAAAACTTGCAAACCTCAAGTTCCCCACCATGGAGGGGTGGGGGTATAAAGAAACAGCAGCACAAACTCACCTGCTCCCTGGACTGGGCCCTGGCCATGATGAGCCTCCGGGCAGAGTAAGAGACATAGCAGCCCACAGTTGCTGCTGCCACCACAAAGAAGGACACAGAGATGAAGAGGATGGTGAAGATGTTCATGGACAGGCTGCGCTTTTTGCCCACTTCGATGACCATGGAGACCCTCAGGCCGCTCTGGATGCGCCGCAGGATCTCCATGCCCTTCAGGTTGCCAATCATGATTGCCACAATCTTCTCAGCACCTGCAAAGAAGGGGAAGCCATGGTCAGTTCCTAGCTGTTGTAAAAGAGGCATTGTCCTAGATGTGTTGCTACAAGTGCTAAAGAAACAGCTGTGGGAAGCTTCTAAATAGTATTTATAGATTCAATATGAACCAATGGAACAAGTGTCACCACTGTGTGTTTGTCCAGCTGAAAGTGTGTGCCATTACCTGTGAGCATAAGTGAACCATGTTCAGGATTCATTCCTCTCCACAGCATTCCTCACTCCTATATAGGACACAGACTGTCCTATTTTAGACACAACACTTCGGTGATTTACATTTTAACATGCCTTTGAACTACATGAAGTTAAAAATAAATCCTCTGCAGAGTAAGGTCACTGGGGATTGTGATATCTGTGTAGGGATTGCTTCCTGTAATGGATCCAACTCCCTCCTGCTGCTTCTTAGCACCTCTTTTCTAAATTTGACAGTACTTTTGAGTACTTCCCCAGACACTGAGAATCAAAGACATAGATCACCCTTCACTTCTGTATTTTCAGCAGCAATAGAGAAATTATTGAGGGAATATACACTGTGAAGTCTAAGTGTTTTTATGAGTTTCTCCTGAGATTCAGAGGGAAGCAAATATGAAGGGAGATGTGCTCCACTTTTAAACAGCTGGGGGCAAGATACCAAATGCCATCCTGATTTTAACAACAGGTTTTATTGGCTTAATTGAACACCACAGCAAGTCAAAGGAACCAAGGTGTTTATGGTAGGAAGAAATTTCAAGCAACTCCAGTCAAGCACAGACCAGAGCAAACTGGTTTCCTTTCAGGGACATGCAAGGGCTTGAGGACACCTGATACCATTTGCAGAAACATTAGAAAGTCCCAATATAACAGAGAGGCTCTTAAGAAGGGGAAAAAAAGGGAGATGAGTAAATTATCACTGCTCTCCCAAAACTAAATACAAGAAAAGCAGATTTGAGACCAGCTAATCAGGAGTCTCACTGCATTAAACCATCACCTGCAAAACATTCATAATAGACATTGCATGGGGAAGAATAAAGACTGTTACAAAGTGCTATTTTTAGCTAACCCCCCGGCCAAACACTCTTTATTGGGAGACCAATTGTTTTTCCCTCTGCTGAGTTACACAAGTTATTTCCCTCTGCTGAAAGTTATTCAATTTTCAGCCACCAAAAAACCCTAGGATTGGTGTTAAACCACAAAGGCTGTCTTTGGAGAAGTGTTTATTAGTTTTCCAGCTTGTTCACACAATGCTTGTGATCCAACACAGCAAGCAACTTTCCTCAGTGGGACAAAACTCATATTTTATTCAGAATGCTCCTCATAAAGACAACGGCATCACACAGAGAAGAGAAAAAAATAAGTCTCCCAGACTGTAACCACTCTTAAGGATGAACTAGGGCTTATAGATCACATATAAAATGAGCTGGAGTCAGGTGTTAGCAGCAAGCGAAGTCAGAAGCTGAAACTTGCTTTCATAAGCATGGAAGAAAGTGTGGAAGAACAGGCTGCAACAATGAGAAAATAAAAAGCCTGCCAAAAAAACCAAAAACCCTCTATTCCCCTATATTTCTGCATGCCTCACAGTAAATCTATCTTGTAACCACACATGCACAACACAAGACACAGAGTAGCAATTCCTATTAATGAAATGTCACCATCAGCCTGCAAAACCATTCCAGCTGCTAAGCCATCCTTTGTGAAAAAGTTTTACCCCTAAAGAAACAAACATATTCCATTTAAGTTTCAGACTCGATAGCTCACAAGGATGCTATCAGATGACAGCTTCAGTCCTCACTGACTCTTCTCAACCCCAGAGATTCCAGCTGCAGTTTCAGCTCTGCTTTGGATGAACACACGTGAGTGGCCAGCTGGTGGCCCTCACATGGCACAAGGGCAGCAGGAGCAGCCACGTCCATCAGCACATGTTTGTGACAACTTCTGTGCTTCTGTAACAAAAGCTAGAGGATCACCCCTACCCAATACAGCCTGAGCTGCTGCTTGGGTGCCATTATGACAGGAACTGAAACATGTTGTGGTGGCCTTGGGACCACCAGCCCAGACAGGGGTCCTGACAGGGCCTGGCCTCAGGCAGGAACAAGGTATTAGAGGGGTGGCAATGCAAGATGTAATCGAAACTATGTATTCTATTGCCAGCTGTTAAAACCAGAACAATGAAGAAGCCAGCATGCCAAATGCAGCCTCCAGCATTTTGGATCCCATCATTTTTTTCCCCCAGCTTTCTCAGAGTCTGCCTCATCTTTAATCAGACTGAAATTAGGTGCCCCCAGTTTTACCAGTATTCCTGCACTCTGTCCAAAGAGCACCTTGTCCAAACAGTGCCTTTGTTATGGCCACACTGCTTCTCCCCAGGACCAGCACAGCTCACCCCAGTGCTCCCAGCACTCCATTTGGGAATACTCCCACCCATCCTTGCTGCTGGTGGGACCACCCATCCATTTCAACAGCCCAGCTGGCAACCACTTAAGCCACCCACTCAGAAAAAGGAGAATGGAAGAAATTATTTTGATTTTCAATGTTTCATATATTTTAAAAAAAAGAAAAAAAAATAAGAGAAGTGCAGACTTTGGAGTTTGAATTATCAAAGAATGAACAGGTTCTCCTTAACCACAGCACCAGAGCAGAAATACTATCTGAAGGTTCCTTCAGGAGATCAAATACAACTCCAGCCTTGGTGCCTGGATCATTGTTTTTATCTACAAGATATGGTGCTTGCAGCACAGAGCAATAACAGTTGTGCCTTATGCCAAAGGAGCTAGAGGTATTCCCCTGGCACCTCTCCAACCCTTCCATCAGCAGAAAAGGCATTAGGAGATCAAGCTATCTCCTGTTCTTTAACATGAAAGGCACTGCCAGTTTACACTGCAACCATTTCGTACCAGTTTGGCACACCTGGCTCCTCAGGCATGTAAGAGGAGTATCTGATAGCCTATCTTGCATGTTCAGAAAAAACAAAAATACTGTGTCTTGAACACTGCTTATCTCGCTGCACTTGAATAGTAAGGAACGGGATTTCTGGGGGTTATCAAGCAGGCTGGTACAAGCTCACTGCTATCTGTTACAGTAGGAGGAAAAATAAACTAGCAGTGTACACAGGCTGAGCTGGCATTGCCAGCCTTACGTAACTCACCTCAGATGACAGGCCAGCACTGCACAGAAAGCCATCAAGTGTCAGCAGCACTCCCCACTCTGGGACACGAGGGCTCTCCCTGGCCTCAGACACTGAAACCAGACCCTGCAGGCCAGCTCTGCTCCCATCCATGCTACAGTGTGGATAAAACTAAAGTGCTGATTGCTGTCATCCACAGGAACAAGGCAAAATCTCATCAGGAATGTGCCCATGCCCACAGTCATCTTCCATCCCAGACACTGTCAGAGGAAACACCTTTACTGCCCTGTGATAAGCTCTCCCCTTTGCAGGAGGGGAAGGGGATTGAACTCATAGTTCAAGAGAAAGCAATATAAGCCTGGATAAGCTGACACTGTAGGCTGGCTCCTTCTTCCCCTGCTTTGCATGTTCTGCACAAACATTACCTGGCACCAAGATAAAAGAATCATTTACATTCAGGTTATTTTGCAGTCATTTAAAGCTACAGCCCCCTATGATCTGAACTGCTTGACTGGACTGCCTTTTCCCTCACAACTATTACCTAAGCTTAATTAAATCTACTTTCAGCTTGCTTTACTTGGAGTATGGCACTGTGTCTGATCTCTTCCTCCTAAACACAGAAGCCTTTGCACATACAGGGGCAAGCATTCGCACAAAATCATGGAATGGCAGGGGTGGGGAGGTTCCTCTGGAGATCACCTAGCTCAGTGCCCTGCCAAAGCAGGGTGACCCAGAGCAGGCTGCACAGGGTCACATCCAGACAGGTTTGGAATATCTCCATGAGGGACACTCCAAACCTCTCTGGGCAGGCTGTTCCAGTGCTCAGTCACCTTCACACTAAAGAAGTTTCTCCTCCTATTCAGATGGAGCTTTCTGTGTTTCAGTTTGTGCCCACTGTCCCTTGTCCTGCTCTGGACACCACTGAAGGGCCTGGTCCCATCCTCCTGACACTCACCCTTAACACATTTGTGTGCCCTCATGAGGTCCCCTCTCAGTTTTCTCACCTCCAGCTCACTCAACCTCTGGTTGTATGACAGATGCTCCAGCCCCTCATCATCTCCACAGGCCTTCTCTGGACTCACTGCAGGTGCTCCATGTCTGAACCCAGGAGCCCAGAACTGCACACAGAACCCCACAAGAGGCCTCACCAGGGCCAAGCAGAGGGGCAGGACACCTCCCTCACCTCTTCCCAATGCACCCAGGATCCCATTGGCCTTGTTGGCCACAAGGACACACTGCTGGTCATGGACAGGAGTCCATCAGGGCAGGTGGGGCTTTTCCACAGAGCTGCCTTGCAGCAGATCAGCCCCAGCCTGTATGGGGGTATTCCTCCCCAGGGGCAGACAGCTGCTAAACTTCATGAGTTCCTCTCTGCCCAGCTCTCCAGCCTGTCCAGGCCTCCGTGAATGGCACCACAGTGGAATACTGGAGGTGGAAACCAACCTGCACTCCATTCACTTTAAATAGTGTTATTATTTGTCAAATGAATCCAACAGTTACCAACCCTTTTTTTCTCCCCCCACCCCTTTGGAGCCTTAAAGTCTTACACAAATGCTCCCATCCCCTAAATCTTAGAATATTTACAACGGTAAATCATGCTCTAAAACAGCAGCCAGGACAGTAACACTTTTCAAGGGCACAGAAATGAATGAGATCTTGTAGGACAGCTCTCTTCACATGCTGTTTGGTCAGTTCCACCTTTCAATCTAGCAAACAGCATCTAAAACCTCCTGGAGAAACAGCAAGCAAAATTCCTAAGGAAAATTCTTTGGTGAGTTTACTCAACAGTTTTCATCAGTTTTGATTTAGTGAAGACATTGTTCACCCTCTCTGAATGAGAATGAGCTCACCAATAATATCCCTGGCTCCCCACATGCTGGTGGCAGCTCAGCGTTCACTGGGAAGAAGTGAGCTTGAGAAAGCTAATGGCAAAATGATGTAAAGGGCACAGTCTCAGCCAGAAAGCATCTGTCTGTGGAGAGATGACAGGTCACAGTGGACACAGAGGGGAGCTGTGCTGAGCTGATGCTGTGTGCCCCCAGCACACTCCAGGCTGGAGGCAAACAAGCACTGTCATTGTTTTAGCAGCACCATGTCCCTCACAATGAAGCCTCTGCCACCACAGCTGTCACTGAGGATTTTAATTCATCCCTTCACATTTCAGCAGCCCAGTAAACCCAAAGTGCAAGGGCACTTCACAGACCTATTCCAGGCTACCTAAGGGATGATGCCTACCCTACAGTTCTCCATGGCACAGAGGTACCTAAATTATATCATAAAGAGCAAGAGCAGGGATCAGAAGCTGTCAATAGCACCAGTTTGTCTCATCCAGTTTCTCAATGCTCCTGCTGTTTGCTCCCAGACTGCTGTGCTGGGGGCAGCCCCAGCCACTGTCACACCCCACCATCCCCTGAGGGTCACCAGACAGACCCACGTGCTACAATTGCTTATCTGAATGCCACTGCAGCTGTAACATCAATTTATTATAAACCAGGCAGCCAGGAGAACCAAAGTGAGTTTGAGTGTATAAAGACAAAGCTCAGCACATTCACATCAAAAAGCTAATCTCAGAAGCAAAGAACTACAAACTCCAGACACTACAGACTGCAAATACCATCCAGGCACAGCAGATGCATGCAAGGTCCTTCTCAAAAAGGAACTGAAGGAAGGGCTTAATGATCTGCAGAGGCTCATCTGGCCACAGCCAAGGAACATGAGAGAGGAAGTGCCATTAATTAGATCCTCCATCCTCATTCCTCTCCTCAGATGTTCTCAGCACAAATCTTCTCTCACTGCAAGAGGTGCACTATTTGTTTACTCGAGGCTTACAAGGTCTCAGCACAGCCTGCCTTGGGAATTCAACTCTGACTCAATCTTTAACAGTTCTACAGCTCCCATCAGCCTTTTAACACCTTGGCAAAGTTTTAGCTTGTTTCTGAAGATGATACCTCACAAAAAGCAGTGGAGCACAGCTAGACTCTCCTGCCATACCCTGTTTTCTCCAAGCATATGGAGGTAAGGCTTCACCTCAGTGAAACTCCTGCAGAATAAGCAGCAGTGCTGCATATTTAACCTTTCCTTCCCCTTTCACCCACTGATGCATGTTTACACTTGAACCAGACCTTGTTAGCCTGATTCACGCTGCGCTGCTTGAGGCAGAACCATTCAGTTGTGTTCCCCCAGAACAAGCCCTCTGCAGATCAGGTGATGTGCTTCTCCAGTCTAGAGTTACACCATAGGACAGAAACCAAAGAAAATTACCACAGTTGCTTTCTGACCTGCAAAGAATCCTCCTTCACCAGCTTCAAGGAAATACTGAACAGCAAAGAATGCTTCCCATGGGCACCACCATGCCCTCAAGCCAAACCACCCAACAGCCTGGTTCTACCTTAAGGCAAGGTCCACCTTTAACACAAACCAACTCTTGCCCTGCACTTTTTTCCCCACATGCTGCTGGTTTTCTCCAATCAAATGTCTTTTCCAGAAGGTCAATAGAGATTACAGAGAGGTGCAATTATGAGCACACAGAACTGTACTTTGAAACCCTGCTCAGCCTGACACAGAGCGGTACCATCTTAAAATGTGCACAGTTAAAAACTCAAGTTTGCTAATTGATATGGGTTTGTGCTTATAAACCACAAAGTAAATTTTACTTTGGACTCCATTAAATTCTTCACATTCTGCCTGTTAGAGATGATTAGGCAGGATTTGATCATATCTGATTTGGCTATTCACCGCATTCTGTTGTTTTAATTGCCACAGTGGTTTGCTTTTTTTGGGTAGCTTTTGTTGTTTCTTTTTTTGCTTTTAAGTTGGCACACCAAAATGTTATATGGATGCAATGAAGAATTCATCAGACTAAACATGATGATTATAAGAAACAAAGTCTCTGGAAGCAGGATGACTAGGACAAACACTGCCGCAAATACAGGCCCATTTAAGTCTTTAAGCAAGAAAGTTGCTTCAAAAGCCAAGTCTGAAGGCCCCAGAAAAAGGCATACTACACTTTTAGATAAGCTTCTGTTGCTAACTGTGATTTTGTTGCTACCAAAGTTCTTTAAAGGAAAGTGTATTGTGCCATACAGAGCCCACCCAGAGAGATCTTCCTTCTCTGCCACCAGGTGACAGCTCCATGGCCCACAGGTGACAGGAGAGCACCAGGTGCTGCTGGTTTAATTCCCCCCCACCCCAGCAAAGCCATCTCCTGCTACTTCCCACTGCCTCAGCTTGGAGGAAGCATCTGGTTTCTCTTGATGGCATATGGCCCCAGCCAGAGCAGAAATGCAGCCAAGTAGGAAACCCAGACTGCAAAGTCACCAGCAGCACAGCCACAGCAGACGTGGTGGGAGGTGTGGTTGCACAAAGCCCATTCTTTAATGGGCACAGCCACCTTCCCCCTGGCCCAGGAGAGTCAGAGCAGCCAGTGCCACAAGGAGGGCAGGAGAGGGGAGCCAGCCCAAAGCACAGCCAGCAAAGGGCACTGTGACCAGCTCCCACCTCCTGAGTGTGAGGGGCAGTGCTGCAGGCTGAGCTCATCAGCACTGCACAGGGGATACCCTGCACTGGCAAACCCAATGAGGCTGATGGCTTGCAGCCAGCTCCAGCCTAGCCATGCTGTGCTCACAGCCTGCAGTGTTTGTCCAGTTTGACCAGAGGGCCCCCAGCAGGGGCAGAGGCAGGGCTGGCCCAGGCACAGCTGTCACCAAAGCCCTGTGAGCAGGAGGAAGAGCATTGCTGTGGGAAGAGCCAGGAGCAGGGACGTGCAGACAGACACAAGGATGCAAAAAGAACTCACGTCCAGAGAATAACAAAAGGGAGGGTGGAACAGGAAAGAAAGTGAAGGACTAAAACAAAGACAAGCAGTAAAAGCAACAGCAGCAACAAGCTTAGCCCAAGCTTAGTTTAACAATTGTGCTACGACATGGCAAGGAGGAGTCAGGCAGACTAAATAAGTGGTTTGACAGAAGCTGTCTTCTTCAAGGAGTCTCTGTCCTATTTGTCTGCAGCTCAGCTGGGAAGTTTCAACATGCCCTCGAGTCTCCATGCCATCATGCAGGATAATCAGGACAGTTAGAGCCACTCTGACATAAATGCCTCAGCAAAAGCTTAAGGACAGCACAGGAAAGGAGGGAGCTCCTCTTGGAGCAAACCCTGCCAGGAGCCCCTGGCTGATGTGGAGAGGCAGCTCCCAGCAAGGTTAGGATGCTGTGGGTGTCCCAGCAGCCAGGATGGAGGAGGAGCAGGAGCACACGGTCCTTCCCCTCAAGAACAGGTTCAGCAGTGACCCAGCCAGGCCAGCAGTGCCAAGGGAGCTCCTCCAGGAGCTGCAGGATTAGGCAGGCACAGAGAACAGGGCTCAGGGCAGGGACGCTCTGTCAGTTCAGCAGGAGGAACTCGCCCAGCAATAGTCAGATCTCAATAGCATTTGTCAGCTGATGATTTGATTACATAAGAAAGCCTTGCCTCAGAAAGGCCAGAGCCAATCCAGACTGTATGTTTTGAATTCTTAAAGCAGAGTAACAACAGTCCTACAGCTCTTTAAGATTGCAAGCTCATTAAGACAGCAAACCTCCAGAGGCAGCTACTGTTTCCTTGTCTCACCAGAACACTTGCCTCCACTGCTAACAGAAATCCTCTCCAAACCTTCAAAGAGGGTTGCTGCAGGGATATAATTATTTTTCAAATCACTCAGAGCTTTAAGACACAGTACTCATTTTCATTGTTCAATTTCTCTCCAGAAGATGGGGCTTCCCAAAGCAGTGTCACTTGACAGAACTCCAACACACCCACAAGGGTGCGTGTCTGTCCAACAGCTGCACAGAGCCACCAAAGCCACTCATCCTGTCACACACAGGGCACCAGAAGGCATTTACACAGCTTTCAGCCTAGGTCTGTTCCTCAGGTAACATTAGCCTAAAACACAGCCAAATCTCACTCTTCATTTAAAAGATGGGCAGGTCACAAAAAACCTTCCACTAAGTAGGAGACTTTCTACAGCAAGAGAAGAGGAGCTCTGTTATCAGCCTGTTCATACTGGAAAACAACCTTTAAAGACCTTCAGCTGCTTGCATTAGAAGAGGCATTTTGCTGCTGAAAAGTTACCTACAGAAGAGACTCGTACTTCACTTATGCCTGAGCTGGTTAGTGTGCAGGGCATAGGGAGAAACAGCACCTGAGCACGGAAACCCAGCCCACTTTACAGCCCCAATGAACTCCAGTCTCAACAGGCATTAAAAGCCTCCTCATCCATCACCTCTACAGGCTCGGGACAGAAACCCAGGGCTCGGCCCGGCCAGAGCCCACTCGTCCTTGGCCCCAGATTTCGGACACGGTTACTCATTAATCACAGAAAAAACAACATCAGCGCCTGAAACAGCACTGGCCAGTCCGGGCAGAAGCTCCAGTGGCGCGGGGAGGCAGCGACATTCCCGGCTGCCGCCGAGGAGCCGCGGATGCGCGGCCGGGCCGGGCCCCGCTCCCGCGGCCCCCGAGGGACGGAGGGAGGGACGGGGTCGCTCCCAGCCGCTCTGTTTGCCAGCCCCCCGCGGTTCCCCGGCGCTCACCGTGGTGGGACATGGGCAGCACTTCGTTGCCCGTGCCGCGGTAGTTGTAGATGACGGCGGCGGCGGCGCCGCGCTCGGCGGCCCGGCGGATCTTGTCGGCGAAGGAGCAGCCGCCGCCGCGCTCGATGAGGGCGAGCCAGCGCGGGGAGCCGCCGGCCGGGGGGGCCCCGCTGAAGTTGGTGAGCGCGCTGCACGCATTGAAGGCGTCGGGGCTGTCGGGCAGCACCAGCAGCCCCTCGGCCGGCTGCAGCGGCGAGTCCAGCCCGTACAGGCCGCTCTCGCCCGCCTCCCAGCCGCTCCGGTTGCGGTCCACGCCGTTCTCCCACGACACGTTCAGCCAGGCGGTCCACGCCGCTGCCGCCGCCGCCCCGCGGGGACCGGGCGGCGGGACGGCGCAAAGCAACGCGGCCAGCGCCAGCAGCGCAGCCCCCGACAGCATCCCAGCACGGCCCGGCCCGGCCGCCCGCCGCCTAAAGCCGCGCCGCGGCTGCCGGGGGAGGAGCGGGGCCGCCCCCGCCGCGGCACGCCCCCGGCACCGCGCGGCACCAAGCACCGCCGTACCACCGCACCGCACGGCACGGCACCGCACCGCACCGCACGGCACCACCGCACCGCCCGCCGCCGCGGGAACCCCTCCGGGAACGGGCCCCACCGCTGCCCGGGGAGTGCGGGCCCGGGGCGCTGCGGTGCTGCGGGGTGGCCTCCGGGCATCCCCCTCGCTGCGCTCTCCCGGGCGCAGTGCGCCACCAACCCGCGTTTGTCCCGAGGGCATGCGGAGGGTCACCCGCCCGGGCCACCTCTCAGAAGTGACGGCTCCTCCTGACATCACCCTCGGGGGATGGGTGATCCCCGGGTGCCCCAGGGAGGGCGGCTCACCTCCTCCATCACACCCCGGCACAGCAGCCCCGTTCTCCGGCCAGCCCCAGTGCCCGCAGTGGACAGAGCACGGGGCGGGCAGGGGACTCCGGGAGATGCCATCTCCTGATCCTGACACTCCAGAGCGGCCCGGAGACACAACAGCGCCAGCACAAGGTGCTCAGCCGTGAGCCAGCCTGCTTCCAATAGCTGAATTCATGTTTGCTGAACACTCCGTCCTGACTGATGTTATCTTACAAAATACTGGGTAGCACTGCTCCCTCACTGGACTGGCCACTGCTGTCACAATAATTTGACAGATGCTACAAACCTGCCGCTTCAACCAGCAACCCCTTTTTCTACTTATATATTAGTTGTGTTTGCATCATTAATTATTATTTGATCTATGGAACTCACAACAGAAAGTCCTGTTTCTCCAGGGCCCTGCAGTTATTTTTGGGGCAGACAGTTTGCATGCACCTTTGCTCCAGCACTTACACACTTTTGCATGGGTGTCCTGCACCAGGCAGTGCAATCACAGTGCTGGCAGAGTCATTGCAACCACGAGTGTGAAATGCTGTAGAGCCCTGCCAGGGAATTAACAAAGAAAATAACATGAGAAATAACATTTCAAGCTCCTCTTCTCCAGAGAGCCACCCTTTTGACAGAGAGGCCTTGCCTCCTGTCAGCTGCTCTGCGGGAATCACTCCCAGCCCTGGGAGACTTTCAAACACATCCCAAACAGCCTCAGCACTATGCACAGGCTGGAGCTCTGGGTGAGAGCCCATCACTGAGAAAGGAATATTCCTGGGCAGTGATTACATGGCCCAGGATCAGCTGCTGCCTATGCAAGCACCAACAAAACAGAGTTCACCCCTTTCTCATCTGAGTCAGCACCAGTCAGTTTTTACCCCAGACTTTGGGCTGATTCTGAGCCTGTGTGACTGATAACCAGCACTGTGTCATCTGTCTGTGCTGCCCATTGCCTTTCCCTCCCCTGTGCTCAGAGCAGCACACTGAGCATTACACAGCCTAACCCAGCTCAGGTTTGAATCCCCCCTGGGACAGGGGTTCAGAACCAGCCCACTCCCCCTGCCAGCCACAGGTGCTTCAAAACCAACCCCTCCACCAGCTCCTACCCTGCCAGCACAGCAGCTACAGCTTTTGGCAGGTCAGTAACCCAAGGACATTGGTTTGGTTTTGCTACTGCAATTGGCAGCCTGCAGAGCAAGCAATGCAGAGCAGATGAAGCAATTTGCTCAAGATCAATATTGCTTACTAAGTGACCACTTTTGTCCTAACCTAAACAAACCTTAATTCTTCCCTTCCACACCTAAGTAGACAACTTATTTCAAGAGAAATAGCTCCAGCTATAATGAGAGTAAATCCATAAGCAATCAGAGAAACGTGCTTTTGTTTAGAAACCTGTTCCATGTAGGGGCAGAGAAAAGTTTAACACACCTGTGAAAACACAACCAAGCTTTATGCACTCAACAGCAGCCAATCTGCTCAGACTCAAATGCCTACAAAACTTTAAGGATGCTTAGCTCTAGCGTTTTCACTCAGAAAAAACTGAACCAAAGCCAAAGGTTGGAACCTTCTCAGAATACAAAATTTCCTATAGATCTGGGGATTTTGAGCATAAGGCTGAGTCACAGTCTCTTACACATGCATGCATTACAGTACATAATATGATTAAAAAGCACAAATGAAGAAATGTGAAGAATGCATTGAGAGCAGCCCTGACAAGAACTGGTGATGGAAGGAAGAGAAGCTCAGCCAGCCCTGCTTGGCTTGGCAGGGAAGCCAGCTGCAAGGGGCAGCAGTCCCTGTGCATCCCAGCCTGGCCAGTGAGGAGTGTGGCAGGTGCCTGGGAGTCCCAGCAGAGCTGATATGTTTTAAAACCCACACGTCACGTAACTCACACTGAGAACTTCCTGGCTCTCAGAATTAGGGAAAAAAAAATAGACAAGATCTATCTTGTCTATCTTGCAATCTGCAAAGCACATACCTATGCTGCAGACTCCTCAAAAAACACACTGGTGCCTTCAAAGCAAACCCTAAGTAAAAACCAGGACTAACTTCAGACACTCAGCCCTTTGCCTGCCCTGTACCAATCAGAATATAACAGCAGGGTCTTGCTGACTAAGCACTGAAGTCAAGATCAAATTGCATAACATGTTACTTTTCTAACTGAATCTCTCGATCAGAACAGCAATCACCCACAAACACCCCCGGTTCCTCAGAGCCTGGCTGTGCTGCCCTGACCCCAGCTTCAGGAAAGAAATGTCCGGGTGCCTGCAGCCCCCACTCACCTTGGTGTGCCATCAGGAGGGTGTTGTTGCCTCTGCCCCGTGAGTTGTAGATCACGGCTGCTGCTGCCCCCCTTCTGGTCGCCACCTGAATTTTTTCAGCAAAACTGCAATTGCCTCTTTCAATCAGGGCTATCCACGGTGCTTCCATGACAGTGAAGGCAGTGTTTCTGTCGCAGGCATAAGGATCAGCATCAGGCGCTGGAATGCCCACCACCCCCTGAGCGCCGATGTAAGGAGAATTAAAGCCATAGAGGCCACATTCACAGCGCTCAAACAATGTCCAGTTGCTGGTGCTGTTGAAATAGAATAAACTGAGAGAGGCCAGCACAGAAATTGCCTCTGTAGCGTGGAATGAAATTAAAAAATCCACCAGGAGAAAGAGAAACCAGAACTTCTTGACTTGCTCCATTTCTTCTTCCCAGCAGCAGGAGACAGAGATGTCCAGAGGTATTTTCCGCTGCTGGTGATCACGGAACGCAGCCGAGTCCCAGCGGAACCTGACACCGGCCAGGTGAGCTGGGCAGTGCCGGGTGAGCCCCGGGACACGCCCGCCCATCGCGGGGCAGGAGCAATGTCCTGCGGCCCAGCTTCCTCCTCCTGCTGCTGCTGCTGCTGCCGCACAGCGCCCATCCTCCTCCTCCTCCTCCTCCTCCTGCTCCTGCTCCTGTCCCAGCACGGCACAAAGCCCCCCTCGGGTGATGCTTCCCCAGCAGCGCCCGCTCCTGTTTCCACCGAGCGTCCCTGCAGAGGAACAGGTCATCTTTCACGCAGTTACATAAGCCCTCAGTCCTCGCTTCACGGGGAATCTGTGATGCAAATGGCCTTGTTAAGAAGGTCAAAAGCAAAGGGAATGTATTAGCAATTATTAGAAAAATTACCCTTCTTCCAGGCAAGGTTAACCAAGTAATTTCCTACATTTCTCCTTTTCAAATTCTTTCAGTTGCCTACTTGGAGAGGTCCAGCTTGTTCTGGTGCTTTTCATGAGATGTGGAATCATCTACACTGAACTCAGAAACAAACTCCCTCTGTCAGAGCATTTTCACATTCCACATGACTTGAAAGATGTCCACTGAGAGGTTGGAATGATTAACACACAACTCTCCACTTCTGGCTGCAGGCTCTGGAGATTCCAGGCTTGTATTCCCTAACAATTCCTGGATTCCCTGCATGTCTTCTTAGCGTAAAACAGTAACAATGAAAACCTTACTCATGGCACAACCCCCCAGTCCACCAGGAAAATAAAGGACAAGTCGTCAAGTTCTCCGAACCTTGGTCCTGGTTTGCTGCATGCACAGTGTGGAAAGCCAAGAGAAGCTGCAACTTGGGGGTACACTTTGTGACAGGAGCTCAAGCTAGTTCTCCAGAAAAGGGTCTTGAAAAGAGCAAACATCACTGTGGAAAAGATTCTTGGAAAAGCCAAACAGCTTTCCAGACATTAAATGAAAATGGAAAGAAAGAATCCAAGATGTTCACATCTACTATTAATTCCCTTCCTTATATGCTCCCCTTTTCTGTGTAGCACTTGTTCTACATCACAGTAATTCCAAATTATTACCTCAAAGACCTAGGACTTAGCAGTTTTCTACACTCTACAGGATAATTAGCTACACACAGTTTGCCTTCCCCCTGTTTTGCTTTGAAAGCAGTGCTGGAGACACCAGACAGCTGCAAGTGCAAGATTTCAGAGCACAGTGCTTTGGTCAGCCATGGGCTCTAGACAGGGCATGTGCTCCCCCAGGGCTTCACCCTCAGCAGTGACAATCCACAGCAGCACCAAAGGTCATTCCTGGGACATTGTGCAGGGGTCAAGACTCCGTGTCTGGGCTTAACATGGCAAAGTTCACCTGTCTGACGGACCTGGGATCCAAGCTAGTTGGCTTTTCTAGCTGTGCCAATGAGCAGCAGGAGAAATAAAGCAGCCAGCAGAGAGGGCCTTTGCTCCAGACTCAAAGTGCTGCATTGGCAGGGAGCAGGCAGACAGACAGAGTGGTGAGATCACAAACACTGCAGCACTTCACGAACTGAAGTCATATCATATCAAGTCCAGCATAAATTAGGGTGGTGGTGCTCCCCAGATTGATTAGAGTAGCAAAATGTCAAGTTAACTACAAGGACTGGATATTGCCCATCTACATACTGCAGGAGTAATTATCTCTCCTTCCCAGCTTTCACCATGAATATTTCAAATAACACTTGAGCAAAACAAAATTAAATCCTTTAATGTCTTAATCAGATTGTCTATATTCCACATCATTCTGATATTTCTTTCAGAGTTAGGATGTCCTAACATGTAGGATGAAATGTTCAGTGCTACATATTAAATGTTCTAAGCAGTGCAATGTGGTAACAGCCTTTGCTGCATTTGTGTGACATCTGCCCAGAGAGAGAGGTCTACTCACAAATCAACTTCTTTTCTCTAGGTACCTGCTGTCCTGCTTCCACCTGTGCCCCAGTCTGGGAAGGTCCAGCACTTGGCTCTGCTTTCCTGCCATGCCACAAGCACAAAAGGCATCTTGCACACCAGCATGGACTGAAGCTCAGGAATTTTCAAAGAAGTGAAAAAAAGTTATATTTTATATAATTCCTTGTCTGTGCCCTCTGTTGATTTCACTGGGCACCACTGAAAGAAGCCTGCTTCAATCATATTTACCCTCCCTGGCCCCTGGGGGATTTGTATCGTGGATAAGAACCCCTCAAGCCCTGTCCCCCTGTGCTCCCAAGCAGTGACAATCCTGCTGCTGCAGGGCTGTGGTCTCTGCCCTCCCTGCAGCCACACCTTTCCCTGCACCAAAGACGTGGAGATAAGTGGGTAATTCTCCTGGGCAATAAATGGAAGAATTTAAATTACTCTATGAGAACACTGAGTTCATGGAGGCATCTAGCCAGGCCACTGACATCACAAAAAAATCAAGGAAAAGGGAAGTTCATGGCATCTGCTTTTATATGGATGTTCTTGGAAGTCAATTTGTTTACACATGCAGGTCCCATAGACTGTGTTCAGAGCTCGAACAGCTCTTTATGTAGGAAATAGAGAAGTTGATGCAAAATGTCCTCTAAAACATTAATTACTCTGAAGATCACCTTAACAGTATTTTAGAGAGGTAAGATGGGGAACCTGACCAAAATTTTATACCAGCTTTCAAAACAAAATATAAACTCATAAATTGTCAGGCATTCAGCCCACAGTTTTAAAATAAATATTGCATAGACAGTTCATAAGATCCTACCTCAAAATGCTTCTGACATAACAAAAGTTAGACTTGGAGGACACAGAATATCCTGGAAACAAGTTGGAAGGAAATGCAGATCCACAACCATTTCTTTCAGGTATTGTTAGGCTTGCCAATGATTCCTGTGGCACAGGCAGACAGGAATCAGCCTGTCCCTGCTGGAGCAGAGTCCTGCTGGGCACTGCTCCGCCTGAGCCACGCTGGCTGTAACCAGGAGAGCAAGAGCGTTCCCTTCCACCGCAGATCCCTGGGAGAAAATCCCACAGGACACCCCGGGCATTTCAGCGGGGCTGCTGTTCGGACTGCAGCTGCAGGGCAGTGGGGACAATGGATTAATGCGATGGGAATAGCGGGTTTATCCCACAGGGATAGCGGGTTAATGCCACGGGGATAGCGGGTTAATGCCGTGGGGATAGCGGGTTAATGCCATGGGGATAGCGGGTTCATCCCGCGGGGATAGCGGGTTAATGCCGCAGGGATAGCGGGTTCATCCCGCGGGGATAGCGGGTTAATGCCGTGGGGATAGTGGGTTAATGCCATGGGGATAGCGGGTCCATCCCGCAGGGACAGCGGGATGATTCCATGGTTAATCCAGGCCCGCTCCCCGCGGCCCGGCGGCAGAGCGCCCTCTGGCGGCCCCGCTCCGGCTCGGCCCCGCTGCCAGGAGCGCGCTGGGAAAAGGCGACCCGGGAAAGGTGACCCGGGAAAAGGTGACCCGGGAAAAGGCGCCTTTTCCATCCTTCCCAGGGAAAATCCAGTGATGCCATGACTGAAAAGAGACGTTTTTCTCCTTCTCGCACGAGCTCAGTCTCTGCAGCATTGGGTCAATCTAACTCCATGCAAATAAGACACAAAACACCTGCAGAAAAATCCTCCCGGTGACAGCGGTGATAGGACAAAGGGGGTGGCTTCACACTGGCAGAGGACGGGGTAGATTAGAAAGCAGGAAGAAATTCTTCCCTGTGAGGGTGGTGAGCCACTGGCACAGGCCACCCAGAGAAGCTGTGGCCACCCTATCCCTGGCAGCGTTCCAGGCCAGGCTGGATGGGGCTCTGAGTAATCTGGACAAGTGGAAGTTGTCCCTGCCCATGGCAGGAGGGTTGGGTCAAGATGATTTCTAAGATCCCTTCCAAGCCAAACCATTCTATGACAATTCACTGATGATATGTTTCCACCAGTGATTTCTCTCATCAGAAAGGAATGGGAAAGTTGTTACTAATATCTTTACCTCTAAAATTTTCCATAGTAAAAGCTATTAATAGATCAGTTTTATCTTAGGGGTGTGTGTGTAACAACAAACCAGTAACAAGTAAAACTGATAGCAGGTAAAACGGACTTGTGATAAAGGATGAGGAAGGAGTCATCATTAGGGGAGTTTTTTCTCTTTGTTCCTGCTCAGTAACTTTAAATTACCTGATTTCCTGCACATCTGGACTTTGCCCAGAACAAAGGCTGAGGGGGTGTGATATAATGTGAAAACATACATAGTGTAGTCCTGTTGTTTCAGAAATAAGGTGGGCTGGAAAGTTCTGTTGATTTTATGGTAAAGTTGGAAGAGCAGATTCCAGTCAAGCAGGAGGCCTCCTTCCTCACCCCTGTGAACAGCTCTGCTGTCTCTGCATCCCCAAGTGCTCTTGGCTCTCAACACTGTGCTGGAATAACCACCTCTCTTCCAGGCTTTCCCAGTTCTGCCTAAAGGACATACAGCTCCACACTTTGCCCTGAGGAAATAGAGACAGGATGCTTCTGCTATGCTGATTAGAATCCTTTGCAAATTAAAAACTCATCTCACTGCAGTATTTTGTCCTCACTGTGTACAACACAGGTGACTGATTTATAAACCTTCTTTGCCACCACATAAATCATACTACCCACTAAGGTCCTACAACACAACTATGGGAAATAGTCTTCCAAAAATCACAATTTGTCTTTGAGAAAACTAAATGAATTAAGAAAAACAGGATTTCATTAATGTCTCATGAAGTACACTCACTCTCAGGTGATACATTTGTTGCTTTCAAGATTTAAAATATCCTTTTAGTTTTGGAAAAAACCCCAAACAAACGTGAAAATTTGGGGTCTGTTTTCAGAGCTCATACAGTTATCTTCTCTCTGGAGTCTGCTCTAACGGCTGAGGTGGTGACATCACAGTCACCAAGCATTCCATCCCCAGGTCCCAATTCCCTTCTCCTCAGCTGACCTCCAGCAGAACTGGCTGCCTTGCTGCCTTCACCCTGGGCCAGCTGGGGCCACCACTGATTGCAATTAATGCAGCTGGCATCACTTTTGCAGCCACATAAACCCAGAGCAATTCTTTCTTTATCCATCCAGTGTTAGTAAACTCCAAAACCAAATTTAAAAAGCAAGTTAATCTGAATTGTGATGTGCCAGCTGTTGTAGCCAAAATCACTTTCTCTAGAGGTAGAGCAAAAGCTTTGGTTCCTTTGCTACACATTTCCAGTAACACATTTAAGCACTATTGCAAGCACTGGCTCTGCCATGGCATCAGGAGGGTCCAGGCCATTGTAGTACAGCAAACCACTGCACTGCCAGTACTCCACAGCTCGTTTTTTATTGTGCTGTGTAATACCTATCAGGAAAACAAGCCTCAAGCCAAAGGATTCCAAATGCAGCTCCACCAAAGCACAGTTCAAGGAACTACCAAAGCAGACATGAACTTTGTACTAAAGCACTCACTGACAGGCTGACATAGAGGAACTCACAGAAAAAAAAGCTAAGCAATGCAGTATCAGAGAAAGGTTCTCAGACCTGTGCTGCAGCTGTGTGAAAGTGACTGCGCTGGGAATCAGGTTTTACAGGGAAGATGGAAGGTCAGTGAATGCCTCCTGTCCTGGTACATCTCTCAGTCTGAACTGAACTGGAAACACCTCGCTGTAACAATGGTCTCTGCCACCTTGAGAGAATGTGGGGATGCTGTAGATACAGCTGAGAGGGAAAGTGCAGGGAGCTGGGTGCAGTGCAGAGGGCGCACTTTACATGTCAAGACACTGATCACAGAAAAGGTTCTGAAGAAGGAGGCTGCGCTAGAATTGCCTTTTCCTTTGCAGCCCACAAACCGCACAGCCAACAGTGAAACGATTCCTCTTCCTTCTCCGCTGGAAGCAGGATCCCACGCTGTCAGTGCCAAGGGCGGGATCCCCAGCAGAGCTCCGGCCCCACTGCTCCCACGGGAACGGGGCCGGGCCAGGAGAGCGCTGGGCTTTGTCCTGGCACTGTCAGCGCTCATCAAACAACCACACGAGGGTGGTGTCGGCTCGAGAAACAAGGACACGCACCGAGCCCAGCTGGAAACCACCCCCAGGACACAGCCAAGTCGGAAATGTCCCTGACACCTGCTCCTTAATCAACGGTGTCAGGACAAAAAGAGTTCCCCAGTCTGCCCCTTCCAAGTGCAAAGCCTTCTTTGCACCCCACTCAAAGAGCAACCCCAGAGCTGAGGTTCCTGGGGAGCACCATTAACTGTGCCTTGCAGTCAGTGCTGTGTTCTCATCTCCTGCAGCCTGTGCTGCCAGGCCAGCACTGCCCCTCTGGGCAGGGACAAGGCTGAGGGGCTTTCCTATTGCAGAGGAGCCAGCATTAAACCTGAGCACGGCCTGGCAGGGCTGGAGCTGGGTCCAGCTGTCCGGGACTCGCTGCCCACCAACCGCCCCCACCCACCATGATCTGTTCTACAGGGACAAGGGACAAGTCTGTGCCAGGGGCCCTTGGATATCTCTATACCCATGGACAGAAGGCTCTGTGTGTGCAAGAGGCCCTTGGATGTGTCTGTATCCACGGACAAAAGGCTCTGTCTGTGCTAGAGCTTCCATAATGTCTGTGTACCCAAGGGTATGGGATGAACATGGACAGAGGAAGTCAATCACATTGCTTGCACACTCCTTCCTTTGTATACAAGACACACCTATGCACACCCCCATGTACGGATATATTAAAAGGACAGGGATGGATAGAGATTTCCCCCAGAGCTCTAGCTTTGGCATAACTCACCTTGTAAGCAGGCAGCCATGGGATTTTTCTTCCCAGCTCTGTATGAGCAGGTATCCAAGAGCTGGAGGAGCAGCATTCAGAAGCAGTTCAGGATTTCCAGGCTGGAAGTGGAGCTCACAACCATCCACATAACTCGCTGTATCCATCAGGATGGGCTGCTGGTTCTTTAGGAATGTGGCACGATGGAGACATGAGACTTGGAAAAATCCCAGCTCTCTGCGGATTTCCAAAGGGGAGCAGCAGAAACACTTTGTGTCTGCTTTGGGGACACACTGTCCAAAGAGCTGGGGTGGCAGAGGGTGGCCTGGGCTGGTAGCAGGTCAGGTCCTGTGTCTGTCACAACATAGAGTGGCACAGGACAAAACTAAAAGCGTGCACAACCACAGGGATGAAGACTTTCTGATGCTGCATATCCTATAGGAAAAGCTGCTGTCACACAATCCACTGGAATTTATAACTTTTATTTGCAATACTTTAGGTCCAAGTTTCAAACTGCAATATTTTTACACTCAAGACACAGTCATGCACAATCCATATTTCAATTTCCTATTGCTTCAACCACAATTTAAAATAACTTAATATTGGAAACAAAACCCAAAATCTTTAAAAAAAGGATGCTGAGGTCAATAAGATGGATCCATGCCATCAGCACATTTACAAAGTAAATAACTTAGTTCTCCTTTTAAAAAGATCAGTTACCTCTTAATCCAAAGTTACAGAAGATTTTTCACTACACATTTGTTTTTTGTTTTTCTCTTTCGTATTTTTTCTGTTTTTTCTTTTCTTTTTTCTTTTTTTTAAACAGATAACACGTCCTAAAAAAGGAATGTACAGCAAAATGAGATACATTTCTGATAAACAATGAAAATGTAGGCTCCTCCTCTGTTTACTTTTGTCTGGATACCCTGAAGAAAAAAATCTAGCACACACCAGCATAGGTGTAAACTGGTTGCTTTGGACTAAACTGGAGTTTAGCACTGGTGACATCCTGATCCAGTCAAGAGTTGCAGAATTCCTTTGCAGATCTCAAGCCATGTGTTTGCAGGCACAGCACCTGCAGTGCTGACGTGCCAGTGCACGAGAATAACTCTGCTAACGTTCCCCCACGGAATCTGGGCTCTGCCCAAGGAGGAGGTGCTGCAGTCCCTGGTTCCTGGCTCCCATGTGGAGCAGCTCCCTTCCTGCTGGCTGAGCTGCTCAGGCAGCCCCTGGCCCTGCAGGGCTGAGGCCTTTCCTTCCCCCTGGCTGCGCTACAGACGGATTTAGCAGCATTGATTAACATGGGCATACACAGAGGGACCAAAAGCAGTTGCCTTTGTACAGCTTAAGCTCAAAGGTCAGAAATCTCAAGAGACAAGGTGGAAGAGACTCACAGGCTGCCTGTTTGCTGTGCTGACCCACTTGTGACCAGCACAGTTTTGTGAGGCAGAGTGAGAAGAAGGGGCAGCTCTCACTCCCCCAGGCAGCCAAGGGACCCATCCAGCCCAGGGCCTGGGGCACTGTCAGCACCTGCTGCTTCAGCCACCAGTTCAGCTGTCCTTGAAAGCAACAACCAAATTCTCACTGGCTCCAGAGGGAGCAGCAGCAGAGCTTGAATTTGATCCCTAAGCCTGGGGCAGGGCTGGACACACACAGCATGCAGCAGCAAATGGACCTTTCAAAACAACCTCCTGCCACTATTCCCTCCCATTTGCAGTGGTGCCACACCAGCCTGAGGCATCTGGGAGCCCTCCATGCACTGACTTCAGATGGCAGCCCTGGGCTCCTGGAGATTTTACAATGAACAGAGGTGGGGGATCCCTCCCCATACCGAGTTTCTAGATGGAAAAGGCTGCTGTGACCAGGCAGCTCAAAGGACAGAGAAATGAGGGTCTCAACCACTTCATCTGTGCCAGTTACACAGTCTTGGCTAGCAGCCACTGAGCACAGGGGCAGCAAAGGGCACAGAAAGAGGGACAAAACTAGTCAAGTGCAGAGACTGGAAAGAGTGAGACCTGGGAGAAGTAACATGCTGCTTCATTCCACCCTTTTGGAAAGCTTTCTTGCTTCAAACCCCTGAGAGGCATGAAGGGCAGAGAGGAGGTTGCACATAAAGGATACTCATGTTTTCACACACTCACCCTCTCAATGTTCTAGAAGAAATTGGATGAAATGTATTCTTCTCCCCGAGTCATCTTGTTCAGCATGAGCAGCACAGCACTAGGAGCTAAAGGGGCTGAAGCCTTAGGCCACAAGAGCTGAGCAAGAAGAAACTTTTTGATCAAAATGGAGTTGCCAACATTGACCTAGCTGAATCCAGCAGACAGAATCACAGAATTGTAGAATACTTTATGTTGGAAAAGACCTCTAGATATCAGGGTCAGAACCTGTTCTAGTGGCTGGCATCCATAAACCTGTAACACCAGGGAGCTGTGATTCCAAGGTGTGTGCACATGGGTCTGACAGCTCTTCTGACCTGCATTCCAACCCAGGCCATGATGCCCAACCCTGCTCCTGCTGGCTCTGACCTAGGTTGGGTGAGGCAGCTGCTGCTCACAAGCCTCCAGCAGCTGCAAAGACGGTGCCACCAAACAGAGCAGAAGGTACCTTACACACAGGTGCTGCAGCTGATGTGTGTCTGCTTGGAAACTGTGCAGGGCAAAGTCACTGTGATCACAGGCTATTAAATCAATTAGCAGTTTCCAATATTATCAACTTTAACCAATGATATTGCCCTGTTTCCTCAGTCAGGGTCAGATTCTCACAGAACTCAAGTGCTTGCCTGGGGGGAGCAGCAGGAACAAGGTTTGCAGGCTTGTGCCCACGTGGCAGCCCAGAGGGCACTCATACAGAGAAATATGGGTATCCCTGCTCCTCTTCACTATAAAACCATTTTTTCTTTTGAGATAGCTCTTGAAACCAAAGTTACATGCAACTGTTGGTAGGCTCAGGCCAGTGATGGTTTGCAGGCATGTTGCACACCTAGGATTATGGCAATCAGCTCTAAACTGCATCCAAAGAGAGATGGATAAATAAGATTCTTCAAGTTTCAGTGAGAAAAATTAAATTACCCTGTCAGCTCAAGGACAGACACAAGCAAAGAGAGGTTTTGAAGATCCCTGAAGCGCAAATCACACTCAAAAAAAGCTTGGATGGTTTCTCTTGAAAGACAAAGGTTATCCTTTGTCTGCTTCCTGATAACATGGCATAAAATTGGAGATATTTACCTGGTATGGGGAGTGGAGAGGGAAAAAAAAAGGGGGATGAACATTTATATTTATAGGTGTTCATCAACCCATCATTAAGTTGCTGCACATCTGGGCATGAATGAATGGTCCAAGAGGAAGCAGGAACATCAGGAAGGTGCATGAACCACTGACTTGGCAGCACTTAGCAAGGCAAAGCTGGCACTTGAGTGCATTCCTAGGTGTCAAGCAAAGAAACACTGGCTCCTTCCTTTAATGGTAGATGTCACAGGGCTCTCTCTGGCTCTTTGCTCACTGGATTTGCTCAGGACTGGACTAAGAAATACAAATATTTACATGCTCAGTGTGAGGAATAGTCAGTAGCCACACCAAGGATTACATACTGGAAATAACTGCTGTATGGACAACAGAGTACAGTGACATTTCCTACAACTAGAGGACAGGAGACAGGTGCTTCCCTTCTCGTGGTGACTGGAGTGTGCTTCATTTTTGGTGGCAGGACATAGGGAAGGACTGACTCAAAGACCTGCCAAAGTGCAGCCACAGGCTTCAAAGAAACTCAGCACAAACCCTTGAGTTCTTTTGTGTGTAGTGGAGTGGCCAATCATTAGCCAAAGATGAAGAATAAATATATTTACAAAAGCACTGGACACAAGAAGTGAGAATGTAACCCTGGCCCAAGTTTGGGATCCAACCCTGAGAGCACTGTAAGATCCACCCCTGTGCAGGTTCCCAGGAGTGCATGCAGGAGTATGGAATTTTACATAGGTATGGTTATATTTTTTCTTTTTTCTTAAATAAATAAACTTTTCTGTGCTTCTCAAACTTCCCTGACTTTACTGCTACCATGCTTTTGTCCCAAAACACACTTAAACCACAGTGAGCTATTGGCTCATTTTCATGTCTTCATTGCAGGGATGGGAATCATAGTCAAGTTCTTGGTTAGGGTATTTCACTGTTTAATTTAAAAATGAAGACAATTAACCAATCTTTTAAAACCTTGGAATAAAAGTGTCTGAAACCCATTTTGCAACAGAAACAGACTATTTCTAATATTTCAAAAATATATATCACTAATTGCTTGATCTGAGGATAGCAGTCAGAAAACCCAAGGTGGCTCCAGAGATTTTACAGTATTTGTCTCTTTCCTTT
Organism: Zonotrichia leucophrys gambelii; assembly: GCF_028769735.1. NCBI lineage: Eukaryota > Metazoa > Chordata > Aves > Passeriformes > Passerellidae > Zonotrichia > Zonotrichia leucophrys. The sequence goes on from NC_088174.1 coordinate 7,883,742, forward strand.
CTGCAAGGCCAATGCTCTTGTCAATCCTAATATCCTCTGTGAGCCTGTAAATAATGTACAAGACTTGACCCCCTCAGGACTGGATTTTTGTGGGTTTGTGTTGTTGGTTTTTTTAAAAATACTTGTGTCTTTTCTATATGTAATATCCAGGCTGGGAGGATACAAACAGAGCTGCCATCTTTCAGTACCAGTGAGTGTGAATCAGCACCAGAGACTGTTCCAAGCACAGAGCCACAGGGATACTGCAGAACATTCCCTGCCTCTCATTCAGTCTCAGCTGGGCAGGTACAGTCCATGCTGAAAACAGCCACAGCAGAGATTATTTCTGCTGAATCTTGTCTGCCTCCCAGGAATTGGTTTTAAAAGAAAAATCTCTAGATTTGCTGATGCAAAGTAAAAGGAATATAGTATTTAATAAAATTAAAAGTAAGGCCTCTTAGGACAGCAGCTGTCTTTAAAAAGTCAGTGCCAACAATATTCTGTATGCTGAAGCATACACTGATTAGAAAAAAAAAGCTACCATTTGATTTCCTTATATTTCATACCTGCTGTCTTCTGGAAAGTCGTGATGGTGGGGTTTTTTTTTAAGTAGAGATGCTGAAATACTTATAGGTAAAGGAAAAAAATAGGAATTTCCCCCTTCCCCAATCAAATAGAGTAGTTTGTCAACAAAAGTATTTAGACGGTATGTCCAGCAAACATGTGCATTACAAAGTGCTTTCCTTTTAAAGGATGGTTGTCTGTTCTTTTGTGGATAGGAAAAAATAAAATACATACTGGAAACAGAAACTGTCACTCATTTCTTCACTTCTTACAGGAATACAAACATATTTCATCCTGCTGAATGCTTTACACATTGAGAGCAGCCCATCTCCAACCCAAATTACTCTTTCACAAGGAAGCTTCTCCTACAGACACAGATCTTGAGCTGACAGACAAAAATGGGACCTCACAAGAGAAACAAAGTCTTCTAAACAGAGCAGAATCATTCATGTTGGAAAAGATTCTGAGCTCATGGAGTCCAACCATCAACCCAGCACTGCCATACCCACCACTAAACCTGTCTCCAAGTGCCCTATCTACAAATCTTTTTAAATCCCTCCAGAGATGGTGACTCACCCTCTGCCCTGCACAGCCTGCTCCAATGCTTGACCATCCTTTGGGTGAAGAGATTTTTCCTATATCCAATCTAAACCTTCCCTGGCGCAATTTGCAGCCATTTCCTCTTGTCCCATTGCTTGTTATTTGGGAAAAGAGCGATTCCCCTACAGCTCCAACCTCTTTTCAGGTAGCTGGATACTGCTGGCTCATGTTCAGCTGCTCTCAACAAGCACTCCCAGGTCTTCTCCCACCTGGCATTTCCCAGCCACTCTTTCCCAAGCCTGGAGCTGCAGGGGGTTGCTGTGACAGGATCTGATGCTCTGCCTTGTTGAACCTCATCCAACTGGCCTTGGACCAACAATCCAGCCTGTCCAGATCCCTCTGCAGAGCCTTCCGGTCCCCCAGCAGATCAACACTCCAACCAGCTTGGTGTTACCTGAGGGTGCCCTTGATCCCCTCATCCAGATCACTGACACAGATACTGAACACAACTGGCTCCAGCACCCAGCCCTGGTGAATCACTACTGACAGCCCCGGCTGGATGTCACTCCATTCGCCATGGCTCTCTGGCCCCAGCCATCCATCCAGGCTTTTTTCTCTGGGAGAGAGTGAACAGTGTACCCATCCATCCAAGGCATGAGCAGCCAGTTTCTCCAGAAGAAAGCTGTGGGAAACACTGACACAGGGTTTACCAAATTCCACACATCCATAGCTGTTCCCCTAGGCAGGTCATGCTGTTGTAGAAGGAGATCAGGCAGGTCAGGCAGCACCTGCCTATCACAAACCCACACTAGATGGGCCTGATCCCACTGATGTTCTGTATGTGCACTCCAGATGATCTGCTCCATGACTTTTCCCAGCACTGAGGTCAGGGTGACAGAGCTGTAATTCCCAAGATTCTCCTTCCAGGTCTTTGTGTAGATCAATGTCAATTTGCCCCAGTCCAATCACGTGGGATCTCATCTTTAGCCAGGACTGCTGGTAAATGATGGAAAGGGGCTCAGTGAGCTTGGATACTCCTGTCCTCATTTACCTCCTGCTGTAGCTCTAGCCAAAGTGGAGGAGTTCCTCTCCTGGGCACATGTCCCACAGCTGTACTCATGCTGCTGCCACCAGGACTGGCCTAAGAGCAGGGCACAGCCTGCAGCTGACACCTGGCTGGCAGCCCAATCTCACCAGAGCTCTGTCTGGGTCACTGCATGGATTGTGGTGGCTGCAGGACTTCGAGAAACCATGGCTTTCTGTTGGGTGGACACCATTGCTCCCTGGTCAAGCTGGCAGGGCTTCAGCACCTTCCTGCACACCCTTCTACACCATTTGCTGTGTTATGGCCTGTTACCCTGTCCTGGCCACTCTCACTCCCCAGGGGCTTCTTTTATGGGGGGAAAGCTTGGCTGCCATTGATCCAGCTCCTGTCAACCACTGTCGCTCCAGCTGGGGGCTCCTGGCAGCCCCCTCAGCTCCTCCCGACGTTCCTCCCGTCCAGGAAAGCAGAGCTGTGTGTTAACTGCCATCTGAAAAACTGGACCTGTTGTGCTCCCCGGGAAATGAAGACAAGTTAATTTCTGCTTAGCTGTGGTAACTCAGGGAGGGCTGCCAAGGACACTGCCAAGGACACTGTGGTGGGAAGGGCAGCAGCGGTAAGGACACTTGCGACACTCGCGAGCGACACAAGGACTGCAACTAAACAGGATGCCAAAGCCAGACATGCTCCTGGCCTGATTCTAAAGCAGCCCAAGCATCCTTCATTCCTGCTGGCCAGACATGAAGGTGGTGAGCAGCTTAAAGGCTACTTAACCCTTGGCAGGACCAGGCCAACGTGAAGATCTAGAGCAGAAAGCTGTTTTACTGTGGGGTTTTTTTGCTCACTGGGTGCATGTTGCTTCAGTTGCTGTTTTGAAGGTCTTGCATGAGTTGTACTCCTAAAATACAGCAACAAATATGCCATGCAAATGCTTTTACTGAGTGAAGCCACACTATGTCTTTCAGAAACAAATAAATAAAAAACAAATTGCATACTGAAAGTATTTTGCTCCCTTCCAAATCTGCTGACTAGTCAAGCACAATCCTCAGGCACATCCCCAATTCCATCTCTTGCAGGAACTCAAGAGCTTCATTGCGGAGTGCTTGCCATACGTAGGACAGCAGAAAGCAGGCTGGCCTGGTGCCTCCAAGTAATTCTGCAATTAATTCCACTTTGCATTTCACACCTTTGTTCTTGCTCAGTGCACAGCTCCAGGTTTTAAGGCGCTTTCTTCCCGAGCTGGCTGCTGCACTGGTTCCTGCAGATCTGAACTGTGCAGGTTGTTCCCTGTGTCAGCCTTGGCTCCCAGGGCAGAACTCCTGTGCCTAAAGGATGCTCACCTGTGCAGGAGCCTGCAGAGCAGCCTGGTCCCCCCCCTCTGCTGAGAATTCCACAGACACTAGGAACCCTTCCCAGGAGCTACAAGACAGCTGGAAGAAGAACAGGTACCCTCAGAAGCGACTCCACCGCTCTGCTCTGTTTGCTCTTCTCTACTCCTGCAGAGACTCAGGATGGCCAATCCCACCAGGCTGTGCCTTTCTCAGCATGGCCACAATTTCCCTGGAGAACAGCCCCCACCCAGTTTGGCTCTGAGACAGGAGGATTAGTCCTGTCCCAGGAAGAGGCACCCATGGCCAGGCTGCTGCCTCTTGTCGTTCCCAGTGCCTCCTTCCAGCCTGGCTCTGCCGATGCTCAGGGTGCTCTGGGCTCTGCCAGGGCTCTGCTGGGGCTCAGCCCCAGGCACGGCTGGGCCCACTCTCCCCTCACATTGCTCTGACAGCTTTGCATCAGACAAACCTGTTCTGAGCACATCAACTGATCTTTGTGCTGTTTCAGCTGAGTCAGACTCTCACCCGGGCAGAGGTTGCAGTCAGGGGTACAAATGCAATTGGCAAGAACCGAACCACTACACAGTCCCAGCTGAACGCCTTATCTCCACAGGATGCTTTGTCTGTCCCATCTTCATTCCTTTTTGGTTGGAAATGCAATTGCACTTTCTTCCTCATGTAGAAGTACCACAACTGGGCAAAAACTGGCAAGTGGGCCATTTTCAAAAGGCAGTCTGGAGTTGATGAATGAAGAATTGCCCTTTTCCAATTCCAAACCATACCAAAACCCCATAAACACGACTTTACATCGTTAAGAAAGAACTGACAATTTAAAAGTGAATGTACAGCTTATTCACAGGGTGAGAAGGAAGGGAATCTTCCAACTGAATTTGCTTTACCTTGGAAATGATTGAGGCAGCAAAGCATTTTCTGTCATTACCTCTCTGTCCTTAGCCCCGATTCATCTTAAAAATAAATTAAGGAGCCAGAAAGCAGGAAGCAGACAAATGATAATTTTTTTTACTCCTTGAGGAACTGGGGTGGTCCTACCACCATGACTGTGACCGTTGGTTTGTTCATCCATCCATCTGTCCCGCAGCATGAGAGTTGAGGTTTTGCAGAGTTTGTGTTCTCAGTCCTGCTCTGAGCTGGCAGGGCACAAAGCCGACCTGCAGTGCTAGCGGCTGCTGTTCTTAATTGCTTCCTTCGCCGCAATGATCAGAGGAGTCAGGCTCGAGAGTGGCTTGGCTAGTTTTAAAAATGGATGCTGCCCAAAGGGAAAGAAACAAGAAAGGTACCATTACTTTCCAAACTCAATTCCTCACAGACTCAATCAGGATTCCACTCGTTACGAGAAATACTCAGAAACAGGAATGAGAGGACCATCTGCACTTCCACCTTCACGTCCAGGACACTGCTATCACAGGCAAACAGGGCCCACACACCTGTCAATCCATTTTTCCAGGTGTCTTCAGCTTGCTGGGATTTTTGCCCTGCCAGTGCTCTGGGAATGCTGCTTGCTGCCCCAGAGCTTTGTTCTTTCAGGAAACTCAAAAGACTCACTTAGGTTCCCCCTTTCTAAAGACACAGAATGTGTTAATTGTCAAAAAAGATGTGTGTAAGTCACTCCTTAGGAAACTCCAATACCTCTAAGAAATGTGTAACCCAGTAGCGTTTAGGCTCATGTGTTTTCTGAAGACCTGTACTGAGGTACAGATTTTCAGCAGCAAGTCAAGAGCAGGGAGACAACTGGCAGAGTGCTGATGGACTCAGCTCTGGCTTGCAGGGAGAGCAGTGTCTACCTTTCCATCCCCTGCCCCCCCTGTGCTGGCTGGCACCTTCCTTCCCAGCAGGGACAGTCAAGTGGCATATTCTGCTGCTCCCTCTCTGCCACAAAACCTGGCAGCAAACCTCAAGCACCTTCACTGTGCCAGGAAGCAAACGGCTGGGATAAGTCCTGTTCAGCTTTACCTGAACAGGTAAAGCTTTTTTCTGCTTTGGGTGGCAGAAACCTCTAAAAATGGAGCTTGGTGGCAGAAACCTCTAAGACAGGAGCAGGAGGGACAAGCTGAGGTGCCCTCTGAGGCTCATGGTGATCTCCCTATAGCCTCCTCCTTCCCACAGCCAAATCTCTGACAGCTTGGTTGGGACTGCTTTTACCAGGTTCCTCCCCCACCATCACCATTTCAGGCTTCCATACCTGGTATCATTCTACTTCTTTTGTCAAGAATTAAAACTGAATTTGCTCCCAAAAGTACAAAACAGGGCCACAGAAATAACCAGGAGACAGAAAATATCTCCTCTGAGGAAAGGCAGAGAGAGCTGGGCTTGTTCAGCTTAGAGAAGGGGCAGGTCCTGGGGAGACCTCACTTTGCAGCTCTCCAATACTTCAAGGGGGCTTGTAAGAAAGTTGAGGACACATTTTTTAGCAGGGCCTGTTGCAACAGATCAAGAGGGACTGGTTTTCAACCCAAAGATGATCAATTTAGATTTGATCTAATTAAGAAATTGTTTACAAGGAGAGTGGTGAAACACTGGTACAGGTTGCCCAGGGATGTTGTAGGTGGAAGTCCATCTCTGGAAACATCCAAGGTCAGACCAGATGGGGCTCTGAGCGACATGACCTAGTTTAAGAGATCCCAGCTCAGTCAGACTAGATGACCTTTAAAGGTCTCTTCCAACCCAAACCATTATAGGATTCTACTTAGTTTTCATTTGAAAGCACCAAGACTGGAGCTTAATAAGTGGGGGAGCCACCTGATGCCTTTATTTGATGAGAAAACTGATCCCTTGGACATCAGCTGCAGCTGTTTTCCATCCTACCTGCAGAAGTTCCTTGGCAGAGCCTCGCCTGTCCACGTCCATCTCCAGGCAGCAGTTGAGGAAGTCTCGGAACACGGCCGAGAGTCGCTCTGGGTTCTGCAGCTCTGGTGTCCCATTTGTAGCTATCAGATACAGTGCCTGGAGACAAAGCACACACAACACTGTTTCATTCATACCCAGAAATACTCACACCCCCTATTTTTAAGCTCCAATCTCCACTGGCAGTTTCTTCCCTGGCAGAGGGCTGGAGATGACTTTCATACATCAAGAACAACAACAAAACCCCCCTCAAAAACCCTGATGCAGTCACAGCTATTCCAGCATCAAAATGATCTTGCCTTGACAGCTGATTTCATTGGCCGACTTGGTTAGTAGGAACTACATCAGCACATTTTACTTCTTTAAGTACTGACACAGCTTTACAGGCTATTTTAAAGAGTCAGTGTGGTCTAAATATATTATTTCAAAGGATTATTACACAAAATGCATCTGTGCAGTGCTCACTGGTCTCACAAGTTTTTTGATCTGTTCTTGATAAAAAATGGTTACTGGATAAAAAAGAAAAAGAAATCCATCAGCTTATACCTTGGGTAAAAAACCCGAAATATTTGCAGTCTCATGCTCAACAGACATGTCAAGCTGCATGCACAAATATATTATGATGAAAAGGCATAATTGGTAGACAGGGCCCACCTTCAACTATCTTTCAGCAGTCTCTAAAATTCCAAATCAGCTTGACTTATGTGGGAAAACTTTTAATAGTCTCATCAGAAAAAGGAGTAATTCCATCCCTATGGTAACCTCCACTGATTTTAATACTCAAGTAAATGTATTAATGACATCCCCATCCCAGACACTGCCAGGCAGGAAACAGGAGTTTTGGCAGCTGGACTACTGAAGGCTTAGTGACATGGAGAAAGTGACTTGGGCTAGAAAAGAAAAATGTTCACTATATATTACAAGAAATCCAACAACTAGTGTGCGCTATCAGCTAAAAGAATTTTGCTGTAAAAAGCAGTCTTGCTTTATAAGCTCTTCTGTTCAGAGGCAGCTGTGACCTCTTACACAGATCTCAAGTATATCTGACTGTGAATTTGGTCAGAAATAGGAAATCCAGTTATCTTTCTAACAGCTGACCTGAGGCTTCTTGAGGAGTCCTAATCAACATTTCAGATAAAGGAAGCAGGGAATTTTCAGCATCCAGATCAACAACACAAATTCTTTTCACCTGCTTTTACTGCCTCATACAAGGCAACTGTGTTTTTTGCAAGTGAAATATGGGTTCACAGGAAACAGAAGCAAAACTGTGATGTGCAAAGGTCTCTGCTGCTACAACAGGGCTGCAGTGAAGAGGCCTAATGCCACCCTGCCACTGCAGTGCACTCTGCTTATTCAGCACCACTCTGAATCCAAACCTGTTTATTTCTTATCCACCATAACAAGGTGACACAGTGTGCAACACTACACATGTGTGCCTGGAACCAAAAACCCCAGGCCACCTATCAAACCAAAGGAAGTCTTCCAAGAAAATTTAGGAACCTTCTTCAAAAAGTGTGAAACACTTGTATAATTGAAAGAGTGAAATTTGTATAATTGGCGCATTCTTTTCTTAAGCAGCTGGGAGGTATGTCCTGACCCTTCTGCAGTTTCTTCTGTCAGTCTGCAACACACAGTCTGGATGCCACAAATCAGAGAAAGCACAGAGAAACCTTACAGCATGGAAAAGCTAAAGATCATGCTCTATTTTAATTCCAACCTTAACAAAACATATGTATGTATGTATACATATAGGTAATAATTAATTTTCTCATAAATTACCACAGGAATTAACTGTGCAGCATTTCGTTTCAGCTGTCAGTCATGAGGTTTTATCCTGATATACATTCCCCCACTACTACATACTCATTTGGTGTAAGAACTGGCCACTGCATTTTAGGATATTAGGATAAAAGTGAAAACTTCAAAATACACTAGTTTTCTACAAGTATCTGTGCTAAAAGATACTTTTAGAAATGTGTTTGATAATAAACAATTGCATTATTAGAACAGTGATCTTTCCTGGAAGGCTCAGGTAATCAATCAGCACTGGTCTGACACTGAAGAGAGTTTTGTGCCTGCAGGTACAGCTCCAATGCTTATCATAAAAATTCTCCAACTGGAGAAGCATGGCACTTAAAAATTTTTGTCATTTGGAGATACAGCTCAAAAAGGGCAAAAAGAGTTCACAAAGAGCATGAGAAATTTCAAGCATCACTGAAGGCTGAAGGGGCAAGTTTCTGCACAGGTACATGTCACTTTGCCTCTGAGCTTCTCACAGAGATGCAACCAAAGCTACAGCAGATGCTGACGTGCTGTAGGAACATTTTTAGAAGTGGGCCTTTGTAGAATCAGTTCAAAGTGATGTGAATGGCATTTTATCTCATGGAAGACAAAATATGGCACAAATTAGAAAGACAACAGTATCTGATATTTCACCCTACCCTGAGAGGATTTTCATTAAGGTATGGAGGTTCTCCTTCCACCATTTCTATTGCCATGATCCCAAGTGACCAGATGTCCACCTTGGGGCCATATGCTTTTCTTGTTACAACTTCTGGTGCCATCCAGTAAGGAGTCCCCACCATTGTGCTCCGTTTACTCTGCTCAGGGGTGATCTGAGCACAGAAGCCAAAATCAGCTGAGGAGAAAAACAAATACTGTTAAAGCCAGCTTGAATTACAAAATCAAGCAAAAGAACCCCCACTCTAAGTCTGAGAATGCACTGTGAAATCTAGCTGGAAAAGTAGCTATGCTGTGTTTCCTCAGGGCTGTAGCCAAGGTAATATGGAATTGGCCACTTAAAGAATCCCTCATGTTTCATCCACTGGCTTTTACTTAATCAGTTGAAGCTTTAAGCTGTAACTCCCTCCACTCTGGAAGGGCCATACACAAAGCAAAGCCACTCTTACACCCTGTTTCTCTCTGGACCTCTCTGCACATTGCAGCTGTGCCCTCACAGCAGGGTCCAGGTGCTCCCACCAGCACCACTTTTGGAGAACTGGCTACCACTCAAAAGGAATCCCCCATCCCACATCCAGGAATGCTGCATGTGACCAGGAATACCTACTCAATTTGACAGATCCGTCCATCCCAAGAAGAATATTGTCACTTTTGATGTCTCTGTGGATCACTTGGTTGGAATGAAGGAAATCCAGGGCTTGCAGGCACTGGTAAGAGAAAAAAGAAATGTAAGGACAAAAATTCATTACATGATTTCATCACACAAGACAGGAAATGGGTTTATGAGATTTCCTTTCCAGGGGAGTGGTGAGGAATGGCAGAACACAGTGCAGCCAAGGGAAGAGCTTGTTGCTCCAACCCTGTTACAGTCATGTCATTCTAGGAGAAGCTTTTGAAAGGGAAACATCAATTGTTGCTACAGGCTGTCCCTGCAAACACAGACAGAATGACTGCTGCTGCAGTGGAGCTGCTCTTTCTTCTCCATACAATGACAACACCACAGAAGCAGAAGCATCACCTTGTCCATGCAAACAGAAGCACAAGTGGATCCCTCACCTCCCGACAGACAGCAGCAATCTGTCCTTCATCCATACACGTCTCGGTGACAACATCAGTTAAAGAGCCTCCAGCCAAGTACTCCATCACCACCCACAGCTCATCACCTACAAGGTAACTGAAAGGAGACAACAATGCTGTGGAGATGAATGTGCACAGCCAAACTAATGAATAATCATAACCTACAACTGATTCTTGTCTCCAGGTCACTTGCAAATGAAGACAGAATAAAATGAAAAGGACATTCATTCCAGGCTACACAGCTCTGGGAATCTGCACAGTGGAAAAAGGAGATCTCTTAGGTGACAAGCAAGGGAAGAATGCACTTAGTAAGATAAGCAAGCAAAGATAAATCTGGAACCAGGACACATGCCACCAGCTAGCTCATCATCTTAACTCATGAATTCCACCCCTAACCCCAGGAATGAGGCAACATAACTTTCAAAGATATCCATGGGAGGAGAGTGTGCACCACTGAGGACAGAAGTCGGTCCAATGTTTGGAAAACCTTGCAAAACATACATTCAGAAACAGCAAAGGCCATTAAAACACTGTCAAATTAGGTGTTTCTGGAAACAAGAACTTAGTCTTCCTGACATCCCCAGCAATGGAAAACAGCAGAAACCACCCAAAGGAAAGAATTTCTAGGAAAGAATTTCTTGCCAGCACTTTGCACAAGAAACAGAAAATCTGATCAACTTTGAAAAAAAAAAAACCCAGAACAACAAAACAACAAAGAAATACCTGGACTATGGAGCTGACAGACTGTTGTTTTAGTAAGATATGGCTGGTCAAGGTTTTTGAAAAATGACTTCAAACTATGCATGCCAGAACAGACTAATGCAGAGCCAATGCAATCTCCTCCCATCCACTGGAGATGTGTAGAGAAAAAATAAAGAGCTCCATGTTCTGCAGTGATCAAAGGGTTTTTTTAACCTTTGGCCTGCAGTGTGTAAATGAACATTCACATGGTAATACAGAACAACTTACCTGTCTAAATAGTTAACAATATTGGGATTCTTATTTTCCCTCATGACCAGGATTTCATTGATAATTAGTTCCTTTTTGGGCTGCTGTTGGAGATTCATTTGCTTTATGGCCACCTAAAATGACATTAAAAACCATTAACCTGAGTAGTCTATTGCACAAGATCAGACTGAACATGCAGTGGACAGTTCCATGATTTTTGATTGTATCATCTGCTATTCTTGATTACATAACAAAGCAAACACAGACATACATTATGGATGTTGTTCCACAGGAAAAATAACAAGAATAATAATGGGGAACAGAGACAGAACAATTTCTAAACCAATACATTTATACTGGCAATAAAAATTATCTACTTTTTATTGGCACAAAAGCTTGTTGGGATTTCTTAGCAGATTTCTCTCCATAAAAAAAAACATTCAGGGATAATGCAACATGGTACCAGGGTGGGATCAACAATACTGAGGAGAGCACCAACTTGTTCTGAAGACAGAGCAAGTAAAAAAATTCATCTCTTAAAACTGGACTTATAAGCTATGGGTGAAGCATCCAGCCAAGCACAGAGAGTACCAAGGCCCTTATTGATTCTAGGAATCCACAGGCACCTTTTCAGGCATTTATGAAAACCTCAGATCCAGTGTTGCTGGAAAGCATATGGCCACAGTAAGTGCTCAGTTTCTCAGGCACAAAACCACACTGTCCTTAAAGAGCTTTCACTGAAAAGCTGCAGACAGCAATGATGGATTTTGCCAGTTGACATTTGTCCATGCTTCAGAGGAACAGCCTTTGCAGGAAAGCTCTATTGGCCACCCAAAGCTCCAGCCACAGCTCACAGCAGAGGGGAAAGCACTCAAGAGCTGCAGAATCTGCTGGGATTTTTGACACTCACCTCTTGTCCTGTGGCAATGTCAATTGCTGTATAAACAGTTCCTGAAGCCCTAGAAACAAAACAGCAGGAGAAAGTGAGAAACACTGAGAAACACTTCAGCCCCTGGAAGTGAAAGCCAGCCCAGACAGGAGAGCTCTGCCGCCTGCAGTGTTTCTAAGGGCTCACCCACTCCTCAGCCAACAGCATGGCAGCCCACCAGCCCTCTGCCATGCACAGAAACTGAGGTCCAACATGAAGAAGAAGGGCTGGTGCAAATGTCCAGTGTACATGCCACATTATTCTAATTCAAAACCTAAGGGCGGGGGGAGTGGCTACGAAAACTGTTAAATAATATGTTCAATTCCTATCCATTTTGCTGTGGTTAATTTAGTTTTTTACCCTCTTTTTGTTTGTGTGTCTGTGAGTGTGCTTTTTCCATGAAATGTAACACACAATCCAGTTGGGCCTTCTCACACCTTTAAATTGAATCCATCTGCCAAACTCAGGCAATGTCACACAGTCACTCTGAGAACCCTGAACATATGACAGCCATTTGAGGAAAAGATCTAAATACAGCTTTCTCCAGCATGCAAGTAAACAATTTTCCATCCATCCTGCAAGGTCACAGCTAGAGCAGGTTAAGGCATCTATTATTTCACACACAAATTGAGGACTTAGAACAGAGGATACTTAGAGAGATTCTTTGTTTGTCAAGAACTGCAGGCAGCTGCTTCTGCTGAGTGCACCCAACATGTGAAGGACTCTTCATGGTGTCCATGTCTTGCTTCTGTGGCACACATAGGTTGTGTTGTAGAGCCACCAGAAACAGTGTGCTCATCTGCAGACTAGACAGGGTAGGGTTTGGTTTGCCATCTGCCTCTCCTTCAAAGATGTTCCTCCCCATAGTGACATGAAGAGCTGAAAAAGCCCCAGTCAGAGGCAATTCCTTTGGGTTTCAAAGCATCTAGGGACTTGAAAAGCCTTCCTTCAGAGCTAAACCACAGCTTTACACTGCCAACACTTAAGAAGCCTATGCCTGCAGGAGCAGGGAGGCAGTGGAGAGCCAGGGAGGGAATTCTAACAAGCAGGAATGTGCATCCTGCAAGCGTCCCAGTGATTGAAAGTGCCAAAATGAGTTTGCTCCTTCTCACATGATCCCCTGGCTTGTTTGTTTACCTGCAGGCTGAAATATTTCAGAAGCAGTTTAATTCAACAGAGACCTTATGTCTGCATTGAGAGCAATATTCTCATTGGGCATGCTATGCACACTTTTAATATAAAGGCAAATGCATTTTCCTATGACTAATTGACAAGATTAATCCAATTTGTTTTCATAAGAAGTCAACAACATTTATTCAGAATTGCTAACAATGTGATGATTCTCCTGAGCAAAGTTGTATCAGGCTTTATTTCAAAACAGCTCCTGAAATTTGAATGCTTTTGGAATGCTCCAGGCCACCTACTTGTGAGGAGTTTAGATAAAGATAATTTAAGTAAAGCTGCGAATTAAATGCAAAGGCTTTGCGATTCTGCATCACAAACTTTCACTTCTAAGCCACTCATTTCTGACCAGTCACTTTTAATCTGTCCTGAAGCACCTGGTCTTTACTGCAGTTAGGCAAGTGCCAGGACTCACCATTAGATCTGTGTCACTGTGTGCAGTGCAGTACTAACCAGGCTGCTCATGGCTCCAGACTAATTTGTCTTGCTACAAGAGCTAACACTGCTTGAGCAAACACAACCTCTTTATCAAGTGCTAGTTAAAACTAAGTTTCCTCTGGTGTCAGCAACATTTTCAGTCCTCAGCTGGAGACAGAGGACAAAACAGGGACTCAGCCCTGACCTGTTCTGCAGCACAGGCCTGCTGACTACTGTTCACTGCCAAGTGGCTGTAAAACCATCACAGTCTTTAGTAACTTCCCAGCTGTGTGAAGCCATGCAGTGCAATGTGCTGGCCAGTTGCTTTTCCTCACATAAGCAGCTGCTCTCTACCTGCAGTTCCCTAAGCAGCCACACCTCTCCCTGCCTTGCTCTCATTAGCAGCTACTAAAAACCTGCTCCCTTCCAACACCCCAACACTTGTCTTTGGCACAGCTGTACCCAACTCACTGCAGAGGTGGCAGCTCAGGAACTGGCACCTGCATTAACTGAGCAAATCACCTGCTGAGGCAGTGCCACAGCCCAGCACTGCTGCAGACACCCAAACCCCAGCCCTGCAGCACTCTGGGTGCTCCTTATCAGCCTGTTTGATTACCTTTCTGATCATCTTTCTCTTTAGGATCTTTTCCTATCACAGTAAGGTGTCCTGCAGTGTTAGAGGCATGAGTTAGTTATGGCAGCACACCACTCCCCAGGGAGGAGTTTTAACTAGCACTATGCAATCTTCAGGCTGCACTAAAAGCTGGAGGAAATCCATTCAGATACCCTTTTAGGCCACATACCAGCCACTTATCTTTCCACCAGTTGTCAAGGCACCTTTGTGCAAGCTCACTCCCACGTGAGGCTGATGGTCACGTTCTCACAGTGACAGCGATAATCTGCTTCACACACATGTTTATTCTGCTCTCACTTGTTCAGCTGACACCCCTTTCCTAAGAGACAGGCACAGCTTGAAGTTTCCACTGACATTTCACAAATGACAGCAAGAACTAAAGCTTTGGATAGGAAGCAAGTTGGAATTTGAGAAAGGGTTTTTATACAATAAGGGAGCATAAAAACCCTCCCACAAGGGCTCTACCAAATCACAGAGATCTAAAATAAACCTGCCAGAGAAAGGGCATAGGTGTGTCAGCCTTATTGCAGTACATTAACTATTCCAGGTTAGCAACAGGCCACTCTGAACTCAGAGCTCACAAACAGTTAAGGCAGAAAAATATCTCCTGAGGCCAGAAAACAGCTTCTGTCCTCCACTGCCAGCAGTGTCCTGGCATTACACAGATGGTGCCAGTCCTCCTGGAACAACACTGCCAAGGAAACACCAATGGTGCAGGCAGCCCATAGTTAAAATGCAAGTCAGATACCTAATTTTGAGGTAAGTTCTTTTGTTCTTGCCTCCTCACATAGGAAATATTTCAAATTGATCCAATTTACAGTTAGCAAAGCTGGGTTTCAAAAGGGAATGGCTTGGGTGATTATTTTCAATAAATGCCTAGAACCTGCAGGATCCACAAAGGATCTGCCACAAGGCAGATGATTTATCTTCCTCTGAAGTGCATTAGTGCTGTATCTATTACTGAATTTTTGGGTTTTACAACCCCTGCTAGAAAAAAAAAGATTATTTAATCTCTGGTTTCAGTTTCTAAACCATGTGGTTATAAGCCTGACCACTGAATATTGTTTAAAGCAAATATTTGAAATAAACATTACTGAGAGCTGACAGCTATCAGGTGGTATGTTTCTCTTTTAGGTAATAATGTTTTTTCTCCTTTCTTCAGCATTATTTAGAGACATACAAAAATGATTTCTCCTGAGAAAATAACCAAACAAGAGCCACACACTTGAGGGACAAGAGATCCTTCAGGCCTTTCTCCTTGCTGCAGATGAGATTCTGTCAGCATCAAGTTGTCCTTCAATTACTTTTGACCACAGTTACAAATTCTGATCAGTACTGAGAGACAGGAGGATTTAAAGCTGATCACATCTGAACATGTTTGCCTATCTTCATGCTTGATGCTCCACCAGCAAAATACCTGGCCCATGTGGTTTTGCACAAGTAACTGGGATATGACTTACCCTTGGCCAATTTTTTCAAATCGAGTGTATTTCTTCTTAGGATCTCCCACACTCACAATGCTCCCTGAAAGAAACAAAATGCAAGATTCTCACTTCAAACCAGAGATTCCACCTTCCAGCAGATCCAAAGTGCAGCCCCACTGTCTGGGGCTTTGAGCCATTTGTGGTCAGCTGAGTAACAACAACAGCAACAGAGGCAGCTCCACAGCACAGATGGCCTCCATAAACACTGATTTGCTACAGTCCTTTGGGGTTACCCTGACAAGAAACTGAACACAAGGAGAAACATCCAGAACAGACACAGATCAGAAAACAAGAGGCACCAATGCAAGTGTTTTTTTGCTAAAAACATTAAGGAGAGCTATAACAACTCTGCCTGTATTTTCTTGGGAATAAACACACTGTGATTCAACAAAAGGTTTACTACTTCTGAAGATTAAATGTACCTTCTATTCACTTTTTTATGAGCAGGTACCATTTTTGGAACAGGAAGAGTACTGCAAGCGCTTCCAGGAGAGGAGGAGACCATCTCAACCTTTCAGCAGTTTGCCAAAAGAATGCCTTCATGTTTGCAGTGAACAGCATCTCATTTTACCATCAAGAACAACGGGGTTTCAGAACCAGGGCCCCCATCACTGGTTTCCAGGCTAAGTTCTGAAGACATCCCTGCTCTGCACCATTTCAAGAACCACACTGCTGGTTTTCAGTGTGACACAGCCCCGGCACTCACACTGGACTCGCCCTCTCACAACCACACACACACTGTTCATGTTCTCCTGAAACCAGCAGGGTGGGTAACAAGGACAGCAGTGCTCCTGGGTGCTGGTGTGACACAGACAGCTGTCCAAAGGGATGCTGAGCCCAGCTGGTATGATGCAGAAGACAGATCAAACAAGGGCCTGCTGCCTCCCAGAAGCTCCATGCTGCAGCAGTGGGATGGTCAAGCTCCACAGCATGAGCAGGAGGTTTATACCTTCTCATCTCCTATCCCTCCTTTTAGGCAGCTAGAAGGAAGCCCCAGAGTCCTCTAGTCATGTTCTTCTCTACTAAAGAGTTATTCTGTAGTGAAGACCTGCTCTAGAGAAGCAGAATGAGCATTTCTTTATGCCATGTGTTTCAGTGAGATGAAACTATGAAAAGTTAACCAGATTCTGAAGGTTTCCCAGCTTGGGTTCCCAACACACCAATCCACCTGACTCTTGCAGGATGGCACAGCAGGGCAGGACCACTTCAGGGCACTTGAGACCATGTGGGCATCCCAGGCAGCAGGCAGGCTCACCCTGCCATCAGCCCTGGCTGGCATTCCCAGAGTACTGGGCAAGGGGAGTGAGCATGTGGGGAAAAGGAAACCTCTTCTCCTGCAGCTCCCATTAACAATCTTGCCAAGGGCTGCAAAATTGCTGTAGCAGGGACTGAACCAGATGGTGCTGATGCCCTGTCTTCTCACTGTGCTGGCAGGCAGATTCCTGGCCAGGCATCCAGTCAGATGCCCATTTGGATGCTGAAGACCTCTCTGCTCCATACAAATGGCCTGGACAGGGGGAAGAGGAGTTTGTGACTACTAAGA
Source organism: Zonotrichia leucophrys gambelii (assembly GCF_028769735.1). NCBI lineage: Eukaryota > Metazoa > Chordata > Aves > Passeriformes > Passerellidae > Zonotrichia > Zonotrichia leucophrys. Next base: position 7,900,730 of record NC_088174.1, read on the forward strand.
GGGAATGGTGCATCATCGAGTTTTGTTTTGGATGCACAGGTAAACAAACATGTGTTTGGACTTGTAATACAGGGATACAGCCAGATCAGTCAAAGGAAATAAGCTGCAGATCACTGAAGTCTTTCCTTCTGAACTCATCTTCTTAAACTATTTCTGTGATGTACATTCCAAGGTAAGTGCTTAGAAGACATTTGCATTGAGCCACCACCTCAGGCTTCACTGTTTGCATTCTATCAAGGAAACTACCAGACCAGAAAAACCAGTAATGTTTATGGAATTAAGCCTTTCAATTTGTTTGAGTCTATCAGATTTTGGCTCCTTTATCAGACACAGACAAAATATCCTAATTACTGCTTTTTTCCTTCCCATCAGATTCCTGGCATCTCCAAATGTGTAAGAAGGTGTCAATCAGGGGGTTTAACTTCAGCTGTCAGTGGCATGGAGTCCACAATGGGTGACGGGGCCAGACTGTCCCACATGGGACTGACTCACACCCTGTGGCTCACAACCCCATGAGCTCTGCAGCAGTAAATCAAACACTGCTCCAATTCTGTGCTGGGCTGGACAACAGGAAAAACTCTGAGCTGCCAGTGCCTGGCTGGGTGCTATTTTCAGCAAGTTAATGGAACGGTGTATCTACTAGAACAGATACCACAAGTTCATGGAAGTTCATTTACTTCAGGAAAGAATACAGAGAAGGACTGAAGAAGAAAGATTTTAAAAAATTATTTTCCAAATTTGCCATTAATTTTGAAGTTCAGATTTCCAGAGTTTTTCCTCAAGACTTAAGTAGCTGCTTTTCCAGGGCAGTTGTTTGTAGCTGGTTCCCTGTACTTAAGCCAATGTACATCAAACATTACAGCATTAAAATTAACAAAGTGACAGGTACACAACTTCTGCTCAGACAAGCACTCCCTGCTCTGGACAAAAGATAAACCTATCAGCTATTTTGATGTCTTTAAGCACTTTACTTTATCAAGTCCTAAATTAAGTGGATAACAAAGCTGAATTGGGCCAGTTCTGTTTTATAGTTATCAGTGGAACATAGTCATGATTTCATTACAGACAGAATTTTATTTGATCTTATCTCAATATTACAGTCTTTACTCACTAATAAAACTCTAAAAGCTCTAAAAGAACTCAAGCTATTTCAAGCAGAAAAGAATTATGAAAGCAATTTTAGATAAAAGAGAGCAGGGGACATCTTCCTAAAAGTAGCATAGAAAGAGTTGTGAGGGAAGTAGGCAAGGTGGAGCAGTCATGCAAGTTAAAATAGAACAAGCACCACATTGCTTAAATATAATTAGTTCAAGACTCAATAAAAAAGCATCATGCCTGTTTTCAGATAGCTGCATGAAAGCACAAAAATATTTTCATTGCCCACATCACAATTTGCCCAAGGCAGACATTCAGACCTTGCTCACTTGGTAGCAAATTGTTAAGAAAGAAAAAGCATGAAAGCATGTAACATTTCAAAGATGTAACTCCCCAAAACTCCAGGGCTCAGTCCCAATCTGGCATCTAAATGACAGACATACTTGAGCTCATGGATGCAGGGTACCTGTAGATCTCAGGGAAAGCAGCCTGCCTCCCTTTAGCATCAGCTGAAGAAGCAGAATTCCTCTCTCTATAAGATGACATACCTGCAGGAAACCACCTGCTCTGGAATTTTTTTCACTGTGCCCTCAGCTAAAGCTATTGAATTTATCTCTTGGATACTCCCTAATGTCACTGAGATTCATGTCAGCCTGGTAAGAATGCAGGAAACTCTGCAAGCAGCTGAAATCTCACAGCTAAGGAAGGCTCCAGCCTGTGCATTCACAGCAGCCATCAGTGGCAGGGCAAGGATGACAAGAAGGCTGAGCAACGGCAACCACTGAGAAAAAGCCACACAGCACTCTATTACAAGCATTTGGCTCCATTAAAGACACATTATTGGCTCTGTGATCTGACAGAAGGAGGTGTAGATCAATCTGCTTTTTTTACTAACAATTAATGGTAGACACAGAATAACCTGGCTCTGCTCTGAACCCAACCATTTAATCTGAGAACACTGCACTGGCAGCTATCACGTGCAAGAAGCAAATTCAATTGGTTGCACTGCAGAATCAGGAAGGGCTTGATGTGCTTCAGTAGAGAATGATCTGCACAGGGGTTGGAGCCAACAGTCAGGATTCTAAAAGTATTAACGGGCTGGGAATTAGCTATGAGAAAGTGCCTTGTTGTCTGAGGAACATATAGCAGATGCTTCTTCCAAAGGAGAGCTCACTGACAAAACTGTAAAATTCTTAAAAACAAACTGCAGAAGTAGGAGGAGCAATAACAATTACAAAAAGGACAGCAAGAGAATACCTGAAAAATGTGTAACTGTCCCAAGGAGAGCTCACTGAGGCTGAAGGGACCAGCTTAGTGCTGCAGTTGTCTACTGGTAAAAAATCCCACACCAATATAAAACCTCCCACAAACAAAAACCCAAAAACCCAACAGATTTTTGCAAAGTATTTTGACTCTGATGAACCATGAGAAGTTAGGAGTCTAGAGAGAAATCAGGAACCCAAATATTCTGTTTCATTTGGCCATTAGTACACAGGAGTTCCCTATGTCATTCACTAGGTCACAGCCTTTTGCTAAACCACAAACAATCTCAGCTTTTGCCTTAAGCACAGAAGGAAGCTCAGGCAAACCCAACCCAGTTCCAGCTGCCCTCAGAGGCAGCAGGAACACCCCAAGCGTTCTCTTGCTGCCTCAAAGCACAACAGTTTCTGTAGGGAGTTGTAAATGACTCTGTGACACTAAACTGCAAGAAACATTTGGTACAGCTAATGCTGACACATGCAGCAAATACACTGCTCTGGCAGACCCAAAAAACCCAATACATACTCAGTTTCTCTAGGATCTCCTCATCTGTCATCTTGGACTTTTTTCTCTGCCGGTCTGTGTTTCTGTACAGGGTGTTTGTGTTGGAGTTTTCAGGCTGGGGAGTGGTGGCTTCTTTAGCTGGTGCTGGTGCAGCGGCAGGTTCAATAACAGAGCGGGTGTAGATCTGTGACAAGAAATTATTTTGTGTCAGAAAAGTGGCTGGCAGAGATCCCCCTGAGATCATATTCCAAGTACAAACCCTAAGGAAGATCAGGTCAGCCACACCCAGGACTCTAAAACTGGTTTTGCTGTCCACTTCTCAAACTGAACAAGCAAAAATGAAAGGTTACAAATTCATGGCCAGTTTCATGTTCAATTTTCATGGATTTGCTGATATAGTCCATGGAGAGGGGCAGGTACCTCCAGAGGCCAGTGTGTCCTATGTACTTGCCAGGATATGAACTGCATCTTTGAACTGCTATCACTGCTGACAGGGAGCCTGCATAGCTGCACAAAGTGGCTCATTTTCACACCTGTAGCATTAAAGGACATTAAAGTACCTCTTACCTGATATAAAAAGAAAGCCATGGCCCTCACCAGAATCCCAGAAACTGACATGAGAATGTGACAGTTCAAACCTGAATTTCCCAGTGTCAGTGGCTGGAGTGAAGCTCTGTGTCATGGCAGGAATTCCACCCAAGCACCTTCAGGCCCTTCAGTGCTGTCTGATCACAAACTTGCAGCTCTGCACTGCACCAAACACAGAGCTAACAAAGCTGGCACTTACTGATTTTGTGTGTTCAGGTCGTGGGGCGATAACGGGCGGAGGTTCATTGTCATCCTCCTCCTCTTCATCATCTTCATCCTCTTCTTCAGACACAGAGGGAGCCAGAGGAGGTTCTGATGCTGTTTTTGTGCTCTGTGGACAGACAGTACAGTGAGTGACAGTCTCTATCCTGGCACTTTGAAGCTCTGACAGCTACCTACACCCTCAGTCTTCCCAGACATCAGAGGCCGATCTAGACACGCACTTGCTCCTATGGGCCTAAAGTTTAAGTTAAACCCAGCACAACACTTAAAGGAATAGATGCACTGAACTCCCCCAGTCCCACTTGCTGCTCAGAGGCAGGGGGTTATATCATCTCATCCCAAATTTTCTGGTGAAACAAAAAAATGAAAATGCACCTTCTGAAGTTTTTACTAACTGCTTTAAAGCTGGCTACAACAGACCACTTGGAGAACTGATGCAAATCAAAGGCACCATTCAACATATTCACAACTGACTATGACTCTCTTTAAAATGCCATCCCTTGGGTCCAGTAGAAATAGCAGTAAGGGAAGCCCACAGCAAACAGGGAGAGCTGAGTTGGTAATTTTGGAAAGCTGTCATGCTGACTGTCTCACTACTGCCTCTGTCTGCTAGACAAAAATACTACAGCATCTGCCAAGGTGTCCATATCCACTGGAAAAGCTACTGGGAAGGGTTCCTCTGCTCTGGTGAACACCACACTTCCTCTGAGAAGTGTGTTTTATTAAAGATAAGGGAAGTGGCATTGATTGAAAACCTTAAGTGTGAATATTCAAAGATGATTTTCATTTCATTACACACAGTTGGCTGTGTAATCACAAACCTCACATGAAGCTGCTTAACACTTTAAAATAAAAGCCAAATCCCCATTCAGTCACTTGCTATTTAATTCACTAACAATAACCCTAATAAATTTGGTCATTATTAATGTGTATGTCACTCCTACATCTCTGGGATTGCTATTGCTATCCAGTATTAATTAGAGTGGATGGTTATTTAAAACTTTCCTTCAATGGGTCTAGTGAGTTACATATCAATTATAACCTTATTTATATTCAGTTATATGTCCAGATGTACTAAGGAGAAATCATGAAACTCGACAGAAATGGCATTCTAAATTTCTAAAACTAAATTAAAATTGGCTCATTAGGTGGTGCTGCATATTGTTGTGAATGATATACACCATGGCTAAAACCAGCAATCTTCTGTCTGCTAAACCAGACTTTCACATTTTTAAAAAGAACTCTAATAGAAAATCATAAATCAGCCAGGGAAAGCTCATGGCTTGTTCCACAATTCTTAAACATCAAAGGTTACTTTCCCACTCACCGAGGGATGGGCTTCTATGTATCCATGGGCGCTTTTATCTGCAATGAGCAAAGGAGAATGAACCAGATGCTGCTAAGAAAAAACCATGCCTGTTTTGGGGAATCCCACAGAACAAGTCAACCCAAATAGAGATTGTTTTTCTTCCACACCACCCCTTCAGGAGCAACACCAAGGAAGAGAACAGGACAAAATTCCAGACTGTCTATTTCTGGCCTGTTTGCTAGTAAATAAAGTAAATAGAAATTTGGTCACGAAAAAGCAAATTGTTCTTTAACTGTCAATGCTTCTGTTCCACCCAAGACCTAAAGCAGCTTTCTCTCTTTTTTTTCTCCTTTTCTTCCTGTGGTCTTTTTTTTTTTTTTTAATTAACTGCATGCATTCATTCTCGTTAGCTTGCTGACAACATTTCCACAGAAAAGCTTCCTCAAAACTCTTCTTAGCCTCAGCAGCTCTATTCTGACAAAGCATGAGAACAGCTCCTGGGTTCAGGAGCACACATGAACTGTTATGAAGTCTGTATTTCATCACAAAGGGAATTGCTATTTTAGCACACAGTAAGCATCAAATTAGCCAAACACTTTAATGATGAAATTTGGGTAAAAAAGATGCTTCTCTCAATCCTGGAGATAAGTGCACAGAAAGATAAGTTTTCAGAAAGACTTCTGAAAAGTTACTGCATTTTGGAAGTTGTCTCGCTTGAACCTTCAGATTGAGGAAATGACAGACTCCAGTGCCAGAGGCCATCCTGTGGAGGAAAGGGAACCCCAGCAGGTGACACTCCAAATGCTGTCTGCATCCTGCTGCTACTGACACCCCCTTTTTTAGCTGAAGCTATCAACAGGCACTCTACCCAACTAATGCCATCCTAATGGCATTTTTTTAACAAAATCTTGGTTAGTTCTAAAACCCTGCAACAATGCAAGGTCACCATTTTAATAATGTTTGGGGGTGGGGAAAGGAGAAATGGAATTAATTTCTGGAGTATTCCACAATGAAGAATTGGTTCAGGTTGCCTCCTGACAACTTGAATGTTGGATTTTGCTCTGTCTCATTTTGGAGCCTGACCTCCCCTGTCGGGAGACATCAACTTACCTCCTGATGTAAAGCTCATGTATTTCTGGTTGTTAACTGTTTCTTTTGAATCATAAAATTTGAGAACATCTAGAACAGCCTGTGGGTTCTTCTTCTGCTCCAGTTTTGTTATGTTGGAGGTCTGTAGTAGCCTGGCCCACTGCTCTGGAATGCCCTGTAGATGTCGAGTGGAAACAAAGTGGGTTTAGAGTATTTAAAATCTGCAGCCTCACAGATCTTTACCAAGATCCCATGCTTGCTGTAAGATTACTTGCAGAAATTTTGATTGACACCTTACAATTAAAATTAGATGCAATCATTTCTTCTCTATCAAAAATCTAGCTAAAACCAGGACCCAACTTTATAAAAATAAAGTAATGACTGTGAAAGGAAAAAAAGGGGATGAAACTTCTCTGGAAATCAACTCTGCTCTTCCATGGAATAATGATTTAAGGCTTAAGCTTGTTTGCCTGGTGATTCAGGGCAGACATAACAAGACTATTCTATATTGGTGCACAACACAGTGTTTTTTAGGAGCTTTACACTGGACTTTTCATGCTTAGGAGTGCAAACACATTTTGCTGAAATGATCACTGCTGTCTGATTCAAAAGTAAACCCCACCCTGATCCAACTAATTTTCAGTACACCAGGGAACACTGCAGGGTAAGGAATCTGCCTTTCAGCTCTCAAAATCATGACACTGAGGTATACCACAGCTGCAAAGGATGTCTCTAGATTCTCTACTGCAAACATACAGAAACCAGGGATTCATAATACAGGCTGAGAGTTCATCCAAAGCTTTGGATGAATTCTTGGACATTTTATGGGTGAGGTAGAATTTGAAAATCTATCCAGTTACTAAAAGCCCCAGCTCTACACTGAAATTCTATTGATGAGAACTTGCTTCAGTTATCCAGGACAATTCTGGCATGTCATTTCCCCCTTTACTGCACAGCTGACATTGACCAGCGAATTGCAGGGCTCACTGAAGGAAAAACGTGCCACCCCAATCTACTTCCATACAGCTTCTTCTCAGAAATTGCCCACAAAACAATGTGTGACATGGGCCTCCAACGTTTAGGATTGATGAAAAAAAAGTGGGAAAAGCCAAGCAACAAATCTACTGCACACACATCAACCTGCTGCTGCAGTGCTATGACATCTCAAAGAAGCATTTGGGGCCTGTGACGCACCTCTGGGAGCTTCCCTGGGCACATCTGTGAGCCATAGAGATCTGGCTGTAATGGACGTAAATAAAGAAAGAAAAGAAAGTTAAAACAGAATGTGGGAAAACTCAGAAGGCGGTGGGAGGAGGAAACCAATGGGCCAGAATGGGCAAGTCCCATCTCAAATGGGAATTACAAAGTGGATACCAAATAGATCAGGTGGTAGACAGGCTACAGGAAGGCAGATTTAGGGAAATAGAAAAATCACAACTGTTCCAAAGTTTGGAAGCATCATTCCCCCTCCTTTTGCTTCTAAACAGTTTTTCTCTCCTCATAAAAATACATTCCTGAGAATTAATGGCAGTTGACTAGAAAAATTACATGTGCTTTCCCCAGTCAATTCAAAACTAAACAAAAAAAAAAAAAAAAAGAGAAGGATCTGGGCTTTTGCTGTTTGACTAGTTTTGAAGCCAGATTACCATTTTTGAATGGCTCTATAAAAGTTTTTTCCAGGCTTGGGCGTTCTCCAGCCCTGAGATCACCATTTGACCAGCGAAGAGAGCAGATGGTCAAAGTCAGATTGTGAAATCTGGGAGGCTGTGAATTGCCACAACACAAACATTCTGTGTGTGTCAGACTGAAAATCAGGACAATTGCAAAGAAATGCTTGATTAGATTAGGAACGTGCAACTTCTTTGGATCTACAGCCACAACTTTTCCCACTTACAAATGTCATAATCTAGAAGCTTTAAAAGTTTGGTGGGTAACCACATTTTCTTCTAGGCTGGGGATGAGAAAATAGTTTCAAACATGCATGCCTTACAAAAAAACACACCTCAAAGGCCTGCTAACCACACTGCCCTTCATTCAGAAAATGCAAATCCTTTTTCAAATAAAGGAACATAGAGCTCTAGCAACATGCTCCCACCCAACAGTTCCAACCAATTTTATTCTCTGCTTTAAAAGCCCTATTTCTTAGCAAATGTGGTTGCTCCAAGCACAGTGAAATGGAGATGTAATATATTTTCATGATGGACAACACAGGTTGGTGCAGAAGCCTGAAAGCCAGAACTCAGGAGTCCATGCAACTGTGCATTAGGATGCATCTAACAGCAATCAGGAGATGCAGCTGGGACAATGGTTTGGTGTCAGAAAATGGCCCAATGCATTGCATATAATCAGGAGAGCAGGCACTACTGGCATGACAGCTGCAGTAATTCAAAACAAAAAAACCCTGTACGTTTGCACATTGACTGGATGCTGCCATGGCACTTCCAAACTTTTGAAAGAGGCAGACAGTGGGAATATCAGAACATGGAATGGGCTAGTGGCAGTCCCTTTGCAGGATGTACTAACCACATGACTACCCAGCTGATACACAGGTTCCATCCAGGTTGGGACAAACCAAACATGCCTAATGTACTGAGTAATGCAATACCTGCATCTGGGGTTAGTTGGGACCAATGTCTAGTTCCTAATGGTGCAAAAATTCCCTTCCTTTGACTGATGCTGGACTCCACTGAGGACTACAGTATTAAGCCTTGTGCTGGCAAGCTGTGCATGGGAAGTCTCCTGTCCCTTTGGTTAGTTTTGAATTGGTTACAGCTTTCTCAGACTGCAGCACTGCACTTCCACACTTCAGTAACATGTGTAACTGCAAACCAGCAGACATCTCACATCCACTGTTGGAAAGGGAAGAAGGTATTTATAAAGAAACTGTGCTACAGCAACAAAGCTGGACATATTTTGCCATGTAGAATTGATTTGCTTTGTGTTGGTGGCATCTGACAGCGAGAAAACCCAAAAGGTCTCTGATGCTAGAGACTGTTTTGAAACACTGGTAGATAATAACAACATTCAAAATTATCCAAACCTTGATCCTGAAACACAGACAGTGAGTGCTTGTGCTTAAAACTGAAGTGTATTAAGCCTGATGTCTCTCCTTTCTGTTCCAGCTGGCAGGGACATGAACTAACCAGGACCCTGACCACCTGTCAGATTGTGAGAGAAAATGAGTGTGACCCATTGTGTTTGCCTGGAGTCAGAAGGAAAAAGTCTCAAACACAGGATAGAAATAAAGGTAGAAGGCTGAAAGGAAGAGCAGATATAGAATAAGAACAGCTGAATGTCCAGTGGGAAGAAAAAGGAAAGTGGAAAGGTGAAGACAGACAAGAAGTGATGTAAACACAAAAAGGAGAGAAACAAAAGCATAAAGTAACATAATATGATATGAGGATACGGAGAATGGCATTGAAGATTAATCTGAACAATAAAGTGGCTAAAGGGAAAGAAAGAAAGGAAAAAAAAAGGAAAAATCAGGATAGACAGCAGGGAAAACACAATTTTAAAAGCTTTATGCAAAGCTTCTGATCAAAAATGACCACATCTAGGCTTCTTAAACATGCATTTAGTCAAGCCCTAGGGTTTGGCACTGAATAAAATTTGAAGATTTTATGACATCTATTTTAAAACTCCTAATTAACTAGTCCACTTATTTTAAATGTAGCTGTATTTCCTAATTACTAAGGATAATTTAATTTCACTACTCTTTTGAAGACATGCTGTAATTAAATGTGTCTTTTTTTCTTCTACTGTTATTCCTATTGTTGCAATTGCTACTGTAGGACACAGAAAGTTTCCAGCTTTCTGAAATGTCTTTGTGAAACAAAAGTAGCAAACAAAGTAGAAAATTATGAATAAACCACATTTAGGGCTCAAATTCTGAAAATTAGCCATCCTTTGTCCCGGCAAATGATTTGTCCCATCCTACTTGGTGTATGCAGCCAGTCAGCACCAGCAGAGTCCACAATGGTGATTACTCAGTCTGACCACCCAGCTCATGGGGCACCACTGGTGGCAGCAGAGTTGCTAACGCTCCCTCTCACCTCCACAATTTAACAAAAGGTAAGCTCACTGCCATCTCAGCTTCAAGGAACAATGGTTTCAGTACCCTACTAGTAATCAGAGAAAAAAGGCTCTGAAGCCCCCTGCACACTTCAAAGAGCTTCCATCAGATTCGTTTTTCCCAACATTTTGTTGATATTCAAGAAGCAAAAGCTGACAGCTATTTCATTAATACATAAAGGGTAGAAACACTGATCATCTAGTGTATAAACATATTTTGAAGGATACTAAATTAAAATGAATGGACTTCCACAACGCTGCAGCTTTCTGAGTGTTTCCAAGGGTTACCTGCAGAGAGCTGGACTTTGCACTTGAGGCTGGTTGTCTACTATGCATGTAGGGGGGGGGCTTTTTATATTTTCCCAAAGACACTGAATAACCAACCCTTGTAGCAGCTTGGGGGACTGGTAAAAGCATACACCTACATTCTTCCTAATTTTCATTTCCCACAGACACTCTGCTGACAATTCTTGGAGGAAAAAAAAAAAAGGCAGCCTGAATCACAAGTTAAACACTCCAAATCCTAATCCCAACAAATTAAAGTCTCTTTCTTCACAGCCTGGCTGCTGTGATCTGATGTTTCTGGCAATAGGAGGTTATTTTACCATCAAGAAACTAGAAGTTCTGGTAAGCATGAAATAGAGCAGTTACTCACTGTGAATTCTCCAGTGACGGCATCAAATCCCACATGAATGGTGTGTTCAAAGTCTGAGGGAAGAGAGATCTCAGGACGTTCCTTCTCTTTCTTCTTGTTGGCTGGAGGCAAAAATGTTAACAAGCACTTATTTTCTGAACAGCTTTTCATTTAAAACTTCTAACAATCAGGTGTGCTCAAAATAGTGCTTTAAAAGTGGAAAACAAATCAATTAACATCCATCCAACTTGAGAAACAGACTTAGGTTAACACAATGCCTGTCAACCCGTCTTAGGGAAGGTCTACAAGGTGCTACTTTATTTTGTTTTTCTTTCAGCCAATGTGACTGCTGCCAAAGCAAGCTATTAATGAAGTAGTCTTAGGCTATCTCTAAACCAGTATGATTTTTATTTTCAGTTCTTTTTTTCACTGAGTTTTCATCTCTAGAAACTAACTCCTATTTGACTTTGCAGGTTCCTGGAGAAGTAAATCACAGAGTACACACCATGTGTGTCTGCTCTCCAACGTGTGTGTATGTGTCTCTGCTCTCCAACATGGTTTGAGTCCATTTCAAAATCAGCCAAATCAGAGGAGAGGCTTTTTTAGATAATCATTTTATTTCCTACAGGTTCTATGAAAACCAGCAGCTCATGTGGTGATTCCTCTTCCAACTAAAAGGCTGAAAGAGCAGCTCTGTTTCAGCAAAGACAGAATCTGCCCAGCAACAGAATCCCATAAATGTCTTTGGAAAAGCTTTGAGCTCTCAATTAACTAAGACATATGATCATAAAATGCAGGCTTTATTACTAATCCAGATTTTTTTTCTTTTTAAATCACCACCAGTATTCCCAAAGTGTGAAATATCTTACTTAAGCAGGCAGACTCAAAAGTCAGTCAACCTGCATTTGCTTCTCATCTCCCTCCCTCTTTACAACCTTTTGAAAGTAACATTCCCTGTGGTCATCCATCTCCTCCACTTCTGACTACTGACAAATGTCACTTCAGCCCAGTTTTACTGACCCTGACAAAGAATGACGGAATAAATGCTGAGAGAAGCTGTCTTCACTTTCCTGCAGTGTTTTAATATCATGCTTGCCAGCTCCATAGTTCATCTAGGGGTCTCATCCAAGGCTGGACTCATTATTTACCATCAATCCCCCCAGTTCAAGTTTGTCTTTGCTCAGGCTGTAGCTCCACAAGGCCTCTATTTGCATATTTCTTATTCCACCTTACAGCCTCCTTTGAGATAAAGATGCTCTGCTCTTTGTCCTTACAGTCTATGTGGAATGCCTCTAATCCTTTCTCTGTGTTGCTGCATTTATCCTCATTAAATAACTGTCACCTTTTGTCTGTGCTGCACACCATTACACATTGTTCACCAATGAAATATTTTCATTTAGCATTCAGTAAAGATGGCAGCAATATATAAAATATAAATGCAAAGGCTTTCCCCTTCTTTTATCATTAAGATAATGCTGTTTAATTTTCAGGATAGATGCTGCCAGTTAGAAGATGTCATCTGTGTGTAGATAACAAAACTGGCTTCTTCTCCCTCATCATTTGCAAGCTATTGCAGCAAAAATTACACTTAAGGACTATCAAATTCAGTTCAAAGCAGCAGTCAAATCTAGAAGTGAAATAAGGGATTATACAAAAATGCTCCACCAAAAGCAGCATTTTTCCATTCCAGAATTCTCCTGCTGGAGGACAAGTGATCCACCTCATTCCCCAAGATCTGGCTCATTTGCTTCATGGACCTGTGATGTAACACCTATGGTCCAAATGCTGATACACTATAAATGAATCACAGAATTAAGCATCTCTTTACTACACCCTCACCTCTTCCCACTGTAAAAACTTTGATGTTTCTGTCTGGGCTCTGCAAATCATATCATTCCCATTTCACACAAGCTGGCAAATGATATGAAAAGACATGACTTTTTTGAAGCACCTGACTCACTGGATGCAAGAGGTTTGTACTGAACATTCCTATTTGATTTTCTTGTAAATGCCCTCCACAATACACTCCTGCTGCACAAAGTCAGCCATGAGGTATGGCCTCCACACCACCTCAGCACCTATGACAGGTTAAAATAGAACAAGGAAAGATTGTTCTGTTTTCCACAGTCTGCATCACCATCATCACCAATACATTACAAGAGCAGCTGTCTGGGAGAAATATGTGACTCAGCTAAGTAGCAGCTTTTCTCAGAGAAACAGGAAGGGTTTGACCTCATGCTTATGCCTTCCTGTTTGCTCGCCTCCTCTTCAACTCAACTCACTTTGCTCTTTCCTCTATTCCCTCTCATACTTGTCCCCTGTCCTCCTTCCTAACCTGCTCCTCCTGTAGCCTTGTCCTCTTTTCTTGCTCCATTGATCTTTACTCTGCTGAGTTTTCCTCCTTGCCTCTTTTCTGGTTTTTCTGTACAGGAGGTGGCAGATGCCTAAAGGCCAGACCCTGGTCCCCTCTGCAGCCAAGTCTAAAGCAGCTTCAATGGAAGTGGCATCATCCACCCAGGAACTCAGCATGGATGGGCATCTCCAAGGGGCATCTGAGCTGTGCAGCTCAGCCTCCTCCTGACTTCTTTAGGCTGAATGCTATACAGTGCCCTCATGGAGCCCCCAGTGTGCACACAGAGTGAATTTATTTCACAGTATCACAGGGGGTTTAATGAAAGAACAAGGCTGTATCAAACAAGTGGAAGAACCAAGTCCTTTCTGCTGAGATAACACCTCTGCTGAATGATGCACTACTGCTGTACTCCACTGTGGCTCCCACCACCATGATGATCTCTGAGGCGGGAAGGCAAATTTCACAGCTCCAGCAGAACAAGTTCAGCTCCTTATTCCACACAAATTGCCTGCATGACACTGGAAGCTTATATCAGTTGTCAGCCTTGGCTTCCTGTCCTCAGGAATTGGGGTACCTTAGGTCAGAGATGGGAGTGAGAGGAGCTATACAAGGAACATGAGGAGGTCATGTGTTAGGGGAAGGGGCAGGACACTACTGCCTAAATGGTTTATTTCAACTGCAGATCCACAGAAGGCTCCACAGTGCCATCAGTGGCTTGCCAAAACAAGGTTTTAAACACAAGTGCTCAAACTCTAACTGAAAATGCTGCACTCCAGCAGGGGAGGGACTGCACAAGATTCCTGGTGCCAGGCACAGCAGTCCTGACACACACCACAGCCTTGGAGAGAACACACTGTACCATATCCATCCTCACATCCCTCTTGTCTGGGAGCAAATGAAAGACAACAAAGCTCCTGCAGGTTCAGGCAGAAATACCCTGCCATGGTGTTTTCTTCACATTCTAGTGACTTGCACCAGTGATGAACTATGGATTTAACATAGTGATGCTGCAAAGCACTGCACTAGATGAAAGCAGACATATCAATCACCAGTTTTATAAGCAGAAGTCTCAAAAATGTGTCACAGAGTCTATGAAGCACACACAGGCCAGCTGATACCCTGACCCACAAACCAACTCTGCAGTGAAACTACCTCAAGGGACTTGGCCAGTCAAGCTAAACTTCCTCCATTTATTATTTCACCTCACAAAATGAAGCTATAAATCTTACCTGACTTTTCCTCACAGTCACATTCAAAATCATGACACTTGTATGTTCCCTAAGACTGCTCTGACTGGTAGTTAATTGCATTTTTAATGTCACTGATCATTTTCAGGAGGGGTTGTTTCTGGGTCTCCCCTTCTCTGCATGCATTTTACACAGCATCTCCTCATTAAGAAATGCTGCCTTGGAAAGGGATAATACCATCCTGCTAGCATTTAGGGAAAGAAGTGATCCAAGTCTTTCCAGGAATTAAGCAAGCTGGGAGAAACCTTCATTTTGGCCTTTAAAAAGAATCAACTGAAAATTAATTTTGTTCCCAGAAGGGGACATTTGGGGGAACAATCTGCAGAGAGAACCGGCCGGGTCTGTCTAAGAAATCCAGTTACAGTTCTCACATCAGAAAAGTCATCAGGATTGCCCATGGCTGAGGGGAGGAATGGGACTGCCACTGTGCCTTCTACTGCCTGTGAGGAGTTTGGAATGCCAATCTCCAGCTGCTCCACACAATCTCATGAAGCCTCATGAATGGGGCAGCACAGCTAAGCTGGAGCTCCAAGGGAATGACCACAGTTCCATAGCTCTGAGATCTCCTTGGAGAGACACTGAAGACAGAATCACTCCTGAAATCCAGCTGGACTCATGCTGCTGACCACAACCTCTGAGCCCAGCATTCCAGCCAGTTCTCAGTCTCCCTCACTGTACACTTACCTATACTGCACCTCACCAGTCTGTCTGTGAGGACACTGTGAGAAGCTCTGCTGAACACCTTACTAAAGCAGAGGTAACAACCACTGCTCTCCCTTCACCACCAAGCCTGTCACTTCAAGGTAAAAGGCTGTCAGTATAGTTCAGCATGAATTCCTCTCCACAAATCCACGCTGACTATTCCTGACCACATTCTTATCCTTCATTTGCATGGAAATAGTTTCCAGGAGGATTTTCTCTACCACTTTCCCAAGGACCAAGGTGAAAGCTGGCTGGCTTCACTTCCCCAGATCAACACTTTGATATCTCATCATCAGGAATATCCCCCAGTGACCCCAACCCTCCAAAGACAATCAAGAGGGGCCTTGCAGTGACATCAGCCTTGCAGGTGCAGCCCATCAGTTCCCATGGGACTAGAAATAAAGAAGGTCCCTTCCCTTAAACCTGCAAATAAGCTAATTCAAAACACACACCGTTGCACAAATGCATTACAAAGAATGCAACTGAAATGCTGTTTGCTGCATCCACACCTACAGGTTATAAACCAAGCCATTCTGTAGCCACTTTCACTGCAAAAGGAACAAGCAAGAAGAGCTTTGTTCCTGTTCTTGGAATGTAAGCTCATTAAAAAATCCCGAAGTGTCAGGCATATTGCCCTGTCACTTCTGTGAATGTATTTTCACAAGGACACATCCTCATCTCTGTATTTACTGCTAATGCAAAGCAAAATCCAAAGGAAAGGATTCCCCAGTATAACTATAAAGTTATTTTTAAAAGGCAAGTTGCACAATGTGTGCACATTTTAGTGTCTTTTCATAGACAAGAAAGTAACTGACTGAACACCTCCTCCTCTTTTGAAATGTGTTTCTAGAGTAATTGGAACAGAAGGCGTTGCTACCACGGCCTGCAACCGAAACAGAAAGACAACAGTGGCAGAAAATAAACACAAAAACCAATGACCAGCAGAAAGCCCAGAGAGGGAGCCCCCATCTGCAGTGCTGATACTTTACTTTTGTCCCCTCCTCCTGGGAAGATGGAGCGCAGCCTGGCTTTCTTGTTCTTCTCCTCGGGGGCCATGGGGAGCGGTTTGGAGCTGTGGTTTAACGCTGAAGAATCGCGATTGTTGCTGTTCATTCTCAACGGTGGAGCTGGAGGTTTCTCTTCAATATCCAGACTATCTGACATCTTCAGCAGCCCTCACAGCCTCCTGCAAAGCACAACACAAAACATGCTGTCAAGGGAGGATGCCAAGGCTGGTGGCTTGGGCAGGAAAAGCTTTCTAGTGGCATGAGAAAATCTCTGTTAGAAGGCTGCTCTGAATAAGGTTGCTGCTGGTTGCTGTAAATAAACTGAGTGGCTAATTCCTAAAAAATCAAAGTATTACCATTAAAATACAGATTTTTCTTTAGCTCTGTTATACATTTTTGCAGTTTTTACTTACAACTATTTCCCTGTAGTTGTTTGCAATCCAAATTTTCCTCTCAAAAAGACATCCAAAGTAAAAGTTAAATGACTTACTGAAACTACCTGGCATCATAGTTGACCATTTTTTATTATGTAAGAAACAAGCTCCTCGTTGAGGGGATATGGGTAGCCAGCAACACTTCATAAAATTAACTGTTTTAAGACCCAAAAACAGAGTATAATTTCAGACAGTTCAGAACTGATGTGGGCTATACTTTTTAAACATTATGATTCTATAGGCACCTTGTCTTCCATCCCCTAAAATCAATGTGGCTCCTTTTACAGAAGGCACATGCACATCACTGTGAATGTGTTCTGGATCTCTCGTCATGCTGAGGAGGTAACACAAGCTATTGCCCTCATCAGCTACTCTCTTAAATTTAAAGGGAAGCAACTTCTTTTTCAGCTATGGAAGATGGAGGGCTCTTTCCACAACTATCAACCAAACATGGTGACTGTCACATAGAGAGGTCCTGAAGCTCCAGCTACTCTTCCTTTGGTCAGGAGGTAAAGCTGTCATAGTTGAGAGTTTTTGGGGTTCCACTGTTGGTCTTGGGTTGTTTTTTGGTTTTTTTTATTAGAACGGAGATTAACATTTTCAACAACCACATTTATTTTGATATAACTGTAATTTTTCCAGATTTATGGGTGGTACATTAATAGGAAATAATGAAATCCACATGGCCTCAACTGATGTTAGCTTACAAGTAAAAGCTAAATGATCAACTGGAACATTTAGAGATGTTCACTTCAGACTGTTTTTCATGACGTGGGCATTTTAGCCTTTGTTACCATTTTTAAATTACCACACATAAAATAATGATTCTTTAAAATTACTTGACTTACATTTTTAATTTCATTCAAATTAAATCCCAAAAAGTCAGGTTTGAGATTCAAAGCACCAGTCCATTGAAAAGAACAAATGAAATATATCATCACACCTCTAGTTTGCATCTGTTCCCAAATATCTACATCTCCATGGGATCCCACAGACCCATCCCAAGGTCACACAGCTCAAAACTCTAGCAACAGCTGGGTCCCAGTCCTCTCCCTAGTACAGACAGCATGGAGCAGTGATCCTGAAGACCCTGATTCACAAACACACACCTGAAGCTGCTACTAACCCCAGCTGCTCACCTCCATCAGGGGCACAGTTGGAATGAGCACCTCCCCAGCTGCCTTCAACTGGTTTGTGTTAAATTAGTGACCTGACCTTCTGCAGCATATTACAGAAATTTCAAACAATTGTTCTGCTGGTAGATCAATGGGTGTCCACCATTAAAAGAGGATGTCTATCATAGGCTCACCCTGTGTCAGACCTCCCCTGCACCATGGGCTGCTCACCTCCACCTGTAACTGCAGCTAACACTGAACCACAGGCAGCCACTGACCGGGTGCTGCTCTCTAGAGCTTTGCCTTCAGGCCTAAAAGCTTGGAAAACATCACACACTTGTAACTAATGGAGTAATGTACTGGAGGCAGCTGTCAGAGAGAAACGTGTCTGTCATTTGAATCACACCATCTGGGAAAGAAAAGTGATCCTTCAGAAAAGCATGTGTCTGGTTCCCAAGAGAAGGCCCTGCTCACACAGTCCCACTGTTCAGGTAAAGACGTGCTCTGGTGATGGAGGAACACAGCTCACCCTCCTTTAGAAGCCCATACACAGGCAGTAAAGTGCTTTGTATCACCCAGAAACAGCTGTAACTGTGCCCAGACCAGAGCCTGTGCCAGCGTAGTTTTCAAGTACAGACTAGCCTACTTACCTAGAGAACTAAATGCTTTTGTAGATTGAGGTCAAACAGTTAATATTACTAATCTTTGTGATTTCCATCCTGAAATGCAGAAGGTTTTCTAGTAAGGAATGTGTGTGGGGGGGGAAGCCAGTAATGAAAACCACTGCATGGTACAAGGAGATCCACACGTGCTGTTTGTTATCCTGCTGAAGGGAAGGTCCATCATGCCCAGCTTTCTGTGCAGAGTTCCTGGCTTATGAAGCCCAGCAGAGGCATCTGGACACAGCTCCCTGTATCTCCAACAATTCTCAAAGGCCAGGAGCTTATGCAAGCAAGGCCTTTATTTTCTCTTTAAGCCACCTACAAGTAGTTTTCGAGTGCCAAATACATCTTCCCTCCCAGGATGATCAGTGTGAGGGTGACCACAGGAGCACCAAGGCACATTTTCAGCTTGCTATCAAAAGCCAGGTAGTGCTGAGAAGTCCATTATAGGCCACAGTTTCGGTTGTCCCTCAGAATGGGACAACTGTACCTGTCACTGCATCTATTTGTAAACAATGCCAGTCTGCTGAAACAAGTCCTCCCATGGGATTTCATCCCACAAAGAATACTATTAACAGTTTCTGGCCCAATTTGCCTATGATGTAATTATTTCCAAGATTTTGAAAGGAACACTATATTTTGTTCAGAGCTGTTTCAGGCTCAGTTTCAAGAACTGTACAAAGCTCTTTTATTCACTTCTAAACCAGGGGGAAAAAAAAAAAAAAAAGCAGGGGAAGATAGCCTGGAAGGTTTAACGGCTGATACTGACTTTCTAAAGCTGGTCTAAATCAAGACTAAAGCAAACCACAAAGCAATACTCACCAAAAGACTTAAGATTTATGGTTTTCCTGATCAGAGGAATCTATCTGCTCTTCCATTAATTCTAATTTTGAGATTTCTCATGTACCACTGCATCATTACAAAAGAACACTCACTATCATGTAAGACTTCATATTTTAAGTGTTTTGTACTGATTTACTCCAACCCAAACTTAGAGAAAACCTGTAATGAATGGAGGAGCAATAAGATCTATTCAGCTGGGAAAACTCTCAGATTTACATTGCAGAGAAATGCCAACTACAGATAGCTCAAGTTATACTCTATTCTGGGGCCAACTTTTCCTGTCATTTTAACAAGTCCTTGGTCCTGCTAGTCTACTTCTGACTAACTCCATCAAAACACACTTTCTGTCTATTGGAAATTACTATGGCATATCCATTTATTGAGTTCATCAAATTCTGGTGTTATTTTTCTTTTTTTCTTCAGGCATTTTTTTAATTGCTTGGGAGTTTTGGGGTGTGGAGTTTTTTTGGTAGGGTTGTGCTGGTTTGTAAGCTGAAACAACCCAGCTACCAGAGCACTTGCTGGTGCTCACCAAGGGAGTGGAGTGCACAATCAACAGATTTTCCTCATCTCAGTCCTCAAGGACCCCATTTGTGCAACCAAGGCAGCGCTGGTAACCCTTTTCAAAGGAATTTGTTAAGATAATCACATTTGTGCAACAAAGAGGACAGATGACCAACAACTACCTACTTCCAGAGAAAAATCTTGTCACTGCCCATCAGCTTTAAGGAAGCATTTAAAGACACAGAATATTGTACCAAATTACAACAGTGCATTTGAGTGTGTTAGCTAGAATTTCCCAGCCAAATGGCAAAAGCTAAAATTAAGTTCTCAGCCAGGTCAGTTGCTTCTCCAGGGTTATAGAAGATGACCCAACATCCATTTCCTTCTTCCTCACCTCTTCTAATCACCAGTTTTGTTAAGTGAGAAGACAAACATTGACTTTGAATATATGGCATTCAGCTTCTCTGTGACTCAATTCCCCCTTTGCAAAAGCCTGTCTCATATATTTCTGCATCTAGTCCTTGACAAGCTAGGAAGAAGAGGAAGGAAGATATCTGAAGCACTCAAATGTCTTCAAAACATAATATACACACAAAAGATTTGTTCAATTCAGCTCAAGTTCAGAGCAGAATCTCATGCTGGGCCTTGATCTCAGTAAGCTCCTCACCCCTGTGTATCTGGGGAACACTGTGGATAGATCTTGAATAGCTTTCTTAGGTTAACCCTGCTATTTCAAAGTCTGCATCCTTCAAACAGGACTGGTTCCAATTAAAAGTCACAAATAGTATCCTGTTTGCAGAGACACTGGTGTTCCTTTCCAAAGCCTCAGAGATACTACTGCAGCTTGTGATGCAGCAAAACTGTCTCCAAGAGCACTTGACTGGAAGGAACCATGCCAATTTTCAGGCAGCAGCTTTGCAAATGTAACCTGAAGATCCAAGGCTCGCTCTTTGTTTATAAATATACTTCCTGCAAAAAGATATTTATTACTTAGTTGTATGGGCCAAATTTTGCTCCCAGTGACACTTATCCATTTCCAAAAATCAATGGTGATGTAACTGAGAAGGATTCTCTCTAGATATTGAGTACTGAGACACTCTGTCCAGGTATTAACTGAGTATTTCCAAGCCCAGTTCAGGCCTGTATCTGCTCTCCTACATCTGCATGTTTACTTGCAGTTTTCTTACAGCTCCTCTAAAGAGCAGACAGTGAGTTGGACAGAACAGATAAAGTAATGATTTCAGTACTTTTGTGGAAGATGTTTACGGTCTTCTCTATAAAATTTAGATAAGTTAAAATACAATACTGAAGCCTTTTTGATAAAAAATGGCCATATTCAGCATCAGCTGAAGCAGAGACAATCCTGTCTGGGTACTCAGGGTCTGTAACACCCCCAGGGCAGTTTGTGCTCAGCTGCTCCCACCCCTGGGTGCCTGCAGACCGTGCAGGTGTGTGGGGCTGGCTCTGCAGGCAGGGCACACACAGCCAGGGTGCCCTCTGAAGGGAACACATCTTTTGTAGGACTTCCCCCACACGCACGTGGTGCAAAACAAGCACTGCATCCCTTCTTTACACAACCCTGAAGAAAAGGCTGCATTCACACAAGCTACAGAAGGAATTATAACCCTAGAAACAACAAGAACGCTTCCCTTTCATACAACTGTCTCAAAGCACAATACAAACATTTGCCAATTAAACTTCCCCATTCCCCTCACAGCCAGGTAAACATGCTCTGAGCTGAACAAATTATTCAAACTGAGTAATTTCTTTGATGAATGTACTCTCTGTTCCTGTTTGCAAACACCCTGTAAGCAGCTCATGATTCCATCCAATATATTCATTTATTCAGAAGTTATCCTCTGTACTTGCTACAAGCAACTTTTGGCCTCTGAACTAGCTGTTCATAAGAAGCTCTCTGTGTGGAGGGCACATTTTGAATTCAGGTTGTATCCCAGTAAAACTACCTTGGTCCCAAGTACTTGAAATGGAAACATCCATTCTGAGATGGGATAAACAAACTTCTGTTAGGAATTGCAGCATTAGGAGTTTTACATAGTGATTTACTAATATTGGTTTAAAATTCCCTCTTGACAGTGTACTTGTAGCAATAATGAATACAGAATGTCAATGAATACAGAAAGTATATTCATGCAGTAGCTGTGAATTTAATGCTTTTAACTAAACATTTCTTCAAATTTAAATTATTATATCCTTTGTCTGGACCTTGGATCACCCAGTTTAATTGCTAAGAGCTGGGAATTAAACAGTGAAGCTTGTCACAACTGATGGAAATAACCTGAAAATATACTTTCCCCCTTGCTCAATTAGCATTCAACAGCATTCTCAGTTCATGGCCTTCAAGGATCCATCTCCTCTCTTCAAACACAGAACCTACCTGACTACATTTCTTTCCACAACTCTTCAACTCTTTCTCTGCATCCTGCCAATGCAACCACAGGCAACACTTTACAAAATACATTTGGCTTTCATCTCTGATCCCCCTCAGCACACCCACTTTAAGTGTCTCTTCCCCTGCTGAAGCTGCTGCTCTGCAGACTCCCAGCACCCCGGACCTGCTCCCACTCCTCACACAGCTTCACTCTTCCAAGTGCAACCAGTATTGGGGCTTGCCCAGCTTTTCTCACTTTCCCCTTCTGTGGCTGTTCAGGCCATGGGCCCAGAAAAGCAAAACAGAATTACTTTTGCAGAGTAAAGCCAGCAATGTTTAAAGTTAGGTGTATTATTTAAGGGCTGTGCTTAACCAGTGCCTAATGTGAGATAACATGAACAAGGGTGCTGAGGCTTCAGCATAGCTGCAGGACACTATGAAAGGAAAACTGGAGAGAATTCCTCTCCACCCTGCTGGAGAACACTCCTAGCCCAAAATATTTTCTTTGTGGGTGTTTTTTGATCACATCAAAACAAAAGCAATCCATTCAAATTGTGCTCCTGCTGGAATCCTGGCCACTTACTGAACATATTGAGCTCTGGGATGGTTGCATGACCTGGGAGGGGAAGAAGTGTGTTACAGAGGGTGAGCAGCAGGGAAAGAGCTTTCCCCATTAGAGCTTGTCCAGGCATTCAGTAATGACACATCAGCACAGCACAGCAAGGACAGGAAGTACATTCCTACAGGTTACAGAAGTGAGCACCTCGCAGCATTGTAAACTGGTGACTATTTGGATAGAAAAAGTGACTTTACTTCATATGACAAAGGCTATGGACATACCCTGATGATTCAGAAAAGCCAGCTGGATCACAAGGATGATCTGCCACCCAGAGGGAGCAAGGGGAGAGCTTCCACTCTCCTAAATGCCTTGGGAAGAGCCACCAACACCTCCATCCATCATACCCAAACCCAGACAGCTATTTTTATTTATTTTATATTTACCCAGAGTATTTTTGTCATGTGTTTTTGAATCATGGTTTGAAACAAAAAGGTTGTGCTCTAAGTTACTGAATCTGGAGACATGCCAAGACTGACAGAGCAATGGGCACTCCAGAAGCAGCTAAAGTTAAAAACAGTGAAGGATACCACAGACCAGTTTTTTCTAATGTAGTAGGGAACATTTCTCTGGGATAGATAAGAAACTATGAAAAAGTACCTAGAAAAGGCATTTATATGCAAGAAACAAACAAACAAAAAAAAACCCCACTCCCTGTTTTGCTTTTTATTTACACAGCTGAAGGGCTCCACAAAGCTGGAAAAGATGTCTCAAAATCAACTGTGCCTTGCAAATATCCCACATTCCACAGGATTCCATCCTTTGCCCTTGTCTACACATTAAGGACTGTGTGAAATGAAATGTGGATTTAAACCATTGCAGATAGACTGAAATAATTCTCCATATGGACGTCATTATTCCTAGCTCAGAGCTTAGGCCTCAGGTTCACTTTTGTTCTCCAGGACTCAAATGTAAACAAAGAAAAGCTACTTAAGAGAGATACCAACATCACAACTGCCTCAATAAAAATTTCATTAACTTAATTCAGATTGAAAACAACCAAGACAAATGGTTTGAGTTCTAATTTGAATCAGAAACTTGGAGCTAACCTTGAAGCACTGTCCAAGATCAGGTATGAGATGCCAGCCCTTACTGTAAGCTACAGACAATTAAAATGCACCAGTCTGATTCCAACCCACCTGATGGGCAGCAATCCCTCACCACAGGAAGGCTCTGTAATAAATTGCTGGATCTTTGGCAGGTTCAAGCTGAACACTTGTGGCTCACTTAGCTGATCAGTCAAAGCCCCAAAGTGGTCCAGGAAACCCAAATTTGGGCCTGCTCCTGATAACAGCTGAGAGTGCATCAGCACCTTGAATTATCATCTGCCAGGGTTAGGACAATACTCATATTAATATGGTGGGAAGCAGACTCTCATTACATTCAAATATCCCAACTGTTGCAACTTAGCACAAAAACTGCACCCCTTCTTTCATCTTCTCTGGTAAAGGCATGCTGAAGGTGAATCCACATTAGCCTAGCAAGGAGCAGGCTACCCCACCTATATGTGAGAAATGCCCCGGAAAAATCATGCTGTGATATTGCAATAATTTGTTTTTACACATCCTTTGTGTCCCTTTCTGCAGAAGATACAAAGCTCTGTTACACTGATGCATCTGGAACCACATAAGGGCCATGTCATCACTTCATGCTGCCAGGAATATTCTGCTTTCTTCTGTCAACACAGCTTCAGGATGTGCAGGTTGAACTGTTAGTTCTTCTGCTGGCCTTTGACAGCTTGTGAGTCTCTACCACGTTCTCCTAGCTCCTGTCTGCTCCTCCCCACCTCCTGTGCCTCCCTGTGTGGATCCATTTGGGTGCAGGGTTTGTCTCCAAGTTCCATGCACAGGACCACGCAGTGGGCTCTGTCTACACTCTCAGCAGAGCAACACTCACCCACCAACCTCACAGACTCAAAATGGACCCAGAGCGTCCCAAGACAGACCTCATGTTTTATTCACACAGCCTGTCCTGCTGCAGCACAGAAAAGGCTCACAGCACTACAAACCACCAGCACAGGAGCTTGAATTTGGCCACTCTCAAGCAGAGTTTTGATCCACAGCTACACCCATGCTAAAAAACAGCAATCAGGGCAAAGCAATCAGAGCTTGGCAGATGTAAGCTTGCCCCCATCACTATTCTCTCCCTTATCTTATAAAAGGTATCAAATGAAGCTTCTTTTTGCTTGGACTTCCATAATCACAATTAGATATATAAAACAGTCTTTCAGTTCATATTTTTGGGCAGCCTAAACTCCTACTGAACTCCAGTTGGTGTACTAAGGCTGCTTTTAATAAACCACTAGTCATCTTGCCTATTATGGTCTTCATTTTGTTTACATTAACAAAAAAAAAAATCAAAAGTTTGGAAGAAGAAGGAAGGGTAAATAAAATAAAGGACCAGCTTCCCTGGTTTCTCTGCAGGTGGTGTTGCTTTCTCTGCTTTTCCACAGTTTATTCTCTGCTTGACACACTTGCAGAAGGTGTGCCATGATAAACACAACCCTCTGAACCCCAGCCTAGCACCACTCCAGCCACACTCACAGTGCTCAGCAGGGACAGAGCCACAGCCCTTTTCCCTGCAATGGCCCTCAGGCAGGGCAGGAGCTGCTTCTGCCTCAGGAGGAGTGCAGCCCTCCAGGAAGGAACAAGAGAGAAGGAGCCTGTCCTGACTACACCTACCTGCTGATGAACCACTGGCCCATGGCTCAGCAGACACATGCAGGCCGAGCCAACAATTACACAGAACTCTGGAAGAGACAAGGAAGCAGCAATTGAATGCAATAATTGAAACTTATAGACAGTTGCCATTTCTAGTACCTTTTAGTCAATATTTAGGTCATTTTGCCTTTGCAAACATTAGCTGAGAAACTTGCTGTAGTAAAGAACACTAAACCCATGCACCAGAGGATGAATCTGACATGTAAAAGACTGAACTCAAGGCCACCCCAGGACTGCAGTGCAAAGTTGGGAGACAAATCACACTGCAAGAAGCAAAAATAAAGAGCAGGGAATCCTCTGGATATAGCTACTGGAGCTGGATAACAACCACTAATAAAGAAAGCACAGGATGGACTTGAAACCTCCAAATCCCACAAGCAGAGACAGAGACCAACACCACACAAGAAGATTTGCTGTACCAATCTTCTCAAGGCATTATGGTATGTTTGGAAGGACACAGCTCCTGCCTCCAAGGAAGGAAAAGGCAAAGCCCAGGCTGCCACATGCCTTTCATATGGGAGGTGAATATGGTCCAGATCTTGCATCAACTCTTTAGGGCACTAGGGCAGGAAGGCATCATATCCCAATTTACTTCCTCAGGGACAACGTTTTGCCTTTTATTCTTTGCCAGGCCTTTTATTTACAGCTGACTAACTTCATATATCTAATATTCACCTGCTACGTTAGTGATCTTATTGTGCATAATGGTCTATCTACCTTGGGGGTATCATGGATCTGGAGCAGGCAGAGGGGAAATGGAGCAGTCACTGCATGCACTCACTCATTTCTAGTTGCCAGCAGACCTTGCTTCAGAGCAGCAGGATAGGAAGATTAGGAGAACAAATATAAAAATGCTACTCTTAAATAGGTCAGGGAAGAAATGACACCTATATGCAGAAAGCAAAACAAGATTCACACATAAAATCTGTTGTTTTCTCAGCTATCACAATGGTATGGCATTTTTAAACTGCTTAAACAGGGATTCAGCATTTAACGCCTCATTGCTCAAAAAAATCATCTTCTGCTTCAGAGTAGTGGAGCAGCGGAGATTCCTTCCTGGCTCACTTCACATCACAACAGAGAAACAGTTCACTGTCCTCTCATGACCTAAATGAAAAAATAAAGGTGTTTGGGGATCTAGCCACAATTCCCCTGCACTTGTCCACAGCCTCCTGCAGAGAGTCTGCAACCACCAAGGCAAGGACTTGGAGTGGGACAAAAAGCCCCCAGAGGTTGTGGCATCCAGGACACCTCAGCCTCAGTCCCTGTATGGGAGAATCCAGCAGGGACTACTCTGGTTTTGGAAACCACACATGCTACAAATCCCAGTTAGAGCAACCAGCAGGGATTCACACTTCTGGGATTCACTCCTGCATCCTGCAAATTTCTGCCAGGACAAACCACTGACCTTCTCTGTACAACCACAGATGCCTTGTCTACAGAACGTGGGAGCACTTTTCCAAGTCACTGGTGCAAAAGAACCCAAAGTTTTTCAAATAAGCAGACAAGAGCCAAGACATTTCCATTCCCAACACATCAGAGTACTCTCATCTCAAGATCTCTGTCTAAGATGTGTAGAGCCATCTGCAACAGCTCCTGTAAAAGGGAACTGCCTCCATTGCTCAATAAGTGCTTCTAAAGCAGTCTTAGATCCTACTGCAAATCTGTACAGAAGTACCAACTCCCAGAGCAGCAGCTGACACTAATGCAATCTTGTATCAGGTGAAAGGTGGCCAAAATAAGAAACCATCAAAATGCACAGAAACAAGTAAACAATAAAAGAGCAAGGGAAGAGGAAAGAGAACAACAATAGGACCCAAAATAGATTCCTTGTGCCACACACATCAGATTTATGGCATAAAAGCTTTGCAAAGAAACTTGTCCTTAAAACAGAGCATCAACACTTACTCTGCTGCTGGCTGAAGTCTACTACTGTCTGACACCTCTACTTACTATTTACACTTCAAGCTTTAAAGAAAACTGAAGTACATTAATTGAGGCTTTTATGAGGCACAGAATGACAGCTGCATTGTTACATGTTATAGAAGAAGAAAAGCAGGCTGAGAAATGGGGAGGACATCAGAGAAGCAGCACCCAAGGAGGAAGTTGCCCAAGAAAACCTGAACAGCTCTTCTGCCTGTCTTTATGCCTCAGTCAATACAAACAAGGGAAAGGGTCTGGAGGTGCACTGCTGTCCCAGGCACAGGTCCCAGGAGAGACACACAGCCTGCTGAGCCTGTGTGAGGGCACTGACACAGCCAGAGAGCACCAATCCAGCTGCAGTGACACAGCACTGATGGCTTGTGACCTGCAGCCCGGCCAGCACACACAGGATGAGGTCTCCAGGCTTGTTTCATACAGAACCACAGCTGGAACCTTCAGCAGGCCTGTGCCCCAACATGTCCCACCCCATGACAAACTCCAGCTGATTTTTGGAACTGTAAAGAGCATTTCCATGAGCACACAGACAGCAGCAAATCTGCTGCTCCCCAGCAAAAACTGCCACCTCAAATGGGTACCTGGCTACAAGATGCCCACATCCACAGTGAGCAGCACGGGCACATTTCTTTCCAGACCCCACTCCAGAAGTAACAGTAGAAGCAGTGGGAAGATGGGACACACTGCCAACATCCAGGCTCACAGCAGCCTCAGCTCTGCCTCAGGACAGACCAGTGCCTGGAGCTGCTTTTCACCAGGGGAGAGGAGCAGGGATCTCTCTCTTGTTTTGTTTCCTTGCAGAACATATTGCTAGGCAGAACCATGTGCTGAGAGTAGAAGTGTGTTATACCTGCCACAGACTTCACAACCTCAGACAAGTTACTCACTGTCTTTGTGTGTTCTTTATGGTTCTGTGAGGAACTTGGCTCTTTTCCTTGCTGTTAATATAGATAAGAGGTTGCTTCTATTTTGCCACATCTATCAGACTTTAAAAAACCTAATAAAGAGCCAGGTTAGTTTCAGAAATCATCAGCAATCACGCTTTCAGTCAACACACAGTACATGTAATACAGTGTCAACAAACTGGATAGCAAGTGAAGAAGAGAGAAAGAACAACCAAATACCTCCAATGAGCTGAGAAAACAGGAAGTACTGGGGGGATACCAAACCTCTGGAAATGCTAGATTGCAAAGAATAAAAGGTTAACAGACATGAGAACAGAGCCTTTACACTGATCTGTCCTTGAGGAGGAAAAGACAAGAAAACTGGAGGTAAAAGAATTTTACTAAGTAGCAGAAAATGATGAAAAATGAGCAAGACGCTGTTGCCAGGGTCAGTATCCAAAAAAAACCCAACCCAGAACAGCTGATGTATTGTCTGATCTCAGCCAAAATTAACCTGTCTAAAGGCACTATTGTTCAGGCAAAATCATGAAGCAAAGATTAAATGCTCTGGTTACAAAGCTGTGCATCACCATGTCTGTGTGTGACTGAAGGGACAGCAGAGGGCCCCCAGTGAAATGGGTGACAGCCCCAGACATGCACTGTGAGAATGTGACTAAAGGAACCCAGGGCACAAGGAGAGGCTGCCTGCAAAGCCAGGCTCTGTGGCCTGGAAAAAGCACAGTACAGAGATATGCAAAAAGAGCAAGGCTCATCTCAGAGCAATGGGGTAAACACACACAGCAATCAGAATGCCTCCACAATGCAGTTTCTCCAGAATGTGAATAACAAGAGTGAAGGCAGTGAGGATGATCCTGTAAAAAGAAGGATCTCTGCAATAAAACCTCAGGAGACTCTCAATAGTCAGGCTCTGCACAAGAAGCTGTTAGCCCTTCTACAGCTACATTTGCTGCTCTGCCATTAAATCAAAGATGATTCTGATTCCAGCTGGATTGTAGAGCCAGCTGCAGTGATAAGAGGCAATCTTAGGAGAAATGCCACTGAATGCTGAAGATGTAGAATAAAAAAATGTTCTGAGATCAGTGGGCAAATACAAGCTGCTGATAAAAAAGCCCCTCACATAATCAGAGGTATTATCACTTTAGCTTGACAGAAACTGACAGACAGAACCATCCACTGCTTTGTAGCAGGACTGTGCAAACATGAAATGATAAACACATTTGATAAAGAAATATTATCATTGTTGTAGAAACTTATGTCCCTGAAAGGCCTTAAAAAAAAGAGGTTTTGATTAAAAAACTGTAACAGAAAAGGAAGACCACAGAATACACTAAACCAATTAAAAGCCACACTAAATTACAGGCCACAAACACCAACCACAATCTAAGAATCATCAGTGAGTGAACTTATTCTCAGTGAGGTTAATTCCTGGCCTGCATTTACCTCTGAGGCCTTTAAAGAAATTCTTGGAGCCAAAGATGCGATGAGCACCTTGAGCTGCAGCAGCTCTGCAGACTCTGAAGCCAGGGGACATCTGAGGCCATCAGCACACGCTGCAGTGCTCAGAGCCAAGCCCTTCATCCCAAGGGTTTCTCTGCAGCAGTGGGTGGGGTCAGGGCCAGACACGGCTCCCACCCCAGCCCAAGGGCTGCTCATCATCCCTCTGCCCTCCTAAGCAGGACAAGGCTGGAGGCAGCCACAGCCAGGAGTGGGGACACAGCACAGCCCCACGGCCTCTCCCTGGGCTGGACTGACACCAGCCCTGTCCCTCCAGCCACTCAGAGAGGTTGTTATGCAGGAAGCTGTTCTGCTACTGCCTTGATTTTGTCAGCTCCTCCCTAATTTACAGCCTTGGGCAGGTGCTTGCTTTTCCCTGCCCAGCCCTGAGGTACCAAAGTCCTGCACAGCAGCTCACAGCAACACCAAGATGTCTCAGCAGCAAACCTCAGAAGAACAAGTATGGAAAGGCAGTGTCCCATTCCATTTACAGCTGATGCCTTACAGCTCACAAAGTGCATCTGCTCAGACAGAAAAGGAGCCAGGAGCTACACTCCCTGGAATGTGACATGTCCATGCACACCTTACTAGTCACCAGCACTGTCTGGGTCACAAGCCAGGAGAGAGGACCATGAACACAACCCCATGAAGTGTTTCCAAGGGATAACTGCCCCTGTTCTTCACAGAGCACCAGCCCTCAGCACTTCCTGGTGGTCACTAATGGCAGCAAGGACATGCAGAAAGGGCAACTTTACAGAACGAAGTGCCCATGTTCCAGTAGAAGAGAGTGCACTAACACACCAAATTATCACCTCATTATAATGGGAGACTGCAAGTGATTTCAGAGTGCCACAGACAGTAATGCAATACCATTGCCTTGATAGGCCAGGTCTCTGACTTTGCAAGACTACATGTCATGATCCACCAGCCAGCACCAACCTCAGAACTCCTGTCAACAATGTGCACCATTAGAGCGCCCCTGTCCCCAGCAAAACAAGCTACAGCAAGGAAAAGTTACTCTCACTCCCCAGTCTTTGTCAGGACTGCTTGACAGAATAGAGATCCACTCCAGCACAGAGATACACAGACCTGGGATAGGAGAAAGCTACAGTGGAAAACCAGCCAAGGATCTACTACTGTAAATGCTCAGAGCTTTGTTTCCCCTTTGTGATAAATTTCAGAGGGAAACTTAAGAGCAGACTCTAGAAAAAGGCAATGACCACCCACCCTATTTGTCTTTATACCTGAATGGAAGTATCCACTCAATTTTAAGAGATGAACAGTTTTTTGCAAAATTAGTGATTTCTGGCACCTCAAATAGCTTGTATTTGTTATCAGAAACAAAATAAACCAATAAAAACTTAATGTACTAGAAGAGAGAAAATATTTACTTTGCATTAAGTAAACTTTTCCCATGGTACAGGCACAGCTGTAAACAGGAGGAAATGTTAAGAGACATGGTAGAGGCTGTTTGCAACTACACACTTGAAAGCCAAAAGGGATAAGAAACTGAATCTCCTTCCTTCAGAAGTAAAGAAAAATTGTCACAAAGAACCACAAATTATTTACTAAAGTATGATACCACAGGGAAACAAAACAAAACCTGAAATAATCTACGTGCAGACACTTCTAGAGATTCAAGAGAAACCAGGTACCAGTCCAGGGAAGACAGCTCTCTCCTTCATTATCTTTAACTCAATTCTGCTTATCAGCATTGTCATTACAGCTAAAAGTGCAAAGACTTTAGCACATTTTAAGTCTTATTCAATTTCCACCAAAGTATCTGAATAGACTCCAGTAATGTTGTATCAGATTTCTAGGGACCCTTCCAATCTGCGAGCTGAACACTCCTTTAAGGACTAAATGAATTCAGCTTCCTTGCCTTTGTGAGAAAAGCCCTGGCTGCCTGCCCTCTGTGACTCAGACACACTTGGCCCAGCCATGAGCAGGGCTGCATTCCCCCTGCTCCCACCCAAGGCAAGGGCATCTCTCAGGCTCTGCACGCTGCAAACCAGGCTGCCTGCCACAGGAGCCCAAGCCAAGCTGCCAGCTAATAAATGCACAAACCCTGGGAGGACACAAAGTGTGAAGGCAAAGCCCACGGCTCAGGAGGGGCAGCCCTGGATAATTTTCTGGGCATGCCAGGCTCATGGAGTCCTGCTGTAGCAGTGGGCACACTTCTCCATCTCACCCTGGCACCTGCAAGTCTAATCTGGGCTGACACAGGATGGTGCACACAGAATGAGCCTCTGCTGGAAAATTTGGGCCATCACATCATGGTTTATTACTATTTCACTATCTTCAGAGTCTGTTCAGCCTGCAACAGCTCCTACATAAATTCAACATTTTACAGATCTTGTTCTGGTACTACTTCCTGTGTTTTAAAATATTTTTATTCCATTATCTAGAGATATTTTTATAGAATGCTAACATTTTGGGCATCTGAAGAGTGATTCATTTCAGGTTTATGAAACCCTTCACCAGCTACAATTAAGTAGTTCCAGTAATCTCAAAGGACTTCTAGAGTAATCAGTGAATTCTTATTAGACAAATCACACACTTGTCTGTAGAGCAAGGGCCAGAATCCTGGGCTTTCCACCTCTGAAAGTCTCAGCCTTTTAGCCTAAATGAGAAAAGGTACTAAGGGCAGACTGTACACACAGCCCGTGCCACACAGAGCTCACCCTCAGCAGCAGAGGCTGAATGAAGCTGACCTGAGCCAGCCAGAACACAGGCACCAGTCTGCAAAGAGCTTACAAATTGGGAAATCAATGCACAGAGATCAAATTACCATTACAAATTGCCCTAATAAATCTATGGATGTAAAAATGATATAAATTAACAAACAAGCCATCACCTCTCCCTGATATACACCTCGAGAACCCAAACTCCTCCTCTTGCAAGCCAGCATTCACCACCAGTAGTTGTGAGGTCCCCAGCTAAGAAATGCAACTGAATGCCCTGGTTCTGCCCCCTGTACACACAGCACCTAAGACATCAAATTTATATTCTGAATTAAATTGTACAAAGCATCTCCTGTACTCCAGGGAACAGCAATCGCTGTCACTTGAAAACAATGACAGCAAAATAATCTTTTGCCCTAGTGTACTGCTGCACATGTTCACCTTCATATTCTGACATTTAAATACTTGCCTACAGGTCTAGGAGCAAGTGCAGCTGGTCACATTCCTTACTGAATACTCTCCTGCTATGTACATTGATCACACCCCCTCTGCATGTTTGCAGACCCTGACACCCAGTCCCCCCAGTCTTCAGCTACATCTCTTTGTGGCTGATTTCTTTCAAAAAATTAATTCTACTATTGACATCCTCATAATTTCTTAATGGGACCTAAGGCCTTTCAAGTAGCCTTCAGTACCCAAATCAAATCCAAAATTCAGAAGGATTTTTCCCATCCTGCCTCCCTGTGCAGGAGCACAGGAGGAAATGCCAAGAATCAGATGTTCTCCTCTGCTCTGTAACTGACTTATCATGGGGACTGTGGCCAATTACATAATTACAATGTGCCTCCATTCCCTCATTTCTCAGTGGCTACAATTATCCTGTAACAAATCCTTGGTAACCTGGGACGGATCCTGTGCTTCAGATTCTGCCTCCCTGAAGGCATCTGATAGGAACAGGCCATGCTCACGGGAAAGGCAAAGTCTCTGACAGGAACTGGTCATTAATTTTTCAGCAAGTTACATGTCAGTGGCTTGAAAGAGAATTTTTTTCATGGGAATATGCCACTGTTTGGGAAGGCTTCATCAGAAGGACATGTCTCTGGAGAAAACAGAAGGAAGAGCATTTCTGTTCTCTTAAAGAGCAGCCGAAAAAAGCCCAGAATTGGGGCTGGGAAGCCTGGGCTCAGTGCAGGCACCAGCACTGTAGGTGCAAGGCAGGAGATCCAGATTCCTCAGAACAATTTTTCCAGTCCTCTGTGAAATCTTAATAGCATTTCTTCTTTTCTCAAAAGGATCCTAGTTCCAGGGAGATAACAAAGACAAAACTATTTCCTACCTGGAATCAGATTCCACTTAACTGTGAGAGATGCTGTGTACACACAGACGTATCACAAGATGAGCTGTCAGGAGTCCAAGGATGTCACTCAACCTCCCTCCCACAAAGAAACAACCTGTTGGCCACCTCCCAGGGATTCTGTGCAGATCATTAATTCATTAATGACTGGTGAGTGCTTAGAAAAAGTAGAAGGTGAGGACTGCTGTTATTTCCCATTGTTATCATGGCTATCTGACATACATGCCACAGGCAACTTGGATCTATCCTTTGTAGGAACCTGTGATGCTGGACTCAACACAAATCAGTTTATCCAAGCACAACATGTGAGTTATAACAAATGAATGATGATCTTCGCCTAGAACCTTTTAAGAGAGCTCTGGAGATGGGCACAGGGCCACACATTCTAAACATGCAAAGGCAGCCGTGTGACATCGCTGTGTCCCATGAGACTTTTTGAAGCAGCCCTTCTGCCAAAAGCTCCTGTTCACCCAGAAACACTGGCAGGGAGGAAGATGTCTCTGTACTAAACCATTCCTGTGTAACATCTGCTGACTTAACCTAAAGTGCCACCAAAGGGATTTGGGATAACTCTCCCACTCCACAGCAACAAATGCTGAGGCAACTTGGCTCGAAGGATGAGAACTCCCAGCAGAGGGGAGGAGAGGACCACCAGGACTTTGATCTACTGGAACTCATCAGCTTTTCCTTCAGCTCTTTCACCCAGCTGACAACATGGAACACACTGGCCAGACTCTCCCTAGAAAACTGCTTATTATAATCTAAACTGCAATGCAAACACATCTAAAATCTATCCTAACTCTTTCAGCAGCCAGTGCTACTTAGTTTGACAACCCAATTGCACAAAATGGATCAAGGCAAAGGCTGGAATTTGCACAAGCATGTTTACACTGGCTGTCTACACCACTCAAAGCAGGGGACTTATAAGTGAAACAGTCAGACTGCTCCCATTTTTCTGACAAGCCCAGAACGTCCTTCCAGTACCTAAATGGGCTACAAGAGAGCTGGAGAGAGATGCTTTACAAGGACATGTAGTCATAGGAGGAGAAAGAATGCCTTCAAACTGATAGAAAGCAGGTTTAGATTAGATGTTAGGATGACATTTTTTACTGTCAGGGCAGTGAGGCCCTGGCACAGGCTGCCCAGAGAAGCAGTGGCTGCCTCATCCCTGGCACTGTTCAAGGCCAGGCTGAATGGGACCCTGAGCAACCTGGTCCAGTGGAAGGTGTCCCACAGCAGGGGGGCTGGAACTGGACGGTCTGTAAGGTCCCCTCTAACCCAAACCATTCTATGATTCTGTAATGAATGATTCCTCCTCCCACACTGACAGCACAGATCACCTTCAATCTTTTTGTAAGACAGAAGACCAAAGCAATGTCTACTCTGCTGCCAAAGCTGTGCTGGCAGTTCTGAAAGGTGCTCCTGAGTTTGCCCTTCCAGCTGGCACATCAGCACAAGGCACAGACACCTGCAGCAGCAAGTGCCCTACTGAGCAGCTGGCCAGGCTGACTTCCATGGAGAAGCTGGAGGAGAGATGCACTCCTGCCCAGCTGCAGCATCACCACCTGCCCCAGCAGAGAACACTGCAGCTGCTCTGGTGCCCCAGGAATTACACACCTCTACTCTTTACCTGTTGACCCTCAGTAAAAAATTTGCTGGTTTGCTGGCAACAGCTGTCAAAAATTCAATTTATGTGTATGTATGTGCACAAATCAAAAATCAGTGTTTATCATTCAGTTTTCTCACTAATTTCCTTCTTACCAAACTCTGTGAATGTAGGACAACGTGACATTAAAAGGACTTGGCAAGATAATCAGTATGCAACACCTTTACTTCTAGGTGTGCAGTTGTCTACAATTTCTGATAATGCACCTTCCCAAAGGCTTTGGCAAAATATGTGTTTGCATTGCAGAACATCAAGAGACAGTGAGGCAATAAATCCATCCTGCACTCCAAGACATTAACTTGGCAAGTTGAGTGATAAAGAACCAATACAATTATGTATCATTAAGCTGCAACTAATAGTGGTAGGGATGGATAAGAGCCTGCTGATTACAAATGCTATCAAGGAAACTCTAAGCTATGGCATTAAGACATGCATTGAAAATAGAACACATTTCATGCTTCTCCTGGAAATACTTAATTCTATTTCAAGCCACCACCTCTTGTTTTACTTGGCATGAGCACTTTCCACCATAAAAAGTTCTTTCTTCCATCAAGGATTTTATGAAGGAGTCAACAAATAGCATCTATCCCAAAACAGAGAGCCTCCATGTCCTCTTTGTCAAAACAAAGCTTTTCTCACTCTTCCTTCAGAGAGACATACCAGCCTGACCAGAAAACACTTCCAGACCTCACTGCACAGCTCATTTGTTCTTTGTGCAAAGCTTCCACCTGAATCCATACCTGGATCTCCCTGGGAAAAAAATTCCTGTGCTAAACATCTTATTCCTTAAATTTATAAAGGATATGATGGGATTGAGTAATACAGCAAAGAAATTACTGCCCATTTCAGGTGCACATGGAAGGCAGTGCTCAGCTCCCATGGGAATCTGTCTCCAGTTGCATGTGCCACATCCAAGTGGGAAGCAAATACTTCTACTTATCTTCCAAGCAGAAGTTACTTAGACATACTGAGGACATATACCTGGGAGATCAGCTTCTGGGCCTGGCCAAGATTAGCATCTTCACTACCAAGAACCCACCTAAATTCATGAACCATTCTGTATTTTTAACAGGTTGCCCCAAAAAGTGGATGTCGCTATTGTGGAAGAATTCAAGGCCAAGGTGGTTGGGACTCTGAGTAAGCTCCTCTCCTCAAAGGTGTCCTTGCCCATGGCAAGGGGCTGGAACCAGGTGCAAGGATTTGAAACCAGCCATTCTCTGATTCTGTGACACAACATGACTGAGAGAGCTCCTGGTGCTTCCACAGATCATTCAGGTTCTCCAAGATCACCACAGCAGCAGTTAAACAATGGTTCTGGTATCTGCAATGAAAAAATTGGGAGTTGCTGAAGGATTTGGGACTGCATTCTGAAATGCAAGTCTGAAATGGGATTCACATCAGATAATACAAATCTCTGATGACTTGTGAGCTGAAGAGGAAAGCTGCTCTTCCCCTTTGGCTCTGAGTAGTTCCACTGACTTCTATGGCATTGAAGTCTGAGGGAAAAATGCATAGACCCTGTCCTAATCTATCTTCTCATGCCACAAAACATTTCCATGTGGCCAGTACCTGAAAAGCCACCAAGACAGAATCTGTGCCAGTTTTCTGGGCTTTTACATTCCCAGCTCAGCAAAGTCTCACAACAGTTGAAAGCTGGGCCCTTTATCAGAAGGTGAGCATTCAGCTTTTCTGATGGAAGTCAGCCATGATTATCTGGGTAATCATTCTACTCTTTCAGCAATTATCATCAGCACTAATATAACTTTGGCTGCTGCAAACTGTAAGAGTGTCTTGATCTAATTTACATTCAGGGGCGTTATACCATAAAGTGCAACACGTGATCCCAGTCTGACAAAAGTGATACTGAAGATGTGTAAATGGAGATGAATATGGATCACTTCCCAACTCGTTGCAGAAGGTTTGTTTGCCCTCAAAATCAAGTTTCCATTCTTCCAAAGGCTGCTTAGAGAGCAGAACCATGTATTCTTTCCACTGTCTATAAGGAAGCACCTCCAGGGTTGAAGCCCTTTCCTGAGTAACTGGTCTATGCCTGCAGTGATCTGAAAATGCCTGTCCCAAGAACTCTTGAGAAATGAAATCCTGTGAGAGGGAAAGGACTTTGAAGGTAGCTACAGAAAGGAAAAATGTGTGCTGGAAAACAGTAGAAATCCTGAGACCATGTTCTTATTGCAAATGCCATCTAGGATGTCACATCAACGTAAGAATTGATGCATTATTAAACACACTATTTTATAAACCCTAATTCTGTAACTTAAATGAAAAGCTGAGGTCAGACCACATAACTGAAGGCAGAATTTGCCCAATGATCATTATTTTTCATAAGGACTATCCTCTAGGCTAGAAGGTGTGTC
The DNA here is from genome assembly GCF_028769735.1 of Zonotrichia leucophrys gambelii. Classification (NCBI taxonomy): domain Eukaryota; kingdom Metazoa; phylum Chordata; class Aves; order Passeriformes; family Passerellidae; genus Zonotrichia; species Zonotrichia leucophrys. The sequence goes on from NC_088174.1 coordinate 7,938,507, forward strand.
ATGACACCCCAAGGTAGTTAACCCAGACTAAGAAAATGGTACTGACAGACTATTTTTTTGCTGATGGTAATCTCTGTCAGGTTCTCTCTGTGAGATCTCTGACACAGGCTTGGAAATCCATTCAGATCCCAGAAGTTTAATTGCAAAACAATTCAACATAAGGCAAGATATACATCCTCTGTATTTAAGACTTAGCTGGGATGCTGCTTAAAGTTTGTTCATTTTCCCTGCTCTCTCAATTCTAACCTGGTTATATGCCTAGAAATTAAAGCTAAAGGGCAGAGAAATAATGTTTTCCCCAACATGACAGGGAAAAACACCACAGAAAACCTGGCTTCCCCTGAAGTATCAGACCAGAGCTGCAATTGCATTTTCACTTGTTTTATCAGACCCATAAAACACCACTTGTGCTGAAGGGGTACAAGGGGAGACAGCCCAAGTACTGCTCAAAGTTACAAGCCCTGGAGTTGAGGGGAACCTTCTGGAATGCCACCAGCACAGTGTGGCAGTGATTCAGGCCCTACCTTCTCTCTTCAGAGTGTGAGGCTCAGACATGAACACAGAAATGCAGCTCCACAGGCTGTGGGATTCTGGGTACCAGAAATTCTGCTCAGGCAAAGCACAGGGAAGGGAGAGCCCAGAGGAAGAGTCTCTAAGATGTGGTTCCAGCATCCACAGCTGGCCTAAATTTTACTCCATGCCAGGAAGCAGCTCCTTTCTCACAGATGGCTGCTGTTACACAGCACTGACATCCACCATGAAGCAACTGGGCATGCAATATTAATGGCATCAATGAGAAAATTAGGAACCCACATCAAAGCACTGAGAGTTTTTTTTATAATATTTGGCTTTAAAATTAAGTGCAAAAGGGAAGGTGTTACACTCAGCTAAGCATGTTTAGAGGACTTTGCTTTTAAAATGTGATTCTGCAGCTTTTAAACACACACACATTTGCAGAATGACCCCTTAAGGATCAGGGAAAGCTGCTGTCACCTGCAACTCAGCAAATCACAAGTCACATGAAGAAACAAAATCAATGGTGCTCTGAAATTTAGCCTGGCAGGGAAAAAAATGTCAAAACTACCATAACAAATGGCTGCTGAAAAGTCAGTCAATGGGAAGTGCTGCTTTGGCCATGGTTTCTCTCAAACATGGACATCACCTTGGAATTTGAGTCCAAACATTCTCATCTGCACTACACTGAGACCCTACACTGAATACAATGGATGTGAAACAATAATCCAAACAAATTAGTACATACTTATTTGCTAGAATTTTTCTAGTAACAGAAAATTACAAAAGAAGATAATCAATTAATCCAATTTAGAAATCTTCTCTTCTCCATTAAAACACTGACATTGGACCAAACTACACAGAGCCTACCTGCATCAATAGTCAGTACAGATAACACATGGATGCAAACACTGTCAGCCATGCAATCTCCATAAGACGACTCTTGTATTTGGGGATTTAATAAATGAAGGACAAGTACAAAGTACAGAAATATTATCTTGAGGATCTAGTGGTTATTACTGGTGTCTCTTTTGACTGAAGCAGGGACTGCTCAGCCATAGCTAAATCTCCACAGATGGGCACAGCCTGATCTGAGCTCTCTGCCTGCACTCTAAGCAAGCTGATGCATGTTGCTGCTCTGAGAGCTGCAGGAGCATGTGAGTGCAGCACTGTGCCCATGTCAGCTTGACCTGCAAGGGGTCCATCATAGCCCTGTCCTGCTGACAGCCACGGGTGTCTGTCACCTCCAGCCTGGAAGACACACGCTCTAGCACTGCCATAAAGCTGGCATGATGCTAACAGTGAAATCCTCATGTGATTTTAGATGTTTCTCTAATAGTTCTGCCACTTTAGCACCCACCCACAGAGAGGACTTGACATCTTTTTAAGTAGTTTGTTGAGACACTACAACTTGATGACTCAACTTAGTTATTTGTCTTAATCTGCAACAGATTCAGAGCCGTTCAGTAAAATAAGCATGGGCTATTTCCTCTCAGAGCAGGTGGAAGAGAGAGTCAACAACCAATACATCTGCTCTACTTTGCTCAATTACCTGGTTTCATTTTGAATCAAACCCTGTCTATCTTCTGCTTCAGCCTGTCCTACACATGTGCAGCCTCCCTGCCTTCACTGGTGCTCAGGCCAGACAGTCTGAAATTACATCACTGGCATCTTGCAGCAGCTTAGATGGCATCACCTCAGGTTACACAGGACTGGGAGAGACCCACTGGCTCACCAAGTACAGCCCCTGCTGTCCAGGCAACCACGTCACCTAATCCCTTTGTAAGTGAATCAAAAATAGTTATGAACCACAGAACCATACCTCACTGGGCACGCCCCAGGCTAGCCATAAATGACATATTGTGGTGTAAACTGACTTGGGAAAAGTACACAGACACATTCAAGACAAATTAGAAACTGCAACAAGCAGAGAGGCAGCTTAGTCTAATGGCCAGGGAATGAGACAGGCAGCAAGATGGTTGGGTCCTGCTGCTGGCTCCTGCTCTTCCCTGTTCCACCCATAGTGCCATTACTCCATCCCTCAGCTTCCTCTGGGCTCAGACCAGGATAACAACATTGTCCCTCCTTCCTTCACAGACTGCTTTGAGTATTATGACAAAAAGAGGGGCACAAGAACTAAATATTTTTATCCACTTAATCTCCCCAGCAGGTTTTTAAAGCCCATTTTAAAGCCCTCCTTTGCAATTCAGTCTGTGGATAATTTGCTACCTGCATCTCCATAAAGTTTAACCTGTCATAGCCTGACAAAGGTGTAATTTCATCCCCAGGCTCTTCTGACTTGAGACTGGGGAGCTTCTCTTTGTGGATAAAGTATCAAAGCAATAGCTCTGAGACAACAGCCTTTTGCATCTCACAACCCACATATTATTCTCCCTAAACACAGTTTAACTGGCCAGAATCAAAACTTTTTCTCTCCCCTCATGCCTCCTCCCCACCGTGCACACAAACATAGATAAAAGCAGCAGACAGAGACACAGAGAGAGGATGGTTTATCCCACAGACAGGATTACTGCATCATGATGTAATGACCTTGTTCAGGAAAGAAAAAGGTTAGTTATATATCAGCCTGAGCTGTAAAAATACCAGTTCCTTTTCAAAACGAGGTAAAATAATGTCCATTTAAAGTATTCTTAAGAAAACATGAAACAATTGTCTGGTGAACTGGAGAGAGAAGGAGCACAGCCCAAGTGGCCTCGGGATAACCCCTCTGCAGTCACATGTAACACAATGAATCTAACAAGTAGCAGTGCTCCTCTGCCAAGGACGCATGGAAAGCGGTGTGCTGCTTTCTACCTGTTTGTATCTTCAGACATCCAGAGTTCTTTCTGTACCCTACAAAGGTACATGGCAAAAAGAGCCATTTCTGTTTCACTTCAGGTGCAAAATGCTACACAGCCAACTATTTCAGCTGCTCCTTGCAAAGACTTTACATTTGTACTTGTTTTCTTCCACCTCAGAACAACTGGAGGGAGGAAGGCCATATGCTGCCTGCATATGAAGCAATCCCATGAAAGAATAATTCGAGCCCATTATTCTTTATTTTTAGACAACATTTAGTGAAGCTTTGGCCATGACTAAAACTCCAAGGCTGAGATAATCACATTTGTGACTACAGGTTCCTCAAAGGGACTTATTTCTAATGAATTTTCAAATGCTTTGAAAATAATAGGTACAGTATTTACCACTGAAAACAGTAAAAGAACACTGATGCTACTGCCCCAGTACAGCACACTTATTTCACTGCACTGCTGATATTCTGCTGAAGTGCATGAAGTGAAATATTGCACAAAGCCAATATTTACTAACAGATACTACAGTTGTGAAAGTAATATAGACCTTCCATGGAAAAATAGGCTTCCAACAGGAAATACAAGGCATTTGGCAAGTCTTAGCCTGCCAAGGGCAACTGCTCCATGTCCTGTTTCCAGGACAAGAAAGCCCTCCAGTTACTCCAGATTCTTCCAGTGGTGAATGCTGAGCTTGTCTGGTAAGTTTTCCGAGCCCAGTGGAAATCCTAGAGCAGACACAGAAAGCTCTGAGTCTGAATTGGCACCAGATGCTTTAGAAAACAAGTGATTTTCATTTTGTTACAGGAATATGAGAAGGCCAAAATGCTTTATTTGTCAGCACAGGAACAGCCACTCATCTAAGAGCATGAATATTCTGTTGAAGTCTTTATAAAATCAGACTCTTCCAAGGAAACCCTGCACTGAGTAACAGTGCCATGTGCCAACTTACAGTGCTCTCTACACGTGTATGAGACAGGAAATGTATTTTTTATAGCAGATGAACAGCAATGACAGCCTTCAGACTAGAGTATGGAATATCATTTGCATCAAATTCCAGCCTCTCAAGGAGCAGCCTACAGTATCTCCCTACTAGCTCAAAGACTCCATACAAAGGCCAAGTCAACATCATACATCTACTGCAGTGTATCTTCTCAATTAACTAAGGAAAAGTGTATTAGGGATACATCAAACCTGCATTGCAGCTAGAGCTGCCAATTACTTATGGCAAAAGGGAGGCTGATTCATCCCACTGTATGTGGGCCTTGGCTGGAGTTTTCCCAGAACGCAACAAGAAAAGAAGAAAACCTCAGTGAACCTCCCCCTCATTCCCACTCCTTCCTCCCCCACAAATCACAGTCAAGAGGCCTGTGCTTGCAAAAGCAGCATTTCCTGGAGGATTCTTTCTTCAAATCACTCCTTTTCTAAATTCAGACAAAACACACAACTCAAAATCCATTTGCATATGGTATGTACGCATACAAGGACACCTCTCCCAAACACTGACAAGCACAAGGCAAAGCAAAAGGTCTAAAGCACCTTTAAACCCCCAGTGCCCAGGGATCCCCACATCTTCCACTCCAGATCTCACAGCATTCCCAGGCACCTGTGCAGAGTGCAATGGCTACCTGACAACACTTGGCTTGGCACTGCAACAGCTGAGCAGGGGCTGGGGGCCTTGTCTTTCTGCTCTCAGAAAGAACAGAACAGAACATTTCTGCTAAGCACAAGCACATCCTGAATCCAGACCTTTTCACAAGCTCCCTGTGCCAGATGCATTTAACACCTAACATATCACAAGTAGCAATTCTCTATCCAGCATGTCCCTCCTCCACTTTGTGTCTCTCAAATGAGCCTTGTGGCCCCAGGGGTGCCAGGGCTCTTCTCTCCCTGGCACTGCTGGATGGAAATTGTTCTTATTAGTTGCCATGGTCCCATTTAGGCACCCAGGTTTTCAAGGTGCCCAGCCACACCAACACCACTATTCTCCACAGTGAGCTCAGGACACAAAACTTCAATCATGTTTACTTCTCACTGCTATCTTTCATCGCTCTGACAGCACCCTACTGATGACCTTGGGCATCTGACTTCATCCTTTTGTTTCCAGTGTGTTTGACATGAGTCAACCTGGCACCCAGCCCCCCTGGAGCATCCAGACCCTGCCTTAAACATCTCTGCTTGTTTTCCAGGCCTGACTTTTAGGCATTTATTGTAGATCTTTAAAACGGTTTTCACAGAAAATATGCTTTGAGATCCTCAGAGTGCAGAATAATACTAGACACATGCACCTACTGCTCACTGCCTTCTGGCACCAACATTCAAAATTCCAGTGAGCACAGAAGGGAGTCTGAGCTGCCCCTTCCAGGGCAAGGGGGATCAGGAGTCAGACACAGCCAGCTCCATGGATGACAACACAATGCCCCACCAGCACTGCAGGGCAGACCAGGGCAAGGTGTCTTCTGCGTTATGACCCCACCAACCAAAGCCATCAGTCTGATGAGAACTTGTGCTTAGAGGCTGCTGGATCATGCAAGAGCACAACTTTTTCCTCTCCTTGCCCAAAAGCCAGTCCTATTATGGGTTGATTTTGGGATTATGTTTACCAGACTCTTGTGGGTACATTGGCAGCTCTGTGTGATTCCTGTTTCAGTACACAAGCAATTACAGTCAGGATAGATGCAATCCTGAAACACAGTCACATGTGTCCAGGTATACCATGAGGGCAGGCTCTGCCATTCTGCTGAGATCAGCAATGCAAACATGAAATGCAGCTCAAAAAGTACTCAAGAATCAGGTATCAGACCTCCTGTGCCATGAGTGGGCCTGGGAACTTCATCCATGTGCTGCTGTGTTCCCTAATGGAGATGAAAGAGAGCTTACCAAACCAAGGATTTAGAACTGGAAAACTACCTTGTAACCAGATTCTTATTACTACATGAAGAAGATTGGCATTCACCTTGAGTGTCCAGAGTGCTCCACAGACCATGGGAGAAGACAGAGCATGTCCTGAAGATCAGGCTGTTCAAAAGCTCTGTTCATATTACACGTTATGGTGTAGAAGTGCCCCCTAATTAGAGATGCTTTGTGGACAATTTACTTCAGAAACACACAAAGAGAGCAGAGGTTCCAGCATTCCAGTACCACAATAGATTTCAAAAACAGTCCAGGACACAACCTCTGTGTGTGAACTGCCAATACACTGCAGAAAAGAATAAGACTCCACTCTCAGTTTCTGCCTTCTGAAATGCTAACCATTATTCATTAGTGCCCCCAAAGAGGGGGATTCTGCATTCCCGTAGTGCAAGAAGAAGTGGAGAGAGAAGAAGAGTATGGAGAGAAGTTGTAGCACAGGCCATGGGGCAGAAATTAAAGGAGAAGACTATCCCCACAGACTGCCACTCTAGATACTTCCAAATATTACCCCACCTCTCTCTGGTCCATGCATCCTACAAAGTGCAAGGCACCTTCCTCAAAAATAAACAAATCAAGGAGCAAATTCTCTCTTAGATTTTTGCTAGAAATCTCCCTTCTTCCCAGCCTGAATTCTCTGAAATGAAGAAAGAGTCAGAGCACAGCACAGCTGATGTATCCCACATCTGTAGGAAATGCCACCCTGAGCTGCCTAGGCTTGCTAAAGAGATCAAACGTGGATGTAAGCAGCTCTTTTCTGGAGCAGGCATCGTTTCAGTTGTTAAAATATTCATGCACCAATAGGAGCTGTGGTATCAATGTCTGTCCCTGATACAAACAAACCTGAGCTTAAAGCCTGACAATCTGTGTTATGCAGAGTGGAATCACAATTAAAAGCCTTTCCCAAGCCTCCATTTCTGCAAACACACATATGACAGCTTTTCTGGTGACACATCAAGAGCAACCCAAATCCAAGTCCACAATCTTCTGCCTGTGAGGGCAGGAGGCATTAAAAACAGCTTTAGCAAATGCCCAGGATTTTAATTGCGTGCTATCAGTTTTTCTCTCTCAGGTTTACCATGCACCAGCAGCCCTGTGGTTCATCTGGGGAGTGGCTGGATGCACCTGATAAATATGAGCTGGCATCTGGGCACTGCAGGTTGAATCAAGACTCTCTGCAGGGAAGCGCCTAGAAAATTTCTGATCTGGAGGATTTTCTCCTTCACAATAGGGAATAGAGAAGTAGCAGACAGAAAATGGAAAACATTAGGCCTTTCACTCCCCTCAAGAGACACAGAGAAGTACTTTCCAGTGCCCTTTCTAAATAGGGAAACTGATTTTTTGATGCCAGCAAATGGACAGAGGCTGGGGGTGGGTACAGCTACTGCCCCTTCAGCAACACTGTCTGGAGAAATGAGTGCACCCAGGTGACATGGCAAGAAATGTTTAAATGTTTTAGTACTGCCCTCGTCACATGCAGCGAACTGTGCATACACCCTGCAGAGCAACACTGAGCCTGCGAAGGTGCCAGAGCATTTTCAACACTTGAGGATTAGAGAGGAAATGAGAATGGTTTGGCCCTGGAGTCTGTGCTGTACTGCAATGTTGAAATGGCAGTTTGTTTCAGGCTTATGGGCATCTATGGCTGGACAAAAATGACATTGCAGTACCCTGAGTTGTGGCAAGGCAAAGCAAAGCATGTGCATGAGCAGCAAGCTGGACCACAGCACAGAGCTCAGTGGTCCATGTGCCAGGTGTCACTTTCAGAAGTCAAAGGGTCACACCCAAATGTTCGTTTCCACTCCCTGACAAAGCACACTTTTGCCACTGGGACAATAAACAAACATGAAATTACCCAAAGATTCATTCAGTATGTTTTGGATCCAAACTGCCTTAATCTGCTTCTGATGGCAATAAGACAGTTCATATGACCAGAGCAGAGCAAAGGATGCGTATCCAACCTTACCTCTGCCATTCTCCAACTCTGACCCTTACAGGGCCGTATCAGAGCACCACACCAAGCCCCAAAACCAGCACCTGGAGGCACTGAATACTCTTCCAGCTGTGGAACTGGCAGCACAGACTCCAGGGCAGAGACAAGCTTTGTTCTGCACCACTCAAGACTCAGTCACATCTGTTGGTACACTACTAGAAAGTAAGTGACAATAAAACTAATGTCGGGAAATGAGCACACTGAATATATAACAACACAATTTTACCCTTGAACACTTATGCACACAGCCATAATGGTAAGCCTTTAGAGCAAAACAAAGCAACATTCACAACAGAGGTTTCCTAACTGAGCAGGATATGCCCCTCTTTAAGAGGGACATGATTTCCAAGTCTACCTCTGGAAGGAATGATATAAGACAGGGCATCAGAGTAGCTGGAGGTGCACCTAGGCCAGTGCTCAAGAGCCAGACTTGCAGGAAGGGCTGGTGCCATATGCTGACACAAAGACCCTCCCAACCCAGAAGCCAACAACCTGGAGTGCTTGTAGGCCTGTCTGTCCCCTGCCCAGGGCTTCCTGGGATCAAGGGCTCCAGAAAAGGGGACATGAGACTGCAGCAACAACATCACAGGCTTCCTGGATGCCTATCAGCAGCACAGCCAGGGCGGATGCCATGGTGCTTGCCCAGAGCAAAGTGCACCCAACCTGCCACATCCCACACCACCTGAGGCAGTGAGTGCCACCTTGCAGCCCCATTCCCTGTCTCAGAAAGCCCAGGAAGCCAACTCATAAACAGTGCACTGTCAGAGCTGAGCTGGAGCAGTGCAACTGAACGAGCAAAATGAGAATCCTTTGGCAATCTCCAACAAAGCACAGTGACACACTTGCTGTTCACTGCATACAAGCCACAGCTGCTGACGTTCACCTGGGGACAATCTGCAGAACTCCAAGCACTGAGACTATCCACTAGCAAACCACACAATTTCATCACATTTTTCTATTATAAAATTACTGCTAGGAGCAGGAGACAACCAGCGACAGCAGGTCTGAGAGAAGAAATTCACATCAGTGTCTCTACCTGCGCTGACCCTGGCCCAGTGAAACCTACTAATTACCACTCAGCCTAATGCCATACTTCAAATAACCGAAAAATCAAAGTCAACATAAGGGAAGATCCACAAGCTCAACTATTTGTGTCTGAAAGGTAAAAGACAAAACAGAGCTACAGGGAGAAAATGCTAGCTACATACAAAATAGCACTAGTGAATGAAAAAGTTTATTTCTGCAGGTGAAATTCACGTTCTTCTCTCTCCTTTCTACCACTGCCCTCCCTCCCTGTTAAGTTCTTGGAGAAAAGCTTCAAGCACCTTTGGCATGAGCTAAGGATGGTAATGAAAGAGGAAGGTCACAGCGAACTTCTGCCTGCCCACTGTGCAGCACAGCAAGAACAGAAATCAGTACTCAAACCAGAGAAGCACAAAGTGACAGCACTGTTAATGTCCCAAAGTCACAGGGAGTCCAACCAGAGCAGCAGCGGAAGCCAAATCTGGCAACATTTCCCCTGCGACCGGTTCTGTGCAGGCATGGCTAAAATGAAGGAGGAGCTGCAGGCAGATCTGAAAGACCTTCAGATTCCCAGCTGGTTTTGATCCCAGAACACAGGCAGCTCCAGGGACGCTTGGATCCACAGTCACAATTAAAGTATTAAAAGAAAAAGAGAAGAAAGCTTCAGGCAAAGGGAACAGGAACTGAAAATGGGACTATCCCCACAAACTAGCTCTCCTCTAGAAGCAAATGTTGCCGGGCCAAGAAATGGCTAACACAAGAGCTGGATTTGCTACAGCCAACAACATGTTGCAGAGTTGAATGTGTCTGATCTATCCCTGGAATTGTATGTGTGAAACTTGCAAAGCAATACAGGGGGCTGGAGGAAGACAACCTCTTGTGCCCAATTTTGTTTTTCTAGTCTTTGTGAGTCAGCTCAAGACACACAAGACAATCTAGACTCCAACTTCCACACATTTTCTGTGTTTTGGTCAGATGCTTACAGAGGAATTGCCCTGTCAACAGTCTGCCTGGAAAGGTAAAGTTCTCTTCCCTGTACTCAACAGTAAAATGCTCTCCAACTTCTGGGAAACCCTCCTACAGTCTCACTGGGCGTGTTAGCTTAGAAAGCACAAAGCCCCCATCAGTCCCTACAAAAAGGCAGCACACTTGTGTTAGAGCCCTGAGGTGAATGAGGCCCAAGCCCATGGTCTGTGACAACCAAAGCAGCTCACCCTGGCTATTGCCTCCTGCAGCACTGCTGCCACAGCTGTTCTCAAACTGTTGCTGCTGCAAGTGGTGGCCCGTGAAGCCTGAAACTTAATCCTGTAACAGGAGCTCCTGAGACTTACTTTTAGTTATCCAGAGTCACTCAGTGAAGAAATGCCATCCATGCACATCTTGCTTCAGAGTACAACCTCCTGTGCAGCCCAGAGGCAGCTGCTTGCAGCCCCCCACCCACAAAGCCAGCCAGCCCCCAGCCCCAGCACTGTGCCTGCCACCAGCTCCTGTGCCCAGTTCCACACTCAAGGAATGCAGCCCCCACCCATGCAGCTCCACACAGCCACAGGCATCACCCTCCCTCACCAGCCCATGCTCACCGCACAACACCGGCTCAGGGCAACCCTTCCCCTCCATGCATGGCCTGCCATGGCAACCTTCACTGCCGGGCCTCGAACAACGCACCTGTCCTACAAACCATTACCCCTGACCCCTGATTTACTCCACATTCTGCTCACATCGTTGGGTACCCTGTGACTGGAAGGCCGAGGCTCCTCTGCAGCCATGTGCCACACTTCCACTTCCCCCGGCACAGCGTCCACCTCCCGGAGCGGTGCCCGAGCCCCTCCTCCCCGCCTGACAGCCACAGAGAAGGTGGATCCACCCGAGAGGAGCCAGGAGAGCCGGACTCATCACCGCTGTGTCCCGCTCGGGCAGGCAGGCAGCAGCCTGGCTACGGCCCTCCCGACAGCCCGTCCTCCTCCCCCTCCTCCTCGCTCCGAGACGCTCCATGTCAGCCCGAGAGCCGCTCAGCAAAGCCCCTGCTGATCTCCGGCCTCAGGCTCCCCGTGCAGGCATCCCCGACCGTGCCCAGCAAGACAAGAGAAAGCAGCGTCCCCTCTCGGGCAGCCCCGGCGCCGGCTCGGATCCGGGCAGGTGGGGCATCAGCGGCACGGAGCCTTGTCAAGGGTTTGCCAAACCCTGCACACAGATACCCCGGCTATTCGCTGCTGGCACACGCCGTGCCCACCCCGCAAACGAAGGAAGGGCGAGGGGAGAGGCAAAATCCAGCCCCTCGACACCCCTCGGGCTGCAGGGCCCCAAACAACCCCGCTCCTCCCACCCTGGGCCCACCATCTCTTTCAGATGTTGCTGGCTTTGAAGCCATGGCTTCTCCTGCCTGAATTCCCTCAGCCTTCCACGTTAAACCCTTCGCTGTGTTTAAAACAAGGGTCGTTTTCTGGCATCGGTAAAAACTGGATCTGCAAACTGCCTCAGTGACCAGCAAAAGGGGCCACTCGTGCCGAGTGCACCCCCCCGGCGGAGGAGGGGAGCCTGGAGCGGCCAGACATCGCGCTGGAGCACTTCCTCGGCTGGCTGGTGTACAAGTCTGGGACAAAGGGACAACCCAGCACAGGGACCAGCTCCAGTGTGGCATCAGGCACCACCATGCACGCACAGAGAGAGACCACCCTTCCCTGAAGGGATTTCGGGAGAAACTTGGCAGGTGCCAAGGTCAATCGGATGCGCGTTGCCAATAACGAGTATTAAAAAAGAAAAAAAAAAAAAAAAAAAGGGAAAAAAAAAAGGCGGGGTTATTTATAGCCCAGAATTTCTCACTCCTCTGCAGAAGCGCAGCCCAGAGGCGGCATTGTTGGGAGATGGAGAACACACGCACCGCGGCCGCGTTAATGGCCGGTGCCGGCGCTGACACAACTTCAGCTGCGGCTCTGCGGCTCCGGGAATCCTTCCCGCAGGACACCGGGCTCCGGCCACCGCCGACTGCCCGGCAACACACGTGTCACTGACGGCAGCGGCACCCCGGAGACGCAGCGACAGCCCCGCCACCGGCGCACCCCGGCCCTGCCCGCGGCGTCATCCTCCCATCGTCGGGAGGAGACGGAGCGCCGCAGACGCGGCCACGGGCACCGCGCTTCGCCGGCGGCCGCAGGGCCCGGCCGGGGTTATCTGGACCCGCCCCGGCCGAGGTTACCTGGAACAGCGGTCGCTCATTGCTGCGCGGCCCGGGTTACCTGGAGCCGCGGCGCTCATTGCCGCCCGGCCGGGGTTACCTGGAGCCGCCGCCGCTCATCGCCGCCCCGCCCGTCCCCCGCCGCCGCCGCCGCCGAGCGCCCCCCGGGCGCGGCCCGTCCCCCCGCGCCGCCAATCGCCGCGCGCGCGCCCGCCCGCCCCGCGCGTCGCGGGGCCGCCGCAGCGGCGCTGGCGCAGCCAATGGGCGCGGCGGGCGGCCGGTGACGACACACGGGCCGGGGCTGGGGCTGGGGGCAAATCTCGTGTTTCAGGGCAGCGCGCAGGGAAAGCGCGGCGCGGGGGGGTGCCCGCCCTCCCAGCCCCGAGCCCGGGAGCCCCTCCAGAGGGGTGCGGGAACCTGGGAGGTGCCACCTGCGCCGGCCGGCAGTGCAAGGGGTCCTGAAAGGCATCATCACCCTCCCTGGTCTTCGTCCGCTGGGAATAGGAAATGCACCGTGAAATTCGGGGCTCCCCCGGATGACGTGTGCATGTGACAGCCTGTGGGCTTCTCCTGTCCGCATCCAAACGTGGGAGAAGCCCGGCGGGAGTGAGGCTGGAGCATTAGCTCCGGCCACTCCTGCCACAAAGAGGGCACTCCTTGCAAACATCTCCCTCGCACCAGAAGAAAAAAATCTTATTCACGGTCTGTGTTTTGCATTCTTCATTCTTTTAGAATTATGATTCCCTAGGCAACGTGTGGTCCTTCTGCTCCTTCTGAATCCACGAGTTCAGCTCCTCCATCCATGAAAGGTACCAAACGTAGAAACAGACTCAGTTTTGATGAGGATGGTCTCACATTTACAATATTTCCAGAGGGGGGAAAAAGAAAAAAAAGTACCGATAAACATGACCAAATTTACAATCTCTGCAGCAGAGCCCACAGGGCCCTGGGCATGGAGCAGTGCTGGGGCTGGGAGCACCAGCCATGCTCTGAGCTCCGGGCTGTGCCCGGTGCCAGGAAGCTCTACCAGCTCCAAGTGCCACGATGGAAAGGGCTGTGCTGTTACATACCAAAGTAAGCACACCTTTTGACCATTATTTTGTTTGATTTGTTGGGGATTTTTTCCTGATGGAGATGCACAGAGTATGTGTAATAACACATGACAGAGCAGCCAAGGGCAAGCAATGAAGACTTACCTTCTGCTGGTTGCTATTGCCAAAGGTAAGGCAGGCCACATGTTTCCAAGAGAAGATAAACTGTCCCAGCCCCAGCACACCACATGTGATCTTCTCTGACCATGAGTGATCAGGCTGCTGCCTTACAGCTCGTTCAAAGGACCGGTTCTCCAGAAGCAAGAACTCACTGAGTCACCAAGTGCACACTGACGTGACAAGCAGCCCTGACTGAATCACTGCCATCCCCTCCTGCTGTAAGCCGAAGTCTCACCAAGGTTCTCTTCCCCAGTGTGAGTCAAATCTGTCACTTAGCTGGCTGGTTCTGCAGTGATTACAGTCAAGCCATAGAGCAAATTGTCAGTGTTCTTTCCACTCCCACAGAGAATTACTCCTGTGGATAGATGACTTTCAGGATCTTCTGAGGTAAGCAGGAATTATGAAAATTTGCTGTTCCTCAACAATGGAAGAAGAGGCCTTCTATTTTCTGCTGCATGTAGTGTCCATGTGACAGTGTCATGTCCAGTGACAGCACTGCGTGCATCCAGGAGGGCTGGGACAAGCAGTGGGGTAACTCCTGCAGAGGACACACTCTTGTTGAGCCCAAGGGGGTTAATTAGCAGAGGATGCAGGCTTTGGCCTTCGGCTCTTCTCCTGTCGAAGTCCATGTAAAGCTTTTGGAAGAATGTCCCGTGCCTGCAGTGAGAAGGGAACGCAGCTGAAGGAGCTGCCAGGGTCCCTGCAGGCTCACCCAGCCCTGCAAACCACACTGGCTGCTGCAAACTGCTGTTTACAACAGCCCAGAGCAGGAAAGGACTGAGCAGATGGGGGACCAGCCACCTTCAGAGTAAAAATCCTTCCCAATGGCTTTGGAAAGAGTGGGTCATTCACCAGCCCCACACCCTGGAGTACCATGAGCCGTGGGAAGTACAAGTCCTGCTTACAGGCTTCCAAAAGAGGGAGGCAGCTCAAGGAAAATCTGCACATAGAGCATGAAATCAGGCAATTACAGTTGTTAGGACTGAATCTGCAAGTGAATCACTTCTATTCCTTTTAAAAGAAGTCCAACTAAAATCTAGTTTTAGAATAAACTTTCAGCAGAACTGCTCATATGAGCACCATAAGAAAACTGCAGGCTCTCTGAAGCACCAAGCCCAGGTCAGGCTGCCCTTTGCCAAAGGCTGGGCAACAACAGATGAAGGAAGAGTTTCAGTTTCCTTTCCCCTGTGAAAGAACAGAAACTTGACTCTGTGACTGCATGCAGTAAAAAAGCAGATCAGATCTCTTACACTCAGCCCTGTCCAAAGCTACAACTCTCCTGGGAGCCAAAGAAACTTTGCAAGCATTGACTGTGCACAGTGGAGGTTTGCCTGAAACTTACAGAGGGTTTTTAAATGTCCGTGCCTTTCAGGTTGGCCTTTGGAGACCGCAAAGCCCTTGAAGCTGTGCATTTCAGCCCTCCGGGGCTCTCCAGCTTTCTTCAAGCTGTTAAATGGAAGTCAGCTGTCCCATACCTGATAGAAAGCTGACTTTGCATGCCTGTCCCATGCTTTCCTGGCAAAGGAGACAAAGAGTGGCAGCAAAAGGCCACAAAGGGGAAATTGCTCAAACCGCAGAGCTCCCCTGCTCCTCATGCCAGCTGTAAGGAGGCTGACCCTGTTGGAGCTGGAGGGCTCTGCTGCACTCTATAAGGAGCTGCATGTGCTGACAATGGGCACATCGCTCAAGCACATTGCTGGGAGAGGGCAAAAAAGAAAAAAATAATGAGTGCATGGTCAAGGTACCTACACAGTCCCAGGGTGCCGGGCTCGGCAGTGCAAGCTGGACTTGCTTCATCCAGGGTCCACCTGGGATGGTCTGAGCTGTGCCTGACCTGCAGAGTGTGGCTGAGTGACCTGGCCCAGACATGGACATGGCGACGGCTTTGTCCTCACAGGGCATAGGAAAGCAGGTCAGTCCCTGCTAGACATCAGTTCCCTGTGACTGTCACATGCATGTCCCAGCGAGCTGGAAATGCTTTGAGAGTCCACACACCCACCCATGAGGTCCAGCCTCCAAGATCCCAGGGCCTGCCCAAATCCTGAACACAGCCTTCATCTACACCAGAATTGGTCCTGCCACATTTATCACACCTTGCTGGCAAACATGACACAGTCTGAGCAGTAAGTGTGACTGCTGATGGGGTGTCAGTAGGTTTTGATGAGAAGAGGTTATCCCATTAAGGATCCCAATAGCCCCTCACACTCAATGGTAGCTGCCAGAGAGCTCATTTTACAGATAAAATTAACTCCAACCGTCAATCCATCCCCATCAACAAAACCCCAATAAGAAGCAACCTATTCTGTCCCCTAAGAGCTGTGGGTATTCCAGTCCCCTGCAGGTTTCCCCCATGCCAGGCTGCTGAGGCACCAGCACCTGGCCCCATGGTCCCACTCCTCCCCAAGGCTGCATTACATACACGGGGCACTGAGGGAGCCTCTCTGCCTGCCCTGCAGAGACCAGGCAGCTCCAGGGGGGTCTGGAGTGGCACAACAGCAGCACCTGATTCACTGTGCCAGGGGCTGGAGTGGAGAGCACTGGAGGGAGGGGACACAGAGGGATGCTGAAAGCTGACAATTAAATTTGGAGGCCAGCTTGGCCCATGATGTCATGGCTGCCCAGCCATTGGCTGTGGGTGAGCATCTGCTGGGAGCTGGTCATAGTTATTTTCCTGAGGTTCAGACCTTTCCCAGCGGCTCTGAATCAAGCTGGTTGTCCTGACAACCTGGATAGTGGCAGCTTCTGATAACCACGTAATGAGGTTGTCACAAAAAGGAGCCCCTCCATCAGAGAAGTTTAGGGATCATTAATGTTTCCAAGGGATTGGAAGGAAGAAGAGGTAAGGGGACCATCTGGCGACGCCGGACCACGTCAACAGCCTCCCTTGGCAAGGAGCTTCATTAGACAGGAACCACCTACCGACAGTAGCGATGGGAACAGGCAGGCAGCCTGCCAGCAGCCCAGGGTCCCCACTGCTCAGCTGGGCAGCGCTGACATCCAGGCAAAGACAGAGCAGGGAGGACACACAGGTGCTGCCTGGGAGTGATTCAAGTTGCTGAGCAGGGGAAGTGCCCAGGGCTCACGTGGGATCAGGACAGTAACAGCCTGGGACAAGTGACACAGTGAGGCTGGCACAGAGACCTTCCCAACTCTCACACGCTGCCTCCTGCAGGGTAAGGACTGGCAGACTCTGTGCCCTAGCTTACCCCATTTGCAGGTAGCTGCTGTGAGTGGTTAGAATAGTTCCCACTCCTGTCCTGCAATCCTGCTCAGGGCAGGGCACAGACTTACAGCAATGCAGCTCATTCAAAGAGAATTCTGCTGTCTTGAGGAGCCCTCTCAGCTCAGTTGCAAGATATCCCCTCAAAACTGAACCTGTGGGATCATGCAAGGCACCAAACACCGTGTCTTCCCCTGGGATCTTCTCAACCTAGGAAATACTTTGTCCTTCACCATGTCCTTGTGAAACAGGGATTCATTCATCCTGTACTCAGACTGCAAGGTACCTCCTGTGGCTGCAATAACAGTGGGTTGAGGTGCTGCAGGGAAACCTTTGTGGATGGCAGTAACACCATAACTTGGAGAAGCTCAGTTGCCAAACTGCTGATCCCCAGGACCAACTTCCTGGAAAAGAATGCCCACCTTCATGTTAAATAATACACTTTTTTAAAAAAACTTGCCTGTAAAATGATCAAGTCTGAATCTTTCCTAAGAGGAGACAGAAATTACCTCCACAGATAAGTCCTTATGAATCTTCCAGCAACAATTGACAGAATGTGTCTTTTATGCCATTTTAATCTGTTTTTAAAATATCTACTAAGTGTAAACACTTGCTAAAGTCAGTATACGACTTTATTAATACACTTCACTTAGTTTATTACTAAACTTTATTTAGTAATAAAGTTTTTATATTAAAAACTGCTGTATTTTTAGCGCATATTTTTACCTCAAATCACGATTTCCCTATTCAAAATTAGTGCTTCAACTGTGTATTTAACTGAGCTCTAACAGGACTATTAACACATATCAATTAAATACCAATCAACTATTAAAGACTGCATTTAATAGATACATTTCTTAATATACTACTGCTATACTTCATTAAAATTGTGTTGAATCTTCACAACTGTTGTAAACAATCAAGTGGGATATAATCCACCTCCAGGAGCTAGTAAAACTGAATGTAGTGCTCTCCTACTCTGGAGAGGTGTGTGATATAAAATTCAAAGCTAAGACAAAGCCCCAGTTGTTTACACATAAACAGTTGACAACAGAAGCACTCTCAGATTAATAGTAGGCATCAGGTTCCCAAATCCTGCCTATCTCAGACAGGACAGGAATGACTGCAAGGAGATCCCACCCTGGAAGAGAGTTTTGCCAAAGGGAAACAACAGGAGTTGATACTGCTCATACCTGTGCTCTGCAATCCTGAGCTGTGATTCTTCCCACAGCATTGCTCCTCAGCTTTGGCAGAGGGGAAGCTGAGGCAAAGAGCAGCTCAGGCTGGGCAGCAGCTCAGCAGCAGCTGTGCCTCCCATGGATCCCCAGTGTCACTCCCAGCCCCCTTTTTGTTCTGTGAATTGCAATTTAAATCACCTTCCAACAGGAGTAGCAGGACTAGCTTGAATGTATCAAGCCCTACCTGAACACAGCTTGTAAACAGAACACATCACAGCTTCCTGTAGAAACACCAGTGGGATCCAGAATTTTTCAGGACAATCCCTGTCAAATCCAATCCTGTCTGGCTTGCTCTTAAACACCAACCATGCTCCTCCATAGGGAACATCCCATTTGACTGAACACAAGCAAAGATGACCCACCTGTCTGCAGAATTTTATCTGCTCAAGATGCTGAATTCAGTCTGCTCTCAGGACTGAGAAAGCCAAGATCCACCCTATCTATCCAAACAGCACAGAATGGTTTCCAGTCCTTCCTGGCACCAGAGAATAAGGTTCCTCACCCAGAGGAGTGTGGGCAAGCTGTCACACACAAACACCAGATTTCACAATACATGACCATGCCCAATCCCCTGCACCAGAGAATCTCAGCAGAGGTGAGATCCCTTCCCCTGCAGGAACATCCATACGTGACTATGGTACAGTACACTTTAAAGGCACAATCTGACAATAAAACCACCACAGCATGATGGGCAAGTGCAGCAAATTTATCTTCTCCAAAAATAGTCATTCAACAGTGATTCTTCATTGGAACAGCCACACATCACCGTGCCTCTGTTTTCAGCTTGCAAAATGCCTAGAAGTGGGTGAGGCATAGAAAAAACATTCTCCAGGCTGTTTATCTTTGTTTTAATATGAAAAACATTTGCCAGCATACTAGATTTTTACATTCTCCATTTTCTCCCCAGCTACTTGTGAGCAGGAATTATACCAATTTTTGTTCCTGCCAAGAGACATCAAAACAGAGAGGCTTAAGAGGTGAAATGCCACCATTTTACAGGCTGCCACACTGTGGCAGTTCAGGCTTAGCCATACTATGGCAGTGTCTGTATCTGAAGTTTTAATTTACATTCACCTCGATGTAATCATTAAGACTAATTAATGAAGCACTGAGTGGAGCAAGTGTGAAGCTGCCCTGCCTGCACAGCCCTCAGCTCTTGATAGCTGAGCTCAACTCTGTCAGTGGGAGACCTGCTGAGCTCCCACCTTGATGTACAGAATGGAAAAGGGTAAACCATTGGTGGTACCTGGCATTCTAGAGTTTTAGAAATGCTGAATATGAAGGCCAGTATTTAATCTGTGACTGTCCAGAGCATCTCAACATCCCAGACCAAAACCACATGAGGGTAACATCCAAAGCAAAGGTATGAAAATGAACTGATTCAAGCAAATCAGGCTGTTAGAAAATGAAATGGAATTAACAGTTTTTACACTGGGACCACTACTGAATCTTTTTTAAATGCCTGTTTCTTGGCCAGATATGTTTGCAATAAAAAAATCTTGCTCTCTGGCTCTTTTCCACTGAATGCAGTTATGCTTCAGGAGCAGAAAGGGCTTAGGCAGGGATTCAGAGCTCTTTTTTGCACTCCATCACCAGAAGATTTCACGTGGGGATGATTCTGGCCTGAAGATACTCGAGTGCTGTTTGCTATGGAAGGGAAGCAGTGTTGAGCAGCTGCTAGGAAAACTTTGCCATACCTCATCTCCTGCTGCCCTCAGGGTATTCTGATGAAAGCAGAAAATCTGATGCCACTAAAGTCCATGATTTCCCTATGAGACAGGCTCCATGGGAGCAGGAAGGGAGCCAACCTGTGAAGGAAGCAGCAAGGCACTACAAAACAGGGTGGCGATACAGACTCATATCCAGAAACCAACAAGCTGAAGAGGAAAGACTCT
The DNA here is from genome assembly GCF_028769735.1 of Zonotrichia leucophrys gambelii. Lineage (NCBI taxonomy): Eukaryota > Metazoa > Chordata > Aves > Passeriformes > Passerellidae > Zonotrichia > Zonotrichia leucophrys. The sequence goes on from NC_088174.1 coordinate 7,958,489, forward strand.
GCTTTATTTTCAATTCATCATCCCATAATAACCCAGTCAGAAAGACTCCAGGCCCAGGCTGAGTTACCTTTGGCTGGCCTGTAGCACAGACAAACTCATAAAGGTTTGCACCCTTCACAGACCCTAGACCTTCAGCTATGGTATCACAGGGGAGGGTCTGAGTTAATCCTTCAAAGAAGATGAGACACCTGAGGCTGCTTTCATCTTTAGTGGTTCCTTCTCCTTCCACACATGAAAGTGGATCCTTATGTCCATGTGCCTCCTCCTGCTCATTCAGCTCTCCCTTGAAAATCCACTGTTCCCACAATAAATGTTGTGAATCTGAGCATTACCCTCACCCTAGATCGTATGAACTCTGATTTCACAGCTCCACAGGTGTCAGGGGTGAATATGAACAAAGGTGCAAACACACAGCTCTGCAGGATGGCTTGTGAGGGCTGGAGAATGCAGGTTCCCAGCTTGCTGCAATGCAAAGGTACCATAGGCATCAGGATAACATCAGCCCACAGGGCCTGAAGAAGAAAAAGGTCTTTATGTGGTTCCCTTTCCACAAAGGAAGGCTTCATTGCCTGGAGAATATCCCATGACAGTTAGAGTTTACTACCAGGCTGGCTCAGGGCAGTGCTCTCCCAGCACTAGAAGACCAGAGACAAGGGTTGTCTGTGCACTTCCACAGCAGCCTGAAAGATTGAAGCCTTACAATTAGAAAAAGCATGATAGAGAATGCCTGTCTTGACTTAGAGAATACCCTTCCCAAGCTCACTGGGGTTGTGACCTGGAAAATTTAAATGCAAGAAACTCTCCAGCTGCTGGCCAGGCAGAGTGGTTGATATTGGATTAAAGATTCTGGGCTCCTGCTGCAGCACACAGGCAGCAACTGCTCTGGCCGAAGTGCCCCTCTCTTCTTTAGTGTGCCCAATACCAGCTACAGCAGCAGGACTGAGACTGGCATTGTGATACAAACAATCTGCAACAGCTGAAGAGAAAGATTCCTCTGAAACCTGATTAAGTGAGACACTTCAAGCAGCATTTCAGAAAGCTGGCCCAGAGGAAGGACTATTGACTTAGTGAGACTGACCACATCATCATGGTGGCAAATGGAGAATGTGCCAAAAAGCAAACTTACATCACCTCAGATGTACAGATCACCTCAGTGCACTCCTTTGGAGGAGAATATCTCCTCCTTCACTGTGAACCCTCCAGCACCTTCCTTCCCTTTCTCCCCTGCACACACTTGCAGCTCACTTTACATCAGGACACAGGCAGTAAAATGTGAAAGATTTGTTCATGCCAAGCAGTATTTCTACTGTTTGTCTCCAAACCCTTGGTTTTGTTTGGCCACAAAGGGAACTCCATTAGCAACAGTGAGGGCTAAGCAGTGTGCAGGAACAAACACCAAGGAGAAGTTCATTCCATAGATCTATCTTCCATGACATTGGGACAGCTACAGTCTGCTTTGACACAGCATAGATGGAACCAAATATTAGTTTGAAGACAGAAAGCCACTATCCCAGATATAATCCTTTTATCATAATTTCAGAGTCCAGAAAGCAGTGCAGCATGAGTTTTCTGACAAAAGAGTGTTTTTTTTATTTCTCATGATTATTGAATTATGCATTTCAGTGTACAAAACAACACAGGTTTGACAAGGCTTACCTGAACAGTAGAAGAGTTTTGAACCCCAAGATTAAGGAAAGATATATTCCTGAGACCCTGGCCACATGACAGTCTATAGGAAAAGGGTAAGACCTGTTGGACGTCTTTTCAAAACACTTTCAGTGACCAGCTTCTTTAAGAAGTTCAAGGAAGCACCAATTTCAGCATGCATCCACAGGGTGGAAGAACACAATTCATGGAAAATCTGTGAAAGTTTTATTCTCCATCCAGTATGGATCAAAATCAAATGTAGTAAGAAATAAATATTTCAAGAATTGTAAGTATGACCTTTTGGCCAGCTTGAGTCAAATGTATAAAACATGACAGTACATTTCAACCCTCACCTCTGACTGGGCAACTCGGGTGAATACAGTCAGTCTTATTAACCTGGTGCTCAAAGATGTCACCCAATCAAAAGCTGGGTTCAGGAAGAAATCCAGTTGACATTAAAATGTTAAATGCAATGGACTGAATCCAATTATTATTTCTATTGCAATTGCTAATATATGAGATGGGGCTGGAAGGTCTGATTAGCAAGATAAACAGGTGCCATCAATGGCACTGCAACAGACTGGTTGAAGCTTGGACATGTCCTGCTCTGCAGTGCCAGGTCAGAGTCCCCTTCCACTCCAGACCTGCTGATATCTGGGAATCCAGTAAACTCCCATGGGCTCAGAGAATCCCTGTCCCAACAATAGTGTCTGGGTGCTCTCATGCATCACAAAGGCTACAAACCTGCATGCTTGCCCAAGTATTCTGCTAACCTCCATGTTCCATGAGATATTTCCTTCTTTTGGTACTCAGAATATTCAAAGTTCAGAGATTTATGATCCCTAGTAAATCCAGCATATAAACAGAGAAACCATCTCCTTCCATGAGCAAGTTAATTTCTCTTATAAGAGATCTCACATCAAGCCTTCATCCCTTCAGCCAAGCTACCAAGACAGCCTTCCTTGTCATGGAAGTGCCTTTGCTGGTAAGTCTCCTAGCCAGTCCAAGCTCTTCAAGGCAAAGATATGTAATAAACCTTCATCTCAAAATACCCTTCACTGAATGAGAGGAAAGTGACTGGGGTGAATTGACAGCTTTCAGCCATCTGAAATGACTTGGTCAAGTTTTATAGGGACCCTACCCAGCCAAGAACAATCACCCTTAAGACAGAAATTAAATATCTTTATTTTTTCATGAAAGAAAATGCAGCATGTTGCACTGCAGCACCGACTCCACCTCTGTGTCACTGTGACACCTCCACTGACAGTCACACTCAGCTCCTGCAGTGCCCCATGGAGCCCACCAGGATGGGGCATCACACCTGGTGCTCAGCTCCCAGGATTGTATGGAGCAGGTAATGATTCCATACAAACAATCTGCTCAATGACAGGTCCCATCCCATATGGAGGCACTGTCAGGGAGGAACAGAGCCAGAGGCAGTGCTGGATTTGTGGTAACCCACCTGCTCTGATCCCATGAATCCACACTGCACTCCAGGATGCAGCCAAATGTAACAGGTGATTCCATGGCATTCCTCCAGCTCACAGCAGTGTAAGTAAGACTGGGCTCCTGCCCTCCTTTTCCTGTGCTAAAGTGTGGCTTTATTGTGCAGCTGCAGTCTGAATGCCAATCCACTCTGCCTCTGGCTGTCTGCAGGACCCAGGCTCTCACGCTTCAGTGCATCCTTGCAGTTGAAAGAAGATGTTTGCTCATACATATTTTTAATCCTGTTGCTACCCTGGTTCCTTGTTAGTGGCCTTGCACAGCCATTGGTTCCACACCAGGGGAACAGCCCAATTATCTTGCACAACTCAGGGGAGAGCCACTGCTCCAGGAGGAGAGGGGTGCTTGCCCCAGAGGGAACAGCTGCTGTCCCATGGTGAGGGGAGGAAATCCCAGAAGTTCAGGAAGTCTCAACAAGGCAAGGGAGGAAATGCCAGATAAATTCCTCATCACCAGAGGAAGAGTAACACCATCCTTCTGGCACATGCTGTTACATCTCAGAGGGCTGTGCAGGTAAGGAGTGATTTCTGAGCAGAGCAGCTCCCTGGGGCAGAGCTCTGGGAGTAACGTGGGCTGGGCAACTGCAGGGCACACTCACTCTTTACAGGGCAAAATGACACCTGGTCACAGACTCAGAGCTGGCCAGTAGAGACACTGCTGAACAGGATGGGCTCACCCATCACCAATATTTCAGCTTCTCTTGACTTGGACTGAAGCTCACTGTCACACTGACCAGTGTCCCCTTGGAGCTGACACCTACAGGACAAGCTACAGTCAGGGCTACCAGCAGACAGCCTCATCCCACTCCCCCTGTGCACAGGGCAGACATTTCAAGCCTGGCTGCAGTATGAGGCACAGAAGGAGGTAAGACAAGCATTATGCATTTCAGCTAAGCCAAAATCTCTCTGTTCACTTCTCCACACAGACATCACCACAGAGACCCAGCGCTGCTCCTTCAAGCTTGTCATCACATGAGACATGGGCTCCACCTCCCCTAGGAGATCTGATCTGTCAGCTCAGGCTGAGGCACGTGAGACCCAGCTCCTTCTCCTCCAAGGAGAGCAGTGACTGTTCAGCCCTAGCTACGCTTACTGGTGTCTGTAGTGAGGGAAGAGGAGGCTGACTCACCCTTTGGAGGTCCAGTCCCTTTGCCACCTGCCTTCCCCAAGCTCTGCACCAGCAAAATGGATTTTCACTTGCAGTCCTGCACACAGTCTTGGGCAATCCCACGTGATTTTGTGTGGCAGCCGTGCTCTGTTTGAGATACTGCATGGTCAGGAACAGATTGACTGCACAACAAGGTGAATCACAGCTGTGAACAAAATGTCTGGACAATTGCTATGGCAAAAAGACTGGCAATGCTTCATTCTACTGCTGCCAATTATCTCCTGGTTGTACAATGAATCCCTTATCACCTTCTCTCACCAGTGCTGGGCAGGAGGAGCTTTACAGCCTTTGCTTTTGCCTCACTAATCTTTGCTGGACTGACAAGTCCCATGGACCAGGAACAGGCTGCTCTTCTGGCTCAGAAACAGAGCCCATACATTGCCTTCACTGACTGTTGAAAATGTGCATTCAGATGTCCTGGTGTGCCCTTTTTGTCTTCTAATGAAAGCTGAATGTCACTGCTCACCCCGCCAGGAACAAATGCCAGCAGCATGAAGCCCCAATTCTGGCCACCTCTTGCACCAGACAGCAGTTGGACTGACTGTCCCAGGAGAGGGCACTGGGCAGGAATGTGCCACCCCATCTGATGCCAGCATGCCTGGTGCCATGTAGGCCATCCTGTAGTAAAAAAACCCCAATTGTAATGGTGACACCAGCCATCACTGAACTAGCAGGGCTGCATCACCACATCCCTTCATTGCCCTGGTACCCACCAGGCCCAGAAGAAAGAGCTGCTCTGAATGGAAACAGGGTGTAACCAGCCCCAGACTCTGCTCACTGCAGCCCTGGCCCCCTGCCCTACAGCAGGTGGATGCTGCCCTATTCTGCACTTCTTGCTACACACGCCAGAAGCGATTGGGGCCCCTGAGACAATGTTGTGTATTCATGAGTGCCATCTGCTGGCACCTTCTCCATTAACCTTTCCAAGGCCACTTAGTGGAGTGTGGAGCTCTCCAGACCCAGAGCACACAGGTACCATTGGCTCCTGTCCCCTTCCTAGCAGCGGAAAAATTCTGTGCCTTTTCCAATATCCCAAACTTTCTGGTCTCATCAGCTGCTGGAAATAAACCAGGTAGATCCATTCTATAATATGCTACACTAATTATTTAAGTAAAATGAACATGCTTCCCTGGTAGGGTTAAGCACAAGAGTTAAAGAAATACTTGAGACCTCAAGTGATTCTTAGTGAAGCTTCCACTATTTGGATAACAAGACATCAACACAAAAAATGTCCACCCAACATGTATGTGTACTGGCTTCTTCGTCAAAGGACTCCCTGGCCCTCTGGAACCTCAGTGTCTAAGGACTGCAGCTGCAAAGAGAACCTTGAGACTCAGGCAGGAATCTTGCAGAGTGTGCTGAGGGCCAGAAAGAATGGCTCTGCCATGAGTGACTTACAGCTTCTGCATCCCCACTGCATGTCTGTCTAAATGACCTGCTCTAATCTAAGCAGAAAAGATGAGCTTGAAGTAGAAATCTTTGGATAAAAGTTTGTGATCCATGGCAGGTCAGACTACCTGGTCAGAACTGCCCAATTCTCTTGTGAGCAGGGCCGTGATGGGAGAGCTGGAATCTGAGAACTGACACCAAACAACAGCAGGACACTAAGAGTTTTCCTTTACCTGGGATCACACAACCATTAAATCAGTACTTTAGGAGGGAAAATATTAGTATTTCCTACCCAGGTTTTTCTCAAGCAGTAATGAAAAGTTAAGGAGATTTTATATATATATATATATATATATATATATATATATATATGACTGATATGGATTGTGTGCAGTAAACAAATAATGAAAATAAACTAACTGAATATGCAGTGTGGGAACTCCTGTACCATATGTGCTATTATTTATTAATTATATTCCCACAGCAATATACATCTGCAGCACCCTGTAGTCTAAAGCCCCTTCCTTTCTAAGTGTTAATTAGGGCTCACAATCAATGCTGAGAAGTGGAGGAAGTGTGTTAGTTTCTCTCCTATGTTTGTAAAGCCCAGAAGCAAAATCCAAACAGCTTTGCACAAAGTCACAAGTGAAGCAATACACTGCCACAAACAGAGCTCAAAACTCCTGGATTCCAGGTCCTTCCCACAGGGAGAGGAAGATTGGTAACAAATCCCCAAAGAGGTGGGAATGAGCAAAAGAAAAAAAATCACAGTGTGCAGTCTGCCTGTTTTCACACATGAGTTAATTAGATTGCTGCCTAATTAAAATACAGCCTTTGCATCTTGCCTTTCTTCCTTGATGATGTCGGCAGCAGGTATAGGTTGTCCATAGTTTTAAGCTGCAAGCTAGGAAACACCTCCTAACCACGGAGAGAGTGGAACAGCCCAGTGATGGGGCTGGAAACCCAGTGACTGCAGTATGGCACCAGCTGTGCTCATGGAAAGCACCACTGCACATAGATCCCTGCAAGGCAGAGGGAGAGAAATGAAAATACAAAAGGCTCCTCCTCCTAGTGCTTCCTTCCACACTAAACTTGTTTTCAGAAACACCAAACACTTGCCATTTCAAATGAAGTTCCCAGGTGTTTGGCACCTCTAGAAAGCAGCTCCTGCACCTTAGCAATTAAAACCAACACGAGTTTAATGCTTTTTGGGGCTGCAATTAAAGACTACTTCTGCCAAAAACTGCAAAAACAAGTGGCAATCATGTATCTGTGTATCACAGGGAAGCTGGAAAAATGAGGACATTACTTGTGTTATGGTATCTCTCCTCCCTTTCTGCCAGGAACACGGTAGGAATGGAATGGACACAATTTCAAAAGGTCACAGAAATGAAACATTAACCAAAGATTTGACCTCCACACACAACACCTCACAAATGGGACAGCTCTACCACAATGAAAAAAGGGGGTTTTGTGCACAGATTGTTTATAGAGGGCAATGGTCTGGTCAATGAAAAAACTGGATTTAACTTGCTTAATCTCCAGCAAGGTCTGATGAGGAACTCGCAGGAAAAACCCAACTGTTGCCACCATTGTGCAGAGGCAGATGTGTCACAAGCACAGGCTGTCACTGTTGGGGGAAGGAGGTGTTCAGGTACCAAGGGAAGAGGACAGCCCAGGTTCTTATGGAAACGTGCAGTTCATGTCAGGATGAACTGTTATCAAATAAAATAGCAAAATCTCCCACTACAGAATCAGTTCACGAGTGACCAGAGGTGAATGCTAAAACCAATACAAATGCATGGCAGGGCTGAGCCACAGAGCCAGAGCACGCAGGAGATGCCCAAGGCAGCTTCACCCAGGCTACATGTCCAACATAATTCCCTGCCCAGACACAACCTCCAGATGCAGACAGTGCTGGAAAGTGTAAGTATTTGGCAGATGAAAAGGCAGAAAACATCTGTTAGCTCCAAAGGTAAAAGACATTAATCTCACCCCTAATAACTTACAGATGTATTTTTCCCTATCTTGTCTGCAAACATTTCAAACCAGCATTGCATTTCCTACTAACTGTGATGCCCACAGAAGGGAACTCAAGTGAGATGATACAGTACATTGAAAATGAAGTTTCCAAAAGCATTTGAGATAATGGCAGAGAAAAGAAGGGATCAGAAGCAGTAATGAACGAACACAGAGACAGGATTTCTCTGTACATCAGAACTCTGAGCTTCAAAATCACATGGAAATCCCAGCTTTCCCAGCTGTAACAGGAAATAGCTCAGGAGACCGACTGAAGGCTCTGAGGCAATTCATTTTTCAACAAGACAATGCAGTCTGCAGCCAGAGCATCACACTGCAGTCATGCTGCCTGTTACTCAGTGTGAAAAAAGATCAAAGAGCAAACAGGAAATAATCCAGCAAGGCGCAGTAAGAAGCTGCAGCCACATCACTGTTCCCTCTCAGCTCACCTCCCTGAACACAGGGAGTGTCTGCACTTACCAGAGAAGATGCTGGTAATGCCAAGCAAGCCCTTTTCCTGCTTGCTGCAGTGCTCTGCATACACTTGCTCAGAGCCCCCCACAATCCAGCCCGGCAGGATCAAATAGCCAGAACTCCAGAAAGGTCTGGCTGGAAAAAAAAAAAAAAAAGCCAAGGAAGTACCCTTCTCTATGAACTTTGATCAGCTTCCATTCCCCTTTCTCTTCTGTTTTGCTGTCACCTATCATTAAAATTAAATAACATTTGGTCTTGTTGCCATGTTAACCAAGAGACACTGCAGACTCAAAGTCAAACTCAGTCCACCCTGCTGGATACTTGCTTCTGGTACACTTGAAGGAAAAGCACAGTATAAGATGGAGAAAACAGGGGATTTATTCCTGAAAATATAAATGCCTGATGCCTACCCAACTCATAAAAGAAATATTGCAAAGGGGATGGAGACACATTAGATTTAAAATTAGGATGATTCTATGCAGGTGTATAGGTAGCTACTGTTAAGCAGGGTGAAAAAACCTGATTCACAGATCCACAAAGGATCTGGGACACAGAACAGCAGCAGCACAATGTAATTAATGCCCAGCCCTCACCCACTGCCTTTACAATGGGCAGTCAATATTCCTGCAAAGGTGGCTGCTTATGTTTCACATCTGTGTTATCTTCCATGTCCATTTCAGTCCTGATCTCAAAAAAGTGCTGTTCATCTCTTCTTCCCAAAAACCACCTACCAAGTTCTGCACAGCCATGAGTTGATAATCTATTTTCTTGCCTTGAAAAGTCAGGATAAGGACACTCCAAAACCCAAATTAAAATCAAACAGTGCTGGATCCTCCTCAGATCATCAAAAACACAGGGCAGCACCGTAGCACGGACACAAAGCTTTCTGCTAGTGGGACAGCATTTTAGGATTTCTGGTTTTCTTCTCTCTTCCTGATGCTTCCTTACAAATCAGGCTCTCTCCCTGCCCAGGTCTCCTGTGCTGGAAGTCTCACTGCAGCTGCAGGGAAAGACAAGCCATTTTGCTTGCATGGCTGCCTCTGCATTTCAAGCTGATTTGTATGAGACACTGCCACCCAGCACGATTTGCATACATACCAAAATGTGGGACCTGCACAAAATGAAGCAGGAAAACCATTTGTTTCTCCTCTTGGAAAAGGTGATGGATTCTTTGCAAATGTTTACTGTTAAGTCTTTCCTAAGCTTCTGAGCTATAGAATTTGTACATAAAGGGGGGTTCACCCTCTTCTCCCACAATCCTATTTGCTTCAGATTAACATGAATGACCTCTACTTCACTTGGGCTTATTCACTGCCCACAGAGCAGGGCCTGCTTGTACTGAATTATTTCCCTGCCATCATGAAATGCTATTCAGCAGCATAGGAGGGACAAGGCTGCAGATGCAGGTGTTAGCTTTCTAGAGCATTAACTGTTCAACACCCAGACAAGGCTCCTGTTTAAACCTTATTCAAATCAGAAGGGCTGCAGAAAACCATGACATGAGGTACCTGAACTTAACACAGCAGAACACTAGGCTCAAACATGTGATAAAGAAAACAGGGGTGAACTACAGCCTGGCAATTACATGTGATCACACATGCAGGGGACAAAGCAGCCCTGCCATGAAATGCTTCATCTCAGCTCCTCCTGCTCCCTCCCTCTCTGTCCTCAACTGTGTCAGTCACCCAATGTGCCCCACACTTGCTGTCTTAGGAGTGCATCACAGGCTCTGGAGTGGGTGCTCTTTGAAATGGCTTAATTTAAATTGACATATGAAGTGTCACCTCCAAATTAAGCCAGGCTGAAGAAAGCCCTTCAGGACCTTTATGTCCCTTTTCTCTCTCTCTCTTCCTTCCCCTCTCATGCTACTTTAAAGACAGCTTGCACATCATTCACCATTCTGGTCACCAATAGAAAACAGCTCCTACCTGAAAGGAGTCTTCAGGTGCATACTCTAAGGGCAGGGAGAATATGTCCTCATTTCCCCAGTCCTCCAAGAATAACAGCCCAGACTGAAGTCCCTCCACAAGTCAGATCTCCTGTCAGACACAAACCCAAATTATTCTGGCACATAAGCACAGATCTGTGCTGAAAGAATGGCTATTGGGCAATTAAAATCTGTTTTGCTCCTTTGTTCTCCACGCAGGCTGCCTGACTGACTGGACCCTTTTACTTGGGAAAACAAATATTAGGCCCAATGTACAGCTGGCAGAAAGCCACACAGTGCCAACAATTCCTCTGTTACCCTGACTGAAATTCTGACCTATACCTTACAACTACATTGAAGCTCTTAGTTCCTACCTGCACCTCCCACGCTTTCACATGGCACAATAACTCCCCTCACTAATTTTTGCAGACCAGGAACTGATTTTCTCAGACCTCAGTGCCTCAGGCTCACAGTGGCCACCCTGTGCATCATCTGGGCTGTCTGGCAGAACTTACCCTGATATGGACTTTATTGCATTGGGTTTGGGAGCTTTTGTGGTGATTTGCAAATAATCACAGAGTTCACGCACAACCAGTAACTACTGTATTTAAATCTTCCATTTATTACTACAAAACAGGATCCTGCCTAGAGAAGCAGAGACTGCAACTTAAAGTAGAGCAGACAAGTGTAAGGGACTGATGGCAATAACTGTCCTGCTCTCACAGAGCAAGGCAATCAAACTATTTAAATACTTTCAGCACCTGGACTGTCCCACCAAAAATTCCATCCTCAAACTCACTAAAGAATTACACACCATTCCTTAGTCTGCACAGGCAAGAATTTGCTTTTGCATTCAGTGAATGGCAGTTGGGGCTTCAGTTTAAAACCATGTATTTACTGAAGATCACATGTGACTCTTGTGATGAGCAAAGCCATTTAAAACAGTCACAACCTGGGGGAACCAGCCAGGACACAGAGGGTGTTGTGGGGGCCCCTCCTCAGCACACACATTCTGATCTGCAGTACGTGTGTGTTGTAAAAAAAGCCAGAGTCTGACGAAGACTGGTAGGATAATCAGAATAAGGCACATTCCTCTCAGAGAGACCAGAGTAGCCAGCTTTTTTTAGCTTAACCAAACAGAGGCTAAGAAGGGTCATCACTGCAATCCAGAAATAACTAAAAAGCAAACACTGAGGAAGAAAAATAGCTAGTCAAGATCAGTGACTAGAAATAACCAAAGAAGAATAAAAAGGCCATGAGTAAATTTGAACTGGAAATTATAATGTTTCTATGACCAGAAGGATGAAGCAGAAACTACTTTTCAATAGAAATAATGGGGGAGAGATACATTTACCCATCCTTGGGCATTTATAAAGCAGACTCTAGGACATGTTACCTGCCATCAGTAGAACTGAATCTGACACCCTCGAGCTTCCTCACTCCACCGTGTGAGGAACCAAAAAAGAAACTCAAACCAAAGAAGAAAACAAAATAAAATAGAGGAAAATGTCAATATTCACAACTATTGTCAAAAATCTCTCATTAAAACTAGGCCACAAAACCAGCAAGCTGTGCAAGGAGGAATGCCCAGAGGAGAAAAATGCATCTTGCTGAATTCAGGCCCTCTGATGATTTGTGCCTCTCCATCACAGACACTTGCCCCACACTTGCTCTCCAGCATGAATTGCCAGTTAGAATTTTCCTGTAGCATATCTACAGGGAGGCATCAGGAAACTCTGTAAATGCTGGGAATAACTACCCAAAAGCACTGTCCTGCAGTGGAACAACTGTTGGAGAGGAAAAGGAGAATGATTATATGCTGGATTGTCTGATGGTTTATGCAGACATTCTCATTAAGGAAATGGTAATCTCTGCCTGTAGATCTCTCCTCTCTGAAAGCCTGGCAGTGCCACTGAATGACTGTTTATCATGAGGTTTTCAGAGGCACAGTGATGTGACCAGAGAATCAGTAAGTGGGTTTCCTGGGACTGACAGAGCAAAAATAATGGTAAACAGCTTGATCCAGTCATAGGTGAGACTGCTTATTAGATACTGCCTGGTGAAGAGACCTAAAGACTGAACTCTCACTTGAAGGAGACAGCTTTTAAAGGGCAGAAGCCAAAAGCCTGTCCAAAAATATGATCAACATCCATTTTAGTTTAATCACAGGAGCAAACTCAATTAACATGGCTGGTATAGAAGAAAGTTGTGCAAAGTAACACACTGGATTTCTCTTTCTTCTTTCCCACAGAAAAAAAAAAAGTTGTTTGTCAGTCCCATCGGAATGCCTTTGATCTCAACACTGATCTAAGCAAAAAAAAACAAGAAGGAATCAAAGAAAAAAATGAAAAAAGCTCTCTGTAAGAGAGCATCCATCTTCTCTCCACACACTGCTTTGCCTCCGCCTCCCCAGGCACAAGCAGGTGACTCCTGAGAGCTGGCAAGGTGCAATGCAGAGAGCAGCCTCACGCCTCCCAGTGTGCCCTGGACACTTCTGAAAGGCTTTGCCAGATCCTCCATTCTGCTCTGCTTTTGCTAGATATGTTAATCAGTGATAAAGGTTTATTGGGCTATAGTTACATTTTACAGTCACACATAGTGCTCCTCTTAACAGCATTCTCCCTCTTTAAATTCCCAGAAGCAGGGAAGCACAGTCCATACAGTTTAAGGATCTTCTGTATATTGAATTTTGAAGCCATCATCACTGCTAGATTAACTGAACTGGCTGGGACTATCTACAAAAACAAATTATCAGCCCTCCACAGCTTGCAGAAGGTCAGGGCTGCCAGCAGAGAAACCTAAAATTCAAGAAAGGCTGTCTGTGTATTAGATCTTCATTCAGGCATGATTTGGGAATTTCAGCACTTTCTGAAGGTTAGGCATGCAGATCCTCTCCCTGAAGTCACAGGAGCTGTTAGTGAGCTCAGAAGTTAAACACACATTAAGCATCTCCTGACTTGTGGCCAGGACCATAATGTCTGTGGGGCAGTCTGATACTGCCTTGTGCAGCCCTTTCTTTACAGATGATCTTATCTGCTCAGGGATCTCAGAACCACTGGATAATAATTATTCAGTTTAAATTACATCAGTTGACATCAGATTAGCCTTATTTTGGCTTTTCCAGGAAAAACCTGAAAGCATCCACAGACGCACACTGCCTCTTCTAATGTCAGCAAAAATGTTGCTATTGATTTCGGGAGAACTGGGATTTCATTGCAACATTTAGTGCTGAATGTCACTAAGCAAAAATGGGACTGCCCCAGATTTCCTTACAGTTGTTAAACAAGAGAGCTATCAGTTCTAAAGATAAAAGCTGAACTATAAACAGTGCTACTTACAGTGATGATGATAACTGGAGGGAAAAAAAGGAGAGTTAATATTTTTCTGTGGTACTGGATGTTCCTAGTAAATGCTAGAAATTGCAACAATGTTCAGTGACAGACAGACTTCTGTGAACAGTAAACTTTCTCACAACCACGATTTTTTACGTCTACAGCATTTAATTACCAAAATTTCTGTCTGGGTTTGCACTGGCCCTCTGCAATCTGCAAGCTGTTCAGGTGGTCACAGTGCAGCAGAGAGCCTGAACATAACCCTGAGACCTGGGAAAGGTCTCAGTCTGTCAAAACCTGTTGGTACAGAGAGCCCAGCAAACCTCCATGGCAGGGCTGTTGTGCCTGGCTGGTGCAGGAGCAAGCAGCAAGCCCAAGAAACAGGCAGACAGTTTGTGATCCTTTTGGGAAGAACTCTCCTGTAATTCCCATAGACTCAATAGGAATTACAACATTCCTACTGGGGGGAATGGAAAGTTCACCTAGAGTCACTCCCAATGAGGGGCTGTACAGCCACCCCTCCTGCTGAGCACCACACACCCAGCATCAAACCACTGACACTGGATTGGTAAATCACAGAAACTCAGTAGCCTGTCCAGTTTTGGGTCACAGGGGAACATTCAATTCAGAGAGTTTCCTCAGCCCTCCTGAAGCTCTGTTTATGATTGATTAATCTAGACATACAGCAATGATAATAACTTGATAAATCTCCCTGTGCAGGAGATTTATTTTTATTTTTATTTTATTCATTTTTAAAGCATCATTATGTGCATTAGAAAGCTTTAACACTCATGACACTATAATTATAATCAAGGCTCATCGAGCATTACCTAGCATTGGGGAAGAGTGTGGTGGGGGACAGTTTGCTTTAATTCCCAATCTAATTAAAATTCTCTTTTGTTCTAGCAGCCAAAGCCATCTTTCTTTTTAAAAGCACAGCAATGCCTACCTGCAATTATGAAATAAGTAATTTCATTTAAAAGCAACTGCTACATACAAGAAACTCCTGCACCTTAGATGTCCTGGTGGAAAAACATGAATTACACCTCTTTATCACAGAGCTGGCCATTTATGGCTCCCTTTAGCCCAGTATTACTGCAAAATAAAAATTTATGAAGATGGAAAGCTCATAGCTTTGCAGGGCAAAACCACAGCTGTATTTCATACCTCACAAAACCTACTCTGTGCAGCACAGACCTGAAAAAAAATTTTTGCCTTAAGGCTAGGGGAGGATGCTTGGTTCTCTGCACAGCTGGCAGGTTCAGTTACGAAGCTATCACCCTCAGTGTGAGAGTTACAAGGCAAAACACCACATCTTGAATAATTCAGGAAGCCAGCTTGAAGGACAGCAGCAATTCCTTCTTACTTTAAATCCTGTCCCCCTCTTTCCCACACTGATCTCCTGAGACTCCACTAACATAAGGCAGCAGGCAATAAATGAACCAGCAATTACCACAGACAGATGCATAAAGCCCTGCCCCCCTTCTCCCCTCATGTGCCCATCAGAAAGGACTCTCCCAAGTCTCTTCCTTCTGCTGACTTGGGAGTGAGGAAGGGAAAGCAAAAGATTATTTACCTGATCTCCAAATTCAAAAGTGCAGAGCATCCCCAGTCTCCAGGAGCAGAAATCCCTGGAAAGGTCGTGTCAGTAGTGAACTCTGCCTGGCAATACCTCTCACAGCTGACAGGACTTTCAAGGTGCCCAACATCAAAGCTACAGGGTGAAGTCAGAAACTCTGACTGGGTTTGTAAATCCCAGTTTAACACATGCCCACTGCAATTTATGAACATGGTACATTAATGGCTGGGCTCAGCATCACTAAATCAGTCCCTCCTGCTACAAGTAAGCTGGATAGATCAGACCATTTCATTCTGGGTGATTTATATTGCAGATAAATCAACATTCATCTGTGAGTGATTTGTTAACACATTGCAAGATCTTATAATCACTTTCTGGCTTTCCATCAATCAAAACTTTTGGGAATTACATCACTAAATCCCAGACTAGAGGGGCCAGGGCCATGAATTAAGTCTTGGAGGCAGAACCAAGCAGGCTTACAGTGTGGAGTGATGGTTTGGTTAGGCTGGGCTGGTTTGGTTAGGACTCCCTAAACAAACTGGAACCCAAGCTTTGCCTGAAATCTGCTCTCCTGTTTTGTTCCACAATTCCTCAGTCCCATGCTATCATGCACAAAAATTACGTGAGAGCACATACCCCTGAGGGTTGGATCATGAGAAAAAATACTTTCAGAAGAGCACAGGGTGTTCAACACTACTCATGTCTACACTGCAAGGCTAGCAAGAGATATCAGAGGGAATGCTCCAGAGAAGGGAATGCTCCAGCCAGCAGAGAACAGGCAGCCTCAGCCCTATTCCCAGGCTGGGCACAGCTGCCTCCTGCAGC
Source organism: Zonotrichia leucophrys gambelii (assembly GCF_028769735.1). Taxonomy (NCBI): domain Eukaryota; kingdom Metazoa; phylum Chordata; class Aves; order Passeriformes; family Passerellidae; genus Zonotrichia; species Zonotrichia leucophrys. The sequence continues at coordinate 7,974,351 of NC_088174.1, forward strand.
CAAGCAGGGTGAATCCCTCTGTGCCACACAGACCCAGAGCTCATGGCACACCCTGGGCAGTGACAAGGGCACAGCCACCCCCTCTGCTGCCCTCACAAAAGCATCCCTGTTCCCTCCCTCACCCTGCCCAGACTGGGAGACATACAGCTGCCACTCAACAGTGCTCTGGCTGTTGTAAAATTTATATAAGCACACACACAAATACACATTCATATAAACATATATGTGTACATTGTGTTCATACAGCCATGTATATACACATACACACATAGAGAGATTCTGGATATAGAAGTAGGAACTGCAAGAGCTCATGGTAAAGTGCTTTAGTCAGAGACTTTTCCAAACCCAGAGTGTGGTTGTTCCTCCCCTTCTTCCCAAAGCCTCAGCCTCTGTAGTCTGGAACAGCCCCCTTCAATTCTGTAATTAATTTAATAATTTGGCAATCTAACTGGATTTTGCCACTTTCAGAATTATTTTATGATCCAGAGATGCTGCTGAGGACAAAGCAGAACCATTTTAAATACAGTTGATTAGGTAACTTGTGCCTTGTAAGTGGACTGCATGATTGCCTGCACATGAAACCCCCCAGAACTGACAAACTCTGGTGAGACTGATGCCTTGCATTGACTGCATGAGCTCCAAGCCCAGAACCAGTGAGCTTTGGCTCGTGGCTACAGGGCAGATTCAAAACCTTAGCAAGTGCTAGCACAGTTATAGCACCTTATTTGTGTAGTCTGGCTCCCACACAGGGGACTTGAGATCTACCCTTCAAATATTTACACACACACACTTCACACACCAGACTAGACACTGTGGAAGCAGAGCTGCAGATATGCATAATACACCTTTTTTTCCCTATGATATTGTTATGAAGTAGGAGGTGAGATTATTCACATATTAGGCCTTCAGTCTCCAGGGAACTGCCTGTGATTTCTATATTTATACCTTCAGTGTTGTCACAGAAAACATTGCAAGAGATTTTGATCTTGAATACTGATGCAAATTATAAAGAAAAAATCTGGCATTTAAACCTCATCCCCAAAGCTCAGGAAGACACAGGCTCTCAGATTTTTGCTCTTCTCTTTCTTAAAACAAAAGGACAGAATAAAGCAGCAGGAGGCCATCACACAAATGGCAATCATAAATCGATCAAGCTATCAAACAGCTGTCATCAAGAAGCAGAAAACAGATTAATGAGCATTCATTATCGACTGGTCAAGTAACCTGGCAACAACTTCACTTCAAAAGCTGACAACAGCAGGACTCTCTAATCACTTCCAAGCAGGACAGGACCTTTCCTGTGCCACTGGGCAGCACAGCTCTGGCCTTTTGCTCTTTAACATGTGGGGGATATTAAACAGGACCTAGATACAATATTGGCTGCTAAGAAGAAATATCCCAAAATTTGAATTCCCAGTCATGTAAGCACGAAGACAAATGTGCAAATCTAGATCAAGGGATGCATAAGTAAATATTTTCAACAACCTATCAGGTTGTTGCCTAATACTGATAATAAAGTTTTGAAGATGAGCAACAAAGAAGTGGTAAGAAAACGTAAAGGTTCACACAATAACAAAGTGATGCAGGGCACTTCTGTCCATTTGTACCATTTGAAGATCAACCTTGTGGGCCACAGTTACTCAGTAATTTTACTGAGGTGATCTGAAATATGTGTCTGTATTTAATGTCTCTTAATATTAAAGAGATTGATTGCAGCAGGGGGAAATTAACAGTGCAGAACATGCAAGTGTGATCCAACAGCAGCAAGTGCCTTTTCCAAAAGAGCTGAGATGCTGCTGCACAGAAGGAACCAGCATTTAGCCAAGTGTCCATAATAACTGAAGAGTTCTCTACCTTTGTCAGCCAACTGTAAAATAAAGACCCACCTTCAAGGCCAGGACTGAGGGCCAAATGAGGACAAGCAGCCTTCCCCAGAGAGCATGAAGGAACATGTGGGTACAGCTAAGGATGCATAAGAAATAACAGGAGGATTTGAGTCAGACATGGAAACAGTGCTGCTCACTGTCAAAAGAAACTAAAGAATACTCTTCAATAAATGCTGCTGTGGAAGACAGAGTTTTGAGGCAGGATAAGAAGGAAGAAAACAAACTTCTGCTGGGGGTCTTGGAAGAAAAGCTTCCTCCATGAGAGCCAAAGTCCACTGGTCAAAGACCCCCCCCCAACAGACTAAACAGCCTTAATGGTTAGTTCAAGTGAGATAATAATGGGAGTGAAGGAGTGAAGTGGCTCCTCACTGCTTCCCAGCTGCCACTGCCTTCCAGAGATACTGCCTAGTGCTGGGCAGGGTGGCTGGAAGCAGCTTCAGGAGAGTGCACAGGTAGGAATCAGGGAAAGGAAGATGAGCAGTTGGTGTCTGACAGAAGGGAGAAGGTGGAGAGATCTTCAGAGAGGAGGAAATGCAGCCAGCAGTCTGGAGAGGTGATGTCTGCACTACCAAGGGAAGTGAGGTAAAATGAGATTTGACAACTTTCACTGCTTTCTGGGAAGGATGATACAGGGAGATGAGAGAGAAGATAGTGGAGACCTGGCTGAGAGAGCTTTACTTGTACCTCACCTTGAAAAAACATCCAAACAAACCAAACCAAATCAAACCAAACAAGCAGCAGCCTCTCCATATACTCTGGATGCATTTGACACAAACATCAAACTAAAAAAGCATCTGAAGAAAATTCAAGCACAGATCATAATTTAATCTAAGCCAGTATCAATTATTCAGGTAACTCCAAAGCTCCATCTTCACAGAGATAAAACACCATTATTAGCACAGAAAATAAAAGCCATTTACTTTGAGATCAGAGCGTGTGAGGAGATTGAGCTCTGCTATCTCCTTTTAATACCACATATTTCCTAAACTAATCAATCTCCATGCTGCAAACCACTGTTTTCTGCAAAGGGGGCAAACACCTTCTCTTCATCAGTTCAGTACTTCCTCCCTGCATCCTTCTTGCCAGCAGCATATTTTTTCCTTAACTTTTAAAAGTAGAGGTAAAAATACCACTACCAAAAAGAAACCCAACCAAACTTAAACAGAAAATCCCAACTGCCATAATGAATCACTCCCAAAGGGAAGACATTCTGTAAATCTGGTATTTCAGTGTTATGAAGTTCTGTCTGGGACCAAGCTGAGAATAACTTTTCACCAAAGATCCAAAAAATGCCCCAGGATAACCTTTAGCCCATATTATCATCTGAGGTCCCAATGGCTTCCACACACAGAGCAACCTCTTTCCCTGCCAACACCCTTCTGCTTCTGGCATCAGATTTCCACAGAGAAGAAAATAAAAACCCAATCCCCACAAGCCATTTTATTTATTAATGGACAAAATTCTCTCAGTTCCTTCACTGCTTTTCCCATAGCTACTAGACAATGTTCAGACACCCTTCTGCTTGGGTTATCTATGTACAGCTAAATTACATTTAATTCAATTATAAGTGAAAGCCACAGGAAGCCAATATGACAACTCCACTAGATAATCTTCCACTTCTCTGCCACAATTTCATCTGTAACAACCTTTTCTCATTTTATTTCAGGATTCCTGGCTGCCTCAAAATCTGAATTGTTCATTTTAAGACAAAAGCAATAATGTGTCTTTTTAGTCATGTCAGAGATTTTAAATGTGAGTAGAGATAAATTAAATATTGAGAAACGACCTTTCTTAAATAGTAAAACAATTCCTTTTTATACTGTTAAATTAGAAAAAGTAAATGGTTAATTTTCAGCACCAGGAGGGACATTCATCTTGCTGAGTGCTTCTAACAGAGATGCATGCACAAAAATCACTGTGCATTGCCAAAAATATAAATAACTAAAATAAAATAAAGCTACTTAATTATATGGCATTTTAATGAGATTTTATAATTATATTGCATTTTAGTGGCATTTGGACAATTAACTCCCTTCGGGTGTTTGCAAATCTCTGCCTTAGGCAATGACCCCGTGCCAATGTCCACCCCAAATCCATGGGTAAAGCAAAGTCCAGGGTAACTGATGTCGCTGCTGAGGTACAGTGGCCTCCAGAATGAAAGCAGCCACTGTGGCCAGCACACAGCAGTGTGCTCCCTTCAGCCATGAGCCACTGGGGATTTTGCCACACAAGATGGAGCACTGGGAGCCTGGGACAAGTAACTGCATCCCATCCATTTTCCTCTGCTCCACAGGCCAGCAAGGCTGACTGACAAGAGGAGCCTCATTTCAGCAGACACTAATACACCAATACTAACATCCACTTCAGTGAATATGGAGGGGGATGTTGTCTCTGGAATCTCCCTGGTGAATATTAACCTGTGCCAACCTGTCTCCCTTTAACAGCTGGGAAGGAAAAGTTCACAGATGCAAACTAAGGAACTTATGGGTCAGGAAATCTAAGTTCTCCCTGGGAACTGCATTTCTAAATAAAACCCATCCTTTCAGTGCAGTGCTATTTATATGAGCTGCAAGTTTATACTGCTCATTCCCCATTTAGTTTAGCCTTTCTCTAATATTCATTATCTCACTCTCGACTTCTCGCTGTCTGCATATCCATTGTCACCTCTCATTTAGGAGTGACTCATTCTTAAAAGGATTTAGTCAGCTGTGAACAGCCAAGCTGAGCACTGTGCATGGCATAGCCAGGGAAAGAGAAACTCTAGAAATGTCTGGACAGATCTATTCAGATAACCTCCTCTGCAAACAGAGCAAGTAGGCAGCCCAAAATAACCCACCTTGAGTCTTCGGGAATTTTACTCCAGAATTTAGGGTCAAATTATTGCTGCTGTCATGCTGACTTTAGATGGGTAAAGGAGTCTTCTCCTCCACTTCATCACTGCCCATCACACCCTTCCAAAGCAGCAGCTATTTATCTCTGTCCCCTGCATGCAGGAAGCAAACCAGAACATTTCACCATCTGTCCAGCAGCACTGTTCAAGAGCACAGATTTGACCCACTGTCCTGCTCTTCTACAGGCCTAAAAAGCCTTCCCTGAGGAGGTGACCACCTCTGCCCCTTGTTGGAGCTGCTGGGACAGAGCTGCCTTCTAGTGGGACTCACCTGAACACATGGCTCTGGTAGATCTCACCCCCAGTTTACAGCACCTCCTCTCCTGATGAACTGGCTGGGTTGGTGCCTCACAGGTCTGCAGGGGAACTGGGTGGGTGGCTTGCAGGTCCACTCAGGAGGCTTCTTATGACACAGGAGATGAAGAGAACTGAGCAGCTGCTGCTGGGGCTTGAGGGAAGGGCACCCTGTGCAACCCTTACATCTGTGGGAAATGACAAGGCAGCCTCAGAGGCCGAGATACCTGGGTACTGTACTGGACTTACTTGGGAAAGGCAAAGTAAGCCCTATATTAAATCAGAATTTACTTTCAGGTTTATGAGTGTGGCTGAAGATCACAGAGGTGTCCAAAATGCTGTGCTAGCAAAATGCATCCAGCTTCCTCTTCAAATGAGCCTAATAAACTGGGAAAACCCTGTCAGTGTGAATATACTGTGAGTTAGTGAGGCGCACATGTAGTCCCTGACAAGGCTGATTTCCATGGGGCAGTCATGTGCAGCTCAACCAGAGAGGATGACAAGTTATCTCAACACCTCATCTCTCTGTGGCAAAAGTGCCCCTGCTTTGTCTCATCCTGCTTTTGGGGTTCTGTTCAATAGCACAAAGTAAGTCCACCTCTTTTCTTCATCACCCACACCCCCTGTGCCTGCGTGGGCTGGCCATGCACACAACTCAGCTCTGTCACAACAGAGCAGCTTTCTGCAGCCATGGCCAGTACAAGGTCAGCTTGCCCTGGGATTCTTCTGCCAATTCCTGGGACAGAAAAGTCAACCCTGTCTTTAAAATTCCGATCTGCAAAACAAAACCATCCCAGAACGAAAACAAAACAAAACCAAAAGTGAGATAAAGGACTGAAAACAACAGATATTCACCCTGTTCTTCCATCCTTCTTAGCACAAAAGGACAAAAATCAGAACTGGTTTTGATCAAGGCCCTGTGGCTGAAAGTAGTACATTTGAGGGAAGGAAAAGACAGGCAGATAAATGGTTCTAATTTTGGCACATCCTGCTTACAAATGCACCACACAGTATATCACCCAACCAAACAGGCACAGACCTGGTATCACAAGAGCAATGCTGAATGCAGAGCCTGGTTTCAGCACCCACACCAGAACAAACACTGCTCAGATGTGTCCACACCAGTACCATGCTTGGGCTACGCTCATGTCCCTTCCACCTTCCCCTTGCTCGTGTTTCCTGGCAAATTATATTCCTCACCAAAAAACCCAGCCTGCTGAAACCAGAGAACTGGAATGTTTGCTGAAACCAGATTGTAAGACAATCAGAGAGTAAGTGTCGCATCTGCAAATATGAGCATTTCCCTGCAGAACTAATTCCAGAAGCCATTTTCATCCAATTAACAGGGTGAAACAAACTGCTGCTAGGCCAAAGGAATCTGGCTAGCCAATCTATTTGGACCTTGTTTCCACAGCTTTCAGTGTAAGAAGCTGGCAACATGGGTTCTTTTTCCTGAAATCAGTAGGATAAAACAAGAAATAGCCTCTTATGGAACATAACCACACATGATGGCAACTATCCAAATAACAGAGAACTGGACAAATACAGACAAGTAGATTATGAAACTAAACCTGCTTTTAAAAAATGGGTTTTTTTGGATGCAATCCTGTTCAGATTACAAATCCTTAAGAATTTGTCACAAGGTTTAGCTCCATCACACTTTAAAAAAAAACTGAAACAGGAAAAACAAACAAAAAAGAGAATGGAGAACTCATTTCTTAAATAATAAGAGTTCCCCAAGACATGTTCAGCTTATTCACTTGGTCTAGTAACAGCTTAGTATGTGACAGTATGTGGTTTGTTGATAAGCAATGGACAAAACCTAGATCAACCATTCTTGTTCCCCCAATTTAAGTAAATTTACTTCCTACATCATAAGTATGTTAAATTTAAAAATACTGGCCAGGATGCTCAGCAGGGAGGCCCCATTCCTGTTAGTGCTTTTCCTGCTACAATTTGTAAAGGCCTAGGAGAGTCCCAAAAGAGATGACAAATCTCTTCTCACTAACCTATGCGTTATAAGGAAATGCTTACCAGTCTGGGGTGTATGTGCTGTAGATCATATCACAAAATACAGCAAGAGCTTGCAAGAGGAGTGCTGTGACTCCCCATGGTGATTGCCTCAGCCCAGCATTAAGAAACTGAAATTCATTTGCACTGATCTCTTGCAAAGTTAGAACATTTAGATGAGTATCTCTTTTGCACCAAGCAATCCAGTTGCATCTTGAACCCTTCCCACATCTTGCAACAGTGAACAAACAGCCCTAAGCAGCAGGGACTTTTGTTCCTAGAGAAACTCTTCACCCCTCCACCCTGTAACCATACAGAGAGTCTGAAAAATAAGCCTTGTAATTAGCAACCCAGTCAAATTAGATTCACAATGTTTCTCCTTCAGCTCAACTACGCCTGCAATGCTCTCTCCAGCTCCAGGTAACCACTGCTTGTCAGCCAGGCCCAGCACAGATGAAACCCCAGCAGCCTCTCCCCAGTGGCATCTCCAGCCTGGATCTCTGCTTCCCCTCGGTGCTGCTGCAGGAGCCAAGGCAGGAGCACACAGCAAACTTCTTTCCCAGGAGACAAAAACACCCAAGGTGCTTCTCATTAGAGCTTTCTGAAACTCACACCCTTCTCTTGTCTTGCAGCCTTCCTCCCTGACAGCATCCAGAATACAAAACATATGGAAAGCACATGGGGAGACAGGAGGAGGGAGGGGAGTGGAAGTTAACATTGCTATAATGAAAATGTCTCAAAGCTCCTTCTCTTTTCTGTCCCTAGATGCAGAAAATAGGAGTAAGGAGATTGATTTTCTTGGTTTTTATTGTCCTCCCCTTTTTATTTTCTACCTTTCCAAGCATCTCCAATTTTGGCAAAGTTACAGAGTAACAAAATCGCACAGCTGCCTCCTTCTTCTCCGTTTCACTTTGGAAATTTTACACAGAATGGGTTTCTTTGGTTTTGGATTTTTTCTCCCCAAAGAGTGGGGAAAGGAAAATGTTGAAGAAAATATGCCTAAAATTATTCTAAGCTTTATTATTTAAGCTTTATGCAATTGTACTAGGAGTTCAAAAATGCTGAGGGTAGGGGAAAGGAGCATTCAAGAAAACCCAAATTAAGGGAAAAAAAAGTCAAACACAAAAGAAATGCTTTCTTTATAAATAAAACTAGAGTTTTGATTGCTTTCCACTTGTCTATCAAAGAATAGGCAAGTATTTTATTTCAATTATGCATAATTTTCTGCCTAAGCCTTTTGGGGGGTAATAAAAAGTAATTTTCATTTCTGCTTTTTCAAAGCACAGCTGCTTGACATGCCTCATGAAAGGTGCCTGGTGTGCCATTGCCAAGGCTGCCTACTGTGTCACATGGTGAATGTCTGTCCAGTGCACTCCTGGCTTGAGGGTACCTCCGGTTTTCCTGTGTGTTGTGGAAGTCATGGGACTAAAACTGCAAACATCCTGTCCTTCTCAGGCATACAGAATCATCAGTGAAATCACCACACATAGTAAAGATACTGCAAGTGCATTAACAGCCTTCCCCTGAGTCCCTGATTTCCACTTAAATAACCAGTAAGTTCTGCACTCTACTGCTGTGCACACAAGTTCTATCAGACTTTGCAACCAAGTCAAGATTTTCAAACAATCCAGGGAGCCATTATGGAAGCCAAAAAGCAGATTGAACTTATAGATCAAAAAGTCCTGTTCTACACATGAAAAATTTTATTGCAAACATACTCACCTTCCTAAAGGAGCCCACACATGCCCCAACAGTTCACCCTGAGTTAGGAAATTCCCTTTCACCAGCACTCTGAGCACACATGCTGTTGCTTTCATCAAAAGAAAATTCAGCAGCCAGGAAAGGAGGGGGAAAGGTATCAGTGGCAGGGGAGTTTGTCAGCTGCAGAATCAGAGAATAATTTCTAAACCCCTCAACACTTCATCAATAAATGTGTATTCCCCAGGAGGTGGAGGTCCTGTCACGGCCTCTCCATCAGCAAGGAGGCAAAACCAGGCCTGCTGAAGGACAACCAGGGATGGGAATTCACCTGGCAGAGTGCACAAAACACAGCAGCTGAACAAAACTCAGTATGGAGACATCCTGGGATTCATGTCATAACCTGGGCACACACTCAGCCCCCAGCAGTGAGGGGCAGGGCAGGGCTGGCCCCACACTTGGGTCACATCCCAGACCTTCCAAACAAAACAATCTGGTGCAGGAAACCACCCTCCAGCACTCACAGAGAGCAAGGTACAAAATCCAAAGCCTTGCCAAGTGAAGTGTCCAACAGGGAGAGCTGGAAATGGAAACCAAAGCCAGGTTTCCAATGAGCATTTGTATACAGTGTGGCAAGAGCAAGGCAACCCTCACCCAACCCTCACTGCTCCCCCTGTCACATATCTCACCTCTCAGCAGGTGCCTCTTTCCTGGAAGAGGATGGATTGAAGAGTGAAGACACCCCTGCTTTTCCTGCCTCTGCTACAGCACAACAACCAGAGAGGCAGCAGAGGACCAAGCAGAAGGAAATGACCTTTAGTTTGCCCAGTAGTCACTGCCAGCACCTCCTGCAGCTTCCCTGGGCTGATTCCAAGTACCCAACTGCCTCAGCCAAACCCCTGGCCCTGGGAGGAACCTGCACCTCCATCCTCAGGGAGCTGTGAACTGAAGGTCTGATCCAAGTGCCTTCTACACAGGCAAATTCAGACCCAAATGAGAACCCAAAGTCAACCCCACACCCTGGGCTGGTGTGACAGGAGCTGTTTGGGCCCAGGCTGCCTTGGCAGCTCTTCTGATGCCATGAGTGAAGAGTCCATAACCTGAGGAGTTGGTCTGAGAACTTCCCTTCACCCCACTGACCAGAGAGGGTTTGCAGGAGGTTAAAACAAGGACCTGGACAAAGGAAAATGAAAATCAAATGACAATGAAACACAGAAAGATAGGAAGAAGGGAGACATGGGATGCATGACTAACATTTTATTGTCTCTACCTCAGTTTGCTGCCCCCAAAACCCTTCAGTGTGGCAACAAAGCATTTATTGCCCACTCCAAAGCTACCAAGAGCAGAGGGAGTTCTCTCACTGGGTTGGCAGGGCTCAGGTTCACAAGGCAGCTCACAGATGGGTTTCCCTGAGGGTGTGGGCAGGACTGCTGCCAGATCTCAGAACTTCACCCCTTTCCCTGCTGGAGGGCTGGGGGCAGCACTCCCACCAGAAGCCTCATTAGAAGGCTCTTGTAGGAATGGCAGATCTTTCCCTGTGGATGCCCAGGAGCATGGAGCATCCTCCTGATAACAAAGCCATCTCTTTCTCCTTCAGACATCCTAGGCATTTCCCACAAGTCCCTGTGTGGCTCAGAGCAGTTACCTTTCAAAGTAGCATCTTTTTAATTTGCTCAAGGACACTTCATGGTGCCATTAGAATTTCTCTCCAGCAAACATGCTATTATACAGCTTGGAAACTTAATTAATTAAACAACATGTATAATTTCTTTCAACAGCTAATGCAGCACAGAGGAAGAGATCTGCCATGCTCTTGGTTACTTCAGTGCCACTTTCAAGAAGTTCTGAAGTCTCTGGGCAGAGAATCAGCCCTGTCCTGCCCCCCTACATCTCTTATCACCATGCAGAACAATTCTGTGCAAAAGGAGATCCTCTCAAATAGCAGATTCTGGAGCCAACAAGCCTCACAACTTACTGCCCTCCACATTGTCTTTGCCTTAGAGCTGCCAAAGCTGTTAGCACTGGTAAAATTTTACTGTGTTCTCAAATCTCATTATGTGGTTTTCCTTGAAAATGCCTCTTGGCAGACAATTCTTGTAGTCCAGTCCCTTGTATGCAATAAGGTCTTCCCATTGTTACTCATGGCACACTTTTCAGTTTAAATTCCCCCTTTCTTTCTTAAGATAAAATAGAGAAGGAAAGAACTCATCAGTTTTTCTAATGAGATTCTTCAGACCTCCTCTATTTCTCTGCAAGCTTTAGAAGTAGGTAATGAAAATATGAAAAATTAGCAAACTGTAGTGCATTTGCTACAATTTTCTGAGACTCCAAATACCAATTTCCATTTTATCCTCATTTGGATTTCTCATATCATTACTAAAAACAAAGAGTTAAATCCACCTCCAATTATTTTGCTTAAATGAGGAAAAAAAAAAAAAAGGTCAGTTTTGGGGGGATCAATGCTTTGCTTCCACAGCACAAACAACTCCACTCAGCAGTTGGCTAATTTATCATCATTCATTTAAAGAGAAGCTTTATTGGAAGTGCAATACCTTTTGTTTCCCTGGAAATGCAGGGTTTGCCTTTCCTCTCCCACACAGAGTGAGAGAGGAGAGAGAGCAAATCCACCCAAAGTGATCTGACAGCTCTCAGTGTTACTAATAATACCTCAATACAAGCAGCTCCCTGATTGTATCACCAGAAGAAGTCACTGATAAGGAACACCAAGAGGCAATATCCCCTGTGGAGATTGGGAGCATCAGGTAAATTCCTTCCTTCTGCTCTTAAGCGCCATGGGCTTATCAGCAAGGCTGTGAGGACTGTGCTACCTTGTCAGGAGAGAATCTGGACCAGCTGGGGCAAGAGACAAGTGAATCATCAGAACTGAGCTGAGTAAGTAATTTAACAGAAGCCCAGTTAGTTGCACTGCATTAGTCACACAGGAGGTTTTCCTCTCACTGCTGGAGCTGGTGGAGAGCACAGCTGTGGAGGATCTCTGCTGGATCACACAGCTGGACCCCCACACTACACACAACCAGCAAGGCAGATGTATTTAGTAGTCACCTCCACACACCTGATGAGATGAATCCAAAGAAAAGCTAAAGTCCTTAAGGTTCCACCTCTCCCAGAATCTTCCCTTGAGTTTAAACAATGCTGTAGTTCAGCAAAACATTCAGCACTGGTTGGACACCAACCCTGTCTGCAATGAGAGGAGCAGCTTCCCACCACCCCTGTGCCATGGCCAAACCTCACCTGAGCCCATGGAAACCCTCTCGTGCAGGGAGCAGTCCCAGCTGTCCTCCCCACCCCTTGGAGAGGCTGGGAAAGCAGGAAATCTTCCTTGCTCTTCTTTCAACAAGCTCTCTGTCACAAACCCATATTCCAAGGACCAGGGGGAGCACTAATTAAAGGAGCAAACATGCCCTGGTTTTGAATGTGCAGGCAGCTCAGGGACACAGCCTGCATTTCCAACCAGCTGGTTCCTTGTGGGGCAAACAGCTGCTGGATTTTTCAGGCTTCATTGCCTGTCCAACACAGCACACTGAAAGAGACTTCCACCCACCAACACATGCAAGACGTGAACTACTCCCTCAAGCAGGCACATAAGCCACCCCTTTAAATGGGGTCAGTGTTAATTAAACCACTTTAAGGCCCTTTATGCAGAAAAAAGAACACTTTTCACTTTCTGTGGACACAGTTTCATCTGCCAGCTACCTTGTACAGAACAGCTCTCTGCTTTCACTTGCAGGGAGAGGGGGCTTGCGTCCCCTCCACACTCAGGAAGGTCCCCAGCAAACAAGAGAACACATGGGTGGAATTATCAGCTTATTTCACTGGAAAGCATGAGTACAATTGAGGAAGGCACTTATTCAGAGTACTCTGATAGTAAGGTTTTGGATTGGCATTGTTCACAGAGGGCCTTTTGGGTTTGGCGTATATATATTTATTAGAAAAATGAGCAGGTAGAACACAGAACATGCACCCACAGTAAGGACTCTCTTTACTGCTATTTACACACACACATTTCTATTGTATTCACTCAAAAAACAAGTCATCTTTTTTACCCATCAAAAGACCTGAAAAGCCCAGTGATCATACTGGAAAAAATGTTTCTATTACAGGATCTTTTAAACATAAAAAGTAACTCAAAGCAAAGAGTGAGCAAATTGGTGACTTACTAATTTGTTGCAAAAAACTCAAACATAGAGCCACATTTCACAACAGGCCTACCTGCAATAAAAGAAACAAAAGATACAGATTCCCAAAAAATTATGTTGGGAAATTTCTCCCCTTTTACTTTTGTTTTATGATTTTAGGTTATTTTAAAATTACAGAACATTCAAAGCCTTGAGTACTTCTTTATCTCCAGTTATTTGCTGGCCTTGAACCTGAACTTTCAAAAAATCCTGCCTTCACTGTAAAAAGACCAAGAAGTGTAATTACAGGGAAGTGTTTTCCTTAGAATAAAGTGCAGCAGAGATGCAGCACTGCCATCCCAGCCCTGAGTGTGCTCAATGAGGCAAACTCCACTGGGAAGAGTACAAGGTTCAATCAGTGACCTTGGGATAAAAACTGGAATACTACTAACCACAGCCACTTAAACATCAAGAGTCAGGATTAAAAATAAATACACACAAACAGCAGTCTTGGGGCTGGAGAGAGAGAAAGGGGTCTCCTCTTTGGTTCAAATTTCCACTTACTCTTCCATGGATGGGGAGCACAGGAAATTACTTCCTTATGGATGCTGAGAGATACTCCTGAATCTGAGAGTTGAGACCTTAAGGAAAAACCCAAACCAGCAACAATTGTAATAAAATAACACTTCAAGATGCAAAATTAAGACTTTGCACAAGTATCCACACACCCCCTTTTCCAAACAAAGACAAAATTCCCAATTTCCTCAGCTTTACTTCAGAATATTCCCCAGAGAAAGATCCTTTCTGACTTCCCTTTGCTATCAATGTTGTTTTCCTCTGCTTCCCCCTCCCTTTCACCTAATTTGTTCCTTAGATGTAAAGCTCAGCTCTGCTGATTTCATAAGCCGTTCATAATATTTTTACTTTAATGTTTTACATTATAAAAGACTGTGAAGAAGCCTCTACTGTTATTTCTTGTTTCTGCCTAGGAGGCAACAACGTTGCTTAGCACAGTGCACATTTACCACACTATGGGGCAGGTATGGCACAGCTCTGCCTGTGCCCCATATCTGTATTTCTTCTCTCCACCCCCAGCTGTGGATGTCTGACTGCTGGACCCCAGGCATGATTTTAATGGGTGATTTTTATAGGTGTGACAGCTGGAGTAAAGTACTTAGCACTTGAGAAAAGCAGGTCTCTTGGCTCCAAAGCCAACCTGGGCATTCAAAAATCATTACTCAGATCCTAAAAAATAATGAGATTGGCTTAGCAATAAAGATGGGTTTAGATATTAAAGGTTTTATTTGCCTTATGGTGTTTCTGCCTTTTGCATCTTCTAGCCTTTTTTTTGTTTTGTTTTCAGCAAGGAGAATTAGAAATTGTCTTTTAAATGAAAACAGAGATTCTTCCCATAAATTACCTGACTTCTGGAGCTAGGATCTCAGGAAAAATATTCAACCTCATCAGACTGATGGCTCACAGAAGTGATTAGCAGTGCATATCCTCATTAGAAGCACATTTTCTTTGTACAGGTTCCTTCCAGGTAAAAAAGGTATCAGAATTGTCTTCTCCCCTTGTGGATGCTGTTACCCAGTCTCTCAGAGTTATCACAAAGGGGACACCTACATTCAATAAACAGGCACGTTTGCATTTGGACTTACAGACCTATACAAAATCTATTTCAGAGGAAACCTCTTATATCATCAGAATTGTCACACTCACTTCATGCAGCCTGAGACATTAGAGGGTATCTGTGCCCTTTGGCTGTGTGAGAACATCAAGGCTCTCCTAAATGCACATTGACCAGTTCTGGATGCAATGATCATCAAGGATTCTGAAGCCTGGCTCAGTTCATGAGACTTGATCCAAAAATTTCCAAAGCTCTGGGGAAAGTCTAAGGAGAGATTTGCCTTTGGGTCTTAGACATTTTGAGGGTGGGAGAAGAGGGAGTAGAACATTACCTGTACGTATCCCAACCCATCAGCAAGTCTAAACCAACTTCATCCTTCCCTGGAAAGCAGAACAAACCAGCCCTAAGCTGATAAAAACCTACCAGACTTCAGAGAGGCTTATGAGTGGCACACTATGGATGGACTTGCAAGCTCCCTCTGGAATTAAAAAATGCAAATGATTCTAGAAAGAGGGGAAGATTTTAACATACATTAATGTATTTCAGACTTGCCACATTCTTTGAGTTCTGTTGTTGAATTCTTTTCTGGGAGAGGGGGGATGGCAAGGCGACTTATTGGTGTAAATAATCAAATGTAGGCTTGGCATGAGACAAGACTCCATCCCCACTCTCAGGATCTCACACTGGAAGGAAGGTCAGACTTCCAGCTCCTCCCTTATCCTTCAGAAGTGACACCTCTGCCCTGCTTAGCAGTAGCCTGGCCAAATGGCAATATTTGGTGCTGCCACATCACCCTGGAATGAGCAGTCAGCTGGTAACTAACCTGAAAGCTTCCAAGAGCCACCATGGCTGATTCCAAGCCATTCTTCCAAATCCACTTCCTCTTCCAAGAAGCTTTCCAAGAAGAAGAACAGCCAACATACCCTTACCATGATGATGCAGAGGCCCACAGGCCAGGCGTGAGGACTTGGCAGCTCTTTTTTGATGCTTCACTTCCAAAACTATAACCAGAGTCAGTTTTGGCTGGAGGGCAATGAGGTTTTGGCTGGAGGTGGTATAGCTAAGGACTAATCATGTTCCTAGTGAAGTTAATGGAAGTTAATTTCCCCATCATTTTCACCTGTGTTGAATAACTTAAGGACATTCATCTATCAGTGCAATCAGCGATGGAGTCATACAAAGGTGGAGAAAATGGGACACACAGCCAGTCTAAAAGAAAAATTCAGGAGCAAAGATCATCCCAACCCATCCTGCTTAGGATAATTTGAGAGGCCTATCTTTATGTAACCTGGTTTGGCAAGAGACATGCACACTTACTGCCTCCCTTTCCTCCCTGCAAAATCCCCATGCTGCTCTAACAAGAGTCCCCTAACAAAATAAGCACTCACAGCTTTTCAAAGGAGGCATCAATGCCCTAAAATAAATAATCCTTTAAACCCTTGTGCATTGCAGCACTTGCTGGGCCTTAGGCAGGGAGAAAACAAGACAAACTGCAGCTGTGAAATATGAAGTAGGACAGGAATGAGAAAACATTCCTTTCTCCTGGGGAAGCAAGTGTTTTGATCTACCAGTTTAAATGAGGCCTTGCAAATCAAGAGCCTCACACACACCCAGAGGAGGAAGAGCTCTTGCTGAGCTCCTGCAGAATGGAGCTGCCAGCAGAAGGTGTCCCAGCAGCACCAGGAGATGAACAAACCAGCAGGAAGGAGGGGAACTGCAGTCCTGCTCTAACCAGCTCCTCTGCTGTTTCTGTTTCATTCAGCTCTCCTCCTTGCCTGTATTCTGCTATGATCTTTTCTGCTTAGAAAGGAACCATGACTGTGCACAAGTGCAAGAATACAAATCGTGTTACAAGATGTTTCTTAAGGTTTAAATATGTTTTAATCTGCAGGTATAGGGTGAGTCCTCACAAGAATTCTGGGAAAAGAGAAGCTGGTGATTTATTTGAGAGCATTCTCTCACTTTCCAGCCAACTCATCCCAACATGGCCAGGCACACTCAGCTCAGGTGCTCTATTGGAAGCACTGGTTTTGCAAGGTAGGAGGAAGGCACTGCCACTGCTGTTACAATTAGTAGCTGCCAAAGTCCACCCACTCTGTAGACCCACCAAAGTCCATCCACTGCATCTCGCTCTATGTGATGTCTGAAAAGGGGGGCAAGAACAAGATCCAACCTCCTAGAGCCAGTTCCTGGTTAACCATGAGGCTTTGAGTCCCAGCTAGGACACTCCACCAAGCAGCAGCAAATGTCACTGTGATAGGAGAGAAGGACCATTTTTCAAAATATTTGTGATATCTCACAAATATTGGTTCCTATGTAGGAACCAAGTATCTTGTTCAGCTTAGTTCAAGTCAGAGATACAAACACAATTGTAGGCAAAACTGAGCCACTGTCAGCATTCTGTGTCTGAGAGCCACCCCTGTCCTCTGGCCTCCCCAGCTGTCCTTCCTATAACAAGGGGAACAGAAGACAACCTGTATCTGCTGACCAGGGAACAAATGGAATATATTTGGCAATAAGTTAACTCAGCTTGAAGGAACCGATATTAAGCATTCCAAAAGCAAATAATCACACTCTCTAACTAAAGTTGTCACTCTAGAGAGTCTTGCATAGAAGAATGAAGACTTGCTCATTGTAGTCCTGTCATCTCTGAATGTATCTCTCTTCACAATTTATTTTTAACTTCTTTAGACACAAACTTTCACTTGCTGTTGTTTGTGTCCAAGTATAAACAGGGCCTTTTTGAAGATGGAGACTTCCAGGCCGTGATAAAGGCTTGGAAGGTTGTCTAGCACTGCTGCAGTCTCTCCAAGAGCTTATGCAGAGTCCTTTGCAGAGATGTTATTCCACAACTTCTCAAAGCACCTCAATAGATTTTGACAGATATTCCTACACCTCATGTAAGCACCAGCATGCTAGCAGGACTGTTTTTCCTACCCAGTCAACAATGAAAACATAAGGAACACTGCACTGACATGTGCAGACACCAGCTCTTCACTTCTAACAATGGTTGCTTCTGGTCATTTCTGATTTCCCTCACTCATCAGAACCGAGTTGTTCCTGTCACTTATCTTTCAATGGAATGGCACATTTTATTTCTAGGGAAGAAACTAAAAACATATTTCAAAAGTGTTCAATCAACCCTGTCAGGATCATTTCTGTCAAGAGAAGAACCAAGTAAGAACACTAGAACTTGAAAGGTTTACTGTTTCACACCATGTACTGCTGTAATTATCAGAGTGTACAGGCAAGGTACAAGCAGAGCAGAATTTTTCTGCCAACCACTAAAAGAAATTGGCATCCCAGATGATGAACATTTCTTTAGGTCCTCTCTCCTCTGCATTTCCACATGCCCTGCAGATACTGTTCAGTCCCAGCTTGTGTGACCTGAAGGTATTACATACAAGACTTGATAAGAAGACAACTATTTTGCTCCATGGTAATTTATGAAACTTCAGTAATTCAGTGTATTTTATAGTGAAAACAAACCTATTCTGGTATTTTAATGCAGCAAAATCATTTTGAAGCATCATCCACATTTAAATGGGAATCTTTCCAATGAAGACAGGTAAACCCAGAGATTATTGCTGGAATGTGACAGATTCTAACACTTGTCCCTGATGTGAGATGAAATTGTCCTGACAGATGAGGGACTCTGAAACTGTCATACCTGGTTTAATGCTTGCACTAGCTCTGCATGACTCCATAGGACCACATTCATGAGCAGATGCACCTTTGTGCTGAACAATTCCATGTGTGCAGCTGGCAGAGCAGCAGCCCCTGTACCAGCCTGGCAACACTCCTCTGGTCAGGAGGGGCTCTACTTCACAAGGATTTGATTGTCCTCAGTCACTGAGAAACTGAAGAGTAGCCAGATATCTGTAAGCACATCTTATGTACTCAGATCTCTGCCCAAGTTCAGCAATTCAAATGAGAAGAGCCAAAGGGGACATTGCTGTCAGCTTTCCCCCCGTTATTCTGTAGAATGCCACATCTCCCCTTTCTTCACTTCTGTTTTACACCAGCATTCCACTAAGACAGTGTCCTAAACAAGAACTCAGAAAGTAAGGAAGATGGATTCTGTGATTCTATTACCCAGAGTGATTTCTAGGACAACCTTCCATATCCTAATGTTCTACTTCATCCTTGAGATACAAATATTTTTTCCTCTATGCATTTCTCAAGGACTTCCTTCTAGATTTTACAGCAAAAGCTATTGAAATACAGATTCACCCATAAACTTCATGGAGTACACACACTGTTACTCTCCTTTCTAAACTATACACATAATATGAGATCCACCTCTGCTGAGGTGAATTTCACTTGATCTTGGCACCAAAAAGAGGCCTGCTCCTCATTGCATTCATTTAAGGGAAAGAGGTTTAGCTTTGTATCTCCAGTGCTTCCAAAATAAGCAAAGGATAGTACAGAAGAACTCTGCTGGCTCTGCTGTACTCCAAAGCACCTGAGACAAGGATGAGAAAGAACCAGCACTGTGCAACAATTCCATTCCACAGTGTAATTAACTCTCATTTTCCCTGGCCCTGGAGTGCTTGTCTCCTTCAGCCATAACTGAAAGAAACAACAGAAAGCTCTGGAGGCAAGGGAGGGGACAAAAGTAGCTGCTGAAAGTTGTTCTCCCTGTTGGCTGTATTGCTTGTTAGGCAACTGGCTAATTTTTTTCATCACAGAGGTCATCATAAATAAATTCTGCATACAGATCAAGTTGAAACAGAGCAATTAGGAGTCAGGAGAGTCAGTCCCCAAAATTACACTCTCACTGGATGACCCAACATCCAGTGAGATCCTTGGGGGACCTGTTCCATGCCCATTCTGACATAAAATGCTCTTTCACTGGGATACCACAAAAAGCCTGACATCAGGTGAGACCACAGCCTGTCCCATTGTTCACACAGCCTCACTGCCTCCCCACACCCTGAACGCCCCCAGTTCCCCCTGCACCCCAGTGTGGGCAGTTTGGGGCTGAACCTGGCACAGCCTCAGTGCTCCCAGGGCTGCTGCAGGCTTGGGGACACAGGGCACAGCATTAGCCATGCCCCACTTCCCTCCCCTGGAAAATGGAAGGAAGCCACGATTCTATTTCCTAGGGAAAGCTGTGGACTGGTGTCACCTCAGGAAGTGCCCTGCACCCCTGGCAGGGATAAAGCAGGAGATGTGCAGGTTCTGAGCTTTGTGTGCTCTGCCCCTTTCCAGAGTGCAGGCCCAGCAGGGCAGGAGCACATACATGGCTTGCTGCCTACCCGTTCAACTGTCCTGACTTGTACCTGGGGAACTTCACAACGAGCAACATAAAGAATTGTTTTCTAATTAGCCATGCACACCAAAGGAAGAACCATGTAGCTAATAAGCACAAACAGAATCACCATTCCATGAGACTTTATTAGGTACTTACAACTGAGATTGTAGCCATTTGTCCTGACAACAAGCTTAGGCAAAACTGATGCATGGTGTCCTTCAAATCTCAACTGGTTTAATTAGACTAGTTGAGGATATTTGACAACTCAGCCCTTTAGCCCCTCTAAAAATAATCCCATTGTATGTCTTATTTATTAATTTTTTATTTTTATCAAGATACTATTCTGTTTCTCTAGGGGGCATTTGCAAAAGTTAAAATGTAGAGCCAGAAAATAAATCCATCCAGTACCTAATAAATCCATCCAGTGCCTAAATGAAATGACCTTCCAAGGAAGTAAAACCCCATCACCCTGAAAAGCCAGAGAGGCCTTTGTTGAATTTGCTGAAGGTAACTCCAGCCTGAAAGATGGCATCTCTGCCTGAGAGGTTGGAAAAAGTGGTGGCTATCATGTTTGAGTGAATTATTAAAAGTGACAGTTATCTCTGTATGCTTACAATTGGAACTTCTGATTTCACAGACTATAACAAATGCACTGCTGCTGTTCTGAATGGCCTAGCATTAATAAAGCAAACCAATTCTGAGTGCCCAAGGCCGGAACCTCAGGGACAGCAGATGGTGACCAGGCCAGCCATTCTCACATTAGCATAAGAACAGGATGGAGTGGGTCACAGATTGCCTTTAAGCAAGCTTTCAGTTGTCCACACAGTCTCTGCTTCCTACCAAATGAGACAACACCATTGTTTAGGATTTCTAATTTAGGTAATCGGTGCCTCATGACATAAAATGTGTTTCACAAACAAGGCAAGCAATAAGGAAATCTATCTCCTTTGTAACTACTTGCACTCCATAACAACCTTATTTAAACTCTGCACATGCAACAAAAGGAAATTAATAGTCCTGGTTCATGTGTGCTAAAACACTTTGATCAAATTACTTAAGAGCTCCTAAAATTAGACCTTTTTTTCCTAAAATTCCTTCTAATTTTGTGAGCAATTACAACTGTAATTTCTTGTAAGCACAACTGGCATATACATTGATTTCCAAACTAATTCTCTCATTGAGAATCAGAGCAAATCACAAATAGAAAATTGGAAACTCTGCCTCAAATTCTTTGAAGAATTTGAAGTATGAAACCCATATGCTTACCTGGATTCAAAATTAAGACTGTCCTGATTTCAAAAGAGGCAAAACTTCACCCCATTCCTAATTTAAGCCTCAGAGTTAAGTAAAATACAGCTGAGGACTGGACTCTCCAGAGAGGAGGTCAGAGTGAGACTCAGGATATCATATGCAAACTTTTATAAGATATTTTGTCCTTTCTAAACACAGGTAAGCTCCACGTTAAATAAAGTCTCACAGAATGTGTGTTTGATACCTTAACATCAATAATGAACAAAACCTTTTGTGTTTACATGTCTGTCTTCTTGGCTGTGTTAACTCAGATTTCTGAAATAATAAATTAATAATTAACTTCAGATTTCTGAAAATGTGACTCTGTATTCCTCCTATTTTGTGCTCCTTGGACAGGGATCCTCAGTTGAATTTGTTTCCTGTTTACTGACCATCAAGGGAATGCTTCAAGTCTACTCATTATATCATCAGTCAAATCAGATCTGGAAAACCTCGAGGAAGAACCCCATTTTTGAAAAAACAGAAAGCACATTAATTGAGAGATTCCCTACTACCTCACAAGCTCCCTGCAAGAAAGATACAGAATGGCAGAGATAATTTCTTTTTCCCTCCATCCAAGAAACAGGAAGGAAAAAAAGGGGATGTTACTTCCACTCCCAAACTTAAAGGATTAAACATGAGTTAAAACAATCCACACACATATTGTGAGCCCATATACCTCCTCCTTAGCACTGCACTTACTCTAGAAAATTGCAATCTTGGCTTCACCTGCCTGGATCCCCTTTGAAATCCCCACAATGGGAACTTTTGAAGCAAAGACTGGTACTAAAAATCTGCAGGGTGCCCAATAGATGGTCAACCTCATTCCAAGTCAAAATGCAAAGCTCCAGTGGTGACAGTGCCATGGATTCCCTGGAATGGATCTTGGCAGGCTCAGCCAGCCTCCAGCTTGCCAAGCTGCTCTCCCCAACGAGGAGCCAGCAAAGGCAAGGACTGCACACCACAGGCACACCCCAGATTCCACACATGGCTGATGGTAAGGCAGCTGAGAATTACAGATTTACACACAACACAGACTGGCACAAGGAACAGACGAAAATCTTTTGTTGATGTTGCTGTTCTTGTTTCTCATGTAACACAGTTTTCATTCCCTAAAGCAAATGTATTAATTGCCAACTGAAAATAAGTCATCTCATCATCTTACTTGAATAAATACCAGTAGTTCTGGAGCTTGACTGGAAAATTCAAGAAGCCATATCTGAACAGTTAAAGCAAATAATTATTCCTGTATCTTGATCAGCACATTTCCTTCTCTATGAACTACTTGAAAATGATGAATTCTCTAGAAACTTCCTGGAATTAAGGAAAACTTTTGAATAAACTGGAAGATATTTTGGGTCACATGATCACTGGACTCCACTGAATTTTCTTTATGAGGGTCCCTTCCTGGATGAGGTGTTCAGAAGATGCCTGAGGATTTTGCAGTTGATAGATGAACTATGAAAAAACACCAAGGGGAGGGACTAAAAGCTGGTTCCTTATGTAATCTTGAGCAGAGCTGCTTAGGGCTTATTTTCTGAACTGTTTGGCTTCAAGAATTTCAATTTCTGGGGATGGAATTTCTAAAAACTAGACCAAATGAGAATTTACAATCTTGCCACTGGAACCTGGCCCCCTGAAAAGACCCTCTGCTTAACACTCAGTGTTGTTTAACAGAGAGAAAATGTAAATCTAATAGCATTTCTTGACTCTACCTTTGGGGGAAGAACTTTCCACTGCTGCAGGTATCTCCTTGGTGGCTCTAGAAGGAGAGAGGTAGAAGAAGAATTATAGTAACTTGTGCTGGAGAGGAAGTGTCATCTTGTCCTGCCAGTGCTAAGACTTCTTACACTCATCACAGAGTGAGAATGAGTGAAAGAAGGAAGACAAACATAAACATTACGGTAAAACACTACAGAAATATTTTACACTGCTTTCAGGATGTATCTTTATAGCCAGAGTGGGGATGTGACTGTAAAAGTATTATTTTAAAATGTTCTCTAATATCTAATTTATTCTTCTCAAATTCCATTGGGGTGGTCTACAGAAAAAATCCACACTGTAGCCAAAGCACTGCAGGCAAGTACTGGATGTTCTGTAAAAACATGAACAGTTTTTTGCCTGCAAATCTGCTCTCCATCATATTTCTCATCTTCCACTCCTCAGTTCCCAAGATAATAGAATTTCCTCAGTTCTGTGGTTACCTACAGTTTTCTCATGGAAACAAGCCTCGAACACATAATGAAGAAAACAAACAACTATCAAAAATCCCCCAAAAACAACCCTTTAGCTTATTATTCCCTTATTCTTCCTGTGCAGGCTCAGAGCCAAAGACACTCCAGCCATCACTGGGGAGATCAGTGGTAAACATCATTAGCAGAGGAAAAATCTTAAAATAAACAGGTCTTCAAGGTATAATTTTCCCCCTGATAAACATTAAAGAGGGGCAAAGCCAACAGACCTCTTTATCTCTCCTCTTCATTAATTAATAATATAAGCACTAATCTGAAAACAAAAAGGACAGTTTCTTTGATCCTATGGGAAAGCCCCACAAAATAACCAAAAGGCTCCTGCCCCATTTGTCACATGGCTGCCACGATTTGCAGGTGGTGTGGCAGAAATGAAATCCCACACTGATGAAACCTCATGTGGGTCTGTGCTCCCCCAGTGCACTCTGTGCTGGACAATGGCCTGGGCAGACCCCTGTCTGAAGTGCCCTTCTGAATATGCAAGAGGAGGATATTCCATTTCAGTTCTTGCAGCTATTAAGGAGTCCCAGTGAAATGGCCATTACAGACCTGTCAGGCCAAAATGTGCTGCACTTACAGAGCTTTTGTATGATTTGCCTCTAGCTGACTGTAAAGAGTGAGGATGATACATAGCATCCTTTTTATAGAGATCTCAAAGAGATAAATAAAAATAGTTTTCTATCTAGAAGACGCAAAGTGCAGGTAGGTTAAGTGAAAAATCCAGTCTCTCACAGCAGGGCAAGAGGAGAACTGGGGACAGAATCCAAATCAGCTGATAACAGTCCTGTGACCTGAGCACTAAATGGGCATCTTCCTGTACTTACAGCCTCTTTCTCAGAAAAGTTTGTCCTGCCAAGGTGTTCTCCAAAGAGTAACACTGGTCTGGGAGTCCTGCTGCAGGAGGATGAGCAGAGAAGGCTCCTTCAGTAACAGCCTTTCCAGGGCTCCTTCCAGAGCTCAGAGATCTTACTGCCTTCTTTGGTTTTGGGCTCTTCCTGACTTTTAATTTAATCTGAAGGCTGTGATTCATTGTTACTCAGCAATAAACTGTTTTCCTTAAAATGGCTAATCAAACTTAGATGAGGCCCTTGAGCAATGGGAAGATTGATTAGATATATTAAAGGTTAGGTGTACAGCAAAACTGTAGACCAGGGCATAAACTCCTATTGAGTTCCATAGAATTACAAACTGGTATTTCTACACATATCTTTTCCCCCTGCTCTATCCCATATTTTTATGTATTTGTGTAACTACTCCAGCATCCTGAAAGAGGGAACTGGTAACCTCTCCCATGCTTTGCTTAGCTCCACACCCTACACATTGTAAACTAGTTAACATGGCAGAAAAGCTGCAGTGTCACAGACTCTGCCCTGTGCTGTACGTTCACCCATGGGAGGGATGAAAGGGATGTTTCTGATGGCAAGGGCTGGGAGGTGGGCAAGGAAGAGAGCTTGTCCTGCAGACATTCAGGAGTGACCACCTGTGTGTGAAAGAGAAACTCTCAGCAATGTTTAACTGATGGTGCAGACCTGAATCCCCCACTTGAACACTTATGTCCTTAGCAATGCTTGCTTTCTTACTCCCTTACATCTTACTGAAGATGCTGCATCCTCCCTAGATAGCCTGTTGTGGAATTTACTATAACTGCTGCTGGAAAGCATCCTTAAATTGATAAGGATAAGGATAATTGATAAGGAGTTATGATGTGGGGAAATGAACTGACCAGCAAGTTCCTGTTGTCTTTATACTGTCACCTGAGCCACAGAGGACAAGTCATGTCAGGCTAGAACAGCAGAGCAGGTGACCTTCAGACCTACTCTAATATTGCAGTCCTTATGCTACCACCAAAATAAAACATTCACACCAACTGCCAGACAGCAGGTCAGTTTTTCCAGCTGATCCTCTGTCTTATTATGTAAGAGACATTGTTTGATTGTTGCTCTCTGCTAACCTCCGCATAAATCAGCCATTACCAACTAGAACAGAAATTGTTACTGAAAGTCAGTGTTTCACTGACTTTTTAATACACCCCCACTGTGTACATCAAAGTGCATTAACCTGCTTGAGCCTATTGGAAAAGGTTTGATTAATAAACTCCATACTAGCTAACAACAACATAAGAGAAAGGAGCAGTGGTCCAGGATGTGGGAGGGATGGCAAAAGTTAAATACAAATTTCTCAACTTCAGAACTCATAAATGGTTTATTTAGGAGAGGGCATTATCCTTTATTTCACCTACAAAGGTGTTTTTATCTCCTACACAATTTAATTTCTGGTTTGCTTTGGCTGACACATGTTCATAGAATCACAGAACCACAGAATATCCTGAGTTGAAAGGAACAAGGATCATCAAGTCCAACTGGCCCTGCCCAGAACAACCCCAGTAACCCCACCATGTGTCTGAGAACGTTGTCCAAATTGAACATTGGCTCTTGGGCTCTGTCAGGCTGGTGCTGTGACCACTTCCCTGAGGAACCTGTTCCACTGCCCAACTGCCTGGTGAAGAACTTCTTCCTAATATCCAGCCTAAACCTCTCCTCACACAGCCTCATGCTGTTTCAAAGCCCTTGTCTATGAGACCCAGTGACATGTGAGGCCAGCACAGATGATCCATACCTTCCCTTTCCCACAGAAATTTATAACTCCACAGTGTGTGATGCTCATGGGCACAAACTGCCTTGCAGATAATGCTGCCACTTGATGGTATCCAAGGTTTAAAATTTGGGAAACTGCTGACACTGGTCAGTGACTTTGCTTGGGGCACACTTGGTGTCAGGGAAGGAATGTCTTACACCGTACAAATATGACAGGATGGATCCATCCCAAAATCAAATTAATCCCTTAGGGGAAAAAACATGCCAACAAATGGGTTTCATTACTGAAACTGCAAGAAGCTCGTGGAAAACCCCACAGGTAGAAAAGGGGCCACATTAATTCAGCACTCATCCAGTCCAGTGGCACAGTCCACACTCTGTCATATTACTGCTGCATTCAAAGGCAGGATTTAGGAGACAGGTTCATTGCAAGGCTACAGCTGTGACCATCTTAACTTCACATCAGAGTAAACCACATGGAAGATCTTAGCCTTAGGAATGCTGCCTGTAATGCAAAGCAGCTATGAAAAGGCCCTTTTACATCTCTTCTATGCTCATTCTCTCTATATATCAACCTATTTATGTATATACTTCTACCTACCATGAAGGTAGAGAAGATGGAACCAGACTTTTCCAGGAGGTACAGTGAAAGGTAACAGACACAAACTGAAACATGGGGAATTCTGATTATAAATCTTTTTTTCATGAGGATGGTCAAACACTGAAATTGCATCAGAGAGCTTGTAGGATATTAGTTTTTGGAGCTATTGCTAATTTAACTGAACCAAGCCCTGAGCAGCCTGCTAAAAATTGGTCCTGCTTTCAGCAGCAGGTTGGACTATATCAACCCCAAGAGTCACATTCATCCTAAATTATTGTGTGATTTTTCCTGGGTAAATTTGGAACCAGACCATAGGTCCTTAGTAAATATTAATGTACTTCTATAATACTTAAACTGACCCTCTGCTCTGATCAAGAATGGAGACAGGCTGCCAGTACTCAGCTAAAAGAAATAATGGCACTACCCACAAAATACCCACAAGGGCCAGCACCCACACTGGAGAGCTCTACACTCAGAAACCTCCTCCAGTGCACTCAATGAACACTTCATCCACCATGGACTCAGTGTGTCCAGGGAGATTCTACATATACCCTGCTGTGCTCAACAGACCTGTGACTATAGACCCCTGGTTCCACAGTGAAACCTTCTAAAATATGATGCACTGAAAGAAAGATTACTGGGGAGTTTTAAAAAAAAAGAAATCTTACAGGATCTCAAAATGTATCTTATTCTATCTGAAGGGTTAAGGCTTCAACTACGAGGATAATTTCAAGGCACTCAATCTGAAGAGAGTACTGTGAGAGACTGAGAGTATTTACATATACTGAATTAGTTATGATCTGATGATTTAAAGTGATATCTATTGATGCCCAAAGGTATTTTTGGGCCCATACTTTCTTCACTGACTGTTTTTATATAGTTGTTGGCCAACTACTGACAATCTGTTTAGAAATATCAAGGAACATGAAATCTGGAGGTGTATCAGTGTGTGAGCGTCCACTCCAAAACCTCTGGGAAAATAACCTTCAGGGATGGCAATCGGCCAGAGAAGCAGTTTGAAGCCAGCTAAGATAAGAATAAATATTCATGGCAGCTAAGGATTTTGCATTTAATACCATTCTGCTAATGCAGATAAATATTCAGATTTCCCTGGCTTCTGGAGAGTAAACCCGGTTTTAAAGAGAAATCCACACAACAGCATTCAAATACCATTACAACTGCTGGTGAGGGGTTTGGGTGACGTGGTACCCTAGATTTTACAGACCAAATGAAATCTCAGCAATTTAAACATCGACATCAGACAACAGATGCAGAAGGATTCATGCTCTGTATCACTGCTGCCTGTGGCAGAGGGATGGCTCCACCTGTACCATCCTGTGCACCACCACGCTGTACTTCTACCTTTCTTCATTCACAGGGAAAGCACCTCTCACTTGTTCTGACATCTTTGCATTGAATACTATCATCCAAAGTTATGATTTTACTACTTTTACTCCTACCCATGTGTCTCTGTGCTAAGGCAAACGTTTCTGTGGTATAAATCCCAAGCTCACAGATGAGTGTAACTGACTACTCAGTTAACAGGGAAAATACACAGGTGAATTAGAGTTAACCATGCTATTGCAGCTATCAATCATGTTACAGCAGCAGCTCTGCAGAACATCCCAACCAGGCAACACTTTCCTCTCCAGCTGACCAAGAAGCCAGACTTGCATCCTGTCCCCACCACAAAGTTACATCACATGCAGAAGAGAACTTAGAATAAATTATTCAAAGGGAAGCAAAATCAAAGAAGATTATTTCCCTTCCTCTGCAGATTCACAAGCAGTAGAATAACTTTGTTCTACAGCCCATTATTAAAACTCTTCACAAGTAACCACACCACATGACACTTGCACCCCAGCTGGATGCTACATGGGGCTGTGACTGCAGGACCACTGAGAAGTCACTCCACTTTCTCACACGTAAGTTAGGAGCTTAATTCAGAACATGATCTTTAAACTGTATCCAACACACCTTCAGACTTCATGAAAGAAAATGAGCAAGATGACAGATGGACCAGTTGTTTATTTTTTTCAGCTCTCAGACTGCTTTAGCTTACTGCATCTTATTCCTTCTGTGCCATACCTTAATTTCTGGATTAGAGTCTCTTTAGAGTGAACACTCACTCTTTCTCTTCCCTCTTGTGACCATAGCTCTGTAAAAGGTTCAGAAAGGAGGGCAAGTAGCTCCTAAACAACTCTAGGTGTCACATTTCTGGCTGGAAAAAAAAAGGCAAAAGGAATGGAATTGGAAGGGGAAGTGCAGGCACAGGGCAATGAGAGGGCAGGGTTTTTCTTCCCCAGGCTTTCACTAGTCTTAAGCAAATCACTTCCCTTATACATTGCTATACATTAAAGTAATATTAAATAGTGCAGACTTCTAGGGTTTCCAAAGTACAATGCTCAGCTACCAGTGTACAGGTTTGAGGCATCAAAGCACTCTGGAATTCAAGGTGTTAAGATTAAAAATAACAGGCTAAAAGTTGGGAAATGTTTAATATGTGAAAAGCAATGATCTCAAGATATTTGAATGGCAAGTCACTGAAGGTGCATCTGGCATGGGAAAGTGCAATCTATGGCGCTCAACTCGGCCCAGCGGGCAAGCAGCCCAGCTCGCCAGTGGCTCACACGAGGAGCCTGCAGCGCCCTTGGCCTCCCCTCGCCTCCTGCCCCCGCCAGGCTTCCTGCGCCCGCCTGCAGCGCCAGCCAGCAGCGCGGCATCCCGGTCCCGCAGCATCCCGGTCCCGCAGCATCCCTGTCCCACGGTATCCCTGTCCCACGGTATCCCTGTCCCGCAGCATCCCGGTCCCATGGCATCCCGGTCCCGCAGCATCCCTGTTCCGCGGCATCCCTGTCCCACGGCATCCCGGTCCCACAGCATCCCTGTCCCACGGCATCCCTGTCCCACGGCATCCCGGTCCCGCAGCATCCCTGTTCCGCGGCATCCCTGTCCCACGGCATCCCGGTCCCACAGCATCCCTGTCCCACGGCATCTCGGTCCCACAGCATCCCGGTCCCGCGGCATCCTGGTCCCGCTGCATCCCGGTCCCGCGGCATCCCGGTCCCGCAGCATCCAGGCCCAACCGGCACCGCCAGGCACACGCCAGAGCCTTTTCCATGGAGCCAGTTCTCCCTGAAACCTCAAATAACCAGACCCCCAGCCCGAGGACAGGGGCTGGGGCGGTTAAAAGGCATAGATTTGGGAATTACCGGAGAGAGCCGGGTGCTGACAAAGAGCTCGGGGCTCTCCCCAGCCCCCCGTAAGCTGCAGCCCCGCACGGATCCCCGGCTGGGCTTTGATGCCCGACTGGCTGCAGGGGGCCGCGGGCTGCCAGCAGCCCGCCCAGGGCACAGCCTGTTGCCGGGCACGCTAGGTACAAAGGCAAAGCACAGACCTTCTCCCGGGCCTCTCCGCGGGGAGGCTGCGCTTGTCCTGCCGGCCGCGGCCGCGGTGCCGGCGGGGAGCTGGGGCCGGCCGCGGTGCCTCACCGGCTCCACATCGATCCGCCCGCCGCCAGCCTCGCTGCTCTGCTCTCCACCCCCTCCTTCCAGGGGGACAAAAACGGGGCTGGGGGGGACCTTTCTATTATTATTATTCTAATATATTCTGGGGGCTTGTGGTTCCTGCAGCCAGGCGGAAGTGAACCCGCTTTCGCCCCCCTCCTCCTTCCGCGATGCTCCGGGGCTGGATGCGGGCGGCCTCAACAGCCCGGGGTCCGGTCCCGGGGCCCGGCTGCCCGCAGCCCCCGGGCGGCAGCAGCGTCCCGGTCCCTTGCTCCCCGGGCGGGGTGGGGAGGCGGTGCCGTGCCCGAGAGGCAGAGGTTACTTGGGAGGCTAAAAGGAGCGAATAATTTTCTCCACCCCAGTGATGGGCGGGCTGCCCGGAGCCCGCTGAGGGCAGCGGTGCCCTCAGTGACGCGCGGTCACAGCACCAGAGCGAAGGCTACAAAAAGCACCGAATTATAAAGGTGTCCGCTGGCTCCGTAGTGACATCCCGTGGTGCGGGGACACTACTGCCGGTGGCCGGCTGAGCCCGGGGCTTACCCAGGCCCCCGGAGCTTTGCGGGGTTCGGCGCTGCCCGCCGGCCCCGTCCGGAGCAGCCGCGCACCCCGGCCGAAGCGGCGCCGGGGGGTTCCCGCAGCAGCCCCAGTCACCATCCCTGGCTTGCTGTGAAACCGGCCTTTAAACCGGCTTGCTTTGAAACCGGCCTTGTGCTGCTGCAGCAGGGCTGCGCTGCTCTCGGGCACTGTGAGGCTTTTTGTGCCTTACAAACGTGTCACATCTTCACAGAACTCCGGAGAGCAGCGACGGTTCCGAGCTGAACTGTGCCGCTGGCCTCACACCTAGGCTGAGGGGCAGAGTGAGAGACACCAAATGAACATCCGTCTAACGAAGGCAAATGGTAATTTCTTATTTCAGCATGTGCCATCATGTTGAATCAGACTTGCAGAACATCTCCCCTAGCCAAGAGGCACAATAGAGATGAGGTGGTGAAACTGTCCCTCCCTAAGCCTTAGCTACTCTAGAGAACTCTCCTATCCATCTTCCTGGTCACACAACACAATGGGATGCTCTGATGGCCTGTGGCAGAAAAGGCAAGAAGAGAAAAGACCGTGAAAAACACCTGAACTCAGGGACCAAACCTGTCCACAACCAGGAGGAAAGTGTGAAGTCCACACTTAGGCACAGCTGAGCTGAATGGATTCCAGCTTACAGGATGCTACTTGTAATGAGGACGTGGTGGCATCAACCCACAAAAGCATTGGCAAGCTTGGTAAGATCCATGCCACTGTGTGCAGAAAGCTCAGATTGCCCAGACCAGAAAGATTAAGGCTAGCCTAGGCAGGCCTGAACACAT
The DNA here is from genome assembly GCF_028769735.1 of Zonotrichia leucophrys gambelii. Taxonomy (NCBI): domain Eukaryota; kingdom Metazoa; phylum Chordata; class Aves; order Passeriformes; family Passerellidae; genus Zonotrichia; species Zonotrichia leucophrys. The sequence goes on from NC_088174.1 coordinate 8,005,747, forward strand.
AGCAACTGAAACTCCTGATAATTGTTCTGTGGCATATGGGTGCAGGGTTGTGTGGGTGTAGATGGGTTGTAAAAGGCTCTTCTGAACTCTGCTACAGGAGTAACTCACATCAGATGATGCACATGCTCACAAGAAATGACTGGGACACTTTACTCAGATCTCTGTTGTCCCCAGAAGTCAACTGCTCTAAACACCAGGGTGGAACTGAAACTCTATGAAATTCTGTCTTGTGGGAACAGTGAAATGGTCAATGAAGCTGATATCTCTTTGTCTTGTTGTCTTGTCTTGTTCAGAACCTGCCATTCTGTGCAGACTCACCTCTGTGCTCAGTTTTGTGTTAAACATTTCCTTCACGTCCCAACAGTGGTAGTTTCTTGGTCAGCTGCTGCATTCGTCTCACAGCCTTGGGGTGTCTGTGTCCTCCACATTGCCAGTGGATGGCTGAACAGCCATGTCAGCAGAAATGCCCTCTGCCAGGTGGGACTGGCCAGAAGATTGCACCTCATCCTAAGGAGCGCATGCCTGGACACACTGCTGCATAAATTGTGTCTTGCAGCTTAATTACTGCGATTGCCTGTGCTTTGAAATAAACCACAGCAGGTGTAAAATACAGCAGATGTCTGCATAGCAAAGAAGAGCAGTGGTGCTTTGCTCACCCTAGATTCTTACCAAGAGCAGACTTTGGTCTTCTTTTCTTATATTCAAAGCCTTTCATAATCTTCCATAGCCAGCTCCTGCTGGAGCACTGCCACAATTGACCAAGGGGTGAGAAAAGACTGTGGGAGTTCCACATTTCCCAGGCAGTATTTATGCACTGTGGGACTTAGTTTGCCTCACAGAGATAGAAATAACCCAGATCTGAATGCAGTCAGAGGCAAATGCAAAATTTCTCTCCTGAGCTTCATTTCTTCACACACAATCATGCAAAGGAGGCTGGTAGCCAGCCCAACAAATCCTATCCCTATAGTCCAATCAAGCTATTCCTATTAGTGGCTAGATAGAAATGTGAAGGAAAGGATTTTTTCTGTTTTAAAATACTTGGGAGGTACACAAGTCCTACAGAGACGGGAACCATCTAAATATATATAAAGACACAGTGAGATAAATTAACCCATCTGTTGTAATCTAGTAGTTAAATAAAGCCAATTCTAAAAAATCAACAGTTTCATGAAGCTACTAAAGCACTATTGATGTTTTCAAGTTTTTAAAATTCTTCAAAGTGTATGAATGTAGGAAATCAAGCATCTCCTGTCAGATTCCTGAACTGCATGAAAAGGAAGAAGGCTGTGCATGAAGCTGATGCAAACAAATCCGTGGTGTTATTAAAGCAAATTGCCACTAACACTCTAACACAGACCATTGTGAATTGCTCCTCACACCCCAAGACACATTGCTGATTTCCATGGTATGTCAGCACACACATCCATCACTATCCTTCTTCCATCCCAGGGATCTCAAAGCACCTCACAGATGGTGCTTAAATGAAGGCCTAAAACATCCTCACTCTTTTTCCTGTGAGCACAGAGATGTGCTCACCATCCAACAGGAAGTATTAAAATGACTGGAAAGATGAAAGTGTCATATCTGCACATATGCCTTGCTCTTCCAACCACATAGCACTTCCAGCACTTCTGCTCATAATTAGAGAAAGTTGTTTCCTCAAAGACTGCCCTGAGCCATCCACTGCCAGCTTTACAGGCAAATCAGGGCACAGAAGGAGTGTTTTGCTACATCCCAATGGATGATGCCATTCAGTTCTGTGTCTGAAAAGCCACACAGCAGCTACAGAGCAGCACTCAATCTACTGTGAATTCACACAAGATTTTGTTGGTTTCAAATGCTCATCTTCTGGTACTGCCAGGTGACAGATACAGGATACAGTCAAAGGTCATACATCAGGGAATCCTACAAAACATACAGGAAGAGAACATAAACACCCAGTGCATCAGCCACCATCTCACAGGCATGCTGTGTGTGCTCTGAGACCTCCCAGCAAAGCAGGCTCATCTGGCAAGTGGGAAAACACATGTGCACTGGCCAGAGAGCTGTAGAAGCCAGTGAAGTACCCTTAGAAGTGTTTTCCAATAAATGTGCAGGCAGATTGAGCTTCCTCTCTTCCCTTTCCTCTTCAATACATGCACACACCCAATCTCAGTGTGATTTATGTTGTCATATTTCTCTGGGTAAACCTCTATGCCCAGACTACAAGTGAGAGCAGGAGTCTGAGGAACAGGCAGCACTGGAGATTTGATTTGACAGTTCAGCCCTCAAAAATGTCCCCAATTAAATTACAGAGATACCCCACAGACCTCAAGAGGCTACCAAAACAAACATCCAACAACACTGTCCATTACAAAGGCACCAGCTGTGCTACTCACTGTGTTTGGTTACTGTGTTCCTGGGACAGAAGTGAAACTACCCAACAATCAGTCCCACAGCCCATGAGCCAGCCCTGCCTGGTGTGAGGGTATGTGCAGAGCATTATGGAATCCCTGTGGCTCTGGGTACCATCGAACAAAAGAGAGAGCTGGCCATACCTGCTCACTTCTTGAGATTGTGTCTGGGTTACCTCTGAAACATCCTCTTCCATGTTCCTGGTTTGTTTGAGTTTTTCTTCTAGAACTTGGTAACTGATGTCTCACTGTTGTTATCTGTAATACTGTCAGTGTCTATAAAAAGTACATATTTCAACTGATAAATGCTACAGGATGAAGAAACAATGTGCTGTTAATAAAATGCAGATGAATTCTCAAAGGAAATGAATGGTCTTATACCCCACAAATTTGAGATAAAAATCCATTCTGCTGCATTTCAAGTAATTACAAGAGAAAAATGCTGAAGACTGTTTCTCCTCAAAACTTGGCAATTTTTATATTATGCTACTATATTCTTATTGAAAAATGATGCTTTTATTCACTACCCCTTTTTTTACTTTGGCCAGTGCTGCAGCCAAACATCTGCTTGTTAATTTAGCAGAGTAAGTTAATGGTTAGTAACCCAGGAGTTTCCAGAGAAGATCCCCACAGATATTTCCTAAGGAAAATTCTCTCTCAAGCTTTGTAAGGATGCACTTAGGAGGGGAGAAGACTGAAGAAACAGAAAGATCCAGACAAAGCATGCACGTGATTGTTTGGATAAGTTGGGCTCTTCTCCTGAAAAGCCTCAGTGGAGGATTTGGAACAGGTTTTCAGCTGAAGGCAATCAAAAGTGCAAGTTTCACTCTGAATATGCCACTGTGACTGAAGAAAGCTGGGAGAGCAGGAAATGAGGCTAAAAGCAATAGTGAGGTATTCAGATAGTTCACTGCTCACAGGATTCATTCCTTCCTGTCTTTAGAGAGCTACAGAGAAAAATTAATCATGATTATTACAGTTACACATTCTGAGCCTCTTCCTGCTCACATGTTGACCTATCTCTATACCAGAAAAATTCTTAGGAGCCAGCCCAGCTTCACCAAATATATCCCAACAGACAGAATCCTGTATAGCTAGGATTTAAGAGACAAATCCCCCAAAAGCCCACTGTCTAAGCAGATACAGCCTAGGCAATCGTCAGAAGCCTCCCGGATCCCTGGCTTACACTCTCTCTGCATGCTGTGCTGGAGTAATGGAGCAGTGTCAGGCCTTGGGACTCTCAGGAGCAGGTACAAAAATGCACATTAGATTGTTAGACTTTATCAGCAGCACTCCCACCAAATGCACTTTTGTTCATACTGTTGACAATCAGTTATCATGGACCAGGACTGAGACCAAAAAATACTGCTGGCAAAAATAGTGTATTGGTAGTGTATTGGCAAAAATAGTGTATTGAAAGAAGCCTTGCAGATAAGTGTGTAAGTAGTTTTATTATCCTTACAAGGCAATTACATCTGTTAAGCTGAACAGATAAATGCAGAAAATGACAAGTCCTCATTTTTAAGTGATAATGAGTTTCTTGCAGGCAAACTACACAGCTCTGGAGACTGAATCCTCAGACTATCCATAGACCATGACTACACAGAGAAAAAGAGCAAGTTTCTCCAGAGCAGTGCCTGAAGCCCAGGAATGCTTTATCCCAAAGGCAGTAAGGAAGCCTGAGTGCCAAGAAGAAAAATTTTGTCTGCCTGTGACAAAATACCTGCCCAAATGCACACCAGCTTTTTTTCATCCACGCTGGGAAGCATAAGGGTGTCACACAGTGAGCTCAGGACCACTGATGTAAAAGTGAGGCACTCACTGGGGTACAAATTATGTTGGGATCAAGTTTTGTACTTTTCAGCCTGTTCTGGAAATAAACAACCTCTGAGTAGTGCTGGCTTTCTTTTCCCAGACTCCATTAGTTTATGTGTAATCTCAGCAGATAACCCAAGGCTTTGCATGCCCTGTGCTGCTGTTAATTGCCAGCAACAGGCATTCACTACACTGTACACAGTAAGATGAACAAGTAGTTGTGTAGCTATTTCCTAAGCAATACTTCCTCACCACCACTAAGGGACAGTGTTCCCTACATTTCTACTAAAAAGAATGCCATATCTGCAAGTTCAATTTTAATTAGCAATGGTTAATGCTTCTGCTTAGTGCTTGAAGTGTTTTACATTCTCTGTTAGGTTTGTTTAATAAGTTAGTTCCTCACAATGCAGTGAATTACAGGCCCATTTAATGTACTTTCACTACAACTGATACACTGAAAAATAAAATGTATTTAGTGAAGGTAATTCTTCCTATGAGCTCCTAAGACTAAGAGGATGGCTAGTCTAAAATAAATAGTTAACAGTAAAGTATCAATTAAAAGGCATAAACAGCTTTGCAAAACACATCCACTTTTGAACTTTTTTTTTTCAAAGACATAATTTGTATCTGTGAAAATCTCCTAAACTGTCCTTATCTGTGTTGCCAATGCAAACATTGGAAAATCTGCAACATTATGCTCTTTGATAGGTACTGCTTCCTAATCCTTTTACACCAGAGACACTTCTGCCACTGACTTCACTCAGAGTGAAGATAATGTCTACTATATTCAGGGGCAAAACTTCACTAGCAGTCCCATTTCTCCAGGTATATTTCGTGTTCTGGAAAACAGTTTAATCAGCTTGAAAGACTGCTAAATTACCTTCTCTCAATCTGTGTTCCTGAAGAATACTCAGAGAGTCCCACTCTCACCAGAAAGTAATTTAAATACAGTAAGGCTGTGGCTTATTTACAAAAGGCCAAGTTTTTACAGGACAATATAGCAGAGATACCTGGTTATCCTTATTTTCAAACTCAAAAAAGAAATGTCCATGAAGTAGTTGTTACAGTGATAACAAATGACTGTACCAAGCCCGGTGCTGTAAGATTTCAAGACCACATTCCAATACCTTTTTTGGTTTGAAGACATTCAAATTTGTTGGCTACAAGATCAAGAGCTGTACACTGAAGCTGATCATGTAGCTGTACAACCAAACTTCAATCTTCATTCTCTCTTTAGTGAGAGAATGCACAAGGCCCATCATATCCCATTAATAAAGAACAATTAAAAAAAAAAAGAAATCACAAGTCCCATTAACAGAAGGCTTCCCAGATTATGTATTCTTCTGAATAGTATATCTAACCTTATCTGTGCAGATAATCCACTGCAATTAGCCTCCACTGGTTCTAGCAGGCAACAGTGGCATAGCCAAGAAATAGATATTTTTAGTACCCACCCTCTAACCCTGCCCTGTAATTAACTGCAGAGCCCCACAGATTTCTGCCTCATTAGCTGTTCAGCTAATGAGAGGGTCCAGACTCAGCTACCATGAGCCTTGAATTACCTGCCATTCATGGACGACTCTTTGTGACCCCCAGAGCAAAGCACAGGTGCAGAGCTGTGCTGCAAAAGGGACACAAAGAGGAACAGGGGCCCCCATGCAAAGTGTGCACGACTCCCCTGACTCCAGTCACACATATTGAATGCTTTGGATGGTTACACACGTGGGAGCTAAACCTGGCAGTTCCTGTATGGTCATTATCCAAGATATAAAATGTTTGGCTTTTAGTTAAGATCTACAATATCAATGTCACAAAATGAGTCTGAAATTACAAGAGCAGAAGCTGATCTGATTGTAAAAAAGCTCAGCTATTCAATTGAAGGCCAATGCTTGGTCATAACCAGAGAAAAGTTGAGGTCAGGAGTCCAAGTTCAGGAGTGGAGAAAATAAGAAGCTGAAGGAAACATTATATCCTCCAATAATCCTTGCAGGAGATATGATTTCAGCATGAAAGGATGCAGTCCAGCTTTCAAGTTTCTAAGCAAAAATCATTCTACTATAACTCTGCTGTGAGATAAAAGCAGACATGTGATCTAGTAATACTGGCCTTTCCCTGGTGTTTTTATTGGTGCTGCCCTCCATATTAAAGAAAACAAACACTCTGCTTTTAATTTTAAAGACAACTCCAACAGTCTGCTTTAGAGAACTTTTCTGTTTTAATCCATGCCTTGTAATATTGTTAGCCTTGTGTAAGTTTGGAAGATGGCCTGTTAAAAAGTAAGCAGAAGATTGGCTTTTAAAAGACTTTTACCCTGCTTTGGGGGGCTTTGGTTTGAGTGTTACTTTTTTCAGCATCAGCTGCTTCTCTTTTCTCTTTTAAAGGGTCATGGTAGAAGAACAAGTGGTTCTCCGATTTCTTAAGTGAGGAAGAGGGAGATTTGAGTCTTCCTGAGATCTGAAATACCCAAAGCAATGCATAAATACATGAAAGAACGTGTTTTTAAATAAAAATATCACTCAGCTGGTAGCATACTAGGCCAAAACCTGAGACATGGTCTGTTGTAATTCTGCTCAGAACTGATGGTTAGCTCCACACAAAGCATTTCCTCTCACTCTGTCTCAATTTCACTGTTTCTAAAAAGGATAACCTGAAAAGTCCACAGCTTTTAAAGTTTCTTTAGATAAGACAGTGCAGTACAAGAGCAGTGCCAGCCATGAAATCCCTGGATGAGCTGAGGTCTGGTACCCCTCTTGCCAGCAGAGCCTCCAATGAAGCACCTACATTTGTGCAGAGCAGTATGGAACCAAGAGCTGCTGGAAGTCCTGTTCCCTTCTCCCTCTCCCTGCCTCTGCATTCAGGTGCAAAAATTGTTCAGGATGCTACAACAGTAACAGTTCTGCTCTGTACTGCATCACTGTACTGTCAGATGGTAATTTTTGTAGAATTATAGAATGGGTTGGGTTGGAAAGGGCCCTAAAGATCATCTTGTTCCACCCCTCTGCCATGAGCAGGGACACCTTTTAGTAAACCAGGTTGCTCAGAGCCTCATCCAACTTGGCCTTGAACACTCCCAGGGATGGGGCATCCACAATTGCTCTGGGCAAACTGTGTCAGGACCTCATCCCCCCTACAGGGAAGAATTTCTTCCTAAGATCTAATCTAAACCTGTTCTGTGTCAGTGTAAAAACATATCCCCTTGTATTATTAATTTTCTTGTACTTAAATCAGATATTGTCAAACATTTCTTAAACCAGTTCTGTCAGGTAGTCAAAAACTGTGGCACAGAAGAACCCAAAAGTGAGTAATTGCTGATGTTAATGAGTTCAAGTAAATTGAACTGGTGCTTTCCTGCCTGCTTCCTCTAGCCATGAATTTGGCCTGCAAAATGCCTCATACCACCAATCAGTGGTATAATATATCTCTGAATTAATGGAATAGGGTGGAACTCTTTGAGGATAGAATCAGGACAGAATTTTCTCCTCACAAAGCCTGAACACACTGACTGATATGTCACTTTTGTTATTGGTATAATTCTGCCAAGAGTTTAAGTTATTAAATGTTATTGAACAGAAAACCAGGCAGTCTTGTTAACAATTATGGATGACAGTGTCAATAGAAGAAAAGAAGGGTGTATTTGCTGAAACACAAGTTCGAAATATCTTCATTTCTCTTTTTGATGCATGCTTGTCAGCTGCTTGTAACAATGGACACCATCATTTACATCAATGATGAATCCTTGGATGAGCTGGATCAAGGACAGGATGTTGTTGTCCTGATCATTTCTGTGACTAAAGTAGGTCACATGTAACTTTGCAATGTTAAGGACATCCAGATTCCAGTTTTCCACAATGGGGTCCTCATTCCTGCCTGAGGGCAGAATTTAACACTATGTATTTGCTATCATACAACAATCTGGGGAGAAGGCAATGAATTAAAAGTGAAAACATTGAGGAAACCATCTCTTCTTCAGAGTGCCACAGAGTGCCACAGCTGCTGCCCAAACCATACCCTCCTACAGGAGGGGACAGTGGCCTTGGCAGTTACCCAGACATCAAAACCTTCCTGGGGCACTCCTCCTCCTGAGAGGCACACGCAGATCAGGACAGGCTGTCTAAACACAGCGACCTCCTCTCCCTTGCTGGGTTATTTTCTTTCTCCCTAGGGGAGCTCCAGCCAGGGGAAACTCTATAACAGAGGTGGCTTGGTTTCCTCCCTGTTTTTATAGCAAGAACAAGCTACAAAGGCACCCTTTTGATAATGTCCAGTTCTTCAAAGTCAAGTTCCCTGCAGTACTGAACATATGAAACTTCAGTTCTGCTTTCACTGCAGTTTTATCTAGCTACTGTATTTCTAACACAGCTGGAACACCAGTACCCCAATTTGAAGTGTTCAGATGTCAGATAGCAAGAGACACCTTACGACTCCAGACTCTCTGCTCATTCCAAGGAAATGCCTAGATCCTCACTCTCACAGCAAATAATGTATGTTCAACAAGTCAGAGATGCAACATCAGTGGTGACTAGAGACCCAGTCTGGGTTTTCCACCTCTAGGACAGCCAGGGACCCAAAGGAATAAAGGTGTCACCTCCTGGGACTTGGGCTCCAAGCAGCTGAACCCCTGCTCACTGCAGTTCAGATGCCAGGCCTGAAGGTACTTACAGGGAAATTGTAGTGGCATTAAAACCATCAAAATTGGATTATACTTGGACACATGCTGGCAAAGTATTTGCAATGGATTCAGAATAGCTGGAAATTGGCCACATCCGCATAATATTCCTAAAGTTGGATAAAATTTAACAGCAGTAAATTAGGAAACTTTGCCAACTCCAAAGCACTACCTCAAACTTGGGCCAAAACGATGAACAGGCACCCAAAAGCTCTAGAGGGGTTTTTCCTTTCTGCCAAAAACTGTTGATCAGATAAGAGTTGGGCTATGGACCATGGGGATAGGGATACTGTTTCTCAAGAAGGCTGGGCTTTGGAAAAGAGCCTTTTTGGCAAAAACTAAGGAAGTTACAATCAAAACCCTAAAATATTTGCAGAGCTCTGTATAGAGGGCAAAGGATTGTGGCTGCTGAGGCATTTGTGTCAGGGAAGAGCCCTCCAGACTATGAATGCTCCCCTTAGTCACCACTCTTGTGTCTCTCCTCGATGAGTCTACAAAGGAAAATGGAAAAGTGAATTGTTACAGTACATAGAAACATTCCTTTCATAGAGATATTTGGAGCACAATGAGAGGTGGGAGGGAGAGGAGAAGACAGAAAGAACAAAAAAGTGTTAAAGGGGTGAGACAAGCTGCTAGTTCCTCTGTCTTTTGAAACGTCTCAGTTTTAGTGCCTGTTGAGCTGAACTGTGAAATCTCTATTTACATCACAGGGCTGGGAAGCTGCTCACAAACAGCAGTGCTCCCCCAGGCACTTACACAGTGCCCTGCCTGGTCCCTGGCACCCCTCAAACCTGGGACACCCTATGCACCCACCCTGGAGAAGCAGCACAGCCTGTGAGAACCCTTCCCTCCACTCCAGGATTATTCAGTGCCATATTTAAAAGATTCTCCCCATCTCTTAGAAGTGAAGGGGGGAGGATCTGCCTGATTGTATCTCTGACCCTGGCAACTCTTCACAAGCAGAGACAGCTGAGTCACTAATATTTAGAAAAATAACATAATTGACTGTATTCAGGCCTGTGGAGGACCCCTGCTGGGTATTCACAGTTAAGCACCAGCAACTCGGTCACTCCTGGCAGCCTTTGTGAAGGGTTGCCAGGGCTGTAGATTCAATTAGATGACCTCCGACAAACTGATTTCCACTGCAAATATCTTTAAAAAAATACATTAAATCCCCAGTAAATACAGTGAAATTGGAGGAGACAGCCCTTCCTACCTCATTGAATGTCCCAAATCACCCCAGAGCCCCAGCTAGAGGCTTGCTGGGATGTTCTGCATGCCCAGGCTCTATTATCACTGCTGCCTAATGTGATTTAGTCCTGTCTATGGATTGCACTCTTTAAATCTGAGAATGTGACAGTGTCGCGGTTGGATGCAGATTAGGATACAAAATGATGTTGAAAAGGTAAAATATTTTCGTGTATCTTTCTTTTCCTTGTCACTGGGCAGGGGTGACAATTCTATTTTCACTAGTTTTTATCTTTAAACAGCTTTTTTTCCAGTACTAACCATTGAATTATTTTGATGTAAGGAGAACTAAGATGAATCAGATCCAGTGTTTTGTACTACCCATTACAATATGCTGCAGTGATACATTACACTGAGCTGTAATATTTATTTTTTTCTCAGTTATCTATACTAAAGGTGATTCATGTGCCACTAAGGCATCTAGGAATGAGATTTTTTTATTTTGCCTTATGCATAGACTTTTATGATAAGCCTTACAATAAAACAAACAATGTGGACACTATTTGTTAATACTATCATAATAAAATCGGCTAACACCTAAATTACACTTTCTAGTTGCTTCTCATAATGTCTGCCTCCTCAGAATCCAGGATTTCATTTCAGTCAACATACTCTGCCCTACTAAATTGCTTCTCAGCCCAACTATTAGTTTCCTTCTTTTCTATCCTAAATAATTCTGAAAAACTATCAAACCCTCATCTTTCTTGCACACATGCATATTTGAAGAAATAGAAGGGAACAGAGCAGTACTGGATTCTCAATATGTCCCTCCAAAGAGGAGCTTAACAAAACAATGTTTTAAAATAATATATCCTATTGTTAGGGTTACAGTGAGATATTAATTCTGTAAAAAAAATATGTAACAGGATAACACCTACTATGAAATGATTATCCAGAGAGCCAAGCATTTTATCACGTGGCATTACAATTATTCTTTCTACATGATGCAAAATAATAAAGTAAGGGTATTTACAGAGAAGAAACTTTTCTTTACATATAATGTAAATTGGTATATGGAACAGAGAACTCATGGAGTGTCATGATTTTTTTTCTCAATGTTCCCTGCTGAGCAGTGCCACAATTAATCAAGCTTTCTAGGTTTTAGTTAATTGCTGGACTCCAATAAATTGGTTTGTACTGGCACTGGTCCAGGTCTGATAATTTCACAGCCTTGCAAACTGCAGCATGTTCACACAAGAACCTTGAAAGCAGGGAGCTGGGATAGAAAAGAATAAAAGAAACTCTTGTTCTGTGACGTTCCATTAATACTTTAAAAGCCAGCCTACTAGCAACAGTGTCTTCACTGTTTGTTTTTTTCCATGTATTTTATACTGACGTTTTTAAGGATGAAATGAAGTCCCCCCTTTCCTCACTTTAAACTTTATTTTGTAGTTGGTTATTCTCAAAAAGCCATTTCTAATTTCACCATTATCCTCTTGGATAGTTCCACTGTTCCCATCCTCTGTTGAGGAGTCCTTGTGACTTTTTGACACAGCTCAGCTATTTTTTCTGTCTCTCTGCAATTTTGCTCATGGGAAAGGATCACCATCTTCTGATGAAGGAAAGTTAAGGCTGACTTTATGAACTAGACAAGAGAAAGGAGTGGTGTTCCCCTCTGGCCTCACTCAGTGCTGGTGAGTGCCCTCGTGGTCGGTGGGACACTGAGGCAGAGCCCAGCCTGGATTTCCCTAAGCCTGCAGTCAGAATCAGGCAGGCTGGCATCACAGCTTAGTGCAAGCCAGCATGTTAGGGAACATGTTAGGGAAAGACAGCTCCACAGCCATTAGTTCATTTTACAACTGAGCTCAGCTACACCAAGGACTTTGTGTCCTCAGCTCTCACTGGTAGCAATGGGATTTTCAAGTCCTCAGCCCCTGGCAGGCTCTGGCTCCATGCTGGCACATATTACACTTTGCTCTCCCTACAGAAGAGATCAATCATTTGGCAACTTCAGTTTTACTAATGGGTTTCAAAAGCATTCTCACACCAGCAAATGTCTAAGCAAAAGAATTACATAATAGCCAAGGTGTTCAGTAACTTTGTTATTGTCTTTGGTTTACCAAGGTGAGATTAGCAGCACTAATCACAGTTTATGAAAGCATATTTGAATTGCAATTGGAGCCTCATTCAGCCTGCCTTGACTCCTTCCTGTCATGCATTGGGAGACAGGACTGACTGGGTTTATCTGGTGGATGCCAGCTGCAAGGAAATGCCTCAGCAAGTGGATCTTTATCATGGTATGATTAATCCCTAAGATTTGTTGTAGCATTTTTTCTGAATAGCAGGACTAAGAGCAAATCACTGGGATTCTTTTAAACTCCTGAAAATTTTTACCAAGTGTGATTCTAGTCAACAATTGCAACAGCAAGAAAGAACTTATGTTGTTTTTATGTGAACTGTGTCACCTTCTGCTGTTTTCAAGAATGTGTGGTAGTGAAAAGACAATGAAGGTGAAGCTGATCCCAGAACTCAGAACTAATCACTATAATCACTTATACAGATTCTCTGATGTTGCTTTTCAATTGCTGAAAATAGCCTGATTTATGGATTTATACTTTGCTGGAAGCACTAATTGTGCTTCCTGCCCACAAAACGCTGCCCATACAGGAATTATAGATGAAAGTTTGAACTGAAGATTTGAACTTGCTATTCATGCATCTCATGAATGTACCAAAGAAATCTATATTCCTACAAATTGTCCTGAAGTTTTTTGACATGACAGATATGAGAGAGAATTACAGCATCATAATTACAGCTGCACACACACTGTGGTGGTAATAGGTATCTTATAAATATCTGGGATAGATTAGATTAGATTAGATTAGAAACATTTGCAGATGAACACTCTGAGGAAATGATGAGCACATGCAAAATTCAGGAGGGCCTCACCTCTGAGTACATATATTTATTCTACACATTGGGATTCTCAACACCCCACCTAGCAAAGTGTCATTTACTCTAGGATGGAATGAAACACCCTGTGGTTGCCTTCTCCTGCATTTTCATTTCTGCTGGCAGGTTTTGTGAGTCTCTTCTCACTTGTGTATTTGGAAGTTAAATTTAAAGAGATATGTTTTATTTGCATTTTTTGACAGAACAATGAAAAACTTTCAGCTACTCTTCAGTCTCATCTGAATATATCCACAGCAAGGTAATGAGGAATTGGGCTGCAGTTTGACATTTTATGTAATGCCTGAATTGAAATCTCAGGCTCACTACATCCATCTGTCTCACTGGCAAATAAATTAATTTCTAGTGCTAGAGGACTGACAGCACACTGTGGATGAAGTCCATGCTACAGAAAAAACAGGAGGGTGGAGAATGCTCATGACCATCCTATGCCATAATCACAAAATCATGCACATCTGAAGCCCTTTTTGTTGAACAGTATCTGTGAAGCCTGCTTGGTGAACATCCAGATTGTATTCCCAGTATGATAACTGGGGGGGCTGATCCAAACCACAAAAAGTAATTTAGAGATTTTTATAAAACCCTGGGAATAATTTTTAGCATCTTAAGATACATTTTCCAAAGGACTTCACTGAATTTATGGGAATGCAGATATCAATGGGTGCTCATCATTACACTAAGAATTTCCTGTCATACATTTTTAGAGTGAAAATTTGACCACAGATAAACAGAAGAAAAAAAAATAGGGATATTGTGTCATGTGTCTAATATCTCTCAGAGCTCCACGTCTGTTGCAATTAAGAAAACTCCACATGGTGTGTAAACATGTTAGCATTGGCATGAATCTTTTAGCCTGTTTTTTTTTCCCCTCACAAGAACTGAGAAATAATAGCAGGATACCTTTATGCTGCTCAGTCACTGTGAGGCACAGCACAGGGACATGGACTTCTACTGGCTGTGTCACACTATTTATCTGCTTAATTTCCATTATCTTTAATGAGAATTGCATGGATAAATCTCTGTGCTTATAAAAACTTAGGGCATCCTTCAATCTTGATTGCTCACTAGCAGGAGCAATTCTTTCCTGCCTGGACACCAGAATGCAGAGCATATTCAAGCAGTGAGTTCTGCTTGGCAGCATGAAGGGCAACCACAGTGGATGTGATGCTTCTCCAGAGCTCTCTGTGTCACACATGTGCAGCAGCCCTGAACTCCACAAGCTGCAGTAGGAGCCCACTGCTGAGCACGAGCACAGAGCAAGGGCCTTGCTAAATTGTGAGTGCTGTGTCAGCCCTGCCATGGGGCTGTGTTAGATGTGAGACAAGGCAAAGCATAACAGGCTGTGGTGACACACAAGGAGTAGTGGTTCTGCTTGTCCTTCGTGGTGAGACCTGGCCAGAGCTGGGAGAAAAGGAACAGCCTGGGCATAGGCGAAGCACTGCCAGGATCCAGGGGCACTGGCAACCTTGTCAGCTCAGAAGGGTCACTCACCAAGAGGCCACCTGTGAACATTCTGTTCATGCACAATGTCCAGCATGTGCCACATTCTCCTGTGGCCTTACAACCACAACCCCTGCTGGAGCACTGTGCCATGGGAAGATGAAGGACAAGAAACAGATGCAGCCACTGTATGTGACCAAGAGAGATGTCAGGCTGCATCTTCAGTCAAAAGTCCTCAGGGGCGTCCCAGCAACTGATGAACAGCTTGAGCAGCAGGACCAGGACTGGGAGTCAGACCAGAGCAGCCTGCCCTTGGAAGTCTGGGTTCCCACCAAGTTGCCAGTTCAGTGAGTCCCAAAGCCTCACTTGAGACAAAGGTTCTTTCAGCCAGTTCTCTACAACCTAAATCTGCCAGAATGGATAAAGAGCTCCAGTTCAAATATCTTTATGTTCAGCAAATGTCTTGCACCTGAATTAGTATCTCCAGAGACCATCAGACAGCAGCATTTTCTGAAACAGTCTTAAAAAATGCAGTAGAAAGTGCTGGCATCTATAGCAACTTTCCCAAAGCACTCTTCAGGCCAAATAAGGAATTTATTTTCAAAGAAACCCTCTGCAAAAGAATTCAGGTCACACAGTCTATAGAAAATATTTTGCTTTTCATTACTACTACACTGACTAGGCATAAAGAGTACTGCAACAATTACTGTTGTCTTTGCACACACTGGACTTTGTATCAGCACAGAGAAGAAAATACATGGAGAAAAAATACATAGAGAACACTGACAGAGTTGGGTGGATTGTTCTGGAGGATGTCTCTGCAGTAAAACTGAGTTCTACCCAGGCCCAAAGCTGCATTTACTAAAGTCATGTAGCTGCTATCAACCCAAACTATTAAACCTGTCTACAAAGACCTGTGGATTCCTACTCACCAAGATTTGAAATAGGGTCAGTTCAGTCACACATCTGAGTGTCTGTGTTATTCAGAGGCAATTTATCTCACAGGCTGAGCCTGTATGGTCTAACCCACCACAACACCTAAAGGAAAAACATTCCTACAGCCCCACAATTTGGAAGCACACACATGTGCTTAACTCTGCTCCATGAGCATGGATATCCCTGTGTGGGACTGGAGCTTGCACACAGCAGGTTCTCTGCTTTCATGTGCAAGTTACAATCAATACTTCTGATTCAGAGTTACCATTTCTTTCTCTGTTTGCCTATCCCTGTTTCATACAGTGGCTGTCCCTAACTATCACTCTGCAGCCATAGGGAACATCACATTGGGAACTAAGAGCTTTAAGCAGTGGTTTTTCGTCAGGAACATGGGTTACTGCCTTTGCACAGCAAGACAGAGTGGCAGTGACACAGAAGTAGGCATGGAGCAGTGTTTTCAAAATGCTTAGCTCCAGAACTTTTTTTTTTCATTATTTAATATTAGAAGTAATAGAGTTGCATTTGACTGACACACAGCCTTGGCTGCTCTTAAAGTCACACTACAAAAGCCTTAGCAAGTCATCTATTCTTTCCTCACGCTAGTATAAGGTTTTACCATATACTGCACCTTCAGTGTTTTGTCCAGCTAAGGTACAATGGAAGAAACAAAAGTTCTGCTCAATTTTCAGCCTTCTGAAAATATCTACTAAGCCTGAGAGGTGTACGACCTCCCAGCAGTGCTTCCCAAACACCCTGGTCCCAAACTAGGGGAAATAGGTTGTAATTTGTTTCTCCACATGATGTCTTTTCATACCTCACCCTTTTTCTCAGATCATTTGTCAAGAGTTCACTGATCTCTTCTTATTAGTTACAGGGGCTACAAGAAGACAGAAAAAGAATGTTTGACCAAGCATATAATGAGTCATGGGTTTAATTTAGTTCCACCAGAATCTCAATGTGACCTTGAAACCTTCTAACACAATAAATCAGACCAGAGGGTATCAGCAGAAGGTGTCTGGCAGATCCCAGTGGATGCTAACTCCGTGGGGTCTGCTTCGGGGGGCACCCCGACTAGGAGAAGCCCATTAAAGAGCCGTCTCGGTGTGGAGCCCGCTCTCCACGAAAGCCACCCGTGGGGCTCTGCTCCCGCGGAGGAAAAGCGGCCACGGTAACCCAACCCGAGCTCGTCGGAAGGCACCGGAGCATGGCCCAACCGGGCGCGGGTCCCGCGGGCGGGAGGGCAGCCCAAAGGGCGGGCGGGCTCCGAGCCCCGCGTCCGGTGTCGCCCCTGCCCGCGGCCCCCCGTGGCGGAGCGGCTCCACCCCGGCCGTGTCAGTCACGCCGCTGTGCCGGGCCGGGCGGCGGGCGCGGGGCGCGGGCGAGGAGGGGGCCGGGGCGGAGGCGGACCTGCTCACCCCGCCTCCCGCCGCCGCTCGCTGCCGCCGGGGCTGCGGGGCAGGACCCGCCGCCGAGCATCCTCCGGCCGCGGGGTCTCGCTGCGCTCCTCGCCGGGGCGACAGGCGGTGGCAGGTGCCCCAGCCCGGGACCTTCCGGAGCGCCCACCCCGCGGCGGCCGCAGCTCGGGCGTAGCGGATCCCTCCCTCTCCGCTCCCGTCCATCACTCGGGGGTCGAGGGCTGGCGGCAGCGGCGGGACCCCCTCCGTCCCCTGCTTGTCCCCCCCACTACCCAATCGAAGGGGACACCTAAAAGCCGCGGGAGAAGATTATGGCAACGTGAGCGAGCAGCGGAGCCGCCTGGCCGGACCCCCCGTAGCCGCGGAGCGCGGAGCCGCGCGGTCGCCCCAGCCCGAGCGCTGTTCGCGGCGGTGTCCGAGCGGAGCGGAGCGGCCTCCAGCCCTGCCCCAGGTTTGTGAGCTTTGCTGTCCGAACGAGGCCCCGGGAAGGCGCGGTCCCGCGGCCGGAGCTACTGCCGAGGCCGCGGCACGGACAGCCCAGCGCGGGGACTCGACGCCTCCCGGGCGTTCCGTCTCTCCCGTTCTGCCGGTCCGTGTCCCGCCGCCCCCTCGGGGCAGCGCCGGCACCTGGCCCGGCCCCGGGCAGGGCAGCCCCGAGCCGAGCTCCCCTCCCGGCCCCGGGCGGGGCGGCGGGCGCTCCCCGGGCCGGCGACCAAGGGGCGGCTGCTCTGTCAGAGCAGCGAGAGCGGAGCCCGCGGAGAGCCCCCGCCTGCGGCCACCTCCCGACGGCAGCGGGCGGACGCGCCGCGGGGATAAAGGCTCGGCAAGAGCGGAGGGACAGGGTTCAGGGTTCGCGCTGCGGCTGATGGAGGGAGCGCGGCCGTCGGGGCTGAGCTGTCCCCGCCGCTGCATCACCGCAGCCCCGGCCAGCTGCCCTCGGCACTGCCATTTTTGGATTTTGCGGGGCTTTTTCTCTAATCGTAAAACGTGGCGAGGCCGGATACCGCCTCTTGTAGTTAACAAGCCGGGCTCTTTGGAGGGAGAGGCGTTAAACAGAGCCCCTTCTGCTTTATTTCACTAAGTAATTAAAGTCATCCACACTAAGTAAGGTGTGGATGACTTTAATTGTTTCTACAATGCAGAAAATACACCAATAATTAACAGGTTAATACTAACTGAGATTATTTAAATCCAGGAATATTTTTAGGACATTGCCCTTTGGGGAAATAAAGGGAGTGTCCTAATAGTGAAAAGTATGTGTTTATATTTGGAGTAACAACAATGCAGAAATTAAAGAGAATTAAGAAAGACATCAAAAGTCTCCATCCCATTTCTGTTATTAACTCCTCCATCTCACATTACTGTGCAGCATTTCTAAAAAGAAGCAGTCCAAGTTTTGTAATGTACTTCCCTTTTCAAGACCTGGCATTTAAAATGGGTCGATTTCTGAGCCTTTCAATTCCAACAAACTAACCTAGCTAACAGATAAGGTGCTGTATGAAGGATAATTGTGCACCATTTATAATTATTGTTTGCTTAAGCAATCCCTAAGAAAGCTGAAATATTTAAACATTCACATTTCTGCTAGTCCCAGTGATGTGCTACTGTTGTTCTGAATGCATGCATGATGTCCTGGGACTAAATTATGAGGTTTTAATGTTAAACAGGTTTTTAAAAGCTTGTTTGGCTTCAAAAATGTCCTGTGTGATTTGAATATTGGAAAGAGAAAAATTACTTAAACTCTTCTTCTGAAATTGAAACATTATTCTCAACTTGCAAAATAAATGGAAAGTTATGTTTTGTTACTGAATAGGGACTTGTTTTAAAGAAGGGGTTTCTTTAAACATTTTCAGAGGCAATTTGCATTGTTTTGATTGAGTTTACTGAGTACAGAGTAGTGGCACAGGTTTAGTTAGTTAAGGAAGATGTCCATTGTGGTTGTGGTTTGGGAATACAGAGAATTTTTGAACAATGAAGGTAATGAAGCCGCTGATAAACTCAGATCACACACCCTTTGTTACAGTATCCTAGGTCTCAACAGTCTTAACAGGAAGATCTTCATTTTAATGGCTTCTTAACTTACTGCTTAATTTCTTTTAAGTTATCCACCACTTTACTTATGCCTATATAAATTATTATTTTTGCCTTGATTATTTGTAAGTTTGAACATATTTATATACAGTTCTGTTGTGTACATGAAATCTGAAGAGGCCATATTAGTTTACAAAACAGACAGCTCATTTTTCCAATAGGGACTCTTTTTGGGGTTTTTAAGCTTCTGTAAAACTAATAGTGAATCCATATCAAGGCTTTTAAAATCATACCCAAATCTTTCCAACATTGTAAGTTATGGACAAGTGCACTCTGGGAAGATAACACTTTTGCAATGAATGTTTATAAGCATTGGAGCAGCAAAATAGTAGAGTCTTAAGTTGGCTGTATTAAAAAAAATCTGCTTTAGTTAATTAGTTAATTATTTCCATAAAATAATTCACTTGTTAAACCCCAGAAAAAGATAAACAGAATGCAGCAAGTACAATACCAGCTCTGCACCACACAGAGAAGAATAAATTAAGCTTTGCCTCACATGCAGGATTTTAACATTAAAGATCCACAGGAATGGAGATGCCAAGTCATTCCCCCACTCTGCTCTCAGCTATCAAGGCAGCAGAAGGGTTAACTCTAGAAAAATTAATTCTACACAGTACCAGAACAATAGTGGTGGGGAGAGGGGCGAAGGGGAGAGCTGAATAGTGCTGGAAGCCTATTAGATGTGGTCAGGAGAACTCCCACTGCTGCAGCAGGGCCAGTGGCTCACCCTGAACAGGGATTTCCACACGACCTGTACTCCAGGGACAACAAGGCTGACTTTAGGATGAAGCAAACATGTTGCAATTGACACCAAAGGTATCTCTAAAAGTGATGCTCTACAAGAACATAGCCCAAACTAGTTTCCTGGGAAAGAGAACTTTTGGGAATTTAGATTGCTTCCTTGCCAGATTGCTTTGAAATAAAATAAGGACATTTTTAGAAGGAATATCCAGTTTTCAGCTTTCATGAATAGGAATGTGGCCCTTTTTCCAAAAATTAAATTACCTGAAGGCAAAGCTGTTTCCATGAAAGGAAGATGCATGATACAGATATATTTTTTTTTGTTGTGGCAGTTTAAGAATTCTGTGTGCTGTATTAAATAATTGAGTATCTTACAAGACTATAATTAATATTTTTTCCCAACAGTTCAACATTCTCTTCTTGGAGGCTCTTTCTTTTCCTGTTGATGATAAAGATGGAAAGGAAGTGGATATTGGAGAATTTTCATTTTATCTTTTTTGGTGTGCTCTGTCTCCTTTTCATAGATGGAGGTAAACTAGAACAAGTAAAACGTAAGTAGACTTCAAACAAATCTGTCACATTCACCTAAATTGGACATTTTCCTTCTATTTTCAGATGTGGTTCAGAAAAGAATGTCCTAAACCTTCTAACATATTTCCTCCTTCTAATCCTGTATTTAGTGGAATCAGGCCACAGCCACACTTGGGGTACATTTTCCTGAAGCTGTACAGGTTATAGTGTATCATAAAGAACATAACACATCAGTTGGAGAACCTGTTTTATTTCAAATATCCTGAGTCAAGAGTGTGCTTAATTCTATTTAGTAACCTCTGTAAACATATGACAGATTATCTGGATCTGTCCCATGTGTAAGACTATTGTGCTGAAGTTTTCAGCTAGTGTAAAGCTTGTCCAAGACTGTTCTGTTGTGTTGTAAAAACAACCTCATATGAACTGGATTAGATTCTCAACATCCTTTGAGAAAATTAAGAGTCTCTCTTAAAAAACTGTCAAAAACTTGATGAGAAGAATTGAAAAGAATACAAACAAAATAAAGGGAGCATTTCTGTAAAGCCTGTCATCTGTGGGAGATGTTAACATATTTCAGAAATCATGGCAAGCAGGAATAGCTACCCAAATAAACCTAGGAGTTATTGACTGCTTCAGCCTTGTTAGTAGGTCTCTGGCATGCTCTCCCTACCTGCACAGGTTGGGTTTTGGCCTCCTTCTTACAAAAGACATTATTTGCCCTTAAAAATTTTTAGCCTCAGTATTAGCAGGTTCTGCTTCCAAGGAAGATGGGAGAAAAAAAAAGAGAACGAGTTTCAGAAAGGCCCTCTGCCCCACTGAACTCACTCACAGAAAAACCATGTGCAGGAACCTTGTTCAAAGAAGGAATAGTGAGAAATTGCCAAACTCCAGCTGTCTGCTTTTTCACATCCTGTGTTCCATTTGTTATGCTCCTGTGTGAAGGGAAAACAGATCAGAGCTTCTACTAACAGTCCCTAGCTCTGGCTACTTTCTTCTAGCCCAGTGAAATGTGAAGACTGTCCCTGGCTTGGATTAGCACATGGAAGATGGGTATTTTTTTAAGATATCCTGAAGTATCATCGATACTGTGGGTAATGAATTAAACTGTACTTGGATATCATTAAGATAACAGAAAGGTATTCCTACATGGAAGCACATGAGAAACACCCTTTTATTGTAGAGATCCGAGGTTTCAGTGTGAAACCCTAGTGTGACAGGAAGGCATAGGACAATAATGTCTGACCTGTATGTGGATTTCTGCAAGTCTGTAACTGCAAGATCAGAAGTGCTTAGTGAACAAAAGATTTAAAATATTTTGAAAGCTGATGCATAAATTATTTCAGCATCTCTCTGTGGTACAACCTGGGATTTTCCTCAGTTGGACCAATTGCTTTGGTTTTGCAGTGAAGAGATTTTGTTTCCTATAAGCCTGTTTGAGTGATCAGGCACTTAAATTTTCTTACCTAAACAGGTGAAAGGATAAACTCACCTGTACAAAAGCCATTTAATCATCATTTCAGGAGTGGCAATTTTGGAAAAAAAATGGGAGACCATGCCATTTATTTTGGTTTGGAAGTTAAGAAAAAACAGCATGTGGAATTAAGGGTCTTTCTGTTCTGTAATTCTTCAGGAAAAGAAGTTTACAGAAAACTGCACATCTAAATATACTTCATAAAAATTGAATGGAAATTTTCATTCATAGCTCTTTCAATTCTTTACTGTTTTACAGATTCAGATACATACTGTGTGTTTCAAGATAAGAAATACCATGTAGGAGAAAGATGGCATCCTTATCTAGAACCGTATGGCCTTGTTTACTGCGTTAATTGTCTTTGCTCAGAGGTAGGACTGCTGAATTATTGATCCTACAACTCCTGCTTGCTTCATTGACTAGAATCCTTTCTCATGCAGCTACCATTTGACAAAGGCCAAACCTATTTTCACTAGTGGGTCCTGGTCAGGCTGCAGGAAATAGAGGCAGGTGATCCTAGTGAAAGGAAAATATTAACAGAGAAGGCCAATACTGGCAAAAAATCCTTGCATAGCATAGACAAAACAACTCCTTAATTAGCCAGAAGCTTTGTGGATGCTGGGCATTACATCTCAACTGATCAGGCCCCACTACCTAAATATAACCCTTGCAGTTCCACCAATGTGGATGATTATGCTGAACCTGAATTTGGTACTTTGATCTGTGTACACTGCCAACATCTTCCAGTCAAAGCATCTGCTGCCCTAAAGTACTGAAGGAACAGGCTTAGATATCACTGTTAGTAAAAGTCAGTCAAAGAGGAATGAGATGATGAAACATGAGAAAAGGTTGTGGGGAGCAGAGAGAATTGGATAGAACATGAAAGGGCTCCCATCAGTTGATGGCTGATGCAAAAACACAGCAGTCAGAGATCCCCACAGTATGTCAGATACAGCTGGGAGGAGGCACAGAAATGAGGGCAGTTTATGTCCCTTAGAGTACTTTAAAATAAACAGTAAGGGATCTTAATCACTAACACATGAGACACTCCAGATGCTGAGTTCTGTCTGCTATATTTAATGAAGAATAAAGTATTCCTCGCTCTTTTCCCTCCCTGCAAGTGTAAAATATTGGGCCCCTGTGCAGCATTTGCTCTGAGGGAATCTGCTACTACAATTCAGTACAGAGATGCACAAACAGTAGTCCCACAAGTTTAGCTGCAGAATGCAGCTGTGAGAGAAAAAACAATGTAGTAGGAAGGAAAGTGTTTGTTTAGAGCAAAAAGGAGTTTCCACTCAACTTTTGCTGATGTATATGCCAAGTTGAAAACTCCCTCAGAGTTTGTGTGGAGTGAAACACTCATTAAATCACTGGAAGAATGTGTCATGGGTGGGGAAAAAATTAACTGGAAATCCTTGAGATCTGGATACAAATAAATGCTCAATGGTTTTTAGAGAGATGTTGGACAGTTTGGAGGGATGGGAAAGTGCCTGGTCAGCTCCTCTAGACAACAACATTGCTGGGACCCAGACACACCCACACACTATGAGCCACCAAAAAACAGAGTCTGTTTTATTTTTTAACTTGGGTGTGGAAGACAAAGTGATAGTTCAGGGCAGCAGATTAGTAAAGAAGGAAACTGCTTATGGTACCTTCCAGTACATGCAGCTCAGAAGTGGACTGGACTTTACTCCCTTGTTTGCCATATTTTACCTTAGGTGTGCCATGAGCGTGCAAAAGGCAACCTGGGATAATTTCAGCACTGGGGATGCGGAGGGATCTCTTGGATGTGGCTCTTGTTGTCTAGAAGGAAGATGATTGCAAATAACAACTGTAGCATCCAACCACTCATTTGAGTTTTGTCCTGGCCAAAATCATGCCCTCAGAGAGAGAGATCTACCATGAAAGCTCCTGAAGCTTCATCAGTTTCATGAAGTTTCTTTCAGGAAACCCTCAACAATTTATAATTTTAGCAAAATAAAGGCATTAGAAGACATATCATGACATAGCACAAGCACAGACCATAAACCTGACATATGACAGTGTAAAAGATGAAAGTAAAGTGTGCCACAGACAGCAAGTCACAGAGATCTAAGTCAGATATGATTCCCTGGCAGGATCTGTACAGAGTCTGATGCAGCAACTGATCCCCTTACACTGCAGAGAAAAGCAAAAAAATCCCCAGGGGTCTTTATATCCAGTGCATCAAAATGTGTTTGCTGGCCACAGACACCGTGATCCACGTGATGTCTGCACAAAACAAGTCACATCAGCCAGGCAGCAGACAGAGATCTCTGCTCTGTCTCTAAACAGTCTGTCTGTCCATCCCCCCAGCACACACACTTCTGATGTTTAAGAAAAAGGCAAGGCAAATTAACTAAACAGAGGCCAAGTTATACAGCCTGGCACTAAAAAAAAAAAGCTTTCCTGTTTTTGTGTGTGTATAGTATTGTATTTTTACAAGTTATAATTTACATACTTAAGCCAGAATAAAACTAAACATAATTCAGTGTTCTCACCCTGTTCCCCCTTCCTTTTACAACCCCTCCTCCCCTCCAGTTCATAGTGGAGCCTGTTGACTGTTACTGTCAAGTAAAATAGAGCACTCACAATTTGTCAGATCATTATTTTACTCCCTAAAATACAGTTTTTTAAAGCAGTTTTTTGCCGTGTTCACAGTCATATCTGCAGATCTCAGGCTGAATGACTGCTCTCCACCCTCAGCACTGCTAGCCCAGCTTTGGGAGAGAGATCATCAACAGTGTCTGGTACCTGATGCAGAAATGTGACCTTGGCCCTGGCTTAGAGAGACTGACCAGCACTTGGGTCGTGCTCTGGTGCTGGGGCTGCTCTCCCAGCTACCACTGGGAGAGCAGGTGTAAGATCAGTCTCACTAAGCACAAGATCAGGTAAAGTGGCTCTGTCCTGAGGCACACAGTGGAGTCTGGCTGGCAGTGTGGAGCAGCAAAGTTGGCCTGCAGAATTTTATCACAGCTGACCATGCACAGCAAGTAAACATTCACCTCAGGAGATTCCACAGGACTTAAAATGAAAAAGAGTGAGGTCACAGAACAGGACAAGCCAGCAACATGGAGACAGGTCAGCAGGCAGTGCCAGCCTCTCTTCCACAGCTGTGCTTCACAGGCTCCCACGTCTGCTGGGCAAGCAGCTGTGCAGACCAGGGATAGTCCTTGTTCTGTCAAGATCCTACAGTCTAAAATTTGCTCCTCTCCTACAAAATCAGTATATTTCATTCCAGTTCTTATTGGAAACAGATGGTGATAATCATGTTTAGTGTCTCTTTCCAAAGCAGATGCACAACTGTAGTTTGTGGCTAGCAATGATCTAACAGTAGGATTCCAGCCTGTGGTCTGCAGATATTTGTCAATGAATTATTTTGAAAGGGATGAATAGAAAAGCCTATACATCTGCTGTCTAGGGAACTCTGCACATCCACTGAAAACATTTCAGTGCTCCAGAAGGCATATGAAAATAAAGTAGGTTTAGTCCTGACACCACCTTAAACTACAGTCATAACTTAGTATCAATGTTCATGCTGAAAGATCTTTCTTGTTATAAATATGAGCAACTCAGAGGTAAATTAAGAGGATGAATTATAGATGGGAAATGGGAATTTGAAATGGATAGTCTTTTCTGGTTACAGACACTGGAGAATGAAAATTCCCTGTGTTTTAATTATAAATCAAACTTAGATGTGGTCAAATAGAATATTATGTTAATGACATGAATAATGAACCCTATTCCCTAGACTTAACTCATGTTTCTTAGAAAAATGGCTACTTACCATCTGGGTTTTTTTGTCTACTGGGAAAGCAATAAAAGGAAAACAAAAGACTCTCCACAGTTTTCAGGAACAATTACAGATGCTATTGTCTCTTGTGGTCTTGAACTAACCCTCAGTAGGGGATATCTCAGAGATCGACCATTTATCCATGTCTTAGTTTTGGAAATGCAACTCCTAAGCATAATCTGCTCAAAAGAAAAAGAGAAATGGAAAGAAAAAGAGAAATGGAGATCATTGCTGTCCATTTTTAGATACTTCCTCCGATTTTCAGGTTTTTAAGGATTTCTGACCTCCAGCATAAATTCAAAGGCAGTGGAAGTATCTGGGCATATCTCAGTGTGAGTGAAACCAGAATGTTGTAAAAAGGCTTTTAAAAAAGTTTGGATGTAGAATAGAGAACACAGAAATTTGTAAGACAGTGCATTTCATTAAAATACTATGTACTATGTTCCATCTGCAGAATGGAAATGTTTTGTGCAGCAGAATAAGATGCCCAAGTCTACACTGTGCTTCCCCTGTGCATGTACCACAGCTGTGCTGCCCACGATGCCCAGGTAATTCATATTAGTGATAAATAGTCCTTTCTGAAAGTTATTTAATATGCTGAGTAACAACAAAATTAAATATTTGTGCTGGAAAACCTCTGTGAAGTAAACATCCTCCTGTATCCATTCAGGTCATGAGAGGCTTGTCCTACAGTAAGTTACAGTATTTCCCATGGTGATTTTTATTTAGGAAATCAGAAGTATAGATTTTTGAAAGGATCAGGTAAGCTACCAAGTCCAATCCCTTACAATCCAGGCAGAAAGCAGCAGTCCTTTCAATGACTGTCCATTCCAGACTCCTTATCTCTAAACTCTATCACAATAAAACACCATCTCACAATTCCTAGGTTTCTGGTTTTGGTGCTTTTCATAAGAGCAGACCAAAATATGTGGTTATTTGGAATGGCTGTCTGTTAACAAGCAAGTCAAAATTGCTTTGGCAAGTGTGCATTTGTATAGTGTCACTGTACAACCAGTCTGGCAACGTTTACCTTTTACATCTCAGGTCCAGGCATAGCTTCATAATTAGTAGAGACTGTTGTAAATCATAGAAGCAGTGCTGTGGAAGTTTATGACTATATAAATCCAATTGGATACTGTATAGTAAATTCTCCAGACTGTA
Organism: Zonotrichia leucophrys gambelii; assembly: GCF_028769735.1. Taxonomy (NCBI): domain Eukaryota; kingdom Metazoa; phylum Chordata; class Aves; order Passeriformes; family Passerellidae; genus Zonotrichia; species Zonotrichia leucophrys. Next base: position 8,032,376 of record NC_088174.1, read on the forward strand.
CATTTATTATATGCTCATTATTAAGAGCCACTGTATGAAAGAGACTAAGCAGGATCTTTCACAAGCCTGTTCCAGCATTCCCGACATGGCCTAATGGCTGGGAGATTGACCAGGGCTTTTCCCTAAATGCCTGTCTTAGTGGCACCCCACATTTCCAATTATAAAAGAGTATTCATGCAGCATCATAGAAAGGGGTTTTATTTGGCTTTCTCCAGAGTTTAATTGTCTGAGGAAAGCAGCTGTTCCCTGAGCACAGCCTGTCAGCAGGAGGCAGTAAGTGCACAAAGCCAGAGGGATGTGAGTGCACAAGAAGGTTCCTGTTCAGGTGGGATTGATGTGTTCACTGCACTTACTGGATAATAAATGGTATCCACACATCAGTTTTGGGTTGGATTCATCTGCCCTGACAATTGTTTACTCTCTCTATCAGATATGTGTATCAATATTTTGATCTAGGTATCCAGAATCCTTTTTTGAACCAGTGACAAGGAAGAACCATTTTGAGCTTATAACTCATCTGATGCTGTGATGCTGTTTTTGTGTCTTAGGATGAGATTGAGCCCATTCAACTTTAAATACAACTCTTTGGAGTTGGAATGTCCAGTGGAATTTTCTTAAAACATCCATTGGAGTTTTCTCTATAGTGGTTTACTATGTAGGAAAGAAAATTTCTAAGGCAAAATCCTTTCTTTGGCAAACTAGAACTTAGTAAAATAGTAAGGTGCTGGGAACACAGATCCCTCTTTTGTTTCCAGATCAAAAGAAGGACTGGTGTGCTGGTGTGCCCAAAATCTGGTCAGTTTTTCCAGCTAATCTAAGCTTCAGTTGGGAAGACAATAATCTAAATACCCTTTACAGCTGTTGGAAACATGAGGGTGATTCAACCTGTCACCCAGAATGAGAAGACTTTTTTCCCTGGAGACACCTGTCACTCTCCACTGATTATTGAGGGAACACAGGAAAACTGGATGCTTACTTTTTGACAGTTTAAGTTAAATCACAAAAGTCCTACTCAATAATTGGCATTTTCAATCAGGAACCTTTTCTATTATTTTTTAGTATCTCTGTATTGTATTTACTATAGAAACATAAATGCTTCCAGATTGATTGGTTTTGCTTGGCAATGAAATGTTTTGGCTTTTTTCTGTTCATGAGCTTGTAAATGTCATGATACCTATGAAGATTTTAAAATATTCCACAACGATCTAGTAAGGAAAAGTAAGGCCCCGTTTAAACTCTCATATCCATTTTATCAAGTTTAGTTCTTCCTATTCATAGTCTTCAGCTGGAATTTTGTACTCCATGTTTAAACTGATAAGTATGGAAAATTATTAGAATGAGCCTTTTTTGAATTGTGATCTATTATCTTCTGTTAGCTGTTCATAAAATCTATTTTTAATCAATCTGCTACAAATGATGGGCCATTACATTGCTAGCTGTGCACTATCTCATTAAAAATGTGAGTCCCACTATGGTCTGTTTTTCCCCTGATTTAATCTGTAACAATGTTAGGTAAAAGAGAACCAGGAGTCTCCTGTGATTTCAGGGGTTATTTACATTCTGCTTTCTGCAGTGATTATGTGTACAATATTTGGTGCTCTATCTTCAGTGGTAATTGTTCATGCCTGATCTGAATAGGTATCTCAAGCATTCTTGCAGATCTTGTGCCAACTTTCCATTCCTATGTGTTCAGCATACAATGTCTTTTGTGCAACATCCCATGATATGCAGGAAATTCACTTCTCTGGTTTTCCTGGTTATTTTTTAATGAAATGTGTGAGAACTCTGGCCATTGGCCATCCATGTGAGTTTCTCTCATAAATGCTCATTATATTCTGTCACATATGGTTCCCCTCCATTTCTCAAGCTGCATTACAGAAATGAGTAATGCTAGTCAGAGGGACCTGGGGCTCTTCTCTTGCCTCTCTGCAGGCCTTGTAGAGTGTAACTGCACAAATCGCTGTCTCCTTATTTAATGAAGCAGAGGTAATGCCAGGAGGCAGCATCTTGCATTGGACATTGAACTTCTTAGCTACCTAAGTGAAGGAGCTGTTGAAAGGATTCCTTTGAGAAAAGCTGGCACTGCTCTCTCCCTGGAATTAATGTCTTCTGCATCCATAGTGACACTGGTCTCACTGACACAAAGAGATGCAGTGTTTGTATCCTGTCTCCCTGGCACCAGACATCATGAGTCTTAAGTAGTTTTCAGAAGGATCTTCTGCTTCCTTCAGTGGTTCACCAGCTTCTACCACAGATTCCCTGCTAACCTTTCTTTTTTAAAATGTATTCTTTCTAGCACTGGCAAAATCCATGCCTTGTTTCCTATACAGATCTAGGTATTCCTTCCTTTTGCAGCTCTGAAAAGTATTTTACCATCTGAACTGTATTCTTCTTATCAGCACACATATGTAACCAAAAACCTAGGGTCACAGGAATTGAGGCTCTTTTTACACAATAGTGACACTCAAAGGACATCACATGCTTCTGAGCTTGATCTCCTTCCTTCCACCTCAGGATGCTCCAGACATCATCAGAGAGGGGATCTGTAGTCAGGGAGAGAATTCACCATCATTCTCAGATCTGGATCAGCTCATGACCTAGAGTGGACTTCAGAGCTTCTGCCTCCTGCCATGAAAATAAACTTCATGTCCAAGTTCTTTGAGCATTTAGCTGTGGCTGTCTTTTATGGCACTTCTATGGACAGTGCCTTCAAAGCTGGAACATTTATTGTGGATTGTATAATTTCTACATTCAACAATTATAAATCAAAGTATTTAGAGTCTAGCTGAAGATCAAATATGTAAACCTAAGAAAAGCTTACATCAGAAGCAAAAATTCACAATTGCAGGATTCAGAAAAGGTTTCTACATTCCACTTGCTGGTTTGATTTCTCAGCAGATAAGGCTGCATGCTGATGTATGAATCAGCCCATCTGGCTCCAGTGTTTTCTAAGCTTGCTGCCCTGACTAAACACACTGCCTTCCAAGAACATTCATATTGCTAACATGTTAAAGTTTAAGCTCCTTTGGTACTATGGTTTTTCTTTATCAAATTCAAATAATTTTTCTGATGTACTTTTGTTCTTCTTTAGATACAGAAATGCCAAGTGTCACCTATATACACAGCAGGTCTAAAGATGTACCAGATGAGGTATCTCACAACAGTGGGCTGAGAACATCACCTAAAAATGAGTGAGGCTCTGTCTGCATGGTAGACAGCAGCATGGCCCAGTAATACCTGAATCTTTGAACTAGCTATTTTAGATCCTGGGACAGTGCAGAACTCACTGCAAAACTTGCTGAAGAAGCAGGAAAAATGTGCCTGCCATGAGCTCAGTGCTACCTTCAGCAGTGCCTGAGCTGGTCCAGGTGACAGCCTGCACTCTGCAGTGGAGACAAAGACTCAGCATTGCAAGGTGCAGGGCATGTACAGCTCCTGGTGACCTGACAGACATTTTGTAAGTCAATACAGAATATCTGTGTAGTGCAGCACATCTTGCACTGAATTAAACCAAAATCTTCAACCCTTTCTGTTGGAATGCTCTGGTGGAGTGATTTTTCCATTGCAGAATGCACACACATTAAACCATTTGGTGAAGAAGCTTTGGGTTCTCCCCACCTCACACACCAGAGCTCTCAGGCTCTCAGTTCTAGCCTTCTTACCCTTCCATTCATGAACATTTTTGGGATGGAGGAAGGGATCCTGTACCCAGCTCTTCCATCCTCTATGCAACTCTGCTTGCTACCACCTACCCTTCTCATAGCAGCGAGTCCTAACACTGGGTAGTTGTCAGATAGTTTAAATTAACTTTTATTTGGAAGTAAATTTGTTTTAGAAATATAATGCTATGGGCATTCCAGGGAGATGTCTTTTTCTTATTGATATGTGCTTAGATAATTTTATTTGGTTTGTGATTTGCCTTTGTCACTACCTTCCTCAAGGAATGTTTGCTGTCACAGCCAGATTGAGGTTATTGCTCATTTCCATTCTGCTTTTTTGACCATAACTTTTTTTAAAAAATCTATCTTTATATCAGCATCCAAAATGTATGTGAAAAAATACGTATCTTCCCACATGGATGACAGAACTTCAATTCTTTGGACTGACATGATAGGATAGGATAAGCTGCTCAGAATTTTTCCAAGATAACTTCCAAGACCTTCAAAGAGACTTCAGAGAGGATTCAGAATGCACCAAAGCTTCATTTAATTTGTTTCCTCAGTGGTAGAGAGATTGGTGGATTCATATAATATTTTAACTTGAGAGCAGGAATTAAACTAGAGCAACCTAGAAAGTGTTTTATGAGCCCTTCAGAGTTTCTGGGCAATTGATAGGCAATTTTTTATGCAACTATAAAAGAAAACACAGGAAATTAATCTGCAGAAAATATATTAAAATGATGTGAAGAGCTTGACTATAGCCCCAGAAAGCTAAAACACAAGCAACAGCCTTTTGAATGTTTAAACTGAAACTACATCTTTGCCTTGAATCTGGATGGAAGTTCATAGTGTCTAGATAAGGTGCTACTAGCTCCTTCAAGCAATGAATTTCATACACTGTCTACAGTCTGACCATATTAAAGACTAGCTGTGGTGATTAACTCCAAATTACCCTGGAGTTTTTAGAGCTTAACCTGGTCCTTAAAGTTATTTTAATGTAAAGCACTTTGTGGCTTAATATCGTTGACACCTGCACCTCCAAGAGGCACATATGGATTTTATTTAGAGCTGGTGTTTGCAGTTTTTGGATAGTGAACAACTTTTCCATCCACATTTATTGTCTGCCTCCACCACTACTTAAAAGACATCATCATTGCACAGCTTTGGCTGTTTTTTAAAGGAACCTGAACGCATCACTTTAATTTGTAATATTACAAATTTACAAAACAGATTTGTAATAATTTGGATTGTGATGCATGACTGAGAGAAAAGGCTAAATGCACATGGACTGAGGCTTGATCCACTTTCCACTGTAGTCAATAGACAGATTTCTATTAACTTTGTTTTTGGACTCAGTCTTCTCTGAGAACAGATGCAGTTACTGATGATGATATGGTCCTTCTCTCTAGAAATCCTAAGGAATATGGTAGAAATATGAGACAGAAGATGAAAGGGGAAACTGCCTTTTTGCTGTGCCACACAGAGTAGGTGTTTGGGCCAGGTTCCAAATCTATTTAGTTCAATGGACTTCAGATCAGACCTTGAGGTGACACATTCGTGTAGAATGGAAACAAAAGCAGAGGGAAGAAATTAGGCAAAAGAATTTTTAGTAGGAAAGAAATCCATTTGGTCTCATAGGCTGTGCTACCATTCCCCAAGCACCTCCAGCCACAAAGATTATTTAAAATAATCCTAGCTGACCCCTAGAAGCTAACCCTGCACTGAAACAGTGTAACAGGTTTTCTCTGCCTGAGGTTCCTGTATCTTCATGAGATGATCAATCAGGACTTAGTTCTGGTGATGAAGTAGCTCTAGAATATTTGTGTTTTACCCTACTTGATGTGACAGTGGTAAAAACTTCTTTACCACTGTAAAAACGTCTCCTTTCAGCAGTTGGTGGTTTTGACCTTGAAACAGTCAATTTGCAGCAGCAGTTTATTCCCCCATGTGTTGCTGCTCTCTGGGCTCAGTTTAGATATCCAGCCCTGAAGCTGCACTAGAGCAAGCTGGAGTACAGAACTGAGTTAAAGGTGCTGACAGATTTCCTGCCTTTCCAAGGCAAAGGGATGCAAGAAGCTTTTACAGATACTGAGGAAAGTTTGGTAGATTGGAAAATTTCTGGGAAAAATGGAGCACATTTTATCCCAGGTCACCATGAAACTTGTGTTCCACAATGTCCCTCACTGCCTGTAAGGCAGAGATTCCCTATGTACTCTATGTTCTTTAGCACCTCTGCATTTGGCCCCTCTCACCAAGTAGCCCCAACACAGCACCTCATACCCAAATGGCCAAAATATGGTCATGGAACATTTCCTACACTGAAGGTCATTTGGGGGATGTGAACCACAGTGGCAGAATGAGGAAATCCATGTTCCCAGTTATCTGCTTCTTTGCACTGGCCTTTCTGGTACAAATGGGTCAGCAGACAAACATTAACTGGATCTCTGAGTACAAAGCAAACCTACTGTTCTTACTGTACCTTACTTTCACTGGAACTGCAGGAAAATAGGCAAGCGCTCTGTGTTATATAAAGTACTACTATTTCTGCATGAAATGCACTGCATAAACACAGAAGAATATAATTTATGTGATCTTTTTTCCATATAAACATAAGGATCTTTTTTTAAAGAATATTTTAAAAATACAGTTTGGTTTGCACACATAGCATCAAGGTTAGTTCAATCAACAGAGTTTTTCCAGATTTATTCAACACAACTATGATGAAAATCTCACTGTCATTCTCCTAGCAAGCTGCATAATCTCTGCAGGATGCTTCCCTCACCTCTTTTAAGTCTTAGGCTGCTCTGTTTTGAATTTGTAAGGATCAGATTATAAACACATATTTATTCCTCCATTCCAAATATGTCTCATACTGAATAGCTGTTCCTTATATACAATAACCATATTCTGTTGTCTTGTGTGGAAGAGAGGGAACAGCCTAACATAAAGGATTTTTGCCTGGAGGCAGGCTTCTTTATCTTTTACTTGGAATGTTACTAGCACTTAGATTTCTCCAGGACTGGAAGAGCTTTGGCTGAAGAAGGACTCATTACCACTTTTTCAGAGCTCTGATTCCTTAGGTGGAAGAAGGCTAATTCAGACATTGTTAATCTGAGCACCTCAACAACTGTTCACATCTTTGCATGCTTATCTAGCTGTCAAAGTGGCTGTTCCAGCAACCAGAAGAGGCACACAGCATTTTAAAAGCTGGGGAGAGGAGTTTAGCCCTGATCCCCTCACAAAGAGAATTTTGAAGTCCTTCGATCTACTCTGTGTTTTCCTCTTGTACGTCAGGGCGGCAGAGGATCCAAGCATGTTTCAACTGTCTGTGCAGTCAAAAGTAACTAGAAAAGTAAATTCATAGAGTCATAGAATGGTTTGGGTTAGAAGGAACCTTAAAGGTCTTCCAACCCCTGCCATGGGCAGGAACACCTTCCACTAGACCAGGCTGCACAAAGATCTGTCCAGCCTGACCTTGAACAGTCCCAGGGATGGGGCAGCCACAGCTCCTCTGGGCAACCTGTGCCAGGGCTTTATCACCCCCACAGGAATTAATTTCTTCCTAATACCTAATCTAAACCAACTCTCCTTCAGTTTGAATCCATTTGCCATTCAGATTCTGCACATGAATAAGTTATCTCATTACTGTTATTCCAGACTGCTCCTGTATTTTGGGGCCTCCTAGAATTAATGTTTTGCAGTGGAGCATGAAGCCTATTTTGTGAGCCTTTAATGCTGCTATGAAAACCACTAAGAGACTTAGTACACAAAAATCATCCCTATATCTTTCTATGTGTACATTACCCTATAGAATAGGTTTTTTTCTAGGGAAGAGACCTGGACTCCATGAAAGAGGAAAATTAACTATATTTTTTTAACAGAGACCTAGGGGTATGTGCAACTCCTACCTGAGCCAAGAGTTTTCCAAAAGCACTGTCAGGTAATGAAAGTACTGCCCACTTGTGTTGGGCAGTGTGTGTGCCTGAGCTGATTCAGGTTTCACAGAATTTTCAATATGCAAAATAGGAAGAAGTACTTTGATACTCAAGTCTGTTCCTCTCTGGCTTTAGAAATGCTTGTGGTCTGCACATTTCCAAGGATTGTGTTTTATTTCATAATTGCTCTTTATGTGTGGCTTCCAAATGGGTAACCTACAATTCTTAGGCAAATTTTAAGTTCCAAGGAAAGTAATGCAGCCTTGCATGATGCTGTTACAACTTGAGGGGTACAGAAAGCAGCATGTGAGATCACTGGTCAGCTGGTGTCCAAGGACAGTTTCCTGCACCAGGATACAGCCCAGAGAGCTCTAGAGTCCCTGTTGAAACTAAACTGACACTTCCAATTGTGTATGTTAAGTAGCAGAACTCCCTGGGAATACTAGGAAATGTGCAGAAGAGATGTCAGTGCAAACAGTTGTCCCAGAGTTACAGCAGAATCCAATTGCTTCTCTACTGAATATGGTTCCAAAACAATCCTCAGTCTCTTGGTCTGTACATGCTTATGCTCTGTGTTGATTCAGAAAACATGTTTCATAAAATCCTCTCTGTATTCAAATTCATAATCTATCATCTGTCTGCTTTAAAAAAAACCCAACAGACTATCTGCAAAACAGTTCCCAGTATGGTAAGTTTCTTAAGGCATTAGACCTTGTGATTAATTTCATATTGTTTAGCACTAGATTGTTTTTATAAGAGTGGTTAATAAAATAGACAAACTGTAAAACCCAAGCCAGGCTGGGCACTCAGCCTTTCTGCTGGACACTAAAAGCATATCTTTTTCATTAAATGACACTAGGTGATTCTGAATGTTGCAGTTTAAAAATAGTTTCTAAGTCAGCAAGCCAAGAGTCTGTAGGATTTTTAAAAAATGTTCTTTGCCAGATGTTCTGATACTAAAATAAGCAATAGTGAGAGTGTTAAGTACTAACACAAACAGACAGAATATAAGAGAAAGCACCTAACAGAATGCAATAATACCCCACAGAGCCTTGCTGAGGTGCTGAGCAGGGTCCCAGCAGACTCTGCTGAGGGTTAGGAGTGGCATGAGCTTTGCTTGTGCCTTCATTGGCCAATGCGTGCAGTCTCCATTTCAGGAGGACACTCACTTCAATCTGCAGGTCAGTACAGCCAAGCACAGTGACTGTCACAAAGCCAAGATGTCTCCTTGTCCCCAATGGCCAGGAGTGCCCAAAAGCAGCTGATTTTTTTGTCTTTCAGATGTCACATCATAAACACTTCACTGATTACCATGCCATGACTGTACTGATTCTAAGGTGCTTTTCCCAGTTTGTTAGGGAGTATCCTAAATCGTTCATTAGTAATTTTACCTGTAACTCTTGTCTTTATCCAGAAGGATCCAAGTTCAGCACTTAATTGATTGTAGTAAGGCCTGGATCTTAAAGCCATTCCTCAAATAAGTCATCTCCCATTTCCCAAAAGGTTAGATTGCTCATAGCTGGTTACTGCTTTTTACTCTGCACATAAATACTTTTGCAGAAATTACCAATGTTTTAAACATCAGGAACTGCCCATGGAATTTGCCTAAGTTATTCAAGGGATTAGTAGCAAATAACTGATGCTCTTCTGCTTTATATCCAAGTAAGGGTAAAGCATCTCAGGACCAAGTTTTTATAACAATCCAGGAAGGAACAGAATTCTAAACATAAAAAGCTGAAAGATGGTGTTTCCAAAACTGACTGTGAGCCATGTGATACACAATCTGTTTTTCCCAGAAGACTGGAAAGTTGGGTATGTGTACATTTTTGACTCTTCCCTCAAACCTTGGCCCTTGGACACCTCAAGTATGGGCAGAGCATCAGGAACCCAGACAGGCTTCCATGAAAAAATATGTGATTGGAGCAGATTCCATTGAACCAGAAAATTTCCATAACATTTCTGTGGTTTATGAAATTCATATCTAGCACTGTTTTGTCAGACTATCAGGAAAGCACTGGTGCTGCAGTTCACACTGAGGTAGCATCACTTCATGGCAAAATTTTTGCCATAGTGTTTCTTTGCATGCTCTGTCATATGAACCACAGTTCATGAAATCTGTGAACTATACCTGTATGCACTTCTAGTTCATAGTTGACTTTCACATCAAGTTTTACATCAGGTCTGAGCTGATACAAATCCTGTTTGTACTGATCAACAGTCACCATTCAAGCACATATGTTGGCTGAATCCTGAAGGAAACCTTTCTATTGGCTTCATCAAGCCTGGAATTTACCCTGTGTGTATGGGGCATCAGTGAAAAACAGCCCAGGCAGACAAGCTGGACAGAACCCCATGTTTGGAAGACAGGAATGTTTGGATATAAGGATTCAGGCATAGCCACTGTATTCTCCAGTTGCTTTTTAAAAAAGAATTGTTTTGAATATAATCCATTTTTGATACAGTTGTATTCTGTTGTCTGTTTGTAAAATCTGAAGGATTTCTTCAGCCAGATTTAACCTCTAAAGTTACTTACAGGATAAATTGAAATCTATATCAGGTCATGTGAAGCCCAGGTTGTACATCTTGGCTCCTGCCATTACCTCATGCTAATGTTGGTGGTAAATCACTGCTGTCCACATTGCAGACTCATGATCTTATCTTGATCACACTAAAATTGTAGGGAAATATAAGCATGGCCTCTCAGCTTCTCAGAAGTCTGAGCCCTTACAGAATAAATGCCAACCACAGAAACAGAGATATTTCCTTTACAATTGATGCTATAACATCTTTACCCTATACATTGTATGTTACTTCCACTGACATGCTAAGAATGCCAGGAAAAACCCTCAGATGGAACTCAGTTAATTAAAAGGATTCACACAGATGGTTTGCCTGGTACTTTACAGAGGCAGCTAATTAAAGCAATGTTAGTCAGCACCATTAAAATGCCAGCTAAAGCTTTGGGAACAGTCCTGATTAGCAAGCAAGGTTTACAAATAGAGCTTTGAGCGATGCAGCATATTTGCAGTTAATTAATCTGATTCTAACCTGTCTTTTCTAAGGCACAGAATAAGGTATGCTGATATCAGTATTAACGACCAAATTTTTCAAAGCTCAAACCTGGCACTTATTAAAACAATCCACAATGACTCTAATTTCACATTCTACAGGAGAATATGATATCATGGGGGAGTCTGAACTCCTCTAATTAGCCATGATTTAAAAAGCATTAGAAAAGAAACCAAGTCTGAGTTAAGAAAATCAGTCACACACCAGCAAAGTTAGACAGAGAGAGAAACTGCACCAGACAGAAATTATATTTGGACACAAAAAAATAAACAAATCTTCCTTGCAGCTCCAGGCAAATGCTGTGTTTGGAGAGGATCAGTTGTGCTCTTCAATATGCCATCTCCAATATATGACTGTATATATATTTTTTGCAATAACAAGTAATGTGGTCTTGATCTGAAGACTTTTTAAGACCTCACTCTGTGCAATAATGAAATATGTCCAGTCACTTATTGTGCTAAAAGACGACCACATGGACAGGCCTGTGCATAGGACTTAAACCATGGTCTTATGTCCTGAATGGAAACTGACTTCTCTTACAATTATTTAATCAAATAAGACTTCAATTCCCTGAAAGGAGGTTGTAGTGAGGTGGGTTTCAGTCTCATCTCCCAGGTAACAAGTGACAAGATGAGAGGAAATAGCCTCAAGTTGCATCAGGGCAAGTTTACATTAGGTATGTTTAGGATGTTTTGACAGACAGGGTTGTCAAGCACTGGAACAGACTGCCCAGGGAAGTGGTGGCATCCTCATCCTTGGAAGTGTTCAAAAAACATGTGGCTATGGCACTTGAGGACATGCTCTAGTGGTGATCATGGTGGTGGTACTAAGTTGAAAGTTGGACTTGATAATCTTAATGGTCCTTTCCAACCTTCATGATCCTGTGATTCTCTGGTTTAAAATAGCCATAGAAATTCATCCCAAATTCCAGACAGGCAGATGTAGATGTGTTTTGGGCTGCATGGAATGATTTAGCTGTCACAGGCCCACCTCTGTGATCAATTAAAAGAAATACAGATGAAAACAACTACCTAGTGCAGCTCTCTCTGCCACCATTTTCCAAGCAATAAAAGTTTCACCATCCTCCTTCCTTATTTTGAAGCCACAGTTTAAGGGCATTTGGCGATTTCCTACAGAACTGAGTGATGTGGCATATACCAAGATAAATCTGCAGTAAAATTTACTCCCTTCATCCAACACTCTGAAAAGTCATGGTGAGTCATTCAGGTGTTGGTCTTAGCAAATGTCAGACCACAAGCAGAACACACACTGCTTTTGGACAGGCATCCCACATGGGCACAGCAATGTCCTGCAGAGGCTCTGTGAACAGGGCCTTGTCGCCAGTCAAGGACCATCTGTGTTATCCTTTCATTTCTCCTCCCATTTTAATTTCTTTCCAGTCTTCTGCTCTTCCAGTTGCACAAGGGGCAAGGGGATAACTAAAGGTTTGTCAGTCTTTCCTCCTGCTTTCCATGAGATGACTCTCAGAAAACCCAAGAAAGAGATTTAAGTTTTGGGAGGCATCCCAGTCCTGAAAAGTGCCTTTTAATCCATGTTTTCCAATATTTGGGCATCAATAGTAGCTGAATTTGTCAACTGAATTTTTTCCTGATGACTTTTGAAGGATTTCTTAATTAGAGCATACATCTTGCCATTCCAGACTGTGCATTACTAGCAAACCATACAGTAAGTCCAAAAGCAATGCATTTCTGTGCCAAACGCAGATGTTGTCAGGACTTTGTACTCTTTATAAGATTTTGGAAAGGTGTGATGTGACACTCTTGATTGCTTTGAAATAATGATGAATCCAGTGTTTCAGCTGTGGAAGTGCAAATACCAAATGTGTCAGGCAGTGAAATGTCAGGCAAGGAACCCTGACTAGCTGACTTCTGCCAGTCTCCTACAGAATGGACTTTGCTGACCCCACACACTCTCAAATACTGTAGTACATGTATGTTCCACAGACAGATTTCACATTACACATTTAAAGTGTTAATATTTGATGGACCAATGTTATTAATGTATGCTTTTATGGAAAACTAAATGTGTTTAATGGCAGTGCATACCAGCAGAAAACTGCCTTTTCACTTGAGCTCACAGCAGAAAAATGTACATTCTGTGGTGTCATGGTTTCACAGAAAAATATCTCCAGGTTTATCTGATAGGTAATGAAAGGGACTGTAGGAAAACCTGAATATTCAGGTTTCTTTTACATGAAAGCCCAAACCCACTGATTGAAATTTCAGCTGCATTCCTAGAAATCTGCTGTGATTTGGGCTCCAGAGAACAAACACTCCACTGTTACTTCCACAGAGCCCTTGTTTGAAATGTCTTTTCCCATGCTGAGATGCTAAATTAATGTGAATATAAATATGTAGTGCCAGGTTCACTGCCCAAGCAGTATCAAGTAACTTACATTTCATGGTTAAAGTGTACTCCCTTTGCACAGTTTATCAACTGCTAAGAGCTAAACAATCTAGGGGATGTTTTAGCATAAGGTATGGATAGCTTTATGTGTTAGAAAAACATTTAACCTATGTGGTGCAGAACTCAATATGGTCCCGAGTTGAAGCAGGAGGTTTCAGAGTCGAATTGATGCTGCCATATTGTGCATTTTGTCATATGCATCAAATTCTGCAAAGTTCCCTCATCTGTACATCTGACATTAAAATGAGAGTGCATCAGTGCATGTCAGAGAAAAATCAACTTTTGGTTAGCTTTTGGCATCTGCTTTGACAAGTTTTGCCTGTTTTGAAAACAGCAGCAGCAATGAATTGTGAAAGCCACTAGAACAAACAGTACATGGCTCTCTCTTGGCAGGCCCATCATCATTACTGCTGCTCCTCTACCTAAAGGTTTGTGCCTGTAGATGGCAAGGAATGATCCATGCCCTGTGGCACGCCTGAGACAGGGCCATTAGTGCTGGCCTTGCAGTTGGTTATCAGCATCCTAAGATTAACTGGGACAGTCACCTCAAAGTGTCATTTACCAGAGTTTAGCAAGGTAGTAGCATATCACTTGTACTTGGCAGTATCACAAAACTTGTCCTTCCACAATAAAGAGAAATTAGGGAGAAGGGAAGTTTTTCCTCCCCTGTATTTATGACACTGTGAATTTTCAAGAACATTTGCATGAAATGTTCCTTTTCCCTTGCTTCCAGAAGACTCCCTTTTCTCAGTAAGCAGCAAAATCACCGGGAAATCCTGTGAATACAATGGCACCACCTACCACCATGGAGAAATGTTTGTGGCTGAGGGCCTTTTCCAAAACAGGCAAGCAAACCAGTGTGCCCAGTGCAGCTGCTCAGTAAGTAACATGATTTGACAGATCCCTGCTCTGTCTATGCTCCAGTTCTCCTTTCTAGAAGATATGACACTGAAATATAAGCAATGCATAGCAAAGGCTGGGAATTGAGAATTAATGATGAACTCATGAGAGTGCTCAGCGCTGGTGAGAGTGTGCAGTACCTGGTAAATAAATGCCAGATGACCTCTTAAACACAGTGCACAATGCATACTCTGCATCTGCTGTGACTGAGCTCACAGTGCACAGGCAGCAGGTAAAACACTGCTGCTTAGCACATATAGAATATTTCCCTTCAACCTAACTGGCAAATATAGCACTAAACCAATGACTGATTTCATTTAGACTGAGCTGATAAGTAAAGAGCCCCAAGGCTGGGAGGGGACAGCATTGAGCTGGCACTGGGCCACAGAGCCATTCCTGAGATGTCACAATTCAAATCCAGTATATTTGAGCAGTCACCCAGTGACTCTTCAGAGCATGTCTGAACCAAAACATCCCTCTCAATCCAACCAGCTCTTCAGTATCAACTACTGGCAGCTCTCTATTTCCTCTCATAAAATCATAATCATATTCTTCATGAACTAATAATTGCATAGGCCAAGTACTGAACAGACTGTTCTAATCTAATATTCTGCTTTTTGCATAGAGTGTCATTTATGTAAACACAGATTTAAGCATGTCCATAAAAAAAAAGAATATACAGTACCAGACAATCAACAACTCCTTCTAAATTCCCTTTTGTATTTTACTGGCAGGAAGGAAATGTGTACTGTGGATTGAAGACTTGCCCCAAGTTAACTTGCTCTTTCCCAGTTTCTGTTCCGGAGTCCTGCTGTCCAGTTTGCAGAGGTACGTTCAAGCCCGGTCACAGAAGGACAGGCTCTGAACTTACTCTTCCCCTCTCAGAGCCTTGTCTGTGCACCAGCACTGTCAATCAGGACACTTTCTCCAAGTTTCTCATTTAATTACAATCCAATGCATGTTGGGAAATTACTCTGTGAGTGCCAGCAAGGTAACATTGCTACCTTTGTTTTCCTAAATTGAAACAAGGTGAGAATGCTCTGATGATAAAGTTGCATCCTCCCAATGAGGTAAATCAAGGCTTTAAATGATGTATTGAAGTAGCTGCCATTACTCTGGCTAGAGAAGCTTTGTAATAAAAAGATGAGATTCTATTTGACAAGTTAGCAGACCTACTCAAGTTGTGGAAGACACGAGAATTTAAATTCAGAGGCAAGGGCAATTATTTGAATTTAAATTAGGTGTCAGACAATACTCAGGTGACTTCAGTATTTTACTAGCTATTGCAATTTAGATCCTGTGGACACTTGATTCTAGGGGCCTTCCCAGCCTCTCTGCATGTCTAAACCTAACTGTCTGTCTAAAAGCCCAAAATGTCTGAGAATTTCTAAATGTATTTTATCTCACTATTAGTATTATGGCACTTGAACCACCACTTTCAGGGTATCCAAGCATCTATGGCCTGTTCTCAAAGCTGCAGATAAGCACTTACAGGTACCTGTGCTTTTCAGAAGTGCCACTCAAAATATCAATGATGCCAGGATGCTTTGAATATCTCCCCTGCTTGCACCTTTGTGCTGCTTCATTCTTTTGATATTCTGCTTGTTTGAACTCAGTGCTATTGCATGGTAAAAATAAGGAGTATTATCTAGTTAGTTGTATACCTTTCCCTATGGTGCAAGAGCTGTGAAACACAAACCAGCATAGTCCCACAGCACCTGACCTGAGGAGTTGGCTGAGTGCACAAACTGAACCAAAAGCTCTGAGCAGGGGATGGCTGAGCCAGCAGGAAGGTATTTGAGAGTGCATCAGTGCTAATAAAGCAGCAGGATGCAGAGAGCTCTGTGCAGTTTGAAGGAAAGAGTCTTGCACAGAAGCTGTGTAGTCCTGTCAGTGCAGCAGGGTGACAAAGCTGCTTTTTCTGGGGACCATGCAGTGGTAATTAACTTATGTGTGGCACCGTGGAGGAGCTGAGCTGATCTCTCAGGAGGGCAGAGCTCTGTGCTGCATTAACACATCACCTCAGAACAAGGATGAGGATTTCTCTGCAGTTCTCCTTGCACAGAGATTGTTCCTCATTCTTTGCTGCTTTGCCATGTTACTCCACAGTATCTTTTCAAATCTTGAAACTTTTTGCCAGGCAAAATGCTTGTGAAGCCACCTGATCTCAAACAAGCAAAGTGATAGTTCTGTTCCCAGGAAGAAATACAGTGATATACTGTTTTAATTGTAATACACTGACAGTTAATTAAAGAAAATCCTTGTTAATTGTCTGATGTCACTTACCAGGTAGTTATTTGAGCTGTATCTGAAACCAGCCTCTTCCAGTTACAAAAATCAATCTGACTTTCAAAGTATCAAACATAGCTATGCAGTAAACCGGCCTTACACTGGAGAAATCAGTCACATCAGACACAGTCACTAATGAGAAACCAGTTCATTAGCATTTCCATAGCAGGGCTGAGATTACATCAGATTATGCACTAGAGGCGACCCACTGTCTGCAGTGATCCAGGGCTTTTTAAATGTATTCTCCTGTCTACTGCTCTTATTTAAAAATGGTAAATGATCATTTATCTTACAATCTACCTTGTCCTTTTCAATATGGCAGAAGCTCTTTTATCTCGCTGCTCTGTTTTCTATGACATGCAAACCTAAACAAAATATTTGCAAAGATCCAGCACAGCTCACGGGGAGGAAACTGTGAGTCAGTTTCCGCTCCCTGCACGGCCAAGTACATTACTATCAAAATATGCTGATTTTCATATTTATTCCTTGTTACTCACTAGAACCTAATACAGCTGTAAAGCCAGGTGAGATTTTTCCCCTCTGTATCTCCCAAGGTGTTGCACAGTTACTCCTCTAATGGATACTATTCTGCTTCATGTACAGGAGATGGAGAATTATCATGGGAACATTCTGATGGAGACATATTCCGGCAGCCAGCCAACAGGGAAGCTGTAAGTGGGACCTACAGTTTAAAGACAGACTTTCTTGCTGTGCTGGGCATGGCAGTACATTGGGGAAAAAACAGAAAAGGATGATAAAGGGTCTGAATATCTACTGCTTCATTCTGGGTTCTGTGAATCTAGCCCAAAACAAGTTTCTTTCACTCAACCTGAATTCATGAATAATGCTGAATTAGAGCAAGAGTTCCTGAAGTTTCTGGATTTGTTTTTTTTCTGTATATGCTCTATAAGAATAAAATTTGACAGCATTGGTTTGCTATTCAAGAATTGCTTTTAAATAATAATTGCAAATACTTGCTTCCAGTTCACATACACACATATATTTACTATAGGGCTTCACTGTCTTTGGTGATAAAAGTATCCATTAACAACTTACTGCTCAAGAGATGATTTTTTTAACATTTGGAGAGGATCTGTAGGGCTTTTAAGCATTAGGTTCACTAGTTAAATACACGAACCAGCAGATCTTTGGGTGAGTGAGAAGAATCATGTCTATAAAATAAGTGTAGCCATGATATTTTCTGAAAAATCCTTTCCTTAGGATTTTTTCTCCTGAGAAGCTGAGAGGCCTCAGGAACAAAATGTAAACAATAATTATCTGCTGCTGTGGAATGCAACTGGTGGATCTGTGATTGGTCTCATGTGGTTGTTTCTAATTAATGGCCAATCACAGTCCAGCTGTCCAGACTCTCTGGTCAGTCACAAGCATTTGTAATCATTCTTTTTCTATTCTTAGCTAGCCTTCTGAAGAAATCATTTCTTCTATTCTTTTAGCATAGTTTTAATATAATATATATAATAAAATAATAAATCAAGCCTTCTGAAACATGGAGTCAGATCCTCGTCTCTTCCCTCATCCTAAGAACCCTGCAAACACAGTCACAAATAAGGGCTGTAATATGAAACCTTCAGGCTCATGAGCATTTAGGAAAATGCTTCTCTGAAAAGAAGCAGTGTTTTTAGAAAACATGCTCTGCACTACGACACCTACTTTTATCCAGCAGTGCTCGTTCCCTGCTCCAGCCCCTGGTTCACTGCAATGAGACATTGACTCCCCTCTCTCTCTCTGTCCCCAGAGGCACTCCTACCCCCGCTCCCATTACGAGCTGGCGGGCAGCTCAGGCAGGCAGGCAGTGAACGTGCCCCGATTCCCCAGTGCCAGGAGCAACCGCGGGGTCCTGCCCGACCCCCAGCAGGCCTCGGGAACCATCGTCCAGATCGTCATCAACAACAAGCACCGGCACGGCCGCGGTAAGGACAGGCACTTCTGCCAGGATTGCTCTGCGTCAGGATCAGCCACCTAGAGCTCAAAAAGACCTCTCAAAATATACAGCAGGATCTTGAAAATTCACACTGGTATTGAGAAATCCCATGCAAATGAGGGAGGAAAAAGCAATAAGCTATGGAGGATATGAAATTCCTTCTTGACTGAGATCAGGTCTGCCTATATGTACAACATTGCATTTCGCTCTGCAAAAGTAGTGTTGCTCTCTGAGTTACTTTGTGGGATTGTGCCCCATAATTCTGAGAGCTCATGTGGTGGCTGCCAGGGAAGGGAGTGCTTTGTGTCACAAAGGACACCACAATGCCTTTAGATTCACTAACTTGTTCACACAGTGACTTGTCCTGGAAGAAATTGTTTGTGGCTATTTTCCTTACACTCTCTCCTATTTTGTAACTTTTATAGCTGCAAACAGCTTATATTTCAACTGCCCTGCAAATCTCAAACCATAAAGCTTTGTTACAGTATCGGGAGGTTTTCTGCCTCCGAGACTTAGCAAATTATTCTCATGAAAGACAGTCTCATGTCTTCCTCCACCTTAAACAAGTTTCCTGAGACAGTGGGATACAAGGGATATCTCCCTCCCCTGTGACTAACACAAGAGGCAGAGTAGGCAATTAGCCTGTACTGGATGCCCAAATTTAACCAATGTAATGATTCTTACTGTAAAGAATCTTTTAGTGCCTCCTTCTAATAGAATAAAGGACATGCTACATTTTGGGGACAGCAGAATTCTAAGCCCGTGTGGCAAACCATATTCAATTCATGCTCCTCATGCACTACAGGAAGGACAAAAGTAAAGGGAAAATACCAGTTCACCAGTAAGTGGGACAGCAGGTTTTGTACAGTAAAAAGGTTGGAATGCTCAGTTCCCACAGGGGGTGTACCTCTGTGAACAGAGGTCTGCAGGAACAGGCCTAGGAAGCTATAAAAGAAATAGCTGTAAAAACACATGCTCAGAAGAGCATCTATCCATAAATACCAGTCAGCATAGTTAGAAACTACCACAAAGAGTTAAAATCCCTTGTATTAGGGCCAACTAATCTTTTAAGGTATTAACTAACAGAAGGAATGTTGGCTATAGGATCTTTATTATCCACCTGAACAAGCATGAAAAAGCATTCAGATCATGCCAGTGTTTTATGGTGAATCTAGGAGCAGGAATCTCCACACAGTGCAATGTCTTTGACATGTAATTTGCACATGAAGACATCATCAAAGCAGTTTCTAACTGACTTGTTTCAGCAAATAAAGGACATACAGACGAGCAGCATATTTCTGGATGCAGTATAACTTCAGACACTCACTGCCTGGAGAATGTCTGAGAGATCCCCATGATGGAAACAGGAATGCTGACCATGTGTTTTCTTTTGTTCCTGTGCAATTAACAAGTGTTTTAGTAATTAATGCACATGTCCCTTGAGACACATTTCAACAAGTTAAAGAACAAACTCACAGCTCTTCTGACATGCAAATACTGTGTGGTTGTGAGGATACAGATTTCTCATTCTGAGCATGAAGAGCACTAAAAACAGGAGAACTGGAAGTTATTTGCCAGTATTTGGCTTCTACTAGACTCTTCATCTCCTGCCTCAGAGTATTTATTTAATTGTTCTGTGTCAAAAACCCCTTAAAAGACAGAGAGTATGTATCCATACAATGTCATGTATTATCCCTTCATCTGTCAGGGACAGCTCAGAAGTATTTATGTCCATAAAGGATCTGGAGAACTCTGGCTGGGGGAAAAGAAGTCCATGGAAGCACACAAATTAGCAATAGTATGCTATTTAAGCATGTAAGAAGCCTGCTGAGCAGCTGAGTACTTACCAGTTTTTAAATTTCTAGTTCTTTCTCCCATGTTCTTAGTTTACAGATAAAACTTCACTTTTATTTGAGAAACAAAACTGTTTCTTATCTCTAAAAAAATTCCATGTCTTAAAAAAATAGTTAAAAAATAGCAAATTACCAACAAAATGATAGCATAAGCTCATGAAAGACATTGCAAAAAACACTCCCCATAAATCTCAGTAACTCACTAAAATATATAAACCAGTTGGTTACATCTGTTACCAGTTAGATATAAATTTCAGATTACAGATAAAATTTAAATTGCTTTTGAAAGTTACGGGCAAAATAGGAACATATTTTACAAATAAAAAACATTAATAAAAATGATGGAATATTAGAAGAATTGGAAATATTTACAACATATCCCAGCTCACTTTTGTTGCTTTTAGAAATCAGGCAGTGCCCTTTCTTTCACCTTGTTAGGATTAGTTTGCATTTTTCTTTGTGTTTATAAAATATTTAAAAAGAAAGAAGTAGGATTTATAGGACAAATGGAAACATGGTGTAAAGTGATTTAATTTCCATCAACTGCTGGGTGACCCAAAGTGGCACCTACCAGCATGGATTTTTCCACTCTCTTTGTGTCAGCTGTATTTCTCTGAATCCCAGGGGCTCTGATGAATAAATATTCTGAAGTTCTTAGAAGCTTTTGGAATGAAATTTCAGTCCCTAATGAATCTTTTCAAGTTTTCTTGTGATTCCAAAAGCCAAATGAATTTATATACCTATTGACATACATATTTCCACAAAGGAATTAAGCTTCATTTTGCAAGTATTCTGTGGTTTTTTTCTGTGTGCTACATAGCAGAACTCTCATGTACTAGCAATAAAAGGCCCAGGTATCTCTAATCCAGCCAGCAGATAGCATTGCTCTCACTGCAAAGGCTGTGTTCAGCAAATGGCTGGAGCTGTGCAGATGACTCAAATGACATGAACCTGTTATCTCCAAATTCAATTCAAATGCAGCCAAAGCCACTGTAGCAGGCTGTGTCCTGTGTGTGGACTGAGAATACAAGGGGAAGAAGTGAGTTTTCTAAGCTGGTTAATGCATAACTGAAATGCATGAACTGGGGTGGAGGGAGCTAGTCAGACACTTGACTTTCACTGTTTTCCTCAAAACTTAATGGACTTCAGCAGAGTTGGCATCGAGGAAAAACTGCTCAGAAGAGGGTGACCACGGGCTCAGACTCATTTTAAATAAAGGAACTACAAGTTAAAATTAAAAAGCAGAGAAATAGACCTGAGATGCTAACAGATGATGTATAGAAAGACTACTTTAAACAATGAGCATGAATTAAATGAATATTTATAGACAGGTAGGAAGTGAATGTACCTTTTCCACTTTAACTTTTTCCTTCTCTTTTCTTCTGTAGTTTGTGTTTCAAATGGCAAAACATACTCACATGGTGAATCTTGGCATCCCAATCTCCGGGCCTTTGGAGTCGTAGAGTGTGTGTTGTGCACCTGCAACATCACCAAACAAGAATGTAAGAAAATTCACTGTCCAGAACAATATCCCTGCAAATACCCTCAGAAAGTAGAAGGAAAATGCTGTAAAGTCTGTCCAGGTAAAACAAAGTTGATCACAGACCACCTTTTTGCTGTGCATGTTAAAGGGCTTGGCTCAAGCCCCCTGACCACAAGCTCTGATGTGAACAGCAGCAGCAGCTGTGCCATGTTCCAGTGTGTGTGCAGGGGCCTCAGTGTGACACAGAGCTGCCTGGCCACCTCTCCTCTTGCTGCTGCTCCTCACACAGGGGACATGCTGCTGGCACATGTCCTTAGCAGTCACTGCCTTTCTCTCTGCTGTTAACACAACTTCCTGATGCTCATTTCCAAAGAGAGTATTACA
Organism: Zonotrichia leucophrys gambelii; assembly: GCF_028769735.1. NCBI lineage: Eukaryota > Metazoa > Chordata > Aves > Passeriformes > Passerellidae > Zonotrichia > Zonotrichia leucophrys. Next base: position 8,054,317 of record NC_088174.1, read on the forward strand.
GAAATGTATACAGAAAGTTCATTACTGCCAAAAGACTCCCATCCTTCCCCCACTACAGTGCCAACAGAACCTTCAAATATTTTCCAGCTTCTAAAATCCACATGGAGATAACATCATTTCTGCTTTCTAAAATGTACCAGAAGGATTCATAACTCTGATTGGTGTCAGTTACATAACTTAATCCTTAAAATAAATACTAACTTATCACAGATTTAGTATTGTGTCTATGCTGCACTAATGATAAAACTTATGTAGACATTACTAAAATAAATGCTTACAGCTAGTGAAAAATTTCCCAAAAGGATTCTGCTGATGGTTTTGCCAAATGAAAAGCCATGTTTCATGTAATAGAAATGGTAAAGGACTGTCCAGCTCCCTTATGTGCCTTTAAACAGTTCCCTTATGTACCCATTTCTGTGTTTGTTTGGTGGTGCACTGGGCAAGAATGCTCTGAGGGAATGAGCTGCTCAGCCACTGTAGAAACATTTGTAGAATGCACACTTCCCATCTTCTCCTGCTAGTCTTGCTTACTGGGAAAAAGCCACGATGCAGTGGCAGTAGGCAGCCAGGAGGTGTGTATCTGGGTCTTTTGGATACTTGTGAAGCAGAGATCCACAGATTTCATTGGAAGAACAGCCAACAAAGCCTTCAATAGAAAAATTCATGGCAAAAAGGAGGTTACTGCCTTGTTTCTTGAGATCCTATGTACCCATTTTTAAGAAACCTGAACCTTTTCCTACAGTCTGTCTTGTACCTGTGGAGATGTATTAATTGTTAGGTGTTTCCACAAAAAGTGGTCTGAGCCTCTAAGTTGCATCATCTCTCTTATAATCCTGCCCAACTTTCAATTGCAAACAGAATAATTACAATTTCTACTCAGTCTCTACAAATTTACCAGGTGGGCAAGGGATAATGTGTGCTGCGGCTGGCTCAGGCTTGCACTGGCCACGTGGCTGCTGCAAGCAAAATGCAAACCTCATAGATTCTTTTCCTCAGCAAAACATTAATTTGGGTCTCTTCACTCTAACCAACCACCAATTTTCATTTAGTTCTTTTACTACCCTGAGATTTCTACCATAATTTCAAAATATGCTTGAAAAGTAGACAACAGGTTCAAGACTTGTGAGGAGTCTCTCAGACCACATTGTTGTACACAGCTCATTCCCTTAGGAAACTGGATTACAAGTATAAATACTGTCTTACCACCATGGACAGGCAGAACGTGGCAGAACACTGTTAAGTGTCTGTGTTAACAGCTGGAGATGGATTTGTGTGGCCATACAAATGAACATTCTACTTTCAAACTAACCATTCTTGGCTATTGATGCCAAGTAAATTCTGGAGGACTTGATTATAGCTGTAGTATGTGCTCTGTCCTTTTTGTTTTTTAAACAGAAGATGTGCCAAGCCAAACCTTTGACAACAAAGATTACTTTTGTGGGAAAGAGACATTTCCTGTCTATGAATCCATTTTCACAGAGGAAGGAGAAACCATCAGGAAAATTGCAATAGAGATTGAAAAGCCACCTCAAATAGAAATACATGTGTGGACAATTAAAAAAGGTGAGTTGAGAAAGTTCTTTTTTAAACAGTGTATCATCTTCCATTAAAATCCCAGGACAGTTTACAGATTTTAAGCATTTTGCTGTTCTTTTGGCTCTTTAGGATATCACTATTACACAACTTCCAACATACTCGAATTTTTCTGTATAAAACTCATTAGAAACACACAAAGCTGTACTTCTGCTAACTCCTACCCTTCATTGGGAGCAAAAGCACAATGACAAACAGGTTTTCAGTATTACTCTGTGTAATTTATTGCAGGTAAATGGATAGTAGGGTTTGAAACAAGTGCCTGGAGGCTCTTACTTAGGATGGACCAAAAAGCTTTCCATTGAAATTGGTCTGCCCTGTCTGCCATGTGATGATACACCCATGATGGTGCATATAGAATATGGCCAAAAATGTGTTAAGGATGGAAACAATATCTTTTACTAGACTAACTGGTAAAATTAGAACAAAATAGAGAAGATTCAGAAGCCCAAGCACTACTGCAAATCATGAACTTTCAGTGTAATAAAAATTATCTCCAGCTTCAGAAAAATCATCCCTATCTGCTTTAATCCTCATGGGGAACCCTTTTGCATGGAAATGATGCATCTCTAGATGCTTTAAAGGAGAAAACCAAGGCCAAAGTGGGAGCAGAAAAGAAATCACAAAACACTGGGTGCTTCACAACTACCTTGTGTGTTAAAAAGCCACAAAGCCTAATAATGATTTGACAGTCATGTTGCCTGCTGGCTCAAAATGGTATCTGACTGCAGAATTATGCTGTTTTTCTCCAAGACACTGGGACTTTTGGCTTCTGTTGTAATCTTGCATTTACTCATAATTAGGAAGGATTCAATGTTTTGGAAAAGAATTGGCTAATTCTCACACCCTTCACAAACTCACTGCAATCCCAGCTTCACAGGAGAATAGTTTTACAGGGGAATAGCAAAAAACAGAAGAATGAAGAAACAGAATTTAAAAAAGAATAGACTGAAAATTTTATAAAAAGGCAGGACAGCACTCCAGGTTTAGAACAACGGGCACATTTCCAGTAACATGCACTTCTCATTTCTTTGCTGAAGGAATTCTGCATCACTTCTATGTTGAAAAATTGTCCAAGAGAGAATTTGAAGGACTTCCTTACTTCAAGTTGATAACAAGGACAACCCTTAGTAAGTAAAATTCTGACCTACTGAGGTTTCTACTCTCCATATAATCATAGCCATGAAAAACATTCTCTGTTACTCATCCCAGTCAAAGGGATGTACTGAATTTTCCTCTAGTATATGATCACAGCATTTGATAAGTTGAGATTTAAGTAATCGAAGCACAGCAATTTAAAATATAGGTACATATAACAGTAGTTCATGTACTTGCTGTCTTAGTCTCTTGTGTTTTGATAAAGTACAATATAGGATCTTTTCTGCCCATGCTAGAGTAAGTCTGAAATATGACTAATGTCAGCACAGCTGCAGAATTTGGATTTATTTATGTAACATGTCGAGTTACCCCAGTGTTTTAGAAAGTAATTTAGAAGGGAAAAAAATCAGATATTTTTAAAGGGGTTCTACATGCACTTATGTTGTGTTTGAAAGATTACTTTCCTATGTTCTTAACAACATCTTCATTATTAAAATATGTTTTGTGAAAGGACATGTACTACTTTATCACTCTTGATTCAATTTGTTTTTTTTATTTCATCCGGTTTGGGATTGTGACAATAGTTAACAATTAGTAATTCAGCTAATTTGCTAACTGAAATAGGATGTAGACATTTTTAATTCCTAGTTCTTTCATATTACAACTTGAAATTTTTTTCTATAACTTATTCCCTAGTTTAAAAGTGTTTTCCCCAGAAATAATATATTCTTAATTGTTACAAACCTATTGAGATACAGATATGTTTTCATATAAAAAATTCCCTAGTTTTTTGCTGTCAGCCTTCCATAAGCTTGTAATTGTTACCTGCAAGGTATTCTTGTAGCCAGTAGTATTCTAGTTACCAGGACAGCATGCATTTCTGTTACCACTATCATTAATGTGTAGAAATACTATTTTCCATCACACTTTGTATTAGGCACAGGTAGGAGGAGTTCACAGCACATGAAACATTTATCTGTGTTGCTTCCCAGCTTTTAAATACTTTGGTTTGCCAGGGTATCTAGTGTCATGAAATGGTTGAATAAATAGAGCCAACTTACAGGACTACTTAATTAAAGAAAATAAGAATATTCTGATCCATATTTATTTTTTTAACAAAGTTATTTTGCATGGAATATGTTACATGGTTATAAGATGCTTCAAATATTTTCCATGGGAGGATTGGACATTCCCTCTTTGACCATTGTGAATCAGTTGGTTTGCAGAGTGCTTGTAAATGTCTTCTAAGTCCCTGTGCCCTTTTCTAAGTCAATATCTGTCTCCTTTGTGTTTTTGTTTTCAGGCCAGTGGAAAATATTTAGCGAGGGAGAAGCTCAGATCAGCCAAATGTGTGAAAGCAGAGTGTGCAGGACTGAGCTCGAGGATTTGGTAAAGGTTTTGTACCTTGAAAAGTCTGAAAAGGGTCACTGTTAAGGGAGACAGCACTGGAGGGAAAAACACAAGAAAACTTCTGAAAACTTGGATCTGCAGCTGGACTGCAGGCTTATTTTGCTTAAGTCAGCAGTTGCCCTAAACCCCAAAACTATAATGCAGTAATTATTCACATCATGCACAGCAAATTTGCTGCTTTATGTGTAGTGGTCTGTGTCAACTGTTCAAATATCTCCTCCAAAAGAGCAGAAGGCTCTGTGTTACTGGTGGGGGAAGGAGAAAGAAAGACTGTGCTTTCCTAGAGTTGCATTTCTTTACAAGTTAAAAAGAGAAACCAGAACATTTTTACTGTTATTATTTGGCAAGTTATTCAAACTAATGAAAAGAAGGACGCCTAATAAATGTGCAGGAGCTATGGAGAGCATTATATCCTGTCCTGATATGGTATAATTCTCCTGAATTTATACCATTTCTGGTGTTGAAATGACTCATGGATTTCTTGTAGTAGTGGAGGAAAAATAGGAGTGATACAATGTTCATGTTGGAGACATAAAAACCAGATTTAAACTAACAGACTCCTTAGCAGCCTGCCTTTGGAATGATGTCTTGTAGTTGAGCAAACAAAGTCCATAAACTGAACAGCAGGTGTTAGTGGCAATCAATATATTTTTGTAGCAATTGGAGCAAATGTTGACTTTCAAGTGGTTTTCACTGTTTCTTCCACCCACTTCTCTAAAAGTGTTAGCTCCCTATAATAACCCTAATAACTTCATTCTTCTGGGCCCTATTTACACATGCTCTTGGCTGGTAAACCACCTTCTAAAGAGATGTGGCAGAAGGTGGTGAAGTACTTGCAGTATTTTCAAAACACCTAAACCATTAAAACTCACAGTTAATAATGCCTTAAAAGTTGTGACAGAACTTAATTTATTTGTTCTGATTTGTTGCAAACATAATCTTCATTTTTCTGAGGGCGTCTCAATTCTCATGTGTCAAGAATAATTCTCTCCCATGACAAACAAAAACAGCTATAGTCTTGTAGAGCACAACAAGCAGCTGCTTGTTGTGACAACTGTTATCTTCTCAAATCTGAGAGATTCTGTTAAATTTAGTATAGCACATCTACAGTGCGTTTAAGAGAAGTGACTTTCATCTGCAGAGTAATTATAACAATTTGAAAACTGTTTCCACCAAAATCCTGCACTGCCCTGTGGCTGCAATATTGGATTAAATCCCAAGATGCAAGTGACTCTGCCTGCTTTTGCTCCCATTTTCTACTCCACAGGCACAGGAATAGTGCTGTTCAAACACAAGCTAGGAAACAAAGCTTTATGGAAATGGCCTGAGCCAGGGGCTGGAGCTTCACAGGGAGTGAAATCAACAGTGACAGGAAGGATTTTGAGGTTTGTCATTCTGCCAGTGACAGCACTCAAGGGTGTCCACATTCCTAAAGGGATGAAATTGTGGGAGAGGTTGGTGCTGAATGCCAAAAGCCCATTCAGGCAGAGCTTCACCATGGTGAGGGGATGCTTGGCTGGAGCAGCAGACCCTGGCAGCCTCCATCAGCAGTGCAGGCCTCAGGACCAGGCTTCTCCATGGCACCCAGGGCCTGGCCATGCTGTGTGTGTGAGTGGGATGCAGAGCTTCTCAACAAAGAGGAGCAAGTGAGGAGAACAGACATGAAGGTGAAGGAAAGGCTGAAGGGAATTAGGAGAAAACATCCAGGGTGATGTCAGGGCCACCCTGCTGCCCCTAGGGCTGGACAGAGAGCAGATGAGATTTGGGCATACAGGCCATTTGAAAGTGCAGCAAGTTGAAATGCAGGAACACCTGGCTAAGAGAAATCCTCTATCACTGTTCATGAAAAGAAGAACTAAGTGAACTGTCCTGCCACCTTTCCAGGGCACTGATACTTCCACAAGTCCTGTCCTGGTGTTGGATAGGGGTGTAGCATATCTAAATAAAGGCCCTAAGACCTCGCTGCACCAGAGCTGCAGTGTAACTGTAGAAGAAGCAGTTTGGCATGAGAAGCACTGATTGCACATGGCAACTACTGGGTTGAAATGTGCTGCAGGACTGTAAAATTTTATTATAAATCTTTAGGAAGAGGTTCTGAGGAATTGTAGTGTTCTGGTGAGAAGACCAGCAGTTGATTTCTCACCTAACAGGCATTGTCTGTTTGTAGCAGTAGCTGGTGGCAAAAGACTAAGTGGAAAGTGTACAGTGTTTGTAATTTTTTTATAAGGATGGCAACCTGCTTTTTTGGATTTGTGACAGGACTAGTGGAATCCAGATTGTGTATTTATTTTATCATAAACACTTCTTAAGAAAAGCAAAAAACAATCATAAGCATCATTTAGTAAAATGCAGTGTTGCGTTTTTCCGGTTTCTGGTCACTAAAGACAACAAAATACACAGTGTCATGTTTTGCATTCTCTTCATGAGATGTATGTCTGTTACAGTACTTATTTATGTACTTGTTGTACTTGTTGTATCACTTTGACCTGGTTTGATAAATTAATAAACTCTGAAGTTGATAATAAAATAAGATGGTTTGCCCAGGGTGCTGTTTGTTCAAGGTGTTTGGTTTCAGCTCCCTGTTTGCAGGTGGCTGCTGGCACCTCAAGGTCTGAAGCCATGTGCCCAGCTGGGTGCAGGGCATGACTGCCCGCTGTGAAATCAGTACTGAGATATGGAAGAAGACTAGAAACTACCCAATTTAATTCAGCTTTCACCTACCCAGCTAGATTAAAGCATTGACACCCATATATGGAAAACAACCTAAGAAGAAATCAAGCATAGCCAACTGAGAGAACAGTACAGGACTTACTGCTTTCTAGGCAAAACATATTCTGAAGTTCAGAATAATTGGGGAAATGTTGATGGAATCAATCTGTGCTAATGCCTAAAAATGAGATGGTTTTCAGAAAAATGTACATGGCTAGCAGTGTTAACTAAAATGGAGAATGTCAGCCTTGGCAAAGATGAGTGTTCAAAGTAAATCACTTTAAATCAGTAGGTACATCAAATCTGAAATCTAGAATATCTCTGGAAATTTCTAATGAAACTCATTGTTGTTATTTCATCACACCCTACAGGTGTATATTCATTTTGGCCATCTTTTCATTTTAGAAGAAGTCTGTTAGGAGAATCCTTTCCATGAGAACACACTCCAGGCACATGGGCCTGCTCTGTGTCCTAACTCCATCAGGGGCATTCACCTTCCTACTAGCTGAAGACTGAAAGTCATCAACTGTCAGGGTTGCACAGCTGCATCCCCATTGAATGTATTCTCTTGATTTCATAACATCCAAATGCTTTTTAGCAGCACACAAAATGTTATTGCTCACTTCACTTCTATCCCCTTCTCACGTACCAGGGTCATCTCTGGCTCCACAGGTCAGGAGGGGCTGGGTATGGAGGCAGGGACCCTATTCACTGCTGTGTTCTTCTGAATACTGTGAAATATACCCACACAAGTACAAGAGAAACAATGTGTCAGCCTAACTAACACTCTCCTCTTCCTACACTATTCATTTAAAAAAAGGTCAAAGCATTTCACAATTCAGATGATGACTCCTTCCAAAATAATTGATAGCACATGAAGTATTTGCGTAATGTTGGTGTGCTCTAGTGCCTATTGTGTTATCCATCTAAGATAAAAGCCAAGATTTTAGTGATTTATTGAGGGAGGGGTGAAAATTGACAAAGTTAATTCTTAGTTCCATTTATTACTTTTGTTAGAGGTTTAAAAAATGTCTCCATCTTTTGATCTGAGGTTTTGGACTGTTTTACTTTTTGGGTAAAGTATGTCTGCAGCTACATGAGTATATGAGTATGAACCCACAACCCTCCCTTCTCACATAACACCAATCCAACCATGAGCAAGAATGCGAAGCATCCAAAGCAAAAACAAGTAATTGATCTTAACCCTGCAAAACAGTTTTTAATGTAGGCACACTGGATGATAGTTCATTCAGTAAATGCAGTGAGCCTGATTGCACTACCACTTAAAGTAAAAAAATTCCAGTCTGTCCTCAAGTGACCTCAGCTCAAGAGACAGAGACAGTACATCACACAAAGCATAACATGTGGCTAACTACTACAAACAACACCCATAGCTAGTTATCTCTCCACCAAGATCCAATCTATCTCCTATAGATTTACATTCCTCTTTCTCTCTGCTTTGTTCCAGGATCACACCACCACAAAATCAGGTGTGTTAAGGCCACAATAAATTAAAACTGTATTCTATTCCCACTGATGGAAACAGCAAAAATCCCAGTCTCTTTTAAAAGGGGTCATACAGATACATACTGTACTGGCATTAAACCCACTGCAGTATACTCTAGAAATTCATGTGTACCAAAGTTACATTTTATACTTTTCACAGATTCCCAGTCACTTCATGTTCCCTGGACAGAACTGTTGCTCTAGCCTGGTTCTCCCCAGCTCAGTTCTCTCCTCTGCCAACAGCTAGGATGGGACCATGAATTTGAGTTCTAATTATAGAGGTATAAATAGAAGTCTAGTAATGCTTAAGGTTTATATACTGGGGTATTTTTGTTCCACATCTCTAAAAGGGAAGAGCCAGACTTCCCAGCTAACACATCTAGCTTGACATTAACATGGCATTTATTTTCATTTCCTGTATTGAAGTGTTGGGCAGTGTGGCCAGCTTTCATGCTGCTAAATGCAGTTTGTGGTAGCTGCAGCTCAACAGAGACTGAAATAGTTTCTACACAAACTTTTCTTAGTGTATTTAGGGTGGAATGGGAAATGTTATAGAAACATCAAACAAGAAAAGTGAGCTCTTGGGCCAGCTTTTTCCTTAGTGAAATAAAAAGACATTATGTAGAAGTATTTATAGTTATGGCTGCATAACTATCCATAACCTAATAGACAACAGTCACCAACTCATCAATCTTCACAAAGGTCTTTCTAGAAAAAGGAAGATTAGACTTTAAATGTGGTTATTTAGTTAACCAAAAAAATATTCATGGAGACAGATATACTACTCCAAGTGATGATATGTTCCAGAAAGCTGAGTTTTCATATCTGAGATCATGTTTTCAATTCTGTGCTATTAGAAAATATTTCCTTGCTTTGAGTGCCATGTTATAAATCCACATAAGCCAAGTCTCACAAAATCTTTGGGTTTAGATCTAGCCAGGCAGTGGCGTCCTTTCAAAAATGGTCCAATGACAACATTAAAAAGCATTAGGGGATGTTTACAATCAGAACTGATTATCCACTAAGTTTAACTTCATTTATATTAATGCAAACCAGGTGTAAAATTATGCAATCAAATCCTACCAGTAGCCCTTCTCACTCACTTCACACTATGTAAATTATGATAAGAAAGTAAAAAAAGAATAAAAAGAACAAAAAAAGAGTGATTTTGAGCTTCAGCAAATGTGCCAGAATTCTGGAAAGAAAACTCCTGCTGCTGTTTTGTTTGAAAGACTAAGTTTATAAATTATGGATTGTTTTCACAAACAAAACTAAAAGAAAAGCAGGTTTTCTTATTAATTTGGCCTACAGTCTCTTTTATTTTGCAATCATAAGCAACTGAAAAATTCTATTGATAATAATGGTCAAAGCCCACAGGGACTTAAGAACTTACACCAGCTTTTTCCACCCTGATTTTTCTTCTTACTTCAAAGTCAGACATCTTTTAGAGACCTTCATAAACTGATGAGTCCCTGCGGAAGAGACTGGGTTCTTCCCATGACATCAGCCTATAACAAGCTCCCAATGTCTTTATAGTCTGCATGTGTTGGGAATTATTTACCCCATGTAAATGATGTCCATGATGAGATCACTCTTATTAAGACAAAACTATCATAACCACTGTGCTCATGATGATTGCAGCTCACATTAATGCATTGAGTGTCTAGGAAAATGTACTTTTCAAGCAAGAAGTTAAGCAAACCCCAGAGAAACTGAGGAGCAGAGAAACTTCTGACAGCTGCAAAAATGCATTTGAATACTGAACACTGCAAACTGCAGGTCTTTTTCCTGGCCTCTCCACCAAGTAGTGAATTTCTTAAGAGACTTTTTTTTTTTTTTGCTGTGATTAAAATATTGAAAGGAGCTTCTGCTGGAGTAGTACCTCTAGAATAAAGTTTCAGCAAAATCTATCTGCTGGAAGACTTTCAAAGCCAAGAATTCACTAAAAGGCAAATGGGGTTTCCAATTCTTAGATTACACAGCTCAAATATAGCAGAAACTCACTGCCTGTCACTGTTCCCTTAAAATATATTTCTTCATAAATCTACATAATAGTCTTGAAGGATTTTGTGAAATTCAAGTAGAAAAAGATAAGTCAAGTAGTATTTCAAAGGAAATTATTAGATCAAATTCTGTGCAAATCTGTCTATTTGCACATTAGAGGGACATCTGACTCAACAAAGGAAGGAGCACTTCAATCTGGACAGAAGGCACAAAAAATTAGGGAAAATATGACATTGTCTGTTACATTGTCTGTTATAAGTGTAAAGGAGAAAAACTTTTCTCATCTTCTCGTTCTCATTTTAAATTGCAGCTTTCAGAGACATTGAAAATCATTAATTGCTCTCCTGAAGTTGCTGAACAACTTGTGAAATCTTAATAGATTTCCAAACAGAGGTTCCCAGGAGACTGCTTGGCCCGGAGGATCAGTAAAGAGAGTAGAGCAGTTGTCACTTTGAGTTTTACTCCAGGGCAGTGGGCTGAACCCAGCAGACTAGCTTTTATTTCCATCTCAGAAATCACATCCAAAGACCTTGCTTGTACAACAAGATTGCTCTGGTCTAGTACCTGAAAGGCAGTCAAGGTGAACCCCAGGATCTCTTCTGGGGCTGCCTCCAGCAGCCTTAAAGCCACTGCTACTGTTCTACCATATGTTGCCAAACATATTTTAACAAAAAAAAAAAAAAAAGTCAAAACTATAGACTGCTCCCTGGCATCAAAATAACCTGACAGATGTGATCTTCTCTACCAGCTTCCCTCCAGTCCCAGAGGTAGGGACATCTATTCCACTGTGAAAAAAATCTGGTAAATCAAGATTCTGTGACCCAAAAAAGCACAAGAGCCAAAATCTGCTTCCTAAGAACTTTTGGTGACCCTGCTTGGAGAAACTCTGTAAAATTCCATCTCTGCTGCCTGGGAACTCACAAAAGATCCTGGCCCATTTCTAAAAAAGCTTGTGAAAAGTCAGTCTGCCCCTGCCAACAGCACAACTATTATGGTCAGTAATTGCCATCTGAGAGAGAATCCCAAAAGAAAGCTGGCAATTAATCTTAGGAGAGCTCAGAATGATGTAATGTTTGACAATAAGCTTTTGAGTTAAAACAGGTAGTCCAGTAAGTTGAAAGTGCATTCAAATAAAATATTTTATAGATCAAAGGGTTTTTCTTTCTGACAAACTTTCAGGTGCCTCATAAACTCTTCAATTTGAAGATCTGACTGCTGCATAAGAGATAGCAAACTTGGGGAGGAAATGAGAAAATTTAACATAACCCCTTCAAAATGAACTTTTAAGTAAGTTAAAACAGATTTTGTGCTCTTTTTTTTCACCTTTAATTCTGCCCTATAAGCTAACTACTTTGGATCTGCTTAGATCTTTTTTCTCCATTATAAAAACTCAGTAACTCCTCACTGGAAACACGTCATCTTCCATTATCCTAATACAACTTATTTTTCCAAAATAATAAATAAAATAGGGTAAAATCAAGCTTAAGGTAATGATGGAACTCTTTTATGAAGTGAATTGGTGCTGTCTGTGTCAATACTGTCTGTTTAATCACAGTCTAACATTTTAATTATGTATATAGCTAAGGATTTGCTTGCATTGGCTTAATTATTCTGCATGATAATATGAACAAAGGGCCTCTGTTAAAGTAATCAACAAGAATTTTAGCTGGCTGAGTTTCCTCAAATGTTCCAAGAGCAATGAAAGATCTGATCATTAAGCATTTACTGCCCCTGAGAGCTATTTTAAACCTGTTCCCTTCATATCACAGCTGGCCTCAAATTCTTTTTATCTGAAAGCCCTAGTGAGACAGAACAAAAGAATGTTTCTCATTTGCAGTGAGCTGTCTGTGTCATCTGTGTGATGTTCACTAGCAGGAGATGTCTATCTTAATGAGCTTTTGGCCAGGAACAGCGCTGCCACTTTCTAACTTTTGTCCAGTTCACAGGGCTCCTGATGCAGGGTGCTCTGGATGTGTTAGAATTGTAAATGAGCCCCAGAAGTGCACATTGCCCAAGGATCCCACAGTGACAATTAAGCAATAGTCTCTGCTCTTGGGGGCCTCTCCTGCTAGATAATTGACCCCCCAGATAATTGACCCCGACGGGAGCTATGCAGAGAACCCACGCTGAAGGTGAGGACGCACAACAGAAGTGAAGGTTCATTATCTTTCAATGAAAAGCAAGTTAGCACCAACAGCAACTGGGTTTTAAAGGACCAAAGGGTTAAAGCTTTCACTTTTTGAAGATTTACCATTAATTTCTCCTTTGCCCAACAAACCCTGACTGTTTTGAAATACACTCTATTTTAGTGGGTCCCAGGAATCAGATAAATGGTAGCCAAGCAAACACTCTGAGCCTACCCACACGTATGGAAAAAGAGAGTCCAAGAATCCTAAAACTTGTATAGAGTAAGACACAATAATAGTAATGACACATGTCTTGGTTTAAAAGCTTAACTACTATAGTAGTAGTACTGTAGCTAGCTGAGGCAGAGAAGTTCCCAAACTGTGGCTCTTCTTGTTCTTGGAACTGTTTAACCCTGTTCTGGACTGAAAACTCAGGAAAACACCAGGAGCTCACACCTGGGGGCCACCAGGGCCTGGGATGAGGCATTTGCCAGCACAGGAGGGACTGATAAGAGACTGAGCCAGCTGAGCTACATCCCACAACAAGGACTTTCTGAATTTGCCATCTCTTCAGAACAGTGAGAGGTTTTATTGTTTAATATTATTTACATTTTTTTATGCTTTTCTCCCAGGAAATCTTTTCCTGAACCAGCTGGGCAAGGGGCTGCTTAAATCTGCTTTCTAGAGAGACTCCTTTGGAAGTTTCCTCCCATATTTGCCTTAAACCAGGACACTGTGTCACCACTACAGCTAATTCAATCTCAAGTTCACTGTGGATCAATTTTATATTTCTCCTATTGAGTACAGATTACTCCTGCATCTGTGTTCTTGTTTGGCACTCAGCCTGTTGTGCTGCCCAGCAGCCTCAGCCCCATACCATTCACTCATTCCCTGACCTATCACTCCTGCTAACAGGCCTTATCATTTTCCCTGGGTTTATCATTTCTCTCTGCTTTTCAGTTCCTCTGCCCCTCAGACTGCAATGCAGATTCCTTTCCAAACATCTTATTTATGCAGTTGACCATTTCAGTGAAAATGCAGTGGTGATGAATGGTCTTTTTGAATAAACTTGTGCCAAAAAGAATGAGCATAGCTGCAGGGAGAAAGTGTGGTGTCCCGCTGTACAGTGGAGAGGCAGCAGTGCCATAAGCCTGTCCTGCTGCTCAGGAGAGTGGCTCGAGGTGACAGTTACATTGTTAACAAGTTACGTCATTAAATGAGGTGATAATAAATATGTATTTTTCAATTCCCACTCATTAAAAAAGTCAAAGCCTTTCCAGAGCTGACTATTTGCAGGATCCTACTTGCTTCATCTATATTCTAGTCCAGTCCCTGAAGGTTTTCCCTCACCTAATCTGCATTTTTCCTCATTATTTTCTCCTTCCACAAATTCAATTAGTTTTGGCCACCAACTCAGAAATGCCAAAGGCTATAGGAGAACAGTGTGGGGTTTTTTGTCTCATCTGATTGGCAAGGGCTGCTGTTAAAAAGCCTGAAAAATAAAAGGAGAAATAAAATGAGGCAAAACAATGAAACTCCTACAATGCACCTGTGGTTTTAGAGAGCTGGCTGTTTGTAAGGCTGTAGTCTGTCTTCCTCAAATCTGCCTTTTTGAGACATTAATATTCACTCCTGATAGGGGATGGTGAGAAGTAAGGAAGCAAAATGTATACAGTTGTGCAGATGGCAAATATGAGGGAAGGCTTTGTAATGGAAAAGAAAAAGTAAAGAAACTACCACACTAGTCTTGTGTCTTGCTGCACAGGTATGGCTGATTTACTTTGCAAATCTTCAGCAGTTTCCTGGGCAGCACTTTGTTGCTTGCTTTCATGCAAGCTGTGGTCTTAGCTCCCATGTTTGGCACAGTTCCTCTGCAGCATGAACCTGATTTCCAAACATGCTTCCCCCACCACAGCCATTAGAGTGGACTATGAAATATTCACAGCTGCACAAGTGGTCACAACAGAAAAAAACTATTCCCTGAACTGTTCACAAATGCCAATATATCTGGCACAGTAATGGAATGATGGCCTGGGGAGAAGGGCAGATATCTGCCAGTCCTACCATAAGAGCTATACTGAGTCAAGCCCCAGATTTCACAATTCACGTTTCACTGTTGTCAAGCAGATGATACCCAGCACATGCTGAAAAAAAACCAAACAAGACATCTCAGACTTCATTGTGGTCTCCAAAAATGCAAATCCCAGCATCTATCTGGATCATTGGATATCATTTGGGGATCAAAAAAAATTATCTACGGAGCTCTGTAAACATCAGAACATCACCAGAAAATGCACAGAGAAGTATCTTCTCATACCATCCATTTCTCTGGCTTGCAAATTTCAAAAAATGTTGGCTAATGGAAGAGTTTTCCCACTGAAGTTATTTTTATGCAATTCACAATCATTTACTAATCCTGGCATCTGAAAATACAGCTCTGTATTAGATATGTTTTTAGATATTAGATACATACAGCTCTGCATTATATATGTTATTAGATTTTTATTCAGAACCAATTATAGAATTAATCACCTTTGATTTGGGAGGAAGAACAATTCCAGTTCTCTATAGTATGGATTTGCCTCAGTACATAGGAAAAGTCAGCCAGAGAATCCCCAGGACAACAGGTATGGATGTGATATAAGCATCTCCCTGTGTTCAAGTCAAACAATTTCTACCAGGAGCTATGTAAACCCCGAGATCCTAACAAAACCGTGCCTTTCTCCTTCCTTGATCTAGAGAATAGCAGCAAATTCAAAACTGGTAAAAAAGAAAATCTCTTCTGCCAGCAGTCTTCAAAACCACTGTGGCAGGAGACCACACACAGGAATCCAGAGTGTTAAAAATAGATTAGAAACTTATGTGAATAAGAAAACCAATATTTAAACCTCTAATCATTTTTATAATGTGACAGGGAGAAAGAAGAAAATCTGAACTGATTTCTGGCACTAGCCAGTGTTAGCATTCTGGCATCAGTTTCCATACACAGATCTACCAGAATAGAAACAACTACCATTAAAACAGTTTTAAAAAAATAAACTTGCTTTCACTACAGATAATAACACTTCTCCCCACCCTGAAAAAACATCCTTTTATTTGTCAAGTCAGGAAAAAAGGTCATGATAGTTTTCATAAAATTTGGACAATTTTCAGCCCAGCTCCAATGACAAATGACAGCTGAGAGCCTTAAAGTTCTTAAAGTGTAGGAGGAAGGGAGAGCTCTACACTGAGGGATTCATGCTTTCCTGTATGTGCATCTCTGTATTATTTCTATTTTACATGTTTATAAAAGAATTTATACATGTAGATCTCCATTCCTTAATTTATACCTGTTTTAAGGAAAGTTTTATCTCTGTCTCTCCTGCCTGCCCTTCCAGTTCTCTCTTAATGCCTTGACCATCTGTGTTAATTTCTGAAAAAGCCCCAACTGCAGTTTTCTGACAAGAAAAAGAAAAAAAATATGGTTTTGAGAAATATTCTTCATTCTGCCTTTCTCCACTTAGCCCTCTTTTCTTACTGCACTGGTTTTGGCTGGGGTAGAGTTAATTTTCTCCATAGTAGCTGGTATGAAGCTGTGGTTTGGATTTCTGCTGGAAACAATGTTGATAATTCAGGGATGTTTTCCTTATTGCTGAGCAGTGCTGACACACAGTCAAGGCCTTTTCTGTTCCACACCAGCAAGAGGCTGGGGGTGCACAAGGGGCTGGGAGGAGACAGGGCCGGGGCAGCTGCCCCCAGGTGACCCAAGGGACATCCCAGACCAAATGGCACCATGTAAACTGGGGGGAAGAAGTAAGAGGGACAAAACACACCCACAGCTGAGCTGCCTGCTTGTGTGTAATGCTTACAGACGAATGGACTCTGGGCTGCAATGACCTGCAAGAACTAATTATTGGAAGGCAAACATATACCAAAGTTGTGAAGATATCTCCCAGTGCAAAATGCAGCCTCTTCTGATGCAGCATGTTGAGTAGCACAAGGCAGAAGCATTGCCTGCCATGCATGTAAGCAGGATCCTTCCTGGCCAAATGGTTTGTTTCAGAGTTGGAAGATGGTGGCTACACAGTTCATTTATGGACTGTTGGAATAGCTGCTCAATCTAGCTTTGAGATTCTACCCACAATTTCCTCCTAAGTGAAAAGAAGACCTCCATCAAGCATGGTTAGATCCACTCCACCCAGCCTTAACAAAGCTCCAGAGCAGAGTAAGCACAACAACGTTTGCAGGGGTTTTGTCCTACACTTTCAAACTGAGATCTGGTTGTGCAGATTCAGTCACCAGGCAGAAATCTCAGAGTACTTGTTCTTTAAGAAGTAATATTTCCCTAGTATCTAAAACTAGACACCCAAAGAATAAATAAATCTGCAGCGCTAATAATCAACTTCCTAATTTCACTAGTAGCAGCTTTTGCAAGGATAATTTAATTCTTCTGTTTCATCTAGGACTGCAGCTTGTAAACTCCTTTGAGGATCCCTACCAGGAATTCATCAGCATGAAGGATATATACTTGGAAGATCATAATCAAGTCAATCAAGGGGAGAAATTCAAAAGCTTTGCCACTAAAGGAGTCAAACATAAAAGCCTCCCTGAGGGGGGTAGAGGTTTATGTACCATGCCTGGCCTATGTTAAGAAAATTAAAACTTGTTTCACAACATAAAAGAACCAAAGTGTCAAGTCACTAAAACCAGTTTCCAGTACAGATGCCCTGTTTGAGACTGGTTTATGAGGGAAATACAAATTTATAATGCTTTTAAAGAAACACAACTGACAAAAACATAACTAAGGGATATATACAAGGCAGACAGCACGTAACATAAATTAAACAAGGACAATTTAAATGCAATTTAGCAGCCATCCATGTTGTTATAACAAAGAACACTTCTATTTATATCCATGGCAAACTTCTTACTATTTTCAAAGGAAATGTTTGCAGAGTGGATTCTTCTAAGTATCTGTCTAACATAAGAGTTGAAGTTTGCTCTTATTATTTCCCAGAATCTTTTCAGATAGGGTAGCAGTGCTTGAGAAAGGGAATCCAGACTGCTGCTGGGGAATGGGTGTCAATTGATGGAAAATGGGTTTGGGTTTGTTGCTTTTGGGTTCTGTTGCATAAGGTGATTCTCCACTTCCACCCACTCAGCAATTTTGTTTTGAAAGCCTGCATATATAAAGTGACACATGTTCTAAATACATCATTCAGAGAAGGATGGGAAGAAGTCAGTTTTCTGAAGAAGGCTGTCAGTGTTGTCGAGGAGAGAACAGGTTATAAACTGATTGTTACAAGGCACAATTCAAAAAAACAAGGTATCATTTTTCCTTGCATGTAAAAATAAAAATGATAATCCACTAATCCCTTTGAAACTGTGTCATTTAGAGGATCCAGTAGAAATGAAATAGAAATGTGGCTGTATAACTAGGTAAACATTTTGTTGCCTCCAAGAAGAGCTATAAAGAATCTGGTGGGTATATTTCAAAGCTGCCTTAGGGAAAGGATGTCTAATCCCCATTAAAATTAACAGAAACCGGCTCCTCAAACCCAGTCAGTGGCTTTGAAGAATGAGCTCTGTGGGGTAATGCACAGTATCAAAGAGCAGGGATGAGTTGTGTGGCTCCCTCCATCACATGGGAGTCACCTGTAGCTTTGCCTGAATGAAAAGGAAGTGGGGGAAAGGAAGACAAAAAATCCCAGTAAGAGTAACAGTACTAACAACAACAACAGCAATAATAATGATAGAGATTGAACTAAAAAGCCAGATGGAAATTCCCAATAGACTTTAATAAATTCAAACATTGTGGAAGGTTTTATAATGGTAACTGGAATTGTCTGACTGAACTCAAGACTCAGATCTGTTTTGGTATAATGATACAATTTAGCAAATCATTATTGGAAGAATAGTGACCTATTTGAAAGTTTGCTCATTTTCTGATTTGAACCTCTTAAGGTTAAAGACAAGCTATAAACAGTCATTAGAAAGAAAAACATTAAAATCTGAATGTAAATGGTGAGAACTTCCAGCTATCCAAATGACAGACACATTAAGGTCCCTTCCAATCCAACCCATTCTATGACTCAATAACAAAATTTAGAGATAGCAACTTATAAAATTATAAAAGGAAAATGATTAATGCAGAACAGCAATTTCCAGAACTTACAGGCACAGGACATAGTTGAAAAAAGGTTAATTTGATTTACTGAATATTTACTGAAATATTAAGTAAGTGAATAAAAATATTAACAAATTAAAAATATCAGCAGTTTCATAAGATTGGATCAACAGTTCACATTTAGGAATTTGTCATCATTTATTTAGCTGGGATTCCCAAAAAATACGCTGATAATGGGTGTGAGATTCACATCTCTCCCTGAATCCACCTGCAGCAGCCTTTGGCAGTGCTGAGAAAAACAGGACTGGAGTGAAAAAAATTCAGCACTGCTGCAGCCAGCTCTTCCAGCCCCACAGAGAGATTTAAAATGAACTTGAACTTAAAAATCTCATGCTCTTACTTTTTTTACGGTAAAAACTCTCCTCTGGAAAGACTCCCACAACAAAAGAAAAAATGACTTGCTTTGAGATTATGTACAAAATCTTTTTCTTTTAGCCTCTTTCAGTATTTGGAGGTGGTGTTTGCTGCAATGCAGAAAAACACACAGGAGTTGAAATGAGAACTTTGACATTAAGTTTTCCTTTCAACTAAACAGATCCTGCCTTCCAAACAACTCACACTTGGTTAGGAGCTTTTCACTCAGCTTCTCTCCTGACCTCTGGCTTAAGGGGTTTTATTTCTACTGAGTAAAACGAGAGTGGGTCCATTCTTAGGTGCCAAATTAGAGTGAAAATCACCACAAAAACATCAATAATGCTTAACATTACCAGAAGTAAATTAAGTCTAACTAAACAAGTCATGGCAAACAGAGTAAACTCACACTCTAGGGTGGACTTTCACACAGAAGGCAGCTATAAACTGAGTGTGGCCTGCAAATCCATCAGCCCCCTGCCTCTACCTAATGAGACTCTTTTCTTTATTGCATTTTTATAGACTTATAAAAGCAGCATAGGATGGATTATATGGGCTGTCTGTCTACTCTGTCCATCTGTGGCTCTATTGGTGTTTACTCCCATAGACAGGATAGTACCCGGCAGGGGTTGGAACTTAAAGAAATACAGAGGTGATTGAGAGACTTCTAAAAAATAACAAAACAACAACAGACATACATCCACTTCCCCAGTAAAACACTGATTCCAACAATACCAGTTTGTAACAAGCACTGTAAAATCAATATGAGTCAACAGGAAAACTTCTCTACAAATGCAGCACAACACTTCAATAGCTTTGTGTGAGATCCATGTGAATGTCAGTCCTAATTCATGTTAAAAACACAGACAATTTCTCAGAACTCTAAATGGAACATAATTATTTTAAAAAAACAGGTCATGTCTATTTGGATAGACTTATTTCAAAGTTCTAGGATAATGACTTCATTTAATATGCATTACACAAGACATTTTTGGAGCTATTCCCATAGAATCAAAGCCTTCCTGTCCACGTAACTCAATTTTGTGATTCTTTATTTTGTCAGTGTTGCTGTAAACAATGTGCTGCCCATGGCAGGGAGGAGAAAGGAGAGATTTCTTTAAGGAAAAGTCATCCCTGCTCAGAATTCTGTAGTTACATTTACCAGCTGCATAAGTGTTCTGATAAACTGCCAAAAAGGGTCACTATAAAGCAACACTCCTTTAAAGTTTTAATCCTTATTAAAGGAAATTATCTGGAGTCTCTCCAGAAACATTTTGAGGGGGAGAAAGGGGCAAAAGCTTCCGCAGAAGATCAAATGTTGTTGATTATATATTCATTACCAGCATAACTGCTAACTTCAGTAAATTAACAAGGAACTTTTATTTTATCCAATCAAGCTCTTGTTAAAGATAACAAGTTCTTTTCATTCCTCATACATTTGTGTAACAGTCACTTTTCTGGAACTCATCAAAGTTTGTTGCAAATCCATGTGAAAGTACCACTCTCTCTTTTAACTCCTTAAAATAATAATGAAACCTTATGATCACAGTGAAAATGCACTGGTTACATTAAAATATTAAAAAAAAAATTGGGAATTACAGAGAAATCTGCCCCAGTACCAGCAAAGAGACTGATATTGCACAGCAGAAGCATCCTAAAATGATAAGTATTTCACACTTGTTCTTTATTGTTTTGTTCACACAGAAGAAGCTTAGTTAAACAGTCTTTTTAGGAAATCTGAGAGTGCAACAAAGATCCATAATGGTTTCATTTTAGAGAAGGCATTCACTCAAATATTAATTGCTAAAAAGCTATTTTACATTATCAGTTCAACCATATTATTATGTTAAGAATCCTGTCTTTATCAAATAACCAAAACTGGAAGGGAAGAATGTTTGGCTTTGAAGCTTTTCACTAATAATACATTTTACAGCAAGTTAAGTATTTTCTAAAAAAATAACTACTTCAAAAGCAAATATCTTGGTGACAGACTGTTGCACTGAGATCCCTTTCTTACATGCCATGCTCTAAATACATATTTTTCATCCATTTCATTTGTCTGCTCTCCAAGTTTACCAGTGATGAAAGAAACCTTTCTGGAAACTATTTAAGAAAGTTCCAATGCCCACTGAAATCAATGTCTAGACTGGATTAGTCTAATATGAGAATTTTTCCTAAAATCTCAAAATTATCCCTACAATTAAGCATGATAAAAGCACACAAAATTGATGAGAATCATTTTAAAAAGGCAATGCAAACCATTTTTCTCAGTCCCTCTTCTCTAGCAGTACAAAAAGAAAATAAAACCTAATGCATAAACCATGCATTTTTACATAGGTCAGCTAAAAATCTGCCTAATTCACAGTAATGTGTTTCCACAATTGTAAATGTTTTTTCTGACAATCAATCAGCCACTTATTGCTTATTACTAATATGCTCAAAGCCCTTTGTTCCAACAAGTTAAGTAGGAGTTTTTACTGGAAGTGTACTTCTTTTGTTTATTTCTTTTCCATTTCTGTTGGCCAGAATGAAATAGATGCACAGAGAAGCTGAACATGAAGATGGACATTTCTTCTCCTCCCAGTAGGACACAAGTTGTATCTGGGCAGCTTTCCATTGTCTGATGTCCCAGCATAGGAGTGTCTGAAAATCATCTGCAGCAGCACAGTCCAAAAGTCAAGAGGTGACGGAGAGAGAGCAGCCACCTGCAGTCTTTTTATTTCTGCAAAATAACAAATACATTCAACTTAAAATGTTCTTGGTCAACTCTGTCATCCTGTAACTCTCATGTAATGTATCCCTCCTTCAAAGCAGTCTAAGGTTCATTGGCACTGATTAGATGAAAACAGTCATGGCTACTAACTAACACTATGTAATGAGTGATGGAAGGCTGATGAAGCAGCACAGTGGATTGCAGCATAAGCCCTCATTCGACTCAGCAGAGTCAGTGCTCAATGCTGTCACTGATTTTCTGCAGTCTCAAGCAAGTGACCTCATTTTTGTGACATCCTTATGCTGTGCAGATCAAGAAAGGAAGGGTTCTAGCATTCTGCTGCTGCTTTGGGGCTGGTTTGGCCCTTGCTCTCAGCCAAGGTCTCTCAGCTACCTCAGGCCATGAACAGCGCAGCTTTTACCTTGGAGCCAAAATGCTACAGCACATCTTGTGTTTGCCCTCCTATCCTGGCTTGTTTCTCTGTAGAGTCTGTTGATGTCACTTTGGGGACAGGACAAGAGGACATGGCCTCAAGCTGTTCCAGGGAGGTTCAGGAGGGACATCAGGAGGAGTTTCTTCATACAAAGAGTTGTAAAGCATTGAAGTGGGCTGCCCATGGAGATGGTGGAGTCACCATCCCTGGCAGTGCTAAGGAAATGACTGGACATGGCACTTAGTGCCATGGTCTAGATGACAAGGTAGTGATCAGTCCAAGACTAGACTCTGTGATCTCAGAGGTTTTTTCCAACCTCACTGACTCTGTGATTCATGAGTAACCCAAGCTGTCTACTTGGACAATGGCAGATACAAGGACAATTCACCTAGGTACAGGAGGAGAGAAAAGTCCTGGATACAATGTGGGATTTAAGAGGTGAAAACTGGTGCCCCACATACACCCTAGTGTCCCACATTTTTTACTGAACTGGAAAGTCCTAGCTCAAACTGAACTGAACGGTGTTGTCCCAGTGTTTCTGGAAGATGTGGTTTCCTTGCAGAACGAGAACACAACGTGCTGCTCTGTCACCACAGCACTGCTTCTCTCCCACTGAAGGGTTCTCTGCAAAATACATCAGGTAATACCTGTATTCACTAAGATAGTCCTTCCCCCTGTCCTAGGGTGACTTTATGGTGCTGGTATCCCCAATTATCTATTCTGTTTCTGCTGGATATTAAGTTCTGCACCTTTCAGACCAGTTCCAAGAGTGAAGGGGGGCAGAAGAAGCACACAGTTTGTCTGCAGAAACTGCACTTGCTCCCACACGTTCCTGCTCCTGGACTGTGCTGCCTGCAGCACAGACAGACAGTGAGACTGTCCTTTGCTTTTTAGTTAGGTTTCTTAGCTATCTGAGGCAGAGAAGTTCCCCAAACTGTGGCTTTTCTTGTTCTTGGAACTGTTTAACCCTGTTCTGGACTGAAAACTCAAGAAAACACCAGGAGCTCACACCTGGGGGCCACCAGGGCCTGGGATGAGGCATTTGCCAGCACAGGAGGGACTGATAAGAGACTGAGCCAGCTGAGCTACACCCCACAACAAGGACTTTCTGAATTTGCCATCTCTTCAGAACAGTGAAAAGTTTTATTGGTTTTTTGTGGGTTTTTTTTAAGCTTGTGAATACTTTGTTTGTTAAATAAAGAGGGTTTTTTCCACTTTTCTCCAAGGAAATCTTTTCCCAAACCAGTTGGGGGAGGGATCGCTTGAATCTGCTTTCTAGAGAGACTCCTTTGGAAGTTTCCTTCCAAATTTGCCCTAATCAAGGACACCACCCAAGGATGCACCGTCACAGTGAGATCTAGGAAGGAGAAAAACAGCAGATACCTAAGAAAAGACAAAGAAGTTGTCTTTCCAAAAGAAAAGAACCTGTCCAGAAAAGATGAAGAATTGATGATGGAAGAGAAATTGCAGAGAAAGAAAACAAAATGGACTTGGTTCACAAAAATCTCTCATAAACAATCACAACAATAAATTGGCTCTGTGTGCCAGAAACTGCCACAAATTAGTTATGATTCTTCTTTATATGTGTTAAAACAAATCTGCTGTAATCGAAGTTTGATGGTACATAATCTGCAACACCAAGAAAATTCAGTCAGCCTTCCCTTCAGAAGCAGACTCTTGCTCTAGCAGCAGCCCAGGTTCACAGGTGTTCTGCTTGGGTTAGGGATTTTTCCATTCTTTGAAACAGGCAAAATGTCAGGAAAGCTACTCTGCCACAGTTAGCACATAAAGAAATACCTTAAAGACTTTTCTCACAGCAGCAGGCAGAAAGAAACACTAACAATATCTGGGGAATTCTCCAAACAAAAGACAACATAAAGATTTGCTTGTGTATTAAAAGCTTTAAAATGCAACAGCCTATGAACAGAAAATATTAAAAAATTAATTATATATAAGACAGGTAATAACACCCATACATACATTTTCTTCTTTGGACCATAGATTTATTGGCTGATGCAGGTTACATGTGTATTCTACACCTTGTACAATTCAGAAGCAACAATCTCTGCCAATGATATTTATCATGTGTTGAAATGATGATTGAAATTTGAACATTTAAAACTGCAAAATGACCTTAATATGTAGGGGGAAATGTTTCATTCTAGTACAAACAGCAATTACACATCATTAGATATAAGCTAAAGCTTCTATATTTTTTTCCACTTGTCTTTGCTTGCTTTGTTTCTGCACTTTCATCCCATTAAATTCATTGGCCAACACTGTTATTAGTTTTAATAATAATTTCATAATTAACCAAATGGAAAAAAAAACCACCAAACCAGAATGTTTCCAATTCCCTAAAACCCAGATCTTACCCACCCACTCCAACATCTGCAGATGGTAAGCACAGTCTGTCTCTTCTTTAATATCAATAATGTTAGCTGCTAATATCTACATACAATAATCTTTTGATCTATACTGGGACTACTTGTCTGGCCCAGTTCTGCACTCATTGCTCAGGCAAAGCTAACTTGAATCAAAGAGAACTTAGTTCAATTAAAGGCTAAAGGAAAGAGTTTTTACTTTGCTCTTGGCAGTAAGTGCACTGGAAGAGTCCCATAAAACACAGCAGTGTTATGGGGATATTTGCCTTTGCATTTAGCAGCTGCAAGAAGGTGTCTCAACTCTGTGAGTCAGCCCTGCTTCAGTAAAGCAACTCATGTTAATATATATGCACAGATTTTTTTGTGGAGCCAACAGGTTTTAGTAGGAACTGGTTATGTTCTGCTGGAGTATCTCTTACAATTTTAGAATTTTAGAAAGGACATAATTAAGCAGCAATAAAGTGTGAGAGACACTGAGGACTTTCAGTCTCAAGCATTTAAAAAACAAGTCAAATCCAAATACACTTTTTCATTGACCTTGGACTTTTTAAAACAGATTTGAAGTCTTTGAGGTTTGTGTTTCTGAGTTTTTCTCACAAGGGGCTAGAGAACATTTTTTGAAAACCAAGATGCTTGCAGAATCAAATTATTTTAGGAGCTGAGGCTCTAGGAAAAAAAATTACTGAAAATCATCAAAAAGCCATTAGCTATTTCTGTTGGGTAGGTAGTTTAGGGACCTAGTTCCCTCCACAGATGTTCTTTTGAGGAATGTTGCTGCAACCATTCCAGACAAAAGAGATGCAAGAAAATTTGGGGTTTTGTGACCAGAGTGGTGATTGCATACATGCACTGAAGGCTGAGCAGACTGTATTTCACCAGTTGATGGTTATTCCCAGGACATGCAATTAAAATGCAGCTGTTCATTAGGAAAATGATACACTATTCTTGCATAAGTAAGGTGTGTAGTGAGCAAATAAAGGGGTCATTTTTGGTCCAAAGCCAGTATCTGAATAAATGCTGGATGGGAGATTTGATATACAATTTGACAATAAGCAATAAAGAGGCAAGGCTTGTACCAAAAGCAACAACAAACTTTTGAAAGCTGAAAACATTACTGGGAAAACATCTTCAAAAATACTTTTAATAGACAAGAAAGATCAACATCAGCAACACTTGTAGTGAATTTATCTAGTTAAAGCATCACTTAATTCTAGGAACTTTTCTTTCTTGAAATAAATACCAGCCCAAATGGCAGCTGATCTGGTTGTTAGCTAAAATAGGAAAAGAAAACCACTTGCTGCTATGCTCTTTATTCATCTTATTCATCACTGACTCGCATTCCTCTAAGCGTTTGTATCTGGGGGAAGACATCCCCATGTTTGCAGCCTGGTATTAGCAAATTCTGAAAGGGTGCTATATAATCACGACTTCACAAAACCTGGTCACACAGGATACTCTGTTCACAGGACACAAGTGGCCCTTCTCCCAAGATCTGTGGATTTATCCACAAGTAAGCCCTTTCCAGTCTGGATTCCCTCACCAAGGTAGCAGGTGTGGTTTTGCATTCTTCATTAAAACTTTTTTTGACTCTGTAATTCAAATATCCATCAGTATGTTTAGAGAGGAAAGACTGTTCAATACATACACTCTCTTACAATCTGTGATAATCACAGCTCATGTGCTGCAATGAAATCCATTTGAAGGCATCAAAACAAGAACTTTAGAAACCATCAGTCACCTGCATCTTACATTGACTTCAGTATATTTTGCAGGCACTCATTTCAAATTATGACTTTCTTCACATCACAACTCCAGTCAGTCAGAGTGTCTTCTCTTTTGAGTGCTTTTAAAAAACACATTGAAAAAGCATGTTCCTTCCTCCTTTATAGTGAATGGATTCTTTGAGGAAATGGGAGTATTAACTGTGATACAGCTACCCTTTTTGTCAAATTCTTTCACAAAGAGATCACTGCTTCTGGGACCCACAGGCCCACATATTATTCACAGACCACACACTGGGAGGAGATGCATTGACCTCAGGTCTGTTACATCACCATTAGTGTTACTCCACCCAGGATCTGAATAGTTCATTTGGATGAAGTGTCAGAAGTTATCAAGAGCAGCCATGAACTTGGGCTGATTCAGTTTTGAAAGCCTAAACAGTGCTCAAGGAGCCAGAGAGGCCAAATTTTCCATAGTTCTTCTAGTGTTTTGGTGGTATTGTTTTGATTTTTTTAAATTCGTATTAGAGATTCCCCACTTTATTGCTCAGTCCCAAGGAAACAAGAGAAAACTTTCATCTGTACTCATTTATCTTCTCTGTCATTTAGGAGAATCATACAAACATCCCTTCTGGATGACAAGGCCTCCCGAATTCTACAAGCTGGCTGTGAGCAAAGGCCACAGTCTCCAGGGCCAGACCACAGGGCTCTCCTTTTGTACAGCTGAAGAAACACAGAGCAAGTGAGAAATACCCAAGGATTCCTTCCCCTGACACAGGGGATCCTTTGGGTGGGTGGATGACAGGGTAACCCGCTTTGCTTAACAAATGCACATCCTTCCCAGAAGGGGCTTGTCAGGAGTTTTAAGCAACTAAATGGATTGGGAGAAGACATAATAATGTAAAAACTTTTTGGGCAGCAGAATAAAGGACTACAGCTCAGCCTTGAATGTGTGCTAAATTAGACTAAAAGACAGAATCTTATTAAGCCTGAGGGAATAGAGAGAGACCAAGCTTCCATGTCCTTCCTTCTTCTGATGTACTGAGCATAACCCCAGCAAGAGAGAGAACTGGGCTTTTGGGTTTTCATTTCTCAGTCTACTTAGCCTTCCATGTGCCCATAGGACAAAGGGTAACAGAGAGGGTTAATGGCTTCACTACAGTTGACTGGTGTTAAAGCCGGGGCAGATGTGGGCTTTCATTAGGAAGCAGCTGCACATACATAAACCACAGCAATCTTAATCCAGAGAGTGACAGCGTGAATACAGACCTCTTGCAAAAGCACATACCTTTAATCTGCATTTGTCTGTGCTTTTGGGGGCAGGGTTTCAGCAGAATTCTATCCTCATAGGAGAGAAAAGGAAAAAGTACCCATATGTGTAAAAATCAGAAGAGGGCACTTAAAATGTAAACAGAAAAGAATAGAAATAGATCAAGTACCTCAGCAGCAAAAGAGAATATTAAGTTTTCCATTACCTTTCACAGAATTTATCTCTCTTGCTCTGAGCACAGCTCCAGCTGTTCCCAGGGCTTTCCCTTGAGTATTGATTATGGACATCCTGTGAGCCCCCCACAAACTGGTAATTATATCTAGAATTGAGCCTTTTAGGAATTCAGGTACCAAATTTGCTAGGAATACTGCCAAGGAGGAGGAGGAAATAATGAACATCAAATTAACTCTGCTAATTTTTACCATGGTCCACTGGGTTGAATGTGGAGGTTTCCTTGTGGGGAAGCAGGTCAGTGCAGAAGAAGCAGTGCGGCTGGACACGCCAGGTGCTGCACACTCCTTTCCCTACAGGCAGCAGCAAAACTGTGCACAGCAAAACCCAGCACAAAAACTGTGTTACCTACTGAGGCCCAAAAGTCCATGAAGTCTGAAGCCCACAGGCTTGTTCAGGCTGCGTTTAAGGATATGCCCAAGTACTCCAGACAGGACAATTCTGGCACTTCTCCATAGCCACACAGGAGTGTTCGTGGCTTGCCCCATCATATGCTCTGCACATCCAGTGTCAAGGGGTGCAATGCACTTCATGCTGTCAGCTCCACTCAGCTCTAAATGGATCTGAAGGTAGAGAGTGGTTAAGCTGGGAAGTTTTATATCTCAGCATATACTACAGGAAAACATTTCCCTTTCCGTCTTGAGTGATGGTCCATATGCAGTCTTACTCTATGGATGCTTACTATCCTTGGACATCCCCACTCCACCAGTGTAGATTACTTGGATGAGAAGTCCCTGGCCCTCAAAAAGAAATAGAGCAGGGGACAATCCTCAATCCTGTCAAGAACTGCAACAGCCTCAAAAGCTTCTGTATTAGGACCTTGGGTACTGGCACACTGGTGGATGTGTGGAGAGAGGAATGCACACTGGAGCAGGTTTGCTGGCAAGGCTTCTGACCCCATAGAAAACCCATGGGGGAGTAGCCTGTTCCTGAAGGAATTTATCCCTTGGGAAGGATCACACTGGTTCAGTTTGTGAAAAACTGCAGTTCGTGGGAAGGATCCATGCTGGGAGAAGTCCTCACAATCATAAAAAAAAAAAAAAAAAAAAAAAAAAAAACAAAAAAAACCAAAAACAACAAAAAAACAAACCAAAAAATCACCAGAGGGAAATCTTGTGTGGGTTCTATACAATGTCTAGGCAACACTGCCTTATTCCTAAATCCACACTGGAGTCCATCACTTGAGTAGCCCTGGTACACATACACTGACAGCATGACCTTCAGCTGACAGATGAGAGCAGTCCTGAGTCTTGGACTCTGTTTAAAATTCACCAGTGATTCACTGCCAAAAGACAGCTCACTTCTGGCCTGGTTCAGTGGGGAAGCCACTCAGGCCCTGAAGCTGCCTGGGTAACACAGGTGCCAAAGCAACCCATGATATGACACAGAGGGGCAAGAGGGGAAATACCTGGTAATAACTCCAATATTAACTCTTTTCATTGTCCAGCTGTAATAAGGTGCCTATGTATCCATATGTAACCACACTAATGAGGGGCCTGATTTCTAGGACCACTTAGTCTCCTGCTGTTTCTGTGGAAAATTCTATATAGAAATCTAGTCTTACAAGGGACTAAAAATGCATTTGCCCAGGTGAAGTCAGGCCACTGTTCTTAACAAACACATCTTGATATTTTAGTTTCCATATCAAAACAGCTGGGGATGGTGTAAGGCTGATCAGCAAACTGAAGTGGGATTACAACATAAACCCAATATTAATTGTATATGCAAAATCCAAGGCTGGTAACCTTTTATGTGGAGACTGTGCAGATAATAATAAAGGGAGAAAGCTCCAGAGCAACCTGACAGATTTCTTTGCTGCAGCCACTTGGGGGATGAGAAACAGGAGAGAACAGCTATTCCTTTGATAGACTGATAGGCTGAAATAATTCACGATTACAAATTTTAAAATTCCACACAAACATTTCCATATACAGCTCTAACACAAGAAATCTTGGAATCATACAATGGTTTGGATTGGGAGGGACCTTAAAGACCATCTTGTTTCAACCCCTCTGCCATGGGTAGGGACATCTTTCACTAGACCAGGTTATTCAGGCCCTATCCAGCCTGGCCTTGAACATTTCTGGGGTTGGGGCATCCACAGCTTCTCTGGGCAACCTGTTCCAGTACCTCACCACCCTCACAGGGAAGATTTTTGACCTAATATCTAATCTGAATTTACTTCCTTTCAGTTTGAAGTAATTCCCCTTGTCCTGTCACTCCAGGCCCTTGTATTTACAGTCCCTCTCCATCTCTCCTGGGGACTCCAGGCACAGGAAGGCCACAATTCGGTCACTCCAAGGCCTTTTCTTGAGGCTGAACAGTCCCAATTCTCTCAGCCTTTCCTCACAGGTCAGGTGTTCCATTCCTCTGATCATCTTTGGTGGCCTCTGCTGGATTCAGTTCAACAGGTCCATGTCCTTGCTGTGCTGGGGTCCCCAGAGCTGGGTGCAGCACTACAGGTGGGGTCTCACCAAAGCTGGGCAGAGGGGCAGAATCCCTTCCGTCCCCTGCTGCCCACAGGGCTCTGGATGCACCCAGGACACGTTTGGCTTTCTGCACTGTGAGTGCCTGTGGCTGCCTCATGTCCAGCAGCCCCCCCAGCCTAAATTGATACCAGGGGTTATCCTGACCCAGGTACAGCACCAGAACTTGGTCTTATTAAACCTCATGAGATTTCCATGGGCCACTTCTCAAGCTTGTCCACATCCCTCTGGACGACATCCCATCCTATAAGTGTGTCAACCACATCACTCAGCTTGGTGTCACCTGCAATCTGGAGTATGATTGTGGATTTCATGGATTTGGAATTCTTGATGACATTGTTACTGAGATTAACAAATCTTCAGAAAGACAGATGAATCTGAAAATACTGATCACCCACACAGTCCTTAACTGGACCACTGCTTAATGAAGGTTATGATTTGCTCCCATTTCATCTGTGGATATGTACCACATTTCCTTAATTCCCCAACATCCCAGTGGTGGCTGCTGGCATTTCTGTGCACAGAAAAGTAACTAGTAAAGTATTTAATATATTGCAGCTTCTTCAATTCAACCTAGCTGCAGAAAACAGCCATTTTCTCTGTCGGTGCTTCTGGGACCAATTGCTGGGAGATCTCAGAAGCAGCACAGGAGTTACCAGCACAGAGTGAATAATCTCTGAGTGAATTGCAGTGCCTCCTAATGAAATCTTTCTACCCCAATATTCAGCTATAAAATAAAGTGCTGCAGTAATTTCCTAACCTCCATATTATGCTGCAGCTACTTTTTCATGTATCTTCTTTTGTACAAAGTACGTTGAAGTGGGGAGTGATGTGAAGGTCAGATTTGTTTTGGAAAAGCCCAAAAGCTCTTTCTGCTGTTATTAGGAGAGCTGTGAGAAGGCCCAGTGGCAATGATATGTAGATAAACATCTGCATTCCTTACATACCACAATCATTTTTGCTTCAAGCAGAACTTCACACTTCCAGTGCTAAGCAGACTGTGTATGCGCCCACTAGACATCCAAATGCTCTCTTCCCCATTTGGTGTCAGGTATCCATTTGATAATTTGCTTTTGCATTATGAAGAGCTATGACTGATTCAGTGATCCTCTAGATTTGTGAAAGCTCTCTTGCATGCTCAGCAAACACTTAGTCCTTTTACAATACTGTAGGAGCTGATTCTTTAGTAAAAAACATTCCACTACCGTACAGTCGCATTGCAAAGATCCTCAACTATTTTATGCACTGCCTACTCAAAAAATAAATAAAGATTGAATTTCATTCCTGAGCCCAAGATCCTCTTGCACTATACAAATGTAAGTATTTAATTTGGCTTCCCTGTTTATGTTAGTTTGTTTTAGTTGCTCTGTGTCTTACTCAAACACAAGAATGCAGTATAATTTGACTTACTCAGAACTGTGTGTCTTTGGCTGCTTTTTGCTTCACAGTAAAAAAACCCCAGGTTTTAAAGAAGGTCTAAAAGTGTTTTTTGTTCTTTAGTTGTGAAACTAAAAACTAGACAAACAACCAAAAGAAATTTCATACCGAGAGCCTGCAAATAAAGGCATAGACTTAAAAAATGAACTGTTTGTAGTATTGGGGAAAGGAAGCAGATTGGCAGCCTGCAGAGACTGTTGCTCCCCCCTGCAGAAAGATGTTGGAGGTTAGAACAGTGCAGTACCCACTCCAAAACTCCCTTGCCAGCATAAATCGGTTTATGGCAGGTACAGGGGAGAACAGGACAAAGCTACATAACAGTGATGAGGGAACTTTCCCTGGGAAAGTTTATTCTAACCCAAGAGATCTGGGAAGTACCAAAAAGCTGTTCCAGCTCTCACTGTAGGAAATGGGAGGAAATGGAGCTGCTAGCTGTAGAAGGAACTGCCACAGGTCATAGGAGGTTGTCTCAGCACAGCAGCACTCACACCCAGCAGCAGGACTGACAATCCCAGTCACTGAGTCAATTAGGTTGGAAAAGACCTCCAAGATAATCAAGTTCAACTTTGGATTGATCACTATTTTGTCAACTAGACCATGGCACTAAGTGCCATGTCCAGCCGTTTCTTAAACATGGTGATTCCACCACCTCCATGGGCAGCCCACTCCAATGCTTTACAACTCTTTGTATGAAGAAATTCCTCCTGATGTCCAACCTGAACCATCCTGGTGCTGCTAGAAGCCATGTCCTCTTGTTCTGTCACTTTCTGCCTGGGAGAAGAGGCCAACCCCTATCTGTTTACAACCTCCTTTCTCAGATCATCACAGATGTCAAAGACATCAGTAGAGCTTAAAGATGCAGGGACAGCATCTGGGACAATATGGAAGAAACTTGGTGACTGATGCTACTTCTGGAATCTTCACTTAGATCCATATTAGTTTAAAAGTACATAAAGTTTCCCTAAAAAGACATTGAGGATTCTCCTATGAAATGTGGTTTTCCTGGCAAGGTAAACTTAAGCAATTGCTCACATCCAGGTCCACATCATGCTGGAGAGCTGACAGCTTTTCAGTGCAAAGTGCACGGTCAGGGTCAGGGCTGGAATGTGAAGCTCAGCCCTTCCCAGACTCAGGGAGTGTCCCTGAGAGCCAGCCTAGCTGAGGGAAGCTTAGGGCAGCCCTGTAGATGCTTCTGCCTATTTCTGTGAATTATGTTCAATGAATAACAACCAAACCAAAATAAATCTCCACAGGAGACTGAAAGCAGCAGCATCTAGTGCAATTAGTCAAATAATCAGAAGTAGCTCCCAATCTGGAGATGTTCTTAGTTTTCAGATGCCTGAGAAAGATGTACCACATAGAAGCCCCATTTGCCATATTTTAAAACACTGATTTTCTTATGCCGACTTCTACACCTCAAAGAGCTCTATCTAGCCATAAAAAGCTGAAGAATTTTACTGAAATTGCTGTAGTTACAAATATTTACATTTCATAATAGTTTAGAAATGAA
Organism: Zonotrichia leucophrys gambelii; assembly: GCF_028769735.1. Lineage (NCBI taxonomy): Eukaryota > Metazoa > Chordata > Aves > Passeriformes > Passerellidae > Zonotrichia > Zonotrichia leucophrys. The sequence continues at coordinate 8,087,465 of NC_088174.1, forward strand.
AATTGGGTTGTAAAAGTATTTGAAATGAAAATTTATTCTGAGTATTGTTCTAATGATTGGTTGTTTATGAGCACTGTGCAAAAAACTGATTTTATATTCAGTTTTAAAATGCATGTACATTAGCAAAATAAGGAATAGTCAAAGAGGAGGAACATAAAGCAGAGGCACACCCTTCTGAGACAGAATGCAAAGCAACACCCATGAGTAATAAATAATTGTTCACAAATTTTATACCATACAGTTTTCTGTTTCAGGGGATAATACATTAATATTTTGCAGATGCCATATACAGGGGGAGTGGAAAATCTTACAGTAAATAAAATAAATTAGGAAACAGTTATTAAAAATCTCATAATTTCTTTACTTATGTTAGCTGTTGCAACAGGAAGAGTGACCAAGTCAATCGTCTCTTAAGCATTTATGAAGAGCCAAAAAGAAACTGGAGAAATGTGGACACACGAATGTTAACATCACTGAGACAGAAATCAAAGTAGAAATAAGGGTTTCTTAATTAAATATTGATCATAAAACTAAGAAGCCACCAATATCCTTGAAAAGTACCCCATTTAAACTCAGAGAGGTTACACTCACAGACCTTAAAGTCTCATACTCTTATTATTTATACCAGGCTGCCCTCTAGCAACGAAAACCAGTGCACAGCATTCATGAAGGGTTTTCTCAGAACACAAGTTGGTTTTCCCTTTCAAAAAATGTTTGCTATTTGCCTCTGCTTTAATCTGCATTTTAAAGCTCTTATTTGGTATTTTTTCTCATTAGTTTAATAGAAACAGCAAAATTGGCTACTTAATTGCAATGGTTAAAGCTAAACATACTTGGAGACAGCAACTGTTTTATAAAGAGATATATATGTACATATATATATATGACAGATCTTTGCTCAATTAGACCACCTTAATCCCTGCTGTATTATCAGGGAATCTGGTTCCAGCCTTTTCTTACTCAGTGCAAACTGCACTGTAAGAAAAGCAGTCTAGTGCTGGTGGACTCCACAGTGGTTCTCCACATCTCCAAAACCTGGCAGGATCATAATTTTTTCTAGCACAATTTGTACAACTTGTAGGGTATATTCCAGTCCAAGACTGGAACTATAAACCCCCAGCACACTAGACCACACTCATGGGGTCTGACACATCCCAACCCATTTTGTCCCTCCCACACCTTTCCCTAGAAAAATTATGATCTCTGTCTGCTGTTAACTCAATCTACCTGGAAATTAACATGCCAATAAAATACATAGTCATTGAATTAAAATAAATTCTTATTTTTTAAGGGAAGTCATAGAACAAATAGTTGGTGCTACGTTTCTTCTTTGGCTTGATAAAATATATGAAAATTCCCAAGCTCTGTGTTGATATTCAGGCCCTAGGGTAGGAAGGCATTGCAGAACATATTCATCTCTAAGCCACCTTGAATAGAAGTCAGTAAGAGCTAAAGACAGGCTTACAGAGCTTTCCAAGTGCCTGATCTAAACTGGAGTTAAGATTCTGGTCTCTAACTGAGTTGAAAACCACTGCAAAAGGGCTTCATTTACAAAATCTTGTTCAAATTAAAAGTAATCCAAACTGGCTCCAGTCCTAAACTGGCAACATAGTTAAATATTCTGATTAAATAGCTTCTATGATTACAAACAAGAAATCATCACAAGTTTTCTGTTAAAAGAAAAAAAAAGAGTATCTGAGGGAAAGTACCAAAAATGCTGACAAAACAACAAAGGTGAGCTGGCAGCCACTGGGCTACAGGAGGCTCTTCAGCTACCTGCAAGACCAAACTGTTCTTTGAAATGATGCACAGTTGGAAAGTTATAGCAAAGCAAAGGTCAGACGTCAACAGAAACATAATTCAAAAGGCAAAGAAATTTGTATTTTACAGAGTATACTCCCTAAGGACTTAGCAAAAGATCACTGCTGTCATATTGAGCTGAGGAAACACTGAGGAAGACATCAGTAAGATGCATTTGGCTCTCTGCTTCTCTCCCTGCCACTACCCCAAGCTGATTTAGCTGCCACAGCTATAGCACCCAGAGGCTGGGGGACTCGAGATGGCCAAAGTGACCTACATGTCCTTCCTCCCCTCCTTCCTTTCAGCATCTTTTGTGGACAGCTGAAGTGGAGGGGTTACGACTACCAGGATAGCACTTTGCACTAGAATATCTCAGCTGTGTGTTGGAGGAGGCTTTTGTGCTGCCCAAATAGGACAGCAAGGTTGATCATTACATATCCAACATTAAATAAACATATGAGGGGTGAAGGCATGGTAATGTATCTGTCTCATGGACAGTAGTGCACTGACACTTCCTTTTAGAGTAAACTGCTGCTTTGCATCTACTGTGAATTTCATATTAAACTCAAAGCATTTCCATTGACCTTTCCCCCATAAATTTAAACCTTGGGAGGGGTTTATACGTGACACTATTGAAAAGCATGTTGCAGTAGTGGAAAAATATGTTACATGGAACAAATCAGTAGGTTAAAGCCTCCACTCTATTTTTCCAAAGAAATACTCTTTTCCATTAACCATGGAACTGGAATCCTGTACCACAGTCTTTCAGGCTGATTATGTGGAACTGCTTTTAAATATTACTTTTGAATTTCTCTTTTTAACTAACCAGTGGGACATTCTTAAAATGGTATTCTTAAAATACCATCAAATTATTTCTCTTGAATAATATAAATAATGACACTTCTTCAAATGTTCAGCTTCTTGCCCACACCCAATTTTCTGAGAATTACATCCACTAGGGATTCACACTGGATAATTTTTCAGTGTGTTACAACCAATAATTGTCAAATAGCACAGTTAAATCTCAAATAGGATTCTACAGGCCTCAAGCAAAATTCTTACTGAAGTCATGAGAAATCTTTCTTGAGAAAAGACCAAGGGCTAAAACTGTTGAAGTAAAGAATAATTTTATGAAGCCCTGCTGGCCAGTTTACACATTAGATAAACTGGTGTTCAAACAGAGGCTATTTGGACAGGAATGGAAAAACTTAAACAATTAGACCTTATTCAGCTACTGCAAAATCTCATCTCTGGAAATCAAAAGTTTGCATATATACAGGGACACAAGAAAGTCCTAGTACTGAAAAAACTTATGAAAATTACATTGATTCAAAATAATGGTTAAATATAGTCCTAATAGTCCTGAATGAAGTCCTACTGCAATGCATACTTATCTTCAGGTACATGCTTTCAGTTCTTTCAATATCTTTACTGATTCAAGATATTAAAGAACACAAAGTTTTTTATTAACATTACTTTCTAAACTGAGAAATACAAAACTTCAAGAAGCCCTGTAGCCACAGATGTTTGACAGTCATAGGAAAAGCAGCATGAGCTGATAAAAATACTGCTTCTACAGAGAAATCAGATGCAGAATAAAGTGCTCCAAAGGACAGAAAAGGTAGCAAGGAGTCTCTGAGGTAAACAATGGTACACACCGTGAAACCTCAATTTCTAACACTGCATTTTATTCCTCTTAGTTTGTCTTTTTTTCTTATTCATAAAAACACTACCCTATCTCAAAGGCCTAATATCAAACTGCTTTGCTATGCATACTTTCCCAGGATACGTAGATAGTCTGAGTGCAGGCAGCAGAGATATAAAAAGTATGTTTAAAGAAGAGGGACCTCTAAGCCATCTTAGAAGAGAATCACTGCATGGAAACAGATAATGATGGCGAGAGAAGGGAAAGGCAATGCAGCAGCTGCAATAGCCAATTTTCCCCACAGATAAAATACCAGACAGAATGACACTGATGGGCTTCAGGCTGTAGCTGACTTTTAATGGAACCTTTCCTGATTGGTATACTTCAGAGTAAAATCAAGTTCAACAACAAAGCCCTAACTCTTGTCACAGAAGTCTGTGCATTAGAAACTGGGTTAATCACAACTCTGAAATAAAGATTCTTTCATTGTGTAGCTCATCTCAAGAAAGGATATATCAATTACAAAGCTTTCCTTCCTCACACATCTGAAATGTGTAAGTTGAGAAATAATTACTTGGATTTATACTACCCAATGGAGTAGAACAGGACTACTTTGCTCAGTATTTTCACTACCATTTGGAATAAAATTTTTGGTAATGGGTGTTGTTAGTATTCAGGAGTAGGTTGCTATGGAGTATTCTAGTTTGTCCTATTGTACATATAAAACTGAACAAATACAGTAAGGCCAAATTGAACATTTCATAGAATACAGATAAGTGTGGACTTGAGGGTTGCTAATAGCAATTTCTTAATATAGTCTCTCACTTTGCTATGGCAATTCTTGGGCCAGGCAGGTGCAGAATGTATCAAATTAGTACCTTAGGGCAAGGAATACAATGGGATGTTTCATTATAAACTCAGGGAAGCAAACTGCATCCTTGACATACTCTGCTTCCAGACATTGCTGAGGCAATTGATAATTCTTTATGTCTCATGTGAGAATCACCAGAAGAAATCTCTGGAACTAGTAATTAATCAAACAAAAGCATAACACAGAGCTAAAATTTTCGAAATGGTGCCAAAAGCGTTTGTGGAAATTTGTAATGACAACTGATGAGAAACTCAATGCCTAGAGGGAGGGAGGGTTGTGGCTTTCCTCTGGTTTTGTTTAGGTTTTTTTAATTTTGTTTTTTACTGATTGCTACAGAATTGTTACAGGGAAAATCTTCCAGTCAAGCCTTTGTAGAAAATAAAATCCATTTTACAAACAGTTTCTATTATACTGGCAATTTTCCTGTAGTTACAGAGAATGAGATTTATCCATTCCAACAATAGGTCTCCAACTAAAGAAGAAAACCAAAATATAAGGCAACAGAATGGGTCTGGAATAGAGTAGGGTGGGATGAGCCACAATCAGAATGCACTTGGCAAGAGAAAAAGGTATTAAATAGGCTTTAAAACACAAAGGAGAATGTCCCAGATAGCAGGGCAAAAGGCAAAAAATAGGAGAGAAAAAATGAATGAAGAAACTCTGGTAGATAGTAACGACTGCCTGTGTCTAATTAGCCTTAGCTAAAATGGGAGAAATATATTCTAACAAGCCCTTGTAAATCAGCTGGCAGGTGAAAGACCTCACTTCTCTCGTTCCTGCCATAAAATGATACATTTTGCACATTTTGTACACTGCCTAGAGAAACAGGGCTAGCTATGGGACGCTACAACATGAAAAAGGACAGTTGCAGTAATCAAGGCCATTAGCCTCAGATTTCCCTATGCTACCAAACCTGGATCCTTACTGTCCAAACAACCCAGACAGATACAGTCTTCCAGGCACTAATACTTATTCTGATGATACTCCCTAGTCTTTTCTTTTTAATTCCAAGTTAATTCAGGTAAATTCATCCTTAAAGTTTTCATGCTGCAGTGTCAGCTACAGTGCTTTTTCTCTTCCCACTGATTTTACCAGGGCTGGCATTCAAAGCCTAATTTCAAATTACGGTGACAGCTTCGGATAATGCAAAGTGTCATTTTTGCACCAGCTCTATCATTGAGATAAAAAGATAATTATCTGCCAATCCACTGGAAATCCTCCCACTTCAGAGATTTATATGAGCCAGACAATTTTGAAATTCATGTTACAAAGAGCTCCTTAAAAAAAAGAGACTACCTCATAAGAAAAGCAATTGGTGACATCCTGCCTAGTGAAGCTCAACAAGTTCCTGTAATGGAATTCCCATTTACACCCACACCAGTCTGGTGACTCAACTGCACTGGTGGAAACAAGAATTTGTTTCTACACATCAACCAGCACTTACAGGCAAAGACTCTCACACATTGCTGGATGCTCCAATCCAAACCCTGATGTGCAGACAGACACAACCAGAGCTGATTTATGGATCACACTAGAGTCAGGGTAGGCACACAGATAAATCAGTCCTGGTAGGACAGCACCAGTTCCAGGTACTTTGCCACTTCTTTCCAGGGAAATGAAAGACAAAAGCCACAAAAGCTTACACTAGGTGCTCAGGCAAAACTGAACTCATATGATATTAAAGCGACTGAGATGAAGAAAAGAACAAGAACATTCAAACATTTAACTCTCAGGAGCACATTTAGATAATTTAGAGGAATCATGACCTAAAGCATCATGCTTAGATGTAATTTCTCCATGCATCTATTAGATAAGAAACATTAGCATTATGGTCATAAGGACAATGAATGTATGCTAATGCCTTTGTTTCCATGCCAAACCACCCATCTGGTCTCTGCTCAGAATTCTATCACACTCTTTTCTTTTCACTTTGTCCTATGCTATATTTAAGTCAAAAATACAAAACTATGCATTATCACATACATGTAATTTATGATCTAGACTCTCAGAGTCAACAATAACAAAGAGAGTTTCCAATTGTTTGAGATGTAGCGCTGCTTTCTTGTGTTTATTGTGTTATTGTGTTGCATTAGCAACCTCTTCATAACAAGAAAAGACAAAGCACTTGAATTAATTACCTCATCATCAGGGGGGAAAAGAATCTCATTTTTTAATGTATAGTTCATTCATCTGCTAACACATGAGACACTAATATTGTCTCATGCTGATACATCACTAGCACCACCATGCCTGATAAGTTACCCACTAGTCATCATTACTACTGGATTTAGGTTTCATTATTTTATTATAAAGGTGCCTACAAAGTCTTTTTTATTATCACTTGCTGCTTCAAATAGGGGAACAGAAGTTTGCATTAGAAGTTTTTGGGAGATTAGTAATCAGACTTCCTGCACTCACCATGAAATTTATGTGATATATTTATAAATTGACACTAGATATGTGTAAGTGCTTCCTGCCTGTTGTCTGAGAGTGAATGCTGCAACATGAGTCATAATTATTAAGGCCATAATTTATGATATTCTACTTTTCCTTTTGGTCAGCAGAAGTACTTCAGAAAGACCCTGCTCGGGTAATTCATCTGTATTTATACAGATGAAATGACCAGCCTGCTTCAGGGATTGTCTCCTCTTCTAGCTCCTAGGAGAACATTTGTGATTGGATCAGTTAGAAGTGAGGACAGATGAAAAGACCTGATAATGGGCCTTTTTCTCCAAAACACCTACAAAAGGAACCTTCATAGTGGGGCATTCTCAGCTGCCCTTGTACATGTGCAACTTAAATGGCCATTTATTGTCACAAGACAAATGCTTATCTCCTCAGCCCCAGAGAATGTAATTATGTGTGTGAAACTACAGCTATCAGTATATATGAAATACATTCACATATTCATGGCATCTTCAAGATAAAGTGCTCAGACACTCTGAAGTACAGCTTCATTGCATCAAGCAGACAGTCCTACCATCATGATGAAGTGATTACACACCATTATGTTTGAAGCATAGTAAATATTTTGTTCTCCCTATGAGTCCATTATTCTTTTGCACATATCAAAAAACTGATGTTAAACCAAAAGCACATCCTCAATTAATGGTGATATTCAGCTCTTATCTCAGATGCACAATTGCTTTCCAAAGAAGTAGCTTCTCATAATCCAGTCCCATGAGGCTCGAATCTAACCCAGTTACAGTACTGAAACCTTTTCCCTTTTCAGTGTCAGCACAAAGAAAGCTGGGGACTAGCTCCTAGTCCATGCTCTGGCAGCTTTAATACTGGCCTAAGTAGGTTACTGAGGGTTACTTTTGGCACTGCTTGGGAAACTTAACTGATGTCAAGCCAATGTACCCCACATTCTGCCAACTGCTTCTTGTTCTCTTCTGAATCAAGGAAGTACCATTAAAAGTGCCAGGGAGAACGCTGAGGACTGGGATAAAGCACATTATGCTCTAGCGACCTGTGTAAGCACAAGGGATCCACAGGGAGCACTTACAGACCAGAACAACCTGGAGTAGCTACTGTAATTTGTTCTGGGCACCATATAGAGATGCCATTGTCTCCTCCAAGACTGTGCCAAATACTCTGGCAAATCTTGACATTTTGTCCTTAAGTCACTGTTTGCAGAAAAATTCCTAAATGTTGTGTTTGCCTTCCTTCCTGCCTCCATCCATCCTTCCATCCTTCCATCCATCCCTCAAAACTTTATCTGAAATCCCTTTCACCCTGTGGAACCACAAACAACTTTAAGTGAGTATTTAGCTTATACCCTACACCAGTCTGAGCTTTCCAGAAGTCAGAGATCTGCAAAACCTCAGCTTCCTTTACTGCTATGAAATTTTGGAAACATGGCGCTGCTGCAAAATATTGTCAATACATTACAGGTGAAAGAAGGTTTTTTTGGATCATATTTCCTTTTCCATCTGATATTGAAGAACTTTCTTCCACTCTGAACTCTTAAGGGTTAACTGGCATTGGGTGGAGGAGGGGGAAATCAGAGGTCAGCTCATGTTCTCATATCAGTGAACTCACAAGTTACTCCTTAAGCATGTGGTTTCATCCTAGGTTCTTCCTGCCAGCAATTTCTCACTTTAATCATACACCCACAGCAACCCAGATCTTTAAATTCAGCAATTCTTTCTCAGGTTTCAGCAAGTCATTGGCAGCCTGAGCTATTTTTGGGATATTTTCTCTACTGCAGATGCAGCTTAGGAAAACGCAGGGAGCATGCTAAAGACCTGCAGCTATTTGCCTTGTACAATTTGCTCATTTCTCTTTATTTCTCTGTTTTCCTGCACTCATCACTTAAAGGACAACCTTTCTTGCAAACAAAATCCCTGGAGCCTGATTAGAGGGACTGAAGGCTCCCAGACACGGATTGCCTGCCAGCCACAGCACGGTAAGGACATGGACACTTTTGGCTAGCCTTGCATTGCAGCTTTTTAAGCTTTGCTGAATGTTTATTTGTGTCCATCGCTTCCAAATCAACACTGCTGGCATGGCAGGCAGTCTCCAGCTCCCGGGCTCCATTTTCATTCCCTAAAATCCTCAGCACTTGTAAGTAACACATTTATACTCACCGTCTCTTTGTGTGTTTTAGAAATCAATGACTGACACTAATTTTGATCAGTTCTAGGGGTCTGGGATTTTTCTTTACATTTTACTATCTTTTGGACATCTGTGATTTGCAATCCTGATTGAAACTGTGGATATTTTATTGCCTGATCTTCCCTGTTGAAGGTATATTGTTAATTTTGGTACTTAGCTCAGCAAATTATTTGAATCAGGGAATGGTTTTATGTACGGTAGATGGAAATGTTATAAAAAAGCCCTGCTCCTGATGATTTACAGCTTTATACATTGCCTTCCTGTCTTGTGCTCTAGCTCTGCTTTAATACCTTGAGGCTGCTGGAGCAGTACACTAACACTACAAAGGAATTGACAGCATAAAACCAATGCAGCAGCCAGAGCTTTACTAAAAATGACTCAATTTTATCATGCAGTTATTTTATTTGCTCACAGAAATGCACCAAGTAACCCCTGCAAGATTGGTGGAATTTCAATCTATTAATGTACTTTGGATTTAGTAGATTCAGGATCAGGCTCTGAAGGTGGTATTTTTATTTCTAAAAGTCTCTTAACAATTTTGAGGCAATTTCTATTATATTGCCAATGTTGCTTTGAACATAAGGCTGATACCTGAGCCTGGGTCTCTCATGCAGCTTGTGAGTCTGCCTCAGTTTCACTGAAATCCCTGATACTAAACTAGCTGAATGATAAATAGGTATCAATCCTTTAATCTTCAGTTCAATTTTATACCAAATCCCAAATGTTAGTACTCAGGTTGCTTGAAATCTTGAGATTCAGCACATTTCTCAGAGACCACAGGAGGAAAGATGGATGTGTCTTAGTAAAAGTTAGCAAAGCACTCAATTGTTAACTGTTAACAGAGAAATTGTTATGTCATTAGGCAAGTTACAGAGCACACATGTAAAGCTAGATCACACATTTCTCTCTCAAAAACCCAATGTTGCTCTCAGCACAAACAGAAGTCAGGGGAAGGAAGTTTCACCAACAGGACAGGTCTGTGCAGAGTTGAGTCTTTTGGGAATTCAGTGAGATAAACCCAATACAGGAATTATACCTGTACAGACAACCATTCAAGTGGTGCTCGTTGGGACTCATTTTAGAAAATGCTGTCCTAAATTGTGCCACTGATAAAAATTATTATTAAAAAGACAATGCTTGTTATCACAAAATGTGCAGGAAGGAAATAATCTGAATAATGAAAAAACAGATGACGGATAACTGTTTCTTTTGAAAACAAACTGTTGCATACAGGAATTCTCTGGAAATTTAAAACCTTGTCTTTGTTAGAGGAGAAATATGGACCATAAAGATTAGCAACTCTCCAGACCTTCCCAACTGAGCATACACTGTTACTATGCTAATACACTTGTTTTTTGGTGTGCATATATACCAAATCAGGCACACACAAGATACTAAAAATTACTTTACTCTATAAATGAACTAATTTATAATTCAGCAGCAGCACTGCATAACTCGCACTTGATGATCCTTGCCTAGAAACCAGAACATAAAAAAGACTAATGGATATCAATAACAGCAAAGGCTGAAGTGGAACCCATGCTGATGTAAAGAAACACTTGTTTTAGAGTCAGAACATGAGTCAAAACTTGGTTATTCCTCAGAATATCACGGAAGTGGGTCCCTCTAATTTTAGCGACATTCTCAGACACACTAAAGCTGCAACACAATACTGTACATGAAAACGCAGCCGTGGTAATTGGCCAGTTATATTCCATTCAGCTTGCTTGGTTTTTTTAAGTTTACACTACAATTTCAGCTTAAAAATCAGTTTAGAAAAGGTTACTTGGTCCTGTACTACTCTGCAATTGGCTAGACTAAAAGCACCCATCGTTTCAATGGCCCCACTGACATGCAGTAACTTACTACACTGCAACAATCTGATCAGATGGCTGAACCCTTCATTAAAATTGAAGGGACAGTTTAATTTTTCCTGTCTGTCGCTTTGCACCAAATTAATTCTATTAAATCCAGTTGAGGGACTGCATTGAAAGAGGAATCATCAACAAAGAGTGAATAGTAAAAGTTCCTCAAGGACTGGGTCTGAATGTTAATAGTCATACAGAGCAGGGCTCTGCAACAAAAAACTGACAAATTTAGTGGTGTGCTGGCGTATGTTGGGAGGCAGCATCGGTTTAGAGGAGGAATAACACAGAACTGCAGAAATAAGAAAAAATGTAGTAGGAAATGAAGGTCTCATTGGAGGCAGGAATAAGCCGCCAAGGGGCAGCTGAGGTGAGAGGCTGCAGACCTGCATGAGAGGAGGCAGGAAGCCCTTGCTTGGGCAGCCCTTGCAGCTGGGCATTGTCTCCCCAGAGCTGTTGAGCCCTGGCAGCACCAGCACTCCCCAGCCCTCTCCCAGATGGCAACTGCAGGATGAGAATGCCCTGCAGCCTGTTTCTCTTGAATCCTCCCATCTCCATTTCTTCCCACATCATCCCACAGCTGGAGTAGGCCTTGGCCCACTTCTGGATCTCACTTCAACCTAAACCTGAGCCTAATAAGAGTTAGAGAAGCACCAAGGTAATAAGGGCTGCTTGGGAAGGCTCAGAGAGAGGCTACAGGGCCTGGACAGCAGGGTGGAAGTATCAGAGGAATGAATGGAGAGGTAACACACATCCTGGAGGACTGTGCAAAGAGACAGGGAGACAAACAAAAGTGCAGCTGCTTCCACCTAACACTCTGAGTGTAAAACAGCCAAGAAAAAGACAAAACCATATTAGAGTACACCATTAAAGACAGAGATACTAGAGACAGTACAGCACTGATGGCATCCTAAAGTATGGGTCAGTCCCTAATTAAAACATCAGATAGTTTTTGTCACTCACAACACAGAAAGATCAATGTGTATCACAACAATGAGGCAGGAGTATGAAAGCTATTGGTAAAGACATCATCATGGAGATTAATCATTTAAGATGGATGAAAATGTTGGCCCAAGAACAAACAGATATAAATCAAACATAGCAATTAGAATTTGGAGAATACAATGAAGCAGTGAGATGGGAGCAAGAAACCTAATTATCAGGTTTTTATGATGAAGAATGATCAATTACCAAAAGCAATGTCTGTTTCTGCAAGTTGCTGCAACATTATAATTGCTCCTGGACTGTTTCTAGGTCACTGCCATACATGTTAATTTAAGTAAGATACAAATCAGTCTCAGGGTGTGATGAATGGATAGGTGCCATAACTTACTTTAGCAATGTTGCTCCTTTTGACATCACTTCTCTCTCTGTACAAAGATTAAGATAACAAATGCAGTAACATCAGCCTCTTTCAGATACTCAAATAAAACTAGCACTTAAAGAAGAATGAATGGAGCAATCTTGGCAGCTGTTGATATTCTGAAGAATCTTGGAAATCTGTTATGAGACTGTATAGATTAGGGTATTTTGAATGTTTTTAAGTGTAAATAAGAACCAAAAATTAACTTCCATGTTAAGTTTTTCCTCTATTTTTTGAAAACCAAGTTGATTTGACCATTGTCATGAATGTTACACGAATTTCCATGATAATGCTTTGTAGGCTGCAAGTTAAATATAATCCCTGATACCACCTTTTGGCATTTCTAGACATTGGCTTCAATTAAATATAGCTGCAATGGATTCCTTAGCTGTCCCCATCAAATATGTCAACCCTTTAGTCAGTTCTGATGGATATTTCTACAATCTTGCTGATTCTTGATTGACTTTTGTTTTACTACATATAATGATCAAGCTAGCAATCATAAGAAAGAGAATCACTAGCAAAGGCACACAGACGTTATATTTATAATTGAAAGTCCAAGTCACTAAGTTAAAGTCACTGGCAGATACTAATGATATACAGCAGCTCCTAACTCCAACTTACACAACTTATTATGCAACATATTTTCCTCTGCCATGTCCTGTTGGTAACTGAAGCCACTAACTTTATCTAAAGCTAGATAAAATAAAAAAACTCAAAGAATATGATTTATCCATGCAGGAATGGTCTATTAAATATAAACACTACTTTTATCAAGGATAGAAAATGCAAGTAAAATTTGGCTCTCATTACCCTGCCTCACATTGATCCCTAAATCTTTTATGTTATGACTGACTTTTTTGAGGCCAGACACAGTATTAACCTGTCAGTACTCAAAATTTGAAAGTTTTATGTTTGGCAACTAAAAACAAAAGGTCTCAGTCAGGAGGGAGGAAAGAGACTACTATCCTTAAGTATAAGAAAGCCTTCAGATAAGATATTGATCCAATCATATTTATGTCTAATCATTTCACCATTTTAGAGATAGATGGAAACAAACAATATCTCAGTCTTGCAGAGCATGCTGACATCACATAGCCCCCAGTTTTAGTTCTTTAATGCAGTTTGTCTGTGCTGGTGTTATTAATAGACACACTAAAATGGGAACTTCGCCCTGGCTCAGCTTTGACTCACTGCATGGCCTTGGGCATCACATAACCTCTGTCTCCAGTTCTCTATCTGCATAATGCATTTGTCTATCTAGTGACTTTGCAGAGTCATGGGTCAAATAAATGAGTCACTTGACAGAATTTTTAAATTGAAGTACACTGGCTTCTCTTCTGCACTTTTATAATATATTTCCCTGAATTTTACCATAAACTCTCCTTTTTCATAAAGATAACAAAGTGTTTAAATAAACAGAAAGAAGAACTATTTAACACTTCCAAATGAAAACCTCCTTGAACTAAAATAATGGAACCACAGCCACATAAGACAGCTTGTCATCTCACAGCCCAAAACACCTTTATCTGAGGCTTTATATAAAGTTCTTTACTGTCCAAGGGAGACAGAAGAAAGAAGGAAGCCTAATTTCACACCATGCAAAGAAATAGCAGATTACACAGTTAGTAAAATGTGCACTGCAAGTATGGTCTGGGCATAACAGATGGAAGAATCTATCAACCAAACTCCTTTATTACACTGGCAGTCAAAAGATCTGTATTTTTTTTTTAAATCTAAACTGTTTCTGAGTGCAAGAGAGCCATATTCATTTGACTGCACCAGAAGATAGAAATCCTCCATGTGGCTGAGATGACTTGCCCACAGCTAATCAAGTTAGTTATACGCTTAGTTAATTTTTTTGCTTGTTGTCCATTGAAAGTAATCAAATTTTCTGTAGAAAATAACTTCTCTGCTGCAGTTCTAATCCTTTGTGTCTTAAGGAAAGAAAAAAATCCTTCCATCAAGGCAGTCCCTGAGGGGACTTTTAAGGCACTGACATGCAATACTCAGATGTTCATTTGTTTGTAAGGGAGTCTAACCTAGATGCAAAACTGAATTACAGAGTCATCTGGCATTACTTTAAAATGCAAAAACGGACAAAGCAAGCGCATTAATTATCAAAAGTTGAAAAGTTCACCACTGATTATTGCTTCAGTGGATGCTGCATCTTTACAAAGCCCAGACATCCAGTGAACAACTGATGTCTCATTAGATACAAGCAATTGTATCTTTCAAGGTGGTGTTCTTGGATGCTCACTCATCCATTGCTGTCTTGTTTTTTCTTATGACTTGGTTAATTCTGCTTGGATTAGGGTTGAGATCACAAAGGGCCCTTACATAAAGGAATATTCATAATCTAGCATGCACGAGGCATACACTGACCAGTGTTGCTGTACTGAGCAAGCAGTGAAGTGTTCCCAAAGTTAGTCCCTTTCAGCTCTGCTAACCAGGAGCATGGATCTCATGATAGCACAGCTACCAGAGAATGGTAAATGCCATTCCATGGCTAATTATATCCCTACAGAATAGTGAGAAAAAATAATGTATTGCCCAAATATATGTAGATAAATCTGTATGCACGATAGGTTCCTGGTCTTGGAAGTACCTTGTCCATTCCATAAGAAAAAAGAATTCAGAACTCCACTAATTCATAGCTTGTGTCCTCATGGAATTTGGCAACAGCACAAAGAATAAAAAAACCTCTAAAGCTGATCTAATCACTAATAATGACATAATTAACATGACATAACTAGAAATTTATGATAGATCTAGTCTGACAATGGTATTTGAGGACAACAGGTCAAATGAGGATGCAAAAAAACCAAGGTCTAATTTATTCCCAGTGTAAATTGGCAGTATTCCCTTTGACTTCAATAAGAGATTTACTTGTTCACTCCAGCTCTAATTTTTAGTCAGCATCTTCCCAATATTTATGATTGAGTTTCACCAGCCTAAAAAGCACCCACTTTTAAATCCAAAGCAAGAACCTCCAGAGAGTGGGAAAGGAATATTTTCATATAATGGTCTTCATTTAGATAATACATTTACGTTTACTTTTACTAGAATAACTTTCCCATATAAAGAAAAAAATTATTAAGAAAAAATTAACAAACTTCAGAGGCACAGCAGCAAAAGCCAGTCTAAAATATCTATGTGGCTCTTTTATGTCCAGATAACAAAAAAGTAACACCCAAGGAAGAAAGAAGGAATCATTGAAATAGATGATGATGACAATAATGAGAATTAATGAACAAGCAGATACATGTAGATGCACGTAATCTTGCATTGTTTAAGCAGCAATGAGAAATTCAAACATTAAACCAGAAAGAGGTGCTTCTATGTTTTTGTTTTGTGGAAAATGGGATTTTTGTTTTCATTGTGACACAGCTATTTGAGAGTTTCAAAACAGCAAATCTTGGTGAGGAAGGGAAATTTTGAGTTGTCCTAAATGAAATACTTGAGTCATGTTAGTGTGTAAATTGCAGTAAAACACAGACAGATATTCCATCCTCCTTCAGCTCAAATGGTATCAGCAATGAGGCCAGAGGATCAATACTAGCTCACAGTCAACCCAAAAGTATTGCCACAGAAAATTCTTGATTCTGGAGAAAACACTTCACCACAGGTTGGACTGTGATGATAAAGTCTATATTTAAATTCTTCACTGTATTACCAAAGGGATTTTGCCACAGCATAGCCTCAAGTAAAAATGAAGAGAGAACTGAGGCAGCCAAGTGGTCCATTATGTCTTCTCAGAAGACAAAACAGTGAATCATTTATGATAAGTTCAATCAGCAAAACCCCTTTAAAACCACTGGTTTTAAAGCTTATCTAGAAATACATTTTTAATGTGGTTATTGATTTAGCATTTAATGATGGTTGATTAAAAGACGAGGTTGCCCAAGATCTGTATCCATTACTATTAAAAGATAAGTGTTGAGGACTTGTGGATAGGTGCTGTTTACTGACTTCCACATATTGCATAAATATCATGGCCATGCCTCAATGACTCAGGTCAGGGTGTGTTGCTCAAAACTCTGTATAAATGTCAAGCAAGCAAAATTCCTGATTCAGTATTTTATATATAAAATATAAAGAAGAAATGTAAGTTTTATAAAAGCACAGGACCTGAATAGTAGTTTCTGAGCTGCCAGGTTACTTTCAATATTGATCAACTAAATTTTCATCCAGGGTAACTTGCTTCACATCAAAAAGGAAAGAAATGAACCGGGCTCCATTGTCTAAATGGCACTGCGAGCTTTTGCCACTAGAGTGTGTCAAGGCATTAGTGAGGAATAAATAAACCTCTTCACGTGCTCTATCATTCAATTCAAACTATTACCAGGGCCCTGGACAAAGACAAGTAGTTTGAATGTACCATTTATTTTTCTGATTTCCTGCTTGACTGCTAGAACTTGTCTTAAAGATTATACTACTAAGAAAAGGTCTCACCTCATTAGTCTGCTTATGTTGTGCACAGGGATTTTTATATGGATACTGAACACAGGCATCCAGAAACAGTCCAGCCAATTTTAGGATCCATTACACTGTGCCTATATTTTCAGTTCAATGTCAATGCAACATCCCTTCCAGGCTAAGACTCTTACTTTGATGCAGTACAATAACCCTGCTATTTTGTATTGAAAAGTCAGCACTGCCAGTCAATGTATGTAAATCTGTCCTTTCCTGCTTCTCTCTCTGCTGGATGTCTGCAGTTGCACTAAAATTGGGGTGGGGGGTGGCGAGGGGGAGAGGAAAGGGGAAGGGGAGCCCACACACCTATACAAAAACTGCTGAAAATATACTGAAAATCTGTGCTGAGAATAGAGATGCTCCAGCATATTTAAAAAATCAGTTTGAAGAGAAACTATAAAAGCCCCTCTCTTTGATAGTAAAAAAAATCAGAACAGTTAAAATTAGAAATGCGTAGGCATAAAGCATTTCCAGGATCAAACAGAGTATGTTGAAATGTACACATTTGGTAATGCTAAAAATCAGGATCTGCCTCCATACTTTTCTGAATCAAGGTTTGTCCCCTTCTCCATCTGTAAAACTGCACTGACAGCACTCCCTCTCTCTTTTTGCTCACTTTTGTCTCTTCAGATTGCAAACTCTTATTAGCTGTTTTGACTACAGAAGTTCTTAGTAGAAGTTTTTCACTGTCCATAATGTCATCTCCATGCTGAAGATTTTAGCTACTAGACCAACCCTAATAGCTTTTCTTTGAAAGACATTAAAAGCTAAACAAAAACCAAACATCCAAACAACTACCCATAAGAGATAGGAATCCTATACCCAATCTGTGGTCACTTACATGCTCAAGTGATGTTGTGAATGGAGACACTTGATTTCATCATCTGCTTTACTTCTCCTAGGAAAGGTCTGGTAAGCTTTTTTGGAAGACTGCAGCAGCTTTCTGAGCTTCTAGAGGTTGACACTGTTAGAGTGACAATGATTGAGCAAAACAGCTTCTGAAATCCTTAAGCATTCACCCAAGTCAGCCATAGAGGGTCAATGGGAGAAGAACCACAGATCAGAAGATTCTGCCTTTGAATTGCCCAGACCTGCCTGAGAAAATGAGAGTCTGATAGGACATCTGGAGTTCTCATCACCTGCTCTGTAACTTTAGATGAAAATTTTGAACATCATATCTATTTGAATTGAACTGGTGGCTGACAAGAGAACAAAGAACAGGAAAGAAAAGAATAGGAACACAAAGTAGAAGGAAAAGATTTATGACCAGGTCTCTTTTACTCAGTGTATGCTGAGCTAATGATGCCTCATGCAGGTATCCCACAGTCAGACCAGAATTAAGAGATCCTGCTTTTCATGAACAGCCTGCTGAAATCACAGATCCCTACTCACCGTATTTTTGTCCAAGGATTCAGAGTACAGCACAGGCAGAGCAGGCAGCAAGGCACAAGGTCCAGCACTGGCACAGTACAGGGAGGAGCTACACCCTCATACACTGACAGTCACCTGAAAACACACAGGTCACCTGAAAACTCCCAGGACAGTGTCTCGTGAAGATTTCATAAACAGAATCGAGCAAGTGAAGTTTCTTCCAGTTCAATAACAAAATTAAAATGTCAGCGAAAAGGAAGCACAAAACTCAGTTTATACAGAATGCACAAAATACTTTCCTTTTTTTTTTAAACAAAAACCCAGTAATTTTCATTTGAGGTAAATCTGAAATATTACATCTAATTAAAAACAAAATGTTTTGTGACTTTTTTAAAAAATACACATATTTTACTATTCAATTTATATTAACTTGGAAGTGGAAAATGGTATTTTCATTTCAAAAGATGAAAAACTTTAGTTTCAGCATGTTAAGATATTTCCTTTAAAAACTAAGAAAATGTTTCGTATTTTTTCTATATTTCAGTTTAAACAATTTTATCTCAACCTAATCTCAAGAATGATCCCAGTCTTTTCAAACATCTGTTATTCTAATTTAAAATTTAAAAATCATTCAAAATTTTTGTCCACCTCTATTCATAAATTTAAGCAGTATTTACCTCTATTCATAAAGGCATGCATATTCAAGCATCATTTTGGCCCTAGAATCTTGAGAAAGGAAATACTCAAGAGCCTTTCTAAAATACCTTTCCATTTCCCACCACTGTGTCCCTAGCTGATATTCCTTGTATCCTCATGCAGCAGTAGCTCTGCCTTCACTGTGGCAGTCCCTTGTGAAATGTTTTCTAGAATTAGAGTGTGAAGGCTGGAGAGTGAACTTGCTGCTTTTATAAAAAGAGAAGAACACCCAGGAGAAGGTATTTAAATGATGTCCTAAGGCAGAATGAAGTTGATTTATGTCAGGGATTATTTTTATCTCTCCAGTCAACTAGAAGTTATGCAGCAAAGCCTGCAGAGGCACAGCCATGCAGCATGGCCTGTACCACACTCTGGCAGTGCTAGGAAGCCAAGCCAGCTCAGCAGCAGGCGGAGCTGTGCCCTTGCGGGCCCTTGGCACGGCCCTGCGGGAAGGGCTTCCCCGGCCGGGCTCCCAGGGCTGCTCCCCGCTCAGAGGACTCAGACTGGCCTGCAACCAGCTGCATCCCACACTGTCAGCACCTGGGCCTGCAAACCAGTCTGCACCTCACATTGTCACAGCACCTGGGCCCTGCAAACATCTGCATCACACACTGTCACAGCACCTGGGCCCTGCAAACCAGTCTGCACCCTCAGATTGTCACAGCACCTGGTCCCTGCAAACCACACTGCACCCTCAGATTGTCACAGCACCTGGGCACTGCAAACCACACTGCACCCTCAGATTGTCACAGCACCTGGGCACTGCAAACCTCAGATTGGCACAGCACCTGGACCCTGCAAACCTCAGATTGTCACAGCACCTGGGCACTGCAAACCACACTGCACCCTCAGATTGTCACAGCACCTGGGCACTGCAAACCGCACTGCACCCTCAGAATGTCACAGCAGCTCTGGACACTCTTGGGTTTGGCTCCTGCACCTACCACTGCACTCATGTCCTGGCATACTCATGAGGGAAAAATGGGATGGTTATGATGGACCCCAAGCCCCGTTCTTCAGTCACATCTCTAATCTGTGCTAAGAGCAGGTGATTTGAACCATGGACACCTGGGACCCTTCTCCTTCCTTCCTTTTTCTGGTCTGGCTCTGACACACAAGTGAATAGATTCTTCCATGCCTGAGACCTCAGTTCAAAGTGCATGACCTTTCCATTGATTGCAGAAATCCTTGCACAGAACTCCAACCAAGTATCCCTGCAGAATATCATTAGGAAAACAAAGCAAACCCCCACAGCTGTGAAATTACCTCTGGAAGAGAAATGTCTATTTCCTTAAGATTTTTTTTTTCTGAAAAAGGCAGCATATTTACTGAGTTTTTAACATGTAGATAGATGCATGTATGCAGTTTTCTGAAAGCACATGATCTAAAACACTAAATCTCTGCTTTTAATTTTCATGTGTAGGGAACGAAAATCAGTAAAAAATTTGAATGAATAAACTCTAGTTTTTGAATTAAAAAATTAAAGTAAAAGTTTCCAGGTTTCAGGAGGCTTGCTATAATAAATAAATTACTTGGATTTAAAATTCTCTTGCAGTGTTTGAAATTAAAACATTGCATCACATTTCCAGTGCTTACCAGCAAGAACAAATTCATTATAAACTAACATATAACTACATTTTCTTCTACCACTGGTGATCAAGCAGCAATGTGCAAGGTCATAAATAAGAAATGTAAATGAATTTGTATGTTAATAAATGTAATTATGGATCTATCTGAATTTTAATCACCTAATGAATGTAACTCCTAAATTACACAGGGAAAGAAACTAATTGGATTCTCTGTATCTTTTCTGTGGTGGCTACAAGTAGTGTATTGTACATTTCCTAGCACTGAAAAAGGGCAATGCTGTGCACAAGGAAGGAGTTCCATCCAGAGGCCAGCAAGTAGCTTGAACTTTATGATGTGTAATTATTTATCTTTTTATTATTTTCATTTTTTAAAGTAGAAATAGTGCATTTTAAGAGACATGCCCCCATCCTTTGAAACAAATAAAACTGAGGATCAGTGAGCTATGTCATAAAGAAAAAGACAATTATCAAAACAGTATCTAAAAGGAATAGCTTAGAGCTACTCACATACTTCAATCTCTTTAAAATGTCAAACAGCACATCTTCATAAGAGCTAAGAAGTGATCTTACACTACTTAATACAGAGTAGAGATGCAGTGGATATATTTTCCTAATAAACTTGTCTCTGAGTTCTCAACATTATGAATCAGTGCAGCCAAAAGCACTGCATGGGGTATTGCAAAATTAAAAATAAATTTTAAAATTCCTTACATGTTTTCTGCTAAATATACAGAATGTATATATATTACACTCACAAGCTTTATTCCTTTCTGGGCATGAAGGTTTATGTCAACATTACTTGAAAGTGGAACAGAAAGCTTATAGTATATTACAGATATAATAGATATAAATAAGGTTCTGTCAATTAAAATCAAAAAATTCATATAAGTCCCATATTATATTTGGTTAATTTTTTCTGCTATGAGAAGAATCTCATGCAATTCTTACAAGATAATGACATCTAATAAAGCAGATGAAATTTGCACAGCAGTTTGCAAGTAACAGAACTATTTTTTAATCTCCATCTGACATAAACAAAGCTGATAATAGCAAACCTTCTGGTGAATAAATTATTAGGAATTACACCTAATTTTGGTACCAAAATGAAATGTCAGAACATTCCAGCAGTAGAAAAATGAAATTTGCGTGAGGTTTGTCTCTAGCAGTAGAATAACAGGCTGAGGTCAGTTTAAAGAAATGTTTGAAATGCAGTGTGTTATTAGTATTTCAACCACTGCCAATTGCATTTACTTACTATAATTATTGTTTCATAAAATTTAGAACAAGCATGTTTTGCTATCTGCTGCAAGATACCATACCACAAATTGAGGGGATTCAGATTAAGACTTGTCTTATTGTAAGTACATTCTGAAGCCTAGACTTTAATCTTTATAAATTATTCATATCTCCTCACAACTGTACCTGTTTCCTTTAAAAAATAATCTTGTATGGATTTTCCCTTTCTTCTCAGAGATGGCAGTTCCTCTGACTATCTTAGTCAGGACTCACCCATTCTAAGAACCAACTCTTTCTACCACTTTTCCTTTCTTAATTTTCCAAAAGGAATCCTAGTGACCACAGTTCTCTGATGTTGAAAGAAGTGTCTAATTTTACAGCTTTCTACAAATTTCATTAATTCCCTTTTTCCACAGAAGGGTGGTGCAAGAGGCCACCCTGTTTCACCTAGCAAATTACAAGCAAACATTGGAATAGCTTAAGTGCAATCCAGTGTGGTGGTAATGAACAGAAACCTACCTGATAAGGTATGTCATGCCAATTTTTTGCACACTGATGTTGGATGAGGACCAGCAGTGGCCTTGTGAGGGAGCATATGGTCGGAGAAGTCATGACGTGATAGTGACTTGTGTGATTTATCCAACATTTTGAAAGCAAACTGTCTTACCTTTAAAGTGGCTACAGCAAGATAATGCAATCTGATTTTTAGAAATAAAAAGTACATACACTTTCCCTTTTCATCATTTGGAGAACTATCACAGCATTTCTCTTATTGTGCTCTTGTTTATAATAATGATTACCTCAAATATTGACAACCATATATACATTATAATATTAAAGGCTGTATAAACAAATAACTATTTTTCTGACAGATGTTAAATGTTTTAAAATAGAAACTTTAAAAGTTTTATAAGCAATAGATTCATAATGTATCAGCTTGGAAAAAAGCCAGAACAAACCCACCAAACAAAAAACCTTCAAACAAATCTCCAAACTTGGATTTATCTATCAAGGAAAAAGAGCTGTACGTAGCATAATTAGCAGCCATGGCTTATCTCCTTAATTATCTCCCAATTCCTTGAAATGTAGGCTCATGTATGATGTGACTGTATGAATACAAGAGTTCATACCCCTCACTTCATCCATCACAGAGCAGCTTTCCTGCATTGCCCTCATGAGGCCCATAAGAATTGAAGGTCTGCATTAAGGCAATAATCCCAATCAAAGCACATTCTTCACCCAGCAGTTCACAGGGCTCAGGAAGGAGTCAGTCTCCCTGATGCACAATTAGTTTCTCTGATACACATTTTGTTTTTATCTATTGGATTTAGGTTGGGTATTTCTCACGTCCCTCTGAAGCATCAGCTCAGCCCTATTGTCTGGACATACATCCAAACTCTATCCACACAGATCAAATCAGAAGTTAAATCAGACAGAACCAAGACTTTTAAAATGAAAAGAAATGTAATTCAGCAGTGCATAAATCATATTCTTCCATTGGCAGTGATGCAATTTCTAAAGCTCATCTGGTAATTCTTGTTCCAAAGCAGAAGGACATAATTTTATCTTCATTTAACAGTTTCTCAAATTATTGCCCACATTTTTCCATGAGCTTAGTATAGTACAAATGGCTTTTCTGATATTTTGATTAATTTTTCCCTAGTAGTAACAACTAAATAATTGGACTAGAAAAGTATATTATTATCTTACAGAATTCTGTTATGGTTAATATATTTCTAATCTTCATGACCATTTTCATGACTCTGCAGCATGTCCCTCACCCTCCACAATCCTGAGACCCTTCCTTCCCTACTTCCTCCCTGCTCTGCACTTTTTGGTTTTACAGCACTTTCTCTCAAGCCCACAGCCTAGGTGTCTCATGGAGTCCACCCAATAGCAGACTGCAGCTCCAGACCTCTGAGTAAAATAAAATATGAGCACATCTGATGTGGCTTTTTTCCCCTCCTGATCAGCATGACAACATAGTCAATGGCAACACAATTGTGTTAGAGACTTGGCTGTTGCTAAGGAGAAGGGAGCTTGGAAAAATGTGGGAGCAATGTTACTTTAAAATCTGCATGTACACAAGGTCTTTCATACATCTCCTTACCTCTATACTGGGAAAAGGAATATGGCATTATAGCCATGATGTCAATATGTCTCATGTGGCATTATTTCTCTATTCCTTGGATAACCAAGGAGGGCTACCCATGGGGTCAATATTTATACAGATGATAACCATCTTCTTCACTCCATCAATGTTTTTTAGATCTATGTAAGATTTGGGGGCACAAGAATTTTGCAACTCTTTGGTGATGACAGCACTTAGAGCAGTCTTAACTTGGTCTACTTCTCATCCTTTTCTGTTTATGTCCTTGGTGCAGGTAGTACAAAGAAAGGATTTTACTTATCCCCTTCTCTTCCCCTGCAAGTTCTCTATGCTGCTCTCTTGACTTTGTTCTCAGAATCTCTTATTTCCCTCTCTGCCTGGCAGACAAGGCAACCTTTGGGACCCTGTGTTATTTGTGTCATCACAGGGCAGAGCAGAGGTTCCATTCATGTTTCCTGCCTGGCTGTGAGCTGTATGCTAATGTGACAGCCTGGCAAGTATTTGAGAATGTCACTTCTAGCAAAATAACTGTCCTGAATGGCATTTATCATATATAAAACCACATATATATCAACAAAAAACCCCAACAAAATTCAACTCTAATACATATTTCAAATGAGATGCCCACAGGCACTTACAACATGAGTACATGTCAGTAGCCATATGTGCTGTAATCCTCCTCTTTATACATAGACCCAGCATAATCCTTTCATGCACCATGTATCTAATCTGTATTCTCTGCTTTGGAAGCAAGATTAATCTCAAACTTTCAGAATTAATTCAAAGGCATTAACTAGCTTTCAAATCTTCATTATTTTGGCAACCAAGCAGTTAAACAATGTGGCAAATGACCAAATCATTTCTGGTACCACTTCATTTCAGGTTCTTTAAAGCCCTGCAGCTGAACCACAGCTGGGTACTTAATACAAGGTTTTATCTTTTGGGGGAATGTTACTTTTAAATGCTTAATAATTATGAATTCATTTCCCATTTTTTATAAGCAAGGGATCATAATGAACTCATTTGTTATTCATGTGAATGTCAAATGTGTTCCCATGGGAGTTTTATTCTAATTCACTATTAGTTAGTGGACTCATAAAATAAAATGTTATCCATTTTTTACTTTGAGCATGTAATGCTTGGTAATTGTTCATCAAAGGGCAAATGTAATATTTTCCTTTGATAACTTTCATTCTGATTTAACTAGAAAGAGAACTAGTTTTAGAGTAAGGGTACCTCTAGAAACAGAAGTAGATTTGATAAGCTGTGAACCTTCCATTTAAAATGCAATGAATGAGATTATCATAAGCTGGTATTTTAAAAAGCAGATGTATTATACCATAAGTGTACATGTCTGAACTACACGGATTTAGCATAACAAGACAAGCCACATCCAACATTTATTGTTTAATGATAGTTCACTGAAAGACATATTTCAGTATTCCACAGCAGTTTTCAGGCAGCTTTTCTATTGCAATAGAAAATTTAGAGGTGAGAGACTTACAGGTCATGGCAGAATCTGAATGTGATGACACTGGACAGCTGGACTTTGATCTGTGAAAACAACCACAAAGTAAGCAATAGAAAAACAGAGAATTCAAATTCTTATGTGATTTTTTTAAGAGTTAAACACATCGGATTTTTTATTAAATTATTTTCAAATTTCTTCTATATCCCTAATCTAAATGGAGCATTAGTTGGAAAGACCTACCCCATGTACAGATAGCCCTGAAATATTTCAGTGCCTTAGATCTGACATGCTGTGCTAGTCAGATCAGTCTCAACAACTGTGTCACAGGGATACTTCCAATCTTGAAATGCTCTTCAGAAATGCTAATCAAAACAAATGAATTATTATTGAGATGCAGTTTCAAGGGAGATGGTAATAAACCCAGAATCCCATTTATAATTGGAGCCTGTAGATCAAAAACTTATACATTTACTCGAAAATACACAATGAGAGATGTTCTCTTTTTTTCCACTTGAAGTAACAAGGATATGTTTTTTGGTATTAGGAATGGAAATATTAGTTTCCTCAAATCATATGTACGGTATTTAAATCAAAATATGTTATTATTGTGCAATCTCTGGCACTCAGTAGATTATTAGAATATTAACTATGAAGAAACCACTGAGAAAAACAAACATGCAAATCAAAGCTCAGACACAAGTCTTGATTATCACAGATATTTCCAGATGTTGAAAACTGTAACTTCACCTTTTATAATATTTAGCAGGAAACATAATAAGCAACAGTGTTTCCTGAATGCTATGACCTCCTTCATAGTTTAAGAAATAGTATTTGTATTAATTTTCTAAAATATGTTTTACTTCATTTAAATAATGACCATGTTAAAAAAGAAAAGGTCTACTTCTACTTGCTGTAATGGCAGACTGAGTTATATGGATAATGTGAAAAAGGAATATCAGAATTAGTGAATGAAAGGAAAAGTGTACAAGAGAGGTAACACTTTTGAAGCTTGCATGTTTACCAGCTGCTTTTTACTCAAAATTAATGCAATATGTTTATTTTATACATTAAACAACTATGACAGAAATTATCACCACCAGCAGGCAGCCTGAAGGCCCTTCCCTAGAGTGAGAATACAAATGTGGGAGATAAGAAAAATGGGAAGACATAAAGTTTAGTGGGGATGGCTATTGATCTAGGAAAATATCACTTTCCTTGAAAACAGAGGTAGAAACTGAGAAATCATTCATCAATTTACAAGGGGACCTACCAGTTTAAAAGGCTTGGGTTTGAACTCATAATTCTGTAACAGTGAAATTCTATTTACCTCACTGAAGTAATTTGATTTATACATGTCTGAAAGGAAAACTGACTATTGTAACAGAAAGAAATGAGAAAATATATTGGAGAACATGAATTCTACAGAAAGAAAGTAATAAAACTAATGAAAATATAACTATGAATAAGTCAGGCACTGAATTCTACCAGTTCCAACAGATCCAATTTTATTCAGAAACTTGCAGAAGTTGGGGTTCAGGATTGCAAGTCCTCTCCATAAAGATACAAGAGTTAGGATTTGGTGCTCATGAGTTGTTTGGCTTTTCCTACCCACTTGAAAGAAAAGAAGAATTTGCAGGGCTGAATAAGTGAAAGCAGATAGGGGTGAGGGGGAGCCTCAGCCACACTGGTGGTGCCAGTGAGGAAAGGAACAACTGCAATGACAAGGGCTTTTCCAGAGCCCTGCTGGCTTTTTGCCACAGAGGGTAACAGCTGCTCTTAACTAACACTCCATTTACAGCAAGTCTCTTTTAAGACAATATATTCAGTGGTTTTAGCAGTTCATAGTGCTGAAGGACCAGCACCTTTATGGCAAAACACTGGCATTTGTCAGTTTTTACTTTGCACAGAAAAAGAGAGAAGTGCAACAAAGTGACATAAGTGGTGATTTTATCAAACCAGTCACAGAAAGGAGGATCAACATATCATTCAGGGTGACATGTACAGATCAGAACTTGAAGATATAAGGGGAAGTAATTTAGGCATTGAGTATAAAAAAGGCTGATATTCTAGGGAGAAAGGGAAAAAAAATACAGTTGATAAATAGCAATGTATTACAATAACAAAGATGGAAAAATACTTGAGTGCCCTGCTTGCATATTTTTAGAAGCTGCAATAGTCTGCTAATGAACACACTTTCAAAACAACAGCTAAAATATTATACTAGGGGAAACTAAACCCATCCAATATCAAGTGACTCGATGTTTCCACCTGGAACAGTGGAAGCAGTCCTTGGCCATCTTAAGATTCAGAGATTCTTTTATAGAACTGAAAATGATAAAGGGCAGCAGAAGGATTTGCTGAGTTTTCCCTGCTCACAAAGATTAAAGAAAAAAGTTCTTCAGTCTCTGGAGAAAAGAACAGTATATCTCATTTCTTTGAAAGGAACAGAGAGATGACAGCTTCAATGCTATCTGAACTGTGTAAAATACCAGAGCAAGGGAGCATGAACCTGAGCTAAGAACTGGACATTAGAGGAATGGAGGTGGAATTCCTTAACACCAAAAGCTAGATAACAAGTGCAAAAAGATAACAAAAGCAGCAGCCAGAAGAAATCAAATCATTTCATGAGAAAATTAAATAGCACCTGAAAAAGTTCAACATAGTCTCATATCAAAAGGAAGATCAGAATTTATGCCTGTTGGCTTCCTTACACTGGAGCATTTCTGTCATCCTCATCAATTAACATCATTAATAATAAATTGGTACTGTTAACATTCATCTCTTTTCTGAAATTGCTGCTCCTTGCATTAACTAAATTTATAGGAAAGTTTCATATTGGTATTTTTACATGAGATACAAAATCAAGTGCTGGCCCCTTGGGATGGCTAAAGGAATAAGCAGGCTTGTAATTGTGGAATCCTGATCAGATTTTAATTCTTAGCATACCATCACCATGCATTTTATCTTCCTAATCCACTCATACACTTGGAAATTAATGATTATATTTTTTCCTAATACACCTCAATTGTTGTGCCCTAGTTGACTGCTGCTGAGGTTCATTGGTGGTGTCTGTATAACTGCACTGGATAAACACACTGATATTGTTTTAATTAACTTACAATCCTTAAAGCTCTCACTCTTCAGAACTGAGAAATGCTATTAATACAAAAGGTTCTCCACAGCAGTGGCAAACATTTTGTGAAGGAGACTAACTACAAACAGCCATGTCAAAAAATATATCCTAAGGCTTATTATTAATGTATCAGCTAGCATAAATCACTGTAGCTTCACTGACCTCAATGCAGCCATGGTGAATTCATATTGAGAATACAGCTACATAAGCTACATCTCCTTTTATCACTGTACAATGGAAAAATACATTGAGAAGGATAGGATATGGTATTAACATAATATTTGAGGAACATTGCAGCTCATAGAATTAGTTGAAAAGAATTCCATTAAAAAGCTTCTACTAGTCTCACCTTCCATTTATTACAAGTGCTTTGAACTTTAGGTTTTTAATTAAATAATTTTTCTGACTCCATTGACACACTTAATGCTTTTATCTCTAGTTCAGAAACTGTTCAGTCCTAGATTATTTACTTTGACAAATAACATTTTAGAATGCATGGTTATTGTTTGCTTTACTTGTTTGTTTTGGAGGGTTTATTTAGTGGGGTGTTTGTTTGTTTGTTTTGTTGTGGATTTTTTTAATGCCCAAACTAATGCCCAGTTTTACAGTGCAAGCTTAGATGGTTTTAACAGGACCAAACTCTAAATTCACATTGGAGTGAAAAATGCCTGTAAAACAATGTGAATTTTAAAATAATACAGATTGGATTCACAGTACAGTAAAATTATAACATAGTCCAAAATATGACACAGGACCAGAATTCCAGTAAAAAAACATGTGAGGACCTTTTGTCTGCTGGCTGTTATCACATCCGGAGATGATTTTGTACAAGATTTTTTAGAATAAACTTCAATAGGGGTTTGATATATGGAACAATAGCAGGATATGGCCTCTAAATGGTAGGAACAATTGCTGTTCTCAGACATGTGCAAGTTAACTTTCATTAGCTTTGTAAGATTTTGTGCACACTTTCTGGCCTAGATTCAGGACTGCATCTAATTTCTCCTGGGGACAGCTGAGGCACTGAGTGTAAGTGAAGAACAGAAACTATTCTGTCTAAGCAGAATATACTGAGGAAAACTCACATGAGCCTCAAGAGTGTGATAGACCAGTTTGGGAATAATGTGAGAAAGTAATACAAGCAAACCCACTTTCTTTCCAGCTACACCCTTGATGCCTTGTAGGCTGCAGAGCAAGGGAAGAGTTGCCTAGACTGGCTCTACAATGGGTGGAAACTCTTCAGACCAAAGGAATTTTCAGCATGTAAATCTTCCAGTTTTATGGCAGGCCCACCCAAAAAAAGCTCATTAGGATGGGAAGATAGATAAGATTTAATTTTGGAAGATGTATGTACAGCCTTTTCTCTAGAATAGTAACTAACAACTCCATAGACATACTAGCTGTTTATATAGTTCCATTTTCGAAGGGATTTTTTTTTTACAGAATTATTTGTAGTATAATATTTCCTTCAGTTCTCAGAAAGTGGAATATTCTATATTTTGAAAAGAGGACTTTATATTTCCCTTTCCTTCATTGTTTGGCTCTGACTTTTCTACAGTCCCAAGCATAAATGAATTTCCTTCCCATTCAAGGCCCTTTATCTTTCCTCGACTGGTTTTCTTTACCTATTATTTAAAATTCAAGTATTTCTGTGATTTCTGACAGTTTCCCCATAAATATGTGAAATGCTGCTTTAGGCTGCATCTTCTAATTTTTCACCAGCACCGCTTCAGCTGCCCAAAGCCATTAATTCTCAATTTTGTGTAGCCACTCCAAGAGACCAACACAGAATTTTGTGCAGCCCTCTGATAAACCAGACTGGAGAATTGATTTGGCTGAAAAATAATTGATGGAAAAGAGTGTTTTTATACTTGATCTTCTGCCTCACATCTGCACAAACAGCTGCATGAACACATCAGAATGGGTGGGGCAGGAAAGAGAACAATTAGCTGAGGTAGAACTGCTTAAACCAACAATTACTACTCCTGCAGAAGTGCACATGGAGCCAAACAGCGTAAATGTGCTATTTTAAGTACCCTTTTAAATCCCTCACCTGTTCCAGAGCCTATTAAAAGAATTGATACTAATAAGGCAAGGATTATATCACTCCTGCTTACTGATGGAGCCAAATTTTGGCTCATTGTTTCCTTGTTCTGGTTGATTTGTCTTCTAATTAGATTGTAGGAAACATAATGGGGAAACATAGATGATCTTTTGGCCCACTTAACAACAATCTGACTTCTACTACAGTCGGTGCAAATTTTACCTCGGATTCAAAAGCAATTACATTGTGTCTGTGAGGATATCATTTCCCCCAGATACTTATAAACTCTGATTATTTTGTTTAAGAAGGGCAATCCTTCAGAGCAGCATCAGATCACTGAGAAACATATTTCTGCAAATAATTCTGTGTTTACTATAATAACTTACAGCTCTTTTCAAGAATAATAAGCTGCACTTTTTAAATTAAAACGTTAATTTTAATCTGCTACTTGTAACAAGTGACTTTTCTGAAATCACTGCGGCTTTAGAACGAGGTGAGCAATAGTGCTAAACAGCTGCAGTCATAAAGGAGAGCTACATCACTCCTAAATTGCATTGACCTAATTGCACAAGCATTCTGATTCTGTTGGTACTGCTAAAGAGTTTGTTTTTCATCCAGAGTTCACTTGGGACACTTGACTCCATGAGGCACAGCACTGTCATCAACCAACAGGAAACAATCTGCCTAAGTTAGCAGAGCATAGAAGTACATTCAGGGTTTCTGGTAGTAAGAAATGTTAAAGTCTGATACTTTACTGAAGCAAAGGACCAATGAAACACATGCTGCTATTAACCAAAGCCATATTATCCAAAGAATAAATGCTCCTTCAAATAGAAATGGAAAATTTCCATTGAGCTATGAAGAACATTTTGTGAGGCTGCAGTTCTCTCTACTTCAAGATATCTGATAACAGAATTCTGTCTTCCTGATTCCACTAGTTTCCATAGCTGTGTTTGTATATTTGTTGTTGTCTTTACCTAGACAGTTGGTATGCATTACATGCACTGAGGTAAAATAAGAGCACAACTATAGGCAAATACAGCAGAGAACATCAGCAGAAGTGGAAAAAGGAAGGTTTTTCTAATGATTAAGTAATATACTTAGTTTACCCTTTCATTCAGGGACCATTTGCAATATAATATGTTATCAAAAAGTTATCACTATTTATTATCAGTAGTCTTGATATTGCATAAGGATATCAGTCCTAGCTCTGAGCCTTACAATGAATCTTCCAAATATCTGTTCCAGTGGAGTGAACAATTAATCTTTCTGTCTGAATTGTAAGCTTTTGCAATTACTGAATATTTTTATAAATATTGGTGTTAAATAATATAGGATGTTAAAAAAAAGAGAAAAAGACAGAATTCAATACCTGGAGAAACTATTTTCCCAAAAGCAACAGAAGGTGTCACTGCTAACTGATTTTAAACAAATGAATCCCTCAGTAGAAAACACTGTCTTTGTTTTGAAAGAAACTTCAACATTGTTTGGGAAGGTAATTGGGTTCCCTTCTCAAGTATTCGCCAGCTCCAAACATAAACATTACATTTAAAATGGAAAAGACTGCTTCACACCATCTAATTCTCCTTTCTGTTTGCTATTATTCCCTGCAGCTGTTTTACTTCAGGCTATGAATCGCAGTCAAAGCAAGAGGAGTTTACCCAGTATTTGGACAGAAACCTCCAAAGGGCCTTTTAACCCATTAGTATAGGAGATCTAGTAATTTCAGAAACATAATTTAAGATGCTGCAAAAATTAATATGAGGATGCTGGAGAAACCATTTCCATCAAGAAATGTAAAACTGAGTCTCCAAGTAGTTTGAAACTGAAATCTTTCTGTATATTTCATTTCAGCTTCTGTAACGGCTGTCTCTGTAAACTTGTGATATTATTTTAACTCTGTGTGGCAGCCCTCACCCCCTTGTCTTCCTTGATACTGTAGTGTTGCTAGTCTGTTAAACAGCTGTTACATCCCATGCCAGAGATGGCTGCATAACACTGACGGGTGAGGTGTTATTTTCTAAATATACTTAGAGATTTTTAAGTACTTTGTGGCTGCTTGCAAGTCTCTCCATTCAGAGATATCTACATGTGAGGCTAATGTAAAACAGTAATATAAAACACATTTCCTCTCCTTAATAAGCTTAATTTTTGGTTTCTGGAGAACAGCAGAACTCACATCCTTTTTCCTCTGGACTTCCCTTCCCTAGAGGTCCCTGCCGGGCTGCCCGCACCCAGCGCCGTGGTCTCACCGGGTCATGGCTGCTGGCTCTGCAGCTGCGGGCCTACGCTCCGAGCTGCTATTTACTGGCTGGGAATTGCCAAAGCTGTAATTAAAAAAAGATATATTTTTTATTTATATACATATAAAGCCCGTGGCTTTTAGCCATCACGATTGCATGCTTAATAGCGGCATCCAAGCACTCTCTCCAGGCTCCCAGCCTGGCGGCTCCAACACAGCCCTCCCCTTCTCTTCCCCAGAGAAAGGCATTTCAGGTCACTTGAATTATTTAGCGGGGTGTTTTTAACCATCTCAAGGGCTTTGCTCCTGCCGTGCGGCGCCTGCAGAGCTCGGGTTTGTGGGTTTATTTTATTTTTTTATTTCTTTTTTTTTAGCACGCGAGGTGGAGTTGCTCCACTTCTCTGGCAGAAGGAGGAGATAAAGCGCGGGGGGAAGGCGAGAGGGGCGGCTTGGCGTGTGGAGGGGAGGGGAAAGGCCGCCACACCTGCGGGCCGCGCTGCCCCCTCAGGCCCGGCCCTGGCCGCCGGGGCCGCTCACCGGGTCGCTCTAACGCAGCTCTCTCTGTCTCTCCTTCCTCTCCCCCGCCGATCCTCCTCTCCCTCCCGCTCCTCATTCATCCTCCCCTCTCCCGCCCCCTCCCCGTGCAGGCGAAGCGGGCGCGGCAGGAGGCGGAGCGGGCCGCCGCACGTCCCCCGGCCGGCCGGCCGGCCCCCCCGCCATGGGTCGGAAGCGCTGCGTGGGGGGAGACGGCTCCAAGATGGCGGCGGGTTGCTGCGGGGTGAAGAAGCAGAAACTCTCCAGCTCCCCTCCCTCGGGCTCGGGCGGCCCGGGTGGCGGCGGCGGCGGCTCCCACTGCGGCGGGGCGGCGGCGGCGGGGGGCGAGCCGGGGGCGCTGCCCCCGCCGGGCGGCCCCCGCCTGAACGGCATCGGGGGGCTGGCGGGGGGCGCCGCCGGCTGCGCCCTGTCCCCGCCGCTGCCGCCCAGCTGCGGCGGGGGCCCCGCCGGCCTCTCCCCGCCGGCCTCCTCGCTGCTCGCCTCCCCCGGCTCCGGCGGGCCCGGCTGCAGGAAGATGGTGGTGTCGGCCGAGATGTGCTGCTTCTGCTTCGATGTGCTTTACTGTCACCTGTACGGATACCAGCCCCCGCGGAGCCCCCGCTTCACCAACGACCCATAGTGAGTATCGGCGCGACCGCCCGCGTGGGCGCCTCGTGCGCGCCCGTCCCGCCCGGCTCCCCCCCGGCCGGGCGCCCTCCCTCACTCCCTCCCCGCCGGCTCCCGCCTCCCGCCCGGCACCTTCCCCGCTGCCGCCGCCCGGCCGCTGTCCTCGCCTGGCCCCACGCCTGTCCCCGGGCCCGGCCCGCGGGCGCCCCCGCTCCCCGGGAGCCGCGCTGCCCTCCCGCGCCGGGCTCGCCCCGGGGAGCGCCGCGCTGCCCGCCGGCTCCGTGACTCCTCCCCGGCCCCTCTCGGCCCGTCGCTCCCGGGGCTCGTTGGTGACATCTCCCCCGTGATCCCTCACACCTCTGGCAGCGCCCTGCTCCGAGCGGCCGCCTTTGTGGCAGGCTCCGTGGGCAGTGCCCTCTCCCCGCTCGTGGGCTGTGTTCAGCAGCCCTCGAGTAGCTCCCTCCTCGCTCAGTTTCACCAGTTGTCCTTACTGGGACCCCTCCACTAGGCAGCCTCTCGCTGTCCGTGTGTTCGGCATGAGGGCGGGCCTCTCCTTCACCAGTGCTGGATGGTGAGTACCCAGTGTAAGAGCCCTGTGTGCGAGTCCTGGATTTGTGAACACTGGTGTACCTGTACATTCCCCGTGCCAGGCACTTGTAACGCTACTTTGGTCTCATACCGTTCAGAGTCCTTGCTTTGTAATGACTCGTGAAGATCACCCAGTGTTAGACATCCCGAGTCCCTGAGTAATCCACCACATCAAATTCCCAGAGTTTTGAACAGATCACATAAACACCTGTTACTCCCATCCTCCCTCTGCCTCCCAAGCTTCCTTGCAAGAGTGTCCAACAAGGGCCTGTTTTATTCCCATCCCTGGCCACTCTTGTTCAGTGTTTGTCTTGAACCCTGTGCCACACTGCCTTCAGAAGTGACCTGCCAGGACCGTCTTGCCCAGCATGTCAGCACCTGCAGCCTGCCTGTGCTGGGGAGCCGGGCATGCTGCTGCAGATAAGCTCAGACACTTCAGGGAGTAACTTCTCTCTGACAGGAAGTTCCTTCCTCTCAGCGGGGATGAGTTACCGAGTTGCTGCATGATCCAAGTCCGTTTGATTGCAGAGTTAACGTAAGGGGTTGTTGAAATTGAGTTTCCGCTGTTTTACTTTGCTTTTAAATGGAACGGAGCTCATGTGGTGAATTTCCAAGCTCTAGCTGAGACTCGACTGTGTTGGTCCACCAGACTGCATGTCACTTTTTTCCTATTATGTATAGCATGACTATCAAGTTTGTGAGAACCTGTGCTTTTTCAGTACTTAATGAGTACAGATTTTCTGTGTATGTCCTGGACCCTCGTGCACCTTCACCAGTGCAAACAGTTATTGTGCAGTCTGTGTTTCATTAATGAGATGTAGTGTATGCTTCTTGGTGTTTAAAAATGTATTGATAATCTTATTTGTAGTCCTTGCTGTTCTAACACCCAGGATCTATACATCTCTTGCATACTTTCAGCTGCTGTCATGACAACCCAGCTCTGTGGATTCCTACTTAACCTGCCACCCCAGCAAGTCTTCCCTATATGCTCTTCATAACTCCTATGTGATTTCATCAGAGTACCAATAATGAAAGGAGGGCAGGGAGACTCCACTGTGAGTTTCTTTACCCAGGTCTTTTGCAAATCCATGTCTGTCCTTTTGTAGATACCAACTGTTCAGCAACTGCTGCTCTCAGTAGCCATTTTGCTGTGCATTGTCCTGTGTCTGTTCTCCATCCCAGACCACTATAGGTTGCAACATCAGCTTTGTGCTGTTTCACTTTTTCATTGCTGTAAGAGAGTTGAATTTTGTCTGTCTCTGTAACAATATGACATTGGTGTTATGGTTTTTTATCTGTGTTGTAGATGATTTCTTGAACAGGTTAGTTCTGCTGTCTGTTTTATTACCGGAGGAAACTGAGGCAGGGGTGAAGATTTCAGCACTAAAATGTTTTCCAGTAAGCTCTTGATTCCTCTTAGTAAGCAGTAAATCAATTTAATTTTTTCCTCCTGCTTCTTACTTTAACAACAACACAATTGCAAATTAAGTAAAATTATTTGAATTTTTCTGAAATTCATATGTGTTCTTCAGATTTAGTTGCTAGACCTGGTGAAAAGTTGCTGCATCAACTTTTGAAATTTTAGACTTCAGAAAGTGGCGCTGTCATTAAAATTAGTACTGTAATTTCTGATTATTCCCATGCTTGTGCCAGCATGCATGGTTGTATAGATCAGGAAATGATCTAACAATAATTTTATATTTTTCCCCAGTTGGTTGCAGAGTTTGGTTCTCTGTGGATCATTGCATGGCTTCACAAACGTTTGTGCCTGCACAATTGTGAGGTGGGAATAAGCAGACAGATGGCAGAACTGCTGCTTTCAGCAGCCTCGTGAGCTGATTATGTTTGTGCAGTTGGGGATGCAAGTTTGAAAAAGTTGTTCAGTATTACACATAAAATTATAGGTCGGTGAATAAATTGCTCTTGCTAAGTGTTCAGAGGCAGCATGATTTCTAGCATTCACAAGATTTTGCAGGCAGTCTTAGTGATAACTGGGTAACTCACAAAGATTAGATGTTGGCTTTGAAGCTGGGCTCCATCCTGTACAGCAAAAAAATCCTGAATGAGAGCTGGTGTTTTTCAGTGAATGGGTATTGCAGCTTTCTGCCTCAAGTTCATTTGGAGGTTTTGTCTATGGACTGAAATATGTGGTCAAAGAGCAGTGGCCTAAAATAAGGGTTTGTATGTAAATGATAGAGTTATTTTTTAAAGGGATGTTAATTACAGGGAGGATGAAAGACCTGGGAGCAGGTATCCTCACACAAACATGACTCATATTCCTTGCAGGTCTTTGAACAATGAAACTGGGCATGATCAAAGAAAAGCAGGTGGCTGAATCACTTGGACAAGGGGTTCTGGCATGTTGTCTTTAGAACAAATCCTGCTTGTGACACCTCTGGATTTTTTCTGATGCCAAGATGAGGACAGCATCAGGGCAGCAAATTCAAGGCAGTAGGAATGAGTTGAAAAGCTTGTTTTGAAAGGGTGTGGGTTTTGAACTCCAGGGCAGCCCATACATGGATGAAACAGTTGGCATTTTCCTATCTCTGGAGTTCCTAAAGCACAGAGAATAGGGTGTGGAGGGTATTGCTGGGGAGGTGTTGGGTTGGAGGGGGTGGTGACTCATGGAGTTAAAAGAAGATAGCTGGAAGACATTGAATATCTCCAGCAGTGTTTTGTTGAGAATAGGCTGAGCAAGTTCTTTCAGCCATAACTTCCTCTCCTCTTGTGGCCTCCATGGATCTGTTAACATTTTATTCTGTCTCTCTTAATTGAAGAACTTTCTCATACCTTTATTTCACTTCACTTTTGGTTGCACTCTAAGCCACCCTTGCCCTTCTTCACTGGGTGTGTCCTGCAGGGCCTGTGCCTTGCTTCCACCAATGTGATGGCTCTCACACTACAGGTTCAGAAGGCATGTAGAAATTACCCTGGCAGTGTGAACACTGATACAAAATTTGAAAATTGCTGACCCAGACAAAATTGTCTCTAGGGCAAAGTGTTGTTTAGACGCTGATTTTGAGATTCAGTTTCATGAGTAAAACTACAGAACACCGAACTTGTCTATAGAAATGAATTGTAAGGGAAAGCAGGAAGAATTGTAAAAGCATTTTAACCCACTCATTTATGGAGAATGAAAACTGAGTAGCCTTTTTTACCTTTCTGACAAGTAACTTCTATCCCTTTTGCTTTTCTGGTTTGGTCTTGTGCAATACACAAGATGGGCCATTATGATTAGTGGAAACAATACCATGTCCTGCCTTCTGTTGTGAAAGTGGAAAGGAAGTGTCTACCAGTGTGAAGGGGCTCCAGGTTTACACTCCTGCTCACTGCTGTTTTCCTTCTAGTAGGAAAATGTTTGAGTGGAAGTGCAAGAAGGTTGTGACAAGAGAGGGAGGGTAAGTGTGTGAAGAGGAGTTCAGTTGAAGCTGTGCTGTGGGGAGTGAGGAGGACTTTCTTCTTAGAATCTCACATCTCTGGTGCCTGTAATGATTTCCCTTGGCACACAGAAATAATCTTTCTGAGTTTTTGTCCTGCACAGTGTCTCCTTCAAGCTCTTCATCTTGCCTACTTAATTTTAATATCAACATCTTTGTGGAGAAGACATTGTCTGGCAGTCCATCAGGTTAACTTTTTTGTCAGTTGTTTGCTTTTTGTAGTCTCTTCTTGAAGGTTTTGGCTAGTGAGCAGGATTATTTTAGTGGTGCCCACCTGTACTTGACACAATGTGTAAGGGGAATCATCTGTTCTGCCCCTGACATCTGGTACTTGGTAACCAAGAGCACAAGTTTGCACCTGGAATGGGAGCTGGGGCCTGTGCCCTGCTTCCCACCTGTCTGAAGAGCTCTTTGGAAGTTGTATTCAAATGCCCAGATGAAGACTGGCTCACATCTTCCTCATCTCAGAGGTCTGTGCTGGAGGCAGTGGGTGGTTCCTGTAGCTGAGCTCTGTACCTGTGGTGGTTCTGAGCCTCTGGGGAAGCTGACAGCCCTGTGTGCATGAGGAGAAGTTGCTGGCTACCACACTCTTTGCTAGGAATAATCTCTATGGCTTGACCATCTTCTGTGGTTGATGACCTCTGGATTAAAATATTGTCCAGGTGATAGCCAATTTGGAGCTGAAGACAGCTCAGAAATTTATCTGTTCCTTTCTTCATTGATGACTTGTGGTATTTTGCAGCAGCTGTCTGGCTACAGGACAGAGGTGCAGCCATGTTGATGTGCCTGATTTTAGTATTTCATTGTGTTTTCAAGTCTAAGATTTGTTAAATTACGTAATCTGAAAGGGTATGGGATAGCACTACTACACTGCCTTAATATTTTGTTAGTGAAGTTTGGAAACATTGCAATTCAATGCAGTTAGAAATACACAGTTAGCTAGTCTTGTGCCCATTAGTTTTCTCACTCAAAGACTTTAGGTTGTGATTCTACTCAAATGAGTACAACTTGTAAAGAGACAGTTCCAGGGTTACTGGAATTCAGGACTTCTCCTTAGTTGCTGTGTCTTGGTAAAGTGTTGGTAATGGTGGAGGATTGCTGGTAATTTAGATTGAAATAGCTAAACATCTTCAAGTACAGCCCCAAAGCTGATTTTCTTGCAGTGTTTGCTGTCCAGTGCTTTCTAGTAAGGCATTGAAGAGAGGTGAGACTTGTCTGTAGGTGTGTACATATGCACACATACATGTGAATAAAAATGTTACGGCTTGCAGTTGATAGGATTTCATGCTTTTCTCAATTTCTTGTTTCTTGGCTGCAGCCTGACCTCCAGCTTTAGTCTCTACAACTTACTGTAATGTTGGAACCTTGCACTTAACTCCTTGCTTGCTTTGGTGTCTGCTTCTTTACAAGCTTTTCTTTGAAACTTTGTCTGGAAAAGTAGAATTTCATGTTGTCTTAAAAAACCCAGCAGTGTTCTTTCTCTGCAATCCCTACACAGAGCTGAGCTGTATCTATTGTCATTACTGCTCTTGATGCCAGGAATATGAAATTTTGTTGTTTCTCTGCAGGACTTGGTTGTATGGCAGTGGAGACTTACACTGTTTTGTGGCAGACTCAGTAATAATTTATATTTAATGTTACATTCCAATAGTACACAACAGCTATAATGATTGTTTGGTCATGGCCAAAGATCAACAAGGAAACACACAGGGAAGTGTTCTTTCACGTCTGTGTGTCTGTCTGACTTCATTCTGGTTTTCGTGTGCATGTCATGTGGATTTGTATAAGGTTCAGTATTTTCTTCTGAATTCATAGGGTGTACTGGTCTTTGCTGTTGAAGGTTAAATATTGGAACATGAAGTAGAAGTTCTTTCAGAGTGGCATTCTGTGGTAGATGCTTTGAAAATATAGTACAGTAGGGAATGTGTATTTTGGCTGGCGTTGGCAGCGCTCAGCAGGGAATTCCCAGCATATTTGAAAGCAGATCTGGTGAATGCATCTTGGTGCAGCAGAGGGGCAGAAGGGATAAGGTTGCATGGCTTCAAAAAGAAGTTGCCTTTGCCAGTCGGTTCATCCTCTGATATGATTGGAGAACTGGGAAAATAATGCTATGATAAACTCCAAATTAGGTTATCTGTAATTTGAGGACGTTTTCCTTCATAAGGTCACTTTAGTGAGCTGTTCTTACATGCAGATGAGGTAGTTTCTATTAATACAGGAAATCAAATCATTGGCAGTCTTAAGGATAGACCCTGGTTTTGTTTCTTTAGCTAAAAGCAGTCACCACAAAGTCATTCTAAGTGCTCTGATTCTCTGCAGTACTAGTTCTGTGGAAGTTAATTGTTCTCATACTCTTTGTAGGGTGAAGAGGAGTCAGGAACAACCTCTCCTTGTGCCATCAGTCTGGTCATTCATTTTTATTGCCTCCTTTGCTTTAGTTACGTTCCTATTGTTTGTCATATTTTCTTTATTCAATTCGGTGCTTTGTGTTCCTGCTGAAGATTTTCATGGAAATTCAAATTTTAACGTTGTTTTTGACATTTAAACTCTCTAACTGTCAGAAAAATGTATTTTTGTATCTAGATTGTTTACTTCACACATCGAACTTAAGTATTTTTTTGCTAGAAATTGTTGAAACATTAATGATTTAGGAATGCAGGTATTTTATTTGGAGCTGCTGAAAGAATATGCAGTTCTGCCTTCTCTTCAGTTGTGAGTTAAATATAACAGTAATGTTATCTAGCACTGAATAGTAAACCAAGAGAAATTGAATGTTGACACTTTTTGGTTGCTGACAGTTAAGAGATACCAGGAAATCAAAGTTAGGAACCCTGGGCTAGCTCATTTTGCTTAGTTTACAGGTCTAGACTGTGACCTGTTAATGAATGAAATGTAGTCTGTAGTTTTTTGTTCTCTCAAAACTCATGCCATAATTAATGGAGCAAGCTCAGTATGTTAAGCTATCTGTTTTTGCATTAAGTAACTGTTTACAGTTAAGTGCAGGTTTTCTGTAGCATCAAATTATTGTCTTCACAAATAGAAGTGCTAGTTGTTTGATATATTTCATATACTGGTAGTTTGTGGCAAGAGTCTCCATGGAAGGCAGGAAGTATGTAAATTATTTGAAAATCATGGTAGACTCACCAGAGTTTGGCCAATACAGAAACTGTTGCTAGGCTGGAGGCCAAAACAAGTCCAGTCAGGCCCTGACCCTCGTTAGCAAAGCATTATGAAAATGCTTGACTTTTTTTATGATGTTTATGCTCCTAAGGAGTGGGTTATTAAGATTGGTACTCAGCTTAGCATTGCAAAGTTTGCATTTAAATAACAAGATGGGGCAGTTCTGCTGTGGTTAATTGACAAATTCTCAGAAACATGTCCTGGATAACAAAGCATGCTGGGAGTGCAGTGGCTCTCAAATGGAATATGGCTGTTGAGCTGGTGCTAGTGCTGCATTTCTCACTGTGTGATAGTACTGTGGTGTATGCTGACTGACCAAAAGCTGGGCAGTTTATCAGTCCAGCC
The DNA here is from genome assembly GCF_028769735.1 of Zonotrichia leucophrys gambelii. Lineage (NCBI taxonomy): Eukaryota > Metazoa > Chordata > Aves > Passeriformes > Passerellidae > Zonotrichia > Zonotrichia leucophrys. The sequence continues at coordinate 8,128,708 of NC_088174.1, forward strand.
CTATAAACAAGTCAGCATCTTTCCTGGACTACTTGTATGACCTTCTAAAAAGCCCTTCATTTTCATGACTGGGGTGTTGGCTGAAGCAATCAATGTAAAGAGCTTCATTTCTGAAGGCACACCTTCCTGTCCCATTGGTCAGAAACATATTTGCTGAGATCTTTTTTTTTTCCTTTGTGTGGTCCCCTGACAGACTGCACCTCTCTGTCCATGCCTTACAGGATATGCCTGAAGTTTTTGTAGTGTGACTGGGCTTTGATAACTTCCTGGAAGGCAGTGCTTGTTGTGAGTATGTGGATATTGCTTTGCCACACTAAGTACTTGCAGCCAGGGTTATTAAAGTGCTAATTTCATGAGAATGACATCTTATGGAATGCAGAACAGCTCCGTGGAGTTGTAGCAAGGTCACTGGGACAGCAGCCATATCAAGATCTGTATGTCTTCCCAGAGCACTCTTGTGTTACAAAGATGGAGTTCTCACAGTCCTTAATGGTATATAAAATCTCACTTTATGCTTTTCTTTCTGTTAGTTTCTTTCTGTGGCACCTTTGGCAAAGTTGTACCTTGGACTGCAGTGGTTGTAATATGTGTGCCACAGACATACTCCTGTAATTTAGTTTTTGTCCCTCTGCCACCAGAGATGTCTCCTCTCCAGGCTTTGTTGGCAGCCATGGGTTCTGGCATCTGGGAGGCTGCTTTATTTACTGAATGGTACTGGGGGCCATGTTTGAGACAGAAGAGAGAGGAAGAGAAGGATCCTTGTCATAAGTTTTTATCTTTAGCATCAGTAATGCTTCTACTTTTTCTTTTCTGAAAGTTAAAACACTTTCCCTGTTTGCCATGTGGTGCTTTGTACAGAGATAAGAGTTGTATGGGTGAAGCTCAAGAATTCATGAGTTTTAGCTGTGTTATTAAGGTAGAATAAAGCATGTGATTCTCGCTGGTGGACAGCACTGTGGGCCTGTGTAAATCTGTTTGCTTCCAGCCCCTTTTTCTAGGTGACTGTAAGAATATAAGGATTGGGTGCCACACTATTTTCCTTACTCAGTAAGTGAGCACAAGGGTAAGTTCAGCTGACAGGGAATGGCAAGTTTACAAGGCTGTTCTTTTCTGTATAAATAAACTTGCTGAAGGATTGACTTTTAGGAAGGATGATGTGCTAAGCAGAGGTCCCTTGTAAGGACCTTTAGGAGGAAGAAAAAACATATTTTTCCAGTCTTCAGTACTTTATTTGACTGCCACATTAAGTAGGCAAAGAAAGTGCTGCACCAATCTTACCTTAAGTAGTGTTTCTGCAGAGAGAACGCTGGGGGCTGAGCACATGGTGGAAAAACCCACAGACAAGGTGCAGTGAGGAAAGAAACCTCTTCAAAGAGTGCTGCAGTGCCTGGAGGGAGGTGACTAACTGCACTTGAAGCATCTACTAAGCATTGGGGGAGCAAAACTCCAGCAAGCCACTGCACAAATTAAAAACTGCCAGCCAAGCAGTAGAAGGCAAGTGCTTTTGGTACAGTGTTACAAGCAGTGATCCAAACTCTGAAGAACCAAATGGTAATGTAGTATTAAAACTGATCCCTAATTAAGATGCTGATAGAATGCAAAGTTGTAGTAATAAGGCTCACTGTTCATTAAGAAATAGGAGTAGGGTTCTGGCTCTGATTCAGCTCAACTAAAATTGAAAAATAAACAGGTAGAGAAGAGGCAGGCGGCAGAAATCTCGCATGGAATATTTCCCACCATAGTACCTGAATTCCTCTAAAATACAGAAATTAAATTTGAGACAGTATATGATTGGGGCTATTCATTGGGAAGGAACACTGGATAAACCCAAGCATTAAAAATGAAGTGTTATAAAGAAGGATAAGTGGAACACAAATTACCTTTTTCTTAATTCACAGGAAAAAGGTTGAAGTGAAACAAGTATTCCTGTGTACGTTTAACCACTGTGGTCTCTTTTCACCTCAAGGTTGAATTATTGCAGTTTGCTGTGCTTGGACAGCTTGAGCTTTTAAGGTAGAAGATTTGAGCCACTGCAAAAAGTAGCTTCCAGCAGGACCTCTTTTTGGGAGAATATGAAATCCGTGCTTCAGGTTGTTTGGTGCCAGCTGCTTCTTTTTTTTTTCCCTTTTTTTCCTTTTGCATGATTCCAAGGTGTTAAGTTCCTTCACATATGTAATGTAAATGTCTTGGAATAACCTACTGAAAGACTACCTACTACCCTTTGCCATCCTGCTAATTTAAATATGCTTTCTTTTTTAAATGTGTTGAGATGCTCAGCAGCAAGAGGTTGTTCTGAGCTGAAATAGTTAAGCTAGACAGGGTAGATGAAGATAGAGGAACTTGACAAACACACTACTGCTACAATGTGAGATATTAATTACTCTTTCTCTGACCAGTGGTCATATAAATGTATGGATGACAGATATACATCCAATAGTTAGACAACAGAAACATTATACACTTTCTTGGTTGTCATTTTATGTATAATGTTTAATGGAAATTGCTCTGGAGGGGAAAACTAGGCCAATTCAGAGTGGTCTCTGATGTCTTGGCACTATATTTTAGAGGGTTGGAGATGCCAGAAATTTCTTGGAACAGGCCATTGCAGAGAGATCAGTAATGTTCAGATGGTTCCACTGGTAAGACCTCTTCTTGTTTTCAAGTGATTGGATAAGTCAAAAGAAGAGAGAATCTTACATAAAAACACTGACTGGCTGTTGGACCTCTGAGTGTTTCTGGGGCGTTGCAGGTTCTGTCCAACTTCTCTGTATCCAAGTTATTAGAGCAGGCAAGTGGGACTTAAGGATGAATCACTGCAGTGGTGTTTGGAAGGGTTGTGTTTTGTTCTTGGCCTTGTGATTATGGTGGACAAACCTGTATGAGGTCTTCAATCATTCTACCTTGTGTTCTTAATGTAAAAAAAATAAGGCACCTCAACCTACTTTTCTTTGTCAAGTTAGTATAGAGAGAAATTGGCTGTTATTGCAGTTGTTCTTACCCTTGACTGGATTATCCTGCCAAGAAGCACTCCAGACTCAGCTCAGGATATTTTTGCCTAAATTGGCAACTTGGAGGCATGCACTTTTTTTTTTTTTCCTTTTTTTCCTTCTTTTCCTTTTTTTAAACTGTAATCTGCTATATCTAAAATGAATCACAGTTGTATTCATGTTAGCTTGACTCCTTTAAAGGCTATTCTTGCTTCTCAAATAAGCCACAGAATTTGCAATGATTTTTTTTTCAGAATAGTTTTTTTCTTTTGGGATTCTCATAGTCGCAGTATCCTCCTTCATAGTTTAGGGTACTGTTCAGTGAATCCTTTCCTGAGAATAGTTCAGACAGTTTTAAGTCTGCTAATGCAAGCTGAAGACAAGACCTTCTGAAAATCATACTGCATCTTGTGTTCTGTTCAAGTTGTGTGAACACCATTGTTTATGGACATTTTGGAGCTGTGAAGGAGGAAGGTATGGTTACACATTCCATGCCCTGCTAGAGCCACTGAGTTATGGTTGTGTAGAGAGACAAGATCTCTTGATTTTACTGAGTGTTGGAAGTGGAGATGAGCAGAAAGAAAAGGTAGGGTGGCAAGGAAGTACAAGCAGTGACTGTATAATGATACTTCCCTAAATATTTTTCTAGTCTTCAGGAACTAGTAGTTTGGGACATTGGGAGCCAGAAGTGATGTCTTTCACCAGTAGCTCTCCCTAACACCCCACCCACCCAACTAGCAATGAGTAGATTATAAATGAAGTTTTATGGAGATGAAGTTGGAAGGAAGATGAGAATGTTTTGCAGGAATGGTTGAATTACTTCAGGGGCTATACTGTTAGAAATTGAATGAAAATCAGTATTTTTTAGAACAATGCCATGTACTTCAGGAGTACATAAAAACTGCCTCTGTAAGTTAGGAGTTTTTTTCTCTCCTTAATAGTTTTCTGGACTGTCAGATTGCTTAGCTTTCATTATGCTATAGATACATATATAAAGTGGCAAGTGGCTATTTTAAAGAGTAATTATAAGTAAGAATAGAAAAGTATTAAATACAGTTTTTAAAGGGAGTGGCTGAGAGCTTACTTGTAAAAGTTTATGGTTCTGCTGCTCTCAGGAGAAAGACATCTTGTGTTTGCAAAGCAGGGCAGCCAGAGCGCTTGGAAGTGTGAAATGAGCTTTCAAAGGAAGATGAGAAGGGCTGGGCTGCTTTAGAGGATCAGAACAATGACTAAAAGGTACAAAATTTGATTGAGAGGAGGTCTGTATGTATATGTGTGTATACATACTGCTCTGTACATACATATGTGTGTATATATATATATATATATATATATGTCTTTGTGAGTGCATATGTATGTGTGTATGGGAAGAAAAAGACAAAGGGACACAAATTAACTCTTTAAACCAAATGCCAGTACTGTTAGAAGAACAAAAGGTTATTAAAAGACTGTGAATTCATTTTGGATTTAGTGTGTAAGATTTCCACTTTCTGGAGTAATGTGGCATTCTTGTAACCCGTAATAGGATTACAGGAGGGAAGCAATCCAAATACTTTAGATAGATCTTGATTACTTTATGATAAGATATATGTGACACATTGCCTTCAGTAGTAAGCTTCCTAGATTTGATAGTTTAAAAGGTCCTTCTGAGTTCATTGGAGTGGACTTGGGCTTTAGGCATCAGTGTGGCATTTTACCTTCTCATGGGTCCCCATGGAGGGGGACGGATAGATGCATTAATCCTGGTCCTTGGCTGTTTCTGCTTTGGTAATATGTTCTACATTGAGAAATCTTCTGGTGATGGAATTTTCAAGAAAGAAGACAGTAATTTTGCCATTGAAAGTCTCATGTTATTAAGATAACATGGCAAAGCTGGTCTTCTCAGTATTATCTTGTCTTTATTACTTGCCTGAAAATTCCTCTTGTTTATTTTAATTTACTCTGGCAGTCATTGCCAAGTTGTTTATGTCCTTGTGTGCAGCCATGGTAGTTAGTAATGATCCACTGATACTCCTGACATGAAGTTAAGTGCTGTCACCATTGAGTTCTGTATCTGAATATGGGGATAAGTCACAGTTTTAAACTGTGCCTTTTCTTGTATAAGAAAGATTGATTTTGGAGAATAGTGATGATAGATGAAGTTTATTTAATCTCTGAGGACTGTTAGGTGATCTGTCTTTAGGCAGCTTCTGATAGAACTTGTTTTTGAGCAGGCTACTTGTTTCACTGAGTTCAGAGATGCCCAAGTTGGTGCTCTCTAACCTGGTTGGGTCTAGCACCATTACTAACTTACTTAGTGGGGGTTGTTCTCTAATAAATTGTTTTGCTTTGACAGAGAAACTTTTACCTTTCTTTCCAGCCTGCATTTGTTTTGGGTAAGATTTATTACTTTCTTGAGGTGGAGATGAATAGAAGCAAACATTGGTCAATAACAGGGCTCTGTGGAGGTAATGAATTTGGAGAATGTTATGTGTATAAATAATTTTTCACTAAATTGGAACTGAACTATAACTCTGCTATTGTTCATGTTCCCATGAACAGGGAATGGGGTATTGGTTTTCTGAACACAGTATCTTTTGCTCTTAATAAAAATGGTTGCCAAAATAAAACTCAAGGAAAGGATTCAAATGGCAAACAAAGTATATATTAAGCAGTAATGTTTTTTGGAGTAGTTATACTGGAGACTTTACTGCTTGACTTCAGCCACCTAATAAAATGGATTTTTATTTGCACACCATTTCATGGCAACAAGGAAATGGAGCAGTGTAGAAGCAGTTTCTGTGCAAGGGAATAACAGGGAGCTGAAGAGACAGGCTCACCCTGAGGTGTCAGGGAAAGCTGTGGCCTCCATATTTACATTGAAATGTCAGAAGACCTCGAGTTGAAGGACTTGAAACTGTGATATGTGAAGGACTTTTAAAGCAAAGCTGCAATTTGGTGGGTTGTTTGTGGCTTTTTTTTTTTTTAAACCAAGATAACAATAAAGTGGTATAGTAGGTGATCATTGCTTCTGGAGCTGGTAACATGGCTATTTATCAGTGGTTTTATATGATCATCCTGCTGTTCCTCTGTCCGGTTTTCGGCTGTTTGGATGGCCTGGAAAGGCCCAGGGTGGCCTTGGGGCAGCCCGCGCTTCAAAGGATCAGAAGAGGCTTCAGTTCTTTTCTCGGTCTCTGTGTTTATTAATTGTTTATCTAAAAGATTTTCTTTCGGCCCGACAGAGGTCTGCTCAGCAGCCAGCCATGAGCACACTCCCCTCCCCTCCGGGCGGTCACCTATCTTTATACCCAAAGTTACGTGTACAATATTTATCATTTTTCCCCAATACCTTTCACCCTTATTGCCCAGTGCACTTTTAGTAATGACCAATCCCAAAGTGCCACCATCACCACAGAAGATGGAGGAGAAGAAGGAGAAGAAGAAGAAGAAGAAGGACAGGACACGCCCCAATTCCTCCATCTTACTTCTCTAAACCCCCCTGTACAGAAATCCTAAACCCTGTGTTTCACTCTCTAACTAACTAATCCCTTCACCATTCACCCCGGTGAAACCCTCCTATCCTCATACAGGTGTCGTCTCCTGTGTAGGATCAAAGTCCAGCCACCAGACACTTCTGGCAACATTCCAGGACTCCCGAGCCCCCCAAGGGTGGTCTCGGTGACTCGGCACCTCAGTCCTGAGGTGCTGAGATCCCACATTCCTCCTCATCTCAGTTTAGGTTTCCCCCATCAGCTGAAGCATGCCCACTGCTGCTTGTGTTTTAGGCTTGGATGCAGTTGAGGGAGAGGCAGCCTCTGTGGGGCTAAAGCTGGAAACGATGGTCAGAGGGAGTCTGGCGTCACACCGTGAGGGGGAACCTGGCACCTCCTCATGTGTGATCTGGCACAGAGCTCAGTGCTCCTCGTGAGCTGGGTGCTGTGCAGTGGCTGTGTCTGAGCAAACTCCAGTGTGTAAATCCATGCTTTAGTTTTCAGTAAACCTTGCTGATCACAGTGTAGACCCACCTTTCCCAGGTTACTGAAAGAAAAATTGGTGCCAGATCTGAGGTTGCAGCCTGAGGTCAGGGAGCAAGGTGCTACAATAGTGGAATTATTCTGCCTTGGAAGAGGTGAAAATTGGAGATCTGACACCTTGAATCATTGCAGTGACAAGTCCAAAAAGGAACAATTTGGACCTCTGTGTTTTCAAGGGATTTATAGTGTTTTTCATAGACCTTTAAAAGCTATCTACTCTTACCTGTGTTGGTTCAAAAAAAAGAAACAGGCAGTAGGGTGGTTGAATGTTTAGGTTTTTTGGAGTAAAGATAAATCTTCAGTGGTTTGACCTTTAGAAACTCCACTGATTAGCCAATATACAGATTTAATAACAACAAAATAATACTCATCTTTAGATCAGTGATTTGGTCTGCAGCTGTTTTATTTTAGCTAATTCCTGATTGAATCATTGTTTTATGGGATCTGCTCATAGGTGGTGAGTTGGTTTGGGGCTTTTGGGTAGTATACCAAATACCTGTTTTTAACAAAACTAGAAAATTTATATTCAATTAAACACTACACATATTTTTGTGCCATAGTTGTAGGATAAAGTATTTTCAGAGAACTCCAAGTACTAATTTTGAAAGTCTCTATATATACTTTGCTGGTGTGCAGTGTAGTTGTATTTTGTGTTAGCTTTAGAAATGTCATTTTCAAGGTTAGTTTGAAGATGTCATTAGCTTTCTGCTTTCAAAAAATGCCTAGTGAACAAAACCAAAACATGAACACACAGATTTTGATGCGTCAAAATTAAAATGCACTCTGGTTGTTTTCCAGAGTTTTCAGTCTGATAGGATGATTTTTAAAATTCAGCTTTGACATTTGAAGGGATCTCACGGAAGGTTTCTCTACATAGTTATGAGAGACTATTTCCATCTCATGCAGTGTTTGAGAGAGTATTTAATTTTAGAAAGAAGTGTTTAAGCTTTATTGTGAAAACATTGTAGTGTCTTTGAGATTAATTCTGAGCTTTCAGAATTTTATTTTTCTTTAGTCATGTTAGTGTTGAATAGCTGACTATCTCATACAGTGTATTTGTGTCCTGCAGGCCACTGGAATGACATTGTAGAACTGGAGTGCAGTTTCCCAATCTGACTTCACTCGCATACCAGGACTACTGCAGGCATAATTAATGCTCTGACTAAAGTTTGCTGGTTTGGGGAGGTAATGTGGGTTAAATGCAGCCTTTGAATGAGACTCCATGTCCAGGGCAAACAAAACATCCTCATACATGTGCCCCACACCCTCCCTTGAACTACTTGCATTGATCATGCTGGCTGTGCTGTTTCTGCTTGATAAGTCAGCAGCAGATACTCTGCTGCTCTTTGTTAGGTCATTTTTTTGCTGAGTTTTAAGACTTTTTTGCTGAGTCTTTCAGCATGCTAAATGCCAGAGCTGGCTTAAGGGGTAGGATCTTCCTATGTGGTCTGGGGAAAGATGGGACCCTTGCAACCAGCCAGTATTAATTTTAGGCTGACAAGAACTGTAGCTCAAGTTGTTTTAATCTGGATTTGTCTTCTGCTCTGAGAATGTAAATGCTCTCCTGGTTGACACTGTAAGCCCACTGCTGTACCCAGCAGTGCTAAAGATTACAGTGAAAGGAATTTTTTTTTTTTGTGGACTCATTTCAGTGACTTTTCCCAGCTTTTGGCACATTGAGCAGGTAGGTTGGTACCTGCAAGTACATCCAGAAGCTGTGGAAGAAAAAGCAATCTCATAACAGATTTCCTTTTGTGATTCTGCTGTTAACAGCATTGCCAGTTGTCTGCCCTACATCTAATTCCCCAGTCATCAGAACAAAGCTTACAGGCTACAATAAAAGACTAAACAGGGATTTTTTTTTTCCCTTGTTGAGTTCATCTGGGTACATCACAGTGCTTTCATGTACATAGTTGCAAACATTGCAATGTACAGGCAAACCTTTGGATCGTGATTTTAAGATAGTGAAGGAGCCTGCAATATGTAGCAGAACCATGTGCAGGCTTTCACAGAAAGTCTTGAGCCCATTTTGGGTGGCTGAGGATTACATTTACAAGTAGATTTTTTTTTTTCCAAATAGTTCTGATGGATTGCTTCCACAAGGCTATCTGGTGTTTAGCCCAGAAACTCAATGGATCCAACAGATGGGTGCTCTAATTCAGAGGGATATATAAGTTGGCACCAGCATGGGGGAGAAGTATTGTGGCCTTGGTAGGATTTTCTCTCAGAGAAGCTGTGTGTACTCTTTCCAGCAGACTGGTTGTCTGTGCTCAGTGATCTGATCTGCTGCTGCTTTGCAGGGATGGAAATTGTGTTTGATTTTCTGTAGTGTCAGTCCCTTTAGAGTCTTTAGTCTGCTCTGGAATTACATTGGCAACCTGTTGCCCAGCAGTTCCTCAGTGTCAGGTTTGGAACTGTCCTGACACTGAACTATGTCTGACTTGTCTGTTCAGCCAAATGCTTCCCCTGTCCTTAATTCAAATTTCCCTCATCCCTCTGACCTATATACTATGAAGATAGGTGTGAATGTCTCCCCAGTTGCTTCACTGGTAAATGCTGGGAATAGTGTTCCACTGAGCTTCTCTACACTGGTGTTGTCAATCCTCAGTCCTTTTCTCATTTTGGTCTGCAGGAGACCCCACTGGTTTTTCTAGTTGGTTTCCTGCTTTTGATGTAGTTAAGTAACTTTGCAAGGTGCTACCCAAACATGTTAAGTTCTATTTCCTGTTTATTTTGACCTACAATATATATTCTAATGTCTTCTGTTCTCATTGAAGCTGACTTCTCAGATTTGCTTCCTAACTTCCCCATTTAATCATGCAGTATGTAGGTTTTTATTGTGATGTATTCCTTTGACTGCTTTTGTTTTGCTTCCAACTGTGAGGAGTTTTTATTTGATCTCCTCACACAGAATTTTGTCTGCTTTTTTTTGTAATTTTTTCCCCTCTCTTCAGGGTTGTGTGGTTTTGAGTTGGTTTTTTTTTGTTTGGGTTATTTCTGAGGGGAAACAGGTTTGAGAGGTTTGCTAATTACTTTTTTTTACACTGTTCCCTTAACATTAATTATCCATGTGCCAATAGTTTTTTGTGTCACTGTATTCAGCTGTGATGTCGAAATACAATTGCATTGCAGGCACAGTCACATAGCAGCATTTTTATCCTTTAACTAGGTCTTGTGTACTGCTAAAAACTAAGCCAAGAATGGGATCTTTTCATGTAGGTCCTAGCACTAATTTTCAAGGTAGAAATCATTATTTGGGAAAAAAAAAATCTGTTTGCCATTTTAATGAGTCACAGGCTTCACTTTACATCAGGAGATTTCAGTTGCCCATTGTTATTACCTTTCTTAAAGTTGAAACTCTGTAACCTTCCTGAACTGGTAGTGTAGTTGATCATGCATCTTTATTACTTGATAGTGTGACTTCTAGCATAAGAAGTTAATTGGACTTCTCCTCTCCTGTAACACTTTATGCCATTAAATGTTAATTTACCCTTCACAGACTGTGCCATTCCCCACCTGCCTGTTGTTTGTTGCTCCTGTTGGGATTGCTGAGTAAGCTGGCAGGCTCTCAGCGTTATCCTGTTGTGGTTTGTCCTCCTTCCACCAGATCGTGGAAATCCTTGTTACTTTGAGGGTGTCAGGTAAGGCCAAGTATTTGGGCTTCCCATGTGTTACTTATGAAATTTCTAGCAGTAGTGGAGAAGTGTTTGTGAGTTCCAAAACTCTTATTAGCATGCCAGTCTGGCTGACTCTGGCATGACTAATGTGCGTGCTTAACAAGTTCTTCCTGTTCCCATCATGCCTGAATCCTGGCTGCCTATATCACTGACTTCCTTTCTCAGCCTCACATGTGCATCTGGCAGCACTTAAGAAAGTAAAACCATGGAAATCCTGAGTGTAATGCTTCTGTCCATCAGCCTGAGTTTACTTTCCAGAGAATCCATCCTGTGATTCCATACACTGCTGTTACTAGTGTGGATTCAGTGGACTACTGGTTGTTTGGTTGGGTGGTTTTTTGTTTTGTTTTGTTGTTTTTTTGCTGAATCACCAAGTAGTCACTGTTCAGTGTAGAAGCCCTGTGAGTTTGCTGCCTTTCCATCTGCTGGCTGCTGTGCAGTTGTCAGATGTCACAAATACAGCAAGCTGTGTGTTGAGTATCTGATAACCACACCTGCTTCTTCCCCGTTCTGAGTCTGTCTGCTCCAAGGAGGATTCCTGTGTCAACAGGAAGGAGAGGGTGGATTGTTCCAGAGATTACCTCTGATCCATCCTAGGTGCACATGAATGCTAGAGATGGCAGAAGGCATGATGAGGCATGGAAGAGAAAACAAGTAGGCTACACAAAAGCCTTTTTCAATGGTATTGTTTGTTATTTATTATTAAACTTCAGTGAGATTCATATGAGGTAATGGGCTTTTTAAAACTTTTTAGATTTGTTTCTTCATAATGAAGGCATATCCCTAAAATTGTCAGTCTTCAAATAGGAAAAAAAAAGGCATTTTTGGGAAACAAAATTGCAGACAGCATCTCTTTACTTTTTTGAACTTGTGTTTGGTAAAAACTGTGAAAGAACTGATGTTCCCAGTGAGGATCTGCTTCATTAGTGTGCCAGGGACTGCCAGTGGAAGATTCTGCTGGAAGAATGTAACAGCATGGAAAGCCTGGAAAGATGCTTCTGTATCCTCCAGTAATTTTCTTTACTAGAGCTGGTGTGTTTGTGTTTATGGGTTGTCTAATTGTATGGCTGCTGATAGAATGTGGTAACCAATATACTTGCTCAGAAAATGGTGCTCTGTTATCTTGGATGTCTGAAAGTAACCAAGTCATATATATTGCCTGCTTAAAATTGTAGCCTCAGTACTGGCTCTGTGTATTACTGCATCTTTGTGTCACTAACTGCAGTGTATTCTCTTCCAAAGGGATCAGTGACCAGTCACCTGGCTTACTGCTAACACACCTCTCTGTTCCTGAGTGCTTAGTGTGTTCTTTTTCAAGGTTAGCATGGTCATGTTTACCCATGACCAGTTTTGTTCTGCCTGGTGTGTTGTGTAATCTGCTAAAGCAATGTCTGAAAGCTCCTCTGCTTTTTCCAGCAGTGTAGTCTGTTCTCATGAAAGTAATTACCTCTCTTTAATAATCTTACTGCTGTTTCCTGTTGTTTAAGCCGTACTGCATGTGTTTCTTCTTGTGAGATGCAAATGTGATCTCATTGCCCTTTTTTCCTGCCCCTTTTGCCTCTCCTCTTTTTGAGCTGACATCCCTGTGCATGCCTGCACACAGTGAAACAGAGGAGAGAAACACACTTGGTCTGGGCTAAACTGGAAAAAGGAGAGAGATATTTTTAACCAGATCAGTTCTCCTATCACACGTGTTCATTGCAGAGCAAGAGAGTTCATGGCTGGCTGGGGATGGGAGGGTACAGTGAGTCTGTATTTATTTAAGCAACTGCTCTGGACTTTACTGTTACTCAACCCTTGATACAGTCATTAGTGATTTAAGGGGTGGGAAGACAATGAGACATCATCCAGTACATCTGAAAGCATGATATCCTGTGTTCTATACCTATGCTTTCTTCCTTAAAAGCACCCAGTTTCCATAGATTTTCAAACCAGGGAGAGCTCTGTGATTTTGAATCATCTTTGTCCGTCTTAAAAGTGCTGTCTTTTGTTACATCTTTATCAAAAATATAAATTCCATTTGGCTCTAATTCCAGCCCTGTATTTAGACGGTATTAAAAGTGTCACCTCATTGCTTAAATTACATGGCTAAGTTCTGTACAAACAGTGCAGTCTAGAATGCATTGATTCAATAGCAATTAATTTATTCCAGCTGTTGGGTTAGTAAAGTCTGAATTAGAGGGCAAATTCAGATTCTTCTGAGGCTTGGTTTTTGGTTCCTCTTGCATTATTGTGAGCTTCTTGAAACCACTTCCAAAATTATTGAATGTTTACTAAATTTTCAAAGTTAAAGATTTGGAAAATAAATTCTAAAAACGTGAAAGTAAATGCTAAGGTATCTTCTTGTTTGCTTCCTTGTGTTTCAAGTCTCCTGCAAGCTACTGTTATGCAGTGGACTTTAAAATATGTAATTTAAAATAAGAAGGAGCAATTGTTTTAAAGGAATAATTTTGAAAGTTTGGCTGAACTGCAGTCTCTCCTGTCAGCTGACACCTTGGCATATAAATTTTGTAATATATTATTGCTATAAAAATCCTGTAATTTCAATTTTTTCCTTAGGTTTCTTTAAATATTTCTCAATCTTTTGAACCAAATTCCACTTAAGCAGAAAACTCCTGTGTGTTAATTTCTCACAGGCTTGGCAAATTCTAAGTTATTGGCATAAATTGTTTGTTCATCTGTTTATGTTGTGCCCTTAGGTGCTTCTGTCTCAGCATGCATCATGCATTTGGCAACTAACAGAAAGCATTTTAAAGGTCCAAATGGATGTCTTTATGATTATACCTAGTGTCTTGTTTGTATATATACCTAGTGTCTTGTTTGTATAAAGTGTCTGAACTTAATTAAGAAGATTATTTTCCAGAAGAAATTGCATACATTGCATTGCCTTCTTCCACTCACTGATCTAATATTTTGAATGAAGAGTGTGTCTCACAGTTAGCTGAAATTCATTGAAACATAACTCATGATTAGTCTGTAGCAGGAGAAGCCCAGATATACCTCTAATAAAATTTTGTGTGACCTTTAATTAACTGTAACTCCTGATTTTCCATTAATGGCTTGAGTAACTCCTTCAAGTAATATTTCAGCAGAACAAACAAAACAGTTTGTGAAAATCCAGTGGACCCTGGCAATTTGGGTAAAACTGGCAAGTCTAATCAGAGTGAAAAATTCATTATCTTCACTGGCAGTGAGAACAGACTCTGTTTTAAGGTAGTCTGTGTAGACTCTGAAGGTAGGAGTAATTTGTTAAGGTGCTGTCTGAACTCTATGCAAAACAATGTTTGCTGGCTCCTGGATTGTAGCAAATATGCAGCAGCTCCTTGTGAGCATGGAATTGTTTTCTCTCTTAAAAGAATGGAAATAATGCTGTGGCACAAAGCTTCCAGCCTTTTAGTGCTTGGAGAATGCTTTTTCTCTGTCAAATTTCAAAACTAATTTTATGCCTGCATCATTCTGCTAGTGGTAAAAGGGGAAACATACCAGTGCCTCAAAATTAATGTTTGCTGCATCCTTGCTAGTGACTTCTAAGGAAATAAAAATATAGGAGCTGGAGCTATTCTTACCAGATTTCTTTAGCAGTCTTTTATGGGGTAGAAGTTCTGGGGATCTTACACAGCTTTCTAAAACTTGTTTCATGTGGTGTTCTTAAAACTTGTGGGCTTGGATACATTCATGGAGTTTTAGAGAAGTTTTCTGCTGAATCCTTTCAAAGCATTAATTGTGAAAAGGTTACTATGGAAAGGAAAATACTTCCAGTGGAAATATTTTGTCTCAATTCCAGTCTGTACCTACAGTGATCACACACTATACCTGAGATCTTTGATGGTCCTGAAATTGCTTCAACTTTGACTTGCAAAGCATCCAGTTATGTTACTAGGCTGACTGTTCTGCCCTTTAAAATGCTTTTCTTTGACATGACAATCTCAAATTCAGGACTGTTTGGTCCTTCTGGAGAGGAGACTCCATAGTGTTGCTTTGGATAAGTAGTGCCAGTCCCTGATAAGTTGAAGACTTGTCAGTTTGTTAATGGGAACATGTGTTTGAGCTCATCTTAGATATAAGAGCTGCTTGTGGTTTGAAGTTGCCACTTTCTTTGAAACTTGGGTGGGGAGGTGACTTTGGCTGGAACCTATCTACCTTGAAAAACTTCAAATGTAGCCAGAGTTTCTTGATAAGTGTTTTCCTGGTGTTTCTATTAAGAACTACTTACTGGGAACATAAAATAATGTCATGTTGTCTAGAGGTGGAAATGCCAGCTTTGTTTTATGAATAGTTTTTCTTAACAAACCAGGAGTTTGTGTATAATCTGAAGTTAGTTTGATTAAAAGGACTATAATGGATGACTGCTCATAAAAGCATCAAGGAAACAAAAGTATGTTTCTTCAGAACATTTTAAAATGTCCCAAAGAAAGTCATAATTAGGTGACTGCAGATTTTGAAGTAATAATTTTAATAATTTGTAATGACACTGAATTGATTTATTAACTTCATAAAGTCTGATTTTTCTGCTCTGGTTCATAATTGTGCAATTGAGGAAAAAGAATTGCTTAAGTAGGTCAGAGCATAAATGTGAAGAATTCTATAATGTGTACATATATTGTTGCATAATTTTATTAAACATTGCAAATTATGGTGCCTTAATAACCTGGAATGTGGTGACACTTGTTCTTGGGTACTTTTGACAGTAGAGCAGGATTTTATCTGGAGTTACAGTCCTTACCCAGGATGTGTTTAATAAGCATGTGTACTGTCTGGAGAGATTAGGCATTACTTTGGTAAGAGAAGTTCCAAAGAACCTGAAAGTCTGCATTTCAGAATTCAAACCCCACTTTCTCTTAACCTTTTGCTGATTTTTTTGGGGGAACATGCTGAATGCTCCAGAAGTTTTAATCAAAATGAAGGTTCCAGAATTTATGGAGCAAATAGAGACTTATTAGTGAGGGTTGAGGACTTTCTCCCTGACTAGTAATGGGCATGTGGAGTGCAATAACTTGAGTATTACCTGATTTCTTCCACCCCCCACACTCTTTTTAAAAAGTGGTTGCAAAGGGAGATTTAAGTATGAAAAAGATAGAGGGAGAACAGAAATGGAAGAAGAAATTAAAGGAATGGGGGTAGGGAAAGAAAGCCTAAAAACACATAGAATACAGAAATGAAGCACAATGAGCAGAAGAATGAGTTTTGAAGTGTAATGAGTTTAGAGTATGATGGAGGCAGGAGTGCACGTTTATTCTGTAATACCTTGTCACATCTCAAATTGTGTGAGGGTGATAATGTTCATCAGAGGAGTGTTACATGTTAATGGCTTTGTTACAAAACAGTGTACAGTTCAGCAATTCCTGATCTAGTGCTTAATAAGAGCCAGAATCATCTAGGCCAAGTGCAGAGCCATCCTATCTGCTCTCCCACATGTGGCACTGTGCTGCTCAGATAAACATGCTTGTCTGGAAATAGTCAAGGGATGTCTGTCTTCAGGCTGCCTTGCTCCAGACCTGTGCTGAGAGACTTGTAGGCACCTTTAATGAAAGGAATATTTATGGAACAATAAGCCTTTTTAAAAAGCAAAGCTGATTAATTACTGTCTTTTAATTTTTTGGTGTTGACATAGGGATGGTTGGTTGGTTTGAGGAGCAGGTTTCTGTGTGTTTATCCTGCTGGTCAGGACTTGGATAGGATTAGCAGAAGTTTACAAGATCGAAGGCTAAACCTGGCTAGTCAGAGGTAAATATGGCAGAGCAAGGGATCATGGTGTGCATGATCACAGACAGTGCTGTGAAAATGCCCTGGTGAGGAGCCTTGGCATCACAAGTGCTGTGATGTAAAGGGGCTGTAACCCTTTGTCCCATTCTGGTAGCTCTAGACTACATTGTTAGCTTCTTATTTAAAACTAAAAGACATGTTCTACATCACATTCAGAGGAAAGTGAAAAACTCTTCTCTTTCACCACAGCTCCTTCACTTCTGTAGTCTTTTGAGGAGCACTGAATTTTCCATTTTATTCTTCCTTGCTCTTTGATTCCTCCTATCTACTCCCTAATCATGTCCTCCCCTCCCTGTTTTGTGTGGGTGCCGGCTTCATGCCACTGTTCTTCATCACTGCAAAGAATATTTTCAATTTGAAATGACTAATAGTTTCCCTGTTGCATGGATGATTCTGACAAGAAATAGTAAACATAAAGGCTGTGCTAACATGAATGTTGCTAAGATCAGCAGCCAAGGAGCTGGAATAACCTTGTGATACTGCATTGGCTAATACTTGGGTCATACTTGGAAAGCTTTCTTCACAGCTGTATGGTTTAGAAATATTCCTAAGGCTTGATTTTTTTTTTTTTTTAATTTAAAAATCTCTTCTCAGTTGAATAACATAGCCATATCTATATGTATCCCTTCTGGCCTAACTGCAGAGGATCTCTGTTGGATACTTATTTTAACTTGATCTTAATTTCTTGGAGATACAAATGGTTTTAGTGACTAAAGTACAGCCCTAGGCTTTGATGCTCTAAAGATACTCAATTCTGGATTACTTCAGTTATTGGGTTAGCATCTTTCCAGATGTATAAACCTGATACCTGCTGATGGAGGTGTAAAACAGCTTGATGATCTTGGAGTTTGTGGTAGAAAAGAGCTGTGGTTGGAACACTGTTGAAGTGTTGTAATTTGAAGCAGTCTGAGCTGATGAACTGGTGTTTCTTCTTGGTTAGTGTGTGCATACTCAGCTGTGTGACACATCAGTCCCTTGTACAAACACAGGTTATACCCATTTGAAGTTATAATGTTGGGAATTAGGGGAAGATAAACATTCCATTTTAGAGGACAATTCAAGTGTCCTACCTTAAAACAAGTTATATGGGCCCAAAGATTCATCAGTAACTCTGAGCAATGAAATGAGTAATTAATTCACCTGTAAGGCAAATGCCATCCTGAGGAATTTCCAGGTGTGCTGTGGCCTGTAGGAGTGCAGACCTTAAGTGACTGTACTGCCCTGAGAAATATCTCTGTGGAGAATGTCATGATTCTGAAGGTTGTTTCTTGAAAGAGCAGTCTGAGGAACTGTAGATATTCAGACATCTTTTAGCAATGCTTGATAAGCTAGGCATAACCAATGTGTGTGATTTCTGAGGCGCTTTGGGTTTTGTTACATGTAAATATGCATTTTAGCAAAGTGAACAGCAAACTTAGGAACATATGTCATAGAAACTTAATTTGTATCATGAACTTGAGGGGGTGTATTCTGAGAGTTAAAGGGAGAAGGTACAAAATAATGACTTTTTCATTTGTTTTGTTGGTCATGTCTGACTGAGCATTTAGTCTGAGCATACCTAAAATTTCTTGTGATCCCCCTATAAATTGTTGCTTGTACCCTCTCTTACCTGGCAGGCTGCCCCTGTTGTCTGAGCTCGTGTAATAGAGTGTACAAGAATAGCAGCTCTGATGCTGCAGCTGAAGGAGCAGACACAGATTCTAGCTGTATTTGTGAATTTATGTCCTTTTTGTCCATTTTTAATGTGACCTTAATTAAGGTGTTGTAGGTTCACTTGAGAAAATGACCTATGAGGCAGCAGTCCTTTTATTTTTAACCCTGATTATACTCTTGTTTAAACTAGATATTCTTAAAATAGTAGCTGCTTTCTGACCTTCCTTAAGATTAGCTGCTTAGATAAGCGGAACTTACTAACAAATTCACACCTAGCAGCTCAGGTTTGAGGCTGATCTCTCAGGGCACACGATCATTTCAGGAAAATCACCAAATATTCTAAGTGGTTTACATGCCTAAAGAAATCGGCCTCTAAATGTTGATTTCTGAAATACAGTAGTTGGAAGAGTTGCTCATTTAGTCCTGAGAATGACTGAAAGAATATGCTGTCCCCTCAGAAGTAATTAATAACCTTTTCAGTAATTGTATAGTATTTTAAATTCGAAAATTGCAATTGTGACTTCTGAAGCCAGCAGGCTGTGATTGTCTTTGGGTCACCATGCATTGGCAGAAATGAACCTTCTTCATTGACTGTGTTAAGGAGTAGTGCAATGCAGACTGTTTTAAGAAGCTCAGCATGTTTCCCACACTGAAGAAAAATGTTATCATGGAATAAATTTCCTTCTGTTTAGGGAAATCCATTATTGTTGTGCTCCAGTCTTTGTGGATTTTTCTGGAAAAAATTTGCTCTCCTAGAAAGTTGAGGTTTCTTACATATATGTGATTTGACACAGGCAGGGGAATGGGTTTGAGACTTTACTCAGTAGCTAATTCTTTTTTTGATTGTGTAAAACTAGTCAAGCAATTGTGCTGTTAACAGCTTGTGTCAAAATGTGTTAAGTGTCACTGTAGTGAAAAAACCCCAACTTTTGTTTGCAGTTAGCCCAAAAGGCTCTTTAGAGCCTTTCAGAACAGGAAAAATGTAATATATGGGCTTCTCTAAATTTTCACTTTAGAATGTTTTTTGGACTTGAGATGAAGAAACTGGTTTCTGTTCTGGATTCAGAAAAAGTTGAAGAGCACCTTGAACCTCAAGAAAGCTATTCAGTCTTGTTCCTTGAAGCAATAAATTATTTTTTCTGATCCTTGGAATATGGTTAATATTACATATCTCTCTTTCTCTACTCAATTCTGCAATAGTGCTACATAAAAGGAAACATACAGAACATACATATGAATGTGGGTTTTTCACTTTTTATTTTTGACTGTGGGATTTGTAATGACAGTTCTCTCCCACAGTTTTACACACAGTTTCATGTGTGAATTGTCCCTTTGTTCTCTTACCTTGCATCATACAAAATTAGAAAAGGAGTCTGCAGTGAACATCAGGAGGCCATTTGATCTTTTCTCTTGTTAAAGGATGGAATCAAATATATTTACAGCTTTCCTGACAGTGGCCAGTTTTTGGAGGCCTTTGAGGAGACACTGGTGATGGCAGCTGTACATCCTCCAAGGTAGTCAATCCCAACATTCATATTTCTTACCATTAGGACTTTCTTTAATTGAATATCTTACTGTGTGGGTTTCTCAGCATCCTCTGTTGCCAGATGTTCCCTTCAGTTTCTGAGTAGCTGACAAACAATTTCCTTGTCTTACTCTTTCTTCTCACAAATGATTTTGTGAGGAGAGTGGCAGTTTTCCCTTTATACTCATTTATATTCATGCATTGCAAATTGATTGTCTTAGTTGTGCCTCTTCTTGTGCTTTGCTGTTTTTCTGTCTGTCTTCTCCAATTTTTCCTAGTAGATGTGTTGCTGTGATTGTCGGTCTTTATGCACTTGAACCTTTTTCCTTTGAGGAAGGAGCTTTGGGCTCCTGTGAGAAGCTGCTGCCTTCCTTTTGTTGCTTCTCTCAGCTTCTAGAAAACTATATGTATTAATTGTCTACATTTTCCAAATTCTGTCTTTATAAATGTGGATAGAAGGCTATTGCTGTTCTTATTCTCCTTTGGAGATTCATGAACTCCTGTGTTGACTTTCTTGTGTCTTAGCAGACTTTTTCTGCAATATATCTGATGAACTAAAATGCCCTTGCTTTGTGTGCTTGTATATAAAATGTCCTTGCCCTGCTTTGTGTGCTTGTATGATGATGACTGTTTGAGAAAGACAGCAGATGTTTTTGTGGTTGTTGACCATCCACCAAGTTTCCCCTTTCATCACAAACCAGGTAGTCCCAGCATAGCTCAGAGGTGTGCAGGTGCCCTTGATAAACTGTTGTGGGAGGTGCTGCCTCCTTCACTCCTGAGCTGTATTCTCTGATATGGAGTAATGAGAGTTAATTCATGGAATTGTGACATCTGGAAATGCCCCAGCGTGGAGAGTGCTGGAGATGGGTGCATCAGTTCCAGGAGGGAGGCTGCTCTCTGTGCCTCCAGACAGGGCTGGCACTGCACCTCTGCATAGGGGTCACAGCAGACTGTCCCAGTGACAGACTGGAATTCCTTTTCCTCCAGATGCTTCTAGTTGGAAACAGTATTATGTGAAGGTTTAGTGTTATTAGGAGGTGTAGCATGATCACAAATAAGACAGAGTAAGCTTCATGTGAAACAATATAAATTGTAAAATTTCTGGAGCTGGGGAGCAGTAGCTCATTCACTTGTGTGAAACAAAAAGGAAAATGCTGGCAGTGCACTTTGCTTGTTCTGAGAGCCTCCTGGGAGTGTGAGAGCTTGGAGATCCTCAGAGCTGAAGTGGAAGCACTCTGCTCTTACAAAGGGATGAGTGTGCAGCTTTTCCAAGTGTCAGATCCTACAGCTCTGGGTGTCAAGTGACATGAGGGCTGTGGAGGCTGTCTTACCTTCTGTGGTTATAAGAGGTCGTGGTTAAAGAACTGTAATTAAAGTGTCTGTCTAAATATCGTTTTACCTCCCAGTTCATCAAGTTAAATCCTTTTCACTTCAAAGTCCTCCAAGTTTTTTATTACTTGGAAGTCTTCAAATGAAACAAACATTTCTCACTCATCTTTTATGAAAGTAAAGAAATTTCTTTATCTGTTACCCTTTTTTCCCCCTGTTCTTCTCACCTTCCCCCCCTTTCTTTTTCTCCATATCCACGACAAGGAAGAGAAACTTTTTATACTGGTGGTGCCAGGACAAGACCAGTTTATTCATGGTTCTTGCTTTCTCTCCCACACCCAAACTTAAAGGATCCCTTCACTTTTTTGGTAAATAAGAGGCAGCTTTTATCTAGTGCTGCTTTGTATTGAAAGAAGTTATTTTTAACAGTGCATTCTGCATGATGTCAGTGTAAGTTATTGGCATGATGACTCTTAACTGTGGTAGCTGACTGCTAAAATAGCTTGCAGACTTCTGCTTTCAGTCTAAATATTTTCAGTAACATATAGCAACAGGTGAGTAATTGGTTTAGGCGATTTTGGCTGTGAAGCATTACCAATGCCCTAAGCACACTTTTTAAGCATGATGTATCAGAGACTGTTCTGATACTTGCTTTCAGTGTTTAGATTGGGTTTTACATTGTGGCCTCCATGGGGATTGTTCCAGTTCTCCAGGAGTTGTAACAGATTAATGCTCAGGTGAAGTATAGGGCTGCCCTAGTTTTTTCATTAATGAGAGGGGTATAATGGAGCTGGAGTCTGACGTGGGCAGCACTGATTGGGTGACCCAAGCACTTGGGCTTCAGCCACACATTTTCTGGCTTGCCTTTAAGGTCACTGTTTGGGGTGTTGGATGTGTTTTAGAATCTGGCAAGGAGACAGACTGTGTATGTATGCCCCTTTTCATAATGGAAGTTGTATATAAGGAAGTAATATCAGTTTAAACTCAGCTGTGTTGCAGTGGTCTCTTTAATTCAATATTGCCACTGGAAGGAAAAAACAATATACATGATCAGCTGGTTTTCATGGGGTAATGCCTGACAACCTCTATAGCAAATATCTGAAGCAGTTCCTGCTAGTTAGATTAGAGCTGGGCAAGTCTTTTTGATCAATAGCAAGTCATGCAATGTCTGGATTATGAGTTTATAGCCTTTAGATTGCTTGTGAATTTGCTGTGGCACCTGTAAATAGTTTTGGATACAAATACTTTTTCAGTGTCTGGCTCTCAAACAAAAAAATCAAAATGTAGATCCTTATGAAAGCAGATTGATTGTCATGTTTACAGGGGCTTCAGAGAGTCTGGATTTGTTCTCTTCTTCTGTTCCCTTATGGTTTGAAACACCTTCCACCATCTTTCAGCCACTGATACTTGGTGGCGTTCTGCAAAACTCCTTTTAACACTGTCAGCAGCATGTTACAGGTTCCTGGCACCACAATGAGAAGCTGAACAAATAAATTTCTGAGTCTGGTGGTTCAAGATAGCTCACTCCCAAGCTTGGAGCTGTTTTGTTTTTATGCTTAGTCCTTTACTGAGTAAGAGAACTGCTTAAGGCTGATTATTAGAGCACTTCCCAGGGAAGTGCAAAGTCTGGTTTTGTGAATGTTTTTTCTTTAAACTAACAAACAACAACATCTGGAGCTTTCTGACTACATCAAGAGGGAACCAGACAGAAAGGTGAGAGCACTCCACCCAGTATGCTCTTTGATTCCTGTGGGATATGTGACTTCAAAGTTCCTTAGGCAAAAAGAAAACTGATCTCCAGGATGCCATGCATATCCTTGCTGTACGTCCTTGGAGAACAAGAAATCTAAGCATCTGCAACCTTTGCTGCTTCTTACTAAAGATTTTTAGATCTAACAATGTGTTGCTCAAAAAACTCTTGTTTTTATTTTAAGAAAAACAGGTAACAGATGAAATTTTTTTTCAAGTTGAAAATGAACAGATTTACTTAGCTGCTTTTGACATCAATGTCTCTAGAGTTTGGGGCTTCAGCATTAAATTTGCAGTTATGTCAGATAGCAAGTTTATTTGTGGGTTATTGGCTTTAGAACACAACAAAAGAATTGCAGCCTTGAGGAAGATATGCTGGCAGCTGAAGCCAAGGATGCCAATAAAAAGCTAAATAACATCACTAGTAAGAAAAATACTATTTTTTCCCATAGCTTGTCTAGCTGCTGTGAGCAGGTTTTCTATGGTCTTTGTTTAGTGCAAGACTAGAAATGCTCTCTGAAGATTTTGTATTAGGCTGTGAGAGTTAGTAGCAGTCAGTGTTCCTCGTTCAGAGATGGAAGCATTGATTCAAGTGCAAGACCTTCCTCTGTAATTCTGTCTGCACTTCCAAACATGGATGTTCAAGTGGGCAAATTTAAACTGGAAAAATTGGAGAGAAGAGATGTGATGGTCAGGATGGGAAGGTTCCCTTTGAGAGGAAACTGAATGAGCACATCCCACTCAGCTCAGCAAAGTGAAGTCTGAAGAGGCATGTGAATTATTTCTATAAATACTTTGGGGAATAATAACCAGGAAGGGAAAGAACTATTTAAACTAAAGGACAATGTTGGCACAAGAATAGATAGGTACAAGCTGGCTGGGAAAACATTTTGGCAGGAAATTGGAATGTTTTCAGAGGTTCTGAACTTGAGCAAAGCTTCATATTTTTCATTTTGGGGATTTTGTCTCCATTATTTCTACTGCTGACAGTAGAATGTGGATCATTTATGAACAGAATTATATAATTATTCCTTACAATAGCAGGAGCCCTGAAGGTCTCTTTCAGCCTTATTTCTTGAATTTTAAGAGTTAGAATCCTCTTGGGTCACTGACTGTTCTGAACCTGTGGTCCATATTACACTTTAAAGACATCTGTGATGGTAATTGGGTAATTCTGTTCTGGCTTAGATTTCCTGTGTAGACATCTTCATACCTTTAGTGGCTCCTGGGGAGCAGTACAGAAGTTGAAAGGTTGGAAAAACATCTTTAGTCAGACTTTGTGTTGTATGGTAATAATGGCTGCCAGTGGTGCTTGATTTACCCAACTCAGTTGGAACAGTATGTTTATACTCCTACTACCAGTAGTACAAAAGTATATGTATATAACTTTTACAATTTGTCTTGTATTCATTGACAAGGACCTTCAAAGTGTGTGCAACTGTTTCAGTGCTATTTGACCAACAGTGAAGTTCTCTGGTCTTTTCTTGTTCTTTTAAAGTGGCAGTAATGAGGCACCTTAGAAGAAATTCAGTTTTGACAGGAAAGTAAATATGTATATGTTTCCTTGAATTACAGCCCTCCACTAAGTGTATTACAGCTAATAAATCTCATAATCCAAAGATAAAGGTCAAGAGAATAATCCTAAAGTCCATTTTGAGTCTTACTCATGCTTATTTCTGTTCAAGGGGAGAGGCTGTTTTCAGTGCCATTACAATTTAATAATTTTGTTGGTACCATTAAGGGTGACTGGGATACCTTTCTTTAAAATGTAGTGAAATGCCAGTTGTTGATCTGAATGGAAAATAGTGCAATAACCCACATTTTATTAAATGTTTGGTAATGGACTCTTTTGGCTTTATGCTTTTCAGTACTTACTAAACAACTTTTTAAAAAGGGAGGGGGTGGCAGTCGAAAAGAAATAAAAGGAAATCCAAAAGAAACCTATGACTTCAGCTTCCTCTTTTATTCATTGTCATTGAAAGAAGGGAACTTGTCCAGCTCAGTCAAGTGAGGAGGAAGTTGCTGTACCACCAGGTAATAACAGATTTTAACAAGTTAGGAGAGGACTGGGTGCTGCTGTGTTAGTGCTGCAGACTGAGCATATCCTGTTCTGCCATCACAGGATGAGTATCTTGTGCCACACCAGAGAAAGGAGATGATGTGGAAGGAGAAAAGGGATATGGGCTGTTCCTGGAGAGTCCCAAAGTGCACCCATCCCTGTGTACGGACCCCAGGAGAGTTACAGCCATCCCTGCTGCACTGTGCAGTGCTGCAGGGACTGATCTCATGTAATACAGTGCACTCTTCTCTGTGTAATGCACTTTGATTTGTCACCTTTCTAGAAAAGGAGTAAATTTTACATGCTTTTCTTCTTGAAACATCCCTGTTCATCTCAGTATTAGAAATCTTTGTGAGGGTTGGTATCCAGATGCCATGTGCTCTCTCTTGAGAAATTATTAGTGCAGTTTTCTCTTGCTTGTGTTTTGATAATGCAGTTCTCTAGAACTGCAAGGAAGGGTTTGGTCCCCAATACTGTATGGTTCTCCTCTTTCTTTCTGATTAATTTAGTGGATGAATTGGTTTGTTATTAGTCTTTCTTTGTAACTATCATGGTCATGTGTTCAGCTTAGATTTTGCTCTACTTCTGGTCATTTTTGATATTTTTAAATGCTAACTTGGGATTCATGGAGAAAATATTCTTTCCTCTGGTCATTCTTTAAGTTTAGAGGGTGTTCCTAAATTTTGTTGTCTTCTAAAGATTACTCTTTCTAGCCAGCAGTATTAGGACCAGAGTATTTGTGTTCAGAAGAATGGATAGCTGGTATGGCAGGGGTACTTTTCTCTTCCATAAAGGGTTTCTTATATACAGATCTCTAAGGTGAGGCTTTTCCCATTCATAGGAGAAGGTTAATGGGTAAGGTACACTGAACATATTGGATCTGTTGCCAGGCAGTTTCATTCTGTCCCTAAACTATTCCAGTAATCTTATTTTCTATTATATCACACGAACAATGTTTCTAGAACAATCAAAAGAATTACAAAGGGCATTTCTCACTGTTGTGTCCTGTTCAGATACAGTAATTTTCAAGATTTGCCCCCTGTTGTCTGAAATGGAAGGGCACTGTTCTGAAATTTCACACCAACTGTCAAACTGCTCCTGTGATCACGTGTCTCTTTTCCTCCCTACCACAGCCCACTGTTTGTAACGTGGAAGATCGGTCGAGATAAGCGATTGCGAGGATGCATAGGTACTTTTTCTGCCATGAACCTGCATTCAGGACTCAGGGAGTACACACTTACTAGGTAAGAATTTGTTTTCTGTAGCCTTGACTTACATATTTAACTAGTCTGTTGAGGAGATGATAGGTGTGCTTTGGTTTGTTTTGGGTTTTTTGGCTGTGTCACTGTACGGGTCAATGAAAACCTGTGTCTCCTTTTGATGCTGAGAGTATTGTCTGGGTATTTGACTGCTGGTGTCACGAGGCCATGCTTGCAGTTAAAAACCATAAGTTGAGCCTATTCTCATTTTATTGGTCTGTAAACTACTCTCCAGTAACTTGTTATAACTGATTATTACGGTATTTTTCCAGTGTTGAGACAGATTTTAACCTTAGTAGTTAATGTCAGGCCAGAAGACCAGAAAGTCAGATTTGGGGATTATCCTATTCACACTTCTAAAACAGCAGGTATTCTCACCTCTTCTCCATCAGGTGCTTCCAATCAGCTGCAGTTAATTTAATGCTACAAATTTCCATTACATGTTACTCTTCAGATACATCCCAGCCCCTGAGTGGGAAGCTTCTGGATGAGGGAGGTAAGTGATGATAATCCTTCACTCCCTGGCAGCATAATCTTCATGTTTTGATCTACACCTAAATTCATTCACCTTAATATTGTTCCATTTCCTTTGCATAGAGTGAAAACTAATAAGTTTATCACTAGAGCTAGTAGCAAGCTTTCTACTTGTTTTTCTAAGAGTTTTCTTAAGTTTATTCTCTAAAGAATCAATGGAATTGTGTTCCTTTCAGCTACAATAGACTTTATTGTGCTTTAAAATAGAAGCTGCATTCTGGCATGTGTAGACCTCTAAAATTGTCATAACTTAAAATAATTAGTGCTTCCAGATCACTTTAGATTTGAGGCTTTTGTCCATTACAGGATCTTCCTCTTTGCTGTTAAAATGCCTTGTCCATTCTGGCATTAAATAATCTTAGAATGGGAGATGTTCTTTCTTACATGTCTCCCTAGTTAGTTGCAACCTGAAGTTCATTTCATGCTTCTCTGCTGAGCTTGAAGAAGATAACTGCTCATCTCCTGGAGCCCTTACAAACTTCTGAAAGACCTGATTACCTTTATCGTGTTCAGTTTATTTATTATGCACTCTGGAATGTTTCTGCTTGTGTCCTTTAAAACCTCAGCATTCAAAATGAGGTTTGAGAAGGTGAGAAGAACCTTTTAATAAATTCAAAGCAATTTCTTTGTTGAGGGTTAAAAAGCCTAAAATCTTAACCACTAGTGAGCCAAACTGAATGAAAATCAACTTTCCCCTTTTACTGGGGAGTGTTTCATTTAGGTGTATGCTTTACAGTGCCTGATCAAGAGCAATGAGCTTGTGCAGAAAATTTCCCCCTGAGGCTAGGAATAAGGTGATAGCTCAAGAAAATAGTTTTTGTTCCTCATAGATTTTTCCATTCTCACAAATCAGACAGGGCTGTACATTTAAATACCTTTAAAACTGGTTATATGATTCCTGACTGGATTCTGTGAAAGCTGAAGTCAAAATACATGAAAAGTGGTGAAAATTAAAGGGAACTGAAATAATTTCAGTGCAGTATTTACAGGATGGCCACATGCTGTGGAAGTTTATACTAGGCTATTTAGAGGACAAATCAATAATTTTCAAGATGAGGAAAATGGAACTACACACAAACCTATTAAAAAAAATCTTCAGAAGAACATAAGTTGCTTTAAAATAAAATATAACATTTAGTGCATATTGGATTTTGTTACCTTTTATGGTAAATCTTTTTTGTGCTTATGGTACCTAAAATGTTTCCAGGTTGCTTTATTTTTTGAATAACAGCCAAACTTCAAATATGATCACTGAAATGTAGAGTTCAAATGTGAATGTACAAAAAAGGTGTTCCCTTTTATCAGTCATTATGTAAAAAAAGAAAGAAAGGGTTACCTGTGATTAGTTTCCTTTTTGTGGTCAGTCTTTTCAACTGTGGGGCTTCCAGAGGAGAGCATTTGAGGAATAAAAGAAGCACCATTGAAATGTCCATGGGCTTTGAGAGTTTGGAGCTCAATGGGCCTCCCTAGGAGGGATTAGAAACTGGGACATTGTACCTTGCTCCAGCAGTATCTGGGCAATAGGCTGCTGCAGAAGACATGGCAATTCCTGAAAGGGAAAAACTTACTCAGGAAAGGCAGAAATTAATCAACAAAGTAGGTAGAATGAGAATGGGCTTTACTACAGAAAGTGGAATTTGACCAAAACTTTCAGTTGACAATGCAGTCAGATGACTGCTGACTTTATTTTCCTTTGACACTTTTCAAAAGGGAGGCACTTTCCTTCAGTTATTTTGAAGATACATTGTGGATAAACAGAACCAGGTTGTTTGTCTAATTAATTAATTTTTACTCTTTTCAGTACCTTCTGTGTAATTGTGGCCCAGCTTTCAGTCAGTAAAATGGCACAAAAGAACAGCTGTTTTTGAATGCTCTGGTGCTTAGCAATCAAAATACCCACAATTGCCTTCACACAATTTTATTGCAAATATGCTGAATAGTCCTTAGGATCACAGTAAATAAATTTTGTTATTTCTAGTGATCTCTGGCTGTATATCATATCCAATGTGTAGCATACACATCTCTATCTGATACAGGAGTGTAGTTCCTTTGAAGCAGCATAATGATAGTTCATCTAGAATCTGGAGTGAATAATTTGTTTCTTGGGACACCCCCACCCTTCACTTTTTTGGGTCTGGAACCAGAAATGGTGGTGATCTGTGACCATTTTGAGCTCTGTAGGTTGTTGTGCTGATATTGCCAGTATGTTCTAAACAGGAAATTTATGTGGAATGATTCATCGTTAATTGGATGCATCTGCCTAAGTTCTGAGGAGGGATGAGAATACCCATAGTTAAAAAAACTATTACTGCATTCCTTATAAAGTCTACATGTTAAATTCAATTTTCTCTGCAGTTATATCAGTGAAACACAGGGAAAAGGATGTGTATTATTAAAATCTTCTAGAGAACTTTATGGAGAGAGAGGTTCAGATTTGGTGATTTGTATTTTGTTTTACTAGGAGGTAAACCATGTCCAAATGTTCTACAGTTCAATATTACATTTTAGAATGAAGAAATTTTACCATGGCTAAAATAGTCCTTTAGACTGAATGTGTTAAATTGACTATCCCACCTGAATTCATAAAAATAAACCAATCCAGATTATGAAAAATACCTTATGTTTTACAGCTCCTTCAAGGAAATACTCTGAACTTGGAAGCAGGTTACCACAGAATTTCATACCAGGTTGATAAATTACTTTTTCATGTATTCTGTACAGCAGTAAGACTTAGGCTTTAGCACTAAAGATTTAATCTCCTGATTTTACAAACTTGAGATATTGAACAAAATGGTTTCAGTTCTTTATTTTAGTTTTAGTTTCTAATCTATTTCATAGAATTTGACGTAATATTTTATGCCTATTGGATGTAAAAGTATAGGTGCATAAATTTCTAGCTCTGTGTTGTTTTAGCCCATCAAGGCTAGAATGTGTATCTGGGGAGGAGGTAGTAGAGAACAGGCAGGTGAAGGGAGATGTTACATGACAGAGTCTGCTGTCCCAGAAGAAAGTAAAGAGACATTGGAGGACTCCAAGGCTTAAGTGTAATAACCTGATGGCTGAAAACTGGGTTTAACCCTCCTTCCTTTAACTAGCATAGACCTGTCTCTACTGACTGTCTGATGTAATCAGTTTTTTTGTTGTGTGTTCTACTTACCACTCCACCTGAGGGAAATAGGACTGCTGACACTCAGCTTAGATGTGGCTGATCAACAAAAGAAAACAAAGAGAAGCTGGGTGAGAAGCACAAGGTGGAAGGAAATGAAACCTACAAGCCAACTTTCTCATAACTGAATTTGGGTGTACATTCCATATGAGGATTTGGCTACTGCTGTCCTTGTCAGCAATGTCAAGAGTCAGTCCTTGTTGCTGCAGTACTGCTTGCTCTCTGTCAAAAACACTAACCCTTTCTTCCTATTCCAGATATTACGATCTAACTATAAAATAGCAGTACAGCAAGCTAGTTTAAGGGGTGAAATTGAAAAATATTTAAAAACTGATCACATTAAGATTGATGCTGGCTGTACTTGCTAAAAACTAGTGACAAGTTTTTGTACAGACAGGACAACTTCCTTCATGTATTTAGTTGAGTTTACTACTCTAACCCTGTAATCAGTCCCACAGGGCAATGCTAACTTCCCAAAACCTTTACTGCCAAGCAGTGTTGCTGTGGGCGTAGGTAGTCATTACCATTGATCCAGGGCAAAGCATACTCATTCATCTGACTGCAATTTTTTGAACTGCAGAGTTGGGGGAATTACGTGTTTTTGACACTTGTTGTGGCCTTCATTGTTGACAGAAGTCATTGGTTGAAATAATTTGTGGAAATAACATCTCATGTAATATTTGATAGCATATTGTTGCTTCTGTGTTGCCCACTGATAATACTTTGCAGGCTGTCTTACTTTTGGCTTTGATTTACAGTATACCACTGCTGAAAGTTGGCTTTTTAAAATTCTGTTAATACACTGTCTGGTGGCCATCAGTGGAAAAGTGCCTGATAATTGTGAGATGAAGCTTACATTATCACACTTGTAATTAAACTCTGCAGAGAGCAGTGTAGGTTCATGACAGCCTGCACTCACCAGGGTTATGCTGTTCTTCTGTGTTAAATATTGTGTTTAAAGTCAGAGAGCTTCCTTTCCATTTGTATGTGCCTGTGAAAAGCAAGTGCCTGCTGGTCTCTGAGTTCTCAGGTTGCCTTACTGAGGTAGAGGGCACAGATCTCCAAGTGAGAAGAGATGCTTAGGGCCATATGTGCTGACATGGTTCTGTGTCCAGTTGAGTGAACAGACAACCACTGTGTACCACAGAGCATGTGAGAAGCCAGTGGCAATAACCCTCTGGAATGAGTAACTCCCACCTCCCACTTAACAGCAAGTTGCAGTCATGAAGGGTAAAATTTTTAGTGGGGGTTCCACCTATAAAATCCACTAAGTTTTAAGAACAAAAATGCCCTACATGCTGACAACCCTTTTGGTGAAAAAATGCTTCCTAATAGCCAGTCTATTGCAGGTAGAGAGCAGTAAGGTCTCCCCTGAGCCTCTTCTTCTCCAGGCTAAACATCTCCAGTATAAGCATCTCTCAGTTACACCATCTCATTCCCTTACTGCAGTACAAGGTTCTGTAGGAACCTCAAATGTGATTTGAGAACATCTGCATTCCTGGGGAGGTAGGAAGTGGGGTGCCAAACTGACCCTTGAGAGGGTGCACTGAGTGCTTTTCCCTCAGACCAAGGATGGGGGCTCCCTGGCCTAAGGAGGGTTCAGGAATGCTGAGGAGGTTGCAGGATTGCTGTTCTGCTAATTTGGGTCCAGCCAGGTTGGTGGTTGGCACTGTTGCTGTGACATGGGCATCACCCAGTGCCCAGTATAAGGCAGGTTCTGCTCACCTGCCAGGCAGCAGCAGAGGGAGGGGTTTATTCTCATCACTTTGTTGTAATTTCGTATCACTGGAACTCCTTAGGAAAAGAAAGAGATGTCCGAGCCAAAGCTGTGTTGGGAAGCCATTTGGAAATATATAAATACTGAACACATTTATTACATACACATGTATATTCATACATAGCATATAGTATATAGCATATTTGTGTTCTGAGTCAGAACTGGGCTGAAGAATATTAAGGCAGTTCAGCATTGAACTTCACATTACAAATTAGAAGATGTATAGAGATATGTGTAATTTATGATGGTGTTGCCCTCCAGAGGTATTAATAATGTTGTATCTTAGAGCTCCTTTTTGTTTTCAAAAATGCGTTTGTTAAAATATAAAATTGAGGTATTAGCACTGTGATCTTGAAGTTTTACTGATTACCTCTGTTGAAATTGTGATAAAATTATTTTAACATATAGATATTTTGTAATTTTCGTACTGGCTCATGGATTTGCCTGCCATATCATCTGTATATAGATGAGATTTTGCTGAAACTTGGAGCCTTTCATGTTTCTAAATTTTATCCAAGCCAATAAAAGCTAGTTGCTTTGAGTCTGCCTGTAGACACTGACTTTACAAATAACAAGCACTTTAATTTGGATAAATCCTAAGATTTGTTCTAGTGGAATATATGTTTATTAGTAAAATGGTTTGTGATGTAAACCCACAATAACAGAAAGTCCAGATGAAGTATATAAATCTGAATTTATTGAGCCAGACTTAGTTACTCTGTGTGAGTCAGTTCAGTAAATAGGTCTGTAATGATTTTGTGCACACAGTGCCAGGTTGTTACTGCAGGGATCTGTTGTTTAACAGAGCTGTTTGCTGCCTTCTCTCAAAGGGCAAAACTGAATACCATACTGCCTCTTTAAGTGGAAAAAAACCCCAAATTTTTGTTTTAATGATGGGTTAAATGCTTCTCCTTATTTTGTTAGTAAAGAAAATCTTGTTTAGAAGAGAGGAGCATGCCCTGGGGAATACATGGTTTTTGCATATTGCATGTGTTGAGAATGTAATGATTCTGCCTTAATTTTTTTATTTATTTAAAAACAAACAAGCAAAACAAAACTAAAAACCCTGGTTTTGTAATTGTTACTTTATTATTCCTGAGAAAAACCTTGCTAGACCCTTGGACCTAATGGTAGATGAGTCTGTTTCCTTAGCAACACTGCTTGAAAGAAAGCAAAGGAAAATGCCACAAATGGAAGGACAGTCCTTAGATTATTATCTTTATGAAAGGAGGAGAGCATAATGATGCTCTCCCAAAGCTTTTTCAATAGAACCAGGGTTATCAAATATTGATAACCATTTTACTGTTTTGCTGGGAAAACTGAATTATAGAATATGAATGCTGTGGCACTGGAGAATGCATTACTGTGTTTTGTAGAGTGAACTTACTCTTGGAATTGACTGCTTAAGAAACGTATGTGAAAATCAAGGAAAAATAAAGTTTATAATTAAAAATTACTACAAAATTGCCTTATCTATATAAAATGGCTCAATGAAGTTTAGAGGGGGTTTTGCTGAGACAAACTCACTGTCATAAGTTTGAGGTCTCAGCAGTAGAATTTGGTGTAACTAAGGAAATGGCCGTATTTGAAATACTTATTTCATCTTCTTATTTAAAAGACATGCATTAAAAACGGGGGAGTTTCAAAATGTACTTTTATAAAATTCATGCTTAGAAAAAGACATGCTCAAGCAAGATAACTTTCATTAGTTAATGTAACTTGTGGTATTTGGAATAAATCAGATGTTGCTGGAATTTGATTGAACTGGTGCTACCCAGCAGTTACTCAGAGTTTCCAGATGGGTTTCAGGGAGGAGCCATCTCATTTGTGACTCCAGTGTTTCCCATGATGATCTTGCATTTCATGTTCTTCCCACAGTCTCCAATTACGTGAACAAAATGATGCATGCCCTGCAAGTTCAAAGACAGAGTTCTTGTTGAGTTGAAACACTAGTTTGGTTCTAAGTCAGATATTTCTTTGTCCTTGGATATTACTTGACAGAAGTGTTTGGGAGCGAGGGTGGATGTAGGGGAACTGGCCACCTTGGCTTTCCTAAGAAAGCTCTGTAGTGCCATGGCTTGCTTTTCCTTTACTAGTACAGGTAGTTGTTGGTACTTTGATGGGTTTTAGTCAACTTTTTAATCTCTTTATATGATAGTCTTAAGGGGAAGATAATAAAAAAATTGCCTAAAAGTCTTTTATAACAACATTTGCTTTGAGACTTGGTGACTTACTGATGTGTGAAGTGCTGCAGAGGTGTGCTGAGCTGTGGGCCAGTTGTGCAGAACACAGGATAGGACTGTGCTCACAGCAGGCAGAGACATAGGGGGAGTGTGTCTCAGAGCACTAACATTGTAAAGAAAGGATTTGTCTATTTGGAAACAGGACAGAATGGAAAAAGTTGGCAGAGAAGTTTCCTGCTTGTGGGTGAGTTTTTCTCTGTGTGTTGTCAGCTCAGCAGTTGTTAATTTTTAATATAGAGCAAGGGATGTTTTCCACAACTTTCTTGTGAGGGTAGTGAAACATCCCACTGCACAGACTGGCCAGTGCTTATATCTAATAAATATGAGACATCCCAAGTAAGACTCTGAGAATTGAGGTGCAGCTGTGGAATATATCACATAGCTTGCCCAGTAGAAGTACACTTGGGCTCAAGGAACTGTTTTTTACTGAAATCTGATGTTTCAATACCAGTTAGCAGAGATTAGGCAAGGTCACAGGAAAAAGAATTGTCTCATGCTTACAAGCTGTTAAAATCTTTAAACTCTGCAGCTTTGTGTGGGAGGCACTGTGGGAAAGGAGTCTCTATTAAAGTTTTCAGTCTGTCAGCACCTCCTCCATTTAGGTGTTTTCTGATGCTTCCTTTTAAGACTCTAAAGAAGAAATAGCACAAACTGGGTGTGGGGAACTGGGCTCCAAAAGCCCTTGTTATCCCTGTTCGCTTTGACACAAAGGTGTTGAAGCTTTTGAAATTGTTTTTTACCATTTTCCATAGATCAGAGTAATAAGAGTTAAAATGCTCTTGTAAACTGTAGCAGTGTTTTCTGGAATTTTTGAATAGTACTGACAGATACCTGTTTCTAAAATTTGTTCCTGTTGACACCAGGAAGAAAGAAGTTATGTCCTTTACAAGAGCTGTGCAGTTAAGATGGAGGAAAAGCTCTTGGAAGAAGAAGAAATAGCCTATCCACTGCTTGGAAGTCTGCAGGCAGCCATATAAATGCTGAAGAATGTCTGAAGACATCTGAAGTTAAGCACATTTCTGAGGTAGTCCTAAAGTCTTAGAGGCCCAATGACTGCACTATTTCAGCTTATATCATGTGTATTTGTGAGCAAGTGACCACAGAGTGGGGAGGGAGAAACAACACCCAGGGAAGTCTTGAAAGACTTCTTGAACTTCAGAGGTTACAAGTGACTGGAGTTTTACTCCATTTCATCTCCAGTTCCTTGTAGGGGTATATATACTTACTTGAAAATAACCACGTTTTTCTTTTCTAACTTTAATTTAAAAATATATTAGGAACAGAAGCACTCCAGGTTTGTCTGTTTTCTTTGAATTGCAGATGCACTTTTTAGATTCTGCCATTTTCAACTGTACTCCTTAGAAAAATGTATGGAGTGCTAGATACACTCTAAATGAGTGTATATTTGTGATAGCCTTTATTTTAGAAACAAACTGAATGTACTTTGTTTATTTTTTTAGCTCTGTAAATAACTGTGTGTTGATGCAGTTCACAAAGCATCAAATGCTGTGAAGGTATGTAAATAAACCATTACCTAGGAATATTTGTTGTATAACCAAAAAATATTTCTAATCTCAAAGATTCCTACCTTTGAGTTTTCAAGACTTTTAATTAAAACTTTCAAAATATAGTTATAATTTACAAGTGGAGAGTAGCTTTTGATCATGGTGGAGAAGAGCTTTTTTTGGCCATCAGTACAAATTTCTGTAGGACTGGTAACACTCAGTTCTTCAGGCAAGGATATTTTCTGTGGGGGAATGGTGACATGTGCCTGTGTCGTAAATATAATACGTAGGCTACAGAGTGTCAGCTCACATGCTTAAATTTAGGTTCCCTGTTCTAGTGCAATGCTATAATCTTTATTTCTTAGTGCAGATTACTTGCATTAAAGGGTCAGTTGTCAGGCAAGCAGTCTCTCAGGTTGGAGAAGTACAGTATATAAATAACTCCCACAAGAACTTGGGGAAGTGGTGCAGATGTTAAGAAATGCTCTGCTGAGCCTGGGTACAGCTCCTGGGAACTTCTCATCTGTCAGAAGCTGCAACCCCAGCTTTGGTGAAAGAGCCCTTTGTGATCCTGGCAATTACTAACAGTTGTGGTTGAAGTCTGTATATTAAATCAGATATTGCAAACTTTTACCAGCAAGGAATGGTGACTTTTTATTTTTAATGTATTTTCCAGTTCATTGGGATTCCCTTAGTTCTCATTTTACAGGGGAAAAGAAGAAAAGCTCCTGGTTTTTGGTTTTTTTTTTTAACAGTACAGCTTTCTGGTACTTCTAGTTCACGTAATTATATGAATTCTATAATACCACAAACTGAAATAGGTGTCAGACTTCTTGTAACAGGCAATTAATTTGCTACTTTAGATACCAGGCTAATTGTGAGTAACATTCTCAGTGCTTTACTGATAAATAAAAGGCAGATTAGAAATACATTCACACTGGTACATTCAAATGGTATTTCTTACTTCAGGAGACTCTTAATTTCTTTCATTTAATGTTGCTAAAGTGAATAATGTAGAATAAAAATTATTTAGCATGTAATAAAAGGTTAAGCAAGTATTTTCTTTAAATATTGGCTTATATCCCATTAAACTAAAGCATCAATGTAAAGCCAAAATATAATGTGACTCAATTGTAGAAATGTTGAAAGAGATATGTCTGTATGGAAAAAAATATGTTCTGTGTGCATATGTGTATGCATTTAATAGCTTCAGTTCTTATTGAATTAGAGTTAAAAGAGCTGCTTGTGTTATCTCTAGGCCAGTTACTTCCAGGTATTGTTAAAGCCCCACATGTAATGTGTTCGTTTGGCCATGAAGAAAAAATGCTTGTTATATAAGTGAACACAAAGAAGGAAAAGGAGAAATGTAATTTTAAAGTAATTGGGAGGTCATTGTAACCTTGGTTCTACACCAGGGCATCACTGCTTTTCACCAGAAATATTTTACATGCTCTGTCAAGAAATTGATGCTAGTTTTGTTTCTGTTCCAGAAACTTCTGCATGATTTGCAAGCTGGTTAGCTGGCCCTTTCTCATCTGTGCTGAGGATGCATTCTGCAGTTTGCTCACTTAGCTACAGAGAGGCTTTTTTCCTTTGACCTAGACTGCTAATCCCTCATTGCAAAGAGCAGCAGCTGTGCTTTGTCTGTGGAGGTCTCTGCACCGCATGCAGCCTCGTTTGCCAGAGCCACCCCTCTTTGTGTGCTCAGCTTTTTCAATCACTGAAAGGGTGGCTTTCGGGTTTGTTGCTCAGAAAACCCTCTTCAGGTTTGTGGAAGTCTACAATGCATGTTCTTTTTTTTCTTTTTTTTTTTCCCCCCCAAAATTTCCAAGTGCTGTTACATATGATTTCACAAGTCTGTGTTTGACTAAAGCATTCCTGACATTCAGGAGATGAAACATTTCATGAGTTGCTTTTTAAAAAGGTGATAATCTATTCCCATTTAAATATTAGCCACTTTAGATAGATGTGTTGAATTGTACCTCTAATGGTATGATTATGACTAAACCAGTATTTTGTGTCCCCCCACTGTATCCTCATTTAACATTGAATAGTTTGGCTTCAGCTGGTCTTGGTACAAGTCCCTTGGTTAAACATATGTGGCAGTGCAAGATGGTTGTGGTAGTTAAAAGCTGAATAGACACATGGACAGAACAATCCTTTTCTGGTTTAGGCTTTACTGCAGTGAATGGCAAAACTCTACTCCCTTCAAGGCAGAAGAATTTGGTCTGTAGTTTCTCTAAGAAAATGTGATTTAAATGCATTCCTTGAATACTTGAGTTAAGTTTCTGAGGCTACAGACAGATGTAGCCTAACCTGGACCTTTGCCTTTATTTCAGAACTTCTTTTTCATTCCACTTCTGCTGGTTTTATTTGCTACTCAAAACCTAGTTTAGAGTGAAAAACATATACAGAGTGGCAGCTGGCAGACTTGGAACTGAATGTGCTGCTTAGCTGAGCTTGCAAGCATTCTATTGCTTGGGCATCTTGACCTTAGATAAGAGGGGTTTGTGAGTGCCCCATGCAGGCAGTTCTGTAAGCTGAGTAGGTTGCAGGTGGTACAGAACGTGCCACCCCAAGCAGACAGAATTGTGACAGGAATCTGGAAGGAATAAAAGGATGAAATCGTGACCCACTCTCATGAGTGAGAGAGAAGTGGCAGAGTTGCTAAAAGGAGAATGAGAAGATGGCTTACAGACAACTTCTTTGTGTGTGGAAGGTGGAGGGAAGGAAATGCAGGATGCAAAGCTTCCAGATATATAGAATGTGCTTATGTATCTAAAACAGACTCTGTTCATAGCTTGATCTGATAATGAGATTCATATATGAAATAAAAACCTGCACACCTACAAAATGAACAGAAAAAAGCCTTTTTTGTTGCCTTAAACTGGAATTAAGTTCTGTTGATGCAGCAGTTCTGATGGCTGCATTCTAGAATAGCATCATGATAGCAGGAGCAAGTGCCCAGAAACCCAAAGTCTCATGAAGTAAGGAGAGACCATTTCTTTCCCTGAGGTCTTGTTACATGTGATGTGCCACAAGGGACTCATCTTGTGCTGATCTTTTACTGTATTTATAAAAACACAGAATTAGTAAGATGCTATGAGCTCATTTATCATCCTCTACACTGACAACACTCAGATCTGCATCCCTCTGCAGATGTACTTGCAGGATGTGTAAGAGATTGTTTAGCTAAAAACCAGTTGGTTTGAACATAATCCAAGTTGAGTTGTGATACTGATGGAACACATCTTGGGAAACAAGCCAGGATATTATCCTGTGTTCTGTATTTTGAGTGGTTGTATTCCAGTCTGTAAGGCAGTGTGGACCTTGGGTTACTCTCAGTCTGTGTTGAAGAATTTCAAGGTTGCATCCTTTTTATTTCTTAGACTATATTTACTGATGCCTTCATATTTTCTTGTCTTAAGCTTTTTCTGTGAACCATTTACTGCAACACTTCATGTAAGAAAATATGATTGAGCAACCTGCTCTGGTGGAAGGTGTCCCTGCCCACAACAGGGGGTTGGAATTAAATGATCTTTAAGGTCACTTCCAGAGCTATTCTGTGATTCTGCAATATTTGTCCTTCTGAATTGATTTACTTCATAATCTAGCATACCTTTTGCTTTCCTTATATTTAATTTGTCCACTGTGATTTTAGAGTCCTGGTAGAAAAACAGTTTCAGTGTTTGTGGCAAACAGTACTGAAACTGAGAAATAAAGGTTCAACCATCATATTTTTACATAAAAATACAGAGTTTCTGGTGACAGAAGAAATAGAGAGAATGAAGTACTCTTTTGTTCTAGAATCTCAGCAGCATAATTTAAAAAGACCTTTTTTTTACAAGCTGCAGGAATTTGAAGATGTAAATGTTTACATTATCTTCCTGTATTTATATATAACTACATTGCTGACACATTTAGAAATGTTTTTCTGTATGTACTTAAGATGAGGTCTTTTCGAAGTTCATAATAAATTAAAAATACCTCATTAATTTGTTCTTTTATAAAATTGTGGCTTGAATGCAGCTTTAGAGGGAGAGCAATATTTTGTGAATTGCTTAAATGAGAGTTGAACTCAGCTATTATGTGACCTCCAAGATTTTGTCTTGACTTCAGTATCTGTTTTGTGGTAAAATAATGATCTTAGGTCAATATTGAGAGATGTGCTGGAGATGTAAAGAATTTAGAGATTTCTTTTTATGTTCCTAGAGATTTGAGTTCTTAATGTTGCTCAAGCTGCGTGGTTCTAAGTGTAATTGAGCAGTTCATTATCTAAACTTTGCCATCTGCTGGAAAGCCTTTTAGTGACATTATAATTTAGTCCAGTTGGAGCTCAATTAAGGTTTTCTGACTAGTCTGTTATCATGTATTCACCAAACAAAAGCCTACACACCAAACCCTGGTCAGTTTTGTTGCTCAGTTTTTAAACAAGCGCCTGGAATCACTGTGACAAGCCTGCTGTGTTATGCTGGGAGAACGTTTCAAGTGCTGTGGATTTGGTTTTTATGTAGCAAACGAAAACATTTCTGGAAATTGACACCTTTCAGCTTCCTGAATGTTTATGACACAAACTGTCACACATTTTTGAATTCCATTGTCATTTATCCCAGCAGGACAGGTGAGGGCAATACAGAAGTACAGGAAAAGGCAGAAAAGAAAATACATTATCAATACAGCAAAAGGCAGAAAAGAAGCTGCTCCCAATGAAGAAACTCCTGTGTAGAGCTGCTGACCTGATGTTCCCTTGTGGTCAGGAGATGTTTGGGGTCTGTGTTGAGCAATTCCCAGTGCAATTCCCAGCTGTGGGGTGGTGGATGTCCCAAACTGCCCCGTGGTGTTCCTGCAGGATGGAGAGAATGGAACAGGCAATTGCAGCTCTCCACCTGCACCTGGGAGTGCACAGTAACTGCTCACTCTGGGCTCTTGTGAGCTCCAAGCTGCCCCTCTCTCACTGCCCTGTGTGATGGGAAGATTTTGGATTTAGCACACCTCTGTCAGGGTGTAGCTCTGAGCTGTTACTGAAGCTTTGCTGTGTCTTCAAGTTAACATAATTGAAGATTTATTTTTTTTCTGGTGTAATAGGATATATTGTATAGTAATGCAAAATGATACCTTGTGCCCTGCAGGATTAAAACTGTGAGAAAAATGGAGTCTTTACCATATTTGGCCTTTTGAAAGGCCAGTAAGTCCTTTAGAACCACAGAAGCACTGTAGTGTAAGATTTCTGGTTTCAGGAAACAGGAAGTTAAAGCCACAGAAACTTGACTCTTATGAATGTAATCAGGAACCTACAATATCACTTTGTGGATCTTCTTAGTTTTAACTGAACCTTTTGATGGGAGCAGGTTGCAAGTGCTGTGACTTTTGTGATCATACTTTTCCACTTGAAGTCCCTAACAGCACATACACAGAATTCTCCTAAACTTTAGGAACCTGTCCATACAATCCTCTGTTGTTTCCCTGATACTTTATGTCACAAAGAAAGAGAAATTGATTTCAGGTATCATGTCCACACAGTGTAACATCTTCATGGCATAACGATGGACTGGGTTTGTTTGGAAAAATCCAGCATGATAGAATATTTCTGTGGATAGTTATCAGAGCAGTAGAAAAACATGTATTTGTTTCATTCTGCTAAAAAGCCCTGAATTTATGGGAGTGTTGGTTTTTAGAGCTTCATGCTTGTGAGCTTGCTTTTCTTAAAAGAAATTTTGTAACAGTGAGTCAGTGAGGAGTTGGAGTTTTCATCTGCTGTGTACCCAAGGCTGACAGACCCAGCTGAAGAACCAGCAGCAGTGAAACCCCCAGGAGCTTCAGCACATGAGCTCTGTGTCCTGTCAGGTACTCACAGTGAGTGCAGAGTCCTTGAGCAGCATCTCACACCCTGTCAGTCCCTCTGTGTGCTCAGGACTGGATCTACACTGTGTAGCCAGAATAAGAAATCAAATAAGGATTTGTCTGGAAATTTTAAGTACGCCTAGAAATATTCTGTAAAAGCTTCTTTTGATTTATACAGCTAGTGGACTTTTTTATGGAAAAACAAGGGCCCAGAAGCTTACCAGCAATACCAGTATGGTTTGATTTTTAATTGTGGGTATGGTTTCCACAATACATCCGTGTACATAAAAATACTCTTGAAGCCATTAAATACGGAGAATGTATAGACAGCTTATTTTTGGAGCTGCTGGCTGTCTGAAATAGAGACCTAATTGTCTTATGTAGCTAGCATAGGTTGCCTTTTCTGATGAGCTTTTCTAAATGCCTAATTTATATACATGCTCTGATTTCTCTTAAAAGGAATGGTATTTTTTCAAAG
Source organism: Zonotrichia leucophrys gambelii (assembly GCF_028769735.1). NCBI lineage: Eukaryota > Metazoa > Chordata > Aves > Passeriformes > Passerellidae > Zonotrichia > Zonotrichia leucophrys. The sequence continues at coordinate 8,170,266 of NC_088174.1, forward strand.
CTAAAATAACTGTCTAAAATAGACCAATAGGTTTTTCCTTCTTCCTCTTAAGTAACGTGTCTGATTCCAGACAGATTGGGAAAAGAGAGTCCTTCTGGCATGCTTCACTTCTGGGGAGTAAAAAAATAAATAAATTGATTCAAGAGTCAGAATGCCAGATCAGTATTTTATTTGTCCCATCTGGAATGCTGTTGCTGTTACCTGCTGCACTGTTCTGATAAAATCAGCTGAGAACTTCAGAGATGTACCTCTGTGCCACACAACAAGTGTGTATTTCTTTTTTTATATTCTGACTACCACTTAGCAGCATAATGTACAGGAAATATAAATGTTGTTCTTTCCCATTCCCAAATGTAAGGGAGGGTTCAGGAAAAACACGTCATTCACAGTTGTTTTGTTTCCTGGAAATTTTTCCAGTCTGACCCAAAAAAAGAGCAACAATATAAATAAATGCTTTTTGCTTGCATTCAAGTGATTTGATGTTGTGTTTAAATTACTCCTTGAAATCTCCATTTAAATTGGCAGAATTCTGCTGGTCATAAATAAAAGTGAGTAGTAGGGTGACCTGTGGGTTTTGTTGGGCTGTCTGATGGCTTATGCTGACAGCTAGGAGGATTGTATTCATAATAATTTCTACTTTCTGCAGTAGAGCACACTCTGCCCTGCTTTTCTGGCTTAAAAATTAATTGCATGTCGTGACTTGGAAGCTGTTAGTTTTCTCTGGTCTCTGCCAAACCGAGCTGAGAGAGCTGATTTTCATTAGGAAAATACTGGTGGTCTGCTTAAGTGTTCCTTAATTTCTTCCTCTTGAAGTTACTCAATGAAGAAGTAGAAATCTGAACTAACTTCACTGCTCAGTAACCCAGCAGTGGAACAGTAAATACTGTCTTTTTATCTTGTTCTGAAACCCTGGCACCAAGTGTCTCTTGCTGTTGTCTTTTCTTTACTGTTCCCTAAAACCCAGTAAGTTTGCCACTCATTAATTTAAGGAGGCTTTGAACTAATTGAAGTACAATATCTCAGCCCTTTGGGCTGAATTCATTGACAAAGGGCCATTTCTTTGTGAAATACATCTTCAAATGTAATTCTACTAAGCTAGTTGGCTCAGTGAAAAAAATTGCAAAATCTCTCAGGGTTACCTTTATTGAGCTAAATAAAGAGCTGGGAGGATTTAAGTCTCTTCCCTACCATCTGAAAGTAGTGCCAAGGTACTGTTTATCAGAAGAGGGTAATAGTTTGTAAAATAAGATCTTTAGCCTACTTTTCATATGTGTGCTGATGATATTTGAAGAATTGTTTAGATGCCATAAAGTTGTGGTTTAGTTTAACTGTGTTCAATATCAGAAACTGGTTAAGAAAAAAACTATTACTATAGAATGAACTAAAAAAGTAATAGAAAATTAATTTTTAAATTGGATTTAATTTGTCAGTTCTGTTTGATTAGGCTTTTAGGAGCTACATTTATACAGGATAGGCTGAGCAGACTGAAAGAGAGGCTGTCACAAAAAGTAGATTTTTAGGAATCAGGGATCTTGGTTTCTGTTCTCAATTCTGTCACTGACTCAGTGTAAGCCTCCTAAATTGCATGAGTCACTTAATGTCTCTGCCTCATTCACACTTGCTGTAAAAGTGAGTATTGCTTACATCATGCCCAGTGTTTGACAGCTTCCTTTGCATCTCCTCCTCCCGTGTCATGTTTAAACCTTTGAAGTCATTTCCAGCAGTGTACAGAACTGTATCCAGTTTTATCTAAACTCTGTCCAGTATAAATCTGTAGATGTGACTATCCCCAAAAAAGAGCTTTAATGGGAAATTTCACTGTTAATGTTTGTTGTTAAATAACAATGAGTAAAACACTAAGAATTAATGCCACTATTCATCTGCATCAAAATCCTTTTTTACTATTTTTGATGCTTATATGCTATCAGACTTGTTTAAAGGATCTTTTTAATTCAATCACAAGGATTTTGAGGCATTTCTAAACAGAGTAATTAAACTCCACTACTACTTATTTCCCTAATTTGTGTTCTACTGTTTGTTACCATCTGCCATATCACATGTAAGAGCCCTACGTTCTCAAAGACTGAAGCTGACTTTTCTTTTTAAGGCATTTTTATAGCCTACAGAAATTATGGATGGAGAACACAATGTATTTCATTTTGCTTCACCTGCACATACTATCATTTCAGGTTGTTCTAAGAGCTTCTGTAGTGATATTTTATAGAAAACAAGATGTAGTTTTAAGGAACATAAATATGTAAGGAATATATTTTTTTCCAAATCATCATACTGTTTGTCACAGCAACTCATACTTCAAACAATTCCCTTTTCTTTTTATACTTTCAGTGTGTTTGAAGTGTTTGCAAGCTTTCCTATATCGCATATACAAAGAGGAGTGGTCCTTGGAAAATGAAATTACTGATAAACATTCCCTATAGCCAAATAAACTTCATTTGAAGAAAAGCTGAGATTTGTATAGTATGCCTCAGCTGAAGAAAAACTGATAGTTGAGTAACACTTTGTTTTGGCTTTTTTCCTAACTGGCAATTACTTGATCTTAGGACATCCAGGGCTGCATAAATATTTAACTAGAAAGGCCATGCATATGCGTGCATGCATTTGGTATCTAAAAATAGTTTTCCTTGAACAGGATTCAATTCTGACTTTTTACATGGAGCAGACTCTGTGTGGAAAAATGAATGCCCTTTTATTGGCCACCTAGAATTCCCCTTGCTTGGCACTACCTCTTTTCAGTACTATGTACTTCCATTTAGTCAGCAGCAATATATGTAATCTATTTCTGGGCATGAAGGAATAAAGAACAGATGGTCTAGGAAATGCTTTTACAATTATTGGGCTTTTTCTTTAAAAGTAGTTTTGAATGCCACCTAATTTTTCCAACTTCTTTTGCTGATTATTTCCAATTACCCTTCCTTAATTCTAAGTTACACATAAAAATTGTGGAGTAAATATTTTTAAATGTGGTATTTAACATGCTAGATTTCATTAATTTTTCTAACAGAAGAATTCTAAGGCTATAAATGTACAGACACGTACAAATTCTCCTGTGCCAGATAAGAATGTTGATGACCCACAGTTAGATGGTGACTTTTTTATTCTGAGTTCAGACCAGTGACAAGCTTTTGAGGAAAGCAGGCATTGCCTTGTCTTGTTTCCTGCTTGTTGGGAGTTGGTTACCAACAGGCGCATGGCAAGTGCAGTGACAGGGCAGGGGAGGCCCAGGTCTGAATTTCCATCCATTGATGTTTGTGTAGTGTCTGGGTTGGGTGGTAAGGGCTAAACTGCTGCCTGTAGAAACTGTTTCTCTTTCTTGCCCAAACAGGAATGGCAAAAGTAAAAGCTCCTGCAAGGATTTTTTTTCTCGCTGACTGTATTGACATCTGCTGACACTTCTGAGAGTGATGTCAGTCTGTCAACCATTGGCAGCTGAGACTTGTATAAAGTGGAAGCTGCCCTTGAGGAACCACTGGGCACCATCCACTTGTTCCACTGGCCCCATCAGAACAGCCATAGGTGGTGATTTCTTCACTACCCACAGAGATGAAGTTTAAACTCAAGGACTGTGGCTGAGTTCTGAAGAGAATCATCTCTAATGCCGTATGTCTCCTGCTAGCCAGGCATTGGGAAATGCTAAAATGAAAGCAGTTCATCTGTGAAGAGGTTTTACAAAGCTGGTGTGCTTTTACGTTTGCAGAGTTATCTGGAACTTACTGTAGAGTTGTAGAGTATGGTAGCAGTAATAGAATGATTGAGAAGATGACTGGTATTCTAACTGTAATATAGAGCATGATAAAACAGGTCTTGGTTTTTTAAGTAGTGTGTGATGTCCAGACTCATTAGGAAGAGGTTACAAAGTTTTAAGGTAGTTATTCTAAAGCTGGCACCTGATGATAAAATTTGTAGTTCATAAATTTTGTTAGGAGACAGTATTTCATGTGTAGCTAATCAGTATATGCTTTCTTGTTGGCATTTCCCTTCAGTAGATTTTATTCCAGTTCCTGATTGTCAACACAAGTTTCTCCAGGTAAATTTATGTTTTACTTATGAAACAACAGAGGCAAAGCTATTTTGAAAGCTGGAAAGGGTCTGAAGAGACGCCAAGGAGGATTAAAATCACAGCAATATCTGTGTAAAGTAGTCACAGTGGTGTCAGAGGCTGTTACTCAAATCTCTGGTCTTACTCTGCCTCACTTACCTCCAGCAGCAGGAGTTTTGAGGCAGGATCTGTGCACCAGTGTCTGTAGCTGTGGAGGTGTTGAGGCGAAATTTTCCAGCGTGCTGTACAGATGGAATAGCACCTGGCAGTTCAGCAGGAGTTAGTTATAATTGAAATGGCTCCATCATTTGATAGCAGTATTTTAGTTCTTGTGAGGTGGTTACATGAAGACAGGGTATTTGTGCCAGTGTCATTGCTGAAGAATGGAGCAGGGCAGCTGAGCTGGCTGCTCAGCATGTGCTGGGCACTGCATGGCACTGCTTGCTCTGGAACTGAACCACTTGGCTGCCTCCGTGTGCCCAAGGCTTTTTCACCTTTGTGAGCCTTCCTGCTCCCAGTGTTCACTTGAAAGTTTCATATTCCAGCTTTTTATCAATATTTAAATATGTCATTGTTTCAGTCGTCTTGTTTCAAGTTATTAGCTCAGCATTTAGGTGGCGTAACTGAGCTGGGGTGTCCTGCACAAGGCCAGGAGCTGATGATCCTGATGTGTCCCTTCCAGTTTAGGATATTCTGTGGTTCTGTGAGACCTGGCTTACACGAGCATGGGATGGGGTTTGTTTCTGCACAACTTGAAGAATGTTAAATTACAGATGGTTTATCATGTAGCAATGCCAGTGCAGCAGATCTTCAGTGAGTGGGAATTTGCTGGAGACTTCTGCTGCTACCTTTGTGGGGATCAGGCTTACACCCACAGCACACAGACAACCTTTGCCTCAAAAAGTTGAAATTTACAGTAGATTTTGGCAGCTATAGGAGTTGGAATTCAAAGACAAACTCCTAGTACCAAGTTGTGCAAAAAAGAAAAAAAATCCTTTGAGGGTTTTAAATTCTTGCATTAGGGAAAGTGTTTTGCTTGGTAAGATGGTTGCATAAATTTCAAGAAACAGATTTAAAGTAATATTAACAGTATCTGTGCATACAGTTGTTTGTGGGGATAACTGAATTTGTTGTTTGTTGATGAAATAATGCTTGTCTGTCTGGGTGCTTCTCACTAGAGTGTTCACATAGATTGGTTGTATGACAGGAGACCTCAGGGAAATGAGCCATCTGCAAATAAGCAAACCTGTAGTAGCAATGTATTTGAAGAGGATTAGAGGTTCCAATAATAATTTTTTATTTAAAAAGGGGGGTAAAATGTTATAAGTGTATACATGAACTTACAAAATAAAATTCAGAAGAGCTTTAAAGTACAGTGATCCCATCTCTGACTCAAAATACCTAAGCTATAAATAACTGGATTCCTAGAGAGTATTCTAGGAAGGTACCCCTGGATATTTACTGTGACCATGTTCTTGTACTCACTCATGTTGCTAACTGCTGTTGGTAAGGACTTACTACTAGATAGACTTAAAGCTAGATGGACTTTTGGTTTGAGCTGTCCCTGTGTTCTGAGTGTTCCCCCTTTCACATATGTATGTTTATTTATTTTCACCACCATGTGGGGGGATTGGAAAGCTGAATTAGGTTATTGGTATTTTGGGATGTTGTTGGTATGCTGTGGCTATAGGAGTTATCTCTGATGTTGCTCTGAACACCAGAGAGCAGAGCATGGTAACTCTGCCTGGTTCCAGCAGTTTCAAAGCTGGCCTGGAAAATCCCATCAGCATTACCTGCTTTTGATACATCTTCAGAGGAAGTCATTAGTTAAATATCATAGGCCTTATGCTTTAAATCTCTTTAGTGTCCCCAGTTCTTCACAGGTTTGTGTAGAAATGGAGTCTGAATTTCAATACTATGTTGTGTTTTGTAATACCTGCAACAAAAAATTTGCTTTCTTCCCCACCCCAGAATAATGTAGGTTCTATTTTAACTCTTCAGTGTATGGTATTAGTTCTTGATGGGAAACTATTTCTGGTTTTACATACGATGATTTCCTTTAGTTAAACTTTACATGTTGTGGTTTTTTTCTCACGTGTCCTTACGTGGTTTGCTGTTACGAAGTTCTTTTGCTTTTTATAAAAATTCTGGTGAATTCTGGTGCAAGGGCTGCAGCCATTATTCTAACACCTTGGCCATGGCTGTGATTATATCAGCTAAGGGGCAGCCACTGGCTCTAGGCCAAGGAAAACGATTAAGAACAATCTGATTGTTAGATGAAACAATGGGACAGGTGAGGAGCTCGATAGTATTTCAGTAAGTCTCTTAAATTCTCTTTACTCCTTCAAAAGCTCAGTTAGCAGATCGCTGTTTTTGCTGGAGATGGGCATGTTTGTATTCACATCATATTTTAAAGCTTAAGAGAATAAAAGATTGAGATGCCATCCTCACATTAACCTTCCCTTTGCCAATTTAACTGGTTCTTAACCAAACTTACGCAGGTAGGTTTTACAAGTGTTCTTAGTCATGTGTTGCTTGCTGTGTGTTTGCAGGCGTGCTGGCCTGTGCACAGGTAGCTCCCTCAGTGTGGGTTTTACCCCAGTAGGTCTGTCTGTCTGTCTGTAGAATGGTATGTCATCCATGGATTAGCTGTTTGCAAGCTTCCCTGTTACTAATCACATCTGCTTTGCAGAACTTCCAAGTCCTGTAGGTGTACAGGTCTGTAGAGCCCTTGGATGTTTTCACCTTATTATATTCACCTTTGCTAGTAAGCATGAATGTTAGTCTTTTTTAGAGAATATTCTGCTTGTTTAGATTTTTTTTTCACTGAATAATTAAGTTCTACAATTTCATTACTGTATTAAGTGTTTGATCACTGCAGGCTATAGAACTTCCCCCCTTCACTTTGTGTTGAGAAGTTTAATCCTTTTTGAAAGGGATTTACAAGTTGCAAGTGGAGGAGGTATTGCTTTTGTAACTTTTTTTAAAAGCTTTCTGCTGCTGTAATAATAAGATTGTCACAGTAGCAAAGCCAGTTCAGGAAGGAATGACCCTCAGAACATCATCTGATTGGCCAGCCAAGAACCAAAACAAATGTCTAAGGAAAAAGCTGGAAATGTTGATCAGAGTGTATGTTACACTGGTGACTGGGTAATCAAACTGGTCATCATTTCATCAGGATTTTTCTTTCTCCTTTATACTCTTCATTAAAAATTAAAAAAAAAAAATCCTTTGCAATTCTGTTTTGTCTTCAACAGTGCCCTTAAAGATAGTCGTTTCCCCCCAATGACGAGGGATGAGCTGCCACGGCTTTTCTGCTCAGTGTCTCTACTCACTAACTTTGAAGATGTGTGTGACTACATGGATTGGGAGGTAAGAATGTCAGATATCTTTCACGAAAATGAACATCTATAGCTGAAGTAACACTGTTCAAATGATCTGCATGTATTAGTGAAGCTGTCACTGTTTGTACTCTGTACACATGGGTATGTGCATAGACTCAAAAGACACTTTTTGATAAAACTGTTGTCACCTCAAGAGTCTGAGCCATGCAAATGGAATAAAGTTGTGGTTTTGCCCACAAAGACACTCAGAGTGGTCTGCATGGGTGTCTTGATGTCTAAGACTCCATCAATGAAGCTATTGTCTGAGCAAGGCTGTCCTGAGGTCTCGTTTGCAGCATCTGCCTGGTAGATCAGTCCCTTGACTCTGGAAAGGGCTGTTCCAGTATGGAAGTTAACAGTCTGATGTGTACTTCCAGAAACAAAATGCACAAAATTGCAGTCCCAGAACAAGCTGCTTCATTTAGCTTGTAGAGACATTCATCTTCCCCCAGACTTGGTTTACTTTCAGAGTGAGTGTCCTGCACAGCCCTCCCAAGGCCTTTGTGCAGTGAGGCCACAGAAATCACGCTGCTTACGCACGGAGCTGAATCTGCTCTAATTGCCAGGTTCTAGGAAACCTGCATGCATCCTCTTGGAACAGCAGCCTTAAAGAGATTGCAAAGCACATGCTGACGTGTGTATGACAGTGTATGCTGATGGAAGTGTTAGTCTGTAATGTTCTTTCCCCAAATTATTTAGCATTAGATGCTTGCAGAAAACAAGGTACTTGACTTAAGATGAACTCCTCATCTCGGTCATCATGTTGCATTTCTCATTCCTCTTTGAATCTATTTTTGAGTGGACATATGAAAAATTTTGAAATTGTCATAGAATTGCAGACATTATAATGCCAGAGACACCACAAAAGCTACAGTATTTGCCTTTAATAATAACTTAGCCTGACTAAATATTTAGAACTTCTTAGGAGAAAAAGAGACTTTCTGTTGTATTTAGAGATAAAAAAATGTACATTCAATAGCTTTTCGTTAAGGAAAAGCTGAAAGCAAAGCCTGAGTTCAAAAATCCACTTTCCCTTGGAAAGACTGGTTTTAGCTTTGTTTCTTGGGCAACTGCTGATTCATAACTAATAGGAAAAAAGGGAGGCTTTTACTTTCTGTGCACTTTCTATATTTTTCTGCAGAACTTGTGGGACGTTAACAACAGTGTAAGTAAGCATAGTGCTGAACTCTAGTGTTTCTGATTTCTGATTGATTTTATGGATTCTTACAGTTGTTCTTATTGGAAACCCCTGACTTACAAGGGAAGAATGCAGGGGTCAAAAATATAAAAGGCTTTGTGTTGCTTAGTTGCTCTCTCCTATTTCATTTAAGGTTTTCTAGTGATGAGTTGTTAAAACTCTTCATAAATTCCTACAATTATAAGAAATGGTCACAAACTTGGTTTCCATACAAAAAGACCCAGAGGAGGGGGGTGACATATAGGTATGACATTATAAAATTTGTGGTTGTTAATCCTTAAAAGAGTGATTCATCACTGTGTGCCTGGCAGTGGGATAGCTTATGTCACCCATGTGTCTTTTAAGAGAGCTCAGTTATGCAATATTAATGGCAAAAGGACATTTCAGGATGTCTAGAGTATGATGTAAAGAGTCTGCATCTGTCATCTGTCATGCTGGGATCATCCTGAAAAACATCAGCCTAGGTAGGAGTCCCTGCTTTTGTAGGTGTGCTACTGATGATCTTGTGTCATCAGGTCAGCAATTTGCTGACACAGGTCACAATATTTCAAAATTACCAATTCAGACAAGTCAGTGCTTGGAGAGACTTGGAGACAATGTCATCTGGAGTCAGGAGTGAAGCTGTCTGAGACAGCTCAGGAGTGTCTTCTCTGTGCTGAAGCAGAGTGATGGATGTTTTCTCACATTAAAAAATTACCTTCCCAAACAAAGTAAATGAATATTTCAGCTGCAAAAAGCAATGTGAAACCCTTTAGGCAGAAACTTCCATCAAGTAAACAGGAAATCTGTGTGAATTCACTGCTGTTAGTTCCCACATGACTTCTCATATGACTGCATTTTCATCTTTTATAAAAGTAATTAGAGGAAAGTACACATCTTTAAAGGACCACTTCAATGCCATGTTCACAAGGATGCTTCCTGAAATACAACTTAGCATTCTTACATACCTGTGACTTTGTCTGAGTTGCAGTGCTGAGCAGATGTAGGGCTTGGAAAGGAACACTGGGAGGGTAAGAGTTGCATCTCCAGTTCTGCTTCTCAGAGCCCATGACTGACCAGTGTGGCCCAGGTGCTGCTGGGGTGGAGCTGCACAGTTACACAGCCTTTCCACCTCAGAGAAATGGCCAGCAGGAAAAACTCAATGTGAGGGTTTTTGGTGAGACCACTGCACTTTTATTAAAGATCAGACAGCAAAGGACAAGTTACAAGACCAGTCATAAAGACCATTTATTTTTAAATATGTGCTATTGATAGCAGTCATTCCTTCCCTACATAAACTAATTCAGAACTGCTGATTCTGATCCTTTCCTTATTTCTTATTAGGAGATCCTAAAGCATTGCAATTGTATGTAATTATAACAAAGAACTTTTTTGCTGGACTTAAGCAGTAGCTCTTCCTTAAAATACCTTGGGAGAGCTCTTGGCCCCAAAGTTGCTGTTCTTAGTAAAGTAAAATCTGCAGAATTGTACATTCTGTCTTGATACAAAAGGCCTTTAACCTGTGTGCACTGGTTTAAATATTAGCTTAAATAGCTGTAGCCAATAATGTTGCCTGAAAGGCAGCTTTTCATTGTTGACAAAGTTGGGTATATTCAGGAGTTGTGGAAGTTCTTTCCTGCCTGCAAGTGCAGCAACACCAGTGGCTCTCAGCTTCTGTTGTGTAGAACTGAGAAGGTCTGGATCTCAGTGTTATTCTCTTTGGACAATATTCAGTGATTCCGTGTATGTAAATGAATGATTATGCTTGACATGAAGTAGAGAACAAAGCTCCTGAGGAGTCTTTTTCCCCTGTTGTTAAATCAGAATGTAGTATTTAGATGCTACTAAAGATGGTCAGAAAGAATCCAGCATATTTACTGCAAATGTGGGGCTAAAAAGCTGTGGAATTGAGCTAATGCCAAGTGGGATCAGCTTCAAGAAAGTAGCAATAGTCACTTAATCTGAAGGTTTGCATTTCCAAAACATTTGTGTACTGCTATTTCCATAGTATTAGTCAGGCAAATAAAGGGGAAAGTTACTGTTCTGTGGTATCACAAGGAATACTGTGCAAGTTCTAGGTCAGCTTTTTTTGTTGGAAAAAAAGGAAAAACCCTTTTTTCTAGGTTACTGCAGAGGTTGAGCTGGCAAAAGAAGAGCTGTCCCTAACCCAGAGCAGGGTGTCACAGTGCCACTGGCACATGGGCACGGGCTGTGCAGCAGCTCTGGGGTGCAGAACACAGAAAGTGAGTGGACAAAAGGAACAGGCAGACGCTTGTTCCTGTCACCAAGGGGGTGTTGCACTGCTCCAGCTCTGGAGCATTCCATGTGGATTCTCTGTAACAGGCTCTTTGTTACCTGCTTTAATGTATTTCTGATCAACTGCTTTACAATTAATTAATCTTAAACTAATTAGTGGTGATTGCATGCAAATAGCTTACAGATTTCAGTGCAGTAGATATAACCAAGCAGAACCATTATTTGGATGATAATTTACTCCACAGAGGAGTCCACAGAAACTGAAATGTCAACAAGGCCTGATGTTGAGGTGCTTATCCAAATTCCCCATGGACAGTCTAATGAGAATAATGTTGTTTCTTCCTCTCAGTGTGGTTGGAGAGTCAGTCCAAAAGGAACAAATTAATGAACTGTTTTTGGAGCCTTGGGGCAGAACAGTCCATCAGGAGAGGTGCTTCAGCTTTGCTGTCAGAGGAGGCTTTGGAACCATTTTTTCTTAGATATATAAAGAGAGAGGTATTGTGGGCAGTAGTCTGGCTAGTGACATAGGTACTTGGCAAAACAATAAATGTGACATGTTTTCTTATCCCAAGGTGTATGGGAATAAAGAATATTGTGCATAAATGAATATGAATGTGTTTAAATACACAACAAAGTCTTAAGTTTTGTAAAGGTAATTTCAGAAGTAAAATAATGTAGCTTAATGCAATCCTTAGATGTAATGAAAGGTCTATTAATTTAATTGATATTGTCACAGAACCTAATTTTAGATGGCCTCTGGCCACTTTCACAACTGATCAGATAGAACACAGTATTTCATGCTCTAAAACTCCATAGAAATATTTCTATTGTCAGGGATTGTTTTTTGCCTGTCTCTCTCCTTATCTTGCTTTCCTCTCCCAATAGCAACAATTTAAATAGGTTCTTATCCACCTGGGAGGCTGAAGCAGCAATTGTGTGGTCCCTTTTCAGCTCCAGAGGTACCTGTAGGCATTTGTTTCCCTAATGAATGGTAATAGGTGAGGCAGAACTCCAGCTCTGTGTGCACAAGATTGGTTTGTTTTTCTGAACTTCACAGACAGCTGCTGTTGTTCTGCAGAATGCTGCCTGTAGTGCATCAGTATTTTTAGTCTGAGCAGCAGAGCTGAGGCTGTGTAGGAAGGTGTTTGCTGGTCCTGGTGGCAGGGCAGCTAATGCCATCCACAGACCCAGCCCCTACCTCCCATCTTGGAGAGGGCTATTTTGGGAAATCTCACAAAAGTTTGCATCAGTTGAACACCAGTCTCTTGAGGAAAATAAATTCCACACTGTGCCCATGCCAGTCTTAGTGTGGATCATTTTTACTTTGCTTGTGTGTGGCTTCCATTTATTTAAGTCAAGCCTGCTAGCTGGAATTGAACAATGAAAAGCTGTTTGTCCTGCCCAGCTACACAGTTGGAATTCATGCTCCACAGGATGCTATGAAATTCTCCCCTGCTGTACATCCTTTTTCTACAGACATGGGGCCTAAAATTCCATTAAATTGGTTAATGGGAACCATCCAGAGCATTGATGCAACTTGAATGTTGCATCATACTTCAGTGCATCACTAAGTGCTCCTGGTTATTATGCAAAGCATTATGTAGAGTTTAGAATCTTATATTCTGCAGGATTCTGGAAATATTTAATCATAGGCAGTTACAAAATCACCAGCTGCAGAAACTTACTGGTTTGGGCATAAACTCTGCAGGCTGTTTTCAGCTTCTAACATAATTTCATTTTACTTTAAGGCCTTTGGGCTTATAATTGTATCTTCTGAGTGTACAGATTTAATCTCTCTGGTGATTATATATATCAATGTAATGAAAGTTGGGGTTTAGGAATGTTTGGTAATGAAATAATATGTTAAAAGTTGCAGTGAATTAAATTTGTTAGTCACAAAGTTACATTTTTCCTATTTATGAACAATGTTAGATTCATAGGGAAGAATGGTTATGGCCATGGCCAGCTACAAGGGACTCTTCCTCCCATTTCCCCTGCTCATATCATATATAAAGAGTGAAAAGTTTGAAATTAAACTCTTAATATACACAAATATGTTAATTGAAGAAGTGGTAGAGCTTTGTAAATACTCCTTCTTTGGTTTTTGACTTCCCTGCAGTTATGATAAAGTAAGTAAATTGTTACTGGAAAAAATTGTACAGCATTTTTTGATTAAATTTGTGTCCTCAAGGATGTGCCACACCAAACAACGTGATATCCTTTTAAAACATTGACTCATTTTCACATGCAGTGTTGGGATTCAAATGGAAATAACATCTTGGTTATGTGGGCATAAAAATGTCCATCTAATAATGCTTTGTGTTTGTGCACAGAATTCAAAAGCAGCTGAAAACCTTCTGGCAATGGAATATCTTTTATGGCCTGATCCCAGTGCAGGTACTCTCCACAGAATTACTGTAACCTGAAAACAGGGGCCTTAAACAATGCCCTGGAAATGTGCCCAGCCTCTTGGTTCTTTTTCTCCCAATATTTTTGGCATTTTGATTTTTATCTGCACCCAGCTCCTTGGTATTAGTAATACTGGTTTCTGTGCTGTCATTTTGTCACCTTGCAGTTCTTAGTAGCTCAGAAACAGGAGTCTGAGGCTGGGTACTTTGTAATATTTCCATTTCCTCCTCATACATGAGGTAAAATTTTGAAGGCTCCAGGCTTGAGTCCATAGTGTGACAAATCTTTGATTGTTCAGTTGCTGCTTTGAACAAAATTAATGCTCTTAATTGAAGCCTCATTAGATTTGGCAGCTGTTTTGCCTGCAGATTATAGCTGGTGACCAGGTGATTTTATCAGCAACAACAATGGTGGCAGTGTCAGAGGAGACAGAACAACTTTAGCTCCTCAGCTGGATTTCCTCCAGCCCAGGAATGAAGCTCTGTGGTGAGGAGCAGAGGAACATCCTGTGTACCTGTGCTGCTGCTGAGCTTTCATGGCAGTAAGTGAACACCTCTCCAAAAGATGCCACCCACTGCAGGGCCTCCTCCTTGAAACTCTGTGAAATGCTGCTAACCACTGTTCTGGGTTTCACCATGCCAGTTGCCATGCTGTCTCTGTGTGCTGTACTAACGGGTGCCAATCTCTTGCAGGTGGGTGTGCATGGCATTAGAATAGAGTTCATCAACGAGAAAGGATCAAAGCGCACGGCCACCTACCTGCCCGAGGTTGCCAAGGAGCAAGGTCATTGTTGCACTTTATTTCCTATGATCTGGTGAAGAGTTTAACATTCCTGTAAATCTAAAATGCAGTATTTGACCTTGCCCTGATGTCACATGATGGAGCAGTGTTTAATTGTAAGAAGACTCTTATATAAAATGCCAATTACATGCCTGTGTCAGTCTCCTAGTGGGCTTCAGTAAACTGTAGCTGTTTTTTGAGCCAGTCAGAAATGCATGGAGCTATAGGAAAATAAAATGTGGAGGAATGGTACAGGCTAACAGCTGTTCAAAGCTGCCAATTTCTGTGTGGCTGCTAGGCTGGGATATGAGGGAGATGCAGAAGCTCTGGTTAGCATTGGGATGGCAGGGCAATTATCTTAATCATTATTTATTCCTGAATTCCTGATGATCAAGTTGTTTTTCAGTTAGGTACTTTCTGCTAATTCATGTTACAAACACTGACTTCCCAGGGTTTTTAATGGATGGAAGGAAAGTATTTTCAATATGGAAGTACAAAAGAATGTTGTTAAAAGTCCTTTTAAGAGAGGCACAGACTTAAGTTTGTGAATTTAAAAAACTAGAGTAGATTTTGTTGAGCAGTCTTTTTCTGACTCTGAACACTCATTTTTTTTTATTTCCATGGTTGATAGTGTGTCTCAATTGTTTATAGTTTGCATTACTGCTGCTTTTTTTACCTTTTTATATATAAGTTTATCTACAAAGAGTTCAGCTGATACCTTTACTGAGAATTCTTTTTAATTGATAATTCTGTTTCCAGATAGTCTCATAAAAGTCTAGGAGTATTCTAAGCTTTTTTAAAAATTCAGGAATTGTGGAGGAAATGTGTCTAAATTTATGAATAGTTTTAGTAGACCATGAATTGCAATCTGATTCTTTAAAATCTCCAGAACTACTTATTTGAATTTTGCATGTGCTCAATTCTACTGTGTTTTTTGCAGGTTTTTTAATGTAACAGTGTGACTAATTATTGTGTCTTTAGGAAATAATATGTCTAACAGCTATTTATTATATGAGAGTCTTTTAAACCTTAAAGGAGGCTTGGGATAGCATGAAGATTTTATTGAGAACAGTAATGAATCTGTATTTTAAATCCATTGCTTCTTGCATTATCTAGACACCTATAATATATAGTTGTTCTAAAGTCAGCCATATCTCTGTAAAGTGAGGTGATGTTTATGAAGAAGTCTGATTTCAAGTTCTCTTCACATGTTCAACTAATTATTATTTTAAATGTTATACATAAATTTAGTTTTCCATATTGTTATAACCATTTATAACGTCAAAAGTGGCTGTGATACATGATCATACCAGAATGCTTTGGAAAAGTTTTGTTTTGTATCACACACCCATTTTAGGACATTTGGGTAGAGTAGGTTCACTTTTAAAGTATTTCAGCTATGAGATGAGAAATATATGTTGTTTGTGGAGTGAGCTGTGTGTGTAAAGAAATCCTAAATGTGGTATTTCCTTCAGCTGTCCCCAAGTAGGGAAGAATGTTTTGGTTTATCCCAGATGCCAGCAGAGCCCTTGCACCCTCTACAGCACCACACACTGTACTGTGCTTTTGCAACATCTCTTCCTATTGCTTCATTTCTCACTAATTTGTGCTACTGTGAAATTCAACAGGATGGGACCACATTCAAACCATAGATTCCTTGTTGAGGAAAGGAGGCTACAAAGCTCCAATTACTAATGAATTCAGGAAAACAATAAAGCTAACCAGGTATGCACTGGGATACCACACACAGCCCTGTTCTTGTAATGCTCCTTCCTGGTAAGTGCTCCTGCAGATGTAATGGTGAACTCTCCTGGATGTGACATTCGTGGTTGCTTTGTTCCCCAAGAGCAGTGCAGGCTTAGGAGAGGCTCTGCACAGGGAGGAGTGAATCCCCTGAGCAGGAGTGAGGGGTGCCTGTTCAGTACCATGGTGTGTCAGTTCCTGCAGGTCTGGGCTGATAACTCTGCCTGTTCACAGCTGGTTTAGCTCTGCCTTCTCACAGAGGGATTTCTGGCTGTGGTGGGTGTTCAGAGCTGTGGTTAACAGGGATTACTTGCTCTTGTTGGATTTGTTTGGGCAGATGGTGCATGGTGGGGCTGCTGCTGCATTGCCATGGAGGCCCCTCAGAGCCCTGGATCCTCAGAGAAACCTCAGGGTTATGCCCTGTGGAGTGCAGGTTTCCCTAATCCTGAGGTGTGAGACATGCAAGCAGTGCACTGCTTCCACAGCCAGTGTTCTAGTGAAACTGTGTCAGGGTATTCCCAGGAGTGGGGACAAGACTTTAATATTTTATTTCATACCAGTTTAGTTTGGTTTTTCTTGAGGTTCTTGAGGGCCCCTTAGTGTGTGGCAGCCAAGGTATTTCAGAATTAGCAGCAAAAACTCTGCCCATAATATTGTCCTTAGGTTGTGGAGGGTAGAGGAGTCTGTATGAATGTCTGTAGGAATGGTTTAAACCTATTTATTTGTATAAGCCTGCAGTGTAAAATGACTGCTGAACTTGTTATTTAGTCATGCATGGAGAAATAGGATTTTTTTTAAATCTTAGGTTATAAGGAAATTTTGACCATTTGTCTTCTTCAAGGAGATAAAAATTTGGGGTCTCAATGAGTGTTTGGAATTCTGGATTCTTATAGGAACCTAACTACTGTGGAGTAGCTCTAAGTAAGGGAAACATTTTATTCTGAAGGTTAAAGTAGGGAGGAAGGATTTACAGAAGCCAGCTGAATTTCTAAGTGCAGAGCCCCAGTCTCCCTTTAATTCATTCCAGCTGTACACCTTGTTATCTTATTTTCAAAAAGTATATCTGGAGATAGCTGAGGGCAAGAGTAATAATGCAATGGATCATTTCTGTGCACCTCAGCAAATAAAGAGCATATTTTTCCATTAAACAAAAATTCTGTATAGCACACGTTTTCTTCCTGCTGCATGATTTTGCTTGGAGCAATGGCATGGAACACAAAACCAAACAAAAAACACCTAAAGTTCACCCTACTCCTCCCAAAAAACCCCACAAAAAGCCTTATGTTTAGTGTAATTAAGTTCACAACAATGAAACTGCTACCACAATCAATTGCCTGATAAGTGAAATGAGCAAACCATAATTTCTTTCAACATATCAGAAAAAGGGGTTTTTTGACTGTTTTACTTGCTTAAAATCTCAGATGCTGCTGACAGATTAGACAGCATTATTAAAATACTAATTGTTTTCCAGCATTAGGCAACCTGTTGTAGAACCTCATTTTAATAATTTATTGTCATATATGAAAATATCTACTGGAGGAGTGAATAAGGGTCTTTAACTTCTTTTTCAAGTATTCTGAATTAAAGTAAACATCTTGTGTGTGAAGAAAGCTTTAGGCTGATCCTGAGTCTGTCACTCCCTTCAGGTTCACACCCAGCAGTTCTGGCCATGGTTTGAAAGAGAGCCAACCAGTGGCACAGAGGCACTGGGAGCAGTCAGAGGGGCTGGGATGCAGAGCTGTGCAGTGGCCCTGGTGTCTGTCACTGTCACTGCAGAGCCCCTCCTTGTGTCCCATGGGGGAGTTCCAGCCACTGGTGCCATGTACCATCCACAGATTGCAGAGGAGCTGCTGCTTTCTCTGCAAGGCCCAGCAGCCACTGGTGCCTCGTGTTCCTCACTGTCAGACAATACTGGTGCAGAATATATATATACAGACAACACTGTATTCAGAATATTTGTTGTCAGGACCTAGATTCTGCTTTTAGTTACCAGGAGTTGGGCAGTGTTCTTGTGGGACCATTCTTCATTATTTCTCAACTGACTTGGGAGGCAGGAGAGGTCCCAGTTGAGTGGAAGCTGGCAGGTGTTGTTCCATTTGGGAGAAGGGAGGCCCTTGTTATTACAGGCCTGCTGGTCTCACTTCAGTGCCTGGTAAAATTAGTTTGGTGCCTCTCTGTGAGGACATCAACTCTAGGGTGTGATGAGAGGAAAGTGACCAGAAATGGTGAAAGGCCTCAAGGGCAAGACTCAGGAGGAGTAGCTGAATATGTTTTGGTCAGTTTGGAGAGGGCTGAGAAAGATCTCACTGGGATCTACAGGTTCCTTGAGGGGGCAGTGGAACAGAGCTGCTCATCTCCTCTTCCAGGTGACCAGCAATAGAATGTGAGGGAAGGAATGAAGCTGCCTTAGGGGAAGTTCAGGCTGGACATTAGGAAAATATTCTTTACTGAGAAGGTGGTCAGGCACTGGAACAAGCTGTCCAGGGTCATGGCATCCAGCCTGTTGAGGCCAGGGGTGTCTGAACAATGCTTTTCACCATATGGTTTAGTTTTAGGTAGTTGCGTGAGGAGCAGGGAGTTGGACTCGCTGCTCATGATGGGTCCCTTCCAACTGGAGATATTCTGTGGTTCTAGTCTAAAAAGAATGTAACTATATTTAATGGAGCTGGGATAATTTTAAAAGCAGAATTTGGCAGACAGTCGATACTGATTGTTTAAAAACAGCCCAAAAATCTATAGTGCTTGTTTATGTTTTTTCCTACTATATTTTTGTAGAGGGTTGGCTGAAGCTACAGGACATTCTCTATTCCCTCTAGCTCAACCAGCATAGTAGCCAACCATTTTTAACAATTCTGTTTGCTTAAAGTATTTTTTCATAAGCAGTTACATTGTGATTTGTCACATGATTCAGGAAATGACCCTGGCATTTGTGGCAGTTCCCTTGTGCAGCTGAAGTCAGTCTTAATCCCAGCATCAGAAGTACAGAGCTCTTAGCACTAAACAAAGCAGCAGTGCAGCATTGCTGGTGCTACTTGCAGCTTCCTGGTAACAGTTGCTGACCTGGCTCTCTGCTCTTTGCCAGGTACCGCAGTGAGAAGATGACGATGAGCTACACAGAGTACCTTGCCCATCGTCAGCATCATCACTTCCAGAATGGTATTGGGCACCCCCTTCCACCATACAACCATTATTCCTGACACTGAGCCGCATGACCAGTCACTGGACCTCTCTGCAGACCTCTTCCCAGGAGACCCTGCCCCTTCTTGGTCTAGCTATCTCTATTACTGTACCATTTTATGATGATAGTTTCCGTTGCCGTGTTGAGGCTCCTTGGTTGGTTCAGCTCATCATGGCAACGGGAGGGAAAACTGCATTACTACAAAGATCCCATACCTTTTTCTTATTGATTCACTGCAGATTTTTTTGCAGCATATACCCTTGGGTTTTTTATGAAAATTTAAATTTCTACTTCATTAACATTGAATTATATCAATCAAGGCTTTCTGTAACTGTGGATGGAAGGAAGAGTTTAAGGATTGCAGTTAGGGATGCTTTGCTTAGCAAGAAGGCATTCATGGCTTTTGCATTAATGGGTGTGATAGGGAATGAAACATATCAGATTCAGGTATTGAAGTAGACAATGAATTGCATTTTCAGAACATTGTTAATGACGTTGTGTGTACAATATCTCACCTTCACAGTAAAGATTCCATGTAGCTCTGTACAGGATCTCCAGATCCAGCACAAACAGCCGGAGCACCAAGGCTGACATGCAAAATGCTTTTTTGGGATGAAGAGAAGCGACTCATGTACAGCGAGAGGTGATGTTAACATGGCAGCATGTTCAGAATCAAGTGGCCTAAATGATTTGGGCACAATCCAACCCAGGACCCTTTTGTGTCCCATCCCGTGCTGGGAATCACAGGCAGCCCAGGCCTGTCAGGAGTAGTCACGAGAATGCATTCGTAATGAGACGATGCCTTTGTGATGACTCAAATTAGGAGTGACATTTGTGTCCTAAAAACAGATTGGTGAGTAGCAGATGTCGTATTAGGAAGGAAATGGATTTAGATTTTAGTGCCTTTGACTATAACATAATTATATACTTATATATAAAATTCATAGAAAACATATACTCCAGACATTTTAGCAAACCTTGTTGAGGGTGCTCTGGCATCAGGGTTTTGGACACTTTTTTTTCTCTTTAAAGTGAGATTTACTTTTTTAATTTTTATTAGCAAACTTATTTTGGAAAAGAGAAATCCCTGTTTTGTTCTTCATCTGCTTTTGAACTTACTGAATTTTATCAAGTCTTGAATAGTTGGATCAAGTTAACTTTTGTTTAATAAAAGAAAAAAACTCTTGTGAGAGAGCCAGGACAAGTATGCCATAATGTTACATGTTTTCATCTATTGCAGGAATAGTGCTTGAGAGCTGTAAGTACTGTGTAATAATTCTGATCCCCCTCCACACGGTAGAAGAAAGAAAATCGATTGGAACTTTTTCCTGCTGTAAAAATAGGATTTAGTAAAAGGTATGTGTGGTCTGTTTGCAAGGCCAGTCGATGGCAGGAGCTCACTGCTTCCTCCTGTGCCTGCAGAACTCCCACTGCTGCCTGTTGCAGCACAGCAGCCTGTTACAGAAAAGACCTTCCTAATCTGAGTGAGTAAACCACAGTAAGCAGAAATTCCAGTTACTTTGAATAATGAATGTTTGTAAGTACATAGATATATAAAAATCAAATAGATAAAATTCAGTTTAAAAAAAAATTGGATTAACTGTAAAAGTGTTTCAATAGGGTTTCAAAGTCGGATAAGGATAAATTATGCTCATCCCTTATGTGAGGTTAGGTCTGCCACTTAATTTCTATGGAGGTTCTTGTAGAGGGTCTTTGGTATTCCTTCATCCACAGCATTTATGTCCAAATATTACCATTTTCAGTTGCGATGCCTTAATTTTTAAGCAGAGAGCCTGAAATTTCAGGAGCCAAGAGATGCCAGCCAGAAGCTGCAAAAATGAGTAAATGTTTATACAGAGGCTATTTTGGATGATATTGTTGTCTTGTTTCTACTTGGGGAACACTTTTAGATGAATTAGTCTTCAAGTGGAAATGTGAACAAGTGGCTACCTGATAGAGTTGTGTTGGTTTTTTTTCTTGCCCTTATAGGGAACCTGAGCACAAACTGAATCATTCTGCTGCGAAAAAAAGTCATCCAACCCCATCTTTATCTGTCATCTCGTTACAGCTCGCTCGTGCTTCTGCATGAGCTCATTGTTAGAAGTTTTTTAAAAAAGATCTATTATATATAAAAATATATATGTATTGAAAGGTGCTAATCAACCTCAAGAAGGTCACGTGACTGGTCATGCGGATCTAAAATCATATCAGATTTTTTAAGAAATCTTCGATATATGCAGATGTTATACAGAATTTCTTACCAGTGTAATAATGATATACTGATGAATAAACAATCCTGCAGGATTTTAAGGACAAGGTCAGCAATACTTCCCACCATGGCTTGGGGGAGAAAAGGATAGTTTTGTCTCCTTTTTGTATACAGCATAATGCACAATGCATTTTTGTCTATCTCTTAGTAGCTGTTGCTTAAAAATATAGTTAAGGGTGTTATACAAACTGTAAAGGTGTGCTTTTGAACCGAGCTCATGCCAGACCCTTCTGGACCAGAGTTTTGTATCACTAATTTAAAAACTGTTACAGAGTCTGTGGTCAATCATCAGATTGTATGATTTTTTTTTTTTTTTAAGATTGGAATAATCAGTCTACCTACAGTGTTTCTAGGGCACCTACCTCCTCAGCACGTTGTGCTGAACTGCTGCAGATTGTTTCTCTGTAATTGTGGGATTCTTTGTACCAAACGTGCAGCTCACTGTGACATGCACTGGCACAGCACAGGTCTGTTTGCTTAAAGCTAATCAGCAACTGCTCTCACAAATGTCATTCCCTCGTAGTTACATTTAGTAGCTTTTAGCTGCATTGTTGGGATTAGCTACAGATTTGTTTTTCATTTGGGGTACTTTATAGAAATTAAGGTACAACCAAGTAGCTTATTTCACTGTTAAGTTGAAATGCTGATTTTTTATTTTGTTTTTAATGAGCACTACTCAGTTTGCCTTATTCCATTGAAGAGATTGTTGGGTTTTTTTGGTTTTATTTTCATTCTCTTGCCTAATGTTCCTAAAAACTCTGTTCTGTAAACTGAGTTAGACAACCAAACCATAGACTTGACACGAAGCTGTTACTCGGTGATGTTTCCAGTGTCCTTCCCGCTGCTCCGGCGGGGGGGGCGCTCCGGTCCTGACCTCAGCCCGCTCTGGAGCCAAGGTGGGCACAGCCCTGGCACACCTGGAGTTTGTATATGGACCTCTACTTGTCTCAACTGTGCGGGTTTTTAAAACTGTTGTCTGGAGTAGGTTACATCTCTTATGTGTGTTAGATCGAACCAAAGAAGCCTCCAGCCATGCCCAAATGCTGCTCCTAAAGCCTGCCTTCCAGTCCTTACAAAATCCCTGCAGGATTAAATGTGTTAACTTTTTTATTTTTGTACAGTTTCTAACTGATTTTTGCTAGTGATGTTAATTGAATTAAGTTTATTTGGGGAGTCTGAGTATCTCCTCCATTTAAATAAACTGGTGACTTTCATTTTATGTTAAAAAAAAAAAAAGTTAAAAAAAAAAAAAGAGAAACCCAAAGTGTGCCTCTCAGATTTAAGGGTTTCTGGTTACATTTATTCTTAAGACCAGCAATGATTCTTTATATACAAAGATATGTTTTCCTCATTTTTTATTACTGTTAAAGAAAAAAAATAAAAAAGAAAAACCTCTTTCTTTGCTCTGGACTCAGTAATTGCGCTGGTACATAAACGCACTGAGAAAACAAACTTTTGTTTGAAACTTTTGTAACAACTTACGACTGTTTTTATATATCAAAGTTGATTCTTTTCAAGATATTTGGATCTAGTTTCTAAGTTATTTTAGTGTTTTATATGTTACAAAAAAAAAAAAAACAAACTTACTTTAAATTGTTCACCAGCATCTTGAGTTATCTTCAATGCCATGGTGACACAGTGGGCTTAGAGCTACCTGGAGTAGCTTGTAAGGCCTCGGTCTTTTCCTTCCTTCCTTAGCAACTCAATTGATTACAGTAATATCACAGATTACCTGAACCCCCTTCCTTTATGACTAGATCCTTCTTCCTTCCACATTTAATTGCTATTAGTGTGAAGAAACTGTTGAAATGGGCATTTTAATATAAGTACGGCTTAAAAAGAGAAAAATGAGGAAAAAGAAAAAAAAATGCTAGAAGGTTATCTGTGGGTCTGTGAGATATGGCTGTGGAAAGATATTGTAGTAGTTTTAACACTATTGTTATTACCTTTTAAATCATTTACCCAATAAAATAAGGAAAAAGAATTACCATTTCTTTTCATGTTTCTCTGCTTAACTGTGTGGCTTGATGAATGTTTTTATTGAAGCATTTGTACCTGGTGTTAATGTCAAAGGCTAATGGTGTGTTAGAAATATTTTCCTGTCTTGTCTGCTGTAGGAACAAACTGGAGAAAGGTACGTGCACTAAACACTGCCAGTGAAATCATCATTTATATCAGCTACATCAGTTATTTATCAGTATATTCAGCAGTATTTATATCAATTGCCAGTTCAGTTTTGTACTTCTTGTCTAACTTTACACATGGAATTCTGTCCAGGCCTGAGCTCCCTCCTGTGAAGCAGAAATGCTTTTGAAGTAAAGCTTTTTTGCAGAACCAACTACACTGGTGTCAGCAACACAGCACTGGTACCCCTCAACAGCCAGACTGTTCAGCAGAACCTTGTGCCAGTGTGTATTGAAGAACCTCTGTCAAAGCAACAGCACAGCTGGTGCCAAAACTGAGTTGGAGAACTTTGGTCCCTCAGCCAAATTCTTGGTGCACTGAGACACTTTCTACTGGGTCTGAGTTAGAGGGAGCATAGTTCCTCTGTAGGATAATTCCTGAGACAAAGCATTCCATCTCCCTGGAACTCAGCTCTGAGTTTAGAAGGGCTTTGTTTGCCTCATGCTCTATTAAAAGCTTTGCTGGCTGTAGCTGCAGTGCCTTTGAAAGCAGAGCAATAGAATCCATGTAACCTTTGGATGGTGAAGTCTGATGCAGCCATTCCTTCACTTGCTCTGAAACTGTGATTTAGGAGAGTAGCAAACATCTGAAAGGAAACCTGCCTGGGTAAATACTAAACCAGTGATGGAAGCTTGGCTCACAGATTTGGTAAAATTCAATGTAAAACCTACACTAAACCTAGTCTAAAACCCTGAGGCCATTGAAAGGCAGAGCTAATTACCACTTCCTACAATGAGTTTTCACTCTTCTCACTGCTTTAGCTCTCCAGTTCCCATGCTGTAAAAATCAAACCAAGCCAGTAGCATTAAGGGTGTTTCAGATGTAGAAACTCACTTATTCTTACATATTTGTTGGTATTAAACAATAAAAGGCTGATTTCCAATTAGTTACAGAGGGCTGCTGACAGAAATCAGCAGTGCCTGCAATGGGAAATTGCTTGCTTGGTTCAACTCAGGCTGCCATACAGCACTTCACACTGGATTTCTACTTAAGCTGTTTCCTCAGTCTTTATACTCTTCCAGAGAAATTAAGCTGGAAAATTGATTCTTTTCTCCAGCCACATGAAAAATTGAATGGATATATAATAACACAGGGTGGGCACATCCAGTATGTTCTTTTTCCAAGAACAGTATTTGCCAAGAACTGAACACACGGCAATAACCTGCTTGTCTGCGATGTACTGGGTCACAAGAATACATTTAACTATGCTGCAATCATGTTTATTACAGCCAGAAGCATTTGCAAAGTACATTATAACTACTTTGCCACCTTGTGATGTGAGGCTGAGTGCAGTCCTACAGCAGCTTTCTGAACAAAGGTGTGAGCTGAAAACTTCTGTATATGTTTTCACATCTTCTGCTAAAGTGCTGTGAAATGGGAATTACTGGACATGGCCCAGGCTGGGGTAGGAACAGTGAGGAAGCCTGGAAAAAAGGATCCTTGTGCTGCAACAGCTCCCTGAGCTCTGCACCTGAAAGACAAGGACAGGTCCTATTTAAACAGTGATTAAAGGATTTATAGCCTGCAATGAGCTCTGCCAGTAAACAACAGGCAAAAGTCAGACTGAACTGCTTAGGATTCCAGAAATCCCAGTACCCACTGTGCTCCCAGGAACTGCTGTGTGCAAGGTAGACAACATCAGATTGTTTCAGACAGCAGGCTCCATCTTCTTACCTGATTTATAAAGAGCTAATATTAATGTGCCTCTGTGATTCTTACCTCATTATACAAAGTCCTAAGCAAGACAGACTCAGCCATGGCACAATTAGAATGATAACAAAACTATCCAGTATCCAGTAAAATGCATTTATTTGTTTTAATTCCAAGGTTTAACAACTATTTGCCCAATGATCTGGACTTAGGGCACAACAACAAAAAAGCCCACCAGAGCAAAATACAAAAACAAGTACACAAATTACCCCTCATTTGTAAATGTTACCTCATAACCAAAGTTTAGCACATTAAAAAGTTTACAAAATTTATAACACTTACAAATTATTCAGACCTAACAGCATATGTGGCAGTTGAGCCCATCCACATCCATCCTTGCCCTTTCCAACCCCTTCTGTGCCTGGATAATGCCATGCTGGCACTGGAGTGTGGGGAACCCTGGTGCTCCAGCCCAGCCCCTGGCACAGGATGGTCAGGGACAGTGGCGTGTGCTCACTGCTCTGCCTGCTGTGTCCTCTGCAGCATTGGGATAATGACTCAGGAAATGCAGGAAGTTTTTAAAAGTACAAAATTGACCCTGAATAAAAATAAAATTATTTATAAAACAACTTGGCTTTGACTAAGTTACACCAGCAGCTGCAAGAGAAATTTACAGCAATATCACTTGAAGTACAAGGTCACAAAAATCAACAGATTTGTTATGAGTCCTGTCACTGTAGAACTGAAAACACCAAAGCTGACCTGCCTGCCTGCAGAAACCTCCCACCAGGGCTGACCTATACCCTCTTCCTGGATTTTGGCTTTTTCAGAGCTTTGTTAACTGTAAGGATGAATTTAATTGCTAAGGATCCACCTAGAGTGAAACAATTGTCACACTGAAGAAAACACCACAACTCTATTTTCCATAAGCTATGGATGCGTAGAAAACAAATGCTTCTGGTTTGGATGCAAGACTTAGGACATAGAAGTACAGTCAGTTAACAGTTGCAAATAGCCATTTCTGAAAAATACAATTGAACTTTATAAAATTATCTCAAATATACAAGAATATCAAAACTCTGTGGCCAGAAACAGAAACCTACTCTTAGGTACTCTCTGACCTCAAGGTTTGACTGGACTGTAAATGGACTGACTTTTCCTCAAGCACACATAAGTTTAGCTTAGGGCAGCATCTTTGAACCAAAACCAGCTCCAGGTGTGTGTTCATAGACTGTGGCTTTTCATCAATTTACAAACACATGGGCAAGAACTATTTGTTAGCACCTCTCAAAAGAAACAAAGCAAATTCTCCTTTGGTGCTTAAAAGAGGAAGTTGAACAAACAGATCCAGCTCAGGCACTGTACAGTGTCTGAATCCCTGGAAAAAGCACTGCAGGGATCCTGGACAGCTGCAGCCATGGCACAAGGTGGTGGGGGCAGAAATGTTTCTGGTTTGGAGAGCTACTTACTTACCCATCAGTAAACAGGTTTATTCCAGCTAATAATGCTGCCTTCATGGGTAGACATGGAGGGAAATGCAGCCAGTGGCAGCTGGAGCAATGAGTTTGTTTCTTTTGAAATGCCTACAACACCAACACTTGGAGGGCTCTGTTCAGACCCCTTCACCCATACCAGCATCTCTGAAGGCCAGGCAGTGGCACTGCACAAGAATTTTTTGGAGTATTCTGGCCAGCAAATGAAGTTGCTCTGGGGTGAGATTTTGCACTCTGCTTCAGCTGCTGCTGCTGAAGTTCCCAGTGCCATGACACATCTGGGCACATGTGACAGCAGCCCCAGGACAGCCCTTTCAATTGCATTGCACTGCAGCACTGTAAAACCTCATCACCAGGTACTGGGCAACAGCTTCAAGTTATCTTGACATGGACTGAATGTGTAACTCCCCAGGAGAGAATGCAATTGCCTCCCAAGAACAGCATTACACTTTTGTGCTTTCATTTCCAGCATAAATAAGCATAAATCAACCAAAGAAATCTGTATAATGTAACTGCCTATAAAATAAACCATTCAGGGAAAAGAAGAATCAACAACTAAGTGCTATAGAGATGAAGCACTCTGCTTTCCCATTTCCTGCACATATGGCAAGCTCTGGCTAATGCATATTCCCAGCAGATACCAGAGATAGGTGAGGAATGAAGAATGTGAAGTTCCACAATTGCTTTAGAAGTTTTTCCCTTTTCTGCTCCCATTCTGACCTGTCCTTCCCCTTCTGTGGAGCCTGTCTCAGCTGCACTGATGCAGTTGTGAGTGGTGGGTCACCATAAATCTACATAAAGTCCTAAAAGCCTTCAAAGAAGGGCATGGGGAAGGAGGGAATAATTGTAAGTTTTGGGCCTGCCACTACAGGAAAGGTACTGAGGCTCTGAAGCACACCCAAAGCAAAGCACTGGAGCTGGGGAAGGGTCTGGAGCACACATCTAAGGAATGGCTGAGGGTTTAGCCTGGGGAAAAGGAGGCTCAGGGTGGACCTGTCACTCTGCAGCTGCCTGAAGGCAGGGTGGGGGTCAGCCTCTTGTGCCAGGAAATAAGCAACATGACAAGAGGAAACAGCCTCGAGTGGCACCAGGGAAGGTTTAAATTGGACTTGGGGGAAAATTTCTTCCCCAGAAGGGTTATCAAGCCTTGAACAGGCTGCAGTGGAGTCCCCAACCCTGGAGGGGTTTCAAAGATGTGTAGGTGTGGCACCTGGGGATAAGGGTAAATGGTGGGCTCAGCAGTGCTGGGTTAATGCTTGGTTTGATGAACTCACAGGTTTTCTTCATCCTAAATGATTCTGTTCTAACTCAAACACCTCTCACTGATAGTGCACAACAACAAATAAGCAACAGCTTATATTCAAAAGGTGAAGGTTGCACTGCCTGCCTTCCCACCTGACTCCAGCTGCACCATTTGATTCCTTCACTGCAGCTTCAGTACTTCTAAAATCCTTACTGAGTGCAGTAGTTGGTTACCTCTCTACTTTTTTGCCTTGTTCAGTGAGACATTTTCTCAACTTAAATTGGTAGAAAAGATTCAACAAGCTCCAGAACGTGCCCACACAAGGTTTAGAAGGACAGTCCAAGTGCCCCACTGGCTCTGATGAGCAGCTCCAGCAGCAAACCCCATGTGGTGAAATTGCACCTGGAATTTCTGTGTGACTCAAAGCAACTGGAGCAGCATAAGAGGGAAGAGCACAGGTGGGCTCAGGGAGGGCAGGGGCAGGCACTCCCAGCAGCTCTGCACCAGGAATCCCTTTGCACTGCCCAGGGATGGCCCTGGCAGCTCTGCTCACATTCCTGCTACTGAATTTTAAGTCAGCCAGAAGAGCTTGCAAATTCTGCTTTCCAAGCACAGAGCCTGCACTGAGTGAGACACCTGAGCTCATTTAAATGCTCCTGCAGTTTTAATTGACCAGAGGCAGTCAATGGTGGCAAACAGCAGCTGCTTTGTACTTGTTTGGAATGCCCTGAAGCAGATGATTACAGATAGGAAATGCTATAGTTTAAAAAAGGAAAACAGAAAAGGCTCCTACTTAGAGAAGTGTTTCCAGTAACTATAATATCCTGACAGGAAAAAAAAAAGGGAAGATTGTAAAAAAAAAAGGCAATTAAAACAAAAACCCATAAACCATAAGTTAAGCAAATAAAGCAAATAATAATGCTAAGTAGTACTTGCAAAATTTGTTTAAAGTCCTTCTATTGTAACACTAACACCAGCTGTATATGCCTGAGGGACAGTTTAGGTACATGCTGCATGTTCTCAAGTTGTGAGCATACAGTATATTCTTATATACACACACACATACAGCAAGGCATGGCAGAATGCCAGAAACCAATTTGTAAATCAGAATATGGGACATTGTATTTCTGATTGAGGTGAACTTTTTTCAATCATATGGAGTAAAAATATTTGAAGTAGCCACTTGTTCCCTCACAAAATAATTTTTTCTTTCTTAAGGAAAAAAAAAAGCCAACTTACTTTTGCTTCCTGAGGTATAAATATCTGTACCTTAACTTCAGCACATACCTTCAGGTGATCCAGCTGGAGGAGGTATGATGGTTTTGGTTTATCTTACAAATCACAGCTTTGACAACACAATTAATCTATAAATTCCCCCAAACTTCTGTACAAGAAAAATCTGCAGCCCTGAAACACAACAGTCTGCATAATGGACTCACAATTCTGGAAGAACACAGTCAGGATTTTCTCTCTTTCTGCCCAATGGTTCCTCCTCCTGCAAAATTTGAGCACAGTTGATCATTCTGCCCATCCAGTTCTCCAAAAGACATTGATGGGCCATGCTGCTAAAGTGGAACATGCCCTTTGCAGTAGAGGCCTGCACTGATTGGACATTCCTTTTTATACCTGTATTTTAAAATCAATACACATAATATGGCAGAACTGTAGGGAGAGAACAGTTTCATTTGGTTTCTGCACCAACCAGTCTGGTCAGTGAGGATCAGCACAGACAAAGCAGGAATGTTTCAAAAGCTACTAAATATAAAAAAAACTCCTGATGTTTACATTGGACTTGGTATCTCCACTCCTTCTCCAGTTTAAGGTAAGTGAAAAAAAACCATTTTGTTCTAAGTCAGGACAGAACAGTGGATGCAATATCGTATCATGGCCTATACATAACATGGTCTTTTGAAATTATTTCAACATTTTTCCCCCTTACCAAAATAAAAGCATCTCCAAAGCATCATGATGGGACTTCACTAGATAGGTACTTACCCACTGCAGCTTAGAAATTAAGTAGTTGATTAATATTTTTAATGAGTTATTGTTCCCCAACATTTTCAACCAGCTTTAAGAAAATACAGTAGAACCTCACTGTTTTGCACTTCTGATTGGAAGATTAAGTGTGCATGATTTCCTGTGACCATTTTGGAACATTCAAGCTTTAAGAGTTAAGCCAGGAGATGCAGTCCAGCATGTTGGTTCACATCAGTGGAGTGCTACAATTCAGCATTATTTCCTGCCCTAGAAGTGTACAATTCTTTAATGGAAAATGAGTCAAAATGAGGTAGCACTGCCACTCTCTCTGCTGGAATGTGGACAGGTCCTGGCCTAATTTTAAATGGTGGCTTAGCAAGATTCTACTGTAATCTATACAAAATGTATAAAACATGAACCTTCCCCAAAATAAGGCCACTAATTTTGCCATTGGCAATAGGCAGTGAGAAATAGCAGGTAAAAAAACCTCACTTCATTACAGATGTGTTTTTGAGGCAAAAAACTGTGGGAAGAAGTAGAAAGACATTGTCCTCTCATCCCCCCCTCTTTGTTTTCCAGTATATCTCTGCTTCCTGTATGCACTGCTCTGTGGGGAGACATTTCAGTCTATTTTCTTAGCTGGGAGTCCAAGCAAGTCCATGCTCCATTTGAGGGTGGGGACAGCACTGTGAAACAGCAGGATTATGAGCTTCCCATGAGTCATGGTCATGACAGTCTGATGTCCAGATGCCCAGATTCGGTACCAGGGCCCATAAAAAGGATCTGAAATGGCTGGGCACAGCATGTTGTTCAAATTCACTTCTGTAACCTGAGGAAGCAACAATAAATTTATCAATTAAGAATATTTTTATCTTGCACTGATTCACCTAAAAACAGTGAAAATTTAGAAAATTATCAAAATAATCAAAAATGTTCAAGTGACACACATTTGCTCAACACAAGTAGGGCAGCTTTCAGAAAAAAAGCAGATCCAAATTCCATTGTGTATTTAATAAATGGATTTATGCAGGTACATAACCAATCTATGAGCTATTTTACCAGTACTTGCAAGATATAAGATACAAATGCTTGTTAGAACATGCAATTTGCATACAAGTAGCCTTATAAAAAATTTGCATGCAAGTAGTTTTATCCATGTAGACCTGCACACTCAAACTTCTCAGTGTTTTTACTCTGTACTTGCAGACTATCCATTTATTAACCTGGCTTTACTTACCAGTCCCAGGATCTGCAGGATGCTAAAATGATACACAAACATGAACCCCGTGGATAAAAGAGCCCACCAGAAATTGCAGAGCGGTTCAGGGGTGTAGATACCTTGAGGAGAAAGGAAAATATTCATGTTCACTGCACTGCTGTGCCCAGCACACTCCCAATGCATAATCCTCTCTCTCCTGCATGGCAGGACATCTGCTTGAGCTGATAACCTCCTCAATGCCATTAGAGTAATTAATATCTGAGAGCTTTATTTCTTACCTGAAGATCCTGATCAGCTTCTTCCCTCCTCCTTGTCCAGCAGTGAGATGCACAATATGTTACCTCACTAAATCTATTTTTCACCATCAATGATTTTTATTTCATTCTTCCTTCTACCACTATTACTTCGACCAGAAGTAATAAATGCCATAAAACTTTTTAAAAATCAGGTTATTTATACTTAAACACCTGCTTCTTGCAGGGATTATGATTTTAGCATGCACAGAACTGACTTAGGCAGCAGCAGGTCCTGCACAGCCTTTATTAGAGCACAGCTTAATTGTCATTTCCTAATTTTATGGTTAACAACTATTAAAAAGGAACTTGCACCAATAGTGCCAAGGAACAGAAAAGCTGTATCAGGTGGTCAATCCATTAATGACAGGCTGTGCTTCTAAATGAAAGCTGCTGTGGGGATATTTTCAGATATACACTACAAACAGTTTTTTAATCAGTAGATATCACAGATACTGTAAAATACTTTTTCCCTTCAAATGAAGCAGTAGATATATTATTCCAACCTTTCTCTATTATTCCAACCCTCTCAAAACCAGGCTGTACTGACAAAACACAATGTTCCCTGATCTAGAATGTACCAAGGGAATCAGATTTAATAAAAGTACTCATAGATACAAGACTATCTTGGGAATTAAATATTCAAATTTCATATGGTAAGAAGAAAACCAGTTTACAGAGTTCTCTAGACTCTTACTAGCAGACATGAAAATTGCACTGTAAGATATGTGGGAAAATATTATTTTGCTTATGACTTTAATAACAGCCTCAGAACACCAAGGAAAGATGCACAATGTCATGCTGTTTGGCTGCTGTAAGAGTTTCAGAGGATTATAAAAATACACTGGCAATTTTTATCTGCCTTTATCTGCTCTCTGATCCATTAGATATTATTAAATACTGGAACATGTATCCAGTACTCAAAGGACAGCTTAGAGCACAGAGTGCAATACTGATACTGGCCTTGGCTGGCCAGCACACTCAGTAATTACCAGGAAGCAATGAAACCCTTCAGCATGCACTGCACTGCTGGGAACTTCAATAACTCCACATGCAGAGCAGCTACCACAGCTGCTAGCAAATCTTTATTTATCTCCATCATATTTATATTGATGGAGATATATTATAATTATTATTATAATATATATTTGTATATAATACATAATATACATTATAATTACATTATACGAAATACATTATACATTATTTTATATAAAATAAAATATTATATATATTTTATATTATATTTTATATTATATATATTTTATATTATATTATATTATACTATATTATATTATATTATATTATATTATACTATATTATATTATACTATATTATATTATATTATATTATATTATATTATATTATATATATTTTATATTATATTTTATATTATATATATTTTATATTATATTTTATATATTATATATATAATATATATCTCCATTATATATATAAAATATATAATATATATATCTCCATAATATTTATCTCCATCACCCTGGGGAGATAAATACAAGTAACTGCTGTGACCACATCACTGTTTAATGCTGCATCCCAGCTCAGGTTTAAGGTCTCTAGAGCAATGCTTCCTCAAGCTCTGTGGCCCTTTCAAAATTATTTTCTGTATAGTTTCCTTCCATAATTTGTACCCATCATGCCAGTTCAAATAGATTTTGCAGTAGCTACCTGAAATAAGTTCAATTAAATAGCATTTG
Source organism: Zonotrichia leucophrys gambelii (assembly GCF_028769735.1). Lineage (NCBI taxonomy): Eukaryota > Metazoa > Chordata > Aves > Passeriformes > Passerellidae > Zonotrichia > Zonotrichia leucophrys. Next base: position 8,203,295 of record NC_088174.1, read on the forward strand.
GTGAGTGCTACAGATTCAAAAGCACCTACAAGCTGTTGTCTAAAAGTGCACATCCACTCCCAAGAACACTTGGGGAGCCCATGGCACATTTGGGCACAGGAGCTACTTGGAATGCACAGGGCAGCTTTGGGAAGCACAGTGGGAAGGTGAACAGCAAGTAAAACCAAAGGGAAAAGAGAACTCTACAGGAATCACTTTGAGTTCTGCAGGTAAAGGGAAAAAATTCCCAACAGTAATTCCTGGGATGCACTGGCAAGTGTGAGCTGAGCTGGCACCCTATTTAGGAAACAGTACAGAAGTCTTGACTTAGACAGCAATGATATTCATTGAACTCCATGGCCTGCACACATCAGACAGGTGACACCACCTTGAATATGGTTTTTCATTACAGAGAGGAGAGGAGCAGGAGGAATGAGCCTTGGTGTCAGAGTGCAGCAGATCATGGCTCTATTTCTGGCTGCACCAACTTTAGGTGACCTGGTCAAGCTTTACAGAAACTCTTTGTACTCCCTCCTCTGCTGTAAGGAAAACACTGCTTGACTTGCAAAATTTATTTATATTGTCCTTGCAGTTTTAGGTGCGTGTTTAACCTAGATACAAAACACAACATGAAATTTAAATAAGGTATCAAAGCAGCTCCTGGGAACTGGCTGAGCAGTGCTGAACCAAATTAGGTTTCTGTTGGCAGGTGCCTGTGTTATTTCAAAGTATTTGACAAAGCCTGGTGAGTCTAAAGGGGTGAGCAGCCAGGAAAGCTAAAATACAGACACCTCCACATCCAGGTGACTTACAGGGCAGGTAGGGTATAAATGCCAACACAGACAAGTGACCCCAGCTATAAAATGAGACTGGAGGGAGACAGCAGTCATTAGGAGACTCAGGAAATTGCACAAGATGACAACACAGATCCATGGCACAATCTGGCTTTGAACCCAGGCTTCTCATGTCCAGCTTCAGTCTGATCAGGGAATGGGATTTCAGAGGTCCCTTAGCAGAGCTGTTCAGGTTCCCCCAGCAAGGAATTTCCCTCTGCTACATCCTTGCTCTGTTGCAAGATTAAAAAAAATACATCAGCAACTTTTGTTCTCGACAGATTTTTGGTCTTGCTTCCTACTAAAAATATCCCTCCTTATTAGACTTTGGAATCCTGAAAATAATGGTGTGATTTTCAGCAGTGGCACTATTTGGACATCAAAGGACAAAAAGGAAACACTGAGCTCCACACAAAAACATTTTGGAGCACTCTAGATTCCACAGTGTGCTTTGGGAAACTCATTTTAAATTCATACCTGGGATATTTTCTGTACATTTCTCATTATATAAATACCCACTATAGATTTTATTACTGTACAGCCCTGCTATTCAATGGATTGCTGTTTAATGGAGCAGTGTGGTCTGTTTTCCATAGTACAGTCTGTTAAAAGAAAAACACAAACAGGAAAATTGAGAGCCAGCTGAGTGGCTGTTTGAAGGGCCTCTGTTGGCTTTGGCAAAAGCTTCTTGCTGCTTGCATAGGAAATCAATTTCAATGGGTGGGAGCAGAGAGTTTCACTCTGTTTATGAGGGATCATGGGCAGTTCTTATACATGAAGCACTTACAGAAATGTAGTCCAAGTGCCAGTCTGGCACTGATCTCATTCCCAAAAACACTCACTGCCCAGACAGCTGAGGCCATGCCCAGCTGGGGCCATCCAGGTAGGCTGCATGTTTGCTCCTGTGTTGAAATTTAAATCAGTTTAAATCACACTTCATTACTTCAGTAGCATTGATGTGAAGGATTCCGTATAGACTGAACAGAGTTTTGGGTTCTTCATCTGCTTCTAAACAAGACTTTGTTGACATTGAATATTTTTTGCTATCTAGGAAATGGAAGCGTGGCTTTAAAAAACCAAAGATCAACAAAGAGATGGCATTTTTACACTGTTCCCTCCCCACAATGTGCTTGTTCAAATGTTCTTATGAACTATTATTTTCATTTAAAATTCTCAATACACAGGCTTCTGAAAATTTGAACCCAGCTTAATAGAAAGCAATACTCCTTTTGTGTTTCTGTGAAAACATAATGCAGGAGAAAATTACTCCTCTGTTTGAATTAGAGAATTAGAATCTAAATATAGTACCAATTTTTAATTTAGTAGGGTTTAAAATAATCTCTTTAATGTCTTGCTTTCATTCCCACTACATTTGATAGAGCTTTATGAGTTTTCCAGTGCTGCACACTCTCTTTCAGTTGTCTTACAATTATAAGTAGACCTGCTTAATCCAAAACTCAGAGCAACTATTACAATTCTTTCATTTTCAAGCTTACAAAAATGTGTGGGCAAGTTTATTTTCCTTTTATCAGAGGGTACATTTATGTCTAATACAGGGCATTCAGCAGGTAGAGAAATCTGGAATGGAACATGGAATTGCTGGAGGCAGAGTAGGGAAAAAACATGCAAGAGTCTATAGGCATCTAAGTAATTCAGTTTCAGCAAAAGAGCTGTATCACACATTATCAAGTATTTCAATAAAGATCAAAATGGACTAGATTTATGACAGCCTAAGTATATCAAAATATGAAGTGATACTTCTCCTGGATTACTACTAAAGGTATATAATAAAGCCTGCTTGATAACTCCTTTAGAAAGCTAAGGAAAGAATTAGCTAAAGGCAGGGAAGTGCCACAAAGTGTAAAAGCAACTGACAGAGGGTGCAACAGCTAAAAAAAAGGTCTTTAAATATGGTCCTAACAGCCAATGGAAAACACAACTTGAGTGTTTTAATTGCACTTTCTTAATTTACAACCAAAGGAAAAATGATCCTTTCATGTGTACTTGGTATCTGTGTGCTGCATCTGCCAAGCCCAGGCCGTGCTGAGGTCAGGAGCGCTCCCTGCTCTGAGGGAGCTGCCGAGCACAGCAGGGACATCCTCCGTGAGAAGGGAGAAAAGGAAAATAAAATCAACAGCTTCAACTGGCTGTGTGACAATGCCACTGAGCTTCTCTTCTGGTGCCACCTTTGAGAACAGATCAACAAAGAAAAGGGCTTTGGGACTTCAGTCAGACACCAGCTCTTCTCTGTTATATACAGCACTTGCCTGAGAAGAAAATTCTGCTCCTATTGCCAGCACACAACTCATTTATTTAGAGCCAAATCCGCCCTTCAGACACACGGGGGCAGCGCACAGGGCTGCCAGGCCCTCACAAGGCCATCACGGCCCGGCCGGGCCCGGCTCGGCTCACCGAGGGCATTTCCTGCGGCCCGCACCGGGAGCTCCCTCACGGCGCCGGGCACAGCGCCGCCTGCCGGCCGTGCTGCGCAGCGCAGCCCGCTGACACCAGCGCCGGGCCTGCCCGCAGCTGCCGGACAGACCGGCCCGACAGAACCCCTACCCGCAGCTGCCGGACAGACCTGCAGGACAGACAGGCCCGACAGACCTGCCCCCAGCTGCGGGACGGACCGCCCGACGGACCGGCCCGACAGACCCCCTGCCCGACAGACTCTCAGCATCACTCCCTGCAGCCACAGAATCCCAAACACCTCAACAGCAACAGCCTCTTCTACCTACTGGAGTTTACTAACTCAAATAAATAACACTGGGGATATCAAAACACAGGGCAGATTATCTCCTGAGCTCTAGGGAGCTGCTACAAATTCACTCTTATTTCAGTCTGCTGTGGAATAATGTAATTTAGAATATCATTTGATCACTGCACTAAGGAAATAACAATTCCACCTTGATTAACTTTCAATATGATTTGATGTTCTGAAATAAGGTGCACACCTGACCTTGTCAAATCCATTGCAGAACCTAACCAAACAAGCTTAAGACAGTCAGAAACAAGAGCCATCATCATCAGTCTCTAAACCTGAAGTAGTGCAAGCTAGATTTCTTTTTGTTATCTTAAGAATACACAGTTTAAGAACTTAGCTGTCCTGACCCCACTGAAGGTCTCTCACTTTTTAAGGACAAGAGAAAACAGTGACCTGCCAGGTCTGGTTCAAATGCTCCAGCAGTTTCTGGAATGCTGTGTCCTGCTCAGATGCATACTGCAATGTTGGGAGGCAGGTGACACAAGGTGAGATTCATCCAGTGAAATACAAGTGCCAACTACAGATACACTTTATGTAAGAACTGACTTGGGGTAGGAATCTTGTGTGCTGGCTTGCTACATCCACACTACATCTATTTTGCATGAGAGCCTCTTAGTGCTGCCAAGAAAGATGAGCCACGGTGTAAAAGCATTTAATTTGTCTAGCCTGGCATGCATGCTATGTATACATGCATATATGCACTTAGGAAGAAAATATATTAAGAAAGGGAAGTATGGAAATTTATATTCCCTCAGTACAGAGAGGAGTGAGAGGGAAGAGGAGTTTTTAATCCCCAAAAGGGATCCATGTCCTTCAGCTCCAGTGAGTTCCCTGTGCAACACTGAATGCTGAGCTCCAAACTCCTCTCTCATCCACGTGCTGCTGAGTGTGGCAAAGCCCCCCTCTTACAGGGTCAGGAAGGACATGAAGGTTGCCAGTGCAGCATGACCAGTCTGCACCACTGTAATAAGCAGCAGGAAAAGACAGAAAATAAATTACTACAGCCCTTGCTTACTGTCACCAGTTTCCTTTCAAAGAGGAAACACTTCAGCAGGCAGTTGGATGTGTGTGCATGGCTGGTGCAATATCTCAAGTATTGCAAGCAAACTTGAGGGTGCAGTTCTCTATAGCCTGAGCCTGAAATCCACTCTGCTTCAGGTGTTCTGCTCACCCAATCTTTGAGAAACATTTGGATCCTATCAAGGTCACCAGTAATTTAGTCAGATTCTCAATAAAACTGAAGTAGTCTATTTTTCCAAATACAATCCGTTCCTTTTCATTTTTTTCAATCTTCTACCCTTCGATTACTTCTCTCAATCATAATCTACAGATTCACTGATGGAAATTTCTATTTACAATACTGAAATCAAGCTTCATGCTGATCAATGTCAGTGATGAAAAAGCAATTTTCACAAGATACAGAACTCATGACAAAGGCCTGTGTGACCTACTCAGAAGGTACTTAAACAGAGGTGCTAGTGAAATTACAGAATTAACATTAACAAATATTTTAGGCTACATATTTTTTCCACCAAAAATGATCCATTATGTCACCTGTGGCAGAAGTTCATGGGTGTTTTGTTAATTACAGCCAGTCAGGTGACGAGGAGCCAAGTGGATAAGAAATGGAGCAGTTTTTAGTTAAAGAGCCCAGAGCAATCTCAATTGACAGGTTCAGCCAACAAAGTTCTTTCAGCAATTCCACTGCCATCACGTGAACGTTAGATGGCAGCAAATACCTGTACATAAGCACAGGGCAGGGGTTCAGGACACTGAGCCAGGGTGACAAGTGTCCAACATCAAACCCTTCACACTGCAAATCCAGTTCTTGTCAGTCCCAGGTCCTGAAGAACCCTGAGAACCTCTACTGCAAAACAAACAAAAAGCCAAACCACCAAAAGTGTTCTTAAAAGAACACATCAAGCATCATCCAAGGCCAAGACTTTTTAAAGCAAAGGACTGTCTTAAAGTGACCTCAGATGGGAACTCCAAGGCCACCAAGTGATTTATTGACATCACAAGAGCTTGTTCACTCCATGGCTGCTGACGTTTTCTGCCCCCTGCTCCTCACCCTCCTCCTGCAAAGATTATGAGTTTGTGTAACTCCTACAACTACCCTGCACTTTGGCATTATTTGCCAGAATTTTAGGCTATCAAGGGTGGATTAAAATTAAAACATGGACAGCATATTTCCCTGATAAAAAAAAAAGAAACAGAATCATCTTTTTAAGTACAAGACTTCACTTTTCCTTTGAATAACTTTTCTTAATTTCACTCAGCAGGTCACAGTGCAATCAGTGCAACACAAAGGTTACAGTGAAATAGGGTGAAGGATTTTGTGACCACTGGTATAAAACACAATGGATTCAGCAGGAAGGAAGAGCCTGACTGCATCCCATTGCTTGACATCACATCCTCAGGGCTTTCATTAAAGGCTACTGAACATGTGGACACAAATGATCATATTTCATTTCCTGGATGGAGCAATCCAGCTCTGCCAGAAAATGCAGCTAGAGGCATGTCAGCACTAGAGGGGGGCAGAGCACCACGCCAGCTGAATGTACAGTGCATTCCCTTTGAGAATCCACAGCTGGAAAAATCACTGGCCAGGGGAACAATTTAGGATTCCCAGACTTACTGAGCTGTTATGGCACAAGTGAATGCAAGACAGCAATATTGTTGGAAGAGATAAGCAATCTAGTTCATTTCAGTGATACATGTCACCACATTCCACTGGAGCTTCAGAATTTCTGGGATTTATCTAACTAGACAACTAATTTTTTTTTAGCTTATTTTGAGTTCAGTAATTCTTAAGAGACATCCAAGAAGGTAAAAATCTTACAAATACATCCCACCAACAACTGAGAATATTGCAAGATGGCAGAGATGCTGCTCAAGAAGACAATGCACATTGTACAAATACATTCTAAATACTCCTTCAGGCAAAAGAAATGACCATTTTTAAAATTTTTTGTTTAGTGCCTGACACAACCCATTACCTGGGTTAAAACTCCAACATTAGAACACTAGAACATCAGGAACTATAAATTAAAACCAGAGAAAATTGGTTTAAAAAGTGTAAGAATAAAACTGTTGTTATGCAGTAAGCACAGTGTTTTCATTCCCTAGGACCAGTTCAATCCACAGGGAGTAAATGCCTACCTACCTCCTTTGTGCAGCAGATAGATGGGCACAACATAGAGCATCACATGCTGGATGTAATAAATCTCTGTTTCAAATGGAAGCTGTGGAATAAGGAAAATATTTGTAAGTATTTTTCATCATTAACAACCAAGGTCCAAGGAACAATTCTCTTTCCAACCCATGACAATGCTTTCAGTTCAGTTATTTTATCACCTATGTATAATAACAAACATTAATGGTCAGTGCCATGAAAGTGCAGCTGACTGTGCCCATTCCATCCCCCTTAACACAAACACTGCACTTCCAGCAGGTAATTCCCAAAATTAGCCAGAAGCACAACAAAGGAGGAGTAACATAAGGGTGCTCTTTCCCTTTCTTTGCTAGCATGAATTACCAATAACAATGCAAACCACTTAAATAATTAAATCAGAAATTATGCACACCCCCACAGCATAGAAGTATTTTTAGAAAGAGAAGATACTTGCCACCTTGTGAGAGAATTCCATAAATGAGGTCTTTTATATATAAAAGTATGTAAATATATATATAAAAGTAATGTAAGAGGCGGCCTGTGCAAAAAAATCAGAAGACCTGATTTAAAGCAACCCACATGCATGTACAGAACTGCTAAGCTTGACCAAATATAAATTAAAATATAAAATGACCAGTCATTTATTGGTTTTAAAGACAAGCTGCAAATTATGTTTAAGCAAGTTACCACTTAATAGTAAATCAGGTATTTCTCACCAGCTGCCAACTTTTGGGAAATTACAATTAGCAATTTGTGTGTTTATTTGAATGAGTGCAACTTCTCTTCTAAGAAGTCAGACACCTAAAATAATACTAAAAATAACTTCAACCATATCTCAGTGTTTGAGCCTCCTAATCCAGACCCAACTATTTCTAGCTCTTTATCACTTAGAAAAGGGGATGCACTGTATTTGAAAGTTACTCCCATCTATAAGTACCTTAGCCTATATCTATTTATTACACTAAAGCAGCACATTTAAAACTGAACAGTAGTAGAAAACACTCAAAAATTCAGAATTCAGCTTTTTCCTGCATCTGACTTACAGAGCTGAAAAGCCACACTGTTGCATTATTTTTCTGAATTGAAAATTGGACAATACCACAAGTATGAAATGTCATGGGAATAATGAAAAACCTTGGTTCAAATGCAGACTCATTCTGTCATTTTCCAGCCAGAAGAATTCAGACAGGACCTACCACTGTGGCTTGTGTGTTGGGAAGCAGGGAGTGGGGAGAAAAGCCTTCCTTTTCTGTGACTCTTCTGAGACACTGAAGTCACAGCCTTGAAACTGAAACATTACAGAAATTTCTACATCAACAGAAGAGAGGTTGAAAGAGAGTTTGATTTTCTTGCTAACCAATCTAACAGTTGGTAAATTACAGTGATCTTTTCAACTACAGTTCTTGTATCCTATTTTGAACGTAGAAGATTCTAAAACAACAACTGGATTTTGCTAGTCCTGGCATTCACCCACTGGACACTGTTTGTGTCCTGATGGCACCCTCCAAGGTGCTCAGCCAGCTGAACCAGCCCTCCCGTACAATCTGTTGGGTTATTTCATTCCAAGTATTCTGTACTAAAACAAACACAAACAAGGTAACTATGCAAAAGCAAGAACTTCATGAAAATTGTGGGGTTTCCTAAATCTGAACCTTTCCTACTGTCCTTCAACAAGACAGAGAGCAAAGTGAGGGAATTAAAATTACTTGAGATGGGGCTAAAGCAGCAATCCTAACTGGAGAAAAAACTGTACCTCTCCCACTTCAGAAACAATTGCTGCTGATATAAACACCACAACATGAGGCACTCACTCCTGCCAAGGAGCATTCTCCATTTATCTGTGGTGTCAAAAGGGCTTCCACAGCCGTGGAGTTGTGAGGATCTGTTACACAAACACTGTGCTGGGACACTCCTGAGAACAGAGTAACAGTTGTTATGCTGCACTAGTGCTGACAGTATTTTTTTGTGTGTAAAACAAAACATCTTTTTCCCACTGTAAAAGAAGGCTTGTTCTGAAGCCTGGCTGATTCTGCAAGTGCATTTCCTGCTGTAGAGCTGCAGAGTTGCTGTACAACCAAGCACTTAAGTTGTACAGCCAGGCTACAACAAACACAAAAAGCAAGCTGCACTGAGCAACTAACTCACCTGCATCTTGTGCCTTGTCTATAAACAGTTTTATCAATAAAAGCATAAGAACCTCTCACATGTGAGGAGAAACTGGAAATGAAGACAAGGCACAAGGGATCGCCCATCAATCAAGGATTTCAAGAATCTCTTTGTGAAAACAAGTAAGACTTCATGTTCTAACTTAAACCAGCTACTGCCCAAAGAGCACAATGAGATCTTTCCATGCACTGAATTCAGCTTTAGAAAAATCTCTTCAAGGCAGCAGTTGAGTGGAGCTCAGAAGTCAGATATTTTGAGTTCACCCCAAGAGAGTATGGACATATTACTGATTTAGATTAAACACTCAGACACAGCAGCTGGTTTTCAGTAGGCCCACGGGTTGACACTTTGCTCTGGTTTCTGACAATAGCACTCCACTCTCTGTTAATTATTTATACCCTGGCTCAAGCACTGCACTGTGCAAGAGCACCTCCTCCATCATTCTCTACAAAGACTGCAGACTGTGGCAGAAAAGGAATAGAAGGGACTCAGCTCTCAGATTCTGGTCTTTCCTGTAGGACACCCAGAACAGCCTAAAAAACACCAAACTGTACCGTACCAGCCACCTTCTTAGACATTATCAGTAAATGACACACTCATACCATTTTCATGCACACAGCATGTACATGTGCCCAAATATGCACAAACTTTGGCTTTATCACCTCCCAGCCACCATCTCTCAACAGCCCCCACTGCTCCTGTTGTTTTCCCTGTGCCAATCAGATTAAGCCAGTTTAGAGATGACAATGTGCTACCAAACCTATTCCATTCTGCTGTGCAGGCACAGCCATTACAGGCCAACCATCGAGTGCAGTGAATTATTCCAACAATCAGCAGCAATACAGCAGCCAATGATTGGAGCATACACAGAATATACTCAAAGTCCTGCTCAGACTGTGACTCTACTCCTAACACAGGTTTAGAATGTGAATCTCTCAGGCCAAATAGTTCTAATAATAGAATACAGCAGCTTCTGGAAACATTAAAACTGCACCATCTCAGCCATGTGAGCTGATACCCATGTATCCAACATTTTTGGGACATGTCCTGTTTTTTACTTTATCTATATGAACATTTTCAGGACATCAGCTTGCAAAAAATCCCCACTTTGAAACCAGTGGAAAGACATTCTTTAAAATTTGAGTAATACAACATGAAAGCTCCAGCAGACCCAGTTACTGTCCAAACAGTCTGATTTTTTGTGGCAGTCAAATGAATTTACATGCACAGTGAGGTTATCAGGACCTACACTGTGTGCCACAGAATATAAATACAGAGTAAAAAGAAATCTTTCTACTCCTGTGTATCCTCTTATGCCTTGCTGGATCCCTTTTGGGAGCTTAACAAGCCAATTCCCTCAGCATCTTCTTTATTTCTGAAGGGACAAGAAGAACTCACAAAAGCACTGACTGGACAAGAAACAGTTTTATCTTTTTATCCAATGTCTATCCCAAAGCACAGAGTTTAATTTCATCAGCACATGGTAAATAAGGTAGCAAAGAACTGCAATATTTGGGTGCCAAACAAATACAAGTGGGTGCATCTGTTGCCTAAGTCTGTTAACTGTTGGCACCTCAACCTCATGCCAAGGCAGGAAAATGTTTTCTTGGAAAAAACAGAATAGACTGACCTCACCTTTCAGACTACATTTTTTGAACACCATCCCAAGTGCCTGTTATAGTCCAACAAGATTTTTAACTGCATTGTTTAGCATAGTCTGACTGAAAGATTAAAATAACAGAAGGTAGAAACTTTCTACTGTAGTTCCAGTGAATATGTCAACTCTCCATTGTCACTGGCAATATACTATTATTTTAAAAGAATTTTGAAATTACTGAGGTTCTAAAAAAACAACAAAAAAATTAAGAGATGCATTACAAGAAAATGGAAACCATGAAATTATGCCAGAAGCTTCCACTTCAGGATAACTGAACAGTGAAGCATATTTACAAAAAGACATTTGCATTTCATTAAGTAATGTAATTGCTATCAAAAACACATGACCCTAACAGTCTCTGCCACAAAATGTAAGAGGTGTTCTGGAAATTACTTTGAACAAATTAACACAACCCAAATCCTGATACCCACTAAAGCATCCATCATCTGCTGAAGCAATGATTGTCTCTCATTCTGAATGACTGAATCAAAAGTTTTTCACTTAGGTGTTAAAAAACCAGAGCAGCCAGCTTAGAAAAAAATTGAGGTTTTTTATTTTTTTAATTCCTACTAGGTTTTAGGAGACATCTCCTGTTTTGGGACAATGTTGGTGTTAAAACCACAGTGAGAGCTGTGGAGCAGAATGTGTGTCTGCCATGAGAGAGTCTGATCAAGGCAGTGCTGAACAACATCACCCACATGTCCTGTGCCAGAAGAAACATGGAAAAGTGAAAAGCCTGGCAAGCAGCAGTTAGGCCAAAAATATCTTAAGTTGTAATTATTCCAAAAATATTTACTTTTGGACAGTATCTTTTGGCTACTCTGTTCCAAATTACAGGAACAGTTTTATAAGTAGTCTGTATCTTTCTTGTTTAATCACCACTGCCCTAATATAAATGAGACCTGTGATAATGGCAGAGAAAATACAAGCTGATAATTTATTAAACACTTCAACATTTTTTCTTTAGGTTACCCAGACCAATGTTGTCATGCCTAAGATTATATATACTTAAAAACTAGATGGCTTTAAATATAAAATAAGAGTTTTCCTTATCAGGAAAAGAACATTTGCTTTATTAATTTGTTGCCTCTTCAATGGTATCAAGTTTTAATAAAATGTAATTGCAAACTGCACATAAGCATAAGTTTATACTCCATCTTATTTAGACAGTCAAGACTTGCAAGTGGAGATCCACCAACAAAATCTGAAATGGAGTCTGAAGCCCACAACCATTTTGGTAATAATATTAATTTACCCTTTATTATGGATGTAGTTTGCTTAAATATAAAGTACTCATATCTGTCTTAAAACAGACTTTAAAATAGCTGCAACAACAGATTTTTGCAGATAAATCATATGAAAAAAATTAGAAGTATCTAGTCATACATAGGTATACACCCCCTCTACATATGCATGGAGAACAGCTCTTAAAATAATCCTCAAAACTACTTCATTCAACTCACACTCAAAACAGCTTTTTTTTACCTTTAAATCTCAAAGGGTTTAAGAATCTCACTAGGAACACCAACAGGCTAATTTTTTGCCCAGGAGACTGAAGTTTTACAGCAGATTTGAAAACTTGTATGGGAAAAAAAAAAATCTGCTGTGCCTAATCTTGGGGGAGAGGGAATGACAGCCAGCAACAACATTTGGCATTTTCCAGGCCTGAGGAATCTTACATTTACAGAGCTTGAAATGTCTGAAACTGAATTTTGACCACAGGCCACAAGGGTAACCTGTGAAAGGCTCTTTCAAAGCCATCACATTTTCCCTCCATGAGTGGCTCGAATGGAGCTAACACTCAATACAGCAGTGCTGTCTTCTCAGACCACGTTATAAACATCCCAAAATCCAAGATTGCTATTTTGGCTCCACTGTAATGACCAGGAGTCTACAGCCTGGTTAAATGAACTTTAAAAGGCCCAGCAAAGCAAACATCTGACATCTCTCCAAAGATAACCTTTTAGAAAGGAATCAAAAGGAGAAGGAAACCCACAGCACACTCACCAGGCGTGTATTAACAACAGGAAACAGCAATGCTAAGAGGGCCCCATTCAGCATATGCATCTGCAACCTTAGAAAAGAGATGAGATATTATTTTCACACATGGAAATAAAATGAAATAATATTATTTTCATGTCTTTTATGTTGTATCTCTTCAATAAAAGAGCAAGACACTTAAAAAATTATTTAGGCTTGAATTTTAATTAAGTCACTGTTAAATGCAATAAAACTGGACAAAACTCTATCTTTAAATACACACTTAAAGAATTTCCTAAAGTAGGACTGCTTTGTATAATGAGCTTTGGATTCCTAGAAAGCCTGGGCTGCCCATAATCCTGTTCATGATGCAAGCTGCTAAATAGTCGGAATTCTGCTGTTCACTTGTCTTGCAGAGCTTAATATAGCATCTCTGATAAAGGGTTTTACTCCTCTTTAATGCTGTGCATGCACAGCTTCAAAGAAGCTTTAAGAATTTGAAAGAAGTTCCTTAAATAAAATAATTACATTTACCAAAATGCAACAGCAAGTCCTAAGCAAAGCATAATGCAGGAAAGTATTATACTCCATAATTTGTACAGCTTTCAGCCATCTTTCTTCTGAACTACTGTTGGATCACAGGAACAGAAAATTGGTATCAGAACTGTTTCAGTTTATTTACATCAGACACAAACTAAAGAATAAACTGTCTCCCACCACTGTCTTTCAAACTCCTAGGAATTTAAAAGTAACTTGAGGGAGGAAAAGGTACTACAATTTTAAAATAGATTTTCAAATATAATTTATATGCTGTCAGGGTGTTAGAAAATAGATATACTCATTCTGAAAAACAACAAATATTGTGCCCTTTGCTTTACAACTGGTCTTTAGCAAAGACTTCCTGGACAGCAGACATACTTTTCACACTCTCCAAGACAGAAATGCTAATACAGAGTCTTTTTCAGCATAATCCCTGCAGAAATAAGGAACAGCAGGGAAAAGCTGCAGGAGGACTGTCTAAGGCATTCCCCCAGCACCATTTTTGCCTAGACTAAGCCAAGGGAGAGCAGAGTTTAATGCCACAATGGCAGCTTCAGCCAGTGCCCAGGAAATCCCTGACCCTCCCCTCAGCACCCTGCTGCACCCTGGGCTCTGCTGCTGCAGGAGTCAGTAACAACAGGCAGGCTTTTAGAAAAGACTGCACAGATCTGAGAAATACCCAATCAAGCCAGAGAGAATTTGCTTTTTCTATTTAACTTCACCTATCCAAAATTTTGAAATCAGACCCAGACTGCCTGCACAGCTTCCAGCAAGGCCCAGTTACAATTTCTACTGAGGATGGTAAAATTGCACAAATTATAGTAGTTCATACATTAATCTGCATTAATCCACTGTTACTGAGCTAATTCCTGTTTATCAGCAAGGCCAATCCCACCAACACAAAAGAAGTAAGGATAAGGGACCCAACACCCTGATTTAAGCCCTGACCCTTCTCAAAGTGTCATTTTTCAATCCAGCCAATATGCCTTCATATTTTATAAATTAACTTCTAAAATGCATTGTATAAGTGGACAGAAATACAGTAAGGAAGAGGTAATACCTGAAGAGAATCATTGCAGTCCGACATGGGGGACAGGCAAGAAGAAAAATCTGAAACGTTAGAAACAAATTTAAATTAATGACAGTGACCTCTTTTAGAATCCATTTTCTAAATCTTTCCTACTCAGTTCTGTATGTCACAAATAATTTCTTGCCAGAAGACATGTTTTACAGCCAAGCTGGAAAGGATTTAAAGTCTTTAACAAATAAAAGGTTTCCCACTACTTATATAAAAAAGATTTAAACAGTAGGAGCAGCACTGAGGGTTCAGCTTCTGACAGTGCCTGTGAAACCAGTCAAATTCTAGCCAGTTATTATTGGCATTCTAAAAGGTCTCTCATGAACCAGATTACTGTATCACAAATCAGTTGAGGTCCTTGCTGTGCTAAATATCAGCATTTACAACATCACCATTGTCCTTCCCTTCACCAGTGCCAAAACCTCACACAGTAACTTCATATAAACAAGTCTTGCTCTAGATATGAGGACATTACTACATAAAGATTCAGTAATAAAAATTCTTTTTTTTTTATGTTGCCCACTACTGCAAAAAAGAAACTCTGGTTTACTGTTCAGTATTTCAGCAAAATATGGATCTCAGTTTTTACTGCTGTTCCTAAAATAAACTCACAATACCTTATTTCACTGACAACCAACAAAACAGATTATCACTGAACTGAATGCGAACACTGGAGAGTATGTCTGCTTTGTGATATCAGATTGGACAATTCACCAAATGTGTTTCTTTCAAGCATTGCAGGGTTAGGAGGAGGCCTCCAATGGATACTGAAATGAATCACTACCAGACCATGCACTTGCAGCAATAGAAGAAATGTTCAAATTTGGATCATCCTACTGAGCCCTTTCATACACAAGGGGCCTCCTGTCATTACTATACAAATCAATGTACACATTCCAAATATTTTATTGGCAGGTCAAGTTCCCAATAGACAGACATCTGGTATGTGCCATTCAAGTCTCAACAACAGCTTAGAACACAGCACACACTCAAATTGTTTTTCCCAAGTCATACAACACTCTAACAAAGGCAGAGTAAGAGAGGCAGCAATTAAATTTAATGGAATCTACCTCAAGACATTTTCTCAGTGAATACTGTTAAAATCCAATCAGTTTCTCTGAAGTCTTGCATTTAAAAAGCAAGCAATTTCAACTCATTAGGGCAGGTTGAGGAGGAAGAGAACACAACAGGTTCATGATTAGAATCACTAATGGATGTTTTCCTGTGCTAAGGGAAACAAAGAAGAAAAAAGTACATGCCAGAAAAATCTTATGAGAGCTCTGTATATCACCTTGCATGCAAGACCAGTACAGCTTCTGGGAAAAGTATCTAACACTCATTATGCTGCATTATTCCATTGTTGCATATTTTGGAATAAACTTTGTTTACTAATTAAAGTTCCTTGAATTGTGGACTATATATTCCCCTCTTTGGGGACCATAAATAACTTGTACAGCTCTTCTGTGAAAAGTATTTTCTCACATGCAACCTGTGTGCAGAGTCAAACTTCTTAAACTCTTCATGTTGTATGTTAGCAAACAGAGATATGATATCCAGAGACTCATCAGTTCATCTGGAGTTTTAAATTTGATTATTTTATCATTTACTTCAATTCAGAAATCTGACAGGAGATTTATGTTACTGTTGAAGCATGGTTAATACTTCCATGAAATAAATTCTGCTCTTCCAAGGGAGAATTCAATTTCTTTTTATCTCCTACATATTAAAAAAGAACAAAACCAAAAAAAAAAAAATTAAAAAATCTCAACCCTATAAATTTATTTTCTTCTCTGTATGCACAAAATAAACAAACAATAAATATGTCTCAATGCCATTAGACCCTTCTTTTTCTAACACCCTGCAGAGTACTCCAACTACTGCATGGTAGAGCAGAAGCTGCAGTCTGAGTCTGAGCACTGCCTGAGTCCAGCACTGAGGACTAAAACAGCTCCCATTTAAAAGGATGGCAGTGTTACAAGGACTGAGATGGACACACCAATTTAAATCACTTCACTGCCATGGAGACAGGCAAAGAAGAGAACACGAATCACAGCTGATTATTTTTACTTCAACTCCACTGAAAGAAACAGTTTCAGACCCTGATAAGGGGAAAACCAAATATTTAACTTTTTTAAGCATGAAAATCCCTCTTTTAAAGGGATCTTTCAGAAAACAAGCCTGGCTTCCATTTTTCAAGGCAACAGAGAGATCATTACCAGAATTTTTATGCTAAAAGTTTAGGATCATGGAAGATATTTTCAAATGCTTCAGCTTTAGCAGCTTAATATCAACACTTTCTCTCTACATATGTAGATACTTGCCATGATAAACAAATCTCAACTTCTTAAAGGGAAATTTGAAAGGACACTCTTACATCTGATTTTTCAAAGATCTGTATAAAAAGTGTCATTACTCAGCTCAGAGTATCAGCAGTCTTCAATACACAGTTCACAGCAGACAAGCCCATAAGAACAAAAGAACTAGCCCAAAATAGACAAAATTAGCTATTTTGGATGGGAAAAATTAACTACAAAATATACATTGTCTGATAGGGTGGATTATGAGCATAGTTCTGACCACTGCCTTTCCCTTCCCACGCTCAAAAAAAAAAGTTACAGAACATTTTCCACCCAGAGATTAATATCTGTAAAAGACTGAGGCTAATGGGTGCAAGAGAAGGAGGAAGTACAAAATCATGTGTGGCACTCAGGAAATGCAAAGATAAGAAGTCCTAGATGGGGACAATACTGAGAGTCAGGATGGCTGAAGAAGCAGAAGCACAGGACCAGAAGATTCTACAACTGTTCTCAGGCAGTAAATTGCAGAGAATCTCCTCACTCTGGTTAATCCACAGAAGTTCACTTCAACCTTGAGGACCCAGATGAAAACGAAAATTCAGAAATTCTGTCACTATACTTTGCAAGACTATAAGTACAATCATCCATCCCCTTGGGAAATGTTTCTGGCATGAAGAAGTGCATTTTAGAGTTTGCAGTGGGTAAGTGCACCAGTTTAAAAAGGTGGAAAAAAGTGCACAAACCATCAAACATAGCTGGTTTCCTATTTTACATTTAACTGTACTGCTAGATTGAAAAATAATAAATAAAAAAATAAAAATCATATCTGTGGTTTGACAAGTTCAGACTGCTAAATCTGGGAAAAAAGATACCAAAAGATGTTACATTCTACTTGCTAAATAGGAGCACGTTGAATGTATTTAACATTTTAGCTAAAACCACTGCTGCCTCAGTGCAGCTGTCAGACAGGTTCAGGGATTCATCTGTTCTCTGTTAATCTGGTGCCAAGGACACTCATGATTCAAAGCAAGACTGCTGACAGAGCATTAAGAAATACTACAATAAAAGCAGTTTATGTGTCACATAAAGCAGATTCTGGAAGGAGCTGCCTGTCCCAGGTTCCATCCCCAGCTTCCCAGTTCTGCCCAGGGATGGAACCTGAATCCATCCTCTACAATCTAATGTACATGATCCATGTCCACTGGGACATTCTAGGTTAGCCTCCCCTTCCACAGGCTTAGTTTGTTTAATCAGCAAACCCATCTTCACCTTCTTCCCTTTTAGAGTCTTAGGTGAAAGATTTCTAGACTTGTCATAGTTCAGGAATAATTATTAACACGTCTCAGGTCCTTCTATGAGTGCATTGGCATTAGCTATCACACCCTAGGAACTGAGCTCACTGAAGTTACACCTCACTAGAGGTCACTGAAGTTACTTTTCCTTTTTCTCTAACTACTATCTGCACCAGCCCTTCACCAGTAGTGGGTTACTTCATTCCCCATTCTTAAATCAGTGCTTGAACAAAACCTGACAATTAAAAACATATCTGAGATAAAAGAATAAAGAGGATGAATAAAAAAAAAAAAACAACAATTCTAATTCAAATTTCTTAAGAAAATTCTATTTAAACTGAATTTAGATTAACTTGCATATCTCTCTGTCAGTGACACATGATTCACAAGAAGATTGTCACATGCATATTCACTTTTATTAGTTTTCCCCCTGAAAAGGATGTTTTGTATTGGTTTTCTACAAAAGCAAAATCATTGAAGAAAAGCCCTGCTCTATTCTGCCCTGAGTCATAAACACCTTTTCTTGTCACAGTTGGAAATTGCTCATTTTGTAGGATTTTACAGCAGAAATTTTTACTCTTTAAAAACACAAGCCAGGAAGTAACCAATAGCCAACTTTTACTACAGCCAACTCTTACCAATGAAATAGTACCACAATCCACAAAAAGCTACAGCATACAACACTGTATTCCTGATCATTTAAGTTGGCATTTCACTAACCAACAAAGTATTACAATACAAACCTTTAAATTTGCTTGACACTAATTACTTGGCCATCTGAATAAACAAACCCTCAGCACTTCAATGAAAGCCCTGAGTTAGTGCCACCAGAAACATGAGAGCCATCACACTCTGCAGGTTTCACATTCCTGGCACAGGATTTGTTCCTGGTGAGCACTGCCAGGGTTCCAAGTGCTGCAGGGGATGTGGCTGGTGTAAAACCCCTCCAGAAAAACCCCACAGCTGGGACTGCCAACACTGCCAGCAAACAAGGGCTCTGAGACTGCAAACCATGAGATGAAGGACATCCCAGTCCCTGGAATTTCAGGTGTCCAGTGTGGTTACTGCTGCTGTTTTCATTCACCACTCCACTGAAATCCTATGAGATGTAGGATTTCTTTTTTGCCTGTTTCAGGCAGCTACTCATGAAATATCAGTTTAAGTTACCAGCAAACAACCTACATGATGAGTGAAACTGCCAAATAGGATAAAAAAATCATCCTAAAAATATATTGCAGCCAACAGCAATACATCATAACACTGGAGAGTACACTGAAATTCTGTTCTGGAAAAAAACTCTTAACAGAAGAAGAAAAAAGAAACAGAAAGAGGCCTTTATCTCCCTAATATCTTGTTCAAACTACACATGTCACACTTTGAATGATATTTGCTTAAAACCTGTGATGATCTCATCAAAACAAACCAATATCTGGTTACCTAATCATTCATCTCGTGGCCTTTAGATGATAACACTCAGTGTAAATATTTGGGGTCAGACAAAGGTAAGCTTTTTCATCCACAGTTTTGGATAATGCAGTTCCTCCTCCTGCTTAGAGAGCAAGATATCCGTTGTCAGCTCCCCACTTTTTATGTTCTTTTCTCCTAAGAATATTCAGAATAAATGAGAGAATTACCTAAGAATGCATTACAGCCTGAAGAACATCAGTATTTCCAAATTCTAGCAACTTCAAAACAAAGGCTTAACTCCAGTTCTTGAACTAGAATATCCACTACACCATGACGTGTTCCTGTGGTCCCTGGCACCTGCACTAAAACTTAGGATAAAGCATCACTGGCCAAATCTTGTTTAAATTAAAAAGGCTGGTCCATAATCACTTCAAACAAAGAAAACTGAATCACAGCCTTAGGACACATTTGCTAGCCTCTTTATACTAAACAAAAAATTACTTTTATTTCTGGCTAAGAAACCCTGATTTGCCTCATACTAATGTTTTCCCATTTCTCTGCTATATGCTGGGATTCACTAAAAGTAAACACAATGGTGAAACAAAGCATAAACAGTGTTAAAGCTATCACAGAAAAGCTTTTCCTCAGTCCTATATGTAATTATTCCAATAATTGCAGTATCAGTAAAAGCCTCTAAACTGCAGTTGATTCTGTTTTTTAAACACAACAAAATCATTGCTTATAATTAAACTAATTAAGATGAAAGTGCCAATTAAGAAAAAACCTGCCAGTTCTGGGAACCAGGGGCAGCTTAAGCTATCCAAGCATGTCCTGGTGCTCTGAAGGCCAGACCAGTGGTTCCCTGCAGACTGGGGGTACAGGAGCTGACGGATTCTCCCTGAGCTGTCACTCCCTGCCTGTGTCCCTGAGGCTGCTCCCACCCTCCTGCAAGGAAAATGCACTCCTTTGCAAGAAATGAGCCTTGCCACCAAGAAACACTGGTGCTGTCAGTGCTTTAATTCTTCTTCATCTGCCCTTTCTCACCACACACCAGCATGAATTTCCTCTCTAGCCATCAGCTGTAAGAAAAAGCATCACAAGTTAACTTGCAGCTGGAAAAAGAAAAAAGAAGGACTTATGTTCAAAAGAAAGTCTCTGTTCATAGACTTACACTTTGAAAAATGCACATATTTTCATAAGAAATTGTGTCCCTTTAAGTTTAATTCAAGGTTTTGAAGAGCCAGAATATAAAAAAAATATATACACTTTAACGGATTCTTCCAAATATTACAAAGCACATAGGAACCATGTATGCAAATTAAAAGGGGGGGAAAGGGAGTAAGTAAGTAATTACCTAGATATATTTTGCTACATATTCCCAAATGATGCAGAATTCAGTCAAGCTATGTTTATTATGTAATTTCTGAAAACAGCCCATTGTTTCAGAAAACAGCAACATCTTTTGCAGAGGACAGAAAGGATCCAGGTCTCTAAAGAAACCAGAACTGGAAATAATGAACACAGAATTTAGTATTTACTGAGCTGCAGATGCACTTAGCACTCACTTTATTTATGCAAACATCAGACCAAAATCACCAGGTGAAACCTATCCTTCTTTCCACCTATTGCTTCCCTTTTACATTTACTTTTCTTTGCCTAAAAAAAAATCACCAAAGCAATAGCCCAGCAAAACAGATGTTACCTACAAACACACTTTTCTTTATTCCAAACAAATGTCAGTCCTTAACTGGCTGAAGTGGATTAATTCAGTGAAGAACTGGATGAGAATTACAATAACTAACTAGCTGAAATTCACCATTGAGAAATTATTTTTGCAAAACTGTTTCTAGAATAAAATAGAATTACAAAATGTATTTTAAGATTGGTATTAAAGCACCATTCTGGAAGAAGGCCTAGACATACTAAAGTCAAGTTCAAAATCCACAACAGTTTACAAGAACAAGTGGCTGTACCTATCATTTTAGGATTAGACTGCAGTCATGTTTCTGCCACTTCCTTAATACTTCAATAAAGTTATACACATGCTGTTTTAATTTCTACAGACTGGTCAGTCATAACCTGCAGTGTTTAATACTGAAGATCCTTTAAAAAAGAAAAGCATTATAATAATCACATAATCATTCATGCTGGAAAGAACCTTTTAACCTCACTTCACTCTACCAGTATTACCTACAACCTCTGCTGTAGATGGCTTTTTCCTTACTTTTTTCTTTTTTTGGTTACAAGTTTCTCTTTTGCAATACAGACCAATTTTAGCCTTGGCTCCTGTCTCCACCTAATTTTAATTGCCTGTTAACTCCAGCTGAGTGTCTTCAGCACATCAAGAGACACCTGTGTTTGCTCATTTGCATTAAGTTCCCTTGATTGTGAATAGCAGGCTGCAAATTCTATGTGTCAAATTACAAACTGGGGGTACAGGAACAAATGATGTAAAACAAGTTCTTGATATAAATTCTAACTGCTCCTTCACTAGATGTGAAACAAAGAACTGCTACATGAACACAAGGGTTTTGGCTGAAAAGTAACATCTTAGGTTACAATGTCAGATGTAACCAAACCTATGTATTCTGTTGCCAGCTGTTAAAACCAGGTGGGGCAGAGTTCTTCATCTCCTCCAAGCCCCATCCTCCCTCCAGGGGGACATTCATTAAGGGGCCATTGGCTCTCAGTGCATGACTGATGCAGTTACATCATCCCTGGGGGAGGAGCCAAGCATTCCTACCTGGATATAACCTGAGATTGGGAACACCAGAGCAGCCTTTTCTCACTGGATTCCCATCTACTCCACCACTGGACCCTCAGATGAAAACTAAACCCTTCCACAGCCTCACTGCTCCAACAGAACCACAGAACAGAACCTGTCACTGCAGGAGCTCTGCAGCCACCTGAACTGCACTGCTGCCAACACCCTGACCCACAGGGTGTCAGGCTGTATCCTGACCCTCTCACTGGTTTTGTACTATTGCATTCAAGCTGCGTCAAGGGAGATACAGGCTAGAATTAAGGAGGAAGTATTTTACAGAAAGAGTGGTCAAATACTGGAATCATCTACCCAGGGAGGTGGTAGAGTCACCATCCCTCGAAGAGTTTAAAAAAAGACTGGATGTGGCACTTGGTGCCATGATCTAGTTGAGGTGTTAGAACATGGGTTGGACTCGATGATCTTAAAGGTCTCTTCCAACCTAGAATTTCTGTGATTCTGTGATTTTCATCTTCCTATTAAGTTGTAGTTCTGACTTGGGATCTGTCACTGGTTTGCTTTCAAACTAGTACAAGTATAGTTTAAAGAATACAGAACAGATAAAGAAAATTGGTTAGAAATCGTTTGGTTTGACATTGCAAAGATTGAAATTTTCCTTTCACCTCACTAAAGCAATGCTCATAGACAGGGACACATCACTTGTGTGCAGAGTTCTCAACAAGCACAAGACCTGGCTGCTGCTCAAGGTCTCCTTCACAAAGCTTGTAAAGAAATCAATAGTGCTGTACTTGGCTCTCGAGGAAATCTTCCCTCTCACACTGCTCAATCAGAAACTTTAAACATTTCCTTCACATAGCCAATTTCAATATCACAATTATGTCCTCTAAAATATTAGAAAGGATTAATGTCTTGAAAATATAACACCTGGTTCCTTGAACATATGCTGATTTTTGTTTCCTGCAATGGAAAGGCAAAGGTTTTGAACAGCCTGGGGATTTAATATTTCCCTTTTATGTCAGGTCTGCAGCAGCACTGGTCCAATCAAATTGCCAGTCCTAAAAGGAGAGTGGTTTGTGGCTTTTGTTTTCTAACAAAGGTATTCAAATAATTTTCACAAAGACCATTTTTTATGTAAAGATAGAGCTCACTATGAATTCCTTCACAGACTTCTCCCCTTGCTGCACAAACAGTCCCCATCCCCACCCCACAGCTGGCAGAGAAACCACACCAGTTTCCATTCACCTTTGTTACAAAATATATATCATTTTTTAAGACTAAAAGGATTTCTCTCTCACTGGTGAAGAAACACCCTTCTTCCTCCAAAAGCTAAGCAAGAAGCCAAAACCCAGAACAGGAAATGAGTGCCACAGCTTCTAGTAACTCCAGCAGATGACAGGGTGGCAACAAATTCTAGGAAGCTGATTGGCCATGAGACCTGTTGAGGCAGTTAAAAACATTCATTTGATCAACACTTCATCCCTGCAATGACACATCCAAACTAGTTCTTTCCACTTATGAAAAGATTTGAACACAGGTTGGCATGATAGGCAAAAAGCAGACACCTGGTCAGAACAGACTCATTTCTAAAACTCAGCAGCCATTGTATTACACAATTTTATCTGCCCAAATGCACACACACCTAGCTTCCATTTTACTTTGATCTCATTTCAGTCTTAGGTCTTTTAAGAGCAGGAATTTTGCTTTTATGCAGGGAGAATCTGAAGCATAATTTTGAGTTCAAATATTTTTGGCTCAGAGCCCAGAGTATTTGTTGCTGAGGTGAAACAGTCTCAGCTGAAGAAAATGAAAACAGAAACAGAGTGAAAGAAGAGACCTTTATCAACAGCTACTGTTGGCTTCCCTTTGAAGTGATCTTGATTGTTGTAGCACATTTCATCTCTTCACCTTCTACTTTGTTCATGCTATTATTTAGACACAGCAGCATTATGTACACACTACTGCAAGAAGAGAAGTGAAGGGCAAATATATTTTCATATATTTCATCTTACAAATCTGCTGCCTTCAGCAAATTCAGGCCACGAAAACAATGTTTTCCAACTATGCATTACTTGTCTGCTGGTGAAGGTCATTGACAATCTTTGGCTCTAACTCTCTTTGTCTGCTGAAAGCCATTGGTTTTGCCATTATTTTCTTTCTCTACATTAAGCCTAAGCCTATTTCTAATGCATCTTTTTGAGGATGAAAGGGCATGACTTCCACATTTTGCCAATATGCTCACCCTCTCAATTTCACAAATGCTGGAACACCATTTCTAGTGAGTAATTAGCTAGGATTATTTTTAAAACTTCACAATTAGTCAAAAAGAGATTCAGAAATGGCAATGCCTGACTACAGAGCTTAACTCCCAATAGACTCCATCTCCTCGCAGGAGGCACCATTGAAAGAGGTGAACAGAGCTGGCTGTCCCAGGTCTGTGAAACATTCAGCTGAATACTTATTGTTAACATCATAACATAAAGACAACTAAACTCTCACCAAATCCTACTGTTAATATAGCCTCACCTCTTTTCCAGAGAATTAATAGGAAAATTTTCCAGTTATCATTGTGTACTGCCTAGAAAGGAAATGTGGCCATATTAATTTATTTTAATTATTTCTACATAGTCCTTGCATACCTTCACCCCAATACTGACTGGCTGATTTCACAACAATCCTTTATCACTTCATGGGAAGGAAGTGTCCTATGCTGTAAATTACTGAGCAAACACTGCATCACAGCCTAGGAATTTACATAACCTACTACTTATTTCTGGAACTGTAAATTGATTGCTGTAAAAGTCTTGAATATTGCTGTATCAGCTTGTCCCCCTGCCCTTGAAATAAAACTCATCTCTCAAACCACTGGAACAATCAGAAAAGTTATTTCCCTGCCTTTTAGGAAATGCTCTCCAGCTGTGAATCCAACGACTGGCTAGATCTGATTCTGCCCAGATCACCTCACATGCTGCAATAGGAGACCCAGAATGGCATTGATCTGATTTTCATCTGTTATTGATCTTAGACAGACATTGCTGTCATGGCAACTTTCATAAAAGCCTTTTTGACATTCTTTGCTTAATTCTTGACCTTGAATTTTTTAAGCTATTCAGTGCTGAGGGTATAAAATTAGCAAAATAATAATATTTTTGACATCTCCAACAAGCTCATAACAACTCTATAACAAGCTCAGCAAAACTGATAGTTAAGTACATGCACAGAAATATTAACAAACACAGCTTATAAGCTTTAGGTAGCTCAGTTCAGTAACAGTTAGTCTATGTATCCATTATTTTGAAATCTACACAAACAGCAAATTATTACACATCAACAACCATGCCCCAAGTCATAAAAGGAAATGGATTATCCACACATGTTAGGCCACATCAGTTTGTTCACCCCACATATGAGAAACAGGTAACACCTGTTTCTTTACTATTCAGCCTCTAAAATTAGAAAGGTAAACCAACAGTATCTGCACAATGAGTAATTTGTTTCTCCAACACCTTCACAAAATAGAATCACACCCCTAGAAGGCACTTGCTTGAAAAAGCTGCACATAAATTACATAGCTGGTGTTGCATTTAATCTTGTTTTCATTAGATTTGGTGCAAATTTTAGCACTGCTGTCAGTGCAAACAGCATCTTCTATTATTAAACATGGATCAGGTGAAGGCAAGTGATGAGAAAGCCTTAATTATCTACACTTTCAACGGGAGATCTGGACATTAGTTATAGCTACAATCTCATCTTTTCATCTGACTTGGGTTTTTTGATACCTTTTGATTCAATTGACCCAAAATCTATGTTTTAAAATATTTATACCATTCTTGGCATTTGTATTTTTGCTAGGCACTTTTGTTCCACAAACCAACTATGGGGGGGAATATACTGTTTTGCAAGTACATCACAAAAGCAAACTTCCAGGTGACCCTGCACGAGCCTTACCTGCATCATGGTGACCACGTGGCAGGGATTCAGGAGGTAAATGACAGTCCTGGTGGCGAACTTGAACCCCACCTCCAGCCCAAAGATGAGGCAGAGCAGCACCAGCAGCACGTTCTTGCCCAGGCTCTCCCGCTTCGTCTGGGGCTGCTGCAGCAGATTCTCCAGCTCCTGGACGTGCTGCTGCCTCAGCTTCCACAGGGACACGAGGATCTCCACGGTGCCCACACTGAGGAACACCAAACTCTCCAGCAGGCGCTGCTGGCCGGAGAGAAAGGCGGCGCATTCCGGCCCTCCATTGCCGGCAAAGCTGGGGTCCACCCCGCCGTACATCCAGTCCAGGAGGTTGTGGAGGCTGTAGCGAGACATGGCGGGGACCTCTTCTCCAGGAGCAGGTAGGAGCAAGACGGAGTCAAAGCCAAAACACCGCCGGGCTGACGAAGCACGAAACGCTGCCGCTGCAGCCCTTCCTTGCGAGGCTCCGTGAGAAGCGGGCAGCGCCGCTCGGGGCACGGGCACCTCTTCCCTTCCCTTCCGCTGCCCGGAGAGTCCGGCACGCAGCAGCCTGAGGGGAGCAGAGGCCGCAGCTGCACGGAGCCCGCCAGCTCCAGACCCCCGCCCCGGGACCCTCCTCTCCCCGCCGGCTCTGCCGCCCGCCGCTCGCCCTTCCCTCCCCGGTCTGAGCTGCCCTTACCCGCGGCCAGCGCCGTCTGCAGCCCCCTCAGCCCGCCCCGCCGTCCCTGCGCGGCCCCCGCATCCGCGGGCGCGGTACCTCCGCGGGCGGGCGGGTGTCAGGGAGCGGCAGGCCCGGCGCCCCCGGCCATGGCGCCGGCGAGGCACGGGAAGGAGGAAGCACCGCTGCGCTCGGCGGCACGGCCGAGACTCCGGGCCCGAGCGGGCGGGCCGCTCCCCGCGGCTGGCCCGGCCCTTGCCCGGCGCCGCAGCATCACCCCACCGACGTGCCTGACTCACGCCGAAAAATGGACGAGTCCCCCGAATTGGCTGCGCCCGGCCGCCCGCTCCTCCCTCCCGCACGGCTGCGCCCGCCTCCCTCCGCTCCCCACCGCCTCCCTCCGCCGCCGCTCCCTCGGCGGCGGGTGCGCGCTCCCCGTGCCCGGTCCCTCCCGCCTGTTGCCGCTGATTTCGCCCGGCCGCCCCCCTTCCTCCTCCTCGCCCCCTCAGTGCCACCGGCGGGGAGGGCGGCAAGGACCGGGCACAGCTCTGCACGCCCGTCAGCGCCGTCCTGTTCGCCGTCCCGATCGGCAGCGACCTTACCTCGATAAACGAGTTTTTCAAGTGCCGTTGCAGCAGATACAGGTAGGTCGGCCGAGGAAGGACAAACCCGAGCGGGGCTCCAGCTCAGCTCCGGTGTGACATGGGCAGGTGCCCGCAGCCAGGTGTGCCCAGTGTCACACACAGCCAGGTGTGCCCAGTGTCACACACAGTGCCCTCAGCCAGGTGTGCCCAGTGTCACACACAGCCAGGTGTGCCCAGTGTCACACACAGTGCCCCCAGCCAGGTGTGCCCAGTGCCTCACATAGAGCACAGACCCCAGCTGTCTCAGTGCTCAGACTGTTTACTGCCATGTGTGCCCTGTGCAGCAGAGCATGGATTTGGTGCCTGGTTTGTAGCATTGTGAAGAGGTTGTATCGCAAATATGTAACTGTGTCTGAAAGGCAAAGGTCTGTGGGGATCCGGAGAGAGTAGCAGATTGAGGGGATATTTTCAAGGCAGTCAGAGCCAGGTCATCCCCTGAGAGCTGCCTCCTACAGATTTTATTTCACATTACCTGCATGCAGCACATTGCTCTCTCCATCCTGATTATTTCAGGGCTTTCCTTCTCCACAGGACGGCATTAGGACAGCACTATCACTGGCCAAACTGCTGAGCCTGATTAATTGAAAATAAAAGCTTAGTTCCACAAATAAGTTTGAAAAGACCAGTTAGATATCAATATTGGCTGAGTCAAAGTGATTTCTATATAGACACAGCAGCAGCAGCACCTGGTCTGTAAAGCTGGAGGCTGTATGTCACTGCCACTGCTGTGGATGAAATTACTCCCTTTTGGGGAGAGAAGGGATCCCACCAGGCTTTTCCAAAATCTTCAAGGACTCCTTTCCACAATTTGAGCTTAATAAGTATTCTACAAAATGCTGGTTTTTCAGTCACTGCTGATTGATTAAAACCCCTATTGTTGATCTAAACCTGCAGCACAATGTTCCTGTAAATTCCTGCTCCATTAACCAGACACACACATACCTGCAACACACACATACTGCACTACCCTGCTTCACAGCCTGAATTCTCAAAACAAGCAGTTCAGCACTAACACCAATATTTGCCAGTTTTCTTCTTCCTCTATTTCTAAGCTGTAGGATTACTGTTCAAAAAGATACTCTATTTCTAAAACACAGGATTACTGCTCACAAAGCACAGAGTGTTTTCTCTTAGGGGTCTGCCAATGAACAACCAGGGGACAGATCTGTCCTTTCCACTCCCTCAGTCACATACAACAGGCAGCTACTGCTGCTGGAAGCAATCCCAGGCAGTTCTGTATCTTGTCTCTGCATTTCAGTCTCTCACCTTTGGCAGTGTCTGGGGTCTGGGTCTCTGACTTCTTTCCTGAGCTTATCTTTGGTGAAGTGAAAAACCCCTTCCATTAGAACAGTAGCACATTGTCAGGTGCTGGTATTTCAGATGTAGTGATTTTTTTAGAATATGGCCTAGCCTCAAGAATATGAGGGCTTGGTTGGGTGATTTGGGTTTGCTGTGTTTTTTTCAGAGATTGCCAGTGAAGAATAACTGGCTGAAAACATGAAAGTGGGCAGCATTTTGCTCACAAAAACAGAGTGTTTGCAAAATGACAGCTTGTTGTCCATTAAGGAGGAAGGAAAGAGCACAGCTAAATAAAGACAGAAGTCATGAACGCTAAAGATTTAAGCAATCAATAGTTAAGAGCTCACAGGAAGGAAGTTTAAAGAGAGGAGTTAAGAAAAGCAATAATGCTTTAGAAAAATAATTCAAAGGGCCATTTATCCCAATTGTGAGTAGAACAGAAATAGCAGTAAGCTTAGCTTGGCCACATCATGAGGTCTCTATTGACCTTAAGCACATGAAGAAAATACAAAGGAAGATGGGTCAAATCACTAAGAATAAGAAAGAAGCACTAAAAAAGGTACTGCTGCAAAACCATTGAACTGTCAAAAGCTACCAGATAAAAACTGCTCTTTACTTGTATTTGTACTAAGAAAGATATAGAGAAATTATTAACCCCCTACTCAACAGAGAAGAAAATCTATCAACAAATTATGAAGACAGCTAAAGGGATTGGTGTCTCTGTTGTATTGGACTTACAAAAAAGACCAAGCACATGCAGATAGTTGGGACTGGTGATGCTGAGAACAAAATTATCTCAGCCCAGAGTAGGTAAAGAACAGATAAGGAGCACTCAGATGAACCAAATGTTTTCAGTTTGAGTATAGTGAATGTGATTGAAAGACAGTTGAAGAATTAAGAAGGTGAATGAGATGGTGGAAAAACAGAAGAGGCAACTGTACATTGCTGTTATCAGAGGGGGATGGAGCCAGAGAAATACAGCTCAATTTGAGTGAGACTAACTAAAATTCATTAAAAAATCCTTGGACAAATAAACCTCACAAACTATTATTAGCATCTAGATGATAACCAGAGAAAAATTGCAGTCAACATGGATCTGTCAAAAATAAATCACACCAGATAACTTGATTTTTCTCCTCCAATAGGGAACAGGCCTAATGGATAGGACAGAGCCTGTTGTCAGCTTGATTATGCTTATGACACTTACATGACATTTTCTTTAAAAAGTTAAAGAAATACAGTCTGGGTAAATGTTTTATGAGGTCTGTACAAAACTTCCTGCATAGCAAGAAATAGTTCACTCACAAAAGGAAAGGATATATTGCTGTTTTTTAGAGCCTGTCTTCAGTCTGAGTCTCTGTGTTATTGATATTAACAATTTAAATAATGGAACAGAGAAAATTCTTATTAATTTTGCAGGTGATGTGAAGGGGGAGGACACAGAATTACATTTCAAAACATTTTTTGACCATTCAGGGAACATTTAAAATAAATAATAACTTTAAAATAAATAATAAAAATGTTCAGTAATATCAAGTAGAATCATAGTTCAGCACATTATACTGGTATAAATAATTTCTGTCTTTCCTCCTCCTCTTGCTACTCATTTTCTGCCTCCCTGTCTTATGCCAGCAATCATTTTTCTGGGGCTCTTGTTGACTGAGGAAGCTGATTAACTTTACAATTATAATTCCAGAGCTGGGTGTAACCTGGAGCACTTTGCTGATCTATGTGATCCTACTTTAGGTTGTGGCAGTGGATGAGGTGACCTGCTGATTTCTTATCTTGATGTGATATTTCACTCATTAGAAAGAAGGAACATGGTTGTTATAAAATTTAACATCTTGGTACAACTGATACTTCTTTGCAACAACACAGTATGGATCATTCATGTTCAGACTGTGATCCAAAATAAACCCAAAATATCTGCTTCTCTGATCTCAGTCTGCTGAATGGCTTATGCAGAGTTCATTCATTCTCTCTGAGTTTCTTCAGCTTTTTGAAAAGCACCCTGAAATCTATGAATAACAATTCAGTATTATTGACTGAACACTAAGCTGTTGCTCTTTTCTCTTTATTAACCATTTCTTCTCATCCTTTGCCTAAGTAAGTTAGGATCTTACTACAATCCACTGTAAACATATGTATCTCCTATGTCAATAGAAATGGTTCTCTAAAAGCAATAAATTCCTGCAACTAAAATGTTTGCATGAGAGCCTGAGGCTTGTTCTTAGATGCAAGAGATTTATTTTTCTGTCAGTGGCTTCTTTAAATATAAAAATGGTGAAATCTCATGTTAATCCATGAAGAAATGCCAGGTCCTGGGCACATCAGGAGCCCTTGACCAGCCAGAGCCCCAGTGCTGTCCCAGGCTGGGCCTTGGGCACTCTGTTCTCTGCTCTGGCCTTTGCTGCTCCTGACTTGTTGAGTGCTGTTCCTGGCCTGACCCTGGACCTGCCTTGTCCTCCCTCATTTTTTAATGATCACTGGACTCTTACAGCCCCTGGCACCATTCCAGCCCTGTGCTCTTGCCTGGCTGGATGCTCTGGGATGAGCCCTTGCTCAGGTCAGGGCCTCTCTGTGCCTGCCCTCAGCTCTTGGATCACTGCCTCTGTGGGTACCACTCTGCCAAAGTGTGAAATTTAAAGGCAGCTTATGCTCTCTCTGGAAAACAAAGCCCTGCATTTTGTCTCTCCCTAATTATCATTCCCAAATTCCAGCTTAAGTGAGTCTGAAAGTAAAGGCAAGGCCTGAAATCTTGCATGTGGTAGGAATCATCAACAAGCATCACAAGCTGGACTTCAAAGCACAAGGAGTAAACAACCTTAATTCTTATTCAAAAAAGCATTTAAGCACATGCTTAGCTTTAGCCTGTCCTCAAATCCTTTGAATTTAATTATATCAATTTCCTCAGCATCAAGCTCTGCTGCTGTACTTTAGAGATGTGATTGTATACATCAGTACGTAGTTACACCTGTAGATGAACTAGAGACTTTGTGTCCTTGTTGTACAGGAGGTATTACAAAAAACCAAAATAATAAAAACCCACAAGCTAAATGAGCAACAAAGTTATATTTTAAGTCCTGAAA
Source organism: Zonotrichia leucophrys gambelii (assembly GCF_028769735.1). NCBI lineage: Eukaryota > Metazoa > Chordata > Aves > Passeriformes > Passerellidae > Zonotrichia > Zonotrichia leucophrys. The sequence continues at coordinate 8,234,832 of NC_088174.1, forward strand.
TGTTTCTGGTGAATAACGATATTCATAGATCTTCCTTGTTTGTAGTTTTTTTGGCTGAAGAACAGGACTGGGCACATAATTGCAGTCTGAAAATGCTTTGAGCAGTCAAAATGAGACTTTGAACAGCTCTGGGCAGCACTTGCAGACTATGGGCATGAATACATTCAAGTTGTGTATGCAGAAAGCAACAGCAGTTGTAAACCAGAAGTCCTGTTTCTGTACAGAACAGAACCCCACTCTCTCTGGCTTCCTACTCACATCCTGCCTCTTTTCACTTTTCACTTGGCCCTCTTGTTTCATTCCTTGTAGCCCATGAGTTAAATCAAATGTACTTTCCCTTCACAAATTAGGACAATTGCTCCCCTACTAAGGTTGAATTTTCAGAAGTCTGTACATCTACATCCCTCCTCTGACCTTATTTTCAATGTGCTTTTTGTTCTTAGGATGGCTTTGACACCCCAGGCTGAGTTCTGCAAGGCTTATGGTAGTGTAATTTCTTACTTCCTCTCAATGATTTTTCTTGAGAGAAAGATGAAAGTCTGTTGCATTTGTCATATCTCTCCCTGTCAGATAATTTAGCTAGAACATATGCTAGACAATACCAAAAAGTAAGTAAATGTCAACTAGAAACATTCAAAATAAAAGCTTAAAAAGCATATCATGTTGTCATGTTTTTTAACCTGATGGACTGAAAATAATATAAAGCACCAGCAGAAACTTGCTAGATGACAACTAGCATGAACCAGCTTCTCACTGATTGACATTTCTGTCATGTTCACACAATTGGATTTAGTTTTTCCCTTACATAAAATGCTGCAGTTTTAATAGACACAAAAACAGGTGGATGTAAAAGCAAGGGAAAGTACAGAACTATCATGAATCAACAAAGTTTGCTCTGAGATAAAGAAAATCATAGTTGACAGTTTATCTGCACTTGGATAATTTCTGTTGAAATTAAGAGGTCAAACAGTACAGTCATTCTGCAATACAGGTGGAGGAGCCACCTGAAAAATGGGAATATTTCCTTATAGTTTCATATTCTAAATGAGTAAACACAGTCTCTGAAGTTGTTTGGAGCTTGGGAAAATATATTTTTGTTGAGTCTGAAAAAGTGGATCTATAAAACACATGTTCTTAAGAAAACTAAAGCTTCCATCCAGATGTTCTCCTTAAATTTGAAGTATCTTGAGAACTAACAAAATTATGAGTGCTCTTTTCACACATCAGCAAACAAACATTTATGCCTCAGAACACTCCCTTTTGTGTCTGTGTCCTGTGTTGTTCAGCCATTTTTCAGTTTTCAAGTCATGTGCTTTATTTTATGTCCAGTACCAGCCCCATATTATTGCTAAGTATAATAAAAGGTATTTTACAAAGAACCATCCAAACTCTTTCTCTTGGAAGCAGAGCCTTAACAGCACTTTTCTCAGTCTCTAATTGTTGTTAGAGTTGAGTTAAGCTGTGACTGGTGTATGTAGGAGGCACACTCCAAATCTACATAGATATTAAGGCAGAAGAATATGTGCTTTCTATTTTTGTTCTGTTTTGCTATAGTTTATTGAGCACACTGGCTCCATGATGAATTACTGAAATCCTTTTTGGCTACAACTGAGTTCTTAGTTTTAAAACTAAGAATTAATTTCACATTGCGAGACACTGTCACTGCTTATGAACCTCAACCTGAGGGATTCAGAACACTGTGTCTTCCCTAACCTTCTGTGTGGAATTTGCCTTTGTTATTAAAACCACAGTGATATTTGGTGTTCAAAGTCAGGGAACTGCTATATTTAACATAATGTAAAACAAATGTAACAGCAGTCTCACAAACAATGTGAAAGATGGGAAGGAGAAGATGGTGTCATCTCTGGTTAATTAAATGGTATGAAATTTGTACCATTTCATTCTATCATGGAATATCATGTGGTCAGGTCTATTATGTTACATAATTGTGTTATCACAGTGTATTTTTATGTCTTGTGATATTTGGGAAGGAGGTGTTGGATACCTCAGCTTTACAGTGAGTGATTAAGAAGTGTCCATTTTTCACAAAGATTTCTGAGCCAAACCTGGGTTCTGTTAGACCCTCCCATCATTTATTAGCATGCACAGGTGTCAGTCACACACTTGAACATTTCTGTGAATTTAACCCCTGAAATCTGATACTTTAAAATACCAAAAGGCTGCTCTTATTCCTTTGTATTGGGTTTGCATGACAAGGTTTTGGAAGTCAAGGGGGCTACAGGGGTGACTTCTGTGAAGCTGCCAGAAGCTTCCTGATGTCCAACAGAGCCAAGGCTGGCTGGCTCCAGGATGGACCTGCTGCTGGATGAGGCTGTGCCCAGCACCAACAGAGACAACAGCTCTGGGATAACAGATTTCTGAAGAGACAATAACCCCTGTGCAGCTGCAGTGGAAGGAAGGAGCAAGAACAAGTGAAAGAAACTGCAGACACCAAGGCCACCGAGGTGAAGCAGGAGGCACTGGAGCAGAGATTCCCCTGCAGCCCGTGGTAAGGACATGGTGGGGTAAGCCTTGAGTGTGTCTTAATAAGTTACTGAGGAAAAGTTGTATACTGGCATGGGTTCTGGGCAAGGTAATGCATTTCCCAAAGAGCAGGAGCCTCACAGGGGACACAGGTCCCGTTTAACCATTTCACTGAACGGCCTGGAAGGAGCTGTGAGCCCTCTGGTGGTTGGTCACCCCCTGAAATTCTCATCCCAATGCTCTGTAACCAATACAATAACTCACACACACACTTTGCTTTCAGTAGCAGGGCAAGTTTTGTTGGTTTATCACTTTTCTACACATAGGAAATGAAATAGTAATAATTTACTAATAATCTGGCTGAGGGAGTTGGGACTGCTCAGTCTGGAGAAGAGAAGGCTCCAGGGAAGCCTTAAAGCACCTTCCATTGCCTAAAGGGGCTCCAAGAGAGCTGGGGAGGGAGGTTTGACAGGGGCATGGAGTGAGAGGACACGGAAGAATGGCTTTAAACTGAAAAAGAGCTGCTTTAGATTAGGTCCTAAGTAGAAATTCATCCCTGTGAGGATGCAGCAGCCTGGTCTAGCACAAGGAAGGAGATTCCAACCCTGGCCATTCTATGATTCTATGTTTCTATAAATTGAACTAGTTCTATTCCAACAATATATCACACACCTGTATAAGACACTATAAGGGAGTTTTACTTTAAATTCCAAGAGTATGTGCCTGTTTCTGCAGAAGGGATGAGGGCCATGTGGTCACTGAGGGCTTGGCTGGGGCCTGGGCACACCAAGCATTCTGACAGAACAGGGGTTGGGAAAAGGAGTCAGTGTTTGCAGGAAGGAAGGCAGGAATTGTGTTCTCAGGTTAGACCTGTAAGAGTGAAATAGGTTTTGTAGCTCTCAGATGAGATGGGGTAGAAAGGAACTCGCTCTAAACTGCAGCAATCACTGGACTGAAATTTAGTGATAAATAACTTGAACTAAGTTTTCTTGAAATATGCAAGGATTGTATTTATTGTAAAGGAGGTGATGTTTAAATATTAGAGGGCTTTTTTTGGTGTTATTTGCTGAGGCCAATGTAGTGCACTGTGTTTGACGGAAATAAGAAAATATATATCTTGGGCAGATTTAATATCTCAGCTTATGTTCTCATCTTGGTATCCAGATGAATCATGTAGCCATTGCCTCATTTATCCATCCCACATCAGTGGATGGTTGCTAACAGTTTCCAGTAATAGAACAGGGGATGCAAAAGAGTTTTTCAGGTCTGTGATTTCCAGATGGCTCAGCCACTCTTAGGCTTTCTCATAAATCTTAAAAATATTTACCACAGAGCTTTCTATATCAGGATTCATGGCTGGTGTAGATGTGAGCATTTTCACAGCTTGGCTGATGGTATTCACATGCCTCAGAGCTGGGGGCTGAGTTCTCTCCTGTGGCTGATTACTTGGAAGGTTTCTTCCACAGTCCCAACCCTGACACGATCCCTTCCTGCTGGGATGGGAGGTCAGTCTGTGGTACTGAGTACAGGTTGTTACCCAGCAGATCATATGGACTTAGCAACAGATCCTTCTGTCTAAAGCTCTAACTAATGCTGAAGAAATATGCCCAAATTATTTATGTAAAGCCTTTACTAGAAACAAAGAGATAAGTTGAAACTGTTGTGTGGGCACATAAGCTCAAAGGAGCTCCAGGAGCATGTCATTGAAGAAATTATCCAGAGAAGGGGGAAAGAAGAACAAAATTATATTCCAGCTTGAAACATTGCAGGTTATTCCTGCTTTTCAGATCTGTTTGCTGCTGTTCTGTTAAGTCCAAAGAGCACAAATGGCTGCTAGATTAGCAAAGAAAATTCTAGAGGTCCAGCCATACAAACAGAATAAAGTACAGTTTTCTCATTAAAAGATTCTTTAAAATCTTCACCACAATACCAGTGCATGCCTTCTCCTATTTCTGTAGAGCAGTGAAATTCTATGATCTGTAAATTATGTAAGTGAAAGAAGGATATTTATAAAAAAAACTTGGTGTCTATATAAAATCTGCTTTTCTTGAAACAAAACAAACCCAAACCAGCAGGAAAGAAATCATCAGTCAAGCAGATAAGTGCAATTTGGTGAACATTAAGCAGAAAGTTTGTATTATCTGTAGGGTTGCAGACAGTTCTTATGCATTCATTCATGTGCTGTATAAAATAATTCAAATGCCCCCAGGAGTTGATATTTTGAGATATTTCTTTTGTAGAGGTTGAAGTACATTGGGTTGAACACATGTAGAGAGCATCCCCATGAACTAATGTCACAGAGCAGGTGTGTGTGACCCTGCCAGGTGAGGCTCCAGGCTGTGATCGTGCCTGGACACCCTGTGAGCGTGCACCAGTGAGCACACCTGTGCTTCAAAACGTGATTCTCCCCATTTCCACGTGGGTCAAATTCCTCTCCTCTAGATGATTCCTTATTATGGAAAACAAGCTAGAGATCTGAGTGCTGCAATTAACGTCTTGTTACAAAATTACTCCCTGTCTAACAAAGAACAAAACTTGCACAGCAGGTGGCAGCCCGGTCCTGCTTGGCTTCATCCTGGTTTGCACCTCGGAGGAAATCTTCCAGAGCTGGAGAGGTCACTGCTACAGAACAGCTGTGCTTTCCTGTCTGCAAAGCAGGAGATTTTTAGCAAAGAAGTCATTGGTCACTGCCATATTACAAAGGCAGAGCGGTTCAAGAGGAGATAATTTGAAAATAAAATGAGTAAACTATGTGAGCAGCACAACTCATGGGCAGTTTGGGATGGTACCTCTAGTGTAGATTCAAGTTGAGTCAATAGAATGGCAAAATAAGCAGTAAATCAAACTGTTGATAATCCTGCCTGAGTAATGCTCCACAGCCACCCCAATACATCTGCCTGTTAGCAGAAGCAAGAGGTTCCCACAGTGTGTTTTTGGATGTTGAATGGTCAGAATAATCTGAAATATTTTGGTTAAATGGTAAGGAGTAGAGTGTAGTAGTCTAAAGCTTGTAGAACCAATGGGAAATGGTAAAATTCTCTAGCACATTCTGAAAATTCATTCCTGAAATGTAACTGTTACCCTCCTCTCTTGTCTGAGCCTTAAACGGTGTGTTAGGGAAAGGAGGAAGAGAGGATTTATATCTTCTCTGCAAATGAGGCTGTTTGCTTTGAAATATCATGAATAATAATTCTTAGAAAGCCCCCATTACCAGCTTCAGATGGATCTGCACCAATTCTGTCTTCAGACAGGCCCAAAACCCATGATATTATCATTGAATCTTACACATCCTTGTTCCATTTCTTCACCTGGCCTGTGGGGGAAAAAAGAAGGAGTCCTTCTGGGAATATGTTTATCATGAAATAAAAACTTGACAGCATTTATTTACCATTATTTTGGGTTGGCAAAATAATGATAAAAATATGGCCTAGGTAGTAGGCATTTTAAACTTGGTTTGTTAAAGCTATTTGTTTATTTGCCTGAGTGGGACATTTCAGTATTTGGCTGAGCTATCAGCTAGCACCCAGGGGAATGTCCTAGACCTATAGACTTAGGTGGTTATTAGGCTTAATTGGTATAATTACTGTAGACCTCCAGAGATATTGAATATGGCTTATTATGGCTTATTTTAAACTTTTAAATCCAGTATTAGGAGGAATTGCCATTAAGTGATACCATAGAAAAGTAATAAGTCTAAAGTTAAATCTTGTGTTGTTGGTTTAAAACTGTTTAAGCCTCCTGTTCCTCACAAATCCTCTAACAATTTACTCAACTCCTTTGTGCTTATGCCAACACTTTCTATGGCATGTGAGCCAAGCTCGTGCCCAGTGTAGCACCAGAGAAGTCAGTGGGGTCATAATGGAGATTAATTTCACAATATTTCAGCCATCTAAGTTGATTCCCTCCAAGTAAGCCCAGAGCCCTGTGCTGCCAAAGTCAGTGGAAGTTCATTAAATACCTGTTTCAGTTCTTATGGAGCCTTTTTTGTGGAAATACCTGTTCTTGTTCCTTTGTTTTGTGTGATAACTTCCCCAGGTTAATTATGTCCATTTGCAAGATCAACTCTGAAAGGTCCTAAATTTTGTACATGGGGTGTAAGGTAATGGAATTTGCATTGAGGTAGCATTTGGTGAGTTTGCTATGTAAAAAAAAAGTGAAAACTGGAAACAAGAATCAGAAATTATATAGTTTTTTAAAATTTATAGTTTTAGCATTAAATGAGTAGCAAAAGTAAAAGGAAATGCTTAGAAATTAGGGTGCAATTTCTGTCTGTAGTGTTCCCCTCCAGTGCAAGGACTCTATGTACTTCGAGTGCTCTTGTAGCATTTTGCAGAAGAGTATAAAAGTGTGTAATGTTTGAAATTATTATACAAAATAGGGAAAAAGATGAAACAGTAGCATTGATTATAGATCTAATTTTGTGAATAAAATTGAACAAGAAGCTGTGGGTTTTGTTATCCAAAATTCCTACCTGAAGCATGGAACAAAGCAGCTTTCACAGGATAACTAGGAGAGACTCAAGACTTGACAATAAAAGCTCTGTGAGGAAAGGGTGTCCCACCTCACAAATTTGCTTTTTTGATAAGGATTTGATATTGGGTCAAAGTTAAGACACACAGGATTTGCATGTGCAGTCACATGGCAACCTAGTTGAGCATGGAAATGGTGAATAATGTTGAATGATCTTTCATAGCAATAACATTAGTTGAGCATCCTTATTAAACAGGGAATCCATGGAAGAAAAAGAGCTAGGGTTTCAAATCTATTAAAAGCCTGTAAGGCTTCATCAGCTCTGCTGCTCTTGTTTACTCTGCACTGCAATATTTCATCTCAAGGCCTTGTCTCCTGTGGGCAGCCATTTCTGGGAAGGGAGGTGAATGGCACTGTAACATTGAGTGACATTGAATAGGAACATAGCTTTCAATTCTCCTGCCACAGCAGTGTTTTGTCAAATGCTCAGTATAAAACAAAATTTGATACAGAGATAAAAAGGGGAAAGAGTGAACTTATGTGGTTTGTCTCCAGATTATAGAATTCCTTTCTAAGATGAGAAGTTTGCTTATAAGAAGGAATGAACATATTGTACCAGCCCAACATGTAGCTGGTATTTGGGGAGTTCAGATCTTACTGTAACATACATGAGTCCGGTGTGGAAACATGTCTTAGAAAAACACATATAGCTGCTTTGCTTTAGGCAGCCCTTTAAATTCTGAGAACTAGGACTGGTCCTGTGCTACACACTTTGCACGTGTTCTGTTTCTGAGCAGCCTCTGCAGGCAGAACTGACCCTCCCTTGTGTGTGAGGGGAGAGAAGGTGCTGCCACTGCTGTGCTCTGGTGTCCTGGGCTGACACCTGGGCTGCTCCTGACTTTTCTCCTGAACAGTGTTATTGTCAATGCTGATCAGTAATATTTAAAGGAATACCAGCCCTGCTGCTGTTTGGATCCTTGATAATGAGGAGATAAGAAAGGCATCTCTTGATAATACAGGTGGATGAAGTAATGAAAAATAATAATCTAAAACTTGGTAAGAGATGGGGTTGCTCAGGCTGCTTATCCAGTGGATATAATGTACCTTTGTTATCCTGCCTATTTTTGCACTGCCTTCTCATTTTCTCAAGCTGTTACAAGCCTTTTATGTGAGGATGCTTCCATTGTATACCAATGAAGGAATTGAATTATGTAGGTAGCAGAGGCTAAAGCTGAAACTCCCTAGCATCATCTTTCTTAAGTATCACTATCAGGTAAGAAAATAGGTCTGTAAGTGACACTATTCATCTGAACAAGAAACTGTTATCGGGGTACTTGTCAGCTGTGTAATGCTGATACCTGGGCTGGCCTGTGGAACCAGATACCATGGCAGATAACGGGGGTTGGGGGGATGGTGTCTGCTTTTGGGCAGAGCTGGACCCTGAGTGCCAGAGCAGCAGGGGCAGAGAACTCCTCACAGTGCAGCCATTCCCCTCCCCAGCCCCAGGGCCTGTGAAATTCAGAACTCAGCTTCATTCACAAACATTTGCCTCTTCTATACCTACTACAACAATAACAATTATTTTTGCAAACAATTTGCATATATGGTTATGTGAATAAATTTAATAACTGACTCCAAGAATTAACTTGCAATAGAATACTGACAGAAACAAAAGCAAAGTCATTGGAAGTATTGAGTAAATGAAGTATATTCCATTAATATTTCTTGCATACGTGACATTAACTGTAAACCTGGGGAACAACGTGTACAAGGAGGTAGCAGCCACTGATCTGACAAACTGATTGAGCAAGTAGAATTCTCTTCTGTTTTGCTGCCAAAAGGGAAGTCCATGTTACAAGTGTGAGCATTTAAGAGTCAGAATTCTGTTAATTTTACCACAGTACTATAGACTGACTTTCATCTGGACTCTTCATTACAAATGCTTGTACTCTACAGATCTGAGTGCTGAGTCAAATCCTCCATCTCACAGGAAGAACTTCTTAAGGTAAGAATTTCAATACCTTTTTTGTACTTTGAGCTGCACTTCCCATCTTTATTTGACATTTCTGTTTTTTTCATGGACAAATGTCCTGTGTATCACAGATATTATGAATGGAAACAGACCAATTTAGACCCAAAAGATTTTGGCAATGAAGTTACTATGCAAAGGAAATGACTTGTTGACTGAAGAATGCTATTACGAATGTAGAAACTTGTTATTCTGGCATCTTTGTTCATGTAAGCAAGAGCTTATACAGACCTAAATGGATGGGAGAGGTAAAAGTGTGTGGGGGGAATGTTTTATTGGTGACTCCTAAAGGGTCTGTAAAAGGTGACCAAATAATCATATACCTTTCTTAAACTGTTCAGTGTGACAGCCAAAATTGCTGAAGAGGTCTGTACCAATACAGAAAACTGTCCATAAATTACATTTTAAAAGACATTTCTCCTGAAATTTGTGTTCCTTTTTCAATGTTCCACAGTGCATTGTGTTGGGCTGATGGGAAACATTGTGGTGATCAATCAGCCTCTGAAGAAAGAGGTTATGCTAGGAAAAACAAGCTGACTCAAAGCTTTGCTGCAAAGACAGAATTAAAAGAATACAATTTGAATTCCAGCAAAATCCTGACTTTTTGACAAGCTGAGTAAATGAGATTCTTATAGGTGCAGTGTCTTGTAAATCATTAAAGAATGGAAGCTGCAGACTGTCTTGTAAGTGCTTCCTTACCATTTCAGGAACAGGCTGAAACAGAATTCCTGGAACATGTCAGGGCAGACTGGCAGCTTGCTGGAATTCAGACAGGATGCACAGAGGATTTTAGTACTTGAAGGCTACCTACTTGCTTTAGAGCATATGCAATACTTCTGCCCTTGGGCTAGAGTTCTGTGTTGCACTCCATAATTTTACCCTCTGGGCACAGCAATCTCTGAAACAAAAAGAAAGTATACCTGATGAAAGTAGGATTAGTTTGAACTGTTTTTATAGGGATTTACAACCATAGAAACACATGTTCTAAGAGGAACATTTACAGGTTGTTTAAAAAAATCACACAACACAGTTCACAATAACAAGGAGGCTTTATAAGGCTTGCATATGAGTAGATTGCTGGTCTACCACCAAAAACTTTTTAGCAATTTCTCTTAGATTTTTATATTATTATGTATAGAAATGAGCTCAGTGTCTCAATGTTAAGAACTATGTGTTGATTTGGTTTTTCACTTTAAGAAATGAAATATCAAAACCCAAAGTCACACATCATTTAATCTTTGTATTATAGGTAAATTGTTACACAGGAAGCCAGTTATTCTAAAATTAGTTAACCACTCCTTTCTGCACCAAAATACAGCTTGCACACAAGATGATATCTGTCCTTCATGCAATCTGCTGATGTATTTGCCCCCAAGGTCTATAGGAATGGCTACAAACAGATAAGCAGTAAGTTGAGTCATTCTAACCTTACCAACATTACTTCCCAATTGTGCAAATTCAGAGGAATTAATGCACGTGCAACTGCTCCCAGTGAGAACAACATGTACAGGAGCACCTCAGAGGATATTGTTTGTTCTTCCCTGTTCTCTGTTCCTCAGAAATGCAGCTGAAAGAGCAGCCAACCCACAAACATACATGCTTAGGACTACTGCTACTTTTAAAAATGGAGTATTGTATTTTTTCCAAATTTGAGCTTTCAATTTTTCATTTGAATTTTTTTTTAAATGTTCAAATGAAAAATTGGAGCAAAGTTAAGGTGAACAAGTAACTTTTTTTCTATCTAGGTTCTAAATAAAAAAACAGTTGTGGAAAAATATATCAGTTTGGAGCTGGCCTTGCTGTTCCTGTGAAAAACTTCTGCCATCACATATGTAAACAGAAAAACTATTGAGGTCAAGGTCTTCACTGAAGTCTAGTGTTTGCTCTAATGAATTCCCCCAAATGGTTCCATACTAAATTAGGGCACCATATTTAAAATGTTATGATTCCTTTAAAGGAGACTGTAAGACCCAAGAGATCCTGGTGAGAAGAGTACAGAGATGCTGAAAGAAGACCATTTTTAGCCATATTTTCAGCCATAATGCCTCCTAATCTCATGGGCTCTTTGTAGTATGGCTGGCCTGTTGTGGCTACTGTTAGCTGGGGTTATGCACTTTAGATTGGATCTTGTGAAAAATTAAATAAAACATTTCATTTCCATAGCAATTAATTTTCTTTCTTGTGAATGTCTCTAGGCAGCATAGAACATATTTCACTATGTGCTAACTATTCAATCTGTTTTTGCAATGGCTGTTCAAAGTTTCCTCTGAAGTCTACTTTGAGGTATTTTGTTTTCTATGGTGATCTACTGATTGTTTTGCCAATAAGACACGTAACTCTTGGCACCAACAACATTAAATTTAGAGTTCCACATCTTTCCCTAGAGTTATTGTGGTATGTATCAGAAATCTCTCTGTCAATACTGCTTTCCTTTCTTAAAATATATATCCTTCAGTCAGGAATTCTTGGTCCAACACTGTATCCTATTTTTGATCTTATACTTTAAGGCTGTGCTTCAGGTAGGGCTTTTCAGTTCTGTGACAAACTGGACAGTAAGAGAACACTGAAACTACATTCTCCTTTGGCTTTGTGTAGTGTGTGACCCAACCAATGGAACTGTGAGTGCTGATTTGACCCAAGACAGTAAATAACCAGGCACCCATTGGAGGAAAAATCAGGGAAAAGAGAAAACCAGAACATGTGTGCTGTCATTGCTCTGGTGTCTTGAAGCCTAAGCAGTGTGTTAGTGTCAGGAATTACCTCTGGAAAGCAAAGTAGCTCTAACCTCTGCACACATCTGAGCAGGTAATGAAGCTGATGGTTTTGCAAAATAAAAATGTTATGTCTGCAAGCAGGTACGTGTTTCTGTTTCATGCATGGACTAGGGGTTAAACCAATGATTCAATTATGTCATGCAAGTATTTGTTCCGTGCTTGCAAGCTGCTGCTCATTTTTCTGCACAATGACTCAAAGTGAGAAGTCATATTTGGGTACATGAGGGGGAAAAACTGATTGCAGTTTTTTTGTTCAGAGAACCAATCAGACTTTGTCTCTAGGTTCCTCCTGCTCCTTCCCCCAAAGGCCCAGTATTATGGTTGGAGATGCAATAGTTTTTTGTTTTTCCTATAAAAATACAGCAATTTGTTATTCTTTGACAACCATTATAAAAAGATTTGCAGATAATTTTTAAATCTGGTTTCCTATATAAGACTAAGGGAGGAATGGAACTAGCTTGAACAAAAACCAAAACAATTCATGTGTTTGGTAGCAGCCCCTTCTCTTAAAATGCTGCCTTTTATTCACAGCCATCCTTCAGTTCCCCTTACTGGAAATTCCTTCTTGGAGTGCACTTACTTGGAGATATCAGTAAGCCTTTGTGTCATTAAGTGTATATGACTGACTGCTATGTTGGGTTTTTTTTCTTTTAAAACACAAGAGTCAGTTTAAAAAGGTCTGGAGTGAACAAAAGTCCATTACTCTCAATGGGCAGAATTCATGTGGAGGTCCAGTGTGCAAAAAGGGACACACTAAAACTTCACCAGCCTGACATGAAACTCAGACAACTTTTCTGGGAGAATGCTTGCTCCAAAATGGCCATGTTTGTGTTCAAATTTTGTTTTCTGTTATTTTGATTCCTACTGTACAGTCTGTGAAGACAAACAGGACTGGGTTTAGGAAATAGTTGATTTCATCAGTCACTTCTCCTAATATAAATAAACAACCCACAAGGCTCCAGATATTGATTTATTACTTAGATTAGAAGAGCTAAGATTATGTAATCCTTTTGCTGATATCAGGAATGAGGTGAGAAGCTCTTTACTCTTTGCAATCTTGCACTGAATCCTGGGTGAAAACCAGAGGCCTTGGCTTCAGCCTCTCCTCAAGATCCCTTTCTCTTCTTTTGACCTCTGTGTTAAGGCTGAAAATCAGCGTCAGTGCAGAGTGACTTCACTGTCTGGGAAGTGCTGTTACACTCATCACATCCCACAGAGATCTTCAGTGAGAGCTTCTTACTGGAAGGATACAAAGGAGTTGCAACACGAGAGACAAGGAAAATCCTTTCAGTCAGATTTGATTTTCAGGATACTGTGACATTTTGTTACACAAAGATAATTTTAATTTTTGTTGACACACTCCTCTAAAAGTTTACAAAGACATATTACACATCTTGTAGTGAATGTCAGCTTCCTGACCATAGGCTTCCTTGTCTTATCTTCCTGTTTTAAAGCCTTTGGAAGTATCACACATCCTCAGGGAATTACTAGTTGACCACAGCATTATTTATAAAGAGCAAGTGAATTCATTTCTGCTTTGTTTTCGAAACAGAATGTTTGGTGTCTTTCAAAGAACTTGTTTAAATGAAAATGTATCTCATGACAAACAAAAGAGCATATTCTATATCAGTAAATCCTATGAAAATCAGACAGGTATTTGCATACCTGTAGCTGCAGGAAAGGTTTCCCATGGTGCTCTTTCTAAAGCCTCCACAAAACAAAATGTATTTGACTCTTCACCCTGTCTGTAGTAAGCATAATTTTAGGACTCATTATTCTAATGATAACCTGACAGGTTATATTTTTTCCTTAATTGTAATTAACCAAAATTAGTTTTCAATTTTGCTGAAATTATTAGTTTGACCTAGATGTTCATCTTTGTTGAGCATCCCCAAGAACACCACTGATGTCTAAATGTGAGTCAGTGGTGCCTGGTCTGGGGACATGAGTGGACAAACCCTGCAGAGTGGAGCTCCACCTTGTCCATGGCCAAGAAGAGGTTGATGAGGTGGTTCCATTGCTTGGTGAGATCTCCAGCAGGGAGGGCACAAAAGGAGAGGACAGGAGAGGGAAGAGTTACACTCAGCAGAAGTGCACAACCTGAAGCACCTGGAATCCAGCTGGCAGCAAGGACATGCAGTCTGCAGGAGAGATGGAAACTCCGACCTGTTGGAGGTACTATGAAACTGCACCTGGAAAATGTGAGACCTGCCAGCCTGAAACAGAGATGAGTATGGTAGTAGTGCAAGGAATCTGTGTTAGAAATCTGCAAAACAAGGAGTGGCATGGAGAGAGGTAAGAGAGAACGGTTAACTAATGCAAAAGTCAGGGGACATCATATGGAAATACCAGACAGAAGGCACAGAACATACAGGAGTGATTTCCACCCAGCATGAAGTTGGACTGTGGAACGACATCAAGCTGTAGATGCTGGAAGCTCAGAGGACTAAGAAAGCAACTGGATTTCTTTTCCATTGTCTATCAAGATCAGATACAGGCTACTTCTAGCTATAGGTCTCAAAGTTGCAGAAGTCCTCATCTTTCCAGGAGATGGCCAGAGAACAGCATTGTGTTCTACCTCAGGCATTGTTCTCATCCACCGTGGTCATTCCAGTGCTTTAGCTGGCTTAGGCACAAGACATGCCACAAGACATACCTTCATTACCCACCAGCAGGATACATCAAGGTAAATCTGTACTCACTTGATTCAAAATCTAATACTGTAAGAAGTACAAAATAGCTGGAATAAATTACAAGTAGATTTTCTTGCCTATTTACTGTTCATGACAAAGATTTAGAAAAGAAGCTGTGTCAGTGTTCTAGTTGGAAAAAAATTTGTGGCAAGTTGGTTTGCCCAACCTTTTCTAAGTATTTAGGGAAACTAGATCAAAAAAGTAATCTGCATGAAACAGATATGCCTTTGGGCATCTTGTGCAATCCAGGTTCTCTTATTAGTGATGAAATGACATTAATAAAAACAATGGAGTTTGAAACAAACTAGAACAAAATGAGAGTATAACAGACTGCCCCAAGTGTCATATAGTCCAAAGAGAGCAAAATCCACACAGTGATTCAGCTCAGCCTCTATCCAAGGAAGTGATGTGCTTTTTGCTTCTCTAGGAATTATTAAATATAACATCCACATTGCATGTGCAGTTGTTGCCAGAACCTTTTAGCCTCCTGCAAGGTGCTGTCTTCTATGGAAACAAATCTGTTACCAAATATAGCAATGGCTATGTAATATATGCCAATTTTGTTTTTTCACACTGTCCCACTCCATATGGGGCGGGGGAGGATCCTGCTGGACTTCTGTTCCACAGAGAAGGAGCACCAAATGTTTCCTCTTCCCCTACACACTATTAAGAAGTGGCATTGTCAAAAACAAGTTATTTTGTGCCAGTTCTCTTCTGAAGAAGCCTCAGACTCCAAAACAGCTAAAACCATCTGGCAAACTCTTGCATGAATCATGGGGATATTTGTAGCCTCTGGCTTTTTGAACCACGCTGTGAGTAATCCCAGTTACTCTCGTCAGCACTGCTGCTGAAACCCGTTCCTTGTGTTCTGAATAAAGACGAAAGGGGCCTCCGACCGGGCCTGGTGGTCTCCAGATTGTCAGGAGCCAAAACTGGGGTACAAACATCCGAGCCCTCTGTTCCAGCTGTAAGATCCGGACTGGCGGCCTTGCTGCTTGCAGCGGGAGCCTGCCCGGGGGTCGGGGCTGGGGTTCGGCACTGCCTTTTGCCGTGTGCCCGAGGCTCGGCCTGCCCCGCGGCCTGCGACAAGCCCCGCGCAAGGGCCGCGCTAACCGAGCTCTGCCCGAAGCCCGGGGTCCCGTGTCACCCCCTCACGAGCCTGCGAATCCCGGGGTCACCTCGGGACGCGGCGGCAGCACTGACCGTGTCCCCGGGCTCGGGTCCGCGGCCGCCTCCGCCCCTTCCCCAGCGCGTCACGGTGGCGAGGGGAGGGAGGGAGGACTGGGCGGCCTTGGCGGCGGCGGCGCGGGGCTCGCTCCTCCCCCGCGCCCTCAGCCATTTTAGCAGCCGGTACTGCCACCGGTAGCGCTGTGATCTCCGCCGGCAACGCCGGGGCTGGGCACGGTGAGTGAGGACTCTGCGCAGCGGGGATGGGATGGGATGGGATGGGATGGAAGACAGTGGGGTGAGATGGGACGAGGCAGAGCTGGTTACCCCCCTTGCTGCCATTCGGCAGCATCTGGGGAGCGGCGAGGGGCGGGAGGGTCGCCCCGCTCACGAAGAGGGGCTGCGGGGCTGGCGCTGTCCCCGGCCCCGGGGCCCGCGGGGCTCCCTCGGGCGGAGGCGGCCGGGTCAGCCGGGGAAGGAGCGGGGTTACCCGGGGTCAGATCCGTCCCCACGGCCGTGGCTCGGGGGGCCGGCCCCAGAGGATGCGCCGGGGCTCGGGGGGCCGGGCCTAGAGAATGCACCGGGGCTCGGGGCTCCGGTGCGGGCGGGCAGGAGCAGCCTCGGGCGCTGCCCGGAGCAGGTGGCGGCGCGGAAAGGCCTCCTGGAAGTGCCGAAGGGGGTCGGGCGGGCGGCCCTCCGTGAAGCCGGGGGGAAGCGCCCCTGCCTGCCCCAGCACTGCCCGGCCCGCGGCTTCTCTCCGGGTCTTTTCCGCAGCTCCGGGGCCGCTCTGGCGCATCTCGCCGCTCCCCGTCACGCCCGCAGCCCGCGGGGCCGAGCGCCGTCGCTCCCGCCGGCAGCCGGACCCCCCGCCCGCTCCTTCCCGGCTCCGCGCCGGGCCCGAGCTCATCCCTGGCCAATCCCTGGGCCCTGCCCGGTGCTTCGGCCGAGCTCTGGCTCCCCCGGAGCCCCCCGGCCCCTGGAGCCCCCCGCCCCCGCCTGGATGCAGGGGAGGAGGCTGGGCTCGGGAGATGGGCTGATGCTGATGAGGAGAGGTGATTCACCGCCCAGCGCAGGCTTCTCTGCTCCACGTCACTAAACACCTGTTCAAGGAAAGCAAGAAACTGGCTGAATATTTTATATTTGCTTTTTGGTGTTCTAGAGCATCCCCGTTGTGGATTTCTGAAACTTATTCGAAAAGCAAGTGCATGTGCAGTACCTGGCTGCCCTGGCTGCACAGACCTCTCGCGATCCAGTGCTGCTGTTTGCCCAGTCCCTTAATGAAATAATTGTAGCATAAACCTTTATAACACATAATATTTGGAGAAAAATGAAATATGAAACATTTCTGTTAGGAAAAAAAGGAGTGATAGTACAAATCGTTTCAGTGAGGATGTTCAGTAAATATAGATGGAGGATTACAGAGAGCTTTTTTTACAGAGAGGTGTTGAGGAATGTTTTATAGAAAGTAAATGGGCAGTTGAAGTCCCTGATGATGGTAAAAGATGATTGTCAGGTTAAGGATAATGTTGGTCCTTGCTTGCATCCTCTGTTGGTCCTCTTTGCATCTTGGTTTGTTGCAGAAAATAAGAATATGATGTGTGTTGTCATTTACTATTATAGACAAACTTGCAGTTGTAGCCTTGCCAATTTCAAGGCCAAAAATGAGCAAATAAAGCGGCAGATAGACCTTAGAAACATACGATGTTTTTTTCTGTAAGTCCTGCTTTTTAAATCTTTGGAATTTGTCAACTCAGACTAACTGCAATGACTGAAGACATGGATTTTCTTTTTCCCTAAGATATGTTTAAGATTTTCATGTCTTCAGTCTTCTCACCCAATCACAAGACAAGTAGCAAAGTTCTGCAGTCTCTGACATTTCATTAAAATGAAACCTGTCATTTTCAGATTTCATTTTTACTTCTTCTGCTCTTTGTGCATGGATACAAAGTTTGACTTTTAATACAATTCTACAGAAGCCTTAAATATTTCCTCATAAAAGTTATTTTGGAAACTATTTCATGCATATTTAACATAGCTCTCAGTTCTTTGTATTTATCAGTTCCCCTTTCATTGTTGTCTTAAATTATAGAATTGTATAAACTTGAAACAGACGATTTCTCCCCAGACCCTGCTGTGGTGAGGGGGTTTCAGGAGGTGTTCATTATTTAGGTGTTTGCATCTCATGCTCAGTTAGCTCATGTGTTACCTTTAATGCCCTCTGGAACATGCACTGCCAGTGGTGGTGCTGCCCACTGACTGCTATTGAATAATCCAACAGCAGCAGCTATAAACTTTCAGCATAATAAATTAACAGAGTTCAGCATATGACACCTTCTCCTCATGCAAGGGTAATGCTTCAGCTCTTTTATAAAAATAGAGAAACCACTACCTAACAAACTACTAAGGCAAGGCTTTGCATACAGTTATGTGCCAGGTGATGTTATGATATCTATCTAGTAAAATAGATGCAGCCTATTACACTGTTGTAAATGAAGTTAGTACTCAAATTAGATATCAAACAGTAGCCTGAGCCAAGTAAACATGCAAAATATATTGAAGTTAATGATAAATAGAGTTAGATAGTTAACGTGAGAAATGAATGAGTGCTGTTTTATAAGAACCCTCTGGGTAAGGCATTGCTTAAACTAAAAAAGAGTTGGAGTTAATGATTAAGGGAAATTTCATACTATACTCAAATAAGCATGTGGTTACTGTGCTCCAGGACATTTGTTTTTGCAAGAGAGAAGGAAGTTGAATGGAAGGAGGAAAACAATTTCTTGAGAAATAGAATTTATGGTTTCTTTCTGTTTGTTCATGGATTGGATTGTTATTTAGATGTTGCGACATCTTCAGCCTTTTTTGTGGAAGGCTTATCTCAAAAGTTGTCCACACTGTTTAATTTTACTGCCTTCTGGGGCAGCTGCAGAGTGACTGCTTTGGTGTTCATCATTGTTCCAGTCTCCTGCTCTCCTCCTGTAACTGGGATTACTGCCCTTCACGTTTCCATTTGGAATGGACTAGCTCTATGGAAGGGAGGGCGTAAGAAAGTTTTTCTCCTCTGCTGGCAGAGCTATGTTTACAGTGGATAGGGATTATTATTGGTTTTTTGGTTGAGTGTGGTGGAGGGAAGTTAGGATTGCCTATAATCTGCTGACACTCCTAGAAGCTCTGTTTCTTCTGAATGTTGAACTCTGTAGGTAGGCACATGCAAGCAAACTGAGTGCAGCCCTGGTTGTTCCTTCTGTGGCCGCTCTCTCGGGGTGAGCTGTGTGGCACTGAAGGTCAGGCACACACTCAGGTGGTGGGACAGGTTTCTCCTACACCTGTGGAGCCTGACAGCACCAAGGCCCTTTGTCAGACTGCTCTGTGCATGGGAGGACCTTGCCTTAGTGCTGGAGCTGTGAGTTGGTTTTGCTGGTTTTATATGGACATGACCTAAAAGATGCTGTTTGGAAAAAGATTTGGCCAGTGGCCAGCTTTGCCTAGGAGCTGTGGTTTCAGTTTCCTTCTCTGCAGAAAGCACCTAGTGAGATCTGCACTGGTACCAACAGAAATGGTTGGGCAGAAGGTAAATAAACTACAGCACTGCTGTGCCTGCCCACATCTTATCAGGGCTATCAGTTCCTGCCTAGCACTGCCTATGAAGTGCACTCCTAATCAAGATACAGCTTCCATTGTGTGCCAGGTGTTCATAACATTATTTACCTGACCAAGTGTGTGAGACAGAGGTTAGGAATGAGTGGTGGGGGTGGAAATTCTTGGTGCTGTTGTTGTTGCCCTAGATAGGGAGCCTGTGTCCTGTGCAGGTTCCTGTGCTGCTGCTGAGCTGTGCTGCCACAGCCCAGAGCAGCTTCTGGGTCAGGACTGACCTGGGGCTGCCATCAACTTCTTTTTAACTTGAGGATGGTGAGAGGCTGGCACAGCCCTGTGGATGCCCCAGCCCTGGCAATGCCCTTGAGCCTGCAGAGCTTTGTTACAAGGAGTGTGTGGGTGTGAGGCCTGATGGTACAATTGTCTGGGGAGTTATTTATGATGATCCCAAATATAGCAGAAAACTCAAAGGCACATTGAACAAATTCTTAGTAAGGAAATAAATAGCACAGGCAGTGTTGGGAAATGGAGGAGCAGAACAAGCAAGGAAAGATGACTGTGGGCATGGGACTGGGAGGAGTGGGAAGTGTTTTCCTTCAGCCAATATGTTGCCAGATTGTCAGTTTGTATAATGGATGAATTTTAAAGTTTGAGTGCATGAGTTGCTTAGGATGGATGTGAGGTCAGAGCAGATGCTGCTGCTTCAGAAAGTCACTGTGCAGTTTATTTGCTTTACATTTGGAGTAACAGCTGTGTAATGTGAAGGATGTGAGGAATTGTTTTCCCTTTTTTTTTTTTTTTTGATTCAGATAGAGCTAAGCACTTGGACTTGCCCCTGAAATCAAAGGGTACTTTTCACCTCAGTAAAGTGGTTTTAAGGAATCCTAGATATTGAGAAATTATTTTTAAAAAAATACATTTTTGCATGGTTTTTATAGTACAGTTAATACTAAATCAAGGGCTGTTGTACATCTGGGAGTTCACCAGGTTTCAAGGTGAGATATCTTTATCTCCAAGGTAGAGATAAAGTGATCTACCAATTATCACAGAATTAAGAGTCTCGGATTTAAAGTGATCCAAGGTGGAACCCTGGTTATCACTTTAAATCCGAGACTCTTAAATCTGTTATACTTGAATACCATTGTTGTTTCTTGAGGACAAAAACAAATGTACTGGGATTTGCAGGATTTCCTTCTGTGTATATTGATGTGACTATTGATTCCCTATAGTGCATTGCTGCTTCATCAGTAGGGCATCTTATTTTAAAAACATACTTGTAACTTTCCTTTTAGGTTTACAAGTTTTTATTTCTTTTAAAGGTCTTATTGTAAACTCATTGATCTGGCAATGACAGCTTTAAAAGTCAAAACTCAGAGCAGAAGACCTGTATCCATACCTGTTTTACTTGAAGCTGTAATGATACTGCAGCTCATTGCATGAGTTTTGCTCATCACTTTTGTTAGTGTACAGAGAAAGTGCCCTTATTTCCAAACCCTGATGTTTTATAGCATAGATGTTTACTGGCAGTTAGAATATTAATATGTGTATCAATTTTAAAAATAATCTAGGTGTGCTTGAAAAACTGTGACATTAGAAACAAGTTAACATTGCAAGGACAGATTTAAAATAGCACATTACATCCCAGTACTTGTTCTCTTACAGCTTGTACTAATTAAGAGATGTTTAAATTACCATTTTAATAACACTGAGGTGGTGTTCTGTTCTAACTCTCCTTACTGCAAAAAATAAGATTGTAAGTGAGCAATACCCAGGCAGTTACAGAAATGCTTGTTTTAAGGTAGTAAAAAAAATAAACTTATAATAAATAAATGCTTTATTTTTAAAATATATGTTAATGACATATTTACTCTATCCCCTTCCTTTGTTGTAGTATGAGCTGGGCCAACATGTAAAAGTTTTGACATTAAGCTAATGGTTATGTTTGGCAAAAGTGCTCTTAGATTTGTACAGCAGACCTGGTTTTTGTTTGGTTGGGTTTTTTTTTAGCTATATTACAAGACACTGCAACCTATTTTAAAGGGAAGGTAGTATTAGTACAATCTCTGATCTTTGTTCCACTTGGCAATGTGCTTCACCCAGCTGCACAACATTTTCATTTAAATTATGCTTAGTAAGTATGACATATTCTAGGAGACAGAGGAGTAGACTGAAGTAGCATGAAAGGATGGTGCTTTTTAAAATAGTTTTTGGCACATTATGAGCTACAAGAAGTGCATCCTGCACCCCACCTTCACTGAGATTTTCCTCTGTACATGCAGTGGCTCAGTTTCAGTGGTTCAGTATCCAGTTTATACAGCTGCTAGTTTGGGTGTTTGCTGTGTAACTTCAGAGGAGTGACTGGAGTGCCAGTAGTGCCTTTGCTAAGGTTCTCTGTGACTGCTGCATGGCAGTCTGAGTGTGCTGGGCTGCAGGACTGGGCTCTGGTGCTGTCAGCAGTGCCCACTACACACCCACATGTGGTTTGACTTCCCTGGGGTTGGGCTTATTGGGGACTGAGAGCTTGAACACACTCATTTCTGTGCTGAAATTTTTGACCTTCAAACATCCTCAAAAAAAGTCAGAGCATCCTCATGCTGCTGCTTATTTCCTGAAGTATTTCCTCCCATCCCCAAATAGTTTTGTTTTCAGCTGTGTCTCTGCTCACCTTGGCACTGTTGTAATTTATACATCCCTTGTATCCACCTACTCAGCTCATTGGCAGAGTAGCCCCTAAAATAGCTGTGTAACTGCCCTTCTTGGTAAGTCACCCCTGAGCTTTTTTAAGGGCCTTAAATGCAGAAGTCCTGCTCACTGAAAAAAACCAAACATTGGCATAGAGAGGAACTGAAAAAGTTATAATACTGAACGTGTAATACCACAAAGAGAAAATCCTCTTCTCTGTTGGTAGTTTATAAGCATATTTATTTGGTATTTCCCACTTCAGGTACTGGGAAAAGAAATATAAAGCAAATAACTGATTTCTTCAGAGCACCTGTGTGCCCTAAGGCACTTCTTTTAAAGCTGCCAGAAAATCTTTGTCATGTACCACGGTAAGAGCAGCCCTAACACTTGTGTTAAATTTGCTTTAACAGTCTCCTCATGCAAGTGAATTCTCACTGTCCCTCAGTTGCACAGAGGCTTTTACAGACATCAGTACAGCAGTGTTTCTGACTTTTAGCTTTTCCTGTGATTGTTTTTCAGCCTGTCCATGTCCTGCTGTGGCACCTGAAGGCGCCCAGCTGCAAACTGTGAGTGTCTGCCCAGTGCAGCAGCTCTCACCACGAGCCTGCTGTGGGCTCTGGGGGAGCCTGGTGCCCTTCATTCCCCCATCTCTGTGTTCTCCACAGCACCACTGGGCACACCAGTTGATTCCTGTGCTTGAATTTTTTGTAGGAGGTACTCTGCCATAACATAAGAGCTGTCCTTTGTGGTTCAGGGGAAAATGTACTGATTAGCTTGAAAAAATCAAATCTCCTGCTGGTCTTTAAAGCTGAAGGTGTGCTGTGTTTTTGGAGATTGAGCAGGTGAGTTGCCCCTTCTACATCAAACTTTCTCAGCTCCATTACAAGCCTCCTATACCACAGTGTTTGCTAAAATAAGAACTTTCTCAATTACATTTTGTGTTCATATAGTGATTGCTTATCTGGCAACAAGTCTTGATTGTAGATGTTGCAATTTACAAAACAGTAATTTATTTATTAGGTCTGTTTCTGTGCACTTGAACCAAAAAGTACACTAAGAAGGATGTAGTTAGAGAAACAGAAGATTGTAAATAATGATTACTGTCAGTTCCTCAAAAGCAGTGAAATACAAAGAGCACTCACTACTATCAAGTTGGGCAGGTACTACAAAGTGTTTGCTCTAATTTCACCCTGTGTTGTAGTTCATCATTTTATTGCACATGATTATGGCAGGTAGCACATGCAGCAGAATGAGTCTTTGCACATTTAAATGTGCACTGACACCACTGTCCTGTTGAGTAGGTGGGGCTGAAGGAAGCTGGTAAGAGCACAAGGAGTCTGTGTTGTCCTGGCTAGTAAGAGGGTGCAAGTGTCTGTCTGAAAAAAAAAGGCAAATTGATATAACTGGTTGGATTTACTGAAACACTTCACCTTGTCTAAGTGATCCATTGGGTACTTGGTTGTTTCCTCCCCAGCAGCATACATGCAATAGTTCTGGAAAAGATCAAATTAAATTCAGTTTATCTAGAGCACATGATAAGTAGAATACACATTGAGTCATTCTCCCATTTGTTTTGGTAGCTAGAGGAGCTGAGCAGCCTATGAAATATCACTATTTCAAATATGCCAGTTCAGTCTGAGGAGCTGGACACAGTGGATCACAGCATGCTGAATGGCTCACAGCAAAATCCCAAAAATTTGTGAATGAGGGCATTGCTCTCATAGCTTAAGCTGCCAGCTTGGCAGCCAGCTACCACTCAGTCACTTTGGATTAGGAAAATTACTAACTCCTGACCTTCCACAGGCAAAACAAAAATTATGCCTGTTAAGGTATTTTGGAGTGTATAAAATGAATCTGCAATAAATTTTTTTAACGTGGCTAGGTATGGGGGGGTTGGGCTTGGGTTGGGGTTTTTTTGGCTTTCAGTAAAGATAAAAGTGGATTATGTATCATGGTAGAGCTTCTGGTTGCCTTTTTTCCCCTCTAGTTCACTTCCATGGATGCACTAAGCTTGCAAAGGCTGCAGCCAGCAGTCTCACTCTGGCTGCTGCTGAAAGTTTAGTTTTACAAACAGTATTTTCTATAGTTATGTAGAAGAGTAAGCCACATTAGTGGTAATGTCAACTAAGAGCAAAGTGACACAAAAATATTAAAAAAAAATTAAAAAGAAGGAAGAGATCTTGGTTTGTGGTGCCTATGGTCTTTGTGCACCAGATGTAGAAGTAGGAAGGACAGAGTAGTTTCTGTCTGCTCATGGTAACTCATTAGTTTGTCATTCTGCACGTTACTTTCCATGAAGGCAGCTGTATGTACTGCTGATTCATACTGTGTATTTATACAGGGTAAATGAATACTGAACTTGATGGCCTTGGTTTTGTGCCTTTGTTTGATAGATGCATTTGATTTTCATTATGAAAATGGATTATCTGTTTATTTTATAAGCATGCAAATACTTCTGCATTTTTATGAGCTCCTCTGTTTGAGCAACTTAGTCAAAAGTGCTTTCCTTATGAAATGCATTGCCACAGGCAAGAGGAACAGCTAGAAAGTGAAACTCAGCTTGCTTGAGTGAAAAGCAGGGTGAGACAGTGGGGACTGGAATAGGACTCAGAGCAAGGTTATGCCTTAGAAAACTCTGCAGAGCATTCTCCTTGTAGGAGTGCTGCATTTTGCCATTCTGGGATTGCCAGTTCTCCATCTGGCTCTTTCAGGCCTGCTGTTCTTGCATGACTTTCAATAACAGTACCTGTGCAGAAAGTTTTACAGCTCCATGAACTCAACTAGGAGGAGAGATGATAAACACCTGGCAGTTTCTGGCTGACATAACTGCAGGAAAAAACCCTCATTGTAGCCCTGAATGAGTTCAGGTTATTTGCATGCTCAAAGGTGGTTTGATGAATGATTACCACATACATTTATTTCTCACTGTGCTGTGTAAGACTCTGTCCTGATCATATTACCACACCAGATGTTTTCCTACCTTTCTGGGTAATGGTCTGTGTCCAGATGTGGGTTTAAAAGGTGGGAGGATGTGTTATTCCCTGAAAGGCAATGGTGGCAAAGGTTTCTCTTGTCTGTTTCTCTAAGTAGATCCATTGGTGTTCCTCAGATAGAACAAATAGTTTGAGACATTTTTTACATATTACCTCTTAGCTTTTAGTTCTCCTGGTTAGCTGAAATGAGATTTGCATTTGTAACTTGGATAGCATTAGGTAATTTATCTTTCAGAAAGGTAAGCTTTGACTGGTGGGTTGCCTGAGCTTTACTGTTGAGGCTGTTGAAAGCAGTCTGATGCCAGATTTAACCATCCTGAGTACACATGAGAACTCTTTGTCTGGCGTGCTTTCGGCAGCATGGTACATCATTCAAACTCCTGAAGGTGCTCAGAACATAAAACTGAGGTGAAAATTAAACATGAGAATGTAATGAGTTTCTAATGGTTTCTAATGCCCTGACATACCCGCTGTTCCATGTTTCAAGGAGCAGGTAGTGTTTGTACAAATGGCACTGACAACCAGCACCTGACAAAGCTCTGTTACCAAGCCAGGAAAGGTTTGGGTTGAGTGGTCTGTTCAGATGTGTTTGTAACTTAAGAGGGCCTAGAAATTTCACTATTTTATGTTTTTCTTTTCTAGATTTTTTGTGAGTTTATCAACCTGCTTACCCAGATACATTCAATTTGCAGTTCTGTTCAAGGTAAAGTGAATTGTGTCTGCTAGTGAGCAGCAAAATAACAATAACTAGACAATAGTTGACAATAACTAGAATGGTCCTTAAATAACCCTTACTTAAAACTTCAACAGGGAACTTTGTCCTCCCATCACTGTAAGGATCAATCTGATAGACTTGAAATGGGGACTGTGTATTTTTAAGTTGAATTAGAAACATTTTCTGATAGTGTTAGTTTTTTGAATATCACTGCATTTGTTAATAAACTAGATTATTAATTGTTTTTTATTACTAAACTATGAATTGTTGTTGTGATACACTGTGTCATGGTAAGGATTTTTCAGTCCCTTTTTCAGAACAAAAAGTTCCTAAAAATAAGTTGAAAGAATGGTCAGTTTCCTCTTGAAACTTCCTTCAGAATTTGTCTGAGACCACTTTACTGTCTGTTTAGTCTAGTGCTGCACATTTTTTTCTTCTGCAGTTGCTACTGTGACTGCTGCTTTATTCGAACTCAAAATTACCCAGATAGCTAAATAAATAACAAAAGTCATGGCATCAAAGGTATGTGCTTTGCTGCAAATAGTCACACACACTTTATCTTTTGGACTGTCAGGATCTGAACAAGTTTTCTTTCAGGAAGCTCTGTGGCTGTGCTAGCACCCAGCTGTCCTGTGCTGGTGTGTTTTTTACTGAGGGGTGGGACGTGGGCATGGGTATGGCCATGGAGATGTGGTTACACAGCTCACTGAGCAGAGGCAGCTCCAGCTCAGGCCTGCAGTGTGTGCTCCTCTGCTGCTTTGCAAATGGCACTTGGATATTTTGGGCTGAGAACATCAAATGCTTCTGCCTTTGCAACCGTACACCTTAAACTCTTTCTTGTCTGTGAATAAGAAGTGCAATGCACATTTGTTGGGGGGTGGTAAAGTTTAAAACTTTGGTCTTTAAAACTGTTTCAGAGGTATTTTTTCACTGCATATTTTTTTAAGGCATCTTGAAGAATTGTGCTAGTTTCTGCTGTGTTCTCGTTAGTATGAATGATTATGTTCAGAGTACTTTTGAGCAAAATATTGTTAAGAGCTAAATCTAAAAACTTGAATGTGCACTTTGCCTTGTAGGGGAAAATGTAATTTGCAATGAGATTTGTTTGGTCACCTCACTTCCTCTTTGAAGTGCAGATAAAAATCAAAGAACTGTTATGAAACAGTGCAGCAGTAAAATTGCCTTCCTTGGCAGAAAATGCCAAATAACATTATTAACAGAAATGTACCCTAAAGGTATCTTGGTCTACCATAAAGCACATGAAAGTAGCAGAAGGCAAGTTCACTCACAAAAAGTTTAAAGTCAGTTCAGCAAAAAGTTGCAGTATGTAGTCCTGTCTTTGAAAAGTTACAACTTGGGAATTCCATGTGTGGATCCAGAGATGATGAATATTTAGAAATTAATCTAGCTGTGTTTGCCTAGAAACGAATGGGGTAGGTTCAACACGAACCAAGCAATAGACTGTGCTTCAGTTTTGCATTAAAACTACAATAAAATGCAGTTCCTTAAACATGCAAAAAACATCATCACTTTTTCACTGGAAGATACTGTGAATCTGTTCAAAAGATTAAACTGTGCTTGCTCCCAAGGCTCTTACTGTTTATTGACCCTCAAAGCATTTGTATTACACAATGAAAATGAGAAATAGAGATGACTCATGCTTGAAATCTCAGGAGCTTCCATCTCAAATGACCATGGGTGGGGGCAACTTTCTTAAACTTGTATTTTTTAAGTGCACACCCAGTCATCTGTATATCAGAATGTCTGCAAGGAGAGAATTTCTTCAAAATGCAAATAAGAAAACTAAATAAAAATTAGCTTTTCAGCTTAGTCAAACAAGGGAGGAATTTGCATTTGAATGGGAGCTCCTAAGAGAAAAAGGAAGGTGTATTTTCCAGCTCTAGTGCTCTTCTTGTTGACTGTCCCTACAGAATTTTGGAAAACTCATACAAACCTTAGAAAAATCTCTCCCAGCCTACAGTACACTTCTTGGTAGACAAAAGACTACTGGTGCAGTACACAAGAAGGAGCATTTACTCTCCCCTCTTCCTTTTTTGAGTATGCAATTAATTTCACTACCTAAATTATGACCCCTGTCTGAGAAGAAAACACCCTAATGTGAATGATGAGAGATGATGGAGTTTCTGAAAAGCAAGGAAGGTAAATGTAAGATCAATGGCAGCATTTCTTGCCAAAATGAAAGCTGAAGAGCCAGTCAGGCTCCCAGGAGGAATGGAGAGTTATATTTAGAACTTGGACAAGCATAAGTACATTTTCTGTGGATCAAATTCTGAAAAACACTTACCTAGGGAGATTATTTTCTCCATCTTTATTTGCAAAACAAAAAGCACATGGCACCCTAATTTCCTTACATTGTCAAAGGCTGTCATTGAAATGATCATTGGAAGCATAAGAGGGGGAGATGAGCACCCTAATTCTTGAACAGTGAATTTAAGAATTCTTAAATAAAGCATTTGTCAATGCTTATGTTTCTGGTGCTGACAATATCTGAAAATAGATAAAAGAATGTCACCAGGCCCAGGGATGCACCTAGCAATTAGAAGCAAAAGATTAGTTAGGAAATATGAATGTAACTTTTATCTGCAGTATCCAGTAATATGGCAGAAACAGGAATATTAATCTGGCTTTGAGAACTGTAAAACACTGTGATGCCCAAAAGATGGGCTGGAAGTAAACCCCCACAGAGCAGTGTCTATAGAGCAGGTTTGTGTTTATTGCAGTGCTGAGTGAGGGCGATTTCTCCTCCTAACTCACCCACCTTTGTCAAGTGCTGTGGTGCATTTATACAGTCAGTGTGGCTCAGTGTCCCTGCAACACCATCACATACACGCCAGAACTAATTTACATGGTGTGAGCTCATGGTTATTAGACAGTTCTTTTGCACTTGTGCCTCCCCACTTTGGGGGTTGTGGGAGATCTTTGATGAAGGCTTCCAAAGTCGTCTTTGCATCTGAGCTTTTCAACTTTGTCTTTGGAGCATGCACAATTATGGTGTTCCTCTGTGTGTCTGGTCTAAATTCTTTGTTTTGTGGCCAATTTGCTTTACATTTGCCAATTTGTCATTAGTGCTATACCCACCTATCTCTAAAGCTATCCACCTGGTGAGTTTTTTCTTCTTTTTCATCTATTCAGCATTAAGCAGCTAGTTAACCATATACTAGTTACAGTATAGTATGTACTAGTTATAGTGTAGTATATACTAGTCAGCCATTACATTGATAATTTTTTCAGGTTATATAGGTATACATTATATCAGGTTACATAGGTATAAAAGTTAGGATTCAGGTTATACAGGTATATAAAAAGTCATGATTTAGCTTGTATTGATAACAGGTTATATTGATATCTTATAACTCAAGCTATATAAGCACCTTGTAACTCTGACCTAAGTTATATAGGCACCAACTGTACATCAGTTATTGAGTTTCATTGTGCCCTGAAAATGCAGGGGAAGATATGGCAGATAGGGCTTTAAATGTGTAAGTCTCAAATTGATTTGATCTACACTCTCTTTTTGTGAAGTAGTTTGCTACTGAGAAAGAACTGGAAAATAGAAGATGATGATAACTTAAATCTCACTTGTTGGATCATCAGAGCCATGCAAGTCACAGCCTTTCCACTGCTAAATGCTTGTGTAGCTAAACACAGGCCTAGCCAGTCTGTCCATTGTATATTTACTGTGTGTGGGAGGGAGGATTATCAGTTCTTCTTTGGCTGTTTACAGAGCTTTTGCTGAAGTCTTCTGTGGCCACATGTCCTCTGAAATTTGTCCTTGCTTGTACTGTTTGTCTTTTCGTGTCCTTGTTTAAAAAAGTTGGGTGGAAACAGTACATTTATCTTTGCTGTTGGAACAGCAGAGTAACATTTGTCATAATGCCTGATGAGACAGGGGTATATATTGAGGGATTAGACTGAAATACTTTATTACTATTGAATATGTATTTTCTTTGTATTTTTTCCCTTTAGTCCAAGTATATTTTTTAGATGCTGGTAATAACAGTATTTTTCAGTTGCTTATTTTCTCCTTTTCCATCTTCTTCTGGAATACCCTCTGTCCAAACTACCAGTTTGTAGCCTAGTCATTAACTAAAATGCCAGTGAAACAGAAAGATGTCTCTCAGTTCCCTTAGCACAAAAAAAGATACTGAAACAGCTGTGTTTGTCATCAGTGACAGTGAGTGCATTCACAGTGCTGAGTGGAACTCAGATTGACCTGGTGATTTTCTGCCCTGCCCTGGTGAGACCCAGCCTGGACTGTGGCACACAGGTCTGGCTGTGCAGCCTGGGGAGGATTTGGAGCTGTGGGAGCAAGTCCAGAGGAGGCCATGGAGCTGCTGAGAGGGCTGGAGCTGCTGCCTTGTGGGGACAGCCCCAGAGAGTTGGGGCTGCTCACTGGGAGAGACCTCACAGCCCCTCCTGGTACCTGAAGGGGCCTTCAGGGGAGCCCGAGGGGCCTTGTTGTGGGAACTGTGGTGACAGGAAAAGGGAAAATGGGTGCAAACTGAAAGAGGGAAAACTTAGGTTAGGTAATAGGAAGAAATTCTTTATAGGGAGGTGGTGAGGCACTGGACAGGCTGCCTAGGGAGGCTGTGGATGCCCCATCCTTGGACTTATTCAAGGCCAGGCTGGATGGGGCCCTGAGCAACCTGTTCTGGTGGAAGATGTCCCTGCCCAGGGCAGGGGAATAGAACAAAATGAGCTTTGAGGTCCATTCCTACCCCGAACATCCTATGGTTGTGTGGTTCTGTGACTCAGCCTGGGCTGCACAGAGCAGAGCTCAGGCTGGGCACTGCCTGCAGGAGAGGCGGCGCTGCAGGGGGAGCCTCAGCTACTCGGGGCAGCTTTGCTGGAGCTGGAGACAAAGAACAGGTGGGTCAGGAGGTGCTTTCCCGGTTCTGGGTAGGCTCAGTGGACACTTTTCAGTTGTGAAATCTTGCCGTGGCCTTTAGTGTTCTGCCTTTGGGGCATACAAACAGCTCTTACCCTTTCACCAAATATTTGCTTGCACTCATGTTACAAATTAGGAGAGAGGTTTCACACCCAGCTCTTAGCTAATTGAGAACTACTGGCTCAGTGTGGCTGGGCTGGCTTGCACTACAGTACTTGTTGCAGAAATAGATGTTTGACACTTAGAAAAGGATTTTTTTTTCCGATTGGCTTTAAATGCATATATGTTCTGAGGTAGTAAGCAGAAGCAATGAACATAAAGGACAACAGTAATATTTTCCCTTTTCTCTCCAAAATATTACCTTTGCTATTAGCTGAGTAAAATATTGTATTAAGCAGCAGTATTTTTTAAACAGCAGTAAGAGAAACACAGTTTCCTAAGGCTATTTGTGATTTTGCTATTTCAAGTAGAATGTATGTATTTAAACTTGTATCAGGATCCACTACAACTGATTTCCCCTCTCCCTGTTTGTTGGGACATAGGTAGCAGTATTTACACTGTACAGGCATAGTGAGAGCTCTCAAAATCTCAGGCTTTGAGCTCTTATTGCATTGCCAGAGCACAGAAGTACTTCTGAAAATTGGTTAGGTTTGGTTAGGCTTTCTCTGGATTTTCACTGCCATTTGTGATGTACCAAATGTGCAAGAGGAAGATACGTAGAAATCTGCCTGTGAGAAAGAAAGAAAAATGAACTTTTTTTCCTATGAGTAACTTGCATTAATATTGCTGGAGTTTGTTTTTATAAAAGCACCGACATGATGTAAAAACTGAATCATTTCCTTCAGTTTCTTTTCCTTCAATCTTTGTAACCCCAACTAAGCTGTAATTAGCCACCAGATTCTGCTAACTCTTACTGTTATTTCATCACAGTCTTCTCAGCTGTGGAAATGTTCTCTCATTCTTGTGTGTGTTGGGTATAAATCTGGAAAATCAAAACTTGTAGGAAGCCTGACACTATGCACACTCATTTGTTTATTGTGATGCATCTTCCTTGCTATGTGGAATTTCTTACCCTTGGAGTAATCTCATTTTGTGTCATCTCTTTTTGAAATCCCAGCCTTGTTCTGTCCTGTACCGGAACAAATTCAGGACGACTAAATACGAACTAAGTTCCTTTCCAAAAGCTGACTAACTGAACACCCACATACTTAGGTCAACTCAAATTTATTTTTTTTTAGTGTAAAACCACTTTTCCAGTTACAAATCCTGAATGCTCACTGTGGTTTCCAAACTGTTTAGATCTGCCTGGATGCTGGAGAAGTTGCAGAAATGGTTGTTCCTTACTCATACTGGATTGTTTTGGACAATTTCAGAACTTCCTGACAGGAGTCAGCCCTGAGCACTTACACTAAAGTCAGAATTGTGTCTCCATTTGAAGTTGGCAAGAGCTCAAGGAGCTCTGGTGCAGAGGAACCAGACTTCCTCTGGTGTTGCTTTTAAACTAAAAACAATCTGCTTTGCAGATTGCAGATTTCTTCACAAACTAGAACACAATCCTTTTCCTCTCTAATGTCATCTTCCTTACCAGATTACTTTCCTAACACTATATTTAAAGCAGACAGAAAATGAAGTTGTGTTTTCTTCCAAACATGCTATTTCATAGTAAATTGGATCCCTGGCAAGCTTTTTAACACCAGAGGAAGGATTGTAAGCAGTGTTGTTGAAATACTTACACTATTAAGCCTTTAGAGGGTTTTGGGCTTGGGCTAATTAAAGCCTTTCCTAGTGATGATAATAATTTGCTGCCTTATTAACTGCATAGGATAAAATTTCTAGCTACAGGTACTTAATTTGATTTTGAATTACTCTTAAAAATTCTAGTAGTGTGTGTAAATGCTGAGTAAGTTGATTCTGTTCAGTTTGGAGAGTCAAATGCAGAGAAGATTAAGGCATTTCCTCCTCTGAGAATAGTCACTTCCAGAGGCATAAACTCTCTGTTCCCCATACACACTTTTGCTCTTACTTAGTCCCATAATCTTTTGTGACTATTTAAAAGGGTTTTTTTTCTATATTAAAAAATATAATTGCTAGTTGTTTCTTAGATTTGAGGTAAATTAGGAAGAGAGGAATGTCTCTTCTGTTCCAGAGCATGTGCTGTGATTTCAGACTCTGTTCTGTGACCCTGGCTACAGGACAGGAATAGAATGTTGTGTATTATCTGCCTGAAACTTTTATTTAAGGATATAAAAGTGAGATTATACTTAGATAACATCTCTTCCATCTCTGGCAGCCCATAAAGTACAGTGTCAGTCAGGAGTAAACTTGGACTGTAGAATTTTTGTAAACACCCAGCACATAAAAGCTGTAAGTGAAACATTTCCTCATGAGTGAGGTTTCCAGCATGAACACTGTAACATGGCACTGCAAAGGTTAAATGAACTCCAGACCACTCAGAATTGATAGAAGCTGATTCACCAGAGGAAAATCCTTTGGAAATGCTGAAAACCAGCTATCTAGGCTCTCCTAGATAGATACAACATCTATTTTGGTTTGGTTTCATTTTTCTCGTAGCCATGCCTGACGTACGCTGCTCTTTCTGGGAACATGCATTTCCTGCACCGAGAACTGGAAGCTGCTGTTTCCAAAACAGCTAGATAAGCATCTAAAGAGGCTGCTTCTGTTCATAATAAGCTTTGTAAACCAATAGAAAATATTACATATTCTAAATATTTCAGTGTTAAATACCAGTTTTATTGTGAAAGTTTTCATGAATGCTAAATTTTATTTGTAAGGAATGAGGAAAGTTATGAAGAACATAACTGTTATACTTTAGTAATATGGAGTTGTCTTACCTTGAAGCAAGACAATCTTACCTTGTCCTTGGATGGTGCATTGACGTGAGCATTGCATCTCATCCTTCCTCTTAAAGTCTAATTAAGTAGGAGATTGAAGTCATAAGGTATAATTTGAGTAGCTAAGTTTGGCTTCTGACTGAATACAACTGGTATGGAGGTACCTTTGCACGTTGAGTATGTCAGTCTGTTATATGCAGTATATTTAAGAGATTATAAATATTTATTTAGCACGAGTTTGGGATGATCCTGCAATGGATCAAAATCACATGGAAATGCCAGTAATTAAAAACATTCTAGCACCTCTTCTTTATGCTTTAAGAAAAAATCTTTGTAGGAGAATATTGCAAGGGACATTTAACTCGGTTTCAGTCTGTGAAAACTGATTAAAATCTTAGACTTATGGGGAAGACCTTTAAAATATAACTAGGTTAAACATCAGTTAAAGCCTCTGCAGTAGATCTCTTAGAGCCTTATCTCTGCAGTTACACACAGCCATCTTTTATTACACTGGTCATGGGACCAAGGAGGCCTCCCTGCCTCTATAAACATGCTTTTGTTCTGGAAAGTCTTCTTTTACCTCAATACCCCAAATCCACTTTGTGTTCTCTTGGGCAATGTGTGCCTTGGGTAGTCCTGGGTTCCTGTTTCTACTGATATTCATCTAGCAAGAGTGACAAAGGGCTTCCTGTTCTGCCTTGAGAAGAATGAACCCTATGCAATATGAAAGTCTCTTCCTTGTCTTTCTGGGTTTCATTGGTAATTAAATTGCATTAAGCTTCTGTTCATAATTTTATTCAGAACATGTTGAAATACAAAAGGGAGGAAGTAGTGTCACATAAAAGTTAATCTCCTTTTTGGCAGCTTCATCTCTTGTCTGTCTGGTGTAGTTTGGAAGCTGAATCTTTTCCTGTACTGTAATTGCTCTCCCTTGTATGGGCTGTGTTGCACCTCTGTCTGAATTCACAGCCTGTGCTTCTTAGGGGCAGTAGGGTGGAAGTTCTAAAGATTCCTCCTTCTGCAAGGCAAAAAACATCCCAATTTCTAATATGTTCTTTTTTCTGTTTTACTGTAGGTCTAATCAACACTGAAAAAACTTCAGTGATCACTGAGATCCCTTGTAAGTACACTCTGTGTGTGTGTGTCTGTGTGTGTGTGTGAGGTTTGCATGAGCATGTTCAAAGGAAAAAGCCACAGTTGTCTTTTTGGGACTCACTAAGTTTTCCCAGTTGATGTCTCTTAAAAATTACAACTGATTTTTTCCAGGATAGAAATGTGATTCTCTTTTAAATTACTACAAATATATACAAATTAGCTAAGTTTTCTGTTTTTAGGAACACTTTTTAAAGTATTACAAATTAAGTTGAAATTTGAAAATGAAAGAAATGCAACCTTCCTCTCCTCCCTTTCTAAATTAGCCACTTCTTGATTATTAGCAGTAGTGTTTCACAGTGACACCACTTCTGAACAAGCTCCTGTGCAGCCCAAAGAAAAGCTGTGGTACTGTTTCACTGTGTTAAATAGTTTGCAGTACTCCAACAACTCTGCTTTTTATCCAAGCCAATGTGCCTGGTGATATGTTCATTGTTGGAAGGTGAGGAGCAGCCAGAGTTCCCCTGGGGTCTGTTTTAACTTGTAGCATTCATTATGTGTAACCATGGGTGTGTCCTGACATTTCCTTGCCATGTCTTTGAGCCATGGTGGCTTGTCTTTGAAATGCAGACTCACCTGCTGGTTTTGGAGCACTGAATTAACTGGGATGAAAGTATCATACA
Source organism: Zonotrichia leucophrys gambelii (assembly GCF_028769735.1). NCBI lineage: Eukaryota > Metazoa > Chordata > Aves > Passeriformes > Passerellidae > Zonotrichia > Zonotrichia leucophrys. The sequence continues at coordinate 8,269,966 of NC_088174.1, forward strand.
AGATTTGTGTTATAAACCAATAATCCCTCATTTTGGAGAACTGGAGCTTTGGAAAGTAAACTGATCTCTTTTCTGCTGAGGTTGATGGTGAAGCTCACCAGAGCAGAATAAACATGGACATTTTGAAAAGAATGTAGCATTCATTTTTTTTATAAAAAGAAAAGAATACTTCCATCCATACAAGTCCGAGCTTAGCTTAGTTTATTATACTATCATTCAATAGTCATTTTATTCTGTAGCTGTAATTACAAAATTAATGTGGAGGTCATGTTCTTTTAAATATCTGCAGATCTCTCAGTCTTACATTACCTTAAAGCTGTTGATATTGGCTACAACACAACTGCTTCTATTGAAATTCTCATTAAATAACCCACCAACCTGTTAACTGACTTCTGTCTGCTGTAAGTAGCAGTTGTCTTGTTTAACCTGAAATGTTAATTGTAGCCTCCCTCATCACCTGAGGGTGGCAAATACATTAATAAAGGATAACCACCCCTGCCTCACATGCCAGGGCTCTCTGGTCCCACTGGGCTGGCCCTGACTGGGGTTTGCTGGGATGGTTTTGTTTTTCTCCCATTCACCACCAGTCCTTATTTAGGCCCAGTTCTCCTTAATGAGGAAAGATTTCTGACATGCAGACAAAATCTTGCCAAATTGTACTTTATTTTAAATTGTGTTAAATTGGTCAGATTTTATTCTGTTTTCCATACTTGGAGTTTGAAATGCATGTATTGAAGTACTTTTTGAAATTGGAAAAGCAAATCTGCATAAGCCCTTTCCAAGAGTCTGACATTCAGAGCTGAAAAGTAGAAGATTAAAAATGCAGTTGCTGGAGCAAAGTTAATAAAGCAGTTTTGGAATATTATATAGTTTTTAGATTACAGCATGTAGACTTTTGAGTCTATGTACTATTTTTGAGTGTATCAAAATACATTTTAAGCTGAATAGAAGGTTGATAGAATATTCTGAAAAGCAGTAGAGCAATCTGCTGTACCTTTTCTCTGTAGTACAAATATTTAGTGGGAAAACAAGTGTTGACCTTTCCCATAATTACACAATTGTGTCATTACTCAAGTAGCTTAAACACAATATTATGTTGTGAAGGACAGGCTTCATCTCAACAGTCCTGAACTATTCAAACAGAAATGGTGGGGAAAAGTCTGTGAGAAGTAAATATTTGTGAATGCAAGAAACAAGTATGGAAAAGATTTGTCTTCTTTCATCCCCAGAGCAGTTCACTGCTCTGTTGTGCAGTGGTGCTTTTGAAGTGAGCTCTTAGAAGGACTAAAACTAATTAACTGACTATAATATTACTAATTTAATTATTTTTTCTTTCTTTTTCCTGCTCTCTGCTTGGCACTGGTTTTCGCCCGTAGGTGTCCACTGTTGGCTCTCAAAGGTTACTAAAATTTTGCAGCTGCTCTGAATCAGCTCTACCTAAGCTTCACCTCCTGTTGCTTCTCCCCACACCACTCTGCACTGCTGCCTTGCTCTTGTCTGCTTCAGAACTCCATGAGAGTTTCTCTTTTAAATAGCCACAATGAAATTTAGGCTAGAAATGTGTGCCATTCTCTTGCTGCCTGTGTACTTGTTAATCTGGTTGTACAGTGTGCTGGTATTTATTCCCTGGTATTTTCTTACCAATGCCAAGAAGAAAAAGGCTATGGCAAAGCGGTTAAAAGCTAAACCCATCTCGGACAAGCCGGGGAGCCCCTACCGCTCTGTCACTCACCTGGACTCTCTAGCAAACATAAACATCCCTGGAGCAGACACTCTGGACAAGCTCTTTGACCATGCTTTAGCAAAGTTTGGGAAGAAGGACTGTCTCGGAACCAGGGAAATTCTGAGTGAAGAAAATGAAATGCAACCAAATGGAAAAGTATTCAAAAAGGTAAAACTTGTCATTTTTTTCCTTAATTCTGACTTGAGTTTGAGCTGCTTTGTGTCTTGCCTCAACAATGCATGTCCCTTTAGAGATCTTCCTCAGTCATCATCTAATAAACCATTCATTTTATGGTAGTTGAGGAATAACAGAATATACAGGATGCACTTTTATTCTACTTCAAGTAAAATGAAAGCAAGTTCTTAATGAATGGCAGACTGTGTACTCATTACATTATACAGCAGCTCACATCAGCTGGTGGACCTATACCAGAAGCTTCTTGTCATGAAATTCCTTGTTTTTTTCCTCTCAAGTTAATTCTAGGAACTTACAGATGGTTATCCTATGAAGACATAAATGAGAAAATCACTCGCCTGGGGAATGGGCTGACTGCCCTGGGACTGACCCCCAGAAGCACCGTTGTGATATTCTGTGAGACCCGAGCTGAGTGGATGATTGTGGCTCTCACCTGCTTCAAGTACAACTTCCCTCGTGAGTGCTCAGCTTGGTTACCTCTCATGGGTTTTAGAGCCAGTTCTCAGCACAGATCTGGCTGTGAAGTGTTTGACTCTGCCAGTCTTGTCATTGGAGGTGTAAGAATTTCATAAATTCTCTGCTGATGGTCTGATTCTTAGAAGCTTTCAGTCTATCCTATGCTTTGTGGATGTCCCTAAAATTAACTTGCTCGTACTTATGAAACTGTATTTTATGATTTTATTGTGCTATGTTCTATATGTTAAAATGACAAAATGGTACACTTACCATTCAGGTTGTTTTAAATATTCTGAAGATATCAGTTGTATTTCTCCCCACAAAATGTGGGATGTTTTTACAGTATTTTCTGTCTGTATCCTAGATTATATATCCAAAAGATGAAATGGTTATCAGAAGAGAGGAATGGTGAACTTTTGTTCATATGATAGTCTGTGGGTGGTCTGTTTTGGTGACATTTGTAAGCCGCTCAAGTTCATTACAATTATGTATGGTTTTTTTTTTATTCAAGCTGTCAGAAATCTCTAATGGGAGTTAAACTTGGTGAGCTGCAGTGGTTACTGAGCACTCCAGTGCCCATTTTGCACACAGCACACTGTGAACCACAGCCTGGGTTTTTTGCTTGCACTGGGCTGTCTCTCTTTCTCCCAGCAGCAGCAGCAGCTGCCTGTGTGAGGAGCAGCTCAGAGTGTGCAGAGAGGCTGCTCAGGGGCAGCAGTGGAAGAGGTGAACTTCTGCTGAAGTAGGAGACTGTGGTTAATTTGGCCTGGATCTCTATACTTTGAAAGGCAGTGAGAAATAGCTGTATGATATTATTCTTTCTCCTGTTCTGCCTGAACCCTGTCTTACAGCACTGGTAAATTCCTTTAATGGTCTTTGGAGGTTTCAGTTTGAGATTGCAAATGATACTAAAGAATGGGGTTTTTTTTTTTTTCAGTAGAGATAATGGGGAGAGGTGAACTCCATTGTGGCTGGGAGGCACTTAATGGCATTCCTGTAGCCAGTCTGGGTTAAAAAAATCTGGCAGCATAAAAACCAGTCTGATTCCTTAGTCTGATTCTCTGCCTTGCTGCCATCACTAATTCCATGGAAGCAGGGAAAGTAGCTGACAGTGTGCAGAGAGCTGCCTGTAGCCATGCCCAGCTTTAAGCTGGTGCCCTGTAATGTCTGAGTGTTTCCTGTCCCCCTGAGTTGTGTGTCCCCCCCTGCAGAGAGCTCAGGGGCAGAACACCTGCTGTTAGTTGCTTGCTCTGGGATTGCTTTGTACATTATTGCTGGGGTTTGGTGCATCTGTTTGTTGTGATAATTTCTGCTATAGAAAAAGGAGAATTATTTTGGGAGGATGTAGATGACCATCATAGCTTCCTTCCAACTGCCTGACAACTTCAGGGCTGACTAAAAGTTATAGCCTGTTACCTAGAGCATTGTTCAAAGGCCTCCTACAGAGTGACAGTCTTGGGGCATCACCCATCTGTCCAGGAGTAAGGACCTGCTTCTTGCCCAGCTGTCCTCCTTGTTCCAGAAGTGTCTTGTGCCAAAAACTTCTCATCTGTTTCATTTCCAAATTAGAAAATTCCCAATTGAGTGCTTTCCAGTAAGCTAAGGCAAGAGCTTTTGCTTTTAGTTTTACTTTTACCCTTGTTTCATGTCCTCTCCCATCCCTGTGACAGTTGTCACTCTCTATGCCACCCTGGGGGAAGAGGCAGTGACCTATGGTCTCAACGAGTGTGGAGCATCATACCTGGTCACCAGTGTGGAACTCCTGGAGAGCAAACTTAAGGTAATGTGGTACCACCTTCACCTGCTAAAAGGAACCCTACAGTTCAGTCAGTACACTACTAAAAATTTCATTTCTCTTCTCTAGACTGCACTGCCACAAGTCTCCTGTCTGAAGCACATCATTTATGTGGACAAGAAGACGGTCAATAAATCAGAATACCCTGCAAATGTGGAGATCCATACCATGCAGACAGTAGAAGAGCTGGGAGCCAAACCAGAAAACTGTAAGTGAATCATTTCACAGAGGACTGACTAATCAGGCAGTGTTTGCACCTGTGTAGCAGAAAACCCCCCCACCCAGCAAAGGGTGGCCTTTGTCACCAACAAAAGTTGTGGCAGGTTGCCAGTTCATCCTCCAGCTCCCCTTAAATAAACAAAACACTTGTTTTATATCTTTTGTTCATGTGTCAGGATAAAACTTTGTTTTTAACTTGTAAACCATAACCAGAATAATTTAGTACTTCATCTTTGTTTTAGGATATCAAATAGAAACTGGTTTAATGTTTCATTTTCTGCTACTCTTACCTTTTATTTATCTTACTGTCACTATTTTTAATAAGAGGAGAAAGCACTTAAAGCTTTTTTGGTTTTTTGCTTGAAAATGTCCATTATCTTAACCAAGCCCTAGCTAAAAAGCACTTAAGGCTGGAGGAATACCAGTAACATTCCTTGCTCCATTGGGCAGCCAGGAGTGAGTGTAAACATCTGCTTTAAGGAAGGAAAACCCAACCCTGATGATCTGTTCCCCTTACATCAGCAGTCTGTAATTAACCAGGGCTCTCTCTGGAATAAAGGAGGAGATAAAGTGGCAAAGGAGCTTTGGGAAGCACACACTGATCCCAGCTGCTTATCTCTGGTCAGCCTGAGGTGCTGATGCAGACCTGCAGCGACCCTAAGGGCTGTTTTTTCTTGGGCTTAGTCTCTGAAGAGCCATGAAGGCTGATGATTGTCATCCTGAGAATAAAGAGAAGTAAAACAAAAATCTGAAGTCAAATGTTCTAAGCTTACTGCTTTTCTACTAAACTTGCAGTTTACCTGAGGAAGGTTTATTTAAAATTTTAAAAAAAATGTCAGGAGGGGGAGTTAAAAGGAATCTTACCTCTACAACCTTGGCTTTGAAAGACTGATGGACAGCAAAGCTGACTTGCAGCTTTTTGGGGTGTTGGTTTTTTGTTTTATTTTTCACTCATCTTGCTGTTTATCATCCATACTGTATTTCTTCCCTTTGCTGCCTTTGACAGTTTTATCTGGTCTTCAAAAGACTCCTTCTATGAAACTTTCAGCCAGCTATAAACCACAATGACAGAAGTGTCACCCAGATTGTGCAGATGCTCAAATACTCATCATTCCTTTCAAAAATGGCCTTCCCTCTCTTTCTCTTAAAACCACATGACTGCTCTCTCCAGCACTGACCATGCCACAGCTTGCTGTGCTGGCCTTCCATGAAGCACCTGTTTCATACTGATTCATTACAGAAATCATTTAAAAAGTAGATAAGAAAAGAAGAAATAACAGTTTTTCTCCTGAATTTTGTAGCAAGCATTCAGCCAAGCAGACCTGTTCCTACAGACTTGGCTTTAGTGATGTACACCAGTGGCTCTACTGGGAGACCCAAAGGAGTGATGATGATGCATAAAAACCTGATAGCTGGGATGACAGGACAGTGTGAGAGAATACCTGGACTGGGGTAAGAAACACTTTGTCTTGAGCTAAAACAACCTCCAGAAGAGTCACATTTATAGTGTCTGCTGCTGGCATTGTGTTACCAAGTTTCTTCATTTTATTGTGAGATCACTACTTTGTAATTTATAAGGAATATGTCCTGTGTGTGTGAACTTTCCTTGTTTGAAAAATATACCCTTCTAGCTGTTTTTTCACATTCTGCTTATATTTTTATTTTTATTACCCTTAGCTGTAAGTCTGTGATGGATTTTTGCACTTTTGAGTATCAGAGGATACCACTAGATGAGAGATTCCTGCTCTGGTGCAACTTGGGAAATACTTGTAGACATTTTCAGGCACCTCCAATCAGTTTATGAGCATGTCAGGGCCTAGCACTTCAGTGACCTGGAGACACCACTCTGGGTGCACATGCTGCAGAATCTGCTAAAGTACAGTTCAGTGAAGAAGTAGAAAAGTAATAAATTATGCACTGACAACAGTAAAACCAAGTGCAGATTCCTTCACATTAATGTTTTGGTGAAGTTTTTCATGGAAGTGTGTGTGTATTTGTCTCTGCATTCACAAAAGGTTCAATAGCTGAAATAAGCTCTGATGCCAGACTGCTGTTGGGAGAGGAGATAAACCCAGAGCTGCTCAGTGACAGCTCTGAGGTTCTTGCTGAGAAATCTCTGAGCTATGACTTTGTGAAACCAGCCTCAGTATTTCAGTAATCAGCTCTCTTTCTAGTAATGTATCCTAGAAGAAGATGACAGACAGGGCTTTGTAAATCATTGGTCATTATTGTAAAGTGTAATTATTTCATCCTTAATTTCATAACTGAAATGAAACCTCCCACAAGGAGAGGAAATAACAGTAAAGGACTAAGGAATCAGAGTTTCCTAGAAAACAGGGCAAATCCTGTAATTTGGACTGATTTCATTAGGGCAGATTTCCCTAATTTCACAGTTTGTTTATACACTGTGGCTGAAATCACACTGTCTTGTGTGCAGGAGAATAAGCTCACCTGGGATTCAGGTCAATCAATAAGTAATAACTAAGCACACAATAAAATGGTTAAATGGCATTTTCAGTCCACTTGTGACTCATGGTTAATTATTTTTTCTTTCCCAGACCCAAGGACACTTACATTGGTTATTTGCCTCTGGCCCATGTGTTAGAACTGACAGCAGAAGTTTCCTGCATCACTTATGGCTGCAGGATTGGTTACTCCTCTCCTCTCACTCTCTCAGATCAGGTGAGGGCTAGCAGAGCAGGGTGGGGAGCAAACTTCACCTTGTGCAGCCTGTTCTCTCCTTGCTCAGCCTCCTCCTTCAGCCCAGAAATGCTGGTGTATATGATACACTTCAGAAATGTACATTTTTTTCAGAAAATGATGCAAATTAATATCCCTGGTGATTGACAGTGGTGGGCTGTACCATATAAATTTGATTAAAACCTTTGCTTTTATGATACTTAGGAAGTCTAAAAGCAATCCTAAGAAATGCCTATAGCATTATCCCCTGGATAACAGGGGAAGAACAGCTCCTAACAGATCAGCTGAACTGTTTAAAGTGATCTTAAGTTTTGGTCTCACTTTATCAGTTCTTCATCCAGTTATTGCAGATCTTCTATTTGGTCCTTTGCCTTTTTCCCTTTAGCAGTTCAGATAAATAAGAGTGAAATTAGCCAGAGTAGATACTTCTGTATATTTGCTTGTAGAGAGATTCAAGTTCCCAAAGGAAGATGGAGGAGAAAGCAAGTACTAGAGGGAGGAAGTAAGAGAAAGATAAACAAAGTGAACCTGTAAAAGATTGAGTGTTTTGGTTGAAATAGATCATTACCCTTTCCTTAACAATGGGGGCAAAATGACACAGGAACAGGGGAAGATACTTGAACAAATTACATGCTAATATATCTCCTCCTTTTGTTAGTGCTTCAGTTTTCAAGCACTCTTTCCTTTTCAGCTTCATAAATTTACATTTTTTCCTTATTACAGTCAAGTAAAATTAAGAAGGGAAGCAAAGGAGACTGTACTGTACTTAAACCTACACTGATGGCAGCTGTGCCTGTAAGTATGCAGAAGCAGATATGTCCAGCAAAAAATTTCTGTCTTTTTATGTTAGAAAAGTGTATTTACTAACAGGTTTTCCTCTTCACATGTAAGTAACTGTCACTAACAGGAAAAGAGCAAACACAGACATTGCAGCTGTTGGTGGATTGGACTGATGAGCACAAGAGTCTGCCTGTACTAAAGCCAAGATCCTTTTTGATCCAAACCTGTCAATGTTTCAGTAGTTACAAGTGGTGTTTCACTGGGCTTCTGACACAAAAGGTCACAATCTGAAACTCCTTTTTGCAGAGGGACAAGCAGGGTGGTGCTGGCCAAGAGGGAATCCACTGTAGAAACAGGGATATTTGGCTCAGTCACAGACTCAGCATGTCAAAATAACACTGAGCTGAGTCTCTCTGCTGTTCTCAGGGCTGGCAGGCCAGGCTGAGCCTTCTCTCAGAGGAAAGATCAGGAGGCTGGAACTCCTCCTGCTTCTGCAGGTTCCAGTGCTCTGGGAGTGACCAGGCTCCTGCACTGCACAAGGCTGCCGTGCTATCCAGAAACTCCACAAATGTTTGTGTGTTCTGCCATCATGGGTGCTGCTTTTAGGATCCTGTCACAACTGGTAGCACTGGGTGTGCCACATGGTGGTGGGGAGTGAGTAGGAAGATGTAATCTAATTCAGGAGTACTGAGTTTTGGTTGGATCTGATTGTTCTGCAACATCTTAGAATAGCCAAGAGTTTTAAAATCAAGAAGTCACTTGCATTCTTTTGTTTTATAAAATCATAAGCACATAAAGAGGCTTGGTCATCTTCTTAATAATTAACAGAGTGACAATAAGTATGTCTGAGAACTCCAACCTTAAATTTATTACATGGAGAGAAGTCACATAAATACTTCAAAACATTGTGCTCCAAAACAAAGGTGAAGGAGCCAATCTTTAAACTTCTATTAAATACTTTACCAGCCTGAGCAGTGTTTTAGGTTCTGTGTATTTGGGTGACCATAAGCTTATTATTTTAATGGAAGTTAATCTTTGGTCTGGTGACAGAATTGTGGTGGATTTTTGTCAGATAATTAGAATTACTGCAACCATGTTTCTCTGACATTTGAAGAGCTTTCTTGGAAAAGGAAATGGTGCAATGAATTCTTAGTTCACTCCCTTGCACTTAACAATTGCTGTGGGTAAAGTACAGCATCAGCACTCCCAAGCAGGAGGGGAATATACCAACCTTTAGCAAAGAGATTGAGTTAAACTTGAATTTAAAGTTTTCTAAATCAGTTTGTCACAGTTTGAGTACAGGTTCAGGTGTAAATAGCTCCAAGCTGCACTGGTCTATAAATTGGCTCATTGATCACATGTTAAAAACATTGCACTTAAGCACTGCCTAATGTCCTAATGTGAAGATTTCACTCTTGTTATCAATTTTAAAGGAAGGATAGTTGGGGGGAGGGGGGTTACTTACGATATGAGATTTAACTTACACATGCCCATCTGTTCCATGTGATTTTTTTTTTTTTACACTTTGTAGGAAATAATGGACAGAATTTACAAAAATGTCATGAGTAAAGTTCAAGAGATGAACTACATTCAGAGAACTCTATTCAAGATAGGCTATGACTACAAACTGGAGCAGATCAAGAGGGGATATGATGCACCTCTGTGTAACATGTAAGTAGCATTCTTGGGCCAAGGGTGTGTTTTGCCTTGGGATCTGTTAGGACAGTGTAAAAGAATGATCCTCTGAGCTATCAGACACTCCTCATCTGCCATGCAAATAACATCTAATGAGTGACTGACATAGTCCCAGTTCTTACTGGAAACAGCTGAGATATTTCATGGTAATGACTAATCTTCCAAGCAGCTGCCTGGTTCATTTTCATTGCATTGCTTTTTTTTTAATGATAAAACTGGAATGTTTGTTAAGCTACGGGAACTCTGCCTCCTCAAGTGTTACACAAGAGGCAATGGGTTTGATTAGCCCTGCTGTCTACTAAAATCTGGGGAAGAGTTAATTTTGGGGGCATTCCAGATAGGAAGGGAGGAAGAAGGTTTGTCTCTTCTTATAAGAGTGGGCTGAGTGAATAATTTTTAATGCTTCTTCCCTTCTTTCCAGACTATTGTTTAAAAAAGTCAAGGCCCTGCTGGGAGGGAATGTCCGAATGATGCTTTCTGGAGGAGCCCCACTCTCACCTCAGACACAGAGATTCATGAACATCTGTTTCTGCTGTCCTGTTGGGCAAGGCTATGGACTGACAGAAACCTGTGGAGCTGGAACCATTACAGAAGGTAGTGAAACACCTGTGGAAATGCAGAAGTGCAGAAATAGATATGGATGGGTGTTTGGTGATTCCTAATTTTTTTTTAAAAAGTCAAAATACAGCTATAATGGTACAGCTGTAGTTCTACAGTAAAGCAACTTGAGATAAGATACACCCTGTTCATATTTCAAATAACAAAAAAATCTTGTTTTTCTTTCTTGTTTTCTCCCTAAGTTGCTGATTACAGCACTGGCAGAGTTGGAGCTCCTCTTATTTGTTGTGAAATAAAACTGAGAGACTGGCAAGAAGGTGAGAGTAGCAATTGTTCTGATTTCAGAGTAATAAATTCAGCCTCTGCCTAGCTGGTATCTTTGCCTATCTGCTTAGCTAGGTGTAACATATGATGAAATTGTTCTTTATTTCTGATAATAGTCATCAGCTAATGTGCTTTAACTTCAAACTGAAGTTTCAAAATATTTTCTTGGCAGAAGGATATATAAGGTGTAAATAATTGCTTGGGACTGTGTTGTTTTCAGGAGGCTATACAAATAAAGACAAGCCTAATCCTAGAGGTGAAATTATAATTGGTGGACCCAACGTCTCCATGGGATATTTTAAAAATGAAGAGAAGACAACAGAAGAGTTTACTGTTGATGAGAATGGCCAGAGATGGTTCTGTACAGGAGATATTGGGGAATTTCATCCTGATGGGTGTCTGCAGATCATAGGTGAGTCTCAGTTTTTGATACCTTAATATGTTACAAAGTATTGACTAACCATAATTATACACATGTTATTAATACTGCTGGCTTTGCCTGGGCTAATCTACTTAAGGTTACTTATTTACAGAATTAGTGTGAAACACATTTCTGGAAGTCCTCATAGCTGGAGTAAAATTTTGGAAGTGATGCCATTTCCTGTGACATTTTCATCATCTAAATTCAGCACATGGACTTTAAAGAATAAATACAAGATTAACTTTTGGATTCATTACAAAGTTTTAAAATCAGAGTCCTTTCCTACAATCTGTGTGACGAGAAGTGTAGTGCTATAACACTTTATACAGAAATCTTTATAAATTTGGCAGATTTTAGCTGCTTTCAAACATGTCCATTAACATTTGGCATAGCACAAAATACATAGGTGGTGTGTATGGAAATGAGTCTGTAGAAATGCTCAAGTTTAAATGAAATAAGGTTTGCTAACAAGGTTTTCTTTTTTTCCCTTCCCCTGCCTCCTAGATCGTAAGAAGGACTTGGTAAAGCTCCAAGCAGGAGAATATGTATCTCTGGGCAAAGTGGAGGCAGCACTGAAGAACTGCCCATTGATTGACAATATCTGTGCTTATGCCAAAAGGTAAGAGGGGTATTAATTTAGAAATTCTGCTTAGAGTAAACATGAAGTACAGGCTCTGATCCAACCCTCTCCATCAGAGTACCAGTTACTAACATGTCTGAAGAAGCACAGCTTTCCAGATTCCCTAAAAGCTGAAGAAATTACCTGTTTTTCTGTTGGCATTTCTCCTATCCAGATATGCCTCTGTTCCATCCCATCCCATCCTTAAACCAGTATATATCATTATATGTGGTTATATTTAGCATGTGTTCTGGCTGTCAGAATCCCAGTGAAAAGTTAATCTGGCCACTTTGCCCCTGATGCAAAGCTTTCCAGAGGGTTTTGGAAAGAGTCCCAATATATTCCCTCTCCCCTATGTGAGGGGGAGCTGCAGAGAAGTGGTTAAACCCCAGGTCTAGCTGGGGAGCTAAACTGAGACGTGCATGAATGAAATGACAGCAAAGCCTCATTCTGATCAAACCTGACATAAACCAGCTTAGAATATCTTCTAGATAAACCTTCAGATGTGAAGACTTGATGCACAAGAAGGGTTCTGTATGGTGGAATAACCTGGGCATTTGTGGGTCCAGCAGCAGGTAATTTACACCCTGAAATGAAGGTCTTGACTGAAGCTTTTTTCCTTCCTTCTCTTGTCATTCTGTGTAGTGACCAGTCCTATGTGATCAGTTTTGTGGTCCCTAACCAGAAGAAGCTGACAGCCTTGGCTGAGCAGAAGGGCATCAGTGGGAGCTGGGTGGACATTTGTAACAATCCTACAATGGAAGCAGAAATACTGCGAGAGATTAAAGAAGTGGCAAACAAGAGTGAGTACCAAGCACACCCTGCTGCCCATGGGGCTTACCCAGCAAAAACTGCATTATCCTCACTAACTGCTCCTCCTCCTGCCAGCTTCTCTGTATCTGCCAAAACTTCATGGTTTATTGAGGCAAAGACCACACAAAATTGTTCTATATTATCCCAGGAATTTACATAATACTGGTTGTATTGATTACTATATTACTTGTATTTTTTACAAATTATCTGAAGGTTTTTTCCATCTAAATTCTGGAGACAAGTTTCTTGTCTAATATGAAGGCCCAAAAGAGCTGTTAATTGGAAGAAAAGTTGCAAGGCATTTGCTGGCAAGGAAACCAGTTAAGCAAGAGATTTCAAAGCATTTTTTCCCCATACAACTTTGTTCCCTACAGCTTTGAACAGCCATGATCCTTGAGGTTGTAGAGGCTTAAAAGCCTGCTGCTCCTTGCTGTGGTACTGAAGGATCAAAAGTGTCATCAGTCCTTTACAGGACAAAAAAATGAACAAAGTCAGTGGGAAGAAAGTCTCTAAAGCATTGGCACCTCATACAAGGAGGCAGTAAAAGCTGCACTTAAGCACATGCTAAGCACTTTCTCTTAGGAGAATCTGCCTTTTGAAAATGGGAAAAGAAGAAGGAATGGCACTATTAAGTCTTACCTTAAAAAAAATAAATCAATCCATATGCTTAAAGCTTAGGTTTAAACACTTTAATCCCTGGCAGTTTATATCATTAATTGGGCAAATTACTATCCATATAGCTTTGTGTACTTAAACCCTTTGCTTTCTACATTCTTTCTGCCTTCTAGATAGTAATCTTCTATTGAGATACAACTTAATTATGTGAAACTTTTTTCAAAACTATTTTAAAGAGGTAGTTCTATGTTCTTAGCAGAGCATGATGCACCTTCATCCTGAGCAGGCACACATGTGAGTGTTGTGCAGCTCATGCCGATAGCAGCTGAAGTCAGAAAGGCAGAGGAGCTGCTGGGTGCCGCTGCTGCTGCCCCCCAGAGGCTCTGCTGGAATTCAGCTACAAGTCCATGGCTGTGGGCCCCATTCCCAGCCTGCCTGCAGGAGCTGGTAGCAAACTCCATGTGGTTCTGGGCACATGCAGCAGCTCCCTGGGCTGTTCCTGCTGCTCCTGCCCTTCCCTCCTCCCCTTTCTCCTGCCTTGCTCCCCCCTCTTGGGCTCTTACCTGTGCGAGAGAGAAGCAGCCCTGGTTACAGTGAGGCTGTGCATGTGCCAAGCCACTGCTTCCAGCTGAAGGGAAAGTAAGTAGCTAATGTAACAAAAATACAAAGAAGTCCCTTTATTTTGAACTCTAAACAGACTTCTAGGAATGAAAAAAATATAGGAAAGAAACATTCAACCAGGCAAAGTGTAGAAGTACTCCATTATAATTTAAATATGAAGCATGTCCTGCTGCTCTGAGTTAAGTGGTTATTCCATTCCTGTAACAAACACAGAACTGTAGATTTCAGTGTGTGCTTTTCTGGCAGTAGTCTCAGAGCTTCAGGCTACTCAGTCATTTGTTTCAAGCTTTAGATTTTGCATTGTCACATCCAATACAAGCTCTAAACACAGAGTGTGTAAGAGTATTTGCACACTAACCAGCACTCAGTGTTGGGACAGGATGAAATTTGCCTGTGGCCCTTGTGTAAGGTTATTTCATTAAGTAGGACAGCATATTATACAAGCTACAGGGTGCTGACGAGATTTTTAGGGAGCATGAATTAATATTTCATTTGGCTTTGTAATCACAGTTGTGCTTTTCTTTTTTCTTGTCCCCTCAGTGAAATTAGAAAGATTTGAAATACCCATCAAGGTCCGGCTGAGCCCTGAGCCGTGGACCCCCGAGACTGGGCTGGTGACAGATGCTTTCAAGCTGAAAAGGAAAGAACTGAAAAACCATTACCTCAATGACATTGAAAGAATGTATGGAGGCAAATAAACAGCTCAGCTGACCTGGCAGCTGTGCAGGTGGCTCCTTCCCATGCCTCAGTTTTGGATGTCTGCACTGTAGATATCACACATTCAAAAAATACACCAAATGGACAACTGTTTCTGTAGCTGCTATCAAGTAAACCAGAATCTCTTAGACTCCAAATTGTTAATTGTTAGCAGATTAGACACTGATGGTCTTCATAGAGTTTTGTGTGATCATCTCCAGTTTTGAGACAGACATCATTATGTGAAGCAGTGTGACCAGGTAATTGTAGTGTTTCTCTAGCATATTCAGACTGCTAACTACTTCTCTTTAACTTGTGCTGAAGACTGGCCTGTATTTCAAAGAGGAAAAATAATGTAATTGTGATGACTCTTCTGTCATAAAAGACACTTGTAATAAGATATTTCCCTCTAGCAAGGAGGGAAAAGGAATATCCAGTGTCTACCCTTCTCCAATTGAAAACAAAACCAAGACAACAGCAGTAGTCGAGAACTTGCTAGAGATCACTAATAACACACTGCTTGAAAATGGATGGATTCTTCTGCACATCAATATCTTGAATATTTACAGTGCCTACAAAAGAATAGACAGTACACTTACTGAAATAAAGGTGAACTGAAGAGCTTTCTAAAAACAAGTTATAAGAAATTTCACTCAAGAGCATTGAATTAACTATTTCAACTTCCAACTCACCAAACAGGTTTTTAATTGCCACTGCATTTTAATTCAAGCAGTTTCCACTGGACACAGTGTGTAAAAGAAAACAAAGACTTGTACAGCTCTGGGGGTGCTGATGAGAAATCAGTGCCTGAATGCAGAACTTGCATCTGGACTGGCAAACAGATGTGAAATTGATGGGCAGTGGTCTCTAAACAGACTTGAAACTCCGAGTTTTTAGAAGTGTTTGGTGGGTTTTTTGAGAGGTGGTTGATGTTTTTAAGGCAATGATTCTCTAGACCTTCACATACATGTGAGTACTGGTTACCTGGGTGTAACTCAGAGGATCAGGTTTTAAATGCCTGCATTCCTTTATGGAAGGTATTTCCGTTCACCTTTTAACTGTGCTAAGCATGATAAGGCAACCAGAAACCAACAGGGCTTTCCCTGTCTAGTCTTGTTTTACTTACAGAAAAGTAGTCTCTGGCCAGGGAATCTTTGTTTCCTGGAAACTTGTAAAAAGGGACAAATCACTCTACAGAAATTCATTGAGTTCATAAAAATGTTCTCTTATTAACTGGAAGTCACAGATGTGAAGAAGGAGGAAGATGTAATTTAATAATAGTTCATCATTTTGTGTGCCGAATCCTGTACTGTGTCTTCTTTTGAATTGTAACTGAGCTCCTGCATCCGTGTCAGCTCTTCACACTTGAACCATAAGTGCTGTAAAAAGTGCAGGCTCTTGATACTGTTCTACTTTGCACTTTCTTAATCGTTTTATATATGTTGCTTACATTTTGTACAGCTGTGGCCCTCAACTGCTCTATATTGCAAATTCATTTGAAAGTATTTATAGATTTCTATTCATAACATTTGTGTTGTGTATATGATGGTTAAAAAAACTATTTGGTATTGTCACTGTACAGAAAGTAAAAGATTTTGTACATTGCTTCTCTTGAACACACAAGCTTGCAATTTCAAGAGAAATTTTTCTTTTTCTGCATGTCTATGTATTTTTATTTTCCAGTTAAAATAGACTTTGTCAAAAATAAACAATGCCTCTACACTCCTCAAGTAAAGCATCCCTTCTCCTGGGGACCAACTTCAAACTTCACCATGCACAATTTTCTCTGGCTAGTGCAGAACACTGCCTGCTGACCTTCCAAGAACCCCAAGGGGAAAGAGAGAGAAAATCTGGCATATAAAGGTGATGGTCTCCAGTTGTGCATGGAACTACAAGAGTCACTAAAGGAAATAGCTTTTCTAAAAAAAAAATTTTGTTAAAGATACACACAGTTGTTTTTTGACAGCAGGGAATATATCCTATAGCAGTAGCAACTTTTAAAGTTACTTGGTCCTGGAGCCATGGTACCAATTTTTCAATGTTTTAAAACTGGTCTCTATTCAGTAGCCTTTAGTCAGCCTATTAGCATCACAAAAGTGAAATACATGTAAGAAAGATACTTACACTTGAGTCTGTCAGCAGGTTCTAAGACTATATTTTTTAAGCCATGAATGTATTTATATGAAATGTATTTTATCTTCTGTGTCTTGGTTGACTGAGGATTGCTATTTTCAAAATATATGTACACACATAACACAATGTTAACATTTCAAAAGTGGAATACAACTTAAATGGTTCAACAAGTTTGTGTTTTTGAAGATCTTTGTATTGTTCCTGTTCTGTGCCTCACATTCTGTCTAAAACTGAATCTACCTTACAGAGCAGCAGCAATGGGTCCATACTTCAGGTAATGAAAACCCAGCCTCCAGCAGGCCTGGTGTTTTTTGTAAGGAATGAACTAGGGCTGGATGTACTGCAAAAGACAATTTGCTACATCATCAGCTTTTCAAGCACCTTTGGGGAAGGATTACATCAGGCTGCTTTAAAATATGGGGATTGTTTGCAAATACCTTGCAGTTGGCCAAGAACTTTATCCTTCACTTTAATGAATCCTAAATCCTTTTTGTGACAAGAGCTTGTGGAGAAGAAACAATGAGCAAGAATGTTTAATTTTTGCCATTAAAAATAAGGAACTAGGATACAGATGAAGAGATAGTAAACTTCAGAATCACTCTGTGATAGTTAGAGATGCTGTTTATCTTGTGGTGGGCTGAAAGAACACACACCATGGGACTGAAATGTGAGGGAGAGGTTCATGTACTGCTGAGGGTTCCAGAATGCTGGAAGTTCTTCAAAAAGCAGGTTAAGAATTTTAAACTATCCTTGTAAGACTGAAGAAATAAGTTCAAAGAGAAACAAAATGCAGTTTGGGCATATCTGGTCTAAGATTGGATTTAGGCTCTCTAGCTCCAAAGCCATGGTCTGTCTAGAGAAAGCCAGAGTGCTCTGTAGCACAGCAGGGCACTGGGCAGCTTCAGCTGTGGAGGGAAATGAGAGTTGTTTAGCTGAGGAGGAATGGCACGTGCCACAGGTATTAAGCTGCAACTCCATGCACAAGGCACAAAGGGCTGGCCCAGGCAAAGAGAAAGAACAGGGTCTAAGTTTGCACACTGCAATGGATAATTTGGCATTTTAAAAGAAACACGGGATTTTAACCAATTCCTTACTAAATATTGAAGTCTTCAGAGTCTCAGAGTCAATGAAAGTTCACCAAGAGAACAGCCCTGGCACAGACCCATTGGTGGGGCTGGCAGGGACCTGCACATGGCTCAGCAGCAACACTGCCTGTAACAGGCAGATGTCATCAAGTAGCTTGAAAGGGGGGAAAAAATAAAAGCTAAACAGGGAGAGGATGGAGCTACTCCCTCAGGAGCAGGTGAGGTGGTGTCTAACCCCCATGCAGTCACAGTGCCCGTGCCAACACTCAGCAGAACCTGCAGGGCACTGCTGCCAGCTCCCCAGCACAAACTGCAATTCCAGCACACTGGCAGGCTGTAAAAGGTACAGAACACAGTTCACAATGTGGGTCACTCATTTTCACTAGGAAAAAAAAAAGAAAAAAAGACCATATTTACCACATCTCAAAACAATAGTTTCAAATAACTGTTGTATTCTAACAATAAGAGTGTTGTTCTGCAATTACATGCAAAAGAAATAAATTCTCATTATGTATTTGGTTTTGTTGGGGTTTTTGTTTGTTTGTACCTTGGCTTTGTTTGGTTTTGGTTACTTTTGTCTGTGATAATCAGTCATGGGGTTTCTTTTCAGTCATACTGAGCCTACCCCATGGCTAAGCTCTATTTACATGACAGTGAAGCAATTTCCTTTTTGAAGGGTGAAATTAACACTCTCAAATATTAAAAATAATAAATCTGGTGGGTGTTTTGCATAAGATGGTATAAAGGTAATCTACAAAATGCAATCAGCAAAACTTGCAGTCACTGAACACTACACAGAGTAAAACTCTGTGTGAACGTACCTGGATAAATAAAACAGATTTCCAGTTAACTCTGCTATTAGTGCTTGCTTTATGATAGGAGTACATCAGCCATGGAGGACCAGGGCTGACTGTATTAAATACACATTTATACTCAGCCTGTCATTTTCACATAATTTATTTGAATGAGTTCTGACAGAAATGGGGTAATGTTTGCACTATTGCTTTGCTGCTGGATGCTGTAATAGGTTGAATCTTGCTGCACTTTAATTGGGGAGAGACATTTTGAAGAAAATTAAGCCATTCTTGATTGATAAAGTGTTCTATTGAAGCTGATTATCACAGATAATTTCTCCAAAATTGTCTTTGGTTGGAAGCATGTAGCCTTGACATTAGACCAGTGCTAATTAATTTGGACAAACAGAGCTCTGGCCACACTGTCTGATCCTCACAGACTTCACCTGCACTTTTAAAGCAAAAAATAACTAAAGCACCAAAACAAACAAAAACTGAAACCAAAAATACGCCACAAACTGTTGAGTTTTCCCCTTGTTCTCCCATTTTGAAACACCAATAACCTGGTTGATGATGAACACTCCCAGAGATGCCAGAGGTCACTACATGTTTGTCACACCTGCTAATTTCTGCTTTTACCCTCACATGTGTCCAAGTACAGAAGTTTGCCCGTCACCTCTGTGCCATCCCTGTTATCTCTGAGCATCCAGACCCTGAACAGGAATGCCCATCTGTCCAAGACATGACCTCCTATCAATTTAAATGCTAAAACAAGAAGGTGTCATTTAGGTTTTACTTTTTTAAAACACAGAAAAGACACCTCAATTTGAAACAGTTTTGGACTACTTCTAACAGGTGAATTGAAATCATTACTTCAGTTCACACGTTGTTCCAGACCTGGGAGTTCTTTCTAGGGTTTTTTATTGTTTTAAACAACAAACTCAAACTTTCCCTACCAGATATAAATCAGCCTATTACTTATTGTGCTCCCCAGGGAGTGAGCATGAAGAATGGATCACTGTTCTCTATAGGTGCCTGCCCTACTTTACTTTCTGCCTTTTGAGTTGCAGCAAACACAATCTCTCCCAGTGAGCCCATTTCTATTGCATTTAATCAAGGTCATTAAACCAGGGCCCCTCTGCCCCCACGTTCAAAACAAAACAAAACACCAACCTCACCCCCCTACACAGCTTATGGAAATTCCTTCCCAAAGCCTTTACTTCATCCCAGAACCTGCTTGCTTTCTATGTAATGGGACAGCTCTCACCTTGGGACTTTTTTGTGTTGCTACAGAAACATTCCATTTACTAGCGTTCCTTCTGAAGCAACTTTAATAAAAGAGAAGCATAATGGAAAATCAACCAATGATCTTTCAATCCTTAACTCAGTATTGCACACTTACCTAATGCTGTTTACATAGAAAACCCCAAGTTAATACTATGGCATTTTGCCTTTTCAGATGGGTACTCATTCTGGTCTGCTGTTAAAATACAGCTTTTCCTCCAAAAACAATGAAAGGAAGGTGGAATAGACCACAGTTATCAGCCCCAGCCATCTTCTGGAAATGAACAAAGAAACTGCACAAGATAAAAACTACTCTAAATGCTGGCAAGGTTGTGAATCTCTAACATATGCAACTGCCACACTCACCTCTATGAATAATGACAATTGAAATTAGAGATACCAGATAAACAACCCGGGAGCAGGGCAAAATTCAAGACCCTCAGAGAATTCATAGGATTTCAAAAAACCCCTAACTATGGACAGAGACCTTTGAAAGGGGGAAAATGTATGAAGAAAACTCACCTGTCTGTGGCCTCACAACCCTCTCCAGCCCAGCCAGAGTGGGAACCACCCAGAACTCACCTGGTAACGTTCAGTTCTTCCCAGGCCTTTCTGATTAAGGAAACGAGCCTCTGCAGCTGATTACCAACTTAATGACCCCAATTAATTCTGCCCCTGGGCATCAGCCCAGCACAGCTGTTGCTGCTCAAGCTCCAATTCCCCAGCACTGTTCCCTCCAAACTTCCTCCCTTTTCTCTGCTGTGTGCCCTCAAGAGCAAAGCTGCTCTGGGAGCCTGCCCAGGGCCTTTGCTGTTGACCTGCTCTCGTTTTTCAGCTGGGTGCTGGATGATGTTCTCCTGCAGGAGAGTTTGATTAGATATCAGGAAGAAATTCATCACTGTGAGGGTGGTGAGGCCCTGGCACAGGCTGGCCAGAGGAGCTGTGGATGTCCCATCCCTGAAGTGTTCAAGGCCAGGTTGGATGGACTCAGAGCTATCTTGTCTAGTGGAAGGTGTCCCTGCTCATGACAACGGGTTGGAAGGAGATGAGCTTTAAGGGCCCTTCCAACCCAAACCATTCTGTGATTCTGTGACTACAACCAGCTCTTTCCTGCCTTTATTTTGGCAGACCTGCATTTTTCTTGGTTGGAAAATCCACAAGGATGCAAACCCACTGGGGTTTGGGACCTAAAACAGGCTGCAAGAAGACAAAAATCAGCCACTGCAATCCAACACAATTTTGTCATCACCAGGATATTCTAAGGCACTTGTGTTACTGATGCAGGGCAAAATGGTCACTTAGTGCCTGTAGTCCATTCAGTCACAAAGTGCAGCAAGATAGATTTATTTATATTATTAAACCCAGTCTTCTGAAGGAGTAAGCCCAGCTATCAATGCCCTACCTTTCTGCAGTTAGGAACAAAAAAGAAAAGCTCACTTTTCTAGGAAGGCTTTAATTCTTTTCTTCGGCCCAGTGGCAATTTTGAAAGAGCAGTTTCTGGATCCACTTTCAACATATCTGCAAAAACATCTTCTGGTCTGAGCTGATTTATTTTTCCCAGCACTCATAAATCTTTACACTGCATCAGAGCCTTGCTCAGGATCATTACCAAGGGCAACTGCCTGCAAAGCCTCACTGAAATCTAAACCCTCAAACACAGCAAGGACTCTCCAGTATATCTGGTAGTTTCCAGAATACATTTCTAGAACAGTTTCAGTTTCCATGCAACTGTTGACCTTGCATGAGCATCTTCATCTTTGCAGTGTCAGCATTTAAAAGCCGCTGCCTACACTGAGCAAGTGTGCATCAGTAATTTAATTTCTAAACAGCAAAATAGTGAATAAATTACTGGAATTATCACAAAAATAATTTCTCCTTTCAGTGTTTCATTTCTTCTTAAAGAAGCAGCAGAAGCACAACATGTTCTCAGTGAAAATATTTACAACCCAAGGATCTGGCTCAAATTTTGTTTGACTTCATCCAGGTATGTGTTGGAGAACAGTCTAAACTTCAGTAAATCTTAGAGGGATTTAATTTGACATGGTTACTTTGGGCAGCTCAGCATTTACTGCCTGAGAGTGCTTTTGGCCAGGCATTTGCCATAGGGTTATTCCAGACACATTTTACCCTGGCAGAGCTGCCAGCCTGTTCTGCAGTGCCCCAGCACCACTCAGCAACAATCAGAACTCAGACCTACAACACAAGGAGTAAAGATAAGGAAGCCACAAGTTATTTCTTGTACTTTTAATATCATAAGAACAAGCTATGAAAATTTCTAGTAATAATAATAATAAAAGAAAAAAAAAGGTAGAGTAACTGGTAAGTTTGGGGTTTTTTGGCGCTTTTTTTTTCTTGTTTGTTTTTTTTGTTTGGTTGTTTCTTTCAGTTTTGAAAATTAATCTTACAAGAGGTCTCAAACAATTTCATAAACTTACAAAATATATTCAAGTGTGGAAAGTTATTTTACTGATAAAACAGCATTTCTTTATAATGTGCTTTTCTCCAGACAGGTTAAGGAAGCACAGGCATATCAGAACAAACCATTCATAGCATCAGTACAAATCCCTTTTCTCCAACATAGGCATTTGAAATCCATTGAACTGTAGTATGCCAAACAAACAAAGCAACAGAAAAGCAGTGACTGCTATAGACAATACAGGGAACATACAAAAAGATCTCTCAAGTCTTCAGTTGCTACAGTTTCATAGTGGAAGTGCTTAGCTCTTCAGCTGGCTTTGTTTCACTGACTGGTTGTACAGAGTAATTTGGTCTCGAACGAAAAAATGGAAGCATTAACTCCAGTGCAGTGTTTGGAGCACAAACATATTCATTTCATAGATGCCCATTGAAAATTTTGGGTATTGCAGCAGATTCAGCAATGGTCACACCAAACCAGCTGGATGGGTTTGTACAGAATTAAATGAAAGCATTTTTGTGTTTTCTGCTAATTTCAACAGAATATTAAGAAGCAGCACAGAGCTAGCAACAAAGAGATTTTTTTGTTTGTGCCATTAGTTACTCCATTGTAAAACCACCACTTGACTCTAAGAGCTACAATCTCACTTGGTATAATAAATAAAAATATTTTGCAAACCAGCATGTTCAGTTCTAAAGAGCAAGAGCTAATTATAGTCGTACTGAATCACCCAAGTGATCCTCACTGAAGATGATGGAAACAGGCAGGAGTAACTGGCACCTCTCCCTGGCCTGAAGCAATTGTGTTCCAGTGCATTTCCCCACAAAACTCCTGGGTATGCATACCAAGTCTTACTCTCCTACTCCATCTACAGATCTTACTAAGTAGGACTTTTAACTGGGTTTGTCCAGCTAGGCCAGTTAGTTATCTTCCTCAGTCATGTTCCAGGTAGTGGTGGGGGTTTTTGTTTGGTCAGTTTTTTTCAATATTAATTGCAAAAGTCAGATTTAAAAGCAGCTTGCATTTAAATAGCATGAAAATAATTGAGAATAACCTTTGATTGACTGAAACATTGCCTCATATATTTTGAATCTCCCAGTCTGCCTAGAAAAAGCTTAAAAATTATTATACAAATTCAAACCTGGATAAAAATATCCAATAAGTATTTATTCACAGCACAAGCTTATCAGGTACTGATAAGTGTGTGTTCTGGTGACTGCCTTCAAAGTCCAACAAGCCAATGCCACAGCTGCACCCATTGCTGCATTTGAAAAGGCAAAACCTGTTTTGTGTATGCAAAGCAGATCTGTAACACCACTTACACAATCAACAGCAAGTTAAACAGCCAGTAGAATACACCACGCCAGTGTCACAGCTCAACAGTGCTGTACCAGTTACAGGCATGCTCAGGTTATGTTTTCTTCTCAATCTTCTAGAGGAAATACAAATATATGAACATCACATATTCTCTTAAGAACAAACAGTAATTAAATAGAATGATCCTTTCTTCACTACATACAGAAATAACAATGTATTTACAATATTTACAGTTTTCAAAAATCCTGTTCTTGCACTATTCTGCAGGAATTCAAATTCTTCAGCCTGAAAAATAGGTACACAATAGTTCTGATCATAAACAGCCTCTAAACAGAGACAGGTTACTAATTCTAACTTACTGGTGTACAGACTAGAGGGCCTGAAAAGGAAATAAAGCCACTCATTTCAGCTAAATATCCCATTGTTTGTGGGATTACATGGCAAACTACAGATGCTTTATGTTTTACCCAAGTGAGATATTGCTCATTTTCACAGTTTTCTCCATTTAAGTCACTGAACAAGTGAGCTGCAGTTGTAACTGCTTTCAGACTGCTCTTGTCATTGACACATAGGCTATGATGAGTTACAAGCTCCCCTCCTGTACCTTCAGTTACAAGCAAGGGCATACTCAGGGATACAGCTACAGCTATACAGCTACATTTTGGGTTTGGTTTTTTTTGTTTACTTAGCTTAAAACAGAAACACACCAGTTTAAAACAAAGCTGCTGATACTCAGATTTGCTCTTAAGTTCCAAAGGTGGACTCTCTTAACTCACAGTCTTGAAAAGTATTTCAAAGCAGCTGGAAGCTTTAAACTACAAATTTAAAGCAAAACACATAAAACCCCCCAGATAATCAGTAATTAAAGGCAATTTTTAAAAAGAACATGAAAAAATACAGTAAAAATCTGCATGAGAGGAAGATAGTGTTAGTGGTGCAGAGCTGCTGTTCTCAATTGAAAATAATGCAAGCACCTGTTCTGAGTAACAGTACTGATGAGAAAAATTGAAGGCTTCACAGTAATGCACACTTTCAGTGCCACTTTTTAACTACAATGTTTCTTGAAAAGACAGAAAGGATTCAAAACTTGCAGACTTAATATGAGAAAAATAATCCAAACCTCATAGCAACAGAATGCAGAACTAAAGCCAACAGAAATCATGTATGTGACCTATTTCTAGGCCATGATAAGACTGCAAAAGACAAACAATCAGTTTGAAGCCCTTCACGTGCGTGTGAAGAGTTATTGGCACAGGAGCTCCGAATCATTCAGCATGCCCTACATTTGAATCCATGGAATAAACAACCAAAGTCTGGGAAGCTCAGACTGAAAGGAAACCCAAAGATATATGGTCCTTTGGCATCAGAGAAGGTAAACATTACCTTTCCAATGGATTGAGAGATTACAAACTTAGGAGCTGCATTTGCTCCTTTCACTAACAATAGAAACCATAGCAATCCTTCCCAGCCTCTCACAACTGGGAGTAGGGAGCTTTCAAAATTACATCTTCATGCCACAAGCATCTTCTTCAAAAGAGAGAAGATGATACTGTAAAAACAGATCTTTTCAAGTTGAAAAAAATTACGTTTGGTCAGAATTGTACATGAATAGGATTCTGTGTTCAAACAGAACGGTTTGAGCACTCAGCAGTGGCAGCACAGCTGCATGTAAGGCATTTTAGGAATGATTCGAATACAGCTCACTGCCTTCAGCACTTGACTAAATTCAACTAACACGAGCAACCTCTCACATTTTATTACTACAGCTGTGGTCACTGGAATCAACCCCGCAACATCCGCAGCCCGCCCGTAACATCAGATGCAACACAAAGAGCGCGCGCAGCCCCCGTGGAACAGCTGCCTGCACAGTGGAGTGGTGGTGCCAGAGGGGAGAGGTCACTGCCGGGCCAGCCCTGCTAACTGGCCCAGTCCTGGAAGCGGAAGCAGTCCCCGGCGATCTTCCACACGGTGTTGGTGGGGGTGGCCTGTGCTGTCAGCAGGAAGTTCTGATTGAAGTAGCGCTGCTTATCCCCATCAAATTTGACAGTCCCACTTGTCACCACGAGGACTGTTGTCTGGCCTTGAGTAGCTTGCTCTTCACAAGGAGGTATGAAATGATGAAGAAAACAACTCAAACAAAGACTAGCAGGTAAAGAGGCAGGAAATGCACACAGAAGCTTGGTTCAAGTGTGGTTACACTGCGCCAGGCTAACAGCTGGGTACAGGCAGGGAGTGCAGCTCTGGTGCAGCGTTCCTACACAGACAGCGGTGCGTTCACCAACACGGCTCGGCAATGGCTTTGCCACTTTCATCTCCTGCTCTTCATTTTAGAGCACTGACAAACACCTCCATTTGTGCTTAGAGTGAGCTCTCATTACTCCAGATATACACACATAGAGATATTTAGCAACTTGCATAAACTTTTTCCCCCCATTATTAGAAATTATATCTTTTCCACAGCAGAGCAAAGCAAGTGTGTTTGACCACAGGCTTTTCCCTTTCTTATATTCCCAAAATGTCCATTAGAAGCCATTTATTAACTTCTCAATTATGAGACTGAGTTTAGGAGTTGTTAATCAGAAATCTAAAGAACTTAACACCTATTCTAGATGTAAAGAAACCAAAGTACACACAGGTTAATAACCATTTGTTCACATGATACTGCAGGTCAGTACAAGAGGCCACCATAAGGGTCTCCCAAGCACAACATAACCTGGTAAGCCACTTTTTCCATACATGAAAATAGATCACATCTGAATATGATCTAAACAAAAAAAGTCCTGAAAGTATTTTCCCAGACATGAAAAAAAAGTGTTTAATTGCTGCATCTCTTGATTTGTGCTTTATATAAGCACAACTTGACACTTCAACCCTTGGTATTTTCTCTAAGCTTATTCCAAAGGAATTATTAAGCCCTACAATAATTGCTCACTTTCAATAGTTAAAAAAAATGAAAAAGAACTAAATAAATTATAATACAACCTTACCGTGAACAGGCTGGCAGTCCAACACATTAACCTGGAATTCACTTGATGGCAACATTTCAAAAAACTTATTTAGTTCTTCTTGCCCAGACACTGCATTTCCATTCCAAACTAATGTTGCTTTGTCCAAATACAGTCTGGTTAAAGCCTGAGTGATTATGAAAATACACATTTAGGAAAAATATGTAAGCATATAATGAACAACATACTAAACTTACACTGTGAATTACTGATTTCTTCTGTTAGTTTACAGATAAAATGCTTTCCTGAAACAGTAGCTCCTTTTAACAACCAGTGCTCCTGACCAAGAATTAAAACTAACACATTTTCCTTTATGAGTAGCACAGTGACTCATAGCTCAAATATTGATAACATCCCTTTAACAAAGGTAATGACAGAACTGAAGTGGTTGCTTACAAAAGGACAGTGCTACCTTTCCACTGTAAGTTTATCACTGATTTTCTTTTTTTTTCTTCTGAGAGGGAAAGTGTGAAATTATAATTTCAGGTTAAAAAAAAGTGAGCAAGACCAGGAACAGGTGAAACTTGAAGAGCACACCAGAACTTCCCAAATGTTTCATAAGCTCTCAGAGCTGAGTAACTGCCCAGCTCTCCTCCAAGGCGTTGACACAACCCAGTCATGTGTGCAGTAACATGGGACTGCTGGTACTTTCACACACTGAACTGCAACTACAGTACATTTAAAATCCCAAACATTGGTCTCCAAGGCTCTCTTGGTGAACATTTGTCACATGGTACCCCATCAGTGTGCCCCAGGAAGACTTGCAGAGCCAAACACAGCTGTACTGCTTCAGCTTCAGGCACTCAGAAAAACCCCAGAACCAAAAGTGGTAACTGCTAATGAAAGAGGTTTGGGGGGAAAAAAAAGCTAAATCCTGACCTCAAGGGGAAATAAAGCAAGTTCTGCTGCCCTGTACTGACCAAACCCTGCAGCTGCAGACACAGCTGCACACCAGGTGAACCAGGGCCATGAGAAGTCCAAGGCTCTGCTGAGCAGCCCCTTTTCCAGCAAGGCTGCACAGGAGACAAAATGCTCTGCAGGAGCCTGAGGAGCAGCTGCCCTGCTCTGCCATGGCCAGTGCAGCCCATGGGCACCATGCTCAGGTGCTTTGGTGTAGTGACAGCCAGAAATGCAAACAAACAGTGCCAGGACAGTTTTAACTACTGTCAAAGCAGCTACATACCCTTCTCCTCTTGTCCATTGTCTCATAGTAAATATTGACAAACTCATCTGCAGCTCTACAAGCTTGATCCACATAGGTTTTGAAATCCTGCAGGGAAGAAATCAGATCAAATTTTAGTTATGCAATCCAATGATTGACTCAATTTCTCCTGCAAGTCACTTTGACTTCAAATAATGTTGAATTTATTCTAAGCTCCTTTTCTACTTGCAGAAGTACCAGCTGTTAGGCAGGTGACAGTTTCAGCATTAGTTTTGAATGCTGATATAGTTATTGTATATAAATTACAAATATTTACATTGGAAAATGGGCTACAGCTGGCTGCAGGTAGTGTGGCCACACAATTATTCAAGGAAAACAGTTGTTGCTGTGATGGCTGTTCTGAAATAAAGTTAAGGAACAAGATTTATTCAGATACTTCTGAGAATTAGCAAGAACCCCATCACACTGCCCTCCTAGTCTCATTTTTAACATACCTGTATCTATAGAAATATATAGTGAGAGAGAACACCAACATCTGGCTGTATTCCTTCTAGAATGGATCAGGTTTAACCCATAGGTTAAACCCAAACACTTCTCCTCACCCCTCATCATTTTCCTCACACCCCTCTATTTGGATTCACCCCCAGGTAACAGCCTCTGTGGTCCCACCACTGCACAGTGATCTCACTGGGTTATTGGCTCAGTTTGTTCATCCCTTTGCCTCTCAGTCTCTTACAGACCCTGAACTGGGACATCCTGGAAAGCAGATCCTGAATTTCCTGTCCATACATCCATAAATCTGCATTTGGTTCTCTTACCAATTCTTTAAAATGCTATTATTTATCACTGTCCTGTTTCAGTGTTATACTCTCAGTATCTGCAACAACCAGTGCTGAGCAATTTCACTGCTTGCATTTTCTTGGCTGCTTTCACTGAATGTTCTCCAGAACCACCAGGAATCCCTCCAGTGTTAACACAAGAAAACACTCTGAACAGAAGCCAAGGCCTATCAAATAATCCCTGGTTATCCAACAAAGCCAATCTTGTTTCTGTGCACTCTCCTCTCCCCCTGCATGGACACAAACTGCGCTTCCCCTCCCTGCCCTGCCCAGCAGCTCCCGAGCTCCCAGGCCACTGCCAGTCCCAGAAATGCCCAGAGAGGCTCTGGGGTGTCGGAGCTGTCCCCGGGAGCAGTGACTGCAGCTCTGGGCAGTGACAGCAGGGCCCGGGAGCCCCCAGCAGCTCCCCCAAAGCCTCCCCTGCAGCAGCGGCTGTGAGAGGGCGCTGCAGGGCTGCCAGAGTCTGGAACCAGCCCTTGGGGTACCTGCAAGAGAAGTCTAACAGGAATTCAGCTCTGTCGGTTTTGCAAGTTTTACAGCCATAACCAACAAAGTTTTAAACTCTGTGAACAGTTCAGGCTGGAATAAACTTCTGGAGATCACCTAGTCCCTTTTCAAAGCAGAGCTGGCCCCACAGGCTGATCCACTTTCCGGGCTAGCTCTGACAGCCGAGTCCTCTGTCCCTCCTGCCACGTGTGGACATCTCCGAGCATGGAGACGGTCCCACTTCCTTCGGGTTCCAACCATCTCACCCAGAAACCCTCCTTCCCAGCTTCTAACAGGAAAGCCATAATTGAAAAATCCAACCAACAACTAGCCCCAAATCAACTTCTCCAAGCCTCTGGGGCCAACTCCAAGTTTTCCAACGCACCCGGCCCTGCCGAGGGCCTCGCCGAGCTCCCCTCTGCCCCAAGGCCCCTGTAGGAACACGCTGAGGCCGCCCCGCACGGGCCCCGCGCAGCCCCGGGACCCTCGGGAGGCGGGAGCGGCCCCTGCCCGCAGCCCGTGCTGAGGCGCTGCCGCCCTGCCCTGCCCGCTCCGTGTCCCACGGCGCCGGGACGCTCCCGGCGGCCTCCCCGCGCTCCCACGGCCGCCCTGTGGCCCGCAACACCCTCCCGAGGCGGACACCCCGCGCTCCCCGGCCCCGGGCCGCGGTTCCCGGCAGTTCCCGGCCCGGCCCGGACTCACCACGGACGCGGCCATGGGGCGGCGAGGCGGGAGGGCGCCGGAAGTGCTCTGCTCCGCCGCTTCCGGCCGCGCGTCCCTCGCCCAAGGCGTTCCGCCGCGGGGCCCTGCCGAGCGTTCCGCCCAGCGAGCATTCCCTCCAGCATGGACACTGCCGAGCTTTCACTGCAGGGCTGGGAACGGCCCGGAGAGCTGGAACCGGGAAAGGAACCGAAATTGTAATCACCAGTAAACAGCGAATAGTGCTATGTATTCCCCTATCTGTGTGGAGTAATTCTTAGAAATGACTGCTTTAGAACTTCAGTCAAAATTACTCAAAAAACATAAAAATATCTTACTGAAGTCCTTCTTAACATCCTTAACATCCTCACCTTAACATCCTTAACATCCATACTGAAGTAAGGATGTATCAAGATTTCAAAAATGTGTTCAGCCATCTGGGTTAGGCCATATTTTCTTCTGTTTGCAGCCATTGATTAAAATAAGTTAACATTCATAACAAAGCACTGAATAATTTTAGAATCACGGACAAAATGCATAGATTTTATTGTCAGTGATTTGATCCTGGGCAAGGAATGCCCACTGAATGAAAATGGAATTCAGCCTGCAGTAAGGTGAAGATTCCCATTCTCCCACAGAACCCTCATGTGACAGTGATGCACTTTTGCATTAAGGCCCATGCAGAAATGAACACTGCCTGCATCTCAGCCAGGCCCCTTGTCAAATGAACCTTGTCTGTGTCACTGCAAACTGTGACATTTGGGGCATGAGCTCGTAATGAACTGTCTCCTAAAACAAGGAAAGCAACTGACACTGGGCAATTGCAGACTCTGATTAATGGGATTCTTGTGAAACTGGATCATGACTCAGTGTTTGAGGGTTTTGCCTGAGCAAGAGCTCAATGAAAACTCATTATTTGATATTTGATCTGTTGATTTTAATGAGAACTGGGAGTAGGTCTCAGATGTTTGACTTACAGGGTGGATAAAAATTAATGCTAAAGCTGGATTTGGGATTTACTAAACTGCAATGGACTTAGGAAAGCCAATTTTGGCCAGTTCCCAGCATAGAAGGAGGACCTGGGCAGAACCTGTGCTTGTTACAGTCCCATGGGGACTCTCAACTGTGGCCACTCCACCTCCAATTTCTGCCATACCAGAAATGGAGGAATGCAATGACTCTTGTGCTGATAAATGCCTCCCTTGTTTTTAAAAGAAAAACAGGACTTGGTATATATTGTACTGGGAATTGTATCCAGTGGAATATGCTGAGATAAGTACAAATAACTGTTCCATTTTACTCCATTCAAAGCAGTCCCAAGTGGAGATAAATGTTCAGAACAGGTCAGTTCAAAGTGTCACCACATTTGCTTGTTAAAGAAATGTTAAAATCCTCTTCATTTCATTAGGTAATGATGCATTATTTGACCTCTAGAGAAAATCTGACCATGTGTATATAAAACATATGGCCAGATAAACATATTTATGGGGTTTTCCCCCTCCAATATCTTCCCAATTTCAAAAAAGAGACATCCTTTGAGAACAGGCAAATTTAAAGTAAATTTTCATTAATTTTCTTTTCTTAAATGAATAATTATGGATCAGCTACATAATAATTATGGAGCACTAAGTGCTGCACATGCTAGATTTATCAGAACTTCTGTGCAGAGTTCTCAGATGAGAGAGGCCTGCAGGGCTGCAACTGGAGTTTCTGTGCTCTGAAATTGTCAGCTCAGCTCAGCTTGTAGCATATTCTGAGCTCAATCTGGGTTTAGCTCAGGCCTGCATGCTGGGCCCTGGCAGGTAGCCCACAACAATTAAAACTGCTTTGTGGGAATTCTTAACATCAATCAAATGCTAAGTAATATTTCTCCAGGCCAAATGTACCTGTGACCTTTTAAGGAATCATTTTCCAGTGAAGAACAATTTGCTTCCAGCTGGAAGTAAAGAGTTTGGAGCATTTTTTCCTACATAATATACAGGATTCCCCTGCAGCTCTGGGAAACTCCAGTCAGAATTACAGGGCCAAAAAGGTCAAGTTGAAGGTGGTTCACTGTGAGCTAAGGATGCCTAAGGAAGGGGAGGTGGAAAGTAATATTTAGTAGGTCAAATGTGGCAGAGATAGTGGAAGGATCCTGTCAAATTGCCAGGCTAAGAACATGAGACAATAAATACATTTTATACAAAGTATGGGGGAGAAAGGAGAGGGAAATTCCAGCTCATGGAAACTGTGGAGAAACTGTGGGTGATTACAACAGTCAGGGCTGGGGAGTGACCTTAGGGAGTCATAGCTGTGGGGAAAGAACAAACATGTTTATTACAAGAGTTATTAGGGAATGTTTTGCATGAAGCAGTGAAATATGAATACTCATTGAATGAAGCAGCATGTTATTATTGCTGAGCAACTGGGAGGACTGTGGTAAAGAAGAGAATCAACAGGAAATGAACCAACATTATGGGATAGGAAAGTGCTTAGAAATGGAGAGGTAGACCTGGAAAACATTTGAGCCCAGGCAAGCTTTGAAGCTGAGGGTTGATGAAATCACCACACAAAAATGTGTAAGAAGAAAATGTGGGAATTGAAGACAGCCATACAATAGCTCTGAAGAGCTGAGGGAACAGAACTGTACCCATCCAAACAGATGTTTTATGAACTGCAGGAGATAAGCACCAGGAGTGAAGGTAATGGAAACAGTAGATCAAGTTGCAGCCTGAAAAAATTGGTTTGAAAGTATATTACAGTGGGTAATAATAGAGTCAGTAAAGTGCATAATGGATGGGAAATCTAGTTAGCAGAGCTAGAACTTGCCAGACAATTATCCATCTAATTCCTTCTTCACAAGTACTGTTTGTGGCACAGGAGAAACTGGCATGAATGACAATACTCAGCATGTTAAACTGCTCACAACATACAACTAATCAAGAGACAGGAAAACTGTCTTCAAAAAACCTTTTCCCTGGCAGCATGCACTATTAGAAATGTGTGTTTTATGAAACTCTGCACAAGCAGGTCCTGGAGAATGACCTGCTTTCCTCTCAGCTGTGTGCATACTGGGCTTGCTGATGCCTCATAACAGATTTGCTTCCTTTTTTGACCTAAACTGAAGAATAATGAATACCATTAATACCATAGAGTCAACTATTAAAATGATATTTTTTGAATGAACAATGTGGACTTATTATAATAAATCACCCAAAATGTTACTCCTCCAAAACTGAGACTTAATTAAACACCACTAAGCTCAAGGGGAAACTGTGGTGAGAATGAACAAAGACCAACAGCAGATAACCTATGTCTCCATCATTCCAGTCAAGAAGGATAAGTTTTCTGCTGAACTTATGGAACCTAAATTCACTGAATATAGAAAAGACAGACAGAATGATTGAAAGACAAACACATTTTCTGTGAGGAGCGGCTGAGAGAGTTGGGATTGTTCAGCCCAGAGAAAAAAAAGGCTGGGCTGCCTTCCAGTACAGAGAGCTTGTAAGAACGGTGGGGACAGGCTTTTATGGGGGCCTGCTGTGACATGAGGGGATGAAGGGTTTTAAGTTGTGCTTTAAACGAACAGAGGCGGGTTTAGGTCACGGGTTTGGGGCTGCCCGCAGCAGCGGCCCCGGGGCCCTTCCCCTCCTCACCCACAGGCGGCGCCCGCGCAGCGCCCGCGCCACCTGCGCCGCGCTGACGTCACGGCACGGGCACGCTCCGGCGCGGCTATGACGTCACGGCGGAGCGGCCGTCAATGGCCGGGAGCGGGGCGGGCGCCGCGTATGACAGCACAGCCCGGGGACACGGCGTGTGACAGTGTCACAGCACAACCCGGGGACACCGCGTGTGACAGTGTCACAGCACAGCCCGGGGACAGCGCGTGTGACAGTGTCACAGCACAGCCCGGGACACCGCGTGTGACAGTGTCATAGCACAGCCCGGGGACACCGCGTGTGACAGCACAGCCCGGGGACAGCGAGTGTGACAGTGTCACAGCACAGCCCGGGACACGGCGTGTGACAGTGTCACAGCACAGCCCGGGACACCGCGTGTGACAGTGTCACAGCACAGCCCGGGGACACCGCGTGTGACAGCACAGCCCGGGGACAGCGAGTGTGACAGTGTCACAGCACAGCCCGGGGACTTTGCACCGTGCAGGGACTTTGCTCTCCGGAGCGTGCAGTGACAAACAGCACGATGTGTCTGTCCCCTGTAGGCACAGGCACGGGCACAAGTGTCGCTCTCAGCTCCCTGGGCACTCATGGTCACACCGATGGGACAGTGAATTTCTTGTCCCACAACTCCCAAAACTTAGAGCACCGTTGTTGACCTTAGATGGAGACCTTTCATATTTTCAAAGCTTGTGAAGCCTTTCAACTGGTCTTGCAGCACTGGTAGGATTTTAAAAGCTTCACCATAACAAAACTTTATCTAAAGTTATTTTTGCAAACTCCTTTTACCCCTGGCAACCATCAGCTGAGCCATCCTCAGGCTTCCCAACACCAACTGCATCCCTCTGCAAAATTAGTAACAGTAATTAACAGTAACATAAATAATTGCATTCCAAGCACAGCTCTCTGTAAATGGGAGAGCAAAAGAACCAGCAGCCTCATGGAGTCCAGGTGGACTCCATGTTGCAGTCTGGTAAATCTTTGATGAAATGATGCTGCGAACAATCAAACATTCCTCTGGAAGGAGAAAGAAGTGATGTTTGTGTCTTTAGTGAAGATTCCTGCTTGTTATTCAAACCATTATTGAGATAGAAATAGCAAAAGGAGAAGGAAAAAGAATATTTATGTATTTAAGATTTGACAACACCATAGAATATTTTTCTTTTTTGTAATTCAGCAGATTGCAGAAAATGTTCGATATTTTCAAGGGCATTATGAGGGAATATTCTGGAAAATTATTTTTTTTCTTCAGATACGTAAAGGCCACACAGACCTATGGCTTTTTAGTATATTAGTCAGAGTTTAACATCCTAGCTGTGAAACCAGAAGAATATTAGTATTACTGATGTTTGAAAATCTCTTCAAACACAGACAGTACCTTTGAGTGTCTCACAAATATCACTGAAGCAAAAGTATAGGAAAACATTGGAAAAGTGAATTATTTTTCTATTCCCAGATATTTGGAATAAGGTCATGTGGCATTTAAGTACAGAATAAACACTTCCAAGATCTTTTTCAGATTGAAGCAGGAAGACAAGAAGGTACAACACCAGTGATGGAACACATCTTAGTACATTCAACTGCCAAAAAAGAACAAATTATGATAATTTAAGTGGACTCTGGAACATGCAACAGCCTGGTAATAGAGACAGGGAATTTTGTTATTATCTGTGCTAGCTGCCCCAAACAATGGGGGCTGCTGAGAGCCAAGGAAATTTTGTCATTGATCAGTGAAGCTGTCTGTGCACATTGAGTGCACAGAAATCCACAAAGTTGGATTTCTGCTCTCACAGAGAGTTCTGCACAGAGCACATCTCCTCCCAGCAGCTTTGCTCTGGTTCCAGGGCCAGGCCCTTGCCAGGAGGAGCCCCAGAGTTATTGTGCACCAGAGCTGCACTCACCGGTGCCCTGCCCTGGTGTGCCCAGCTCTGCTCTGGATCCAGCCA
Source organism: Zonotrichia leucophrys gambelii (assembly GCF_028769735.1). Classification (NCBI taxonomy): domain Eukaryota; kingdom Metazoa; phylum Chordata; class Aves; order Passeriformes; family Passerellidae; genus Zonotrichia; species Zonotrichia leucophrys. Next base: position 8,305,018 of record NC_088174.1, read on the forward strand.
AGACTCCCAGGATTGGTGTCAGTTGATCTCTGCCTGATCTCATTTGAGAAAGGAGACAGAAATGGGCACGAGGGACTCGCTCTAATTTTTATTTTTAGGCAGATCTTCACAACCTTGAACAGCTATCAAGAAAAAGAAGCCAGTGCTGTAAACAAACTGAACTAGAAATTCTAACACAATTAAAATTCAGACAGTAAGGTCAGGAGATTGCAAAGGGTCTGTGAAGTGAAATGCACAGGGGTTCCTCAATTCCATTTCTGTGGTGTCAGAGTGTGTCCCCTTTATCCATCCACCTGCCTGTAGGTACCATCTGCCTCCTATGAAAAACTTGAGTGTCACTTGCTGTACAAGTCTGTCTGACTTTCAAGACTGTACATATTCAGGTCAGAAATATTAAAACTTGCATGAGAAATTGTATCTTCATTTACATCCCAGTGAAGATTTGAACTATAATGAAAACATGGCCTTGAAAAATTGGTTTACATTAAGGAAGGTTTAGAGGCGAAGATTCTAGAAAGAGAAATGTTCTGTTGATTTTCTCAAGTTACTTTAAACATTTTCTTAAGCAGCTTGTTAGGATTCTTTACAGCAATGAGAAGCTTGTATGAAATGGTAATAAACTTTCAGAAGTGTGACATGGACTAGATTAGCTTCTAGATAAATTTCTGTGAATTTTAAAGCAACAGTCAGTTGTACACTTGGTGTACCAGTGTGGATGATTTAGTAGTACAATTTAAAACAAATTAGGTGATTAAGGATTTTAGGCTTAGAGTAGGTGCATGTGATGTCTACTCATTTGAGAATGGAAGTTTATAGACAAATGGTAATTTACTAACTTGAACAATATTTTTGTCTTCCTGCAAAATGTCTTAGGGTACAGACATAACAGTCAAAGTCTGAACAGGCACTACATGGGCAACAAGTTCTGTTCATTAACTCCAAACAACCTTTCAAACTAATCCTCAGCAGACATGTGAAGAAATCAGCAACAATGGTTTCAGCACAGTAGTTCAATTACTCTGAAAAGTAAAATTGAATTTTACTGAGGGAAAATCACAGACAGTAGTACAGAATATTGTCATACTGTGAGGCAGAATGCTCAGAGGGAGGATATCCCATTGCAAAGGGAAATGGTGAGGTAATGGTAACATCATTTTATAAACTGCATACACATCCATGACAACTTAAAGCTTAGTGTGCTGGAATGTCGTGAAATAACAGAAAAAGAATTCATCTGACCAGATAACAGGCACAGAACACTGTTAATGACAATGCCAGCAGTAAAACCAAGAGGAATTTTGTAGGCTTACATTGACCTGTTACAGACCAACATTCCTGGTATGTGTGTCAAAGTTATTTACTTTTTGGTTCCACAAAATGTTAGTGTAAAAAAATATAACAAAATCTCAGATGAATCTACCACATGCTGTTGTCTACTAGAAATGAAGGCCCCTGAAAAATGGGCCCAAATTATGCTGCACATTCTCTAAGAAAATACATTGGAAGTTCCTGAATGTACATAAAAAGTAGTGCAATACAAATCAAAATAGTAACAGTGTCCTGAGCACTCTGTTATAGTGCTGGCAAAGCATCAGTCTGTACTTCCTGAGAGCAACACCCAGCAAATTGGTGTGAGCAGGGAAAACAGAGGTGTGGTCATCCATGTCTAGTAGGAAATGCTGATGTTGACAATCACCCACTTTGTTATTTTGTTATTTTCAGTGTGGGAAGTGAAGGCTCATGTGTCAGCAGAATGTCCACAAGTTCTGCTATAAACACCAAGTACCATTTAGCCGTTGCTGACAACTGGTGCTGCTTGGGGCTGTAAGAGACCCAGCAGGGTCACACCTGGCAGACCCCAGAGCTTCAGCGAGTGCTGAGCGCCTCAGCCAGGCTGGAATGGAGTCCATGAGGTGAGGTCACACATTTAATGATGTCATCACTGATTCCCACAGGAGCCTGGCAGGGCTAAAGATATCCTACAATTTCTGTCTGTTTTCTGGCCCCAGCACCAGCCCAACTGTTCCAAAAGTTAGCATTCCTTATGTCCTTTATCCAGTTATTCTGATGCATTGCCCTAGGTACAGGGCTCAGCTTTTCTCATTGCAGATATCCTGTCTTACAGGACTTTCATGTATTTGCTCCTCTCTCTCTACACTCAGTCTTGACCAAGCCCTCCCCAAATTTCCAGCTGTGTCCAGCTGTGCTCAGGAGGCAAAAGCACACCACTTTTATCATACTGCTGGGTCAGGTCTTGCTATTTTTTGCTGTCAAGACTGTTTCTTTTTATTTCTTTTGCGTTTTGTTTGTTGGTTTGTTTTAATGTTTTGTTTTGGGGGTTTTTTGGGTTGGTTTTTCTTTGTGTTTTTGTTATTGTTGTTTTACTTTTTGGTTAGGTTTGGTTTTGGTTTTTTGTTTTTTGCCAGTATGCATTGTCTCTCTTGGACTTTCCAAGGGTTTGATTTTGTAAAATGCTGAGAACTTTCCATTTCCATTGGCTTCTGTGGAACATAAAGAAGTCTGCATTACATAGGACAGACCCATTATGTTTACATATTTAAACTCAAACTTAAATTGTCTTAAACTCATCCTGCACTGTTAGGATGCGCCTTTCCTTAGACATTACATGTGCACACTTAACAGCAAATACTTTAATGTAACTATTTAAAAAGTCTCCTCTCCTCTCCTCTCCTCTCCTCTCCTCTCCTCTCCTCTCCTCTCCTCTCCTCTCCTCTCCTCTCCTCTCCTCTCCTCTCCTCTCCTCTCCTCTCCTCTCCTCTCCTCTCCTCTCCTCTCCTCTCCTCTCCTCTCCTCTCCTCTCCTCTCCTCTCCTCTCCTCTCCTCTCCTCTCCTCTCCTCTCCTCTCCTCTCCTCTCCTCTCCTCTCCTCTCCTCTCCTCTCCTCTCCTCTCCTCTCGTGTCTACACTTCCCCAAGATATATCTACTATATTTTATCTTTGTAAATGCTTCCCATAATGCCATCTTCAGTCCACTTTCTTTAAATAATGTCTTTTCACATTTCTCCTCAGCCACAAACACAAATGCTTTTGAATTTTCTAGTGTTGTTCAAGTAGTGCTTCCATTCAAGGGGAGGAAGAGCTATAACTTGACTCTCCTCTTACAAAGCATTTCAAAGTTTAAAAAGCCACCATCACATCAGGCTGATATTTCTTGTGTCCTCAGACTAAGGGTGAAATAGAATGTGAGGACATTTTAAAAAAGTTTCATATTGCTGCTTTTTAAATTTTGGAGCTTGAAAGCTAAATAATGTTTTCATCATTAAAGAACATTTTTGATGTTTTGTTTCACAATAACTGACTCAAAAATAGCTTTACTGTTGGAATTTCTCTCCCTTTTAATGTAAGTGTCAATTAAGGAAGTTGTAATTCTAATAAATAAGCACATAGGCACAAGAAGAACCAGTGCTACTCATTGTTTAGGGAAATAATTTGGCATTTAATGAGTTCTTTATGGCAGCTGAAGAGGATGGTAATTAGGGAGAGCACTGGGCACTTCCTACTAGAAAGCACTGTAGTTGTGGGTTTATTTATAGTACAATCTTTCATATTTGCTAAATCATATGTGTTCTTGCTACACCAGCTGTTGTTAAATGAACAAATCAAATCCATATGTAAAATGAAACAACTGGAAAACAACTAAAATGTTATGGTTGTGGGTTCAATCCCTGCATGGCCATTCACTCAGGCATTGGGCTTGATGATTCTCATGGGTCCCTTCCAACTCAGAAAGATTCTGTGATTCTGTTATCTATGAAAGGCTGGTTTGGTACTATCCATCTTGCAGAATGCTCTTGTGAGCAATAGTTGAAAAATAAAGGGAACTCTGAAAGAGGAAATTATATAAAAAGTGAAATGAGTTAGGGATTCTTCCTTTCTTCACCATGAATTCAGTCAGGAATTACTGACATAGGAGAAATAATTATGTGCTTAGTGGAAGGTAGTGGTAGCTGGTGCAGCTATAAAAAGTAATTTTTATTTTCTGCACTGCTCTATATGAAAGTACTTTATTTACAGTGGAGAGTTGCTAGTAGCTGCTACAGGGCTGTGCTTTAATTTTAGTGTGAGATTAATGAACTCATGCTGAGTTCTGTGTTTTGTCTTGTTCCTATTCTCCCTAGTTTGGAGGAGTAATCACTGAAACAAAGTCTAGACCTGGAAATACAGACTTCCATTGATTTATAGTCTAGAAAAGAGAGAGGAAATAAAAAGCAGAAAGCAGACAAATAAAGGCTGAAATGTTGAAACTGTTAAGTCCAACATATACTAATATATTTTCTTAACCTTCTTAATTGGGTTACACTGATTCTAAATAAATTTTTTTTTTTGCTCTGTAAATCTTTTTTTAGTAGCAAAATAATTCCAAAGAATGGTGCTCAGCATTCTTCAGACTGGTTGCTATATTAAGGCTCAGAAGATGCTCTAAAGAATAACAACACTGTACAGTCTTAATTACAGACATTTTTAGATAAATGTGCTCAAAAATTTTCTGTCTCATGCTTTTATAGATCTAAGGTATCTGAGTAAATCCAACTAAACATTCCACTGACTAAATGTCTAGGTATCATCTAGATAAGAAGAGTGTAAACCAAATCAGTGGCACTCCACAAGAAGACCAAATATAAAAAAAAAAAGGCTGTACATTTTTTTCTTATTGCTAATCTATTGGTTTATAGTGAAGAAGCAGCCAGTGAGTGGGCACAGAGGAAGGGAGCAGCATTCCCTGTCTGAGAGGGCTGAGCTCAGTGCCAGGGATGAGCCCACAGAGGAAGGCAGACTCTAACACAGACTCCAACACAGACTAACACAGACTCCAACACAGACTAACACAGACTGTAACACAGGCTCTACACAGACTGTAACACAGACTAACACAGACTAACACAGGCTCTAACACAGACTAACACAGATTGTAACACAGGCTCTACACAGACTAACACAGACTCTAACAACTAACGCGCTCTAACACAGACTGTAACACAGACTACCAACTACACGACTCTAACACTAAACGGCTAACACAGACTAACACAGACTCTAACACAGACTAACACAGACTCTAACACAAACTAACACAGACTCTAACACAGACTCTAACACAAACTAACACAGACTCTAACACAGACTAACACAGACTCTAACACAGACTCTTCCTCTCCCTGCCAGAGGGGACTGGAAGTGATCTGAAGTGCAAAAAGAGACAGAAACCACTGACTTCAGTGGAATGTGAAGCATGCTTTCTCCTTTGTTTTCCAGCATGTTTGACTATTCAAAGAAAACATTGTTTCTAGCTTTGAATCTTTCCAGCTATAACATTGCTCAAAGCTAAAAGGTGCTGAGCCCTTTCTGAGAAGGTCAGATCCCCACGAATTCCCAGTAAGGCAGGAAATGCGGCAGGAACAGCCTTCCAACACTGAAACATGCTTGCAGCTCTCAAACCCTGGTGTTTCTGTGTAATAAAACTGCCCTGCTGGTTCTAAATCTAATCAGTACCACGTGGCCCAGCTCCCATGTAAGCATGTTTTGGAGAATACTTTCTACAATAGCTCATCTGTGGATTCAACCACAAATGAAATGTCTTGCTTACGTTGCACTCCCCTTCCTGCCTGCCTGCACAGAGCAAAATGAAATGTTTCTTCAGTTATCAGGCAGTTTGTCTTTCTCTCTTCTTCAGTCCCAATATATTCAGCATCCCTTCCTCCAGGGTTATTGTATTTCTAAATTTGCTGTATGCACATAGATGCATACACATGCAAATATAAAGATAGCCTGACAGTTTCCTATAGCAATGCAAATGGGAAAAAATACGGAATTCTTTTGACTGAAAAGAATTTATGAAGCATTCTGTCACTGAAAAGCTTTTAGTTCTAGTTATACATATTTGAAATCAACAGAGTCCTATGAATTGCTAAGTATTTTAGGTAACAAGAATAATACATTTCCAGTGAGACCTTAAATCTTGTAAAAAAATATGGACATCAAAATTACTAAAATTTTTAAAGTCTTATACATTCCCACTGTCCACTAAGCCACTTGGCCACTCACCAGCATCTCTTTCTATCCACAGTTAGAACTTATTACCATTCCATAGGAAAAATGTTTTGGAAAAAAATATTTCAATCTTCATCCATGTTAAAAGCTTGCAGGTTTTTATTTATTGGATTCCTGGGAAAAATGGGCTTTTCTAACCCTTCCACACTGGCCTCTCCATACACTTTCCTGCACTAAAATTCTGTGTTCCTTATACAGTATACAGCAAGGTTCCCTAATTCTTGGCTTCCTGAGAGATGAAAGACTGGGTCATTCCTTGTGGATTTGTGATAACATTATCACTGGACTGCCAGCCTAGCTCTGCATGCCTTGTATTGCTAAAATGAGTCAGCTTTTGATACAAAACAGTTTCATTTTTTTGACTGAAACTTGAACAGGCTTCTGGTGTGCTTGCCCAGTATTCTTTGAGAAAAGTCACATACTAGTTTGGGTTTTTGGGTTTCCTTCTTAGAGGGCTCAGTTGTCTTCTGAGGTAACCCTATACTGTTGTTTACCCACTGTCACTCCTGGATGGTAGAGGAGGATCCCATGATTTGACACAGGAAATTATGAACTATTCTCTGATTAACCAAAAGTGCATTTTTAAAGTCAATCATACAGCTTATGTGAATGAATGAAAGAAAACCAACTGGAGTACATTTGTAGTTTCCTCAATATTTTGCTCTCCTTAGAAGCTCTCTGAGAAACTAAACATATTTCATTAGCAATAATCAGTTAGCCATAACCCACCTGTGAATTACTGTTCCATTTTAAAGTTGAGGAAATAACAGCAAAAGATCAAATGACTTCTTTTAAGACATAAGAGAAAAATCAATGTTGGTATTCCAGCAACAGGCAGAGGCTGCATCTGAAATTTTGTGCTTTAAGGGCTGCACAAATGAACAGCCTCCAGTCCCACAGAACTGAAATCCTAAATGAAGATAAATAAGAGGTTATGGTGGGAATGGAAGGACAAGAAGGGTAAGTGACTTTGCTGTAGTCACAAAGACAGAAATCCAATTCTCTGATGCCACACTGAGATAAACAGTATAAATGTCAAACCTGCTTCCTAGACAAAATCCAGACATGTTGTTCTATGCCAGAGGAGCTAACCTACCCTTTTCTCTCCCCCATCAACCCTTTCTCACTCTTCTTCCATTTTTATATGCTCTTAATCACAAATGTTATTCCAAAGGTTTTCTGGTTTTTAGATATCTTGGATGGGAAACAAAGCCTAAGCTTTCTCAGAAGAGAGAGGCACATTCTCCTGTAAAACAGATCCGCAATCAGCCAGAACATGACCCTCCCTTTAGCTCTCAAAGCTGCAAATACTTTATAATACATGTTCCATCAATGCTTTGGCAGAACTCTCCCAGTAATGACTGCAGGGAAGCAATAAATTGGGAAACACCTATTATAAAACTTCTTATGTACAAGTCCAGAAGATACAGTAGATGTTTGAACTTTCCCTATTTCTTTTATTTCAGCAGCAATCTACATAGGTTCTTCTCTAATAAAACTAACAAGTCAACCATGCTTTATAAAAAACAAAAGTTAATGGTCATTAGAAGTCCAATAGGAAATTATCAGGATTATTAATATGTTTTTGGGATTCTTTTACAGTTTGATTACCTTCAGGATTTATGTGAAAGATTAAATTATCTATATAACCAGTTTTGGAGCTATTTTTTATTATGCTTGATTATCAAGAGTCAATGTCCTGGTAAAAATCATATTGCAGAAAGCATGAATTATTGTGGGGTAACCTCTGGTTCAATGAGACCTGGAGTAGCCAAATCACACTCCCAGGGGAGCCAGAACTCTGCTGTATTCCTTCTTCTCATCTCCCAGTTGTGCAAAGAAGCAGACAGGGGCCAATCCTCGGTTCTATTCACAACCAGAGCATTAGTGAGACTGTATGAGCCCAAGTGAAATGTTAAATAAATGTATTTTTTTTAAATTGCAATCTTTGAAAGACAACAAATGATTATTGTCTCTTCCATAGGTTATCTGGACTGCTTCTAAAAATGGCTCAGAAAGAAGTCGTCTGTTAGTTGTAAAGATTATACTACAGTAGGTTTTACCTAAAGTTTATATTGACTATTTAATACCTTATTATTTGAGTGTCTCTTTATAAAGATTAGAAATAAAGGGGTTTTTTATTGTGATACTGAAAACTAAGTACCCCTCCTCCTTCACCTAGAAAAGAATGTTATTTTTTTCTATAAGAAAAGTGTTTTTATACAAAAGCTAAATCTTGTTAAATTGAGTCTAAAGCAATTAACCTATTTCTTACTGTCAGATTCAATTGAAATTTGACCTAAATGAAGACTAAAACCTGTGCTATACCAAATGACATTTTTGTGTTGAGCCTGAAGAAACAGCACAACTGAAACAGGTTGTGCACATCTGCATGAAACTCAAATGAGGGGCTGCTTTAGGATCAGTGTTTTGGAGGCTGGGTAATTTTTTTCAGTAAAGGGCAAAGCATATAATCAGAAATTCAGTGAGTAATTTTTATTGTGTTTTGTTGTTTGGGGTTTTTTAAAGTTTTTTGAGAAGTGCTTTAATGACACAGTTTGGTCAGTGTTTAAGCTGAATAATCAGGGGACGCATACACACACATATAAATGTATATATGTATATGACATGTTACACCTATAAACAATGCAAAGATCTCCTCTATACCATATCTAGGATTATTTGAGCTTGTTTGGACAATGCCCACATGTGTTCTCTCTCCATTTTAGTCTCCTGCCCTGAATTACAGACAACCACAAGTGGGAGGCAGTCTGAATATGTACCAAAAAAAAGTTAAAATACTTTGTAGCAGCTTGTTAGAGCAGAGGAAATCACTTGACTGGACCAAGGTCTGTGGGATTTGTCATTCCAGTAGAGCTTGTTTTGACTCCAGTGGAGATTGCATGAGATGATTGAATGCTTGGGTTTCTACCTCTTTTGCCTGAAAAATGACCAGCAGCTAGAATTATCACATTTTGACAGATGGAAAACAACTGTTCTATATTGTATAAGAACTAAGGTTTTCTTTTTGTCTTGATGGATGTTCAGTGATGCAGTTCCACCTCTGCCTCTTTGTGTTATAACAGGAGAAGGACAGAGGAGCAATATTTTGAAATTTGACTTAACTCTTGTATTGCTGTCCTGCAACATAATTGCAAAAAGGCTTGCACAAAGAGAACCCATGACCCCATAAATCCTGCAAGCTGCAAAAGGCCATGGCTAAGTCAATGGATTCATTTCTCTGTTATTGGGATACCAACTTTGCTACAGTAACATGTTGTACTTTAAAGGTCACAGGGAGCAGGGCTCTGATAAATCAGGCTTAACACCCACATAGGGGGGCCATGGTAACAAAACAAGCTTTAAAATAAGTCAACAAAAACCAGATAGAACATCCAGAATTCCATTTTAGCCTGATTAGAACACAAAAATCATAAGTAGGAAAGCAGCACATTTTCTGCTGAGGCATTTTTCAGGTGTCTATCAGAGCATTAATTCCAGGAGGGCACAAATCTCATACAGTCCTTTATCCTATGTGCTTACTACTAGACATATGTAAACAATCTGCTCATTTCTTCAGAGAAAAACATTTAAATTCTTAAAAAGAAATTATGCTTCAAACTTCCTGCCCCAATTGTCACCTGTAAGACTGAGAATAGAAGGATGAGATCAAATACATTCAAATGAAATTTTAAATACCAGATTTTCTGCAATAACAAAGCAATGTTAGATAGATGACCAAGTTTGAGAGAGTCTGGCAAGAATATGCTTCTGGATTTCACAGAGAGACAGCAAACAAACATTTTACTCTCAGGATATACAAAACTGAGTGCAGTGGTTTTGATTGTTGCTTTCTGTGTGTTTTAAGCATGCACAAACTCCCCATTTATATAATCCAGCCATCTGCATACTCAGTGTGCCCATTTGTCTCTGCAGTCACAAAGGCACTTGCATGCACAAGGTCTTGCTCAGACTTTCAAGTTTCTTAGTGAAGTTCAAATGTAAGAATTTAATTTATTAAAATACAAGGTGTATATTACACTTGTGGAGCATTAACATCATTAATTAAAATCAATATAGCAGGAAGATACTGGTATTTAGCATTAACCAGGATCTCTGCATCTAAAGAACAATGTCTGTTTATCAAAATCCTAACCACACATATAATTGAAATGCTACAATGTTTTGATTTTGTCTGAACGTATGTTTAATTCTGTATCTCCAGATTTAATCTGAAATTGATTTACTATATCTCAAATTATCACAGAGTGTAGGCCTAAGGAAACAATGTCAGACTCTCTTTTCCCCCAGACTTCCTTGAGCTACTCCAGCAACCCCAACAGTGCTAAATTGTGCTAATTTATTTGGGATTATGTTTGTTTTCCATTATCACAGCAATCACAATGTGATAGATTAGTTTGTTAACATGAAAACATGAGGCCCTGTTATGTCTGTTATGTAGAATAAGGTACACTGCAGTGATTCATGAGATACTGCTACCTCAAACTATTATTTTTATATGGCATGACACCCTGTCAGTAGAGATACCATCTCAGGTACAAAGACCCAAAGTAATTGTATTTACTATTTTCTCTGAATATTAATAATTGGATTTTTAAAATTAAAAATAAGACCCAAATGTCAAAATACTCTGAGTGCAATGGTGACAAAAAAATCTGATTTTACTACATGAATAGAACAAAAAAGCTAGGATGGCTGCAGCAGGTTTTTTCATAAAGAAGAGCTTAGAGAAAAGGTATCTGACCAAGTAGACAGGCCAGAAAAATGTCAACTAATCCACTGTGGAGAAGCTTGTCACAAACCGTAAATAGTTCTGCTTTGATGTCACAAATAAAGCCCTTCATACAGACTGGAATGCTTGGTTAATTGAATGTGACTTTTTCATTGATGTGATATGAAAACTCCCAAGGCAACTTCTGAATTTTATCTAAGACTTCCTTTTCCTCATTTAAAGCTGAATGATTTCCTTCCATGGTTTTATCACTGGGCCAGAAAGGCTGATAATATTGCTTCCTTCCCCTGTTAGATGTGTTTGGACTTCTGCCATCCTGTCTTGAAAAGTAATACATTTGATTTCCTGTCCTGGGTAGAGCAACTGCCTTCATTCAGAAAATGGAAGATTAACGTAAGCAATGGAAAATCAAGTTAGGGACAGTTTGTGTCTGAGCTATTTGAATTCCCAGCCACTGCCCCCAGTAATTCACTGCTGGAAGGACATGCATGGGCAGCAAAGGTCTCCTCAGAAGCCTGACTGCTGGGAACTGCTGTGACCTCTCTCCATGAAGGAGGTGCTAGGGGTCTGAAACTCTCCTCCCACCTCTCCCTTATGGTTCCACTCTTCCCCCATTACACACTTTTGATACAGGGCTCTGTTCTTATCAGCCCTTTGCACACCAGAATGAAGTAGGTGCCAGGGAGATGAAAGCATGACCTCATTTAATCCTTCACTGCACCTCTCCTGTGAAGGAGAATTTCTAGGGCTACAGCCAAAAGTGATTCTGCACTTTTGAGGCATAACAGAAAAACTCTTTCCCTTCCTACTTCATCTGCTCAGCAGGAAGAATAATTTTAGACTTAACAGAATCTTCAGTATTTATCACAAATGTTCTTGCATCCCCTATTGGAGCTCAGCCCAACACATGAGGAAGTGCAGCAGCTCCAGGGCAGTGACACAGCTCCTGTACAGAAATGCTACAAATCATTAAACTTATCTGGTTCCTGAGCACAAGCACAAAGGCAACAGCTGGATTCACAAGATACACAATACCACATCCTACTGCACCTAAAGAATCAGTCCTGAACTGCTGCATTAAATAAAAAATACAACCACTGATTAATATAAAGTTTCCATAGCTTGTTTTTTGTGTTAGTTTGAGATATATTTAATTTGTCAGACAGTTTTCTAATAGAATTAGCCTCAGTCTGCGGTAGCATTCTCACTTCTTTTCCAGGAAGACCTTTTGCAGCACTCAATGCAATCTGAATTTCATATTCTCACTTCAGAAAGGGAAGTATTTCATTGAGGAGTGATCTCTCCTCACATGAGCAGGCACAGCTCACGACTGCCTCATGGCTCCTCAGCCTGGAATGCAAGGTTCTCTTGCAGCAGCATCAGTGAAGCCATCAGTGCAGACACAGGCCCAGCCTGGCAGCTCCATGCAGCTTCCCTGTGTGCCTTCCCCAGGCTGAAAGGACCCCAAGGTCCCTTCCCAGCCCCCCTACACTCCTGTTAGTGCATCCCCACTTCTCCTCTAAGTTCTCTTATATTTTTCTAGTTACAGTTCTAATCCCCGGCTCTGTTTTCCTCTCCCCAGATACTTCTCTTTCCTTCATGCCCACCACCCATCTCTGAATTCTTTCTTGGCCCCCCTTGGATCAAAGCAGGGTGTGCAGA